>NC_054493.1:16285170-19041457 GCF_017639515.1 Carcharodon carcharias
GCTTCCGAGACAGGCAATGAGGAACCAGCAAACAAAACTGCTAAATTAAATGATTCTGAGCCGGCGATGACCACTGAATTTAGAAATACCCCAGAGATCCAATCACCCTGAATAAAATTATAGTTGTAAAGAGAAAGAAAAATTCATTCCCAGTGACCGGTCAAAAGTTCTTTGCATTGAGACAGCCAATCCCTGAGTGAACCACTGAATGACGTCTGATGATAACATCCAATAATAAGCCGATTGGTGAGAAAGTCACTCATCAGTCATTCACGAGAAGAGGAGAATGAGAAGCTTTAAGCTCTCACCCTCCTTTTCACTATTGGGAGCCCTGGACTCGGCAGTAAGTTCCAGCCTGGAAATCAGACATTGATTGATCTGCCTTTTGTTCATCTTCATCTTCATGAACAGAAACCCCCGCAAAGACCTATTTCCAATAGGATCCCTGATGCTCTGGATATTGTGTGAGTTTATTTATCCAATCAGATGCATTGTTTTACCAATCTTTTAATACCCTGTCATGGTTTGAGTAACTTTTCCTTTGATTACATCCATCCAGTGTGAGGACGAGATCTCCCACCCCGAGCAGGTGGTGTATCGGGAAGGGAAACGGGTTGGACTGGGCTGTTGGCTCTCCATTGGCTCTGGTTATACCGTAGCCTGGTACAGACAGACACTGACAGGAGCTCTGACACTTATGGCTCCGTATAACAGGACAGCGTCACCAAAGGATGCTGCACACTGTCCTTTGATCGAGAGAAGAAGTTCAACACCATCTCATTAGACAACACAGCCGTCCAAGATGCCGGAATCTATCACTGTGCGAAGCAGACACAGATCACTTCTGAGTCTTCGAAACTTTAGTGAATACAGGCCCAGTTTCCCTAATCTCTCCTCATTAGACAGTCCCACCATCCCTGGGACAAACCTGGTGAACCTTCATTGCACTCCCTCTATGACGACATTCCTTCTGAGGTAAGGGGGCAAAACTGCACGCAGCACTCCGGGTGCAGTTTAAGCAAGCTTCAATACAATTGAAGCAAGACTTATCTTGCCTCTCAATTCACAGGCGGCACCCCACACTCAGTCTTTCCCCAGGACACCAGCTCATAGTCCGTGAGCTCACACCGGGCTGCCCACACTGAGCGTTTCTCACTGGGACTAGTTCACGCTCTCTGAACTCATACCGCGGCGCCCACACTGAGTGTTCCACACTGTCCTCTTGTAGCGTGCACTAATAACTCCGAGGTGCATGTACTGCCGCTGAATCCGGCAAGTTGTATTTCACAGGATAGTTGTAAATGAGAACAGATTTTCCCTCCTTCTTGGTGTTCGCTTTTCCAGAGGGACCCTAATTCTCGTCTTCCTTTTCAAAATCAAACAATTCCGGTGTGTTTCTCTGCTCCAGTCTAGGTGAAACCTTGTTGCCCACTTTGATCTCACACTGTGTGTAAATTGGAATTTCATTATTCCAGTCATAAAATATGCTGTTATTCTTTGAACTTTACCCAAATGGGTGCATAACGAACCTTTCTTGCTGATGTTTCAATATGTCAATAGTGGTAATAGCATCGTAAATGATAATCAAAGAACAAAATAAAGTTACATTTAGTTAGCATTTTTCACGATTAGTGGACGTCGGAAAGGGCTTATAGCCATTGAAGTGCTTCTTGAAGCGTGACAATTGTTGTAATGTAGGAAGTGTAGTCATTAATTCGGCAAACTCTCACATACAGCAATGGGATAACCTGTTTTTGTGATGTTGATTGAGGGATAAAAATTGGATAACTCCCATGCTCTTCTTAGAAAAAATTTAATGAGATATTTTATATTCATCTGATCAGAGAGGTACAAACTCTGGTTAATGTCTCAGCCGAAAGACGTCACCTCCGGCGATGCAGTTCTCCTACAGTGATGCAACTGAGCGTCAGCCTTGATTTCTTGAGCTCAAGTCCTGCAGTGAGGTTGAACCCAGAACATTGTGATTCAGCTGGGAGTGTGTCACCAACTGAACCAGGGCTGACAATACGTAAGAAAGTATAAAAACTCTGATACCAATTTCAAAGCAATGCTGCTATTTTTCAATGTTCTTCACAGCCTTCTTGATTCAACACTGTGTTCAACAATTACAGCTCATGACCTCTGCCTCCACATTTTTCATGTGTTTTTTTTTTTGCTGATTCGTTCTTGTCTCGTTTCATTCTTTATTTCTTCATTAAGCATTCGGGCGGCTGCCAAGGAGCCATTCACTCATTATCTGGAGGCGTCATTAGTTTGTTTAGAATGCTCCTTACCATTCTTTTTGGCTTTTTAAAATTATTTGGTGGGTTGTGGGCGCCGCTGACAAGACCAATTTGTTGCCCATCCCTAATTGCCCTCGAACTGAGCGGCTAGCGAGGCTATTTCGGAGGGTAGTTAAGAACCAACCACATTGCTGTGGTTCTGGAGTCACATGTGGACCAGACGAGGTAAGGAGCGCAGATTTCATTCCCCAAAGAACATCCGTGCATCAATCAATGTTACTTTCAGGGTCACTATTAGCTTTCATTTCCAGGTTTTGTTATTTAAACTTAAATTTACCACATGCTGTGTGGAGTTATTTAAACCGCGCACCACCCACCACAGTCGCTCAACTACTAGCGCAACATAACCACTACACCACTGTCTCGCCATTAAATGTACCCACTACCACAGAGCAGGCAATGAGGGTCAAAACGAATAAAAGCGAAGGAAACCTATGGGAGGGGCTGCCTGTGCAGGGTAGTCTCTTGACTGCCCAGTCGATAACATGTAATCACGGCGCCCCCTAGCGGAATCCTTTAGAATATTTCACCATTAGAACAAAGAGAAAAGTGCAAATGTATCCGTGTGGCAGCATTCAATGACAAGTTTTTAGACAACATTTTCAGAAAATTCAGCTTTGCAACTAGCAAGAAAATATGAGTGTTGTTAAAGGAAAAGGAATTCTACTTTATTTGGGATTCTTCACGTTTATGACTTCATTTAATCTTTAAACTCTGTACTCGCTCGTTATTCTCCACTATCTTTCATTTATTTTTCCATGCTTATGTCATTTTAGGACCTTTTCACTAATGATTCCTGTACCTATTCGCTTTGCCTTTGCCGTTCACTCATTCTGGCTTGCGTGTTTGCTCTTCCTTTCTCTGCGTCTGTGTTTCCAACACCCTGCATTTCTGATCATCTATAAACGTTTATATATTATATTTTCTTGCTTTTTCACTCAGCGCCACTCAAGCACGTCCCCTACACCCCACCTCCGACACACACACACATACACACGGCCCTGGTATTATTTTTATCACATCACTCACAAGCCGATCGTGGAAACACGATACAGCGGAGTTCCCACGTTGTGTAGGTTTCTGTACGAGCTCTCAGCTTACCTGCTACACTGTGGCTCACGGCGCAGAGATAGGTGGCCGTGTCTGTAACCCCAGCGTCTCTCACAGTCAGGATACTGAGTTTGTTGTCTCCCCCGATTGAAGCAGTGATCCTGCCATGTTGATCAGTTCCTCTTGTGGCCATCACTAGATGTTGGGGTGACTGACTGGGGAGCTGCCTGTACCAATGCACCATGTTCATCACTATTGTGATGGTGCAGTTCATGGATACGATTTGCGCTTCAGTAACAACCTTCCGCACTGGGAGCTGCGTCACCCCATCTTCACTGGTCACTTCAGTGTAGATCAGAATGGATAATAGCAAACTGTAAATCCGGAGCATCATCAGATCACATGAAATACTATCTGAAGCAATTGTCCATGGCAATCAGGTTCGAACCAGGAAATGGATATTATATTCAGAAGGTTTAACAAGAGACGAAGCACCTGCTTCAGATCAAACTCAGTGGAGCCTTTCTGGCGAACTGACGAAAGAAGCCGAGCTTTGGGGTTTACCGCTTCAGGATTCACACGAACACCGGTTCACAGTCTCTGAACACATGTCCTGGCCACCTACATTCACTACTTCACAGTGACATCGGCTCACACTGTCTCTGAGCTAACACGATGCCGCCCACATCCAATCAATTACAATCAGAGAACAAAGGCAGCAAACTCTCCAATAATAAAGGGCAAAGAAGGAGCGTCATACTGACGACAGCAATGGACGCTGATATGGGCGTTGTTATAGCAGGCAGTGATATCATAGCTTCGGAATCATCTGCAAAGAAGTGAATCCAGTAGTAATGTCGCCTTCGAAAAAGATATAACGCTGTCTCTCGAGAAAGGTTGCGGAATTTCCATATCCATTCCATACTGGGGACGAGTAGGTCCGAGACAGGAGTATCAGGATTATTATATTATTCAATAATAGGCAATTTCTTCATGAATAACCACTCTTGTATCCAGGCCTGAATCTGCAGGCATCCGGATTGGAGTGGTTGTGAATTAATACTCAGAGAAGTAGCAAAGGACAATCTCCATAAATTAAAGACTGAGAGAAGAAACTGCACAATTTTTTACCGAATGCAGACGGGACGATATGAAACAAGTCAGCAGGGAAATGCGTCGAAAAGGATAAGCGGGATTGAAGCATTACATTGCCATTTACAAAGATAGTTTTTGTTATAAATTCAAATTGTAAAGACAAACTAATGTAATTAGCTGTTCTTGTTGAATGTTAAATGTTTTATGATCTTTTAAAAAGGTCCGCGTGACGTCACATTCGAAGTAGAATTCTTCCTTCCTTTTTGTGGGTGTGAGAGCGCCCTCTGCTGAGCTGTAATTGAAAAACTCTGTGAGTTTTTGTCTTGGATTCGCTATCTCTCTGTAGCAGTGTTGGGCTCATGGCACAGAAGACTCTCAGAAGTACACGGCGGAGTTCGAATTCAGTGAGTTGCCAATCGTTAGAAATGCGATCTTGGCAGTTTTATTAAGCGTAGAAGAAAACCGATCAATGATATTGGTGCTCCCGTACACATTCTCTTCAATATGATGAAGCGCACACTCTGGATTCTGCCTGTGATGCTCACTATGACAGTACATATAAAATCTGCGAATGCTTGCTTTCAAAATGCAAGTTTGTGCAGGATTAATTTCCTCTTCATCCATTGTTTCATGAACCGGCTGTTCTACTGTGTCCTGGTGGTCCCATTCTAACAGTAAAGAAAAGTAAAAACAATAATCAGCATCAGTTTCATGTTGATGAACATAATCATCATCACGGCTATCCCTATTATTTTAACAAAAATAACATCTGCATCAGAGCAGTCAGGAGGGCAGTGGATTTTACCGGGAAGGAGATGCTTACTGAGAAATGATATAACAATGAAATTGTTCCCCATGATAGGTCCTGAGTCTGTAACCTCCGTGCAAAAAATCCTCTGTCAAAGCAGAAATATAAACCCCCGTCCCACTGCACTGCTGACCCAAACAATGAGAAGAAGAGACCAGCGGCAGCAATCGCTCCAATAACACAATCGCATCAGAGTGAGAGCAGCAAACGGAAGCTGTGGGCGTGGATACCACCGATTCAATATTGAGTAAAGTGTGCATGACTCTCAGTTGCACCCGGAACTGAGGGAGCGGAAATAATGACGGTTGCAACTTCACAAGTTCGTGACAATCCTGCACCTGCTCATGGTTCAAGTGACAGAGAACAAATAGAGCAGAAGAGGCATGAAGAATCTTGAATTATAGAATTGTAATCCACTGAATTAGACTATTTGCCATACCATCCCGGTGTGTGTTTGGAAGAGTTATCAAAATCACCTTCAATTCTTGCAATTTTCGCATGAGGGGCAAGTTTTCCGATTTTCAACTTACAAACAATTTCTATTTGAAGGTTACGATTGAATGTTCTTCTTCCATCCTTTGGGTCGTGCATTTCAGATTTTAACACGGTGTAATAAGTGAATTTCACCTTTGTCATATCTTTTCATCTCTGAAAATGGGGTGTATGGGTTATCGAATTTTCTGCCACTGGGTGCAATCTTGCGTGATTTATTACATCAGATCTCATATCTTTTAGAGTGTTTCAATTAAGTATCTCCTTTAAATTCTTTGATAAAATAATAACGTCAGTTTTCCTTGCCTGTTTACTTTTAAGGCCGCCACACTTGGTACCTGCCTCGTGTATTTCTTCTAATGTCCAATATCTAATATCTTGTCATCCTATCTAAATAGTGTTTCTCTGATTTTTAAACAGTAATATAGAAAGAATTGCATTATTCTCTAGCATAAACATTTTAAAAAAGCATGAGTCTGATCAGCTCCAATTTAAATTCCTGGGAAATAATATCTGACATGCCTGTTTCAATATATATACCAATAAATCCGACATCCAACCAAAGGTCCAATTCGAATCCGAATCGAACAGAATCCGCCAGCAGAGGGCGCCAGGTTCATGCATGTTGATTAGTAAGTCACGTGTGAGCAACACCGGAGCCACTCATACTTGACCTCTCCCTTCAGCAGCACCGCCGCACCCTTTTTGGAAGCTGCGCGTGCCCCCAGTTTCATTTTATTCTTCATTTCATCCGACGCCTCAACAAGAAACTGTATCTCTTTCCTTCAGGTTCAAAGGATCGCAAGTTCCAACAACTCATCGACACCAACACCCATCCAGGATCCTCCAGCCCTGCCTGTCCCTCTGTCCCCATCCCGTCTTCTAATCTCAGCCCCGGCCGTGTATTCACCATACCCCCAGACCTTCCCCTCTCCGACGCTGGACGTTCAGTGCTCAGCAAAGGACTGAGTTTCATACCCTTACGCCCTCATCTCAATGAATTTCGGGCTCGGGACGATGCTGAACTCTTCTTCCGCCGCCTTCGTGCTCACTTCTTTGGGCAGGAGTACTCGCCCCGTTCAACGGAACCTTTTACCCGCCTCCAATATTTTCCCTCCACCTGGACCACTCCCTCTGGATTATTACCTTCTCTTGATCTTTTCATTAAGAACTGTTCACCTGACATTAGTCGTCTCAATTTCTCTTCTCCTCTGACCCACTCTAACCTGTCTCTCTATGAACTTGCTGCACTCCGTTCTCTCAGGTCCAACCCTGACATTGTCATCAAACCTGCTGACAAGGGTGATGCTGTTGTTTTCTGGCGCACTGACCTCCACCTCGCAGAGGCTGAGAGTCAACTCGCAGGCACTTCCTCCAACCTCCCCCTGGACGATGACGCCACCACTGAAAATCAAGCCATTGTTTCCAGGACTGTTACTGACCTTGTCTCCTCTGGAGATCTTCCTTCCACAGCTTCCATCCTGATAGTCTCGAAACCTCGGACAGCCCGCTTCTACCTCCTATCTAAAATCCACAAACAGAACTGTCCTGGCAGACCAATCATGTCAGCCTGTTCCTGCCCCACAGAACTCATTTCTTGTTATTTTGACTCCATTCTCTCTCCCCTTGTCCAGTCGCTTCCTACTTACATCCGTGATTCCTCTGACACCCTGCATCTATCAACAATTTTCAGTTCCCTGGCCCCAACCGCCTCCTCTTCACCATGGACGTCCAATCCCTCTACACCTCCATCCCCCACTGGGACGGTCTGATGGCTCTCCATTTCTTCTTCGAACAGAGGCCCTAACAATTCCCATCCACCACTACTCTCCTCCGTCTGGCTGAATTTGTTCTCACACTGAACAATTTCTCCTTAAACTCCTCTCACTTCCTCCAAATAAAAGGTGTGGCTATGGGTACCCGCATGGGCCCCAGCAATGCCTGTCTCTTTATGGGGTATGTGGAACATTCCTTGTTCCAGTCCTACTCCGGCCCCCTCCCACAACTCTTTCTCTGGTACATCGATGATTACTTCGGTGCTGCTTCATGCTCTCGTCTGGGCCTGGAAAAATTTATTAATTTTGATTCCAATTTCCACCCCTCGATCATTTCAGATCTGAGTCATGGAAATTTTATCACTCAGCTGCTGTCCATAAATGCTTAGACGGAAGAAAAGTGACTGCTTTACGTACCGCCTATTATATTACATGGGATGAATTGCGTTTTATTCTGGCAGTGGCTGGTCCCCACCGGGCTGTATTCTCAGGGACAACCTTACACATGTTTTCAAGCAATCGGTGAGGCAAAAACATAGCAACAACACCGGTCAGGCAGTTCCACCTCTGTCTTTGAGCGGAGAAAGTGGACTCGGGAGAGTTGGTCAGAAGCAGGACTCTGCCGGAGTTTATGATGAAAATCAGTCTCATCTCCGTATTTGGGCTGTGTCTGGGAGCTCCTGCCTGTTGGAGTTTGTATTGGAACTCGGGCAGGTGTAGCCACAATGTTCAGTGGCGCTATCAGCCGCTCAAACACAAACCGAGAGGAATTCACATTGACCACGGATCAACTTGTCACCCAACTGTTTCCAACAGCTACCAAGAAAGCAACTACAGATTCAGATCCGTCCAATGGATCAATCAACAAATGAATCTACAGGTTAAACCGTCCTTCCTGCTTCTTATCAGCTGTTATTTACCTTAAACTCAGGGCTCGATATTCAGCTCAGCTCCGGGGAAGATGTTTATAATCCTCCATCGAGACTACCTTACGTCACACAGACTGTCGGGTGACGTCACAGAGTTTACAAGGTGACATCACACAGACCGCAGAATAATGTCACACGAGCGGATACTCTGACGCATACTCTCCCTCACACGCCATCAACGCTGAAGCTCCCTCAACAATTCTCTTTGTGATCACCAGTCCCAGGGCCCATAGTCCGGCAAACACAATGTAACCGGTATTGGGCTCAGTTTGATACACGACAGCGATACCTTCACCAGGCGGCTCTCTTGTCTTGAATCTTCTGACAGTTGAATTATACAAGTCGATAGCATCTGACACAGGAAGCAGAGCTTCACTTTAGTGACAATATTCTTGGATATCTCACCCTCTCCCGCATGGGAGGGTGATCACTATTTCGGACAGCAATGTTTCGCACATCAGTTCCCTTATCTTCTGCGAGGCTGTAATTTGCTTTCTTGTATTATCTTGTGTGACGCTAAATTGTAATTTTACAGGATGCTGGCTAGGCCAGAATTCATTACCCGTCCCTAGTTACCCTTGAGCTGCCTTCTTGAAACATTGCAGCCCATGTGGTGTAGGTGTGTGCACCTTGCCGTTATAGAGGGAGTTCCAGGGTTTTGTCCCAGCGAGAGTAAAGGAACAGCAATATATTTCCAAGTCAGGATGGTGAGTTTCTTGGAGGGAAACTTCCAGGTGGTGGTGTTCCCATCTATTTGCTGCCCTTGTCCTTCTAGATGGTAGCAGTCGTGAGTTTTCAAGGCGCTGCCTAGGGGGCCTTGATAAGTTCCTGCAGTGCATCTTGTAGATGGTACATATTGCTGCTACTGTGCGTCTCTGCTGGAGTGAGTGAATGTTGGTGGATGTGATGCCAATCAAGCGGGCCGCTTTGTCCTGGATGGTGTCTAACTTCTTCAGTGATTTGGAAGCTGGGCTCATCCAGGCAATTGGGGAGTATTCCATCACACTCCTTACTTGTGCCTTATTGATGTTGGACAGATGTTGGGAAGTCAGGATGTGAGGTATTCGTCGCATGATTCTGAGCCTTTGACCTGCTCTTGTAGCCACAGTATTTAAATGGCTAACCCAGTTCTGCATCTGACAAATGATAACTCAGAGGATTTTGATAGTGAGGGATTCAGCGATGGTAATGCCATTGAATGTCGAGGGGAGATGTTTGGATTCTGCCTTGTTGGAGCTGCTGATTGCCTGGCAATTGTGTGATGCGAATGTTACTTGCCACTTATCAGCCCCAACCTGGATATTGTCCAGAATTGAACTGGAGGAGCACTTCCACCATATACACCCTGGCGGTTGGAGGAGAATGCTCACCATAACATTCTTCTGTGAAATGAGGGATGGGCAATTAGTGCCGGCCTTGCCATCATGGCCCATAACTGGACAATACCTCGAATAATACTAGGAGAAGCAGCTTGTCCCTTATGACAATCATCGTGTGATTTCTTCCTCAGTGTCTATCATTCACCCTTTCCCTTATTATTTGTGCCTCTTCCATCTAGTTCAGTCCTATTATTCCCTCTCCGAGTTTCTCTCGTTCATTATTTTCCTCTTGCAACATGATAATGTACAATTGTTCTTTACATGACCCCATTCTTTTCTTTTCTGACTAAGAGGTCTGAGGAGAGGAGGGAGAGGCGAATTGCCAACCACAAACCCCATCCAGAATAGTTCCCCCCAGCTCACAAACATTACCCCCTCCTCCTTTCACCTACTGAGTGATACTCTGAGTAATGCGATTAGACGGTGTAGGAGGAAGTAGAGAAATTATATATGACCAGTTAACACTTGTGTCAAAATGCGATTACCGAGTTCGCTCATTCGCTACATTTTATTGGAGGTGAATTACACGAGGTACTTCCTCCAGCCCCCGCCCCCTACTCCCCTTCCGTTATCGCTTTCTGTAGAGCAGTTTCGTCATTTAACAGATTGCAACAGTAAATATATCTGCTATTCGAAGAGACTGTTACTGAGGATATAATGACGCTCATGCCGCATCGTCATCTGGTTATACTGTGGCTGATGTTCGGTAGGTGCAGCCAGATAATTTTATCTGTTTGCAGTTTTGTGATGTTAATAGACTTTTAAACTCAGTATTGCATTCAGCTTTTGCTTACGTTTTATTTCAGGTGTGATTCAGACGGATTCTGTGTCCCAACCTCAGACCACACTGCGTGTTACTGAAGGAGACAGCAAGAAAATAGACTGTAGCTACACAACAAATCACGGTAATCCCGGCCTGTACTGGAGCAGACAGCACATGAACCAGGCTCCGCGTTTTATTTTGTATGGAGATAGAAGCAGTAAAAAAGATGCAGATTTTACCAAAGAGAAATTCGAGGCAGGTCAGGCTAACGAAGGAAAGTCATTTCCTCTAACGATCACTCGAGCAGAAATCCAGGACACCGCCGTATATTTCTGTGCGCTGAGGAACACACTGGTTTAAAACTCATCTGTGGATATACAAAAACCCCAGTGATGTAGAACTGCCAGCTCAAAGAAACCCGCCCTTTGTGGGTAAGTGCTATCCGCGACTCAGTTGAACTGTTCTATCTCACAACCCTACTTCTCCATCAGAAATGTGTGTGTTCAGGCCCCACTCTAGAGGCGTGAGCACATAACTCAGGGTGACACTTCTACTGCCAGTATGAAGGGAGCGCTGCAATGTCCGTGGTGCCATTTTTCGGATGAGCTATTAAATGGAAACTCCGCCTCTCACGCACCCACACCAACACCCCCCCCACCCCTTCCCCCCACCAACTCCCTCCCCGAGGAGGACCTTAAAAACCCTGCCGCTTGTTGCACAAAAGAGCTGGTCAGCTCTCCCGTGCATTTAAACTTCAAACGATATCAATGAAACAAATGATCACATTGCTCTTTGTCGGAGCTTGCTGTGCATAATTTTACTATTTCCTACATTACCATAGTGACTGCAATTCTAATTTACTTAATTCCTACTGTGAGGCAGTCTGGATGGACTGGGTCGTCCTTTGCTTTCTGTAATTGTTGATGGAAATAGTAAATTAATTATAGCAACTTGTGGGCCAGTCCACAACTTTTTCTGTTTTTCACCCAACACTAATAAAAATGGTGTCAGTAACTCGACCTGGCCTCAAGATCGGCCCTTGCGGCGCTGCGTAAGCAAATGACAGATTCTGTGCACCAATCCACGAACAGTTATTGAGCGCAGCCCCTCAGAAGGCTCTCTAGTCCCCAGTGTACAACATTGGACTCGATATAAAGCAGCTCGCCTTCACTTTTCCGATCATTTGTCTCATTAATCTGCTCTCCCCTATCTTCCCTTTACCTACATCTGAGGCAACACGGTTTTGATGACCTAGTTTATTTTTTGAGCAGGAAAACAAATACCGCAGGATGGCAGTTATACCAGTCAGAAAAGAACCTACGGTGAAATATGTGAGATCAAGCGAATTCCTCAGGCGGTTTGTAAACTTGAGCAAATGTTTCTACCAAGGGCTTGTTAAGAAATAGGGTACATGAGAGCATTAATCTCAATATTTTCAGTTATTGTCATTTTTCAAACCATGTTTGTGCTCGCTCCGTGTGAGAGTTGGAGAAGTTTTGTCAAGCGGGGAAAACAGACTAAATTCAAGAGGTCAATATTCCTGGAAATATTGCATCACATCATAAAGTAATCACAATGTAATACACCGACAAGTCAACGTGTTCCTAAGTGATCTAAGCGACGAAGAATTCTTAGGATTCCCTAATTGATCTTCTGCACTATTGAATAGATTTCAGGTTTTTTTTCATTGCCATTGTTGGAACCTGGGCATGGTTCACGGCGATGTAAGTAAAGAATTGCCGTTTTATTTTCGCAATTATGCGAGACTGTGGCGCAGCGGTAATGTCGCTGATCCATGTGAGACCTTCGTTAACTTAGGAAGGCGTTGACTTGTCGGTGTCGGTCACTTTCATAGGTTGACTGCCTTGTATTACATTGTGATTACTTTATGATGTAACGCAATATTTCCAGGATTGTTATCGTCCTTATTTTATTCTGTCCTCCCCGCTTTACAAAACTTCTCTAACTCTCACACAGTGCTGATGTGGAAACTGGGTTCAATCTTCACCACCACCACCGCCCCCCCCCCACCCCCGCGCCACCCCCCACCCCCCACCCCCCCCCCCCCCCCCCCCCCCACCCCACTCCGGCACCCCACAGCAACTGGTGGAATTGAATCTGTTCAATTAATTAATAAAAACAATCTCGAATTGAAAACAGGTTAGTCTCAATGGCGATCATCTGTTGCCATGACAAAAAAAAAACCTCTGGTTCTCTAATGTCCTTTAGGGAAGGGAACCTGCAGTCTTTACTTGGTCTGGCCTCCATGTGACTCCACAGCCCCAGCAATGTAAATGAGCCTTAACTGCCCTCTAGAATGGCCTAGCAAGGTAATTCGTGCTGGGAAGCAGCTTCTGGCTGTATTCATATATTTCCTGATATATTTGGTGTCTTTGCTGCCCTCTTAATGCAGCATTTAAAAGTGTCATGTGATTAAATGAAATCTCGCTGGCACTTCTACTAAATCATCAGTCACTCTTATCTCTCATATTGATTACAAATTCCCCATTGCACAGGATTTTGCTCCCAGTTAGTGGACATTTTCTCTTCATTGACAACTCGGAATTCGTGCCAAATATGAATCGCAAAAATGACAGTTGCTGGGAAACGGTGTTAATATCTACTTGGACAAAACATATTGATGGAATCGAATGAAGTTAGACAGAGAGAAACAGACAAAGTAAACCGATTGATAAATTTCACAAGATGCATATAATTTGTTATAACACTCCTGAGCAAAATAAGGAGCCAAAATTGCATTATAACGGAACACGGCAGGCAACAAGGTGAAAAAAAATCAAGTTATTTTCGAATTCATTTTATTTTCAATTTCCAAGCTATCTGATGCAATGTTTTTAAACTTAACTGAAAGCGAAACATATTAGAGGAAACGAAGTGTTGCACGGTAACATTGAAACTGATACAGTCGGTGCAAACACGAGCAGAAAACTTTCCGTTAAGATTCAGTTAGCAGTTTGTTTTCAAATGCCAGGGCGCATAAAAGAGCAAAAACTAAAGATTTCGACAGAAAAATAACTTCGATGAACTTCTTTGGCTGGACCGAAAAGGATTATTTCAGAAAAAACAGAAAACAAAGCAATTTTTTTGCAAAAAATATCCTGTGTTTCTGAAGATCCAACCAAACAGTTCTGGAAAAAAAAGACAGTCGGTTTAACAACAAAACCAACTCATTTTAGAACAATAATATGATTTTTAAAGTTGTATATGAGCATTTAATGATCCAGATCTCTTTCTCTCTCTCTCTCTTTCTCTCTCTGCACGTCCTTTCTCTATTTCATTCCCTCTCGAAGTAAAGCTCCCTCTACGCTGTCAAAAAAAAATCCCAGGACAGGTTCAGCACGGGGTTAGATGCAGAGTGAAGCTTCCTCTATACTGTCCACATCAAACACTCCCAGGACAGGTACAGCACGGGGTTAGATACAGAGTAAAGCTCCCTCTGTACTGTCCCCATCAAATACTCCCAGGATAGGTACAGCACGGGGTTAGCTACAGAGTAAAGCTCCCTCTATAATGTGCCTGTCAATCACTCCCAGATTTGACGCAACTGTTAGATACAGAGCAATGTTCTCTCCATCCTGCCCCTGTAAAACACTCCAATTTTGATGCAACTTTGTTAGATACAGGGTAAATCTCCCTCTATACTTTCCCTGTAAAACACTCCCAGATTTGATGTAACTCTGTCAGATATAGAGTAAAGCCTTCTTTATAATTTCCCATAAACACTTCTAGGGCAGAAATATAGGTTATAATAAAGGACATTCTCAAAGTTATAATGGGCTTTAAACTTTTGACTATTTAATTTACATTTTAAATTATGTTTATTTAGAATGAAAGAACTTGCATTTTTCTAGCACTTTTCTCGCTCTTATGATGTTCCAAAGTGCTTTGCACCATTCTATCTAATGGAATGCTTTTGAAGTTAAAATGTTGCAATACAGGGGAACGAACCAGAAAATAATACTTACAACAGGATCCAACAAAGAGAAATGTGAAATTAAACATTAACCCGATATTAGATATGATTAAGGCTAAATATTGGAACAATACGCCAGGGACAATCCCCATGTTCTTCCAAAAGTAATGCAATTAGAAATGTTATGCCATGAGATAGTTCAGGAAAGGACTCGGTTTCAATTCACATCCAAAAAGTGATATGTCCGAAATTGCAGCTCTTCCTCAAATGTTAGGCAGGATTTTGTGCTGAAATCTGTGAACTGGGGCGTGTTCATTCGGTTTGATGAAGGTGACAACTCTACTAATGCAAAGCATAGCGAGCGCACCCTTTCCCCAGTCTATAGCTCAACAGATTAGAGGACTGTCATTGTTCATTAGGCTAAATATAATTCATAAAATGTAACAGGTTGATACCGACATTCAGTTGGAGCTGGGGAGACGGGACAAAAAGGAGATTGTTATTTCAGGTGCCATTTTCCGTTATTTGCAAGTGTCTCAATGTTTTCTCTTCCTGTCCCAAATTCAGAATATTACATAAACACTGCGGTGCAGGACGAGACCAAACGCTGCATATTTACTGCTATTACCCCTTTGTTAAGATTAAACCGGCATCTTCAGGTGCTGGTAAGAGTAACTGCAAACGGAAGTTGTTGGCGGGATTGCAGCTGGCAGTGTTTCCGCCAGTTCTGCCTCTCTAATTTCCGTTTGATAACAGGGAGGAACATGTAACCACTGCGCCCTCTGGTGGGAACTCTAAGAATATTACACCATTAGAACAATGAGCCGAATGCAAATTTATCTATGGGACAATTTCCAGCAACCACTTTTTCAGGAACGTACTTCAAAAAATTCAACTGTGTAACTATCAAGGAAATATGAGTGAAGTTAAAGGAAAGGGCATTTTACTTTATATAAGCTTTTTTCAATAATTATTTTATCTGATCTTTACCTCTATGCATCACACTCGTTAATTTTTACTTGCTTCCTCTTATCGTTCGATTGTTTCCTAATTTTCTGTCCTCTTCACCAATGATTAAACACCTTTTCGCTTTCTGTTTTTCTCCCACTCATTCTGGATTGTGCGATAAGTTTTTTCTTTTTTTCTCCAACTCTGTGTCCAATTCTCTTCATTTCTGACTATACTTAAGTTTTGCAAATCTAGATTTTATTTTTTGTTTTGTTTTCTTAGCCTCTACCCTGGGATCTTTGTAAAAGCGCCACTCGAAAGGCCGATGCTCGAATAACAGTGATGCGGTTCGCCCACTTGGTCCAGGTTTCTGTACCAGCTCTTCATTAAATCGTGAGACTGTGGCGCAGAGATAGGCAGCAGTGTCCGTAACCCGAGCGCCTCCCAGTCACGGCACGGAGTTTCTTGCCTCCCTCGATTGAAGCAGTGATCATCTCGTGTTGATCAGTTCCTCTTGTGGCTATCAATAGATGCTGGGCGCGTGGAGAGAGGGGTTGGTCGGTGGTAGGGGGGCGTGGGGTGGGCTGGGGGCGGGGACTGATTCGGAATCTGTCTGCACCAACGCACGATGTCAAACGCAATGGTGATGGAGAACTTCATGGATATGATTCCCGCTTCTGCTGGAAAACAGCAGAAGCACTCTGTAAATCCAAAGTATTATCAGACCACATGAAATGCCGGTTGAGAAAATTGTCCGGAGGGTCTGGTTAAAACCAGAGGATGGATATTATCGTCTGAAGAACTTACAACGAGCAACTCAGAGGCGCATTCCTGTCGAACTAACGACAGAAACTGAGTCAAAAACAAAAATACCTGGAAAAACTCAGCAGGTCTTGCAGCATCTGCGGAGAGGAGCACAGTTAATGTTTCGAGTCCGATTGACTCCTCAACTGAACTAAGTAAGAATAGAAGAGAGGTGAAATATAAGCTGGTTTAAGGGGGTTGGGGGGGGGAGGCAAGTAGAGCTGGATAAACGGCCAGTGATAAGTGGAGATAACCAAAAGATGTCACAGACAAAAGGACAAAGAGGTGTTGAAGGTGATGATATTATCTAAGGAACGTGCTAATTAAGGGTTGATAGCAGGTCAAGCAAGGTAAAGATAAGGTTTCACACTGACACAGCTCACGCTGTCTCCGAGCTCACACCGGACGGTCCACATTCAAAATTTCTCAGTGATTCACGCTGCTCTCTGCTGGTGCACACTGACAATTGCGTGGGTGCAATAATTCACGTAAATTCCCGCCAAGCTGTAGTTCTCAAGTTAGTTACAAATTCGAACTGCTGTTGCCTTCTTCCTCGTATCGCTCTCCTATCCATAAAGGCCGTAATCTCGCCTTCAACTAAGCATCCAAGGATTCCAGAGTATTTTCCTCCCGCATTCTGGCTGAAAGTTTGTTCCACATTATGATCCATCTCATTGTGACAACAGTTATATCCTGATATTAGCCTAAACATTTTATCGTTTCAACCCATGTGCGTGGATGCATTTTCTTTTTCTTTCAAATAGATACAACCTACCAAGAGTTATATAAACATTGAAAAAAATAATGTTTCTGTTTCTGAATTTGTTCTTTTCGTCAATTTTCTTCAGTAAAATTTCTGAACACTGTTGTGAGACCAGAATTCACCCCGACCCCGAAACCCCAACACTGTCTGACGCTGCCCTCTAGTGGCGTTGACATGGAACTGCAAGGTGCAACTTTACAGAATTTATTCGCCTTCCGGGCTCAAAATAATATTCAACAAATTCCGATTCTAAACTCTCCTTCGATTCTTTTTCTTTCATAAGTTTTATTCATTTATTTATTTATTGACGGTATCTGGTGGCTGCGTATCTGCTTTTCATAAGTTACCCTCCTCCAGGCCAAGACTCCCGTGTTTTTGATTTTTCCTTGTTTACTACAAATTTCTGATATCTGAGCCATGGAGATATTGTCGCTCAGCCACTATCCGTAAGGCTTAAGACAGAAACAGGTGCGGCAGCTGGTACCAACAACAAGCTGAAACACAGCCAATGCTTAGATTATGTAATGCTTCAAAGGTTTTGAAAAATAAAGCAGATTTTGCTAAAATGCATTGGTCTGCAAAATTCATTTGCCATCACTGGGCTGTATCTAACTGCAATTTATTCCTGCGCCCTGAGGGTCACCGTGTTGGAAACAAGTTAAACCTCATACAGGTACACCGTCAGTTTGTGGATGTGAAACTCCATTTCAAGAATTCAGTTACAAGGCGACTGGATGCGAAGACCATCACAACATTATCATTTAGAAAAATTATCATGTTCCGATGTTCAATGGTGATATCAGTTATGTCTGCCTTTCAGCAGAGCACATGACCCTGAGCCAACTGCTTTCTCTGAGACTGCTTTGTAAAGTTTATACGCTCTCGTCACCAGAGGGCGGCTGAGAGAATGATTATGCAAAAAAGTAAGTCAGTCAGCATCTGTGGATACATAAACAATACGCGTCTTGCAGAACTTCATCAGTTCTCGTACTGGGATGATTGACACGGACTAATTGACAGAAACACGAGCGCAGTAGGCTGTATCATTAGTCGCTGGTCGTTGGTTAGTCAATCCGAGCGGTTGACAGGTGGATGACATTTTTCCATGCTTTACTGGTATTGAAAGTCGCTAGCCGGACCAGCATTTCCTCCCCACCCCTCTTGAAAAGGTGATGGTGAGCATTCTTCTTGAACCGCTGTAGTCCATGTGGTGTAGGTACATCCACAGTGCTGTTAGGGAGGGAGTTCCAGGATTTAGATCCAGCGACAGTGAAGGGGCCGCCGTTATAGTTTCCAGTTATGCTTGTGTGTGGCTTGGAGGGGACTTGCAGCCGGCGGTGCCTGCCGCCCTTGTCCTTCTCGGAGGAGGGTTTGCAGGTTTGGGATTTTTTTTTTGATGGTCGCTTGACGAGTTTATTTAAGCACATAAGTCTAAATGCAGACATCAATTTCCAACGGAAGCCTGTGATTTTGAGGGTTAACGAATTATGGTTAACTATGGCTAACGGTGTTTTCATAGTCAGCGATCAGCTTTTTCCTTCTCTCTCCGTTTTACCGATTGAACCTGTTAAGGGGTGAACATTGGGTTTAATCCCTGTCCCATTCCCGGTTGTGAGATGAATACATTCAGTTCCTTCCGTTCTCCCGACGCAGGTGATACGAATTAGAGATCAAAGTAGCTGTGACCTGATTGGTTGAATTAAACACAAAGAAGCTTTCAGCTGATTGGTGACCCAGTCAGCAATGAACCAATCAGCAGAGGCCGGGATGTAACGCCACTTCTTACAAACTCTTGACTAAAACAATTTCAGCTTCACCCTATTCTAGTTAGATCCGCCGCGAGCTCTCTGCAAACATGTTTCCTGTTGCTTTGTATTTATTCTTCACAGCAGCAGCTCTTTTCACTGGTAGGTTCATAAATTGTACAACTCTGCGAGTCACATCTTTACCATTCACTACATTCAATCGGACAGTTCGATTAACAGGTGGTAAAAATATGTTGATCCCAAATGAGAAAATCATCCGGATCCACTTTGTCGCTGCACGGTAGTAGGAAAGCTACCCGAATGAATGAGGCTGGAAGAGTTATAGTGAGACTACGGGCCCCGCCGGGGTCGGAGACGGACTTTGACAAATACCAAAGCTTTAAACTCACCGAGAGTTTTCAGTTTCCCTTCACATTACAGGAAACGAAGCTGAGGACCTGATTTCGATAGAAGGAGCCGAATGTTCATTGAAGGAAGTTTTATTTATTCGGTCCAAGCACCTTCCGATTAGAGCCACTGAGGAATATATTTCTGTTTAGCTCCTCCGATTCATTTCTCAGGTTATTGTCCAGGGCGATGAGCCTATTAAAGCGCATGAACAAAGTGAAATGACATCGTTTAATTTAATGTTACTCTTGGCTCTTACAGGACATTGTCGAGGAGATTCCGTTTCACAGGCAACGGCTGCAGTCACAGTGAGTGAAGGAGAAAATGTTCGGTTGTTCTGTAATTATACAGCTACATACAACAGCGATCCCAACTTATTCTGGTATCGTCAGCATCCCAGCGGATCCATGGAGTATCTGCTGCGGAGGACTAGATACACCGGGAACAAAGAGAGATTTCCTGGGGACCGTTTTTCAGCGGAACTCAACGATTCGATCGGCACCGTCCCGCTTAAAGTGTCTGAAACAGAACTGGCAGATTCCGCGGTGTATTACTGCGCACTGAGACCCACAGAGACTCGGGGCTGGGCTGAACCTGTACAAAAACTGTCAGAGAGTCTCTCAACATCATAGCATGACGCAAACATTGTGATCAGGAGTGAGTCTGAACAGGTTCCCGCATATGCGATACCTTTTACTTATAATTCTAATCCTACTGAATATATCATTCAAATATACAAATGTGGGAAGTTCAGAAAATGAAAAATAGAGTGTTCATGTAGCGCGTATCGTGACACCCCAAATTGTTTTTCCGTCATTGTTATAAAGTAATGTAGAAAACTCAGCAGCTAATTTGCACCTGGAATGATCCTTTAAATAGTAATCGTTTAATTGCACGTCTGTTCCAGAGATCTTTATGGGTGTATAGATGTTAACCAAGCCTGCTCTTCTTTGAAAAAGTGGCGTTGCGATTTATCACCTCACATGTGAGGGCAAATGACGATCACGATTTGACACCTCATCAGAAGGGTCCACTCTTCCCATAGGACTGCACTGGGGTGCCCGCATTGATCCTGGGGACTCAAGTGGACTGGAATCCAGAAACCTCTGGCTCAGCGGGGAGAGGGATAACGAATCAGGCTGGTCTGACAAGTAATGCCTGCATATTGGCAGTTGAAGTATAAAGTCTAGGACATCCGTACCTTTTTAATAATGAATAAATAATGTATATGTACATGAGCAGGTAGATGAGCGCAAAGTTTTATACAGCTCATCAGGCTGATGGCTGACAGGTAAATGGGAAGCCGCGTCGCCGCTCCCCGAGGAGAGTGTCAGTTTCTGTCAGAGTTACCCACCGCGGCACCGCCCCCCCCCCCACCACCCCCCTCACCCCACCCCCACCAATCCCTCCTCCTCCGTAGCATCTAAAAAGAGCAAAGAATCACTGATAACCGGGAAACATGGGAGGAAAACAAGATGAGAGCCTAGAGCTTTGTAGAATTTTGAACGATGACAGGTATCCGGCACTAATTATACAGGAAGGAGATGATGGATGCGGGTTGCAAGCTGATGTTGTTTATTCTGCATCGAAGAATGGGTAAAACTCTTAAGATCCAGAGGGAAGTGTGCGACAAACTGAACCGTGAATGACACGACAATATTAATAAAAATAGAAAAACATTTGAAAGTAATGCCTATATTTTTGAATCTTTCTTTAATGCCTTTCTTCAACAAAGTTCCTGATCGCTTTTCTCGGCGGGAAACTGAACCCTACACACTGAAACCATCCTCCACTGCCATCTGGTGCCGGTTATTTGTAACAACCAATTAGAACTCCTGCGTTCCTTTATTTGGCAAGATAATTCAGACTTGTGGCCTCGTCCGGCCGAAGCGATCCTGCCTCGCAGCCCTATTAAGACTCAAATTTGGCCTTAAACAATTCAGTGGTTTATCCTTCCTCCACTCTAACCAGATCGTGTGTGAGAATAACGTTCTCGATACCAGCGGATAATTTCATTTTCTCCTTTGAAACTCTGCCCTCCAGTTCTAACTCACCGGTTCAATTTAAAGTGATATTGCAGGATGTGTTTCTTTATTGCAGGAACTGCCTCATACTCCTCCATCTGTAATGGTAGTGAGGCACAGAGTACATTCCGAATTATCACTCACATATTCGCCATCGGCAGGTCACAGAGGCAGGATTTGTTCTTCTTGGATTGGATTCTTTCAAAGAAAGGAGGAAGGGATCATTGTGACAGAAAGTGAGGACAAACCGAAAATCCCTCACACATGGATGTTACATGTGGCAGCACTACCATTTGAAGCCCAGCCCGCAAATTTCACTTGCTGCTCTCGCCCTGACCTGGCTTGCTTGCTTTACTGGAGGGATTGCTGCCTCTGCTCTGTGTTTGACATCGGTTGTTACAGCCGTGCAGAGGGACTTGAGTTTGCTTTTCCCCCGCAAGAGAGGTTTTCCCGGCTGCAGAGTTCCAGAACCATCTCCTATGGATTGTGTCATTACATAACTTCTCAGTAATCACTTTCCTCCCGGCAACAATACATTTTTTTCCCTGATTTCTATAATCCTGTTGGTTTTTACTGGCAAAATCAGGCTGCTGGCGATGGCTGTGGATCAAAAACACTCCATATCTTCGTTCGTTTTAAATATGAATTGAATTTGCATTTTAAACTCCCTCATGATTGATCTTTCCTGTTTGAACATTTTTTTTAACAGATCAGCTACTGTCGTCAGGGGTTAAGACAGGAGAAGTGATGGCATTAAAATGTGTTGTTAGGTGGAGCGACAGCCTTCATTTATTCGGGTACCGGCATCACACTGACAGACATGCCGAATTTATTCTGATAAAATGCCGAGATGTTCTGAAGTAAAGTCGATTTTGTAAAAAAAAAACACTTTTTATCTAAGCTGAACAGCTTCACTAAATTCATAACTTTAACGATCTCGGAGCTGCAGCTGGCCGACAATGCAGCTTGGCACTAATGGAAACGAGTTCAATCCTCGTACAGAAACCCCCAGCTCTCTGTAGTACAGAGACACAGCTGGCAAAAATCGGAAGTTGCGGCGGGAAAATCGAAGACTGGTGTAAAATAAACACTTTATAAGTCTAAGGTTTCCTTATTTCAATTACTTTATTATCCGAGCTGCTGTTCAAACTGAGCACATTACCCTGAGCCGCCATTTCCTCTAAATTTTCATCAAAAATATTTAAATGTACATTCCACCAGAGGGCAGTAGGCGACTAGGTTTGATCTTTTGCGTTCAGAGATAGTCGCAGACTGACAACATTGTTCTTTATTAATGTTTATTAAATGACTAAGAAACATGCAATAAAATTCAGCCATTAACTTCAAATGGAAGTCTGAAAACTCTGTCCTCATGGTTAAGCAATTTATTGTGAAAATGGTTGTTGTTAACGTCAATATGTTCTAAATAATTGGAATGACCAGTTCACCCCTGCACCATTGAACTCATCGACCGTTGAACCTCTACCATTCTGGATCAACCTGGCAGTGATTCCCATTTTAATGTATATGGAAATGGTCTTTGTTGGAAATATTCTCTTTGTGTCGAATCCCTCCGGACACCGTGGCATTTACATTCCCCTTTATAGCGGCTGTGGGAGACTCCAATTGCCGTTGAGCAATTCTTTTATTGAAAGACATCTGCACTGATGACGGTACAAGTTTAAATATTTCCCTTAATAGACCCACCTAACAGATTCACCATTATGAAACTGCAAACATTACCAGCCGCAGCTTCCGTTTGTTGCTCTTGGCCTGAGCTGGCTTGCTTTCCCTGTACTATTGGACAGACTGATGCCGCTGTCCAAGCTTGACATTGGTTAGTTCAACTGCAGATGGCGGAGGTGGAGGTGGGTAGAGGTAGGGGTGTTGATGGAATAGGGGGATCTGGGGATCTGTATTTCCGCTCCGAAGTAAGGTTTCCAAGACGGCAGTGTTAAAAGCCTCAGGGATCATCAAACTGAACAGTGTTGCTCCACTGCGCATTGTATCGCCGCTCAGGAAGCCTCATCAGCATCCTTGGCAAGGGCAGTTAGGGATGGACAACAGATGCTGGCCTTGCCAGTGACGCCCATGTCCAACGAAATAGTAAAATACTTTATTTTTGCAGTAAAAATCCATTCCCCATGTGTCTGCTATAACCAAGATGGCCTTTTCCAAACGTAACGTCTGAGGACAAACGTTTCTTGCCCTACGTGAATTGGTGTAGCCAACAACAAGGCCAGCCTCCACAATACATCATTCATCTTATCTGGGGGGATGTCGGCAGGAACCTACACGTCACTCACTGATCTATTCCGTTCTATGTTAACGAAATTACCAACAATACTGAACTGAAGTCAGCCACACCCTGACCTGTCACACTGTCCTGGATTTCTATTCCATGGAGGACAAACTGATGCAGTGATATCACGTATCCTGGAGAGAGACCCAGACAGAAAGACCCAATTAGTGTTCACCAGAAGGCGCTCTCACACCAATAAACGAAACAGTAACACTGCCTCCACTGAGGTTCACAGGGATTTCCTTCAAATTGCAACGCAGCAGAGCACTCATTAACGAGATATGAGGCCCACTCCTGAAATTATATTAAATTGTAATTATAAATTGAGTTTATAATCGATCAAAGCTATCAGAAAAAGTTTAAATGACAGCAGTTATATTAAAATCTCAGAGAGCATTGCAAAAACAAGAGTACATCTCCATCCTCTGTACCTGGCACAGGGGTTAACAATGAAAATCGATTATGACTCTCTGTAATTCCCTGTCCTATTAAATTAAAATCTGATGGTATTCCAAATCTCGATTGCTCTCTCCGTAAACAATATCCTGATATCAGCCCTAAAATTACCTTTCAGCAACTTGAAACTGTGTCCACTTGATTTTTTTCCTGCTGCTTAATAAGCTAGTGTATGAATTACTTTCACTTCATTTAATTTGCAAAAGGTTTCTGAAATATCACCACTTACACCACCTTTTCCAGATCAAAAACACTGAAAACATATTTTTTTAGTTTTCTCCTTAACTCCCATCCCTGAAACTGAAGAGTCGGACTCAATTTCCTTCTCGACAATGCCTCCTAAGAATCTCGTTGGAGACGGTGGAGGAGCGATAATGTCACTGGGCTGATAAGCTGAAAGCCTAGGTTTATGCGCTAGTGGCGCGGCTTCAAATAATAGCCAGTAGAATTTATTTGCCAATGACATTAAAGTTGGAATTAAAAGCTAGGCTCAGTAATGATGATGATTAATTTATCGTTTTCTCATAAATAAAATCATCCGGTTCACCTGTTCTTACGCGGTTTGGCTTACTTGTGCCTCCAGAGGCACAACAATGCTGTTGACAGTTAACTGTCCCCTGAAATGACCTAGCAAGCCATTCAGTTCAACGGCAAATAGAAATGTGCAAAAAGTGCTGGCCTTGTCATTGACGCCCACATCCCGTG
Organism: Carcharodon carcharias; assembly: GCF_017639515.1. Taxonomy (NCBI): domain Eukaryota; kingdom Metazoa; phylum Chordata; class Chondrichthyes; order Lamniformes; family Lamnidae; genus Carcharodon; species Carcharodon carcharias. The sequence continues at coordinate 16,309,854 of NC_054493.1, forward strand.
AACGAATATGTATAAAAAATATTCTAACTGGCGAATCATTACAACCTGTACAATGCGAGGTTTCTGCCGACTGCTTGAGTTATTCAGCAGCATGTTGAACCCATTCCATTGCTTCTGGCATGTCGGTTCAAAAACCAAACTGAGCCACCCTCTGGGAATTCCAGTCTTAACTCGCCTGCTTCGTCACCTGCCTCCCTCTCTTCAAACAATCTGCTTAACATGGCCTTGCTCCCGTTGATTTTTCCTTTCAGATTCACTCCTGTCTCCCAATCGATGTCCAATCGTCATCTATCGTGGATAAATTTCACAGGATTGATACCTAAGCTTCCTAAAAATATTCAGCCTCAGAGCAGGGATCTGTAAACATTCAACTTATAAACTGAACAAAAGTGAAGACAATTCAAATACTAAATCAAATGGTCATAAACTACACCTGGAAATATATGTTCTCTTGGTCAAGAGGCTACAACTAACTGAGAAGGCGCAGAAGAGAGTAAATTTCTCCATCCAGTTTTCATACACATGTAAAAAATCCCTCATTACTTTTTGGGAAGCAATATCGTTTCTGTTCCATAATCTTTCTATGACGGAATGTATCTTGTTGATATATACCGAATATTAATCGCCAAGCTTATCTTATTCCGATCCTGTAGCGTGAGCAATGCAACTGGTAAGAGACGGAGTCTTTAGATCTGCTTTTATGCTTGCACATGCTGAGGTCTCCAAAAAAACATCACCAGTTAACAAAAGAACCGTAACCTGTCATCGCCGGCCAACAATAAGAGAAACAGCCATGGGTGTAACTCACGCATTCTTGCTGTTACCATTCTGTGAGTATTATATATCTCATTCCAATCACTGGGTTTATACAACTGCCTGAATATAAAGATTCAGAAATTATAACCAAGGATGCTTCGTGTTTGGTACAGGATTCTCTACCTGCCTGAATATTACCAGTGGAAGCGAATTCAGTCACGATTCAGCCCGGGTTCAGCGCATGCTCCAACAGCTGCTCATACAATCCACTGGTTGTCTGAGCTCCTGGTATATACTCATAGCGGCTTCAAGGGAGAGCACCGCCAAAGCCGTTTTAAAATCCACAGCATCCAAATTTCAGCGTACGTGACGTCGACCAGGATGAGTGAATAGTGGTATTTATCACTCTGCCATGGCCACAATGTGTGAGAACAGCCCCGAGTTCATACTGTATCCCCTCCTTGGGAAAAGCCTCGGAAAGTTGGCTGACAATCAAACAGCCGCTCCAAAAACAAAACGTGGAAGAAAGCAGCGAAGAAAGAGGTTCACACAATGATTTTGCAACCAGCGAAAGACTTTCGAATTGCAGTCAGTATTGCAATGAAGCCAGAAAAGTGTCACCAGAGAATTAAATACTTCATTCATATTTGATGGATTTTCAACATTCGAAACATTCTTTGAAACCCTGTTCAGTAAACGACAGGAGGAATGTGTCCACTATCCGATATATTGCAATGGAGCATATATGATACATTATTTCCTTCTAAATCACGACTTCCTTTATATCGGTTGCTCAGAGTGTATTTCCCCGCCTTGGTCAATTGAAGAAATATTGGAGACAAAAGTTCCTCTTTGACTTTGTAACAGCAACAACGGAAACAGAGCAGCCTAAATTGCTACTTTGATTATTACTGTTATCTGAAGGATGATTTGAAATACAAAAAAAAATCAGACACCTTTGGACATAGTAACCAGAATGAATCGTCCTGCTCTGTTTATCATCTCCTTACCTAATTGTATTGACCAGAGGAAATCGCTCTTGATTTCAAAGGAAGTTGAAGAAGGGCGTTTAAAGTAATCGAGTTACATTGATTTGATAACTATTTAAAAACATACATTCACCATCAGTTCAAACCAGTTCTTCCTTGCTTTTATGCATTGTTTTCTTTCTCTCGTTTAGTTTGCTCATTTTCTCTTTTCCTTTCATCCTGTTTCGTTCTCTTCTTTTCCATGCCTTTCTGATTCCATTTCTTGCTGTCTTTAGCTTTCAGTGGTTTATAAAATTGCAGTGTGCGTATATATATATATATATATATGTATATTTCATATGATATATATATAACTGTAACGTTTTCAGACTGTGGGGCTATGCAACTCAGCTCATGCTTTTTTTTCGGAGGGTCCATGTGGTCTCTGGTCTAGAGGCAGAGAAAAGGAACCAGTGCGTGTCTTTCAGAAAGACGGCGTTGCAACGATGCGCTACAAAATGTTGTAATGATGTCTGGTACATTACGTGATGAACTTGGTCCCTGAGCAATGTATTCTGCGTCTTCATATGAGCTATTGTTGATTTGCCATTTTCCCGACCGACTGGAGCCCAACCCCTTGCTTTTCCGGTCCAAGGAAAATGGTAAAAGCTTTAGCAAGGATGTTATTCATGTTTCTCCAGGGCGGGGAGAAGGAGGGTGGCGGGGGGGGTGGGGGCGCGTGGCGGATCCTGCGGATGAAGTGCTGCAGTCGCCGGTTTCCAAAACAGTCGAGCCGGGAGATCCGGCGCAGTTTTATTGTAGCTACACCAGCTCGGAGATATCCGCCTTCCACTGGTCCGGGGTGAGTCGAATGGACAGCTGGAGTGGGTCATGAGCAGCACAGGAAACGGAAAAGATGTGGTCGGGCAATTGAAAATTGAACTTGAAATCGCCGAGAAGACGGGCTATTTCGCTTTCAGAAGGACGAAGATGTCGGACTCCGCCGCCTATTTCTGTGTAATCCAGGCAACCATTGTGACAGCAATAGCCACCCCGCTGTACAAAAACCTGCCTTCGGGAGAGACACACTCTGCTTCACAAAGATCAGCCATGACATTATTCTTAACAATACATGTGCCCTTTGTGTTAGACAATGAGGATTTACACATATCATTGCCCCCTACAGCATATTGGTAAAATTGTATTGAAGAAACATTTCATTCCGCCCATTAGTTTCTGCTGATGTTTATGCTCCACACGAACCTTCTCCCACACAACCTGATCAAATACCATCAGCGCATCATTTTTCACTTCACCCTAGGTTTTTATTTATCTTCTATTTAAATACATTCACAGTTATTGCTTCAGCCAACCCGGGTGTATCGAGGTCCCATTCCAACCAGGCACTGGTTTAATAAATTTATGCTTAATCCTTTGGTGGAATTTATTGGTGAAGATTTGACGTTTATGGTCTCTGGCTTTGGACTCCCACGGGCAGAAACCTTGCTCCAACATTATCGAAATCTTTCATGACTTTAAAGAACTCTCTTGTGTCACCGTTCAGCACAGCTTTTTATAGAAAAGAGCCCAGCCTGTTCAACCTTTCCTGATAGTTAAAACCCGTCAGTTATGTTGTCATCCTTGTATTTTCTTTACATGTTAACCTGTGAACGCGCCATATCGATGTTGATCCAAACAAAAGCAACACCTGTGAGACATTTGAAGGCCAGTTAGAAAGTTGTCCCGTTGTTATTGAGCGGGCCTCTCTCTGGACAATATGTAAGTGATGTTACAACCTGTACTACAGCTGACCACTGCTTATGGCCGCGAATGTGTTTTGTTCAATTAATTCACAAGTTGTAGGCGTCGTTGGTAAGACCAATATTTATTTTTGATCTCTAATTTCTTTTCCAACAACTGAATGGATTGATAGGGCATTTCAGAGGGCAGTCAGTAGAGAACTATGTCCCTGTACACACATAAATACAGGACTGGATATGGCTCGTAAATTTATTTCACTGAAGGGTGGTTGGTTTTAACGACTAACCAGTGGTTTCGTGGGATTCACTAACAATCATGATGGTCTTTTTTTCACGTTCAGATGCATATGCTTAACTTAACTTGTGTTTCCAGGGTGGTGACATTTCATCCGATGCTTCTGGAACATTCGCCCAGACACCTAAATGCCTAGTTCAGTAACATAAGCACTATGTGACAATGGCGGTGCTGTTATTGTTCAACCACGTGGTTCAGTGGTAATATTCACGTCCCTGAGTCAGGTGATCTTGGGTTCAAGGCCCATTCCCCAATATTGAGCTCAAAATCTCGAGCCCAATACCGAGGGAGTGTTGAACTGTCGGAAGTGCCGTACTCAAACAACGTCAAATTCGAATGTCTGCCCACTCAGGTGGACTTAAAATATCCGTTGCACTATTTCTAAGAAGAACAGGTCTGTTCTTGCTGGTATCCTGTCTAATGTTTATCTCTCGTGCAACATTACTAAAGAAAAAACATCTGGTCATTATCACATTGCTCCTTGTAGGATGTTGTGGGTAATTGGTTCTCTGTTTCCTACATCAGTGTCTACACTTCAGTGGCTGTATGGATATTTGGCACGTGATGAGGTTGTATAAATTGCTGTACAAATGTAAATCTGCAGTTTCTAATTGTTATTATTTCACATGTTATCATCCTCGTCAAAGGCTCCTTGGTGCATTAGCACACTTGCTTCTTTCCATTTCTCCCTCCTCACTGTAGTTGGGTGGTAGTTCGAAATTCTCTCCTGGTTCTGTTCAAAGCCCGTTTTTATCAGGAACTCCAAACTCTTCCAAGTGCAGCAAAGCATCGAGCCCAGCCCAGATAGGGAATCTCAGATCGCCATGAGTATAGCAACAGCACCCCTGTACTGTCAGGTGGATAACCATAAGGGCATTAGAATAATTACATTTACAGTCTTGGTAACGATGTTTAAAACCGGTCCCCATATTTCTTTCTCCACACCGAGGCGATTGATCCACTTCCTATAAATAGGTTGGTCCTGATTTTACAATAGAGGAAGAAACATCCCAACGCTAATGCATCGAGTCACTCAGAAGCCAGAATCCCACCGTGCAATCTCTGTGCCCTGATTTAACCACCTCCTTCCTCTCCGTGTGCAAAGTAATGTCACTAAAGCCACTTTGGGGCCATTTTTTTCCTGTTGGATTCAGAACAGCATATTCTGTCTGCGCTCCTATTAGATGAAAGAGAAATGGTATTGACAGAATTATCTAGGTAATCCACCACTCAGCTATTAGTTTTCAAACAGCGGAAACATTAGGGCTGTATGCAGATCACATTACAGAAATTTTCAAAGTCTGTGGGGCATTAGAACTTGAGGGAAGAAAGGGTCAAAGGATTTCGGAGCATCCATTGTATTTTTCTTCTGAAACTCGGTAAATCGTTTAGGTCCCATTAAAATACAAGTTTCGTAAATTAGATATGCGTCTGATGAGTCAGGGCTTGTGGTGCGAACACAAAGAGGGTTATTTAATGAAGGGATTAATAAATTATGTGGGATAGATGGGCGGATGGATGGGTGGTCTGATGCACACATGGGCCGAAGAATGGACAGAAGAATGGGTAGATGGATGGATGGATGGATGAATGTATGGATGGATGGATGGATGGATGGATGGTTGGATGGATGAATGTATGGATGGATGGATGAATGGATGGATGGATGGATGGATGGATGGATGGACGGATGGATGGAGGAATGGATGGATGGATGGATCGATGGATGATGGATGGGCGTATGGACGGACGGTTTGATGGATGGTTGGATGGGTGGACGCATGGATGGATGAATGGATGTACCAAGGGATGGGGGAACGGGCGGATGAATGGACGGACGGATGGACGGATGGACGGTCTGATGTATGAATGGATGGCTGGATGTGCAGGTGGATGGAGAGAGGCGAAAATGAGTGAGGGATGGATAGCTGGAAGGATCTATTCGATTTTTCGTTTTAATTTGGATAAAGTTTACAACTGCCTTCCTTAGACTTCTGTATTTGGGCCAGTGATTTATGCAAAATAATTATATATACGTCGTAATCCAGTAAAAATAATAAAGTAATAATCTATCCGCTTGTATAATTAGCTCAGGCTTTGCAGATGTCAGGAGATGTTTGTCATAAAGAATGAGGCAGAAGGTTACAAACTTCAGAAGGACGTGGACATTTCAATTTGCCAGGCACATGCCAGATAGAACTTAACCTGGAGAAGTGTGAAGTGATGCATTTCGGTGGGAAGATTGAGGATTTCCGGTATAAACTTATTGATGCAAGTTAATCGGCACTGTAGGACGAGAGAGATGGATACGGTGTAATGTTTACAAACATTTGAAGCTGGTAGTGAAGGCTGAGACTTCTGTGAAGAGCATTTTAAGTTCTTGATGTTATCAAGAGGAAAGGGATTTCTACAGAGCTGGTAAGGTCTCAGTTGGATTGTTGTGTACAAATATTTGTACCACACTTCATGAATGATTTTAGGTTCTTGGAGAAGGTGCGGGAGAGGTTTATTAGGAAGGTTCGACTTATGATGGGGTTTTAGCTTTGTGGAGAGACTGGAGAATCTGCGGCTGTTCTCTGTAGAACAGAAAATATTGAGATGCGATTTGATGGAGATATTGACAATTATGAGTAGTTTTGGTTTAATAAATAAGGGAAGTTGCACCAGCGGCGGAAAGCTTGATAATCAGAGGACTTGGATTTAAATTAATTTGCAAAAGAATCAGAGGCAACCTGAGCAGCCATTTATTTGCACTCTGAGTTGTGCTTTGGAATGCGCTGCCGGATAAGTTTGTGGAAGCAGCTTCAATATCAACTGTCAAAAACATAATTGGGTAACTAATTGAAACAGAAACTTTTGCAAGGCAAAGGGGACCGAACAGTGGAGTGGGAACAATTTGGTGCCTCTGCCAAAGAGGCTGCACATACACGATGTGCTGAGTGGCCTCATTCTATGATGGTGCATTGAAGGAAAGGAACGATGCCTCCAGGACCTAAACGCCCATTTGTTTTCTGTTCATTGACTGTTCGAAGTTCTGTGCTATTCAAATACAATTAAGCAACCTGCATCATCAGTATCATGTTTAGAGAAAGGACGTATCCTGTTACCCCGTTCATACTCCACAGACAGCCGCCGATATGATCTGCTCTGGTACCAACAAAGAACGGGGGAGGCGCCGGTACTTTTAATCAAAATGAATTCTGAGGGAGGACAGTGTGGGTGGCCGAATCTCTTCAACACTCCGAGTATCTGATTGCTTTTTCAGTTTAACCCTAACAGATGTGCAGCTGAGTGACAGTGGGATTTACTACTGTGTGCTGAATATTCACAGTGATGCAAACTGATACAGGCCCCGTATGAAAAATATCACTGGGTTGCCATATAACCTGAATGGTGGGAGTTCAGTTTGTGAACACTGAATCTTCACCTGTGACAGCACCAGAATCAGATACCGACGGTTTACGGCTGTAAATTTTCATCCGGAGTTATAAAGGTTAATTGGCAGAAAGTCAAGTTTGTGGACATTTCGGATTCTGAACAAAAAAGGGAGAAAAGTAATTTTCGATTGGAAACAATGAAAGTAGAGCCTGTTATAGGGAAAGCGAAAGCCAAGGAAAAGTAGAAAGTAAGAGAGAAAGTGAGAGACAGAGATAACGAAAGGGACAGGAATATGCCGAGACACGAAGAAAGATACAGAGGATGTAGACAAAGATTGGCGTTGAGAGCAGAAAGAGGATTTGTGTGTGTATATGTGTGAGAGAGAGAGAGTGAGAGAGAGATGGGAAGAGAGAGGAAGAGAGCGATTGCGAGAGACAACGTTGGGGTGGGGAGACAAAGAAAAAGGCAAAATTTAGAAAGAGAAGGAGAAAGCGATTGACTAAGGGAGAGAGGCGCAGACAGAGACAGAGACAGAAATATGTAGAGGCAGGGAGAAATAGGCAAAGAGAGAGAGAGCCCGCAGCTCATTCCATAAAATCTTCCGGTTCAATTTCTGATTTTCAGCAACTTGTGTTTTAATTCTGTGCCACTGTGTGATTTCAATGTGACTAAATCCGGTTCTACTGACCAACAGACATCGAGCTGTCGGCGACCGCACTGCAGAAACCGTTCATTTAACTGTGCTGTTTGGAATTGAGAAACTGAACAGTGAAAACGGTTAACAGCTGCACGTCTCTCAGGCACTGAAGATAGAAAGTTAGAAAGTTAGAAAAGTGTTGTTGTTGAGAGCGGCATTTTCGAGCATTCCTCCTCACCTCCCTTTATGTATTAGTTGTTCTTATTGAACTATAAGAAAATGGGGAGATGTAGTACAGCTATAGGAAGGGTTCATACACCCGCTCATTTTAGGACATTGTTTAGTTAACTACTACAGTATTTAATGTTTTAATCCTAATTGTCTTCAAGTAGATCCAAATTGTCTCAAAGCATCAATAACTGACTTTCCAAGATTGACTTTTAAACCCCTCAACTCACCTCATTGTGTCACGCTGTGCCAAAACGTATTTTTTAAAATAAATTGCTCATTATTTCCCTGTCATTCCAACATTCTATTTTTCTGTGTACATGACTCTGCCCCTCTCTGCATCTCGCTCCATTGGACAAACTCTACCTCTGCATCTGGAGACATAATATTTCTCTCTAGGAACAGGAGGAGGCCATTCAGCCGCTGGAGCCTACTCAGCACTTACTAAGAGGATTGTTGGTCTGTTCATCAACTTCACTACTTTACCATTTTCCTTAATCAACAAAAATAGGAGCAGTACTGGTAAATAAACTCCCAGGAATGGAACTCAAACGCACCTGAACATTCGTTTGTTGAATTTTATGTCCATTACCTCAATCACTCGACCATCCCGCTTCACTGGAATTTCCTGCCTACCGTTCAATCAACCAGATGGTTAGTTGGTTTTCGTCAAAACTTTATCCATCCCTATTCTCATCTTAAAACATATTGCTATGATATTATGGTCAGTAATGCCTAGATGTTCCTCTGCCTTGACTTCTCTTCCTGATTTGTTTCATTCCCGGTTACCTTGCTGTTTTTTTTTGCATTTTGCTTTAGAAAGACATCAGTGCACATGAGTAGGAACTCAATTCACTTAAGCCCCTTTACATATTTCTTCTAGCGAAATAATACTAGGTAATGCAAGCCCGCTTATTATTATTGTGTTTATTACTATGTTCCTTAATTTGTCTGCATATTTCTTTCTTCAACTCCCTTCAAGATACATATCAATTCAGAGATAGACATATGGAAATAAAGAGCTACAGAGTGACACAAATACACAAAAAGAGAGCGAGAAAAATACAGAGAGAGAGAAGTCCAAATAGTGAGTTTTAATGCAACGGTTAACACTGCACTAGTATACGAATTTAGCCCAATTTTCTGGCCCTGATTCGTACTCTATCTCTCAAGAGCAATGGAGAATGAAAAAACATAAAGCTCCTTCTTTAATGAGATCAAAACTTTACAAAGCACTTAACAGCCAAAGAAGGCTCTGGATTGTCTTTCTGTGAGAAACATGGCAGGCAATTTACACACAGCAAACAACAAACAACAAGGTGATAATGACCAGGTAATATCTACTTCAGTGATGTTGATTCGGGGATAATCAAAATTGACAAATATCATACAACCATCGAAGCTGCTATTTCCACTCATGTGTCGCAGATATGTAAATTCTTGTGCATTTTTCAGGCGACTGCCTCATGTAACTCCATGGATGATGGGTTTTTACCAATACCATGTTGTCAAGGCTTAATGAAGTTATTGCTGTGGGTCTGAGACTCTGTTGCTAATGTGTTTCTTATTCTGATAACATATTGCCTTTCATCTGTTTGACACCGATATTCATGACCATTCAACCCACTGAGGAAATGGGGCTCGTGTTTCAGGATCCACCGAGCATCATGGTGAGTTACGGGGGCAGTGTGACAGTGAATTGCAATTATAGGACATCACACATTTATCGTTCCCTTTTATGGTTTAGTCAGTACCCAGAGAGAAAACTTCAATATATATTGGAAAAAAAGCGAGCACCAGACAAAAACGTGACACAAAACTACAACGTTTTTAATAATATTATTGTGCTTTATAGTAAAGTAGGTTTATGAGTGTGGGTGTGTACAATTCTGTCTGATTGATTTAGTTAAATTGGAATCAGATAGACTGCAAGTTTGAAATTATCAAAAGGAGTTAGATGTAATGTTACACGTAATGTTAATGAGGAAACATGGATGAGCTCTTAGCACATAAGGTGTGAAGGAAACATACATTTTAGACAAGTGAAGGTGGTTTAATTTCAAAGGGATAGTCGGATGTTTACAACTGGCAAGATAACCAAAGCATGCAGTGTGTTTATTTTTCCCAAAAGCAAATAAGTCGTATTGGAAACATGAAATATTTTTATATTATGGGGGAAGTAAATTTGCAAATACATATGGAACAATGGAATTTACAGATCAAAGGGAGATAAACATATATGAAGGGGAAAGAAAGGCTATTTTGGGGACGGGGTGTATGTATGATCTAACAGCCTTTGGGAAGCCTGCAGCCATGTGAGAAAAAGTCTTCTGTGCCTAGTAACTAAAGTTGAGTAAAAGTCTTTGACATTCTACTATCAAGTGGGTTCTGTGGTAACCTTGCTCGCTTGTGTTTTTTTTAATTTTAAATCTATTTTGGATTGTTGCCCTAAAGGGAGTGTGTAGCTAGAAGTCAGGTTAATTAGGACACTTGGGATTTGTTATTGTATTAAGCGACTCTAATCTTATGTATGCACTTGAAATGATTTATTTTGATAATAAATATTTAAGTTTAGTTTTTCGTTGAATCTTTAAATGTGCTAATTGACTCATTACTTCTGAATTGAGTGCACAACAATTCTCATAATAAACACAAATTTCAAAGCAGCTGTGAGTGGCCAAGTTTCCCTTGTGGATTTGGCCTGGATTGCATACATCACCTGCCACGTCATAACAAACATCTTTGGGAAACGTCTGCTATATGCTATTTTACATAAAGCTGCAAGAACGGCCCCTTTAACCATTCATTAGGCGAAGTTGTCTGACAGCACTGTGTATAGCTATGTTCTAGGAAACATAACTTCACCAGGTCATGAGAGTTCTGTACAAAAAGCTTTCCCTGCCTTTCCAATGTAACATCCTGACTCCACACAATATGTAATTGGATGGAACACCCAACCCTGCCCCCACCCCCCCCTCCCCATCCACGTCCCCCCGTCCCCACAAGTTAAGTGATGAACATTCTCTTAAAGACACTCAACAGTTATCTATATCTCGCCAGTTAGTCTTTCTCCACCACTCCAGGTTCTTTCTGCTCATTTCTCTCTGTGTGACTTCCTGCATGACTGTCTGTCATTCTATCGCGCTCTCTCCCTCTGCAGCAACTGTTTAACTAGCCCCAAGACCCATACAATCCCCAATAACTGTGGAATTTGATTTCCTTCAACTGCTAACTTAATTGGCTTTTGAAAGGCCTGTGTAAATCTACTTTTTCCATCCTCTTCTCTGATTGTGGTCTGAATGCCACTTTCCTGCCTGCCTCCTATAATCTTTGGTCCCCTTGTAGATCAAAAAACATGTGCAACTCTGCCTTAGATATGTTCAATGACACAGCCTCAACCACTCTCTGCGTAAAAAATTATCAAAAAAAACGCCTCTGAGAGGGGACATTTCTGCTCAAAGCTGTTAAATTGGAGACTTCTTATTTTGGCTTTGTGCCCCGAGTTCTTTCTTCCCCGATCTCAACATCTATTCTCTGAACCCCGCTGAGAACCTCATATGTTTCCAAAAGATCACCTCTCATTCTTCTAAATTCCAATGTGTATAAGCTCAACCAGGTCAATTTTTCATCAGAAGTCAACTCTTTGTTCCCAGGAACCAGCCTAGTGAAACTTAGCTGAACAGCATTATACGTGCAGGTATAATCCTCCTTCAATAGTGACACCAAAATTGTACAATGTACTTTAGATGTGGTCTCACCAACTCCCTGTGCAGTTGCAACATTCTACAACAGTCTTTCCATTGCTCACATCTTGTGACTCATGTATGGATACCTCGGTACTGTGTCAGTCTGTAGTTTCTCGCCAGACATTCCGATTTTCTATTCATACCACCAATGTGGACAACCTCACTTAAAAGTCAAAATAACGTTATTTTGATGATAGACAGTGGTGATCCCCAACGGTCAGTACGAAGACTACTGTGGTGCTATATGTAAATTCCATTGTACTTCACTACTGAGTAAAAATTCAAAACTGGCCAATGTTATCAAATTTGGAAATGTGTCACAAATTGAGAATGATACCATTCGACTGCAAACGGACATAGATAGGCCAACAGGATTGTCAGACAAGTGAGAGATGGAATTTCATATGATTCATCTTGGCAGAATGGCTAGGGAGAAGCAATATATACTAAATCGAAGAGTTTACAGGAACAGCGAGTCCTCTGGGTTCATATGCATAAATATTTGAATGTTGCAAGACATATCCAAGGAACAGTTAGAAAAGCACAGTCGACCTTGAGTTTCCTAAATTAAGGCATTGAGTACAAAAGAGAGAAAATATGCCGAAACTTTAAAAAGATTTGGTTGGAGCACAACGAGAGTGTTGCACTCATTTCTGTTTATGACACTTGAGGAAGAATGTGAGACTCCTTGAGAAGGAGCAGAGAAGAATTAGCAGAATAGTTCCACATTACGATTTCTAGCTCCACTATTCCACTGGTTTTAAAAGGGAATTGGATGGGAGATTGAGAAAAATAAACATTCAGGGCTAATAGAATAGAGCGAGTGAATGGGGCTGACTGGACTGTCCTACAGAGAGCCGGCATGGACTCGTGGGCCAAAATGACTCTCTGAATCTATGACTCTATGAGTTATCACAGCTGCATCATAATCCTACATAACTACTTCTGCCCACAGTTTATTCACCCTTCTCATCTTGTCTTTTATGTATTTGCACACATGCACTGAAAATCTAAATCAGACTCGTTGTGTCATCTTATCTAATATTTCCATCATCCTGTATATCTCGGAGCACAGCCTCCTGAACTCTCTCCTTGTGTTTTCTTCTCTGCGTTTGTCACAAGGCCTCAAAGGTGTCGTCTTGAGACCGGCGCAATAATGTTCAACAGGAGGAGAGAGGAAGCAACCTTGAACTCAGGGACCAATGTGCGCTAGGGAGGGACATGGTGTGAGCGAGCATGCAGAGAGAGTCATAAAATCTGAATCGTCGGACAATTGCAGCTATCTAGTTCAGCTACATTTTTCGTCAGTGGTGACATTGCGGAGATTGATGGTGTGAGATCGGGCGATGAAACTGACGCAATGGACATGTCAATGGGGGGAATGGTCGGCCTGGAAATCATTATCACCTGAATCATAATCACCTGAAACTTGTTCGACACGAATGTCATTTCCCATTTATCAGCTGGGCTTTGTCCAGATCGTGTTAAATGCGGATTGCTTCAACGTACCGACTCATAATGCAGGGAAGATCATCCATAAAACAGCTGAAGATGCTTGTAACTAGTACACAATCCAGAGAAGCCCCTGCAGCGATATATAAAGTTTCAGATGAATAGCATCCAACAACCACAACCCTATTTCTTTGTAGTAGGTTTGAAGTAGGTTTGATTCCAGCTATTGGAGAGCTTGCTTCCTGACCCCAATTGACCTCATCTGGCACATCGAGTCAAAGACTACCTTGACATCAGCAACAGAGCCCTTCACCTCACCTCTGGATTCAGATTCTGTGACCTTGTTTCTAGAAATGTAATAATGATATCTTGTGCTAGATGACCCTGCCAGGATCGAAACTGAGCATGGATGAGCAGCTTATTGGTTAGTAAATGCCACTTGATAACACAACCGAAAATTCTTTCTGTCAATTTGCTGATGATGGACATCCGGTTGACAGGGTGCTGTTGGATTGGGTTCTCTTTTGCCTGAATTTTATTGGCTGGATATACCTCTGCAGTTTCCAGTTTGTCGTGTAGGTGCCAGTGCTATAGTTTTACTGCAACAAATTTGCTTAAGTCACGGCTAGTTCTGAAGCAAACTTCTTCAGCATCGCAGCCAGGACAGAGCCTTTGCTGTTTCTTCTGTGCTCAGCTGGTTCGTGATATCATATGGAGTGAATCGAACTAGCCGAAGACTGACATCCGTGATGCAGAGGATCTCAGGAAGAGGCTGAGAGGGATCATCCACTGGGGCACTTCTGGATAATTTCATTAGCTAGGCCTGGTGCTGCTTCCAACAATGTTTGCACACTCCTGATTGAACAAATTTGCGTCCCCCATGTTGATGGTAATGATAGGTTGAAGGGATACACCAGGACATGAGGCCGCACATTGTGTTGGAATACAATATTGCTGCTCTTGAAGGCCCAAAGTGGCTTAAAGAGACACAGTTGTTTTTGTAAGGGGGATTAAGGACGTCTGAATGAAAGATACCATCCTCCTCCCCAAGACCAGGTTTCAGCTATCTCAGGGTTAAATTTGAGGACTGATCAGTGTTTACAAATCATGTTTGTTCACTTCAGTGAGCAGAAATTCCCACTATTCAAAGCCCCTTAATATGGGTAAAAGAGATGGCATGAAATAAGCTGCACGTCTTATTGTGTTTGCTGGCAAGATTTAAAGATACCCTGCAGTCGGAAGCGTTGGTAAGACAGTGTCAAAGCTAAATCTGGTGTTTCAGGGAACAGCGAGCACTTGAAATAGTCACAGGAAGAGAGATCTGCCGATGGTGAAGGTCCTTCGTGATGAGTTACCATTGGTGTTCAAACGATTTCTTACAGCTGTTAGCACATTCGTTTGAAATACAATGGCCCATGTAAATGTATATCACCAAGTAATGTATTACACTTTTAGGAGTTCGTTTGTGAACTTTACTGACCTGCAAATTTACCAGATCACTTTACACTATCCTGCGGTATCCGGAGGAAGGAACTGGGACAGAGCTGGCTTATGCCAGAGACACGGGGTGCAGATTGAGTAGAATGTGCCTATATTCTCAGAGTGCCGAAGCATGAGAAATACTGTCATTGAAATGTTTCAATTTCTTCGGTAACATGACAAACAGGCATCGAGAAGCTGCTTCTCTATCTAGTTAGTGTGAAACCTAGAGTCATATTTTCAGGATAAGGAATTTCTGGTTTGGATGGTGAGAAATTTCTGCAGTCAGAGTTTCGAATTTTTGGAATTACCTATGCAGGCCAACTGTTAGCATTCAGTTACTGAGCATATTTCAGGTCGAGATTGATGGATTTGGGGCACTAAGGGAATCAGTGGATATAAGAACAGGGCAGAATCGTGCTTTGATATAGAAGTTCGGTCACGATCGTATCAAATGAAGTGCAGACTGGAGGAATTCTATGGCTCTCCCTATTCCTATTTCTTATGTTCTTAAGGGGAAACCTCTAAAGGAGAGCAGGACAGAATGGAACGAGCTGGTCACACAAGACTGGAGATCATGAATTGGCGGTTGATTTTATGTCTGGCACGATTTTCTTCACTTGACACGTCAGTGAAACAGGATACAAACTGAGTTTAGATCTCGCTGTATGCGGCTGACTAAGACCAATTTCGCCCCACATGTCAGGGAGAAAAATGAAGAGATAAAAAGATAATTTTCGACTACTAATCGAAACTAAAACCTGTAACTTTCCTAATTTTCTAACTTCACGATGAGATTCCCAAGATATTTTGCGGCATTTTTCAGCTCCTCTCTGAATTTTTTCTGGGTCACTGCATAAATACATGTGTTGGTGCAGCAGCTCAGGAGCTGTAGCATGTTTCCACTTTCTTGGCTGATGAATTTGGGGTCATTGAAATTAGAACCTGAGAAATAAGGTTCGTTTGTAATTTTCACAGACAGGAAATCTACAATGTACGTCATCCACAACAGGATGAAGCTTCCCGAGATGGTAAAGAGTAAAACGATTGATTTCCTCCGGTTCTCCATCTCTGGATCACTCTGCTTCTCTCTGTTGTTGTGAGTCCGGAGTCTCCTGCGGGCTCTACTGGCCGCGAGGATGTGCCTGTCGGTCAGGGCATTGAACAACAGAATCAGGAGGAATGGCTACCCCGGATTTAAAACACGTGCAAACCAATCATAGGCTGTCCATGCGAGTGAAGTGTAGAAGCTTGATTTTATATTACAAAACCACGGTACATTGTTCATTATATAGAGTAGTTCATACATAAAGTACCAGGGAACACTTTTTGAACAACTTAACAAACAGACAGTTCCTATAACCACAGCCGCCACTCTCTCAGTGCAATAATTTGTTTTCAGCTTCTGGAAACAAATGGCAATGTATCGATCAAAGGTGAAAGCCACGGTTAACCAGACAGAACTCTCAGTGGCTGCGTAGATTAGCATGGTACTGAGAGTACAGGCTGGAGTCATGGACATAAAACTAATGGGAAAATAAACGCCAGTGATCCGATTGAATATCACAGCGCTGACAACAACTAGGAGATCACTGCGATGGACAGCAAGTACTGAGTGATACATTTGGAAAGACCACACGTTCCTCGGGATAGGATCACAATCACCAACACGTTAACTGAGAGGAACAACAAAATTAACATTGAAAAGTCCAACCAGGGGCGCAAATATTAAATTCTTACGTGATGCTTTTGATAGTTCATCCACGTTTACAGAAGTGGACTAAATCAATGATTATTGCTTTTTCAATGTCATCTGTTTCAATATAAATAAAATCGACAGATTGCAATTATGTAGCGCCTTTAACGTAAAAAAGTGGCCCAAATGCATCACAGGAGAGTGGCACAGTAACATTTGACATACAAGCACATAAGGAGATATTATGTTAAATGACATAAAACAATGACAATGAGATAGGCTTACGGGAAGAGAGTGAATTAGAGAGATGGAATGTTTTAGGGAAGGAATTGCAGAGCGTTTAGGACATAACAGCTGAAGGTCACATGGTTACTTGGAATATTTGGCACTCAACCTTTGGATATTGCATAATATATCAGGAGCTTCCTCCAAATACAGTAAACCTATTAATTATATTTCTGTTGTTGAAAGGCACACTGTCACATGGTTTAAGTTGGCTCATTAGGATTCCACAGGAGGACGTTTAGGAATCAGGATGAGTCGGGTGAATGCAATTGGAGAAGCATCGAATGGTTTGTATCTGAAATACTGCTAGTTTGGAGACGACATGTCTACATTTCCAAGTTCCCATTCTCTTGCGGTGTGATGTTCATTGCCCAATGATGAAAAGCTAAATAACTTCGGCTTATATTTTTAGGGATTTCGAAGAATGAGAGGTAAACTCCTTGAAACAAACACTATTCTCAAGGGCCTTGATCGGATAGATATGTGGATGTTTTTCCCGCTGGCTGGAATATCTAAAGCACCGGGGAACACCCTCGGGATAAGAAGGCAATCATTTAGGGTGGAGGTCAGCAGAAATTTCTTCATCCAAAGGTTTGTGCATTTTTGGAATTCTATACCCAGAGGTCTGCGGATATTTCATTGTTGAGGAGATTTCAGACTTGGATAGACGGATTTTTGGCGTCTCAGGGAATGAAATGATATGTGGGCCGGGCGGAAAGTGGATTGAAGCCCAGGATCAGCCATGATTGTGTTTAACGGTGGAGTTGGCTCGAAGTGCCGCATGGTCTTCTGCTGCTTCTACCTCTGGTGCGCTTGTGCACCAACCTGTCTGATCTTACCGATAAAAGTCAATAACACTGCAGCGAGAATAGAACCATATGTAAATCTGCAGCTGTAAGAGCACATGACCACATATATATAGCATGACAATGATCCGAGCAGGTCATCACACATCGTCCATCTGGATACGTAAACCAGAAAACTTTCAGTAATTTTTTGGTACGCAGTGCTGAGCACCCCCCTGGATTGGATTATGTATCTCAGATCCCGGTGGCGATGCTACCTGTAAGTGTGGACGCATAACATACTTTAACATTCTGATGGCATTAATTAAATCAACAAATTGCTGGTGTCCAAGGTGATATAACTTGGATTAATAAAATAAAGATGAGGCGATTTTCATGAATACCACTTGCCTTTAGAGGGCCTCAAAATGGGAGCGATAATTATCAGGCCCTGTGACACCAATGAAGAAGCGGGGCTGAAATTCGGACCCAGAGCAATCGTTGTTTAAAATAATTAAAAGCCTTTAATCTGCGCCCCTAGGTGTAACCAGAATCATGTCCGTAGTTCTTCTCCCACTCTTCACGCCCATTGATCAAAAGGCAATTCAATACCCCAAAGGAGGCAAACAAAATATTGTCGCTGAAATTCTTCTTTGGGACAATGCACAATGATTGAAGTAAAAATCCGGCATAGTTTGAATTTTGCTTGGAACCTCTTTCGCTCTGAGCTACAGGAAAAACGAATTTTATCTCTAACATTTGTCTTCACTCCCAGGTGAATTCTGACGTTTGAGCGGCTGAAGTATGGAGCGTGCCGATCTGTGCCCTGTAACCGCAATGAATAGATGATTAGTATAGTGGCTATTCCACTAAACTATTAATTCAATAGCCTTGGGCGAATATTTCAGGGACATGCAAACAAACGAATCAGGAGCAGACACAGGCCATTCAGCCAATCTAGGCTTCTTCGCCACTCAATGAGATCATGGATGATCTCATTACGGCCTCAATGCCACATTCCCACCTGCCCCCGACATCCTTTGACTCCAATGGGCAACAACAGTTTTTGGTTGAAGATAGAAGAATCTTTCTGATTAACACCAGTCTAGAGATCCCCAGGGCATCAAACGGATATCCCAATGCAGATCACCGATTTTATGCCTCTCCAACATCGGGAACGTTTGGTTCTATGTGAATTTCCTATTCGCCACGTTTCATCTCACACTGAGCGGAATGCAAATTTTGCAGCTTTTTGGTACATATCTAAACGTTGTCTATCACTAAAACCTTATCATGTTCATTTAGAGCTACACATAATGACAGAAACTTGGAATTTGCCCATTGTTCATACACACGCAGGTAGCTGCTCAGGTGTCTGTCTGTTCCAGTGGTGCACGGCTCGGCACAATGCCTGATTCTCAAGTTAACAGCAGCTTCGACTTACCTTCCAGCTTTCCGAATGTCGGGTAAGCGCTCTAGCCCCTCCTACACCCTGGCCCTTTTTATTCATTCATTCATTCACTCGATTTCGGCGACATTGGAGCAACAGCGTCAATTGTCCATCACTAACTGCCTTTCAGAGGGTGATGGCGAGCCGCCACCTACCGATTGAGTGGTTTTCTGGGTCATTTAAGAAGGCGGTTAATGTTCAAACAAACTGTTGTGGATCTGGAATCATATCAGAGCTGGAGTAGATGTCCTTCCCTGAAGGACGTTAGTGAACCGGGTAGAGTTTATTGCGATGATCTGGTAGTTACCTGATCACTATTCCTGATACTACAACTTTATTCCAGAGTTATTTATGATCGCCATTTAAATTAACTATTCGAATTGGAACTCATGTCCCTGGGTCATTGGCTCAGGCCTCTGGATCATTAACCCAGTGACGTAACCATGAGCTTCCATTCGCGAAACATAACCTGATTCCCATGAAAGATCTATGTTAAATTGTAAATTCCTTTGCTCGCCTCAACGATTTTTCTGCAAACACGGTTATCGACCGGGGTTTTTGTCATGTATGAAACTAAGCAACAGCATTCCCTTCCTCCCTGAGCCAGCTCTGGCCAGAGAAAAATGTTTCCGAACACAGAGTAGCAAAATCACCCATTAGAACAAAGCAGCGGCACCACAGCAGGAGACGCTCCAGGAAGTAAATATTCACCTGGTTTTCTCATGAAAGTGACAAAGACCTCAAACTTAGCACTTATGTTACTATACTCGGTAAATATAATGACTGACTTTGTAAGTAAAAACGTTTGACACCAGTGATTTTTCTGATCAGATCTCCGCATTGATTCTTAGACTGCATTCATTTAGTTCTTAAATTCATGGCATTCGTTATAACTGAAAACCCACACTGAGACAAACTAAAAGGCAATTTTAGTGCAGAATGGAAAATAATAATATATGGGGGTGATGTAAAGGAGCCCAAACTCAAAGGCAAGATTACTATCGTGACTATGCCACTGAATTATTAATTTAGTAGCCTTGGGTGAATGTTTCCAGGGCATAGAAACATACGAACCAGGAGCAGAGGCAAGTCATTCGGCCCCTCTAGCCTGATTTGCCATTCAATAAGATCATGGCTGATCTGATTATGGCCTCAATTCCACATTCCCACCTGCCCCCGATACCCTTTGACTTCCATGGGGCAGGAACCGTATTTAGGCTGGATCGAATGAGCCGCCTGTTTTACACTTGGTCCGATTTCTACTCCTCTGATGTCAATGGGACAGAGAACTGGATCGAGTATAAAACTGGCAGCCAGCTTGCTTAACAGCTCAAAGCCAATTTCACCCCTCAACCACGTCAGAGCAGGTGAAGCTTAAATTCAAGTGTAAGTGTAAAATGGCTGATAATGAAACTGCAGCTCATTCCCCATCCCTCCAGAATTGTAACATACCTGAAAACAATGGAACCATCATTCAAGGCAGATGTAATATCGGCTATTGTACTCGCATTTAACGTTTTTAAACTAACACAAAATCAAAATCTACCCAAAGTTGGTATCGTTGGAAATGTATTCTCCAGTTCCCCACTTGTGGAAGAATAGCTGTGAATTATTGTTTTCGAAAACGTTAACAGAATATTACTTTTGAAAATTCAATCTAGCGACCTGAGCAGCCTTCACATGGGACGGTGTAAAGGAATAGACGCAGAGAATTGGGTGTTTCAGAGACTTAATTTTTAATATTGAGATTAAAACAAAGAAATATTAAAACGATGGAAAGTTATTATACCCCTAAGCAAATATGTTTAAACAAATACATGGAGATGATTATGTCACATTGTTAATTGTCATTGACAGAACTAGCTTCATAAAACAGTCATTTGTCCAATTAATGATTTAGTCCAAAGAATTACCAGGAACTCCAATAGCAGCAAGAATTGGATAGTAAATGCCGTAAACTACGCCAGATATTCGGCCATGCATTTCCTACGAGAAGAGACGGTCTCTGCAGGTGATAGTTGATCACAGAGATTCTCTGTGCAAAGCTCAAACAGACCCTCATTTATACTGTTGGAATTCTACAGAGAGGCAATTAGCTTCTCTAATTATTTACAGTTATTTGAACAAATAGCTTCAGCAATAATTTGCATGTAATTTTTGGGCGATGGTAGAATGTTGGGACACACTTGGGAGACGACTATTGAGTATTGATATCTCATGCAGCCCACTGTGGCATTGAATGGAACTTGTTAGTACTTGGGCAGATCTGAACTAGGCTTAGTCATGTGGAATGTTCATTTATGGGAGATACTGAAAGAAGCTGTTAGCCATTAGACCGAAACCAGCATAACTCAGTGACCTGAGACTAGATAAGAATCAGAATGACAGTGAGAGTCACATGTTGCCGAATGCACTCACATAATTGAACCTAGACTCACACCCAACACATCGGGTCCCCGCACAATGCAAGTTATACACACAGAATTCAAGTTAAGCCAGCATTAGCCAACGAATATTTATACACAAAGCCTAATCTCACAACAACAAGGTGCATTTAAAACACTTTAACATTATAAAATATCCTAAAGCACCTCACACGGGAGCTATGAAACCAAATTTAGATTAGGTCACATGAGGAAATATTGGGGTATTTTTGTACCAGTCCTAGGCTTCTTGATTATTACGCTAGGCTCTTTCTCTGTGAATGTTTCACTGGCTCCCCATTATTATTTTGCTGGCGACTTCCTCCTTGATTATTACGCTCGGCTCAGCCAGGCCCTAATTATTATTGTACTCACAAGTTCATATGCTTTGCTTCATGAGCATACAGGGATAAACAAGATCCAGATTGTGTTTATTACCACAACGTTGTATTGAATTAATGGCATGTACTCCTCGAAAACTATTGTTTCTACTTTACGTGTTGACTGTACGAAATCGTTTTGAGTTGAAAGAAAAAATTAATGTTTAGCAAACTTACTGAATAAATACATTTAAAATTGTCACTTTCTCCCGATCCTTATTTCAACCACTATCCATTCCTCCTAAATACTAAAACCTAGCGAACTAGCTCGAGCGGTACAGGGCCCCTTTTAGAACTGCGGTTGGACCGCAGTTACACGATTTCTAAGCTGAGTGTTTTAATGTTGGGCGGAGTCTAAAGAAACTCCGTGACCTCCTGACCCCAAAACAATGGGAGAAAGAACCAATCACCGTGCTGTTTTCGTACTGACAAGACTTTGCCATGAGCCGTTGAAAACCGGCGGCCAGGTTTCTGTGAGGCACAGTCGGCCCTGTGTCTGTGTGTGTGTGTGTGTGATACACCAGGCTGTGCATATCCGACGTGTATGAGGATAAAAAGACAACTTATACGAAAAGTGACTTCAAAATAAACATTAGGCCTTAATGGACAGAAGCGATGGGTTTGCACAGCCGCGAATGTGTGGACAATGTGCCACAGATAGGGAGCTTTCTCAGCGTCAGGGAATTGTTGGAGCCGCTGCCTTCCACGGCCCATTCACCAAGGAAACAAATCTAAACCTAACCTCCGGTTGTTATTCTCTCCGCTTCCACCAACAGAAACAGTTTAATTTGACCGACTCGGCCGAGACCCATCTGATTTTAAACGCCTCTATCAGATCTACCCTGAACCTTCCGTTCTCCATGGAGAACAAGCACAGTTTCCCAAGTCTATCCAATTAACTGAAGTTCGGTAGCCCTGAGACGATTCTGGTGAAATTCCCTGCACCCTTTCTAAACCATTCACATTCTTCCCAAAGAGCGATGCCCGAAAGTGGACACAATGCTCCAGTTGAGGGGGAACCAGTGCTTTCCGAAGGGATCAGTAGTATTTCCTTACATTTGAACCTTATGCCGCTGTTATGAAGCCGATGATCCCAGATGTTTAAGCATCAATTTCTCAGGCTGTCAGGACACCTTCAACCATTTATGCCCAAATAGTCCACATCGCTTGTTGAAGAATGGATAATTGAATGAATTATTTTTGCAGGAGTATTGTTTGACACTGTCCAGCAGAGTGTAGATTGCTAAAGGTGTGTGTGTGTGTGTGTGTGTGTGTGTATGTGTGTGAGATCATGACAGTGTCCAGCAGAGGGCAGATTGCTAAAGGTGTGTGTGTGTACACCCACAGTGCTGTTACGAAGGGAGTTCCAGGATTTTGACCCAGTGACAGTGAAGGAACGGCGATATATTTCCAAGTCAGGATGGTGAATGGCTTGGAGGTGAACTTCCAGGTGGTGGTGTTTCCATGGGTCTGCTGCCCTTGGCCTTCTAGTTGGTAGTGGTCATGGGTTTGGATGGAGCTGTCGAAGGGACCTTGGTGAATTCCTGCAGTGCATCTTGTAGATGGTACACACTGCTGCTATTGTGTGTCTGTGGTGGAGGGAGTGGATCTTTGTGGATGTCATGCAAATCAAGCTGGCTGGATAGTGTCAGACTTCTTGAGTATTGTTGGAGCTGCACTCATCCAGGCAACCATTTTATCTGTGCAGCAGTACTCAGGGGAGAACGGAGTTTATACCATGAAAGAAATACTTACTGAGATGTGAGATAATGATGAAGGATGCTGTGAGGTTTTGTCCCCGTGATAATTCTTGAGTCTGTCGCTCTTCAGTGCGAGAAATTATCTGTCAGGTCTTGCGACCATACAAACAAGGAGCAGGAGTAGGCCATTCAGCCCATCGAGCCTGCTCCATCATTTAATCAGATCATGGCTGATCTGTTTTTCAGGGAGTAACCATCTATTGATACTGGTCAGAATCAGTGAGGCCAGCTTTGCCTCTACCCTCAAGCACTCAAACACATACACGGACTCACAGAAACACCTCTATGCAGGCAGATATATACAAACACAGAGATCCATTGAAGATCAATTTTTTTCTCATCTCAATTCGTGACGAAACTCTCTCTCAGAACTAGTAAAGTTCAAAGAGTCTTTCGGTTCATTTATAGATCAAGCTGTCTCTCAGATCAGTTAGTGTCCCCGCTGCATTGTGTATATATTATATTTGGCTCTGCTTAGTCGGACACGGCCGTTATGTTTAGATTCTGTGAATTAAACCCATGGAAGTGATATCCTCCCACCCTCCCAGCTTTTTTTATTAGATGTTCCGCAGGAAATGACATCGGACCAATCCCAGCCCTTTCCGATGAGAAAGTGACTTCAGTGCTTTCTGATTGGATATTCTGCAGCTCTCGGAGGCACAGAGGAGTCCCTGGGATTCTGAAACACCAGCAATGCTGCTCTCTCTTATCACTGTGGTCTCGGCGACATTTATTGTCGGTAAGAGGATGAAACATTTATATAAAAAAAAGAATTTTAATTCCTGGATGAATCAAAATGAAATGCTGAGTTGAAGAAATCCTTTAACTGACGCGCTGTTGGACCATATTTGCAGTGTTACCAAAAGCAGATAGAAGACCAAGAGAAATTGGCGGGGGTGGTGTGGCGGTGGTGTTGGGGGGTGGGGGGGGGGGGAGCGGATGAGAGTGGAAATGGGGGTCGGGGGGGGTCGGGGAATATTTACCAGGGCGAGATCAGAATTAAGAGACAGCATCGGTCAGAAATAATTGCAGAGGGTGGGGCTGTTCTCCCCAGTTAATTCAGGACCGAGAGACTAGCTGAGAGAGATCTGTAAAACGTTGAATTAGTTTGATAGGGTAGAAATGGATATTTTTTCCCGCTTATCATGGATTATAAAGTTACGGGGCATAAATACAAGAGTGGGGGAAAAGCATCCAATGGGGAATTCAGGCGAAGGTTTGCCCGCAGGGAATGGTTACAATGTTGAACTGACCTTCACAAAGAGGGTTTCGAGTGAATAATGTCCCTGATATATGGTTAACCTTTGCAACCAGTATGGGGTTTTTGGCACAAGGGCACTCCAGTGTTGGCGGAGGGTAGTTCCCAGGGATATTTAAAGCAATGCTTGTGATTTTCTTTTGCAAAACAGCAGATACCCTGTCTGGGGCCACAAGAAGCAGGTAACAATCTCCAGAATATTGGGGTAAGAGCTGGGCAGGGGGATTCTCCTGGTGCCCTGGGCACAGATTCCACCTTTATCAAACACCACCCAATACAAACACATGCACCGACCACACAGTTCATTACTGTGGGGAAAGGAAGGCGGCAGCACACCTGATAGAAAAGCTCCCCTCCCCCATCTCTGCACACCAGAGTATTGTGGGAAGGGATTTCACATCCGGATCACAATCGAAATGAAGAGTCAGAAAATTGCAGCCTCCTTTTATAAACCTGTCTCTTATTCACACAACACGTAGCCAGCGACCCGGGAACCATGCGGCCCATCAATGCTCTCAGCGAAACTGCCCTGTGAAAATCAACTCGATCCCTTCAAGTGTTTCAGTTCAGCTCTGAGGCCCGGTCTCCCAGGGCAACAGTCTCCAGCTCCCCGTCATATAAACCCTCAGCTCCAGGCAGCAGAAGGATGGGAATCCTTCTTGTTTTCACCCTCCGTATATGTTTACCACGTGAATACCGATCAAACAAACCGACATTGTGTGTGTTTAATATAAAGCTGCCCGAGTCCAATTACAGAAAGTCTTGGGTTTTAAACCCGTTCTGTGGTTCGGCTCTGATGGTCCATTAAACTCTCTCTGTTTAATTTCCAGGCACTTTCAGTCAGTCAGTGGTACAGAACCCGCCAGCGGTGACCAGGGAAGGAGTGTCAGTCTCTCACCATCAGCTGTGTTTTCTGTAGCGGATTCTTTGCTTAACCTTTGACGGGCGGGGAATTCATCAGACAAACCCAGCGGGAGCGGATCTCCAACGGGGGGAGATATGTTGAGTCAGTGAATGAAGCAGAAAATACATTTTCGCTGGAAATTCGGGATGTGAGAGTTGAAGACACCACCACCTATTACTGTAAAGCTCAGTACAGATACACAACAGTGATGGGCCTCGGCTTCCCGCGATACAAAACTTTCACTGCAGATTATCACAGAAACAAATGAAAAAGCGGAGTAAATCTGCAGTTAAACCCTCCACAGTTCCGCCTCACACCGTCTGCCCCACAATATGATTTATAATGAGATTGGTTTGTTGCCGTTAACATCTTGAGTTTTATAACTGCCGCGTGTGTGCGGATAGTGATGTCTTTCCCGGGGTCGGGAATGACTGATCCCAGTTACAAACTCCTGACACCAGATGTGATCCTGATCCACAGCTGGGAACCACACTCCCAGCTGTTTAACTAATATCCTCACATCTCACCAAGTATCCGAGGGATTTTATCCTGACTTGTAACACCGTGTTGGATGGGTGGGGAAGCCACAGCAGGAGAAACCTGAGCAAATGCCTCTGTACAATCAGAATATAAATTCTCCGGGCCCGGATAGTGAATTGTCGGGTCAATGAAATTTTCGCTGTAATCTGTTTACATTTCATTGAAATTTCCTCCATTCAGCTATCTTTCTTTGATAGTTTTCTCGTTTTATATGAAGCGAAGATTTCGTTCCTGGGATCATTTACTCAGAGCTCAGGGCCTCACAAAGAACAGTTTGAACCGACAGAGACTTTAAAAAATTGAATATTGTTGATTTATTTAAATCCGCTGAATAATTGGGCAGTTTATACTGTCTGATGATGATTTCCCACCGCGTCGAGGTGTCGGCGGTTGTTGTACCGGGGAGACTGAGAGCAGTGCCACTGTGGCGGATACTAAATATGTGGATGGATCCGGGATGATGGTGACTGTCACAGCTGGTAAGTAACTCCAATCCCCGCCGGGTTACAGCCTGGGACGAGTCATGTTCACCATCAGTTTATTATTGTGATCAGTGGAGTTTGGGGGGAATGCGGGAGTTGACGGAATCTGGATCATTATTGGTATAACGGGCACATCGAGGACAACATCAACATCCCGGACTCTCACAATCTAAATCGCTTTTAATGAGCAGAGATTGTCGACGATCCGGACTCCACTCCCGGTGTTGACTGTGACCGAGGGAGCTCTGTGTCTCCCTGAGCGCCCGGGAGCGGGGGTCACAGAGCTCTCTCCTGGGCAGCGGATTACAGACCGAGCCGCGCAATGTGAATGAGGCCCCGGGTGAATAAACTCAACATAACTGCTGCCAGTTTGGATACTTGCAGCGGCTCGTTCAATAGCTGACCCAGGAGGAAAACGGGAGAGTGACACAATGGACTTCAGATATAAGAGACCCTGATGTGGGTCTAGGTGGAATTTTATTATTGGGAAATCAGTGACTGAAATTAGTGACATTCTCCCCGCCATTTCTTTCAATTGTCTTTATAGAACCAATCACTTTCCTCCTTTTCCGCCCTCAGACTGAAATGTGAAAGTTTGGAACAGCAGGCACTTCTCTGTGTTGAATATAGATGTTTGAGAGATGGGATTGTTGTAATTTATCTGTATCCCTGATTACTGTGAATTGAAACAGCATAGTGCAGTGAGAGCGCGAGGGTGATGCATTAATCTTATAAAGGACAGAAGGAAACAATTAGAAACTGAGGGAATATTCATCTAGTCTCAGCAGAAATAATTCATCGAAAGGGAGAGAAAGATTGTGTGATTTCCAGGCGCCTTTCAAAGTGCAATCCGACCCCCTGGTGTGTGAGGTTTAGGGACGGAAGGACTGAAACGGACTACAGCCCGGAATCCTGTGTAAAGTTTTGGTCTCCTTACAGAAGAGAGATCAACTTGCTTTGGAAGGAGTGCAGCAAAGGTTCATTAGATTGATTCCTGAGAAGGCCAAAGAGCAGGGATTGAATAGTCGATCTCTATATTTCCTAGGGCTTGGAAGAATGAGACGTGATCATGACAGGGCAGATTCTGAGTCGGAGTTTCCCCACACTGAGGAGTATATACCTTGGGTCAGAGTTTCAGAATAAAGAGTCATCTATTAGAACTGAGAAGGAAAGAAGTTATTCAATAGAACTATAGATGTGAATCTGGCATTCTACAACTCAGAGAGCTGTGGATGTTCACTATCTGTGTGCATGCAAGGCAATATTCGATAGATGTTTGGATACTGAAAGAATCAGGGGATATGGGGAGAGTGTGGGAATGTGATATAGAGGTTGTAAATCAGCCAGGATATTACTGAATGGCTGAGCAGGTTTGGAAGGTGACATGTCGGCTCCTGCTTCTATTGATTGGATTCTCTGCGTTGATTTCTTACACTACCGAGGAAGGAAATCAGCAACAATCCACATGTCTCCGGGAAGGCTGAGCAGGCTGAGGCTCTTTTCCTCTGGGAAATAGAGAACCACGAGCTTCCATGAAGATTTCATAGAATTTTTTAAAAAGTAACGAACGGCTTTAATGTGGAGAAATTGTTTATTTGTGGCTGAGTCCAGGGTAATAGGTCATCAACATATGACAGTCATTAAAGAAAAAATAACAACATTAAGACAAATAAATGTAATTTTAAAAAAAACATCAGCATGTGGAACTTGCTGCCACAGGGAGCGGTTGGAGCAGAAAAGTACTGAAGTATTTATGGAAACATTTGAAAGTACAGAAGGAAGGGCGGAACAGGGAGCTGGAGGGAAATGGTCAATTAGGTTTCGGGTGTGGTCAGGCTGGAATGGATTATCTACACACGTTGTATGGTCCATTCCTCTTTCCAAATTCGTCAACCTCTATAATGTGAAATTGAACGAAACCTCCGCCCAGTGAACCCGGGAGAGAATCAGTCAATGGGCGGAAAGAATTGAAATTGTCAGAGACCCGGAAGAGGCAGTTCTCAGTGAGTAATAGTAGAACCACTGCGGAAACTGAACAGACTGAACCCTATCGACAATTGAGAGACTTTGGGACAAGTTCCTACGATTGGAAGAACCGCAAACAGCAGAAAGTAAATGCGAAATAAAGTAAATGTGAAATAAAAAAATGGAATTTATTGTAATTACTTCGAATGAACTGAACTGCAGAAAATTGGACCCTATTGCTAGAACGTAGAGAAATAGAGCAAAAGGCAGATAAAAAATTCCAGAGCAGTTTGAAACCGAACTAAATGATTGATCTTTGACCACTGATGTTTACGCTGTGTTTGGCCAAATCGGTACTGATGAATCCCATCAGTTTGAGTTGGATCTTGCTGAGCGCAGTGATGTCACACAGCTGTGTTCCTCTACCACAAATATTTTTTTTTGGAAACTGGTTGCTTCACTGGTTGATCATAAAATGTTCCTTTGGGTTTGTCTCTCGCCAAGAAAAATAGTAACGGGAATGTAATATTATGCATAGAATTATCCAGCACGGAAGGATGAAATTCGGCCCATCGTGTAGGTGTTGCCCCTTTAAAAGTGCAATCCAATTGTTCCCCTTACTCGCGAATTTCCTCCATAGCTCTAAATTTTTATTTCCATCATCCGTTTTAAAATTCCTATGGAATCCGTTCCGACCTCCAATTCAGACAGTGCGGCCCTGATCCGGAGAATTCGCTATGGAAAAGAAAATATCGCCTCACTTCTCCATTGATTATATTTTAATAACAGTAAATACGGATCGCACAGGTTTCAAACGAAGAAAATTGCTGCAAAAAGCAGAGCTATTCACGCGGTTGACATATTCCCCTGGACAAACAACGGTTAAACAAAAAAATAATGTTCTTTCTTCTTTATTCTTCAGATTCCAGTTCCAAGATATCCCAGAATCCACCTGTAAGAACCTCTGCTACCCGTGACACCGTTACTTTAAGCTGTAAGTGTTCAGGGTTCTGTCAGTACACAGTACACTGGTACCGTCAGTCACCAGGACAGGCTCCGGAATATCTGCTTCAGAGACACACTTCAGGAGAGGAGAATAAAGAAAACGCTGGCGAGGGGAGAATTTCTGCTTCTGTCGATCCTGCCGAGAAAATCAGCCGGTTAAAGATCTCCAAACTGCGAGTGTGCAACTCCGCTCTGTATTACTGTGCACTGAGTAGGCGCACAGCAAAGTGATACAGAGCACGGAGACAGCTGTACAAAAACCTGAACATGGTGGGATTACAGACACAGTGACAAAGAACACGGAGACAGCTTTACAAAAACCTGAGCATGGCCGTCTGAAGGAAGGTGGGATTAGAAATGGCACCTGAGTGTCATCGGGCTGGCATGGACAAGATGGGCCGAATGGCCTCCTTCTGTGCAGTAACTTTATTATGGTTCTATGGCTTCTTTATTTCTCTGGTTGGGATTAGATACACAGTGATACAGAACACGGAGAGAGCTGTACAAAAACCTGAAATTATTGGGATTACAGACACACAGTGATACAAGGCATGGAAAGAGTTCAAAGTCTTGGCCATTTTCGGCATTAATTTGAAAGGAGCATTCTCAAACGCTCACAGGCAGACAAACACACACACGCGGAAGGGGTAGGGGGTGGGATGGTAGGGAGGTTGGGGGGTGGTTGTTGGTGTGGATGCGGAATCACCTAATCTCCAGAATGTATTTACAATTGACCTTATAATTTTGTAGCACAGGATAAAGCCGTTAAACCCATCAAGTTCGCACATTCCTTCTGGCTCCTCAGAGCCTCAAATATTTTTATACTTCGAGCCACCTGCAATGCTGCGGCTAAAATAATTCATTCAATTATCCATTCTTCAACAAACGATGTTCACTATTTGGGCATAAATGGTTGAAGGTGGCCTGATAGCCTGAGAAAGTTGTGCTTAAACATCTGGTATCATCGGCTTCGGCATAGAGTCCAAAAGCGAGGAAGTGCTACTGACCCCCTGGAAAGCACTGGTTCCTCCTCAACTGGAGCATTGTGTCCACTTCCGGGCATCCCACTTTAGGAGGGATGTGAATGGTTTCGAAAGGGCGCAGGGAAGTTGACCAGAATCGGTTCAGGGATGCAGAACTTCAGTTAATTGGATAGATTGGGGAAACTGGGCTTGTTCTCCATGGAGAATGGAAGGTGCAGGGTAGATCTGATAGAGTTGTTTAAAATCATGTAGGTCTGGGCTGAGTAGATCAAAATAAACTGTTTCTGTTGGTGGAAGGGTAGAGAGGAAGAACAAGAGGTTGGGTTTCGATTCGCTTCCTTGGTGAATGAGCCGTGGCCGTGTTTATGCACAGTGAGCAGGTATCACTAGATAGTGGCTGAGATCTTTAAAGCAAAACCCAAGTGCAGATTGGGCTTTAGAATGTATCCTTAATGCTGGGATGTTTTCTGTCACCATTAACAATCCCGAGTTTGCTGGCGATAGTGAACAGACCAGGGTTTCATTCCCCCCACTCCAGTCTCGAAAAGCGCAGCCATTCCTCTATCAGGACACTGACTGGATCCCAGCTCAGGGCGTTTCCATTCAGTGCCAGACAGCTCACCACCGACGGATCTCACAGACCAAGGGAGACACAAGAAGTGAAGTGAGAAAATCGTGAGACACGACAGCAAATTATTGAGGGTGGGGATTAGAATGGATGTCTTCAAATCTGATTCTGTGATGGCTCCCTCGGTCAGATCGGGTTGTTCTCTGTTAATCGATCAGCAGGGAAAAAAGTTATTTAAAATGTGATGGCAGCTGTTTTACTCACAGCTAAACAAGGTACAAGTTGTTCTGAATTTGTTTGACCTTCGACTCTGCCGCAAAGCAACACCTGAACAAAGGACTTTCTGGTGCTATTTCTATACCTGAGTAGACATTAGGACATTGCGGATACCCTGCTCAGCTGTGATGTCGATAACACCATCAATCATGATTGTGTGACCTATTACTATCTATATTACACGACATGTTGTCTTTGTTTATATTACCCGAGGCCACACTCTGTCTATATTGCACTGGATCCTGTCTCTGTTTATACAATGTTAGCCCATGTCCCTGTCTGTATTACACTAGGCGCTGTCTCAGTTATTACCACACTGAACGATGTAGCATTCTGCATTACATTGACGCTGCCTCTATTATTGCTGCACTTGTCTCTATATATAAAACTCTTGCCCAGTAATTACTTGACGTGACCATTTCCCTGCCTGTGTTAAACTGGGCCCCAGCTCAGTTATCATTGCACTAGAACAATCTTCTGTTTGTATTAGACGAAATGTGAATTATTGTACTCGACTGTGTTTACATTGTACTTAATTATCACAGCACGAGACAATGTTTCTTCTTTTATATTCCAATACACCCTGTCGCTGTTCACGTCACACGAGGCTTTGTCTCAGTTACGGCTGCAATAGGGCAAGCATCGTTCTACATTATGTTGGTCGTGTCTCCGTTGCTACTGCACTTGGTGCTATTAATTTTAAGCCATCTCTCAGTGTTACTTTCCCCAACGATGCCCCAGTTTGTATCACGCCAGGGAATGTGTCACTTGTTCCTTCACTTGAAACTCTAAATTCAAACTCCAAACCTGGATGCACTTTCAGTGTTAGTGGTTTATCGGGACAAACAAATTTTATGCTGTTTCCACATGGCCCAGCGTTTGCAAGCGATGAGCTCGACTTCATATGTCCTCCCATGTTAGCTTATAGTTGTTTCAAATTGTTCAGCTGTAAATCTATTTAAATATTTGAATAACATGAAGGCACTAAACACTCGAACACTTACAAAGAAATCAAACAGATAAACTCATCTGATAACTAAAAGCACAAAATAATTGGGGATATGACAGGACTGGGAAGAGGTGGTTTTGGATTAGAGATGGGATTTCAGCTCAGCATTTTCAACAGGGGCTCTGATTGATGGAGACGCTAAGACATGGTTTTTGGGGTGGAGGGACTGCAGGATTTGCAGGCAACAGTTCACCCTCAATGGCAATGGGTTTATCTACCTTACCAATATTAGAAATGAAAGTCATGAAACTATCGCCTCATCTGTTTGTTCACCGACATGTAACTAAAGTGTATGTTCTAACTTAATTGCCCCCCTGGAGACTGTCAACTGGTATAAATGAGGGACCTTTTCAAAGCGTCACACAGTTAGGATGTGCAGCATTCAGAATCTCCTTGGTTTCTGACAGATGATGCACAGGCTAGCGCATGGAGCATTCTATGCCATTTAGTATCCTGTTCACGGGTTTAGTGGTGTCCCGGGTGAGCTATGAATCCCAAATGAACTCTTTATCGTTTTGTAAATCTCCAAAATTCTGCCCCTTCCCTTTCTGGATCGCGATGAATTTTCCCAATAATCGGCACTGTCTGAATATAGAGGACTTACTGGATTATGGTGTATTATAGTGCATTACTTGTACTTGTAATGTTCAGCATATTACACTGCGCACTTAGCAATCAACCGTTTATTAGATTGCAGAAATGTTAATTATAATGCATGGGACTTTACACACGTTGTATTGTTGCACAATAGAAATTATTCTAATGCAGTGAAATGCATTCTGGTGTTTTAGTGTTAGATGGAACACTAGCGTATCTTAGAGCAATAAAATGCATTCCTGTGCATTGGTTTTATTAAAATACCTGAAAATGAATCTAAAGTGCGATCATTATTCAAGATGCATCGTGATGTTAAACTTCATTCAATGATTCCACTAATCTGCAGGGCGACGCCTGAAAGCATGTTCTAGTTACAATGTTGTACATTGGGCAATTCCTTTTGTAAATGTGGCCATAGGAATGAATGATGGAAACGTTTGGCAGAGGTGAATGGGGGTGCAAGATTTTTAACCAAATGTCTATTTTGTTGTGTCGTGTTAGGTTTTATGCATTTGGATTTTATTTTGGATAATTATATTTTTTATTGAATCACGTGAAGTGGGTGGCACTGGGAGGGTCAGAATTTATTGTCCATCCCTCCTTTCCACTTGAGGAATCTGAGTTGCATTTTTTTCTTGAGTCTCTGCAGCACGAATGGTGCAAATGTTTCACAAAAGTTTTGACAAACAAATTTGATAAGAAATCGCACAAAGATATATGAGGCCAGATGTCAAAACGTTTGATCAAAGAAGTACGTTATTAAAAACAATTGTAAATAAGAAAAGAGAGACGGAGCCGTTGAAGGTGGGGTCGGAATTCTTTATCTCAGAAGATGAAGGCATAGCCTTTAGTGATGGAGCAGTTAATATCAGGGATGCAAGTGTGGCCAGAGTTGGATGTACGCTGCGATCTCAGATCGTTGTAAAGCTGCAGGATTTTACAGGGAACTGGAGTGGCGACACTGAATATTGGTTTGAAAGTCAGGAAGAGAATATTGAAATAGAGGCTTTGACGGACAAGGGTCCAGTGCAGCTCAGTGAGCAAAGTGGTGATTGATCAACGGGACTTGGTGTGGGTAAGGGTATGGGGAGCAAATGTTTGTTTGGATGACCTGAAGTTCAATAAAGATGCGAAGTTAGATACCGCCCAAAGACTATTCCAATGGTCATGAGCCTAGTTATAAGAATGGTATGGATACGGGTTTCAGCAGCAGTTAAGCTAAGGCAGGTTAGAGACGGGCAATATTATGGGCTGTAGTAGAAAGGTTGAAGGATGCAATGTCGGTGTTTATGATAGACATGGGGAAGTGGGCGTTTGGAAGTTTATCTCACAGTCAAACAAGAGATAACTATTGGAAAGAGTCTCAAACCTCAGAAGATAGCGAGCCACGGGAACGGGATCAGTGGCCAGAGGGCAGAGTTTGTGGTGAGAACTGATTGTAATGTCCTCTGTGTTGACAAATGTTCAATGCAACATTGGATGTCGAACAGTTAGCAACTGATTTGGAATAATTGGAGTCTGGAGGTGGTGAAGGGACTGATCATCAGAGTTTCAGCAATAGATTGTATGAGGCAGTAGATGGTGTCTGGAGTTCTCTCAGTTTTTTCTCTCTCTTTTTATTTCTTACATCCAACTTGGTGGTGATCATAATCCTATCCTGAGGGTGGTGCGGGCTCTCCCGGTGCATCATTAACTACCTGGTGGTGATAGCGGTGACCGATGTCCTTGTCATGATCGATGCCGTTATCCTCAACCGGATTGGTGGCATTTACTTTAGGTATAGTGTCCTATCTACCACCCCAGGGTGCGCTGTCAGCACCGTGCTTGTCTATGCCACCCGGGATGTCTCAGTCTGGCTGACAGTGACCTTCATTTTTGACCGTTTCGTGTCCATCTGCAGTCAGGGCCCGAAGACCAGATACTGCACTGAGAAAACTGCGTTATTGGTTATAGGACTGGTCAGTGCCCTGGGCTGCGCCAAGAACGTCCCTTTCTACTTCACCTACCAGCCCTTGCATATTCTGGACGGGGTGTCTTGGTTCTGCGACATTAAGTCCAGCTACTACATTTTGCCCACCTGGCAGGCCTACGACTGGCTAGATCACATCTTGATCCCTTTCCTCCCATTCCGCCTCATTCTGCTGCTCAATGCCCTGACCGTAAGGCACATCTTAGCGGCCAGCAGAACATGCAGAATGCTCTGGGGCGTCGAGGGTCATGGAGACCCGGAGATTGCCAACTGCAAGAGGTTCATTGTCCTGCTCTTCGCCACCTCCTTCAGCTTCCTCCTCCTGTGGGTCACCTATGTCCGACATTTCCTCTACGTGCAGGTTGTGGATGATGCCTCTTTCACCGGCCTAGATTTCAATGACTCGCACTTCATCCTTCAGGAGACAGCCAACATGCTCCTGTTATTCAGTTCCTGCAATAACATCTTCATCTTCGCAGTAGCCCAGACCAAGTTCAGGGATGAGCTGAAGAAGGTGCTGAAATGTCCCTTTGTGACCATTGCCTTTTGCTTTAAATAGTGTGTTATCAGGCAGTTAGGGACCACTAATGTTTTGTTTAAAGTAGACAAAGTTTGAAATCCCGGTTGCTTACTATCAGAATACAGCCAAAATATTTCACGGTTTCGAATAAACAAAATAAGCTTTGGCAGCACCATGCAAATGGAGCAAGGTAAAACAATTTGCAATATTAATCTGATACTCTAATATTCATAATTAACATAAGGTAAATATGAAATAGTGAGCAAATTGTGGTTGAACAGACCTCACTGCATATTGAAAGGCAGATGCGACCAAGACAGATTCCACGGATTTCTCAGCAACCCACCAAGACGTCAGTGAGCACAGTGAGCCACAGAATATTTGTCTCCCTCACGAGGGATTCCTCTCTTCATTTTCAAAGAACAAGCTTCTGAATCCTCTCGAAAGCTGCTCTGACTTGGACTGCCTCACGGCTGTTCACCTCCTGGTGGTTTGATCTTATATGCTGAGATTCCACATCAATCTCTAATCATTGGCACAATTTCAGCTCTTTAAGCTTTACTGCTGCTGCTGCCCGGGCATTTTACTGAGCTCCAATCTCCCCATCTGCACCAAGCTATCAGTGGCTCCCACAGCTTCCAGTGAGCCCTAACCCTCTTAGCAGCATGGAGACTGCCACCTTCTGCTGCCTTTCTCTAGTGCCCAGGGCTTCTGAACTCTAAGCGCACAGAGCTATCAAACGGCATCTGTGACTTCTCCTGAGCCCCAACTCTACATAGCCAGCTAACAGCATCCTGTTTGCTGCCTGGTCCCTCTTCCTTGCTGATCAACCCACACAGTAACCTGGGTTTATCTTTTCCCACCTCCTGTAACCATGCCCGGGTCCCATAGTCGTGTTTGTGAGCCACCATCACCACGCAGGCGCCTTGGTGATGACTGCAATGCTCCCCACTGCAGATCACTGGGCTGAATATGCGCAGACTGGCACATTCCAAGCTCATGCTGAAACCCCCAGGGCATTCTGTGCTTGTCATCCTCCGCCTCTGCCTGCCCCAGACAAACAGGTAAGATCACATCCTTAACTGGTGAAAAATAATAAAACCCCCTCATGGTGTTCCTCTTCCATCAGAGTCTCTCAGTGCATAAAACTCTTAATAATAAATCATCCGCTCAAGCTCCCTCACTCGAGGTATGTAAATCTCATATTCCATTGCCGACGGTCTCCTGTTGTCTGTACTGAAGGAACCCTGAGTCATCGAACATGCTGTCTTTCTGGGTGAGATGCTGAACGATGGCCTGTGTTTACGCCCTCAGGTGAATTGCAAAATGTCTCATTGTCTCTATTCAACAATTTTTAAAAAATAGCAAAGTGTCCCCCCCAGTGCCCTTGGCCAATATTTATCCTTCATTTAACACCAGTGGGACCAGTTTTGTGCTCATTTATCACATTACTTTTTGTGGAATCTTGCTCTGCCCACATTTTGTTGCCGCGTTTCCTGCGTTACAAAAGTTTCTAATTGGCTGTAAAGCCCTTTGGGCGCCCTGAGGCCGGGAAGGGCGCTATGTAAATGCCTGATTGTCTGACTTTCTTTCATTCATTTTTTTTCAGCAACAACTCCACACCTCAGAGACTCGATCTGCACGTTTAGCCCTTACACTTAAAATAAAGTATTTGATAACATGATAAGTCACTTTTGAGTTTTGATCCCGAATGTGCTGTCCGAAAGGAAGCTGGACCCAGATTAAACAATAAATTCCAAATGGGAATTGGATAAGAAGGACATAGTGAAAAGAGCAGGGAAGTATAAGGAACTGCCCGTTTTCTACTATTTCACAGGAGAATACAGCTAGAGTAATGGACACAATCCCTTCCTTTCAGTATGAATAACGTCATCTGTTGGAAAGTAGAAACAAATTTGCAATTTACTCATCAATACAATCACGGCCGGCGTTCAGCTCCTTTTTAAAAAGTCGACAGTGTTTTTTTGCCCCTGCACTCCCATTCCCTACCCCTCTTCCCTCCAAACATTGTAGTCTGATGCCATCACCTAGTTCGCCGAGTGGAGGCGCCTCTCCTGATAACTGAAAAGTTCTTTCAGAAACCCAGCAAAACGCAGTGGTGGATTGACATCACCCGATGCTGTGTGGATGTGAACTGTGCTTTTTGCGACCTCAGAGTAACCGAAAAGTGCTTCACAGTGGCTCAGGGGGCGAGAGGTTATTGGGGATTGGCGGGAATAACAGGTCGAGGTTACAATCAAATCAGACTTGACCTTATTGAATGGTGGAA
This sequence comes from Carcharodon carcharias, assembly GCF_017639515.1. Lineage (NCBI taxonomy): Eukaryota > Metazoa > Chordata > Chondrichthyes > Lamniformes > Lamnidae > Carcharodon > Carcharodon carcharias. The sequence goes on from NC_054493.1 coordinate 16,347,698, forward strand.
CGAACCTGAGGGGCCGAGTGGCCTATTCCTGCTTCAGTTACTTGGATGATGAACTTTTTTTTTTATTGCAGAGCCGCTCACGCATCTAAAGCCCATGTCCTGATTGTATCCCCAGTCCCCATGTCGAATGAGTTCTAGTGCAGCCTCCTCCCCTCCGTGCCTCCCCGTGTTTCACTGCACTGTTCTACACTGCAGCATCTGAGAACTGAACCGAGTGAACGGTGAGAGTGGTAGAGCCTTTTGCATGGTCTACAGATACTTTAAATCTTCCTTCAACTCTTTCATCACTGAATATGGAGAAGAGATGCTCAGGAGCACGATTAGAGAATTGGCGATGCAAGAATATAAGTTCATTTGCAATGAAAGTAGAGTTATGGTGACGCAAAATGATTGTCCTTGCGTTCTCGATAAACCAATATCCGAATTTGTTTCCCAGTGACAAGGAATAGCTGCCAAGGCAAGAATGAAATTAACATAATGATATTTACAAGGAAAATTAAACAAAGTGCTTGTGGAAATAGGTAGAATAAACTGTTCAATCCGCACATCCACCAATCCACCCTGGGTCCATCTGGGTTAACGGTTCTGTAAGAACAGCCCATAATTATCTGCTATAGGGACTCAACTTCTGAAAGCTTTCTTTAACTCTGTTGACAAATCGATATTCCGGGTACATTCGGAGTTAGTTACGCTACAAATGGCGGCATGGAGATAGCTTTGCTTGTTTGGAGGTGATGGTGTACTGGTATTATCGCTGGCATTGTGTTTGAAAAATCTTGGTTAATCCTCTGGCGTCTCCGATTCGAATCCTGCCATGGTAGAATTTGAATTCAGTTTAAAAGTCTAATGATGACCATAAAACCATTGTTGATTGTTGTAAAAACCCATCTGGTTCACTGTTGTCCTTTAGGGAAGGAAATCTGCCGTCCTTACCGGGCCTGGCTTACATGTGGCTTCAGGCCCACAGCAATGTGGTTGACTCTAAAATGTCTTCTGAACAAGGGCAATTTAGGGATGGGCAATAAATGCTGGCCTATCCAGTGACGCCCACATCCCATGAACGAACAAACATCTTTTTTCCCCAAAATTGTTTCTCTGTGGATTAAGACAAGGACAAAGAGAGCAATAAAACGACAGCAAATAGACCTGCCTGTTTTGCTTCTCTGGAACCCAGAATGAAACCGTTCCCGTCCACAAAAGCACAAAATAAAACTTATCGGAGCTGCAAATACTCGCTGAGGTTTTTTGTACAGGGTTCTAGCTGTGATCTAACGCTGTGCCTCATTGCACAATAAAACATCGACCGGTACTCCACACTCAACTCGCTTATATCGAGGTAGCCGTTCTTTTGAGACAGGCCAGCAGCCGCCAGATACCGTCCTAAAATTTCAGCTTCCTTCAGTGCTAAGATATTGGTGATCATCCATCTTGGTGGCTGTGCCGTCTGCTGCCGATACCTTTGCATGTTGTTTAGATTCCGATCTGTATATTCACAGTCTAACTGCACCGAACCCCTTTCTGACACCGTTTTTGCGACTGGGGACTGAGTTACTGGATCTGCGCATAGTCCGCCTGTGAGGTAGAGGCATGAAATATCAAGCGGTTAAACAATGTTGATCTAAATTTGTTTGTAGCTGTTTGAGTTCGCGGAACCTCCTATCTACCCAGCTGTCATCATATAGATATTTCTGATCGCGAATTGAATTAAATACTATCGCAATCTCTGTACATTAATCTGCCTTGAGTAATGTAATCCAGTATTTACTGCCGAACAGCACCGCCAGTATTATCGGCAACATGTTTAACTGAATCTCTCAGTGAATGTGAATGGAATAAACCAGAGATTGAGGAGGAGAGAGGAAACTCGGGGTCTGTTCAGCTCATTATTCCACTGCAGGGGGCCAGGCTCATTGTGACCTCATTCAGGAAACCATCCCTATTGGCTATGGCGTTTCCACCACGTCACTTAGTGATGCCCATGTTTGAATTTGGCGCCCTCCGCTGGTGATTTAGTTTCAATCCGTGTTCGGATGCAGCTGTTGAATGGATTCAGGGTTTATTGAAATGCTTATCAAGAAACGAATGTTCCCCAGGAATCTGAATTGGAGCTGTTCAGACACAGTCTCTGTGACTGCTGATGTTTAGGTTGGGGCGTGATGTTAATTCTGTAGAGATCATTGCTGGAGTTCTCTGTCCAAATCCTGGGCACTACGAAGTAGAAGGAATGTCAAGATTTTGGAGAATGTGCGGACGCAGTACATCAGAATGGCATCAGAGATGAGGAACGTTTACGAGAACAGACTAAGCAAACCTGGATTTTTATCCTCGTAACAAAGAAGATAGAAGAGAGATTCAATTGATGTGCTAAAAATTGTCCTTTAATCAGAGTAGAGCGCAATTTCTTCCATTGTCAGAAACTTCAATAACCAAATCATCTCAATTTCATGAAAATATTTGAGATGGAAAGATCTGTTTTATTTATTACATTGTATATGTTACCACCTTGAATACGATGTTTGAAATGATGGAGGAAGAGGATTCAATCGTAAATTTCAAAACGGAATTGTTATAAGTTGAGAAATGAAAGCGACGTGGAAAATGTGAGGTGTCAAAGACGATTGAAATGGATCTTTCAAATAGACACAGATACGGTAATCGGAGTCTTCATTCCGTTCCCTAACTTTCTATGACTCTGCTCCCTTCCTGCCCCTTCCGCACTATATATTCTCAGTCACTTGATGTGTGAACAGATGCAGGATGCTCACAGTCTCCTGGAGTTTCAATCGTCGCTACTTCCGCTCCATCAGTACCGGCTGCAGCTGATCATCGCCGTGCACTTTTATCAGTTTTCAATCTGCTGCATCCCTGGCCACAGCTTCCGTTTCTTCCTCTCCTCTGACCTGATTTTGTCAGAGACAATTTGATCTTCAATTGATTTGACAGATTGATCTTTAATGGACCTGAGAGACTTAAGTTGAAAAGTGAAGAAATTCCTGGAGATGATGTGGCCCATTAATCATATGACAAGAATTAGCAAAAAAAGGATGGAAAAGAGTTTAATCTCTAATCGATCATGGGAGACTGTTTGATCTCTAATTCATCTGAGAGACAGTTTGCTCTTTAACTGATCTCTCTATAGACATATACCTCTTTGTGCATGTATGGTTCTCCTTGTCCTTGTGTGTCTGTGCGTGCGTGCTTGATTTTATGCACTTCAGAGTATGTGTTTGATTTTGCATGTCTGTGTGTGCACCTGCAAGTGCTTTTTTGTATTTGTCTGTGTGTTTGTCTCTGCGCGTGTCCGTTCTGTGGGTCTGTGCCGTCATACTTTTTCCAATGCCGTGTGAGAAGCTTCACCTGGACACAGCAGGGCTCTACTGGGCCATTTGCTGAAGAACTTTCACCCCACACAGTTGAATTAGGTCAGTAACTTCCATCTTTTTGTGCTAATTCTGGATATGTGATTAATGGGCCACATCACCTCCAAGAATTACTTCACTTTTCAACTTAATGAAAAACAGGAACGAACACTCCCACAGAGAGAAAAGAAAGAGTGAGATAGGGAGAAAGTGATTTCGAGAGAAAAAGGGTAACCCAGAGGGAAACAAGTAATCAAAGCCAGAGGAGAAAGAGGAAGAGAGAGGGAGAAAAAGATGGTGTGTGTGTGTGTGTGTGGGGGGGGGGGGGGTTATTGGGGGGGGGGGGCGGTGGGGGTGGATGGTGTTGGCGGGGTGCAGAGTGTGCGGCATTCTATGTGAAATCCCTCTTTATATCGGCTGTGAGTATTTTTCATGGTCATCGAGAAGCTCTTTTAATGGGAGACTCGAACACTGGTCAGAGAACGACTTTAAATATTACCCATCATCGTTCCGCATCAAAGACTGACCCCCTTAAAGAAACTATATTGGCTTCAATGCAGATCTCATTATTCTCTACTCCACAGCCTAGTCGCTGAGTTTATTTTAGACTGAGGTTGCTAGATCTATGGGTATGAAGGGCGACAAGGGATCTGGGGATAGTGCAGGAAGGTGGATGAGATTTAGATAGGTAGATTAGAGATAGCTGGTGCTGCAGTGTCGAAAGACCGAATGCCTGACTACAGCTCTTGTTTCGTCTGTTCTTAAGCTTTCTCTCCTTATTTCGAGCTCTCTGGCGTCATGGATTGAAGGAACTGTGATCTGATTGGGTAAATTGAAGGACAAAGAGCTGTGAGCTCAGTCGGGAATGAACCAATCGGGCGAGGGCCGGATATTACTCAACATCTTCTTAACTCTTCACTAAAATAATTCTGATTTGAATCAATTTATTCAAGTCCCCCATCGGCTTTGCAAGCATGTTTTCTGTTCATTCTTCACTATGCGATTCTCTTAACTGGTAAATTGCCAAGTTATGCAATTTTCATCTTGCAGGTTATACTGGCATAGTGATCTTCCTTTTAACTATGTTTTCCCTTTAGTTGTAAAGGGCTCCATTAACATGATAACCCTGATTGTAATAGTGATAATAAAATGTTGAAGTTCTGTACTTTGAGTTTTCTGCAGACTCGGTGTTACGGGAGCCAGTTGCAGGGGCACAGTTTGAAGGAGACTCGCTGACCATTAATTTCAGCTATTCGGCCACAAATTCACCTTATGTTCCAGCCGTTACAGGAAGTACACACAACACACAAATGCAGCATCAGTTATATATCACTAAAGGGACGCGCAGGAGAAAAGAACAAAGGCTTTGCAACTGTATCGACAGGGGGGCGAGGAAGCCCCTACAATATTGACCTATATCCATTCCGCTGGGGGTGTTTTCAATGCAGAGGGCGCGGGGGCTCGATTATCTGCATCTCCCGACACTTCCAGAAGTGAGGAGAATTTCACCATCCATGACCTGTGAGGTGTATTACAGCGGGCTGAGAGAGACAGTGACAAGAACCAGAGGGGGCCTTCCTCGTACAGGAACACTGCAGAAACGTGACCAGGTGAACGGCATGGCGGGTAGAGTGGGAGGAAACAAAGACTTTTAAAGCATGTAACCGGAATGTGCTCATTGAAAGTAAATCCACATAAGTAACAAGCCAATAGTAACAGGTGCGGCATTTCGAACTTTTCCATTTACATCGAATGCATCCTGAACATAATGTAAAATGTTTTCAGAAAATTCATCCCATTTTGTAAATGAAAGATAGAACGGCAGAAATCCTGAGCAAAATAGTTCACCTTATGTTCCAGCCGTTACAGAAGGTACACACAACACACAAATGCAGCATCAGTTATATATCACTAAAGGAACGCGCAGGAAAAAAGAACTTTGCATTTTCATAAAGCCTTATCTGGTATGTTCATATTTCCCAAAGGGCATCCAGTGCTCAAAATGTCTGACACTTAAAAAAAAGCTTTAGTATCAATCGGTTTTCTGGTCATCTGTTCCGGTGCCTCGGTCACACCAGCCTGTCCTTGTGGATTATTCAATCTATTAATCATTGTTCATCAGCTTCTAATCATGTCTTGAAAATAACCTCTTTGTGCCTGTTTATATTATAGAGTCTTAATTTCAATATATGGAAACATCTAACATTGACAGATGTTTAATGATCCATCATATTTATTCGGATTCTCCTCGCCTAGTGACCTTATGTCTACACTACTGACTATTTCAACTCAAAAGAAACATTTGTTCCATTGCCGTGAGTTCTTTCATGAACAGCAGTGCACGGATATAAATGGACCCCGGCCACTTTCATGTGTTTGTATTCTCAAAGGATATGGCGAGCTCTCAGAAATTCCCAAATAAACAACAGGATTCTGCCCCACACATTTAATACCGTAATCAGACTGAATCAATATTCAACGTGAGTGATTTTAGATGGTGCTTATCTGGATTTTGCTCGCACAGAATGGATTGTCGTGTCGGTGTCAAACCCGCTGTTATAAACAGCCCTCAGCAGACAGCAGCTGTGCCCCAGAAAACTGCAGCAGTTATTGTACGAGGCTTTCACTCGTTCCCATCACTGTGAGACTCTGCGCACAGTAATAGACCGCGGTGTCAGACAGCCGCAACTCCGAGATAGTCAATCGGTACGACTTGTCTGACTGCTGGACTGTATCAGAAAACCGGCTCTGAGCGAAATCCGCCTTAAATTCTGAACCGCCGCCCGTTTGCCTCCGGACTGCAAACTCGGGCTGTCTGCCTGGGTACTGCCGGTACCAGAATAAGTAGAAGGCATTGTCGGTATAGGTGCAGTTTAAAGCGACATCTTCTCCCTCTGTCTTTGTGAGTGAGGATTCCCGCTGAGTAACTGAATCTCCATCGCTTAGATCTGGAACACACGGTTAAAGAAAGAGGAAATCAACGATTAAAACTTCAACTGAACAGAACTGAGAGTGAAAGTTCACAGCCAGTGTGACATAAATTAAATGTAATTTCGAGCACACAACAGTTCATTCGGCCCAAATGGTCCATCTCCGTGTTTCCAACCCCGAAGAGCATCCTCACTCTCTCAGCAAATCCTTCCAACCTTTTCTCCCTCTTCCGCTTATCCCGTTTCCCTTCATTACAACTAGAGTCTTTGTCTCAACTGCTCCTTGTGGCATTGAATTCCTTATTCTAAAAAGTAAAGATAATTGTCCTGAATCCCCTATTGAGTCTTTTCCGTGACTCTTTTATTTATAACCCATACTTTAGAAATCCTACACAAGTGGAATTATATTTTCCATCGAACTCCTTCATCATTTTGAAGACCTCTATTCGGTTCCTCCTCAGTTTCTCTTTACCAGAGGGCAGAACCCCAGTCTGTACAGTTCTTGCTGAATTCTAGTACTATCATTATAATTGGGTTTCTTTTCATTTTCTTTTGTGGCCTGTGTTCGTCTGGTTAAAGACCAGAACATTTCACAACAAACCCAAGTTTTGTCCCATCAAGATCCGAAACATGGTTAACATGAATTTTCCGCTTTTCAAATTTATTCCCCCCAAAATTAAGCCCCCTTTTCAAATTTTAAACTTCTTACCGCCAATGAATGTTACCCAGACCACATAGAGAACGGAGAGCCGCATTGCTGCTGTTCCGGGGGATATTTTGTGTTTCAGAAACCTGCCGAAGACCGGACAAGAAAAGCTGAGTCAATTGGCTGAGGCGGATCTGATGTCGCTTCCTGAGGATATGGGATCGAAAGAGCTGAAATCACTGGATCTGATTGGCCTGATGTGACTCCAGCAGCCACGTGTCGGCGTTTATTACAGAGAACTGGGACATTAAGGCCGCATTCTCTCCGTGTGACCTTATGAACTGGCAGCGGGTCAGGCACTGATTTTCATCCGTGTGGGACCTGGGTAAAATCCAGGCCAGGGAGAGGGTGATGGTCTCCAATCTGTGATTGGTTACAGGGTGTGGCAGCGGGTCAAACATTGACCTTTCCCTCTCGATTAATTGGATGGGAAACCAGTGGGTAGAGAATGGATGGACATTCATCATTTGTGATGGGCACGAAGCACATCAGTGGGTTTACTGTTCCTATTTCTCCTGTACTTAAATCGAGCACATAAAATGAGTAAAATCCGCTTTGGGTTTTGGAAACGAAGGCCTTACTATTTTGCGGGGTGTTTGAAGCCTTTTTGTGCTTGTGCCCAGATATGAACGACTGGCGCTGTTTGCACTGGCTGCACATTATGGTCCAGAGCAACACCTAAATACTTGTTTTTAAACTCGTCTGTGAGGAAGGTTTGGGGGAGAAACAGATTGAGGCTCAGAATTGAGGGAGAAAAATTGAGGGAGATATAGTGTTGAATCACGATTCAACATCCGCAGTCTATATTTGGCTTATGGTTTTCATAGCAGTTTTCATGAAACGGCTATTATACTATTATAAGAGTCACCCAGATTTCTATTGGTAGGCGGAACGGGCAAAGACGCTGGATTGTTTTCCCTCAAAGACATTATTGGACCAGCTGGGACTTACAACAGTGTCATGTCGCCACCAGTACTAGCTTTAACTTCAGGTGTTTATTTTATTAGCAGAACTTAAATTCCTCAAGTGCCGTGGTCTGAATGCAAATCATGTAGCCGGATTATTAAACCAGTTATCTCAGATTACCAGTCTGGTAACATAACCACTGAATTTGCGGTCCCGTACCTGCTGCAGTGCACAAACACGGTGTGTGCGCTCCCTCTTGTGCCGATGTGTGGCAAATGGCCTTTTCCTGACAGTTCACTGAATTCTCATATTACAGAATGATGTTCTTGCTTGATTATGCCACATTCTTCTTGTTCTTCTTACCCTTATTACAATATTCTTTAATACAGGTAAACCTATGCATGGTACTATGCATAGTACCAACTCCAGTTCGAATTCTTGTGATAGTCTTTGTTTATTTTCAATATGCCAGACATACCTGTTAATTCATGCTCGTTTTAAACATAATGAAATGACAGAGGTCCCGGTAAGATTCGACTTTTAAATGTCCACGCAAGGAAATCATGTCAGTTTGACACCTGGTTCACACCTATCCAAAAAGTGTGGGATTTAAGTGTAGCTGTTTCCGATCCGTGTTTTTTATATATTGTCTATTATAGCTTCCCCTAACACGTGAGGGTGTTGTTTGGAGAACTCCTTGAATGGTAGATTGGGAGATATTGGACTTGCTATGTTCTGTACTTCCAGGAACACGACAGAAGGAGACAGAGAGGTAACAGGTGAAAGAGGGGAAGGAGCGCACAGAGACAGAGAGAAAGAGGCTCAGAGAGACAGAAAGACTGAGAAAGAGAAAGATAAAGAGATTGAAAACCAGACATAGGTACGAAGACAGAGCCATTGACATGGAAAAACATAGCAATACAGGAAGACAGCCAGATCAAGTCGTTGATCTACAATTAACATTAATTGGTGCACAACTGTCGTCAGTACTGAGAGACCAGCCAATCCTGTACCTGTGAATCGCCCCCGAGTTTCCAAATGCAGGGTAAGTGAAGCCTCCCCCTGATATCCGTTTACTCTTTCATGTCGGAATAGAAGTCACTCTGTTAGTCTAAACCAGGCACCATGTGACCCCTATATTCCTAATATTGGTCTTGCTGCCCGGTGAGTTTGTTTTTAATGATCAATGAATGTCCCATGGATTATATTCACCGTCAGGCATTTATTAAGTTCTGTAATGTGTTACAGGAACTAATGGCGAAGATGAATTGTCTCAGGGCCCCTCTGAATTAACAGCTCTGGAAGGGCAGACCATAATACTGAACCGCACTTATTCGACAATTGCTGCTGGAACACTCTTCTGGTGCATCAAGTATCCCGGGAAACTCCGGGATAGTTAATGAAGGTATACAGCGCGGGAGATACGTCTCAGGATTTTTCAGACAGGTTCTCATAGAATCGTAGAAAGATAGCGGAGCTGAAAGAGGTTACTTGGCCCACCGTTGTCAGCGCCGGCCGAAAAACGAGTCACCCCGTCTAATCCCACTTTCCACTTTAAACTCCTGCCACTTTAAACTTATCGCTGAGTTACCAGTTGAAATCAGCAAAATATAAAAATGTAATTGCACAAGTGAGACTTGCCTGATTTTGCTAACTGTGGTTTTGTTACTATTTTGGTGGTGGTGGTGGGGATGGGGGGGGGGTGCGGTGGGGGGGAGGGGGTGTGGGCGTGTTGGGGTGGGGGATATCCTAGATATTCCCACTGTGGAGGCTGTTTGGGAGCTTTGTTTTGTCGGTGTGACAGCGCCCTCTGGCGAGCACCAACTGCAAACCTCAGTGTTGGTTTTTGCGCGGAGTCGGCTTTTCTCTGCAGCAGGGTGGGTCTCATGGCACAGAAATACACGGCGGTGTCAGAGATCACGACCTTAACGATCGTTAGCTCGGTGATCTTGGCTGTTTTATCAAACGCAGAACTGAAGCGGGCAGCCAAACCTGGATTGTGGTTTATTATCCTTCCAATAATATAAAACATTTTGTGTGGAGGCTCCCCAGGGTGCTGACTGTACCAGAGCGCAGTAGGATTACCAACGTTTGTTTTTAAGGTGCAGTTTAGGGTGACATTACTTTCCTCTTCAGCAATCTTTTCAAGAACCGGCTGTTCCACTTTGTCTTGGCGGCTCCATTCTAACATGAAATAATAATGATACATCGTTATTGTTAACATCATCATCATTTCATAAACATTGACATCTGGGTGAGGGTGTTTCTGGGAATAATGAATTTTTCGTGGGCGTGAACACTTACTGAGAAGGGGTGAGGAGCAGTGTGAGATGGTTCTGCATGACGTTCGCTGTGTCTGTAACTGTGAAGTCAAGGGAAACCCTCTGTCGGAGCAGGAATACAGAATCCCAGTCCGAGTCCACACTGAGTTGCTCATCCAATCAATTCCAAGCAGAGAACAAAGGCAGCAAATTCTCCAATAATAAAGGGCAAGGAAGGGGGTGATACTGACGACAGCAAACCGATGCTGTGGGCGGGGTTATAGCAGGTAGTGATATCACACAGTCGGATTCATCTGCAAAGAAGTGAACTCAGGAGTAATGTCTCCTTCGAAAAGGATGTAACTCTGACTCTCTAGGAGGGTTGTGTTAATTCATATTCATTCCATACTGGATACGAGTAAGTTCGGGACAGGAGTATCAGGATTGTTATATTATTCAATAATACATAAATGTTTAATGAATAACCTCTCTTGAATCCAGGGCTAAATCTACAGGCATCGGGGTTGGAGTGATTCTGAATTACTGGACAGAGAAGTAGCAAAGGACCATCTACTTAAATTAAAGACTAAAAGAAGAAACTGTGCACAATTCTGTTTACCGAATGGAGACGGGATGATAAGAAACAAGTCAGCAGGGAAATGCGTCGATAAAGAAAAGTGGAATTGAGGCATTACATTGCCATTTGTAAAGCTCGCTTTAATTATAAATTCAAATTTCAACGGCAAACTAATCGAAACAGCTGTTCTTGATGAATGTTAAATGTTTAATGATCTTTTAACAAGGTCCACCTGATCTCACAGTGGGATTTGAATCATTCCTTCTGTTTTGACGGTGTGAGTGCGCCCTCTGCTCAGCACTAACTGAAAAACTCTGTGAGTTTTTGTCTGGGACCCGCTATCTCTCTGCAGCAGTGTTGGGCTCATGGCACATCAATACAAGGTGGAGTTGGAAATCAGCATGTTGCCGATCGTTAGATCAGCGATCTTGGCAGTTTTATTAAGCGTAGAAGAAAACCGATCAGTGATATCGCTGCTCCTGTACACATTCTCTCCAATATGATGAAACACGCACTCTGGAGGCTGCCTGGGATGCTCACTGTGCCAGTACACATAAAAGCAGCGATTGCTTGCTTTCAAAGTGCAAGTTTGTGCGAACTTAATTTTCTCTTCATCCATTATTTCATGAGCCGGCTACTCCATTGTGTCCTGGTGGTCCCATTCTAACATTAAAGAAAAGTAAAAACAATAGTCAGTCAACATAATCGTCATGATCGCCGTCACCATTAGTTGAACAGCAATGACATCTGGGTCACAGCAGTCAGGAGGACAATGGATTTTACCGGGAAGGAGATGCTTACTGAGAAATGATATAACAATGAGGAGCGGAGTGAAATTGTTCCCCATAATACGTCCTCAGTCTGCAACCTACGTGCAAAAAATCCTCTGTCAAAGCAGAAAGATAGATCCCCGTCCCACTGCACTGCTGACCCGAACAATGAGAAGAATGAATCAGCGTCAGCAAACTCTCCAATTACACAATCGGGTCAGAGTGGGAGCAGGAAATGAAAGCTGTTGGCGGGGATACTGCAGACTCGATATTAAGTGAAGTGCACGATGACTCTCAGCTGCTCTCTGAACTGAGGGAGCGGAAATAGTGACGGTTGAAATTTCACAACTTTGTGACAATCCTGCACCTGCTCACTGTTCAAGTGACAGAGAACAAATAGAGCAGAAGAGGCATGAAGAAACTTGAATCATAGAATTTTAAACTACTGAATTAGACTATTTGCCATACCATCCCTGTGTCTGTTTGGAAGAGTTATCAAATCGTCTTTCAACTCTTGCAATTTCCGCATGAGGGGCAAGTTTTCCCATTTTCAATGTACAAAACATTTCCTTCTGAAGGTTACGATTGAATATTCTTCTTCCATCCTTTGGGTCGTGCAGTTAAGATTTTGACACGGTGTGTTAAGTGAATTTCATCTTTTTCTCATCTTTTTTTCTCTGAAAATGGGTCTCATGGTTTATCGAATTTTCTGCTACTAGACACAATAATGCGTGATTTATTACATCAGATCTTTTATCATTTTGAGTACTTCAATTAAGTATCTCCTTTAAATAGTTGAGAAAGGAATAACGCCAGTTTCCCTCGTCTGTTTACACTTAAGGGCGTCACGCTTGGTACCTGCCTGGTGTATTACTTCTAATGTCTAATATCTAATATCTTGTCATTTTGTATGAATATTGGTCCCCTGATTTTTAAACAATATCATGGAAAGAATTGCATTACTTTCTGGCATAAACATAAAAAAGCCTAGGTCTTATCAGCTCCAAATTAAATATCTGGGAAACAATGTCTGACATGCATGTTTTAATATGTATACCAATGAACCCTCCACCCACCGAAAGGCCCCATTCTAAAGTAAATCGAACAGAGCTCCCTGAAGAGCGCACTAAGTTCATTCATGTTGATTAGAAAGTCACGTGTGACCAACACCGGGGCCTATAAGGATGGTAGCCTGAGTGTAGTCACAACGGGCCTGTCCCCCTGCAGTGTGAGGTTGGAACAATGAGCTGATCAGAGCCTGGGTTCCCTCTCTCCTTCTCACTCTCTGGCCCATTGCATTCACATTTACTGAGAAAGATTCAGTCAGACATGTTTCTGATAATACTGGCTGCGCTGTTGGACAGTAAGTACTGAATTATGTTCATCAAGGCTGGTTAGTAGGTTTGCACGAGGATTTAATGCGGCTAGCGATCGGGTACATCCATATTATGGACAGCTTGGTAGGTGGGGATTTGCACATACATACAGATAGACACAGGTTTAGATTTAAGCTCGTGCTCTTTTGTTTCTCTACCTCCACAGTCGAATTATTTGCAGATCCAGTAGCTCAGTCTCCGCTGACAACAACCGTATTAGATGGGGTAAAAGCAAAAAACTGTGGATGCTGGAAATCCAAAACAAAAACAAAAATAAAAATACCTGAAAAATACTCAGCAGGTCTGACAGCATCTGCGGAGAGGAACACAGTTAACATTTCTAGTCCATATGACTATTCAACAGAACTAAGGAAAAATAGAAGAGAGGTGAAATATAAGCATATTTAAGGGGGTGGGACAAGTAGAGCTGGACAGAGGGCCAGTGATAGGTGGAGTGTTGAAATGCATGTCCACCCTGCTCTCATGCCCACATGTCCATCCTTGGCCTCCTGCAATGTTCCAGTGAAACTCAATGCAAAATGGAGGAACAGCACCTCACCTTCTGACGAGGCACTTTACAGCCTTCTGGACTGAATATTGAGTTCAACAATTTTAGAACATGAACTCTCTCCTCCATCCCCACCCCCTTTCCGATCCCCCTTTTGTCCAATAATTTATAGAGATTTTTCTTTTCCCACTTATTTCCATTACTTTTAAATGTATTTCCATCCATTGTTTTATCTCTACCTTTTAGCCTATTTCGATCCCTTCCCCCCACCCCATCCCCACTATGGGTATCTGTACCTTGCTCGTCTTGCTTTCTACCCTTAATGTCACTTATTAGCACATTTCTTATCTAATATCACCACCGTCAACATCTCTATGTGCTTTTGTCTATGACATCTTCTGGAAATCTCCACCTATCACTGGGCCTCTATCCAGCTCTACTTGTTCCACCCCCACTGCAACGCCCCCCGTCCCCAACCCCTCCCCCCCCCCAAATAAACTACCTTATATTTCACCTCTTCTATTTTTTCTTAGTTCTGTTGAAGAGTCATACGGACTCGAAACGTTAACTGTGTTCCTCTCCGCAGACCTGCTGAGTTTTTCCAGATATTTTTATTTTTGTATTAGTTGGGGGTTCGGTGCAGTTATACTGTAAATATAAAACCCTGGATATTGACTACAGGCAATGGTATTGGCAGAAACCGGCACAGCCTCCAGGCTCTATAATCAGCAGAACAGTGGTGCTAAAAGAAGGCAAATTCTCAGGACAATATCTGATGGCTGCTGACAGGTCTACAAAGTCTGGTTACCTCAATATAAGCGGTCTGAGTGTGAAGGCCAGTGCGGTCTATTACAGTGCAGTGAAGCACAGCATCAAATAACAGTCAAGTCACCGTATAAAATCCTGAGCACTCACAACACCGTAAAGTGCTCTTTTGTGGGGAAACTTGATCCCAAGAAAGCCCACGGTGAAAGATTGGTAGGTTTATTTCTCAAATAGTTCTATTACTCTCTTGGTCCTTTCCTACGTCAACAGGGAGCTTGCATGGAAATATTGAGATCTAACTCAATGCTTCGAGCTACACCTCCTCAGTAAATATCTCGAATCTCACCCGGAATATTAATGTGCCAGCAGAGCTAGAGAAAGTTATCAGGTATGCAGTAACTGCAGCCTAACATAACTACCTTTTCTTCCAGACTGTTAACCCAGAGAGATGCAGGGACTCTCACTCTCTCTCTCCCTCTTGCCAGTAACAAAGCACAGAATGCGCCAAAATTTAGGACTAGATGTAAGCATGAAATATCCAATGATTATTTCAACATTGGCCCACTGAACACATTTTCAGAAGGAACATGGGGAACACATGGTGTCTGATTTCCATTTTGACAGGAAATAAATGAATATTAAACGGATGTTGACCCTTCTGGTCTGATTTTATAGTGTGAATCCTGCTGAGGGCAGTATTCAATTATTAGGGGACAGATGGCCCTTTTCCAGGGAGATTGTTATCAAACTCCCAGTTCTTTGATGAGGGCAGAGGCTACAAATTGTCACCCTCTCCCTCAGAAGGCTTTTCTATGATCCTTATTGCGAGGTAACACTTTGTGTCTCAAACGAACAGAAATAGGTGGCACCGTCTGTCACTGAAGTGTCGCTAACATTCAGAGCACTTCACTATGCTAAATTGGGCCAAGCCTTGATCCTATTCCGATCGCTGGTACTTCTCGCCAGGTGCTGCACTGTTCAGTCTGGATATTGTCTGTACCATTGTAGAATCCACCCTGCTACTGTGATAAAACAGGTCAATGATACAATGTCCCCTTCTGTAACAACCGCAGACTGTCATGTTCTATCACTGCCAGTTGCATTAGATATAATGTCACATAATTAGTAAAATATAACGCAATTCCTTATAACATACAACAATAAAATACAAAATAACAAAATACAAGTGGTAGAATACAGCAAAATGCAATCCAACAGAATGTAGCATAATTATATTTTTATATATGTACATATATATACATATATATATTGTGAACCCCAGCAAATTGTGAAATTTGAATTCAATACAAATCTGGGAATATGACGATGAAACCACTGTCGGTTGTCGTAAAAACCCATCTGGTTCATTTATGCTCTATAGGGCAGGAAATCTACCATCCTTACTTGGCCTGACCAACATGTGACTCTAGTCCCACAGCAACGTGGTTGACTCTTAAATGCACTCTGAACAAGGTCAACTAGGGAACGATGGGTAATAAATGGTGGCCCAGCCGGCAACACCCATACCCCATAGACGAATAATATACATTGCACTATATATGATAGTATACTCAAATTGTATCTAATGATGTGAGCTGCAATCACGTGGAGGACAGAGTGCGAAATCCAGAAGGCCATCAATAAAATGAAGCTTAGCTTCATGTCGTGTCCTATCAACTTGGGTAAATTAACTGTCGGCAGATCCAGGTCAGGGTAGCTGCTTCTGAAGTCACTGCTGTTGCGCATGAATCTTAACGAGCATCAGAACACTGTACCCGCTAGAAACAGGCTTCTGGGACTTCACCTCACAGAGTGAAGTATGAGGGAGGTTCTCGTTCAGCTTTGGTGGAAGGTGGGTGGAGCGTTCCGTTCGTTATCCTGACTCAGACCGAATAATGGAAACAGAGAGAACACAAATCGTGAGCAATGATCTCCGTGATCCTTTCAAAGTTGGTCATTTAAACCAGGCCAGCAGGTGGCGCTGCCGGGTCGCTGTGTCTACCACAGGTCATATTGTCCCAAAGAATGCTGACTGGCATTTGCTTAAATCTAAATTCACAAAAAAATATTATTTTCAGCCCTTCGATTTGAATTCATAATATTCTATCTTTGCTAATGCTAAAAATTTCATACCTTACTTGATTACTAATAAGCTAGTTACCTCAAGTTGACAATTTGAAATTAAATACATTTGCCACTACATTGGATTACAATTCGGATTGGGTTCGGATTTTTCTGTCATCCAAAATTTGCTTTTGCCAGCACACTTCAACCGGAGCTCAATGGTAAAGGTATTTGCAGCTAAATAATAACATTGGAATTCATTTTGCGAACCTGGGACTAACATGGTTCTCATAGAGAGGTGGAGTTATATCATTTTCATTGGGCATAGTATTATTGAAGCAACTTCCTCACGCCTGTTTTGTCCATGCACTGTATAGGTAAAGGCTGCACTTAAACAGCGAAGACAGGTATGATATCCTTTTGACCCTGCCAATGTCAGGGTATCATAAAAAGATATCCCTTACTGCCAGTATCCAAGGTATTCTCGACTGCATTCCCTACAAATCGGAACCCTCTCGACTCTCGGATCTCTTTCACATTCATCCGCAGTTATTATCGCAGCACCAGCAGGTCTGCATGTTTTCCATTCTACCTTCTTACTGTTCAATTATTAAGGCAATTGTGCATTTTATTTCATCTGCATTAATTGTTTGTATTACCACACCCCCCACCCCCCGCTCTCGCCACCAACCCCCCCCCCCCCCCCCCCCCCACCAACCCCCAGACCCCCCCCCCCCCCCCCAACCCCACCCCGGGCCCCCTCCCGACACCGCGCCCCCATCGGCTGGATGGATCTGTTCACCGACAGCAATAACGCTGGTGTCTCCCTTGAATTCGGTAGTCCTGAGTGCCTTAAAAGGTTAACTTTCTGACTCACTGCTCAGTCCAGTCACCTTCCTCGAGAAAGGTAGGTGTGGATCCACTTTATCTGGGTAGATTTCAACACAGAGCCGCAGTGGGTGAAGTTTGATTTTGGGCAGATTGCCAGGACCTGACTGCACCACCAAAGTGAATTGTCACCAATCGCTTTTGACGTTTGCAAACTGCAACCAGCCCGAATATTGGACGTGTCGGAGAGAAACACGTCAGCCACCTGGTTAGATGCCGGAGAACAAACAGATAGGAGGCTATTGATTGTTAGCCGATCTCTGGAAAATTAAAACATCAAAAAGTGAATTGATCAACGATAATAAAAAAGATTTTCCAGACAACTGATCTTGCTGGAATTTCGGAAACGATTTGCAGGGCGATGGGGGAAAGGCAGTGATTCTGGTTTAGCTGCTCTCACAGAGGGTCGGCACGGATAAGATGGGACGAATGGTCTTCCTCTCCATCATTTTATGATTCTAACCACGATCTTGAAGTATGACGTATCCAATTGGGACATTCACTTTTTATCTTTATGTGACTATTCTGGCTTAAGAAGACTGGGTTGGTAAATGAAGCCATTGGAAATTTTGCATGTTTACCTTGCATTAAGACAGGTCCATGGTGAGGGCCGGATACCCCGAGTTGAATTTCCAATGTATTTTCAAAGTACATCAATCACAGTCAGCAGTCTATCTCTGTTTCTACTTCAACAGCAGCTCTTCCTTAATGATCCTCAGAAAGTCATATCGACGGATTAAAATCTGATACTATTCACTGGGCAAGGCAAGTGGGTGAAAGGTGTGGAAGATGGTGAAAAGGATGTTAAACTATGAAGGAAAGATACAACTGAGTTCGGATTTCTGAAGAGGAGGAAATGGATATTAAAAAAAAAGGATGAATACAACCTGAGATGATATTCCTGAAGACGGAGAAAGGGATATGAAAATATGAAGGAAAGATGTGATGAGATGTGATTTCTGAAGCCATTCACTATATCGAGGGTGGGGATCGATGATAAAGGAGTGAAGGACAATTCAAACCCCTTTTATTTTGCTTCTCTCTGCACCACATCTTTTTCTAACCTGATTGAGAGTTTTAAGGACAGTTTTTCATGCACTGTGTGTGTTAAGTTCTTGTTAATGAGTATTCCCCCTGCACCTCACCCTGGGAGCTTTGACCGGCCTGGAGTTTTCTGTCCTCTGTAACTGGCTGCACAGAGTCGATGTGACACAATCTCTTTTCTCTCTATTTGAAAACCCGAAGTCTGAAAGTTATGGCTGTTTAAATATATCCTTACTTGCACAAAGATGGGCAGAATCCACCACTGAGTTTTAAACAAAATTTTAAATAAACTACAGCAGGGGTCAGTGCTCGAAATGTTGTTTAAATTAGAGGTAGAGCTGTTTTTTTTATTTATTCACGGGATGTGGGCTTCGCTGGCTGGGTCAGCATTTATTATCCACCCCTAGTTGCCCTTGAGAAGGTAGTGCTAAGTTGCCTTCTTGAACTGCTGCAGTCCACGTGGTGTAGGCACACCCACAGTGCTGTTAGGAAGGAGTTCCAGAATTTTGTCCCAGCGACAGGTGAAGGAACGGCGATATATTTCCAATTCTGGATGGTAAGTGACTGGGAGGGGAACTTCCAGGTGGTGGTGTTCCCATGTATTTGATGTCCTAGTCCTTCTAGATGGTAGTGGTCGTGGGTTTGGAAGTTGCTATCGAAAGAGCCTTGGTGAATTCCTCTAGATTTGTATCTCTAGGTTTGTTCAATTACTTGTTCAGTAACAATAAATATCACCCTTATAATATCACGGATCTCAAAAGCACTGAGGCAAAACACAGAATCGTCCTTAGCTCAATAGTTAACTGATGCTTGAGGGAAATCTCAGCGGAGTCACTGTTCTGACTGTCCTTCTGGTCAGCTCAGCTTTCTGTTTCCCGGTTACAATAATAAGCCACGGTTCGCCGGTATCTAAAGCTGAACCTATCCCCTAAAAGGACACTAAATATCACCCAGCTCTGGGTATTTAAATTCACTGGCACGCAGAACACCACCCTCGGTCTCTAACGCTGAGCCATTTCCCCTATAAACACACTGACCGTGGTCCAGCTCAGGGTGTTTACATTCACTGGCAGCCAGAGCATCGCCCTTGGTCTCTAAAGCTGAACCATTCCCCCTATAGGGACCCTGACCGTATTCAAGCTCTGGGTGTTTATATTCTCTGACAGCCAGAACACCACCCTTGGTCCCTAAAGCTGAGCAATTCCCCCCATAAAGACTCTTACCATAGACCAGGTCGGTGTCTTTACATTCAGTGAGGACCAACTCGCCACCTACCACTCTCACAGAACGACTGTGGACCGAAGGAAGTGAGATGAGAACATCCTGAGACACGAAAGCAGATTGTTGAGGTTTGGGTTTAAAACGGCTGTCGTCAAATATCCAACTCCCCTTTCACAGAACGGACAGCGACAATGCGGCTGCTCAGCACCTGGGTTGTGTGGGGAGCATTTCTGACAGGTAATTGTGGAACACACATACTTCGTCTTTATTTTTCTAATTTCCCACACACCTTTTAAATGTTCTGATTTTTTTGTGTTTCAGCAAGTTGTTCAGATCTAATTCATCGAAATTCTGTAAGGGCCGCTATCCTCAGATGCAAAGGCAAAAGGAGAAGCGGTGACTTTAAGCTGCAGTTATCATATGATACAAAGCAGCTATTGGCTATACTTGTACAGGCAACATCTAGGCGCCCAGCTCCAGTTTATATTGCTGAAATCTACGAGTGGTTATGAAGAAAAAACAGATTTTGCCCAAATACGTTTCTCATTCGAGCTCCAGGCCTCCACGAAATTCACCAGTTTAATCATCTCGGGTCTGCAGTTGACTGACGCTGTCCTGTATTGCTGCTCTGTCAGACTCATAGCGATGGAAAGCAGTCTCATACCTGTGCACAAACAGTCTTTGAACTGTGAGTTGGAGCTCCTGTCTGTTTGGGTTTATGTGTAGAATCTCGGGCAGATGCAACCACAATGTTCAGCGATGCTGTCAGCCGCTCAAACACACATCGAAAGGAAACCACATTCACCTCGCATCAAACTGTCACCCAACAGTTTCCAGCAGCGATCGAGAGAACAAACTGCAGATTGAGGATTTCCGCTGCGTAACAGAATCTCCATCGCTCAGATCTGGAACACACGGTTAAAGGAAGCAGAAATTAGCGATTAAAAGTTCAACTGAAATGAACTAACAGTGAAATTTCGCAAACAATGCTACATAAAATGTTATACAATCTACAACACCGAAAATTACACCTTACTCAATATTTCGGTGTTTACACTTCCAACGAGCCTATCCCTCTTTATCTCACTCTCTCAGCATATCCTCCTATTCCATTCACCCTCCTTGTCCCTTTAAATGCATCAGTTCGCCTTAGCCCCTGCTGGTGATAGTGATTTACATATTCCATCCCATCTCTGGATAAATAAATTTCTCATGAGCTCCATGTCGGATCTTTTAATCATTCATAAATATATCCCACAGTTTTGAATTAAGTACAAGTGGAAACATTTCCATGTCTGCCCCTTCAAACTTCATCATCATTAAAAGAACTCTGTTTGGTTACCCCTCTTTCTTCTCTTTACCTTAGGAAAGAAGGCCAGTCTGTGCAGTGTTTTCTTTACCTCTCAAATCTGGCATCATCGCTGTAATGCCTTGTTGCATTGTGTCTATGCCGCTTTATATTCCTCTTGTAAGGAAGAGGCCAGAATTGCTCACAATAGCTCATGTGTGCTCTAACCAAGACCTGCTGCATTTTTAACATGAACTCTCTTATTTTTAAATTCATTCCTCAGAAAATTAAGCCCTTTTAAAAGTGTTAAACTTCTTACAGATAGTGAATGTCAACCAGGTGACAGCGAGAACGAAGACCCGCATTGCTGCTGCTCCCGGAATTCAAGGGACTTTTTGTGTCTCAGAATCCTGCAGAGTATCGAACCAGAATAATCTGACAGCATTGGCTGAGACTGGTCTGATGTCACTGCCTGCAGAACATACGATGAGAGAAGATGAGATCACTGGATCTGATTGGCCTGATGTCATTTCGGTAACCGCATTGGGAAAGTTCTTATTACAGAGAACTGAGGCATTAACGTCGCATTCGGCTGATCAGAGAGAAAGATGAATAAGTATATACAGCTTGATCTCTAATTGATCTGAGAGATAGTGTGAACTTCAATGAACTGGCATGCAGGTCTTCTCAAAGAAAGAAATACAGGGTGTGAACGTCGATGGAGATTTTCAGTTATTTCACTCGTTATCACAACTTAGATTGAGCTTGTTGACTGTGATGAAGTCGGATTTGATCAACATTCTACTGTGTTCACACAACCAGTAGATCTTAACTTGTAATTCTGTGTTAGTGGCACACTGAAGAAAGGGTGAAAATTTCCGGACAATGAATAGGATAAACTTCCTATGTATCAACATTAACAGGCCGGGTTACCAAAAAACCTGCACAAGGTTTCTCCTGCTGAATTAATAGAGTGAATAAATGCTTATCCGACTCACCTACTCAGAGTTTATGGGAGTTGTCTTGAGGCCACATTGTCTGTTGGCTTTACTTGGAGAGGAACTTGCATTCCCTGTATATCACCACACAGTCTGCTACTCAATTCACTTAGAAATATTGCGGCAGTGTTTTTGTACGAGTCTCCCCCGGTTCCTGTCACTCTGTCTCTCAGCCCGCAGTAATACACCGCGCTGTCAGACAGCCGCAGGTCACGGATGGTGAAATTCCCCTCACTTTTCGAAGTGTCGAGAGATGCAGAAAATCGAGCACCCACGCCCTCTGCTCTGAAAATATTTCCGTATTTCGGGATGTAGATCAAGAATGTAGGGGCCTTACCCCGGTCATGACGGTACAGCTGTAAGTAAGGTGTATCAGCAGTGGTCGAATAGCTGTAATGAATGGTCACCGAGTCTCCTTCAAATTGCATCGCTGTATCTGGTTCCTGTGAGACCGAGTCTGCACCACTTACACCTGCAGAAATGAAAAATTAAGGAACTTTAAGATTTTATTACTTTATCCCAGCTTATTAGGTTAAGTGAGGGAACACATTCTAAATAGGAATAAAACTGAATTTAAAAAATATTAATGATACCTGCAAGAGGAAATTCTATAACTTGTAGACTTACCGGGTAAGAGAGCTGTAGCTGTGAGAAATGAATAAAAAATAAAATCCAGCATATTTACAGCGAGCTGATGGCAGATTGAAACAGAATAGGGTGAATCTGTAAATGTTTCAGCGAAGGGTTGGGAGGATTTTCATTTGTACCCGGTCTCTTCAGCGATTGGTTAATTTCTGAAAGACTCAGCAAATGATGTCCAAACAGCTGCACGCATTTTACCTGCGTCAGAGCGTGCTGCAGCGAATCAGCGAAGTCTTCGTCCCCTCCAAGGGGACTGAGCCGAGGATTGAACTGAATTCTGGGTCTCTCGCAGAGTCAGTGTGAACTCTTGATTCATAGTTTGCCATTGTGAGATTTGAACTCTTGATCTTGGGGTTACAAACCCAGTACCATAACCACTTGGCTATTTAGACCAAGCTTAAGCCTACTGCGCCGGGTATTCCCAGGCGGTCTCCCATCCAAGTACTAACCAGGCCTGAGTCTGCTTAGCTTCCGAGATCAGACGAGATCGGGCGTTTTCAGACTAGTATGGCCGTAGGCAGAGTCAGTGTGAAGTGGTGGCAGTGAGGGGGACTAGTTAATGTTGTCCTTAATGTTGTCCACCAATGCCGGAGACTCGCATTAACTGACCATGGGAAATTCGCACAGCTGATATTGAGGAATATTAAACAGATGGACTATAATGGGGTCGGCAACACAGAAATGCAATTTCACAAAACTAATCATTAGCTTGGGTTCTGTTCAGTTAACAGTTCAGGGCCAAAATTGATTCCATGAAAAAAGAAAGTGAGAGTTTTCCGTCGGATCTTGTGCGGCCTGACAGCGCCTCTCTAACACCGAGGCTCAGCGCGCAGTGATAGACGGTGGAGACAGAGACTAGAGAACCGGGAACTTTTCAGGGTCAGTATTTTTTGTCTGCTCAAAACAGCAGAGAACAGGTCGAGGAAATCTGGAGACTTATCTCTCTGTCCCTTGCCGAACCTCTTCATTAAATAGCGCAGAACTGCCCCTGGATACTGGACATTTCAGTAGAGATAGGAATTACGACAGTACGTGGAGCATCTGCAGCTAATATCAGGGTCTGTTTTTCTTGCACCGTTAATTTTGGCGGTTCCTGAGCCACTAAATGCTTGCCACTCGTTCCCGTAACAAAAACACAAAAGGTTTCAGAATTCTGCGAGTAAATATAACCAATAGAACAGAAACTGGTCACTTAAACATAGATTCAACAGGTAGCACGGCTATTCTAATCAATAACAAATATGGGGAGCGCATGATGCCTCATGTATACAATGCTAGAGAATAACAGATTTTTTAAATCGGATGACTCTTCCAATCTGACATTAAACAATACATTCAGGGAATGGGGTATATGTTTATTGTGAGAATTTTCTTTTATCCTTTCATGGGATGTGGGTGTTGCTGGCTGGATCCGCCTTTATTGCACATCCCTACTTGTCCTTGAGAAGGTGATGATGAGCTGTCTTCTTGAACTGCTGCAGTCCATGTGGTGTAGGTACACCCACAGTGCTGTTAGAGAGGGAATTCCAGGGTTTTGACCCAGCGACAATGAAGGAACGGCGATATATTTCGAAGTCAGGATGGTGAGTGACTTGGAGGGAAGTTTCCAACTGGTGGCATTCCCTTCAATCTGCTGACTTTGTCCTTCAAGTTGGCAGTGGTCATGGATTTTGAAGGGGCTGTCGAATGAGCCTTGGGGAATTTCTTCAACACATCTTGTAGATGATACACACTGCTGACACTGTGCGTCAGTAGTGGAAGTAGTGAATGTTTGTGCAAGTGGTGCCAATAAAGCGGGCTACTTTGTCCTGGACAGTGTCAAGCTTCTTGAGTGTTGTGGGAGTAGCCCTTATCCGGGCAAGTGGGGAGTATTCCATCTCACTTTTAACTTGTGACTTATAAATGGTGTACAGACTTTGGGGAGCCAGGAGGTGGGTTACTCGCCGCACAATTCCTAGCCTCTGACCTGCTCTTGTAGCTATTGTATTTATATGGCTAGTCCAGTTCAGTTTCTGGGGCTTTTTTCTTTGTCAAGGTTGGCTGGTCTCTCAGAACTGCCTACAAATATACGTCAACCAGTGCTAGTTGTGTGCCAATTATTGATGTCTCCAGCCTAAACTTCCCCTTGCCTAGCTGCGTGAGTGAGACTCTGTCTGTCTGTTTGACTCTCACTCTCTCTGTGTCTGTCGATGCTTCGGTGTCAATTCATTTCTTTATCACTTCCTCTATCTCCCTTTGACTTTATGTTTGCAGCTCTCTCCCCCTCCCCTTCCCTCCCTCCCCATCGCTCTCTCTCTATCTCTATCTCTCTTCTCCCTCACTTCCCATCTTTCTATCTGTCATGCTTTCACTCTTTTTGCTTAACCAGCTGGGTTTCTCTTGAATCTTTTTCTCAGCATATTTCTTTCAATGCTTCTCCCTTTATCTCGGTCTTATTCTGTCTGTTTAACACGTAGTTTTTCTTTCTCCACCGCACCCCCCCCCGCCCCCCACCCCGCCCCCCCCCCCCCCCCCCCCCCCCCCCCCCCGTCTCTCTCTCTCTATCCCCTTATCCCATCCCCCATCCTCTCTATTCGCTGACATTTGAAGCGGAAAATAATGTCAGCACTGCCACAGTTAATGAGTTTCATTACCAGTCAAAGTGGGAGGAAACGAGGGGCACGATTAAGTGAACATGACTGTAGCCTGGTGTGATATCTTTTAAAATATCACCTTAAGTCTTTACAGCACACCCAAAAACTGACTTGTGCAGAAACTGATTCTGTTATTCATTCCGAAATTTTCAGGTCTCTGCTAACACTATGATTTGAAATATCCGAACTTGACCGTAACTTAAAACGATTGAGAAATTACACTTTTCCTTATTCTGAAAATAATAATATTGGCTAGAGAATCCCGATAGGATCAGGACGTATTTTCTCCTGCATTTTCTATGTAATTTCCCGGGTACTCTTCTGACGCGACTTCTGGCTTTGGATGGGACACTGAATCCCCGTTACTCATCTCTGGTAATAAACAGAGGACACACGACGGATTTGCCGAAGCAATCACCTCGGGGTGGAGTTGGGAAATTATACAATTATGGGGGAATATTGTAGAGAAGTCCAAATATCACACACCAGCGTTCAGGGCAATAATCAAAAATAGGCAGAACTTCATTTCCGCGGTGCCAGCCTGAGCTCCAGAATCAGAAACTTTAATCACCTGGGGGGAAATAAAACTGAAACGTCGCCGAGATCTCAGCAGATAAGTGGGAATTTCTTCCCATTTGCATCTCGATGAACAGCCACTTCCTGTAGCTGGGGATCTTGATCATTATCAAGTGATGAGAGAGCGCCCTCCGCTGGACAGCACAAGCCTCACCGAGAACATCGGAAACCCGCACAAATGCAGACAGATAAACACACATTTACACAAAAGCGCGCATAGAGAGATAGACACAGTCGATCACCACACAAGAGGTTGCTGTTGCTTTACTTAGTAAAGTGCAGAAACCGTGGAAGGGTAATTTGCCTCACATCATCCCGAGAGGCTCATTTGTGATTTTGGCGTTATCACTGCGGCAGACCAATTTCAAAGTCATAAGGTACTGGCGGGCGAGGCAGACATTTGATCCATCTTAATCTGTTCTTCCAGGCAACCCGGAACCCCTACAATTCCCCCTAGTTATTACTAAAGAAATTCTCTGGTTTTGGACTCTGTAATTTAGGGCGAAGGCCTATTCATCCGGCTTTCACTCTCTGTGCGACTAACAATCAGTTGGTAACAGTGCTAAAAAAAACCTGGTTTTGTTTTTCCTCTCAACTCAAACTCTTCAAACTGAAGAATCAGCCTCCTGCACAACCGCTAAGCTTCAAAGACCTCATCCGTACTTGGCGGCGATAACTAAAAACGGTGTTCATGGAGTATGGTCTGACCACTCCTTTCCACTTTTCATTCAGGACTTTCTCTAACTTGTGCTCTTGTTGGCTGGATGTTAAACATCCCGTTGGTACTGTTCACATCCCTACTGAATTCTCTGCCCACGTGGTACATGAGTTCAGAGGGATGCACCAAACAAGGCGGGAGACATTTTTGAAGTGTCAGTAGTGAGGTCCAGGCATTGGAGCGTTCCCTTGCAGATGGACAATAAGGACCAGAGTTACCATCAACGCCCGAATATAACGAGAATGCATGTTTTTATTGTTAATTAAACATAATTTTTATCATTTACTCTCTCTTTAAATGAAATAGATAAAAACGCAATATCTACAACATTTACAACCATGTTCAGCTAAGTGCCTCACGTAGCAGCTAATCCTTCCACAGTAAAGTAAATTTTAAAAATAGGAATTTCAGGAACTGATATCGAGTTTGACAGATTCGACTTACCAAAGTTACCGGAAAAACCAGTAGGTGGCGCGTCTGCCCAATTCGGTATATTCCTGCAAATAGAGGAGAGAAAGGACAAC
Organism: Carcharodon carcharias; assembly: GCF_017639515.1. NCBI lineage: Eukaryota > Metazoa > Chordata > Chondrichthyes > Lamniformes > Lamnidae > Carcharodon > Carcharodon carcharias. The sequence continues at coordinate 16,374,452 of NC_054493.1, forward strand.
TAGTAAACGTCAGAAGAATAAATGAGGTAATGGTCCAAAGTGCAACCAAACATTTCTGTCTCATACAAAAAAAACTACAAAATGTAATGTAGTTGAAATGCGAAAGGAACTAAGAAATAAATATTAATCTAAACGAGTAGAGGACGAGAAATCATTCAGGATTCAGATGCTGAACGTGGGGAACAAGCTGCTGATTGCCTTAAAGAGCTAAATAATCCGAGGTTGTAAACAGGGATGTGGAATGTAGAACACAAAGAGACAAGGATAAAGCTGCACCTATCATTGCTGAGAACGCAGTTCAAACACTTGGGCTAGTTTTAGAACTCTTCTTTCGCTTGGTGTTAACCTGAAAATCAGAGTGTAGGGCGGAGTGAGAAAGATAAAGCAAGGCGAGGGATGATAATACAAATACTTGAGCTACTGGCGATCTTTTCACCATGAGACGGAATGTTATGAACTGGTCTGACAGACTTTTGTCCAATCCAGGAAGGTTTTAAAAGGTTAGAAAGAAATAGCGTTAATCCGGCTTTTCGCTCAGTGGGTAACTGGATGCCGTCATTTCAGGTTAAAGAGGGTAGATTATTTATGTAGTTTGAGCAGTGCAATGTTAGAAGATATGATTGTCCATGAGAAACAGTGATGGAGGCAGAATTTATAAGTACTATTTAGAGAGGAAATGGATAAATATTTGTCCAGTATAAGGGAATTTAAGAAGACAAAACATGCAGACCACAGGCAGATAATTAAGAGTAAATGGATAACTCTTTCAGAGATTCAGCACATAGACGGTGGGCCTAACTGCCCCGCTTTTTGCTGGAAGACGCTATGATTCTAAGATGGCGGGTGGCTCTTTTCAGTTAGAAAGACAACAGAGAACAAATCTTATGAAACGATTTAACCAGTTGATACACCGGAAACAGAGAAATTCGTGAGCTGTGACAGTTCAAGTGGTCTCTGGTTTGAGAAACTGCCAATCGCTTTGTGCACCGTGAGTTCCGTCAGATAATAACATCCCATAACAGTCCAGTCGGTGCGAATGTCGCCCATCAGTCTCCCGCAGTACGAGGAGAATGTAAAGCTCTCCCCTCATCTCCTCCTACCCTCCCCACCATTGAGGGTCCTGGGCTTGGCAGCCAGCCTCACACTGGAAATCAAACCCTGATTGATCCGCCTTTTGCCCATCCTCATCGTTACGAACATAAACTCCCTCAAAGGCGTGTTTCCAGTTGAAGCCCGGTTGCTGTTGATATTGTGTCTGTTCATTTATCTCATCATTTTTTATAATGTCTTAATATCGTTAAGTTTGTGAGTGACTTTTCTTTTGTTCACAGTGTTCAGTGTGAGGATCAGAGCTCCCACCCTGAGCAGGTGTTATCTCGGGAAGGGGAACGGATTGAAGTGGATTATCGGCTCTCGGTTGGTACAGGCGGTACCGTTGCCTGGTACAGACAAACACCGACAGGGGCTGCGAAATTTATCGCCTCTATTTACCAGGGGAATATGTCCTTTGACCAAGTGACGACGTTCAGTACCATGTCTATAGTTAACCCAGGCCGTCAGAGTTTGTTACTCTACGATGGGGACACAGTGAGACAAAGACGGATTCTGCTTTCCCATGACTTTTTCACTGCCGTGTGTCCGCTGCACCGTTAACCTTTCCCGAACCCAGGACTTTTAGAAATGCTGGTGATATTCAGGAATGTTACGGTTCCCATGTTTAAAATTAAAGTTACAACATCCTATAGCTGGTGTTACAGCTACGTATTAAGTAAACATTTCTATGTGTGGTTGTTCAACTTAAAAAATGAAAAGACGGACAGAAAAATAACTCTTGCCCTCAGATACTTAGATCGATAGAGATGCGGGAGAAAGTTAGAAAAACAAGGAAATAAATATATAGACAGACAGTTGGATAAGTCGATAGATATACAGGGAGACAGGCAGGCACACAGACAGTAAGGCAGGCGAATAGATTGAAGATGAATAGTTATGTGGTTAGATAGATTAAAATTAGATAGGTCGCTAGATAGATAGAAAGATAGATAGATAGATCGATAGATTGCTTATGTTGCTGAAATCCGCAAGCACTTTATTTACTTCTGCTTGCATATATCATTAATTTAATGTTACTCTTGTTTTGGCAGCTGCTCTTGTCACTCGGAGACATTTCAGAAATCGATGTATCGGAGAACTTTCGGACCAGAACTCGTATTCTGGTACTGGCAATTCTCCAATTTATCTCCCGAGTACCTTGTCTTCACATACAGAGATGAATTGGGAGAAGGTTTAAAGTATCTGTGAACCGTGAGGTAGCCTCCACCACTTTCACTGTTAACACGATTCAACCATCAGACTCTACGTTATGTTACAGTGAAGTGAGATACCGTGAAAGGAAGAGCATTTATGAGCATATATGAACAAGGAGCATATATGAGAACTTACTGGGCATAGGGACTGAGGAGACAACAAGTCACGGGCTTCAGATGTGACAGACACACAAGCCTTTAGAAATGTAATTTCGATGTGTAAAGTACACCATCTCAGCAATTCGAAAGGATAGAATATTATTACAGATGATTTAGAAGTTACAAGTTAATTACTTTCACAATTTCGCGCATAATCGGTGCTTATCGAACCAGAATATACATTCATTCGGGAAGGAGTGGACTAGGAGTCTTTGATGGTAGAGTGTAGAGGGAGATTCACCCTGCAGTTCATCCCTGTTCTATCTGCCCTGTAATTGTTTTTAGGACAGTGCAGAAGTAGATTTTATTCTTTATGTAACCCATGCGGTACTGACTCTGGATAAGAGTGTTTGAGCAGTGGACAAGGAGATTTATTTTGTATCATAACCGTGGAGCACCTGTCCTGCCATTGCTTGTTAGGGTAGTGTGGAGGAAGAATTTCTCGGTGAGTAACCAATGATGTCCGTGAGGGCTGTGCTTGGCTGGTGAACAGCACGTACACACGCACACACACACATAGACACAAACACACACGGGTACACACACAAACACAGAAATAGCAAAATACCCATCTCCCGTAATTCATGGACCTATTCAATTTTGTGTCCACCTTTGATGCTTAATAAATTGGTCAGGCTGATTTTTTTTAACCAGATTGCAACCTAACCTTATAATGGTGGAATCATTAAGGAGAATGCAAATGAACATATATTGTCTTAATTAATTGGGCACATAAGAGAACTGAGACAAATAATCTCACAATTGATGTAAAAGAGCAACGGCAGCGAATGGAAAAGAATAAATAGAGAAGTTATAATAATAGTATAATCAAAGTAATAACATTCATTACAATCTCACGTAATAACAATTCAGCAAATTCATGCAGCAATATTCGGGTCGAAATTCAGAGTCATCCTTTTCCGCAAGATGGCGCTCCAGCATTTCACCTTTGGTCAAAACGTGCCGAAGCATCCGTTTACTGGTGCCAAGGAGGTAACAGGAAACATCTTTGTTCTGTGACACTTCACTTCATACAATGGTACATTCAGGGCAAGAGCTAGTACATAATTTGCAGGTGTTATAACAAAGGAGAGTTCGACAATGAGCTCTGGGAATCATTGCATTTCATGGTCCAATGGCACCCGGTAGTCCGAAGAAAAGGACCAGCAATTTCTTCATCCAGATTGGTTCCTCAGTGATTCATAAACAGATGTTGAGATATGATGATCATTTTGTGACATTATGGAATTTTTGTTATTGGCCACAAATTGAAATTTTCCAGCAACTACCTGGATTCCGCCATATCTTTAATCCCGATAGGCTCAGATTGACAAAACTTCCTGACAAATAATTGCACATTCCCGCCTCTCCCTGTGTAAATAATATTTCTGCCCTACAATATCGACTATATTTGCAAACAAGTATGAACTTGTCGCTTTCTGAGATCCTCAGGATGTAATGTGTGGTGGAGAAGTTGGGGTGAATCTTTTAACAATCTCCGAGAAGGAAGCGGGATTAGTGCCTTATTGTGAGCGCCGTGCGTTGCACTATTTAGAGGCCAAATGTGGTGTGTGAAAGTGTACTAATTCACGCTGGTGTTGTGCGCTACCAATTCTGTGTGTGTGTGTGCGTGTGTAAAAGTAAACCATGTACGCATGTGTTGCATTATGCATGTTTGCATAATTCGTATGTAGAGTAGAATTGTGTACAAAGCACGAAACACATCGTTCTGAATGTTTACAATGCATGTTGCTAGTAATATCGCATTAGACCCTGCCTTATTTCATAGAGTGCAAGGAAATACCATTGTTTACATCACACAAGATCCGTTTTCATTTATTATTGTAATTGAGCTTGTCTCTGTTTACGTTACGCAAGTCCCTGCCTCAGTTTTCATTGAAGTAGAGAATGTCCACTTTTATATGAGCTTAGTTCCTATCTCTGTTATTGATTTATTAGATTTTGTGCCTATTAGATTAAACCAGATCCCCTTTTATGAGATTAGATCGTATTCTGCGATTAGGTGAGGGCACATTTTGGCTCTGTTCATGTTACAATTGACAATTGTTTAGCTCTTATCACACTAGGCTGCCCCATGTCGCTATTTATGTTACACTGGGCCATGTCATTGTCATTCTGTGTTTCAGACCACCGCACCCATCAACACTCTCTCACCAAACAAATAAATATATGACTATGGGACTTTAAGCAGGAGTTGGCCGATCAGCCCACAGAACCTGATCAACCATTCCATATGTTCATGGCTGATCTGTTTGTGGCCTCTATTCCATATTCCCGTCTGGCCCCTAACTCCCTTGTCTATCAAAAATCTGTCTAACGCATGGTATTAGCACAACATAAGTCACCCTTGAATACATTTAATGACCGCTTCCATTGTTTTCTAGGAAAGAGAATTCCATATACAAACAACCCTCTGAGAGAAGAACAAATCTCCTCATCTCCCTCTTAAAGGTAGGTCTCTTAATCTTAAACTCTGTCCCCTAGTTCTGGTCACTGCCAGAAGTGGAAACATCCTCCCGGTATCTACCTTGTCAAGACGCAGCACCAGCCTCACCACCCCCCCCCCACACACCCCCCCCCCCCCCCCCCCCCCCCCCCCCCCCCCCAAGGCCAGGCTCCTATATGTTTCACTAAGTTCACTTATCATTCTTCTAAATTCCATTGGCTATTGATCCAAACGATTCAAGATTTCTTCATAAGATAAACACCTCATCCCAAACAACGATGAATTGATCGATGGTTTTCACTGATAAGCATGACATTAGTGACCTGCGGCTGCACAAATTTGATTTAACGTTTCTCAAAAAGCACTTTATTCACTGAGAGACATGGTTCGTGTGGCCGGAGGTCACGAATATTGCTGTTTGCAACCATAAAGCAAAGGAGAAGATCAGTTGGTCACGGCGTGTATAGCCGGTCTCTGAAAGAGCAAGCCAGTTAGTTATAGTTACTTGTTCTTAATCAAATGTCGCCCTAGAATTTACTAAATTAACTTTTGAAACTTGTTATTGAATGTGCGTCATGCAGCAGAAGCCAGCTCACAATTCCATGCTCAAAAATCCCACTTCCCAACCCATCAAATACTTTTAAGTGTTAAGAGTAACATTAGTGGAACTTGTGTCTGTGAAGTGGGAGGAATAAAACAAGAAAGAAAGAAAGTAAGTAAAAAGAAAGAATGAAAGAAAGAAAGTAAGGAATGAAGAAAGAAAGAAAGAAAGAAAGGAAGGAAGGAAGGAAGGAAGAAAGAAAGAAAGGAAGGAAGGAAGAAAGTAAAGAAAGAAGAAGAAAGAAAGGAAGGAAGAAAGGAAGAAAGAAAGAATAAAGAAAGAAAGAAGAAAGGAAGGCAGAAGAAAGAAAAATAAAAGAAAGAAAGACAGAAAGAAAGAAGAAAGAAAGGAAGGAAGAAGAAAGAAAGAAATACAGAAAGAAAGAAAGGAAGGAAGAAAGGAAGGAAGGAAGAAGAAAGAAAGGATGGAAGAAAGGAAGAAAGAATAAAGAAAGAAGAAAGGAAGGAAGAAGAAAGAAAGATAAAAGAAAGACAGAAAGAAAGAAGAAAGAAAGAAGAAAGAAAGAAAGGAGGAAGATAGATAAAGAAAAATGGATAAAAACGACCTCAGGATTTCCTGGTGTTTTCCTGCCAATCAAGTGTTTCCCCCAGTGTAATGTGGGAAACATGTCAGCAAATGCGCACAGAGCAAGATTCCACAAATATAATTGGAGAAATAATCAGATCGCTGTTTTCAATGGTGTTAAATGAGGGACAATTATTATAGGAACCTGGGGAAAGCTCTTCTTGCTCATTTTTGAAATTGCGACCATGAATGTATTGTCATTATGTTTACTGTTTTACTGTTACTTCCATTTACTCTGCCTAAATGAAGTTCAGCTGCTGCCCATCCCCCAACCATGTGCTACTGGCTTTCCAGCGTTATCTTCCCACAGTACCTTTCATAGCCAGGAATTGTTTTTCCTGCGCTACAGTCCATTTCTCTTCCACTTCTGACCTTATACTGTCCATTAAATTCTGCACCATTTTTATTCCCCGTAATTCATTCTGTGCATCCTGAAATGTTAACTCTATTTCCCTCTCCACAGAAATTGCCCGACCTGCTGAGTATTCCCAGCACTTTTTATTTTTATTTCAGATTTCCAGCAGCTGCTGTATTTTGCTATTATTTTATTCCAGGCATCACTCGGAGAACCAAGTCTATAAACAGACTGATTAAGAGCCGGGTTGCAGTGTGGTGGGCTTTGGAAGCAGTTGATCTCTGGCCTCCAGTATGGGTCCTTTTTCATTGAGTCATAAAATTATTGAGTGATTACAATACAGAAGAAGATTGTTTAGAACGTTGTGCCCAGGCTATCTCTTGGCAAGAGATCAGCAGCAGATATTACCAATCCCTAGTTGCCTGTGCAGAAGATGATGTTTGACCTTCTTGAACCACTGAGGTCCATGTGGTGAAGGTGCTACCACAATGCTGTTAGATAAGGAGTTACAGGTTATTCACCCAGTGATGCTGAAGATGATAAAAATCCAAGTCGACAATACTAATTAGTATTTATATCGCACTTTTGATGCAATACAACGTTCCAAGATGTTTCACAAAAATTTACAAAGCAACATTGACAAGAAGCCACATAAGGAGATATCAAGGAAGGTGACCAAAAGCTTGGTCAGGAGTAGATTTTAAGGAGTATTTTAAAGGAGGAAAACGTGGTAGAGGGACAAAGAGGTTTCAGGAGGAAATTCCAGAGCTTGTGGCCTTGACCACTGAAAGAACAACCACCAATAGTGGAGCAATTAAAATCAGGAATGGTAAATAAGCCAGTATTATAGGAGCGCAGATATTTCAGAGGATTGTGTGATTGGAAGAGATTACAGAAACAGGCAGGGGCAAGAATATTGAGGAGATTACGGTGGCAGGGAGGGACAAGAGCATGGAGGAGATGACAGAGACAAAGAGGGACAAGAACCTGGAGGAGATTACAGAGACCGGGAGGGACAAGAGCATGAAGGAGATTGCAGAGCCAGGGAGGGACAAGAGTATCGAGGAGATTACAGAGATTGGGAGGGACAGGAGCATGGAGGAGATTACAGAGACAGGCAAGGACAAGAGCATGGAGGAGATTACAGAGGCAGAGAGGGACAAGAGCATGGAAGAGATTACAGAGACAGAGAGGGACAAGAGCATGGAAGAGATTACAGAGACAGGGAGGGACAAGAGCATGGAGAGATTTGAAAACAAGCATTTGAATTTTAAAATTTAGTTACTTAATAAATGGTAGTTTATGTAGGTCAGTGAGCACAAGGCTGATGGGCGAACACGACTTGGTGTGAGGAAGCACACGGCAATGGAGGTCTGGGTGAGCTCAACATTAGAGGGAAGTTGAATGTGGGATGCTGTCCAGGAGTGTGTTAGGATAGTTAAATCTGCAGGGAACAAAGGAATGGGTGACAGTTTAAGCAGCAGATGAGCTGAGACTAGGGTGGACTCAGGTGATGTTACTGAGGTGGAAATGGGGGGTCTTGGTGATGTGGATACGTGGTTGAAAGCTCATCTTTGGGTGAAATATGACTCCTAGATTTTGAACAGTCTGATTCAGCCTTACACAGCGCCTAGGGTTAGGGATGGAGCCAGTGGCTGGGGAGTGGAGTTAGTTGTGAGGACTGAAGATAATGGCTTCAGTCTGCTCAATATTTAATTATAGGAAATTTCTGTGCTCCAGTACTCGATGTCAGACAAGTCAGGATGGTATGTGACTTGGAGAAGTATTTGTAAGTGATGTTATTCACATACACCTGCTACCCTGGTCCTTCTAGGGGTGAAGGTTCATGGTTTGATAGATTCTGTCAAAGTTCTGGTCAAGTTGGAGACATATAAAATCCCTCTCATTAGATCTCTCTCTTTCTCTCTCTCTCTCATACACAATCTCTCTTTGTGCTTTTGTGAATTCTCTCTCACTCCCTTTTTTCTGTTTTAATTCACTTTTGCAGGGTGTTTGAAGGGGAGGATTTGCAGTCAGAACCTCAAACAAAACATCACATCAGGATCTCACAGTTGCTCAATTTATCGTAACCTAAATATCACGATTGGATTTTGAACATGGAAGGAAAAAGCACCCTTCACAGTGGAGAGCAACCATACATGTGCACTGTGTATGGACGAGGTTTCAGTCAATCAGTTGACCTGTCGAGGCACAAGCGCAGTCACACGAGGGAGAAACTGTGGAAATGTGGGGACTGTGGGAAGGGATTCAATTACCCATCTGAGCTAGAAACTCATCGGCGTATTCACACTGGGGAGAAGCCATTCACCTGCCCTGAGTGTGGGAAGAGATTCACTCATTCATCCAGCCTGTTGACACACCAGCGACATCACAATGGGGAGAGACCATTCACCTGCTGCAAGTGTGGGAAGGGATTCACTACCTCATCTTACCTGCTGATACACCAGCGATTTCACACTGGGGAGAGGCCGTTCATCTGCTCTGAGTGTGGCAAGCGATTCACTCAGTCATCCCAACTGCAGGCACACAAGCACATTCACACTGGGGAGAGACCATTCTCTTGCTCTAAGGGTGGCAAGGGATTCACTCAGTTATCTCAACTGCTGACTCGCTGGCATATTCACACTGGGGAGAGGCCATTCACCTGCTCCAAGTGTGGGAAGGGGTTCACTTGTTCAGCAAACATGTTGGCACACCAGTGCATTCACACTGGGGAGAAGCCATTCACATGCCCTGAGTGTGGGAAGGGATTCACTCAGTCATCCAACCTGCTGAGACACCAGCAAATTCACACTGGGGAGAGACCTTTTAAATGCTCACACTGCGGGAAGTCCTGTAAAACCTTTGGGGAACTGATCTCCCATCAACGTGTTCACGCTAATGAGAGACCATTTAAGTGTGCTCATTGCGGGACTGGGTTCAAATGACCATCTGACCTCACTGTATATCTGGGCACTCACACCAGGGAGAGGTCATTCACCTATTTTGACTGTGGGAAGAGATTTGTTACTTCATCCCAAATGCTGATACACCAGCGCACTCACACTACAGAGAGACCATTCAGCTGCTCCAAATGTGGTAAGAGATTCACTTGTTCATCCCACCTGCTAATGCACCAGCAAGTTCACACTAATGAGAGACCTTTTAAATGCCCAGATTGCGGGAAGTGCTTTAAAATTTCTGGGGGACTGATGTCCCATCAACGTGTTCACACTGACGAGAGACCATTCAGGTGCTCTCACTGTGGGATTGGGTTTAGGCGATCATCTGACCTCATGGTACATCAGCACAGTCATACTGGGGAGAGTCCATTCACCTGCTCAGAATGTGGGAAGGGATTCAGTATCTCATCCCGTCTGCTTACACACCAGCGAGTTCACACTGGGGAGAGGCCATTCACCTGCTCTGAGTGTGGAAAGAGATTCACTCAGTCATCCCACCTGCTGACACACCGTCGTATTCACAATGGGGAGAGACCGTTCATCTGCTCTGAGTGTGGGAAGGGATTCACTCAGTCATCCCAGCTGTCAACACATTGGCGCACTCACACTGGGGAGAGGCCATTCACCTGCTCCAGCTGTGGGAAGGGATTCACCTGTTTAGCACTCCTGCTGACACACCAGCGAGTTCACACTGGGGAGAGGCCATTCACCTGCCCCAAGTGTGGGAAGAGATTCACTACCTCATCTAACCTGCTGAGACACCAGCGAGTTCACACTGACAAGAGACCTTTTAAATGCCCAGACTGCGGGAAGTGCTATAAAAATTCTGGGGACCTGATGTCCCATCAACGTGTTCACACTGAGGAGAGACCATTCAGGTGCTCTCATTGTGGCACTGGGTTCAGAAGATCATCTGACCTCACTCTACACCAGCATAGTCACACTGAGGAGAGTCCATTTACCTGCTCCAAATGTGGTAAGGGTTTCACTACCTCATCTTGCTGGCTGACACACCAGCGAGTTCACACTGGAGAGAGGCCTTTCACCTGCCCTGAGTGTGCGAAGAGATTCACTACCTCATCCAACCTGCTGAGACACCAGCGTGTTCACACTGACAAGAGACTTTTTAAATGCCCTGACTGCAGGAAGTGCTATAAAAGTTCTGGGGAACTGCTGTCCCATCAAAGTGTTCACTGATGTAAAACCTTTCAGCTGCTCTCACTGTGGTTCTGAGTTCAGGCAATCATCTCACCTCACTGTTACACCAGTGCAGTCACATTGGGGAGAGACTGTCTCATGCTCGGAGTGTGGGAAGAGACATGCACCTTTCTGAGACGCCAGCAAGTTCTCACTGGGGAGAGGCCAATCATCTGCTTGCTGTGTAAGTAGGGATTCAGTCTGCTGTTGGACAGTGATTCACTTGCTCTGTGCGTGGATCGGGATTTAATCAGTCATACAGCCTGTTGTCGGACAGCCATTCACTTGTTCTGTTTGTGGGTAGGGATTCATTCAGTCATACCGCCTGCTTTTGGACAGTCATTAACTTGGCCAGTGTGTGAGTAATGTAAGAAACTTATATTTTTTATTTCTGTTGGACTGTTGTAAAGAACAAATCTTTTATTTTCTGTTGGACTGTGAATTAAAATTACAATGGCTGCAGTTTGAAAGACATATCCACTGGAATAGGTTGAGAGATATATGCAATGTTGCAGTCGAGGAACAGAGTGTGCCATAAAAGATAGGATCATGCTGGAAAGGAGTCCTGAACCAAGGGAGCTGCCTGACAAAACATTTTAATTGGATCCTGACTAGGTTTTGTGTGAGGGCAGCGCAGCAGAATCACTCGAAGCCTGAAAGGAACAAGACCTAAAACCTCTTTCTACTGTGTGTGGAAGATTCCAGTAATTCCACAATAATAGCTAGCTGGCTTTTTCTCCTCAAATCTCTATAACATGCTCTCTCGCTGAAAACCCCTGTCAAGAGAGAAAGGGGAAAATCACTGTTAGAGATGTTGAAAGGCAAGTGCTCAACCAGTGAACTACAGATTGAAATTGCTGGAAGACCACCTCCTGTCATCAATAAAATTCTGAAAGGAATTTGGAAGACATCAATCAAAGTCACCCCATCAAATCCTGTACTCCTGAATTGGTGCTATTGAACTGTTTTATCCCACCCTTAAAATCCATGTTTTGCGTGTCGTGTGTGTGTATGGGGATTTAAGAAGGGGTAGAGTTTAAGTTATGGTAAAAGCAAAAAACTGTGGATGCTGGAAATCCAAAACAAAAATAAAAATACCTGGAAAAACTCAGCAGGTCTGACAGCATCTGCGGAGAGGAACACAGTTAACGTTTCGAGTCCGTATGACTCTTCAACAGAACTAAGGAAAAATAGAAGACAGGTGAAATATAAGATGGTTTAAGGGGGTGGGGTAGGACAAGTAGAGCTGGATAGAGGGCCAGCGATAGGTAGAAATTGCCAAAAAAATGTCATAGACAATAGGACAAAGAGGTGTTGATGGTGGTGATATTAGTTAAGAAATGTGCTAATAGGTGACATTCAGGTTAGAAAGCAGGACGAGCAAGGTACAGATAGCCCTAGTGGGGGTGGAGTGGGGGAAGGGATCGAAATAGGCTAAAAGGTAGAGATAAAACAATGGATGGAAATACATTTACAAATAATGGAAATAGGTGGGAAAAGAAAAATCTATATAAATTATTGGAAAAAGGGGGATCGGAAAGGGGGTGGGGATGGAGGAGAGAGTTCTTGATCTAAAATTGTTGAACTCAATATTCAGTCCGGAAGGCTGTAAAGTGCCTAGTCAGAAGATGAGGTGCTGTTCCTCCAGTTTGCGTTGAGCTTCACTGGAACATTGCAGTCAGCCAAGGCTAGACATGTGGGCATGGGTGGGGTGTTGAAATGGCAAGCGACAGGGAGGTCTGGGTCATGCTTGCAGACAGATCACAAGTTAGGGTGTTAGAAGTTAGCAGTTCATATTTCTTCCTTTTGCCTCTAGTTAAAGACAATTTATTCAGTAGAACCATAGAAAAGCTACAGCACAGAAGGAGGCCATTTGGCCCATCTTGTCCATGCCAGCCCAACAACACCCAGGTGCCCTTTCTAATCCCACCTTCCTGCACCCGGCCCATAGCCCTGCAGCTTACAGCACTTAAGTTGCGGATCCAGGTACTTTTTAAAAGAGATTAGAGTTTCTGCCTCAACCACCAACTTGGATAGCGAATTCCAGATACCCACTACCCTCTGCATAAAAAAAATCTTCCTCATGTCCCCCCTACACCTTCTGCCACTTATCCTGAAACTATGTCCCCTGGTTCTAGAATTCCCCACCAAGGGAAACAGTTTTGTCCTGTCCACTCTATCCCCCTCATAATTTTGTACACCTCAATCAAGTCACCTCTCAGCCTTCTTTGTTCTAAGGAAAATAACCCCAACCTATCCAATCTCTCCTTATAGCTACACTTTTCTAACCCTGGCAATATTCTTGTAAACCTCCTGTGCACTCTCTCCAGAGCTATTACGTCCTTCCCATAATGTGGTGACCAGAACTGCACACAACGCTCCAATTGTGGCCTCTCCAGTGTTTTATACAATTCCAACATTATATCCTTACTTTATTTACTTATTAAGTTTACAAACCTTGTGTTCATATTCTGTTAATCTAAGTTAAACAGTTAGGTAGAATTGGGGAAGTCTGGTGTTATAATGAAACTGTTCACATTTGTCGCAGCTCAGGGAACAATGGGGTGTAACGAGCACATTATCCCCAGTGAGTCGTGAGAGTAGGGATTGGCTGATGGCCAATCATTCACTTGCTCCGTGTGTGGGCAGGGATTCACTCAGTCAGGCATCCTGCTATTGGACAGTCATTCACTTGCTCCATGTGTGGGAAAGGATTCATGGAATCAACTGACCTGATGAATCGCCAACATGTTCACACTGGGAAAACACCGTGCAGATGTTATTAATTCACCCAATCTCTGGAAACACCAGCGAGTTCACACTGGGCTGAGACTGTTCACCTGCTCTGTGCATGGGAAAGGATCAGTCATTTAAACTTCTGGCTCATCAGTGAGTTCACACTGTATAGAGGGTGTTTGTCAGTGTGTGTCTGTGCAAAGGGATTTTATCAACATGACAACTGTAAAAATGCCAAATACAAAGTGGAGAGAGGCTATTCACCTGCTTCCTGCCTGGAAACACATTTCCTGATAATGTATACAGTACGTATCAGTGATCCTGAAATTCATTTCAAACTGTTAGAGTGTTGCTCCCTAAAAGCTAAACATAATTTGTGTTTTTACAAAATTTTCTGTATCCCTTTAAACAAGCTTGGAAACTATGAAACACTGAGACATTGGTTTAATGTTTTTATTTCTAATACATAACCCATTACATGCAGAAACCATGAGATTGCTGGATACTCACAAGAGGACTCATCAGAAAGAGTTGTGAGTACATTATACTAATCTGATCGGTCTTCACCAGGTCAAGGACCCCGAACTTTTGTGTATTGATCCTTTTTGACTTTAGTAAGGCTTGCTAACTTGATGATATTTCAACACATTGTTGTTATTTGTTTACCAAAACTGAACACATCACCCCATTAATTCATTGTGCAAATTTTGTAATCCTCTTCAGTGAGTCTGTGCAATGTTGTCATTGCTTTTCTCACAGTTTATGCCTGAATATCTCATCTCCTTCTGAAAGACTTAATAAGACCTTTGTATTCAGTCCATCTCCTGACACTCTGCTCAGGGCCAAGAACATACATCGTCTGTCCTTTCAGATCATTGACCTATTCATTCTATTCGCAGGTTCTAATCTTCTCCACAATATGACCTCCTAGAATCTGCTTCATTTGCAGATACTTAGTTTTAATATGTGTAAGTGTGTTTAGGAATGAGAAATGTTTAATAAAGTTATTAGAATTATTCTAATTTTCCTCACCTGGCCTCCTCTGTCTACATTCCCCATCTCCAGGTTCAAGAATATCCTTATGTAGCTTCAAAGCTTTTCTCTTGTTCAGTGCAAGCATTTCCATTACTGATGTAAAAAGAAACGTTGTCGAAGCTTTTCATCTTGCACTCATCAGGACAATTCACAAGAGTACCAAATGTAATGGGAACAACAATTCATTCAGTTGCAACACAAGTGATATTCGCCATGAACAGGATGCTGCTGTCAAGTTAAAAAGGTCTGTCTGTCTGTCACACAAATGGATAATGTGCTATATGAATTTCAGTGTTGATGTGATGTATGTCGGCTGTACTTCCAAAGACTGGTGGATTGTATCAAACAGCATGTCCCTTTGGCTGTTTACAACAGGCAACGGTGTTCACCAACGGTGCACAACCAGTCCGTGCTTGCAAAATTCAAAACACAGTGTCCAATGTAAGATGTGATTCTGCAATTGGACATTTTCTAAACAATCCTGAGCGCACTAAAAACTACACTGACAACCAATTTAAGATTATCAGCCAGACTCGAAGCATGATGCACTTCGCATGCTGGAAGCTACATACATTTATACACAGGGTCCTGTTCTTTGTTGGCAGAAAGAACATGTATACAAATTGTGCCTGGTTCAACTAAACAAAATAAGTGATAGTATTCTCTGGTTCATTGCCCATGGAAATGCCTTGACCAATCAGTGTCAACCTGCTTGGTTTGAATTTAAACAAAGCTTGGCAGTTAACTGTCAGTCATCAGTAAACTGGCATATTTTCCATAGCAATGCCTCTGCTAATCAGAATCCACTTGCCAATCAATCAGCACATTTCTCATGAAGTATAAATTGTTGTTCCTTTTACATTTGGCACTCTTGAGAATTGTCCTGATGAGTGCAAGATGAAAAGCTTTGACAACATGTGTCCTTTTTCAGCAATACACAACTTCTGTACCACCAAACGACCTTTTGTAATTTGATTATATTCTTTCTCCTTGTAACCTGTCTTAGAATTCTCTTCATCAAGGAGACCATCAATATAGGGAAATCAGCATCATCTGTAATACCAGGAAGAAAATAGATGCTGTGATTACCCAGACATATTGTCCTGTATTTTACATTATCTTCCACAGGGAATGATCACTCAGGGTGACAATAGATCGCTCAGTGTTATTGTTTGTTGTTTCCAATGTCCCAGATGTTGTTCAATATTGGTTTAAGGTTTAGAGAAAACAGTGGAACTGTATGACCAAAACCACTCACAGTCACTGGAAGATACTGTTTAGTTGGTGGGAACACCATCACCCGGAAGTTCCCCTCGAAGTCACACATCACCATTCCTTCACTGTCACTGAGTCAAAATCCTGGAACTCCCTCCTTAACAGCACTGTGGATGGAATGCACCACATGGACTGCAGTGGTTCAAGAAGGCAGCTCGCCACCATATTCCCAAGGGAAATCAGGAATGGGCAATAATATGTCCCATGAATGAATTTTTTAAAAAGTTGAATTTCTCTAAAATTGTGCCCCTTGCAGACATCGATACTTTATCCTCAGTATTAGATTGTCTGCTGTTGTCCATCTGATGGGACATGAAGTATTCCTGTGTTCTGCTGAAAAATGAGACATATCTAAGTTTTTCATCTAGCACTCATCAGGAGACTCACAAGAATATCAATATAAGGGGGAAATAACGATTTATACTGTATGTGAAGAGAGTACTGATTGGTTGGCAAGTGGCGTTGCCATGGAAAATGCACAAGTGATGGTGACTGACAGTTAACTGCCAATCATTGTTTGAAATTTAAACCAGGCAGTTTGACCCCGATTCGTTAAGGCATTGCCCTGAGGAATGAGTTAACGAATGATTGTCACTTACTTTGTTTAGCTGAAACAGGCACCATGCATGTACATGTTCTTTCTTTCTGCAAATTACAGGGTTCTTTGTATTAATATATGTAGCTTCCAGAACACGCAAATGTGCCACACTGTGAGCCTTGTTAACAATCATAAATTGGTTGTCAGCATAATTCTGAGCACACAGAGGATTATTTAGCAAATATTGTCCAATCACAGAATCGTTTCTAATCTTGGACACAGTATTGAGTTTTGCAAGCACATGCTGCTTGGGTACAGTCTGTACCCTGCCCGTTGCAAACAGTGGCTGGGACATGCTGTTTGATATGATCCACCAGTGCTTGGGATGTATGGCCTACATGCCTTGCATCACACTGGCATTGAAATGATATGTAGGTATGTAGGCTGTACATCCCAAAGACTGGTGGATGTGTATGGGGGAGAAGGGAATATCGCCAGTCTTTGGGACATATAGCCTACATGCCTAGCATCACACTGGCACCGAAATGGTACAGACTATACCCAAGCAGCATGTGCTTGCAAAACTCAATACTGTGTCCAAGATTAGAAACGATTCGGTGATTGGACAATATTTGCTAAATAATCCTCTGTGTGCTCAGAATTATGCTGACATCTAACTTAAGATTGTCAGTTCGGCTCACAGTATGGCACCTTTGCATGTACTGGAACCTGCAGATGTTAATACAGAGGCCCTTGCACTTTGCAGACAGAAAGAACATGTACACACATTTCAGTGAAACAAAATAGGTGACAGCCATTTGCTGATTCAGTCCTCAGGGAAATTCCTTGATCAATGAGGGCACAGGTATGTCCTGTGCACAAAAAGCATGACAAGTCCAACACACTCAATTACTGCCTTATCAATCTATTCCCGATCATCAGTAAAGTGATGGAAGGGGTCATCAACAGTGCTATCAAGTAGCACTTGCTTCGCTATAACCTGCTCAATGACGCACAGTTTGAGTTCCGCCGGGGCGACTCAGATCCTAACAGCTTTACAGCCTTAGTTCAAACATAGACAAAAGAGCTGAACTCCAGATGTGAGGTGAGAGTGACTGCCCTTGACATCAAGGCAGCATTTGACTTAGTGCGGCATCTACCAGCCCAAACATAACTGGGCTCAGGGGGAAAGGTCTCCACTGGTTGGAGTCATACCTAGCACAAAGGAAGATGGTTGTCCTTGTATGAGGTCAATCATCTCAGTTCCAGGACGTCACCACAGAAGTTCCTCAGGGTAGTGTCCTGGGCCCAAAAATCTCCAGCTGCATCATCAATGATCTTCCTTCGATCATAAGGTCAGAAGTGGGGATGTTTGCTGATGATTGCACAATGTTCAGCACCATTCGTGACTCCTCAGAAACTGAAGCAGCCAATTTCCAAATGCAGCAAGACCTGTGCAATATCTAGGCTCAGGCTGACAAGTGGCAAGTAACATTTGCGCCACACAAGTGCCAGGCAATGACCATCACCAACAAGAGAGAATCTAACAATCCCACCCCGCCTCCCCACCCACCCCACATCCCCCCCACCACCCCCCCTCCACCGCACCCCCCCCCGCCCCTCCCCCCCCTCCTTGACATTCAGTGACTACCATTGCTGAATTCCCCACTATCAACATCCTGGGGGTTGTCATTGACTAGCAACTGAACTGGAGTAGCCATATAAATGTGGCTGCAAGAATAGGTCAGAGGCTAAGAACCCTGTGATGAGTAACTCATCTCCTGACTCCCCAAAGTGGGTCAACCACCAACAAGGCACAAGTCAAGAGTGTGATAGAATATTGTCCACTTGCCTGTTTGAGTACAGCTCCAATGATACCCAAGAAGCTTGACACCATTAAGGAGAAAGCAGCTCACTTGATTGGCAACAATACCACAAATATTCATTCCCGCCACAACCGATGAACAGTGGCAGCAGTGTGTACCATCCCTAGGAAGCAGAGCAGGAAATCACATAAGCTCCTTAGGCAAAACCTTCCAATCCCACGGCCGCTACCATCTAGAAGGACAAGGGCAGCAGAATAATGGGAACACCATCACCTGGAAGTTCCCCTCCAAGCCACTTACCATCCGGAAATATATCGCCGTTCCTTCATATCGCTGGGTCAAAATCCTGGAACTCCATCCCTAACAGCACTGTGGGTGTGCCTACAACACAGGGACTGCAGCAATTCAAGAAGGCAGCTGAGCATCACCTTCTCAAGGGCAATTAATGTTGGGCAATAAACGCTGGTCTGGCCAGCAAAACCCACACCCCATCAATGAGTAAAAATAAAAAGCTGCCTGGTTTAAATTTTAAACAATGCTTGAGTGAAAGACAAAAATCTTTGACATGTCTCTTTTCAGCAATACTCACGTTCTGTACCACCAAGCAACTATTCCTGTTTTTCTGCATGTAAATGTGGTTCTCTGTTTGTGTCTGTGTGGTTTTGCATTCAAGGGTGCGTGTGTGTGTGTGTGTGTGTGTTTCTGTGTGTGTGTGTGTGTGTGTGTGTGTGTGCGTGTATGTGTGTGTGTGTGCGTGCAGGTCTATGTGTGTGGATGCCTGTGAGTCTGAGTGCTGCTTCTCAATAACTATAACACAAACCTTCCTCTGTTTGAGCAGACAATGTGGCTCCTGAGAGCTCCAGCTGAGTAATTTGAATGGTACCATTCAGAGATTCTTCATCCATGGTGTAATCACAGGCCAACAGCATGCTGTGTAAAATCTGACACTGATACAACCAGGCCCCATTTCCCTGGAACAACATGAAGTATCAGCAATAATAAATAATATTTGAAATGTTTGGTGCTTTTCAGATCCCTTCCTTTCCCCTCACTATTATCCTCAGATAATTCACAAATTCCTTGTGCAGGTAATCCTCCAACACATCTGTGGTCTCCACTTGAAATCCTTCCATCAGTCTTACCCTCCAGGAATCAATTCTGAAATACTGGCACTCTGATTTTAAGGCTCCCTGGAGTAATACACTGGTCTAGACCTCCTCCGATTCCAACCAGCCCCTCTCAGCACCAATTCATATCCTCCTGAGTTCCAGATTTTAACGCCTAATCTGGAAAACATATATCATTTAACCCCTTTAAACCTGATTCAGTACATCCCCTCCACACATACTAGAACAGATTGTGTTTGGGATCAGTTGTCCCTTTATACTTTGTGTTGTTCTGAATGATGACAATACTAACTTTCTCCTTAACTGGTCCTAAACCTTCTGCACGTTCATTTATTGAAACCAGGGACTCTCTTTGTTCCAGTGGTGACATTCCCTGTCTGCCCAGTTATACCTTTAAGTCAGCCCTTCAATTGTTTTTACATTGTTTCATCATGTTCACATATTTCATTAACAAATGTTGAAATGTTTGCTCCACACCCACAGGGTTTCATCTGTTGAAAGCCACAAACAGAAAGGTCGAATTTTCTCCTGGAGTTTGAGACAAAACAGCTTCCAAAATGACGCTGAGTTTCAGCCAATGACTGAGATCAGGATTTAGCCCCGCCCCTCATTCACTCCAACTGCTTGGAGGACCAGGCCCTCCCTTTCGGTCCTCCAGTCCCGCCCTCTCTTCCTATTGGTCCAGAACGGCCGCCGATCGGTCGGGCATTGTGAGCTGGAGCATCCGCAGTGCGGGTGGTGGTAGGTTTGTATCGAAATTCTCGGCCGGTAAAATACTGCCGGGTGGGTCATGAGGATGGAGCCGGCGAGTGGGCTGGGAGGCTTCTCAAACACCCGCCAGCTCCATCCCCTCTTCCCATTGGTCCGTCCCTCCCGTCAATCACTCCCTAGGCATTGTGAGCTGGAGTAACCGTTATGAATAATTATCAGCTCCTGGTTTGCAGCTGCGGGGCTTCTCCCTCCCGGGAACAGGCCCAGGTTAACGGCCGCCATCCTGGGTCAGCGAGTGGAGGATGGTTCACATCAGAGGATGGGGGATGGGGGAGGGGGGACAATAAATAAGAGGTTACACTTTGGGCTCAAACCAATGAGGAATCTGATCTGTGGGAAGGAAGGAAACCCTGGGAGGTGGGCGGGGAGGATTCAGAAACACCCGCTGGAGGCCGCAAACCCCCAATAAGACTCATTGATTTTATTGTCAGTCTGCAGACAGGAGCTGGAGAACTGAACCCAGGCAGAGGAGAGGGAGGGAGAAAACTGGGAGTGGAGGAAAGAAATGGTGGAGATGGTGAGATGGGTTTGGATTTCAGCCCAGGGAGGAGGAAGAGTGTGTGGGACGGGAATTTACAGCTTTGGGGAAACAAACTCCCAATAAGAACCAAGATAAAAGCAAAAAACTGCAGATGCTGGAAATCCAAAACAAAAATACCTGGAAAAAGTCAGCAAGTCTGGCAGCATTTGCGGAGAGGAACACAATTATTTAAGACTCGAAACGTTAACTGTGTTCCTCTCCTCAGATGCTGCCAGACTTGCTGAGTTTTTCCCGATATTTTTGTTTTTGTTACCAATAAGAATCTGCAGGTTCCGCATTTGCAGTTAAAATCTTTCTGTGCAGCCATCTTGGTGAAGTAGGGCTTCAGGGTTCCTGTGACCAGGAGGGAAAATGATTGATTCATGGATTCTATTCTCACTGCACGGAGGGGCTTGAGAACTGAACCCAGCCAGAGTAGAGTGAGATAACTGGGAGCAGAGCAAAGGATTGTGGAAATGATGTGATGGGGTTGGCAGGGTGAGCAACTCTCACAGAGATAATTAAGGGACAGCCTGCCATGGCGTCCATATGTGTGTGTTGAGGGAGGCTGTTGAGTGGGGTGCTGCCAGAGCTGTGAGGGTGGGTGGGGATGAGGTTTGGCTGCCAGAACAGTTTGAATAAGGATCAATGCAGGTCCAATTTATGGGTCAAACATCATCGTTGCACTATGCAGCCTGGGACAGTTAACTCAAATCAGGGACAAACCCATAAAATACTGAACAGTTGGTAACCCTGGGTTTGGATTCCAGCAAAGGGAGGGGTAAAGTGTGTGGCATGAGGATTTACTGCTTTGCAGAAACACGTGAGGAAAACATGCTTTACAGAAACTAGAATTTTCTGTTCTGAATTTCTATCCTGTCTTGACAGTGCTGATGTTTGTAAAGTCCTTTTACAGGATATTTGAAAGGGAGGATCTACTGACACGGAATCGGCCAACCTGGAGAATCACAAGATCGAGAAACCATGGAAGTGTGGGGACTGCGGGAAGGCATTCAGATCTCCATCCCAGCTGGAAAGTCATCAACACAGTCACACTGGGGAGAGACCATTCACCTGCTCCATGTGTGGGAAGGGATTTAATCGATCATTCAACTTACTCAAACACCAGCGAATTCACACTGGGGAGTGACCGTTCATCTGCTCTGTGTGTATGAAGGGATTCAGCAGTTCATCTCACCTCCTGAAACACAAGCGTGGTCAGACTGGGGAAAGGCCGTTCACCTGCTCTATGTGTGGGAAGAGATTCACTGAGTCACAAAACCTAATGCGACATCAGCGAGTTCACAAATAACTTCTGGAGGTGGATTCTCTTGTTATTGCAGTTGTTAATCACATCCAGGTCTGAACCATATTCATTTGGACAGTTTGCATTTGTTTCTGCTGCTGTTAATAACCCCTATAACTGGCTGGAGCTAACTGTTCAGGAATTTGTCCCTCAAGTTCACAGGAGATGAATTGATCAGCCAGAGTCTAATTGAATGGCACAGCAGGCTCGAAGGGCTGAATGACCTACTCCGGTTGATAAGAGATGGTCAGATAGGTGTGATCTCATTCTTATTGAACAATATGCAATGAGAGAGTTCAAGGAGTCCATTTGGCCCTCAGATCATTTAACTGTGTACTGTGACTTGGAGTTGATGAAGCATCTGTCAGGCTGTGTTTATACTATATTTCTAGCCCCTCTACCAAGGCACATCTCATACTGAGCCACAGGATCTGCTGTTTACAACCACTGGGGTGTTACAACACGGAATTGACCACTTACCTTGGCAAAATAGGTGCATTTCAATTTTTGGATGGAAATGATGGCAGTGTTCTGGGGACCAAATTGGAGACACAAGCACAGAGGTGTGGGGAATCTACCCACTAATGTGGAGATTGTTAACACAGCTGTGAAGGGATTTGGAACTTTTTACTATGGCTAAGATGCTATATACAACATGCTGTAGTTACTGTTGACTGGGGTGACATTCAATTCCCTGTTAACTCGTGGATACATTCACAATGCAGAAAGGCTGTTCACCAGCTGCATGTGGAAAGGGATTCACTCAGCCATCCTTCTTTCTGACACACCAGCGCAGTCACGTGAGAGGGAGACCATTCAGATACTTCATGTGTGTGATGTGATTTACTCAGTTTTCCCACCTGTAAACATTCCAAATTTAAATTTTCAAAGGATTTGTTGCACAATGGGTACATTCCGGCTGGTGAGAGGCTGTATAAATGTGTGTGGAAGAAGATTCAATCATGCATGCTACTTGGTGACACACCAGTAGGCTCACATTTGACCATAGGAAGTTATCGATGCTGTTATTCACATCCAGGAGAGCACTATGACAGAGGACCCATGTACTAACTTCCTGAAACATAACCACAGAATGTTATGATGCAGAAGGAAGCCATTCAGCCATCCTGTCTGCAGGGCTCTCCAAATAAGCATTGACTGAGCACCATTCTCTTGCCTTTTCCCTGCACCCTCACACATTGTTTCTATTCAAATAATCATCTACTGTCCTCTTGAATGCCTTAATTGAACCTGCCTCCACTACATTTCTAGGCAGTGCATTCCAATTCCAGACTTGAACCACTCACTGTGTGAAAAAGTTTTTTCTCATGTCACAATTGCTTCTTTTGCAAATCACTTTAAATCTGTGCCCTCTCATTCTCGATCCTTTTACAAGTGGAAAAGTTTCTCCTTATCAATTCTATCCAGCCCCCTCATGATTTTGAACATCTCTATCAAATATCCTCTTAACCTTCTCCTCTCCAAGGAGAGCAGTCCCAACCTCTATCTTCATAACTGAAGTTTCTCATCCCTGGAACCATTCTCGTAAACCTCTTCTGCACTCTCTCCAATGCGTTCACATCCTTCCTGTAGTGCCCAGAACTGTACACAGTACTTCAGCTGAGATCCAAGTAATGTCATATATAAGCTCAGCATAATCTACTTGCTCTTGTAGTCTATGCCCCTATTGATAAAGCCCAAGAGACTGTATGCTTTATTAACTGCTCTCTCCACTTGTCCTGCCACCTTTAATGATTTATGCACACATACACCCAAGTCTCTCTGCTCCTGCACCCCCTGAACAATTGTATCTTTATTTCATATTGTCTCTCCATGTTCTTCATACCAAAATGCCACATCCAATCAAGAATGATGGTGGACAATTAAACAACTCACTGGAGGAGGAGATTCCACAAATATCTCCATCCTCAATGATGGAGGAGCCAAGAACATCAGTACAATAGATTAGGCTGAAGCACTTGCTACAATCTTCAGCCAGAATTGCCGAGTGGATGATCCATCTCGGCTTCCTCCGGCGGTCCCAAGCATTACAAATGCCAGCCTTCAGCCAATTCGATTAATTCCATGTGATGTCAAGGCACAAGATACTACAAAGGCTATAGGCCTTCTCAACACTCCGGCAATAGTGCTGAAGACTTGTGGGGGTCATCAACAGCAGCACGTGCTTGGCAATAACCTACTCATTGACGTCCAGTTTGGGTTCCGCCAGGGCCACTCAGTTCCTGACCTCATTACAGCATTAGTTCAAACATGGACAAGAGATCTGACCTCCCGTGGTGAGGTGAGAGTGATTGCCCTTGACATCAAGGCCGCATTTGGCCGAGTGTAGCATCAAGGAGCCCAAGCAAAACTGAAGTCAATGGGAATCATGAGGAAAACTCTCCGCTGGTTGGAGTCATAGCTAGCACAAAGGAAGATGCTTGTGGTTGTTGAAGGTCAGTTGTCTCAGCTCCAGGACATCACTGCAGAAGTTCCTTAAGGTTCCTCAGCCCAACAATCTTCAGCTGCTTCATCAATGGACCTTCCTTCCATCATAAGGTCAGAAGTAGGGATGTTCACTGATGTTTGCACGATGTTCCACGACCCTTTGGATACTGAAGCAGTCCATGTCCAAATGCAACAGGACCCGGACAAATCCAGGCTTAGGCTGACAAGTGGCAAGTAACATTCAAGTCACACAAGTGCCGGGTAATGATCATCTCCAACAAGAGACAATCCAACCATTTCCCCTTGATGTTCAATGGCATTACCATCATTGCATTCCCCACTATCAACATTCTGCGGGTTACCATTGACCAGAAACTGAACTGGACTAGCCATATAAATGCTGTGGCTACAAGGGCAGGACAGAGGCTCGGAATCATGCGAGGAGTAACTCACCTCCTGACTCCCCAAAGCCTGTCCACCATCTAAAAGGTACAAGTCAATGATGGAATACTCTCCACTTGCGTAAGATGAGTGCAGCTCCCACAACACTCAAGAAGCTTGACACTGTCCAGGACAAAGCAGCCTGTTTGATTGGCATCACATCCACAAACATTCACTCCCTCCACCACCAACACACAGTAGCAGCAGTGTGTACCACCTACAAGATGCACTGCAGGAATTCACCAAGGGTCCTTCGGCAGCACCTTACAAATCCACGACCAATACCATCTAGAAGGTCAAGGGCAGCAGATAGATGGGAACACCACCAGTTGAAAGTTCCCCTCCAAGTAACTCACCATCCTGACTTGGAAATATATCACTGTTCCTTCACTTTCGCTGGTTCAAGATCCTGGAACTCCCTTCCTAACAGCACAGTGGGTGTACCTACATCACATGAAGAGCAGTGGTTCAAGAAGACAGCTCACCACCACCTGAAGAGCAACTAGGGATGGGCAATAAATGATGGCCCAGCCAGCAAAGCCCACATCCCGTGAATGAATAAAAACAAGAATCACCTCACACTTCTCCGCAACGAACATCATTTGCCACCTATCTGTCCACTCCACAAACTTGCCTCCATCCTTTTGACGTTCAACATTGTGCTTCTCAAAGTTTACAATGCTCCCAAGTTTCCTATCATCCCCCAACTTCGAGATTATCCAAACTCTTTGGATGCAATTCCAATCGAATGAAAACGATATTTCGACTTTATTAAAAGATTGATATTTAATGGCGATGCTATTCCCCAGCATTCCCCGGGGCCCAGAATGTGCCCTATCTTCACGACAGGAGACACCGCGCTGGGCGGAGCTGTGAGTGGAGCATGCGCAGTTTGATTGTTGAAAATGGATGCCTGTATTTCCATTCGATCAAGATCAGGTGAGAAACGTCAAGGGAGGAGCGGAGCCGGCGGGCGGGCGGAGAGGAATGGAACTCGTGTCGGGGGAGCTGGCGGCTGGAAGGCTTCTTAAACACCCTGTTTAAGCTTCAGACCTCGAATAACAAATTCCCAGTCCCGCCTTTATACCCAGCGGGCGGCAGCTCCGAGCTCCTGCTAGACCCGGGTTTATGGCGGGAGGGCAGTGTGCAGCTGGGCGCATGCGCGGTCGTCCCTATGTCTGTCAGCAGGAGAGAATGTTATAAATTTCTATCCTGGGGTCATAGAGGTAGAGGGCGCAGAAAAAGGCCCTTCGGCCCATCGAGTCTGCGCTGGTCAAACAAGGACCTAATTCTAATCCCATTTTCCAGCAGGAGGCCCATGGCCTTGTATGCCATGGCATCGCCAGTGCACAACCAAATTAAATGTTATGAGGGTATCTGCCTCTACCACCCTTTCCAAACTCCCACCACCCTCTGGGTAAAAAAAATCCTTCCTCAGATCCCCTCTAAACCTCCTTCCCCTTACCTTAAATCTATGCTCCCTGGTAATTGATCCCTCCATCAAGGGGAAAAGTCCCTTCCTGTCTACATTACCTATGCCCCACATAATTTTATACAACTCATTCATGTCCCCCCTTCAATCTCCTCTGCTCCAGGGAAAATAACCCCAGTCTATCCAATCTCTCCTCATAACTAAAACTCTCCAGCCCAGGCAACATTCTGCTAAGTCTCCTCTGCACTCTGTCTAGGCTTTTTGGAGCAGCTGGTGGTGGAGCCCACTAGGGAACAGGCAATTCTAGATTTAGTGATGTGTAATGAGGCAGATTTTATAAGGGAGCTTAAGGTGAAGGAACCCTTAGGAGGAAGTGACCATAATATGATAGAATTTGCCCCGCAATTTGAGAGGAAAAAGCTGGAATCAGATGTAACGGTATTACAGTTGAATAAAGGCAATTACAGAGGCATGAGGGCGGAGCTGGCCAGAATTGACTGGGAGATGAGCCTAGCAGGAAAGACAGTGGAACAGCAATGGCAGGAGTTTCTGGGAGTAGTTTGGGAGACACAGCAAAAATTCATCCCTAGGAACAAGGAGCATACTAAAGGGAGGACAAGGCAACCATGGCTGACAAGGGAAGTCAGGGACAGCATAAAAGCTAAAGAGAAAGCATACAATGTGGCGAAGAGCAGTGGGAAACCAGGGGATTGGGAAGCCTACAAAGACCAACAGAGGACAACTAAAAAAGAAATAAGGAGGGAGAAGATTAAATATGAGGATAAACTAGCCAGTCATATAAAAGAAAATTGCAAGAGTTTTTTTAGATATATAAGGGTAAGAGAGAGGCAGAAGTGGACATTGGGACACTGGAAAATGACGCTGGAGAAGTAGTAGTGGGGAACAAAGAAATGGCGGAGGAACTGAATAGGTACTTTGCATCAGTGTTCACAGTGGAAAACACGAGTGACATCCCCAAAGTTCAAGAGAGTCGGGGGGGGCAGAGGTGAGTATGGTGGCCATTACTAAGGAGAAGGTGCAAGGAAAACTGGAAGGTCTGAAGGTGGATAACACCCCAGAGTTCTGAAGGAAATAGCTGAAGAGATAGTGGAGGCGTGAGTGGCGATCTTTCAGGAATCACTGGAGTCAGGGAGGGTCCCAGAGGACTGGAAAAATGCTAATGTAATCCCCCTGTTTAAAAAGGGGATGAGGCAAAAGACGGGAAATTACAGGCCGATTAGCCTGACCTCGGTCGTTGGTATGATTTTAGAGTCCAATATTAAGGATGAGATTTCAGAATACTTGGAAGTGCATGGTAAAATCGGGCAAAGTCAGCATGGTTTCATCAAGGGGAGGTCATGCCTGACAAATCTGTTAGAATTTTTGAGGAGATAACGAGTAGGTTAGACAATGGAGAGCCAATGGATGTTATCTACTTGGACTCCCAGAAGGCCTTTGACAAGGTGCCTCTCAGGATGCTGCTCAGTAAGATAAGAGCCCATGGTGTTAGAGGCAAGGTACTAGCATGGATAGAAGATTGGCTGTCTGACAGGAGGCAGAGAGTGGGGATAAGGGGGTCCTTCTCAGGATGGTGGCCGGTGAATAGTGGAGTTCCGCAGGGGTCAGTGTTGGGACCACAACTTTTCACTTTATACATTAGGGTCTAGATGAAGGAACTGAGGGCATCCTGGCTAAGTTTGCAGATGATACAAAGATAGGTGAAGGGACAGGTAGTATTGAGGAGGCTGGGAGGCTGCAGAAGGATTTGGACAGGTTAGGAGAATGGGCAAAGAAGTGACAGATGGAATACAATGTGGGGAAGTGTGAGGTCATGCACTTTGGTAGGAAGAATAGAGGCATAGACTATTTTCTAAATGGGGAGAGAATTCAGAAATCTGGAATGCAAAGGGACTTGGAAGTCCTACTCCAGGATTCTTTTAAGGTTAACTTGCAGGTTGAGTCGGTTGTTAGGAAGACAAATGCAATGTTGGCATTTATTTCGAGAGGACTAGAATATAAAAGCAGGGATGTGCTGCTGAGGCTTTATAAGGCTCTGTTCAGACCACATTTAGAGCAATTTTGGGCCCCGTACCTCAGAAAGGATGTGCTGGCCCTGGAAAGGGTCCAGAGGAGGTTCACGAGAATGATCCCAGGAATGAAAGGCTTAACATATGAAGAATGTTTGTGGACTCTGGGTCTATATTCAATGGAGTTTAGAAGGATGAGGGGGGATCTGATTGAAGCTTAACAGAATACTGAGCGGCCTGGATAGAGTGGACGTGGGGAAGATGTTTCCATTAGTAGGAGAGACTAGGACCCGAGGGCACAGCCTCAGAGTAAAGGGAAGACCTTTTAGAACAGAGATGAGGAGAAACTTCTTTAGCCAGAGAGTGGTGAATCTATGGAATTCATTGCCACATAAGGCTGTGGAGGCCAGGTCATTGAGTGTATTTAAGACCGAAATAGATTGGTTCTTGATTGGTAAGGGTTATGGGGACAAGGCGGGAGAATGGGGTTGAGAAACTTATCAGCCATAATTGAATGGCGGAGCACACTCGATGGGCCGAATGGCCTAATTTCTACTCCTATGTCTTATGGTCTAGTGCAATCACACCCTTCCTATAATGCGGATTCCAGAACTGCACACAATACTCTAACTGTGGCCTAACCAGCGTTTTATACAGTTCCAGCATAACCTCCCTGCTCTTATATCCTATGCCTCGGCTAATAAAGGCAAGTATCCCATATGCCTGACCCATCTGTTCCGCTACCTTAAGGGACCAGTGGACAAGCACACCAAGGTCCCCCTGATCCTCAGTACTTCCCAGGGTGCTACCATTCATTGTGTATTCCGGTGCCTTGTTTGTCCTGCCCAAGTGCATCACCTCAAATTTATCTGGATTAAATTCCATTTGCCACTGACCAGCCCATCTATATCCTCCTGCAATCTAAGGCTCACTATTTACCACCCCACCAATTTTCGTGTCATCCATGAACTTACTGATCAATCCTCCTATATTCAAGTCTAAATCGTTTATATATACCACAAACAGCAAAAACCCAACACTGATCCCTGTGGAACCCTGCTGGACACAGGCATTCAGTCACAAAAACACCCTCGACCATCACCCTCTGCTTCCTGCCACTCAGCCAATTCTGGATCCTATTTGCCAAATTGCCTTGGATCCCATGGGCTCTTACCTTCATTATCAGTCTCCCATGTGGGACCTTATCAAAAGCCTTGATGAAGTCCAAGTCAACTACGTAAAATGCATTGCCCTCATCTGCACACCTGGCCACCTCTTCAAAAAATTCAATCAAATTGGTCAGACATGATCTCCCCTTAACAAAACCATGTTGACTGTCCTTGTTTAATCCCTGCCTCGCCAATTGTAGATTAATTCCTTCCCCCAGAATTGCTTCCAATAGTTTCCCCACCACAGAGTTTAGACTGACTGGCCTGTAGTTCCCTGATTTATCCCTTCCTGCATTCTTGAATGACAGGACCACATTGGCTGTCCTCCAGTCCTCTGGCACCTCTCCTGTGGCCAGACTTGCCTCACTGACTGACAGGAATGGATTTTGGAAACTCCTTTTACAAGGGGTTAGAATGGGAGGATTTACAGAAGGGAAACTGAAATGTTTTCCTGATGGGATCTTCTACAGGAATTGTGTTGGTGAGTGGTCAGAAAAGGGCAAATGAAATTAAATCCAGAAAAGTGCGAGGTAATGCATTTGGGGAAAGCAAACAAAGCAAGGGAATACTCAATAAACGGGAGGATATTGAGAGGGCTGAAGGAAGTGAGAGTCCTTGAACTGCATGTCCACTGGTCCCTGAGGTGACAGGACAGATTTACAAGAATGTTGCCAGGGCCGGAAAATTGCAGCTATGAAGAAAGATTGGATCAGCTAGGGTTGTTTTCCTTAGAACAGAGGAGCTGAGGGGTGACCTAATTGAGGTGTACAAAATTATGAGGAGCCCAGATAGCATAGACATTAAAGACTTGTTTTCCCTAGCTGAGAGGTCAATTACCAGGGTCTATAGATTTAAGGTGATTTAGTAGGAAGATTAGAGGGGACATAAGGAAAAATCTCTTCACACAAAATGGGTGGGTGTTTGGAACTCACTGCCTGGTTTGTTGGTGGAGGCAGAAACCCTCAACTCATTTAACAGGTACCTGGGTCTGCATCCGAAGTGCTGTAACCTGCAAGGCTATGGACCAGGTGCAGGAAGGTGGGATTAGAATGGGTGGCTCGTTTTTTATTTTTTATTTTTCGGCCGGCATAGATACGATGGGCTGAATGGCCTCTTTCTGTGCTGTAACTTTTCTGTACTTCAATGGATTGTTTCTGAGCTGTCTCACTATCCCGGTAATATAAGTGGACCATACATTGCGTTGAGTGTCAGTCTCTATTGTGTCTCCTCATTCTTCCCCCTTCTCCCACTCTGAGTTCCAGGCTGGAGGCTCCAGTGGCTCGATGTGTAGCTTTGGTGGGAATGTGGGACAGTTGTTGGGCCCAGAGATTCTGGAGGGTTGTAGGGCTGGAGGAGATTATAGAGATTGGGAGAGGGGAGGCCATGGAGAAATTTGAAAACAAGGATTAGCATTTTAAAATTGAGATACTGCTTAACCAGGAGCCAGTGTGGGTCAGCAAGCATAGGATGGTAGGCGAATGGGACTAGGTGTGAGTGAGGGA
This sequence comes from Carcharodon carcharias, assembly GCF_017639515.1. Lineage (NCBI taxonomy): Eukaryota > Metazoa > Chordata > Chondrichthyes > Lamniformes > Lamnidae > Carcharodon > Carcharodon carcharias. The sequence continues at coordinate 16,405,238 of NC_054493.1, forward strand.
TATAGACAGCAGAGTTTTGGATGATCTCACCTTTACTGAGGGTAAAATATGGGAGGCCGGTCTCTATTGTGTTAGAATAATCAAGTTTAAAGTTAACAATTTGATGGATGTAAGTTTCAGAAGCAGATGAGCTGAGGCAGGGGCAAAGTCAGGTGATGTTACTGAGGTGGAAATGGGCAGTCTTAGTGATGGTGCAGATTTGTGGTCAGAGGCTCACCTTCTGGTCAAACATGACATCGAGGTTGCAAACAATGTGCTTTAACTTCACACAGTATGTGTACCCTCTACAAGATGCACTGCAGCAACTTACCAAGACTCCTTCGACAGCACCTTCCAAAGCTGAGACCTCTGCCATCTAGAAGGACAAGGGCGGCAGATAGATGGGATCACCGCCACCTGGAAGTTCCTCTCCAAGCCACACACCATCCTGACTTGGAAATATATCAGCGTTCCTTCACTGTCGCTGGGTCAAACTCCTGGAACTCCCTTCCTGTGGGTGTACCAACACCACATAGACTGCAGCGGTTCAAGAAGGCAGCTCACCATCACCTTCTCAAGGGCAGTTAGGGATGGGCAATAAATGCTGGCCCAGCCAGCGACACCCATATTCCGTGAAAGAAAAAAAATAAAAGTTATCGGGGAGAGGGATGAATGCGGTGGCCAGAGAATGGTGTTTGTATCAGGGACTGATGACAATGGCTTCGGTCTTTCCAATATTAAAAAGGAGGAAATTTCTTCTCACCCAGTACTGAATGTCAGACAAGCCAGGATGGTGTATGACTGGAAGAGGAACTTGTAAGTGATGGTGTTCACATACACCTGCTACCCTGGTCCTTCTAGGAGATAGAGATTGAGGGTTTGGGAGATTCTGTAAAAGTTCTGGCCAAGTTGTGGATATATAAAATCCCTCTCCCAGGCACTTGCCTCTCCCACCTCTGTCTCTCTTTCCCTTTTCCCGCAGTGTCCTGAGTCTTGTGTTGGCCCAGACTGGGAGACAGGTTCCCTTCCCTGAAGGACATTAGTGAACCAGTTGGGTTTTTATGACAATCCAGCAGTTTTCATGGTCACTTTTTCCTTGTGCTGGCCCCATAAATTACCAGATTCATTCAGTTCAATTTCACAACCTGCCTTTGTGTTTTTGTGTGTTCTCTTTTTTTCCGTTTTAAATCAATTTCACAGGGTATTAGAAGGGGAGTTGGGGAGTTCAAACCAAACATCACATCGGGATTTGACAGAGTGGCCCAATTTATTGTAATCTGACTATCATCAGATTTTGAATATGGAAGGAAAAGGCACCATTCACAGCGGAGAGAAAACATACGTGTTCTGTGTGTGTACGAGGCTACAGCCAAACACCTGGCCTGTTGAGACACAAGTGCAGTCACAGTGGGGTGAAACTGGGGAAATGTGGGAACTGTGAGGGAGGATTCAGTTACCCGTCTGAGCTGGAAATTCACGAATGCAGTCACAGCAGGAAGAGGCCGTTCACCTGCTCCGAGTGTGGGAAGGGATTCTCTCATTCTTCCCACCTACTGATACACCAGCGAGTTCACACTGGAGAGAGACCTTTCAAATGTCCAGACTGTGGGAAGTACTATAAAAGTTCCTGGGAACTGATGTCCCATCAACGTGTTCACACTGATGAGAGACCATTTAAGTGCTCTCAATGTGGGTCTGGGTTCCGGCAACCATCTCAACTCACTGTACACCAGCGAATTCACACTGGGAAGAGGCCATTCACCTGCTCCAAGTGTGGGAAGGGATTCACTGAGTCATCCTATCTCATGGCACACCGGCGAGCTCACACTGAGGAGAGACCTTTTAAATGCCCAGACTGCAGGAAGTGCTGTAAAAGTTCCGGGGAACTGATGTCCCATCAACGTGTTCACACTGATGACTGTTCAGGTGCTCTCACTGTGGAACTGGGTTCAGGCAATCATCTGACCTCACTGTACACCAGCAAATTCACACTGGGGAGAAGTCATTCACCTGCACTTTGTGTGGGAAGGGATTCACTCGATCATCCCACCTACTGACACACCAGCGGGTTCGCACTGACGAGAGACCTTTTAAATGCTCAGACTGTTTGAAGTGCTTTAAAAGTTCCCAGGAACTGATGTCCCATCAACGTGTTCACACTGATGAGAGACCATTCAGCTGCTCCCACTGCAGGTCCCAGTTCAGGCGATCAGCTGACCTCATTGTTCACCAGCGAGTTCACACTGGGGAGAGACCATTCAGGTGCTCTCGTTGTGGGACTGGGTTCAAAACATCATCTAACCTCACTGTACACCAGTGCATTCACACCGGGGAAAGGCTGTTCACCTGCTCCGAGTGTGGGAAGGGATTCACTCAGGTATCCACCCTGCAGAAACACCAGTGAGTTCACATGTAACTACAGTGATGAGATTTTGCTGTTAATCAGATCCAGGACTGACCCCTGTTCATTGTGGTCTGTTTCCACTGATGATAACAAACTATAGCCCAGTTATAGTGGTTAATATTCTGTATAAAAGACAAATAAATCAGCTTTGTATTAAATGCACAGTGTGTTGAATCTTTTCAATAACTTTAACAAAAGTTAGTTTCTTTTGGAGTGCTCTCCCTCTCCCCTGTCTCCTTCATCCTCACTCCAGCAAGTGTGAGGAGTTCATGGAGCTTCTTTGTCACTAAGATTGAGACAATCCGATTAGCTGCCCCTGCTGCTTTCCTCCCTTTCGCTAAACCACTGGGAAAAACTGTCTCTGAAGTTCCCCCTTGCCCAAGTCCTGAACTCACACCTTTCTCCAGCTTCTCTCCCATTTCCCCTCATGCTCTCTTAGTGCTCATCTTGTCCATAAGACCTACATTCTGCTCCGTTGACCCTATTCTCACCAAACTGCTGACCATCCAATTTCTCCATGTTAGCTCATATTATTAACAGTCCTCTTCCTCTTTTGATACTGTCCCTCTCACCTTGAAATCCACCATCATCACCCATCCTAAAATGAATTATCTTTGATCCCACTGTCTTTCCAAACTCCCATCCCATCTCCAACCTCCCTTTCCTCTCCAAAGTCCTTGAACTTGGTGTCCCCCAAGGATCTATCCTTGGCCCCTCCTATTTCTCATCTACATGCTGCCATTAGGTGACATCATCCAAATGCACCATGTTAGTTTTCACATGTACATTGACAAAGCCCAGCTCTACCTCACCACCATCCCTCTCTATTCCTCCACTGTGGCTAAATTATCAAACTGCTTATCTGACATTCAGTACTGGATGAGCAGAAATTTCCTACAATTAAAAATTGGGAAGACCAAAGCCATTGTCTTCAGTCACTGCTGCAAATTCCATTCCCGAACTATCGAGTCCATCCCTCTCCCTGGGAACTGAACCACACTCTTCACAACCTTCGTGTCAGATTTGACCCCAAGATGAATTTCTAGCTACATATCCATATCATCACTCATACCAGATATTTCAATCTCCGTAACACCATCTGTCTCCACCCCACCCCAGCTCATCTGCTGTTGAAACCCTCATACCATGACTTGACGATTCCAATGCTTCCTGGCCAGCCTCTCACATTTGTCCAGCCCTCTCCGCCCAGCTGGAAATGTGAGACCATCCTAAACGCTGGTGTCCATGTGCTTTCTCACCCTAAATGGAAGGGAGATAGAGGCAGAGTAGTAATGTCACTGGACTAGTATTCCAGAGGCCGAGGCTTATGACCTGGGAACATGGGTCCAATTCCCACATTCCACCCAAACCTTCCACAGATATTTGCAATAAATTTCCAAATAGTATTTATACATAGATACACTGACCTGAGTGAGACAGAAAATGTTTGTGTCTGTTTGTATGAAAGTTAATATCAATAATGGTGCCATGAAATTATCGTCAATTGTCTTAAAAATCCATCTGGTTCACGAATGTCCTTCAGGGATGGAAATCTGCCATCCTTACCTGGTCTGAACTACATGTGTCTCCAGATCCACAGCAATATGGTTGACTCTTAAATGCCCTCTGAAATGACCTAGCAAGCCACTCAGTTCAAGGGTAACAATTAGAGATGGTCAACAAATACTGGCCTTGCCAGTGACACCCTCGTCATGTGAAAGAATGAAATAAAGAAGTCCTATTCACTCATCACCACTGTGCTCGCTGACCAACATTGGCTCCTGATCAAGCAATGCTTTGATTTTAAAATTTTCATCCTTGTTTTCAAATCGCTCCATAACTTCATCCCGCCCTCTCTCAGTAATCTCCAGTTGCAGAACCCTGAAATATCTGCTCATTCTGGCTTCTTTAGCATCCCTGATTGTAATTATTCCCACATTGGTGACAGTGCCGAAACGTGAAACTCTGAAATTCCCTCCCTAAACCTCTCCACCACTCTCCTGATTAAAGATGCTTATTAAAATCTGCCTCTCCAATCACGCTTTTGCCCAGATAACCTAATATCGCCCTATGTGACTCAGTGACATTTTTTTCTTTATGACACTCCTCTGAAGCACCTTGGGATGTTTTATTACATTAATCATGTTATACAAATACAAGTTGTTATTGTTTTACGACAGCCAGTTCGCGCAAAGTAAATAACAGCAATCAGACAAGTGACTGATTAATTCAGTTTTTTTGATGGTGTTAGTTAAAACGTGAATGCTGGTCCTACCAGAAGAACTCCCCTGTGGACAGTATGTGGAGCTGAAAGTTCTTGTGTTCATTTAGAATCTTTCACACCCTCAGAACATCCCAAAGTGATTCTCAGACAATGATGCATTTTGGATGGAAGAATGAGGAGAGGCAGAATAAGCCAAATGGTACAATGTTAAACAGAGTGCAGGAACAGAGTGACCTGGGAGTGTATGGACACAAATCTTTGAACATAAGAACTAGGAGCAGGAGTAGGCAATTCAGCCCCACCATTCATTATGATCATGGCTGATCTCGTTCCGGCCTCAACTCCAATTTCCTGCTCTCTCCCCATAATCTTTCAACCCATTACTAATTAAAAATCTATCTATATCCTCCTTAAATTTGTTCAGCGTCATGGCATCCACTGCACTCTGAATCCACAGGATGGGTTACTCAAACTGTTTATAAAAATCAAATGGGGTCCTCGGTTTACTAATGGAAACATAGAGTGGAAAAGCAAGACAGTTATCCTGAATGTTAATAAATCGCTGATTAGTCCTCATCTGAAATCTTGTGTTTGAGGTATTAAAAAGACTTAACACACCGTGGGTTTAAAATAAAACTGATATATTTGACTCTTATGCAGAATATTAGTCCATATGACTGGGCTGGAGTTTATTAAGCTTGGCAAATACAGAGCCCAGTGCACATGGTTCAGTCCTGAATTTGATTAACAGCAAAATCCAATCACTGTCGTTACTTATGAACTTGCAGGTGTCTCCGCAGTGTGGGTGACCGAGTGAATCCCTTTCCACAATCAGAGCAGGTGAACAGTCTCTTCCCAGTGTGAATACATTGGTGTGTTGTCAGCTAGGTTAATTGAGTGAATTGCTGCCCACACTTGGAGCAGGTGAATGGCCACTCCCCTGTATGAACTGTCTGGTGTGCCATCAGTCAGCATGATTGAGTGAAACCTTTCTCACACTCGGAGCAGAGGACTGGTCTCTCCCCAGTGTTGTCGCACTGGTATACAGAGTTGAGATCATTGCCTGAACCCAGTCCCACAGTGAGGTTATCTGAACAGTCTCTAGTCAATGTGAATACTTTGATGGGACATCAGTTCTCAAGAACTTTTATAGCACTTCCTGCTGTATGGGCATTTAAAAGGTCTCGTTCGTGTGAGCTCGTTGGTGTGTCAGAAAGTTGGATGAGTGAGTGAATCCCTTCCCACACTTGGAACAGATGAATAGCTTCTCCCCAGTATGAATTCGCTGATGCATCAGCAAGTGAGATAAACAAGTTAATCCCTGCCCACACTCGGAGCAGGTGAATGGCCACTTCCCAGTGTGAATTCGCTGCTGTGTCTTCAGGTGGGATGACTGAGTGAATCCATTCTCACACTCGGAGCAGATGAATGGCCTCTCCCCAGTGTGAATTTGATGGTGTGTTAGCAGGTTGGATGAGGTAGTGAATCCTTTCCCACACTCGAAGCAGGTGAATGGCCTCTCCCCAGTGTGAGTGCACTGATGTACAGTGAGGTCAGATGATCGCCTGAACCCAGTCCCGCAATGAGAGCACCTGAATGGTCTCTCGTCAGTGTGAACACGTTGATGGGACATCAGTTCTCCAGAGCTTTTATAGCATTTCCCACAGTCTGGGCATTTAAAAGGTTTTTCCTCAGTGTGAACACGGTGATGGGACATAAGTTCCCTGGAACTTTTATAGCACTTCCCACATTCCGGGCATTTAAAAGGTCTCTCGTTAGTGTGAACTCGCTGGTGTCTAAGCAGATTGTATGAGTTAACAAATCTCTTCCCACACTTGGAGCAGTTGAACGGCCTCTCTCGGGTGTGAACTCGCTGCTGCATCATCAGGTGGGATGAACAAGTGAATCCTTTCCCACAGTCGGAGCAGGTGAATGGCTTCTCCCCAGTGTGAATGCGCTGGTGTTTAGTGAAGTCAGATGATTGTTTGAATCCAGTCCCGCATTGGGAGCACCTGAATGATCTCTCATCAGTGTGAACACGTTGATGGGACATCAGTTCCTGGGAACTTTTCTAGCACTTTGCACAGTCTGGGCATTTAAAAGGTCTCTCATTAGTGTGAACTCGCCAGTGTCTCAGCAGTTTGGATGAATTAGCAAATCCCTTCTCACATTTGGAGCAGGTGAACAGCCTCTCTCCAGTGTGAATGTGCTGGTGTGTCAGCAAGTGGGATGAGGTAGTGAATCCCTGCCCACATTTGGAGCAGGTGAATGGCCTCTGACAAGTGTGATTGCCCTGATGAATATCCACCTTGAATAGGTAATTGAATCCCTCCTCACAGTCCCCACATTTCTATGGATTCTCCCCAGTGTGACTGCACTTGTGTCTTGACAGGCCAGCTGATTGCCTGAAGCCTCGTCCACACACACAACACGTGTATGGTTTCTCTTGATGTGAATGGCACATTTTCCTTCCATGTTTAACATTGAATGATATTCAGGTTGTGATAAATTGGGTGACTGATCCTGATATGATGTTGGGTTTCAGTTTCCCGACTGCAAATCCTCCCCTCCTAACACCCTGTGAAATTGATTTAAAACAGAAAAAAAGGAGTGAGAGGGAACCCACAAAAACACAAAGGCAGATTGTGAAATTGAGCTGAATGAATCTGGTAATTTGTGGGGCTGGCACTGGGAAAAAATGACCATGAAAACTGCTGTATTATCGTAAAAACCCAACTGGATCACTAACATCCTTGAGGGAGGAGAACCTTCTACCCTGTCTGGGTCTACACAAGACTCTGGCCTCTATGGGAGGAGATATTGAGAGAGAGAGAGACGTGGGAGAGGCAGGGGGTGAAGGTGAGGGATTTTATATAACCACAATCAAGCAGAACTTTGACAGAATCTCCCAAACCATTAACCTCTACATCTAGAAGGACCAGGGTTGCAAGTGTGTGTGAAGACCATCACTTCCAAGTTCCCCTCCAAGTCACACACCAGCCTGACTTAAATAAAAGCAAAATGCTGCAGATGCTAGAGATCGGAAATAAGATCAGAAGGTGCTGGAAATACTCAGCAAGTCTGGCAGCATTTGTGGAGAAAGAAATAGAGTTAAGATTTGAGGGGGTGCAGAATGAATTATGGGCAATAAAAATGATGCAGAATTTGATGGTCAATATAAGTTCAGAAGTGGAAGAGAAATGGACCACAGAGCAGGGAAAACAATTCCTGACTATGAAAGATGCTGTGGGAAGGTAAAGCTGTTCAGCCAGCAGCACACGGTCAGGGGATGGGCAGTGGTGGAAATCTCATTTAGACATAGTCAGCAGAAGTAAAAGTAAAATACTAAACACAGTTAAAATACACTCATTATTAGAGACAGAGGAAGTTAGACAATGGCAAAGAGGTGATCAGGGAGGGTAGAGGTGAAACAGAGCAATGGACGGACATGGATTCAGATCCACATAAAGGAGTTATGCCAGCCCCAAAGACATGGGAATTCTCACAGATAACAGAGCATAGCACTAAAAGCTCAAAATTGTAGATGAATGATCAAAAAATACTCTGAAATAATAACTAAAACAACTTCAGTTTTCAATATTATCTCCTGCTGGATCCTGCAGCTGGAAAGGTACCATAAGCACTGGAGTCAGAGAAAAATCTCACAATTGAAGAAGTATCCGGCAACTCCACTGCAAACCTTCCTCCAGCCCGAAAAACATCCATTAACCACGACTCTGTTTCCTGTCGCTTAGCCAATTCTGTAATCATGTTGCTAATGTCCCTTTTATTCCATGAGCTATAACTTTGTTCACAAGTCTGTTGTGTGGCATTTTATCAAATGCCTTCTGGAAATCACATATTATCATCGCCTTCGTCAACCCTCTCTGTTACCTCTTCTAAAAACTCCAGTGAGTTATTTAAAGATGATTTTTCATTAACAAATCCATCCATGTCGATCCAAGATAGAAATTCACACAACAAAAATAAAAATACCTGAAAAACTCAGCAGGTCTGGCAGCATCTGCGGAGAGGAACACAGTTAACGTTTCGAGTCCGTATGACTCTTCAACAGAACAGAAATTCACACCATTCTCTCCTCCTGCTCCAGGGTCAGTAAAGTGAGTTAAAGACGATTTCTCATTAACAAACCCATTGCTGCATTTCCTTCATTAACCCACATTTGTCCACTTGGGCCTGGCACCGGGAGAAAGCCCGCAGCTGCCGTTCCGTTCGGTGCAAAGGCGGGCCCGGTACTTTCTTACTGGGGGTGTTGAGGCCTCCACTGGGTGTTTGTGAAGCCTCCCCTCCCATCCACTGCCCCTAGCGCTGCCTCCGCTTCTCCGCCTCCTCGCCTGAAGATGAGATAAACAAGCGTCTGTTACACGGACATCACACGCACTGCGCATGCTCCAGATCACATTGCCCGGGGAAGATTCACGGCAGCTCCGGACCAATAGGAATAAGGGACGGGGCTGGAGGGTCGAGCGAGAGCGGCTGGTCCTCCAACCAATTGGAAAGAACGGCGGGGGTGGTGGGGGCGGGGTCCGAGCCCGGGTCTCCCTCATTGGCTGAAACTCTGCATCATTTTAAAAGCCGATTCGTCTCAAACTCCAGGAGAAAACTGGTCCTTTCTGTTTGTGGCTTTAAACAGATGAAACCTTGTGGGTGTGGAGCAAACATTTCAACATTTGTTACTGAAATGGATTCATTCAGGACAGAGAGCAGGGATTATTTCAGGAAATTACACAGTGTAGTGATTGTTTCTCTTTGAACTCATCCCTTGGAGAACAGTGTGAATTAGTGGAAGAATTCACGGGCTGTTTAATTCCAGCCGATCTGTTGGTCCAGCTTCAACTGGGAGAGTTTGATGAGCTCACAATTCACATAATGGACACCCACACCCACCGGACACACCTATCCTGCATGATATCAACCCAGAATGAGCTGGAGAGCCGTCTCCAATCATCAGAACTGTTCGCAGTGCGGTTTCTGACTCAGAGGCAGGAATACGAACAGTTATTATTTACTAATAACCTTAAAAGTTACAACTGCCGCCAAACTGACAGATCTTCTCCTTTGTATATCCACTTCATTGTCCAAATGGAGTCTTGATTTTACTTTTGTAGCTTAATGGTGACACTTACATCATCTAACCACCTCCTTCCATGTGAGAGTGCAGAACTACAGTTGCTGCAGAAACCATATCCTTATCTATCCTCTACCAAGCCTCTCCTCGCCCTCTCAGAATCAAACCATTCCTATCTTTCTCCAGTATTTTCCATTATCCTTAAATGAATTGTCTCAGTTTATCATTGATTCTGCATTATGATTCTAATCCAGCTGCTCCAATGTTCATTCCACTTCAGTTTACATTGTGGTTGATTGGGAACTATCACATCTGCTTCCGTTTCTGGTCCAACTTCATGTTCAGTCTGGTTTTATTCGAGTGAACTTTCTGTGGTCAGAATTCAGTTCAGTGATCCCTGTCCAGCTGCATGTATTCTCTCAGGGTAACTGGATTTCTGTCCCTGGTGTCTGTGTTAGACGTTCAGTCATTGTTTAATTCACAACCTGTGCAGTGAAATCAGAAACAGCTTGTTCACGTAATTGCACTTTGAGTGTACTTGCACCACATGGACTGCAGCAGTTCAGGAAGGCAAGCCATCTCAAAGGCAATTAGGGATCGGTAATAAATGCTGGCCTAGCCAGCAACACCCAGATCGCACGAATGAATAAAAAAAATCTGGACCAATCTCTCCAAAAGGCTGTGGTTGAAATTTTCAAGATGGGAATCAATGGATTCTTAAATAGAGATATCAAAGGAAATGGATCAAAGATGGGAAAATGGAGTTGAAGTGCAGGTCAACCATGATCTCATTGAATGGTGGAGCAGGCTTGAGGGGCTGAATGGCCTTTTCTTGCTCCAATGTCCTGACTGCAGTCACTCCAGCAATGATTGCCTCAGAAAGGGGGCAATTTGTGATGTCCCTGTTGGGTGCAGTATAATCAGTGTATGACCCTGATCTGCCCTCACTCATCCTGCTTTAGGGGGCAGCACTCTCCTCTCAGAAGCAGTTTGAAGGATGGTCTGTCCCATCTGACAGAGGCGATACTACAGACCCATTGTGTCTGTGCCACCTATTTCCCACAGTAATCCAAACACAAAGTCCAGATACAAACATCACATTTATTTTCTAATTATTTTACAGTGATTCACCACATTCATGATAGTTTACATTACTGGAAGTCATCCTTTAGAGAATACACCTTCACTCTACTTTATTTGACATGTATCCAGAATATTAAACTCCATCCCACATACAGAGGTTATGAACATCAGCAGGAAAAAATCTCCGACTTTCAGAATGAACATTGTTTGGTCTTGAATGTGATTAACAGCAGCAATAACAGCAGAATCCAAACCCGAGGAATCACATGTGAGCGAGTTGATGTTTCAGCAGGATGGCTGAATGATTAAGTCCCTTCTCACACATGGAGCAGGTGAATGGCTTCTCCCCAGTGTGAACTCGCTGATGCACCATCAAGCAGGAGGAATGAATGAAACCCTTCCCACACTTGGTACATTTAACTGGTTTCTCTTCCCTGTGAACTGACTGATGTTCCACCTGGTCAGTGAACTGACTGAATCCCTTCCCACATGCTGAGCAGGTGAATGGCTTCTCCCAAGTGTGAGTGCGTTTGTGTCTCTGTAGGTGGAATGAGTCCCTAAACCTCTTACCACAGTCAGAGCACTGGAATGGTCTCTCATCATTGTGAATTATCTCGTGCTTCTGCAGACCAGATTAATTTTGAATCCCTTCTCACGCACAGAGCAGGTGAATGGTCTTTCCCCAGTGTGACTGTATCGATGAGTTTCAGCTGTGATGGAGAATCAAATCCCTTCTCATGCTCCACACATTCATGTTTCTGCATGAAGTGACTGAGTTTGTGCTTTGAAAAAGCAAATGATTGACTGAAGCCTCGTCCACACATGAGCAATGTGTGCCATCTCTCCACATTGCGACTGGTGTTTTCCATATTTAAAGGCAATTGTTATTCAGATCCTGATGAATCAGATCTGGGGATGAAATTTGGTTTGAGTTTCCCATCCAAAACCAACCTTTCTAATCCCCTGTGAAAGGGGTTTACAAAAGTCATCGCTGTCAGAACACAACAGAAATTCAGGAAAACATTCTAGTTTCTAGGGAACATTTTTCTCTTTCTTTCCTCTCTTTAGGGTAATAAGGTTATTTAAGACCTCTGGGGGCCATTTTGTGAGTTGCTCCAGGCCCAGGTAAGGGTCCCACGCTCAGGGTTATGAGCTGTGGCCAATGGAGGAGCCAGTGAACTTTCAGTGGTGATGGTGAAAGAACTAGAACCTTGAGGGACAACAACTGCTTACAGGAGGAGGGAGGATCCTTCAGGAAGAGAACTTGTGTTTCCTCTAAACACATATGAGGAAGGCAGTGGGAAACCACCTCATGGATTCTTATCCCTAGCCATAGAGTTGATTGAAGTTGAAAATGGGAGAGTCTTATGAGCAACCGATGAGGAAAGCGCAAGACTGTGAGGCACAGAGAAATGAGCAGAGAACCTGCCCGTGTGCAGATCACCACAACTCTCTTTTCCCTTCTCCAAAACTATAAATCCCCATTCCACACACACTCTCTCTTTCCTGTGCTCAAATCCAAACTCATTACACCATCTTCAACATATTTCCTTCCAGGCAACTTTTCTCCCGCGTCTCAAGGTATGGACACTGACTGGGTTCAGTTTTACACTCACTGGTTCCTCTCTCTCTCTTCCCTTGAAGCTGCTGACTGGGTTCAGTTTTACACTCACTGGTTCCTCTCTCTCTTCTCCCCTGAAGGTGCTGACTCTGACTGGGTTCAGTTCTACAGTGACTGTTTCCCTCTCTGTCCTCTCCTGAAGGTACTGATTCTGTTGGGTTCAGTTCTGCGATGACTGGATTCTCTTTGAGAAGGGATGAGGCCAGTGACAGTCTGAGAATTGGTGGTGAGGTGTTCAGTATTGGCATCATTGTCCAGAGATATTAGGAGGGTGAGCCCACAGGGTGTTTTGTTCTTTAAGGAAAGGGTTAATCTTACAAGCAACGGTTTTTATAACTGAGTTGAAATGACCTGATGCTGATCCAACAACACTAATGATTTGTCTTTACATCATTGTTCATTTAACTTCTAACCTCTGTTAAAGAGGGAAGTGTGATTTTAAAATTATAATATTGTAATATCTACAAGTAATTCTAATTGTCGAGCTCCACGATCAGACCAAGATGGTGATCCTGAATGTTTGAACACAGACTGATGCTCACAGCTCCAGCTTCTAAAATGACATTACAACCTGGTCAATTGGAAAATTAATTAGAAATTTTTCAGTGAGAGATTATGAAGTAATTATAAAGAGAGGATAATTGTGCAAAACACTATATTTCCAGTTAGAATTTACAACAAGGATAGTGAATGTCTTTGACTCTGTAACAGACTCAGGATTAAATGTTTCACTTGTAGAATAACAATTAAATGACAATAGAGGAATAGAGGAACATGCAATATGGTAATGAAATAGGAAGTTACATTGATCCCATTAGTCCAAGGATGATAACAATGTATTTATGAAGAACTCAGTTTAATTAGTTGAGTTATTCTGAAGTTAGAGAGTCTCAGTAGTTTCTCCCTTGTGGGCGAGTTGTTAACTTTTGACATCACAATATATTGTGAAAACAAACTGAAGATCACACATTGAGGTAGGAGAAGAGTATGTGAGTTTGGGTTTGAAGGGTTTGATCGACCTTAACACTGAGCTGGGAACTGTATTGTAGCGGAGTCCCCAGCTACCATTGTCCAGTGTGTGGGTTTAAATAATATATACACTGAATAAATTTGTGATGTCTGACCCTAACAGTTCTAGAACCTTCCTGAATGAGTAGATGGAACATTGAATCATCAATAAATGAATATATCCTCTAACAATCTCCAACTTAGTTCATCTACTGTGACTGTCCTCACATCCTCAGAGATTTGTATGTCTTTTATTTCTCTACTTTCTCTTGATTGTCTCCTTTATTATTATCACTTTTCTCATTGACCCACCTTGTGATCACCACTCAACTTTACAAATCATTTATTTCCTTTTTTTTCTGTATGTTCATTCTCTCTCTCTTTGTCCCATTACTCTGTTCCTCCCTGTAAGCTGTCCATCTGCAGTGTCTCCCACAACTAACCAAGGGCTTCCTGTGACCAATTCTCCTTCCTGTACAGACATACTCCATCCACTCACCAGTTCTTGTTCAGTCACTACCTGAAAAGTCACAATTACCATCCCTTTGTCAGCATTCCCTAAACAGTCTTCATTTCTCAATTTACAGACACTCCCTGACCAGTTTCCATTTACAGATGTTCCCTGCCCAGTCTCAATTCCCCTACATTTACAGATGATCCCTGACCAGTCTCCATTTCTCCTCCATTTACAGACACTCCCTAACCAGTCTCCATTTCTCCTACTTTTACGGACACTCGTTAAACAGTCAAAATTCTCCTAGATGTTTGTGAATGGTAATAGTAAAAAACGGTAGAAGATCAGAACAGTAAAGAGGTGGAAGATTCAAGTTAGCACCTTGTCTTCATAATCAGTGGATTTGAAAGTCCAATGTCAGCAATTTCAATACCTTATTAAGAAATACAAGCTGAGCAGATTTTCCGTCCTCTGCTGCATCTTATATTGATCCATCAATCGGAGTAAACATCCAAGCCCCATGTGTCCACAGTCACGTACACAAGGTCAGCCACTAGATGAAGCCTCAGGCACCCTGAGCTTGATCTCTGGTGTCTCTAGTTCTGACTGCTCCCTTACATCAGAACCCCTTCACTTTTATACCTGCAGTGATCCAGCTCTGGCCCCTGACTCTTCTCTGTCTTCTCTGCTGGGTTTTGGTAGAAAGTGAGGAACTAACAGCTGGAATTTCTCTAATCTGTGATTTACAAGGACACATTCCCTGGATCCCAGCAGTTACTTTTCATCAGTAGTTTTCTCATTCTCCCTAAACTCCCCTGCCGACTCTTAATTCTGCTATTTCTTATAGTTTTACAATTACAGGTATAAACATCACACATTATAATGTGATCTATTCTTCACTTTGATTTAAGTTTCTATTCTGGTTAATAACAGACAAACTCTGTCCTTTCCCCTGATCTGATTAGTTTCCAATGTGCTGATTCTGTGGAATGGAATGCCTTATCAGTGTTGTCATGGTGACCTGTCTGCAGTGAAGAGTCTGTTTGAGTTTCTAACTCAGGCTAAACTTCCTTATCCCATAATACACATTGTATTACAGCCCTTACCTCAGTATATCATAGCCATGTTACAAGGGTTTTAGATACAGAAATCTTTAAAGCTGGTGGATGTTTCCACGC
This sequence comes from Carcharodon carcharias, assembly GCF_017639515.1. Lineage (NCBI taxonomy): Eukaryota > Metazoa > Chordata > Chondrichthyes > Lamniformes > Lamnidae > Carcharodon > Carcharodon carcharias. The sequence goes on from NC_054493.1 coordinate 16,420,278, forward strand.
TGTTTGAAAACATTACCCTATATTTTATAAAATAATCTTCTCAATCATTGGCCAGGCTGCAGTTAGAAAATTGAATCAATTTTTGGAGATCTGACATCAGGAAGGATGTCACGGCCATTGAACGGGTGCAGCAGAGATTCATTGCCACAGATGAGAGGCTACACCACAAAAAGAGGCTATTCAGCCCTTGGTGGCTTTGCCAGCTCTTTGGTCAACCATTCTAATTAGTCCCACTCCCCTGCTGTTTCCCCATGGCCCTGTCAATGTTTTTCTTTAAGCATTCTCCAATTGTCTTTTGAAAGTTACTATTGAATCTGCTCCCATCAAACTTTCAGGCAGTGTATTCCAGATTAGAAAAAGTCATTGTGAAATGAAATGTTTCCTCACGGTGACCTCTCTGCTGTGAAGCTCCTGTTTGAGTTTCTAACTTAGTTCTAACTTCTCTTTCCCATGAGCAGGAACTAGAGAAACTGGGAATCTTTTCATTAGAATGAAGCAGGGTGAGAGGAGACATGAGCAAAGTGTTCAAAGCTTGATCAAAGACATGATCCAAAATGTTACTGACACACCTTGACTTTCAGGATCCCTTTGACATCTGTCATTGGGAAATGCTAGAATCCATTATTGAGGAGGTAGTATCAGGGCACTTAGAAAATCGGAATACAATCAGGCAGAGTCAACATTGTTTTATAAAAGCGAAGTCATGTTTGACAAATTTATTAGTGTTCTTTCAGGATGTAACATATAGGTGGACAAAGTGGTACCAATAGATGTAGTGCATTTGAATTTCCAAACAACATTTGATAAGGTGCGACTTAGAAGGTTGCTTGCTGCACAAGACAAGAGCTCATGGTTTTGGGAGTGATATATTAGCATGGTTAGAGCATTAGTTAACTAACAGGCAGCAGATAAATGGACCATTTTCAGTTTGGCAAACTGTAACCAGTGGACTGCCACAGGATTCAGTGCTGGGGTCTCAACTATTTACAATTTATATCAATGACTGGGATGAAGGGACTGACTGTATTGTAGTCACATTTGCTAATGGTACAAAGATAAGCAGGAAAGTATGTTGTGAGGATGTTACAAAGTGTATTTTGTAGTGGTCCCTCCCCGCTCTCTGTACTATTATTTTACAGAAGCTGGACAGATTCCCCGCCTGCCATGAGGCATTTTAAAATCAGATTCATTTATCCCGGTTTTTTTTGGTCTCTTTCTCTTAACTCCAGGCTCTGTGATGGTTCAGCTCTCAGCTGCAGGCAACACCTGGTTCAGTTTTACCCAGCACATCTATAACTGTGATGTCACATTCATCTCACATTTATAAAGCTCCTTTCACGCAGTGAGAAACAGCCCAAGGGACTTCACAGAGTGATGACCCTGAACCACAGAAGGAGATATGAGGATGTTAAACCAAGGGCCCTGTCTGCCCTCTCAGGCAGATGTGAAAGATCCCACAGTCAGTATTTTGAAGGCGAGCAGGGAAGTTCTCCCCAGTGAGGCCAATGTTCCACCCTCAACCAATCTTACTAAAAACAGATCACCTCTCTGGTCATGATCACCTTGCTGTTTGTGGAGGCTTATGGAGCACAGAAATGAGCTGCATAAATGCAAATTCTGTCAACTCCAGTCCAGTTACTGTGGTTCTCAGCAATAACATCAACATTCCCCAATATCATAATTAACAAGGTTCACTCCTGAATCTGATTAACAGCAGCAGAATCAGAGTAGTGCAGTCATATGTGAACTCACTGGTGTTTCACCAGATTGGATGATCGATTAAATCTCTTCCCACACTCAGAACAGGTGAAGGGTCTCTCCCCGGTGCGAATTTGCTGCTGTTTCACCAGGTTGGATGATGGATTCAATCCCTTCCAACACACGGAGCAGGTGAAGGGTCTCTGCCCAGCGTGAACTCCCTGGTGGGCCCACAAGGGGAAAGATCGCGTAAATCCTTATCCACACACAGAGCAGGTGAACAGTCTCTCCCTATTAGGGCTGCATCCAGTGCGGAGGGGCAATTGAATCTCTTCCCGCACTCCCCACATTTACACAGCCTCTCCCTGTCTTGGTTACACTTGTGGTTCCGCAGGTCAGTTGGTCGAATCCACATCCACACATGAAACACATGTACAGTTTGTCCGCGTTGTGAATGCTGCTCTCCCCTTCCACATTGCACACTCTGCTGCACTGCTTTCACACAAACCCCGCTCACCTCAGGCTTGGACCTGAGAGAATGGAGAATGACCAGTTCAGAGGCAGATAGGTCAGAGTCAGTGAAGGGAACAGAGAAATTTAGCTGGCCAATGTCACGCTGGCAGATCAGAATGAAAAGCTAGAGAAATCCAGAAAGTAAAAGGAAATTTGTCCATTCTGAACCTTCCTCCTCCATTTGCAGCAACTACTTGTAAAGTTACATGACCCTATTGTCCATCATGAAAGACAGGATGGTGGTGAGAGGGAGTCTAGTCTAATGGGGAACTGCCTGGCAACAATGTTTTAATTAGCTCCTGAACAGGGTTTGTGTGAGAGCAGTGCAGCAGAATAGCTCCTAGCCTGAAAGGAAAAAGACCTAAAACCTCTTTCTCCTGTGTAAGATTCCAGTAATTCTACAATAATAGCCAGCTGGCTTTTTCTCCTCAAATCTCTATAACCTGCTGTCTCTCTGAAAAGTCCTGTCAAGAGGCAAAGGGAAAAATCATGGTTAGAGATGTTGAAAGGCAAGTGCTCAACCAGTGAACTAAAAACTGAAAGTGCTGGAAGACCACCTTGTGTCATCAACAAGGAACTGAAAGGTGTTTGGAAGACATCGATCAAAATCAACCCAACGAATCCTGTACTCTGGAATTGGTGCTATTGAACTGTTCTGTCCCACCCTTAAAATCCATGTTTTTGTGTGTCCTGTATGTGTGCGTAAAGGGATTTAAGAAGGGGTAGAGTTTAGGTTATAGGTTTAGAAATTAGCAGTTCATATTCCTTTCTTTTGCCACTGGTTAAGACAATTTGTTCAATAAACAGTTATTTACTTATTCAATTTACAAACCTGATGCTCATATTCTGTTAACCTAATTTACACAATTAGGTGGGTTGATCAAACTTTTTCACATTTGTCACGGCTCAGGGTGTAGTGGGGCTTGATATTGCAACGCACTATCCCCAGTGAGTCAGTGACAGTGTCACTGTCCCTTAAATGATAAGTAAACAGAAGGTTCAAGTCCCTTTAAATATGCAGATCACCTGCCAGGCACCACGCATGCTCAGTCACCACAAAACATTCACCCCGACAGTGCATCTGAGCGCTAGGCTTCTGGGGCAGGCAGCCACTGAGGGGCCGAATCAGCGACAGAAAGTGAGGTTTCCCAAACCGAGTGAGCTTGAAGATGGGTAGGGGTGGAGAGGCGGGCGGAGAGAGAGAGAGAATCATATAAAATACAAATCTGAGAGTCTGACCGGGGCTAACGGAGCAGCAAGTGGAGGGTATGCAGCGTGAGCAGGGAACACCACATGATCATTACAGGGTGATGATTGATGTTTGCTCCGACCAATAAAGGGAGTGGGGTGGGAGGACCGAGAGGGCAGCAGGTCCTCCAACCAATTGCGGCCTGGTAATGGGGCGGGACCTAATGCGTGGTGTGGAGCTCAGGTGCGCTGATGTGAATTGTGAGGCGCTGTCCCCAGGTGAGAGCAGCTGAGTCAGCACAGAGCTGGGATTGGACACGGAGGCTGTTCTGGGACAGGGGGCACAGGGGGAGGGGAATCACAGCCAAATTACACATATAAATAAATATGTTATATATAAAGAGATATGTATATACTTAATCCACAGGGGCATGGGGGTGATAGGTAAAAATAAAACAATAATTAAAGTGTTTCTGATAAATATATTATGTATTCATTATATTTAAAGTGTTTTATGTCTCCAGTTGTTCAAACGCAGACTCAGGGTTTCTGAGCTCCAGGAGCAGCTGGAGTTACTACGGGACATAAGAACATAGGAGTAGGAGTGGACCATTCAATCCCTCGAGTCTTCTCTGCCATCCCACTGGATCATGGCTGATCTTCTACCTCAACGTCATTTTCCTGCACTATCCCCGTGTCATTTGGTATCATTAGTATCGAGAAATCTATCGATCTCTGTCTTGAACATATTTAATGATTGAGCCTTCACTGCCCTCTGGGGTAGAGAATTCCAAAGATTCACCACCCTTTGAGTGAAGAAATTCCTCATCTCAGTAATAAATGACCTGCCCCTTATTCTGAGACTATGTCCCCTGGTTCTAGGTGCCCAGGCAGGGTAAACATCCTTTCTGCATCTACTTTGTCAAGCCCCTTAAGAACATTGCAAGTTCAATGTGATCACCACTCATTATCCTAAACTCTAGAGAATACAGGTCCAATCTCAATCACTTCTCATCAGGTAGAAGATCAGCCATGATCCAGTGAGATGGCAGAGAAGGCTCGAGGGATTGAATGGTCCACTCCTGCGCCTATGTTCTTATGTCCCGTAGTAACTCCTGCCACCCCAGGAATCAATCTGGTGAACCTCCACTGCACCCCCTCTATAGCAAGTATATCCTTCCTTAGGTAAGGAGACCAGAACTGTACACAATACTCCAGGTGTGCTCTAACCAAGGTTCTATACAACTGCAGCAAGACCTTTTTACTCTTGTACTCAAATCTCCTTGTGATAAAGGCAAATACACCATTTGCCTTCCTCACTGCTTCCTGCACCTGTATGTTAGCTTGCAGTGACTTATGAACAAGGACAAGGACACCCAGGGCCCTTTGGCCATCAGCACTTCCCAATCTCTCACCATTTAAGGAATACTCTGCATGCTCCTCCTATCAAACTCCTCACACTCATCCACATTATATTCTATCTGTCATGTTCTTACCCTCTATGGGAAGCGAGGCTGAGGATTTCTTGGAGCAGAAGCTCCAGGGGGCAGAAACTCTCCCGTCCCCGCAGGGAAGGAGAGATCACTGGAATAGTAAGCCGAGGCAGGTTGGGATCCTCCGGGAGTGGTAGGTGATGAGGCACTCTCAAAGCGGCTTTCAGGTGACGCTGAGGGTGTGGGGGGGGCACAGTGGGGGGGTGCGGAGTGGATTCTGGAGTGAATCCACGGCCCTAGGAAAGGGTGCAACAAAGTGTAGCAATTGTAGATGGATGGGCTGCGCCTCAACTGAGTTGGGGCCATGGTCCGTGTAGGTAGGTTAGGTAGAACTATGGGGGAAGAGTTCAAATTTATTTTATAGGGTGTTGCAAAAAATTATTGCTTCTTCCACTGGGGAAACATTTAAAGAAACATTTCCCCGATTATTCAGTTTTCTTTCCAATCATTGTTGCATTGAAGTCGGGTTTCAATAACACCAGGAGATGGGAATGATACACGGCATGTCACCCTATGGTTAAGGTCAGCCTGACAGTGCTCCCTCCCCACTCCCTGTATTATTATTTTACAGAAGCTGGACAGATTCCCACATGTGCCATTAGACATTTTGCAATTGGATTCATTCATCCTGCTTTTTTTCCCTAACCTCTTGCTCGTTGCTCCAGGCTCTGTGACGGTTCCCATGTGGTCAGCTCTCAGCAGCAGCTGGGTCAGCTTTACCCTCTCCTCTTCTTATGCAGTCCCTTGGGATTGAGGGTGACTGGCTTACACTCTGTTCAATGGGTTCAGAGATGGGTAATAAATCCAATGGGTGATCAGGAGACTCCGCCAGATGTGGGGCAGGTGGTGCTTGAAGGGTTGGATAGATGGGGGGGGGTCTGGCGGTTTGTGCACTCCCTCCAATGCCTCGACTTCGCCTCCACACGTTCCTGATATGTTCAGTGCCTTCCCGAATGAGTCTCCTCCGTTTTGGTCAGTCACAAGCCAGGGTCTCCCATGAGACTGCGGGAATGTTTGATCTCTCCAGGGATTCTTTGAGGACATCCCTGAATGTTTCTGCTGTTCTCCCGAGAGTCTCCTGCTGTGACTGAGTTCTGAATAAAGCAGTTGCTTTGGGAGTCTGGTGTCAGCCAGACAAATGACATGCCCTGCATAGCGGAGCTGGTTTAGAGCGATTAGCCCCTCGATGACCTGGGAGAGGATCTTGCTGCAGTCCGCCTTCCTCACCATTGGATTTGGAGGATCTTGCACTGGCACCACTGGCGGGACTTCTCCAGTGCCTTGAGGTGCCTTTTATCAGTTGTCCAAGTCTCTGAAACATATGGCAGTGCGGGGATCAGTGTAAACCATGACCTTAGTCTCAGGTTTGAGATCCTGGTCCTCAAATACTCTTTTCCTCAGTTGGGCGATGGCTGAGTGGGCACATTGTCTTTGTCTGTCTTTGCCAAGAGAAGGTTCCCAAGATATGGAAAATGGTCCACACTTTCCAGGGTTTCACCGTTGATCTTAATGAAGGGAGGGAGGCACTCTGCTGTGGGAGCTGCTTGGAAGAGTTTTCCAAGTGTTAAATTAAAGGCCTATTTTCTCATTTGCTTTGGAGAAGAAATCAACAAAATAATCTGGAGCTCAGTTTCTGATTGAGCGCAGGCACACACACACATACAAGCATCATCTGCTCCACTGCATCTATGTTTGCAATGTCACATTCATCTCACATTTATAAAGCTCCTTTCACGCAGTGAGAAACATCCCAAAAGACTTCATAGGAGCAATAATCCTGAACCACATAAGGATCTATGAGGATGTTAAACCGAGGGCCCCGTTTGCCCTCTCAGGAAGATGTAAAAGATTCATTGGCCATTAATTTGAAGGACAGCAGGGGTGTTCTTCCCGGTGAGAATAATATTTCACCCTCAACCAATCTGATTAAAAGCAGATCATCTCTGCTCATTATCACATTGCTGTTTATGGAGGCTTACTGTGCTCAAAGACAGCCTGGGATTTTGAGAGGCGCTATAGAAATGCAAAGTCTGTCACCTCCAGCACAGTTACTGTAGTTAGCAGCAACATCAACAACAATTCCCCAATATCATAATTAACAAGGTTCATTCCTGAATCTGATAAACAGCAGCAGAATCAAAGCAGTGCAGCCATGTGTGAACTGGCTGGTGTTTCACCAGATTGGGTGATCGAGTGAATCCCTTCCCACAAATGGAGCAGATGAATGATCTCTTCCCATGTGCACTTGCTGGTGTCTCAGCAGAGTTGAGGATTCAGCAAATCCCTTTTCGCACAGAGAGCAGATGAACGGCCTCTCCCTGGTGAACTCGCTGGTGTCGCAGCAGGTTGGACGCTTGAGTGAATCTCTTCTCACAAACGGGGCAGCTGAAGGGCCTCTCCCTGGTATGAGTTCGCTGGTGTCTCAGGTTTCTCTCCCCACACTTGGGGCAGGTGAACGGTCTCTCCCCTGTGTGAATTCACTGGTGTTTCAGCAGGTCAGATGAATCAGAAAATCCCCTCCCACACACAGAGCAAGTGAAGGGTCTCTCCCCAGAGTGAACTTTATGGTGTCTCAGCAGGTGGGAAAATCGAGTGAATCCCTTCCCACACATGGAGCAGATGAACAGTCTCTCTTCACTGTGAACTTGCTGGTGTGACTGCAGATTGCAAGATCGAACGAATCCCTTCCCACACACAGAGCAGGTAAACGGCCTCTCCCCGGTGTGAATGCGTCGATGAGTTTCCAACTCAGAGGGGTAACTGAACCTCTTCCCGCAGTCCCCACATTTACATGGACTCTCCCTATTTTGGATACACTTGTGCCTCCCTAGGTCATACGCTTGGTTGAATCCACGTCGACACACAGAACACGTGTACGGTTTGTCCATGCGGTATATGCTGCTCTCCCCTTCCATATTGCCGATGACCTTCATGTCCTGCTGAATCACGTGACTCGGTCACATTGACTCGATGTTAGATCTGAGTTTCCCATCAGTAAACCCTCTCCTGTAAAACAAGTTTACATCAGTAATAACTGTAAAAAGAATTGCAGGAAAAATTCAGGATTTCAAATTTTCTTAGTTTATGTCTTTATTACTTTGGTTGCTCTAAAAGCCGCGGTCCCTCCCTCTCCACTGAAATCAATCTCTTTCTCACACTGTCACTGTCCCTTTTAATCACAAGTGAACACAAGGGCAGGGTCCCTTTAATTATGCAGATCAGCAGCCGGGGTGCCGCGCATGCTCAGGGGAAGCACTGCGCCTGCGCACTGGAAGGCGGCCGTTGAGACCTAATCACCGATGGAAAGTGAGTTTTCCCAAACCGAGTGAGTGAGCTACAGGATGGGGTAAGGGTGGAGAGAGAGAGGGGGAAAATCAAATAAAATTTAAACCTGAGAGTCCGACTGAGGCAAACAGGACACCGAGTGGAGCGAGTGGGTGCAGCGACGATGCCCCGATCGACCATATGATCTGGGGGGGGGGGCCTGAGCGATGACTGACGTGCGCGGCAACCAATAGAGAGCGAGCGAGATGGGGCTGGAGGACCAATGGGGCAACGGGTCATCCAATCAATGTCGGCAGGGCAAGGGGGCGGGGCCTTGTGTGGAGCTCAAAAATAAAAACAAAAAACTGCGGATGCTGCAAATCCAAAATAAAAACAGAAACACCTGGAAAAACTCGGCAGGTCTGGCAGCATCGGCGGAGAACAAAATTGACGTTCGAGTCCTCATGACCCTTCGACAGAACTGAGTAAAAATAGGAGAGGGGTGAAATATAAACTGGTTTAAGGTGGGGGGGTCGGGGGAGAGAAGGTGGGGGATGGTTGCAGGGACAAGCAAGCAGTGATAGGAGCAGATAATCAAAAGATGTCACAGACAAAAGAACAAAGAGGCGTTGAAGGTGGTGATATTATCTAAACGAATGTGTTAATTAAGAATGGATGGCAGGACACTCAAGGTACAGCTCTAGTGGGGGTGGGGTGGAATAAGACTAAAAGGGGAAAAAAGGTATCGATTTAAAAATAATGGAAATAGGCGAGAAAAGAAAAATATTTTTAAATTATTGGAAAAAACAAAAGGAAGGGGGAAGAAACGGAAAGGGGGTGGGGATGGAGAAGGGAGTTCAAGATCTAAAGTTGTTGAATTCAATATTCAGTCCGGAAGGCTGTAAAGTGCCTAGTCGGAAGATGAGGTGCTGTTCCTCCAGTTTGCGCTGAGCTTCACTGGAACAATGCAGCAAGCCAAGGACAGACATGTGGGCAACAGAGCAGGGTGGAGTGTTAAAATGGCAAGCAACAGGGAGCTCTGGGTCATTCTTGTGGACAGACCGAAGGTGTTCTGCAAAGCGGTCACCCAGTCTGCGTTTGGTCTCTCCAATGTAGAGGAGACCGCATTGAGAGCAACAAATGCAGTAGACTAAGTTGGGGGAAATGCAAGTGAAATACTGCTTCATTTGAAAGGAGTGTTTGGGCCCTTGGACGGTGAGGAGAGAGGAAGTGAAGGGGCAGGTGTTGCATCTTTTGCGTATGCATGGGGAGGTGTCGTAGGTGGGGGTTGAAGAGTAGGGGATGATGGAGGAGTGGACCGGGGTGTCCCGGAGGGAACGGTCCCTACAGAATGCCGCCAGGGGGAGTGAAGGGAAGATGTGTTTGGTGGTGGCATCATGCTGGAGTTGGCTGAAATGGCAGAGGATGATCCTTTGAATGCGGAGGCTGGTGGGGTGATAAGTGAGGACAAGGGGGACCCTATCATGTTTCTGGGAGGGAGGAGAAGGCGTGAGGGCAAATGCGCGGGAGATGGGCCGGACACGGTTGAGGGCCCTGTCAACGACCGTGGGTGGAAAACTTTGGTGAAGGAAAAAGGAGGACATGTCAGAGGAACTGTTTTTGAAAGTAGCATCATCAGAACAGATGCGACAGAGGCGAAGGAACTGAGAGAATGGGATGGAATCATTACAGGAAGCGGGGTGTGAGGAGCTGTAGTCGAAGTAGCTGTGGGAGTCGGTAGGCTTGCCTCATTCTTCTTCATCTCAACCGACGCCTCACAAGAAACTTTTTCTCTTTCTCTCAAATGCTAAGGAACACAAGCTCCAACAACTCATCGACACCAACACCCATCTAGGACCCTCCACCCCTGCCTGTCCCTCCGTCTCCACCCTATCTTCCAATCCCAGCCCCGGCCGTGTATTCACTATACCCCCTGACCTTCCCCTCTCCGACGCTGAACGATCAGTGCTTAGCAAAGGACTTAGTTTCATACCCTTACGCCCTCATCTCAATGAATTTCAGGCTCGGCATGATGCTGAACTCTTCTTCCGCCGCCTTCGTCTCCGTGCTCACTTCTTTGGGCAGGAGTCCTCTCCCCGTTCAACAGATCCTTTTACCCACTTCCAATATTCTCCCTCCACCTGGACCCCTCCCTCTGGATTCTTACCTTCTCTTGATCTTTTCATTGAGAACTGTCGGCGCGACATTAGTCGTCTCAATTTCTCTGCTCCTCTCACCCATTCTAACCTGTCTCTCTCTGAACTTACTGCACTCCGTTCTCTCAGGTCCAACCCTAACATTGTCATCAAACCCGCTGACAAGGGTGGTGCTGTTGTTATCTGGCGCACTGACCTCTACCTCGCGGAGGCTGAGTGTCAACTCGCAGACACTTCCTCCTACGTCTCCCTGGACCATGACCCCACCACTGAACATCAAGCCATTGTTTCCAGGACTGTCACTGACCTCATCTCCTCTGGAGATCTTCCTCCCACAGCTTCCAACCTGATAGTCGCCCAACTTCAGACAGCCCACATCTACCTCCTACCCAAAATCCACAAACAGGACTGTCCCGGCAGACCGATCGTGTCAGCCTGTTCCTGCCCACGGAACTCATTTCTTGCTATCTTGACTCCCTTCTCTCTCCCCTTGACCAGTCCCTTCGCACCTACATCCGTGATTCCTCTGACACCTTACGTCACATCAACAATTTCCAGTTCACTGGCCCCAACCGCCTCCTCTTCACCACGGACGTCCAATCCCTACACCTCCATCCCCCACCAGGATAGTCTGAGGGCCCTTAGCTTCTTCCTCGAACAGAGGCCCAAACAATCCCCATCCACCACTACTCTGCTCCATCTGGCTGAACTTGTTCTCACGCTGAACAATTTCTCCTTTAACTCCTCTCACTTCCTCCAAATAAAAGGTGTGGCTATGGGTACCCGCATGGGCCCCAGCTATGCCTTTCTATTTATGGGGTATGTGGAACATTCCTTGTTCCAGTCCTAATCTGGCCCCCTTCCACAACTCTTTCTCCAGTACATTGATGATTACTTCGGTGCTGCTTCATGCTCTCGTCAGGACTTGGAAAAATTTATTAATTTTGCTTCCAATCTCCACCCCTCCATCATTTTCACATGGTCCATCTCTGACACTTCCCTTCCCTTCCTTGACCTCTCTGTCTCAATTTCTGGTGATAGACTGTCCACCAATTTCCATTACAAGCCTACCGACTCCCACAGCTACATCGACTACAGCTCCTCACACCCCGCTTCCTGTAAGGACTCCATCCCATTCTCTCAGTTCCTTCGCCTCCGTCGCATTTGTACTGATGATGCTACCTTCAAAAACAGTTCCTCTGACATGTCCTCCTTCTTCCTTAACCGAGGTTTCCCACCCACGGTCATTGACAGGGCCCTCAACCATGTCCGGCCCAGCTCCCGCACATCCACCCTCACGCCTTCTCCTCCCTACCAGAAACATGATAGGGTCTCCCTTGTCCTCACTTATCACCCCACCAGCCTCCGCATTCAAAGGATCATCCTCCGCCATTTCCGCCAACTCCACCTTGATGCCACCACCAAACACATCTTCCCTTCAGCCCCACCTCGGCAGCATTCCGTAGGGATCGTTCCCTCCAGGACACCCTGGTCTACTCCTCCATCATCCCCTACTCTTCAAACGTCACCTACGGCACCTCCCCATGCATACGCAAAAGATGCAACACCTGCCCCTTCACTTCCTCTCTCCTCACCGTCCAAGTGCCCAAACACTCCTTTCAAATGAAGCAGTATTTCACTTGCATTTCTCCCAACTTAGTCTACTGCATTCGTTGCTCCCAATGCAGTCTCCTCTACATTGGAAAGACCAAACGCAGACTGGGCGACCGCCTTGCAGAACACCTTCGGTCTGTCCACAAGAATGACCCAAACCCCACTGTCGCTTGCCATTTTAACACTCCACCCTGCTCTCTTGCCCACATGTCTGTCCTTGGCTTGCTGCATTGTTCCAGTGAAGCTCAGCACAAACTGGAGGAACAGCACCTCATCTTCCGACTAGGCACTTTAAAGCCTTCCAGACTGAATATTGAATTCAACAACTTTAGATCTTGAACTTCCTCCTCCTTCCCCATCCTCTTTCTGTTTCTTCCCCCTCCCTTTTGTTTTTTTCCAATAATTTATGTAGATTTTTCTTTTCCCACCTATTTCCATTATTTTTAAATCTATACCTTTTATGCCCTTTTAGTCTTATTTCACCCCACCCCCACTAGAGCTGTGCCTTGCGTGTCCTGCCATCCATTCTTAATTAGCACATTCTTTTAGATATCACCACCTTCAACACCTCTTTGTTCTTTTGTCTGTGACATCTTTTGATTATCTGCTATCACTGCTTGCTTGTCCCTACAACCACCACCACACCCCCCCACTTCTCTCCCCCCACCCCACCCCCACCTTAAACCAGCTTATATTTCACCCCTCTCCTATTTTTACTTAGTTCTGTTGAAGGATCATGAGGACTCGAAACGTCAACTTTGTTCTTCTCCGCCGATGCGGCCAGACCTGCTGAGTTTTTCCAGGTAATTCTGTTTTTGCGCTGGAGACCGATTGTGACGTTGGCACAGGAGGCAGTCTGTCGGCTCAGGAACCAACTCCTGCAGATGCTGCAAAAGTAGAGCCAGCATCGAACTTTGTCCCAGATAATCAGGGAGCTGGATTTATCCTCCACCCTCCTTTTGTTGAACAAGGATGTGACATTTGTAATTATCCAGTCCTCTGACACCACCCCATGTGTCTAAGGAAGATTGATAAGATAATGGCAAGTGCCTCTGCAATTTTAGCCCTACCTTCCCTCAGTAGCCTCAGATACCTGTTTACTCACTTGAAGAGAGAACTGGAGAATGCTGGAAAAACTCAGCAAGTCTGACAGCATCTGAGGCGAGAGAAGCACGGTCAACATTTCGAGCCCGTATGATCCCCCTTCAGAGAACAAGAAGATCCCATCAAACAAATCACCTTTAGCCAGTTTCGTTCTGCCCTTGGGATTCCTTGTGTGGTCGGAGGTTGGGATTGGTCAACACAATCTCAGCCTCTGGGCTTTTGTGTTTTACACTGAGGGGGTAAAAGGGGCTTTTTCTGGCAGCCATAGGGGAGGAAGCACTGAAGTGACTCTTTTTTAAAATTTAAATTATTTATAAAATGCCCCCTCCCCACCCTCTCTCAGTTACAACAACCCTCCTATTTCAATATAAAAGAAAAAAATAATTGGGATGTCAGCAATGCCATTGAAGGATGAAGAGGAGGGAGGGAGCCCAAGATGGTGGCAGATGCATTGCAGGTAAAGGGGCTCCGACTGTCTGTGAGAGAGAAGGAATGTGAGAAGGGGGAAAGAGAGAGAGGGAGATTGAGGAAGGAGAAGCTGGATTGGTGGGGGAAGGACAAGAGAGACAAGAGTTTGGGAAACAGGCAGCATTGTTCAATTTCACACTTACAGCTTATTTTCTTCATTAAAATGATATCCCAACTTTTTAAAAATATATATTTATTTTTCCTTCTGAAACCCTCCTCCTGGGCCTGGCTTTCACATTTACAAACCACAACTGGAACAACAATAACCAAAAAGAGAAAGGAAAGTTAAATCCTTTCCAAAGGCTTTCTTCCTCTTTCATATTTGTCCAACCAATTATTTTGTGAGCAAAGCTTAGAGATTTGGAGCAGAGGGTGAAAAAATATTGTGGGGGAAATCCAGTTTTTTGCTGCTCCCCTTTGATTTTTCTTTAGCTGTTGCTGCTACGGAAGTCTCTGCTGTATACATGCTGTTTTGGCTGTCGTGTGTGTCTTTGCTTCTTAAAACCAAAGTGTTGGTGAGTGGAAAAAGTCAGGATTCAGTCGATGCAGAAGAGCCCAATGTTCCAGACCTTGAGTTTGCTTTAATATCAGTCACTGGAGGAGGTGAATGGGGAAGGGGGGTAGGTGAATGAAGAAAAACTGTTTAATGGTTGTTGCACTCCTGGCCGCATGCTCAACATTGAGTCTCTCCTTTCTTTGATATCCTTTAATGGAGATGTAGAGCATGTTTGCAAGTTGCTGCTTCATAAACTGATGGCCTTCTAACATAAATCTTTTGAATTGAGGAACCCCTGAAAACCAAAAAGTAACTCCTGAAATTCAAAAAGTAGCCCTCAAGAAAAGTAAATTATTTTGACCCCTACCACACACCATCCTGACTTGTAACTATTTTACCGTCTGTTCACTGTTGCTGTGTCAAAATCCTCAGATTCCCTTCCTAACAGCACTAACCTACAGCACATGGACTACAGCAGTTCAGGGTGGCGGCTCACCATCACCTTCTCAAGAGGCAGTTAAGGATGGGTAATATATGCCAGCCTTGTCAGTGACACACATCCTGAGAATGGATTTAAAAAACAAACTAAACCCGAGGCTCTGCTAACATTCTGGCGAGTCTGCATTACACTCCTTCCATGACGAGTATATCTAATTGAAATTATGGTGCCCAGAACTGTAACAATACTGCGGATTTTCAACTTCAGGCTAGATTTGTCTTCTCCATCATGCCTATGTTACCCACTTTGTCCTCGTTTAGTGCAAAGGCAGATGAGTTGATTTTTCAACAGGCACATATACGGAATATGAAATTGCTGCCTGCTTTTTTGGAGATTATTAATATTAGCATCAACAAATCCCACCCAACCCCACCCCACCACCCTCATCCCATAATCACCATAATTAATATGGATCAATCATGATACAAAATCAAAATATTGAGGATGCTGGAGATGTGAGATGAAGACAGATAATGCTTATGCAGTCCCTCAGGATCGAGGATGACTTGCTTCCTCTCCGGTTTGATAGGTTCTGTGATGGCTGATAAGTCCAATGTGCGATCTGCAGACTCTGCCACAGAAGGGTTGTTGAGATGGGGTGTTTGGAGGTTTGTGCGCTCCCTCAGACGCCTCAACTTTGCCTCTGAGAGACTTAGTTAGGAATCTGCAATGTGTTTAGTGCCTTCCCAGATGAGCCTTCATTTCGACCAGTCACAAGCCAGGGTCTCACATGAGTCTGCAGGGATGTTTGACCCCTTCAGAGACACTTTGAGGAGATTCCTGAAGCGTTTTCACTGTCCTCCTGGAACTCTCCTGACGTGACCGAATTCCGAGTAGTGAGGTTGCTTCGGGAGGCTGGTGTCGGGTATACGAACATGTCCCGCCCAGTGGAGCTGGTTTTGAGAGATTAGCCCCTCAATGCTAGCCATGTTGGCTTGGGAGAGGACGCTGCTGGTGGATTGTCTTTTTTGCCACTGGATTTGGAAGATCTTGTGAAGATCTTGCAGAGAAACTGTTCCCACTGGTGGGAGGATTGAGGACCAGACGGCAGATTTAAGGTTAATTGGAGAAGAAACAAAGGTGAGGAAATGTTTCTCACACAGCGAGTGGTTAGGATCTGGATACACTGTCTGAGGGGGTAGTGGAGGAGGTTCAGTGGTTAGGATCTGGATACACTGAGAGGGTAGTGGAGGCAGGTTCAGTGGTTAGGATCTGGATACATTGCCTGAGAGGGTAGTGGAGGCAGGTTCAGTGGTTAGGATCTGGATACACTGTCTGAGGGGGTAGTGGAGGAGGTTCAGTGGTTAGGATCTGGATACATTGCCTGAGAGGGTAGTGGAGGCAGGTTCAGTGGTTAGGATCTGGATACATTGCCTGAGAGGGTAGTGGAGGCAGGTTCAGTGGTTAGGATCTGGATACATTGCCTGAGAGGGTAGTGGAGGCAGGTTCAGTGGTTAGGATCTGGATACACTGTCTGAGAGGGTAGTGGAGGCAGGTTCAGTGGTTAGGATCTGGATACACTGTCTGAGAGGGTAGTGGAGGCAGGTTCAGTGGTTAGGATCTGGATACACTGTCTGAGGGGGTAGTGGAGGCAGGTTCAGTGGTTAGGATCTGGATACATTGCCTGAGAGGGTAGTGGAGGCAGGTTCAGTGGAGGCTTTCAAAAGGGAGGTAGACTGTTATCTGAAAAGGAAGAATGTGCAGGGTTACGGGGAGAAGTCAGGGAAATGGCATTAAGGGAATTGCTTATTTGGAGAGCTGGTGTGGCCACGATGGGCCGAATGGCCTCCTTCTGTGCTGTAACCCTGCTGTGATTCTGTGACTGTTGCAGTTAATTGTGCACTCGCTGGTGTTTCAGCAGGTGAGAGGAACGGGTGAATCTCTTTTCACACACGGAGCAGGTGAACTGACCTTTCCGGTGGTGGACTCGCTGGTGTCTGAGGAGGCTTCCTGCCTGTGTGAACGCCTTCTCACAGTGAGAGCTGCTGAACAGTCTCTCTAGGGTGTGAACATGTCGATGCTTTCACAGATCTTTGGCGATTTAAAGCTCTTCTGGCAGTCGGGACATTTGAATGGCCTCTCATCAGTGTGAATAAGCTGGTGCTCACACTGGAAGGATGCCAGAGTGAAGGCCTTCCCACATTCGGGGCAAGTGAAGGGCCTCTCCCCGGTGTGCAGGCATCAGTGACTCAGTGGGGCCAAGTGCTGGGTGAATACCTTCCCGCACTCAGAGCAGACGAATGGCCTCTCCCTGGTGTGGACCGCCTATGCATCTTGAGGTGGCCCGACTGGCTGAACCCCAACTCACACACCCAGCAGGTGAAGGGCCACTCCCCATTGTGACTGTATCTGTACATCTCTAGCTCAAAGGGAAAGCTGAATCACCTCATACAGTCACTGCACACAGACAGCTGCTCCCCAGTGTGACTGCGTCTGTGCATCTGCAGCTCGGAGGGGAAGCTGAATCTCCTCGTACAGTCACTGCACGCATATGGTTGCTCACAGTGTGGACCCGCTTGTGCCTCCTCAGGCTGGAGGCTCAGCTGAAGGAGCACTCACACTCAGAGCAGGATAGGGCTTGTCCACACTGTGATCACTCATTCCCCTTGCCACGAGCAAAGGCCCACGATATTCAGGACCTGGTGAATCGAGGGACTTCCCCTCTTCGGATAAACACCCTGATAAACAAGTTCACATCAGCTAAATTCAACAGCTAAATTCAGAACAGACAATTTACTATCTCAAATTCTTTAAAGGGTCATGTGATCACAAGAAATAGGAGGAGTAGGCCATTTGGCCCAACAGATCTGCTCTGCCATTCAATAAGATCCTGGCTGATCTTCATTCCACTTTGATTAAGTGAGTGGGCAAGAGAGTTTTAGGGGCTGCAGGAGGTTATAGGGAGAGGGGTGGGGAGGCCATGGGGAGGGATTTGAAAACAAGGATGAGAATTTCAAAATCAAGGCGATGCTGGACTGGGAGGTCAGTGTCAAGTCAGCGAGGACAGAGGGTGATTAGCAGACGAGTGAGGACACTCTCATGGTCACCTGTCCCTTGAGCCCCCATGGCACAGAGAGCAATGGTGTCCCTTTAAATGTTGAATGATTACCCCGAGATGACACTGTCCCTTTTACTTGCAAAGCAACTCCCTCCCTAACAGCACTGTGTGTGTACCCACACCACATGGGACTGCAGCGGTTGGATGTTGGATAAGCAGTTTGATAAGTTAGTAACAGTGGAGGAATGGAGAGGGATGATGGTGAGGTAGAGCTGGGCATTGTCAGTGTACATGTGAAAACTAACACGGTGCTTTTGGATGATGTCACCTAGTGGCAGCATGTAGATGAGAAATAGGAGGGTCCAAGGATAGATCCTTGGGGGACACCAAGTTCAAGTACTTTGGAGAGGAAAGGGAGGTTGGAGATTGGGCAGCAGTTTGCAAAGACAGTGGAGCCAAGGGTTGTATTTTTTTCAGGAAGGGGAGGATTGTGTTTTAAAGATAAGAGGGGCAAAACCAGAAGAGAGAGAGCACTGTTAGCAATATCAGCAACAGGGGGAAGTTGGATGGTCAGCAGTTTAGTGGGAATAGGATTGAGGGATAAGGAAGTGGGTCTCATGGACAAAATCAGCTCTGACGGGGCATGATGGGAGATAGGAGAGAAACTGGAGAAAGATGCGAGTTCAGGGCTCAGACAAGGGGAAACATTAGGTACAGTTTGTCCTGGTGGGCTAGTGAAAGGGAGGGAAGCAGCAGAGGCAGCTGATCAGATTGTCTCAATCTTAGTGACAAAGAAGCTCCATGAGCTCCCCACACTTGTTGTTGGAGATGAGGAACAGTGAACAAATGGAACCAACTTGTGTTTGGGATATTAAAAAGATACAACATACTCTGTGCTTAACAGAAAGCTTGTTTATTTGACTTTTATGCACAATATTAACACCTATTACTGCTCTGGAGTTTATTAACATCAGCAATGAATATCATTCAGTCCCGGATTTTATTAACAGCAAAATCCAACTCCAGCTATCATTTATGAACTCGCTGGTGTCTCAGTAGGATGGATGACTGAGAGAATGCTTTCCCACACTTGGAGCAGATGAATGGCCTCTCCCTAGTGTGAACTCGCTGGTGTGTCAGCAGGTTAGATGACTGAGTGAATCCCTTCCCGCACTCAGTACAGGTGAACGGCCTCACCCCAGTGTGAATTCGCTGGTGTACAGTGAGATGAGATGATCGCCTGAACCCAGTCCCGCAGTGAGAGCACCTGAACGGTCTCTCATCAGTGTGAACACGTTGATGGCGCATCAGTTCCCTGGAACTTTTATAGCACTTCCCACACTCTGGGCATTTGAAAGGTCTCTCGTCAGTGTGAACTTGCTGGTGTGTCAGCAGGTTGGATGAACGAGTGAATCCCTTCCCACACACAGAGCAAGTGAATGGCCTCTCCCCAGTGTGAACTAGCTTGTGTGCCATGAATTGGGATGACTGAATGAATCTCTTCCTACATACAGAGCAGGTGAAAGGCCTCTCCCCAGTGTGAATTCGCTGGTGTACAGTGAGCTCGGATGATCGTCTGAACCCAATCCCACAGTGAGAACACTTGAATGGTCTCTCCTCAGTGTGAACACATTGATGGGACATCAATTCCCCAGAACTTTGATAATACTTCCCACAGTCTGGGCATTTAAAAGGTCTCTTGTCAGTGTGAACTCGCTGATGTCTCAGCAATTTGGATGACTGAGTGAATTCTTTCCCACACTCAGAGCAGGTGAATGACCTCACTCCAGAGTGAACTTGCTTGTGTTCCATGAGGTGGGATGTCTGAGTGAATCCCTTCCCACACTCGGAGCAGGTGAACGGGCTCTCCCCACTATGAACTGACTGGTGTACAGTGAGTTCAGATGATTTCCTGAACCCAATCCCGCAATGACAGCATTGAACGGTCTCTCGTCAGTGTGAACACGTTGATGGGATGTCACTTCCCAGGAGCCTTTATAGCACTTCTCGTAATCTAGGCGTTTAAAAAGACTCTCCTGAGTGTGAAGCCGTTTGTGTGTCATAAGGTGGGATGACTCAGTGAATCACTTCCCACATATGGAGCATTTGAACAATCTCTCCTCAGTATGAATTTGCCAGTGAGCCAACAGTTTGGATGACAGAGTGAATCCCGTATAACATAGAGAGCAGGTGAACGACCTCTTGCTGGTGTGACTGCATCAATGAGTTTCCAGCTCAGACGGGTAACTAAATCTCTCCTCACAGACCCAACTTTTCCACGGTTCCTTCTCAGTATATTTGAATTTGTAGATCGTGAGGCCAGGTGATGAGCTGAAGCCTCCTCCACACAGAGAACATTTTCATCCGCGATGAACAATGCTTTTTCCTTCCATGTTCAAAATCCAATGATAATCAAGTTACCACTAACTGGGTGCCTCATCACATCCTGATGTGATGTTTTGTTTGAGTTTCTCGACTGCAAATCCTCCTTTTCTAATACCATGTGAAATTGAGTTAAAACAGAAAAAAAGAGATTGAGAGAGAATCCACAAAGACGAGTTGTGAAATTGAGTTGAACGATTCTGGTAATTTGTGGGGTCGGCACTAGGAAAAAGTGACTATGAAAACTGCTGGATTGTCATAAAAACCCAACTGGTTCACTAATGCCCTTCAGGAGAGGCAACCTGTTACCCAGCCTGGACCTACATAAGACACTGCCCTCTATGGGAGGAAAGAGAGAGACAGAGAGACAGGCAAATGGATAGAGAGAGAGAGAGAAAGGTAGGGGCAAAGGAGGGGGATTTTATATATCTATATCAGAACTTTTACAGAACTTCCCAAATCCTCAACCTCCACCACCCAGAAGAACCAAGATAGGAGGTGTATGTGATCAGATCATCTCCAAGTTCCTCTCCAACTCATACACTATCCTGACTTTTCTGACATCCAGTATTGGGTGAACAGAAATTTCTACCAATTAAATATTAGGAAGATGAATCCCTGCTACAAACTTCACTCCCTATTCACTGACTCGATCCCTCTGCCCAGCGACTGTCTGAGGCTGAACCAAACTGTTCACAACCTCATGTGTCATGTTTCACCCCAAACTGAGCTTCCAACAACATAACCACGTTTTCACTGAGACTGCCTATTTCCACCTCAGTAACATTGCCTGACTCCACCCTAGTCTCAGCTCATCTGCTGCTGAAACCATCATCCATTCCTTTGTTACCTCTAGCCTTAATTGTCCAAATACAGTCCAAGCCAACCTCCCACATTCACGCTCCCCATAATCTTGAGGTGATCCTACAATCTGCTATTCCCACCAAGTCTTGTTCACCCATCACCCCTGTGCTCACTGACTGACAAAGGTTGCTATTTAAAAAGAACCAACATTTTCAAATTGTCATTGTTGTTTTCAAATCTGTCCACGCCTGCGATCATCCCTATCACTGTAATCATATCCAGCCACATAAACCTTCAAGATCTTTGTATTCATCTAATTTTGGCCTCTTGAGCTTTTCCAATTTTAATGGCTCCACCATCAGTCGCTGTTCTTTCAGTTGTCGACACACCAAGCTCTGGAATTTCACCCTTGAACCTCTCCGCCTCTCTATCTCAATTTCCTCTTTTAAGATACTCCTTAAAACCCACCTCTGTGACCAAGATTTTGGTCACTTGCCCTAATATCCCCTTATATGGCTTGATGCTTTTGTGCCTTGGAATGTTCTATTACATTAAAGGTGCTAAATAAATGCACATTATTGCTGTTGATTTGGACATACACCAGCATTCCTTCATCATCACTGGGTGTATAACCTGTCACTCCTTATCTAACAGTATTGTGGGACCAGCTTCACCACACAGACTGCAGTGGTTCAAGAAGGTCAAACAGCATCTTCTCCACAGGTAACTGGGGATTGGCAGGTAACTCCTGGTCTTGTTAATGACACCCTAACTCCAAGAATACATTTTTAAAATATGTACATGTAAAATAGATTAAAACCATCTACAGAAATACTTGTTCCTGAAACAATATCCTGTTACGTTGTATGGACAGTGTCCGTTGTGCAACCTGATCTCCCCGAGAATCTACCTCCCTTGCCAATTTCACATCTGAAATTGCCGGGCCTGACTGGGTTCTAAGGTTCTCGAGGTTAAACCCAGCAGCTTCTGCTCCATCTCCACTCCAGCTCAAACTGATGTCAATACCTAAAGGGAATTGAAGCCACTGAAGAGAATAAAACTGCTGGGCAATCAGGAAAGGGTTGGGGAGTGGGACTTGTTGATTGTTCTTGCACAGCGCCAGCACAGGAATGATGGCTAAATGGCCTCCTTATATATTGTAATCATTCCATGACCGGATGGAAAAGGCTCAACACTGGAGGCCAGGGAGCAACTTTTCCAACCAACACCCAACCCAATACAGATCAGTTCTTAATTGGTCCATCTCTGTTTCTAGATTTGGTTATGTGAGCAAAATCTGCAATAAAACAAAAACAAAATACTGCAGCTGCTGGAAATCAGAAATAAAAGGAGCAAATGCTAGAAATACTCAGCAGGCCAGGCAGAGTTAATGTTTCAGGATGTGCAGAATGAATTACGTGGAATGAAAATGGAGCAAAATTTGACGGGAAATGTACACTCAGAGGTGGAGGAAAAATTATCTCTAGTGCAGGAAAACAATTCCTGACCATGGGAAGATAAAGCTGGTAAATCAACAGTGAACACACTGGGGAGTGGCATAGTGATAGTGTCACTGCAGTAGTAATCCAAAGGCCCAGGTTAATGCTCTGGGGTTCAAATCTCACCATGACAGATGGTGGAATGTGAATTCAATTCATAAAATCTGGAATTAAAAGCTAATCTCAATAATAGTGACCATGGTCATAAAAGCCCATCTGGTTCATTCCGCCGACCTCCTTACCTGTTCTGGTCTACACGTGAGACCAGACCAACAGCAGTGTGGTTGTCTCTTAACTGCCCTCTGAAATGGCCGACCAATTATGGATGGGCAACAAATGCTGGCTTTGCCAGCAACTACATGAAAGAATAAATTGAAAAAGATTGGTGGGGGGTGGACACTGGTAGAAAACTTCATTTAGACAGAGTTGGTGGAAATAACAGTAAAAGACCAAACATAGTTAAAATACACCCATTATTCGAAGCAGAATAAGTTAGACAATGGGGGAGGGCGCGGGGAGTGGCAGAGGTGAAACAGAGCAATGGATCGACATGGATTCAGATCCACAATAGAGGAGTCACACCAGCCTCAGAGACATGGAATCAGAGCACAGCACTAAAAGCCCTAAGTCTAAATTGTAGATGAATGCTCAACTGTACTCACCTCTGAAATAATTTCACCGTTTTCAAATTTAAAATCTCCTGCTGGAGCCTGCAGCTGGAAAGATGTCAGAAGCACTGGAAGCGCCTGGAAAAGGAGATTACAAAAGTTATATGTGTCAGTCAAGGTAAGAAATTCAGAAGAGACAAACATTCTCTTGGTTTGAGTTTGCTGTGTGTATATCCTCCCCTTCTAACCACCTGTAAAATGAGATTCTAACATGCATCATTGTCAGTCCAGGATAGAAATTCACAACGTCTCTCCTCCTGGCCCAGAATTACTTAAGCAGGAACAAACTTGTATTGGAAGCAAGTCAGAGAAGGTTCATGAGGTTGATTCCTGGAATGAGAGGGTTCGTCTTAGGAGGAAAGGTTGAGCAAGTTGGGACTATACTCTGAAACATCTAAAATTCTGAGGGCTCTTTACAGGGGAGATGCTGACAGGATGTGTCTCATTGGGGAATCTAGATGAGGGGCCACAGTTTAAAAATAAGACATCTCCCATTTAACACTAGATGAGGAGAAATTTCTTCCCTCAGAGGGTCATTAGTCATTGGAATTCTCTTCTCCAGAAAGCAGTGGAGACTGAATCATTGAATTAAGTCAAGGATGAGTTAAGCAGATTTTACATCTACAATGGAGTCAAGGGTTATGGGGGCAGGCAGGAGAGTGGAGTTAAGGCCACAATCAGATCAACCATGACTTTATTGAATGGCAGCGCAGGCTCAATGGGCCGAATAGTCGATTCCAGCTCCTACTCTGATGTTCTTAGGAAGGCCACGTGTGCCCTGCAGTACCTTACTGCTCTATAGATGCCAGCTCTCAACCTGGGCCTATCACCTGCTCCTTTGTGCAGAGTGAGAATAGAATCAATGAGTCAATAATTTTCTCTCCTAGTTACTGGGACCCTGAAGCCCCACCCAGTATCTGCGTAACAAACATGGCCTCCTCCGGAGGTCCCCAGCCTCACAGATGCCAGTCTTCAGCCAATTCGATTCACTCCACGTGATATCAAGAAATGGCTGAAGGTGCTGGATACTGCAAAGGCTATGAGCCCTGACAACATTCCGGCAATAGTACTGAAGACTTGTGCTCCAGAACTTGCCGCGCCCCTAGCCAAGCCGTTCCAGTACAGCTACAACACTGACATCTACCCGGCCATGTGGAAACTTGCCTAGGTACGTCCTGTACACAAAAAACAGGACAAATCCAACCCGGACAATTACCGCCCCATCAGTCTACTATCATCAGTAAAGTAATGGTAGGGGTCATCAACAGTACTATCAAGTGGCACTTGCTCAGCAATAACCTGCTCACTGATGTCCAGTTTGGGTCCCACCAGGGCCACTCAGCTCCTGACCTCGTTACAGCCTTGGTTCAAACATGGACAAAAGAGCTGAACTCCTGAGGTGAGGTGAGAGTGACTGCCCTTGACATCAAGGCAGCATTTGACCAAGTGTGGCATCAAGGAGCCCTAGCAAAACTAGAGTCAATGGGAATCAGGGGGAAAATTCTCCGCTGGTTGGAGTCATACCTAGCACAAAGGAAGATGGTTGTGGTTGTTGTAGGTCAGTCATCTCAGCTCCAGGACATCACTGCAGGAGTTCCTCAGGGTAGTGTCCTAGGCCCAACCATCTTCAGCTGCTTCATCAATGACCTTCCTACCATCAAAAGGTGAGAAGTGGGGATGTTTGTTGATGATTGCACAATGTTCAGCACCATTCATCAATCCTCAGATACTGAAGCAGTCCAAGTCCAAATGCAGCAAGACCTGGACAATATCCAGGCTTGGGCTGACAAGTGGTAAATAACATTCACGCCACACAAGTGTCAGGCAATGACCATCTCCAACAAGAAAGAATCCAACCATTGCCCCTTGATGTTGAATGGCATTACCATCACTGAATCTCCCACTATAAACATCCTGGGGGTTACCATTGACCAGAAACTGAACTGGACCAGCCATATAAATACTGTGGCTACAACAGCAGGTCAAAGGCTAAGAATCATGCGACAAGTAACTCTCCTCCTGACTCCCCAACACCTGTCCACCATCTACAAGGCTCAAGTCAGGAGCGTGATGGAATACTCCCCACTTGCCTGGATAAGTACAGCTCCCACAACACTGAAGAAGCTGGATACCATCCAGGACAAAGCAGCCTGCTTTTTTGGCACCACATCCACAAACATTCACTCCCTCCACCACCGACGCACCATCTATAAAATGCACTACAGGAATTCACTAAGGCTCCATCAACAGCACCTTCCAAACCCACGACTGCTACCATCTAGAAGGGGAAGAGCAGCAGATAGATGGGAACACCACCACCTGGAAGTTCCCCTCCAAGTCACTCACCTTCCTGACTTGGAAATATATCCCATTCCTTCACTGTCGCTGGGTCAAAATCTTTGAACTCCCTCCCTACCAGCACAGTGGGTGCACCTAAACCACAGCAACTGCAGCGGTTCAGGAAGGCAGCTCAGCACCACCTTCTCAAGGGCAACTCGGGATGGACAGTAAATGCTGGTCCAGCCGGTGATTCCCACATCCTGCGAATGAATAAAACAAATGGCCGCCCTCGCGCTCCACTGAACCGAGGCCGTTAACCTGGGCCTGGTCCAGGGGAATAAGACCTGGGGTTGCAAACACGGGACCTTCAGGGTCTGATTCAGGGATTGCGGCCTTCACAATGTGTTTATGAAGCTTCCCCACCCGCGCCTTCCGGCTCCATTCCTCCCCTGCCGCCCCGCCGCCTCTCACCCATTTCCTGAAGCTGGTCACGCACACTGAGGAGCCCTAAGCAAAGTGACACTGCGCATGCTCCAGAGACAGGCCAGCTCTGCGCCTGCGCACTGGACTCCTGTGGCCTGAATAGAGCACATTCCCAGCCGCAAGATATGTTGGGTAATAGCAGCGCCATTGAAGGGTCGAAATGTCCTCTAAACTGTCCCTCCTCCCTAGTGATTGTAACTCTAATTAATTTTCCCCAGTTTCCTCCTCTGAAGATGCGGACTCTATAGATCAGTTTCAGTCATCTATTGGTCTCCACAATATGTCACTCAGGTGTCTCAATCCTTATGCCAAAAGTCAACAAACCGCTTCGTTAAGGGGGCGTCACAGTCAAATCCGGTGAAGACCCACATACACTTTGTGTCAGGCTCACATCCTGCTTCGTAATGGCGGCCGCGGCTCCCACAAACCATCGCGGTGGGAAAATCGCTCTGTCTGCAGTGCAAGCGAGCTGGCTGGGACTGCGCATGTGCGCGGTGAGAGGCGGGGCGCTGCGTCTGAGCGGCGAAGCGAGAGGTGCGCATGTGAGGAAATACGGCAGACTGCACATGTACAGAGAGAGCTGGGGAACAGAAGAAAAGCCGAGCTCTAATTGATTGGAGGACCCGAGCCTTTCGGTCTTCCAGCTGTTTCCATTAGCCAATAGCTCAGAGCGTCTCGAGATCAAAGTCTCTCAGGTGGTCGGGTGCAGGTTCCTCACTGACGTCATGCGGGAAATTGACCAATGGAGAGCACTGGAGGACTGGAAGCAAACTGGTCCTCCAGCCAATCAGAGCACGGACTTGGTGTAAATGGCGATTTGACTTCAACGACATGAAAACTTCTTTCTGTGTCCAACATCTGTGAGTAAAACAGTTTCTTTTCGTTCCCTTTCCATTTCTTTGCTGATTTTTGGTTTAATTATGTTGATTTTAGTTTGGTTGTTACAGTAAAAGTTTTTATAAAATGAAATTTTGCCCTCGGAGAATTGTTTGAGAATTTGTTTATTTTAAAATGATCAGTCTCCATGAGGATCGTAACAACATCAATATGTCTAGCATTGTTATATTATACATATTAGATATATTATTTATGCTTCTATAATAAAGTACATTTATTATTTTTTGTCTTGGTGTATAGTACTGTAGCTACGCTATATATTTCCAATCATAGAGTCATTATGGCACAGAAAGTATTCAGTCAGCCACTTGAGTCCATGCCAACTCACTGTAGAGTGATCCTGTCAGCCCTATTACCTCTCTATATCTCCAATCCTCTGCAAATTTACTTCCTTCAAGTCTATGGAATTCATTACCGCAGAAGGCTGTGAAGGCCAGGTCATTGAGTGTATTTAAGACCGATATAGATAGGTTCTTGATTGGTGAGGGGATCAAAGGTTATGGGGAGAAGGCGGGAGAATGGGGTTGAGAAAATTATCAGCCATGATTGAATGGCGGAGCAGACTCGATGGGCCGAATGGCCTAATTTCTGCTCCTATGTCTTATGGTCTTCAAGTGCCCATCCAATTTTGTTTTGAAACCGTTCACCTTGGCATCCACCAGCCATGTAGGCAGCAAGTTCCACTCGCTGCTTAAATAAGGTTTAGTCCTCATATTCACCCATCAATTAATGTCTTAATGTATTTTGCACAAATTTTGAGTCCAGTAATATCAATATATTAAATATATTAATGGCATGAAGATTTTCTTTTCTTTGTGCCCAGGGCAGAAAACGGTGAATTGGGAGGGTTTATATTTGGTATAACAGAAAGAGAATGGAGGGAGTGTGTGCGGGGTGGAGAGTTACAGCTTCAGGGGAACAAGAGATGAAAGAATGATCCATAGAAGCTAGAATTGTCTGTTCAGTGTTGACTTTTGTAACTCCTTTTGCAGGATGTTAGAAGGGGAGGATCTACAGATAGAAATCTCAAACCAAACATCACATCAAGACCTGACGGAGCCACTCGATTCATCGGGACTTGAATTTTATTGACCATTGATTCTGGAAGGAAAAATGTTTGTGTATTCCATCTGCTTCAAAAGGTCTTCAACATCACTGTGACTGGAAAAGCATTGAGACACGCATGCACGCACATACACACACACGCCCCTACGTGAGAGTTTCCAGTTCACTCACTGTAAAAACAGCTTTACACAACCTGGGATAACGTTCATAGTGGTGAGAGACCAAGCAATCGTTCTGTATTTGGACGAAGCATCAAAACAGGGGAGACAAAAGGATACGTGCGCGATGGAGAAACCGTGGAAATGTGGGGACTGTGGGAAGGGATTCCATTCCCCATCTGCACTGGAGACGCACCGATGTGTTCACACTGGGGACCGGCCTTTCACCTGCCCTGAGTGTGGGAAGGGTTACACTCAATTATCTGGCCTGCTGCAACACCAGTGAGTTCACACTGGGGAGTGTCCATTCACCTGCTCTGTGTGTGGGATGGACTTTACTCAGTTATCCAGCCTGCAGACACATAATCGTGTTCACACTGGAGAGAAGCCGTTCACGTGCTGTGTGTGTGGTAAGGGCTTCCGTCATACATCCAGCCTGCAGAAGCACTGGCGATTTCACACCAGGGAGAAGCTGTTCACCTGCTCCATCTGTGGGAAGGGATTCAGTCAGTCATCCAGCCTGCTGAGACACCATGGCAGTCACACCAATGAGAGACCTTTCAAATGCTCTGACTGTGGGGGTGGCTGCTTTAATGGCCCACCAGCGCACTCACACTGAGGAGAGACCGTTCAACTGCTCTCGCTGCACAAAGCGGTTTAGAACGTCATCCAGCCTGAGCAGACACCAGCGAATCCACACTGGGGACAAGCCATTCATCTGCTCAGTGTGTGGGAAGGAATTCATTCAGTCATCCACCTTAGTAACACACAAGCGAGTTCATACTGGAGAGAGGCCATTCACCTGCTCCGTGTGTAGGAAGGGATTCACTCAGTCAACCCACCTGCTGACACACCAGCGAGTTCACAAGTGATTACAGGGGTTGGATTCTGCTGTTATTGCTGCTGTTAATCACACCCAGGACTGAACCATATTCATTCTGATAGTTGGTGAAGTGGGAAGGTTGGAGGGTTTCTTTCTGCTGTACTGGCCGGTCATTCAACTTTGCTGATGGTCTTTGAGCCTGGGAGTGCACATTTCCACTGCAATGATCCACAAAAGCTGATAAAGGACATTTATTTCATCCTGGGTAGTAAATAGTGTTTTGCCCACCATTACAGGTAGATCTAAAATAAATAAATTTGTCTCTGTTCCATTGACTGGTAAAAGTAGGGAAAATCCCAAGATATTCTATAAGTATATCAATGGGAAGAGGATAACCAGGGAAAGAGTAGGGCCCATTCGGGACCAAGGGAGCAGTCTATGGTTGGAGCCAGAGGACATCGATAGAATGTAGAACGGATACTTCACATCCGTCTTCACCCACAAGAATGAGGATGAAGGTATGGAATTCGGGGAGAGGGACTGCGCCGTTCTTGAACAAATTGATATAGGGAGTGACAAGGTATTGGAGGTGTTGGCAGGCTTAAAAATGGACAAATCTCCAGATCCGGATGATTTGTGCCCCAGACTGCTGAGGGAGGCAAGGGAGGAGATCGAGGGGTTCTGACCCAAATTTTTAATTCCTCTCTGGCTATGGGGGAGGTGCCAGAGGACTGGAGAACAGCTAATGTGGTTATACTATTTAAGAAGTGTTGTAGAGATAAGCCAGGGAACTACAGTCCAGTGAGTCTCACATCAGTGGTAGGGAAACTATTGGAGAATATTCTGAAGGAGAGAATCTATCTCCACTTAGAGAGGCATGGTTTGATCAGGGATAGTCAGCATGGCTTTGTCAGAGGGAGGTCATGCCTAACACATTTGATTGCATTTTTTGAGGAGGTGACCAGGTGTGTAGATGAGGGTAGTGCAGTTGATGTAGTTTATATGGATTTTATTAAAGCCTTTGACAAGGTCCCACATGGGTAACTTATAAAGAAGGCAAATGCACATGGGATACAGGGTAATTTGATAAGGTGGATTCAAGATTGACTTAGTTGTAGGAGACGGAGTTTGATGACAGAAGGATGCTTTAGTGACTGGGAGCCAGTGTCCGGGGCGCACCACAGGGATCTGTGCTGGGTCCCCTATTATTCATCATTCATGGAAACAACATAGGTGACTATGTGGGGGGTAGGATTAGTAAGTTTGCAGATGACACAAAGATTGGCCGGGTGGTTAACAGTGAGGTTGAGTGTCTTGGGCTACAGGAAGATATAGACGGGATGGTCAAATGGGCAGCTGAGTGGCAGATAAAATTTAACCCTGAAAAGTGTGAGGTGATACACTTTGGAAGGAGTAATTTGACAATGAAGTATTCAATGAATGGCATGACTCTAGGAAGTTCTGAGGAACAAAGGGACCTTGGCCTGTGTGTCCATAGATCTCTGAAGGTGGAGGGGCATGTTAGTGAGGTGGTGAAAAAGGTATTTGGGACACTTACCTTTATCAATCAAGGCATAGATTACAAAAGTAGGGAAGTCATGTTGGAGTTGTATAGAACCTTGGTGAGGCCACAGCTGGAGCAGTGCAGTTCTTGTCACCACATTATAAGAAGGATATGATTGCACTGGAGAGGGTGCAGAGGAGATTCACCAGAATGTTGCCTGGGATGAAACACTTAAGGTATGAAGAGAGGTTGGATAGACTTGGGTTGTTTTTGTTGGAGCAGAGAAGACTGAGGGGCGACCTGATCGAGGTGTACAAGATTATGAGAGGCATGGACATGGTGGATAGGGAGCAGCTGTTCCACTTAGTTGAAGGGTCAGCCACAAGGGGACATAAATTCAAGGTGAGGGGCGGGAGGTTTAGAGGGGATGTGAGAAAAAACTTTTTACCCAGAGGGTGGTGACAGTCTGGAATGCGCTGCCTGGGAGGGTGGTGGATGCGGGTTGCCTCACATCCTTTAAAAAGTACCTGGATGAGCACTTGGCACGTCATAACATTCAAGGCTGTGGGCCAAGTGCTTGTAAATGGGATTAGGTAGGTCAGATGTTTCTCATGTGACAGTGCAGACTCGAAGGGCCGAAGGGCCTCTTCTGCACTCGGATTCTGTGGTTCTCTGAACCTAACCTTGTTGTTAAAATTCCTTATCCCTGGAATCATTCTGGTAACTCTCCTCTATACCCCCTCAGGGATCCTCACATCCTTCCTAAAATGTGGTGACTAGCACTGGACTCAATACTCTAGTTGTGGCCTAACCAGAACTTTATAAAGGTTCAGCATAACTTCCTTGCTTTTGCTATCAATACATCTATTCCTGAAGCCCAAAATCCCATTTACTTTGCTAATTCCTCTCACTCTGTCCTGCCACCTTCAATGATCTCTGCACATGAACCCCCCAGGTCCCTCTGTCCCTGCTCACTCTTTAGATATGTGCCATTAAGTCAATATTGCTTCTCCCTAATCCTTCTGTCAAAATGCATCACCTCACGCTTCTCTGTATTAAATTCCATCTGCCACTTCAAAGAATATTAACGGGAGATTTAAGTGTTGAACTGAACATACAGAGAAGAGGAGACACTGCTTTCTTTAATATGTCACCTACAATCAAAGATGATCCCTCCCAACAAATGCATGTGAGGCTCGTAGAGTACAGAAGGAGGACATTCAGCCCATCATGCTCATGCTGGCTGTGTGAATACCTAGTTTCATAATTCATATGTTTTGGAAAATAACTTTCAGTTTGGGGATTGGATTTCTTTTAAATGTAGATAGATGGAAACGCTTGGTTGAGAAATTGGTAAACACAACTCTGCTGTAAATGCACGTGAAACAAGCCTGCGTTAATTACAGTCAAAAGGTAACATTTGTCGATTCAATAAGGTCAGTGTTGATTGTGAGAAAACTTGAACAATGAGTGACCCATCGTGACTTTTTATTGTTCACAGAAGGCAGTTTGCAGGCAGTTTGGTCACTTAGCAGGAAGTGTGGGCCCAGGAGCTGAAAACTAGCTGTGGGACTAGAAGCCTTGAGGGCCATTAGGAACTAGGGGTGTTCCTAATGTTTAAATCCCTCAGCAAGAATGCAGTGAAGCTCACGCTTGGACTGAGGAGTCCACAGTTTTGAGTCTTAAATAAAGTTGGAATGTTGCTGAGCCAAAAGCCAATGGAAGGACCCCCATGAAACCTTGGAGGTTGGAGAATAGAATTAAAGTGAATTCTGGAGAGCTTTGACATTCCTTTGGGATGGTCCCAAGAACAAAAGTGAATGAAACTTCAAGATATCGTTAAGCATAAGAGAACTATTTGGGAGTCGAGGGGGAGTTAAAAAGTAGAACTGTGTTTACAGCATAAGTCTTTATGAACTATAGCATTAAATTCATAGTACTGGTTTCTAATTTTCTTTTGTTTTATATATACAGTAAAGTTTGTTTTTGTTTAAAAACATGGAATCTTGTGGTGTAATTCTTCCAGTCAATCACTGGATGTTCGAATTTCTCTTCAAACATTAAAGGTCTCGACTGGGATCATAACAATGCTCACAAAAAATATTTCAAAACAAATTGAAAAAGAAAAAAATATGGCTTTCCTTATTTTGTACAAAGCATTACATTATAAGACACCCCTCTTCCAGGATCCCCAATAATTTCTTATTTCGAGCACTTCTTTTCGTGAAACAAAATGATAATTGATGACTAACAACGGAACTAATTGTAGTCTGTTCCAAAGCAGGAGGGCTATTGCCCAGCACAGAGGGTAATTTGGGATTTCTCCCATAGACCAGTTGATAGGGACTGTACCCTCCAAACATCTGAAGTGAATTCTTTACATGAATCGTCCATGCCAGTGCAGTTGTCAACTTGCATGTTTGGCTGATCAGCTAAGGTTTTATGCAGCATTTCATTGATCACCGTGTGATTCCTTCCACAGAGTCCATTGATAAAGGACTTTCAACTGAGGTGCTCATGAACATAATGTTCATGTTTTCACGCACGTCTCTAAACTCATTAGCAAGTTCCCCTCCATTATCAGTCAGAAACTTAATTGGTGCCCCGGGTCCAATCCCTATCCATTTCCCATGATTTGGTCTGTAATCACCCTTTTGTCCTTGCCATGTATCGTTTGAGAGAGACTAAATCAAGTAACCATATCTATAAGGTGTAGAATGAAAATATTTCTGTTTTTGTCCCATACCTTTAGATCCATTGGCAACTACCTTGTGAAAGTCATGTATTAAGGATAGGATGTGATAGCATATTCCTATACTTTTTACACATTTCACATTTTGCACTGACCTCTTCCAAGAGCCTCGTATAGTCTTCATCAACCACCCCTGCATCTTTTAGCAGGATTTTTAACCTTTGACAAGAAGTGTGAGAAAATTGTCTCTATAGCTTTGAGACAATTTGCTTTCTTTTCTCTGGTTCTTATCACTTGATGCCATTAATCCTTCTCAAACACTCTGATTAGAAACATCAGGTATTGTTAAGGGGATATGATAATGTCCTGATTGAGTAGACTACAGATCCACTGACTTTCCAAAAAATAATTGCCTTGTCTTTCTCCATGTGCAGTTGCATTTGTGCCTTTTTCATGGGAGGTTTACTCAACAGTAAGGATATCTCACCAGAGATTACATTGGTCCTGATAAAGTGGCTGACTCCAGCTATTTTGTATGGAATCACCATTCTTTAGTAATAATGTGTTGACATCACCAAACTCAAACTATGAGAACTTTCATATTCCTTAATCTTGCATCAATCCTCACTATGAGGTGAATCCGGGTAACATCTTCAGTAATCTGATCCACATACTGTCGCGGTGCAGCCATTATCTAACACAGTACAGTTGAATGAGTCTGTGACTAACATACTCATCACTGGACCCAAAGCTCCTTATGATGAGCACAAATCCTTCAGAGTGATCATTATCATCATTTTCAGCCTCAGAATTCTCAGTGTCATGTGTCACTTTGAAGACCTTGGTTTTCCACTTCGGGCAGTTCATCACATAATAACATTTTGAGTCGGAACTGAAACACCTGTTAATTGTTCCCTGGTCATTCCTGGGATTAATTCACCTATTAGTGCTGTTACAATCCTGTCTTTTGTTGTGATATCCAGATCTGCTAAAGATGCTTTCACCCTCATTGAAAAGCTGTCAACGTGGAGGCAAGGAGAAAACTAGGAGTTGAGGAAAGGAATGGTAGAGATGGTGTGATGGGTTTGGCAGGGTGATGAACTCTCATAGAGAAAATTAACGGACAGTCTGCCTTCGGAGTCCATACGAGCTGCTGATGGGGTGTTGGGTTGGGCACTGTCAGAACTGTGAAGGTGGTGGTGGGTGTGGGGGTGGGGGGTGGCATTGGAGGTTTGGGGAGGGATTGGCTGTCAGAGCTGTTGGAACACAGAAACAGTAGGGGACCGGGTTCTGCACAACCAGAAAGGTCCAAGTTACAGAACATACAGTGTTCCAGCCCAGGACAGTTAACTCTCAAATACTGGAAAATTCTGTAAAATACTGTATGGTTTATCACTCTGGAATTCCAGCCTGGGGAGGAGGGCGAGTGTGTGGGAAGAGAATTTACTACTTTGCAGGAACAAAAGAGGAAAACATGTTGCATAGAAACTAGAATTGTCTGTTCAGAATTTCTGTCCTGTATTTACAGCAATTAGTTTTGTAAACTCATTTTACAGAGTATTAGAATAGGTGGATTTACAGACAAGAGGCTCAAACCAAACATCACAGCATGAACTGACAGAACACTCGATTCATCAGGACTTGAATGGAAAATCAGCCACCTGCCTCATGACTGCCTCATTAGCCACTTCTTCTAAGACCGTAGGATGAAGTCCATCAGCACCCAGAGACTTGTTAGCCCTGCAGTTCCATCAGTTTGTTCAATGTCCCTTCTCGAGTGATTGTAGTTGCACTCAGTTCCCCTCTCCCCTCCACCTCCTGATTTACAGCTATTACTGAAGAGTTTTTTGTATCCTCTATAGCGAGGACAAAATATTTGTTCATTCCATCAACAATTTCCTTATTATCTACTATTAACTCCACACTGTCACTCTCTAGAAAATCAAAACTCACTTTACTTACTATTTTCCTTTTTAAATGCCTGTAGAAATTCTTGATACCGTTTTTACAGTTCTAGCTAGCTTCCTCTCATACACGAACTTCTTTCTCCTGCTTCACCTTTTAATCATTCTCTGCCATTCTTTATATTCTGACCAATCATCTGACCTGCCACTCGTCTTTTCGCAGTTATATGCGTTTTCCTTAAGTTTGATGCTTTCCTTAACTCTTTTAGTTAACCAAGGATGGTGGCCCTCTCCTGAGAATTTTTCATTATAGTAGGAATATAATTCTTTATAGTAGAAATATACTTACTCTGAGTAGCCAGAAATATCCCCTTATATGTCTGCCACTGCTTCTCTATTGATCCATCCCTCGAGGCTCGATCCCAGTTGGCTTCAATTAGCTCAGCTTTCATGCCCACATAGTTGCCCTCATTTAAGTTTAAAATACTGGTCATAAACCTGCTCTTCTCCCTTAATAACTGGATGTAAAACTCGATCATATTGTGGTCACTGCTACCTAGGGGTGCCTTTTCTCTGAGGTCATTAATTAATCCTGTCCCACTACACAACACCAAGTCTGATATAACCTGCTCTCTAGTTGGTTCCAGAATGTGCTGCTCTAAGGATCTCTCGAAAACATTCTATGAACTCCTCATCCAGGGTACTACTGCCAATCTGATTATTCCAGTTTATATGTAGATTAAAATCACTCATGATTATTGCCATCCCTTTATCACAAGTACCAATATTGCTTCTTGTATATTTTGTCCTACATTGTGGTTGCAGTTAGGGGGCCTGTAGACCACTCTGACTAATGACAACTTGCCCCTCATCTTGACTCCTCATCTGCACCCAAGCCGATTCTACCTCCGGATCTCCTGAACTAATATAATCTCTAAGTATTGCACTAACACCATCCTTGATTAACAATGCTACCCCTCCACCTTTAGCTTCCTGTTCTTCTTGAATATCATATACCCCTGACATTCAGGACCCAATCCTTGGCATCCATAATGGCTATCATATTTATTTACTTCAATGTGAGCTATCAATTCATTTATTTTGTTATGAATGCTATGTGCATTCAGATACAGAGCCTTTAGTTTTGTCTTTTTGTTATCTATGTAACATCTAGTCTTGACTGTTGATGTATTCTTAGGTTTTTTTCTCTCTGTCCCTTCCTGCCATTCTCTAACCCTCATTTCCCATATTACTATTTTGCTCTCCTGACTTGACTCTATCTGTTGAAATAATACATCCACCCACGATTGATCCCCCACCCCCCAACCCCGCCCACACCCTGTTTAGTTTAAAGCCCCCTCTACTTCCCCAGTTGTGCAACCTGCGCAGTTCATGTATAGACCGTACCAACGGTACAGCCCCCACTTTCCAGCACTTCTTCTCCAGTCAATCAAATTGACCCTTTGCTGTGATGTTACATTTGTTTCCTCGCGCTGTTTTCAGACTCCCGACGGCTTCTTCATTAACCGAGGTTTTCCACACACGGTTGTTGACAGGGCCCTCAACCGTGTCCGGCCCATCTCCCGCGCATCTGCCCTCACGCCTTCTCCTCCCTCCCTGAAACATGATAGGGTCCCCCTTGTCCTCATTTATCACCCCAAGAGCCTCCGCATTCAAAGGATCATCCTCTGCCATTTCCACCAACTCCACCATGATGCCACCACCAAACACATCTTCCCTTCACCCCCGCCCCCCCCGGCGGAATTCCGTAGGGATCGTTCCCTCCAGGACACCCTGGTCCACTCCTCCATCACTC
This sequence comes from Carcharodon carcharias, assembly GCF_017639515.1. Taxonomy (NCBI): domain Eukaryota; kingdom Metazoa; phylum Chordata; class Chondrichthyes; order Lamniformes; family Lamnidae; genus Carcharodon; species Carcharodon carcharias. Next base: position 16,456,744 of record NC_054493.1, read on the forward strand.
CCTACTCCTCAACCCCCACCTATGGTACCTCCCCATGCCCATGCAAAAGATGCAACACCTGCCCCTTCACTTCCTCTCTCCTCACCGTCCAAGTGCCCAAACACTCCTTTCAAGTGAAGCAGCGTTTCACTTGCATTTCCCCCAACTTATTCTACTGCATTCGTTGCTCCCAATGCGGTCTCCTCTACATTGGAGAGACCAAACGTAAACTGGGCGACCACTTTGCAGAAGACCTGCGGTCTGTCCACAAGAATGATCCAAACCTCCCTGTCGCTTGTCATTTTAACACTCCACCCTGCTCTCTTGCCCACATGTCTGTCCTTGGCTTGCTGCATTGTTCCAGTGAAGCCCAACGCAAACTGGAGGAACAGCACCTCATCTTCCGACTAGGCACTTTACAGCCTTCTGGACTGAATATTGAATTCAACAACTTTAGATCTTGAACTCCCTCCTCCATCCCCACCCCCTTTCTGTTTCTTCCCCCTTCCTTTTGTTTTTTCCAATAATTTATAGATTTTTCTTTTCCCACCTATTTCCATTATTTTTAAATCTTTTATGCCCTGCTAGCCTTTCCACCCCACCCCCACTAAAGCTGTACCTTGAGTGCCCTACCATCCATTCTTAATTAGCACATTCGTTTAGATAATATCACCACCTTCAACGCCTCTGTGTTCTTTTGTCTGTGACATCTTTTGATTATCTGCTCCTATAACTGCTTGCTTGTCCCTACAACCACACCACACCACCACCCCCCACTTCTCTCCCCCCCCCCAACCCCCTCCCCAACCCCACCACCTTAAACCAGCTTATATTTCACCCCTCTCCTTAGATTCACTCAGTTCTGTTGAAGGGTCATGAGGACTCGAAACGTCAACTCTTTTCTTCTCCACCGATGCTGCCAGACCTGCTGAGTTTTTCCAGGTAATTCTGTTTTTGTTTTGGATTTCCAGCATCCGCAGTTTTTTTGTTTTTATCTTCTCTCGCGCTGTTTCCCAGGTTCACTGCAAATGCGCGATTCCAGCAACATTCTGGGTTCTTTGTTCTCTGGGTATCGGCTGTAAAATTTACACATTGAGTTTCTTATATTGTGAGTTGAGTCTCTACCCCGCCCCCGACACCCACCACCCCCGATCTCGAATGGGATGCCGGGACATAAATGCTTCGTCTGAAATTCACTCTGTTAATGGCGGGTGAATTACCCAGAATACATCGCGCTGCAGAAAGTTCCCTATCAGTGACCATAAGCGTCCAATGCGCAGGTGCAGGAGCAACCCGTGCTCAGACTGTGGCTGAACACAAGGTGGGGGCCTGGAAATCGCGGGTGAAGCGGGGTGGTCAGGGTTGGGAGGGGAGAGGGGTGGAATGCTGGAAACTGTGGGTGAATAGGGCGGGGAAATTGGAAACCGTCGGTGAACTCGGGGGCGGGGCGGGGCGGGGCGGGCGGGGCGGGGGGGGGGGGGGGGGGGCCTGGGCATCAGGCGCCCCTTGAAACAAGTTCTCCCTCACGTACCCGCTGCATCTCTTCCCAAAACCTGAAATCTGTCCCCCTGCTCCTTGTACCATGGGAATTGTACAATGGGAAAAGATTTTCATTTTTTTCATTCGTTTATGGGATGTGGGCTTCGCTGGCTCGACCAGCATTTATTACCCATCCCTAATTAATTGCCTTTGTGCAGAGGGCATTTAAGAGTCAACCACATTGCTGTGGGTCTGGAGTCACATGTAGGCCAGTCCAGCAGATTTCCTTCCTTAAAGGACATTGATGAACCAGATGGGATTTTCTGACAATCAGCAAATGGTTTCATAGTCATCAGACCTTTAATTCCAGATTTTTATTGAATTCAAATTTCACCATCTACTCTGGTCTCCAGAACATTACCCTGGGTCTCTGGAATACAAGTCCAGTTTCAATACCACTAAGCCACCACCTCCCCTTTGTTCACCTTCTCGAAACCTCTTGTAATCTTGTATACACCATCATCAAATCACCCCTCAATCCCTGGAACCATTCTGGTAAATCTCCTCTGCACCCTCGAGAAGAAGCCAATCCCCAGCCCCCATGTGCTAGCAACCTGCGTGAAGATTTTCAGGTCTCTGTGTCCTGTGTCCTGATCAGCATGAATTGGCACCATCAGGAGAATTGGAGATGCGTATATCAGGTACAGCAGATTGAGAATGAAGGGAGAGTGTGTGGGATGGATAATTATGGGTTTTGGGGGAATGAGAGAGGAAAGAATATTCCATAGAAACTAGAATTGTCTGATCTAAATTTCTATGCAGTACTGATCATGATGAATTTTGTAAACTCCTTTTACAGGATACTAGAAGGGGAGGATTTGCAGCCAGAAATCTCAAACTAAATGTCATGTTGTTATCTGACAGAGTTGCTCGATTGGCTTGTGAATCTAGAAGGATAAATGATTGTCTGTTCTGCCTCAAAATATTTTAAACATCAGTGTAAATGGAAAAGCACAGAGACACAAATGGATTGAGAATGTCCCAGTGCGCTGACTGTGGAAAGAGCTTTAACCAGTTCCACAGCTTGAAAAAACATCACACCATTCACAGTGGGGAGAAACCATATATGTGCTCTGTCTGTGGACGAGATTTCGACTGATTGTTGAGCCTGGTGAGACACAAGGACGCCTGCACCATGGAGAAACCATGGAAATGTGGGGACTGTGGGAAGGGATTCAATTTCCCATCTCAGCTGGAAAACCATCGACGCAGTCACACTGGAGAGAGACCGTTCATCTGCTCTGTGTGTGGGAAGGGATTCACAGAGTCATCCAGTCTCCTGTCACACCTGTGCATTCACACCGGGGAGAGGCCATTCACCTGCTGTGACTGTGGAAAGGGATTCACTCGATCGTACAACCTGCTGTTGCACCAGCGACTTCACACTGATAAGAGACCTTTTAAATGTTCCGACTGTAAGAAGAGCTTTAAAAGAAGGAATTACCTGCTGACACACCAGCGAGTTCACACCGGGGAGAGGCCATTCACCTGCTCTGAGTGTGGGAAGAGATTTATTCAGTCGTCCCATCTGTTGGCACACCGAAGCAGTCACACCAGGGAGAAGCCGTTTACCTGCTCCGGGTGTGGGAAGGGATTCACTCGGTCATCCACCTTGCTGAGACACCAGCATGTTCATATGTGACTGCAGAGATTCGATTCTAATGTTCTTGCTGCTGTTAATTACAGCCAGGACTGGACCATGTTCATTCTGACAGGAGCTCAATTGGTCTGTGTCAGTGTTTATGATCCACATGAGCTTCCTCCAATTCTACTTCATCTCCCCCCATCAGCAAAACCTTTTATTTTCTCCCTCATGTGTACATCCAGTTCCCCCTTAAATGTATCAATGTTATTTACCTCAACTACTCCCTGTAGTAGTGATTTCCACATTCCCACCTCTCTCTGGGTAAAGGGGAAGAATTTTATAGACCTCCATCGGTGGATTTTCAGGCGGGGGGGATCTGTCAAATCGCCTGTCACATACCCACCTGCCCCCAACCTGTCTGTAAATTTATGGGTCCACAGGCCCTCGTTCCACTTGAGGCCCTTAGGCCGCTTCACGTGTGGCTGCCATTTTAAGGATGGTGGGAGAAGATCAGGCATCAAGGAGGGAAGCCTGACAGCTTCTTGGGAGATGTGGGTCTCAGGCAGTAAACAGGGAGTGAGCGCTTCCCACACGGGACACCTTCCCTGATTGGGAATCACTCCAGCAACTGCCCTACCCCCACCCTGAGTGTTCCCAATCTCTGGTCTTTCCAACTTTGTTTTCGAGTGTTCCTGTGAAGCAGCTTGGTAAGTTTTATAACAATAAAGTCCCTTTCTAAACACAAATCACTATTATGTGCATAAGAACTTTGAACTGATTTCTCCAAACATGTGGCAGCAGCCATAATCTCCAAACTCATTTTCAGCGAAGTTTTAAAGTTCATCTGTTTGCCACATTTTGCAATGTTTGTTAAAACAAAATGACAAATTAAGCAATCTATGTCTTCTGGCAATGCAGTTGTTGATGCTAATTTTCAATGATGCAGTCATGTTCAACTTTCCTTGCTGGTCAGCAAAGCGAAGCAGCTTTAGAGAATACAGAGATTAGGGCACAAGTAGAAGAAAGGCCGACTGCCCAGTGTTTTATAAGCAAGAAAACAAGCTTGGAATACAAAAGCTCAGCAAAATTGTTCCCCATCCCGAAACACACACATACTGGTCTGAGAGAGAGAGGGGCCTTCAGGCCAAAATGCACAACAGTCTGAAAGGGAGCTCTCACCAGTCATTGTCCACAGGAGTCTGGGTTATTGGGAAGAGAGAGAAAAATAAAGTTTGTCTAGGATAGGCCTGAGCTGGAAGTTGACAGTGGATAATGGTCAAGGTTGCAAACTCTGCTCACTCGAGCTTGGAGATGCTGAACCCCAGCTGACATCCTATAGTTGAGCTGAGTCCACAGGTTGAACCTGGGAGTCTTTTGATCTGCAGAATTTGCTCAAAGAAATGCTGAGCCATTGAGGTTTTTATTGGAGCACTGCTTTAAGATTTTTGAATGAACTTGTTAATATGAACTGAAATGTTCGAGGTTTGGAAGAATTGTCCAAATAAAATTTTATTGCAGGCAGTGAAAGAAGCAGAAAAAACAATTTTATCAATATATTATGGTGTGTTATTTTAAAAAAATATTATGATCCCCAGCTTAGGTTACCCCTGGACAAGCCTGATTCCAGGCTGGAACCCAGCTTGATAGATCCTAACTTTTATTTGTTTGTTTAGATACGTGGAGAATGGCTACTGAACAGAGTCACTGAAGTCAGCTAATGAACGTGGAACAAAAGAATAAAACATTTATTTCACAAGAAAAGATGAACTATACTACAATACTCCTTCACCCACAACTATACATTTACAGATATAGTCAGATTTGTAATGATAACATAAGCTTCAAAAGCTATCTAATACTCTAATGTTCACAGTAAGTACAGTCCACGTAAACCAATTGGCAACCTGTGGTCAGACACACCACGCTCTGAAACCAAGTGACAGATGCCACCCCAGACAGATGCTATGGATTTCTCCTCAACTCCCCCCAGACGCTTGTTACACCATGAGACAAGCAGCCTCACTGAACTCCGTCTTTCTCGTGAGGGTTTCCAATCTCACTTTCCAAGAACTCACTTTGGAATCTTCTCCCAAACCAACACTTTCTCTCAGACACCTTCTGCTGGGGTCCACATCCAGGGTTTTGAACTCTTCTTCCGATGATCCTCTCCACTGGGTCACCACATGCATTCAAACTGTCTTCCATGCAATCTCTTTCACTGACTCAGCCAATGTACACCACTGCTTCACAGGCCCATAGTAAAGAGTTACAGACCTTCAGCCATTCTTTGGGCATTCTTGCCTCTTGCAAGCTGTTCTCTCAGCTTTTGTCTCTTTAAATCTGAAGCTTGGAGCCTTCCTCTCTGCCCCCCTCCCCACCCCACCCCACCCTCCCCAGCCCCCCACCCTTCCCAACCCCCTCACCCCCAACCCCCACCACCACCTTAACTTCATTTAACAGGACCTTTTCCAGGTTACTGTCCTTCTTTTGACTAGAAGGTCTGTTTGGGACTTTCTCCTGTTCCACTCTCCTGGATTTTGGGGTCTCTTCTTTACCTTAGGACCGGCTATCTGTCCCCTTTGCTCCAATCTCTCCCGGCAGCTACTTTCACAACCAAAAGAGCTCAAACAGCTTCCAAATCAAACTGCTGTTTCTAATTTCTTCTGTGTGTCAGTGGAAGGGGCCTGCCTCTCTGGACCCCTGTTGCTAGGCAACAGCCCAGTTTCTCTACTTTTGTTTGTTTAACCTAGCTGCAACTGTGGTAAACCTCTCATTAGAAATGCAGGCACCTTTTAAAGTCAAACTAAAGCTCAATTTGACCTTTTCTTAACACATAAAGACAGAAATACAAATCAAACTTAAACTTTGAAGCTAAAACTCATTCCTAACACTTAAAAATAAATATAGCTTACTTAAATTCTCTCTATTTCCTAACAATATGATTAAAAATATCTTAATGTATTGATGATCTTAAAGCAGGTGCCATGGGCAGGGGGAAGGGGAAATCAAAGCTGCACAGTTGGACCTCTACAGTGATTGTGAACTACACTCTCTGGAAGTCAGCTGCCAGCTGCCTTATTTCCTCCGAATCTGATCTAACGTACATTGCACTTCAAATGTGGTTTTTAAACTTAGCAATTTATTAACTGTGTGTCAGACATTGTGCTGGATTGCAAGCTGCCGGGTGAGGATGGAGGGATTGAATATGGTATGCGAAAGTCCTAATGCACAGGGACAGTTCTGAGATCACATGTGGCTGGGAACGCGAGGCAGCTGGGAGGGCAGGACCACCTCTTAGGAGATAGAAATTGGAAAAAGAAATTAAAAGGGTGGAATTCCTTGATCCTACAATCGGAATTCATTTATCATCCCTGCATTGCACTGACGCCTGCCAGTATCTGGATCATCTCAAAAGGCGGCAATCATTAGAGGTCCTCTATTCGTTGTGACACTGCGGAATGTTCGATTTATTCCATCAAGGCTGCTGGAAATGACTGCTTCCCGGGAATTTTTTGAAGGCAGCGCACATCTCACGTCTGATTCAACAGAGAGTCTCTCTCTGAGAACTGAAACTCAGTTAGAACCAAAAGCTTGTCCATATGTGACATCTCAGCACAATCCAGCAATTTAAATGCTAACACTGAACCAGGCATCTGCAAATTGAATTTCTTCAATCTTTTATACAATCTGTTAAAGTCCATGATCTGTTCCTCCATGGAATGACCATCTGATTTCAAAATCTATCAAAGTCTGACTATGCTTCATAGGAATGCACTAGATCATCTTTCTTGTAAATCTCATCAACGAACCCAAATAGAAGATCCAAACCTTCCTCAGTATCCAACTGACAGGCATCCAGCTCACAAAATACTTTGTTTCTGATTTGACAAGTGACAATGCCAAGGCCATACCTTGTTTTCTCCTGGTAGGGACATAACCCGTGTCACATATCCACTTCATTCTTCCACTGGCCGTATGGTCCAGACTCTGAGAACATCAGCGACTAATCAGATGCTGACAATTCCCACTTGCCTTCAGCCATTTCTCACAAAAGCTACTCGGATTGTAACTTCTGTCTGAAATTTTATTTTCCTTAAATCTCCAACCTACATCATTAGACAAGCATTCTCAGTTACCATGTTATAATCCTGACAGCCTTAAGGCGAAGGAAGAAACAGGTGCAAATCTTTACTTGTATATATTTGTTCACAGAGTGAAACATTACAGATACATACCTCCTGACTTCAATCCACTCTATGTCAGTAAGTTTCTCTTTCCAGACACTCATGCAACCATCTAATCAATGCCTTCCATGTGTAGACACTTAAACTGAGTTGATACAACTAACACCCACAGTCAAAGCATCTAAAAGGCCACCAATTGGTGTGACAGCCATTGTGTCTCAGCAAGTTCAACAAATCAATGAATCCCCACCAACACTCAGAGTAGGTGAAGGGCATCTCTCCCCGGTGTGAACTCGACGGTGTTTCTCCAAGCTGGATGAATCAGTGAAATCCTTCCCACACTCAGTGCAGGTGAATGGTCTCTCACCAGAGTGAACACGTCGGTGTGTCCGCAGGCTGGACAACTCAGTGAAACCCTGTCCACACACGGAGCAGATGAATGGCCTCTCTCCAGTGTGAACTCGCCGGTGCTTCCACAGGCTCGATGAATCAGTGAATCCCTTCCCACACTCACTGCAGGTGAATGGCCTCTCTCCAGTGTGAACTCGCTGGTGTGTCAGCAGACTGGTTGACTGAATGAAACCCTTCCCACACTCGGAGCAGGTGAATGGTCTCTCCCCAGTGTGAGCTTGCTGGTGTCGCAACAGGCTTGATAACTGAGTGAATCCCTTTCCACACACAGGGCAGATGAATTGCCTCTCTCCGGTGTGAACTGCCTGGTGATTCTGCAGGGTGGATGATTCACTGAATCCCTTCCCACATACAGAGCAGGTGAATGGTCTCTCCCCAGTGTGAACTCGCTGGTGTGTCAGCAGGTGAGATGACCGAGTGAATCCCTTCCCACAGTCAGAGCAGGTGAATGGTCTCTCCCCAGTGTGAACTTGCTGGTGCTTGCGCAGGGCAAATGAACGACTGAATCCCTTCCCACACTCAGAGCAGGTGAACAGCCTCTCCCTGGTGTGAACTCGCTGGTGCTTCTGCAGGGCAGATGAATGAGTGAATCCCTTCCCACACTCAGAACAGGTATATGGCCTCTCCCCAGTGTGAACTCGCTGGTGTCGCCGCAGGGCGGATGAATGAGTGAATCCCTTTCCACACTCAAAGCAGGTGAAAGGCCTCTCCCCAGTGTGAATCCGTTGGTGTTCCTGCAAAGTAGATAACTGAGTGAATCCCTTCCCACACTGAGAACAGGTGAACGGCCTTTCCCCAGTGTGAATGCGGTGATGTGTTTCCAGCTGGGATGGGAAACTGAATCCTTTCCCACAGTCCCCACATTTCCACGGTTTCTCCATGGTGCCTTGTGTCTCTTCCAGGCTTGACAATCAGTTAAAGTCTCTTCTACCACAGAACATGTGTATGGTTTCTCCCCGCTGTGAATGGTGTGATTTTTTTGTCAGGCTGTGTAACTGGTTACAGCTCTTTCCACAGTCAGTGCACTGGAACACTCTCACTCAGGTGTGTGTGCTCAGTGCTTTTCCAGTCACACTGATGTTTAAAAACTTTTGAAGCAGACAAACATTTCTGCATCTAGATTCAGAGGCTGATGATATTCAGGTCCCATCGAATCAAGTGTCTGTAAGATTTGGAAATGTCATTTGAGATTTCTGTCTGCAAATCCTCCCCTTCTAATCAGCTATCAAAAGAGTTTACAAAAGTCATCACTGTCAGTACAGGATAAAAATTCAGAATAGACAATTCTAGTTTCTATAGAACATTCTTTCCTCTCTCATTCCCAAAAGCTGTAAATCTCTGTCCCGCACACTCTCCTTCCACTCTCACTCTGCTGTACCTAATAATCAGCCTCCCAATTCTCCTGAAGGTGACGATACATGCTGATCGAAAAATCCATGCTCACCTGAAAATCTTCATGCAGGCTGCTAGCCTATGTCCATATTACTGGACTAAAATGTGTGTAATATAGAGGACTTCATTACTTGATTAGAGGTAAAGAGAGAATGTGAGGAAGAACTTTATTTAGGCAGTGAGCTGTCGTGGCCTGGAACTCGCTGCCTATGAGGCTGGTGGAAGTAGGGACGATCAAATGTTTCAAAATGAAATTGGATTAAGACTTGAAGGAAATAAACTTGCAGGGTTCTGGGGGTATAGAGGGGAAAAGGAATGACTGGATTGCTCCACAGAGAGTCAGCATGGACTCGAGTTGGCTTTTGGATTCTTTTTGTGCTGTAATGACTCAGCGATTGGAAATATATAACGTAGCTACAGTACTATATTAGAAAAAAATAAATAGTTGTAAATCTTCTTTATTACAGAACCATAAATGATATATCAACTAAGTAACATATAACAGCACTAGACATATCTTTGTCCTATATTAACTTACTGTTCCCTTAAATGCCAGCCATCTCATAGGGAAACCATCCCTTTAATTGTGAACATTAAGAAAGAGACCATCCTTTTTGCCAGACAAATAAATGTGTCAAGCCGAGGGAGCAAAGGATGTCAATGTCGTTAAGAGAGAGACGTGGGTCAATCTTTCCAGAATCTACACCCTCCCTGGATTCACTTCCCTTCCCTTCAGTTCCTGCAAGTCAACAATTTACCCCCAGAATTAGAAAAGAAATGGAAAGAAGAAGGAAAGAAAGTGTTTTACTCACAGATGTTGGACACAGGAGGTAGTTTCAGGCTGTGAAGCTCAATCTTCATAGTCACAAAGTACGCGCTCTAATTGACCAGAGTTCTTCCGGTCCTCCAACTCTTCCCATTGGACCGAACCGCAGCAAGAAAGTGGGATGGGCTCTCTCTGGCACATGCGCAATTTCCCTCTCCGTTAGTCATGCGCAGTTCCGGGTCGCCCGTCCGCTCAATGGATTGAGCGGTTTCCCCAGCGCGAGGACTTGTGGGGGCTGCAGCCGCCATTACTCATTCGGATAAAATCAAAAACAAAAAGATAAAAACAAAAAAACTGCATTGCTAGAAATCCAAAACAAAAACCTGGAAAAACTCAGCAGGTCTGGCAGTATCGGTAGAGAAGAAAAGAGTTGACGTTTCGAGTCCTCATGACCCTTCAACAGAACTGATTGAATGTTAGAAGAGGGGTGAAATATAAGCTGGTTTAAATTGAGGGGTAGGGGGTGTGGTGTGGTTGTAGGGACAAGCAAGCAGTGAAAGGAGCAAATAATCAAAAGATGTCACAGACAAAGGAACAAAGAAGTGTTGAAGGTGGAGATATTATCTAAACGAATGTGCTAATTAAGAATGGATGGCAGAGCACTCAAGGTACAACTCTAGTGGGGCTTGGCCTAAATGGACAAGTGGTTATGGTACTGGGTTTGTAACCCCAAGATCAAGAGTTCAAATCTCACAATGGCAAACTATGAAACAATGTAACTTCATCTGAAACAGATGGAAACAGGTTTACTCAAAAAGAGTATCAAGAGTTCAAATCTCACCATGACAAACTATGAAACAATGTAACTTCATCTGAATAGGAACAGATGGAAACGTGTTTGTACTCAGAAGAGTTACAGCTCTAGTGGGGGTGGGGTGGAAAGACTAGCCCGGCATACAAGATTTAAAAATAATGGGAAAAGAAAAATCTATATAAATTATTGGAAAAAACAAAAGGAAGGGGGAAGAAACGGAAAGGGGGTGGGGATGGAGAAGGAAGCTCAAGATCTAAAGTTGTTGAATTCAATATTCAGTCCAGAAGGCTGTAAAGTGCCTAGTTTCCAGGACTGTCTCTGACCTCATCTCCTCTGGAGATCTTCCTCCCACAGCTTCCAACCTGATAGTCGCCCAACCTTGGACGGCCCGCTTCTACCTCCTACCCAAAATCCACAAACAGAACTGTCCCAGTAGACCGATCATGTCTGCCTGTTCCTGCCCCACGGAACTCATTTCTCGTTATCTTGACTCCCTTCTCTCTGCCCTTGTCCAGTCCCTTCCCACCTACATCCGTGATTCCTCTGACACCTTACATCACATCAACAATTTCCAGTTCCCTCGCCCCAACCGCTTCCTCTTCACCATGGACGTCCAATCCCTCTACACCTCCATCCCCCACCAGGATGGTCTGAGGGCCCTTAGCTTCTTCCTCGAACAGAGGCCCAAACAATCCCCATCCACAACTACTCTCCTCCATCTGGCTGAACTTGTTCTCACACTGAACAATTTCTCCTTTAACTCCCCTCACTTCCTCCAAATAAAAGGTGTGGCCATGGGTACCCGCATGGGCCCAGCTATGCCTGTCTCTTTATGGGGTACATGGAACATTCCTTGTTCCAGTCCAACTCCGGCTCCCTCCCACAACTCTTTTCCCGGTACATCGATGATTACTTCAGTGCTGCTTCATGCTCTCGTCGAGACTTGGAAAAATTTATTAATTTTGCTTCCAGTCTCCACCCCTCCATCATTTTCACATGGTCCATCTCTGACACTTCCCTTCCCTTCCTTGACCTCTCTGTCTCAATTTCTGGTGATAGATTGTCCACCAATATCCATTACAAGCCTACCGACTTCCACAGGTACCTCGACTACAGCTCCTCACACCCCGCTTCCGTTAAGGACTCCATCCCATTCTCTCAGTTCCTTCGCCTCCGTCACATCTGTTCTGATGATGCTACCTTCAAAAACAGTTCCTCTGACATGTCCTCCTTCTTTCTTAACCGAGGTTTTCCACCCACGGTCATTGACAGGGCACTCAACCGTGTCCGGCCCATCTCCCACGCATCCGCTTTCATGCCTTCTCCTCCCTCCCAGAAACATGATAGGGTTCCCCTTGTCTTCAATTATCACCCCACCAACCTCCACATTCAAAGGATTATCCTCTGCCATTTCCGCCAACTCCAACATGATGCCACCACCAAACATATCTTCCCCTCACCACCCCCTCCCGGCGGCATTCTGTAGGGATCATTCCCTCCGGGACACCCTGGTCCACTCCTCCATCACCCCCTACTCCTCAACCCCTACCTATGGCACCTCCCCATGCCCAAGCAAAAGATGCAACACCTGCCTCTTCACTTTCTCTCTCCTCACCGTCCAAGGGCCCAAACATTCCTTTCAAGTGAAGCAGCATTTCACTTGCATTTCCCCCAACTTAGTCTACTGCATTTGTTGCTCCCAATACAGTCTCCTCTACATTGGAAAGACCAAACGTAAACTGGGCAACCGCTTTGCAGAACACCTGCAGTCTGTCCACAAGAAAGACCCAAACCTCCCTGTCTCCACCCTGCTCTCTTGCCCACATGTCTGTCCTTGGCTTGCTGCATTGTTCCAGTGAAGCCCAACGCAAACTGGAGGAACAACACCTCATCTTCCGACTAGGCACTTTACAGCCTTCCGGACTGAATATTGAATTCAACAATTTTAAATCTTGAACTCTCTCCTCCATCCCCACCCCCTTTCCGTTTCTTCCCCCTTCCTTTTGTTTTTTCCAATAATTTATATAGATTTTTCTTTTCCCACCTATTTCCATTATTTTTAAATCTTGTATGCCAGGCTAGTCTTTCCACCCCACCCCTAGAGCTGTACCTTGTGTGCCCTACCATCCATTCTTAATTAGCACATTTGTTTAGATATTACCACCTTCAACACTTCTTTCTTCCTTTGTCTGTGACATCTTTTGATTATCTGCTCCTATCACTGCTTGCTTGTCCCTACAACCACACCAGCCCCCGCCCCCCCACCTTAAACCAGCTTATATTTCACCCCTCTTCTAACATTCAATCAGTTCTGTTGAAGGGTCATGAGGACTCGAAACAACAACTCTTTTCTTCTCCGCCGATGCTGCCAGACCTGCTGAGTTTTTCCAGGTAATTCTGCTTTTGTTTTACTCATCAGGAGCTCAGCTTCCAAACTCCTGGGATGAAAAATGGGAGTGGAGGGCGCAGTGACCTCAGTCTGTTTAAATAATTTGTCAGCTTCAGTTGTAAAGATTTTGACTAAAATAAAAATTGAAAGTCTTAGAGATAATCACAAGGCCTGCCCACATGTGTGGAGAGAGAAACAGAGTTAACATTTTGAGTCCAATATGGCTCTTCTTCAATGAAGATTTGAAACACCTAGGTGACATATTGTGAAAGACAATAAGTGAGTGTGAAACTGAACCTGAGAGTCAGCACCTTCTGGGGAGGAGAATTGGGAAAAAAGCAGGAGGATAATTGGATGAATTAAGGTTACAATCAATAGGGAGAAGGGAGTGTGTGGGGGGAAATAGATTTATCATTTGCGAGGGAGAAGGATGTTCCATGACAACTAAAATTGACAGATTTCTACTCCTCACTCACAGTAATGTATTTTTGTAATGTCCTTTTACAGGGAATTAGTAGGGAGGATTTGCAGACAGCAAACACAAACCAAACTTAACATCAAAATCTGATATAGTCACTCGATTCATCAGGTCCTGACGATCATTGGCCCTTGAATGTAGAAGGAGAAACATTTGTCTATTCTGCCTGTGGGAAAGGTTTCAAATATCAGTGTGAGGCTTCAATTGATCATCCAAGCTGATGATGGTCAACTGTTACCAGAGTGGTGATGAACTATATAATCATGATAGTAGATGAGATTTTGTGGAAGCCTACAGCCACAGTGGGTTGAGACTATTCATATGCTCTGTCCATGGGAAGTTCACTCACTGACCTTGATACCCACCAGTGAGCACACATAGGGTAGATCCATCTGCTCCATCTGTGGGAAGAGATTCATTCTGTCAGTCAACCTGCTGGCACACCAGTGAGTTCACTCCAGGGAGAGGCCCTTTAAAAGTTCCATGTACGGGAAGGAATTCAGCCAATCTTCCAGCCTGTTGGCACATCAATGATCTTACACCCGGCTATGGCTGTTTAAGTTTTCCATTTGGGGAAGGGATTCGCTCGCTCATCCCACCTTCTGACACACCAGTGACTTCATATTTGACTGCAGGGGTTAGATTCTGCTGTTCTTGCTGCTGTTAATCACATCCATGATTGAACCATATTCATTCTAACAGTTGGGGTCTGTTTCTGCTGATGTTATTAATCGCTATGATGGGCTGGAGTTTAATATTCTGGTAATGTCAAATAAATCAGCTTTGTTTTGGACAAACAGTTTGTCAACTCCTTGATGTCACTGAGAGATGAAAAGGTAGGTTTTAAGAAGAATCTTAAAAGAGGAGGGAGAAGTGAAGGGGAGGGAACTCCAGAGTTTTAGAACCTGGCATCTGAAGACTGAAAGCGTGTCAGCCCAGGGTTTTGGGGACTTGAGTCTGCGGAGTGGGGAGTCAAACCCATGATGTTCAGACTCAGAGGCAAGAGTATGAGGCTGACTGAGCCATGGTGTTCGGGGAAGTGATGTGAAGTGTCAGTAGCCTCATCCTTTCCCTGTCATTTGCCCCATCCCAGGATCAGCAGATCGAGCTGAGAAAATAGGCAACAATTAAAAGGGGCATGAAGAGTGTTAAGAAAATAAACTTCTTCACCCAGAGAGTGGTGAGAATGTGGGACTGGCTACCACACAGAGTGATCGAGGTGAATATCATAGATGTGTGAAAGGGAAGCTGCATAAACACTTGAGGAAGAAAGGTGGGATTTGCTGAAGTAAAGTAGGAGGAAGTTCGTGTCCTGTACAAATGACATAGACTGAATAGCCTGGTTCTGTGCTGTACATTGTGTGTGAAGAACTTGCATCATACAACACAGGAACATAGGAACAGGAGAAGGCCATTAAGCCCATCGAGCCTGCTCCGTCATTCAGTACGATCATGGTGGATCGAATGCTTCAATGCCTTTTACTTACACTGTCCCCATAACCCTTTACATTATTGTTAATCAGAAATCTATCAATCTCTACCTTTAACATACTCAATGATGGAGCTTCCATAGCCCTTCGGGGTCGAGAATTCCAAAGATTCCGCCCCCCTCTGAATAAAGAAATTTCTCCTCATCTTGGTCTTAAGTGGCTTCTCCTTATTTTGAAATTGTGTCCCCTGGTTCTAGGCTCCCTGACCAGGGGAAACATCTTACCTACATCTACCCTGTCTATTTCTTTCAGTATTTTGCAGGTTTCAATGAGATCACCTCTCATTCTTCAAAACTCTAGAGAATGCTGGACAAGGTTGCCTAGTCTCTCTTCATAAGACAATCCTGCCATCCCCAGAACAAGGCTGGAGAACCTTCGTTGCATTCCCTCTACAGCAATAATATCCTTTCTGAGGTAA
This sequence comes from Carcharodon carcharias, assembly GCF_017639515.1. NCBI lineage: Eukaryota > Metazoa > Chordata > Chondrichthyes > Lamniformes > Lamnidae > Carcharodon > Carcharodon carcharias. Next base: position 16,472,189 of record NC_054493.1, read on the forward strand.
GGGGACCAAAACTACACTCAGTACTCCAGATGTGGTCTAACCAAGCTTCTATACAATTGAAGCAAGACTTCACTACTCCTGTACTCAAATCCTCTTGGGATAAAGCCTAACATCTCCCAATTCAGCCAATTAAATACTTATTTCTAAGATTAGGCATTTCAGTATTTGTAACTTAGGTTGAGATGAAGCGTTTTTAACATGTAAGCCAATCTCAAGTTTCAGCTCGGGATCTTAATGAACAAGCAGGGCATATTTAGAAATATAGATATAGCTAGAGACCAGAGGATATTGGCTAAAGATCAGGAAATGGTCAAATAGAAACCTGCCCAGGATGCAGCAGGACGGGCTGAACAAGGGGATACTGAGCTAAAAGGGGCCAGGATACACAGGGACTCTGTTCTAAAGGGGTTTGTGTACATATACAGGTAGTCCATGTCCAAATGTAGCAAGACCTGGACAATATCTAGGCTTGAGCTGACAAGTGACAAGTAACATTCATGCCACACAAGTGTCAGGCAAAGACCATCTCCAACAGGAGAGAATCCAACCATCGCCCCTTGATGTTCAATGGCATTATCATCACTAAATCCCCCACTACTAACATTCTGGGGGGGGTTACCATTGACCAGAAACTGAACTGGACTAGCCATATAAATACTATGGCTACAAGAGCAAGTCAGAGGCTAGAAATAGTGTGATGAGTAACCCACCTCCTGACTCCCCAAAGCCTGTTCACCATCTACAAGGCACAAGTCAGGAGTGTGATGGAATACGTCCCACTTGCCTGGATGAGTGCAACTCCCATAACACTCAAGAAGCTTGACACCATCCAGGACAAAGTAGCCCACTTGATTGGCACCACATCCACAAACATTCATTCCCTCCACCACCGACGCGCAGCAGCAGCAGTGGGTACCATCTACAAGATGCACCACAGGAATTCACCAAGACTTCCTTCAACAGCACCTTCCAAACCCATGACCACTACCATCTAGAAGGACAAGGACAGCAGATAGATGGGATCACCACCACCTGGAAGTTCCCCTCCAAGTCACTCACCATCCTGACTTGGAAATATATCGCCGTTCCTTCACTGTCGTTGGATCAAAATCATTTAATTCCCTTCCTAACAGCACTATGAGTGTAGCTCCACCACATGAACTGCAGTGGTTCAAGAAGGCAGCTCACCACCACCTTCTCAAGGGCAACTAGGGATGGCAATAAATGCTGGCCCAGCCAGCGAAGCCCTCATCCCATTCTGTTTGCACAGACCCTGAGCGAAGAGGTTTGCGCACACACATAATTTGAGCTGAAGGGGTTTTCATACACACCCTAAGCAATTTGGTTCCAAGTCAGGATGGTGTGTCACTAACAGGAGAATTGCAAGTGCTGCTGGTCCCATGTGTCTGTTGCCCTTGTCATTCAAGGCTATGGGATTGGAAGATACTGTTGAAGCAAACTTGGAAAGTCGCTGTGGAGTGTTGATGGTACACATTGCAGCCACTGTGTGTTGGTGCTGGAGGGAGTGAATATTTAAGGTGGTGGATGGGGTGACAATCCAATGGTCTGCTTTGTCCTGAATGAACTTTCCAATTTGAATAAGACCGGCTGAAAAGTAATAATTGGTTCAGGATATAATTGTGACCCAGTAAATTTAAATAATTTCAGTCCATTTACTAAAATTCTGATCTTCCAAGACTTATTGCGACAAATCACACGAGACGATGGTAGCTGAATTGAATGCCTTGGCTCCTCGCCTGGACATGTGACTGACAAGAGGCATTGATTGGACAATAGGTGGAAACAATGAGCTGGAATGGTCTTCTGTGAGTAAAACTATTTCTCTTTAACCCAGGATGGGCTATATCAGTGTTAAAGGCAACACCAGGCTAAATTACATTGAATATACAGCACATAAACAGGCCATGCAACCCAACAGATCCATGCCAGTACTAATACTTCATTTGATCCTGCACCCATCTAACTTGCTCAGCATATCCTTCTATTCATTGCTCCACCGTGTGTTTATCCAGCTTCTCCTTAAATGTATCTATGTTATTCACCTCAACAGCACCCTGTGCTGCTACCTTCAGGGATCTGTAGCTATACCCTTCAAGGTCCCTCTATACCTCTCAGTATCCTACTATTTATTGTGTATGCTCTTGCCTTGTTAGCCTTTCCCAAGTTCATCACCTCACATTTCCCCGGATTGAATTCCATTTGTCACCTTACTGTCCATCTGACCAGTCCATTCAGCCTAAAGCTTTCTTCCTCACTATCAAACCTATGGCCAATTTGTGCCTCATCTGCAAACTTCTGAATCATAACCCCTACGTTTAAGTCTAAATCATTGATCTATACCATGAACAGCAAAGGACCTGATACTGTTACCTGTGGAACCCCACTGGAAACAGCCTTCCAGTCACAAAAACATCTGTTGACCATTATCCTTTGTTTCCTGTCACTGAGCCAATATTGGGTTGAACTTGCTATTTACCCTTGGAGCCCAAGTGTTTAATTCACTGATTAATCTGACATGTGAGACCTTATCAAAAGCCTTTCTAAAATCCATGCAGATTACTTCAAATGCACTACCCCCATCAACCTTCCTTGTCACGTCCTCAAAAAATTCACTTGATTTAGTCGGACATGACTTTCCCTGAACAAATCCACGCTGATGACAGCCCTTGGTTAATTCATGCATTTTTAAATGAGGATTTATATTGACAGTAACAAGGGTTGAGCGAGGCCCAATCAGAGTACTGAGAGGAACACAGGGTGAGAGAGAGAGAGCAAGAGAGAGAGGAGACCGAGACCAAGACCCCAGTCCGTAACATAAAATAACTAATGAAAATGAATCCAGACACAGATATGCATTAACTAACACCATTTTATTAACAGATTAACAGAGTAAACACTGTACTTGGGTCAGATAATGACAAAATACTGCGGATGCTGGAAATCTGAAACAAAAACAAAAAGTGCTGGAAAAACTCAGCAGGTCTGACAGCATCTGTGGAGAGAAAGACAGAGTTAACGTTTTGAGTGTGTATGACCCTGCTTCAGACTCTGAAGAAGTCATATGGACTTGAAATGTTAACTCTGTCTTTCTCTCCACTGTACTTGGATAGTAACAAAAACAAGTAATGAAATTAAGACCAGACACAGACATGCATTAACTAACACCATTTTATGAACAGATTAACAGAGTAAACACTACTTGAATCAATGTTATTAACTGATAGAGTTAATCTGACCATTGATTGATTCAATTCCATCACAATAACCCAGCATCAGATAGGTCTTTATACACAACAGGATTAGGCAGGCGGCAAGTGCCTACGGCCATACTAGTCTGAAAACGTCTGATCTCGGAAGCTAAGCAGACTCAGGCCTGGTTAGTACTTGGATGGGAGACCGCCTGGGAATACCAGGTGCAGTAGGCTTTGCTTGGCCTAAATAGCCAAGTGGTTATGGTACTGGGTTTGTAACCCCAAGATCAAGAGTTCAAATCTCACAATGGCAAACTATGAAACAATGTAACTTCATCTGAAACAGATGGAAACGGGTTTGTACTCGAAAGAGTTACACAACAGGATTATACCCAGTGTCCAATATCAGCGGTCACTGTGGCTGTTGGACGCCTAGTTTCACTGCCCAGCTGACAAGCCCACAGCTTCGGAGAACTAGTTTACACAGGGTATGTTTCTAAAGCCTGATCACAACATCTTGCCTGGTTAGCTGTTGTATGTACCATCACGGTCAGGAAGCTTACACAAAGCTCAACCATAAACTATGGTTCTTCTTTCTCCTGATTCCAGGTCCAAAAAGGGGTTGTGTCACCAATCCTGGTTTCCCCCTCACGTGCCCTAATTGGTTGGACGCTCATTTCCCTGTCAGTCCTCCAGCACCTCCCTGTCTCTCTATTAGTACGATGCCCATGGCAGTTTCCCAACGGGGGCCCAGGCCCCGTTATTTTCATTTACACTTCGACCTCAGCTCCGTCGCCTGGCTGTCATTGACACGAGCAGTAGAGAGACAGAAAGGTGTCAGAGGCTCAAATGGGAAGTCGAAACCTATGGCTCCAAACCAACACTTCAACATTTAAAAACACAAGATACAGAAGCAGAAGTAGGCCATTCAGCCCTTCGAGCCCGTTCCACCATTCAATATATTCAATGGCTCGTCTTCTACTTCAACACCATTTCCCTGCACTATCCTCGTGTCCCTTGACATTTTTAAGATGTAGAAATCTATCAATCTCGGTCATACTCAACAGCTGACCCCGCACAGCTGTTGGGGACAGAGAATTCCAAAGATTCACCACCCTCTGAGTGAAGACATTTGTTAGTAAAATAAACGTTATTTATACTGGGATTCTTGTTGTTAGGTTTAGACACTGGAGGCAGAGTGTGGGGGCATTTAAAGAGTAACTTTCTCTTCCTAATTTGCGTTATCTATAGTGTTAGCCGTGGTTCAGTGTCAGCACTCTCACCTCTGAGTCGGAAGGTTGTGGGACCAAATCCAACCCCAGGGACCCGAGCGCCAAAATCAAAGCCCACGTTCCTAGTGCCAGCACTGAGGAAGTGTGGCATTGTGTTGGAGCTGCCATCTATTGGACGAGATGTTAAACCGAGGGCGTTGTCTGCTCTCTCAGAGGTTTGAGGGATCTTGCTGTGCACAAATTGGCTGCTGCGTTTCCTACATTATGACAAAGACTTCAATTCAGAAAGCACTTCATTGGCTGTAAAGCACTTTGGGGATCCTGTGGTGGTGAAAGGCCCTGTAGGAATGTAAGTCATTTTTTAATTGTCAGCAAACTTGGACACATTACACTTGGAGCCCTCATCTAAATCATTAATGTAGATTAAAACCTAATTTTGTATTACATCCTCTTCTGTAACACCTTTTCAAATCCTTTCTGAAAATCTAAACACAATACATCCAAAATTATTTTAAACACGCAGCGAGTTGTAGTGATTTGGAATTCACTGCCTGAAAACCTGCTGGAAGCAAATTCAACTGTATCCTTCTAAAGGGAACTGGACAGATTCTCGGAAGGAAAGGAAAATGTCAGGGCTTCGGGATTATTTGGATAGCTCCTTCAAAGAGCCAGTATGAGCATGATGGGCCGAACAGCCTCCTTCTGTGCCCTATGAACCTCGTGTGCATTTAAAAGGGAGGGGGGGTCATCTTCAATTGTGGGTGTTATATTAAAGAAAGCAGTGCCTCCTATGTATGTTTAGTTTAACATTTAAATCTCCCCTTGGTGGCAGATGGAATTTAATACAGAGAAGTGTGAGGTGATGTGATTTGGCAGAAGGATTATGGAGAGGCAACATAGGCTTAATGGCACAGTTCTAAAGAGTGAGCAGGGACAGAGGGACCTGGGGGTTCATGTGCGGTGATCATTGAAGGTGGAAAGACAGAGTGAGAATGGGATCTTGGGCTTCAGGAATTGAGGTATTGAGAACAAAAGCAGGGAAGTTATACTGACCCTTTATAAAGTTCTGGTTAGGCCACAACTAGGTTATTGAGTCCAGATCTGGTCACCACACTTTAGGAAGGATGTGAGGGGCCTTGAGAGGGTGTGGAAGAGTTTTAACAGAATGGTTCCAGGTGTGAGAGATTTTATCGACAAGGTTAGGTTGGAGAAGCTGGGTTGTTCTCCTCGGAGCAAAAGGAGATTGAGGGGAGATTTGATAGAGGTGTACAAGTTTATAATGGATGAAGAAAAGCTATTCCCATTAGCTGATGGTGCAAAGATGATGGGACACAGATTTAAGGTTTTGGGAAAGAGATGCAGGGGGAATGTGAGGAGGAATATTTTTACACAGTAAGTGGTACATCTAGAACTCCAACCTCTCCGATGAACTGAAGTTCCTCATCCCTGGTGCCGTTCTCGTAAATCTATTCTGCACCCTCTCTCAGAACTTCACATCTTTCCTAAAGTGTGGGGCCTATATATAAGGTTCCTTTCCAGAGGGATAGAATTGAAAAGCAGGGAGATTATGTTTAATTTGTTTAGCATCGTGGTTAGACTACACTGGGAGGACTGTCAACATTTGTGATCTCCATTTAGAAAAAGGAAATAAAGGCATTGGAGAAGAGGCAACAAAGATTCACAGGAATAATCCCAGAACTGAGAGTATTTAACCAACAAGAAAGGCTGGGGCTGCTTTTCTCTTTACCCAGCGAGTGAAGAAAATGTGGAACTCACTAACACAACGAGTGGTTGATGTGAATAGCATGAATATATTTAAGGGGAAGCTAGATACATACATGAGGGAGAAAGGAATAGAAGGATATGCTGATGGGGGGAGATGAAGAGGAGCAGGTGGAGGCCCATGTGGAACATAAATAATGACAAAGACCAATTGTGCCGACTGGCCTGGCCTGTGCTGTAGACTCAATGGAACAGAGACAAATGTGTATATTTTAGATCTACCTGTAGTGGTGGGCAGAACACTATTCTATCCAGGATAAAATAAATGTCCTTCATCTGCTTTTGCAGATCATTTCAGTGGAAATGTGCGCTCCCAGACTCAAAGAGCTTCAGTCCACTGGGAGCAAAGTTGTGAGAATGGCCGGTCCAGCAGAAAGAAACCCTCTGACCCTCCCACTTCACCAACTGTCAGAGTGAACATTGTTCAGTTCTGGATGTGATTTACAGCAGCAATAACAGCAGAATCTAACCCCTGTAACTACTTGTGAACTCGCTGGTGTCTCAGCAAGTTGGATACCTGAGTGAATCCCTTCCCACAGTCAGAGCAGATGAAAGGCCTCTCCCTGCTGTGAACTCGCCGGTGTGTCTGCAGGCTGGATGAATCACCGAATCCCTTCCCACACTCTGAGCAGGTGAAAGGCTTCTCTCTGGTGTGAACTCGCTGGTGTCTCAGCAGATTGGATACTTGAGTGAATTCCTTCCCACAGTCAGAGCAGGTGAATGGCCTCTCCCCGGTGTGAACTCGCTGGTGTCTCAGCAGGTGAGATGACTGAGTGAATCCCATTCCACATATGGAGCAGGTGAACAACCTCTCCCCCGTGTGAACCTGCCGGTGTGTCACCAGATGTGATGACTGAATGAATCCTTTCCCACAATCGGAGCAGGTGAATGGTCTCTTCCCAGCTTGAACTCGCTGGTGCTTCTGCAAGGTGGATGAATCACTGAATTCTTTCCCACACTCAGGGCAGGTGAATGGCCTCTCCCTGCTGCGAACTCGCTGGTGTGTCAGCAAGTGGGATGACTGAGTGAATCCCTTCCCACACATTGAGCATGTGAATGGCTTCTCTCCAGTGTGAATGCGTTGATGAGTTTCCAGCGCAGATGGGGAGGGGAATCCCTTGCCACAGTCCCGACATTTCCATGGTTTCTCCAGGACGTGGGTATTCTTGTGTCTTTCCAGGTTAGATCATCAGTTGAAGCCTCATCCAGACACAAAACAGGTGTATGGTCTCTCCCATCTGAACAGTGCATTGTTCTTTCAGGCTGTATAACTGGTTTAAGCTTCCACAGTCAGTGCACTAGAACACTCTCACTGGGGTGTGTGTGGATGTGTGTATCTTGGTGCTTTTTCAGTCACCCTGATGTTTAAAACGTTTTGAAGCAGACAAACATTTTTCCTTCTAGATTCAAACACTGATGAAATTCAGGTCCTGATGAATTTAGTGACTGTCAGATCTGGACATGATGTTTCATTGGAGGTTTCTCTCTGCAAGTGATCCACTTCTAATATCCTGCAAAAGCAGTTTACAAAGTCATCACTGTCAGTATAGGTTAGAAATTCAGAACAGGCAATTCTAATTTCTATGGAACATTCTTTCCTCTCTCATTACCCAAAAGTTGTAAATCTCCATCCCACACACTCTCCCTACATTCTCACTCTGCTGTACCTAATATACACCCTCCCAATTCTCCTGAATTCATGCTGATTTACAGATTCATGCTCACTGCATTCCTGTCCTGAGCACAGAGACCTGAAAATTTTCATGCAGGCTGCTAGCCACTATAGATGTCTGAAATACGGACTAAAAATGTGAGTGATATAGAGGATTGTATTACTTGATTAGAGATACAGGGGGAATGTGAGGAAGAAGTTTCCTTTGGCAGCAAGTGGTCATGATCTGGAACTCGCTGCCTACGAGAATGGTGGAAGCAGAGATTATCAAGGATTTCACAATGAAATTGGATGGACGCTTGATGTAAACAAACTTGTAGGAACAAGGGATATAGAGGGGTAATGGGTCTGACTAGAATTCTCTCCAGAGAGTTGACATAGACTCAAGTTGTCGAATGGAATCCTTCTGTACTGTAATGTCTCTCTGACTGGAAATATATAACATAGTTATAGTACTATATTACAAAAATATAAATAATTATAACCATACTTTACTGCTGAAACATAAATAACATATCTAATATGTACTATATAACAACACTGGACACATCTCTGCTGTTATTATCATGTGAAGACCAATAAAGTTAATAAACAAATTCCCAGGCAACCCCAATGGAATAAACCTAAGGATAAGATTTCACTTTTTAAAATTTTTACTGTAACAATCAAGCTAAAAGCAATATAAGTGAAGCCTGCATTAACAGACAAAAAGGATTTGAATAGACAGGATAAATTTGACTTTAAACAGTTTATACAATAAAAACAGGCTCCACAAAATCAGCAGCATTCCCCCCCGCCCCCCCCCCCCCCACCCCTCAGCATATTTGGCACTAATTCCAGTTAGAGTCCCGCAACTCTCTGTATTTCCCAGGCAAAGGAAATAAAGTGTTTTACTCACAGATGTTGAACAGAGGAGGAAGTTTTAGTGTCTGTGTGAAACTAAACACAAATGCTGAGTTGATGAAATCAGGCTACAGGACTTGGAAGAAAATAAAGCGAAGACATTTTATTAAGTCTAAAAACAAAAAAACTGCGGATGCTGGAAATCCAAAACAAAAACAGAATTACCTGGAAAAACTCAGCAGGTCTGGCAGCATCGGCGGAGAAGAAAAGAGTTGATGTTTCGAGTCCTCATGACTCTTCGACAAAACTTGAGTTCAAGTCCAAGAAAGAGTTGAAATATAAGCTGGTTTAAAGTGTGTGTGTGGGGGGCGGAGAGATAGAGAGACAGAGAGGTCGGGGGGGGGGTGTGGTTGTAGGGACAAACAAGCAGTGATAGAAGCAGATCATCAAAAGATGTCAATGACAATAGTACAATAGAACACATAGGTGTTAAAGTTAAAGTTGGTGATATTATCTAAACGAATGTGCTAATTAAGAATGGATGGTAGGGCACTCAAGGTATAGCTCTAGTGGGGTTTTTTTTTTATAATGGAAATAGGTGGGAAAAGGAAAATCTTTATAATTTATTGGAAAAAAAAGGGAAGGGGGAAACAGAAAGGGGGTGGGGATGGGGGAGGGAGCTCACGACCTAAAGTTGTTGAATTCAATATTTAGTCCGGATGGCTGTAAAGTGCCTAGTCGGAAGATGAGATGTTGTTCCTCCAGTTTGTGTTGGGCTTCATTGGAACAATGCAGCAAGCCAAGGACAGACATGTGGGCAAGAGAGCAGGGTGGAGTGTTAAAATGGCAAGCGACAGGGAGGTTTGGGTCATTCTTGCGGACAGACCGCAGGTGTTCTGCAAAGCGGTCGCCCAGTTTACGTTTGGTCTCGCCAATGTAGACTCGAAACGTCAACTCTTTTCTTCTCCGCCGATGCTGCCAGACCTGCTGAGTTTTTCCAGTTAATTCTGTTTTTATTTTGGATTTCCAGCATCCACAGTTTTTTTGTTTTTATCTCTGTGTTTAATTGACTGCCACTGCTCTTCAAGAAATGCCTACTTCCTTGAAGAAGTTCTGTTCCTCTCTGCGACAAGATTTCCGTATCTCTCTGTTGTCTTGCTCACCTTCCTTGCTTTCCATTTCCCTCCTAGTGTTTGACAAGGTGTTTACTAAAACCAGCTTTCACAGCCATATCTCCTTTCTCAGTGACTGTCTCCGTCTCCGACTTACCCCACGTGGATTTCAACTGAAATTCCACCCCTCATGTTTCGAACCCACCCAGGATTACAGGTATCTCCGGGACATAAAACGTTTCTCGGACTGCTGTTCCCGTCACATTCTGAGATCCACACTCAGTGCCATGCGCCGCCATATGAACACACTCGACCTCTCCCTCCAGCAGCACCGCCGTACCATTTTTCAAAGCTGCGCGTGTCCCCAGTTTCATTTTATCCTTCGGCTCATCTGACGCCTCAACAAGAAACTTTTTCTCTTTCTCTCAAGTGCTAAGGAACGCAAGCTCCAACAACTCATCGACACCAACACCCATCTAGGACCCTCCACCCCTGCCTGTCCCTCCGTCCCCACCCCATCTTCCAATCCCAACCCCAGCCGTGTATTCACTATACCCCCTGACCTTCCCCTCTCCGATGCTGAACGTTCAGTGCTCAGCAAAGGACTTAGTTTCATACCCTTACACCCTCACCTCAATGAATTTCGGGCTCGGCATGATACTGAACTCTTCTTCCGCCGTCTTCGTCTCCGGGCTCACTTCTTTGGGCAGGAGTCCTCTCCCAGTTCAACGGATCCTTTTACCCATCTCCAATATTCTCCCTCCACCTGGACCCCTCCCTCTGGATTCTTACCTTCTCTCGATCTTTTCATTGAGAACTGTCGGCGCGACATTAGTCGTCTCAATTTCTCTGCTCCTCTCACCCATTCTAACCTGTTTCTCTCTGAACTTACTGCACTCCATTCTCTCAGGGCCAACCCTGACATTGTCATCAAACCCGCTGACAAGGGTGGTGCTGTTGTTGTCTGGCGCACTGACCTCTACCTCGCGGAGGCTGAGCATCAACTCGCAGACACTTCCTCCTACCTCTCCCTGGACCATGACGCCACCACTGAACATCAAGCCATTGTTTCCAGGACTGTCACTGACCTCATCTCCTCTGGGGATCTCCCTCCCACAGCTTCCAACCTGATAGTCGCCCAACCTCGGACGGCCCGCTTCTATCTCCTACCCAAAATCCACAAACAGAACTGCCCCGGTAGACCGATCGTCTCAGCTTGCTCCTGCCCCACAGAACTCATTTCTCGTTATCTTGACTCCCTTCTCTCTCCCCTTGTCCAGTCCCTTCCCACCTACATCCGTGATTCCTCTGACACCTTACGTCACATCAACAATTTCCAGTTCCCTGGCCCCAACCACTTCCTCTTCACCATGGACGTCCAATCCCTCTACACCTCCATCCCCCACCAGGATGGTCTGAGGGCCCTTAGCTTCTTCCTCGAACAAAGGCCCGAACAATCCCCATCCACCACTACTCTCCTCCGTCTGGCTGAACTTGTTCTCACACTGAACAATTTCTCCTTCAACTCCTCTCACTTCCTCCAAATAAAAGGTGTGGCTATGGGTAGCCTCATGGGCCCCAGCTATGCCTGTCTCTTTATGGGGTATGTGGAACATTCCTTGTTGCAGTCCTACTCCGGCCCCCTTCCACAACTCTTTCTCCGGTACATCGATGATTACTTCGGTGCCGCTTCATGCTCTCATCAGGACTTGGAAAAATTTATTAATTTTGCTTCCAATCTCCACCCCTCCATCATTTTCACGTGGTCCATCTCTGACACTTCCCTTCCCTTCCTTGACCTCTCTGTCTCAATCTCTGGTGATAGACTGTCCACCAATATCCATTACAAACCCACCGACTCCCACAGCTATCTCGACTACAGCTCCTCACACCCCGCTTCCTGTAAGGACTCCATCCCATTCTCTCAGTTCCTTCGCCTCCGTCGCATCTGTTCTGATGATGCTACATTCAAAAACAGTTCCTCTGACATGTCCTCCTTCTTCCTTAACGGAGGTTTTCCACCCACAGTCGTTGACAGGGCCCTCAACCGTGTCCGGCCCATCACCCGCGCATCCGCCCTCACGCCTTCTCCTCCCTCCCAGAAACATGATAGCGTCCCCCTTGTCCTCACTTATCACCCCACCAGCCTCCGCATTCAAAGGATCATCCTCCGCCATTTCCACCAACTCCAGCATGATGCCACCACCAAACACATCTTCCCTTCACCCCCCTTATCGGCATTCCGTAGGGATCGCTCCCTCCAGGACACCCTGGTCCACTCCTCCATCACCCCCTACTCCTCAACCCCCTCCTATGGCACCACCCCATGCCCACGCAAAAGATGCAACACCTGCCCCTTCACTTCCTCTCTCCTCACCGTCCAAGGACCCAAACACTCCTTTCAAGTGAAGCAGCATTTCACTTGCATTTCCCCCAACTTAGTCTACTGCATTCGTTGCTCCCACCGTGGTCTCCTCTACATTGGCGAGACCAAACGTAAACTGGGCGACCGCTTTGCAGAACACCTGCGGTCTGTCCGCAAGAATGACCCAAACCTCCCTGTCGCTTGCCATTTTAACACTCCACCCTGCTCTCTTGCCCACATTGGCTTGCTGCATTGTTCCAGTGAAGCCCAACGCAAACTGGAGGAACAACACCTCATCTTCCGACTAGGCACTTTACAGCCATCCGGACTAAATATTGAATTCAACAACTTTAGGTCGTGAGCTCCCTCCCCCATCCCCACCCCCTTTCTGTTTCCCCCTTCCCCTTTTTTTTTCCAATAAATTATAAAGATTTTCCTTTTCCCACCTATTTCCATTATAAAAAAATTAAAAAAAAACCCCACTAGAGCTGTACCTTGAGTGCCCTACCATCCATTCTTAATTAGCACATTCGTTTAGATAATATCACCAACTTTAACTTTAACACCTATGTGTTCTATTGTACTATTGTCGTTGACATCTTTTGATGATCTGCTTCTATCACTGCTTGTTTGTCCCTACAACCACACCCCACCCCCCCACCCCTCCCTCCACCTCTCTGTCTCTCTATCTCTCCGCCCCCCACACACACACTTTAAACCAGCTTATATTTCAACTCTGTCTTGGACTCGAACTCAAGTTCTGTCGAAGGGTCATGAGGACTCGAAACGTCAACTCTTTTCTTCTCTGCCGATGCTGCCAGACCTGCTGAGTTTTTCCAGGTAATTCTGTTTTAGTTTTGGATTTTAATAAGTCTCCTCCCCTCCCCGAGCTGGCAGCCCAGCGCGCAGGCGCAGAAACAGCTGCTGGCCCGAGCAATCCGGAGCAGGCGCACTGCGGCTGCAGTCAGCGGTCGCTCTCGATCTCTTTTTGGCCCAGCCAGCCGCCGTAGATAATGATTGGGGAGAGGGAGTCGCCGAGCGGTTTCTCGCTCTGGCCGGAGCCGTCAGCCTGTTGCTGGAAACCTCGGCTGGAGGAGGGGGAACAAAGGGTGGGGGCGGGGATCCCGTGTCCGCGCGTCTGGCCTGCAGATTGGAGCCCAAGCACGTCACCGCGGAGCAGACTGATTCCTATTGGCTGATACAGGCAGGGTTCCATTGTGGACATCACAACGCGGAAGTTGGACAATGAGCTTCAGACTGAAACTTCCTCCTCTGGGCAACATCTGTGAGGAAATCAGTGTTTCCCACTGACCATTTCTTTTCGAATTCTGGGGGTAAGTTGTTGACTTGCAGGAACTAAAAGGAAAGGAAGTGAATCCGGGGAGAGTGCATACTCTGGAAAGGTTGGCCCAGGTCTCTCTCTTGAGACATTGACATGCTTTGCTCGCTCAGCTTGACACATTTATTTGCCTTGCTAAAAGGACGGTCTCTTTTGTAATGTTCACAATTAAAGGGGTGGCTTCGCAGGAGATGACCAGCACTTAAGTGAAGAGTAAATTAAAATAAGACAGAGATCCGTCTAGTTTTTTTATTCATTCACAGGATGTGGGCTTCGCTGGCTGGGCCCGCATTTATTGCCCTTCCCTAGTTACCCTTGGTGGTGGTGAGCTGCCGTCTTGAACTGCTGCAGCCCATGTGGTGCAGGTACGCCCACAGTGCTGTTAGGTAGGGAGTTCCAGGATTTTCACCCAGCGACAGTGAAGGGACGGCAATTTATACTTCCAAGTCAGGATGGTAAGTGATTTGGAGGGGGACTTCCACATGCTGGTGTTCCCATCTATCTGCTGCCCTTGTCCTCGATGGTCCTGCCGAGGGTTTGGAAGTTGCTATCTATGGAGCCTTGGTGAATTCCTGCACTGCATCTTGTAGGTGGTACACACTGCTGCTACTGTTCATCAGTGGTGGAGTGAGGGAATATTTGTGGATGTGGTGCCAATCAAGTGGGCTACTTTGTCTTGGATGGTGTCAAGCTTCTTGAGTGTTGTGGGAGCTGCACTCATCAAGGCAAGTGGGGAGTATTCCATCACACCCTTGATTTGTGCCTTGTAGATGGTGGACAGTCTTTGTGGGGTCAGGAGGTGAGTTACTAATCGCAGGATTCCTAGCCTTTGACCTGCTCTTGTTGCCATGGTATTTATATAGCTAGTCTTGCTCAGTTTCTGGTCAATGGCAACCCCAAGAATGTTGACAGTGAGGGTTTCAGTGATGGTAATGCCATTGAACGTTATGGGATGATGGTTAGATTCTCTCTTGTTGGAGATGGTCATTGTCTGAAATTTGTGTGGCATGTATGTCACTTGCCACTTGTCAGCCCAAGCCTCGATATTGTCCAGATCTTGCTGCATTTGGACATGGACTACATCAGCATCTGAGGAGTCAAGATTGCTGCTGAATATTGTGCAATCATCAATGATTCTGCCCTTATGATGGAAGGAAGGTCACTGGTGAAGCAGCTGAAGATGGTTGGGCCGAGGATACTACCCTGAGGAACTCCTGCAGTGATGTCCTGGAGCTGAGATGATTGACCTCCAACAACTACAACCATCTTCCTTTGTGCTAGGTATGACGCCAACCAATGGAGAGTTTCCCCCCTGATTTCCATTGACTCCAGTTTTACCAGGGCTCCTTGACATCACACTTGGTCAAACGCAGTCTTGATGTCAAGGGCAGCCATTCTCACCTCACCTCAGGAGTTCAGATCTTTTGTCCATGTTTGAACCAAGGCTGTATTGAGGTCAGAAGCTGAGTGGCCCTGGTGGAATCCAAACTAGGTCTCAATGAGCAGGTTATTTCTAAACAAGTGCCACTTGATAGTCCCATTGATTACCCGTTCCATTACTTTACTGATGATTAAGAGTAAGCTGATGGGGTGGTGAATTGTGTACAGGACTTAACAGGGCAAATTTGACATAGCCAGGTAGCTGCAGTGCAACAGCTTGGCTGGATCTGCATGCTATATGTATATGATAATTATTGTTTATGGTTCTCTAATCAAGTACATTAATTTTATTTCTAGTCTGGTAATGTTCTGCTGCATATATTTCCAATCGTAGGATCATTAAGGCATAGTAGGAGTCCATACAGCAACTCAATTCAATACCGACTATCTGTCGAGCAACACAGTCAGTCCCATTTTCCCTCGATATCCCAGTAGCCCTGCAAATTTATTGCTTTTAAGTGCCCACCTAATTTCATTTTAAAATCATTGATCATCTCTACTTCCACTACCCTCATGGGCAGCAAGTTCCAGATCATGACTGCTCACTGCCTACATAAAAGTTCTTCCTCACATCCCAATGTTACAAATAATACAGTACTATATATTACAAGAATTTTTAGTCCATATATATAGAATCAGTAAACATGGATCTGTCAATCAGCACAAATCGACACCTTCAGGAGCATTTGAAGGTTGTAAATTAGGTACAGCAGAGTGGGAATGGAAGTAGAGTGTGTGGGCACAGATATTTACAGGTTTTTGGGAACGAGGGAAAACAATGCTCCTTAGAAACTGGAATTGTTTTTCTGAATTTCTATCCTGTACTGACAGTGATGACTTTTGTAAACCTCTTTTACAGAATATCAGAAGGTGAGGATTCTCAACATGTCAAGGTCTGACAGTGTCACTTGTTTCATCAACATCTGAATATGATCGGCCTTTTTAACATCAGTTTGACCAGAAAAGCACCGACACACACATGTGAGTGAGAGTGTTCCAGTGCACTGACTGTGGAAAGAGCTTTACCCAGTTACACAGCCTGAAGAAACATCACATCATTCACAGCAGCGGAAAAACCGTAGACGTGTTCTGTGTGTGAACGATCGTCGAACCTGCAGGCACCTGCACCATGGAGAAACCTTGGAAATGTAGGGACTGTGGGAAGGGATTCAGATTCCCATGTTAACTGGAAAGTCATCGACACACTCACACTGGGGAGAGGCCATTCACCTGCTCTGATTGTGGGAAGGGATTCACCCATTCATCCCACCTGCTGACACATCAGCGAGTTCACACCAGTGAGAGGCCGTTCACCTGCTCTGATTGTGGGAAGGGATTCACTCAGTCATGTAACTTGGTGAGACACCAGCAAGTTCACACTGGGGAGAGGCCATTCACTTGCTCTCAGTGTGGGAAGGGATTCAGTGAATTATCCACACAACTAACCACGAGCAAGTTCACACTGAGGAGAGGCCGTTCGCCTGTTCTCAGTGTGGGAAGGGATTCAATCGGTCATCCAACCTGCTGAGACACCAGCGACTACTCCCTCAAGTAAAATTAACAAGCAATTCTGCTTCTCACTAAGTACAGTAAAGTTCACAGTGAAGTCTTGTTAGCCTAAACCTTAGCAAAACACAGCACACACATATCAGTTTGTGGATTCGAAATCCCACGTGTACGGTTACTCCACACTGTGAATGGTGTGATGTTCTTTCAGGCTGTGTAACTGGTTAAAGTTCTTTCCACAGTCAGTGCACTGAAACACTCTCACTTGGGTGTGTGTGTCTCGGTGTTTTTCCTTAAACTTATGTTTAAAATCTTTTGAAGCAGACAGTGGAGACTAAAACAGGGGGCACAGTTTAAGAATAAGAGGTCTCCATTTTAAGACTGAGATTAGGATTTTTTTCTCTCAGAAGGTCACCAGTATGTGGAAATATCTGCCCCAGAAAGCAGTGGAGGCTAATTCATTCAAGGAGATTTTGGACAGATTTTTGACAACCAAGGGAGCCAAGGACTATGAGGGCAGACAGGAAAGTGAATTTGAGACCACAACCAGATCAGCCATGATTTCAGTGAATGGTGGAGCAGGTGCAAGGGCTGAATGGCCTACTCCTATCTTCCTCAAACCAACAAACATTTCTCCTTGAGTCAAAAGCCAATGATATTCAGGAATGGATGAATTGAGTGCCTCTGTCTGATCTTGACGTGATGTGTTTTGAGATTTCTGTCTGCAAATCCTCCCCTTGTAATATCCTGTAAAAAGAGTTTACAAAAGTCATCACTGTCAGTCCAGGATAGAAATTCAAAACAGACAATTCTAGTTGCTATGGAACATTTTTTCCTGTCTCATTTCCCAAATACTGTAAATCTCCAACCCACAGACTGTCCCTCCATTCTCACTCTGCTGTAGCTAATATACATCCTCCCAATTCTCCTGAAGGTGCCGATTCATGCTGACCAACAGATCCATGATCATCATTTCCTGACCTGGACACAGAGCCTCGACAGAGAGTTGGCATGGACTTGAGTTGCCAAAAGGACTTCTTTGCTGTAATGACTGTATGACTGAAAGTATATAACATAGCTACAGTACTATACTTCAAGACTAGAAATAATGACAAATGCACTGCGCTCCTCCAATTCTGCCAACTTGTGCATCCGTTATTTTATCCTGAGGAGTCTTGACAGGGTGGATGTGGAGAGGATGTTTCCTCTTGTGGGAGAATCTAGAATTAGGGGTCACTGTTTTAAAATAAGGGGTTACCCATTTAAGACAGGGATGAGGAGAAGTTTTTTTCTCTCAGAGCCATGAGTCTTTGGAACTCTCTTCCTCAAAAGATGGTGGAAGCAGAGACAGAATCAGAATCACAAAATCACACAGTGCAGAAGATGCCATTCGGCCCATCGATTCTGCACTGACATGTGAGAAACACCTCACCTACCTACCTAATCCCATTTACCAGCACTTGGCCCATAGCCTTGAATGTTATGATGTGCCAAGGGCTCATCCAGGTATATTTTAAAGGAGTCTTTGAATATTTTTAAGGCAGAGCCAGATAGATTCTTGATAAGCAAAGGTGGTGAAAGGTTATCAGGGGTGGGCAGGAATGTGGAGTTGAGGCCACATTCAGATCAGCCATGATCTTACTGAATGGCGGAGAAGGCTCGAGGGGCCGAGTGGCCTACTTTTGGGGGAAGTGGTGGCGTAGTGGTATTGTCACCTGACTATTACACCAGATACCCAGGGTAATGCTCTGGGGACCTGGGTTCAAATCCCACCATGGCAGATGGTGAATTAAACATTTTAAAAATCTGGAATTGAAAGCCTCATGATGACCATGAAACCACTGTCAATTCTCATAAAAATCCTTCTGGTTTACCAGTGTCCTTTAGGGAAGGAAATCTGCCCTCCTTACTTGGTGTGGCCTACAGGTGACTCTAGACCCACAACAATGTGGCTAACTTAAAAATTACCTACAAAATGGCCTAGCAAGACATTTCAAGTCAAGTCAGTTCTCAAGGGCAATTAGGGATGGGTAATAAATGCTAGCCCAGCCACCGATGCCCACATCCCATGAGCGAATATAAAAAAAATACTCCTGCTCCTAATTTGAATGTTGCTATAAGCAAAGGATGAGTGTGTGAGTGCGAAAAGCAGTAAGAGAGAGTAAGGAAGGTGTTTTATTAATAAACCCTGATGAAATAAGAAAAAGATGGAAGGAGCATATTGAAGATATGGAAGAAATGTCAAATGATTGAACTGGAAGACAGTGATGTTGACATCGATTTCATTGAACTAGAAATACTAGAGACAGCGAGATAAGAACAACAATCAATGAGATAAAAACTGGAAAAGTGACTGGAATAGATGAAATATCTCGAGAATTGATTAAAAATATGGGAAGAAATTTAACATCAATGTTTAGTGAGCTGTGTAAAGAAGTTTACTTAGAAGACAGAGGGTAGCAGTGGAAGGGTGCTTTTCTGAATGGAGAGCTGTGACTAGTGCTGTTCCACAGGGATCAGTGTTGGGACCTTTGCTGTTTGTAGTCTACGTAAATGATTTGGAGCAAAATGTAACTAGGCTAATTAGTAAGTTTGCAGACGACACTAAGGTTAGAGGAGTTGCAGATAGTGAAGAGGATTGTCAAAGGATACAACGGGATATAGATTGGTTGAAGACTTGGGTGAAGAAATGGTAGATGGAGTTTAATCCGGACAAATGCGAGGTAATGCATTTTGGAAGGTCTATTACAGGTAGGGAATTATACGGTAAATGGCAAAATCCTTAAGTGCATTGACAGGCAGAGGGATCTGGGTGTACAGGTCCACAGGTCACTGAAAGTGGCAACGCAGGTGGATAAGGTAGTCGGGAAGGCATATGGCACGCTTGCCTTCATCGGCAGGGGTATTGAGTATAAAAGCTGAGAAGTCATGCTGCGGCTGTATAGAACCTTGGTTAGGCCACACTTGGAATCTTGCGTGCAATTCTGGTCGCCACATTACCAGAAGGATATGGAGGCATTGGAGAGGGTGCAGAGGAGGGATGCTGCCTGGTCTGGATGTTATTAGCTATGAGGGGAGGTTGGAGAAACTCAGATTGTTCTCACTAGAGCGACGGAGATTGGGGGCGACTTGATAGAAGTTTACAAAATTATGAGTGGCATGGACAGAGTAGATAGTCAGAAGCTTTTTCCCAGGGTAGAAGAGTCAATTACTAGGGGACATAGAGAGGAGAAAACTTTAGAGGAGATGTGCTGGACAAGTTTTTTACGCAGAGGGTAGTGAGTGTGTGGAATTTGCTGCCAGAGGAGATGGTGGAAGCAGGTATGATAGTGGTGTTTAAGAGGCAGCTTGACAAATACATGAATAGGATGGGAATAGAGGGATACGGACCCCGGAAGTGCAAAATGTTTTAGTTTGACAGGCAATATGATCGGCGCAGGCTTGGAGGGCCGAAGGGCCTGTTCCTGTGCTGTACTTTTTTTTGTTGTTTGTTATCCAGAGAACGGCCAGAGAACTTCATGCAGACAATAATGATCAGCCTGAGAAAGAAGCCAAAGGCATGCTGATGTCCTGACTTTCAGATAATTAGTCTGCTGGTCCATGCATCGCAGGTTATGTTGAGAGTTGTAGAAAGAGAATGGGTGGGAAGGTGCAGAACTACATGGGAAATGACCAGTTCAGATTCCAGGGAGGAAGAGGGACGAGATTTTATTTCATTGGCATTTTATGATTAATGAGCAGTTTAGAGTTTGGACAGGAATTATATGTTTGTTTTGTAAATTTTGTAAGATGTTGCTGTAGACTGGAGAGATAGACAACAGCAGCAGTGACAGTAGCCAACAAGGAGTCAGAGCCATGTGTAATTGGAAGAGGAGTTTGTATTATCCTTTGATGGGATGTGGGCATCACTGGCAATTTTCAGCACCTATTGCCCATCCCTAATTGCCCTTGAACTGAGTGGCTGGCTGGACCAGTTAAGAACCAGCCACATTGCCGTGGATCTGAGATTCACATGTAGGCCAGACCGGTAAGGACGGCAGACTTCCTTCCATAATGAACATTAGTGAACCCGATGGGTTTGGGTTTTTACAACAATCAGTGATAGTTTCATGGTCACTATTACTGAAACTATCTTTTTTTAATTCCAGAATTATCAATTGAATTTAAATTCCACAAGCTGCTGTGGTGGGATTTGAACCCTAGGCCTCTGGATTCCTAGTCCAGTTACATTACCACTTCACCACCATCTCCCCAAAATGAAACACTGAGCAGGTCAGATGACCTTTGCCCACTTGAAGCAATTTCTTGAAGCACCCACAAGGAAAAATCGCCTGAAACCTGAGCAGCCATGGGGTTCAAACACACATCTCCTCAGAGACTGGAGCTTAAATCCAGCACATTAAACCACTCAGCCACATGAGCCTGAGTTTGACAAGAGTGCTGTTTATCACCAGTCCTCTTCAATATCTGTGCAGCAGCAATGATCAAAGAAGCGTTTGAAGACACAAAAGCCGTTAAAATTGGTGGTGAATGATAACGTCAGTTAGATTTGTTGATGATAAATCACAAAGCAAGCACAGAAGGAGGATTAGCAGAACTAGTAGATAAACTAGTGACAGCAGGCAGGAACCGTGGAATGAAGGTGAACATCGGCAAAACCAGTGATACACATCTCAAAATCTCCATGAAATATTCATATATTCATAGAGGGCAGTCAATTAGAATGGGGACAAAGTATTTAGGGAGCATAATATCTGCAGATAGATGTAACAAGGAAATAAGGAGGAAGATAGCAATGGGAAAGGCTGTATTTGGTAAGAAGAGGTTGTTAACAGGAAAGCTAAATAAACAACTCAAGAAGTGACTTGTAAAGAGCTTGATCTGGAGCGTTGTTTTGTATGGACGTGAGACTTGGACCTTATAGGAGGAAACCAACTTGCTAAATAGCCTTGAAATGTGGGTTTGGAGGAGAAGGGAAAGGATCAGCTGCACAGAAAAAGTAACATGACGAAGTGCTGAGGAGAATGAACAAACAAGAAAATTTACTGAATGTAATTAGAAAAAGGCAGAGACTGGGTGGGAGTATCTTAAGTGGTAAAGAGACATCATGGAGGGAAGATTTCAAGGCAAAAAAGAAAGAGGGAGGAAGAAAATATCCTGGATTGCTTGAAAATTGAAGAAAGTTACTGGTAAGTGAAAAGAAAGGCAGAGGATAGAGAGATATGGAAAGTCTACCATGAGGCAAGGGCCTGCCTTCAGTCAAAGCACACTTGCTGATGATGATGTCCTGCATAAAAACTGTAGTCCACCTGTGTCCTACATGTCCTATAGTGAACCCTTAAATGTCAGCCATCCCCTGGGAAAACCACCCCTTTAATTGTCAGCATTAGGAATGAGACCATCCTTTTAGCCAGACAAATAAATGTGCCAAGCCGAGGGGGCAAAGGATGTCAATTGACACATTTCCTTTCATTTGGAGCCCATTTGGGGTCATTTCTACTAGGATGAAATTGAAAAGCAGGAAGAATATGTTCAACTTGTTCAGAACCATAGTTAGACTACACTGGGAGTACTGTTAACATTTGTGATCTCCATTTAGAAAAAGAAAATCGAGGCACTGGAGAAGAGGCAACAAAGATTCACAAGAACAATACCAGTACTGAACATTTAACCTTTAGGGAAGGATTTCATGAGAAACCTGAGAATGTGGAACTCACTACCACAGTGAGTGGTTGAGGTGAATAGCATGAATACATTGAAGGGGAAGCTGGACACATACATTAGGGAAAAAGGAATAGAAGGATTGCTGATGGGGGAGATGAAGAGAAGTGGGTGGAGGCTCATGTGGACCATAAATACTGACACAGACCAATTGAGCCGACTGTGCTGTAGACTCAATGAAACACAGACAAAAGTATTTATTTGAGATCTATCTGCAGGAAAAACACTTTACTATCCAGGACAAAATAAATGTCGTTCAACAGCTTTTGTGGATCATTTCAGTGGAAATGTAAACTACCAGGCTCAAAGTCGTGAAACCAGCCAATCCAGCAGAATGAAACCTTCCGACCCTCCAACTTCACAACTGAACATGGTTCAGTCCTGGATGTGATTAACAGCAGCAATAACAGCAGAATCCAACCCCTGTAATCACTTGGGAACTTGCTGGTGTCTCAGCAGGTGGAATGACTGAGTGAATCCCTTCCCACGGGTGAATGGTCTCTCCCCAGTGTGACCTCGTTGGTGTGTCAGCAGGTTGGACGACCAAGTGAATCCCTTCCCAGGTGAAGGGCCTCTCCCCAGTGTGAACGCGCTGGTGCTTCTGCAGACTTGATGAATCACTGAAGCCCTTCCCACACACACAGCAGGAGAATGGCCTTTCCCCAGTGTAAATTTGCTTGTGTATTTGGAGGTTGGATGACTGAGTGAATCCCTTCCCACAGTCAGAGCAAGTGAATGGTCTCTCGCTGGCATGAACCCATTCATGTTTCAATAAGCTGGATGAATTACTGAATCCCTCACCACACTGAGAGCAGGCAAACGGTCTCTCTGCAGTGTGAATGTGTTGATGAATCTCCAGCTCTGATGGGGATCTGAATCCTTTCTGACACTGAGAGCAGGAGAATGGTCTTTTGCCAGTGTGAACCTGTTCATGTTTCAATAAGTTGGATGAATTACTGAATCCCTTTCCACACTCAGAGCAGGTGAACGGCCTCTCCCCAGAGTGACTGCGTCAATGAATCTCCAGCTCTGATGGGGATCTGAATCCCTTCCCACAGTCCGCACATTTCCACCTTTTTTCCATGGTGCCAGTGTCTTTGGTGTCTCTTTAGGTTGGACGATCAGTTGAAGCCTTGTCCACGCAGAACATGTGTACAGTTCCTCCTCACTGTGAATGATACAATATTGTTTTAGACTGTGTAACTGATTAATGCTCTCTCCACAGTCAGTGCACTAGGACACTCTAACTTGGGTGTTTGTCCCTCGGTGTTTTTCCAGTCACACTGAGGTTTGAAATTTTTTCCCACAGACAGAACAGACAAACATTTCTCCTTCCATATTGAAAGGTCGATGATATTCAGGTCCCAATAAAACAAGCAACTCTGTCAGATCTTAACGTGATATTTGGTTCGGGATTTCTGGCTGCAAAACCTCCCCTTCCAATATCCTGCAAAAGGAATTTACAAAAGTAATCAGTTTCTTGCTCCCCAAAATTCATCCCAGATACACACTCTATTCTCACTTTGCTGTACCCAATATTCGCCCTAACAATTTTCTGAACGAGCAATTCATGCTGATCGACAGATCGATGATCACAGAATCATGTCTTAGACACCGAGATCTGAAAATCTTTATGCAGGCTGCTGGTATATATATTATATATGTAATGGAAGTATAATCATTTTCATAAAATTTTTCTGGTTTATTGTGAAGTAGGTTTATGGGCTGGGTAGTATGGTTGGGTCTGTCTGTGTGATTTAATTATATGTACAGTCAGGTAGACTGCAAGCTTGAAATTATCAAAAGAAGCTAGGTGTAGAAATGTGTTTGAAATGCTAATGAGTAAACATGGATGCTGGCTTAGCGTATAAAGTGTGAAGGGAATTTGCAGTTTTTAGATAAATGGAGGGGTTTCAGAGGGATGTTCGTCTGTTTACAACTAGCCAGATAATGAACCAGGATGGGCACTTGAAGGAAATAAACTTACAGGTGTATAGAGGGGGAATGGGACTGACTGGATTGCTCTACAGAGGAGTTGCTGATGGTCTCCTTCAGTTTTGTGATAACTATAACTGGAAATGTGTACAGTACTATATTTAAAAAGTAGAATAATAAATGTACATTATTACAATACCATAGATAATATTTCTAATATGTACCTTATAACAACACTAGACATATCTCTGTCCTATATGAATTTATTATCTCCTTAAATGTCAGCCATCTCCTGGGGAAACCACCACTTTAATTGTGTACATTAGGAAAGAGACCATCCTTTTAACCAGACAAATAAGTGTGTCAATCTGAGGGAGCAAAGGATGTCAATGTCTTTAAGAGATGAGACTTTAACCAATTAAGGCACAGGCAGAATTCTACACATTCTCAGACTACACTTCAGAAATATTTCATTGGCTGTAAAGCGCTTTGGGATATCCTGTGGTCGTGAAAGATGCTATAGAAATGCAAGATTTTAAATTTATGTTACCTGATCTTGATGTCTGTAACCTGATTTTATCCACCCCCAGCTTGCCCTTTAATGAATTCACTTTGGTTCAGACAAGACTTTAACCAATTGAGGCAAAGGCAGGATTCTCTGGATAGGAAACTTAAAATGAAGTTTATTAAAAGAAAAAGGTTTATTCAACAACTTTAAGACATTGACTTTTACAACAACATGTGGGTGATCAGTCCGTAGAAGCGTAACCCTCTCTGGCTCCTTCTTTGACAGTAATTCTTGTGCAATTCAGCTTCTGGAGTCTGGCTCTTTGTTTGACAGTAATTTGCTTGGAACTTGGCCTCGGGAATCTTCAGTACTTGGCTAGCAAGGAAGACCTTGGAACATTTACTTTTATCCTCTTGTCTTTTACTATAACAATTGATTCATTATTGATTCATTAATTGTAACTCAATTAAGGCTCATGACTTATTTAATCATCTGTTGCTGATCGCTAGCTAATGAATACAGTAATATTTAATTAATAGATATTGTGAATACAAGATAGAATAGCATTCTTATTTACTAATCATGACCGGATTGAACAATGACCCTTATTCTTGAGATGGACTTTGGCAGAATATGATGTCCAGTAGCTTATCAAAATTGGAAAAGAATTTCTTAGTATAAATAATTTCTATTGGGTCTGCAGTCTCAAGAAACATTTCAGTTTATACAATGTTAATTTTAAAAATAAAGATTCAGCCTTTACAATGTAGTTATCTATTACATCAATTCATTAACGATAACTTAATCAAGGTTCATTACTGAAATCTATTAAGTACAGACTTATTTTGTAAGTAAGAAGTTACAGAATGTGAGAAGACTGCAAAAAACCCATGTTCCAGTTTAAAATGGCTTCCTTGGCCTTGTTACTTATAACAGTGAATATATTATGAAAGTGATTGATTTTTGATACAAAATTGGACTACCCCAGCCTACATATAGTTTCCTACATTACAACATCAACTACACTTAAAAAGTCCTTCATTGGCAGTAAAAAGCTTCAGGATGAAGGCAGAGCTGGATATATTCTTGATAAGTTAGGGGGTGAAAGGTTATCAGAGGTAGGCAGGAATGTGGAGTTGAGGTTACAAGAGATCAGCCATGATTTTATTGAATGGCAGAGCAGGCTCGAGGGGCCGAGTGGCCACAGCTGCTGCCGATTCATATGTTCATATGACTTTCTGTGGTCATGAGAGGTGCTAAAGAAGTGCAATTTTTTTTTTCTAATTCTCCACAAATTTGGATATATTACACTCGGTCCCCACATCAAAGTATTTGATAAAGGTTAAGCCTTAATTTTGTGTAATAACCTGGTTTTTGACACCATCTCGAATGCTCTGAGAAAATTCAAACACACAGCATCGTGGTTATTTGGTTTAAAACAAAGCGAATTATTGTGATTTGCAATCTGATACCTGCAAATGGTGCAGGAAGCAGGTTCAACTCGGTCTTTCAAAAGGGAACTGAATAGAGTCTTGAAAGGAAAAGAAAATTACAGGATGATGGGATTAATAGGGTAGTTCTTTCAAAAGGCTGCATGGGCACGATGGGCTGAATGGCCTCCTTCTGTGAGCCTCATGTGCATCGAAAGCGAGTGGTAATGATGTGCATCCCACTTTTGGTGAGGGTGGTAGAAGCAGAGGTGATGGGATGATTTCAAAAGGAAATTTGGGGATAGAACAGGGCATGGGACTGACTGATTTGCTCTAAGGAGAGCCAGAATGGACTCGATGGGCCTAATGGCCTCCTTTTCTCTGCCCTAATGACTGATGTAAAGAGAGAAATTTCAATTACTCCAGTCTCTCCAAGAAACTGAACTCCCTCATCTCTGGTGCCATTCTTGTAAATCTCCGCTGCCCCTCTCTAAGAATTACACATCTTTCCTTACATTTTGAGCCCATATTTAGGGTTCTTTATCAGGGACAGAAATGAAAAGCAGGGAGGTAATGTTCAACTTGTTTTGAACCGTGGTTAGACTACACTGGGAGGACTGTCAACACTTGTGATCTCTTTTTAGAAAAAGGAAATAGAGGCACTGGAGAAGGGGCACCAAAGATTCACAAGAATAATCCCAGAACTGAGAGCATTTAACCCTCAGGAAAGGCTGCGGCTGCTTTTCTCTGGAAAAGAGAAGACAGAAGGGTGAACTGATGGAAGTCTTTAAGATTATGAAGGGGTTCAATAATCCAATAGGGATTTCATGACAAATATCTTTCCACAGGTGAGTAGTGAGAATGTGGAGCTCACTATAACAGCGAGTGGTTGAGGTGAACAGCATGAATACATTTCAGGGGAAGCTAGATACATACATGAGGAAGAAAGGAATAGAAGGATATGCTGATGGGGGAGATGAAGAGAGTGGGTGGACGCTCATGTGGAGCATAAATACTGACATAGGCTAATTGAGCCGACTGGCCTGGTCCCTGTGCTGTAGACTCAATGGAACAAAAACAAATGTAATTATTTCAGATCTGCCTGTAGTGGTAGGAAAAACACAATTTACTACCCAGGATAAAATATGTGTCTTTCATCAGCTTTTGTGGGTCGTTTCAGTGGAAATGTGCCCTCCCAGGCTCAAAGAGCATCAGCCTCCTGGAAGCAAAGTTGACAGACTGGCCAGTCCAGCAGAAAGAAACCCTTCAACCGTCCCACTTCACCAACTGTTAGAATGAACATGGTTCAGTCCTGGATGTGAATAACAGCAGCAATAACAGCAGAATCCAACCCCTGTAATCACTTGTGAACTCCCTGGTGTCGCATCAGCTGTGATGACCGAGTAAATGCCTTTCCACATTCTGAGCAGGTGAATGGCCTCTCCCCGGTGTGAACCCTCTGGTGTGTCCGCAGGTTGGATGAATTACTGAATCTCTTCCCACACTCATAGCAGCTGAACGGCCTCTCCCCGGTGTGAATACGCTGGTGTGTCAGCAGGTGGGATAACTGAGTGAATCCCTTCTCACACTCAGAGCAGGTGAACGGCCTCTCCCCGGTGTGAACTCGCTGGTGTTTCTGCAGATTGGATGAATCAGGGAATCTCTTCCCGCACTCGGAGCAGGTGAACGGTCTCTCCCCAGTGTGAACTCGCTGATGTGTTAGCAGATGGGATGAATCACTGAATCCCTTCCCACAGTCGGAGCAGGTGAACGGCCTCTCCCCGGTGTGAATTCGCTGGTGCATCAGCAGGTGGGATGACCGACTATATCCCTTCCCACATGTAGAGCAGGTGAACGGTCTCTCTCCAGTGTGAATTCGTTGGTGCATCAGCAGGTTGGATGAATCACTGAATCCCTTCCCACATGTAGAGCAGGTGAATGGTCTCTCCCCACTGTGAACTCGCTGGTGCATCAGAAGGTTAGATGAATCAGTGAACCCCTTCCCACACTTGGAGCAGGTGAACGGTTTCTCCCCAGTGTGAACTCGCTGATGCCTCAGCAGGTTTGATGAATCACTGAATCCCTTCCCACACTCAGAGCAGGTAAATGGTCTCTCCCTGGTGTGAACTCGCTGATGTGACTGCAGATGGGATAACTGAGTGAAACTCTTCCCACAGTCAGAGCAGGTGAATCGCCTCTCCCCAGTGTGGACTCGCTGGTGCATTAGCAGGTTGGATGAATCACTGAATCCCTTTCCACACTCAGAGCAAGTAAACGGCCTCTCCCCAGTGTGAACTCGCTTATGCGTCTGTAGGTGGGATGAACTAGTGAATCCCTTCCCACACACGGAGCAGGTGAATGGCCTCTCTCCGGTGTGAACTCGCTGGTGTGTCTGAAGGGAGGATGAATGAGTGAATCCCTTCCCACACTCGGAGCAGGTAAATGGCCTCTCCCCAGTGTGACTGCGTCGATGAGTTTCCAGTTGATATGGGAAGTTGAATCCTTTTCCACAGTCCCCACAATTCCATGGTTTCTCCATGGTGCTGGTGCCCTTGTGTCTCTCCCAGTTTGATGATCAGTTGAAGCCTCGTCCACTCACAAAACACCTGTATGGTCTCATCCCACTGTGACTGGTGGTGGTTTTTTCAAACTGTGTAATTTGTTAAAATTCTTTCCACAGTTGTACACTGGAACACTCTAACTTGAGTGTGTGTCTCTCACTGCTTTGCCAGTCACACCGATGTTTAAATCTTTTAAAGCAGACAGAACAGACAAATATTTCTCCTCCTGGATTCAAAGACCGGTGGTGTTCAGGTCCTGATGAAACGAATGACTCTGTCAGATCTTGAAGTGATGCTTGATTTGAGATTTCCCTCTGCAAATCCTCCCCTTCTAGTATCCTGTAAAGGGAGTATACAAAAATCATCACTGTCAGTGCAGGATAGACATTCTGAACAGACAATTCTAGCTCCTAAGGAAAATTCTATCCTCTGTCTATTCCCAAAAGCTATCAATCTCCACCCTACACATTCTCCCTCCATTTGCATTCTGCAGTACCTATTCCACACCCTCCCAATTCTGATATGTGTACAAATAGCTATTGTTGTATATTACGTACATTTTAGTCCATTTTATATGACTAGAAACACATTACAAGAATAAAAATAATAAATGTACATTATTAGGGAATCAGAATTAATATATCCCATATAACAACACTAGATATATCTTTGTCCTACGTTAATGTACTGTCCCCTTTAATGTCAGCCGTCCCACGGGGAAACCACCCCTTTAATTGTGAACATCAGGAAAGAGACCATCTTTTTAGCCAGACAAATAAATGTGTTAATCTGAGAGAGAAAATGATGTCAATGTCTTTAAGAGAGTGAAAGAGACCCGGACCAACCTTTCCAGAGTCTGCACCCTCCCTCGATTCACTTCCTTTCCCTTCAGTTCCTGCAAGTCAACAATTTAAACCCAGAATTAGAAAAGAGATGGAAAAGGGGGAGAAAATAAAGTGTTTTACTCACAGATGTTGGACACAGGAGGAAGTTTAGTCCGTGTGAAGCTCAATCTTCATTCACACAAAGCAGGCTCTCTGATTGGCTGGAGGACAATAGTCCTTCCGGTCTTTCGGCGCTTTCTGCAGTCAGCCGGTTCCCTGGAAACCTCGGCTCGACAAGGTGTAGCGGGAGGGGGAGGGGGAGGGGGGGACAATGGGCAGGGAGTTGGGGACAATGGGCAGGGAGTTGGGGACAATGGGCAGGGGCAGCGCTCCCGTGTCCGCGCGCCTGGCCGGCTTGCTGGTTTCGGCAGTGTTGCGTTGTGGATGTCACAATGACTCAGTGGTTCGTCCCCAGCACGCGGTGTCCCATTGGGAGCAATATGACAAGTTACAGAAGCAAATTGCTGCGGATTGGACAACAGCTCAGGGCGTCTGGAGGTCAAAGTCTCTCCCGCCCCCACGTGACCTCGGGTTCCGCTTCCATATTGTCTTCATGCGGCGTGGGGGCAGTGTAATTCACATTGGTGAACCGGAAGGATTCAGATCATCGAACCAATCAGGATGCGAGGTTTGTGCCAATGGCTCCACGGAGTTTCTTCTATTGTCTGAATGCAGACGTTGGTCAATGAGTTTGTAAACCCAAGATAAAAGCAAAATATTGCGGATGCTGGAAATCTGAAACATCAGAAGAGTCATATGGACTCGAAACGTTAATTGTGTTCCTCCCCGCAGATGCTGTCAGACCTGCTGAGTTTTTCCAGGTATTTTTGTTTTTGAGTTTGGAAACCTGTCCATTACTGCCCAGCAAAGCTGCTGGTGCTCTGGTGCTACTCCTATCTCTCTGAATGCACCCAATTTAATTTTGAAATTATTTGTCTTTGTTTCCACCATTCTCACAGGCAGAGACCCAGGTTATGACTAAAACAAAAACAGAAATACCTGGAAAAACTCAGCAGGTCTGGCAGCATCGGCGGAGAAGAGTACAGTTGACATTTCGAGTCCTCATGACCCTTCAACAGAACTAAGTAAAAATAGGAAAGGGGTGACACATAAGATGGTTTAAGGTGGGGGTGGGGGAGAAGAGGGTGGCGGTTGTTGGGACAAGCAAGCAGTAAAAGGAGGAGATAACCAAAAGATGTCACAGACAAAAGAACAAAGAGGTGTTGAAGGTGGTGATATTATCTAAAACAATGTGCTAATTAAGAGTGGATAGCAGGACAAGCAAGGTACAGATAGCTCTAGTGGGGGTGGCGTGAAATAAGACTAAAAGGGCAGCAAAGTTACAGATAAATGATGGGTGGAATACATTTTAAATAATGGAAATAGGTGGGAAAAGAAAAATCTATGTAAATTATTGGAAAAAACAAAAAGGAGGGGGAAGAAACGGAAAGGGGTTGGGGATGGAGGAGGGAGATCAAGATCTAAAATTATTGAACTCAATACTCAGTCCAGAAGGTTGTAAAGTGCCTAGTTGGAAGATGAGGTGCTGTTCCTCCAGTTTGTGTTGAGCTTCACTGGAACAATGCAGCAAGGACAGACATGTGGGCAAGAGAGCAGGGTGGAGTGTTAAAATGGCAAGTAACAGGGAGGTCTGGGTGATTCTTGCGGACAGACCGAAGGTATTCTGCAAAGTGGTTGCCCAGTCTGCATTTGGTCTCTCCAATGTAGAGGAAACTGCATTGGGAGCAACGAATGCAGTAGACTAAGTTGAGGGAAGTGCAAGTGAAATGCTGCTTCACTTGAAAGGAGTGTTTGGGCCCTTGGACGGTGAGGAGAAAGGAAGTAAAGGGGCAGGTGTTACATATCTTGCTTTCGCATGGGGAGGTGCCTTCAACACCCCTTTGTTCTTTTGTCTGTGACATCTTTTGGTTATCTCCTTATATCACTGCTTGCTTGTCCCAACAACCACCATCCCCCCTTCTCCCCCCGCCACCGCACCACCCCCCCTGCCCCTCCCTTAAACCAGCTTATATTTCACCCCTCTCCTATTTTTACTTAGTTCTGTTGAAGGGTCATGAGGACTCGAAATGTCAACTGTACTCTTCTCCGCCGATGCTGCCAGACCTGCTGAGTTTTTCCAGGTATTTCTGTTTTTTTGGATTTCCAGCATCTGCAGTTTTTTGTTTTTAACCCAGATTATAACTGCTCGCTGTCACAGTATTACAGTATCTTTACAGTGCAGAAAGAGACCATTCACCCCATCAAGTCAACACTGGCTCTCTGAAAGACCATTCCATGTAGCCCCATTCCCCTTCCTTATCCCTGTAACCTCACACATTCTCAGCCTTGAATATACTTAACAATCCAGCCTCTACAGCCCTTTGCGGTAAAGAATTCCACAGACTATCCTCTAAGAGCAGAAATTCCTCCTCATCTCTGTCCTAAGTGGGTGACCCCTTACTTTGAAGTTATGCCCTCTGATCCTAGACTCTCCCACAAAGGGAAACAGCCTCTCAGCATCTACCCTGTCAAGCCTCTTAAGAATCTCGTATGCTTCAATAAGGTTGCATCTCATTCCTCCAAACTACAATAAGTACAGACCCAACCTACTCAATGTCCCCTCATAAGAAAATCCATCCATATCTGGGATTAACCTGCTGCTGCTTCAGGAGAATTGGGAGAGTAAATATTCAGTACAGCAAAGTGAGAATGGAGAGTGTGTCTGGGTCGACTTTTAGGGAATGAGAGAGGAAAGAATTTTCCTTAGAAGCTAGAATTGTTTGTTCTGAATTTCTGTCTGGTACTGACAATGCTGACTTTTGTAAACTCCTTTTACAGGCTATTAGAAGGGGAGGATTTTCAGATAGAAATCTCAATCCGAATGTCATATGAAGATTTGACAGAATCTGATTGATTCAGACCTGAATATCATCAACGTTGAATCTAGAAGGAGAAATATTTGCCTGTTCTGTCTGCTTCAAAAGGTTCTAAATATTTGTGTGACTGAGAAAGCACTGAGACACACACACTGGCGTGTTCCAGTGCACTGATTGTGGAAAGAACTTTAACGAGTAATGCAGTTGAAAGAAAATCACACAATTCACAGCGTAGAGAGACTGCACCTGTGTTCTGTGTGGGGGAAAGGCTTCAGCTGAGTGTGGAACCTGGAGAGACTCAAGGACACCCGCACCATGGCGAAACTGTGGAAATGTGGGAAGGGATTCAGATCCCCTTCAGAGTTGCAAGCTCATCGTCACAGTCACACTGGGGAGAGACCGTTCACCTGCTCTGACTGTGGCAGAGGATTCAGATCCTCATCTAAACTGGAGATTTATCTCTGCAGTCACACTGGGGAGAGACCATTCACCTGCTCTGAGTGTGGGAGGGAATTTATTCATTCATCCCTCTTACAGACACACCAGTGATTTCACACCAGGGAATGGCTATTCATATTCTCTGAGTATGGGAAAGGGTTCAGTCATTCATCTGCCCTGCTTATGCACCAGCAAGTTCACACTGGGGAGAGACCGCTCACCTGCTCTGACTGGGAAGGGATTCAGTGATTCATCGAGCCTGTGACTGCACCAGTGAGTTCACACTGGGCAGAGGCCGTTTCAGCTGCTCTGACTGTGGGAAGGGATTCAGTGATTCATCTCACCTGCAAACACACCGGCGAGTTCACGTTGGGGAGAGACCACTCACTTGCACCAAGTGGGGGAAACAATTCACTCAGTCATCCAGCCTGCTGACACACCATGTCACTCACACCAATGAGAGACCCTTTAAATGTTTTGACTGTGGGAATAGGTTCAAAAGTGCTGCAATTCTGACGGTCCACCAGCGCATTCACACTGGAGAGAGGCCATTCACCTGCTGTGTGTTGTGGGAAGAGATTTAAGCAAATTAAAATCTGCCCCATTTCCACCCACAGTTAGACTGCGCCATCATCTCTTCCATCAGTTCATTTCTCATGTCTTGCGCCTGCTGAGGCACCAGGGAGTTCACAAGTGATTACAGGGGTTGTATTTTGCTGTTATTGCTGCTGTTAATCACATCCAGGACTGAACCATGTTCATTGTGACACTTGGTGAAGTGGGAGGGTCAGAGGGTTTCTTTCTGCTGGATTGGCCGGTCTCACAACTTTGCTTCCAGTGGGCTGATGCTCTTTGAGCCTGGGAGTGCACATTTCCACTGAAAGGCTGTTGGAGTATATTTATTTTATCCTGGGTCATAATTAGTGTTTTTCCTACCATTATAAGTAGATCTAAAATAAATACATTTGTCTCTGTTCCATTGAGTCTACAGCACAGGGCCAGGCTATCGGTTCAATTGGTCTGTGTCAGTATTTATGCCCCACATGAGCCTCCACCCACCCCTCTTCATCTCCCCCATCAGCATCTCCTTCTATTCCTTTCTCCCTCATATATGTATCTGGCTTCCCCTTAAATGTATTCATGCTGTTCACCTCAACCACTCGCTGTGGTAATGATTTTCACATTCTCACCGCTCGCTGGGTAAAGAGGTTTCTCATGAAATCTTTATTGGATTTTTGAACCCCTTCATAATCTTAAAGACTCATGGCCTGAGTTTGATTCCCAGCCAGGGAAACACTCTTTCTTGGCGCTGTGAAGACTGTCACCATTAACAGGAATTCCTTATGAAATGAAACCACTTCTGACTGTCCCTGTGGGGTGAGAAACAGAGTGAATCTTCCAGCTGGGTGATTCTTCATCAGAGCTGGAAAAGTCAGAGATGCAGCAGGTGGAAAACAAGTGTGGAGGTGGAGGGAGGGAGTGAGAGGACAAAAGGGAAGGGCTGTGATAGGTTCCAAGACATGAGAAATGAACTGATGGAAGAGATGATGGCGCAGTCTAACTGTGGGTGGAAATGGGGCAGATTTTAATTTGCTTAAACTGTTTAAACGGGCACAAATATCACTCCTGGTCAACCAATCGCAACTGCTCTTTCAAAGCAGCACATTGGGCCAAATGGCCTCTTTCTGTGCTTTAACTTTCTAGGCTATGGGCCAAGTGCTGGTAAGTGGGATTAGGTAGGTAGGTCAGGTGTTTCTCACGTGTTGGTGCACACTCAATGGGCCAAAGGGTCTCTTCAGAACTGAGAGATTCTGTGATTCTGTGAAGTGTTTCATTTCCATCCCCACTTCTGCCACCTTCACAGTCATTTGATCTTCTTACAGCCCATCACAGAAAGATACACCTTCTTCAGCTCCTGTGACATTCTTGTCATCTCACATGAGATTTGGAATCAAATCGGGAAGGTACTTATTCCATTTAACTGATCAGTAATTCTACAGGCATTTGGAATAATAAGAAGCACAGTCAGTCGGATTGAAAGCTGCCACGCAGTGACCCCAATGGATTTCAAAACCATCACCTTAACCACTCAGCCATGAGTACAGCACATGCTTGGTCCCTCATGCTGTTCATATAAAATCATAGAATGATTGCAGAGAAATCGGGGAATTCAGCCCATCCCATTCCTGCCATTTTGATCATCTTTTCCCTGCCATCGAAAAATTTAAAAGTAAAAAAATCTATCCGTCTCCACTCTGAATACTGGACATCAGGGGTACCCCTTTCCTATTTCTACTTAGTTCTGTCGAAGGGTCATGAGGACTCGAAACGTCAACTCTTTTCTTCTCCGCTGATGCTGCCAGACCTGCTGAGTTTTTCCAGGTAATTCTGTTTTTGTAATAGTTTCATAGTCATCATTAGACTTTTAATTTCAGATATCTATTGAATTCAAATTCAAACCAGGGTCCCTGGGCATTTCCCTGGGTCTCTGGATTACTAGTCCAGTGACAATGCCACTACGCCACCACTCCTCATGTCCAGTATTCAGAGTGGAGATGGATAGATTGTTTTACTTTTAAATTTTTCGGGTTTTTCACCCCTTTCCTATTTCTACTTAGTTCTGTCGAAGGGTCATGAGGACTCGAAACGTCAACTCTTTTCTTCTCTGCCGATGCTGCCAGACCTGCTGAGTTTTTCCAGGTAATTCTGTTTTTGTTTTGGATTTCCAGCATCTGCAGTTTTTTGTTTTTATCACTATGAAACTTTTGTTGATTATCGTAAAAACCCATCTGGTTCACTAATGTCTGGAAGGAAATCTGCTGCCCTTACCGGGTCTGGTCTACATGTGACTCCAGAACCAATGTGGTTGACTCTTAAATACCCTTGGAAATGGCCACTCAGTTGCATCAAACCACTAAAAAGTCTAAAAGGAATGAAACTGGATGGACCATCCGGCATCGACCTAGGCACCAGGAATGACAATGGCAAACTCAGACCTGTTGACCTCCTTATTAATAGATTGGAGCTAGTGCCATAATTGGGAGAGCTGACTCACAAACTAGTGCAGCAACAGCCTGACATTGTCATACTCATGGAATCATACCTTACAGATAATGTCTCAGACATCACCGTCACCATCCCTTGGTATGTTCTGTCCCATCGGCAGGACAGACCCAGCAGAGGTGGCAGCACCATTGTATACAGTCGGGAGGAAGGAGCCCTGGGAGCCCAAAACCCATGGCATCGGGTCAAACATGGGCAAGGAAACCTCCTGCTGATTACCAGATACTGGCCCACCAATCCCACCACCTCCCCTTTCACTGTCCCGCACCCACCGCCCCCGCCCCCCCCCCCCCGCCATCAGCTGATGAATGAGTGCTCCTCCATGTTAAATACCACTTGGAGGAAGCACTGAAGGTGATAAGGGCACAGAATGTACTCTGGGTGGGGGACTTCAATGTCCATCACCAAGAGTGGCTTGGAAGTGCCACTACTAACCGAGCTGGACAAGTCTTCAAGGATATAGCTGCTCGACTGGGTCTGTGACAGGTGGTGAGGGAACCAACAAGAGAGATAAAATATACTTGACCTCATCCTCATCGATCTGCCTGTCGCAGATGCATCTGTCCATGACAGAATGCGTAGGAGTGATCACCGCACAGTCATTGTGGAGACGAAGTCCCACCTTCGCATTGCAGATACCCCCCCATTGAGTGTGGCGCTATCACCGTGCTAAGTGTGATAGATTTTGAATAGATCTAGCAACTGAAGACTGGGCATCCATGAAGCGTTGTGGGCCATCAGCAGCAGCAGAGTTGAACTCAACCACAATCTGTAACCTCATGGCCTGGCACATCCCCCACTCTACCATACCATCAAGCCAAGGCATCAACCTTGGTTCAATGAAGAGTGCAGGAGCAGCACCAGCCATATCTAAAAATGAGGTGTCAACCTGGTGAAGCTATAATACAGGATTACTTGCGTGCAAAACAGCATAAGCAGCAAGTGATTGACGGCTAAGTGATCCCACAATCAATTGATCAGATCTAAGCTCTGCAGTCCTGCCAAATCCAGTTGTGGATGGTAGTGGACAATTAAACAGCTCACTGGAAAAGGATCCACAAATTTCCCCATCCTCAATGATGAGGGAGCTCAGCACATCAGTGTAAAAGATAAGGCTGAAGCATTTGCAACAATCTTCAGCCAGAAGTGTTGAGTGGGTGATCTATCTCGGCCTCCTCTGGAGATGCCCAGCATCGCAGATGCTAGCCTTCAGCAAATTTTATTCACTCCACGTGATATCAAGAAATGGTTGAAGCCACTGGATACTGCAAAGGCTATGGGCCGTGACAATATTCTGGCAATAGTTCTGACTACTTGTGCCCCAGAACTTGCTGTGCCCCAAGACAAGCTGTTCCAGAACAGCTATAACACTGGCCTCTACCCTGAAAAATGGAAAATTGCTCGGATATATCGTGTAGACAAAAAGTAGGCCAAATCCAACATGGCCCCATCAGTCTACATTTGATCATTGGTAAAGTGATGGAAGGAGTCATCAAAAGAACTATCAAGCGGCACTTGCTTAGCAATAACCAGCTCACAGACGGTCAGGTTGGGTTCCACCAGGATCACTGAGCTCCTGACCTCATTGCAGCCTTGGTCCAAACATGGACAGAAGAGCTGAACTCCAGAAGTGAGGTGAGAGTGATTGCCCTTGACATCCAGGCCACATTTGACAGAGTGTGGCATCAAGGCGCCCGAGCAAAACTGAAGTCAAAGGGAATCAGTGGGAAGTCTCTCCGCTGGATGGGGTCAATCCTAGCACAAAGGAAGATGGTTGTGATTCTTGTAAGTTGGTCATCTCAGTTCCAAGACATCACTGCAGGAGTTCCTCAGGGTAAAGTCGTCAGCCCAAACATTTTCAGCTGCTTCATCAAAACCTTCCTTCCATCATAAGGTGACAAGTGGGGCTGTTCGCTGATGATTGAACAATGTTCAGCACCATTCATGACTCCTCAGATACTGAAGCAGTTCATATCCAAATGCAGCAAGACCTTGACAATATCTAGGCTTGGGCTGATAAGTGGTAAGTAACATTTGCACCATACAAGTGACAAGTAATAACCATCTGCAACAAGAGAGAATCCAACCATCATCCCTTGACGTTCAATGGAATTACCATCACTGAATCCCCCACTATTAATATCCTGGGGGTTACCATCGACCAGAAACTGAACTGGACTAGCCATATTAATCCTATGGCTATAAGAGGAGGTCAGAGGCTAGGAGCCCTTCGACAGTAACTCTCATCCTGACTCCCCAAAAGCTTCTCCACCATCTACAAGGCACAAGTCAGGAATATGATGGAATACTCCCCACTTGCCTGGGTGAGTGCAGCTCCCACAACACTCAAGAAGCTTGACACCATCCAAGACCAAGCAGCTGCTCGATTGAAGCCCCATCCATTAACATTCACTCCCTCCACCATTGAGGCACAATAGCAGCAGCGTGTGCCATCTGTAAGATGTACTGCAGGAACTCACCAAGCCTCCTTCGAAAGCACCTTCAAAACCCACGACTGCAAGCATCTAGAAGGGCAAGGGCAGAAGATAGATGGGAACACCACCACCTGGAATTTCCACTCCAAGTCAGTCACCATCCTGACATGAAAATATATCACCGTTCCGTCCCTGTCACTGGGTCAAATTCCTGGAGCTCCCTTCCAAACTGCACTATGGATGTACCTACACCCCAGGACTGCAACAGTTCAAGAAGGCAGCTCACCACTACCTTCTCAAGATCAATTAGGGATGAGCAATAAAAGCTGGTCTATCCATCGAAGTCCCATGAATGAATAATAAAGAAGCAATTGAGCATCCACGGGCATCTGTGTCAGAGAATTCCAAAGATTCACAACACATAGAGTGAAGAAATGTCTCCTCACCTCTCTCCTAAATGACTGACACATTATCTGGAACATGTGAGCCCCGTTCTGGATGCTCCAACCAGGGAGAAAACAGCCTCTGAGCATGAACACTGTCAAACTGTCAGAATTTCAGTCTTTTCAATGATCTACCTCTCATTATTCTAAACTCAAGAGAAAACAGTCTCATTTTGCTTAATCTCTCCTCCAATGACAACAGCCTCATCTCAGGAATCAGTCCAGTGAAACTTGGTTGTGCTCAGATAGCGAGTGAATAGAGGGAACAAAGAGCAAAAGAGAGAGACAGAGAGACTGTGGGTGTGAAAGAGACAGATGCAGAAATACAGAGACAAAGGGAGAAAGATTGTGATAGTGAGTGGGGTAGACACTGAAAGTTACAGATACACTTCAACATTCCATCGGATTGTTAGATTGACAGACAGAAAGAAAGAAAAAAACACTTAGATTTACACAGAGCCAGTAGAGAGTCAGGGAAAAGAGAGGAGGAAAGAACCAATGATTTTGTGATAGGATTGTTAAATGAAGCGATTAAGTGATAAAATGGATGATTCTGCAAGGAAAACTGGGTGATAATGAGATAAATAAATAAACTAATGGGACAAGAGAGGGACAAAATGCAGGTCTAGGTATCAATTGTAACAGAAGAACCATTATCAACACCTACTGTCTGAAAAATAGGAGTGGCAGTTCTGAGCTGAAACTGTTGAATTGAGTGTTGAAGTTGTAAAGTGCCTGATCGACAGATGAGATTCTGTTCTCTGAGCTTCCATTGAGCATCATTGGAATGTTGCAGGGGATCAAGGACAGAGAGGTCAGACCAGGAACGGGATGGAGAATTAAAATGACAAATGACTGGATGCTCAAAATCACGCTTCCAAATTGAATGGTAATGTTCCACAAAGCAGACAGCCAAACTTGGATTTAGTCCCTTCTATGTAGAGGTCACATCATGAGCAGCAATTTCACAATATTAAATTGCAAGAAGTGTATCCCGTGTCATCTGGAAAGTGCATTTGGGGCCCTGGAACTTGGTAAGGGAGGAAGGAAGAAGGGTGCTGCACCGACTGTGATTGTAGGAAATTTACTGGAATGATGCCAGAACTGGCAGGTTATTCCTACCAAGAAAAAATTAACAGGCTGAATATGTTTTCCCTGGGAAAGAGAATGAGGAATGACCTGATTAAGGCCTTTCAGATTACGAAAGGGTTTGACAGGCTGAACAAATGGAGGTTGGTTCCCTCTGTGGATAGACAAGAACACATATAAGTTAGTCTCCAATAAATCTAATATGCAGTTTAGGAGCAATTCTTTTAACCAGGGATAAAAACAGAAAATGCCAGAACAAAGTATTCACCACATCTGGCATCAACTGTGGATTGTGAAATAGAGTTAATGTTTTGGGTCTGTATACTGATGCTCTGCAGTTCTGATGAAAGGTCATATACCTGAAATGTAAACGGTGTTTCTCTCTCCACGGACACTATCAGATTTACTGACTCCTTCCAGCATTTTCTGTTTTTATTTCAGATGTGCAGCATCTGCTGTATTTTGCTTTAGGAGACTGCTGAGAATGTGGAATTCATCACCTGAAGGGTTTGAAAGCCCTGTCTGAGCTGGAAATTGATGGGTAAACCCCACCAGGAAAAGAATGCTAACCAGCTGAAAGTGGAAATAGATTCACTCGGTCATCACATTTACTGACACAACAGCACAGTCACACCAGAGAGAGATCATTCAGATACTTCTCATGTGAGAAGGGATTTACTCCAATTCCCTATTTATTTACATTCCAGCTTTAAAAGTTCAAAGGATTTCATCCACAATCGGTGCACTCTTACCGACAAGACAAAGTTTAAATGTTCTGTATATGGGAGTTTAAAAAAAAATCACTTGTTCATCCCACCTGCTGAGACTCCAATGAGATCATGTCTAACTGTAGGGGTTTGTTCTGCTGTTAATTACACCCAGGATAGCACTACGCTGCCGGTATAATTTGCTTGGCCTGTCAATTGGTTTAATAATGTTATATCTTGACCCTATGGCTGCGATCGTCATCGGACCATAAAACACAATTTTCTGGTCAACAACGTTGCTTTTCAATGGCGGGACTCTTACCCAGCATTCATGACGGCAGAGAATATGCCCTATCCTCACAACAGGAGCAGTTTGCGCAAGCGCAAGTGGCTGGATGTGAATGGAGTCTGCGCAGTGCGTGTTCGGACAGGCCCTTGCACAGTGTGGGTGCTGGAGCTGCAGGGAGGCGGAGAAGTGGCCGAGTGTCGGAGGGTAACGGAGAGGGTGGAGAGGCCTCAAACCCAGAATAAGAAACTATCGGTCCCACGGTTGCATTGACCTGGGTGGTAATTGTAGCCTCTCTGTAAGTGGGAATGGTGGCTGGTGGTGAGATCTGTGGATCAGTGATCCAGAGAAGCAGCCTAATGCTCGGGACAGGGGTTAAAATCCTACCGTGGCAGTTAGTGGAATTTTTAAATTAATTAATGGGATTTATTCAATGATTAAATTGAATATGATCTGGAATGTTAGGTCAGTAATAGTGACCATGGCATTATCAATTGTTGCAAAAACCCCAGTGGTTCTCTGATTGGAATTTGTCCTCTTTACCTGGTCTCCATGTGATTTCAGACCCACAGCAATGTTTTGCCCTCAGTTCAAGGGCAATTCGGGATAGGCAATCAGTGACAATCACATCCGAGGGAAAAAATAAAGAAAAACACTTCAGACCGTGGTAAATGGCAACCATCTTTATAGGGGGAGATGTGCAGCATCCCTATACCTGACAACAGGAGATGTGAATTTCTATCCCGGACTGACAGGGATAGATTTTGGAAACCTCTTTTAAAAGGGGAGGATTTACACATGGCGACCTGAAACCAAGAGAAATGTTTGTCTCTTTTGACTTTTTCTTTTACAGGATATTAGAAGAGCAGGAGACGGAATTGGAATGGAGACAGAAAACTCAAACCAAGATCATATCAGGATCTGATGCCAATTCACCATAACCCAAATATCATTGGATTTTGAACATGGAAGCAAAAAGCACCATTCACAGTGGACAGAAACCGTACATGTGTTCTGTGTGTGGACGAGGATTCAGCCAATCATCTGGCCTGTTGAAACATAAATGTAGTCTCACTGGGGATAAACTGTGGAAATGTGGGGACTGTGGGAAGGGATTCAGATTCCGGTCTGAACTGGAAACTCATCGGCGCAATCACACTGGAGAGAGGCCTTTCATCTGCTCTGAGTGTGGAAAGGGATTCACTACTTCAGCCATCCTGCTGACACACCAGCGAGTTCACACTGGGGAGAGACCATTCATCTGCTCCAAGTGTGGGAAGGGATTCACTTGTTCATCCCACCTGCTGAAGCACCAGTGGGTTCATACTGGGGAGAGGCCATTCACCTGCCATGAGTGTGGGAAGGGATTCACTACCTCATCCATCCTGCTGATACACCAGCGGGTTCACACTGGAGAGAGACCGTTCATCTGCTCTGAGTGTGGAAAGGGGTTCCCTACCTCATCCACCCTGCTGAAACACCAGCGAGTTCACACTGGGGAGAGACCGTTTGCCTGCACTGAGCGTGGAAAGGGATTCACTGATTCATCTGACTTGCTGAAACACCAGCGAATTCACAATGAGGAGAGGCCATTCACCTGCTCTGACTGTGGGAAGGGATTCACTCAATCATCCACCCTGCTGAAATACCAGCGAGGTCACACCGGGGAGAGGCCATTCACCTGCTCTGAGTGTGGGAAGGGATTCACTCAGTCATTCATTCTGCTAAAACACCAGCGAGTTCACACTGGGGAGAGGCCGTTCACCTGCTCCAGTTGTGGGAAGAGATTTACTGATTCATCGACCTTGTTGAGACATCAGAGAGTTCACACTGGGGAGAGGCCATTCACTTGCTCCATGTGTGGGAAGGAATTCACTCAGTCGTCCAACCTGGTGAAACACCAGCGGGTTCACACTGGGGAGAGGTCGTTCATTTGCTCGAAGTGTGGGAACGGATTTACTCAGCCACCTCACCTGCTGAAACACCAACAAGTTCACAAGTGACTGCAGTGATTGGATTTTGCAGTCAATCATGGCCAGGACTGAACTATATTCATTGGTGACAAAATAAAAACAGAATTACCTGGAAAAACTCAGCAGGTCTGGCAGCATCGGCGGAGAAGAAAAGAGTTGATTTTTCGAGTCCTCATGATCCTTCAACAGAACTAGTATTTTGTTTTTATATTCATTGGTGTCTGTTTCTGCTGATGTTAATAAACTCCAGCCCAGTTAAAAGGATCTTTTTCATAACTCTAACAGAGGTTAGTTCCTTTTGAAGGGCTCTCCCTCTCCCCTGTCTCCTCCATTCTCACCCCCAACAAGTGAGGACTCATGAAGCCTCATTGTCACCAACATTGAGACAATCTGATGAGCTGCCTCTGCGACTTCCCTCTCTTCCACTGGATCCCCGGGCCAAACTGTCTCTAAAGCTTCCCCTTGTCTGAGCCCTGAACTCACATCTTTCCCCACCCAGCCTTCACACGCACCAGCGAGTTCATACTGGAGAGAGAGGGTTTAAATGTTTAGACTGTGACAAGGGCTTTAAAAACCCATATTCACTGATGCAGCATCAGTGCATTCACTCTGGTTCCACACAATTCATCTGCTCCCAATGCGGGAAGTGGTTGAGGTGATTGTCCATCCTGCAGCGACACCAGTGAGTTCACAGTGGGGAGAGGTCATTCACCTGTTCCATGTGTGGGAAGGGTTTCACTAACCCATTCAACCTGTTGACACCAGTGAGTTCACAATGATGGAAGATTTTTAAAATCTCTTGATTGTAGGAAGTGTTTTAAAAGTTCTGTGGAGCTGACATGCCATCAACGCGTTCACACTGATGAGATCATTCAAGAGCTCCCACTTAGGGACTAGGCTCAGGTGATCATGTGAGCTCAGTGTCCACCAGTGCACTCTCACTGGGGAGAGACCATTCGCCTGTTCTGTGTGTGGGAAGGGATTCACTCAGTCATCCCACCTCACTACACATCAATGTGCCCACATAGAAAAGAAACCCTTCCAATGTTTTAATGGGTCTGCTGATACACAAACACATACATATTGGTGTGAGGTCATCTGCTCCTCAAGTGTGAAGAGATTCACTAATTCATCTCACCTATTGACACACCAGCGAGTTCACAAGTGTCTGCAGGTATTGGA
This sequence comes from Carcharodon carcharias, assembly GCF_017639515.1. Classification (NCBI taxonomy): domain Eukaryota; kingdom Metazoa; phylum Chordata; class Chondrichthyes; order Lamniformes; family Lamnidae; genus Carcharodon; species Carcharodon carcharias. Next base: position 16,516,223 of record NC_054493.1, read on the forward strand.
TTCTGCTGCTGTTAATCACATCCAGGACTGAATCATGTTCATTCTGATTTTGGGGGTTTGTTTCTGCTGATTTAAATAATGCCTGTAACTTTGTTTTCATTCTGAAATGGGATGTGGGCGTTGCTGGCTTGGCCAGCCTTTATAGCCCTTGAGAAGGTAGTGGTGAGCCACCATCTTGAACCACTGCAGTCCATGTGGTGTTGGTACACCCACAGTGCTGTTAGGAAGGGCTTGAGTTTAACATTTTTGATACATATAAAATAAACACATTGTTGTAGATTTAGGCACTTCCGACCTGACTTTAACATCAGCTGGCTGCAGCTCAGAAAGGACAATCTGGGAGCGGACCAGGAGTAGGGGAGCAGGGGAGGAGGAGGAGGGGAGCAGGAACAGAACTTCAGCCTGGACACTGTCCTTCAGGGACAAACGGCACTTTGGTCTTTTTCATCTCTCTTCACTGACAGCAAAATCCCCATGGTTCCGAGCTCCTAGACACGGAACAGAAGGCTCCTTTACAAATGTGTTTACAGTCAGGAAGAACAACGGTGAATGCTGGAAACGTGTTATCAAATCAGAGATTACTGTAAAACTGTGATCTGTTTCTGACTGAAAGTGAAACGGCAGGTTTAAGTTGCCAGTCTGAAAATTATTGTGGTAATTATTCTTTGAAGATTTAACGCATTTGTGAATCTACGAATTTAAGGCTGGTTAAATCTACGTTTAAAACCAACCCATTTAAAATAGATCTGCAAAAGTCTGCATTACAAGAGCAGATGGTGGAGTTCAGAGCAGGAGCCTGTTAACTGCTGGGACATTTGATCCCCAGATAAAGAAGGATCTGCAGTGTGTTTCCAGGAATTCCCTGTTTTATTGATCTGTGTGTATTAGACACCAGGAGAAGTATAAATGCACAACCCGGAACATCCACGGGATCCAATACCCGCAGCTCCTCCCGCTGTGGAACACCCACCTCCAGCCCCGCCCCTCATTCACTCCCATTGGCTGGAGGACCAGCTCCTCCCGCCGTGGAACACTGCCTCCAGCCCCGCCCCTCATTCATTCCCATTGGCTGGAGGACCAGCCACTCCCGTCGTGGAACACCAGCCCCGCCCCTCATTCACTCCCATTGGCTGGAGGACCAGCCGCTCCCGCACGGTCCTCCAGTCCCGTCCCCTTCTTCTATTGGTCCGGAGCTGCTGTCAATCACCTGGCCCGGAGCTGGAGCATGCGCATTTGGGTATGAAGCCGGACTCAGGCGGTCGGGAGGAAATTGGCAGCGGGAGAGAAGTTGACGGGTGAGCCGGAGGATGGAACCGACGGCGGGGGTGAGATAGGCGGGTTCATAAGCACCCGGTGTGGGCCCCAAACCCGGCCGTGAAGAACTCGATGCCTGGTTTTAACAGCTGCGGGGCTTCTCCCTCCCGGGAACAGGCCCAGGTTAACGGCCGCCATCCTGGGTCAGCGAGTGGAGGATGGTTCACATCAGAGGATGGGGGAGGGGAGGGGGGACAATAAATAAGAGGTTACACTTTGGGCTCAAATCAATGAGGAATCTGATCTGTGGGAAGGAAGGAAACCCTGGGAGGTGGACGGGGAGGATTCAGAAACACCCGCTGGAGGCCCCAAACCCCCAATAACACTCATTGATTTTATTGTCAGTCTGCGGACAGGAGCTGGAGAACTGAACCCAGGCAGAGGAGAGGGAGGGAGAAAACTGGGAATGGAGGAAAGAAATGGTGGAGATGGTGAGATGGGTTTGGATTTCAGCCCAGGGAGAAGGGAGAGTGTGTGGGACGGGGATTTACAGGTCTGGGGGAACAAGAGAGGAAAAAATGTTCCACAGAAACTAGAATTGTCTGTTCTGAATTTCTATCCAGGACTGACGGTGATAACTTTTGTAACATTTACAGGATATTAGAGGAGGAGGATTTACAGATGTAAGACTCAAATAGACATCACATCAAGGTCTGATTGATTGAATTACTCAATACATCAGGACCTGAATATCGTTGGCCTTTGAATATGGAAGGAGAAAAGTTTTTCTGTTCTGTCTTTGGGAAAAGATTTCAAACATCAGTGTGACTGGAAAAGCACTGAGACACACGCGAGCGAGAGTGTTCCAGTGCACTGATTGAGGAAAGAGCTTTAACCACTTGCACAGCCTGTAAAAACTACACACCACTCACATTGGGGAGAAACCATACACGTGTTGTGTGTGGACAAGGCTTCAACTGATTGTCCAATTTGGAGTGACACAAGGACACTGACATCATGGAGAAACCGTGGAAATGTGGGGACTGTGGTAAAGGATTTAATTATCCATCTTTACTGAAAAACCATCAACGCGTTCACACTCGGGAAAAACCATTTAACTGCTCTGTGTGTGGGAAGGCATTTACTCAGTTATCCTGCCTCCAGTCACACCAACAAACTCACACTGAGGAGAGGCCATTCAGCTGCTCTTCCTGTGGAAAGAGGTTCAGGTCTTCATCCAACCTCATTGCACACCAGCGAGTTCACACTGGGGAGAGGCCATTTACCTGCTCTGTGTGTGGAAAGGGATTCAGTCGGTCCTCCCATCTGCTGGAGCACCAACAAACTCACACAGAGGAGAGGCCGTTCAGCTGCACCAATTGTGGAAAGAGGTTCAGGTCTTCACCCAATCTCATTGCGCACCAGCGGGTTCACTCTGGGCAGAAACTGTTCACTTGCACTGTGTGTGGGAAGGAATACACTCACCCTTCCAACCTGCTGATACACCAGCGAACTCACACGGGCGAGAGGCCATTCACCTGCTCCGTGTGTGGGAAGGGATTCACTAAATCCTTCAACCTGGTGGTGCACCAACACACTCACACTGGAGAGAGGCCATTCACCTGCTGTGTGTGTGGGAAAGGATTCACTCAGCCATCTAACCTGCTGACACATCAGCGAATTCATAAGTGACTGCCGGAGTTGCATTCTGCTGTTATCGCCCTTGGATCATGTCCAGGACTGATATTCTGACAATATTATGTTTGTTCATGTTAAAAACTCATAACTGGCTGAAGTTTAATATTCTAGAGATGTCACTGGTTTTCAGGACTGCAGTGTCCTTTTTTAAAAGCACCATATGTGATATTTCCCCTTAATTCAAGAACTCTCACCAGGAACTAATTTACAATAAAATTATGAACTTTTATTTCAATCCTAAATTAATCTTTAATGCAAAATCTACAGTTCAGTGTCTGAAAGGCGCCACTGATTAACAGCTCCGATTAGAAAATGATGATTAACCCTTGCTGACAATTCTTACTGACTTACACATTCTTCACAGTGAAACCTCCAATTTGAAATTAAATTATCAAGAAACATGAAACAAAACAGTAAAATATTTTACAGGCACATCAATAAAAGCTTCATCAATCAACATTGATATTGATTAAGTTTGGAAGTCACTGAGTTCAATCATTTTTGACACAGCAGCAGCAACATTTGGTAAGGGTGGAATCCACAACGAGGGCTGGTTTGAGACCTACTCAGCAGGGGTGACATCTGTCATTGAAGCAAAAAGCAAAACCCACCTGATGCACAACATAAACACAACAGCTAGAACACTGCATAACTTGAATGTAGCCAAGACACTTGTGTAAAAGACCGGGAGAAACTGTGTAAGTAAACACTGGATCAGTCTGCATCCAGGAATCTAAACTGCCTTTGACAATGGAAATCTGCAACGTATGGTGGGATCAAGAGGGCGCTTGGTCCGACCATCACCAAAATCGCCTTCCTGAAATTGGAGTATGATGAAGTATTCACCAACAGAAGTAAACAGATGTCCCCCTGAGAAAATATTACAAACATCTCTGTGACTGGACATCACTGTGAGCTGTACTCCTCTGAAACGGACATCCCCCACTCTCAATTTGACACTCCCACAGCTTCCTGTCATGGTTGACTTGGATGAGCTCGAAAAGGCCATTGATTGTCCAGCAAGCAGAAAGACACCCGGCAAGGATGGAATTCCAGCTGAACTGCTCAAGCATGGAAAGTCCCATCTACTGTCACACATTCATGACCTCTTCCTTCTCTGGTAAAAAGTCTCATGGATTGTTTCTTTTGTGCAGTGAATCTTTTTTCTTTGGTTAGTTCGTGCTAAATTGCTGATAACATGTCAACGCTGTTTTTTATTGATTTACCTATTAATTCATCTGGTAAATTATGCTGTTCTCTTTCATACATCTATGTGATTCTCTCATTGCTTTTCTCACAGTTTATACCTGAATATCTCATCTCTCTGTTAGATTTAATCACGTCTTTTTATTTGGTTAATCACCTGACTATCCGACTCGGTGAGCAGAATGCACGTCGTCTGTCCTTTCAGATCATTAATCAGCTCACAGCTTCTCATCTTATCCTTCTGGAGCCTGCTTCTATTGCTGGTCCTTAGTTTTTAATGTGTTTAAGTGTGGTTACTGTTGAGAAATGTTTAATAAAGTTATTCGAGTTATTCAGGTCTTCCTCACCAGGCCTTCCTCTGTCTACATTCCCCACCTCGAGGCTCAAGAAGGTTCTTCCTTTTCAAAGCTTTTCTCTTGGTCAGTGCAAACATTTACTACATCCACAATTTTTTGTTTTTATCTCCATTATATTCTTTCTCCTTGTAACCTGTCTTAGAATCCTCTGCATCAAGCAGACCATCGAGATAAGGGGCTTTAAAAAAAACCATTTACTGGATATGGGCACCACTGACTGGGCCAGCATTTATTGCCCATCCCTAATTACCCATGAGAAGGTGGTGGTGAGCTGCCTTCTTGAACCGCTGCAGTCCATATGGTGTAGGTACACCCACAGTGCTGTTAGGGAGGGAGTTCCAGGATTTTGACCCAGCGACAGTGAAGAAACAGCAATATATTTCCAAGTCAGCATTAACATAATCTGTGATACCAGGAGGAAAGTGGAGGCTGTCATTATGCAGGGATGTCGTTCTGTATTTCACACTATCTCCCACCCAGGGTAGCAATAGCCTTCTTAATGTTAATGTTTTGTTGTTGCCTCTGCCCCAGATGTTGTTCAATATAGATTTAAGGTTCATTGGAGTTGGATGGTCAAAATTGCTCTCAGCCCCTGGAGGGTAATGTTTACATGAATTTCTCTTAACATTGTGGCCCTTACAACAGACATCGATACTTTTTCTGCAGTAATGGTCAGGTTGGCTGGTGTTGTTCACCCGATAAAACAGGAATTGTCTCTGTGTGAGTATGTCTGTGTGTGAGAGAGGTTGGGGGCGTGGTGGGTGAGGGTATAGCTGTGTGCATGTGAGGGCTGTCCGTAAGCCTCTATATGTATATGAGACAGAGAGAGAGCCTGTGAAAATCTGAGTTTGCAGTTTCTCATTGGCTGTAACATAAAACTTCCCAATTAAACAGGGAACAAAAATAAAAATACTTGGAACAACTCAGCAGGTCTGGCAGCTTCTGCGGAGAGGAACACAGTTAACATTTCGAGACATAGATCTGATCATTATTATATTGCGGTGTATAGGAGCTTGCTGTGCGCAAATTGATTGTGATGTGTTTCCTAAATTACAACAGTGATTGTGCTTCAAAAGGACTTCCCTGATGTAAAGCAATTTGGGACACCCTAAGGTGATGAAAGGTGCTATATGATGCAAGTCTTTCTTTTCTCTGTGTTTTGCCTGCAATGGAAAATGACTGAACTTTTGTTCCAGTAGAACCTTTGCTGTTACGAAATGTGGTTGAATATTAATGAGCCTCACATTCTTATTCATGTTTGCTGCAATTGTGTAGAAAAGGAATGTATAAAGAACTGGTCTTTGTATAGAGATGTGAAGCAAGGAAACGGTATCTGTGTGTGATAGTGACACAGCCTTGTGCTCACACTCAGAACAATGCACAGATGTCCTTGTGGTTTTGGTTTGAACAGAATCAGATCACTGATGTAGTGAACAATTTAAATATAAATATCTCCACTGTAGCTGCAGCTTGTCAGATCAGAGCTGGGGAGAAGGGGCAAATGAAGTTGAACACACATAAATGTGAGGTAGTAGATTTTAGTCAGAAGAATAAGGAGGTCACTTATTACTTGGAAGATGTGAGTCTGGGTGGGGTAGAGGAACAATTAGATCGAGTGTAAATGCGTCAATCAGAGCAAGGCCATAATAAGAGCAAATTGAGCATGAGGTTTTATTTCATGAGGAATGGAATTGGAATGTGGGGAAGTTCTGCTAAAGCTGTCTGGAGCCTTGGTCAGACCACACTGAGAGTAATGAGTACAGCTCTGGTCACCATTTTATAAAAAGAATGGAGAGACACTGGAGAAGGAGCAGATGAGTTACAAGGATGATACCAGAAATACGTATGAAGAAAAGATTGATGGACTGGGTCTCTTGTCTCTTGAAAAAGGAAGGTTGAAAGGTGACCTAACAGAGATCTTTAAAATTGTGAAAGATTTCGATAGAGGGGACACAGAGAGAATGTTTTCTCTCATGGGGAAGAGAATAACCAGAGGTCTTCAATAGAAGATAGTGTAAAATTATTAACACTGAACTCTTAAAACCCCTTTTGTGGTATAGTGAAGAAGGAAAATGGAGAAATAGGGCTTACTGAATGCCAAGGGAGAAAGATTCTGGGAAATAATGACAATCTTTAAAACACTTACTGCAGCTAAAAGCTAAATTTCTTGAAGATTGTTTGGTAAGCCAAAGGCAGGAATGTAGGGGCCTCTCTGAGATAAATGGCAACAGGATGTAGCAGCCTGCAGATACGAGAAAATAGAACCACGGTGAATACACGGAACATTACATGATTAAATAAGGCTAACATTGCTGTCATGAATTGTGAATATGATAAACTTAGGTGATTAATTAAGGCTAACATTGCTGACATGAACTAAATCTGTTTGGCTAAGAGAAGCAATCTCAGGGCATGTTCACCACAGGGATGAGCATTGATTGGGAAGAGGCAGAGGTTAATTGGATAAGAGGCAACATGAAAGAGATTCTCCTGAGCAGGGCCGTGCAGAGGAGAAGAAGCAGAGACCAGCAGCTAAGAGAGAGAAACCGAGGAGAAGAAATGGATTTGATACAAGTAGAATAATCCACGTTAAACTGTAAATCGCTGCCAGAGTTTGTCACTGTAACTTACATGAAACTTGGTAAACTTGTCCTGACTTTGTCTCAATAAAGTTGTTTCGCCACTCAACTTTGTGACCGTGTCTGTTCCTGATGGCAAAAACAGAATTAAAACCTCCCAAAACTACAGACTGTCAGTGTTTCTATTAAAGTAGAATGTATCTCTATTTACATTACAGAAGACACTGCCTCAGATTACTGTACTAAGACAATGTCACTGTTTATATTACACCAGGCCCTCTCTCAGTTGTTACTGCACGAGTCCCTGATTGCATATTTCAAAGTAGACTCTTCTCTCAGTTATTATTACAATTGAGCATGAATATATTTAAATTAACGAGATCATCTCTCTGTTTATATTACAATAGATCCTTCCTCAGTTATTAATTCATGAGACCATGTCTCTATAACACACCAGGATCTGTCTCAATTATTACTTCATTGTACCATATCTCTCTTCATATTAAAATAGGCCATATTCAAGACATTACAGTCTCTCAACCCCAGACAGCCCGCTTGTACCTCCTCCCCAAAATCCACAAACAGGACTATCCCGGCAGACAGATCATGTCAGCCTGTTTCTGCCCCATGGAATTCATTTCTTACCATCTTGAATTTGTTCTCCCTTGTCCAGTCTCTTCCCACTTACATCCGTGATTCCTCTGATACCCTACCTGATACCAACAATTTCCAATTCCCTGGCCCTAACCGCCTCCTCTTCACCATGGACGTCCAATCCCTCCATCCCCCACCAGAATGGTCTGAGGGCTCTCCACTTCTTCCTTGAACAGAGGCCCGAACAATCACCATCCACCACTACTCTCCTCCGTCTGGCTGAACTTGTTCTCTCACTGAACAATTTCTCCTTTAACTCGTCTCGCTTCCTCCAAATAAAAGGTGTGGCTATGGGTAACTGCATGGGCCCCAGTTATGGCTGTCTCTTTATGGGGTATGTGGAGCATGCCTTGTTCCAGCCCTACTCAAGCCCCCTCCCACAACTCTTTCTTTGGTACATCAATGACTATCTCAGTGCCGCCTCATGCTCCTGTCTGGACATGGAAAAATTTATCAATTTTTCTTCCAATTTCCACCCCTTCATTACCTTCACATGGTCCATTTCTGACACTTCCCTTCCCTTCCTTGACCTCTCTGTCTCAATTTCTGGTGATAGACTGTCCACCAATATTCATTACAAGCCAACTGACTCCCACAGCTATCTTGACTACAGCTCCTTACACCCTGCTTCCTGTAAGGACTCCATCCCATTCTCTCAGTTCCTTCGCCTCCATCTGTTCCGATGATGCGACTTTCCAAAATGACACTTCTGAAATGCCTTCCTTCTTCTTTAGCCGAGATTTCCCACCCACTGTGGTTCACAGGGCCCTCAACCGTATCCAACCCATCTCCTGTGACTCTGCCCTCACACCTTCCTCTCCCTTCCAGGACCATGATAGGCTCCCCCTTGTCCTTACTTTTCACCCCACCAACTTTGGTACTCAAAGGATCATCCTCCGCCATTTCTGCCAATTACAGCATGATGCCACCACCAAACACATCTTCCCTTCACTCCCTGCTGTCAGCATTCTGTTGGGGGGGGGGGGGGGGGAGTGGAGGGGGGTGGGGGGGGTGTTAGGATAGGAGCAGATCATCAAAAGATGTCACAGACAAAAGAACACAGGTGTTGAAGTTGGTGATATTATCTAAACGAATGTGCTAATTAAGAATAGATGGTAGGGCACTCAAGGTATAGCTCTAGTGGGGGTGGGGTGGAAAGGCTAGCAGGGCATAAAAGATTTAAAAATAATGGAAATAGGTGGGAAAAGAAAAATCCATATAAGTTATTGGAAAAGAAAAAAAAGGAAGGGGGAAGAAACAAAAAGGGGGTGGGGATGGATGAGGGAGCTCAAGACCTAAAGTTATTGAATTCAATATGAGCTGTAGTCGAGGTAGCTGTGGGAATCGGTAGGCTTGTAATGGAAGCTCATTGCACTCAGCTCCTCACACCCCACTTCCTGTAAGGACTCTATCCCATTCTCTCAGTTCCTTCGCCTCCGTCGCATCTGTTCCGATGATGCTACCTTCAAAAACAGCTCCTCAGACATGTCCTCCTTCTTCCTTAACCGAGGTTTTCCACCCACAGTTGTTGACAGGGCACTCAACCGCATCCGGTCCATCTCCCACGCATCTGCCCTCATGCCTTCTCCTCCCTCCCAGAAACATGATAGGGTCCCCCTTGTCTTCACTTATCACCCCACCAGCCTCCACATTCAAAGGATCATCCTCCGCCATTTCCGCCAACTCCACCATGATGCCACCACCAAACCCATCTTCCCTTCACTCCCCCTGTCGGCATTCCAAAGGGATCATTCCCTCCGGGACACCCCGGTCCACTCCTCCATCAACCCCTACTCCTCAACCCCCACCTATGGCACCTCCCCATGCCCACGCAAAAGATGTAACACCTGCCCCTTCACTTCCTCTCTCCTCACTGTCCAAGGGCCCAAACACTCCTTTCAAGTGAAACAGCATTTCACTTGCATTTCTCCCAACTTAGTCTACTGTATTCGTTGCTCCCAATGTGGTCTCCTCTACATCGGAGAGACCAAACCTAAACTGAGTGACCGCTTTGCAGAACACCTGCAGTCTGACCGCAAGAATAACCCAAACCTCTCTGTCGCTTGCCATTTTAACACTCCACCCTGCTCTCTTGCCCACATGTCTGTCCTTGGCCTGCTGCATTGTTCCAGTGAAGCCCAACGCAAACTGGAGGAACAGCACCTCATCTTCCAACCAGGCACTTTACAGCATTCAGGACTGAATATTGAATTCAACAACTTTAGGTCTTGAGCTCTCTCCTCCATCCCCACCCCCTTTCTGTTTCTTCCCCCTTCCTTTCTTTTTCTTTTCCAATAATTTATATAGATTTTTCTTTTCCCACCTATTTCCATTATTTTTAAATCTTTTATGCTCCCCCACCCCCACTAGAGCTATACCTTGAGTGCCCTACCATCCATTCTTAATTAGCACATTCGTTTAGATAATATCACCAACTTCAACACCTGTGTTCTTTTGTTCTTTTGTCTGTGACATCTTTTGATGGTCTGCTGCTATCCTAACAACCCCCCCTCCACTTCTCCCCCCCCCACCCCCTTAAACCAGCTTATATTTCCCTCTCCTTGTAAAGAAAGATTAGTTCTGTTGAAGGGTCATGAGGACTCGAAACGTCAACCCCTTTGAACTATTGTTTGTTTCTTACACGAATGGCGGCCGTTGTTCCCACAATCCCCCGCGCCCTAGAAACCGCTCTATCCAACTCGCTCCTTTCACCAGGCGCTGAGAGTGCGCATGTTCCCCAGGACCAGCCGCGGGGCATTCTGGGCGGCTCCTTTGTTGTGAGTCGGACTCGGTGGAAACGGCAGAAGAAACCGGGAAGCGGCGGCCAGGATGGGGGAGGCGCTGCAGCATCGCTTTAATGGGCAGCCCCCACCCCCCAGCCCGGAGAGGTCACCGCACGGCCGCCGGGCACGGCCTCTGTCATTTGGCCTCTGAGAGCCGCACTCGCTGTTCCTGAGGCTGCGCTCGCCCCCCGCTCAGTTCCTCCATTGAATCCTGTTTCTCTCCTTGTTTTTCCCAACTCAGGTCCACCGCCTCATTTTCTTTTCTTCCTCTGAGCCCCTGAACTCCATCTGACAGGGTCATGTTGGAGAGCGGGCATTGACTGTCCTGGGAAACAACAGCAAGAGGAGCTCAAGGCCGGAGGAGCAAAGGAGCAGCGAGTTCAGTCACCGATCGGGGGGGATTGAGGACTGGACCCTGAGTCAGTCAGTCAGGGGAGTCAGAGTGAACCCCTGGGGAATCAGTCATCTCTGAAACATTAAAGGAGTATCTCTTTTATCAACAACATTATTTAACATTTATCAGTATTTTTATTTATTTCATGGGATGTGGGTATCACTGGCAAGACCAGCGTTTGTTGCCTGTCCTAATTGCCTTGCCCGGCCATTTCAGAAGCAGTTAAGAGTCAACCACGTTTCTGTGGACCTAGAGTCACATGTGGGCCACAACAGGTAAGGATGACACGTTTCCTTCTCTAAAGGACATTAGTGAACCAGATTGTTTTTGCAATGATTTGCTCACTGTTACTGACACCAGCCTAAAATTCCAGATTTTATTAAATGGGGTTAAATTGCACCAGCTGTGCTGATGAAATTTGAACCAATCTCCCCAGAGCATTAGCTTTAGCATTACAAGTTCAGTGACATTATCAGTACGCCTCCATCTTCCTGGAGTTCCTGGCCTTTGTTTCAGATGCTTCTGTGCCAAGTTGGCCAGGCATTTAAAGGTCATTCATTTCTCTCGTTCCATGTTGTCGTTAGTTAAAGATATAGATTAATTCCTCACTGATCATGCAACCATTTGTGATATTTAGGGAGACAATCATTCAGATTTCTGCACAATTATCAGTTAAAGAAACATTCTACATGCAATTAGTGATCCACATTCTGTACTGGGGGAGATGTCTGGTGACTTCAGCCTTTAAAATTCTCATCCTTTTGTTCAATTCCCTCCATGGAGTCACCCCTCCCTATCTCTGTGACCTCCTCAAGCCCTATACCCTCTAAATAAGGAGAATCTCTTTCCAGTGTGACACGGGTCAGTGAGCAGATAACACAGATTGAAGGTAATTGGTAGCAGAACCAGAGGTGACATGAGGGACATAATGCAATGATTTGTTATGCTCCAGAATGCACTGCCTGAAAGGGTGGTGGAAGCAATTCAGTAATACCTTTCAAATGGGATAAATACTCAAATTGGAAAAAAATCGCAGGGCTGTTGGGAAAGGGCAGGATTGTGGTGTTAAAATGTACAGCTCTTTCAAAGATCTAGTGTGGCCATAATGGGCAGAATGGCCTCCTTCTGTGCTGTGCCATTCCATGATGTTAGGCACTCTGCATTCCTCTGATTCTTGCCCCTTACTTGCCAATGACCTCAACAAAAGAGCTAAATTCCAGAGATGATTTGAAAGTGACCTACCTTGGCCCAGTGTGGCATCAAGGAGCCCGAGTAAAATTGAAGTCAGTGGTAATTGGGAGGGAGGAATCTGGCTGGAGTCATGCCCAATACTAAGGAAAGTGCTTGTGGTTGTTGGAGGCCAATCATCTCAACCTAAGACATTGGTGTGTGACTTGCAGAGGAATTTGGAGGTGATAGCATTTTCATACACCTGCTATTCTGGTCCTTCGAAGTGCTGGAGGTTGAGGGTTTGTGAGATTCTGTCGAAGTTCTTGTCAAGTTGTAAATATATAAAATTCCTCTCCATCACCCACTGCCTCTCCCACCTCTCCCTTTCCTTCTATAGATGCTGGAACCTTGTGTAGACACAGACTGATTCTCTTCCCTGAAGGACATTGGTGAACAAATTGTGTTTTTATGACAATTTGATAACTTTCATGGTCACTTTTCCCTAGTGCCAGCCCCACAAATTACCAAATTAATTCAGCTCAATATCACAATCTGCCTTTGCTTTTCTGGGATTCTCTCTCACTCCACTTTTTCTGTTTTACATCAAACTCACAGGATATTTGAAGTTGAAGGATTTGCAGTCGAGAAACACAAACACAACATCATATCAAGATCTGCCTCAATCGCAAAATTTATTATAACCTGAATATCATCAGATCTTGAACATGGAAGGAAAAAGCACTGTTCACAGTGGGGAGAAACCGTGCATGTGCTGTGTGTGTGGACAAGACTTCAGCCATTCATCCAGCCTGTCAGAACATAAATGCAGTCAGAATGGGGAGAAACCGTGGAGATTTGGGGACTGTGGGAAGGGATACAATTATCCATTCAAGGTAGAAATTCATCAGGGTTGTCACAACGGGGAGAGGCCATTCACCTGCTCCGACTGTGGGAAGGGATTCACTACCTCATCCCACCTTCTGACACACCAGCGCATTCACACCGGAGAAAAGCCATTCACCTGCTCCAAGTGTGGGAAGGGATTTGCTCATTCATCCAACCTGCTGAGACACCAGCGAGTTCACACTGATGAGAGACCTTTTCAATGCCCAGACTGCAGGAAACACTACAAAAGCTCTGGGGAACTGATGTCTCACCAACGTGTTCACACTGATGTGACACCGTTCAAGTGCTCTCACTGTGGGACTGGGTTCAGACGATCATCTGACCTCAGGGTACATCAGCGCATTCACACTGGGGAAAGGCCATTCACCTGTTCAGAGTGTGGGAAGGGATTTACTACCTCATCTTACCTTCTAACACACCAGTGCATTCACACTGGGGAGAGGCCATTCACCTGCTCCGAGTGTGGAAAGGGATTCACTCAGTCATCCCATCTGCTAACACACCAGCGAGTTCACACTGGGGAAAGGCCATTCACCTGCTCTGAGTGTGGGAAGGGATTCACTCAGTCATCCAACCTGCTGACACACCAGCGAATTCACACTGGGGAGAGGCCATTCATCTGCTTCAAATGTGGGAAGGGATTTACTTGTTCATCCCACCTGCTGACACATCAACGAGTTCACACTGGGAAGAGGCCGTTCACCTGCTCCAAGTGTGGGAAAGACTTTTCTCACTCGTCAAACCTGCTGAGGCACCAGCGAGTTCACACTGGCAAGAAACCTTTTAAATGTCCAGATTGCGGGAAGTGCTGTATAAGTTCCAGGGAACTGATGTCCCATCAACGTGTTCACACTGGCGAGAGACCATTCAGGTGCTCTCACTGTGGCATTGGATTCAGCCAATCATCTGACCTCACTGTACATGAGCGAGTTCACACTGGGGAGAGGCCGTTCACCTGCTCCAAGTGTGGGAAGGGATTCACTCGGTCATCCTACCTGCTGACGCACCAGCGAATTCACACTGGGGAGAGGCTATTCACATGCTCCGACTGTGGGAAGAAATTCAATCAGATATGCACGCTTTTGGGACACCAGCGAGTTCACACTGGGGGGAGGCCGTTCACCTGCTCTGAGTGTGGAAAGGGATTCCCTACCTCATCCCAACTGCTGACGCACCAGCGCACTCACACTGGGGAGAGACCGTTCAGCTGCTCCAAGTGTGAGAAGGGGTTCACTTGTTCATCCCACCTGCTGACGCACCAGCGGGTTCACACCGGGGAGAGACCATTTACCTGCTCCAAGTGTGGGAAGGGGTTTGCTCACTCATCCAACCTGCTGAGGCACCAGCGAGTTCACACTGATGAGAGACCTTTTAAATGCGCAGACTGCGGGAAGTGCTATAAAAGTTCCCAGGAACTGATGTCCCACCAACGTGTTCACACTGACGAGAGACCGTTCAAGTGCTCTCACTGTGGGACTGGGTTCAGACGATCATCTGACCTCACTGTACATCAGCACAGTCACACTGAGGAGAAGCCATTCACCTGCCCCGAGTGTGGGAGAGGATTCACTACCTCATCCCGCCTGCTGACACACCAGCGAGTTCACACTGGGGAGAGGCCGTTCGCCTGCTCCGAGTGTGGTAAGGAGTTCACTCAGTCATCCCACCTGCTGACGCACCAGCGCACTCATACTGGGGAGAGGCCATTCACCTGCTCTGACTGTGGAAAGGGATTCACTACCTCATCCCAGCTGCTTACACACAAACGCACCCACACCGGGGAGAGGCCATTCACCTGCTCCAGGTGCGGGAAGGGATTCACTTGTTCATCCCACCTGCTGACGCACCAGCGGGTTCACACTGGAGAGAGACCGTTCATCTGCCTCAAATGTGGGAAGGGATTTTCTCACTCATCCAACCTGCTGAGACACCAGCGGGTTCACACTAATGAGTGACCTTTTAAATGTCCAGATTGTGGGAAATGCTATAAAAGTTCCCAGGATCTGCTATCGCATCAAATCGTTCATTGTCGTGAGGTCAGGTGCTCTCATTGTGCGACTAGGTTCAGGCAATCATCTTACCTCATTGTTACACCAGTGTGATCACAATGGGGAGAGACAGTCTCATGCTCATAGTGTGGGAAGAGAATTGATCAGACATGCATCCTTCTCAGATACCAACAAGTTTTCACAGGGGAGAGACTGATCACCTGCTCCCTGTGTGGGTAGGGATTCACTCAGTCATACAGCCTGCTGTTGTACAGTCATTCACTTGCTTTGTGTGTGGGAAAGGATTCATGGAATCAACTGACCTGATAAATCACCAACATGTTCACACTGGAAAAGATTATGCAGGTGTTATGAACATGAGATTGGATTAATTAATTCATCCAATCTCTGGACACACCAGCGAGTTCACACTGGGCTGAGACTGCTCACCTGCTCCATGTATTGGAAGGGATTCACTCAGTTGTTTAAACTTCTGACTCATCAGTGAGTTCACACTGCATGAAGGGTATTTGTCTCTTGTGTGTGTCTCTGTGTAAAAGGATTTGATCATCATGACAACTGTAAAAATGTCAATGACAAAGTGTCATTTCCTGTCTGGAAACACATTTCCTGATAATGGATATAGTATTGATCAGAGATCCTGAAATTCATTTCAAATTGTTAGAACGTTGCTCCCTAAAAGCTAAATATACTTTTCGTTTTTATAGAATTATCTGTATCCCTTTAAATAAACTCGGAAACAAGGAAACAATGAGACATTAGTTTAATGTTTTTATTTCTAGTACATAACCTATTACATACCGAGACCATGAGATTACTGGATACTCATGGGAGGACTCATCAGAAAGAGTTGTGAGCACATTATTCTAATCTGATCAGTCTGCTTGAAGTTCAAGGACATCGAGCTTTTGTGTATTGATCCTTTTTGACTTTACGAACATTTCACTAACTTGTTGATAACTTGTCAACACATTCTGGTTATTTGTTTATCAAAATGGAACACATTAACCCATTAAATCATCTTGTAAATGAGGTAATCCTCTTCAGTGAGTCTGTGTGATATTGTCATTGCTTTTGTCACGATTTGTACATGAATATATCATCTCCTTCTGAAAGACTTAATATCTTTGTATTCAGTCCATCTCCTAACACCATAGCCCGGTGCTGAGAACATGTGCGGTCTGTCCTTTCAGATCATTAATCTCTTCATGTCTATTCACAGGTTCTAATCTTACCCTCAATATGACCTCCTAGAACCTGTTTCTATTGCAGATCATTAGTTATAATGTGTGTAGGTGTCTTTACTATGGAGTAATGTTTAATAAAGTTATTAGAATTACTCGGGTCTTCCTCACCTGGCCTCCCTCTGTCTTCATTCCCCATCTTGAGGCTCAGGAAAATTCTTCCTTTTGTAGCTTCAAAGCCTTTCTCTTGGTCAGTGCAAACATTTCAATCTATTCTTTCTCCTTATAACCTGTCTTAGAATTCTCTTCATCAAGTGGACCATCAATATAAGGGGAATTAGCATCATCTGTAATACCGGGATAAAAGTAGATGCTGTGATTATCCAGGGATATTGTTCTATATTTTACTCTATCTCCCATCGGGGATGATCACCCAGGGTCACAATAGACCACTCAACATTATTGGTTGTTGTTTCCTATGTCCCAGATGTTGTTCAATATTGATTTAAGATTCAGAGAAAACAGTGGGATTGTATGAACAAAATTGATCAGTCACTGGAGGATAATGTTGACTTGAATTTCTCTAATATAACGGCCTTATAGATATTGATACTTTATCCTCAGGATTAATCAAGTTGGCAGGTGTTGTCCAATTGATGGGACAGGAAGAATTCCTGTGTCAGTGTGGTTCTCTGAGTACAAATATGTGGTTCTGTGTTCATCATTGAGGGGGTGTGTGTGTGTGTGTGTTTCGGTCTCTGCGTGTGGGTGTCTGTGAGTGTGTATCGTTTCTCATTCGCTGTAACACAAACCACCTGCTTTCTGAGCAGATGAGGCTCCTGAGAATCCCATTGAGTGATTTGAATGGTACCATTCAGAGATTCTTCATCCAGGGTGAAAGCACAGGCTGACCGTGTGCTGTGTAAAACCTGACACCTACACAACCAGTCCCCACTTCTCCTGGAACAACATGAAGTGTCTGCTGCTTTCCAGATCCCTTCATTTCCCCTCAGTTATCCTCAGATAGTTCACAAATTTCTTGTGCACACCATCCAACATGCCTATAGTCTCCACTTTAAATATTTCCATCGGTCTTACCAACAGATAGCAATGGGATTGCTGCTATCACAGGAATCAGTTCTGAAATACTGTCACTCTGGTTTTAAGACTTCCTGGAGTAATACAATGATCCAGATCTTCCCACCTGAGTTTCAGATTTTAATGTGATTGTCCAATATAGAAAACATATATCATTTAACCCCTTTAAAACTGATTCAGCACAAACCCTCCACATATACAAGAGATTGTCTTTGAGATCAGATGTTCCTTTATAATGTATTACATACAAATTAGGAACAGGAGCAGGTCACTCTGCTCCTCGAGCAGGCTCCGCCATTCAATAAGATCATGGCTCATTTGATTGTAACCTCAAACCCATATTCCTGGCTACCCCTGATAAACTGTCCTCCCCCCTTGTTAATCATGAATATATCTAGCTCTGCCTTAAAAATATTCAAAGACTCTGCTTCCACTGCTTTTTGAGGAAGAGAGTTCCAAAGACTCACAACCCTCTGAGAGAAAAAAAAATCTTCTCATATCTGTCCTAAATGGGCAACCCCTTATTTTGAAACAGTGACCCCTAGTTCTAGATTCTCCCACAAGAGGAAACATCCTCTGCAAATCCACCCTGTCAAGACCCCTCAGAATCGTATATGTTTCAATCAAGTCACCTCTTACAATTAAACTCCAGTGGATACATGCCTAGCCTGTCCAACCTTTCCTCATAAGACAACCCGCCCATTCCTGGTATTAGTCTCGTAAACCTTCTCTGAAATGCTTCCAATACATTTACATCTTTCCTTAAATAAGGTGACCAATACCGTACACATTACTCCAGATGTGGTCTCACCAGTGTCCTGTACAACTGAAGCATAACCTCTCTACTTTTATATTCAATTCTCCTCACAAAAACGTTTTTCTCATTATTTGTTATATCTGCATACTAGCATTTTGTGATTCATGCACTAGGACACCCAGATCCCTCGAAATCTCTGAGCTCTGCAATCTCCCATCATTTAGATAATAATCTTTTTTTATTCTTCCTGTCAAAATGGACAATTTCATATTTTCCCACATTATACTCCATTTGCCAGATCTTTGCCCACTCACTTAAGCTATGTGTCCGTTTGTAGCCTCATGTCCTCTTCACAACTTACTTTCCTATCTATCTTTGTGTCATCAGCAAATTTAGCAACCATATCTTTGGTCTCTTCATCCAAGTCACTTATAAAAAGTGTAAAAAGTTGAGGCCACAGCACTGATCCCTGTGGCACACCACTTGTTACATCCTGTCATCTTTCCTATTAACTAGCCATTCTTCTATCCATGCCAATATGTTACCCCAGGCACCATGGGTTTTTATTTTCTGCAAGAACCTTTGATGTGACACCTTATCAAATGCCTTCTGGAAATCTAAGTAGATCCACTGGTTCCCCCCTATCCACATGCGACTGCTTCAAAAAGCTCCAATAAATTCATTAAACATGATTTCCTTGCTCAAAACCATGTTGACTCTGCCTGATAACCTTGAATTTTTCTCACACCTTTGATCGTACCTACGAACATTTTCCCTATGACAGATGTTAAACTAACTGATCTGCAGTTTTCTGCTTTCTGTCTCCCTTCCTTTTTGACTAAAGGAGTTACAATTGTTATTTTCCAATTGAATGGAATCTTCCTGGAACCTAGGGAACTTTGGAAAATTAAAACAAAGGCATAAACTATCTCACAAGCCACTTCTTTTAAGGCTGTAGGATGAAGTCCATCAGGACCCAGGAATTTGTCAGCCTGCAGCTCCATCAATTTGCTAAGTACCACTTCCCTGGTGATTGTAATTTTCCCACAGACAGAACAAACATTTCTCCTTCCACAATCAGAAACCAACATTACATGAATTAAGTGATTCTATAAGATCTTGTTGAAATTTTTCTTTTGAGTTTCCTGTCTGTAAATCATCCACTTCTAATGTCCTGTAAAAGGAGTTTACATAAGTCGTCAAATCTAAATACAGGATAGAAATTCTGAACAGGCAATTCTAGTTTTCATGGAACATTTTTGCCTCTCATTCCCCTAAATCTATAAATCTCTGTCCCACACACTCCTCTCCCTCTCTGCTCGTTTTTCCAGATTCAGCATCCAGTCTCCTACTTATTCTTTTCTCCTCTCCAGATTCTCTCTCTTCCTGTCCTTAAGCTGATGACTCAAGCTGTGGATCAATCCCACTACTTCACTCTAATTTTACCAAATAATGCAGCTCACAACAAGAAATCATCTTTGATAAATGTATTTTTGAATATTTGGAAAGAATCACCTTTTCCCAATTGTGGAGATCAGGGAGTCCAGTGATTAGTTCAGAGCTTCCTTCTCCCCAGGTCTGTTCTAACAAGCTGTGTCTATGAGTTACACTGATACAGACTTACTCAGTAAGGGATCTCACTATGACACAAGCTGTGTCTGAGTTACATTTATACAGATTCACTCACTCAGCCAGTGATTGGGTCTGACTGAGCTACAACAACTGCAACATCTTATATTTATATCGAGCTTTTAACATGATAAAATATCCCATGGAGTTTCACATGAGCAGAATGACATATTAGGCCAGATGACCAAAAGCTTGGTCAAAGAGGTCGGTTATAAGCTGTCTTAAAGGAGGAAAGTGAAGTAGAAAGGTGGAGAGGTTTAGGGAGGAAATTCCAGAGCTTAGGGTCCAGGCAGCTGAAGGCACAGCCATCAATGGTGGAGTGATTAAAATCAGGGATGAAGGACATTGGGTAATGGTGCTCCATGTATGTGGGCCTGATAGCCCAGGCTCAAGGCGCAAATCTGAACTTTGGGACATAGTCTCTGGTCTCACAGAAAAGCAATTCCTCATATAAACATCTTGTAAGATCTTTGTTTATTGATAGCATGAAATTTAGGACCAGTTGAGTCCTCCTGTGTACTCAGTGGGGATTGACTTTAACAGATATGAAATCCTCTGGATTACAGTGTTACAACAAGAACGTTTTAATAAAAAACATATATATAAATCCTGGAAAACTAGAAGAACAGAACTAAAAGAACACAGCAGCTCAATCATTTCAAACTGATAAATGAATGGTCAGTTTCAGGTGGGACTCCTTCAGAATGAACACTTCCCACCAGCAGCACCAACCCCCATTCCCCTCCCTGTTCACTGAACATTCCTTCACCCACTTATCCAGCCATTGTACATCCACCCAATGGCTCACAGCCCGGACTAACATTCAGCATGAACCCAGTGAGAGGATGAGCTGGCCCTCAGGATGTCAGAATGCACAAGAGTTGGAAGTGGTTCCAATCAATACATTTTCTGTGCCATTACTTAAAAAGGAAATTAATATTTTATCAAACGCCCCCATGCACCCTTGGTGAATTACAATTTCTAGCCCAGACCCTTCCTATTGCTTCTATGTGGTGAATCCTGTGTGGTTTCAGCAGAGGGAGAGACAGGCTGCTCACATCCTTGCTCTCACTGCCGAGAGGCTTGTGGTCTCCGTCTTCTGGGTGTCAGAGCCCCTCAGGGTCCCAGGAAAGACTGATCCACCTGTATCTGTGCAGGGGCAGATTCAGCTAGGGAGAGACAGGGGCAGCGTGTCGGGAGATGGGGGCAGCATGTAGGTTACTGCCTGGAGGGTGGTGGTGGCAGGTGTTGGGTGTGGTAATGATTAAGAATGGGAACGCTTTGAGCGGAGTTCCCACTTAACATGTCTCCTTTGTCCATCATCCCTCTACTGGACCAGAGTCACATCATTCCTCCCACTCTGCTGCAGAGTCCAGCTTGGTGGAGATCAGTGACATGTTGTAAGGTCACAGATACGGTGTCTGTCACCCTGTTTAAGGCAGCAGACATCTCCTGCACGGCCGTGGTCATGATCTGCATGGGCCTATTTCAGAGCCGTGTCTGAAGCTCCATGGAGGC
Organism: Carcharodon carcharias; assembly: GCF_017639515.1. NCBI lineage: Eukaryota > Metazoa > Chordata > Chondrichthyes > Lamniformes > Lamnidae > Carcharodon > Carcharodon carcharias. The sequence continues at coordinate 16,537,418 of NC_054493.1, forward strand.
AGCCACTCTCTCCATGACAGACAGTCTCTGGAACCTCCTCCAGCCCTACGACCCTCCGAGCACCTTATGCTTCTCCAATTCTGACCCCTTCCTCACTACCCCTCCTACATCACTCCACCATTGGTGGCCGTGCTTTCAGCTTCCGAGGTCTCGAGCTCTTGAATTCCCTCCCTAAACCTCTCTCTATCTCCTCCTCTAAAACACTTCTTAGAATCTACCTCTTTGACCAGGTTTTTAATCATCTGTGAAGCACCTTGGCATGTTTTACCATGTTAAAGGTTCTATATAAATGCAACCTGTTGTTGTTATTGCCTTTCATTGGTAGACTCAGGAATGTCACACTAACATTTTCAATTCTCGTACCATAATTATGTTATGACACAGCAGCTATTTAAAATCCTACAGGGAGACTTTAAAATATAGGTTATGACAGTTCTTTAAGTGGTATGATTTGACTTGTAACTCTAAATTCAGGAATAAGACCACCAGTTCTAGGGAGGTTTTTATATCAAGCTACATGAGACATTTATTAATTTACACAAGTTAAACATATACACGTGGCTACAAATGACTACTATCATAACTTAAAACAAATTCCCAAACTAATCTCCACGAAGGCAACAACAACCCTTAGACTTTAAGCAGACACCAGGCAAAGCATTTTCACTTTACAAATTCAAAATGAGGTTCCTTTCAGTTTGGTTCCTTTGCAGACAGTTGTAGGCTTACAGCTGGTTTTTATGATACATGCCTCTGCTCTGCACACACAAAACTGCCTTCTGTTATACCCAGCACATCTCATTGAATGTAAATTCTAATTGTATCATTAGCCCTTTTGAACTCCATCTCTTCTAACAATAAAACCCCTTTCATAGTGCAATTTTATTAGTAATATGAACATATTGCTTGATGTCTGCTGGCTAGGTGCAAGATTTTCCCTCCCCTTCTTGAATGCTCTATTCAACAAAATGCAAATGTACCTCGACTTCTCTGGTTACATCTCAAAACTAATATCCATCAAAGCACCCAGACTCGCTGGCTTGAATCCAATTGAGGCACATACACACAGGCTAAACCTCTATTTTAAAAAAAAATTCCAATACCATTATATACATTAATAGCTTCATGACAATTATCACAATCATTTTCAGAGTGGAAACTTAAACCTGCCGTTTCAGTCAGGAACAAATCACACTTTTACACCAGCCTCTGATTTTTCCAGCATTCACCGTTGTTCTTCCTGCCTCTAAAGACAGTTGTAAAGGAGCCTTCTGTTCTGTGTCTAGGAGCTCCGAACCATAGAAGAGAGCAGCTGGGAAACATTTCTTACACACCTCAGGATTAACCCACATGTTCAATCCTGGATGTGATTAACAGCAGCAGAAACAGCAGAATCCAACCCTTGCAGTCACTCATGAACTCGCTGGTGTCTCCGCAGGTGGGATGACCGAGTGAATCCCTTATCCCACACACAGCACGTGAACAGCCTCTCCCAACTGTGAGTGCGTTGGTGTCCGTGCAAAAGAGATGACCAAATGAATCTCTTCCCACAGTCGGGGCAGGTGAACGGCCTCTCCCCAGTGTGAGCTCGCTGGTGTGCCAGCAGGGTGGTTGACACACTGAATCCTTTCCCGCATTTTGAGCAGGTGTACGGCTTCTCCCCAGTGTGAGTGCGCTGATGTATCAACAGTGTGAATAACCTAGCGAATCCCTTCCCACACTCGGAGCAAATGAATGGCCTCTCCCCAGTGTGTGTGTGCTGGTGTGACAGCAGGTGGTGTGACTGAGTGAATCCCTTCCCACACTCAGAGCCACTGCAAATTTATTGGTGTTTAATCAGATTGGATGAATCTGGGAATCCCTTCCCACACTCGGAGCAGGTGAATGACTTATCTCCAGTGTGAGCGCGTCGGTGTCTCAGCAGATCACTGCTGCTTTGAAGGCTCTTTTCACAGTCAGAACATTTAAAAGTTCTCACATCAGAGTGAAATCCCTGGTGTGTCAGAAGGTGTGATAACTGAGTGAATCCCTTCCCACATTCAGAGCAAATGATGGTCTCTCCCCAGTGTGAACTTGCTGGTGCGCAGTGAGTTGAGATGATCACTTGAATCCTGTTCCACAGCGAGTGCATATGTACTGTCTCTTGTCAGCATGAACACGTTGATGGGACATCAGTTTCCTGGAGCTTTTAAAGCACATCCCGCAATCTGGGCATTTAAATGGTCTCTCCCCAGTGTGAATTCGCTGGTGGGTATGTAAGCTGGATAACTGAGTGAATCCCTTCCCATATACGGAGCAGGTAAACGGTCTCTCCCCAATGTGACTGCGTCGATGAATTTCCAACACAGATGGGGATCTGAAGCCCTTCCCACAGTTGCCACATTTCCACGGTTTATCCGTGGTGCGGGTGTCCTTGTGTCTCTCCAGGTTGAATGATAGGTTGAAGCCTTGTTCACATACAAAACACGTGTACGGTTTCTCCCCGCTGTGCAATGCTTTTTCAAGCTTTGAAACTGATTAAAGCTCTTTCCACAGTCAGTTCCCTAGAGCAGTCACACCAGCGCTTTTCCAGTCACACTAATGTTTGAAATCATCCCACAGACAGAGCAGACAAACATTTCTCCTTCCACATTCAAAGTCTGATGGTATTCAGGTCTTAATGAATCGAGTGACTCTGTTAAATCTTGAAGGGTTTGAGGTTCCTGTCTGTAAATGCTCCAGTTCTAATGCTTGGAAATGGAGTTTACAAAAATCATCATCACTGTAAGAATAAGACAGAAATTCAAAACAAACAATTCTAGTTTCTATGGAACATTTTCCCCATCCCACACAATCATTCCCCCTCCCTAGGCTGAAATCCAAACCCATGTCACCATCTCCACCATTTCTTTCTTCCACTCCCAGTTTTCTCCCTCTCTCTACTCTGACTGGGTTCAGTTCTCCAGCTCCTGTGTGCAGAGTAAAGTGAATCAGTCAATCATTTCTTTCCTGGTCACTGGAACCCTGAAGCTCTGCCCACTCTCTGAACCCTCATCAAGATGGTCATCCATGCACTCTGTTGGCTGAAAATGCTTCTCCCAACATGGTGGCCAGTTGCCTGGGTGACCTGGGCCTGTCACTGAGGAAGCCCCACTCCTCTGATTCATCCTGACTCCCTTTCTTAAGCAGTCCCTCAGGATTGAGGATGACTTGCTTCCATTCTCTCTCAATGGATTTGGAGATGGCTGCTAAGTCCAGGCGTATTCAGCAGACTCTGTCACATGTGGGCATGTGGTGATTAAGGGTTGGATGGATAAGGTGTTGGTGGGTTGTGTGCTCTCTGATGCCCCAACTTTGCCCCTGCATACTCTTGGTGAAGTCTTTCAATGTGTTTGGTACCTTCACAAATAAACCTTCTACAGTTTTGGTCGGTCACAATCCAGGGACACCTATGAGACTGTGGGGATGTTTGGTCTCTCCAATGATGCTTTGAGGACATACCTAAATGTTTCCTTTGTTCTCCTGGGAGTCTCCTGATGTGACTCAGTTCCAAGTAGAACAGTTGCTCCTGGAATCTGCTGTCAGGCACACGAACAACATGTCCTGCACAGCAGAGCTGGTTTTGAGTGGTTAGCACCTCAATGCTGGGCATGTTGGCTTGGGAGAGGACACCAACTTTCTCGTCACCAGATTTGGAGGATCTTGTGAAGGCACACTGGTGGTACTTCTCCAGTGCTCTGAGCTGCCTGCTCTAGGTTGTCCAAGCCTCTGAAGCCTTTAGGAGTGTGGGGATCACTGCTGCCCAGTAAACCATGATCTCTGCCTTGAATTTGAGATCTTCTTCCTCAAATACTCTTCTTCTCATTCGGCCGAAGGCAAAGCTGGAATATTAGAGGTGATGATGTATTTAATCAGCTATGTCTGCCTTCGTCAAAAAGAGGCTACCAAAATATGGAAAACAATCCACATTTTCCTGGATTTCACGGTCGACAGGAGGTGTTAAAACCCTCAAGACAGATAAAAAACGGTGGGTAGAAAGTGCATAGGAGAGCCAACAACTTGCGGACACCAACAACATGTGTAGTTTAGGGAGGTGGTCAGTACTCACTGGACAGAACATTTTGGAGAATTCCTCAACCAAGACTCTGTCTTTGACTTGAATGTCTTCAATTCCATTCCTCAATACCCCATCCGGCTCAGTCTCGGTGCTACCACGGTCCACAGTGAAAGTGAAAAAGCTATTTGACAGCTGAAAAACAAGAAGATCTGGAGCAGATGGAATCCCTGCTGAAATTCCAAAACACGGCAGAGTTACACTCCTAGCCTGGCTGCACAACCTCATATTCCTCATCGGGAAGAGGGATGCATGCCGGGGGTTATCTGGGACACTGTGACTGTATTCAAGAAGAGAGACAAGCCCAAATGTAATAATTACAAAGGAGTGTCCCTGCTGTCTGCCACAGGGAAAATCATTGCAAGGATTCTCCTCAATCACCTCCTCCCAATTGCCAAAGAGTTCCTTCCAGAGACACAGTGCAGGTTTTCCCTATTGAGAGGCACCACAGACATAATCTTCACTGTGTAGCAAACCCAAGAAAAATCCAAGGAACAGCTCCAACCACTGTACTTGACCTTCTTGAACCTCACAATAGTCTTTTACACTGTCAAACATGAAGTTTTATGCAGTATTCTCCTCAAATTCAGCTGCCCTCAGAAATTTACCATAATCCTCCGCCTACTCCACAATGACATGAAAGCCGTCATCCTCATCAACGGAACCACAACAGACCCTATCTCAATGAAGACTTGGATCAGAAAAGGCTGTGTCATCACACCAACCTTCTTCCCTATTTTCCTCTCTGCATCTCACCTCAAGCAAATTACCAATAGGTGTGCAGATAATCTACAGAGCAGACAGGAAACCTACACCACCTTCAAAATAACAACAGAATCAGTCCAACCTCAGACATTGAGCTCCAGGATGCAGATGCCTTATCCATATGTTAAAACCATCAAACTGCGTTGATTCCATAACCGTTAATATCCTTGCCTCATAAATGTCCAGCAATCTCAGTTTTTAAATTTTCAATACCTAGCACTAAGGAAAATGGTTGTGGTTGTTGGAGGTCAGTCATCTCAGCTCCAGGACATTACTGCAGGAGTTCCTCAGGGTACTGTCCTCTGTATAACCATCTTTAGCTGCTTCATCAATTACCTACTTTCCATCATAAGGGCAGAAGTGGGGATGTTTGCTGATGATTGCACAATGTTCAGCACCATCCGCAACTCCTCAGATACTGAAGCAGTCCATGTCCAAATGCAACAAGACCTGGACAATATCCAGGCTTGGGCTGACAGGTGGCAATTAACATTTGTGTCACAGAAGTGCCAGGTAATGACCATTTCTAACAGGAGAGAATCTAACCATCAAGCCTTGACATTCAATAGCATTATCATTGCTAAATCCCCCACTATCAACATCCTGTGGGATACCACTGACAGAAACTGAACTCGACTATCCATATAAATATTGTGGCTGCAAGAGCAGGTCAGAGGCTAGGAATCCTGCGGTGAGTAAGTCATTTCCTGACTCCCCAAAGCCTGTCCACCATCTACTAGGCACAAGTCAGGAGTGTGATGGGATACTCTCTACTTGCCAAGAAGTTTGACACCATCTGGGACAAAGCAGCCTGCTTGATTGGCATCCCATCCACAAACATTCACTCCCTCCACCACTGGCGCACAGTTGCAGCAGAGTGTACCATCTACAAGATGCACTGCAGAAATTCACCAAGGTTCCTTAGGCAGCATCTTCAAAACCCATGGCCGCTATCATCTAGAAGGACAAGGGCAGCAGACACATGGGAACAACATCACCTGCAAATTCCCCTCCAAGCCACTCAGCATCCTGACTTGGAAATATATCGCCATTCCTTCACTGTCGCTGAGTCAAAATCTTGGAATTCCCTCCCTAACAGCACTGTGGGTGCACCTACACCACAGGGACTGCAGTGGTTCAGGAAGGCAGCTCAGCACCACCTTCTCAAGGACAACTAGGGATGGACAATAAATGCTGGCACAGCCAGCAAAGCCCACATCCCATTAATCAATGCTTTAAAAATTGACCGAATCTCAACAGAATTCCAGGTTTCCACTATATTTTCTGTGGAATGATTTCTGACATTGCTCCTGAACAGCCTCGTCTCAGTTACATAAATAATAAATTATTTGCCCATTTAAATGGTAAAAATTATTTTACTCTTAACTGGTCATGCAACAAATTTTTAGAAAAACATAATTTTAGTAAAATACGGTGGATGCTGGAAATCTGAAATAAAAACAGAAAGTTCTGGAAATCCTCAGCAGGTTTGGCAGCTTCTGTGAAGAGAGAGAAACAGATTTAACATTTCCAGTCCAATATGATTCTTCTTCAGAACTGAGTATTTCCAGCATTCTGATTTCATTTTAAACACATAATTGATGTAAACTTTATTGTCCTTACAGGTATCTGGATGTAAATCTGATTTCAGACCTTCCTCTGAACAGTTTTCAAACTTACTCCAGCTCATGGTCCATTCCTTCACTCAAGACCCGGATGGAAAACCCTCAGCACAAGATGGCGGTGGCCGGTTGCCCGGGTAACCCGGGCCTGTCACCGGGGAGGAAGCCCCGCCTCCCTGATTCCCAATCGCAAGATGGCGGCCAGTGACCCCGCTGCCCCCGGGCCTGTCACCGCAAAGAAAAAGTCCAGTTTCCCGCTGGAATTTGTGACAAATCAGCTTTCAAAATGATGCAGAGTTTCAGCCAATGAGAGAGATCCGGGCTCAGCGCCGCCCCTCATTCATTCCGATTGGTTGAGGTCCTGTCGCTGCTGCTCGGTCCTCCAGATCCGCCTCCTCTTCCTATTGGTCCAGACGTACCATCAATCACAGGATTTCTAAGTTGAAGCATGCGCAGTGCTGATGCTGTAGCTGGAGTGAGGCCTGTCGGCCCCAAACCTGAATAAGAAGCTTCTGGTCCCGCGTTTGTATCAAGCCGGGGTTGGGGGGAACAGCTGCGGCTTCTCCCGCCGACAGGCCTGAGTTAACGGCCGGCATTTTGAGGCCGCAAACCCCCAGGAGGCAAAAAATCAGAGAGAGAGTTTGTTGTGAAATCAATGGGTTGTTGTAAATCAGGAGGTCAGGGTTACAGTCAACAACAACAACTTCTATTTATATAGAGCCTTTAGCATCAGAAACCATCCCAGTGCAATTCACAGGAAAATTATAAAACAAAGTGTGACACCGAGACACATGAGGAGATATGAGAGCAGATAACTAAAAGAGGGAGGTTTTAAAACGAGTCTTGAAGGAGGAAAGTGAAGTAGAGACGGAGAGATGTAGGGAGGGAATTCCAGAGCTTGGGGCTGAAGACGCTGCCACCAGGGGTGGAGGAACCATCTTCACGATTGCTCATTAAATCTCCACACAGTAAGTTCTGGACACAAGGTTCATGTTTTCTGTATGGTTGGTCAGGCTGTTTCAGATTAATATTTTAACATGAGTAATGAATGAAGTGAATTATCAAACATATTGTTCTCGCTAGTTATACAAACTTGTTAAAAGGATACAGAAAGAATTATCCAACACTTTGTCTGGATTTCAGCCCAGGGAGAGTGTGTGGGATGGGGATCTGCAGCTTTGAGGAATAAGAGAGGGAAAAAATGTTCTATTGAAACTAGAATTGTCTGTTCTGAATTTCTATCCTGTACTGACAGAGATGACTTGTGTAAACCCCTTTTACAGGATATTACAAGGGGAGAATTTGTGGACACATAACTTGAATTGAACATCACATCAAGATCTGAGTCACTTGATTCATCAGGACCTGAATATCATCAGCCCTTGAATGTGTAAGGAGAAATGTTTGTCCATGGGAAAAGGTTTCAAACATCAGTGTGACTGGAAAAACACCAAGACACGCACACACCAGTGAGAGTGTTCCAGTGCACTGACTGTGGAAAGAGCTTTAACCGGTTACACAGCCGGAAAAAAAATTGCATCATTTACAGTGGGGAGGAACTGTTCTGTCTGTGAAAAAGGCTTTATCTGATCATCGAACACCATGGAGAAACCATGGAAATGTGGGGACTGTGGGCAGGCATTCACTACCCCATCCAAGCTGGAAACTCATCGACGCACTCACACTGGGGAGAGACCATTCACCTGCTCTGAGTGTGGGAAGGGATTCACTCAGTCATACAGCCTAGCATTACACCAGCGAGTTCATACCGGGGAGAGGCCATTCACCTGCTCTGTGTGTGGGAAGAAATTTATTAATTCTTCCAACCTTCTGAGGCACCAGCATGTTCACAGTGAGGAAAAGCCATTCATTTGCTCTTATTGTGGAAAGACTTTCAGTCTTTCAACCATCCTCATCTCACACCAGCGAGTTCACACTGGGGAGAGGCCATTCATCTGCTCTGTGTGTGGGAAGGGATTTACTGAGTCAGCCAACCTAGCATTACACCAGCGAGTTCACACTGGAGAGAGGCCATTCATCTGCTCCGTGTGTGGGAAGGGATTTATTAATTCATCCAACCTGGTGTCACACCAGCGAGTTCACACTGAAGAGAAACCATTTAGCTGCACTTCCTGTGGAAAGAGTTTCAGGCATTCAAGTAATCTCAGTGTGCACCTGCGAGTTCACACAGGAGAGAGGCCATTCACCTGCTCCCATTGTGGGAAGGGATTCACTTGTTCCTCTCACCTAGTGAGACATCAGCGACTTCACAAGTGACTGCATGGATTGGATTCTAATGTTATTGCTGCTGTTAATCATATCCAGGATTGAACCATGTTCATTGTGACAGCTGGGGTTTGTCTCTGCTGATGTTAATAATCCTTGTAACTGGCTGGAGTTTAATATGCTGAATCTATAGCTGATTGTGTTCTTGGGGCTGCAGTGTCCCTTTAAGAACTGCTGTCTGACCTTTCCCCACAACTCAGTGACATTCATCAGAAATTATTTTACAACAAGATCATGAACTTTTTCTTCAATACTAAATTGATCTTTGGTACGAATTCTACAATTCAGTGTCTGAAAGGTTCCACTGATTAACATCTCCAGTTAGAAAGTGCTGATTAATTCCTGCTGACAATTCTTACTGATTTGCACATTACAAACAGTGACACCTCCATTATCCACCAGAAAGAAGGGGAATGGGATTTGGAGAATTGAGCGTCCCCAAATGTTACCCCTCCCACCTGGTACAGAAATCCCCTCGGTGTGGGAATGGAGATAAGTCCAATCCAAGTAATGGACTAAGAAATCGCCATTGAATAAACTTGTGAAATCTTCAAAAATTTATGGAATATTATAGAAATTGCTCATTCTCCCTTATGAAGGAAGCTTCCATAGCAGCTTGCTGGCTGACAAACACAGGACAGGCCTACCAAGGACGTCTCAAGCACATTTCCTGAAACAAGACATTTCTAACCCTGATGCGATTGAATCTCATGACCCATATTTAAACCAACTGTCTGTCTGAAGGTTAAAACAGGCTCTCGAGAGGAAAAAGATTTCAAAGTGATTCGTAATGGCTTCAGCTCAGCACCTACACACTGGCTCACACCAGTAAACCGTTCAAAGGAGATTGCAGACACCAGCTACAGAGACCAGCACTCACTCTGCATCATCTGTCCGTTTGTCCTTCGGGACTGGTCAATCATTCTGACCTGTCACGGGTCATCTGTTTTCCTGTCTATTTAGCTCACTGATCATATTTAAACTGTTGCTTCTCAATAAACTACTTTCAAATCACTTCTGAGCTCGACCCCCTTTTTCAGGTAATCTGTGACTCCCAGACCTAAATCTTACAAGGAGTGTTAAGAGCAGGATCACAGTGGTCGAGGTCATAGGCTTGAGAAGTAACAATCTTAGTTAAATGTGAATGGGGAAGTTCCTAAGTGAAGCCAGGAGTATACAATGACATTAACATTACAGGAACGATGGACAGACAGACTGACAGAGAACATGGGGACATCAGGGGTGAGAGATATCCTGGGGATTGTAGAAGGGTAGGATGGGAATTATGAATATATCTCTGTAGGCTTCCTAAAGAGGTTCAGAAAGGCCAAATTAAATTGAAGTCCAGAATCAGTTAGAAAATAGCCACTAGGTGGATGCAGGAGAAGAATGAGCTGGAAAATCTTTAAATTCTGTGCATGAACTTTTGTTTGAACCATATGTATTTACAACATGCCAATAATTTAGAATTGTGTGAGGTGATCTGCAGGTGGGGAGGATGAATCAAAATTGATAGCTATCACATTTTACTGGAATAGTTTTTACATTTATTCTTCGTGCAGCTCAAGGGTTTGTGTTGCTGATTCTGATAATTCTAGTAGCTTTAGTTTGTTATTGATGGTATGTAATTATGAAATTATGAAAACAAGCTCTCAGCTTAGAAATAACTGGGTTAGCCAGAAATCAGTTTGTGAAAAGTTAATAAGGATATTTCCTTCTCAAGGTGGGGAGATGTGGAAGAAATCATTGTCCAATAACCATGTAATTTTTAAAGAAATTTGCTGATTGTAGGAATAGCTCTCTCTCTCTCTCACTTATGAAGAAAGCTTCCTGGGTTGACAAACACAGGACGATGAAGGCCTGTTATCTCTGCCAAGGACATGTCTCCAGCACAGACCCTGAAACAAGACAAACTTGATCGGGTCAGTGAAGGGTGATGGGGAGGGCGCGGGGGGGAATCTCATGACCCATGTGTAAACCAACTGTCTGAGTAAAGGTTAACAGGATGCCCTAGAAAGTGATGAGCCACTAAATGACTTCAAGGATTTCCAATGGAAATAGGAGGGATTAACTTGAAAATCTATCCCTTCATAATTGAATAAATCATTGACAAAAGACCCCCAGAAATAATGTATACATACAGCCTTTCAAGAGGAAAATCAGTTTAGAGAAGAAAGAACTTCTCAGTGATCTGTGCTGGCTTCAGCTGAACACTTTGGCTTAAAGAAACCGAGAAAGGAAGAGGCAGCCACCTCCAGCCATGGAGATCAGCATCCCCCTGATCCAGGACCAGTAAACCATTCTGAGGAGACTGCCACCTCCAGCCACGGAGATCAGCATCCCCACCTTGCTTCTCCCCATCTATTTGTCCAATCAGGGATCAGTAAACCATTTTCACCTGATATTGGTTGTCTGTCCTGTCTGACTTTTTAACCAATGTATCGTATCTAAACTGTTGCTTCTTAATAAAATGCTTTAAAATCACCTATGACTTCGACCCCCTTTTTGGGTAATCTGTGACTCCTGGACTAAAATCTTACACTTGTCCATGAGAGTAACTGAAGGCACGAGAACTGAAATTATCCAGAGTAATGATGAAGTGTTATTTGTGGTTCAGTGGTTGCATTCTTAGCTCTCAGTCAGGAAGCTGTGGGTTCAAATCCACATCCAGAAATATGAGTATAAAATCCAGGATAATATTTTGATGCAGTACTGAGGGAGCACTGCACTGTCAGTCTATGGCCCCATCTGTCCTCTCAATTGAGTGTAAAAGTTCCCAGGATGTTCTTCCAAAGAGCAGGGGAGTTCTCCCTGGTGTACTGCTTCATTTTTATCCTCAACAAACACCATTGAACAGATTATCTGGTCACAATCACATTTCTATTTGGGGGATCTTGCTGTGCACAATTTGGTGGCTGCATTTCGTACATTACAACAGTGACTTCAAAAGAACTTAATTGGCTGTAAAGTACTTTGGGATATCCTGAAGTTGTGAAAGGCACTACATAAATACAAGTCTCCATTAACAAAGGAGGAAAGGCCCAAAAATAGAACAGTCGGTAACAGGACATCAATCAGTCTCTTCTTATCCTAGAGAAATCAAGGACGCGAACACTGTATGATTGTCACAACTCTGATTTATTTAACCTATATCCATAATATTAAACTCCAGCTCAGTTACAGGGATTATTAACACCAACAGAAACAAACTTCCAACTTTCAGAATGAAATGCTTCAGTCCTGGATGTGATTAACAGCAGCAATAACAGCAGAATCCAACCCAACTTGTGAACTCGCTGGTGTGTCTGCAGGGTGGATGAACAAGAGAATCCCTTCCCACATACGGAGCAGGTAAATGTTCTTTCCCTGGTGTGAATGCGCTGGTGCTTCAACTTGAGGGAATACTGAATGAATCCCTTCCCCCACACACAGCAGGTGAATGGCTTCTCTCCAGTGTGACTGCTGGTGAGTCAGCAGATCCATTTTGCTTTTCAAGCTCTTATCAGTTGGAACATTTAAAAGGTCTCGTGTCAGAGTGAACATGTTGGTGTGAAGTGAGTTGGGGAAGCTGAGTGAGTCCCTTCCCACAATCAGTGCAGGTGAATGGTCTCACCCCAGTGTGAATACGCTGGTGTCTCAGCAAGGTGGATAACTGAGTGAACCCCTTCCCACACACAGAGCAGGTGAATGGCCTCTCCCCAGTGTGAACTCGCTGATGATCCAACAGTTTGCATAACAGAGTGAATGCCATTCCACACGCAGGGCAGGCGAATGGTTTCTCCCCAGTGTGAACTCGTTGATGTAACTGAAGGCTGGATAACTGAGTGAATTGCTTCTCACACTCAGCACAGGTGAATGGTCTCTCCCCAGTGTGAATTCGCTGGTGAGTTAGCAGGTTTTGTTTTCTTTTAAAACTCTTATCACAGTTAGAACATTTAAAAGTTCTCGCGTCAGAGAGAACAAGTTGGTGTGTAGTGAGATGGGTTAATCGAGTGAATCCTTTCCCACACTCAGAACAGATGAACGGCCTTTCCCCGGTGTGACTGCGTCGATGAATTTCCAACGCAGATGGCGATGTGGATCCCTTCCCACAGTCTCCACATTTCAATGGTTTCTCCGTGGTGTCGATGTCCTTGTGTCTCTCCAGATTAGATGGTTAGTTGCAGTATCGTTCACACAGAACATGTGTATGGTTTCTCCCCACTGTGAATGGTGCAATGTAGTTTCAGGACGTGTAACTGGTTAAAGCTCTTTCGACAGTCAGGGCACTGGAACACCCTCACAAGGGTGTGTGTGTGTTGGTGTTTTTTCAGTCCCAGGCAGAACATATAAAAAATTCTCCTTCCACATTCAGCTGCCAATGATATTCATGTCCTAATGAATCAAGTGACTTTGTCAGACCTGCAGAAATTTTTGCAAAGTATCTCCTCCTAATCCCTGGAAAAGAAGTTGACAGTGACAGTGTCAGTGTCACTATCAGCCTGGATAGAAATTCAGAATAGGCAACTCTAGTTCCGATGGAACATTCTTTCTTCTCTTGTTTCCCCAAAGATGTGCTTCAATCAAAGTAAAAGAAAAGAAAATCAGCAACAAAGTCCCAACAAGAGTTCAAAGAACCTTTCTATCTAAACCAGGATGTTGTTCTCTGTGTCTATGAAACACTCCGTACCCTGATGTCCCCACCAGTTATGGAAGATGGACACCACATGCTCCCTGTGCAAGGTTACCTGGGCACAGACGAGGCTGCAAAAGAAGCTGGCACCTGGTGTGAGCCCGCCACTATATGCCCTTTACATCTTGGATCTTCAAATTGTTGTTTTAACCAAGACCAGGTCCAGGATAAGATCCTCTAACTTACCCAGTCCCTCCACATTGGGCAGGCAAGCCCTTCAGGTAACTATACAGGAGTTGCAACCTCTCAAAGGTGCATGGATGATCTGGGCTGCAAACATCATCTGGCTTCATAAATGACCAAAACCTAGGACCCGGTTGGGAACAGAGACCCTGAAGGTTCGCCTACTCAGTTACGTCACCAAAAAAGCAAGCGCATGCGCACTACATCCTGCTGAACCAAGATGGCGGCCGTTCAACTTGGGCCTGTTTCCTGGACTCTTACTCGAAACTGCAAACGCGGGAGTTGCAGGTTCGTATTTGCGGCTTGAGGTCTCCACCAAATGTTTAGAAACACTCCCCGTGGACCCGCCGTCTCCATCGCTCCCTACGCGTTTCTGCATCCTTACTGGTTTAGGGATACAACAGACGAAAGCCATCACTGCGCATGCTCCAAACAATGAGGGGGATTGCGCATGCGCCATACTCGACAGTGGTGGTGATAGGGAACATTCAGCATCGCGGAGGATGCTGGGTAACGATCCCGCCATGGAAAGTCCGAACCAGTAAATAGTGATTTTTTTGTCATGACGTGGAGATTGGGGCACGGTGGTGTGGAAATCAATAAAATTCGTAACCAAATTATACAGAAACCCGAGAAAAACTCTCCTTCTATCTTCTCTGCTTCAGCTTTTCCATCCATGGGCCTTTTAATGCTCCTAGGTCAGGAATCCAGCTAGAACTAGTTTGTGTACAAGATAATTGCGTGGGCCCTGAGCTGTGGAGGGATTTGAACAAAATAATGGTAATTTTAAAGACTGAGGGCATCAGAATTTTATTCCCTACTAAAGATGAAGAATGATACCTTAACCACTGAAAGAGCAGAAAAGTGAAACATTGTCTATCTAAATATTGGAAATAGATTCAAATGAGGGGGATATCAAACTCTATATCTTCAACAGACATGGAAAGAGGGAAATGAATGACCTTTAGAGATCTACTCCATTTGCGCATTAATCACCACTCGCCAACACTATTACACTGTCAGAGTTCAGGGGCTCAGAGGGAAAAAACAATGTGGCCGTGAATCTAATTTGGGAAATACAGATAAATAGGATTCAATTTATAAACTAAAGTATTGAACTTCAAAGAAAAATAATTGTTTGCAATTAATATATTCATATTTCCCAACATCAGTGGGGACTGGGTGTGGAGAATGTTCACTGTTTATACTATTTTGTTTTTCTATGATTATGATGCATGACCTTCCCCTCCAATCTGTAACATATACATGGTGAACCATTCTACCCAGAATGCTCCACGTGGTTCAATTCAGCCTATCTCCATCAGAAGGGCCAAAAAGCACAGGCGCGATGACCCCTCCCTTCCCAGAGGGAAGGGATCTGCTGGACACAGCCTCTCCCAAATTAAAAATATGTGGGGCTTCTTCTTATTGCAACATCCCAGCCAATTGGTAGTTGTAAGGTTGCAGGAGAGTAATGCCTTTACTTTATAATTCCATAATCTATCTGCCGTATTACATTAGCGATACTACCTTAACTGGGCTCTTTATTAAAAATGTTACTCAGGTATGTGAAATGTGTAGAATTATTGGATCAAACTCTACTAGGTTTTCTGTGTATGTAACTAACCAGTGAGCCCGTAATATCTATTTCAGCAGACAGGTAGATAGATTTTTTCACAGGGATGAAGGTGAGAGAATTATCCACCCTAGGATTCTCAGTGTGGACAGGGTGCAATGTGTTTTGAGACGGGATGTCCCAGTTCTTCACCCTGGGGTTCTCAGTATGAACAGAGTGGGATGTATTTGGAGACAGGATGTCCCAGTTCTCCACCCTGGGATTCTCAGTATGAACAGGATGACATGTGTTTGGAGACAGGATGTTCCAGTTCTCCACATTTAAAGGGACAAGGAAAGGACCAAATGGATAGAATGGTGATGCTTTATGACATCAGTGCAGTGCCCGAGATCTATCCTCCCTGAACCCTCTCGATATTGGCTGGGAAAGTTTGATGGGACAGTGCAGAGAGAGTTTTACTCTCTATCAAAACCATGCTGTACCTGCTCTTTGGCACTGTTTGATGTGGTATGTTGTGGAAGATTTTCTCTGTATCTACCCTGGACTGTACTTGCCCTGGGCATATTTGATGGGATGAGTAAGAGGGAGCTTTCTTCAATATCTAATTCTAACACATGTTGTACCTACCTTGGGAATATTTATTGGGAAAGTGTAGAGGGACCTTTACTCTGTTCCTAATACATGTTTCACCTGCCCTGAGTGAATTCCACATTGGAATAGGCACATTAAATTCTCTGACTGTGAGAAATGTTTTAAAAGACTAAAGTCGTTAATTCACAATACTGTGCTAATGGAGAGAGGCTGCTTAAATATCCTGTGCATTAAAAGAAGTGAGACAACAGCGAGTTCATCTGTGACTGCAGGTGTTGGATTCTGCTGTTATTCATCTCATTCAGGCCTGGGCCATGTCAGAGTGCCAGTGAACTTGAATTTGTGAGTCTTTTAAAATTAATTTTACTGATTTAATTAATTCTTTCATCTCAATGGCATCACAGGATTCAACTATTATTTATCATTTGTGATTTTCAATGTCAAGGATTTTTCCCAACATTCCCCGCAGAAGTAAATGTGCCCTATTCACTCTGCAGGAGCTCAGTGTGCAGGTGCAGTGCTGGACAGTATCTGAAGCCTGCCCAGTGTCGCTTTGATCAGAACCATGCAAGTGCTGGATGTGCTTTTCAGGCAGGTGAGTTGATGGCAAGCAGAGGATCAAGGCTTCAGGAAAAACCTGGTGAAGGCCATAAGGCCTGAATAAGAACCTGTAGGGCCTACATTTGCCACTCTAGGGCTATTTCCCGGGAACAGGCCTGGGTTAATGACTGCCATCCTGCTTCAGTAAGTAGCACAGTAAATGTGTTGCCATTTTGGTGAGGGAACGGGGAGTGCATGAGGCTTCAGGGTCCCAGTGACCAGGAGAGAAAGTTATTGAGTCATTGATTTCAGTACTAGTCTGCACACAACTGAAAACTGAACCCAGTTAGAGTAGAAGGAGAAAACTGGGAGTGGAGGAGAAGAATGGTGGAGATGGCACGTTGAGTTTGCTTCTCATCACGGGGAGGAAAGCACCAAGACACAAACCCAAGTGAAAGTGTTCCAGTGCACTAGCTGTGGAAAGAGCTTTAACCAGTTACACTGCATGAAAAACATCACACCATTCACAGCAGAGAGAAAACTTACACGTGTTTTGTGTGCATGGACCAGGCTTCAACTAGTCATCCAACCGAGAGACACATGGACAAGGACATAAGGCAGCATGGAGAAACTATGAAAATGTGAGGAGTGTGGGAAGGAATTCATTTATCCCAGCTGAATGTCATCAGCGAACTCACAGAGAAGAGAGGCCATTCACCTGCCCTGTCTACTGGAAGGGATTCACTGAGTCATCGCGCCTGCTGCTACCCCAGCAAGTGCACAAAGGTGAGAGGTTATTCACCTGTTGTGTGCATGGGAAGAGAATCACTCAGTCATTTACCTGCCTCCTGTCTGGAAATAAATTTGTTGATAATGGATCCACTGCTTTTCAGAGATCCTGGGATTCATTTCAAATTGTAACAGGATGTTGGCCCCTAACAGACTAAATGTACATTGCGTTCTTACACAATAATCTGTCTCCAGAGCTCTTCAAACAAGATCATAAAGTAGGAAATGATGTGTTGTTGTTCAATGTTTCTTTCTATTACACAAGAGACTCCCTACTGAGACCATGAGATTACTGGATACTTACGGGAGGACTCATCCGAAAGAGCTGAGAGTGCAGTCAGCACATTCATTCCAATCTGGTTTCTCTGGTCAAAGTTAGACCAGGTCAAGAGCCCTGACCTTTTGTGTATGGAACCATGTTTCTTTTAGTAACGTCTTGCTAACTTGATAATAAATATCAACATGTTCTGTTTTTGTTTATTAAAATGGAAAAAAAATCAATCCAATTAACTCATCTCATAAATGATTTAATCCTCTTTAGTGAGTCTGTGAGATAATGTCATTCCTTTTCTCATAGATTGTGCCTGAAAATCTCACTTTCTGAGAGATTTAATGTGCGTAAGTGTCTTTACTATTGAGAAACATTTAATAAAGTTATTATGATTATTCAGATCTTCCTCACTTGGCCTCCCTCCATCTACATTCCACACCACAAGGCTCAAGAAGATTCTGCCTTTTGTAGCTTCAAAGCTTTTCTCTTGGTCAGTGCAAACATTTCCATTATATTCTTTCTCCTTGTAATCTGCCTTCAAATTCTCTTCATCAATCAGACCATGAACATTAGGGGAATTAGCATCATCGGTAATACCAGGAGGAAATTAGAGGCAGTGATTATCCAGGGATGTTGTCCTGTATTTCACACTATCTGCCATCGGGACTGATCACCCAGGATAACAATGGGCCACTCAAAATTAACAGTGGGAGGATGAATTCAACATATCTAATTCTATCCTGATCGTTTTAAAGCCTGTTTCTCCATGGAGTATGTGTGAATGCATTGATAATATAAAAAGCCTCATTCTACTAACCACATTAATCACTTTATATTGTTGTGTTGTTGAGTTCCTGAGCATGTCTGGGACTCATTCCTCAGAGCAGGTTCACCATGCATTTCCACATGTTAATTACTTCACATGTAACAAATCACAACTACAAACTCACACCATTATTCCAATATCATGCCACACATGCCATCTGATACAAGCCATTCTTGACTTTTAGGTAATCTTACCAAATGATCAAGAGGGTGTCTGACGATCTTGGCTTATCTCCCCACTGCAATGCTTCAGGTAGCAGCCAGACTATTAAATGCAGTTTCCTTGAGAAGTTCAGAGGCAAGGATACTAACATCTTCAACAAAAGGCTAAAATTTTGCTAGTCTCATCTACAATTTCATTTCTTTCACATAAATGTACATGGATACCAGATTGATCTATTCTATTGAACTATACCCAGGATGACTTATTCCAATTTCCATTTGGTGGCTTGATTTTCTCTATTATTTTAAGCGGGCCATCCCATCAATTACCATTCAAAGATAGAAATACTTGCAATCAGCTCAGACCTAAGTACCATATGTCCTGTTCTCAATCACTTTGTCTTGAAAGGGTAGCAAGTGGGATGAATACAAACCTTTAAAAGGCAAACTCTTTAGTTCAAACTGTCACAATGGGACAGGGGTTAACGTCTTCACTTGTTTGCAGAAAGGTTGGAGCAAACGTTCTCAAATGTGCACAATTGTGTCAACTTTACGTAACTTTTCTTTTCAGATCAAAGATGAACCAAACACCATTTTTGTTTCTCCAATTCTTTTGTTATTTCTCACAGTTCTTTTGTTCTTTCTTCAGATTACTGTTACAATCCTAGCTGACGTTCATACTGGACAATAAGATCCCAGAGTGAATCCTGGTTTGACAGATCTAATTTTTTTTTTTGTAAAAAACTATGGAGGAAAGTTCATTAACAGGAGTCTGTTGACACAAAGAATAAACTATCTATTAAGCATGAAAAAAAATGAACTATATTACACCAGGCAAAAAGGTTGGGAAGATCTCAATACCAGCACAAGAAGACAATTCACATTCACACTATTCCTTTACCTTAGAAATATCTTTACAGACACATAAACCAGTGAATAGTTACCACTAGCTTGACACAAAAGCTTCTCACTTGGGTCTGGCACAGTTGCAAACAGTTTTATTCCAGTCAATTCCTGAGCATTCACTCGATGCTTATCACCCAACTTTTATCTCTCCCCGAGACACCCAAAAAATGCACTTTAAACTCATTGCTTCTTCAGCTGCAAAGTGAACAAATGATTTCCCTAAACTCCATCTTCCGATAGCATCTCTGCTAAACTGATCAATTTACGAGTTCTATAACTGATTATTCAGTCAACTACTGCCCCCAATAGCCTTATAATTTTTCTTATTAGAGAACTTAAAATTCCTGTCCTCTCTCCCTGACACACTCTGAACTCTCAAGGACAGATGCAACCAAAGCAGGTTCCATGGATTCCTCAACAACCCACCCAGAAGTTTGTCACATTGTGAGCCAACCAATCTCACTGAAATGTCGTCTTTCTCATGAGGGTTTCTCGTCTCCACATCTGAAGATCTCACCTTGGAATTTTTTCCAAAAGTCACTCCCACTTGGGCAGTTTCAACAATGGCCCAACTCACAGGGTTTCAATCTTTCCTTCTGAGATTCCTTTCCCCTGGATTTTCGAGCACAATCAAGCATCACATTCCAAGCACAATTTCAGATCTTTGGCTGTGTCAAGCAGAACACCACTGCTTCAAAGAGGTACCCAACCGCCCGCAGCATAGAGTCACCGACCTTCAGCTGCCTTCTCAGATCTTCAGGGCTTCTCTCAAGCTCACTTCACTACAAATATGCTCACTGCAGCTCCTTATTTAACTCTGAGCTTATCCCTCTGCTCCTTTCCTTCATCTCATTTAAAGGAACCTATTCCTGTCTCCGATCTTCATCCCTTAACTGGGACTGCTTTTTGGGATTTCTCCCTGGTTTGGGAACTTCTCCCTCTCCCCCTCCAGTCCTGCTCCCTGGGACACCTACCAGGTACTGGTGCTCCATCTCAGGTCATCTGACATGCATTTCCGAACTGCAGTTCCCGACCTCCAAACCAAAGAAGGTGAATTGAGGTTTCATCACACGTCTTTCCAAATCACTGTAATATAACTGAAGAAAAATGAAACTAAATAAGTTGGCATTGAAGCTTCAACCTTCTTAGACCAAGAAGAGCCAAAGAGGTTGGAGCTTCCTACAGCTTGTCAGCTCCGGCTCATAACTTCAAGGCTGAAGCTTATCTTCAGGGAATCCAACTTTTCAGTGCCTTTTATAATTCTACAAGTAAATTGTGATCCATGCTAAAAGGTTCAGCACAGAATCTGGCAGCATTTTAAATCCCAATGGTACACTTCTCTTCTAGCTGGTGTATGGAGATCATTTCCACTGTAGACCTGCCAGAACCGAAACATCACTGTGCCCCTGGATACACTCGGTCTGCAAAAAGTTAGTGTTTCATCATGACCATAGTGAAGGTCTTCCCTGTGACGCTAAGGAGTGAGAGGCCCCTGTAGTTATTGAAATCTCCTCTGTCACCCTTGTTTTTGTATATTGTGATGATTTTTGCATCATGCATGTCCTGTGGAATAGATGCTACCTTCCAGAGAAGGAGATAGTCACAATATCTGGGACTTTCTGTGCCTGAACAATTTGGTTGGAATTCCATCCTTGCCGGGTGCCTTTCTGCTTGCTAAGCAATAATTGGCCTGTTCAAGCTGAAATGATGTGGGTTCCTCATCCAACTCAATCATGATGCGAAGCTGCAGGAGAAAGTCAAATGGACACTGCGAGATGTCCATCTCATGGGGTTACAGCTCACAGTAGTATTCAACCCAGTGTTTATTTCTGTTGGTGAGTACTTCACCACCTGTTGATTTCAGGGGGGGTATGGGGTGGGTTTGGGGGTTGGGGGCAACTTTGGTGATGGTCAGACCAAGTGCCATCTTGATCCCATCATACGTGGCACATAGATTTCCGTTGTCACAGGCAGTTTGGATTTCTTGGTGCAGGCTGATCCAGTGTTTATTTACACAGCATCTCCCTGTCTTTTGCACAACTATCTTGGCTACTTTCAATTTGTGCAGTGTTCTAGCTGTTGGGTTTATGTTGTGCATCAGGTAGGCTTTGCTTTTTGCTTCAATGATAGATGTCATCTCTGCTGAGTTGGTCTCAAACCAGTCTTTGTTGTGGGTTCCACCTTTACCAAATGTTGCTGCTGCTGTGTCAGAAATGATTGAATCAGCGACATCCAAGCTTCATCAATATCAATGTTGATTGATGAAGCTTTTTTTGCTACACCTGTAAAATATTTTACTGTTTTGTTTCATGTTCCTTATTAATTTAATTTCATGATCAAGGTGACACTGAAGAATGTGTAAGTCAGTCAGAATTGTCAGCAAGGATTAAGCAGTACTTTCTAATTGGAGATGTAAATCAGTGGAATCTTTCTGAGACTGAAGTGTAGATTTTGCACCAACAATCAATTTAGGATTGAAGAAAAAGTTCAAAATTTTATTGTAAACGTGTTCCTGAGGGGAGTTCTTGTATTTAAGGAAAGATCACAGATGGTGTTTTTGAAAAGGGACACTGAAGCACCGAAAGTCAGTGACATCTCCAGAATATTAAACTCCAGCCAGTCATCAGGTTGTAAACGTCAGTAAAAACAAATCTAATATTGTCAGACTATCAGTCTTAGGTGTGATTAACAGCAGCAATAACAGCAGAGTCCAACCCCTGTAATCACTTGTGAACCTGCTCATGTCTCAGCAGGTGTGACTGAGTGAATCCCGAACCACACAAGGGGCAGATGAAAGGTCTGTCCCTGGTGTGAACTCGCTGATGTGTCAGCAGTTGGGATGACCAAGGGAATCCCCACACACTGAGCAGGTGAATGGCTTCTCCCCACTGTGAGTGTGTTGGTGTTCATTGAGGTCGGTTGACTGCCTGAAACTCTTTCCACAGGAAGTACAGCTGAATGGATTCTCCTTCGTGTGCATTCGGTGGTGTGACTGGAGGGTGAATACCTGAGCGAATCCCTTCCCACACACAAAGCAAGTGAATGGTCTCCCACCCGTGTGAATTCGCTGGTGTTCAGTGAGGATGGTTGAAGACTTGAACCTGTGTCCTCAGGTTGTGCAACTGAATGGCTTCTTCTCAGTGTGAACTCGCTGGTGTGACCGAAGGCCGGATGACCGAGTGAATCCCATCCCACACACAGAACAGCTGAATGGTTTCTCTCCAGTGTGAATGCATCGATGGATTTCCAGCTGGGATGAAGAATTGAATCTTTACCACAGACTTCACATTTCCATGGTTTCTCCATTGTGATGGTGTCTTTCAATGTGGAAGGAGAAGTGTTTGTCTGTTCTGTTTGTGGGAAAAGATTTCAACCATCAGTGTGACTGGAAAATGATTGAGACACACACACCTGAGTGAGAGTGTTCCAGTGAACTGACTGTGGAAAGAGCTTTAACCAGTTACAAAGCCTGAAAAAACATCACACCATTCACAGTGAGGAGAAACTGTACATGTGTTGTGTGTGTGGACAAGGCTTCAACTGATCGTAGACCTGAAGAGAAACAGCAGCAAACACACCAAGATGGCCATACAGAAAGTTAAAAAGTCCCGGAGCTGCAGCCGCAGGGCCTGCAGGTTCTTATTGGGGGTTTGGGGCCTCCAGTGGGTGTTTCTGAATCCTCCCCGCCCACCTCTCAGGGTTTCCTTCTTCCCACAGATCAGATTCCTCATTGATTTGAGCCCAAAGTGTAACCTCTTATTTATTGTCCACCCTCCCCCATCCTCTGATGTGAACCATCCTCCACTCACTGACCCAGGATGGCGGCCGTTAACCTGGGCCTATTCCTGGGAGGGAGAAATCCCACAGCTGCAAACCAGGAGCTGACAATTATTCACAACGGTTACTCCAGCTCACAATGCCCGGGGAGTGATTGACGGGAGGGACGGGACAATAGGAAGAGGGGGTGGGGTTGGAGGCTCGAACGAGAGCGGCTGCTCCTTCGACCAAATGTAGTGAATGAGGGGCGCGGCTAAGCCCAGAACTCCCTCATTGTCTCCACAGATGCACATTGTCCCCGACAAAGGACACCCACATGCAGAAACCTGCGCACAGACACACGTACCCATAACATACAACCACACATTCATACACAGAGGCCCACATTCACACACATGCACAGGCATACATTACTCTCCCATGACTCTAAGTGGTTGGTCATACGATTCCACATTTTTTCTGAACCTTAAGTCAATATTGAACAAATTCTGGGCTATAGGATACAACAAGTAATAACATTGAATGGTCTATTGTCACCCTGGGTGATCATCCCCGGTGGGAGAGAGAGTAAAATACAGAACAACATCCCTGGATAATCACAGCATCTACTTTCCTCCTGACATTACAGATGATGCTAGTTCCCCTTCTATTGATGGTCAGCTGGATGATGAGAATTCTAAGACAGGTTACAAGGAAAAATGATATAATGGAAATGTTTGCACTGGCCAAGAGAACAGCTTTGAAGCTACGAAAGGAAGAATCTACTTGAGCCAAGGTGGGGAATGTAGACAAAGGGAGGCCAGGTGGGGAAGCCCCAACTAATCCCAAAAACTTTATTCAACATTTTTCGATAGTACAGACACTTACACACATTAAACTAAGAATCTGAAATAGAAGTAGGTTCCAGGAGGTCATACTGAGGATAAGGTTAGAGCCTCTGAACAGACACCAGTATATTAGTGATCTGAAAGAACAGACAACGTATGTTCTTGGCACCAAGCCAGAGGGTCATGAGATGAACTGAATTCAAAGACGTTATTAAGTCTTTCAGAACAAAATGTGAGAAAAGCAATGACAATCTCGCAAGGCTCACTAAAGAGGATTACATAATTTACAAGGTGAATTGTTATGATATGGCATGGCAGGTGGTATTTGCCAGGCTGACTAAATCCACAAGGGAACCTTGGCCACGCTATCACAACAGTTTTGCAATTTGTATTTATTACCAGAAGATTTGTGCACTGATTCAGAAGTGATAAATCCACTAACAGCGTTAGAGATTTTAAAAATTAAATTAAAACATTTATTAACAAAATAAAAGAAGAAATCACATACACAAGATTAGAGTTACACGGTTACTTGATATTATAACAATTTTCAAAATTCCTTGCTAACCAGACTCCTTTAAGGCAACAGTCCAAAATAGATTTTGAATTTATTGCGACAATCCAACAAGATTACCGTTCATTCGACAGTGGTATTCCAAAGGCTTTTAACACAACTTTGGTTACTGGAACAGCAGACTTCAGAAAAGTGCCTGGAGGCTTTTCCCCAAAGTCTGTTTCACACGGTGTATGTTTGTAATAAACTCTCACTATCCCATTTTCTCAGTACAATCTTCCAACTGTGGAGTAGGATATCACTCTGCTCTTGTCACTGCAATTACTTTTCGATAATCCATACACAGTCTTTAAGTTGCAATTGAGACCAAAAATGTTCTTATACTTTCACCTGAGTTTTCCTAAATCCTAAATAGCCTGCTATTGGAATTTCATGAGCTACTCTCAATATTTCATTTCTGTATCCAGCTGGTATAACTGTTTGATACACTACTTCACATTTCTCATCTGCTGAAACATAAGTCAGCCTCCACCTCCTCATTAGCACATTACTTTTAAGGTAATAACATTCTGGAATACATTCTGCTTCCAAATAAGCTTTTTGGTATAACTTTTTTATTTGTGAATACTTCTGCTGTAACTCTACCAATTTAACTGAACTAAACACTTCCACCTCATTCTCTTCAACCATCTGTTCATGCACAATCTTTTCAAAGACTGATCCAGCTAATTGAATGTCAGCATCGTTTCCCTGCCTTTTAGATTCTTCCTCTTCCTATTTCAACCTGTGAGTTTGTGATTTTGTTATACACAATCTGGAAACAATCCAGGTTGTTCTTACAGCAGCAACTCTGTTGAATGCACCTCCATAGTAGGCATCACCAACTTCTGTGACCCAGCTATATCATCACTTACAATAAATTGAACCCTTGAAATGGGCAATTTTTCCACTACTCCAACAATCACCTCACCTGTTTTCAACTTACCTTTTAAATTTACCTTCCACAATGGAATAGATTTTGCAGTTCCATGAATTCCACTTATTACTACTCTTTCCTGCAATATTCCGTCTGAACAACAAGTGGAAGTACCCCATAACATTAAGAATTGACGAGCCCCTGTATTCCTTAAAATGTTAATATCTTTGCCTGCTCCACCCGGTACACGTGGAAAAACTTTCCCTTCACGCACAAAATCTTTAAACATTCCTGTAATGGGGAGGCAGTGGTGTAGTGGTGTTGTTACTGGACTGATAATCCAGAGTCTGATGAAGAGTCTGTATTCCTCTCCGCAAATGCTGTCAGACCTGCTGAATTTTTCCACCTATTTTTGCTTTTGTTTCAGATTTCCAGCATCTGCAGTATTTTGCTTTTACCCAGGATAAGGTTCTGGGGACCAGGCTTGAATCCCGGCATGTTAGTGGGTGAAATTTGAATTTGATAGAAAATAATGACTGTGAAACCATTGTCAATTGTTGTAAAAACCCAACTGGTTCACTAATATCCTTTAGGGAAGGAAATCTGCTGTCTGGTCCTACGTGTAAGTCCAGATCCATAATAATGTGGTTGGCTCTTAAATGCCCTCTGCAGAAGGGCAATTAGGATGGGCAATAAATGCTACTGAGTGATGCCCACACCCTGTGAATGAATGAGAAACAAAAACCCTGCCCTTCAGAACTCCCTTGGGTAAATTGTGAGCACATTCCCATTTCTTTACCTATTACTGATTCACCTGTACACAAACCATTGCTTTTTCCTGCTTCTGGATCTCTGAACCCACAGTACTCTTCCAGAACTTTTCCGTGTTCCAAATACTGCAATATGTTTTCCCTTTAGCCTCCAACAGATTGACTATGTGCCCCACCTTAACACAATGAAAATACCTCAGTTTTTAAGTGTCATTTCTATCCTCTACCTTCCTTTTTAGTCTGAGGTGAAACTTCCTGAAAGTTCCCAACTGCTCTTTCTCTTCCCTGACTTCCTACCTTCCTTTCACCTCCCCACCTTCTATCCTTCTCAGATTTAAAAGGGTGACGATAAAAAGGTTTAGATCTATGAACTAACTCATAATCATCAGCTATCTCTGCTGCTTGCCGAACCGTTTTAACCCTCTGTTCTTCCACATGAGTTCTAACTATTGAAAGAATTGAATCTTTAAAGAATTACTTCTGTAAGAGCTGCTTATGTTGTCTCTATCTTTAATGCCCACATCCTGTGGTCAAAATTACTGTGTTTTACACTCTCAAACTCAATATAAGTCTGACCAGGCTGCTTCCTTATATTCCAAAATCTCTCCCTGTAGACCTCAGGAACCAACTCATATGCACTTAAAAAGTTTTTTTTGCTGCACCATGATCCACCTCTTTTGACAGTGATGCATATACCTCATGAGCTCTACCTACCAACCTAGACTGTAAAAGCAATGTCCAGATTTCTTGTGTCCATTTCATCTGCTTAGCTATCTTCTCAAATGAAATAAAGAACAACTCTACACCCCTTTCCTCAAATTTTGGAAGAGCCTGTACAAATGTAAACATCTCCCCACTGGATTTCAAGTTGAAAACAGTCATTTCAACATCAGAATCTTTCTCAGCATCTGACATTTTTTTAAAAAAATTCCAGATTTCTAAGCTGATATTCTCTTTCTCATTCCTTTTCTCTTTCCTCCATTGCTAAATTCTCCAGTTCCAATTCTGTTCCTGTTTTCTTTCTCTCTCCTGCCTTCCTGCTTGCTCCCTTTGAAACGCATGTTCTATTTCCTTTCCCTCTAATTCATTTTTTTTTCACTTCCATTGCTTGTTCAAATTCAAGCTTCTTCCTTTGTAACTGAAGTCTCACTACCTCCAGCTGTGCCTCACTAGTTTCAGGTATTCCTTCCAATTTCAAATGCTGCACTATTACTTCAATTATGTCTGCTTTCTTTGCCCCTGTGGTTAAACCTAACTGTAATTTCTCCACCAATTCTGTTAACTGACCCTTAGTTCCTTTGTGTTAACCAATAAGGGTTATATATACTACTCCCAGACAAGTCTTAGCAATGGATAAAGCCATATTTGCAGTCTCACCACTTTAAAAAATCCCTCAACACCAACTCCTGAGTTCAATGTTCTTCTCATACTCATAGCCTTAAGATTCACCAACTCCAACGCAATCAAGGAATTTCAAATATCCCACCAAGAGCCCCAATTTTGTAATGAATGGAAGGTGGTATTAAATAGGCTGACTAAATCCACAAGGGAAACTTGGCCATGCCATCACAACAGTTTTGCCATTTGTATTTATTATGAGGTTTGTACGTTGAATTCAGAAGTAATGAATCCACTAACACCTTTAGAGATTTGAAAAATCAAATAAAAATATTTATTAACAAAAGAAAATATTAAAGCACGTACATAACATCACAATTACATGGTTACTGAATATTATAACAATTCCCAAAATTCCTAGTTAGACAGACAACCAATTACACACCCCCTTTAAGGCAACAGTCCAAAATAGATTTTAAATTTATAGCAACAATCCAGCAAAGTTAACGTGCACACCCACTCGACAGTGGTATCCCAAAGGCTTTTAACACAACTTTGGTTAGTGGAAGAACAGGCTTCTGCAAAGTGGCTCGAGGCCTTTCCCTAAGTCTATTTCACATGGTGCACCTTTCAGATATTACACGACCACCTTACACACAGCCTTCCACCCTTCTTTCAATATATTCCTCTTTAATCTGTAAACCCCATTGTTCCTTCATGTCTTTGGAATTTACTTTTCCCATAATATGAAAATCTTTTATGTTGTCATTATGGCCAGCACTTTTGGGAAAACTCAACATAATAACCTGCCTTATTTATATTGTTAGTTGTAAACACCCTACCTTGTCTCTTTGAAAACCAAAGACCTCTACTTGTCTTAAAATGCAAATTCCAACTGCTGAGCTCTTACCCGAGTTCACTCATTCACATTTCACAAGCCCTTTCTTTTGTGACTCCTTTGGTAATTTCAACCTTGAAGTCCATCCATCTCTACTTTAATTAAATCAGCCACAAACATAAGCCTACTTTACAATACCCCACATTAATATGATGAAAAATATGATAGTTTCATGACAGATTTAATGGGTTAATGTGTTCTGTTTTGATAAACAAATAACCAAAATGTGTTGACATGTTATCAAGTTAGCAAGATGTTACTAAAGTCAAAAAGGATCAATACACAAAAGCTTGGAGTTCTTGACCATGTCAACCTTTGATCAGACTGATCAGATTAGAATAATGTGCTCACAATTCTTTCTGATAAGTCTTCCCATCAATATCCAGTAACCTCATGGTCTCTGTATGTAATAGGTTACGTCATAGAAATAAAAACATTAAACCAATGTCTCGGTGCTTCCTAGTTTCAGAGCTTGTTTAAAGGGGGACAGATAATTCTGTAAAAGCACAAAGTATATTTAGCTTTTAGGGAGCAACACTAATAATTTGAAATGAATTCCCGGATCTCTGATCAGTATTATATCTAAAATCAGGAAGTGTGTTTCCAGACAGGAAGCAGGTGAAAAGGCTCTCTCCACTTTGTCATTGACATTTTCACAGTTGTCATGACGATCAAATCCTTTTACACAGAGACACACAGAAGAGCAAACACTCTCCATGCAGTATGAACTCACTGATGAGTCAGAAGTTTAAACAACTGAGTGAATCCTTTCCCACACACTTAGCAGGTGAACAGTCTCAGCCCAGTGTGAACTCGCTGCTCTGTCCGGAGATCGGATAAATTAATGAATCAAACTCGTGTCCATATCACCTGCACAGTCTTTTCCCAGTGAGAACATGTTGGTGATTCATCAGGTCAGTTGATTCCATGAATCCTTTCCCACACAAGGAGCAAGTGAATAACTGTCCAACAGCAGGCTGCATGACTGAGTTAATCCCTACCCACAAAGGGAGCAGATGATTGGCCTCTTCCCAGTGAGAACTTGCTGGTGTCTCAGAAGGGTGCACGTCTGATCAAAACTCTTCCCACATCCTGAGCATGAGATGGCCTCTCCCCAATGTGACTGCACTGGTGTAACAGTGAGGTGAGATGATTGCCTGAACTCAGTGCCACAGTGAGAGCAGCTGAAAGGTTTCATATCAGTGAACATTTTGATGGGACATCAGGCCCCTAGAACTTTTATAGCATTTCCTAGTCTGGGCATTTAAAAGGTCTCTAGTCGATGTGAACCCGCTGGTGTCTCAGCAGGTTGGATGAGGTAGTGAATCCCTTCCCACAACTGGAGCAGGTAAATGGCCTCTCCCCAGTGTGAACTCGCTGGTGGGTCAGCAGTTGTGATAAACAAGTGAATCCCTTCCCGCACACAGAGCAGGTATATGGCCTCTCCCCAGTGTGAGTGCACTGATGTGTCAACAGATGGGATGACCGAGTGAATCTCTTCCCACATCTGGAGCAGGTGACCAGCCCCTCTCCAGTGTGAATGCGACGGTGCGTCAGCAGACGGGATGAAACACTGAATCCCTTCCCACATTCAGAGCAGGTGAAAGGACTCTCCCCAGTGTGAACTCGCTGGTGTGCAGTGAGTTCAAATGATCGCCTGAACCCAGTGCCACAGTGAGAGCACCTGAACGGTCTCTCCTCAGTGTGAACACGTTGATGGGACATTAGTTCCCCAGAACTTTTATAGCACTTCCCGCAGTCTGGGCATTTAAAAGGTCTCTCCCCAGTGTGAACCCGCTGGTGTGTCTGCAGGTGGGATGACCGAGTGAACCCCTTCCCACACTGGGGACAGGTGAATGGCCTCTCCCCAGTGTGAACTCGCTGGTGAGTCAGCAGATGGGCTGACTGACTGAATCCCTTCCCACAGTCAGAGCAGATGAACGGCCTCTCCCCAGTGTGAATGCGCTGGTGTACCAACAGTTGGGGCGACCGAGCGAATGTATTGCCACACACACAGCAAATGAATGGCCTCTCCCCACTGTGAATTCGCTGGTGTATCAGCAAGGAAGATAAGGTAGTGAATCCCTTCCCACACTTGGAGCAGGTGAATGGTCTCACCCCATTGTGATCTCGCTGGTGTTTCAGCAAGCTGGATGAATGAGTAAATCTCTTCCCACACTCAGGACAGATGAACGGCTTCTCCCCAGTGTGACTGCGCCGATGATTTTCCAGCTCAGATGGGTAATTGAATCCCTTCCCACAGTCCTCACATTTCCATAGTTTCTCCCTTGTGTGACTGCACTTGTGTTTTAACAGGCCAGAAGATCGGCTGAAGCCTCGTCCACACACAGGACATGTGCACGGTTTCTCCCCAGTATGAACAGTGCTTTTTTCTTCCATGTTCAAAATCCGATGGTATTCAGGTTCCGATAAATTTGGCAACTCTGTCAAAACCTGATATTTGGTTTGAGTTTCCCAACAGCAAATCCTCCCGTTCTAACACTCTGTAAAATTGATTTAAAACAGATAAAAGGCAGTGAGAGAACCCACAAAAACACAAAGAGATTGAGAGAGAGAGAGAGAAAGGTGAAGCAGCAGTGGGGTAAGGAGGGGGATTTTATATATCAACAACTCAACCAGAACTTTGACAGAATCTGCCAAACCCTCAACCTCCAGGACCAGGACAACAGGTGTATGTGAACACGATCACTTACAAGTTCCCCTCCAACTCACACGCCGTCCTGACTTGTCTGACATCCAGTACAAGATGAACAGAAATTTCTTCCATTTAAATATTGGGAAGACCAAAGCCATTGTCTTCAGTCCCTGCTACAAACTCCATTCTGCTGCAACTGACTCTGTCCCTATCCCTGGGAACTGTGTGGGGTTGAATCAGACTGTCCACAACCTCGGTGTCATATTATACCCAAAGGTGAGCCACATATTTCAACCACATATCCACATCTTCACCAAGGCTGCCTATTTTCAACTCAGTAACATCGCCCGACTCCATCCTATTCTCAGCTCATCTGCTGCTGAAACCATCATCGATTCCTTTGTTACCTTTAGACTTAACCATCCTAACACACTCCCAGCCGGTCTCCCACATTCAACCTCCCCCTAATGTTGAGTTCACCCAGATTTCTGTTGCCCGTGTGCTTCCTCACACCAAGTCTTGTTTGCCCATCACCCCTGTGCTCACTGACTTACAAAAGCTCCCATTTAATAAGTAACTACATTTTAAAATTCACATGCTTGTTCTCAAATTCCTCCACGCTCTTGTCCCTCTGTCTCTGTAATCTCCTCCATGCTCTTGTCCCTGTCTCTGTAATCTCCACCATGCTCACGTCCCTCTCTGTAATCTCCTCCATTTTCTTGTCCCTGTCTCTGTAATCTCCTCCATGCTCATGTCCCTCCCTGTCTCTGCAATCTCCTCCATGCTCACGTCCCTGTGTCACTGCAATCTCCTCCATGCTCACGTCCCTCACTGTCTCTGTAATCTCCTCCATTTTCTTGTCCCTGTCTCTGTAATCTCCTCCATGCTCATGTCCCTCCCTGTCTCTGTAATCTCCTCCATGCTCATGTCCCTCCCTGTCTCTGTAATCTCCTCCATGCTCATGTCCCTCCCTGTCTCTGTAATCTCCTCCATGCTCATGTCCCTCCCTGTCTCTGTAATCTCCTCCATGCTCATGTCCCTCCCTGTCTCTGTAATCTCCTCCATGCTCATGTCCCTCCCTGTCTCTGTAATCTCCTCCATGCTCACGTCCCTCCCAATCTCTGCAATCTCCTCCATGCTCATGTCCCTCTGTCTCTGTAATCTCCTCCATGCTCATGTCCATCTCTGTCTCTGTAATCTCCTCCAGCTGCACAGTCCTCTGAAATATCTGCACTCATATAATCTCTGTTCAGCATTCCCGATTTTAATCCCTCCAATTCTGGTGGCTGCTCTTGCAGTTGCCAAGACCACAAGCTTCCTCTTTAAACCTCTCCGTCTCTCTACCTCACTTCCCTCCTTTAAGATACTCCTCAAAACCTACCTCTGACCAAATTTTGGACACCTGCCCTAATATCTCCTCATGGGGCTCAGTGCCACATGTTGCTTTATAATGCACCCTGTGTAACACCTTTGAATGTTTCATTATGCAAAAGGCACGATATAAATACAAATTGTTTTACCAATACATTAATGCTAAAAGGTTAGTTAAGGAAAAAGTGGGACCTATCAGAGATAAAGATGGAAACTTGTGTGTAGATGCAGAGGCTGTGGGAAGGGTTTTAAATGAATATTTTGTCTCCATGTTTACAAAGGAAAGGGAGGATGTCGATATTGTAGTCCAGGAGGAACACTGTGAGATATTGGATGGGATAGTCATAAAGAGAGAGGAAGTACTCGAAGGGTTGAAACCCTTGAAAGTTGATATAGTCGCCAAATGGATTGTTTCTGAGGCTACTGAAGGAAGTCAGGGAGGAGATAGCAGATGCTCTGAGGATCATTTTTCAATCTTCACTAGATACAGGGGAGGTACCGGAGGACTGGAGAAATGCAAACATAGTTCCAATGTTTAAAAAGGGATCAAAGGAAATGCCAAACAATTATAGGCCAGTTAGTCTTACATCAGTGGTGAGCAAATTAGTAAAATCAATTCTGAGAGATAGGATTAACTGTCATGTGAAAAGGCATGGACTAGTCAGGAATGGTCAGCAACGATTTGTTAAAGGAAGGTCTTGCCTCACAAATTTGGTTGATTTCTTTGAGGAAGTGACAAGAAGGGTTGATGAAGGTAGTGCAGTGGATGTTGTGTACATGGATTTTAGCAAGGCATTTGACAAGGTCCCACATGGCAGATTGGTCAGGAAAGTAAAAGCCCATGGGATTCTGGGTAATGTGGCAAACTGGATAAAAGGTTGGCTTTGTAACAGGAAACAAAGGGTAATGGTCAATGGATGCCCTTGCAAATGGAAAGTTGTCTCAAGTGGTGTTCCACAGGGCTTGCTGTTGGGACCCTTGCTGTTTGTGTTATATATTAATGATTTGGACGTGAACGTAGGGAGCACGATTGGGAAATTTGCAGATGACACAAAGATTGGCTGAGTAGTGGATAGTGCAGAGGATAGACATAATCTCCAAAACGATATAGATGGGTTGGTGGAGTGGGTGGTAAAGTGGCAGATGGATTTTAACAGAGAAGTGTGAGTCATACATTTAAGGAGGTCAAACAGTTACAGGAATTACAAAATTAATGAGAATATACTAAGAGGGGTAGATGAAGTGAGAGATCTTGGCATACTAGTACACAGGTCTCTGAAGGTAGCACTTCAAGTAGACAAGATTGTAAAGAAGGCATATGGAATGCTCTCCTTCACTGGCAGAGGTATAGAATATAAAAGTAAGGATACAATATCGGAATTGTATAAAACACTGGTGAGGCCACAACTGGAGTATTGTATGTAGTTCTGGTCACCACATTACAGGAAGGGCGTAATAGCTCTGGAGAGAGTGCAGAGGAGGTTTACAAGAATGTTACCAGGGTTAGAAAAGTGTAGGTATGAGGAAAGATTGGATAGGTTGGGGCTATTTTCCTTAGAACAAAGAAGGCTGAGAGGTGACTTGATTGAGGTGTACAAAATTATGAGGGGGATAGATAGAATGGACAGGATAAAATTGTTTCCCTTGATGGAGAATTCTAGAACCAGGGGATATAGATTCAAGATAAGTGGCAGAAGGTGTAGGGGGGACATGAGAAAGAACTTTTTTTATGCAGAGGGTAGTGGGTGTCCAGAATTCACTGCCCAAGTTGGTGGTTGAGGCAGAAACTTTAAACTCTTTTAAAAAGTACCTGGATCCGCACCTAAAGTGCTGTAAGCTGCAGGGCTATGGGCCGGGAGCAGGAAGGTGGGATCAGAAAGGGCACCCCGGGTGTCCTTGGGCTTGCACGGACAAGATGGGCCGAATGGCCTCCTTCTGTGCTGTAACTTTTCTATGGTTTGATGGTGTTGATAATTTTTATTTATTCGTTGGGATGTGGCTGGGCCAACATTTATTGCGCATCCCTAATTGCCCTTGGAAAAGTGGCACTGAGCTGCCTTTTTGAACCGCTGCAGTCCCTGCGGTGTAGGTACACCCACAGTGCTATTCCGGAGTTCCAGGATTTTGACTCAGCAACAATGAAGTTACGGCTATATGTTTCCAAGTCAGGATGGTGATTGACTTGGAGGAGGACTTCCCGGTGGTGGTGTTCCCATGTATCTGCTGCCCTTGTTCTTCTAGATGGTAGTGGTTGTGGGTTTGGAAGGTGCTGTCTAAGGAGCCTTGGTGAGTACCTGCAGTGCATCTTGTAGATGGTACCCATTGCTGCTACTGTGTGTCGGTGGTGGAGGGAGTGAATGTTTGTGGAAAAGGTGCCGATCAAGCGGGCAGCTTTGACCTGGATGGTGTCAAGCTTTTTGAGTGCTGTTGAAGCTGCACTCATCCAGGCAAATGGAGAATATTCGATCACAGTCCTGACTTGTGCCTTGTAGATGATGTCAGGCTTTGGGGAGTCAAGAGGTGAGTTACTCGCCATAGAATTCCTAGCTCTTGTAGCCACAGTATTTATATGGCTAGTCCAGTTCATTTTCTGGTCAATGGTAACCCCCAAGATGTTGATAGTGGGGGATTCAGCAATGGTAATGCCATTGAATGTCAAGGGGCGATGGTTGTATTCTCTCTTGCTGGAGATGGCCATTGCCAGGCATTTGTGTGGTGTGAATGTTATTTGCTACTTGTCAGCCCAAGCCCTGAAAATTGTCCAGGTCATGCTGCATTTGGGCATGGAATGCTTCAGTATCCGAGGAGTAGCAAATGGTGCCGAATATTGTGCAATCATCAGCGAACACCCTACTCCTGACCTTATGATGGAGGGAAGGTCACTGATGAAACAGCTGAAGATGGTCAGGCCTAGGACACTATCCTGAGGAACTCCTGCAGTGATGTCCTGGAGCTGAGATGATTGACCTCCAACAACCACAACCAACTTCCTCTGTGCTAGGTATGAGACCAACCAGCAGAGAGTTTTCCCCCGATTCCCATTGACATGTTTTGCTAGCACTCCGTGATGCCACACTCAGTCAAATGCTGCCTTAGTCACTCTCACCTCACCTCTGGAGTTCAGCTCTTTTATCCATGTTTGAACCAAGGGTGTAATGAGGTCAGGTGCTGAGTGGCCCTGGTGGAACCCAAACTGGGCATCAGTGAACAGGTTATTTGCTAAGCACGTGCTGCTTGAAAGCACGACGATGATCCCTTCCATCACTTTACTTATGATTGAGAGTAGACTGATAGGACGATAACTGGCCGGGTTGGATTTGTCTTGTTTTTTGTGTAGAGGACATACTTAGGCAATTTTCCACATTGCCAGGTAGATGCCAGTGTTTTTGCTGTACTGGAATAGCTAGGCTTGGGGCACAGAAAGTTTTGGAGCAGAAGTATTTAGTACTATTGGAGAATATGGTCACCCATCCAAAGCCTTTGCATCATGCAATACGTTCAGCCATTTAAGTTTGTTATAGACAAAGAAATAGACAAGTTGCAAAAACATGTTTTTGATTGGGGGAGAGCGGATTTTAGTAAGACAGGATCTAGCCAAGGTAGACTGGGAACAGCTACTTTTGGGGAAATCTACAGAAGAGCGTTCAAAAAGGAAATGGGGAGGGAATAGGCTTAACATGTTCCCTCTAGGGTGATAGGAAAGAGTAACAAGCACAAAGAACCATGAAAGACCAGAGATATTCAGGATAGGATGAGAAGGAAAAGAGAGGCTTTTAGCAGGTACAAGGGAAGCAAATCAGCAGAGGCATTAGTGGAGTACAGACAGTGGAGGGTGGAGCTTAAGAAAGCAATTAGGAGAGCAAAGAGAAGATATGAGAAAGCTCTGCCTTGTAAAAGTAGGGAAAATCTCAAGTTATTCTATAAGTATATAAATGGGAAGAGGATAACCAGGGAAAGAGTAGGGCCCATTAGGGACAAAGGGGGCAATCTATGGGTGGAGCCAGAGGACATCATTAGAGTGTTGAACGAATACTTCACATCTGTCTTCACTCAAAAGAATGAGGATGAAGGTATCGAACTCGGGGAGAGGGACTGCGAGGTTCTTGAGCAAATTGATATCGAGAGTGACAAGGTTTTGGAGGTGTTGGCAGGCTTAAAAGTGGACAAATCTCTAGGTCTGGATTATTTGTGTCCCAGACCGCTGAGGTAAACAAGGGAGGAGATCGCAGGGGCTCTGACCTAAATTTTCAATTCCTCTCTGGCCGCGGGGGAGGTGCCAGAGGGCTGGAGGACAGCTAATGTGGTTACGCTATTTAAGAAGGGTTGTAGAGATAAGACAGGGAACTACAGACCAGTGAGTCTCACGTCAGTGGGAGGGAAACTATTGGAGAAAATTCTGAAGGAGAGAATCTATCTCTACTTGGAGAGACAAGGTTTGATCAGGGATAGTCAGCATGGCTTTGTCAGAGGGAGAACATGCCTAACAAATTTGATTGAATTTTTTGAGGAGGTGACCAGATGGGTAGATGAGGGTCGTATAGTTCATGTAGTTTAAATGGATTTCAGCAGAGCCTTTGACAAGTTCCCACATGGGAGACTTATAAAGAAGGCACATGCACATGGGATACGGAGTAATTTGATAAGGTGGATTCAAAATTGGCTTAGTTGAAGGAGACAGAGAGTGATGACAGAAGGCTGCTTTAGTGACTGGAAGCCAATGTCCAGTGACATACCACAGGGATCTGTGCTGGGTCCCCTATTATCCATCATTTATATAAGCGACATAGATGACTATGTGGGAGGGTAGTATTAGTAAGTTTGCGGATGACACAAAGATTGGCCGGGTGATTAACAGTGAGGT
Source organism: Carcharodon carcharias (assembly GCF_017639515.1). Classification (NCBI taxonomy): domain Eukaryota; kingdom Metazoa; phylum Chordata; class Chondrichthyes; order Lamniformes; family Lamnidae; genus Carcharodon; species Carcharodon carcharias. Next base: position 16,574,627 of record NC_054493.1, read on the forward strand.
TGAGTGTCTTGGGCTACAGGAAGATATAGACAGGATGGTCAAATGGGCAGATAAGTGGCAGATGGAATTTCACCCTGAAAGGTGTGAAGTGATACACTTTGGAAGGAGTATTTTGACAAGGAAGTAGTCAATGAACGGCTTGACACTAGGAAGTTCTGAGGAACAAAGGGATCTTGGTGTGTGTGTCCATAGATCTCTGAAGGTGGAGGGGCATGATAATGGGGTGGTGAAAAAGGCAGATGGGACTTTTGCCTTTATCAATCGAGGCATAAGTTACAAAGGTAGGGAGGTCATGTTGGAGCTGTATTGAACCTTGGTGAGGCCACAGCTGGAGTACTGTGTGCAGTTCTGGTCGCCACATTATAGGAAGGATGTGATTGCACTGGAGGGGTTGCAGAGAAGATTCACCAGGATGTTGCCTGGAATGAAATATTTAAGTTATGAAGAGAGGTTGGATAGACTTGGGTTGTTCTCGTTGGAGCAGAGAAGACTGAGGGGCGATCTGATTGAGGTGTACAAGATTATGAGGGGCATGGACAGGGTGGATAGGGAGCTGCTGTTCCCCTTAGTTGAAGGATCAGCCACAAGGGGGCATAAGTTCAAGGTGAGGGGCAGGAGGTTTAGGGGGCATGTGAGGAAAAACTTTTTCATCCAGAGGGGGGTGACGGTCTGGAAAGCGCTGCCTATGAGGATGGTGAAGACGGGTTGCCTCACATCCTTTAAAAAGTACCTGGATGAGCACTTGGCACATCATAACATTCAAGGCTATGGGCCAAGTTCTGGTAAATGGGATTAGGTAGGTAGGTCATGTGTTTCTCACATGTAGGTGCAGACTCGATGGGCCAAACGGCCTCTTCTGCACTGTGAGATTCTGTGATTCTGTTTCATGATATCACATGGAGTGAATCGAATTGGCTGAAGAGTGGCATCTGTGATGCTGTGGACCTCCAGAGGAAGCCAAGATGGATCATCCACTCTGCACATCTGGCTGAAGACTGTAGAAAATGCTTCAGTCGTATCTTTTACACTGATGTGCTGGGCTCCCCCATCATTGAGAATGGGGATATTTGTGGAGCCTCTTCCTCCAGTGAATTGTTTAATTGCCCACCACCATTCACTGGTGACCTGATCTAGATCTGATTCGCTGGTTGTGGAATCGCTTAGCTCTGCTTATTGCTTGCTGCTTATGCTAGTTGGCATGCAAGTAGTTCTGTGTTGTAGCTGCACTAGTTTGACACCTCATTTTTAGGTATGCCTGGTGCTGCTCCTAGCATGTCCTCTTGCACTATTCATCGCCACATGTATAAGTAAAACAGATAAAAAGCATTTGCAGAAATACTTGTTCCTCGAACAAAATCCTTTGCCATTATACAAACAGTGTCCCTTTAACAACCTGATCTCTCCTGGAATCTACCTCCATTTGACAATTTCACATTGGAAATTTCTGGGTCTGACCAGTTTCCAAAGACCTCTGGATTAAACCCAGCAGCTTCTCCTCCATCTCAAACTGACTCAACAAAGGAAAGGGAATTGGACAAGCACCTGAAGAGAAAGAAAATGCTGAGCTACAAGGAAAGGGCAGGGTGGGGGGGGACACTAACTGAATTGTCCTTGCAGAGAACCAGCACGGGCTCAATAATCTCAAGGACTCCTCTTTTGTAACAATTCGCTGATTTTATGATTCAATGAAAATGGAAAAACACATGAGGCCAGGGACCAACCTCTGCAGCCAACACCCACCCCGATACAAATTAGTTCTTAATTGGTCCAACTCGGTTTCTAGACTCGGTACTGTGAGAAACACCTGTAATAAAACAAAAGCAAAATACTGCAGCTGCTGGAAACCTGAAATAAAAGGACAAATGCTGGAAATACTCAGCTGGTCAGGCCTATTTGTGGAGAGAGAAACAGAGTTATCATTTCAGGGTACACAGCATAAATTATGAGGAATAAAAAAGGTGCAACACTTGATGGCCAATATAAACTCAGAGACAGAAGAGAAATGGGCGATAGTGCTAAAAACAATTCCTTACTATGAAAGATACTGTGGGATGATAAAGCTGGGAAGCCAGCAGCACTTGGTCAGGGGATGGGCAGCAGTTAAAACTTCATTTAGACATGGTTGGCAATAGTAACAGTAAAATACGAAACAGAGCTAAAATACACCCATTATTAGAGGCAGAGGAAGTTAGAGAATGACAGAGAGGTGATCAGGGAGGCAGAGGTGAAATGGAGCAATGGATAGACATGGATTCAGATCCACAGTAGAAACATAGAAACTTGGAGCAGGAGTAGGCCATTCGGCCCTTCGAGCTTGCTCTGCCATTCATTATGATCATGGCTGATCATCCAACTCAATAGCCTGCTCCTGCTTTCTCCCCATACCCTTTGATCCCTTTCACCCCAAGAGCTATATCTAACTCCTTCTTGAAAACATACAATGTTTTGGGCTCAACCACTTTCTGTGGTAATAAATTCCACAGTAAAGAGCCAAGCCAGCCCCAGAGACTTGGAACCTCTTGCAGATAACAGAGGATAGCACCACAAGCTATGGTAGATAAATGATCAAAAATACTCACCTCTGAAAGAATTTCAGTTTTCAATATTAAAAACTCCTGCTGGAGCCTGCAGCTGGAAAGATATCAGAAGCACTGGAGTCAGAGAAAAGTCTCCCAGTTGAGGAAATACCTGGGGAGCGGGGTGATGTAACTGCGCAATTGTCGGTGTGTGATGACATCACAGACATGAACACAGAACATCTGGGTCTGAGCAAACCAGTGATCACCACACATTATGAAGGACGTGAGGGTCCTTGAGAGGATGCAGAGGAGAACTGCCAGGATGGTTCCAAGGATGAAGGATTTTAGCTGCAAGGTTAGGTTGGAAAAACTGGGATTGTTCTCCTTGGAGCAAAGGAGATTGAGGGGAGATTCTATAGAGGCGTACATGTTTCTGATAGGTTTAGATAAAGTATTAGTTAATCGTAAAAGTATCACAGACACAGATTTAAGATAAAAATTGCAGGGGGAATGTGAGGAAGAAATTTTCCACAGTGAATGGTAATGACCTGGAACTCAATGCTTACACTCAAAGGCCGTTAATATCCAGGTCCTGATGAATTAAGTGACCCATGTCAGATCTTAATGTGATATTTGATTTGAGTTTGGTGTATGGAAATCATCCCCTTCTTATCCCCTGTAAAAAGAGCTTCTAAAATCCATCCCTGTCAGTCCAGGATAAAAATTCACAACATCATCTCCTCCTGCTGACAGAGACAGGGATGACCGCACATGCGCCCTGCTGCACATTGACCCAGTAAAGATGGCGACCGTTACCCTGGGCCTGTCACTGGAGACGCAATCCCGCAGCCTCCATCCCACAGAAACAAGCTCGGCACCGGTAGATTCTTATTCTGGGTTCAGAGCCGCATCAGATGTTTACGATGCCTCCCCGTCTACCCACTGTCTCATCTCTCCCTCCACTCATCCATTCTTACCCCGCTGAAGTTGGCTTTCCCCTAGTTAATTATTCTCATGTTTACCTGAAATCTTTGCCGACAGACAAACTGTTTCACTTCCACATTCAAACTGAGATGGTATTCAGGTTCTGATGAACCTGAATATCTGATGAATGACTCTGTCAGATGTTGATGTGATGTTTGGTTTGAGTTTCCCATCAGTCAATCCTCCATTTCCAGTGCCCTGTAAGTTTACAATAACCATCACTGTCAATCCAGGATAGAAATTGAGATGGGACAAACATTTCTCTTGATCTGAGTTTGCTGTGTGTAAATCCTCCCCTTCTAACCCCCTGTAAAAAGAGTTTCCAAAATCCATCCCTGTCAGTCCAGGATAGAAATTCACAATATTCTCTCCTCCTGCTGACAGAGACAGGGATGACCACACATGCGCTCTGCTGAACATTGACCCTGTTGTGGTAGTTTTAACAAATGGGCCACAGGCGTCTGAGGTACAGGTCATGATCGTTTATTCAAGCAATTGAAAGGAGAGAACCATCTCAAGGCAGCTTGAGATAGCACTCCGCTCAATTACAAATGTTCAACATATTTATACATTATTGGTCATGTGCAAGAACATTCTCCAGATTCCGATCTCGTCAACATATAGGTTTACATTAAACAGACATCTCTGGTAACAGGTACATGCATCGTATGTCCCTATTTTCCACCCAGGCAGTGGCCTTCCCTCCTATCTAAGCTGGGACTATCTGTCCTTCCCCTATCTGATGAAAAGCACACTTAATCTTAGTTGTATTCCTAAGTCTCCAGTCTAACTCCCAGGACCTTGCTGGTGATTGCAAACTCTGAGGATGTACAAAGTTCGAGAGTGTATAAGGTTCATCTGGTTTAACTGTTGATGTACTGGTTTGCGCTGGCCTGCCTGTAGATTCTAATTTAAGTAATTCATTCCCTTATAATGAATTGTCCCTTACCATAAATTCTTTCTTACTTTCTTCCCCCTAACAGTCCCCCCTTTTAGTCCTTGGCCTAGCCCAAGGTAGCCAACCAAACTGCTACTGTCTGTCCCTTTACACACCGCCGCCCATTGATGCTGGCCAGTCCTCCAGCTTTGGGTTGTAAAAGGTACTGTCAGACCATCAAGATCATCTGGCCCTTCAATTCAGGCCTCCGGCTCACTAAATTTTGTCCCCATCAGAATAAACTCCCCCAGCACCACCTTTTTTTTTGCGACCTTCGAGTACGATGAATCAAGTATGTTAAATATATAATTATCAGCTGAATCACAACTAGGACATGGAAGATAATCAATGGGTGTATGTGTATATTTGTGCCCCATGTGGAATAATCTATTCGATTAATTTCTTCTTTTAAGGTTCTAACCTGTTGTTGTAGTGTATAGTAAGTCCTGTACATTTGTTGAGCCTGTCTCCAAATCACAGTTAAGTGCTCTGATAGTAAGGGGATTTCATAGGAGAACTGGTTCAAACACTGCGTCAGGTTATCCCTAAGGCTTTATAGTAGTCATTCCTCTCTTGTACATTTCGGCCAGTTCCACCTTTTCTACCCTTGCCAGCACCTGTGGGTGTAGCATACTGAATGATTGTGGATGGGGCATATACAGTTGCTCCCATACTGGATCTTTTGCTGCCATGTGGTGACACAATATCTCCCAACCCTCATGTATGCAACATGGGTCGGTTCTTTGGCAGCCCATATAGTTTCCATTGTACAATTTATTGCTGCTTTAAATCCACAGTTAGCTTCGTCTGTCTCATAGATGGGGTGTGCATACTACTGCGGTGGCCTCTATCCGACACTCTTCGAATGTGGTGCTAACTATATTTCCTTCTACGTCTATTGCATATGGTGGAATGTCATGATACCTAATATAAGTATCCCCCGTATCACCCGAATATTTTCTACTCCATGTAATGTTCTGCCGGGTGTTAACATAGGTATAACAGGTATCACTAAGGCAATGCCTATTAGCATATTATTAGTCACTATACATTCAACATTCATTCTATATACTCATGTTAAACATCTGAGCTGGCAACCAGTCAAGTCATGATCCTTATGTCATGAAAGATTAAATAAATGTTCATTAGTTACCCATAAAGGAACTACCCCTTCATTAATCTGTCTGAAATTCTCTTGAGCTTGTTCCAGTGCCCAAGATCCATGGGTGCTGCATACATAATTTCTGCTTGCTTCATCTGAAATATTTTCCCTATTTCAATCAGTTTATTGATAGTCCCCGCATGACTTTCGAGCACGGTAGTCAGGTTTTGAATTAAGCGTGTCACGTCCTGGTCTGTATTTAATTGGGTTTTGTGAATTCCCTGTCCCTGTTCTAAGATTTCCTTAAGCTTGGAGCTCAAGGCCTAGACCTTCTGATCAGCAGTTGCCAGGTCAATAGCATTAACCACTGATGTCCTTGTACGTGTCACTCCCTTGACACTTCCACGCCCAATCTGAAGAAAACCATTGCTACAAATTAAAATCACTTGTTCTTCTACTGTTACATATATCATTACCTGTTGTGTGTCACATTCGGCTCTGTCCGTGCTGTACCAAAGTTCCTCCTGTGGTGCAGGATGAGCAGTGATGATCCCCGACCTTGTTGCCAGTACTGATACGCCCTCGACTAGGGTTGTAAATCTGTGGAGACATTAACATTGGCTCCTGTTGTCCAGGTTACCGCTTGGTCAATTGTCATGTATCTTTAACTGTGTGTAACACCTCCATTTACTTCCCATTTTCATATCCACAAGTGCGCATGTATCACCTGTCATAGTTGCCTCGTATGGTCCAAGGCACCTGGGAGCAAACCCTGTCCGCTTCAGGCTCACCTTGACCATCACCTTATTCCCCACTTGGGGCGGGGTGGGGGGGGTCCATTGTTGCTCTTTGGATTTGCCTGTTTCTACACGCTTAATCACCTGTCATTCTCTGACTTCCTTCCTTAACTCATGCAATTGCCTACTCATTTCCCTCACAGTCTCGCTTCCTTCCTTTCCTGGTCCTACATCCCCCCTCCTACTATGATTCCCTCAGGTAGATGCATTGCTTTCCCTGTCATTAGTTCAAATGACCCGGTTGTCCTGTTTGGGGAAAGCCCTAAGGCGTGTTAGAATATTGGGCAACACTGTTGCCCAGCTGTTCCCTATCTCTTGAATTGCTTTCACTATTGATTTTTTAAAAAGTTCGGTTCATCCTTTCCACCATCCCCAAACTCTGTGGGTGGTAGGGAACGTGGAATTTCTGCTTAATCCCCATAAATTTACCTATTTCTTTAATGACTCTTCCTGTGAAATGAGTTACTTGATCTGAATCCACCTGGGTAGGCACCCCCCACTCCTTCCAATCTACTGTCTCCTGCTGCTGTCCCATTTCGGACCTCAATTCCTTAAGCTGCCTACACAACTCTACAATGCACCTTCTTAAACTATCTCTCAATGGCTCAGTATCTTCACTTCCAGTGGCGGTTCTCTCCGGGAGCCGCTTAACTCTGCATGTGATCACAGTGTTAATCCTGTGGTCTGACATTTTGTAGCTCGCAAGCACATTAATATAGTCAGTAATACATATATTTAGCCTTTTTCCAGCTTTCCCTTTACCTGTATCCATCTTGTGATAAATTGTTAAGTATTATTTCTTCTTACCTTTCAATTGCCTCAACTACAGATTCCATATGGTTTAACTCTTAAGTTTTTTTTCCTGACCATGATCATCCTAAGATTCTCTTGAGGTCAGTTTCTCTATTGTCTCAATAGTTTAAAATGTTTCCTTACTCTTTAGGCCATATTAACTATTCCATGTCAACAGGGATCTCTGTCTCTAGATCTTTGCTTATCTCCCCCTGTGCATTTCCAATATCTCAGTTGATTGCCAGAGTATCTAATTCAGTTCCCTTAAAACAGTTTGTATATTGTGTTCCTTTTCCCTAACTCTTTCTCCTACTTGCCTCATACCATTTTACACATAAAACATCAGTCACAAGGGCACATAAGTTCAAGGTGAGGGGCAGGAGGTTTAGGGGGATGTGAGGAAAAATTTTATTCCCCAGAGGGTGGTGACTGTCTGGAATGCACTGTCTGGGAGGGTGGTGGAGGCAGGTTGCCTCACATCCTTTAGAAAGTACATGGATGAGCACTTGGCACGTCATAAAATGCAAGGCTATGGGCCAAGTGCTGGTAAATGGGATTAGGTAGGTAGGTCAGGTGTTTCTCACGTGTTGGTGCAGACTCAATGGGCCGAAGGGCCTCTTCTGCACTGTGATTCTGTGAAAAGCTACCATCTTATCTTGTTCAGGTATCTCGAGAGACTTTAAAATCCAATAAAGTATTCTCATAACAGTTTTAAAACAGAAATCAGGCATTGACATGTTTTGCTTCCTTATCTTCTCAAACAACACTTTGTCTCAAAATTAACCCATTAAATTGTGTCTGACCCTTTTAAAATTATCCCAGATTCATTAACTCAGCCAAAAATTGGATTCCTGCCAAACTTTGTCAAGGTTAGTTTCATATTTTGGGAACAGACTTACAAATAGAAAAGCTTGCAGCATTTGAATTAATGCCAATTGTTGTCAAACCTTTTAAATCGAAAATTCCTTTTTGAGAAATTATCAGGAACCAAACCTCAAATTTTAAACCTTGTAAGAAGTGTAATTTACACTATCAAAATTAAAACTACCTCTTTCTTATGTGTATTGGTTTGTATCCAAGTTAAAAGTCCCATATTTTTATGACACATTCTTTATCTTAGATAGTTATTCAAAAGTAACCTTCTAAATTACACTGCACTTTACATCTCAAGATTGTCCCAAATTCAAATAACAGTGCTCTTGGGATGCAGATTTCCTTTCATATTTAATTAATCTCTTCAAAAGAAACCCCTTTTTATCCATTGGAACCACCTAGACCGTGTTTATGCCTTTTGGTTTTCCTAGAATCTTTTGAACTTCAGGTTATTTTTTCCCTCAGAATTTTAGAATACCAACTCGTATGAGTTAAAGTAACTCATATGTATCAATCCCAATCAGCGTGGAGGCTGGTGATACTAGTCTGCAAGGGGATGGTACAAAGGTTGGTTCATCTAACCCTGTTTTAGCTTTACAATACATTCAAATTGCAATTTTTGCCAGAAATCTCAACTCAAACCCTATACTCAAAACTGGAATGTTTTAGTATACTTTTCCTTTAATCTAGTATGGGCTTTCAATTCTAAAATGCTGAACAACACACAGATGGCAATTTAAGGAAGAAAACACATTAAAGCTCACATACAAATGCTTCCTTGCACACAAACAAATATATATTTAGGGGTATGTATTCATATTCCTGTATCCTTAACTTAACGACTTAAAACTCTCATATTCTAAACGAAACTTCAATTAGCAGTGGAGGGAATAAAGGGATCTTGAAGGTTCCACCGAAAGGGACAATCAAACTGATGGAAGCTCACATTTCCGCTGCTGCTGCCTGTCAATGCTTACTAACCCCCCTAGGAGTACCCCCTTTTCTCTCTTTCTCTCTCTCAACACAAGCAGCTCTTGTAACTTAAATCAATTCATTTTTTTAAGTTACAGAAAATTCAGCAACGGATCTTTCGGGTCCCAATCATCCTTCCACGTTTTCTTGATCGATTTTGACTGTTCTTCCACTCTGGACCTCATGATGGAGTCCTCGGCTCCACAGTCAAGTTCCATAGCACTTTCCTGTTTTACTGACAGCATTCTATTTGTTTGTCTCTGCATAATTAATTCATGCGGCTCTGACAACTTGGTTACTCGCTGTTTAATTAGGGGTCTGGCCTCGGTTATGGTTTATTTCAAACCATAACCCGCCAGCACGGCTCTGCCTCCTGCTTTGGGTAGTGGTCTGGCCTCCCTGCGCAGCTTCGGCACCGCTAGCCTGCCAGCGCAGCTCTTGCCTCCTACCCCGGCGCATCTTCTCCCTGTCCAGTCCTGATTCTTTGACACTCGGCCAGACTATTCTCGCATAGGCTTACTGCACTATAGGTGGTAAATGAAATATATTCACCCACTTGCAGAACCGTTCCGAGGATTCGATTCGAGTGTCCTGCTGGCTACGCCAAACTGTTGTGGTAGCTTTAACAAACACACCACAGGAGCCTCAGGTACAGGTCATAATCATTCATTCGAGCAATTGCAGGAGAGAGCCATCTCAAGGCAGCTTGAGATAGCACTCTGCTAAATTACAAGTGTTCAGCATATTTATACGTTATTGGTCACGTACAAGAACATTCTCCGGATTCCGATCTCGTCAACATATAGGTTTACATTAAACAGACATCTCTGGTAACAGGTACATGCATCGTATGTCCCTATTTTCCACCCAGGCGGTGGCCTTCCCTCCTATCTAAGCTGGGACCATCTGTCCTTCACCTATCTGTTGAAGAGCACACTTAATCTTAGTTGTTTTCCAACTTAAGTCTCCAGTCTAACTCCCAGGTCTTTGTTGGTAATTGCAAACCCTGAGGGTGGACAAAGTTCGAGGGTGTACAAGGTTCATCTGGTTTAACTGTTGATGTGCTGGTTTGCGCTGGCCTTCCTGTAGATTCTAACTTAAGTAATTCATTCCCTTATAATCAATTCTCCCTTACCATAAACTCTCACTTACTTCTCCCAATCCCATTCCCCCCGCCCCCCCGATGGCTGCCGTTAACCCGGGTCCCGGGTCTCTCACCAAGGGACGCGGATCGGGGCAGCTGCCGCCCACAGATACCAGCGAGAGACCTGTAGCTTGTTATTCTGGCTTCAGAACGGCTCAAGGTGCTTATGAAACCTGCCCGTCCACCCGCCGGCTCCATCTCTCCCTCAATTCCGACTCTTATCTTACCGGCTACGGACCTGACAAACAAGCAGCTTTCCTTCGTCCTCACTCACACTGCGCATGCTCCAAACTCGAGGCGGGACTGCACCTGCGCACTGATGTGCCGCTCCAGCAGCCACACTGCGCATGCTCCAGTCGCAATGTCCGGCTGATTGACGGCAGCTCCGGACCAATAAGAAGAGGGGGCAGGATTGCACGGCCAAGGGGAGGGAAGCAGCTGGCCCTCCAACCAATCGGAGTGAATGAGGGGCGGGGATGAGCCCGGATCTCCCTCATTGGCTGAAACTCTGCATCATTTTGAAAGTTGATTTGTCTCAAGACCTTTCTGTTTGTGACTTTAAACAGATGAAACCCTGTGGATGTGGAGCAAATATTTCAACATTTGTAACTGAAATGTGGGAACACGGTGAAACAAGCCACAAACTTAAAGGAATAACTGGGCAGACAGGGAATTCACCATTAGAAGGGGGGTCCTTAGTTTCAATAAATGAATCGGCAGAAGGGTTAGGACAGGTTAGGGAGAAGGTTAATATTGTCATCATTCAGAACTACACATAATGTAAAGGAAAAACTGATCTCAAAGACAATCTGTTGTAATATGTGTGGAAGGAAATGTGCTGAACCAAGTTTAAAGAGGTTAAATATGTTTTTTATATTGCACAATTACATCAAAGCTTCAAAGTTGAGACATGAAAGCCCTCGACATGAATCATGACAAGTGAGAAGCTAACTGATGATTGATACAATTGGAAACACCAGCTGTGGGCAGGAGTTCACCACCATAGCAACATGTGGTTTCAGAAACTCCAACACTAACAAAGTGTCAGCAGAGATCATCCCTCAACGAGTAAGGAAAACCTTCATATGTGGCACTTTTGCCTTTACAGAATCGGCTTGCTCAGCCATCAGATGAAGTGCAGTCGATCATCTCATCTGATTTCACCAAAGTTCTGAGGCTGCATTCCCATCATCTCTCACAGATGAACGGATGCTAAACATATGGGACAATCACATTAAAATCTGGAACTCAGATGAGAATATGGATTGGTGTTAGGTGGGAAGATCTGGATCAATGTCTTAATCCAAGAAGCTTTAAAATCAGAATGACAGCATTTCAGAAATTATTCCTGTGATATCAGTGATCCCATTCCTATCTGTTAGTAAGACCGATGGAAGTATTTAGTGGAGACAGTAGCATGTTGGAGGATGATGTACACAAGGATTTTCTAAACTAACTGAGGATAATAGTGAGGGGAAAGGAAGGCATATGGAAAAAAACAGACTCTTCCTGTTGTTACAAAGGAAGTGCGACATTCCACTTGGTTTGACACAACACACACATACACAGACCCACTTCCTATCGATCAGGTGGACCAGGTTTTGCCTCACACCACCAACCCGACTACTGACTAAGACTGGCGATAAAGTATCAGTGTCTGTAAGGACCAAAATGTTATAGAAATTCAAGTAAACATTACCCTCCAGGGACTCAAAGCAGTTTTGACTATCTAATTCCAGCACTTTCTCTGAACCTTAATCTATAATGAACAACATCTTGAACAGAAGCAACAACAAAAATTTAAGCCATCAATAGATACTAAGCGGTCTATGGCCACCCTGGTGATCAGCTCTGGTGGGAGATTTTAGACAATACAGGACATCCTTGCATAACTGCAGCCTCTACTTTCCTATTGGTATTACGGATAATTCCCCTTATATTGATGGTCTGTTCGAAGGTCAGGGCACAGAGCAGAATGGATGAAAAGATGGCTCCAAACTCCCTGTAAATCTAACCCTCTGATTTTGGTTTTGTTGCCATCTTTCCATCCATTCTGCTGCCTGGCCCTTCACTCCACACAGCCTGATCTTGGTCAACCTGTAGATTGTACACACTGTTATGGATAACAAGCTGGTTACGAAACAGAAAACAGAGAGAAGAGGTTAAGAGTAGTGACTCAGACTGGTAAAAGGTGGGAAATGATGTTCCACAGGGAGCAATTCTGGGACCACTGTTATTCAACTTTATATAAACGATTTGGATTCAGAAATCAGAAACCCAATTTTAAAATTTGGGAGTAGAATTTCAGTAAATCACAGATAAGAATTCCTAGTTCACAAAACTTTGTTGCACAGTTCATTAAATCTTTAATTCAGTAGCAGAGTGTACAATGACATGAGGAAGTGATGAACTGATTTATTTATGAATTAATTGATTACCAAATTGGGAGGTACAGTTAATACTGAGGAAGACTGAAATAAAATCCTGGGATCTAACACACACACACCAATACAGCAGGGAATTCTTGGAAACACAGTGCAGGTCTTTCTTTATCTGGAGATCAAATGTCTGTTGTATAATTGTCCCAGGAGTTAAAAGGATCCTGTGAATTCCTCCATGTGTTATTTAAATACAGACTTTACATATTTATTTTTAACATTGTCTCACTTTTTAAAGGTACTATGTCAATACAAATTGTTGTTGACATTGTTTTAAAGTAATGGACTCAGGACTGTCACTAATAAACCTTAAAAACTTCACAGAATAATCACCATAGTCATTTTTAAATTGGAGACTTATTCCTGCCATTTCAGTTTCAGTCATGAACAGAGCACAGTTTTACATCAATCTCTGATTAAACAGCACGTATTCAGACTGCCTGACTCAGGCTGTACAATCACAGTTGTAAAGGAGCCATCTGCTCTGTGCCTAGCAGCTTTGAACCACGATGATTCCAAACAGAAATCAGAAGGTTAGATTTACAGGGAGTTTGTATTTTTCCATCCATTTTTCATGCGGCCTTAGTCTCCACACAGCTTGACCTTGGTCATCTTTAGGCTGTATGTACTGCACAGAAATGGCTGTGACACATTTCTTACACACCTCAGGATTAATCCACATGTGGGTTTTGTTGTCAGTGAAGAAATATGAGAAAGACCAAAGTGTCATTTGTCCCTTTCAGTGTCACCCTGAAGGACTGTGTCCAGGCTGAAGTTTTGTTCCTGCCATATGATCCGCCCCAAGATTGTCCTTTCTGAGCTCCAGCCAGATGATGTTAAACACTCAGGTGGGAAAGACAAAATTGTATAACACTGTGTGAAAAACAAAGTTTCACATGCTATGTGATATTTATCCATAATATTAAATGGCAGCCCATTGATATGGTTTATTAACTTATATACGAACATCTGAATTAGGAGCAGGAGTAGGCCACTCAGCCCCGCGGGCTTGTTCCACCATTCAATAAGATCATGGCTGATCTGATTGTAATCTCAACTACACATTCCTACCTACCTCAATAACCTTTCACCCCCTTGCTAATCAAGAATCTGTCTACCTCTGCCTTAAAGATATTCAAATACTCTGTCTCAACTGCCTTTTGAGGAAGAGAATTCCAAAGTCTCACAACCCTCTGAGAGAAAAAAAAATCCTCATCTCTGCCTTAAATGGGCGACCCCTTAAAGAGTGGCCGCCCCTAGTTCAAGATTCTCTCAGAAGAGAAAACATCCTTTCCACATCCATCCTGTAAAGACTCCTCATGAGCTTATGTGTTTCAATTAAGTCACTTCTTACCCTCCTAAATTCCAGTGGATACAAGCCTAGCCTGTCCACCCTTTCATCATAAGACAACACATCCATTCCTGGTATTGATCTACTAAACCTTCTCTGAACTGCGTCCAATGCATTTACATCTTTCCTTAAAGAAGATGATCAATACTATACACAGTACTCCAGATGTGGGCTCACCAGTGCCCTGTATAACTGAAGCATAACCTCTCTACTCTTGTATTCAATTTCCTTTGCAATGAATGATTGCTAATCAGCTCTTCTAATCACTTGCTGTACCTGCATATGAATCTTTTGTGATTCATGCGCAGGGACACCCAGATCCTTCTGAATCTCAGAGCTCTGCAATCTCTCACCATTTAAATAATATGCTTCTTTTTTATTCATCCTGACAAAATGGACACTGTCACATTTTCCCACATTATACTCCGTTTGCTAGATTTTTGCCCACTCACCTAACCTATTTGTATCCTTTTGTAGTCTCCTTATGTCCTCTTCACAAGTTATTTTCCTACCTATGTGTCATCAGCAAATTTAGCAACCATACCATTGGTTCCTTCATCCAAATCATTTATATAAATTGTAAAGAGTTGAGGTCCCAGCACTGATCCTTGTGGCTCACCACGCATCACATCCTGCTAGTCAGAAAAAGACCCATTTATGCCTACTCTCTGTTTCATGTTAGCTAGCTAATCTTCTATCTATGTCAATATGTTACCCCCTACGCCATGAGCTTTTATTTTCCTCAATAACCTTTAATGAGGCACCTTATCAAATGCCTTCTGGAAATATAGGTACAGTACATCCACCGGTTCCCCTTTATCCACAGCACACTACTCCTTCAAAGAACCCCAATAAATTGGTTAAGCATGATTTCCCTCTCACAAAACCTTGTTGACTCTGCCTGATTACCTTTAATTTATCTAAATGCCCTGTTATAACATTTCTAACATTTTCCCTATGACAGATGTTAAGCTAACTGGATTATAGTTTCCTGCTCTCTGTCTCCCTCCCTTTTTTAATAAAGGAATTACATTTCCTATTTTCCTATCTGATGGAACCTTCCCAGAATCTAGCGAATTTTGGAAAATTAAAACCAATGCATCAATTATCTCACTAGCCACTTCTTTTAAGACCCTAGGATGAAATCCATCAGGACAGGGGGACTTGTCAGCCCACAGCTCCAACAATTTGTTCAATATCATTTCCCCGGTGATTGTAATTTTCTTGAGCTCCTCCCTCCCTTCCAATTCCTGATTTACAGCCATTTCTGACATGTTACTTGTATCCTCTATAGTGAAGACGATGCAAAATACTTGTTCAATTCATCTGCCATCTCCTTATTTTCCGTTATTAACTCGCCAGACTCACTTTCTATGCAGCAACCCTCACTTTAACTCTTTTCATTTTTAAATATCAATATTTACTCTTACTATCTGTCTTTATATTTCTAACTAGTTTTCTCTCTTACTTGACCTTTTCCCTCTTTATTAATCTTTCAGTCATTCTTTTCTTATTTTAAATTCTGTCCAGTCTTCTGAGCTGCCACCCATCTTTGCACAATTATATTTCTGCAGAAACAAACATTCAATCCTGAACAAGATTAACAGCAACAGTAACCACGGATTTCAATCCCCATAGTCACTTGTGAACTCGCTGATGTGTCAGGCAGGAGGATGACTGAGTGAATCCCTTCCCACACACAGAGCAGGTGAATGGCCTCTCCCCAGTGTGAACTCGCTGGTGTGTAATCAGATCCTTTTCACTTTTAAAGGTCTTCTCACAGTCAAAACATTTAAAAGGTCTCTGATCAGTATGAACAAGTTGATGTGTCAGAAGGTGGGATGACCGAATGAATCCTTTTCCACACATGGAACATGTGAATGGCCTCTCACCAGTGTGAACTCGCTGATGTGTCAACAGGTCAGATGAATTGATGTATCCCTTCCCGCACATGGAGCAGGTGAATGGCCTCTCCCCAGTGTGAATTCGCTGGTGTGTCAGTAGTTTGGATGGCCGATTAAATCCCTTGCCACAGATAAAGCAGGTGTATGGGCTCTCCCCAGTGTGAATTCTCTGGTGATTCAGAAGCCTGGATAATCGATTAAATCCCTCCCCACACAAGGAGCAGATGAACGGACTCTTCCTCGTGTGAATGCGCTGGTGTGTCAGCAGGTAGGATGACTGAGTGAATCGCTTCCCACACACGGAGCAGGTGAATGGCCTCTCTCCACTGTGAGTTTGCTGGTGTCTCTGAAAGTTTGATGAATGACTGATTGCCTTCCCACATATGGAGCAGATGATTGAACTCTGCTCAGTGTGAATGTGCTGGTGTCTCAGAAGGTTGGATGAATGAGTGAATCCCTTCCCACACATGGAGCAGGTAAACGGCCTCTCCCCAGTGTGGCTGCGTTGATGAATTTCCAGCTTTGATGGGGAACCAAATCCCTTTCCACAGTCCCCACATTTCCACGGTTTCTCCATGGTGCCGGTGTCCTTGTGGCGGTCCATATTGGATGGTCAGATCAAACCTCGTCCACACACAGTTTATTCCCACTGTGAAAGGTGCGATGCTTTTTCAGGCTGTTAACTTTCTCCTTCTATATTAATGGTTCAATGATATCCAGCGCCTGATGTATTGAGTGAATCTGTCAGGTTTTGACATGATGTTTGGTTTGAGTTTCCTGTCAGCAAATCTTCCTATTCACTTCCTTGAACTGCTGTAGTCCATGTGATGTCGACGCTGTTAGGGAGGGAGTTCCACGATTTCAACGCAGCGACAGTGAAGGAACCACAATATATTCCCAAGTCTGACTTATGATGGAAGAAAGGTTATTGATAAAGCAGCTGAAGATGGTTGGGCCCAGGATTCTGCCCTGAGGAATTCCTGCAGAGATGTCCTGGGTTTGAGGTAACAAAGAATATAAAAAAATTTAAACTGACAAATATTAAATTGTGTTGTTGATAAAAGAGATACTCGGTTAATTTTTCAGAGATGACTGATTCCCCAGGGGTTCACTCTGACTCCCCTGACTGACTGACTCAGGGTCCAGTCCTCAATCCCCCCGATTGGTGACTGAACTCGCTGCTCCCTTTGCCCCTCCGGCCTCTGAGCTCCTCTTGCTGTTGTTTCCCAGGACAGTCAATGCCCGCTCTCCAACATGACCCTGTCAGATGGAGTTCAGGGGCTCAGAGGAAGAAAAGAAAATGAGGCGGTGAATCTGAGTTGGGAAAAACAAGGAGAGAAACAGGATTCAATGGAGGAACTGAGCGGGGGGCGAGCGCAGCCTCAGGAACAGCGAGTGCGGCTCTCAGAGGCCAAATGACAGAGGCCGTGCCCGGCGGCCGTGCGGTGACCTCTCCGGGCTGGGGGGTGGGGGCTGCCCATTAAAGCGATGCTGCAGCGCCTCCCCCATCCTGGCCGCCGCTTCCCGGTTTCTTCTCCCGTTTCCACCGAGTCCGACTCACAACAAAGGAAAAACAGAATTACCTGGAAAAACTCAACAGGTCTGGCAGCATTGGCGGAGAAGAAAAGAGTTGATGTTTCGAGTCCTCATAACCCTTCGACAGAACTTGACACAACAAAGGAGCCGCCCAGAATGCCCCGCGGTCGGCCCTGGGGAGCATACGCACTCTCAGCGCCTGGTGAAAGGAGCGGGTTGGATAGAGCGGTTTCTGGGGCGCGAGGGATTGTGGGAACCGCAGCTACCATTAATGAATAGCTGCCGGTAAGCATTTCCCTGCATCCTGGCAAAAACTCAACGGCATGAAATCCTTTTTCTGTTCTGTCTACACATATTCTATTTAAACAACATAATATTTCCATTCGTGATTCCTCTGACACCTTACGTCACATCAACAATTTCCAGTTCCCTGGCCCCAACCGCTTGCTCTTCACTATGGACGTCCAATCCCTCTACACCTCCATCCCCCACCAGGATGGTCTGAGGGCCCTTAGCTTCTTCCTCGAACAGAGGCCCGAACAATCCCCATCCACCACTACTCTCCTCCGTCTGGCTGAACATGTTCTCACACTGAACAATTTCTCCTTCAACTCCTCTCACTTCCTCCAAATAAAAGGTGTGGCTATGGGTACCCACATGGGCCCCAGCTATGCCTGTCTCTTTATGGGGTGTGTGGAACATTCCTTGTTGCAGTCCTACTCCGGCCCCCTTCCACAACTCTTTCTCCGGTACATCGATGATTACTTCGGTGCTGCTTCATGCTCTCGTTGGGACTTGCTTCCAATCTCCACCCCTCCATCATTTTCACGTGGTCCATCTCTGACACTTCCCTTCCCTTCCTTGACCTTTCTGTCTCAATCTCTGGTGATAGACTGTCCACCAATATCCATTACAAGCCTACCGACTCTCACAGCTACCTTGACTACAGCTCCTCACACCCCACTTCCTGTATGGACTCCATCCCATTCTCTCAGTTCCTTCGCCTCCGTCGTATCTGTTCCGATGATGCTATCTTCAAAAACAGTTCCTCTGACATGTCCTCCTTCTTCCTGAACCGAGGTTTTCCACCCACGGTCGTTGACAGGGCCCTCAACCGTGTCCGGCCCATGTCCCGCGTATCCACCCTCACGCCTTCTCCTCCCTCCCAGAAACATGATAGGGTCCCCCTTGTCCTCACTTATCACCCCACCAGCCTCCGCATTCAAAGGATCATCCTCTGCCATTTCCGCCAACTCCAGCATGATGCCACCACCAAACACATCTTCCCTTCACCCTCCCTTCGGCATTCCGAAGGGATCTTTCCCTCCAGGACACCCTGGTCCACTCCTCCATCACCCCCTACTCCTCAACCCCCACCTATGGCACCATCCCATGCCCACGCAAAAGATGTAACACCTGTCCCTTCACTTCCTCTCTCCTCACCGTCCAAGGGCCCAAACACTCCTTTCAAGTGAAGCAGCATTTCACTTGCATTTCCCCCAACTTAGTCTACTGTATTCGTTGCTCCCAATGTGGTCTCCTCGACATTGGAGAGACCAAACGTAAACTGGGCGACTGCTTTGCAGAACACCTGCGGTCTGTCTGCAAGAATGACCCAAACCTCCCTGTCGCTTGCCATTTTAACACTCCACCCTGCTCTCTTGCCCACATGTCTGTCCTTGGCTTGCTGCATTGTTCCAGTGAAGCCCAGCGCAAACTGGAGGAACAACACCTCATCTTCTGACTAGGCACTTTACAGCCTTCTGGACTGAATATTGAATTCAACAACTTTAGGTCCTGAACTCCCTCCTCCATCCCCACCCCCTTTCTGTTTCTTCTCCCTTCCTTTTGTTTTTTCCAATAAATTATATAGATTTTTCTTTTCCCACCTATTTCCATTATTTTTAAATATTTTTAAAATATTTTATGCTCCCCCCACCCCCACTAGAGCTATACCTTAATTCCCCAACCATCCATTCTTAATTAGCACATTCGTTTAGATATATATCACCAACTTCAACAACTATGTGTTCTTTTGTTCTGTTGTCCGTGACATCTTTTGATGATCTGCTTCTATTACTGCTTGCTTGTCCCTACAACCACAGCCCCCCCTCCACTTCTCTCCCCCCCCAAACCCCCTCCCCCCACCCCACCCACACACACACCTTAAACCAGCTTATATTTCACCCCTTCCTTGGATTCACCTAGTTCTGTTGAAGGGTCATGAGGACTCGAAAAGTCAACTCTTTTCTTCTCTGCCAATGCTGCCAGACCTGCTGAGTTTTTCCAGGTAATTCTGTTTTTGTTTTTAATATTTCCAGTATTTACCTCAGGATTGCAATTGGATGCCCTTGTCTATCCCTGGCCTCCTGAGTGGATCATTATTGTCGTATCAGTTCAAAAAGGAATGGGGATGGGTAGAATCTTCTGTATAGCTTTCAGCCCAGTTTAGCCCAAAAATTCCCAATGTGTGGACCGCCAGGGGAGGTAGATTCCTCTGGGATGTCCGGTTGCTAAACAGACACAACTCCTACAAAGTAAACAAGCATTATCTTCAGAGCAATAATTTCAGTAAAGGCTTTTAATTCTTTTCCATCTAGGTTTTCAAATTAATTCTTGGGGTGTCGGCTTTTGCGAACAAGGCCAGCAAAAATGGCGGATGAGTGCAGCTCCAATTACACTTCTCAAGGGCAATTAGTGATGGGCAATAAATGCTGGCCTCGCCAGCAACACCCACATCCTGTGAAATCCAACCTGCTCCACATGAAGCTGATTGTGGGCCTTCTTGATCCACAGTAGTCCTTGTAGTGAAGGCACTTTGACAATGTTGTTAGACAAGCTTGGCAACATCCAAGGCAAAGCAGACTGCATGATTGACACTCCACCAACCAGCTTAAATATCCACTCCCTCCACCACCGATGCAGAGTGGCAACAATGTGTAGTATCTATGAGATGTATTGCAGCAACTCACTAAGCTTTGTTCGACAGCACCTTTCAAACACATGGCTTCTATCACAAGGCCAGCAGACTCATGGAACACCGCCACCTGCAATTTTCCCTCCAAGCCACTCACCATCTTGACGTGGAATTATATCACTGTTCCTTCACTATCAGCTGATCAAAATCCTGGAACTCCCTTCCTAGCAGCAGTGTGGTGTACCTACACCACATAGACTGCAGCAGCTCAAAAAGGTGGCTCACCACCACCTTCTCAAGGGCAATTAGTGATGGGCAATAAATGCTGGCCTCGCCAGCAACACCCACATCCTGTGAAATCCAACCTGCTCCACATGAAGCTGATTGTGGGCCTTCTTGATCCACAGTAGTCCTTGTAGTGAAGGCACTTTGACAATGTTGTTAGACAAGGGATTGTAGGATTTTCGCCCAGCAAAGATGAAGAAACAATGATATGTACCAAGTCAGGATGGTGTGTGTGACTTGAAATGAACATGAAGGTTTCCGCATGCACCTGCTGTTATTGTCTTTCAATTGGGTGGGAGTCACAGTTTTAGGAGGTTCTGCCTAAGTTCATGTCAACATGTCAATGTATAAGATCCCTCTCTTTCAGTATCATTCCCACGCCACGGCCCCAAACCTTCTACCTATCTATCTGCTTCTGTTGAGGCCAGAGTCTTATTGCCGGTCAATATTGGGTGGCAGGTTCCCTACCCTGATGGACATCAATGACCCAATTGGGTTTTACAATCCAGCAGTTTTCATGGTCACTTTCCTTGTGTTGGCTCCACAAATGACTAAATTCATTCAGTTCAGTTTCATCACCTATCTGTGTTTTTGTGCATTCTCCCTCACTCCCTTTGTCCTGTTTTAAATTCATATTATGGGGTGTTAGATGGGGAAGGTTGCAGATGGAAGCTCAAAATAAATATCAAGTCAAAATCTGACAGTATGCCTTTGAATGTGGAAGGAAAAAGCACTGTTCAGAGCGGGGATGAACCATACACATGCTTTGTGTGTGGACAAGGCTTCAGCCATTCATCTGGCCTGTCGAGGCACAAGCACAGTCACACTGAGAAGAAATCAGATAAATGTGACATCTGCAGTTTTTTTGCTTTTATCTTAGTGCTTAATTGACTGCCACTTCTCTTCAAGGAATGCTTATCTTGAAGAAGTATTGCTCTTCTCTCCGACAACATCCACAGATAAATGTGAGGACTTGGGGGAGGTATGTAATTACCCATTTCAGCTGGAGACTCATCGACACAATCACACTGGGCAGAGGCCATTGACCTGCTCCGAGTGTGGGAAGGAGTTCTTTTATTTCTCTGCCCTGCTAAGACACCTGCTCAGCTGCTCTCAGTGCGGGTAGGGGTTCAGGCAATTGTCCAACCTGCTAACACACCAACGAGTTCATACCGGGTAGAGACCATTCACCTGCTCCGATTGTGGAAAGGAATTTCCTTGTTCATCCCACCTACTGGTGCACCAGCTAATTCACACTTGGAAAAAGCCCTTCAACTTGCTCCGAGTTTGGGAAGGGATTCTCTGAGTCACCCCATCTCCTGATACACCAGCAAGTTCACATGAGAGAGAGGCCATTCGCCTGCTGTATGCGCTAGAAGGGATTCATTACTTCATCTCATCTGTGAAGACACCAGCGCATTCACACTGATAAGGCAGCATTTCAATACTAAAAGTAAAAATGATCTGCTGACATACCAACACTCTCACACCGAAGAAAGTCTGCTCATCTGTTTCATGTGCTTCATTTACTCAGTTATCCACTCTGCTGACTCACTAGCGAGATCACAAGTGACTGCAGGGGTTGGAATCTGCTGTTAATCACAGGCAGGACTGAAACACGTTCCTTGTTAGAGTCAGGGTTTGTCTCAGATGGTAATGATCCCATCATTGGGCTTGAGTTTAATATTCTTGTTGATGTGGAATAAATCAACTTTGGTTTAAACACACTGTTGTAGATTTTTGTCATTCTCAATTGAGTGTCCATCACCTGGCTGGAGCTCAGAAAGGACAATCTGGGGGAAATTCATAGGGAAGGAACAGAACTTCAGCTTGGACACAGTCCAGGAGCACGATATCCATCCACATCAAGTCCCTGTTGAATAAAATCAAACACAGCATTTATTCCCCATGTAGTTATCTGACATTTTCATTTTGTACTGTTACACTCATCTCCATGGTAACTCAGATATTATGCTTCCCTTCCTCATTTCCAATTAACTAACATAAGATTTGATTCTCCCAATTATCCCGAACATCATATGGATCTTCCCAACTAGCCTCCGAGCCCCACCTCTTTTCACAATGTTTTTGTTAAACATTACTTCATCTCCCATTTAGGAGTTAGTGTAATGGATGGGGTTGTTCTCCCTGGAGGTGTTGAACAGGTTCCCTCCACGACAGCTTTTTTCAGTGTTGTTTATCCAGATTAAAGCTCTCGAGCATCCCACCAGACTTTGGGTGATAGGGGATGTGGAATGTAGTTCCACACCCATAAGATGACAGAGCTGTTGCATTACTTCTGCTGTGAAATGAGAGTCATTGTTACTCACTATCCTTTACAGAAAGTCCCATCTGGTAAAGATCTATTCCTATGGGATATTAGCTGTAGTGACTGCATCATTACTACATGCCAAGAAATCTTGAATCCACCGAGTAAACTTATCTATAATTGCCATTATATACTAATCCCCTCCTTTTATGTGCAAAATGGACCTGAAAATCAATCTGCAGTGTTTCCCAGGCATATCATTCAGGTGGGAGGTGTCCATTGGAACCTTACATTTTGAAGATCTGTTTTGATTTGGACACAAATGAGACACAGGCTCAGGTGGTGACGGACATTCTAGCGCATCCTCTGCCACCAATAGTAATTGTGTAACATATCAATGACTTGAAAAAGAGAAACATGTGCCCAATTTGACCCATAAACAAAATTAATCCTTTTCTGAGCCATTGAGGTATGACCGAAGTCAAATTAGAGCCATCCATGTAATATAAAAACCTCCTCGTGTAGGATGAGAGATGAGGTGAAGTCTCCGAAAGCGTCTGACTTCTTTGACCATAGTCACATCAGGGTCAGGGTCCTGATAAGTTTTTAAATCAGGTTTAACTGGAGCCTGTCATATCGGTACCAATGATGGATACCAAGCAGCATTTCTGGTGAGTCAGTCTGCCTGGTTATTACCCTCTTCACTAACTCCTGCTGTTAATGTACCTTCGCCTTACAAATAGCTATTTGTCCTGGACACTTACCAGCAATATCCCAAATCGTTTGGAGTGGTGGGTTAGTGTTTTCCTTTCTGTTGTGTTTTTTTTTGCCAGAGAAATAGGTTTTCCCTGAGGGAGTTACAACCAAAGGAGGTTTCAGAATAGTTGTTGATTTTATCAGTTATGGTTTGAAGAGCTTTGATCACAATAGCTTCAGATCTCTGGGCTAAGTATTTTGGTGAGCATTTACTAAGGATACTATGGCTGTCATGGGGAATCAAAGATGTAGTACCAGTCTAATATGGTCCCTGTTCATAAAACCAAGACCCATCCACCTAAACCCCAGTGGAGTCCAACAGTTGTGCGGCTTTAATAGGTCCATTGTACATGGCCTCTTTCACCTGGCAAGTATGTGGGGTTCCTTCATACTGCAACTTTCCAGCCAATTGGTAAGTTTTTCAGTTTTAGGGTATTAATGTCACTTTGTAACTTAATTCATTTACTCTATGTCGCGGAAAACAGAGTGAACACTCAGACCCAGGAGGTTTGTCCCGGAAGCCTTTATTGAATCGTGATATCACGGAGAGCCCAGCAGATACAATGGAGCTGCCGGCACTCTGCAGTAGCATCCGAGTACACACATAGTTATAGTAAAAAAGTACATATCTTTTGGCATGCACACAATAGTTCTTTTAGTTTACAACCACATCTGGCACCCATTAGTCTGGGAAGGTAGCTGATAGCGTGACTAGTCTATTATTTTATGTGCTAGTGAGAAAATGGATGGGCCTAGTTTCAAGGACACTTCGTTGTAATATTCCATTATATAGTTTAACCACTTAACCCTTTGTTATCCTGTATATGTATTTTATTCTCCCACAATCCCTCCTTGTTAATCTTCTAGATTAACACCAATGAGGAATAGTACCTTCATTATCATATGGGTGTTCATAACCATAAGGAAAATGCCGATCTCCGGCAGGGTAAACCTTTTTTCCCCACCAGTGGGCCTCACTGGGACCAGTGCGCATCATTTGAGGGACAACTGGAGCTCCTCCTAATCCAGTAGAGACACTGTTAATAATCTGGGAACAGCAAATTCGCAGAGCAACACATGCACAACACCCTACAACACTTACTATGCCCAACCCAATTAAAACATACAGCAGCCAACTTCCCAATCGGAGAACCATCCCATTACTGTATCCCACCAGGAATCCTTGTTATAAAAATTACTCAATCTTTCCCCAACTTTCTTTATTTCTGTTACTTTATCCATAACATGCTGTCCCAGGTTAGTATGTTCTCAGAAACATCAGGTACATAAGTGAAGCACTCTGAACCTATCGTGGCACAAGTGCCACCTTTTTCAGCTAGGAGGAAATCAAGGACCATTCTATTTTGCAGAGCAGTCAGGTGTGGAGCTATCATTTCACTAGTGGTAGCTGAAATCTGTTTCTGTATCTCAATCAAAGCATCAGCCGTTGAATTAGCAACTTTTTCAAGTGCAGCTGCCAGGTTGATAATCTCTCGGGAATTACGAGCAGCTCCATAAGAGGGGATAGCAATCATCCAGAATCGTTCAGATTCCGACATGTCACGGCAATGTAGACGCAGATGCGGATGAATATCTAATTTACTTATATAGCGAAGATAGGGATTCAAATATGCTAGGTAGCAGCAGCCACTCCAGGTGGGAGTGGTAACGCCCTTGCCCAAACTTCCATTATCTTGATTAAAGAAGGAAGATAATTGCGGCATCCCAGGCAGCCAGGGATATGCTTTTTCTCCACAAACCCAGTATGTACCATTTAGAGGATTTTGAGGATCATAATTACCAGGGCTAGTAAATATGGTGTTTTGACAACTACTGTTTCCCAGGTTATAGGTACCGGTTGCAAGGTTTGAACACCAACAGGTGGCGTTTATCGGTTCCAGAGGGGGCCTGATTCTTATCCTATGATTTGTGTAGTTTCACCCCTTAGCAGGGGGAGAGTGACGGAACCATCCCTTGAACATATTGGAATCTGCATCATCTGACTGGATATGGAAGTTTGTGAGATCCTTTATTTCTTCCTCAGTCATGGGTTTTGCCTGATAGGTGCTTGACTCACCTCCATGTTGGGGAATCTGGGCGCATATCCAACAGGCGCCCTGTCCTACTTGTCTAGCATAGGCGCGGCATAAAGACAAAAAGGTGTTGGGGTGAGAATCCTTTGGGTACACCTCACAAAATATAGCAAAAAGACAGAATATAGCAAAAGGCAGTATCCTATACATAATGCAAATTAGTTCACTGATAACGATGGTTATAGGACTGCTAGACAATGTTTTTTTGCAACGAGTGGCATGGACTCAGTCTTCCTTCCCTTTAATCTTCGGGGCCGTTCGAGTTGTTAGCAGCACAAGGTAGGGTCCTTTCCACCCTCTCATGCAATTCAGCTGCTGTTTTGCATAGAGGAAAATGAGTACAAATCTAACATTTAGTCCGATTAACTTGCAAGGCTACAGCCTGCGTTTATTGAACTGCAGAATTGGTAGTCCATGCTCCCACCAGGACCACACAGGACAGGATCCAAATCAGAGTCAGCATTCTGATGGCTCAGTTAAAGTTCTTGCACAAGCACTTCCGTCCGAGGTCAGTGTCCGCTTAATGTGCGATGCGTGGATCCACAAGGGCATCCTTCAACCTTTACGGCCATATGGGTGGTGAGCAGGACTTGGAAAGGCCTTTCCTGTTGAGATTCCAAACAGTTCTTTCTCCTGAATGTCTTTACTAGGACTAGGTACCTGGGCTGGTATTGATGGCAGTCTTCAATGGTGGGCTTTTTCTGAGCTTCTACTACCTGTATATGCAAGCTCTTCAGATAGTTAGGGTGAGAGCACATAGTCATGAGCACCAAGGGTAGAGCTTCAGGCCCTTTCAAACTGGTTTCTTCACATAATTTAGCTAGTTTGTTTTTCAGAATACCATTTTGTCTTTCCATCGCTCCAGTAGACTGGGGGTGGTATGGGCAGGAAAGGTGATGGTTGCATTGTAAGGCCTTCAACAGTTCCTTTATCACTTTAGCAGCAAAATGAACAATTTTACAACAACAACAGCATCATTCCATCGGGTGAGATACGCCTCCACCCATCGCGAGAACAAACATACTAGAACTAAAACATAATTATATTCCGTACATTTAGGCATTTGTATAAAGTCCATTTGTATGTGTACAAATGGGCCCCATGGCTGGGGTCCCGTACCAGCAGTCACTGTGGGTGTCTTGCCTGAGTTATGTCATTGACATAGGTATGACAGGTATTATTAATACAATGCCTATTAGCATATTACTATTCACTATACATTCAACATTCATTCTACGTACACGTGTTAAACCCCTGAGCTGGCAACCGGTCAAGTCATGATTCTTGTGTCATGAGAGATTCAATAGATGCTCATTAGTTACCCATAAATGGACTACCCCTTCTTTAATTGTCTTAAATTTTCTCAGGCTTGTTCCAGTGCTCAAGATCCATTGGTGTTGCATACATCATTGCTGCTCGCTTCATCTGAAATATTTTTCCCTATTTCAATTAATTTATTGATAGTCCCCGCATGACTTTCGAGCACGGTAGCCAGACTTTGGATTAACCAATGATGTCCCTATATTGAATATCATAGTGGTATCATTTATCAGGCTGCACTTAACGTGGTTCCCTCCCAAACCTGATCGCATCTCGCCACTGAACTGAACTGCTTCAGTCCTCAACTGGCGCGTCAGAGCCGTATAGTGCTTGGGTATGCGTTGAGCACCATTGGGGCAGGACGACACTGGATATATTCAAGACTACGGGTACCAGCTCATGGTGTACATTATCATACAAAACTTCTGATTAACTAGTACCAAACCATTTGTCGGTCCTGGATGCATAGTCGGACAAGATGGATCAGTCGGTGTGGTTTGAGGGGCTTCAATTTCCTCTACTCAGACTGTGAAAGTAGAGGTGGGAGGTGGCTGGGTAGTGGCGGACCTCCCATGCTCGATCTGAAGCAAACCCTTACTACAATTTGAAAGCACTTGTTCTCCTACTGTTACATTTATCATTCCCCGTTGCATGTCGCATTCGGCACTGTCCATTATGTACCAAAGTTCCTCCTGCGGTGCGGGATGAGCAGTGATGATCCCCGACTTTGTTGCCAGTACTGATAGGCCCACAACCTGGATCGTAGATCTGTGGAGACATTAACATCGGCTCCCGCCATCTGGGTTACCGCTTTGTCAATTGTCATGTATCTTTAACTGTGTGTAATGCCTCCATTTACTTCCCGTTCTCACATGTATCACCTGTCATAATTACCTGGTATGGTCCATTGTTGCTCTTTGGATTTGCCTGTTTCCATATCCTTAATCATCTGTCAGTCTTTAACTTCCTCTCTCAACTCATGTAATTGCCTACTTAATTCCCTTACATGGTCCTGTATTTTTCCATTTAGTGGCCCTACACTTCCTACTATAAAACCTTCAGGTAATTGCATGGCTCTTCCTGTTATCATTTCAAATGGGGTGAACCTGTCGGTCCTGCTTGGGGTAGCCCACAGTGTTTTAGAATATTGGGCTGTTCCCTGTCTCTTGATTGATGTTTTTTTTTAGTTCATCCTTTCCACCATCCTTGGACGCTGGGAGTGGTAAGGAATATAGAATTTCTGTTTAAACTCCATAAAATTACACACTTCTTTAATGACTCTCCCTGTGAAATTAGTTCCCTGATATGAATCCATTTGGGTAGGCACCCCACTCCTTCCAGTTTACTCCCTCTTGCTGCTGTCTCATGTCAGGCCTCAATTCCTTAAACAACTCTACAATGCACCTTCTTATCCTATCTTTCAATGGCTCAGTATTTTCACTTCCAGTGATGGTTCTCTCTGGGAACTGCTTAACTCTGCCTGTCATCAAGGTGTTAATCCTATTAATATAATCAGTAATACATCTATTTAGCCTTTTTCCAGCTTTCCCTTTACCTGTATCCATCTTGTGGTAAATTGCTGTTAAGTATTATTTCTCCTTACATTTCAATTCCTGAACTATAGATTCCTCATAGTTTTACCTCTAAGTTTTCTTTCCTGACCATGATCATCCTAAGATTCT
This sequence comes from Carcharodon carcharias, assembly GCF_017639515.1. Classification (NCBI taxonomy): domain Eukaryota; kingdom Metazoa; phylum Chordata; class Chondrichthyes; order Lamniformes; family Lamnidae; genus Carcharodon; species Carcharodon carcharias. The sequence goes on from NC_054493.1 coordinate 16,603,298, forward strand.
CTTGAGTTCAGTTTCTCTATTGTCTAGATTGTTTAAAATGTTTCCTTACTCTTTAGGCCGTATTAACTATTCCATTTCAATGAGGATCTCTGTCTCTAGATCTTTGCTTATCTCCCCCTGTGCAGTTCCAATGCCTCAGTTGATGGCCAGATTATCAAATTCATTTCCCTTAAAACAGTTTGTACATTATGTCCTCTTTCCCTAACTCATTCTCCTACTTGCCTCATACCATATCACACTTGCAACAGCTCTACCATCTTATCTTGTTCAGGTTGCCTGGAGAGACTTTAAAATATTCTCATAACAGTTTTAAAAACAGAAATCAGGTATTGACATGTTTTGCTTCCTTTTCTTCTTCTCAAAGATTTTATTGTCTTAAAAGTAACCCACTAAATTGTGTCTGACCCTTTTCTTTTAGAATTATCCCAGATTCATTAACTCGGCCAAAAATTGGATTTCTGCCAAACTTTGTCAAGGTCTTGAGCTTAGCTTCATATTTTGGGAACAGACTTACAAACACAAAAGCTTGCAGCATTTGAATTAGTGCCAATTGTTGTCAGATCTTTTAAAATGAAAATTCCCTTTTGAGAACTTTATCAAGAACCAAACCTCAAATTTTTAAACTTTGTAAGAACTGTAATTTATACTATCAAAATTAAAACAACCTCTTTTCCAAGTTATAATTTCCGTATGTTTATCGACACATTCTTTATCTTAGATAGCATCCTAGTGATTCGAAAGTAACCTGTTAAATTACACTGCACTTTACATCTCAAGATTGTCCCCAATTCAAATTCCAGTGCTTTTGGAAAGCAGATTTCCTTTAATATTTAATTCATCTCTTCATAAGAAACCCATTTTTATCCATTGGAACCACCTAGACCTTGGGTTTATGTCTTTTTGTTTTCCTAGAATCCTTCTGAATTTCAAGTAATTTCTTTTTCTCAGAATTTTAGAATATTAACTCATATGTATTAATCCCGATCATTTTGGAAGCTGATGATGAGGGTTATTCCCTTCTAGTCTACAAGGGGGTGGTACAAGGGTTGGTTCATCTCAAACAAAAGCAAGCCCTGTTTTATCTTTACACTACCTTCAAATTACGATTTATGCCAGAAATCTCAACTCAAACCTTATACTCAAAACTTTGCAGTGTTTGAATAAACTTTCCCTTTACTCTAATATGGGGCTTTCGACTCTAAAGTGCTCAACTACGCACACACAAGACAATTCAGGGAAGAAAACACATTAAAGCTCACAAACAAATGCTTCATTGCACACAAACACATAGATAAAGGTATGTATCGATACTCCTATAATATTGAACTTAACTCTAAACGAAGCTTCGAGTAGCAGTGGGGGGAAATAAAGGGATCTTGAAGGCTCCACCTATAGGGACCTTCAAACTGACGAAAGCTCACATTTTCTCTGCTGCAGCTTGTCAGTTGCTCATTAATCCCCTAGGGGTACCGTTTCTCTCTCTCTCTCTCTTCAGCACAAACAGCTCATAATTTAGATCAATTCATTTTTTTAAGTTACAGAAAATTCAGTAGCGGACTACTTCCCTTAAAACATATTATAAGTGCTCAAATCTGTTCCGATTACAAGTTCCAGCTGGTGGGAAGCTCTCTCCTTTACTTTGAGTCCATTTAACCCAATCAGAAACATACTGGACAATTTCAGGACCGTAATGGACATACATATAAGCATTTGGGGTTCCCTTCAAAGGATGAACCTGAGGTTTCTCTGACGCCATATTTCCCATTTTACTTAATAATATACACAAAAGAAAACACAGAAATTATTTACTTTTCACCTCCAGGGGACTCGAACCCCTGGGTATACTACTACTACTTTTTTTTCCATTTTCTTACCCATCTTCAAAGTTCCTGATTTAAGCTCCAGTTTCACTGGTTTCAGTTTGCTCTTAGTACTTTAACAATGCGGCACGTTTCCTAGCCTGTGCGCTCACCGGTGTTTAAGAGTTCCTGAACAAGTCCTCTGATTCTTTGGATTACTTAAGTCTCTTTGGTCAGTAGCTACCCTTTTTCAAGCCTCCCCCTTTCAGCAGGGACGCTAATTCATTGCAATCCCCCTTTCAGCTAGGATGCAGTTTGTACTCTCCCTAACCTAGGAGAGTTACTCCTCCCTTTCTCCATGAGGGTTCTTTTTTAGAGATCCAACGGCCCAGGATTTCAATCACCTCTCCAACTTAAGAGGCTACTGGACTTCAGTCGGATCCCATCCTCGTCGCCAATTTGTCGCGGAAATCGGAGTGAACACTCAGACCCAGGAGGTTTGTCTTGGAAGCCTTTATTGAATCGCGATATCACAGAGAGCCCAGCAGCATACAATGGAGCTAGCCGGTACTCTGCAGTAGCATCAGAGTACACACATAGTTATAGTAAAAAAAAGTACATATCTTTTGGCATGCACACAATAGTTCTTTTAGTTTACAACCACATCTGACACTTGCACAACCCATCTGGCACCCATTAGTCTGGGAAGGTAGCTGATAGCACGACTAGTCTATTATTTTATGTGCTAGTGAGAAAACGGATGGGCCTAGTTTCAAGGACACTTCGTTGTAATATTCCATTATATAGTTTAACCACTTAACCCTTTGTTATCCTGTATATGTATTTTATTCTCCCACACTCTATCACACCAGGGATATTCCCTTGCCTTGGCCTTTAACTAATAATGTCACTGCAGTATATGGGGGTGTGTAGAATTTTTGAACTTAACTCCACCAAATATTCTGTGTGCTTAACCAAATAGTAAACACTTAATCCTGCTTAATAAACTGGGCAATTGATCTTTCCACAGTAGTGAGTGTATCTGAGAAGTATCTAACTGGAAAAGCTTTTCCATTCACCGCTTCCATTTCTACAGCAGGCATACATTGTCCTGACAGTGCCAACAGGTCTGAGGGATTAATTGGATAGACCTTCCAAAGAGTCAGCTCAGGCATGATGGGCCGAATGGTTTCTATCTGTGTTGTATCATTCTATAAAACAGTGAATATTCAGTATCAGGGGAGAGCGAGATAAAGAGAGAGGAAGCAGCTACTGTGGGATTGAAGGCAGCCAGAATCAACACCTTCAGAAGAGGCGAGAGAAGGAAACCGGGAAGAAAAGACTTAAAAACTCAGCGCCACAGGAGAGCAGCAGTTTGAGAAATGAAACACGGAATTATCAAGTATTTATGTGATTTTTAAATTAATTTATCTCAGTTGATAACAGAATTATTTTCTCTTCTCTGTCTGGGGTATCAATGGCGCTGCTGTTACCCAACATCCCCTGGATGTGAATGTGCCCTATCCCCTCTACAGGAGCCCAGTGCACAGGAGCAATATTGGACTGTGTCCAGAGCATGCGCAGTGTCACTTTGGTCAAAGCTTTGTGAGTCCAAGAGGTGCTTTTCTCAGCGGGTGAGAGTCGGTGAGGCGAAAGAAGGAATGGAACCAGGAGTTGGGGTGGGGAGGAAGAGGAGGCTTCATAAAGACCTGGTGTAGGCTGCAAGGCCTGAATAAGACTCTGCGGGTCCTGCATTTACAGCTCCTGGGCTTTTTGCCAGGAATGGGCCCAGCTTAATGGCCACCAATAGTCATTACAAGCCCACTGACTCCCAAAACTACCTCGGCTACAGCTCCTCACACTCCATTCCTGGAAGGACTCCATCCCATTCTCTCAGTTCCTTCGCTTCCGTCACATCTGTTCTGGTGATGCCACTTCCAAAAACAGTTCCTCTGACATGTCTTCCTTCTTCCTTAACCGAGGTTTTCCACCCATGGTCGTTGACAGCGCCCTCAACCATCTGCTCTCACACCTTCCTCTCCCTGCCAGAACCATGATAGGGTCCTCCTTGTCCTCACTTATCACCCCACCAGCCTCCACATTCAAAGGATCATCCTCCGCCATTTCCGCCTACTCCAGCATGATGCCACCACCAAACACATCTTCCCTTCACCCCCCCGGCGGCATTCCGCAGGGATCGTTCCCTCTGGGACACCCTGGTCCACTCCTCCACCCCCTACACCTCAACCCCCTCCCAGAGCACCTTCCCATGCAACCGCAGAAGATGCAACACCAGCCCCTTCACTTCCCCTCTCCTCGCCGTCCAAGGGCCCAAACACTCCTTTCAAGTGAAGCAGCATTTCACTTGCACTTCCCTCAATTTAGTCTACTGCATTCGTTGCTCAATGTGGTTTCCTCTACATTGGAGAGACCAAACGCCGACTGGGTGACCCCTTTACAGAACACCTTAGGTCTTTCCGCAAGCATGACCCAGACCTCCCTGTTGCTTGCCATTTCAACACTCCACCCTGCTCTCATGCCCACATGTCCATACTTGGCCTGCTGCATTGTTCCAGTGAAGCTCAACGCAAACTGGAGGAACAGCACCTCATCTTCCGAGTAGGCATTTTACAGCCTTCTGGACTGAATATTGAGTTCATGAACTCTCTCCTCCGTCCCCACCCCCTTTCCGATCCTCCACCCCACCTTTTTTTACAATACTTTATATAGATTTTTCTTTTCCCACCTACTTCCATTATTTTTAAATATATTTCCATCCATTGTTTTATCTCTACCTTTCAGCCTATTTCAATCCCTTCCCTTCACCCCACCTCACCCCCACTAGGGCTATCTGTACCTTGCTTATCCTGCTTGCTACCCTTAATTAGCACATTCCTTAGATAATCTCACCACCTTCGACACCTCCTTATCCTTTTGTCTATGACATCTTTTGGCTATCCCCACCTATCACTGATCCTCTATCCAGCTCTACACCCACCCCCCCCCCTTAAACCAGCTTATATTTCATCTCTTTTCTATTTTTACTTCGTTCTGTTGAAGATTCAAATGGAGTCGAAACATTAACTGTGTTCCTCTCCACAGATGCTGCCAGACCTGCAGAGTTTTTCCAGGTACTTTTATTTTTGTTTCGGATTTCCAGCATCCACAGTTTTTTGCTTTTATCTTAGGGAGTTATGGGTTCAGCCGCACCCCTCCCCCCCAACCCCAATTCAGTCTGATTGGAGGACCAGCCACTCTCGATCGGTTCTCCAGCCCCATCCACCCGACCCTCCCGTCAATCACTCCCCGGGCATTGTGAGCTGGAGTAACCGTTATGAATAACTGTCAGCTCCTGGTTTGCAGCTGCGGGGTTTCTCCCTCCCGGGAACAGGCCCAGGTTAACGGCCACCATCCTGGGTCAGCGAGTGGAGGATGGTTCACATCAGAGGATGGGGGACGGGGGACAATAAATAAGAGGTTACACTTTGGGCTCAAACCAATGAGGAATCTGATCTGTGGGAAAGAAGGAAGGAAACCCTGGGAGGTGGGCGGGGAGGATTCAGAAATACCCGCTGGAGGCCCCAAATCCCCAACAAGAACCTGCAGGTCCCACATCTGCAGCTCCGGGACTTTTTAACTTTCTGTGCCGCCATCTTGGTGAAACAACAGAGATGGGCGGGGCTTCAGGGTCCCAGTGACCAGGAGAGAAAATGATAGATTCATTGATTATATTCTCACTCTGCACAGAGAGGCTTGAGAACAGAAACCAGCCAGAGTACAGGGAGTAAACTGGGAGAAGAGCAAGGAATGGTCGAGATGATGTGATGGGTTTGGCAGGGTTAGCAACTCTCACAGAGATAATTAAAGGAAAGCCTGCCATGGAGTCTGCATGCATGGGTTGAGGGAGGCTGTTGAGTGGGGCTGGCAGAGCTGTGAGGGTGGGTGGGGGATGAGGTATGGCTTCCAAAACTGTTTGAATAGGGTTCAATGTAGGTCTAATTTATGGGACCAACAGCATTCTTGCACTATGCAGTCTGGGACAGTTAACTCAAATAGGGAGAATCCCATAAATACCGAACAGTTGGTCACCCTGGGTTTGGATTCCAGCAAAGGGAGAGTGTGTGTGAGGATTTACTGCTTTGCAGGAACCCGTGAGGAAAACATGCTCCATAGAAACTAGAATTGTCTGTTCTGAATTTCTTTTCTGTACTGACAGTGCTGATGTTTGTAAACTCCTTTTACAGGAAATTTGAAAGGGTGGATCTACTGACATGGAATCGGCTAACCTGGAGATACATAAGGACACCCACACTGTAGAGAAACTGTGGAAAGGTGGGGACTGTGGGAAGGGATTCAGATCTCCATCCCAACTGGAAAGTCATCAACGCAGTCACACTGGGGAAAGACCGTTCACCTGCTCCGTGTGTGGGAAGGGGTTCACTAATTCATCTGACCTTCTGACAGATCAGCCAGTTCACACCGGGAAGAGGCCATTCACCTGCTCCCTGTGTGGAAGGAGATTCACTCAGTCACAAAACGGACGCCCCCGCAGTTCGACTCGATGAACGTCAGGTGAGAAACATCAAGGGAGGAGCGGAGTCGGCGGGCGGGCAGAGGGAGAGGAATCGAATCCATGTGGGGGGAGATGGCGGCGGAAAGGCTTCTTAAGCTTCAGACCCCGAAGAACAAACTCCTTCTCCTCAGCGGGCAGCAGCTCCGATCTCCTGTTGGTGAGTGTTTCTAAACTCTTCTCACTATCCTGGTAATGTAAGTGGTTTATAGGGTGCTGTGAGTGTTAGACTATATTGCCTCTCCTCATTCTACCCCTTCTCCCATTCCGAGTTCCAGGCTGCAGCGGCTGGGTGTGTGGCTCTGGTGGGGATGTGGAACGGTCATTGGGCTCAGAGATCTGGGAGGATGTCGGGCTGGAGGAGATTATTGAGATTGGGAGAGGGGAGGCCATGGAGGGATTTGAAAACAAGGGTCAGCATTTTCAAATTGAGGTGCTGCTCAACCAGGAGCCAGTGTGGATCAGCGAGCGCAGGAGTTATGGGTGAACGGGACTTGGTGTGAGTGAGGACATGGACAGCAGAGTTTTCAATTATCTCAAATTTATGGAGGGTAGGGTGTGTACCAGTCAGGATTGTGTTAAAATATTCAAGTTTAAAGGGAACAGTTGCACAAATGTAAGTTTCAGAAGCAGATGAACTAGGGCAGGGGCAATGTCAGGCAATATTACTTCAGTGGAAATAGACAGTCTTAATGATAGTGTAGATATGTAGTCGGAAACTCATCTTCTAGGGAAATATGACACTAAGGTTGTAAATAGTCTGCATTAACTTCACACATTGTGTCCCCAATCGCACTGCAGAAACTCAGTAAGACTCCTTCAACAGCAACTTTCAAACCTGCCACGAGGAAATGGAATGGAGGGAGGAACTCAGGAAAATTACAATCACCAGCGAAGTGGTATTGAACACTTGATTATCGAAGCTGCAGGCGGACAAATCCCCAAATCCTGATGGACTTCATCCTCGGGTCTTGAAAGAAGTGGCTAGTGAGATAGTTGATGTGTTGGTTTTAATTATCCAACACACCCTGGATTCGGGGAAGGTTCCATTAGATTGGAAAATGTAACTCCTTTATTCAAAAAGGGAGGGAGACAGAAAACAGGAAACAACAGGCCAGTTAGCTTAACATCTGTCATAGGGAAAGCATTAGAAGCTACTACTAAAGATATTATAGCAGGGCACTTAAAACATTTCAGACTAATTAGACAGAGTCAACATGGTTTTGTGTAGGGAAATCATGTTTAACCAATTTATTGGAGTTCTTTGAAGGAGTCACATGTGATGTGGAGGAAGGAGAACCTGTGGAAGTACAGTGCTTAGTTTCCAGGAGTCATTTGATAAGTCAAGGTTATTGTGAAAAATAAAAAAAACTCATGGTGTAGAGGGTATCATGTTAACATGGATTGAAGATTGGCTAGCTAACAGGAAACAGAGGCTAGCCATAAATGGGTCTCTTTCTGATTGGCGGGATGTAATGAGTGGTGTGCCACAGGGATCAGTGCTGGGGCCTCAACTTTTCACAATTTATATTCAAGACTTGGATGAAGGGGCAGAAGGGATGGTTGCTAAATTTCAAACAACACAAAGATAGGTAGGAAAGTAAGTTGTGAAGAGGACTTAAGAAGGCTACAAAGTGACATAGATAGATTAAGTGAGTGGGCAAAGATCTGGCTAATGGTGTGTAATGTGAGGAAATTTGAAATAGACCACTTTGGCAGGAAGAATAAAAAAAACGTACGTTATCTAAATGGTGAGAGGTTACAGAGCTCTGAAATTTAGAAGGATCTGGGTGTCCTAGTGCATGAGTCACAAAAGGCTGGTATGCAGGTCCAGCAAGTAATCAGGAAAACGAAGAGAATGTTATTTTTTAATTGTGAGGAGAATTGATCACAAAAGTAGGGAGGTTATGCTTCAGTTATACACGGCACTGGTGAGACCTGGAGTCCTAAGTACAAAATGGCCTCCTTGTTTAAGGAAGGATGTAAATGAAGCAGTTCAGAGGTTTACCAGACTAATGCCAGGAATGGGTGAGTTGCCTTGTCAGGAAAGGTTAGACTTGTATCCACTGGAATTTAGAAGAATAAGAGGCAACTTGATTGAAACCTTCAAGATCTTGAAGGTTCTTGACAGAGTGGATGTAGAAAGGATGTTTCATCTTGTGGGAAAATCTATAACTAGGTGTCACTGTTTAAAAATAAGGGGTCGCTCATTTAAGACAGAGATGAAGAGTTTATTTTTCTCTCAGAGGGTCGTGAGTCTTTGCAACTCTCTTCCACAAAAGGAAGCAGACTCTATGAATATTTTTGAAGGCAGAGCTAGATAGATCCTTGATAAGCAAGGGGGTGAAAGGCTATCAGGGGGTAATTGGGAATGTGGAGTTGAGGTTACAATCACATCAGCTGTGATCTTATTGAATGGAGGAGTAGGCTCAGGGGCCAAGTGGCCTCACTCCTGCTCCTAATGCGTATGTTCGTATGTAGAAGAATAAGAGCAGCAGGCACATGGGAGCACCAACACCTGGAAGTTCCCCTCCAAGACACTCACCATCCTGACTTGGAAATATCTCACCGTTCCTTCACTGGAAATTTCTGCTCATCCAGTGCTGGATGACAGACAAGTCAGGATGGTGTGTGAGTTGGAGGGGAACTTGAAGGTGACGGTGTTCACACACACCTGTTACCCTGGTCCTTCTAGGTGGTGGAAGTTGAGGGTTTGGGAGATTCTGTCAAAGTTCTGGTCGAGATGGAGATGTATAAAATCTCTCTCATTTCACCCCCAGCCTCTGTCAGAGTGTCAAGAGTCTTATATAAGTCCATGCAGGGTGGCAGGTTCCCTTCCCTGAAGGTCATTAGTGAACCAGTTAGCTTCTTATGACAATCCAGCAGTTTTCACGGTCACTTTTTCCTAGTGCCGGCTCCACAAATTAGCAGATTCATTCAGCTCAGTTTCACAACCTACCTTTGTGTTTTTGTGGGTTCTCTCTCACTCCCTTTTTTCTGTTTTAAATCAATTTCATAGGCTATTAGAAGGAGCGGGTTTGCACTCAGAAAGCTCAAATGAAACATCATATCAGAGTCGTCCAATTTATTGTAACCTGAACACCATCAGATTTTGAACATGGAAGGAAAAAGCACCAGTCACATTGGGGAGAAACCGTACACGTGTTCTTTTTGTGGGCAAGGCTTCAGCCGATCATCTGGCCTGTCGAGACACAAGCACAGTCACACTGGGGAGAAACCGTGGAAATGTGGGGATTGTGAGGAAGGATTCAGTTACCTGTCTGAGCTGGAAATTCACCAACGCAGCCACACCGGGGAGACGCCATTAACATGCTCCACGTGTGGGAAGGGATTCATTCATTCATCCAGCCTACTGATACACCAGCGAGTTCACTCTGGGGAGAGGCCTTTCACCTGCTCTGAGTGTGGGAAGGGATTCATTCAGTCATCCCACCTCATGACACATCAGCGAGTTCACACTGGGGATAGACCTTTTAAATGCCCAGACTGCGGAAAGTGTTATAAATGTTCAGGTGAACTGATGTCCCATCAACGGGTTCACACCAATGAGAGACCGTTCAGGTGCTTTCACTGCGGGACTGGGTTCAGGCGATCATCTCAACTCACTGTACACCAGCGACTTCACACTGGAGAGAGGCCATTCACCTGCTCCAAGTGTGGGAAGGGATTTACTCAGTCATCCCACCTTAGAGCACACCAGCGAGTTCACACTAAGGAGAGACCTTTTAAATGCCCAGATTGTGGGAAATGCTATAAAAGTTCCTGGGAACTGATGCTCCATCAACGCATTCACACTGACGAGAGACCATTCAGGTGCTCTCACTGTGGGACTGCGTTCAAGCAATCATCTCAACTCACTGTACACCAGCGAATTCACACTGGGGAGAGGCCGTTCACCTGCAGTGAGTGTGGAAAGAGATTCAGTCAGAAATCCAACCTTCTGAGTCACCAACAAGTTCACAAGTGACTGCCGGAGTTGGATTTTGCTCTTAATCATGTCTAGGATGCAGCCATGTTCATCGGGGTCTTTTTCTGCTGATGTTATTAAGTTCCAGCCTGGTTATAGATTTTAATATGTGAATAAAAGTCAAATAAATCAGCTTTGTAAACAAATAGGCTGAAAAGTCTTCTTAATATTTCTAACACGGGTTAGTTCCTTGATTGGCACCCCATCCACCACTGTTAACATTCACTCCCTCCACCACCGACACACAGTGGCAGCAATGTGTACCATCTACATGATGCACTGCAGCAACTCACCAAGACTCCTTCAACAGCTACTTCCGAACGTGCAACCTGTACTGAAAGACAAGGGCAGCAGATAGATGGGAACACCACCACCTGCAAGTTCCTCTCCAAGCCACTCACCATCCTGACTTGGAAATATATCCAGTTCCTTCACTGTCGCTGGGTCAAATTCCTGGAACTCCCTCCCTAACAGCACTGTGGGTGTACCTACACCACATGGACTACAGCGGTTCAACAAGGCAGCTCACCACCACCACCACCTCAAGGGCAATTAGGGATGGGTAATAGATGCTGGGCTTAGCCAGTGAAACCCACATCCTGTGAACGAATAAAAAAAGTGCTCTCCCTCTTCCCAGTCTCCTCCATCCTCACCTCCAACCACAAGTGTGAGGAACTCATGCAGCTTTTGTCACGGAGATGGAGACAATCTGATCAGCTGCCTCTGCTGCTTTCCTCCCTTCCACTCGCCCACCGAGCCAATCTGCCTCTAAAGTTCCCCATTGTCAGAGCTCTGAATTCCCATCTTTCTCTAGTTTCTCCCCTATCTCCTGTCAATCCCTGCCGGAGCTCATCATGTCCATGAGACCTGCCTTTTGCTTCTTTCACACTATTCTCAATAAACTGCTGACCACCCAGCTTCTCCCTGTTAGCTGATATCGTTAACAGTTCTCTCTCTCGCTTGGTACTTTTCATCTATCATTAAATCCACCATCATCATCCATCCTAAAAAAACAACCCTTGACCACACCCCCCCACCTGTCCCTGCAAATTACTGCCCCACTTCCAACCTCCATTTCTTCTCCAAAGTCCTTGAACTTGGTGTCCCCCAAGGATCTACCCTTGGCCCCTCCTATTTCTCATCTACATGCTGCCATTTGGTGACATCATCCAAAAGCAACATATTAGTTTTCACATGTACACTGACAACGCCCAGCTCTACCTCACCACCATCCCTCTCCATTCCTCCACTGTTACTAAATTATCAAACTTCTTATCCGACATCCAGTACTGGATGAGCAGAAATTTCCTCCAATTAAAAATTGGGAAGACCAAAGCTATTGCCTTCGGTCACCACTACAAATTCCGTTCCCTAACTACTGAGTCCATCCCTCTCCCTGGGAACTGTCTGAGACTGAAACACACTCTTCACAATCTTGGTGTCAGATTTAAATCCAAAATGACATTCTGACCACATCCACACCATCACGAATACCAGATATTTCAATCTCCATAACGTCGTCAGTCTCTACCCCACCCCCAGCTCATCTGCTGCTGAAACCCTCATCCATGTCCGAGTTACCTTTAGACTGGATGATTCCAATACCTTCCCGACCAGACACTCACATTCACCCTAGCTCCACATAGAAACGTGTGATGACTCAAAACTCTGCTGCCCATGTGCTTTCTCACACCAAGTCCCATTTACCCATCACCCCCTGTGCTCGTTGACCTACATTGGCTCCTGGTCAAGCAACATCTTAATTTAAAAATTCGCATCCTTGTTTTCAAATCCCTCCGTGGACTCATCCGTCCCTATCTCTATAATCTCTAGTTTCACACCCTCTGAGATATCTGCGCTTCTCATTCTGACCTCTTGAACATCCCTGATTTTATTTACTCCACCATTGGTGGCAGGGCCTAGGTAGGAAGCTCTGAAATTCCCTCCCTAAATTCTCCATCTCTCTAAATTAAAGATTCTTGTTCAAATCTGCCTCTCCAATCAATGTTTTGGCCATCCACCTTAATGTTGCCCTATGTGCCAAACATTTCTTTATGAAACTCCTCTGAAGCGCCTTGGGATATTTTATTGCATTAATTGTGTTATATAAATACAAGTTGTTACTGTTTCATATCAACCAGTTTGCACACAGTAAAACGTCATAAGCAGCAATCAGACAAGTGACCAATTAAATCCAGTTTTTTTGGTGGTGTTAGTTAAAACACGAATGTTGGTCCCGCAGCACCAGGAGAACTCCCCTGTGGACAGTATGTGGAGCTGAAAGCTCTTGTGTTCATTTAGAACCATTCACGCCCTAAGAACAGTGCGGGGTGGGGGGAGGCAATGGCATGGTGGCATTGTCACTGGACTAGTAACCCACAGACCCAGGGTAGTGCTCTGGGGACTATAGCAGATGGTGGAATTTGAATTCAGTAAAAATATCTGGAATTAAAAGTCTAATGATGACTATTGTCAATTGTCTGGTTCACTGATGCCCTTTCGGGAAGGAAATCTGCCATCCTTACCTGGTCTGGCCTACATGTAACTGCAGACCTACAGCAATGTGGTTGACTCTTAAATGCCCTCTGAAGTGGCCTAGCAAACCACTCAAGCTGTACCAAAACCACTAAAAACAAGTCAGCACTGTGGGTGTACCTGGACCACAGGGACTGCAGCGGTTTTAAGAAGGCAGCTCACCACCACCTTCTCAAGGGCAATTAGGGATGGGCAATAAATGTTGGCCTACATCCCATGAAAGAATTAAAGAAAACATTAATAATTAGGATCATAATGTATTACTAATCAGGATACTGTTACATTAATAATCAGAATATTATTGCATCAATAATGAGGATCCTATTACATCATTGCTCAGGTTCCTATTACATTAATGATCAGAGTCCAAATACTTTAAGATTCAGGATCCCAACACATTAATAATCAGGATATTATTACATTAATAGTCTGGTGCCTAGGCAATCAATAATCAGATCTTATGGTATAAATAATCAGTGTCCTATTACATTAATAATCAGGACCCTTACAGAATCACAGTGTAGAAGAGGCCCTTTGGCCCATTGAGTCTGCACCGACACGTGAGAAACCCTATTGCATTAATAATCAGGATTCTATTACATTAATAATCAGCTGCCTATTACTTCAATAATCAGGAAATTACTACAATTATCTGGATATTAACGCATTAATAATCAGAATTATTTCAATGATGACACAAAGATAGGTAAGAATGTATGTTGTGAAGGGACGTAAAGAGGCTACAAGGTGACATAGATAGATTAAGTGAGTGGGAAAAGATCTGGCAAATGGAATATAATGTGGGAAAATGTGGAATTGACCATGTTGGCAGGAAGAATAAAAAAGAAGCAGATTATCTAAATGGTGAGAGATTGCAGAGCTCTGAGATTCAGAGGGATCTGGGTGTCCTAGTGCATGAATCACAAAAGGCTAATATGCAGGTACAGCAAGTAATTAGGAAAGCTAATAGAATGTTATCATTTATTGTGAGGGAATTGAATACAAAAGTAGGGCAGTTGTACTTCATTGTACAGGACACTAATGAGACCACATCTGGACTGCTGTGTACAGTACTGGTCTCCTTATTTAAGGAAAGATGCTAATACTTTAGAAACAGTTCAGAGAAGGTTAACTAAAATAATACCAGTAAGGGGTGGGTTGTCTTATGAGGAAAGACTGGACAGGCTAGACTTGTATCTGCTGGAGTTTCGAAGAGTAAGAGGTGACTTGATTGAAACATATAAGATGCTGGGGGATCTTGACAGGGTAGTTGTGGAGAGGATGTTTACTCTTGTGGGAGATACTAGAACTAGGGGTCACTGTTTAAAAATAAGGGGTCACCCATTTAAGGCAGAGATGAGAAGAATTTTTTTCTCAGAAGGTCGTGAGTCTTTGGAACTCCCTTTCTCAAAAGGCAGAGGAAGCAGAATCTTTGAATGTTTTCAAGGAGAAGTAGATAGGTTCTTGATAAGGGGGTGAAAGGATATCTGGGGTAGGCAGGAGGTTACAGTCAGGTCAGCCTTGATCTTATTGATTGGTGGAGTAGGCTCAAAGTGCTGAGTGGCCCATTCCTGCTCCTTATTCGTATGTTCGAATGTCATTAATAATCAGAGTTCTGTGGCTTCAATAATCAGAATCCAATTACATTCAAGTCATTTTCCAATTGTTTCAATAATCAGGATCCTATAAGGTGAATAATCAGGATGCTATTACATTAATAATCAGAGTTCAAATACGCTAATAATCCTCCTCCCCCCCGACTCAATAGCTGAAGCCCCGTCCCCACCCCGCACAATAACTCTTGTCCCCTCAAATTTTTACTCTGGGGTCACACGAAGTCTGAGGCATTAAAATGGGGTCACACCAGGAAAAAGTTTGGGAAGCTCTGATTTAACAACCCCTTTCTGGACTTTAAATGTACTTATCTCATGACTCATCTCATCATCAACATCACATCTCCCTGTTCCATCTCTCTGATAGAAGTTATTGTTATTCATGGTGATCAGGTGTCATTGTGGGCTGTTGTTTTCGGTGTAGGCGTCTGTTTCACTCCATTCTTCACCCTGAACCCGTCAGAAGTGATGCCGTCAAACTGTACAGTCACTGCACGTTGTCATGAAAGGAGTGGATGAGACTGAGCAGCTTTGGGGGACAGTCAATTTTCTCCCAAATCTTGTAAAGTCCTGTCCTGCTGATATCAAATGCTTTACTGAGATCTACAATAGGAAGGTAAAGTTCCCTACACTTCTCTTGTATGGTGTATGGAGAAGATCATGGTTGCTGTAGATCTGGCAGCACAGAAACCGCACTATATTTCTGGATACACTCAGTCTGCAAGTAGATGAAGTTTTTTTTTACATTCGTTCATGGGCATCGCTGGCTTGGCAAACATTTATTGCCCATCCCGAATTGCCCTTGTTCAAAGGGCATTTCAAAGTCAACCACATTGCTGTGGGTCTGGAGTCACACGTAGGCCAGACCAGGTAAGGACAGCAAGGTTTCCTTTTCTAAAGGACATTAGTGAACCAGATGGGTTTTCACAACAATCGACAATAGTTTCA
Source organism: Carcharodon carcharias (assembly GCF_017639515.1). NCBI lineage: Eukaryota > Metazoa > Chordata > Chondrichthyes > Lamniformes > Lamnidae > Carcharodon > Carcharodon carcharias. The sequence goes on from NC_054493.1 coordinate 16,618,751, forward strand.
TGGTCATCATTAGATTTTTAATTCCAGATTTTAATTGAACTCAAATTCTACCATCTGCCATGGCAGGATTCAAACCCAGGTCCCCAGAGCATTACCCTGGTCACTAGTCCAGCAACAATACCATTACGTCATTGCCCACCCCCCCACCCCCTTTTAAGCATGATGCTAGTGAAAATCTTCCTTGTGACACTAAGGAGTGAGAGGCCGCTGTAGTTCTTGCAATCTCCTCTGTCACCTTTGCTTTTGTTTATTGTGATGATTTTTGTGTCACACGTGTCCTGTGGAACAGATCCTACTTCCCAACAGAGAAGGAGGTCATGACATTGTGGCAGTAGATGGGACTTTCCGTGCTTCAGTAGTTCAGCTGGAATTCCATCCTTCCCAGGTGCCTTACTGCTTGCTGAACAATAAATGGCCTTTTTCAGCTCAAGTGATGAGGATTCGCATCTAACTCAACCCTGACAGGAAGCTGCAGGAGAGAGTCAAACAGAGACTGGAAGATTTCTGTCTCACTGGGTACAGCTCAGAGTAATGTTCAGCCCAGCAGGACATCTGTTTACTTCTGTCGGTGAATACTTCACCATCTGTCGATTTCAGGGGGGCAACTTTGGTGATGGTCAGACCAAGCGCCCTCTTGATCCCATCATGCACTGCACATAGATTTCCACTGTCACAGGCAGTTTGGATTTCTTGGTGTCGGCTATTCCAGTGTTTATTTGCACAGTATCTCCCTGCCTTTTGCATGACTGTCTTGGATAACTTTAAGTCATGCAGTGTTCTAACTGTTGGGTCTCAAACCAGTCTTTGTTGTGGGTTCCACCTTTACCAAATGTTGCTGCTGCTGTGTCAGAAATTATTGAAATCAGCAACTTCCAAACTTCATCAATATCAATGTTGATTGATGAAGCTTTTCTTGATGTGCCTGTAAAATATTTTTACTGTCTTGTTTGATGTTCCTTCAAAACTTAAATTCATAATGGAGGTGCTACTGTGAAGAACGTGTAAGTCAGTAAGAATTGTCAACAAGGATTAATCAGCACTTTCTAATTGGAAATGTTAATCAGTGGAGCTTTTCAGACACTGAATTTTAGATTTTGCACCAAAGATCAAGTTAGGGTTGAAGTAAATGTTCATAATTTTATTGTAAATGAGTTCCTTTTGAGAGTTCTGGAATTAAGGGGAAAGTTCACAGATGGTGCTTTTAAAAAGGGACACTGCAGCCCCGAATATCAGTGACATCTCCAGAATGTTAAACTCCAGCCAGTTCTAGGGATTGTTAATTATAGAAACAAGCCATATATTGTCAGACTATCAATCCTGGATGTGATTAACAGCAGCAATAACTGCAGAATCCAATCTTTGCTGTCATTTATGAACTCGCTGATGCATCAACAGGCTGGATGACCAATGGAATCCCTTCCCACACACAGAGCAGGTGAACGGTTTCTCCCCAGTGTGAACTCGCTGGTGTGCTTTGAGGTTGCCTGCATGCCTGAATCTCTTTCCACAAGAAGTGCAGCTGAATGGCCTCTCCTCAGTGTGAACTCGCTGGTGTATCAGGCAGTGGGATGACTGGGAGAATCCCTTCCCACACACAGAGCAGGTGAATGGTTTCTCCCCAGTGTGAACTCGCTGGTGTGCCGTGAGTTCGGATGATGATCTTAATCTTTTTCCACAGTAAGTGCAACTGAAAGGCCTCTCCTCAGTGTGAATTCGCTGGTGTACCACCAGGTTGGCTGACTGAGTGAATCCCTTCCCACATACTGAGCAAGTGAATGGCCTCTCCCCTGTATGAATTCGCTGGTGTTTCAGCAGGTCAGAGGAGACAGTGAATCTCTTCCCACACACAGAGCAGGTGAACAATCTCTCTCCAGTGTGAATTCGCTGGTGTTTACTGAGATGGGATGAATGCCTGAAGCTCTTTCCACAGGAAGTGCAGCTGAATGGTCTCTCCTCAGTGTGACTTCGCTGGTGGGACATGAGACAGGCTGACTGAGTAAATCCCTTTCCACACACGGAACAGGTGAACGGCCTCTCCCCAGTGTGACTGCGTTGATGGTTTTCTAGCTGGTATCGAGAATTGAATCCTTTACCACAGTCCTCACATTTCCATGGCCTCTCCCCAGTGTGACTGTGTCGATGGTATTCCAGCCGGGATGGATAGTTGAATCCCTTCCCGCAGTCCTCACATTTCCATGGTTTCTCCATGGTACCTGTGTCCTTGTGTCTCTCCAGGTTGGACAATCAGTTGAAGCCTCATTCACACACAAACACGTGTACAGTTTCTCCCCAATGTGAATTGTGCAATTTTCTTTTTCAGGCTATGTAACTGGTTAAAGTTCTTACCACGGTCAGTGCACTGGAACACCCTCATTTGGGTGTCTGTGTCTCGGTGTTTTTCCAGTCACACTGATGTTTGAAATCTTTTCCCACAGACAGAAGAGAGAAACATTCCTTCTTCCACATTTGAAGGCTGATGATATGAGATCCTGATGAATCAAGTGCCTCTGTCAGATGTTGATGTGATATTTGGTTTGAAGTTCCTGTCTGTAAATCCTCCCCTTCCAATATCCTGTAAAAGGAGTTTACACAAGCCATCAATGTAGGTACAGGATAGAAATTCAGAACAGACAATTCTAGTTTCTATGGAACATTTTTTCCTCTCTTGTTCCCCCAAAGCTGTAAATCCCCACCCCACACACTCTCCCTCCTTCCTGGGCTGAAATCCAAACCCATCTCCAACATTTCTTTCATCCACTCCCAGTTTTCTTTCTCCCTCCCTCCCTCTCCTCTGCCTGGGTTCAGTTCTCCAGCTCCTGTCTGCAGACTGACAATAAAATCAATCATTTTCTCTCCGCTTAACTGGAAGCCCGAAGCCCCGCCCATTCTCTGACTCGTCAACATGACCCCGCATACGCACTGATCCCCGCTGAAACAAAATGGAAGCCATTAATCTGGGCCTGTTCGCGGGTGAAATCCTGGAGCTTCAAACGCAGGATTTGCAGGTTCCTATTCGAGGCTGCAACTTACACCAGGTATTTACAAACCATCCCGTCCACTCTCCGGTTCCATCGCTCCCTTCGCCGCCGCTTTCTGCTTAGCGACTGCAGTGATGAGAAACAAACAGCTCCCTATCACCGAGACTCACATTGCGCATGCTCCCATCCAGGTGCGCCTGCGCACTGGTCCCTTGTGGAGTGGATAGGGACATTCTCCACCGCGGGGAATGTTGGGTAAAAAGGACGACATTGACTATCCAAATTAGCTAATCGTCATATACTTGATCTGATGGGGAGATTGGGACGGCTAGGGCGGGAGGCGTGGGGTCCTTGGTGAGGGTTATCAATACACTTGTTAACCAAATTATGCAGAAACCCAAGTGCACAGACCCTCCATTATCCACTGGAAATAAGGGGAATGGAAATTGGTGAGGAATCGAGAGCCCCCAAAAGCAGCAGCAACAACACCAGAATCCAACCCCTGAACTCACATGTGAACTCAGCAGAGAGGTGACTCAGTGAATCGATTCAATGAGTAACTGTCAGGATTGCATTCATGTGGATATTCAAGGTGATGCATTTTAGTTATGCTGGCACATATCAATAAAACAGAGATATCCTGGAAACAGGTTGCAGCTCCTTTCATTTCAAGCATGACAGTATGTAGGTGTGAATGAATAAAAAACAATTAAATGTCTCTGTCAGATCTTGATGTGATGTTTGGTTTGAGATTCTGGCCTGGAAATCTTTCCCTTCTAACCTCCTGTAAAAGGAGTTTCTAAAATCCATCCCTGTCAGTCCAGGATAGAAACTCACAACATTCTTGCCCCATACCTGGTCCAAGATGACCATGCATGCACCCTGCTGCAAATTGCCCATGATAAAGATGGTGCTGTGAACCTGGGCCTGTCACTGGAAGAAACCCTCAGGCTGCTGCCACATGAAGGCGTGATGCTAGAACCCTATTCGGGGCTTGTACCCTTCATCGTGTTTATGAAGCCTCCCTGTCCACCCGCCTGTTCTATCATTCCCTTTGCTCTTTTACCAGCTTCAGATATGACAAACAAGCCACTCTCCACTTACACGGCAGACGCTCCAAACACTGGGTGGCACTGTACCTGCACACTGCTCTCCTGTGGTGTTGATAGGAGACATTCTCCACTGGGTGGCACTGCACCTGCACACTGCTCTCATGTGGTGTGGATAGGGTACATTCTCCCCCTCAGGTAATGCTGGGTAACTTGAGTCACTCTTGACAAGTCTGCATGTGTCTGCAATTTAGTCTCCAAAACACTGCAATAATTTCCACGCAGTAAAAATTGAAGTGCACATATTTTACAAATGTAAATCTCGCTCTGATAAATGGTCCATCTCATGGTTTCACACCCATAAGGTTTAAAACAGCAGATTTTCTGGATCAATCTGATCTGCGCTTTGTTAGATCTGTTTGAAAGATAACATAAATTGGAATTCTTTGTGCATATCATATTGTTACCTCAAACATATTTATTTTAGTCAAATACCTTGCAGCTGATTGTCCCCCAGGCTGATTTATTCTAACAATCTTTCTCAGTTTTGTTCCACTCCTGCATTCAGCATTCCTCACTGTTATTTATCTTTCGATATTTTCCTTATTATTTACTTCAATACTGTTTTTTTTCTGAATCTGTTTCCATCTGCATCCACTGCAACTGTTCAGTCTATGTCCCAAAGTTGGTAAGTTTGTAAGAGGTGTCATGCAGCCTGATGTCTCTAACACTATTTAAGGTGGTGGGGGAAGATTACTGAGTGCAAACCATATTCACACCATCAGTTTAACGTCAGAAAATTCCATTTGGAGCTTCTATGTTGCAGCAAGTATTCACTCTGAAGGAATCACATTGGAAATATTAACCATTCAGGTAAGTTTATACGGTCAAATGTTTTTCTCCAAGACCTGAGAAACCAAAATGATGTCCCAAAGTTCAGAACTGCCCGATGAACATTGGCTTTTCAGCCAATATAAACAATGCACTATTTCTGTCCGATCCTCAGCACTGCTCCCATTCTCACCCTGCTCTTTAGTGCCTCCCCATGTCATTGCTGACTGCTGCATGCAGTGGCTGCTCTATCGAGTGATTAAACACGGCTCCGCCCTGTGTGCAGGAATTCCTTTCTACACGGTGCAGTGGCTTTCAGCCCCTTAAAGCATATCAGAAAGACAATAAGAGATGGTAAATGGTATTGAAGGGGGAGGACATGGGAGCTGGGGTGAGAGAGGAAGGTGCCAGTACAAAATTGGAGGGAGGGAGGGGGAAGGAAAGAGTGTCAGTGTTTGAACCCCTCTGACATAGACTTTTCTGCTCCTCAGAAATAACTGCAAACTCAAAGTGTTTTGATCCAAGAAGATGCCGTACAGTGGAAGTACACAAGTCCAAATCCAGACCCGACTGAATCCTGTATCTCAGCAATGCTGAGCATAGAGAAATGGAATAAAGGACATGGATCTCTTTACTTGGAGAGAGAAAATGAGAAGAAGGTCCCTGCCAGGCTGCTGTCACAGACACACTCACTGCTGAATGTCCAGCTGGGACTGGGAGAGTCCCATTCTGGGACCAGACTGCTTTCTTATTCTCTTAGCCATAGGAGCTGTCTGCTTTTGGAGTGATTGTCAGGGGAGGAAAATGTGGCACAGCAAAGAGGACGTGTGTCCTCTCCAGAGGGAAACTAGGCAACAGGGCGTGTGTCTTCTCTGGATTAATCCAGGTAACAGGATGTGTGTCCAACTCGGAAGGAAACCTACTCTCAAAGAAAATCAAGTATGTTGGAATTTAAGTGTGTTCATTCGCAGTGTTTGCATATTGATGAGCAGTAATGAGCGCTTTTGATTTTAATTTTGACAATAAGTACAAACACAAGACATGTGAAACTGCTGGCTACTTCAATCAGTGCTGCAGCTGCTGAAAGGTTAACCATACTGAGGTTTGTGTAAAAAGCTGACAGACGTGTTGACCTGAAGTGTGATCTCTCAATCCTGGAGTCTGTTTCTGTCTTGTTGAAATTCCCTCTTTCTGTTTCCTGGTATCAGAAATAGAAATCAAAGGGGGATGATGCCCCCAATCTGTTCATCAACTGTTTGACACCTTTCAATGCATTTCCTTTCTTAATTTACAAAGATCCCAACTCCATTTGTTAACAATGGATTGCAAGTCTATCAGTCTTTATTGAGACTGTCAGTCAGTGTGTGTGGACTGTGTTAGACAACAGTCCCAATATCTTACCTACAGAAGTGTTAGAAATTTGAAAAGAGTGGTGGGGCAGAGACTGTCATCACATCTGAAAAGTGCTTGGATTGATACTTGATGTGCTGTAATCTACAAGGTTACAGACCACAAGGTGGAAAGTGGGATTGGGCTGGCACTGACATGATGGGCCATATGGCCTCCTTCTGTCCTGTAAACTTTCATTTTCAGTTTCTATCATTAAATATATTGAAGCTTGAGACAGACAGAATTTTGGTCTCTCGGGGAACTGAGGGTTATGAGGAATGGGCAGGCAAGTGGATTTGAGGCTGAAATCAGCCATGATCGTATTGAATGGCAGAGCAGGCATGACAGGTCGTCCAGTCTAATCCTGCTCCTATCCCTTATGTTCTTACAACAGCGCTGTCTGCTTTCATCAAACACTGATTTATTTGACAGATATCCAGAACGTTAAACTCCAACCCAGTTACAGGTGTTACTAACAACACAAAACAAGGGAATTATTAACAGCAGAGTCCAACCTCTGCAGTCACTTGTGAACTCGCTGGTGTGTCAGCAAGTGAGACGATCGAGAAAATCTCTTACCACACACAGAGCAGGTGAATGGCCTCTCCCCAGTGTGAACTTGCTGGTGTCTCAGCAGGTTCGATGACTGAGAAAACCCCTTCCCACACAAAGAGCAGGTGAATATCTTCTCCCCTGTGTGAACCCGCTGATGTGTCACCAGGTTGGATGATGAATTAAATCCCTTCCCACACACGGAGCAGGTGTACGGCCTCTCCCCGGTGTGAACTCGCTGGTGTTGAATGAGGTGAGACGACTGTCTGAATCTCTTCTCACATTGAGAACAACTGAACGGTCTCTCATCAGTGTGAACAAGCTGGTGTTTAATTAGATCCGGTGAGATTTTAAAGCTTTTCCCACAGTCAGAGCATTTAAAAGGCCTCTCGTCAGTGTGAACTCGCTGGTGTAACTGAAGGCTGGACATCAGAGTGAATCCCTTCCCACACACGGAGCAGGTGTACGGTCTCTCCCCTGTGTGAGTGCGTCGATGAGCTTCCAGCTGGGATGGGCAAATGAATCCCTTCCCACAGTCCCCACATTTCCACGGTTTCCCCGTGGTGCAGGTCTACTTGTGTCTCTCTAGGTTGGACGATCAGTTAAAGCTTTGTTCACACTGTACATATGTACGGTTTCTCCCCACTGTGAATGGTGTGATGTTTTTCAGGCTGCGTAACTGGTTAAAGCTCTTTCCACAGTCAGTTCACTGGAACACTCTCACTCGGGTGTGTGTGTCTCAGTAATTTTCCAGTCACACTGATCTTTGAAATGTTCTCCCACAGACAGAACAAACATTTCTCTTTCCACATTCAATGACCAATGATATTCAGGTCCTGATGAATCGAGTGAATCTGTCAGATCTCAGTGTGATGTTTAGTTTGAGGTCCCTGTCTGTAAATCATCTCCTTCTAATATCCTGTAATCAAGGTTTACAAAAGTTATCACTGTCACTTCAGGATAGAAATTGAGAACAGAGAATTCTAGTTTCTATGGAACATTTTTTTTTCTCTTGTTCCCCCAAACATGTTGTCCAATGAAACAAAAAGAGCCCAAAATCAGAAACAAAGTCCCAAAGAGAGCCAAGAGAACCTTCTTAACTAACCAGAATGTTGTTTCCTGTGTCTGAGACACTCTGTACCCTGCGATACCCACTGGTGATGGAAGGTACCAACTGTACCGATAGACACTGCATGCTACCTCTCCAGGGCCACATGGACCTGGACAAGTGCATGGAAGAGAGGCCAGCAGCCTCTTATGGGGAAGGCAAGAAAGTAGAGTTATGGCCCCAATCCGTTCAGCCATGATTGCGTTCAATGGCGGAGCAGGTTCGATGGGCCGATTGGCCTTCTCCTGCTCTTATTTCTTATGCTTAGTTCAGACAGTGTGACTATCCCCCTCCATGGGCCATGCTCATCCAGGTGCTATAAATTGCTGTTTTAACCAGGCCCAACAGCAGGCCCAGGAGAAGGTTCTCCAACTTACCCACCCTCTTCCACACTGAGCAGCCTAAGATTAGGAGCATGGGGCTGAAGTGTAACCAAAAGTTGAAGGGCAGCCCCTTCAGGGACTGCAACCTCTCCAAGTGAATATATACATGGTCCATGGACTCTTCTTGGCTGCAAACATCACCTGCAGCCTGAGAGTGGGTAAAGTTGTTTAAAAACCTGTTGTCCAGGATACCTCAGCTCCCAGGCAGTAGGACCCTGCAGTGTACAAGTGAAAACTAACATGGTGCTTTTGGATGATGTCACCTAGTGGCAGCAAGAAGATGAGGAATAGGAAGGACCAAGGATAGATCCTTGGGGGACACCAAGTTCAAGAACTTTGGAGATGAAAGGGAGGTTGGAGAGGGGATGGGTAGTGTGTGAGGACATGGGGTCAAGAGTTGTTTTTTCTCAGGATGGTGATGATGGTGGATTTAAAAGTGAGGGGGACAGTACCAGAGGAGAAAGAGAACCACTAACAATATCAGGTACCATGGAGAAGCTGGATGGTCAGCAGTTTAGTGGGAATAGGGTCAAGGGAGTAGAAGGTCTCACGGACATGATGAGTTCTGACAGGGAATGACGGGAGATAGGAGAGAAACTGGAGAAAGATATGATTTCAGAGCTCAGACAGAGCAGAACTTTGGAGGTAGTTTGGCCTGGTGGGCTAGGGGAAGGGAGGGATGTGGCTGGGGCAGCAGACACAGCTTAATCTCAGTGACTAAAAAGTCCTTGAGCTCCTCGCACTTGTTGCTGGAGAAGGAGGAGGAGACAGGGGAGAGCGAGAGCTCTTGAAAAGGAGTTAGCTTGTTTTAGAGATATTGAAGAGATTTGCCAGACTGTGTCTGACACAACTACATTTTATCGAATTGTGTTCAGAATATTAACACCTGTAACTGGGCTGGAGTTTATTAACATCAACAGAAACAGACCCTGATGAACATGGTGGTGTCCTGATGTGATTAACAGCAAAACCCAACTCCTGCAGTCATTTGTGAACTCGCTGGTGCTCCAGGAGGTTGGATTTCTGAATGAATCTCTTCCCAAACTCTGACCAGGTGAATGGCCTGTCCCCAGTGTGAATTCGCTGGTGTACAGTGAGTTGAGACGATCGCCTGAACCCAGTCCCGCAGTGAGAGCACCTGAATGGTCTCTCATCAGTGTGAACATGTTGATAGGACATCAGTTCCCTGGAACTTTTATAGCACTTCCCACAGTCTGCGCATTTAAAAGGTCTTCCCTCACTGTGAACACGTTGATGGGACATTAGATTGCTGGAGCTTTTTCAGCACTTCCCGCAATCTGAGCATTTCAAAGTTCTCTCATCAGTGTGAACTTGCTGGTGAGCCATGAGGTGGGATGACCGAGTGAATCCCTTCTCGCACGCAGAGCAGGTGAACGGCCTCTCCCCAGTGTGAATTCGCTGGTGTTCAGTGAGTTGAGATGACCACCTGAACCCAATCCCACAGTGAGAGCACCTGAACGGTCTCTCATCAGTGTGAACACGTTGATGGGACATCAGTTCCCTGGAACCTTTATAGCACTTCTCGCAGTCTGGCATTTAAAAGGTCTCTCGTCAGTGTGAACTCGCTGGTGTATCAGCAGAGCGGATAACTCAGTGAATCCCTTCTCACACTCGGAGCAGGTGAACGGCCTCTCCCCAGTGTGACTGTGTAGGTGAATTTCCAGCTCAGATGGATAACTGAATCTTTCCTCACAGTCCCCACATTCCCACGGATTCTCTCCACTGTGACTGCACTTGTGTTTCAACAGGACAGACAATTGCCTGAAGCCTCGTCCACACAGAGAACATGAGTACGGTTTCTCCTCAATGTGAATAGTACTTTTTCCTTCCATGTTCAAAATCCACTTATATTCAAGTTACATTAAATTGGGCGACTCTGTCAGATCCTGATATGATGTTTGGTTTCAGTTTCCCAACTGCAAATCCTCCCCTTCTAATACCCTGTGAAATTGATTTAAAACAGAAAAAAGGGAGTGAAAGAGAACCCACAAAAACAGAAAGGCAGGCTGAGAAATTGAGCTGAATGAATCTGGTCATCTGTGGGGCCGGCACTAGGAAAAAGTGACCATGAAAACCGCTGGATTGTCATAAAAGCCCAAATGGGAACCTGCCACCCAGTCTGGGCCTATACTAGACTCCAGCCTCTGTGGGAGTGGAGAGAGAGAAAGAGAGAGAGATGGAAGAGGCAGGGGTGGAGGAGAGAGATTTCCACAACTCAACCAGAAGTTTGACAGAATCTCCCAAACCCTCAACCTCCACCACCTCAAAGGACCAGGGTAGCAGTGTATGCGAACATCATCACCTACAAATTCTGCTCTGACTCACAAACCGTCCTGACTTGTCTGACATCCAGTACTGGATGAGGAGAACTTGCCTCCAATTAAATATTGACAAGACTGAAGCCATTGTCTTCAGTCCCCGCTACAAACTTCACTTCCTAGCCACTGACTCCATCCCTCTCCCTGGGAACTGTTTGAGGCTGAACCAGACTGTTCACAACCTCAGTGTCAGGTTTCACCCCAAATTCAGCTTCCAACCACATGACTGCACCATCGCTATTTCCACTGCAATAACATCACCCGACTCCTCTCTAGTGTCAACTCCTCTGCTTCAGAAACTCTCATCCATTCTTTTGTTACCACTGGATTTAACCATCCTAACGCACTGCTGGCCGACCTCCACATTCAAGCTCATGATAATCTTGTTGTGATCCAACAGTCTGCTGTCCATATCCTTACTCATACCAAGCCTTGTTTCACCCATCTCCCCTGTGCTCGCTGACCTACAATGGTTCCTGTTTAAGAAGCACCAAAATTTTAAAATTCTCATCCTCGTTTTCAAATTCCTCCATGTTTGTGATCATCCCCATCTCTGTAATCTCCTCCAACCACATAACCCTCCAAGATCTTTGCGCCAATCTAATTCCAGCCTATTGAACATTCCTGACTTTAATCGCTCCACGATTGGTGGCTGTTCTTTCAGATACCTAGACCCCAAGCTCTGGAATTTCCTCCCTACACCTCTCTCTCTCTCTCTCTACCTCACCTACCTCCTTTAAGACAATCCTTAAAACCTACCTTTTTGGCCAAACTTTTGGTCACCTGCCCTATTGTCTCCTCATATGGCACAGTGTCAAAAGTTGTTTTGTAACATTTCTGTGAAATGCCCTGGAACATCTTATATTAAAGGCATGATACAAATTATCATCATTGGCTTGGACATATATCATTGTTCCTTCATCATCATTGGGTGAATGACCTGTAACTCCTTATCTAACAGCATTGTGGGAGCACCTTCAGCACATGGATAGCAGCAGTTCAAGAAGGTCAAACATCATCTTCTCTAAAGACAACTAGGTACTGGAAAGATATGTTGCTGGTCTTGTTAGTGATGCCCAAATCCCAAGTATAAATTTTTAAAATATGAACATGTGAAATAGATTAAGAGCATCTGCAGAAATACTTGTTCCTAAAACAATATCCTTTTACTGTGTACGGACAGTGTCCGTTTAGTTACCTGATTTCTCCTCAAATCCACCTCCCTTGACAATTTCACATCTGAAATTTTAGGTCCCTACTGGGTTCCAAATTCCTCGGGGTTAAGCCCAGGAGCTTCTCCTCCATCTCCACTCCAGCTCAAACTAATGCAACAAAGCAAAGTGAATTGGACAAGACCCTGGAGAGAAAGAAAAACTGTTGGGCTAAGGGAAGAGGACAGGGGAGGGTGACTAGCTGGTTTTCTCTTCAGAGAGCTAGCATGGGCATGACCGGCTAAATGGCCTCCTTCTCTATTGTGATCATTCTATGACTGCATGAAAAAGGAGCTACCCAGGAGGCCAGGGACCAAACTTTTCCATCACCCTAATATAAACCGACTCTCAATTGGACCATCTCTGTTTCTAGGCTCAGTTCTATGAGCAATGTCTGCAATAAAACAAAAGCAAAAAAATGCAGTTGCTGGAAATCTGAAATAAAAAGAGCAAATGCTGGAAATACTCAGCAGGTCAGGCATTAACTGTGGAGAGAGAATCAGAGTTAACATTTCAGGATGTACAGAATGAATTATTGGGACTAAAAGTGAATCAGAATTAGATGGCCAAAATAAGCTCAGAAGTGGAAAAGAAATGATCTCTAGTGCAGGAAAAACTATTCCTGAATATGGGAAGTTAATACTGGTAAATCAGCAGTGAATAGCCTGGGAGTGGGCAGCAGTAGAAACCTCATTTTGACACAGTTAGTGGAAATAAATAGTACTGGCTCAGTACTGGGTCGCTCATTCCCGGCTTATATCACTGATTCAGACTTAAATGTATGAGTCATGAATAAGAAGTTTGCTGATGAGCTAGATAGATTCTTGAACAACAAGGGGGTTAGAGATTATGGGGATTAGGCAGGAATGGGGAGTTGAGGTTACAATGAGATCAGCCATGACCTTATTAAATGGTGGAGCAGGCTCGAGGGGGCAAGTGGGCTACTCCTGCTTTTTATGTTCGTATTATGCAAAAAATGGCTGTGGTTGACAGTGAGGAAGAAAGTTGTGGCAAAAGATCACACAACAAACGGCAGAATACTGAGAATTGTAGAGAAACACAGAGATCTTGGAGTGCATGTCCACAAATCCCTGAAGGTAGCAGGACAGGTAGATAAGGTGATTAAGAAGGCATAAAGGATAATTACCTCTATTAGCCAAGGCATAGAATATAAGAACAGGGGCATTCTGCTAGAACTGTATAAAACACGTGTTAAGCCACAGCTAGAGTGCTGTGTACAGTACAGGAAGGATGTGATCGCACCAGAGAGAGTACAGAAGAGATTTAGGAAGATGGAGAATGTTAGTTATGAGGAAAGATTGGATAGGCTGGGATTGTTTTCTTCGGAACAGAGGAGGCCAAGTGGAGACCTAAATGAAATGTATAAAATTATGAGACGTCTAGATAGATTGAATAGGAAGGCACTATTCCCCATGCTTCAGTGGCCCATAACTACGGGTGTGGATTTAGGAGTAGTAGGAGGTTTAGGGATTCAAGGGGAATTATTATTCACCCAGAGGGTGGTGGACAGAGAAACCCTAATAACATTTAAAAAGTATTTGGATGTACACTTACCTACAAGGCTACAGAGCAAGATCTGGAAATTGGAATTAAGCTGCATGACTACTAGTTGGTCATCGTGGGCACAACAGGCTGAATGAAATGCAACATGAGCAACAAACTTTAACCAAAACTGGGATAGTAACTCTCACTAATAACACAGGTCAATGATCTAGCCATTTAGCTGTCAAGTATGCTAATATAGTTATTTCAGCAAACGAGTTAATTTGCCTGCATACATCGTAGTGCAACACCAAATTCTTTAACTTTCCCAATGAGATCGATGTAATTAGTCTCAAAAGTAACAAGGGAAAATCATTAAAAGATTCCCAGTCACTCTGATATCTGAAATCTTTTCCCACACAGAACAGACAAAACATTTTACCTTCCACATTCAAAAGCCGATGATATTCATATCCTGATTAATCGAGGGACTCTCAGATCATGACATGATGTTTGGTTCAAGGTTCCCATTAGTAAATCCTCCCCTTCTCGAGTTTCAAAGGAATTTCTCTCGGTCCAGGAAAGAAATTCACAACGTTCTCTCTTCCGACTTAAAAACAAAAAAACTGCGGATGCTGGAAATCCAAAACAAAAACAGAATTACCTGGAAAAACTCAGTAGGTCTGGCAGCATCGGCGGAGAAGAAAAGAGTTGACGTTTCGAGTCCTCATGACCCTTCGACAGCTCTTCCGACTTCCTGTTCCAAAGGGATTGCGCATGCGCATTTCTGCACATCAGCCCTTTAATATGGCGGCCGCGCACGCGCCTTACTGAAGCTTTCCCCAATAAGGATGGCAACCTCGGCCTGTCACCAAGCAAAACATCTCTGCTCCTGCCCCGCTCGGTGCAAATGTCGAACTGTGTCAAAGGTGCTGGAAGAGAGTTCTCAGCCTGCAGCGAATTCCCTAATGATGGCGGACGGTGGTATCCAGAATGCTCCACTGTGTGAATACGGCCTATCGTATTCCATCAGAAGGTCAGTAACGCGCAGACGCGGGAATCCACCACCCATACCGCGCACCACCCCCTCCGGACCCCGCGGAACATGCGCCGCGCGGCTCCAGGCTGGAGCGCAGCCTCAGTGAGAGCGAGCCCTTGGTCTCCTGTTCAGGTCCTTTTGTTGCATCAGTTTGAACCGCAGATGGAGGAGAATCTCAAATAAGAACAGAATACTCCTGGAGATTGGAAATAAAAACGGAAAGCAAGTCTAGCAGCATCTGTGGAAAGAGAAACAGAGTTAACGATTCGAGTCCAATATGAATCTCCCTCAGCCCAACATTTTCTGATGTGAGACCGTCAAGAAGGGATAGACTAGGGGAGATTTGGTTGTCCAACAGACACTGTCCGTACAGCCTGAAAGAGTATTGTTTTAGGAACAAGGGTTATTGAACGTTTTTAATCCGCTCGACAATTATAGAGTCTTAAATTCATTCTGGGGACATGAGCATCGTTAACAAGGCTAACATTGATTGTCAGTTCCCAGCATTATGGTTTGGGCAGCTTCTTGAACTGCTTCAGTCTGTGTAGTGATGGTGCTCCTACAATGGTGTTAGGCAACAGGACAAAAACAGAATTACCTGGAAAAACTCAGCAGGTCTGGCAGCATCGGCGGAGAAGAAAAGAGTTGACGTTTCGAGTCCTCATGACCCTTCAATAGAACTAGGTGAATCCAAGGAAGGGGTGAAATATAAGCTGGTTTAAGGTGTGTGTGTGGGGGGGGGTGCAGAGAGAAGTGGAGGGGGGTTGTGTGGTTGTAGGGACAAACAAGAGTGATAGAAGCAGATCATCAAAATCACTCTTGTTTGTCCCTACAACCACACCAACCCCCTCCACTTCTCTTCCCCCCCCCAACACACACACACACACACCTTAAACCAGCTTATATTTCACCCCTTCCTTGGATTCACCTAGTTCTGTTGAAGGGTCATGAGGACTCGAAACGTCAACTCTTTTCTTCTCCGCCGATGCTGCCAGACCTGCTGAGTTTTTCCAGGTAATTCTGTTTTTGTTTTGGATTTCCAGCATCCGCAGTTTTTTTGTTTTTATGCAACAAGATACTCGTCCAGCATCAGGAAGGAACAGTGATATATATCCAAGTCAGGATAGGGTGTGACTGAGAGGGCAACTGGAGGCAATGGTTTCCCAGGTACCTGCTTCACTTGTCTTTCTAGGTGGTGGACTGGGAGATTCCGTCAAAGTTCTGGTTGAGATGTAGATATATAAAATCCCTCTGAATCTCCTGCTTCCCCTTTCCACCTCTGTCTCTCCTGTTATACAGGCCAGAGTATCCTGTAGGTTCAGACTGGGTGGTGGGTTTCCTTTCCTGAAGGACACTAGTGAACCAGTCAGCTTTCTATTACAACCCAGCAGCTTTCATTGTCACTTTTTTCCTGGTGCTGACCTCACAAAGTCCCAGGTTCATTCAGCTCAGTTTCATAACCTGCCTTTTTGTTTTTGTGGGTTCTCTCACACTCTCTATTTCCTGTTTTAAATTCATTTTACATGTTGTTATAAGGGGAGGATTTACAAACAAGAAGATCAAATCAAAGACCACATCACAATCACCACAAAATTACTTGATTCATTGGCACCTGAGTTGGATTTTGAACACGGAAGCAAAAAGAACCGTTCACAGTGGAGAGAAACTGTATACATGCTGTGTGTGTGGATGAGGCTTCAGTGGATCATCCAGTCTGTCGAGACACAAGTGGAGTCACACCGATGAGAAACCATGTCAACGTACAGACTGTGGGAAGGGATTCAATTACCCATATGAGCTGGAGATTCATCAACACAGTCACACCAGGGAGAGACCATTCACTTGCTCCAAGTGTGGGAAAGGATTCACTC
This sequence comes from Carcharodon carcharias, assembly GCF_017639515.1. Taxonomy (NCBI): domain Eukaryota; kingdom Metazoa; phylum Chordata; class Chondrichthyes; order Lamniformes; family Lamnidae; genus Carcharodon; species Carcharodon carcharias. The sequence goes on from NC_054493.1 coordinate 16,635,004, forward strand.
AGTCATCCACCCTACTGGAACACCAGAGAATTCACAATGTGGAGAGGCCATTCACCTGCTCAGTGTATGGGAAGGGATCCACTGATTTCTCTCTCGTGCTGAGACACCAGCTGGTTCATACCGATGAGAGAAAGTTTAAATGTTGTGACTGTGAAAAAAGCTTCAAACACCCTCTGACACTGAGGGAGTGCCAGAGCATTCACATCAGTTCCACACCATTCAGCTGCGCTCACTGTGGGAAGAGGTTTTGGGGATCTTTCAACCTGCTGAAACACCAGCAAGTTTATACCGGGGAGAGGCTATTCACTTGCTCTGAGTGTGGGAAGGGATTCAATACTTCATCTGCCCTGCTGAAACACCAACAAGTTCTCACTGGTGAGAGGCCATTCACCTGAGTGAGTGAGAGAGAGAGACAAAAGGTGTGTGTAGATTTTGTGTGTTGGTGTGTATGTGTGCTGCTCCTCATTAGCCGCTTTCCAAATCCCTTCCTTTCCACTCACTATTATCCTCAGATAGTTCATAAATTCCTTGTGTGCATCACCTTTCAACAAGCCTATGGTCTCCATTTTAAATACTTCCATCAGTTTTACCAGTAGATAGCAATGGGGTTGCTGTTATCTCAGGAATCAGTTCTGAAAATACTGTTATAAAAGCAAAATACTGCAGACGCTGGTAATTTGAAATCAAAACAGAAAATGCTGGAAAAACTCAGCAGGTCTGACAGCATTCATGGAGTGAGAAACAGAGTTAACTATTCGAGTCCGTATGGCTCTGAAGAAGAGTGAGTCTGTGAGTCTGGTTGTAATACACCAGATCATCTCACCTAACACAGATCCATGCAGTCATCTGAGTCTCATTCCATTGTCCAATGTAGTGAACATACATCAGTTAACTTCTTTGAACCTGATTCAGCACACCCCCTCTACACATACTACAAGAGGTTGTCTTTGGGATCAGTTGTTCCTTTATAGTCTGTGTAGTTCTCAATGATGACAGTATTTATCTTCTCCCTAACCTGTCCTAACCTTTGCGCTGGCTCATTTATGGAAACCAGGTCCTCTTCTTATTCTAATGGTGACATTTCCTGTCCGCCCACTTATTCCTTTAAGTCAGACCTTGAATTGTTTCTACATTGTTTCATCATGTTCCCACATTTCACAAATGTTGAAATGTTTGCTCCACATCCACAGGGTTTCATTTATTTAAAGCCACAAACAGAAAGGTCCAGTTTTCTCCTGGAGTTTGAGACAAATCAGCTTTCAAAATGATGCAGAGTTTGAGCCAATGAGGGAGATCCTGGCTCAGCCCCGCCCCTCATTCACTCCGATTGGCTGGAGGACCAGTCGCACCTGCTCGGTCCTCCAGCTCTGCCCCCTCTTTCTATTGGTCCGGAGCTGCCGTCAATCACTCCCCGGGTCTCGTGATCTGGAGCATGCGCAGTGCGGGTGATGTCTATGGACAGACGCTTGTTTGTCTCATCTTCAGGCGGGAAGGAGGCGGATAAGCGGAGGCAGCGTTAGGGGCAGTGGGTGGGAGGGGAGGCTTCACAAACGCCCAGTGGTACCTCAGCACCCCCAGTAAGAAAGTACCGGGCCCGCCTTTGCACCGAACGGAACGGCAGCTGCGGGCTTACTCCCGGTGCCAGGCCCGAGTGGACAAATGTGGGTTAATGAAGGAAATGCAGCAATGGGTTTGTTAATGAGAAATTATCTTTAACTCACTTTACTGATCCTGGAGCAGGAGGAGAGAATGGTGTCAATTTCTATCCTGGACTGACACTGATGGATTTTAGAAACTCCTTTTACAGAGGGTGAAAAGGGGAAGATTTACAGGCGGGAAAGCCAAACCAAACATCACATTCAGAGCAGACCAGATTCATCAGGACCTGGATATTATCGGCCTTTGAGTGTAAGCAGTGAGTTCCGTGGAGCCTGGGGTGGTAATGTCACTGAGTTAGTAATCCAGAGACCCAGGCTAATAATTTGGGGATAAGGGTTTAAATCCCACGATGGCAGCTGGTGGAATTTAAAAGCTAATCTCATAGATTTTTTTCATCCATTCATGAGATGTGGGTGTCACTGGCTAGGCCAGCATTTATTGCCCACCCCTAATTTCCTTTGTTCAGAGGGCATTTAAGAGCCAACCACATTGCTGTGGGTCTGGAGTCACAAGTAGGCCAGACCAGGTAAGGACTAGCTCTGAAGAAGTCATAATGACTCAAAATGTTAACTCTGTCTTTCTCTCCACAAATGCTATCAGACCTGCTGAGATTTTCCAGCATCTTTTGTTTTTGTTTCAGATTTCCGGCATCCGCAGTGTTTTACCTTTATCAGGTAAGGCAAGCAGAACTCCTTCCATAAAGGACGTTAGTGAATCAGATGGGTAGTGAGCCATGAAACCATTACCGTGACTTTGTTGAAATGGGGAAAGTGTGTGAAACAAGAGAGAAACAAATTTTCCCCAGTAACTAGAATTACCTGCTCTGAATTTTTATCCTGGACTGACCTGTGTAAATTGGTTTTACAGGGTTACAGGGAGTGGATTTCCAGACAGGAAATCAAATCAAACATCACACCCTGATCTGACAGTTAGTCAATTCATCAGAACCTGAATTTCATCGGCTTTTGAATGGAAGGAATAATGTTTGTCTGTTCTGTCTGTGGGAAAAGATTTCAAGCATCAGTGTGACTGGAAAAGCCCTGAGACACACACACCCAAGTGAGAGTGTCCCAGTGCACTGACTGTGGAAAGACCAGTTACCCAGCCTGAAAAAACATCACACCATTCACAGTGCGATAAACTGTTGTGTGTGTGGACAAGGCTTCAACTGATCATCCAACCTAGCAAGACACAAGGACACCAACACTATGGAGAATGTGTGGACTGTGGGAAAGGATTTAGTTACGTGCCTGACTTGAAATTCATTAGCACACTCATACTGCAGAGACCGTTTATCCTATCTGCCGAGACATCAGCATATTCACTCTGATGTGAGAACTTTTAAATGTCCCAACTGTGAGACGAACTTTAACAGTAGCCGTGATCTGCAGGAAAACCAATGCAGTCACACTGGGGAGAGGCCATTCATCTGCTCCGTGTGTGGGAGGGAGTACACTGGGTCATTCATCCTACTGCAGCATCAGCAAGTTTTACACAGCACCGTTCACCTGCCCTGTGTGTGGGAAGGATACGCTCAGTCATCTCATCTCTGAGACACCAAGTAGATCACAAGTGACTGCAAAGGTTTTACAGAGGATTAGAAGAAGAGAATTTATGGAGAGGAAGGTATCTGCTGAACTGACAGTGTCACTCAGTTCATCAGGACCTGGATAGCATTGGCATTTCAATGTGCAAGGAGGAATGCTTGTCTGTTTTATCTATGGGAAAACATTTCAAACTTCAGTCTGACTGGAAAAATACTGAGACACACACACTTGAGTGAGTGTGTTGCAGTGAACTGAATGTAGAAAGAGCTTTAACCAGTTACACAGCCTGAAAAAAACATCACACCATTCACAGTGGGGAGAAACTGTACACGTGTTCTGTGTGTGGATGAGGCTTCAACTGATCATCCAACCTGGAGAGAGACAAGGACACATGCACCATGGAGAAACCGTGGAAATGTGGGGACTGTGGGAAGGGATTCAGTTACCCTTCTGAGCTGGAGATTCATCGACGCAGTCACACCGGGGAGAGGCCATTTACCTGCTCAGGGTGTGGGAAGGGATTCACTCGACTAACCCACCTCACTGCACACCAACTTGTTCACTCTGACATGAGACATTTTAAATGTTCCAACTGTGAGAAGAGCTTTAAAACAAAACAAAATCTGCTGACTCACCAGCGAGTTCATACTGGAGAAAGGCCGTTCACTTGTGCTGAGTGTGGGAAGGGATTCACTCAGTTATCCAGCCTTCTGACACACCAGCGAGTTCACACTGGGGAGAAACCATTTACCTGCCCTGAGTGTGGGAAGGGATTCGCTCAGTCATCCAGCCTTTTGACACACCAGCGAATTCACACTGGGGAGAAACCATTCACCTGCCCTGAATGTGGGATGGCATTCACTCAGTTATGCAAACTGTTGGATCACCAGCGAGTTCACACCGGTGAGAGACCATTCACCTGCTTCGTATGTGGGAAGGGTTTTGCTCAGTCATCCACCTTGCTGAGACACCAACACATTCACACCGGGGTGAGACCGTTCAGCTGCTCTGAGTGTGGGAAGGGATTTACTCAGCTCTCCCACCTCACTTCACACCAACGTGTTCACTATGAAATGAGACCTTTTAAATGTTTCGACTGTGAGAAGAGCTTTAAAGGTAAAATGGATCTGCTGACTCACCAGCGTACTCACACTGGAGAGAGGCCGTACACCTGCTCTGTGTGTGGGAAGGGATTCACTCAGCACTCCCTCCGGCTGAAACACCAGCGAGTTCACACTGGAGAGAAACCATTCATCTGCTCCATGTGTGGGAAGGGATTCACTCGTTCATTCACCCTGCAGACACACCAGCGAGTTCACAAGTTGCAGGAGTTGGATTCTGCAGTTATTGCTGCTGTTAATCACAACCAGGATTGAACCATGTTCATTCTGAAAGTTGGAGTTTGTTTCAGTTAAAGTTAATAATCCCTGTAACTGGGCTGGAGTTTAGTATTCTGGATATACGTTAAATAAATCAGCTTTGTGTCAAACAATGTTCACAACCTTGATTTGTCTAAGAGGAGACTGGTTGATGTCCTGTTACTGACTCTTCCATTTTTGGACCCTTTCTCCTCTGTTTGGGATGATGTGATAAACCAAAGAGTAGAGACAAGGCAAGAGAGTGAGGTACAAATATCGGAAATGATAAACAAACCATGACAGGAACAGCCAGAGTACCAATCTAAGAGTAAATCAGAAAATAAGGCTAGATGCTGCAAAAATAATAAAAGGAAAAATCTCTGTATCTAAACACGTAGCATTCCAAACAAAACAGATGAGCTGACAGGGCAAATAGAAATAAATAAATATGATCTGATAGCCATTACAGAGACATGCCTACAGGATGACATAGATTGGGACCTGAATTTTTTAAATACATTCATGGGATGTGGCTGTCACTGGCTAGGCCAGCATTTATTGCCTATTTCTAATTGCCCTTAGGGAGGGCAGTGGTGAGCTGAATATTGAAGGGTATGTAACATGTAGGAAGGACAAGAAGTTAGGAAATGGTGGAGGGGTGGCCCTGTTAATTAATGATGGTATTAGCGCATTAGGTCATCACCCTTTAAGTTCAGTAAACCAGGGTGTAGAAGTGGTTTTGGTTGAGATGAGAGATGGTAAAGACAAGAAGTCACTTGTGGGAGTGGTTTACAGGCTCTTTAATTGTAACTACACAGTAAGACATAGTGTAAAGAAGGAGAAAATGGGAGCTCATCAGAAAGGTACAGTGATAATCATGGGGGATTTCAATCTACTTATAGACTGTAAAAATTATTTGGGCAAAGGTAATGTGGATGAGGATTTCATAGAATAGTTTTCGGATAATTTCTTAGAACAGCACATTCTGGAGTCAACCAGAGAGCAGGCTATACTAGACCTGGTGTTGTGCAACAAGATATGATTAATTGATAACCTCCTAATGAAAGCACTCCTAGGCAGCAGTGATCATATTATGATTGAATTTTACATTGTTTGAGGGAGAGCAAAGTGGGTATGAGACGAGTATTTTAAGCTGAAACAAAGGGAAATTATGAGGGCATGAAAGCAGAGCTAGCTAAAAGGAATTGACAAATGAGGTTAAGGGGTTAATCAATTGAGATGCAGTGGCAGATATTTAAAAGGATATTTCAGTGTACAGAGAATAGATACGTTCCAATGAGAAAGAAAACTTCCAAGGGGAGGACCCACTATCTGTGGTCAACAAAGTTAAAGACAGTATAAAACTTAAAGAAAAAGCATGTAACTGTGAAAAGATGGGTGGCAGGTCAGAATATAACAAACAGCAAGAATGACCAAAAGGTTAATGAGGAGGGAAAAAATAGAGTATGAAAGAAAGCTAGCTAGAAACATAAAGATGAGTGGATATTTATGGAAGAAAAGTGGTAACAAAGTGAGCTTTGGTCCTATAGAAAGTGTGTCCGGGGAATTGATAATGGAAAATAGGGAGATGGCAGATGAATTAAACAAGTATTTTGCTTCAGTCTTCATGATGGAGGATACAAGTAACATCCCAGAAATAACTGTAAATCAGGAAATTGAAGGGAGGGAGGAACTCAGGAGAGAAGTGGCTGGTGAGATAGTTGGTGCGTTGGTTTTAATTTTCGAAAATTCCCTAGATTCGAAGGTTTCATAAGACTGGAATATAGCAAAAAGGGAGGGAGACGTAAAGCAGGAAACAACAGCCCAGTTAGCTTAACATCTGTCAGAGGGAAAATGTTAGAAACTATTATGAAAGCTGTTATAACAGGTCACTTAGAAAAGTTCAGGGCAATCAGGCAGAGTCAACATGGTTTTGTGAAAGGAAAATCATCTTTAAACAATTTATCGGAGTCACAATTTTTTATTCATTCACGGGATGTGGGTGTCACTGGCTAGGCCAGCACTTATTGCTCATCCCTAATTGCCCTTGAGAAGATGCTGCAGTCCATGTGGTATAGGTACACCCACAGTGCTGTTAGGAAGGGAATTCCAGGATTTTGACCCAGTGACAGTGAAGGAACGGCGATATATTTCCAAGTCAGAATGCTAATGGTTCAGGAGGAACTTCCAGATGATGGTGTTCCCATTTGTCTGCTGCCCTCGTCCTTCCAAGTTATAGTGGTCATGGGTTTGGAAGATGGTGTCACAGGAGGCTTGGTGAGTTCCTGCAGTGCACCTTGTAGATAGTACACACTGCTGCCACTGTGCGTCGGTGATGGAGGCAGTGAATGTTCATGGATGGGGCGACAATCAAGCGGGCTGCTTTGTTCTGCAACGTGTCAAACTTCTTAAGTGTTGTTGGAGATACACTCATCCAGGCAAGTGGAGAGTATTCCATCACATTCCTGGCTTCTGCCTTGTAGATGATGGGCAGGCTTTGGGGAGGCAGAAGATGAGTTGCTCGCCACAGGACTCCTAGCCTCTGACCTGCTCTTGTAGCCACAGTATACATATGGCTAGTCCAGTTCAGCTTCTGGTCAATGGTAACCCCCAGGATGTTGATAGTCGGGATTCAGCAATGGTAATGCCATTGAATGTAATGGGGTGCTGGTTAGACTTTCTGTTGTTGGAGATGATCATTGCCTGGCACTTGCTCTTGATAAAGGGACCCGATGGATGTCCCATACTTGGATTTCCAGAAGGCATTTGATAAGTCGTTGGGTCAAAATCCTGGAACTCCCTTCCTAACAGCACTGTGTGTGTACCTGGACCACATGAACTGCAGCGGTTCAAGAAAGCAGCTCACCACCACCTTCTCAAGGGCTATTAGGGATGGGCAATAAATGCTGGTTCAGCCCGCAACACCCACATCCCATGAATCAATAAAAAAGTTGCCACATCAAAGGTTATTGTGGAAAATAAAAACTCCTGGTGTAGGGGGTAACATATTAGCATGGATAGAAGATTGGCTAGCTAACAGGAAACATAAAGTCGGCATAAATGTGTCATCTTATGGTTGGCAAGATGTGATGAGTAGTGTGACACAGGGATCAGTGCTGGGGCCTCAACTTTTTACAGTTCATATAAATAACTTGGATAAAGGGAACTAAGGTTTGGTTGCTAAATTTGCTGATAATACAAAGGTAAGTAGGATAGTAAGATGTGAGAAGGACACATGGAGGCTAGAAAGGGATATGTATAATTTAATTGAGTGGGCAAAGACCTGGCAAATGGATAAAAATGTGGGAAAGTGGCAGGTAAAATAATAAATACTCATATTATCTGAATGGTGAGAGATTACAGAGTTGCGAGATGCAGAGGGATCTAGGTGTCCTAGTGCATGAATCGCAGAAGGCTAGTATGCAGGTACAACACACAATTAGAAAAGCTAATAGAATGTTCTCATTTATTGTGAGGGGAATTGAATACAAATGCTTCATTGGTGGGACCATATCTGGAACACTGTGTACAGTATTGGTCTCCTTATTTAAGGAAGGATGTAAATGAGTTGGAAGAGTTCAGAGAAGGTTTATCAGACTAATACCTGGAATGGGTAGTGTGTTGCATGGGGAAAGATTGGACAGACTAGGCTTGTATCCACTGGAGTTTAGAAGAATAAGAAATGACTTGTTTGAAACATACAAGATCCTGAGGGGTCTTGACAGGATGGATGTGGAGAGAATGTTTCCTCATGTGGGAGAATCTAGCACTTGGGGCCACTGTTAAAAAGCAAAGGGGTTGCCCATTTAAGGCAAAGATGAGGAGAGTTTTTTCTCTCTCAGAGGATCCTGAGTCTTTGGAACTCTGTTCCTCAAAAGGTGTTGAAAGCTGAGTCTGAATATTTTTAAGGCAGAGGTAGATAGATTCTTGATAAGCAAGGGGGTGAAAGGTTATTGGAGGCAGACGGGAATTTGGACTTGAGGTTACAATCAGATCAGCCATGATCTTATTGAATGGTGGAGCAGGCCCTTAGGGCCGAATGGGCAATTCCTGCTCCTCATTGATTTGTCCTCCGGCCCCTTCCCCTCGTCCTATTGATCCGGAGCTGCTGTCAATCAGCCGGGCATTGTGAGCTGTCAGGTGAGAGTTCACTGTCGGGAGTGGGTTAATAAACCCCGGGCGGGTTCCGGCTTCTCTCCGGGAACAACCTCAAACAAAGAGACCAGGACCCTCCGAGCATGCACTGGAATGCGATGGAATACTCTCCACTTGCCTGGATGAGTGTATCTCCAACAAGAAGCTTGGCATGTTCCAGGACAAAGCAGCCCTGTTGATTGTCACCCCATCCATAAACATTCATTCCCTCCATCACCGATGCACAGTGGCAGCAGTGTGTACTATCTACAAGGTACACTGTAGGAACTCACCAAGCCTCCTGTGACACCACCTTCCAAACCCATGACCACTACAACCTAGAAGGATGAGGGCAGCAGACAAATGGGACCACCACCATCTGGAAGTTCCTTCTGAACCATTCACCATCCTGACTTGGAAATATATTGCCGTTCTTTCATTGTCACTGGGTCAAAATCCTGGAACTCCCTCCCTAACAGCTCTGATCACCCAGCCAACCTGTGGCAGATAAAGCGTTTTCTGAGATGTGATGGAGCGTGGGTAGTCCAGACGCCATTAGAGATCATACCTCAGTTTATGTTTGTATCTGGCAAAGTGAGAGTGAAATTCTGCTGAAATAGGAATTGCAAAATAAGATAGAGCAAGTTCCAACTGCTACCTTCTGTAACATGTGATAATTGTTGTTAGTTAAACCTGACAATGAGCAAGTCTGTGACAGACGAATTATAGGAATTACCAGATGTTTATAGCATCTTATTTATTCTTTCATGGGATGTGGGCATTGTTGGCAAGGCCAGCAATTATTGTGCATCCCTAATTGCCCTTTGAACTGAGTGGCTTGCTAGGCCATTTCAGAGGGCAGTTGAAATTCAGCCACATTGCTGGAGGATCAGGATGGCAGATTTCCTTCCCTAAAGAACACGAGTAATGGGCTTTTATGACAATTGTTGATATTTTCATGGTCACCAATACCAAGACTAACTTTCAATTCCAGATTTTATTAATTGAATTTCAGTTCCAGCTGCAGTAATGGGATTTTAATCAGCGTCTCCAAAGAATTGCCTGGGCATTGGGAAAATTCCCGTGACATTACAACTACACCACCGAGTCCACTTGGGAAATAACATTCTCAGTCCTCTCTGACGATCTTGTGCAGCTGAGCCGATGCAGATAGGACTTGTTCTGCAAGATACAGTCTGTCTGAGAGTGATTGGAATATTCTTCTTGCAAAGTGCAGTGAGACTCAATTACTAACAGAGTCGTGAATCTGTATAAATGTAACTCAGATAGACACATCTTGTGTCATCATTCAGTAAGATCTGATCACTTACTGATTGAGTGAGTCTGTAGAAATGTAACTCAGATAGGCACAGCTTGTTAGAACAGACCTGGGGAGAAGGAAAACATGAACTAACCACTGGACTTTCTGTTCTCCGGGTTTGGGAAAAAGGTGGCTACTTCTGTATATTCAAAACTACTAATAAAGTCTTTAAAGATAATTTGTTGTTTTGAGCTAAATCATTTGGTAGTATTAAAGTCAATGAGTGGGATCGACTGTGGCTTCAGTCACCAGCTTAAGGACAGGATGAGAGAGAATCTAGACAGGGGAAAACAATTAGTAGGTGATCGGACAGTGAATCTGAAATGATGAGCAGAGAGGGAGAAGAATCTCTGGCACAGAGAATTATAGGTTTGGGGGAATGAAAGGAGAAAGAATATTCCACAGAAACTAAAATTGTCTGTTCTGAGTTTCTGTCCTGTACTTGCGGTGATGACTTTTGTAAACTCCTTTTACAGGGGATTAGGAGGAGAGGATTTGCAGCCAGGGAAAGTCAGACAATCTCAGCATTATTTTAATGGACACACACACACACACACATACATGTGTTCCAGTGCACTGATTGAAAATAGTTTTAACCAGTTACAGGACATGAAAAAAAATCACACCATTCACATTGGGGAGAAACCTTACACATGTTCTGTGTGTGGACCATCCAATCCAGAGAGATGAAAGGAGACCCGTGCCAGGGAGAAACTGTGGAAATGTGGGGACTGTGGGAAGGTTTCAGTAATCCGTTGGAGCTGGAAACTCATTGGGGACTGTGGGAAGGTTTCAGTAATCCGTTGGAGCTGGAAACTCTGGTGCAGTCACATCATGGAGAGACCGTTCAGCTGCTCTGTGTGCAGGAAGGGATTCACTCAATCATCCAGCCTGCTGAGGCAGCAGCAAGCTTGAATGGAGTTGGGAGTCCAGTGTCATTGCTGTTGTCAATCACATCCAACAGCAATTCACCTTCATACAGAGCTTTTGGCATAGTAAAACATCTCAAGGAGGGTTATCAAATGAAATTTGGCACAGAGCTGCAGTAGAGAAGTGAAGGTTGATGGCCAAAAACATGGTCAATAAAGAACATCTTAAGAAGGAGAGAGAGTCAGAGAGTTTAAGGAAGGAATTACGCAGCTCAGAGACTTAGGCAACTGAAAGCGTGGCCACCAATGGTACAGCAAACAAAATATGGGATGTGAAAGGGGCCAGAAATAGGAGAGGTCAGATATCCTAGAGAGCTGTGGGGCTGGAGGAGATTGTAAAGGAAGGGAGACCTGAGGCCATACAGGGATTTAAAATAAGGGTAATGATTTTAAAATTGAGGTGCTGCTTGCCCAGAAGCCAATGTCGGTCAGTGAGCACCGGGGTGATAGATGAATGGGGTTTGGCCTTTGTAACACATGGGCCACAGGGATTTTGTTGATCTGAAGTTGAGTGGGGGTGGGGGGGTGGGTGGTTGGGGCAGCTAGAAGTGCATTGGAATGGTTGGGTGCAGAGGTAACCAAGACACATTTGAGGTTTTAAGCAGATGAGCAGAAGCGGGGCGGAGTCAGGCGACATTATGGAGGTGGAAATGGGTTGCGTTTATGATGACATAAATATGTGGTCGGTAGTTACTCTCAGTGTCAAATATGAATCAAGGCTGTGAAAAGCCTGGTTTAGTCGCAGGCAGTTGTCAGGGAGAAGGATGGAGTCAGTAGCTTGAGAATTAATTCAGAACAAACCATAAACAATGGTTTCAGTCTCACTAACATTTAATTGGAGGAAATTTCTGCAAATTCAGTACAGGATGTGGGCTAAACAGTCTGATAATTTAACAACAGTGGAGAAATCAAGAGAGGTGGTGGTGTTATCAGCATAGATGTGAAATCTACCAGTGTTTTCAGATGTTGTCCTGGAGGGGAAGCATGTCGACATGAAACAGGCAGGAACAAGGATAGATCCTCAGGGACACCAAAGGTAACTGTGTTGGAACCAGACTAGGAGTGTTGCAGGTGATCCTCTGGCTGTGAGTTGATAGATAAGCAAGGAACCAGGAGCAAGCAGTCCCACCCAGCTGGACAACAGTGAAGAGGTACTGCAGGAAGATTGTGTGGTAAAAGACTGTAGCCAGGTCAAGAAGCACCAGGAGGGACAGTTTACGCTCATCACAGTTACATGGGGTGTGTTTTGTGATTTTGATAAGAGCTGTTTCAGAGCTGTAATAGGGGAAGAAATCTGCTGGGAGGGATTGAAACATTGAGCTCCAGGAAAATGGACACAGACTTGGGAAGTGACAAAATGTTCTCAGACTTTGGAGAGGAAAAGGAGGTTAGGGATGGGACAATAGTTTGCAAGGACCAGTGGGGTCAAGGGTTTGTGTTTTGAGGAGAAGGCAATTACAGCAGAATTAAAGGAAAATGGGACAACACCTAGAGAGAGAGAACTATTAACAATATCAGGCAACATGGGGAGATTGGGTGGTCAGTGGCTTAGTGAGAATAAGATTCAGGAGGTGGGACTCATGGACAAGAGGAGCACTGAGAGGGCCTGAGAGGATCTGGGAGAAAACCTATGCAGGTTCCTGGCTCAGGCTCAGGGTGGGTGGGTGGGGGGGAGGGGGCTGGGGGTGGAATTTTGAGGCAATTTGGCCCAGTGAGCTAGTGATAGGGAGGGAAGCAGCAGAGGCTTCTCAATTTCTCTATCTTAGTGACAAAGAAGTTCCATGAGCTCCTTGCAGTGGTTGTTGGAGGTGGGGATGGAGGAGACAGGTGAGAGGGAGAGCCCTTCAAAATGAATTAACTTGTGACAGAGATATTAAAAAGACTCAACACAAAGTTAATTTATTTGACTTTTTTTCCAGAATATTAGCTCCCATAACTGTGATGAAGTTTATTAACATCAGCAGAAACAAACCCAATGAGCATGATTCAGTCCTGGGTGTGGCTAAATCAAATCACGGGACTTACTGGTGAAGTCGCTGGTGACTCAGCAGGTTGGATGACTGAGTGAATCGCTTCCCACAATCAGAGCAGGTGAATGGCCTCTCTCCAGTGTGAACCCGCTGATGTCTAAGGAGGTTGGATGACTGAGTGAATCCCTTCCCACACATGGAGCAGGTGAACGTTCTCTCCCCAGTGTGAACTTGCTGGTGTGTCAGCAGAGTGGATGACCGAGTGAATCCCTTCCCACACTCGGAGCAGGTGTACGGTCTCTCCCCAGTGTGACTGCGCTTGTGTGCAATAAGAGTAGATGATGTCTTGAACCCAGTCCCACAGTGAGAACATCTGAACGGTCTCTCATCAGTGTGAACACGTTGATGGCGAATCAGTTCCCCGGAACTTTTAAAGCACTTCCCACAATCTGGGCATTTGAAAGGTCTCTCATCAGTGTGAACTTGCTGGTGCGTCAGCAGGTTGGTTGAATTAAAGAATCCCTTCCCACACTGTGAGCAGGTGAATGGCCTCTCCCCAGTGTGAGTGCGCCGATGAGTTTCCAGCTCAGATGGGAAATTGAATCCCTTCCCACAGTCCCCACATTTCCATGGTTTCTCCCCAGTGTGACAGCATTTATGTTTTGACAGACCAGATGATTGGCTGAAGCCTTGCCCACACACAGAACACGTGTACAGTTTCTCCCTGCTGTGAACAGTACTTTGTCTTTTCATCTTCAAAATCCGATGATGTTCAGGTTACAATAAATTGGGTGACTCCATCATATCCTGATGTGATATTTGTTTCAGTTTCCTGACTGCAAGACCTCCCCTTCTACTTCCCTTTGAATTGAATTTAAAACAGGAAAAAGCGAGTTAGAGAAAACCCAGAAAAACACAAAAGCAGATTGTGAAATTTAACTGAATGAACCTGATAATTTGTGGGACTGACACTTGGGAAAAGTGACCATGAAAGTTGCTGGATTGTCATAAAAACCCAACTGGTTCACTCATGTCCTTCAGGGAAAGGAACCTGCCACCCGGTCTGGACCTACACAAGACTCTGGCCACAATGGGAGGGGAGAAAGAGAGAGAGAGAATAGGAGATGCAGGGATTGGAGAGGGATTTTATATATCAATTGCTTGACCATAACTCTGACAAAATCTCCTGAATCGCTAACCTCCACCATCTAAAAGGACCAGGGTAGCAGGTATATGTGAACACCATCTCTTCAAGTTCCTCTCCAAGTCACACACCACCCCGACTTGTCTGACTTCCAGTACTGGGTGAACAGAATTTTTTTTTCATATAAAGACTAGGAATCCTGAAGCCAGTCCCCACTACAAACTCCATTTCCTATCCATTGACTACATCTCTCTCCCTGGCAACTGTCTGAGGTTGATCCAGTCTGTTCAAAACTTCAGTGTAATAATTCATCCCAAGATGAGCTTACAACCACATATGTGCATCGTCACCAAGACTATCTATTTCCGACTCAGTAACATTACCCAACTTCACCCTAGTCTCATCTCAACTGCTGCTGTAATTCATTCCTCCGTCACCTCTAGAATCATCAATTATCTTAATGCACTTGTAGCATTCAACCTCCCTGTAATGTTGAGGTCACCTAAAACTCTGCTGCCCGTGTGTTCGCTCACATCAAGTCAAATTCACCCATCACATCTGTGCTCGCTGACCGACAAAGTTTTCTGGTTAAGTAACATTAACATTTTAAATTTCTCATCCTTATTTTCAAATTCCTCCATGGTCCCTCCCTATCTCTGAAATCTGCTCTATTCTCGTGATCCTCTGAGATCGCTGCGCTCCACTAATTCTGATGTCCTGAGCATTCCTGATTTTAACTGTTCCACCTTTGGCAGTTGCGCCTTCAGCTTCCAGATCATAAGCTCTGGAATTCCCTCCCTAAACCTCCCCAACTCTCTACCTCACTTTCCTCCTTTAAGATGCTCATTAAAATCTATTTGACCCAACCTTTAGTCATCTGTCCTAATATCTCCTTCTGTGGCTCGGTGTCAAATGTTGCTTTGTAACATTTCTGTGAAATGCCTTAGAACATTTAATTGTTAAAGGTGCGATATAAATACAATTTTATGTTGTTGATCTGGGCATATATCACTGTTCCTTCATCATCACTGGGTGAATAACCTGCAACTCCTTATCTTACAGCATTGTGAGAGCACCTTCACCACACGGACTGCCATGTTTTAAGAAGGTCATAAATTATCTTCTCCACAGGTAACTAGGGATGACAATATATATCACTGGTCTTGTTAGTGATGCCCAAATCCCAAGAATAAATGTTTAAAGTATATATGTGTAAATAGATTAAAGGCATCTGAAGAAATACTTGTCCGAAGACAATATCCTTTTATGTTGTATGAACAATGTTTATTTAGTTACCTTATCTCTCCTAGAATCTACCTCCTTCAACAATTTTACCTTGGAAATTGCTGGGCACGACTGGGTTCCAAAGTAAAAGAGATTACAAAAGTCTTAATGTTCAGTCGAGCTTAGAAGTTCAGTAGAGATGAACATTTCTGTTGGTTTAAGTTTGCTGTGTATAAATCCTCCCCTTCTAACTCCCTGTAAAAGGAGTTTTCAAAATCCATCATTGTCAGTCCAGGATAGAAATTAACAACATTCTCTCCTCCTGCTTTCCGGTCCAGGATTACTTAAGCAGGGACATGTGTGCATTAGAAGTAGTTCAGAGAGAGTTCAGTCGGCTGATTCCTGGGATTAGGGTGTTTATTTTATGAGGAGAGGTTGATAGGGTTGGGACTATACTCATTGGAGTTTAGAAGAATGAGGGTAATCTTATTGAAACGTAAGATTCTGAGGGTGCTTGACAGGTTGGATGCAGAAAGGATGTTTCCCCTGGTAGGAGAATCATACAAAAAAGATAAAATCAAATAAATATAAGGGGTCTCCAATTTAAGACTGATTGGCTGGGCATTTATTGCCCATTCCTAATTGCCCTCGTTCAGAGGGCATTTAAGAGTCAACTACATTGCTGTGGGTCTGGAGTCACGTGTAGACCAGACCAGGTAAGGATGGCAATTTCCTTACCTAAATGACACGCGTGAACCAGGTGACAATGGTTTGATTGTCATCAGCAAATTTTTAATCCCCAGATTTTTGTTGAATTCAAATTTTACCATCTGCTGTGGCGGGATTCGGTACCCTCAGTATTACCCTGGGTCTCTGGAATACTAGCCCAGTAACAATACTACTATGCCACCACCTCCCCTAACACGATCTTATTGAATTTCCAAGCATGCTCGATGGGCAGAATGGCCTTTCCGTGCTTCTAATTCTGATATACTTATTATTTCATTCTTCAGATGGTCGCGCATGCGCCCTGCAGCACATTGCCCCACAAAAGATGGTGGACGTTCACCCGGGCCCATCACCAGCTCCAGCTCCTGTTTGCAGAGTGGGAATAAAATCATTGAGGCGATATTTTTCTCTCCTGGTCACCGGGACCTTGAAGCCTCGCCCATTGCGTTACGTCACTGAGCTGGCCGCGCATGCTCCCCGCCGCCCTCCCCAATCACCTCTCTGCTATTGTGTAACTTCCTGAGCCTCTAATAATGGTTCACCTGGGCCTGTTCCCAGGAAAAAAGCACCGGGGCTGTAAACACGGGACTTACAGACCCTGATTTTGGCCTTGAGGCTTATGTCGGACGCTTTTGAAGCCTCCTCCCCCTTCCCTCCGCCCCGCCCGCTCTCACCTATTTCGAAAAGCCTCTCACGTAGTCGCAGGGCTCCTTACAAAGTGGCACTGCGCATGCTCCAGATAGATCGTAACGGCGCTTGCGCACTGGGCTCCTGTGGGGTGTATAGAGCACATTCACATCCGCAGGTTCGGTAACAGCAGCGCCATTGGCTTTCGAAATACAGAATATAAAATAATTTTGTTACCCAATTGAGATAAATTAACAAAAAGCACATACAAATTCTTGTGCTGCTGTGTTAGATTTATCAAAGTGTCTTAAACCTCTGCACTCCTGTGGGAATACGCTGAGATTTTAAAGCTTTTCCCATTGGTTCCCCTCTCCCTTCTCCCCTGTAGGATTCAATCTCACGGTCACTGATTCCTCTCTCCTCACGTTTCTGTCCCTGATATTGAATTTTTTCACTGTTTTATAGAATGGTATGTCACAGATGGAAACCATTCAGCTCATCACACCCGTGCTCGCTTTTTTGAAAATCTATCCAATTAATTCCTGCTGGCAGGGTCAGAACAACGTATATCTGCTGTAGTAATGCAAGGGGTGAATGGAAAAGGATTTCCAGGTGAATTCTTCTTAGACACACTCAACCATGTGGAAAGATCAGTGTACTTAGCAGATATAAAAGGTTTACCGAAATAAAAACAAAGTACTGGAAAAACTCAACAGGTCTGGCAGCATTATTGGAGAGAAAACAGAGTTAACATTTAGAGTCCAATATGATTCTTCTTCAGAACTGAACTGGATGAACTTTTATCATTTATTCTGACGTTAAAACTTACTGTGTTTTGTTTCTTTTATTACAACAATTTCCACTCCCTTTGCCTTTATTTCAATTACACCATTGTTAGTTAATCTCTCCCACCCTCTAACCACTGATCTTCCCTTTTATTCTACCTGACTCTTCGCATTTTCAACAACTTAAAACCCATTGTATATCTACCTCTCTTCAGTTCTGAAGAGTCATACTGTACACGAAATATTAACTCTGTTTCTCTCTCCACTGCTGCTGCCAGACCTGCTGAGTTTTTCCAGAACCTTCTGTTTTTATTTCAGATTTCTAGCATCCACAGCTTTCAGATAAGAATTAAGCACAGAGATTATCTGGTAGAGTTCAATTGAATAATTCTACCCATTTATCACAGTGGCATTATTAAGAAAGGGCCAAGGTAAGGGATCCCTGGTATGATAGGGTAGATGAATTATGGAGTTACAAAGCAGATATTAATATCCTGTAACCTCACAGATATCAATTGGCTGGGATGTTGCAGTATGACGGAATACTATATGCTTGTCAGATGAAAGAGGCCATGTCAAATGGACCTCTTAACGCCACACCACTGTCAAACTCCACTAAGGTTTGTGTGGATGAGTGTCGGTTTTATGAAGAGGACTGTATCAGAATAGTGCTGTGATTTTGCTTCCTGATAGCTGTAGTACCTTTATTAAATACAACTAAAATATTTAGCCCAGAAGTCTGAGGTTATTGTGATCACAGCACTTCAAACTGTTACTGATGGAATCTCCAACTATCCTGATACTATCCTTTAGTTGTAACTCCCTCAGGGAAAACCTACCTCTCCGGAAAAAAAAACACAGCTTCTCCACAGCAGAAAGGAAACCACTCACCCACCGCTCCAAACTTCGAATGATTTGGGATATTTCTGGTAAGTGTCCAGGACAAATTGCAATTTGTAAGGTGAAGGAGCAGCAGGAGTTAGCAAAGAGGGTGATGGTAATAACCAGGAAACTCCCCAGGAAAACTGCTCCAGAGGGGATTCCATGGGATCCACCCAAAACACAATCATTGTCACTGGTACGACAGACTCCAGTTAAACCTGATTTAAAAAACTTGTCAGTGCCCTGAGCCTGATGTGACTGTGGTCAAAGAGGCTGCACACCATAGAAAAGACTTTCCCTCATCCCTCACATCAAGTAAGGATTCACTCATCCTACATGATGAGGTTTTTTATTACGAGGATGGCTCTAATTTTGATTTAATTCACACCTTCATGGCTTAGAAAGGAATTAATTTTGGTTATGAATCAAATTGGGGAGTGCTTCTCTGTTTCAAATCCTCGATGTGTCATACAATTACTCTTGGTGGCTGAGGATGCACCAGGATGTCCATTACCACCTGGACCTGTATCTTATCTGTGTACAAATTAATCCAGCCCTGTGAAATGTAAGGTCCTAATGGGCACATCCCATCTGAATTATGACCCGGGGAAACTTATACAGGCTCGGGACCCACAGTAAAGGAGGGGACCAATCTATCCTGGTAGTTACATATATGTTTAGCTGGTGGATTGAAGCTTTCCTGTCTGTAAAAATGTAGTCACTATAGCTAAAATCTTATGGGAACAGATCTTTACCAGATGAGGCTTTCTGAAAAGCATAGAGAGTGAGAATGGTTCTCAATTCACAGCAGAAGTGATGCTAATAGCTCTGTCATCTTGTGGGTGTAGAGCAACATTCCCACATCCCCTACCACCCAGAGTCCAGTGTGATGGTCGACAGCTTTAATCACTCTGGTGAAACAACACTGAAAAATGCTGTCATGGAGGGAGCTGATGATCGGGTCAAGTCCAATGACTGGGTCATTGTCTTTCCTGGTGTCTTAATGACCATTCACTCCACTCCTGTTCACTCCTCGGTCACAGCCCATTTCAGCTCATGACAGGTCACCCAATCCAAATTGTGCATCATCCCGGGTTCCCACTCCCCATGGCTACTCGACAGACGCATGACCAGTTTCTCCAGAACCTCCAATAAACCTCAGCATCCTCCTTGCTACAGGCAGTGGAGAAGCTGGTGCTTCCCATCTCAACATCTCCAGGGAGAACCAACCCACATTATCTGTTCAATGGGAGATGAAGTCATGTTAAAAATATTGTTAAACAGGATCAGTCTGGGGGGTTAATTGGGAAGGTCCATATAATGTTCTAGATTGAGAGAAACAAATCCTATATTAGCGAATTGTGAATTAGTGAAGGAACTGAGGGCATTCTGGCTAAGTTTGCAGATGATACAAAGATAGGTGGAGGGACAGGTCGTACTCAGGAGGGGGGGAGGCTGCAGAAGGATTTGGACAGGTTAGGAGAATGGGCAAAGAAGTGGCAGATGGAATACAGCATGGGCAAGTGTGAGGTCATGCACTTTGGTAGAAATAGAGGCATAGACTATTTTCTAAATGGGAAGAGAATTCAGAAATCTGGAGTGCAAAGGGACTTGGGAGTCCTAGTCCAGGATTCTCTTAAGGTTAACTTTCAGGTTGAGTTGGTAGTTAGGAAGGCAAATGCAATGTTGGCATTTATTTCGAGAGGACTAGAATATAAAAGCAGGGATGTGCTGCTGAGGCTTTATAAGGCTCTGGTCAGACCAAATTTAGAATATTGTGAGCAATTTTGGGCCCCGTATCTCAGGAAGGATATTCTGGCCCTGGAGAGGGTCCAGAGGAGGTTCACGAGAACGATCCCAGGAATGAAGGGCTTAACATATGAGGAACGTTTGAGGACTCTGGGTCTATACTCGATGGAGTTTAGAAGGATGAGGGGGGATTTGATTGAAACTTACAGAACACTGAAAGACCTGGATAGGGTGGACGTGGGGAAGATGTTTCCATTAGTAGGAGAGACTAGGACCCGAGGACACAGCCTCTGAGTACAGGGAAGACCTTTTAGAACAGAGATGAGGAGAATCTTCTTTAGCCAGAGAGTGGTGAATCTATGGAATTGATTGCCACAGAAGGCTGTGGAGGCCAGGTCATTGAGTGTATTTAAGACCGAGATAGATAGGTTCTTGAATGGTAAGGGGATCAAAGGTTACGGGGCGAAGGCGGGAGAATGGGGTTGAGAAACTTATCAGCCATGATTGAATGGCAGAGCAGACTCGATGGGCCAAATGGCCTAATTTCTGCTCCTATGTCTTATGGTCTTATGGTCTCTTATGGAATTGGAAACAAGGGAAGGAAATACAGTGTCCGTGTTACCATGGAGATCAGTGTAAACTGTACAAGATTAAAAGGTCAGATAACTGGATGGAGAATAAACATTTGTTTGATTTTATCCAACAGGAACAAGATATGGATGGTCATCGTGTTCCTGGACTGTGTCCAGGCTGAAGTTCTGTTCCTGCCGTATGATCCTCCCCCAGATTGTCCTTTCTGAACTCCGGCCAGATGATGCTAAACACTCAGGTGGGGAAGAGAAAAATCTACAACAATATGTTTGAAGCAATGCTGATTTATTTGAATATAACCAGAATATTAAACTTTAGTTCAATTATTAACATCAGCAGAAATAAACACGGAATTTCAGAATGAAGATGGTTCAGTCCTGGATGTGGTTAACAACAGCAGAATCCAACCCCTGCAGTCATTTGTGAACTCACTGGTGTCTCACCAGGTGAGATGAATGAGTGAATCCTTTCCCACACTCGGAGAAGGTGAACAACCTCACCCCAGTGTGCGTACATTGGTGTGTTAGCAACTGGTACCTGCATTTAAAGCTCTTCTCACAGTCAGAACATTTAAAAGGTCACTTATCTGTATGAACCATTTGGTATGCAGTGAGGTGGGATGACCGAGAGAATCCCTTCCCACAGGTGGAGCAGGTGAATGGCCTCTCCCGAGTGTGAACTCTCTGGTATGTCCGAAGGTCTGATGAATTAATGAATCCCTTCCCACACATGGAGCAGGTGAACGGCCTCTCCTCAGTGTGAGTGAGTTGGTGTCTCAGAAGCTCGGATGACCGAGTGAATCCCTTCCCACACAAGGAGCAGGGGAATGGTCTCTCCCCAGTGTGAATGTGTCACTGAGTTTCCAGCCACGATTGGTATTTGAATCCCTTCCCACAGTCCCCACATTTCCATGGTTTCTCCATGGTGCTGGTATCCTTCTGTCTCTTCAACTTGGAAGATCAGCTGAAACTTAGTCCACACACAGAACACGTGTACATTTTCTCCTCGCTGTGAATGGTGTCATTATTTTCAGGCTGTGTACCGGGACACTGGAACACTCACACTCAGGTGTACGTGTCTCAGTGCTTTTCCGGTCACACTGATGTTTGAAATCTTTTCCCACAGACAAACATTTCTCCTTCCATGTTCAGAGACCGATGATATTCAGGCCCTGATGAATCGAGTGACTCTGTCAGATTTTGGTAATTGGTTTTAGTTTCCCATCTGTAAATCTTCCCTTCCTAATACCCTGTAAACCAAAAAATTTACATAGTATTACATAGGATATACAAAACAGCAACAGGCCATTTGGACCAACTAGTCTCTGCTGGTCTTTATACTCCGCAAGTTTTTCATTCTATTCCACCTACCTCAGTTCACTCTTTCACTTTAGTTTTCTATTCCTTTTTCTCTCATGTACTCATCTAGTTTCCTTCTGAAATTATCTCAGCTTTTTGCCACAACCACTTCCTGTGATAGTGAGTTCCACTTTCTAATGACTCTGAGTAAACACATTTCTCCTATTGGATTTATCATTAACTATCTTGTATTCCTGGCCCCTAGTTTTGGATTCTCCCACAAGTGTAAACATTCTCTCCACATCTACAAGGTCCCACATGGCAGACTGGGCAGAAAAATAAAAAACTCATGGGACCCCAGAGCAAGATACAAGTTGGATTCAAATTCGGCTCAATGGCAGGAAGTGAGGAATGATGACTGATAGGTGTTTCTTTGTGATTGGAAGGCTGTTTCCAATGGGGTTTC
This sequence comes from Carcharodon carcharias, assembly GCF_017639515.1. Lineage (NCBI taxonomy): Eukaryota > Metazoa > Chordata > Chondrichthyes > Lamniformes > Lamnidae > Carcharodon > Carcharodon carcharias. The sequence goes on from NC_054493.1 coordinate 16,657,417, forward strand.
ACAGGGCTCAGTAATGGGTCCTTCATTCCTGGTTTATTTCATTCATTCAGGCTTATATATAGAGATATGAATAACACATTTGCAGATGATACAAAAAATGGCTGTGCGCTTGGTAGTGAAATAGAAAGCTGGAGACTGCAGGGAGATAACAATGTACTGGTCAGGTAGGCTAGGTCATAAGAAATAAGAGCAGGAGTAGGCCATTCAGCCTTTTGAGGCTGCACCACCAGTTAATAGGATCATGGCTGATCTGATTGTGGTCTTAACTCCAATTTCCTGTCTGTCCTCAATCCCATTAGCCTTTGATCCCCTTGTAGATCAAAAATCTGTTCAACTCAGCCTTGGAATATTCAATGACCCAGCCTCCACACTCTCTGCGAAAAATATTCCTCCTCATCTCTATATTAAGTAGAAGACTCCTTACTTTTAAACAGTGTCACTTAATTCTCAGTTCCCCCACAAGAAGAAACATAACTTTTTATTTATTTATTGGGTGTGGGCCTCGTTGGCTAAGCCAGCATTAATTGTCCTTGTCCATAAGTGAACCAGATGGATTTTTACCACAATCAACAACAATTTCATGATTATCATTAGACTTCTAATTCCATTTTTATTGAATTCAAATTCCACTATCTGCTCTGGCAGGATTTGAACCCAGGTCCCCAGAGCATTACCCTTGGTTCCTGGATTGCTGCAATGCCATCACCTCTCAGTCAAGACCTCTCAGAATCCTGTATGTTTCAATAAGATCACTTCTCATTCTTCTAAACTCCAATGGATACAGGCTCAACCTTTCCTCATAAGACAACACCTTCAACCCAGGAATCAGCCGAGTGAACCTTCTCTGAACTGCTTTCAGTGCAAGTATATCCCTCCTTAAGTAAGGAGACCAAAACTGTACACTGTAACCCAGGTGTGGTCTCACCAATGTACTGTATAGTTGTAGCAAGACTTCTCTACCTTTGTACTCCATCTCTCTTGCAATAAAGGCCAACATTCCATTTGCCTTCCTAATCACTTGCAGTACATGAATGCTGACATTTTGTAACTCATGTACAAGGACACCCAGATCTCTCTGAGCTGCAGCATTCTGCAGTCTCTCTCTATTTCAATTATATTCTGTTTTTTCATTCTTCCTGCCAAAGTGGACATTCTCACATTTTACCACATCATTCACAATCTACCAATTTCTTGCCGACTTACTTAACCTATCTCTATCCATTTTAAGACTCTTTGTATCCTCCTGACAAATTGCTTTCATACCTATCTTTACATCATTAGCAAATTTAGCGACAATACAATTGGTGCCTTCAGCCAAGTCATTTGTATAGATCGTAAATATGTGAAGCCCCAACTCTGATCCCTGAGGCACTCCACTAGTTGCAGTTTGCCAACCAGAAAATGACGCATTTATCCAAACTCACCCTTTCCTGTTAGTTAGCCAGTCCTCCATCCATGCTAATCTATTACCCCCAACACCATGAGGTCTTACCTTGTGCAGTAACCTTTAACATGATTGTTCATTGAAGGCCTTTTGGAAATCCAAACACACTACATTTACTGGTTCCCCTTTATCCACCCTGCTTATTACATCCTCAAAGAACTCAAGGCTCTTCCATCATTTTGGAGGTGAGGATGAGGAAGGCTAGGGAGAGGGAGAACCCTTCAAAAGAAACTAACATGAATTAGAGATATTAAAGAGATCCAACACACTGTGTTTAACAAAAAGCTGATTTGACTTTTGTCCAGAATATTAATCACTGTAACAGGGCTGGATTTCATTATCAGAAACAGACTCAAGTGGACAAATGGATTAACAGCAAAATCCAATCAGATTAGTTACTTGTGAACTCGCTGGTGTCTCAGCAGGGTGGATGAGTGAGAAAGCCCCTTCTTACACACAGAGCAGGTGAATGGCTTTTCCCCAGTGTGAACTCGCTGGTGTGTGAGCAGGGTTGATGACTGAGTGAATCTCTTCCCACAGTCAGAGCAGGTGAACAGTCTCTCCCCAGTGTGAACGCGCTGGTGCTCCAGCAGGTCAATTGACTGAGTGAATCCCTTCCCACACTTGGAACAGGTGAATGGCCTCTCTCCAGTATGAACTCGCTGGTGTTTCAACAGGGTGGATGAATTAGTGAATCTCTTCCCACAATTGAGGCAGGTGAATGGTCTCTCCACAGTGTGAACTTGCTGGTGCGTCAGCAGGCGTGATGACCGAGTGAATCCCTTCCCACGCTCCGTGCAGGTGAATGGACTCTCTCCAGCGTGAACTCGTTCATGCACGGTGAGGTCAGATAATTGCCTGAACCCAGTGCCGCATTGAGAGCACCTGAATGGTCTCTCAAAGTGTGAACACGTTGATGACACATCAGTTCCCCAGCATTTTTATAGCACTTCCCACAGTCTGGGCATTTAAAGGGTCTCTCGTCAGTGTGAACTTGCTGGTGAGCCAACAGGTTGCATGACAGAGTAAATCCCTTCCCACACTTGAGCAAGTGAATGGTCTCTCCCCAGTGTGACTGCTACGATGAGTTTCCAGTTCAACTGGATAATTGAATCCCTTCCCACAGTTCCCACATTTCCACGGTTTCTCCCTGTTGTGACAACATTTATGTTCTGACAGGTCAGATGATTGGTTGAAGCCCCGTCCACACACAGAACAAGTGTACGGTTTCTCTCCACTCTATATGGTGCTTTTTCCATCCATGTTCAAAATCCAATGATTTTAAGGTTATGACAAATTGGGCGACTCTGTCAGATCCTGATATGATATTTGGTTGGAGTTTCCTGAATGCAAATCCTCACCTTCTAATTCCCTCTGAAAGTGATTTAAAACAGAAAAAAGGGAGTGAGAGAGAACCCACAAAAACACAAAAGCAGGTTGTGAATTGGAGCTGAATGAATCTGATAATTTGTGGGGCCGGCACTAGGAAAAACTGACCATGAAAACTGCTGGATTGTCGTAAAAATCCAACTGATTCATTAATGTCCTTCAGGAAAGGGATCCTACCACCCAGTCTAGACCTACACAAGGAACTATCCTCTATGGGAAGGGAGAGAGAAAGAGAGTGAGAGACTGGCTAAGGAGAGGGATTTTAGATTTCTACAACTAAACCAGACATTTCCCACAGTCACCACACTTATACAATTTCTGCCCAGTGAATGTGCTTGAGTCTCGACTGGCTAGATGATTGGCTGAACTCTTGCCCACATACAGAACACGTGCACGATTTCTCCCTGCTGTAAAATTTGATTTTTCTTCCATGTTCAAAATTCTATGATATTCAGGTTAGGATAAATTGGGCGAATCTGTAAGAGATGTCAGACTTCCCTGGCTGCAAATTATTCTCTTCTAATCCTCTGTGAAATTGAAAAAGTAAGTGAGAAAGACCCCACAAAAACAAAAGGCAGGTTGTGAAATTGAGCTGAATGTATCTGGTAACTTGTGGGGTCAGCACTAGGAAAAAGTGACCATGAAAGCTGTTTGATTCTTGTAAAAACCCAACTGGTTCACGAATGTCCTTCAGGGAAGGGAACCTGCCAGACAGTGTGGACCTGCACAAGACTCTGGCCTTTATGGGAGGACGGAGACAGGGGGAGAAGTAGGAAGATTTTATGTACCTTCAGCCTGACCAGAACTTTGACAAAACCTCCCAAACCCTCAACCTCCACCACCTAAAAGTAAATCCTTCTCTTCTAACCCCCTGTAAAAGGAGTTTCCAAAACCCATCCATGTCAGTCCAGGATAGAAATGCACAACATTCTCTCCTCCTGCTGACAGGCACGGGGATGACCGCGCATGCGTCCTGTTGCACATTGCCCCCTGTAAAGATGGCGGCCGTTAACTCGGGCCTGTCAGGTTCAGTCCCGCGGCTGTTGCCCTACCTGGACTCAATGCGGGATTGGTAGATTCTTAATCTTGGTCCGAGCACTCCACTGGGTGTTTATGAGGCCTCTCCGCCCAATCCGGTGCCTCCGTTACGTCCCTATAATCAGCCGTAATTCACCGGTTGCGGAGTCGAAAAAACCATCTCATTGCAGTTCCAGCACCCAAACTGCACATGCGCCAGTGCCAACCAGCGGTGCGCATGCTCCATTCACAATCCACCACTGCGCCTGCGCCAGGTTTTCCTGCAGTGAGTATAGAGCACAGTCTGCATCGTCGAGGATGCTGGGTAAGAGCCGCGCCATTGAACGATGACACTGTTGAATAGAAAATTATGATTTGTGATCTGATGACGATGCAGCCATGAGGCCAATATATAAGATTATTAAATTAATTGATACAACAAAGTGGCCTTCCACCATAATTTTGTCCTGGGCATAATTCACAGCAGAACAAACCACTAAGGTTAAGTGTGAACTCACTGGAGTCTCAGCAGCTGGGGTGAACAAGTGATTTTTTCCCCCCATATACAGAACATTTAAAACATGCCTTCCCTGTAAGAGTGTACCCATTGTGGATAAAATCCTTTGAAGCTGAAGTGTGAACACATGGGCAAACTGAATTAAAACTCTAATGATGACCATGAAACCATTGTTGTTTGTCATTAAAATCCATCTGGTTCACTGATATCCTTTAGGGAAGAAAATCTGCTGTCCTCACCTGGTCTGGCTTACATGTGACTCCAGACCCACAGCAATGTGGTTGACTCTTTAAAAAATGCCCTCTGAACAAGGGCAATTAGGGATGGACAATAAGTGCTGGCCTAGCACATCCTACAAACAAATAAAAAAAACATGGGTGTAGTACCCGAGAAGTCTCTATCCAGTGTGACTGTGTCAGTAAATGGGATAACTGAGTGAATCCATTTCCACATTCAGCTGGTGAACGACCTATTCATGGGTGTGAATTTACCTGAGTTTCCAGTTCAGACGGGGATCTCAAATCCTCCCGGTGATGAATTCCAGATTCTCAACATTCTCCTAGTAAAAAATATACTGCAGGTGCTGTAAATCTGAAATAAAAACAGTGAATTCTGGAAATTTCTGCAGAACTGGGATTGTCTACAGAGGGGAAATATAATTTACATTTCAGTCTTCAACCTTTCATCAGAGCTGCACTGTGTCAGTGCACAGAGCTGAAATGTTAACCATGTCTCCCAATCTGCTGCCAGACATGGTGAGGATTTGAAGCATTTTCTGGTTTTATTTCCTGTTAAATAAGTTTCTCCCAAATTGCACATTAGATTTGTTGGTGATGAACTTACATTTATTCTCGTCCATCTGAAACTGGAACTATCTTGTCTACTTTGTTAGCCCCTTTTGTAATCTGAAAAGCTCAATCAGGTCACCTCTCACTCTCTTTAGCAGAGAAAACATCTCTAGCTTGTTCAATCTTTCTTGACAGGCATAAAGTTGTAGTTCTGGCATCGTTCCAGTACATTTGATACAAGCACAGCAGATGCGGCACCTTATCATCTCCTCCGTTCCCGTGTTCCAGGGCCACAAATACATTTTCTGAGTGATACAGCAAATTATTTGTACTACTTTCAATTTAGGATCATGTATTCACTGCTCATGATGTGACCCCTTCCATACTAAGGTGATTAAATCAAGATTGGATAGCTGCTTTGTGGAACACCGCCATTCAATCTTCAAGCATGTTCCTGAGCATCCAGCCGTTTGCTATTTTAATACTCCATCCCTTTCCCAGTCTGAGCACTCTGTCCTCAGCCTCCTGCACTGATCATAATCACCACTCCCATTATTTCAGACAGTAGATGCTGGTAGTGGTTCTGCTGATATCATTTATACTCCCTCTGGATCTGAATTTTATTTGTTCACTTGTCCCATTAGTTTATTTAACTGTCTCATTATCACACAATTTTGTGTGACATTATCCTCCCCTTTGTCATTTAATCACTGCTGCCTTCCATTAACAACATTCTTTCTTCTCTTCCCCTCTCTTTTCCCTGGCTGTGTACTTGATTGTGAACAATTACATCTTTAAATTCTTTAAGCCTTGATAAGGTTCACTCACCTTAAACATTGATGCTGCTGCCCTCTCCATAGAAGCTGTTTGACCTGCTAAGTGTTTCCAACATTATCTGTTTTAAATTCCGAATTGCAGCATCTGCAGTATTATATTTTTGGGTCATTGTGGAACAGTTTTCTCTCACTTAATGTGAGCTGTTTAAAGAATTAAAATTATTAAAGAATAAGGCAGTAGTTACTGTCAATCTGTTTGAAAACAAATGGGACAAAATGTTAGTTGCTCACTTTTTAAGCTATTGTTTGATGGGATGTGGGGTCAGTGTCAAGACCAGCATTTATGACCAAAATCTAATTTCCATTGATCTTTGTGGCTTGATCAGCCATTTTAAAAAGCAGTTAAAAGCCAACCCATCATGGTGGGCCGGGAGTCACATGTCGGTCAAACCAAGTAAGGAAAGCAGATTTCCTCTCCAAAAGGCAATTAGAGAATCAGATGGGTTTTCATGACAATTGATGATAGCTTCATGGTCACCATTCCCGAGACTACTCTTCAATTTCAGAATTATTGATGAATTAAATTGAAATTCCATCCACTGCCATGGTGGGATTTGAACCTGTGTCCACACGTCCAGGTTATTAATCCAGTGACCTGATCACCTGTCCTTCACAATTGAAACACAATGTTTCCACATAGGATCAAAACAGTAATTTCACATGTAAAGCAAACATTATGACTGTTGCACTAAGGAAATCAGTGCCAAGCATTCCAGACCGAGGGGAACTGACCATACAACTCTCAGTCTTATTCACAAAAAGGAAATGCTGGGAATACTGAGCAGGTCAGACCAAAGGAAATGCTGGGAATACTGAGCAGGTCAGACTGAGAGTCTGTGGAAAGAGAAACAGTTAATGGTTCCAGACACTGAACTTCCATCAGAACAAGTTCACAGGCAGAGAAAAGGGAGGATGGGGAAATAACAAAAGAGAAGGTTTGTGACTGGGAGAGAGTAAATAACAATGGGGATGAGGGTGCAAGGCAAAAATGATGGTAATGGAACTTGTGATGAAACTACAGGTGGAAGAGTCATTCTATATGTGTCATCAATTTCTGCTCTAATTGGAAATGTGTTGCTTCTCTGTTGACCCATTTCACTTCTGTCCTGCGCTAAAAACTCTCAATCTTTCTCCACCGTTACCTTTTACGAACATTTCATTGAACACACAGTCACATAGGAAAACAGCCACTATTTTGAAGTGTTGAAACAATGAAGCAAATATTTTCATAACCATCTTGTTCATGATTCATATCAATATTTTAGAGATAATTTTTAGCTTGGGGAAGATTAAAGTTGTAAGGATAAGGTTATTAACAAACTAGGCTTTTGAAATTGCTAGGACGCCTCAAGAAATGGCAGTTCAAAGGGTGACACATGTTTGTTTAACACGCAGACACTTCCTCCTACCTCCCCCTGGACCATGACCCCACCACTGAACATCAAGCCATTGTTTCCAGGACTGTCACTGACCTCATCTCCTCTGGAGATCTTCCCTCCACAGCTTCCAACCTCATAGTCTCCCAACCTCGGATAGCTCGCTACTACCTCCTACCCAAAATCCACAAACAGGACCGTCCCAGCAGACCGATCGTCTCAGCCTGTTCCTGTACCACAGAACTCATTTCTTGCTATCTTGACGCCATTCTCTCTCCCCTTGTCCAGTCTCTTCCCACCTACATCCGCGATTCCTCTCACGTCCTACATCTTATCAACAATTTCCAGTTCCCTGGCCCCAACCATCTCCTCTTCACCATGGATGTCCAATCCCTCTATGCCTCCATCCCCCACCGGGATGGTCTGAGGGCTCTCCGCTTCTTCCTCAAACAGAGGCCCGAACAATCCCCATCCACCACCACTCTCTTCCGTCTGGTTGAACTTGTTCTCCCACTGAACAATTTCTCCTTAAGCTCTTCTCACTTCCTCCAAATAAAAGGTGTGGCTATGGGTACCCACACTTATGCCTGTCTCTTTATGGGCTATGTGGAACATTCCTTGTTCCAGTCCTACTCAGGACCCCTCCCACAACTCTTTCTCTGGTACGTCAATGACTGCTTCGGTGCCACTTCATGCTCTCATTTGGATCTGGAAAAATGTATTAATTTTGCTTCCAATTTCCACCCCTCCATCATTTTCACGTGGTCCATCACTGACACTTCCCTTCCCTTCCTTGACCTCTGTCTCAATTTCTGGTGATAGACTGTCCACCAGTATTCATTACAAGCCTACCGACTCCCACAGCTACCTCGACTACAGCTCCTCACACCCCGCCTCCTGTAAGGACTCCATCCCATTCTCTCAGTTCCTTTGCCTCCGTCGCATCTGTCCTGATGATGCCACTTTCCAAAACAGTTCCTCTGACATGTCTTCCTTCTCCCTTACCTGAGGTTTTCCACCCATGGTGGTTGACAAGGCCCTCAACCGTGTCTGGCCCATCTCCCGCACATCTGCCCTCACATCTTCCTGTCCCTCCCAGAACCATGATAAGGTCCCCCTTGTCCTCACTTATCACCCCACCAGCCTCAGTGTTGAAAGGATCATCCTCTGCCATTTCTGACAACTCCAGCATGACCCCCCCGCCACCCCCCCCCCCCCCCCCCCCCCCCCCCCCCACCCCCCCCGGTGGCTTTCCACAGGGATCATTCCACAGGTGACTATTTTGTGGATCACCTTCGGCCTGTCCACAAGCATGACCCAGACCTCCCTGTCGCATGCCATTTCAACACACCACCCTACTCTCATGCCCACATGTCTGTCCTTGACCTGCTGTAATGTTCAAAGCAAACTGGAGAAACAGCACCTCATCTTCTGACTAGGCACTCTACAGCCTTCCGGACTTAATATTGAGTTCAATAATTACAGTTCATGAACTCTCTCCTCCATCCCCAGCCCCTTTCCGATAATTTATTTATTTATTTATGCAACTTTTTTCTCTTCCCTTCTATTTTAAATTTTTTTCAATCTATTGTTTCATCTCCACCTTTTAGCCCAGTTCAATCCATTCCCCCCACTGCACCCGCACTAGGGCCATCTGCCACTAGTTTGTTGCCCTTAATGTCCCCATTAGCACATCTTTTAGATAATATCACCACCGTCAACACCCCTTTGTCCTTTTGTCTATGACATCTTTGACAGTGTCTTCTTGACTTCCACCTATCACTGCAGGTTGATGCGGACAGAATGTTTCCACTTGTTGGTCTGTTCAATACTGGAGGTCTTGTGTACACAATAGTTACAAATAAACCCAACAGGAAAACTGCCAATGCTTCTTTCCTCAGGCAGTAATTAAAATGTGGAACTCACTATTACAGTAAGTGGCTGAGAAAAATACCTGAGACCTTTTCAAATAGAAACTAGATGAGAACATGAGAGAAAAGGGATTAGAAAGATCAACTGAACGGCTGAGATGATCCCCTATCCCACCCCCTTCTACTATATATGTCTTAGTTCTGATGAAGGGTCATATGGACTCAAAACGTCAACTGTATCCCTCTCCGCAGATGCTGTCAGACATACTGAGTTTTTCCAGGTACTTTTGTTTTTGTTTGTTTAACATGGTCTGCATAGAAGAGAGAGGAGAGAGAGAAAGCTATAAAATGGCAGGCGAACTCATCTGGCAAGAAATCTGGAGACAGAGTGTGTGTGAGCTGTATTGTCCTGACTTTGTTAAAGAGGTTAATTATTTAACGAGACTTCAGGGTTAAGAGGTTTGGTTAATTAATGTAAATATCTATTGGTACATGGGCTCTCTTTTGAAATACCATCATGTATTGTACATTAGGCCACACCTACAAACTTGTCCCTTGTACTTCCAGTGAAGTCGAGGGCAGTTTTCAATGGCTGCTTCAGTGGATTGAAAATCACAGTGATGCACAGACACAGTGCGGTTCTGATGAAAGGTCACAGGCTGAAATCCATGTAAACTATGTTTCTTTCTCCACAGATGCAATCAAATTTGCTGAAAATTCCAGCACTTGCTGTTTTTCATTCAGGTTTCCAGTATCCGCAATATTTTTCTTTTCCAGAACTGGAGAGCGCTGAGGATGTGAAGTTCATTGCAAGAAGAGTTTGAGATCTCCGTCTGAGCTGGAAACTGATGAGTAAAATCACAGCGTGAAAAGATCATCACCATCTGGAAGTGGAAGGGCCATCCCATTTACTGGCACAACAGCAGTCACACTGCAGAGAGACCTTTCAGATATTTCACAAGTCAGAAAGGATTTGCTTAGTTTTCTCACCTCCCAATTCACCAATTTAGAAAGTTCGAAGGACTTGATTCACAAATCAGCACTTTCTTACTAGAGACATCTTAAGTGTTCTGAGCCTTGGAAAAAAAATCATTTGTTTCCCCCATGTTCTGAGACTACAGTGAGTTTGAATTTAACTATTGAAGTGTTAATTTCTATTAATTACACCCAGGAAAGCACTATGATGGAGGACCCGTGCATTTTGGTTGCTGTATCAATTGATGTCATAATTTCATATCTTGGCCCTATGACTCCAATCGATCACAAAATGTGATTTTCTGTTCAACCATATCGCCTTTCAATGGCCGAAGGTTTACCCAGCATTCACGGCGGGGCGGAATATACCCTATCCTCGCTGCAGGAAGACGTTGTGCAGGCGCAACACCGGGTGTGTCTCGAGCCTTGTGGGTGCTTTTAGGGGAGCGTGCGCAGTAGCTGCCTGTACCAGGCGCTGGTAGAAGGATGAGAATTGTGGAGTGCAGGCGAGTCAATGAAACTGGTAGATGGCGAGGATTGGAGGCAGTGGAGTGGGCAGTGAGGTTTTATAGAGATCCACTGAAGGCTTCAATACCCGAATAAATTGTAGTGGTCCCGATGTTGCAGCGAACGGTCGTGGGGGCATCTGCGGGCCGCGGTTCTCAGTAAAGTTACTGAGTTAACGGACGCCATCTTTACTGGTGCAGCAGGGCCCATGCGCGAACATCCCTGTCCCTGTCAGCAGGAGGAGAGAATATTGTGAATTTCTGAGATAAAGGCAAAAAACTGGGATGCTGGAAATCCGAAACAAAAACAAAAATACCTGGAAAAACTCAGCAAGTCTGACAGCTTCTGCGGAGGGGAACACAGCTAACGTTTCAAGTCCATATGACTCTTCAAAATTTAAGAGTCCTGCAGACTCGAAACAGTAACTCTGTCTTTCTCTCCACAGAGGCTGTCAGACCTGCTAAGTTTTATCCAGCAATTTTTGTTTTGTTTCAGATTTCCAGCATCCGCAGTATTTTGCTTTATCTTGGTCTTTAAAATCCTCATTAGGATGGGCAGGTTGATGCGGACAGAATGTTTCCACTTGTTGGTCTGTTCAATACTGGAGGTCTTGTGTACACAATAGTTACAAATAAACCCAACAGGAAAACTGCCAATGTTTCTTTCCTCAGGCAGTAATTAAAATGTGGAACTCACTATTACAGTAAGTGGCTGAGAAAAATACCTGAGACCTTTTCAAATAGAAACTAGATGAGAACATGAGAGAAAAGGGATTAGAAAGATCAACTGAACGGCTGAGATGAGGTTGGCAAAATGGGAGGAGATTCGTGTGGAGTAGAAACTCCAGTACAGACTAGATAGACCAAATGGCCTGTTTGTGTAATATATATTCTGTGTAATTCTTTGTAAACCTATTTTACAGGATAATAGAAAAGGAGGATTTGCAGACAGGAATATCAAATCAAATCTCACGTCTGACAGAGTCAACTGGTTGATTGGGATCTGAAGATTTGTACATCTGAAGGGATTTAATTGACCGTCTCAGCTGGAAACTGGTGAGGGGCCGTTCACCCGCTCCTCCTGTGTGAAGGGATTGATACAGTTGGTAAACATGCTGACACGACAGCGAGCTCACAATAGTGAGAGACTGTTCACCTGCTCTGTGTGTGGGAAGAAATTCATGTGTTCATCCAACCTGCTGGCACACCAACTCGATCACATTGGTGAGAAGCCTCTTCAGTGCTCTGACTCTGGGAAAAGCTTTGAAACCTCTGAGGAACTGGTCCAACAGCAGCAAGTTCACACTGACGAGAGACTGTTCAGCTGCTCCCACTGTGGGAAGAGGTTCAGGCTGTCCTCCTGCCTCGCAGAGCACCAGCTCCTTCACACTCATGAGAGGCCATTCAGCTGCTCTCACTGTGGGGAGTCGTTCAGTGAGTCAGGGCATCTCACTGAGCACCAGCAAGTTCACACCAAGGACAGGCCATTCAGCTGCTTCCAGTGTGGGAAGGCATTCACTCAGTTTTCAAGCTACACTAAGCACCAACTGGTTCACTCAGATGAGAGACCTTTTAAATGCTCTGAGTGTGAGAAAACCTTTAAAAGAAGCATTGATCTGCTGAGGCACCAGTGCATTCACACTGGGGAGAGACCATTCCCCTGCTCTGTGTGTGGAAAAAGATTCATTCATTCTTTCCACCTTCTGACACATAAGCGTGGTCACACTGGGGAGAGACCATTCATCTGCTCCGTGTGTGGGAAGGGTTTCATTCGGTCATCCAGCCTTCTGATGCACCAACGGATTCACACCGGAGAGAGACCATTCACCTGCTCCATATGTGGCAAGGGATTCACTCGTTCAAACCAACTTCTGATACACAAGCGAATTCATACTGGAGAGAGACCGTTCACCTGCTCTGCGTGTGGGAAAAGATTCACTCAGTCAGCCAACCTGCGGACACATCAGTCGGTTCACACTGGGGAGAGGCCGTTCATCTGCTCCGTGTGTGGCAAGAGTTTTTCTCGTTTGTCCTACCTTGAGGTACATGAGCGAGTTCACACCGGTGTGAGGCCGTTCACCTGCTCCACGTGTGGGAAGAGATTCGCTCATTCATCCCTTCTGGTGAGACACCAGCGCAGTCACACTGGAGAGAGGCCATTCACCTGCTCTGTGTGTGGGAAGGGATTCACTTGTTCATCTTATCTGGTGAGACACCAGCGCATTCACACTAGGGAGAGGCCGTTCACCTGCTCCTTGTGTGGGAAGGGATTCACTGATTCAACCCACCTGCTGAGACACCACCGCATTCATATGGGGTTGAGGCCGTTCTCCTGTTCTGTGTGTGAGAAGGGATTCACTAATTCATCCAACCTGCTGAGACACCAACGCATTCACACTGGGGAGAGGCCATTCACCTGCTCCTTGTGTGAGAAGAGATTTACTCGGTCATCTGACCTGCTGAGACATAAGCGAGTTCACAAGTTACCAGAAAAGTTGGATTCAGTTGTTGATGCTGAGAATCACGTCCAGAACTGAACCTTTTCTCCTTTCTAACTCTAGATTATTTCAGTTCTCATACCTTCAGTTATTCTCATGGACAAGTCCCAGCTCCCTGTGCCTCCTAGAGTGTCTCAACTTTTTACGATTTACATCAATGACTTAGATGAGGTGAGTGAAGACATGGCAGCTAAATTTGCAGAGGACACAAAGATAGGTAGGAAAGTATGTTGTGAAGAGGACATGAGGAAGTTGCAGATGGATATAGGTAGGTTGAGTGAATGGACAAAGATCTGGCAAATGGAGTTTAATGTGGGAAAATGTGAAGTTTACTTTGGCAGGGAGAACAAAAAAGCAGAGTATTACTTAAATGGAGAACGGCTGCCTAATTCTGAGGTGCAGAGGGATCTAGATGTTCTAGTACATGAGTCACAAAAAGTTAGTAAGCAGGTATAGCAAGTAATTAAGAAGGCAAATGGAATGCTATCCTTTATTACAAGAGGAATTGAACATAAATGTAAGGGTTTCACGCTTCAGTTATACCGGACATTGGTGAGATCGCACCTTGAATACTGTATACACTTTTGGTCTCCTTATTTAAGGAAGGATGTATATGCTTTGGAGGCAGTTCAAAGGAAGTTTACTAGATTGATACCTGGAATGAGTGGGTTGTCTTATGAGGAAAGGTTGGACAGACTGGGCTTGTTTCCACTGGAGTTTAGAAGAGTGAGGGGTGATTTGATTGAAGTTTTCAAGATCTTGAACGGCCTTGACAAAGTGGACATTGAAAGGATGTTTCCTCATGTGGGTGAGTCCAGAACTAGGGGGCACTGTTTTAAAATTAGGGTTGCCCTTTTAGGACAGAAATGAGAACTTTTTTTCTCTCAGAGTGTTGTGCAACTTTGGAACTCTGCCTCAGAAGGCGGTGGAGGTGGGGTCACTGAATAATTTTAAAGCAGAGGTAAATAGATTCTTGTTAGGTAAGGGAATCAAAGGTTATCAGGATTGAAACACAAGAAGATCAGCCATGATCTTATTGAATGGTGGAACAGGCTCATAGGGCTGAATGGTCTACTCCTGTTCCTATTTCTTATGTCATTATGTCTCTCCTAGCCTTGGCATCCAGGGAAGGAATTGGTAACACACCCAGGATCATTATTGCTGAAAGTTTGCTGAACATTTGTGAAGAAAACAGACATCCTATTGAAGGTTTTCATTTTGCACTCATCAGGACAGGTTTGTAAGAATACCAATTGTAAATAGAACAATGATTTACACTACATGAGAAGAGGGGCTGATTGGTTGGCAAGAGAACTCTGATTGATGGAGGTGTTACCATGGAGAATGCACCAGGAAGTAGTTAACTGCCAAGCTTTTGTTAAAATTCAAACCAGGTCGATTCTGGTTGGTCATGGCATTGTCATGGGGAATGAACCATGAAATGGCTGTCCCCAAGCTTTTGTTTCATTGAAAATGGTGCAATGTGTGGACATGTCCTTTGCAAACAGAGAATGCAGGACAGGTGTGTGAATACATGAGTTTCTAGCATGTGTAAGTGAGCCATACCATGAGCATGACTGATAATTTTAAATTGTTTGTCAGTGTCATTCTTAGCACAATCAGATTTGTTTAGCAAGTGCTGTTCATTTAGGGAATCACTTCTAATGTTGGACACTTTGTTATGAGTTTTGCAAGTATGGGCCAGTTCTGTATGGTCAGTACTTTGCCTGTTGTGAACAGCCGAGGAGACGCGCTGTTTGACATGAATGATACCAGAAATGTGTGTGTTTATATATGAGGAAAGGATTGACAGGCTGGGTCTCTTCTCTCTTGGATAAAGGAGACTCAGAGGTGACCTAATAGAGGCCTTTAAAATGATGAAAGCTTTTGATAGAGAGGATACAGAGAGAATGTTTCCTCTTGTGGGGAAGCGAGACCTTCAATATAAGATAGACACCAAGAATCCAATAGGGAATTCAGAAGAAACTTCTTCACCCAGAGAGTGGTGAGAATGTGGAACTCGCTACCGCAAGGAGTGGGTGAAGTGAATAGTGCAGATGTATTTAAGGGGAAACTGGACAAGCACAAGATGGAGAAGGGAATAGAGGGTTACAATGATAGAGTTAGATGAGGAACGATGGGAGAAGGCTTGAGTGGTGCATAAACACAGGCTGAATGAAATGTTTCTGTGCCGTATATCCTATGTAATCGAGCTCTGAATCCACTTTTATTTCTGTTTGTGTCGGGAAGCAGCATGGCATTAACCTGAAGACTAAACTCAGACTCTCCCAGGCCATTGTCCTTACCACCCTGCTATATGGAGCAGAATCCTGGGTCTGCTATCAGAGCCACATCAAAGCTCTGGAATGCTTCCACCAAAGACACCTGAGGTCCATCATGAGAATTCGATGGCAGGACAAAATCACAAAACAAAGAGGTCTCCATCGTGCTGGGCTCAACAGCACAGAGACCACCCTCCAGAAAATTCCACTTGTTCCCCACATGGATGATGACAGAATTCCCAAGCAGATCATCAATGGGGAACTCAGGGTAAACAACATCAAGGTGGTCAGTATAAATGATACAAGGACACGCTAAAAAAGAGCCTTACAAACTTGTGCATTGCAGACCACCTCTCTGGGGAAAACACTGCAGCCGACCGGCCCATGTGAAGGCAAACACTGAAATTTGGTTCAGCATGTTTCAAGGACCATCTACACCAGACTTGCAACATCTGATGTGCCCAGAGGAAGACCAGAGGTGGAGCAGCTGCAGAAGTTCCCCCGGCACCAACAACAACAGCATGAACTACCAGTTTTGTGGGTGTCCATGTCGATCCCATATTGGACTCTTCAGTCAAGAGAGGAGCCACAGAAAATGATGTAATCATTTACAGCTTGGACATACTCGAACAGCGAGGTGTCTACCCCAACATTATCCCTGTTCTCCGGATCGGGGAACTATACTCTGTATGATTGCAGTGCTGTTAATAAAGTCAGGAAAAGCCAATCTGTTATTGTGAGTTTGATTATCTGGTGTCTGAAACAACAAGATTGAACATTTAGATTCAACAAGATGAACAAGGAAACACATCACAGCCCAATACTCCAGCTCGATATTCACAGGAGAAAGTCTGTTATCTAACACCTCGAGTTGAAACCCTCGAATCATTTGTAAATATCTTTCAAGTGCTGACAGGTTCCAACTGTCAATTTCCATTACATTGAAGTTAATGGAAGGTGAGAGAGCGGTTATTCTAGAATTATAAAGAACACGAGTTAGACCACAGCTAGAGTAGTGAGTACAGTTCAGGTCACCACATTACAGGAAAGATGTGATTGTGTTAGAGAGGGTACAGAATAGATTTATCTGGGTGTTGCCAGGACTGGAGAATTTTAACTGTGAGGAAAGATCGGATAGACTGGGATTGTTTTCTGTGGAACAGAGGAGGCTGAGGGGAGATTTAATTGAGATGTATAAAATCATGAGGGGCCCAGATAGAGTGGATAGTGAGGACCTGTTTCATTAACAGAGAGATCAATAACCAGGGGGAGAGATTTAGACTAACTGATGGAGGATTAGAGGGGAGTTGAGTAATATTCTCACCCAGATGGGATCTGGAACTCACTGTCTGAAAGGGTGATAGAGGCAGAAACTCTCATCACATCTAAAAAACACTCGGATATGTGCTGGAGGCACTGTAACCTACAGGGCTAGGGACCAAGAGCTGGAAAGTGGGATTAGACTGGATAACTCATTTTCGGCCAGCACAGACATGATGGGCTGAATGGCCTCCTCTGTGCTGTAAATTTCTATGATGATAAGTGGGCCTCGTGTTTTTATCTGAGACAGGCCTCAGCCCAGTCATTTCCTCCAAGTGTTGATGTGATGGTTCAAGCTAAGAGGTGCCAGGTATCAGGAGTAGCAGGAGCAGTAAATAAATGGAAATGTCAGTAAATCCTGATATAGTTTTCCTGTATCTAGTCCTATGTTAATAGCTTCTGTTGAATGTGGCCTTCACCCAATGCCATGATATCGGATCAGAGCCACCATGGAAAATGAGTTCGACGCTCCTGAGATAGACAATGTCAACAGGATCCTCAGTGTCTCTGTAACCTCCTACAGCCCCAAACCCTCTCTGTAAATACCAGGTGTTATTGGATTACATCCAGAGATAGACAATGTCAACAGGATCTACAGTGTCTCTGTAACCTCCTACAGCCCCACAACCCTCTGTGTAAATACAAGGCGTTGTTGTTGGATTACACCCTGAGATAGACAATGTCAACGGGATGCTCAGTATCTCTGTAAACTCCTTCAGCCCCACAACCCTCTGTGTAAATACAAGGTGTTGTTGTTGGATTACACCCAGAGATAGATAATCTCAACCTGATTCCCCTCATCCACAAACACAGCAACTTCTTCACAAAACATAAAAAGGTTTGTAAGATGTGACCTTTTCCGGAAGTCTTGTTCAGGATCTCTCATGGCTCCTCCTCTTCCCTAGTGACCAGAAGCAGAATCTCTTAGGATCCCTTCAAGCGTTTTCCCTGTGATTGACATCACACTGATGGGCCTGTCGTTCCCTGGCTCTGATTTGTCTCCAATTCAGCAAGTGGAAACTAAGTGAGCTGCCTTCCTATCTCAGGAACAATCCCCGTCTCTATTGAGCCATTGAAGATTCGGCCAAAGGGCTCAAAGAGCTCGCGCCCCTTCTCTTTAAACATCCTTGGGTGGGTTTCATCTGGACCTGGAGCACCATCCAGTTTGAGATTTCCTATTTTATCAAGGATGACAATCAACTGTCTATTTTAATATTGATGATGTTACTGTCGATAGCACATCCACAGCTGGAATCTGAGCATCATCCACAGGAGGGCAGACTGATGTGAAATAGTCACTTAACAGCTCTGTCATAACCTGGCAATCTGTCCTAAACTGACTTTCAGTGGCTTAAAAACATCCAAAACCATCTTCTCACTCTTGCTGGAGCTGGAAAAGTTGTCACGATTATTCCTACAATTGTTCACCACCTTCTTTTCCAAAGCTATCTTCACTTCTGTAACGGCTACTTTTGTCTCCCTCAATTGTGGGTGATATTTGTCCCCATTCTCCTGGACACTGAATCCATTTTGTTCTAAACTGAGTTCAATGTCAGACAGTTCAGGGAGTCGGGAATCATTCACCCCTAGACCTACACTGACAGGTAAAATTCCAGACAGTTCCTTAGTCAGGATTCCTCTAGTTTTTCACCATATATTAATCAGGATACTGAAACCCATCTTTCTTACAGTCTACTCCTGGAGACCCCACTCCCTGAGCCTACAACCTTCAGCAGGGTCAGTGGTGGGAGCTCCACAGCGGGAGTGATCCCAGAGTAATTGTCAGGATCACACTGCCATGGGTTTTCCGAGTCGGGTATGTTTAGTTATCCTGGTGTCTCACACACACACACATCAGTAAAACAGGGAATTCCTGGAAACACACTGCAGCTCCTTCCTTATCTGGAGATCAAGTGTCTGTAGTATAATTGTCCCAGCAGTTATCCTGTGAACTCCCCCATCTGCTATTTTAATGCAGACTTTAACAAATGCATTTTAAACAGGTATATTTTTAATGAGTTAATACTGTCCTGAAATGATAGCTGTAGTATAATTACCACAGTCATCTTCAGACTGGAAACTTAAACCTGCCATTTCACTTTCAATCAGGAACAATCACAGTTTTACACCAATCTCTGATTGACAGCACATGTCCAGCATTAACTGTTGTTCTAAAAACAGAGATTGCTGCAAAATCTCAGCAGGTCTGGCAGCATCAGTGGCAAGAGAAACAGAATTAACGTTTTGAGTCCAAGATGACTCTTCTTCGGTTCTGAAACATTAACTTGGTTATTCTCTCTCCAGAGATGCTGCCAGACCTGCTGAGTTTTTACAGCACCTTCTGTTTTTACTTTAGATTTGCTGCATCCACACCATTTCATTTTTATTTCACTGTTGTTCTTCTTGATTCTAAACACAGTTGTAAAGGAGCCTTTTGTTCCATCGGAACCATGGAAGAGAGCAGCTGGGACACAATCTTACATGCCTCAGGATTAATCCACGTGGGGGTTTTGCTGTCAGTGAAGATGGATGAGAAAGACCAAAGTGTCATTTGTCCCTCTCAGTGTGACCCTGAAGGACTGTGTCCAGGCTGAAGTTCTATTCCTGCCATATGATCCTCCCCCAGATTGTCCTTTCTGAGCTCCAGCCAGGTGATGTTAAACGCTCAGGTGGAAAAGACAAAAATCTACAACCATGAGTTTAAAACAAAGCTGATTTAATGGACATTTTTTCAGAATATTAAGCTCCAGCCCAGTTAGAGGGTTTATTAAAAGCATCAGTAGCAAACTCCAACTCTCAGAATGAGCATGGTTTATTCCTGGTTGTGATTAACAGCTGCAAGAACAGCAGAATCAAACTCCTGCAGTGACTTGTAAATTCGCTGGTGTGTCAGTAGGTGAGATGAAGAGTGAGCCTCTTCCCAAACACAGAGCAGGTGAACAGCCTATGTGTCAGAAGATCCATTTTGCTTTTAAACATCTGTTCACAGAACATTGAAAGGGTTTCTTATCAGTGTGGACAAGGTGATGTGCAGTGAGGTGGGATGGCTGAGTGAATCTCTTCCCACACATGGAATAGGGAAGTCTTTCCCCGGTGTGAATGCACTGGTGGACACTCAGTTCACCTGATCACCTGAACCCAGTCCTACAGTGAGAACATCTGAACGATCTCATCAGTGTGAACGCGCTGATGGCACATCAGTTCCACAGAACATTCATAACACTTCCTACAATCCAGACATTTAAAAGGTCCTGTCAGAATGAACTCAATCGTGTGTCAACAGGTTGAATGAAATGAGTGAATCCCTCCCCACATATGGAACAGATGAATGACCTCTCTCCGGTGTTGCTGCAGGATGGACGGTCACCTGAACCTCTTCCCACACTGAGGGCAGACAAATGGAGTGGAACCTGAGTGAACACACTGGTGCATCATCAGTGAACCTGAGTTTAAGCATTTAAAACCTCTCTTTCCAGTATGACCTTGCTGGTGTGTATGGAAGCTGGATGGAGAAAGAGGCGGACAAACAGGAAATCCCGGTGGGCTAGTGGAAGGGAGGGAAGCAGCAGAGGCAGCCAATCAGATTGTCTCAATATCAGTGACAAAGAAGCTCCATGAGCAAATCACGCTTGGTGTTGGAGGTGAGGATGTAGGAAAGAGGGAGAGCACTTCGAAAGGAGTAACTTGTGTTCAGGATATTGAAAAGGCTTAACACACTGTATTTAACACAAAGCTGACTTATTTGACTTTTATCCACAATGTTAACCACTATACTGGGCTGGAGTTTATTAATATCAACAGAAACAGACTCCAATGAACATGGTTCAGTCCTAGATGTGATTAACAGCAAACTCCATCACCATAGTTATTCATGAACCCACTGATGTCTCAGCAGGTGGGATGAGTGAGCAAATCTCTTATTACACATAGAGCATATGAATGGCCTCTCCCCAGTGTGAACCCGCTTGTGTCTCAGCAGGGAGGATGAGTGAGCAAATCTCTTCTCACACACAGGGCAGGTGAATGGTCTCTCCCCAGTGTGAAAATGCTGGCGTATCAGGAGGTTAGTTAACCAAGTGAATCCCTTCCTACACTCAGTGCAGGTAAATAGCCTCTCCCCAGTGTGAATCCGCTGGTGTACAGTGAGTTGAGATGATTGTCTACACCCAGTCTCACAGTGAGAGCACCTGAACAGTCTCTTGTAAGTGTGAACATGTTGATGGGACATCAGTTCACTGGAACTTTTAAAGCACTTCCCGCAATCTGGGCATTTAAAAGGTCTCTCATCAGTGTGAACACGCTAATGGGACATCAGCACATCAGAACTTTTATAGCACTTCCCACAATCTGGACATTTAAAAGGTCTCTCCTCAGTGTGAACTTGCTGGTGTTTTAGCAGGTGGGATGACCGAATGAATCTTTTGTCACACACGGAACAGGCGAACAGCTTCTCCCCAGTGTGACTGCGTCGATGAGCTTCCAGCTCAGACGGGAAGCTGAATCCCTCATTACAGTCCCCACATTTCCACCGTTTCTCCCCAGTGTGACTGCGCTTGTGTCTCGTCAGGTCAGATGATTGGCTGAAGCCTCGTCCACACACTGAACATGTGTACGGTTTCTCCCCACTGTGAACGGTGCTTTTTGCCTCCATGTTAAAAATCTGATGATATTCAGGATACAATAAATTGGATAACTCCAACAGATCCTGGCATGATGTTTGAGCTTCCTGACAGCGAATCCTCCGCTTTTAATACCCTGTGAAATTAGTTTAAAGCAGAAAAAAATAAAAGCAGAAAGGCAGATTGTGAAATTGAGCTGAATGAATGTGGGGCCGGCACAAGGAAAAAGTGACCATGCAAACTGCTGGACTGTCATAAAAACCCAACTGGTTCACTAATATCCTTTGTAAAGTAACTATCATATTTTTCCTGATATTACTGTGGGATACTTTAAAGCAGGCTTATGTTTGTGTGTGTGTATATTTCTGAGTGTGTGCATAATTTAAGTGAACTGCAGACTGTTGGACTGCAAGGTTTAAATCAACAAAGGGATTAAGTGTAAAAAAGAGGCATTGAAAATGCTAATGGATGAGCTAAGTAAAAGGGAATTTGCATTTTTAGATAAGTGGAGAGGTTGTTGGCTTTTCAAAGGGACATCGTAAGATGGTTACAAATGGCAAGGTGAACAAGGCTAAGTTATTATGCTTATTTTTCCCAAAAGTGCTGGCCATAACGACATCATAAAAGATTTTTATATTCTGGGAAATATAAATTCCAAAGATAGATGGAAACAATGGGATTTACAGATCAAAAAGGGAGAAAATATATTTAGAAGAATGATGGAAAGCTGTATGGCTGTGTGAGATCTTGAAAGGTGCACTGTGTGAAACAGAATTGTGGAAAAAGCTTCCTGCTACCCTGGAGAAGTTTGCTGTTCCAGTAACCAAGGGTATGTTAAAAGCCTTTCGAGTTTCACGGTCGAGCAAGAGGGAGAAAGAAAGTAGGGAGGAGAAAGAAGCTGTGAGTTACCTTCCTTACAGTAACAGTGGGTGCTGGTGGTAATCTTGCTGAGTGTTTTATAGATTAAGAATCTATTTTGGACTGTTTCCTGAAAGGGGTGTGTAGTTGGGAGTCTAGTTATTTAGAAGTTTTGGGAACTGTTATCAGACTAAGTAACTGTAATCTTGTGTGCATTTATTTTTTCTTTCTTTTGTTATTAAATGTTAATATAATCTTTAAAATTTCTAAAGTTGGTAGTGGACTCGTTACTTCTGACTACAGTACACAAACCTTCTCATAATAAATACAAATTGCAAAATCATTGTGATAACCTGGCCAAGTTTCCCTCTGGGATTTGGTTAACCTGGCAAATACCATCTGCCATATCATAACACCTTCATGGAAGGGAGCCTGTCACCCAGTCTGGACCTATGCAAAACTCTGTCCTCTATGAGAGGGGACAGAGAGAGAGAGAGGGAGATGGGAGAAGTACGGGGTGGGGTGGGGGCTCAAAGGAGAGAGATTTTGTACATATTCAACTCAACCAGAGCTTTGACAGAATCTCCCAAACCCTGATCTAGAAGGACCAGGGTAGCAGGTCTATGTGAAAACCATCACCTCTGAGTTTCCTCCCAAGTCACACACTGTCCTGAGCTGTCTGACATCCAGTACTGTATAAGCAGAAATTTCTTTTATTTAAACATTGGGAAGACTGAAGCCATTGTCTTCAGTCCCCACTACAAACTCCACTCCCTAGCCACAGATTCCATCCTTCTCCCTGGCAAATGGGTGAGGTTGAAGCAGACACTTCACAACTTCAGAATAATATTTTACCCCAAGATGAGCTTACAACCAGATATCCATGTTACCACCAAGACCGCCTATTTCCACCTCAGTTACATCACCCAACTCCATCCTAGTCTCAGCTCATCTGCTGCTGAAACCCTCACCAGAAGGGAATTGGATAAATACCTGAAGAGGAAAAGCTGGGCTGTGATGAAAGGATAAGGGAGTGAGATGAACTGATTTGCTGTTGCAGAAAACCAGCATGGACATAATGGGTTAAATAGTCTCCTTCTGTATTGTCATCATTCAGTGATCCTATAACTCAATGAAAAAGACCTACACTAGAGGCCAGCGACAAAACTTTGCAACCAATGTCCACCCTGATACAAAGTGGCTCTTAACTGGTCCGTCTGTGTTTCTAGGTTTGGTTCTGTGAGAAATACCTGCAATAAAATAATAGCAAAATATTGCAGTTGCTGGAAATCTGAAATAAAAGGAGCAAATTCTGGAAATACTCAGCAGATCAGACAGTAACTGTGAAAAGAGAAAAAGAGTTAATGTTTCAGGGTGTGCAGAATTAATCTGGTGGAATAAAAATGGGACAAATTTGAAGGTCAACATAAGCTCAAAAGTGGAAGAGAAATGATCTTTAATGCAGGAAAAACAATTCCTGGCCAGGGGAAGATAAAGCTGATAAACCATCAGCTCATAGCTGGGGAAGCAATGGAAGCCTCATTTAATTCAAGGTATGTGTGCTTCGCTGGCTGGGCCAGCATTTATTGCCCATCCCTAGTTGCCCTTGAGAAGGTGGTGGTGAGATGCTTTCTTGAACTGCTGCAGTCAGTGTTGTGTAGGTACACCCACAGTGCTGTTAGAAAGGGAGTTCCAGGATCTTGAACCAGTGACAGTGAAGGAACGGCGATATATTTCCAAGTCAGGATGGTAAGTTACTTGGAGGGGAACATCCAGGTGGTGGTGTTCCCATCCATCTGCTGCCCTTGTCCTTCTAGATGATAGTGGTTGTGAGTTTGTAAGGTGCTGTCTAAGGAGCCTTGGTGTGTTCCTGCATTGCATCTTGTAGATAGTACACACTGCTGCTACTGTCCATCAACGGTGGAGGGAGTGAATGTTTATGGATGTGGTGCCAATCAAGTGGACTGCTTTGTCCTGGACTGTGTCCAGCTTCTTCAGTGTTTTGGGAGCTGCACTCATCCAGGCAAGTGGGGAGTATTCCATCACACTCCTGACTTGTTCCTTGTAGATGGTGGACAGGCTTTGGGGAGTGAGGAGGTGAGTTACTCATTGCAGGATCCCTAGCCTCTGACCTGCTCTTAAAGCCACAGTATTTATATGGCTAGTCCAGTTCAATTTCTGGTCAATGGTAACCCACAGGACGTTGATAATGGGGGATTCAGTGATCATAATGCCATTGAACTTCGAGGGGCAATGGTTGTATTCTCTCTTGTTGGAGATGGTCATTGCCTGTCACTTGTGTAGCATGAATGTTACTTGTCACTTGTCAGCCCAAGCCTGGATATTGTCCAGGTCTTGCTGCATTTGGACATGGGCTGCTTCAGTATCTGGCAGTCCATGTCCATTTAGATACAGTTGTCAGAAATAACAGTAAAATACCAAACATGGTCAGAAAACACCCATCATTAGAGGAAGTGGAAGTTAGACAATGGCAGAGAGGTGACTGGGGAGGACAGAAGTGAAACAGAGCAGTGGATAGACATGGATTCAAATCCACAGTAAAGCTGCAACACCAGCCCCAGAGCCAGACCACTAAAAGCTCTAAATTGCAGGTGGATGCTCAATAATGCTCATCTCTGAAATAATTTCAATTTTAAAATCTCCTGCTGGAGCCTGCAGTTGGAAAGACATCAGAAACACTGGAGGCAGAGAAAAATCTGGCAGTCTTCAAATCTTCTAACTCTCTATAAAAGGAGATTACAAAGGTCATAAGTGTTAGTTAAGGTTAGAAATTGAGAAGAGACAAACATTTCTCTTGATCTGAGTTTGCTGTGTGTAAATCCATCCCTTGTAACCCCCTGTAAAAGGAGGTTTCAAAATGCATCTCTGTCAGTCCAGGATAGAAATTCTCATCATCATCTCCTCCTGCTACCTGGCCCAGGATTACTTAAGCAGCGACAAACTTCCAGGAAGCAGGTAAGAGAAGGTTCACTAGGCTGATTCCTGGGATGAGGGGGGTTGTCTTATGAAGAAAGGTTGAGCAGGTTGGGGCTGTACTCATTGGAGTTTAGAAGAATAAGCTATCTTATCGAAACATATGAGATTCTGAGGGGCTTTGACAGAGTAGCTGCCGACAGGATGTTTCGTCTCATGGGGCATTCTCAAATAGGGGACACTGTTGAAAAATAAAGGGTCTCCCATTTAAAACTGAGATGAGGAGAACATTCTTCTCTCTGAGGGTCATCAGTCTTTGGAATTCTCTTCTCCAGTGAGCAGTGGAGACTGGCCACTGAATATATTCAAAGCTGAGTTAGAGAATTTTGATCTACAAGGGAGTCAAACCTTTGATAAGGCAGCAGGAAAGTGCAGTGTAGGCCACAATCAGATCTTATTAAGTGGGGGAGCAGACATGATGGCCCAAATGGTCTACTTTTTTTTCATTCATGGGATGTGGGCTTCTCCAGCTGGCCTAGCATTAATTGCCCATCCCTATGGTGGCTTTTGAGAAGGTGGTGGTGAGCTTCCTTCTTGAATCACTGCAGTCTATGTGGTGTAGGTACACCCACAGTGCTGTTAGGGTGTTCCAGGATTTTGACCCAGAACCTCCTAATTCTGATGTCATTTTTATGTTCTTCAGACGGTTGCACATGCGCCCTGCAGCACGTAACCCATCCGTTAACCCATGTCAGGCACCGGCTCCTCTGTGCAGATTGTGAGTAAAATCAATGAGGCAATGATTTTCTCTCCTGGTCGCTGGGACCCTGAAGCTCCGCCCATGCTCTGTTCCGTCACCAAGATGATCCCGCATGCGCACTGCTCCCGCTGAAACATGATGGCAGACAAGGAGACGTTCCCGGGTAAAATGCCCGGACCTGCAAACGTGATTCCATTTCTCTTATTCGGGCTTTGAGGCCAACACCTGGTGTCTATGAAGCCTCGGCTCCCTCTCGACTCTCAGCTCCCGGCTACTTCTCCCTCCGCCTGCTCGCTCTCACCCGTTTCCAAAAACTTCTCCGGTACCCACATGGCCCGAGCAAAGTGAGACTGCGCATACTCCAGATAGTTAAGCAGTGCGCCTGCGCACTGGCCTCCTGTAGAGCGTATAGAGCACATTCAGAACCGCTGGGAATGTTGGGAAACGTCAGCGCCATTAAAACATCCAAACATAGAACAAAGAATCATTTTGTTACGTGATTGAGATAAATTAATTAAAAAAAAACACAAATCCTTGTGAATCTGCGCACATCTATGTTCCATTTCTGAAAGTAGTTTAATGCTCTAAATGATTTAGACTTGAATATAGGAGGTATGATCCATAAATTCACAGATAACACGAAAATTGGTGGTGTGGTAAATAGTGGGGAGGAAAGCCTTAGATTACAGGACGATTTAGATGGGCTGGTAAGATGGGCAGAGCAGTGACAAATGGAATTTAATCCTAAGAAGTGTGAGGTGATGCATTTTAGAAGGACTAACACGGCAAGGGAATACACAATGAATAGTAGGAAGCACATAGGGACCTGGATGTACATGTCCATAGATCCCTGAAGGCAGCAGCACAGGTAGATTAGGTGGTTAAGAAGGAATATGGGGTACTTGCCTTTATTAGTCGAGGCATAGAACCTAAGAGCAGGGAGGTTATGTTTGAACGGTATGAAACGCTAGTTAGGCCACAGCAGGAGCACTGTATGCAGCTCTGGTCCAAACACTATAGGAAGGATGTGATTGCACTGGATAAGGCACAGAGGAGATTCACCAGGATGTTGCCTGGGCTGGAACATTTCAGCTATGAAGTGATTGGATAGGCTGGGGTTGTTTTCCTTAGAACAGAGAAGACTGAGAGGGGACATGATAGAAGTATACAAAATCATGAGGGGCATAGATAGGGTAGATAGGAAGAAACTTTTCCCCTTAGCCCAGGTGTCAATAACCAGGAGGCATAGGTTTAAGGTAAGGGGCAGGAGGTTTAGAGGGGATTTGAGGGAAAAACTTGTAGCCCAGAGGGCAGTTGAATCTGGAACACACTGCCTAAGGGGGTGGTAGAGGCAGGAACTCTCACAACATTTAGCAGGTATTTAGATGAGAACTTGAAACGCCATAGCATACAGGGCTACTGACCAAGTGCTGGAAAATGGGATTGGAGTAGATAGGTGCTTGATGGCCAGCATGTACACGATGGGCCGAAGGGCCTGTTTATGTGCTGTATAACTCTATGACTGCTCTCCTGTGGGAATACACTGAACTTTTAAAACTTTCCTACTGGTTTCCCTCTCTCTCACTCCTGCCCTGAAGGCAGCTGACTCTGGCTGGGTTCAATCCCACAGTCACTTGTCCCTCTCTCTTTCTATCTCCTGAACTGAATATTCACTGTTTTATAGAACGATACTGCTCGGATGGAAATTATTAGGCCCATCATATCTGTGCTGGCTCTTTGGAGGATTTGTCCATTACTTCCACCGCCCTGCTGACACTGTCAGGACAATGTAAAAGCCCATGGGATCCAGGATAATGTGGCAAACTGGATAAAACGTTGGCTTTGTAACAGGAAACAAAGGGCAATGGTTGTTGGATGCCCTTGCAAATGGAAAGTTGTCTCACGTGGTGTTCCACAGGGCTCGGTGTTGGGACCCTTGATGTTGTGTTATATATTAACAATTTGGATGTGAACGTGGAGAGCACAATTGGGAAATTTGCAGATGACACAAAGATTGGCTGAGTAGTGGATAGTGCAGAGGATAGCCATAATATCCAAAATGATATAAATGGGTTGGTGGAGTTGGCGGTAAAGTGGCAGATGGATTTTAACATAGAGAAGTGTGAGGTCACACATTTAGGGAGGTCAGTTACAGGGATTACAAAATGAATGGGAATATGCTAAAATGGGTAGATGAAGTGAGAGATCTTGGTGTACAAGTACGTAGGTCCCTGAAGGCAGCAGTTCAAGTAGACAAGGTTGTAAAGAAGTCATATGGAATGCTGTCCTTCATTGGCAGAGGTATAGAATATAAATGTAAGGATATAATGCTGGAATTGTATAAAACACTGGTGAGGCCACAACTGAAGCATTGTGTGCAGTTCTGGTCACCACATTACAGGAAGGACGTAATAGCTCGAGAGAGTGCAGAGGAGGTTTGCAAGAATGTTGCCAGGGTTAGAAAAGTGTAGCTACGAGGAGAGATTGGATAGGTTGGGGTTATTTTCCTTAGAACAAAGAAGGCTGAGAGGTGACTTGATTGAGGTGTACAAAATTATGAGGGGAACAAATAAAGTGGACAGGATAAAATTGTTTCCCTTGGTGGAGAATCCTAGAACCAGGGAACATAAATTCAAGATAAGTGGCAGAGGGTGAAGGGGGAACATGAGGAAGAACTTTTTCATGCAGAGGGCACTTGGTGTCTGGAATGCACTGCCCAAGTTGGTGGTAGAGGCAGAAACTCTAAACTCTTCTAAAAAGTACCTGGATCTAACTCTAAACGCTCTTAAAAAGTACCTGGATCTGCACCTTAAATGCTGTAAGTGGCAGGGCTGTGGGCCGGATGCAGGAAAGTGGGATTAGAAAGGACACCTGGGTGTCCTCGGGCTGGCATGGACAAGATGGGCCAAATGGCTTCCTTCTGTGTTGTACGTTTTCTATGGTTCTAATGTATATCTGCTGTAGTAATGTAACAGGTGAATGGAAAAGGTTTTCCAGTTGAATACTTCTCAGGCACACACACCCCTTTGGAAAGATTGATTGACTAGTGTGCTGAGGAGTTATTTCCCTCCTAGTGTTTGACAAGGTGTTCACCAAAACTCACTTTTTCACAGCCATATTTCCTTCTTTAGTGACTGTCTCCATCTCTGACTTACCTCACGTGGATTCCAACTGAAGTTCCATCCCTCATGTTTCGAATCCATCCAGGATTACAGGTATCTCTGGGACATACAATGTTCCTCGCAGTGGTGTTCTCACTGCATCCTGAGATCTACACTCAGTACCATGTGCTGCCATATGTGCACTCTCCCTCTCTCTCTCTCCAGCAGCAGCTGCTCACACTATCTCAAGGCTGTCCTTGTCCCCAGTTTCATTTTATTCTTCGTTTCATCTGACACCTTAACATGAAACTTTTTCTCTTCCTTTCAAGTGTTAAGGGACACAAGCTCCAACAACTCATTGATACCAATGCCTGTCCAGGACCCTCCACCCCTTCCTATCCCTCTGACCCCATCCTGTCTTCTGACCCCAGCCTGTGCCATTTTTTCACCATACGCTCTGACCTTCCTCTCTCTGATGCTGAATGTTCAGTACTCAGCAAAGGACTCTGTTTCAAATCCTTACACCCTCACCTCAATGAATTTCGGGCTTGGCATGATGCTGAACTCTTCTTCCACTGCCTTCATCTCTGTGCTCACTTCTTTGGGCAGGAGTCCTCCCCCCCCGTTCAACAGATCCTTTCACCCCCTCCAGTATTATCCCTCCACTTGGACCCCTCCCTCTGGCATCTTACCTGCTCTTGATCTTTTCATTGAGAACTGTCGGCATGACATCAGCTGTCTCAATTTCTTTGCTCCTCTCACCCACTCTAACCTGTCTCCTTCTGAACTTGCTGCACTCCATTCTCTTAGGTCTAACCCTGACTTTGTTATCAAACCTGCCGACAAGGGTGGTGCTGTTGTTGTCTAGCGTACTGACCTCTACCTCACAGAGGCTGAGTGCCAAGTCTCAGACACTTCCTCCTACCTCCTACTGGGCCATGACATCAACACCAAACATCAAGCCATTGTTTCCAGGACTGTTACTGACTTCATCTCTTCTGGAGATCTTTCCTCCCAACACCGGACAGCCCGCTTCTACCACCATCCCAAAACCCACAAACAGGACTGTCCTGATAGACCAATTGTGTCAGCCTGTTCCTGCCCCACGGAACTCATTTCTTCCGATCTTGGCTCCATTTTCTCTCTCCTTTTCCAGTCTCTTCCCACCTACATCCACGATTTCTCTGACCCCGTACATCGTATCAACAATTTCCAGTTTCCTGGCCCTAACCGCCTCCTCTTCACCATGGACGTCTAATCCCTCTACACCCCCATCCCCCACCAGGATGGTCTGAGGACTCTCCACTTCTTCCTTGAACATAGGCCCGAACAATCCCCACCCATCACCACTCTCCTCTATCTGGCTGAACTTGTTTTCTCATTGAACAATTTCTCCTTAAACTTGTCTCACTTCCTCCAAATAAAAGGTGTGGCTATGGGTACTCCGTGGGTCAAAGTTATGCCTGTCTCATTATGGGGTATGTGGAACATTCCTTGTTCCAATCCTACTCAGACCCTCTCCAAAACTCCTTTTCTGGTACATCAACGACAGTTTCAATGCTGCTTTATGCTCTCATCTGGACCTGGAAAAATGTATCTATTTTGCGTTCAATTTCCACCCCTCTATCACCTTCACATGGTCCATCTCTGACACTTCCCTTCCCTCCATTGACCTCTCCATCTCTGTTTCTGGTGATAGACTGTCCACTAATATTCACTAGAAGTCCACCGACTCCCACAGCTACAACCCCTCACAACCTGCTTCCCGTAAGGACTCCATGCCATTCAATTAGTTCCTTTGCCTCTGTTGCATCTGTTCCAATTATGCCACTTCCCATATGGTGCTTCTGACATATCTCCCTTCTTCATTAACCACAGTTTCCCTCCCTCTGTGATTGACAGGGCCTTCAACCATTTCTGACCCATCTCCGGCACCTCTGCCCTCACACCTTCCCCTCCCTCCCAGAACCACAATAGGGTTCCCCTTGGTCCTCACTTTTCACCCCACCAGCCTCCACATTCAAAAGATCATCCTCCACCATTTCCATAACTCCAGCATGATGCCACCACCAAACACATCTTCCCTTCACCCCCCCCCCCCCCCCCCCCCCCCCACCATTCCCCCGCCCCCTTCATCAACATTCTGTTGGGACCATTCCCTCTGGGACACCCTGGTACACTCCTCCATCACCCCCACACCTCATCCCCCTTCCACAGCACCCTCCGATGCTATCACAGAAGGTGCAACACCTGCCCGTTTATCTCCTCCCTCCTCGCTGTCTAAGGGCCCAAAGCAGCGCTTCACTTACACCTCCTCCAATTTGGTCTACTGTATTCACTGCTCCCAATGCAGTTTCCTCTACACTGGGGAGATCAATACAGACTGGGTGACCACTTTGTGGAACACCTTCGATCTGTCCGCAAGCGTGACCCAGAACTTCCTGTCACTTCCCATTTCAACACATCATCCTGCTCTCATGCCCAAATGCCCGTCCTTGGCTTGCTGCAGTGTCCAGTGAAGCCCACTGCAAACTGGAGGAACAGCACCTCATCTTCCGATTAGGCACCTTACAGCCTTAACTTAACGGAGTTCAACAACTTCAGACCATGAACTCTCTCCTCCATCATCACCCCTTTTTAATCTCCTTTTTTAAAATGTATTATTTTTTATCCACTTATTTTCATTTTTATTCATTTATTCATTGCTTTATCCCCTTTTTAGCCCTTTATCCATCCTTTATCCACAACCACTGCCCCTTCTCACCACCCTACCCCCAAAAGGGCCTGTTACTTGTTCCATGTTGTTCTTTTCAGAGTGCTTACCCTTGTTCTGCCATTATCACATTTTGCTTTGTTATCTTTATTCCACTATCAGCACCTTTTCTGGCCCTTCCCACTACCATTAACACCTCCCTTTGTCTTTTTATTCATGACACCTTTGTCAATCTCTCCTTTGCCCTCACCTGTCACTGGCCTTCTATCCAGCTTCACCTGCTCTACCACACCACACCAACCCCCCCACCCTCCCCCACTAAACAGTATAAATTTCATCACACTTCTACCTCCCTTTAGCTCTGAATAAGAGTCATATGGACACAAAATGTTAACTCTGCTTTTCTCTCCACAGGTGCTGCTAGGCCTGCTCAGTTTTTCCAGCATCTTCTGTTTGTATTTCAGATTTCCAGTATCTGCAGTATTTTGCTTTTGCTGAGGAGATATTAATGGTTCATTGAACTAAAAACAGAAAGTGTGGAAAAACTCAGCAGGTCGGGCAGCCTCTGTGGACCGAGAAACAGAGGTAATGTTTCGGTCCAATATGACTCTTCCTCAAAACAGAACCAGTCTTTTGTCCTGTATTCTGACAGTACAACTTACAGTGCTTTGTTCCTTTATTACAACCATTACCACTCCCATTGCCTTTTGTTCCATGACATCTTTGTTATTTAATCTCTCCAGCCCTCTAACCTATCACTGGACTTCTCGTTTGTTCTACCCAACCCTCCCCGCCTTCTCACCGAAAGCATCTACAGAAATATTTGTTTCTGAAACAATATCCTGTTACATTGCACAGTGTCCATTTAACAACCTGATCTCACATGGAATCTACCTCCTTTTGACAATTTCACATTGGAAATTGCCAGGCCCGACATTTTTTTTATTCATTCATGGGATGCGAGCATCACTGATAGGCCAGCATTCATTGCCCATCCCTAATTGCCCTTGAGAAGGTGGTGGTGAGCTGCCTTCTTGAATTACTGCAACCCATATGGTGCAGGTACACCCACAGTGCTGTTTGGAAGGGAGTTTCAGGATTATGACCCAGCAACAGTGGAGGAACAGTGATATATTTCCAAGTCAGGATGGTAAGTGACTTGGGGGGGGGAACTTCCAGGTGGTGGTGTTCCCATCTATCTGCTGCCCTTGTCCTTCTAGATCGTAGTGGTCGTGGGTTTGGAAGGTGCTGTGTGAGGAGCCTTGGTGAATTCCTGCAGTGCATCTTGTAGATGGTAAACACTGCTGCTACTTGCGTCGGTGGTGGAGGGAGTGAATGTTTGTGGATGTGGTGCCAACCAAGTGGACCGCTTTGTCCTGGATGGTGTCAAGCTTCTTGAGTGTTGTTGGAGCTACACTGATCCAGGCAAGTGGAGAATATTCTATCACACTCCTAACTTGTGCCTTGTAGATGGTGGACAGGCTCTGGGGAGTCAGGAGATGAGTTACTTGTCACAAGATTCATAGCCTCTGACCTGCGCTTGCAGCCACAGTATTTATATGACTAGTCCAGTTCAGTTTCTGATCAATGGTAACCCCACAGGGTGTTGACAGTGGGGAATTCAGTGATGGTAATGCCATTGAATGTCATGGGGCGATGGTTAGATCCTCTTTTCTTGGAGCCTGGCACTTGTGTTGTGCGAATGTTATTTGCCACTTATCAGCTCAAGCCTGGATATTGTCCAGGTTTTGCTGCATTTGGACATGGACTGCTTCAGTATCTGAGAAGTCGTGAATGGTGCTGAACATTGTGCAATTGTCAGCGAACATCCCCACTTCTGACCTTATGATGGAAGGAAGGTCATTGATGAAGCAGCTGAAGATGGTTGGGCCTAGGACACTACCCCGAGGAGCTCCTGCAGAGATGTCCTTGAACTGAGATGATTGACTTCCAACAACCACAAGCACCTTCCTTTCTGCTAGGTATGACTCCAACCAGCAGAGAGTTTTCCCCGATTCCTATTGACTCGTTTTGCTAGGGCTCCTTGATGCCACACTCGGTCAAATGCGGCCTTGATGTCAAGGGCAGTCACTCTCATCTCATCTCGGAAGTTCAACTCTTTTGTCCATGTTTGAACCAAGGCTGTAATGAGTTCAGGAACTGGGAGCCCCTGGCGGAAGCCAAACTGGGTGTCTGTAAGCAGGTTATTGCTAAAGAAGTGCCTCTTGATAGCATTGTTGATGACCCCTTCCATCACTTTACTGATGATTGAGAGTGGACTGATGGGGCGGTAATTGCCTGGATTGGATTTGTCCTGCTTTGTGTGCACAGGACAAACCTGGGAAATGTTCCACATAGCCGGGTAGATGCCAGTGTTGTAGCTGTACTGGAACACCTTGGCTAGGGGCGCGGCAAGTTCTGGAGCACAAGTCTTCCGTCCTATTGCCAGAATATTGTCAGGGCCCATAGCCTTTGCAGTATCCAGTGCCTTCAGCCGTTTCCTAATATCACGTGGAGTGAATTGAATCGGCTGAAGACTGGCATCTGTGGTGCTGGGGACCTCCAGAGGAGGCCGAGATGGATCATCCACTCGGCACTTCTGCCTGAAAATTGCTGAAAATGCTTCAGCCTTATCTTTTGCACTTACGTTCTGGGCCCCTCCAGCATTGAGGATGGGGATATTTGTGGAGCCTCCTCTCCGGGTGAATTGTTTAATTGTCCACCACCATTCACGATTGGATGCGGCAGGACTGCAGAGATTAGATCTGATCCATTGGTTGTGGGATCGCTTAGCTCTATTACTTGCTGCTTATGCTATTTGACACGCAAGCAGTCCTCTGTTATAGCTTCACCAGGCTGACACCTCATTTTAAGGTATACCTGGTGCTGCTCCTGGCAGGCCCTCCTGCACTCTTCATTGAACCAGGGTTGATTCCCATTGCGCAATGGTAATGGTAGAGTGGGGGATATCCCAGGCCAAGAGGTTACGGATTGTGTTTGAGTACAATTCTGCTGTTGCTGATGGCCCACAGCGCCTCATGGATGCCCAGTCTTGAGTTGCTGGATCTGTTCGAAATCTGTTCGAAATCTAACCCATTTAGCACGGTGCTTTTGCCACACAACACCATGCGGTCTGATACACTGAGTGGATTGTTCGGCCATTTAATAGTCAACCACAATGCTGTGGACCTAGAGTCACGTTTAGGCCAGTCCAGGAAAGGGCGACAGATTTCCATCCCTAAAGGACATTAGTGAACCAGATGGATTTTTACAACAATAAACAATGGTTTCATGGTCACCATTAGACTTTTAGTTCCAGATTTTTATTGAAATTCCAATTCCACCATCTGCCGTAGTCCCCAGAGTATTATCCTGAGTCTCTGCATTACTAGTCCAGCAACAATATCACTACGCCACCCCGAATATAAAACAATGAACATATCCCCCCCAGACCCGAATATAGACTGATGGTCCTGAGCTGCCTTTAGAAAATAACCAGCAATCCAACTCGTCAGTTATAATATTTAATCAAACAAAATTGATCAAAGATTCGCATAAAATATTCTCTAAAGTTTTCCAACACGTGCTGCAGTTGTTTGTGACAGTTTCATAGTGATCACATTACCTGGTTTAGTTTGGGTTTATTTTGTAGCCATTCCAACCCATCACTGTCCCTGAGGAACTTTACCCCCACCCTGATTCTCCAGCCAAGAGAAAACTCAGTCACTGACCTGAGATGAGGGCCTTTAATGGTGGCTGCGACAGTCCAGCATTCACCGAGAGTCAGAATCAACCCCATCTAATAAACCCCAAAGCTCAATATAAAACTGTGAACATTATCCCCAAGACCTGAATATAAAACAGTGAACATTATCCCCCAGACCCGAGTTTAAAACAGTGAACCTTATCCTCCAGACTTGAATATAAAACAATGAACATTTTCCCCAGACCTGAGCATAAAACAGTGAACATTATCCCCCCCAGACCTGAATATAAAACAGTGAACATTATCACCTCCAGACCTGAATATAAAACAGTGAATATTATCCCCCCCCAGACCTGAATACAAAACAGTGAACATTATCCCCAAGACCTGAATATAAAACAGTGAACATTATCCCCCAGACCCGAGTTTAAAACAGTGAACATTATCCCCCCAAGACCTGAATATAAAACAGTGAACATTATCCCCCCAGACCCGAGCATAAAGCAGTGAACATTATCCCCCAGACCCGAGCATAAAACAGTGAACATTATCCCCAGACCCGAGCATAAAACAGTGAACATTATCCCCAGACCCGAGCATAAAACAGTGAACATTATCCCCCAGACCCGAGCATAAAACAGTGAACGTTATCCCCAGACCCGAGCATAAAGCAGTGAACATTATCCCCCAGACCCAAATATAAAACAGTGAACATTATCCCTCAGTCCCGAATATAAAACAGTGAACATTATCCCCCAGACCTGAATATAAAACAGTGAACATTATCCCCAGACCCGAATATAAAACAGTGAACATTATCACCCAGACCTGAATATAAAAGTGAACATTATCCCCCAGACCCGAATATAAAACAGTGAACATTATCCTCCAGACTCAAATATAAAACAGTAAACATTATCCCCCCCAAGACCCGACTATAAAACAGTGAACATTATCCCCCAGACCCGAATATAAAACAGTGAACGTTATCCTCCAGACTTGAATATAAAACAGTGAACATTATCCCCCCCAGACCCGAATATAAAACAGTGAACATTATCCTCCAGACCCTCGAATATAAAACAGTGAACATTATCCCCCAGACCCGAATATAAAACAGTGAACATTATCCTCCAGACTCAAATATAAAACAGTAAACATTATCCCCCCCAAGACCCGACTATAAAACAGTGAACATTATCCCCCAGACCCGAATATAAAACAGTGAACGTTATCCTCCAGACTTGAATATAAAACAGTGAACATTATCCCCCCCAGACCCGAATATAAAACAGTGAACATTATCCTCCAGACCCTCGAATATAAAACAGTGAACATTATCCCCCAGACCCGAATATAAAACAGTGAACATTATCCCCGAGACCCAAATATAAAACAGTGAACATTATCCCCCAGACCCGAATATAAAACAGTGAACATTATCCCCCCAGACCTGAATATAAAACAGTGAACATTATCCCTCAGACCCAAATATAAAACAGTGAACATTATCCCCCAGACCCGAATATAAAACAGTGAACATTATCCCTCAGACCTGAATATAAAACAGTGAACATTATCCCCAGATCCGAATATAAAACAGTGAACATTATCACCCAGACTTGAATATAAAACAGTGAACATTATCCCCCAGACCCGAATATAAAACAGTGAACATCATCCTCCAGACTCAAATATAAAACAGTAAACATTATCCCCCCCAAGACCCGGATATAAAACAGTGAACATTATCCCCCAGACCCGAATATATAACAGTGAACATTATCCCCCAGACCTGAATATAAAATAGTGAACATTATCCTCCAGACTCGAATATAAAACAGTGAACATTATCCTCCAGACCCGACTATAAAACAGTGAACATTATCCTCCAGACTCGAATATAAAACAGTAAACATTATCCCCCCAAGACCTGACTATAAAACAATGAACATTATCCCGCAGACTCGAATATAAAACAGTGAACATTATCCCCCTGACCCGAATATAAAACAGTGAACATTATCCCCGAGACCCAAATATAAAACAGTGAACATTATCCCCCAGACCCGAATATAAAACAGTGAACATTATCCCCCCAGACCTGAATGTAAAACAGTGAACATTATCCCCCAGACCCGAATATAAAACAGTGAACATTATCTCCCAGACCTGAATATAAAACAGTGAACATTATCCCCATACCCGAATATAAAACAGTGAACATTATCCCCCAGACCCAAATATAAAACAGTGAACATTATCCCCCAGCCCTGAATATAAAACAGTGAACATTATCCTCCAGACCCGAATATATAACAGTGAACATTATCCCCCAGATCTGAATATAAAATAGTGAACATTATCCTCCAGACTCGAATATAAAACAGTGAACATTATCCTCCAGACCCGACTATAAAACAGTGAACATTATCCTCCAGACTCGAATATAAAACAGTAAACATTATCCCCCCCAGACCTGACTATAAAACAATGAACATTATCCCCCAGACTCGAATATAAAATAGTGAACATTATCCTCCAGACTTGAATATAAAACAGTGAACATTATCCCCCCCAGACCCGAATATAAAACAGTGAACATTATCCTCCAGACCCGAATATAAAACAGTGAACATTATCCTCCAGATTCGAATATAAAACAGTGAACATTATCGCCCCCAGACCCGAATATAAAACAGTGAACATTATCCCCCAGACCCGACTATAAAACAGTGAACATTATCCCCCAGACCCGAATATAAAACAGTGAACATTATCCCCCAGACCCGACTATAAAACAGTGAACATTATCCCCCAGACCCGAATATAAAACAGTGAACATTATCTCCCTGACCCGAATATAAAACAGTGAGCATTATCCCCCAGACTCGAATATAAAACAGTGAACATTATCACCCAGACTCATATATAAAGCAGTGAACATTATCCCCCGGACCTGAAAATAAAACAGTGAACATTATCCTCCAGACTCAAATATAAGACAGTGAACATTATCCCCCAGACCTGAACATAAAACTGTGAGCATTTTCACCCCCAGACCTGAATATAAAATAGTGAATATTATCCCCCAGATCCAGGAGCTGTCCTGATGGATTCAGACTGCGATATTCCATTGTTCCAGATGCGTTAGTTCTAGGAACCAAATTTAAGGGCCCTATCATTGGAGCCTCGAGGGGGTGAAGGGCCAACTCTTAATTCTTATGTTCATGTAATTACCACAGTCATTTTCAGACTGGAAACTTAAACCTGCCGTTTCACTTTCAGTCAGGAACAGATCACAGTTTTACATCAATCTCTGATTTGACAGCACGTTTCCAGCAATCACAGTTGTTCTTCATGACTCTAAACACAGTTGTAAAGGAGCCTTTTGTTCCATGTCTAGGAGCTTTGAGCCAGGGAAACAGGTGGAATGAATCAGTGAACCTTTTCCCACACTCGAAGCTGGTGAATGGTCTCTCCCCTGTGTGAGCTCGCTGGTGTTGCAGCAGGGTGAATGCCTGAGAGAATCCTTCCCCCACATGGAGCAGATGAATGGCCCCACTCCAGTGTGAGTGCACTGGTGTCTCAGAAGATTAATGCTGCTTTTAAAGATCTCCTCGCAATGAGAACATTTAAATCTTCTCAAGTCAGTGTGAACTTGCTGGTGTCTCAGGAGGTTGGATGAATGAGTGAATCCCTTCCCACACTTGGAGCAGATGAACGGTCTCTCTCCAGTATGAACTTGCTGGTGTACAGTGAGTTGAGGTGATCGCCTGAACCCAGCCCCACAGTGAGAGCACCTGAATGGTCTCTCGTCAGTGTGAACTTGCTGATGGCGCATCAGTGCCCTGGAACTTTTATACCATTTTTCACAATCTGGACATTTAAAAGGTTTCTCATCAGTGTGAACTCGCTGGTGTTTCAGCAGAGTGGATATTTCAGAGAACCCCTTCCCACACTCGGAGCAGGTGAATGGCCTCTCTCCAGTGTGAACTCGCTGGTGTTTCAGTAGGTTGAAAGAACTAGTGAATCCCTTCCCACACTCTGAACACGTAAAAGGCTTCTCCCCAGTATGAATGCGTCGATGAATATCTAATTCAGATGTGTAATTGAATCCCTTCCCACAATCCTGACATTTCCACGGTCTCTCTGTGGCGCCAACCCCAATGTGGCTGCGTCGATGGTATTCCAGACGGGATGGATAATTGAATCCCTTCCCACAGTGCCCACATTTCCACGGTTTCTCCACGGTGTTCATGTCTTTGTCTTTCCAGGTTAGACAATCTGTTGAAGCCTTGTGCACACACAGAACACGTGTATGGTTACTCCTCACTGTGAATGGTGCAATGTATTTTCAGGCTCTGTAACTGGTTAAAGCTCTTTCCACAGTCAGTTCACTGGAACACTCTCACTCGGATGTGTGTGTCTCGGTGCTTTTCCAGTCACACTGATGTTTGACATTTTTTTCCCACAGGCAGATTAGGCAAGCTTTTCTCTGTGCACAAAGGCCAATGATATTCAGGTCCAGGTGAATCAAGTGACTCTGTTAGATCTTGACGTGATGATTTTTTTTTTCTGTCTGCCAATCTTCAGCTAACAACATCCTGCAAAAAGGGTTAACAAAAGTCATCACATCAGTGCAGGATAGAAATTCAGAACAGACAATTTTCTATGCTTTCCCTGAAAGTTGTAAATTCCCAACTCACACACACACCCCTCCCAGCTCTCTCCTGTGCAGATTCCAATTAAAGTTCTGTCCTCCACTCCCAGCTTTCTCCCTCCCTCTCCTGTGGCTGGGTTCAGTTCTCCAGCTCCCAGGTGCAGACTGAGAATAAAATTGATAAGTCAATCATGTTCTCTCCTGATGACTGGGACCCTGAAGCCCTACCCACCCAATGACCAATCCCCCGCCCGCCCACCAAGATGGCCACACATGCCCTGCTGTCTGGGCTAGCCAAATAAGTACTGTGGCTACAAGAGCAGGTCAGAGGCTAGGAGTCGTGCCATGAGTAACTCACCTCCTGACTCCCCAAAACCTGTCCACCATCTACAAGGCACAAGTTAGGAGGGTGATGGAATACTCCCCACTTAGCTGGATGAGCTCCCCATAACACTCAAGAAGCTTGACACCATTCAGAGAAAGGCAGCCTATTTGATTGGCACCATATCCACAAACATTCACTTCCTCCACCACTGATGCACAGTAGCAGCAGTATGTACCATCTACAAGATGCACTGCAGGAATTCACCAAGGCTCCTTAGACAATATCTTCCAAACCCATGTCCACTATCACCTAGAAGAGCAAGGGCAACAGACACATGGGAACACCACCACCTGGAGGTTCTCCTCCAAGTAACTAATCAATCTGACTTGGAAATATATCGCCGTTCCTTCACTGTCGCTGGGTCAAAGTCCTGGAACTCCCTCCCTAACAGCACTGTGGGTGTACCTACACCACGTCAACTGCAGTGGTTCAAGAAGGCAGCTCACCACCACCTTTTCAAGGGCAACTAGAGATGGGCAATAAATGCTGGCACAGCCAGCAAAGCCCACATCCAGTAAATGAATTTTAAAAAATGGCCCACCTTCCTTGCTCAAATGGCAACTGGTGATCTGCGTAACCTGGGCCTGTCACCGGAAAGGGAGCCTCCCTCCCTGATCTGCCCTGATTCCCTCTTCCTTTGGCAGTTCCTCTGGATCAAGGATGACATGTGTCCACTCTGGTTTGATGGGTTCTGAGGTGGATAATAAGTCCAATGTGTGATCTGCAGACTCTGTCACATGCGGGGTTGAAAGGTTAGGTAGATGGGTTGTTTGGAGGTTTGTGCACCCCCTGAGACATCTCGACTTCACCTCTGCGTGTTCCCGACCAAGTCTCGGTCATGTGCCTTCCTGAATGACCCTTCTCCCCTGCTGCCCGGTAAACCAGGACCTGAGTTTTGGGTTTGACATTCTGGTCCTCACATAGTCTGTTCATCATTATGCTGAAGGCTGAACTGGCACATTGGAGGCGATGATGAATTTTGTTGTCTATGTCAGCCTTTAGCGAGAGGGAGCTCCTAAGATAAAGAAAATGGTCCATATTTTCCAGGATTTCACTGTTGCTCTTAATCAATGGGGTGGGGAAATATGTAGTAAACAAGAAAAATGACAAATGGTGGGTAGAAAGTGTACGGGAGATCCAACATCTCACAGACATCAACAACATGCATGACTTCTTCAGCGCTGTCAAGACAATCTATGACTCGAGCACTCTGCGGCCCAAGCCACTGCAAGCCAAGATGGAGGGGAGCTCATCAAGGACAGGGATCACTGGACAGAACATTTTGAAGAACTCCTCAACTGAGACTCTGTCTTCCACTTGAATGTCCTCAACTCCACTCCTCAATACCCTGCCCGGCTCAATCTCAATGCTACCACGGTCGGGAGCAAGAGTGATAAACCCATTCAACAGCTGAAAGACAACATGGCCTCTGGCGCAGATGGAATCCCTACTGAACTTCTGAAACACGGTGGTGTTACATTCCTGGCCCAGCTGCACAACCTTATATTCCTCATTGGGAAGAGGGATGCATGCTGAAGGATCTCTGGGACACTCTGATTGTGACTCTATTCAAGAGGGGAGGCAAGTCCGAATGCAGTAATTACAGAGGAGTTTTCCTGCTGCCTGCACAGGGAAAATTATAGCAATGGTCCTCCTCAATCACCTTCTCTTAGTGGCCAAAGAGCTCCTTCCAGACTCACAGTGTGGTTTTCCTCATCGAGAGGCACCACAGATACGATTTTCACTGTGCGGAAAACCCAAGAAAAATCCAAGGAACAGCACAAACCTCTGTGCTTGGCCTTTTTCAACCTTACGAAAGCCCTTTACACGGTCAAACATGAAGTTTTATGTAGTATCCGCCTCAAATTTGTCTGCCCTCAGAAATTTGTCACCATCCTCCACCTACTTCACGATGACATGAAA
Source organism: Carcharodon carcharias (assembly GCF_017639515.1). Lineage (NCBI taxonomy): Eukaryota > Metazoa > Chordata > Chondrichthyes > Lamniformes > Lamnidae > Carcharodon > Carcharodon carcharias. The sequence continues at coordinate 16,699,898 of NC_054493.1, forward strand.
GCCGTGATCATCATCAACGAAATCACCACAGACCCTATCTCAGTGAAGACTGATCAGACAAGGCTGTGTCATTACACCAACCCTCTTCTCCATCGTCTCTGTATCTCACCTGGAGAAAATTACCCATGGGTGTGCAGATAATCTACAGAACATTCGGGAAACCTACACCACCTTTGAAACAAAACCAGAATCAGTCCAACCTCAAACATTGAGCTCCAGTATGTAGATCCTTGATTTCCATGTTAAATCCATTTATTTGCCTTGATACCCTTGCTTCAGAAATGTCCAGTAATCTCAGTTTTTTTTTAAATTTCCAATTGACGAAATTTCAGCAGAATTCTAGATTTCCACTATGTTTCTGTGAAGTGATTTCTGACATTGTTCCTGAACAACCAAGTTACACAGATAAATATCACTGATTTGTACATTTAAAGGGTAACAATTATTATGCTCGTAATTAAGTTATGCAACAAAATTTCAAAGAAACATAATTTTAGTAAAATACGGTGAATGCTGGAAATCTGAAATAAAAACAGAAAGTTCTGGAAATCCTCAGCAGGTTTGGCAGCTTCTGTGAAGCGAGAGAAACAGATTTAACATTTCCAATCCAATATGATTCTTCTTCAGAACTGAGTATTTCCAGCATTCTGATTTCATTTTAAACACAAAATTGATATAAACTTTATTGTCCTTACAGGTATCTGGATGTAAATCTGATTTCAGACCTTCCTCTGAACAGTTTTCAAACTGACTCCAGCTCATAGTCCATTCCTTCACTAAAGACCCGGATGGAAAAACCTCAGCACAAGATGGCGGCGGCCGGTTGCCCGGGTAACCCGGGCCTGTGATCGGGGAGGAAGTCCCATCTTCATTCACCCGTTCCCTCACCAAGATGGCCACCCATGCACCCGGCTCCTTGAACGAGACTCGCCTTCCTCTCCAAAGATGGCTGCGGCCAGTGAGCCGGCACCCAGTGCGCAGGTGTAGTGTGGGTGTGCGCTCTGAGCATGCTCAGTGTCAGTCATGGCGACAGAGTGAGGAGGAGCGGACGTTTAGGGAGGCGGGAGGAGATTGTGAGCACAGGGTAGGAATGGAACTGCGGCTGGAGTGGGAACTGGTTCAACTTTTAGGGTAGGCCCCAGGCCCTGTGTTTATCCCGCGGTGACAGGCCCGGGGGGAGGGAGCGATGGAGCCGGCGGCTGGACGGGGAGGGTTTGGAAACACTTTGTGGATCTGCAAACTCTGAGGAATAATTGTCAGCTCCTGGTTTGCAGCTGCGGGGCTTCTCCCTCCCGGGAACAGGCCCAGGTTAACGGCCGCCATCCTGGGTCAGCGAGTGGCGGATGGTTCACATCAGAGGATGGGGGAGGGGAGACAATAAATAAGAGGTTACACTTTGGGCTTAAATCAGTGAGGAATCTGATCTGTGGGAAGGAAGGAAACCCTGGGAGGTGGGCGGGGAGGATTCAGAAACACCAGCTGGAGGCCCCAAACCCGCAATAGGACTCATTGACTTTATTGTCAGTCTGCAGACAGGAGCTGGAGAACTGAACCCAGGCAGAGTAGAGGGAGGGAGAAAACTGGGAGTGGAGGAAAGAAATGGTGGAGATGGTGAGATGGGTTTGGATTTCAGTCCAGGGGTGAGGGAGAGTGTGTGGGACGGGGATTTACAGCTTTGGGGGAGCAAGAGAGGAATAAATGTCCCATCGAAACTAGAATTGCGTGTTCTGAATTTCTAACCTGCATTGACAGTGATGACTTTTGTAATCACATCTTACAGGATATTAGAAGTGGAATATTTACAGACAAGAAACTCAAATCAATCTTCACGTCCAAGATTTAAAAGTCACACCATTCATAAGGACCTGAATCACACCGGCCTTTGAATGTGGAAGGAGAAACGTTTGTCTATTCTTTCTGTGGGAAATGATTTCAAAGATCTGTGTGACTGGAAAAGCAGTGAGACACACCAACCAGAGTGTGTTCCAGTGTATTGACTGCAGAAAGAGCTATAACCAGCTATACAGCCTAAAAAATCTTCACACCATTGACAGTGAGTAGAAAACATACACGTATTCTTTGCAAAGAGGACTTCAACGGATCATCCAACCTGGAGACACATGAGGATACCCACACCACAGAGAAACTGTGGAAATTTGGGGACTGTGGGAAGGGATTCAATTACCCATTTAAATTGGATATTCATCAACACAGTCACACCAGAGAGAGGCCATTCACCTGCTCTGAGCATGAGAAGGGATTTGCTCTCTCATCCAGTCTCTATACATGCCATGTTCATACTGGCGAGAGGCCATTGACCTGCCTCGAATGTGGGAATGGATGTAATGCTTTATCAAACCTCCTGATTCACCAGCAGATTCACTCTGATCAGAGACCTTTTCAATGTTCTGCCTGTGAGAAGGGCTTTAAAAGCACAAAGGACCTGCAGAGACACCAACACACTCACATGGGGTTGAGGCCTTTCCTCTGCTCCGTGTGTGGGAAGGGATTCACTCAATCATCCCACCTTCTGAGACACCAACTTGTTCACTCTGATCAGCGACCTTTTCAATGTTCTCACTGTTGGAAGTGTTTTAAAAGTGAAAATGATTTACAAGCCCATCAACGCACTCACACTGAGGAGAAACCATTCATCTGCCCCCTGTGTGAGAAGAGATTCAGACTTTTATCCCACCTGCTGACACACCAACGCGTTCACTCTGATAAGAGGCCATTTCAATGTTCTGACTGTGAGAAGTGCTTTAAAAGCAAACAGGATCTAGTGACACACCAGCGAATTCACACAGGGGAGAGGCCATTCACCTGCACTGTGTGTGGGATAGGATTCACCCATTCATCCCAGTGCCTGAGACACCAGCGAGTTCACACTGGCGAGAGGCCATTCATTTGCTCTGTGTGTGGGAAGGGGTTCACTAATTCACCCCACCTTCTGATACATGAGCGAATTCACACTGGGGAGAGACCGTTCACTTGCTCCATGTGTGGGAAAGGGTTCACTCAGCCATCCCAGCTCACTGTACATCAACTTGTTCACACTGATCACAGACCTTTTAAATGTCCTGACTGTAAGAAGAGCTTTAAGAGCACAAAGGACCTGCTGAGACACCAGCAAATTCACACAGGAGAGAGGTCATTCACCTGCTCCACATGTGGGAAGAGATTCACTCAGTCATCCCACCTGCTGAGACACCAGCAGGTTCACACTAGAGAGAGGTCATTCACCTGCTCCACATGTGGGAAGAGATTTGCTCAGTCATCCAATCTGCTGCGACACCAGCGAGTTCACAAGTGACTGCAGGGGTTATATTCTGCTGTTATTGCTGCTGTTCGTCACATCCAGGATTGAACCAAGAGAATTCTATTGTTAAGGAGGCTGGAGTGGGGCACTTAGATAATCTCAATGCAATCAGGCAGGGTCAACATGGTTTTGTGCAAAGGAAATCATGTTTGACTAATTTATTGGAGGTCTTTGAGGAAGTAACAAGCAATGTAGACAAAGGAGAACCTGTGGATGTGGTGTATTTAGATTTCCAGAAGGCAATTGGCAGGTACCATATCAAAGGTTACAACGCAAAATAAGAGCTCATCGTGTCGGGGTAACATATTAGCTTGGATAGAGATTGGTTGGCTAACAGGAAACAGAGATTAGGGATAAGTGGGTCATTTTTAGGTTGACAAGATGTAACCTGTGGTGTGCCACAGAGATCAGCATTGGGGCCTCAACTATTTACAATTTATATTGATGACTTGGATGACGGGATCAAATGTATAGTTGCTAAATTTGCTGATGATGCAAAGATAGGTTGGAAAGTAAGTTGTTAATCACCATAAGGAGTCTGCAAAGGGATATGGACAGGTTAAGTGAATGGGCAAAAGATTTGGTAGATGGAGTATAATGTGGGAAAATGTGAACTTGTCCACTTTGGAGGAGGAATAAAAAAGCAGCATATTATTGAAATGTGGAGAAATTACAGAACTGAAAGGTACAGAGGGATCAGGGTGTCCTGGTTGATGAATCAGGAACGGTTAGTATGCAGGTACAGTAAGTGATTAGGAAGGCAAATAGAATATTGTCATTTATTGCTCAGGGATGTTTTGCTACAGGGTTTTCATGAGACCACATCTCAAAAATTGTCTCCTTATTTTAGTTTTGGTCTTCTTATTTAAGAAAGGGTACAATTGCAATTGAAGCAGTTCAGAGAAGGTTCACTCGACTGATTCCGGGGATAGGAGGGGATTATGTTATGAGGACAGGTTGGGCCAGTATCCACTGTAATTGAGAAGAATGAGAGGTGATCTTATTGAAACATAAAATCCTGAGCAGACTTGACAGGGTGGATGTTGATTGTGGAGAGGCTAAAAGTAGCGTACGCAGTTTAAAAATAAGAGGTCTCTCATTTAAGGTGGAGATAAGGAGAATTCTTTTTCTCTCAGAGGGTCATAAGTCTGTGAAACTCTCTTCCCCAGGGAGTGGTGGAGGCAGGGTCATTGAATATTTTTAAAGCTGAGTTTGATAGATTCTTGACTGACAAGGGATTCAAAGGTTATCAGTAGGCAGGGAAGTGGAGTTGAGGGCACATTCTGATCAGCCATGATCCTGTTGAATGGTGGAGCAAGTTCAAGGGGCTGAATGACCTAATCCTACTCCTAATTCGTATGTTTGTATTCTGACAGTTGGGGTTTGTTTCAGCTGATGTTAATTTCTGTTATAACTGGGCTGGAGCTTAATATTCTGGATATAAATCAAATAAATCTTCATGAGAAACCAATTGATCAGCCAGAGTCTAACTGAATAACAGAGCAGGCTTGAAGGACTGAATGACCTACTTCAGTTCCTGTGTAGTTTCTGCCTAGACTTCTCCCCCTCTCTAACTCTGCTCCAGTGCTGGTTTCTGCTGAAGTGTCTTCTCCCCAGTTCTCCCATGACTTTCCATTTATCAGCTGGTGTTTGAGTCCAAGTTTATTAGGGGCAGGAGAAGGTCATTTACCCGCTTGAGCCTGTTCTCTCATTCCTTGAGGTCCTGGCTGATCTGTGACCTCACTCCATTTCCTCAGATGTTATTTTAACCTTGGCTTCCCCAGTCTGTCAAAATGTGATAGAAAAATAACTTTCCTTTACATCACACCTTTAGGGTAGGAGAGTGTCTCATGGTGAATCTCAGAAGCATAAACTGACAAATCAGACAAAACCTGACACTGATCCAAAGAAGAGGATATTAAGGGGGCTGACTAAAGGCTTGGTAAAAGATATACATGATTAAGAGGCTCTTAAAGGGGGAGAGCTGTGGACCGACAGAGAGAGATAGGGAAGGAAGTCCAGGGTTAAGGCCGATGACTGAAGGCATGGCCAATGGGACAGAGAGAGTGAGGGATGTGTAAGAGGCCAGAGTTTGTGGGATGCGGAGCTCCCTGAGGGTTGTACGGCTGGGGAATGTTACAGAGATAGGGAGGGGGTGTGGAACTGAAGGGATTTGAACAGGAGATTAGAATTTGAAAATGGAGGCAATGGTGGAGCTGGAGCCTTTGTAGGTCAGTGAGCACAGTCATGTTGGGGGAGTGGGACGGTCAGGGTAAAGGGCAGCACAGTCGTGATGCGTGAGTGGGACTTGGGGATGGTCGGGGTAAAGAGCAGCACAGTCATCATGCGTGAGTGGGACCTGGGGATGGTCGGGGTAAAGGGCAACACAGTCGTGATGGGGGAGTGAGCTCTGAAAAAGAGTCATACTGACTCAAATCTTGAACTCTGTTTCTCTCTCCACAAAACTTGTCACGCCCCCTAGCCAAGCTGCTCCAGTACGGCTACAACACTGGCATCTACCCAGCTATGTGGAAAATTGCCCAGGTATGTCCTGTACACAAAAAATAGGTCAAATCCAATCATAAAACCATGAGGCATAGGAGCAGAAATTAGGCCATTCGGCCCATAGAGTCTGTTCCGCCATTCAATCATGGCTGATAAGTTTCTCAACCCCATTCTCCCGCCTTCTCCTTGTAACCTTTGATACCCTTACCAATCAAGAATCTATCTATCTCGGTCTTAAATACACTCAATGACCTGGCCTCCACAGCCTTATGTGGCAATGAATTCCATAGATTCACCACTCTCTGGCTAAAAAAGTTTCTCCTCATCTCTGTTCTTTAAGGTCTTCCCTTTATTCTGAGGCTGTGCCCTCAGGTCCTAGTCTCTCCTACTAATGGAAACATCTTCCCCGCGTCCACTCTATTCAGGCCTTTCAGTATTCTGTAAGTTTCAATCAGATCCCCCCTCATCCTTCTAAACTCCATCGAGTACAGACCCAGAGTCCTCAAACGTTCCTCATATGTTAAGCCTTTCATTCCTGGGATCATTCTCGTGAACCTCCTCTGGACCCTCTCCAGGGCCAGCATATCCTTCCTGAAATATGGGGCCCAAAATTGTTCACAATCTTCTAAATGTAGTCTGACCAGAGCCTTATAAAGCCTCAGCAGCACATCCCTGCTTTTATATTCTAGTCCTCTCGAAATAAATGGCAACATTGCATTTGCCTTCCTAACTACCGATTCAACCTGCAAGTTAACTTTAAGAGAATCCTGGATGAGGACTCCCAAGTCCCTTTGCACTCCAGACTTCTGAATTCTCTCCCCATTTAGAAAATAGTCTATGCCTCTATTCTTCCTACCAAAGTACATGGCCTCTATTCTTCCTACCAAAGTACATGACCTCACACTTGCCCACGTTGTATTCCATTTGCCATTTCTTTTGCCCATTCTCCTAACCTGTCCAAATCCTGCTGCAGCCTCCCTGCCTCCTCAATACTATCTGTCCCTCCACCTATCTTTGTATCATCTGCAAACTTAGCCAGGATGCCCTCAGTTCCTTCATCTAGATCATTAATGTATAAAGTGAAAAGTTGTGTTCCCAACACTGACCCCTGCGGAACTCCACTAGTCACCGGCCGCCATCCTGAGAAGGACCCCCTTATCCTCACTCTCTGCCTCCTGCCAGACAGCCAATCTTCTATCCATGCTGGTACCTTGCCTCTAACACCATGGCCTCATCTTACTGAGCAGCCTCCTGTGCGGCACCTTGTCAAAGGCCTTCTGAAAGTCCAAGTAGATAACATCCATTGGCTCTCCTTTGTCTAACCTACTCATTACCTCCTCAAAGAATTCTAACAGATTTGTCAGGCATGACCTCCCCTTGATGAAACCATGCTGACTTTGCCCGATTTTACCATGTACCTCCAAGTATTCTGAAATCTCATCCTTAATAATGGACTCTAAAATCTTACCAGCGACCGAGGTCAGGCTAATCGGCCTGTAATTTACCGTCTTTTGCCTCACTCCCTTCTTAAACAGGGAGGTTACATTAGCGATTTTCCAGTCCTCCAGGACCCTCCCTGACTACAGTGATTCCTGAAAGATCACCACTAACGCCTCCACTATCTCTTCAGCTATCTCCTTCAGAATTCTGGGGTGTAATCCATCTGGTCCAGATGATTTATCCACCTTCAGACCTTTCAGTTTTCCTAGCACCTTCTCCTTGGTAATGGCCATCATACTCACCTCTGCCCCCCGACTCTCTTGAACTTTGGGGATGTTACTTGTGTCTTCCACTGTGAAGACTGACGCAAAGTATCTATTCAGTTCCTCTGCCATTTCTTTGTTCCCCGCTACTACTTCTCCAGTGTCATTTTCCAGCAGCCCAATGTCCACTTTTGCCTCTCTCTTACCCTTTATATATCTAAAAAAAACTATTGCAATCTTCTTTTATATTACTGGCTGGTTTACCCTCATATTTAATCTTCTCCTTCCTTATTTTTTTAGTTGTCCTCTGTTGATCTTTGTAGGCTTCCCAATCCCCTGGTTTCCCACTACTCTTCGCCGCATTGTATGCTTTCTCTTTAGCTTTTATGCTGTCCCTGACTTCCCTTGTCAGCCATGGTTGCCTCATTCTCCCTTTAGTATGCTTCTTCTTCCTAGGGATGAATTTTTGCTGTGTCTCCCAAATTACTCCCAGAAACTCCTGCCATTGCTGTTCCACTGTCTTTCCTGCTAGGCTCATCTCCCAGTCAATTCTGGCCAGCTCCTCCCTCATGCCTCTGTATTGCCTTTATTCAACTAATACCGTTACATCTGATTCCAGCTTTTTCCTCTCAAATTGCAGGGTAAATTCTATCATATTATGGTCACTTCCTCCTAAGGGTTCTTTCACCTTAAGCTCCCTTATCAAATCTGCCTCATTACACATCACTAAACCTAGAATTGCCTGTTCCCTAGTGGGCTCCACCACAACTGCTCCACAAAGCCATCTCGTAGACATTCTACAGATTCCTTTTCTTGGGATCCACTACCAACCTGATTTTCCCAGTCTACCTGCATATTGAAATCCCCCATGATTACTGTAACTTTGCCTTTCTTACACACCATTTCTATCTCATGGTGTACCTTGTGCCCCACATCCTGACTACTGTTCGGAGGCCTGTACATAACTCCCATTATGGTTTATTTACCTTTGCAGTTCCTCAACTCTACCCACACAGATTCTACATCATCTGACCCTACATCATTTCTTGCAACTGGGCCAATTAACACCCCATCAGCCTACTCTCGATCATCAGTAAAGTAATGGAAGGGGTTATCAACAGTGATATCAAGCAGCACTTGCTGAGCAATAACCTGCTCACTAACGCTCATTTTGGGTTCCGCCAGAGCCACCCAGCTCCTGACCTCATTACAGCCTTGGTTCAAACATGGACAAAAGAGCTGAACTCCAGAAGTGAGGTGAGAGTGACTGACCTTGACATCAAGGCAGCATTTGACAGAGTGTGGCATCAAGGAGCCCGAGAAAAACTGGAGTCAATGGGAATAGGGGGGAAAACTCTTCACTGGTTGGAGTCACACCTAGCACAAAGGAAGATGGCTGTGGTTGTTGGAGGTCAGTCATTCAGCTCCAGGACATCACCGCAGGAGTTCCTCGGGGGAGCGTCCTCAGCTCAACCATCTTCAGCTGCTTCATCAATGACCTTCCTTCCATCATAAGGTCAGAATTGGGGATGTTGGCTGATGATTGCAAGATGTTCAGCACCATTCGCAACTCCTCAGATACTGAAGCAGTCCATGTCCAAATGCAGCAAGACCTGGATAATATCCAGGCTTGGGCTGACAAGTGGCAAGTAACATTCGTGCCACACCAGTGCCAGGCAATGACTATATCCAACAAGAGGGAATCCAACCGTCGCCCCTTGATGTTCAATGGCATGTTCAATGGCATTACCATAACTGAATCCCCACTATCAATACCCTGGGGGTGACCATTGACCAGGAACTGAACTGGCTTACCCATATAAATACCTTGGCGGCAAGAGCAGGTCAGAGGCTAGGAATCGTGCGATGAGTAACCCACCTCCAGACTCCCCAAAGCTTGTCCACCATCTAAAGGCACAAGTCAAGAGCATGATGAAATACTCCCCACTTGCCTGGATGAGTGCAGCTCCCACAACACTCAAGGAGCTTGACACTATCCAGGACAAAGTGGCCCGCTTGATAGACTCCACATCCACAAACATTTACTCCCTCCAGCAGAGACGCACAGAAGCAGCAGTGTGTACTATCTACAAGATGCACATAGGAACTCACCAAGGCTCCTTAGAGAGCATCTTCCAAACACTAGACCACTACCATCTGGAAGAACAAAGGGCAGCAGATAGATAAGAACACCACCACCTAGATGCTCCCCTCCAAGTCACTCACCATCGCGACTTGGAAATATATCATTCCTTCACTGTTGCTGGGTAAAAATCCTGGATCTCCCTAACAGCAATGTGGGTGTACCTATACCAGATGGACTGCAGTGGTTCAAGGAGGCAGCTGACCAGCCACATCTCAAGGGCAACTAAGGATGGGCAATAAATGCTGGCCCAGCCAGCGAAGCTCACAGCCCATGAATGAATTTTTAAAAAGATGCCGTCGGACCTGCTGAGTTTTTCCAGCACTTTCTGTTTTAATTTCAGATTTCCAGCATCCACAGTGTTTTGCTTGTATGTTCTGTGTTCCTTGGACTTGAAGAAGAAAAGATGGGAGAGTGATAAGGGGTAGGAGAGAGTCTGGGTTTAACTGAGGGCAAAGGCATCAGAGGTTGTGGGAGCGGCTTGAGCAGATCACAAGTTGTAGAAGTAGTGTGACGAATAGATGGCCGATGGCGAGACCATTGTGAGTTTGAAAGAGTTGCTGTAAGTGACTTAGGGAGAGTTTTTCTGAGTGGATACAGAAGGACAGGGAATGTGAGGGACACAAGGAAGCAAAGAGAGATGGCCTTGCCGGTGAGTGAGAGAATGACAAAGTCATGGTGATAGCTGGGGTTTTTCTGCTTTTCACCAAATTTCCTGGGTTTTTTTAATTAAAGAAAATCTGTTAGATTTAAATAAACCCCAACATGACCATGGAGGAAGCCACGCCCTCAGTCCCCATTCCCTCACCAAGATGGCCACCGATGCACCCAGCTCCCTGAACAAGACCCGCCTTCCTCTCCCAAGATGGTGGAAGCCAGTGAGCCCGTTCCCAATGCGCAGATGCAGTGTGGGTGTGCGCTCTGAGCATGCTCAGTGTCAGTCATGGTGACAGAGTGAGGAGGAGCGGATGGTTCGGGAGGCGGGAGGAGATTGTGAGCACAGGGTAGGAATGGAAACCGCGGCTGGACTGGGAACTGGATCAACTTCTGGGGTAGGCCCCAGGCCCCGTGTTTACCCCGCGGTGACAGGCCCGGGGGGGAGGGAGCGATGGAGCCAGCGGCTGGACGGGGAGGATTTGGAAACACTTTGTGGATCCGCAAACCCTGAGGAATAATTGTCAGCTCCTGGTTTGCAGCTGCGGGGCTTCTCCCTCCCGGGAACAGGCCCAGGTTAACGGCCGCCATCCTGGGTCAGCGAGTGGAGGATGGTTCACATCAGAGGATGGGGGAGGGTGGACAATAAATAAGAGGTTACACTTTGGGCTCAAATCAATGAGGAATCTGATCTGTGGGAAGGGAGGAAACCCTGGGAGGTGGACAGGGCGGATTCAGAAACACCAGCTGGAGGCACCAAACCCTCAATAAGACAATGCAGATGCTCCCTGACCAATCTCCATTTTTCCTACATTTACAGACACTCTCTGCCTCTGCTGGATTTTGGGACCTCCTCTGCTCTCAGGTTTTTGTTGTGATCTGGCTTGGAGGGAAACGGTGGAGGCTATTATTAGAGGTTTATGTTGTTGCTTTCTGTTATCTCACTGTCAATGCACATTATAACTGGAATTCTCCACTCAACACCCTTCCCCTGGCATCCTGTCCTCACAGACATCACTCTGCCACGTATCTGCCAACTGATTAAAACCCACAAGCTGGTTGAAGGCATTCATGCTGCTCCTCACTAACTGCTCCATGGTGACCTGTTCAACCTACCTACTGCCCGCCGTACATCTCGCTGCCCCATATGGAGCACCCTTCCTGAGCAAGATCTACCAGCAGACATCCTTTGGATCAAGCAATGGGACCACAGAAAGTCACTGACAGGTTCTTCTTGACAATCCCAATCTGCTGAATGGCTTTGAACTGCCACGATGAGCGTGGTCCTTGCTGAACAGGTTCAGGACATGGAAGGCCCCTGTGCAGCCAAACTACACCACTGGGACCTCAGTACAAACCCCACATGCACTTGTGGAAAAATACAAACGATGCTGCACGTGACCGAGGAGAGTTCCCTCTCCAGACTGAATGGCAGGCTTTCTGTCCTGCTGTGCATTCTGGGTACAGATACACACCATCAAAGCAGCGAATCTCTGATTGAAGCATTGGTTTTCTCTGGCAGCATGGGGATTTGAGGGGCAAAAGCCCTTTCAGAACAGGGAGGGTAACAAAAATCTAAAGCACAAGAGTCCGGGGCCCACTCGGTCAAAAACAATCGCAATGCAGGGGTAGGGATTTTAGGCAAACAAGAGCTGGTGACTGAGGTTTCAGTCCCATGGAGACCAGGGTCTAGTCCCACTGGAACCTGGGGTTCAGTCCCGTGGAGAGCGGTGTCTAGTCCCACTGGAACCAAATCTCACTATTCCCTGAAATAAAAGCAGATACCATTGGATGTCAGCATTTTCTGTTTGTTTTTGAAATCAGATTTCCAGCATTTTATTTTTGTGCCACCATACCCTTTTTTTATTCATTTATGGGATGTGGGCGTCACTGGCTCGGCCACCATTTATTGCCCGTCCCTCATTGCCCTTGAGGTGGTGGTGGTGAGCTGCCTTCTTGAACCACTGGAGTCCCTGTGGTGTAGGTACACCCAGTGCTGTTAGGGAGGGAGATCCAGGATTTTGACCTAGTGACAGTGAAGGAACGGTGATATATTTCCAAATCAAGATGGTGAGTGCCTTGGAGGAGAACTTCCAGTTGGTGATGTTGCCATATATCTGCTGCCCTTGTCATTCTAAATAGTAGCAGTCATGGGTTTGGGAGGTTCTGTCTAAGGAGCCTTGGCAAGTTTCTGCAATGCATCTTGGAGATGGTACACACTGTTGCCACTGTTCGTCAGTGGTGGAGGGAGTGAATGTTTGTGGATGGGGTGCCAATCAAGCTGACTGCTTTGACCTGGATGGTGTCAAGCTTCTTGAGTGTTGTTGGAGCTGCACTCACCCAGACAAGCAGAGAGCATTCCATCACACTCCTGACTTGTGCCTTGCAGATGGTGGACACCTTTGGGGAGTCAGGAAGTAAGCTAATCGCCCCAGGATCTCTAACCTCTAACTGCTCTTGTAGCCACAGTATTTATATGGCTCGTCCAGTTCAGTTTCTGGTCAATGGTAGCCTCCAGGATGTTGATAGTGAGGGATTCAGTGATGGCAATGCCATTGTATGTCAAGGGGCAATGGTTAGATTCTCTCTTGTTGGATATGGTCATTGTCCCGCACTTGTGAGGCACGAATGTTACTTGCCACTTGTCAGCCAAAGCCTGGATATTGCCCAGGTTTTGCTGCATTTGGACAGTGACTGCTTCAGTTTGGTTTTTAATACATTTGTTTGGATCTGGAGGAGAGGTAATCAAAGACCAGACAGATTTAAATCCTCTTTTCCTTTTTTAATGTTTGTACAATTTATAATCCATAATCCAGTATGACTCACATCCACAGCTTGTATTTATGTAGCACCTTTAACACCCAAAGCATTTCACAGCAGAGTTATCAATCACCATTTGACAATGAGCCATGTAAGGATTAACAGATGAGACCAAAAACTTCGTCCAAGAGGTAGGATTTAAGGAGTATCTTAAAGGAGGAAAGTGAGGTGGAGATGTTTCGGGTAGGAATTCCAGAGCTAACTGACTCTCTTACAGTGGAAACATTTTCTTCCTATCTACCTGTCGAAACCTCAATGCATTTTGAACACCATTAAATTTCTCCCTAACCTCCTTGCTCCAAGGAGGGAAATCCCAACTTCTCCAGTCCCTCCACAGAACTGAAATCCCTCAGGCTTGGTATCATTCTGTTGAATCTCTCCTGCACCCTCTCTGAGATAGTGACGTCCTTTCTATATTGTGGTGCCCAGAATTGGTCATGATATCCAGCTGAGGTCTCACCAGTGGTTTAATAAAAGTTTACTATAGCTTCCTTGCTTTTGTACTCTGAGCCTATTTCAATGAAAACAGGATCCTTTGTGCTTTATTAAAGCTTTATCAAATAGTCCTGCTGTCTCCAAAGATTTCACTGCATAGAAGGTGTTCTTGTTCCTGCACTCTGTTTAAAATTGTACCATTTAGTTTATACTGCCTCTCCTCATTCTTCCTTCCAAAATGTATCATTGACTGTGAATCACTTTGGGATGTTCTGAAGATCTGAAAGGTGCTAAATGTACACAAGAACTTTCTTTCTGTTTTACAGCTGATTAAGAGTTGTCGATTTTGCTCCAAAGATTAAATTGAAATTGATATTCAAAGTTACCTATTTTGCTGCAGAAACAACTTCGACTGGGAGTCAGAGAATTAAGAGGAAAGATCCCAGTCAGCGGTTCTTCAAGGTACACTGCAGGCCCAGCAGCTCAATCAGCTCCACTCTCAACTCAGAAAACCTTAACAACTCCACATACTGTCCAGAGGGGTGTTATTCTGGTGCAGTGGAACCAACATTCGTGTTTTAACTAACACCACCAAAAAAAAAATCTGGATGAATTGGTCATTTGTCTCTTTACTGTTTGTGGGATCTTGCTGTGCACAAACTGGCTGTTGTGAAAGAACAAAAAGAGCATTTCAAAAGGAACTAACTTGTCTTCATGCTTTTATAAAGACACAGCACACTGTGTTTAATACAAAGCTGATCTGACACTTATCCAGAATTTGAACAACTGTAACTGACTCTGTCAACTCTTTTTGCAGAGGATTAGAAGGAAAGGGCTTGCTGATGGGAAACTCAAACCAAACATCAGATCAAGATCTGACAGAGCCACTCGATTCATCAGGACTTGAATATCAACGGCCTTTGAACATTTAAAAAGGTGGAAGGAGAAATGTTTGTCTGTTCCGTCTGTGGGAGAAGAATTCAACCATCGGTGTGACTGGAAAATCACCGAGACACTCGCACACCCGAGTGAGAGTGTTCCAATGAACTGACTGTGGGAAAGAGCTTTAACCAGTTACACAGCCTGAAAAAAACATTACACTGTTCACAGTGGAGAGATCTGTACATATGCAGTGTGTGTGGACGAGGCTTCAACTGATCGACCAACCTGGAGAGACACGAGGACACCCACACCATGGAGAAACCGTGGAAATGTGGGGACTGTGGGAAGGGCTTCACTTATCCATCCCTGCTGGAAATGCATCGACATAGTCACACTGGGGAGAGGCCATTCACTTGCTCCATGTGTGGGAAGGGATTCACTCAGTCATCCCACCTGCAGACCCACCAGCAAGTTCACATTGATGAGAGGCTATGTAACTCCTCGGACAGTGAGAACAGCTTTCAAAGCTCCAAGGACCTGGTCAGGCACCAGGTTGTTCACACAGAGAAACAGTTCAGTTGCTCTCACTGCGGGAAGGTGTTTAAAAGATCACAGAACCTCATTGAACACAAATGCACTCACACTGGGGAGAGACCATTCATCTGCTCTTTGTGTGGTAAGGGATCTTTGTGTGGGAAGGGATTCACTCGGTCATCCCACCTCGCTACACACCAACTAGTTCACACAGATAAAAGACCTTTCAACTGTTCTGACTGTGAAAAGAGTTATAAAACCACAAGTGATCTGCTGATCCACCAGCGGATTCACAATGAGGAGAGGCCATTCAGATGCACAGTGTGTGGGAAGGGATTCACTCTGTCATCCAGCCTCCAGAAACACCAGTGAGATCACACTGGGGAGAAGTCATTCACCTGCTCCCTGTGTGAAAAAGGATTCATTTATTTAACCAGCCTCAGATCACACCAACTTGTTCACTCTGATAAGAAACCTTTCAAATGTTCTGAATGTGAGAAGAGCTTTAAAACCACAAGTGTTCTGCTGAGACACCAGCGAGTTCACACTGGGGAGAGACTGCTCCGACTGTGGGAAGGGATACATTCGCTCATCCCACCTGCTGACACACCAGCGAGTTCACAATAGTCTGCAGGGATTGGATTCTGCTGTTATTGCTGCTGTTAATCAGATCCAGGAATGAACCGTGTTCATTCTGACAGCTGAATTTTGTTTCAGCTGATGTAAGTAACCCATATAACTGAGCTGGAATTTAATATTCTGGATAAATGTCAAGTGAACTAATATTGTCACAGACACACTTTCGAGACCTTCATTTCTCCAACATGAGATTAATTGATGTCCAGTTGCTAACTGCTCCAATTTTGGAGCCTTTTCTCCTTTCTAACTCTAGATTATTTCAGTTCTCATGCCTTTAATTACTGTCACGGACAAGTCCCATACCTTCCAAATTGTCCCTCCTAGCCTTGGTGTCCAGGGAAGGTATTGATAGCACTCCTGGGATCACTAAACACAAAACCCAGTTTTTTGTACTGATGTGCCGGGCTCCACCATCATTGAGGATGGTGACGATTGTGGGGCCTACTTTTCCTGTTAGTTGTTTACTTGTCCAGCACCTTTCTTGACTGGATGTGGCAGGTTGATCTGTGATCTTATCCATTGTTTGTGGGATCGCTTAACCCTGCCTCGAGCATAAAAACAAAAAACTGCGGATGCTGGAAATCCAAAACAAACAGAATTACCTGGAAAAACTCAGCAGGTCTGGCAGCATCGGCGGAGAAGAAAAGAGTTGACGTTTTGAGTCCTCGACCCTTCAACAGAACTAGTTCCATCGTGTAGGGTCACCAGATTGGAACCTGAGTCTTAGGAATGCCTGGTGCTGCTCCTACACTCCGTGTTGAACCAGAGTTGGTCCCTTGGCTTGATGGTAATGGTAGAGTGAGGGATATGTGGACCATGTGGTTACAGATTGTGGCTGAATACAATTCTGCTGCTGCTGATGACCCACAGCACCTCATGGAGGCCCAGTTTATATCTCAACCTATACTGAATGTATCCCATTTAGCATGGTGATAGTGCTTCACAACATGATGGACGGCATCCTCAGTGTGAAGATGGGACTTTGTCTTATAAGATCACAAGAATTAGAAGCAGGAGTAGGTCATTTGGCCCCTCGAGCCTGCTCCGATCATGGCTGATCCGATTGTTGCATTAACTACCACTTTCCTGTCTGCCCTCATAACTCTTGATTCTCTTGTCAGTCAAAAATATGTCCAACTCAGCCTTGAATATATTCAGTGATCTAGCCTTCATTGGTCTCTGGGGAGGAGAATTCAAAAGACTAATGACCCTCAGAGAAGAAATTTCTTCTTGTGTCTGTCCTAAATGGGAGACCCCTTATCTTTAAACTGTGCCTCCTAGTTCTAGATTCACCCACGAAAGGAAACATCCTCCCAACATTTTCCCTGTCAAGCCCCCTCAGGATCTTATATGGTTCAATAAGATCACCTCTCATTTTTCTAAACTCCAACAAGTTTAGGCCCAACCTGCTCAACCTTTCCTCATAGGACAATCCCTTCATTCCAGGAATCAGTATAGTGAACCTTCTCTGAACTGCTTCCAATGCAAGTATATTCCTCATTCAGTAAGGGGCTGAAAACTCTGCCCAGTTCTCTCGCTGTTCTTTCACCAATGCTCTGTACAGTCATTGCAAGACTTCCTTACTTTTATACTTCAGCCCCCTTTCAAAAATACCTTTGTCATTACTTGCTGTTCCTGAATATTACCTTTCTGACACTCATGTACCAGGACACCCAGATCCCTCTGTACTGCAGCATTCTGCAGTCTCTCCTCATGTAAATCTTATGGTTTTTGTACTGTTCCTGCCAAAGTAGACAACCTCACATTTTACCACATTGTATCTACCACAATTTTTGCCCACTCAATTAACCTGTCTATATCTTTATTTCCTCCTTACAACTTGCTTTCCCACATTTCTGTATCATCAGCAAATTTGAATAAAACACAATTGATTCCTTCATCCGAGTCAGATGGTAATAATTGAGGCCCCAGCACTGATCCCTGTGACACTCCACCAGTTACAGTGAACGTGAAAATGGGTGAGCACTGTGCGGTGGTCACTCCAACCAATACTGTCATGGACAGAAGGATCTGCAACGGGTAGATTGATGAGGACGAGGTCAAGTAGGTTTTTCCCTCTTGGTTCCCTCACTACTGACTGCAGACCCAGTCTAGCAGCTATGTCCTTTGGACTCAGCCAGCTCAATCGATATTGGTGCTACCGAGCCAGCCTTGGTGATGGACATTCCCCCACCCACTGTACATTCAATGGCCTTGCCACCCTTGGGGCTTCTTCCAAGTGGTGTTCAACATGGAGGAGCACTGATTCATCAGCTGAGGGAAGGCAGTAATCAGAATGAGGTTTCCATGCCCATGTTTGACCTGATGCCATGAGACTTCATGAGTGAATGTGGAGGACTCCCAGGGCCACTCTCTCACCCTGTATACCTCTGTGCTGCCATCTCTGCTAGGGCCTATCTCTGAGTGTGACTGTGTCAGGCTGTTGTTTGACTAGTCTGTGAGACTGTAACCAAGGTTACAATAATTAGTTTCTAGTTTAATTATGTGTAATGATCAAGGAATTGAAGTGTATTAATCAAATAACCTAACATGATATTCTGTTTAATTGTAACAAATGTAGAACACTAGTAGCACGTGACGGGCTCTTTGTCTGTAGCTGCATCCTTACTTGACAAATGAAATATAGCACATGGCCCTAGGCTGGTACAAAGCTGCATTTTTATGGTTTAATTGCAGAGTAGGTGCTGCAAACCCCGTCCTGGTTGGATGAGCTAAGGTCTGGAACTGTTAACTCCCCAGCTGTTGACACTGATCAGTTATTCTTGAGTTAGAAGGCCCTACTGTGTGAAGAAAACAGCTGTGGGGTTTCAAATCTTCAGCCTTATGTCTTAAATCAGTTTATCCTTTTAACTTGTCGTGTCTTCAAAGAAACAGTCACTTTCCTGAACAATATAAAACCTGGTTCTGTAAACTTAAAGAATTAAGTGGTCTAATCAGTTTTTGTAGCTCTGTAGTTCTTTTGACTCATATTACTTATGAACATGTATCAATTAAATGTATCAATTGTATGCACTTTTATGTGTATCTTGCTATCTCAACTTTGACACACTGATCACCTTTATGCACTGATTTTATGCACACTACCTGTCGATTTTAGGTTTGAAGAAACTTTGTAATTTCTGTATTAGTTTAAGGCTGTGTGCCTGCCACGTTGTACCTTTTTAATTAACTGTGTTACAATCCCTGGCAGCCACTACGAAAACATACACCAGCAAGAAGTTTCTTTAACCAAAACATATTGATAGGTGCCTGCCCTAATGAGAACTCTACAGGATTTCTATACATCAGTTAGGCATTTGGGACAATGAGCCCAAGTTTTTTTTTATTCATTCATGGGATGTGAGTGTTGCTGGCTAGGCCAGCATTTATTGCCCATTCCTAATTGCCCTTGTTCAGAGGGCATTAAGAGCCAACCACATTGCTGTGGGTCTGGAGCCACATATAGGCCTGACCAGGTAAGGACAGGAGATTTCCTTCCCTTAAGGACATTCACGAACCAGATGGGTTTTTACGGCAATGGATTTGCAGTCGTCATCAGACTTTTAATTCAAATTTCACCATCTGCCGTGGTGTGATTCGAACCTGGGTCCTTAAAGCATTACCCTGGGTCTCTGGAATACTAGTCCAGTGACAATACTACTATTCCACTGCCTCCCTCTAAGTGTTAACCATTAGGACTTGACTCCACATGCTTTCTTATCTCAAATAAGCGGACAAAGAAAACATCTTAAGGCATCCGATTATCTCAGTAGAAAGCTACAAAATTTAATGAAATGACAGGAAAATCTATAATGAGGGGCACAGTCCCACAAGTTATTGACACATTAGAGTGTGGAGAGTCAGGAGATTAAAGGAAATGGCATCAGTAGATGACCCATCAGAAACTAATCACGCACCACCTAAACCAATCGGACTGATCATGCATCGTCTGAACCAGAGTTCAGGAACACTACTGATCGTGCACAAGGGCTGTGTCGAGAAAGGGTTAATAAGCACCAGCTTTCAGGAGCATAGCGGCAGCTCCAGGAAGATGAACAGGAAGAAGATAGATTACAGAACAAGAGACAACATAACAGTTGGCCAGAAGTCATGAGCGAGTGTTCCAAAGTGAACCAACTGTTTCCACTGCCTTTGGTAAGTTTAGCATTTTGTACTTATTGTGATTAACTTAGTCAATTCTGTGAAGCTCGTGACAGCACACTTGTAACCAGCATGATCCTGTAGTGAGTCAGAACTGAAAGGCCTTTTATATCAGCTCCCCCAACTCAATCTAACAATTGTAAATGGCTTAAGTTTTACAATTAAGTTAAAGCAAACCCTAGATCTGACAGAAATTGACACAAAGTCCAGCTGTTATAGGGAGGATCTTGCAGGGTCATTGAAGGAGATCTGTCTGGTTTTATTAATTTCTGTAGAACTTAAACACAACTGAATGGCTCGGCCATTTCAGAATCCACTTCATTGCTGTGGTCCTGGAGTCACATGTCGGCCAGGCCAGGTAAAGACGGCCGATTTCCTTCCCTAAAGGGCATTCAGAACCACATAAGGCTTTATAAAAATCTGATAGTTTTATGGTCATCATGACCAGCCATTTTAGATTTATTCCAGGTTTATGAATTAATTAAATTTAAATTGCCCCAGATACCCTCGGTGGGATTCAAACATTCAAACTCATGTCTCCACACAATCATCCAGGTCTCTGGATTACTAGTCCAGTAGAATTAACACTTTACTGCCATTCCCTTGTGTATGTATTTAGCAGGAGCCTGCAGGCTGATGAGACTCTGTTAAACTGCTAGTGTGCTCCTGTACTGCTCTGTTTTAACAGGAATCTGCAGGCTCATGAGACTCTGTTAAACTATCAGTGTGGTTCTGTATTCTGCCTGTAATGGAAAATGACTGAACCTTTTGTTCCTGTTATGAAATGAGGGTGTATATTAATGAGTCTCACATCCTTGCTCATGTCTGCTGCAATTGTGTAGAAAGGAGATGTGTAGAAGAGCTGGTCTTTGTATGGAGATGTGAACCAAGGAAACGGTATTTGTGTGTGATAGTGACACAGACTTGTGCTCACTCTCAGAACAGTGCACTGATATCCTTGTGGTTATATGTTGAGCAGAGTCAGATCACGAATGTTGTGAACAAGTTAAATTTAAATATCTCCTGTGTAGCCACAGTTTGTTAGATCACAGCTGAGAAGAAGAGAGTTCTGTATTATCCCTGTTATAAAGAAAAAGTAACTATACTCTATTATTCCCGGAATGTTAATAAAGTCGGTAAAAAACAATCTGTTGTAGCTTAATTATCTGGTGTCTGAAACCACAAATTTCAACATTTAGAGTCAACAAGATGAGCAATTAAACACATCAGGGCCCAATACTGCAGATCAATATTCCCAGGGGAAAGTCTGTATCCAACACCTCGAATGGATGGAACAGAGAAAGATCCCAAATATATGAAACCCTTGAATCATTTGTAAATATCTTTCAAATGCCGATAGGATCCATTTGTCAGTTTCTGTTACATTGAAGTCAATGGAAGGTGAGAGAGAGGCTGGAGAGTCAGGTTGAAAGCAGAGTTGGGGCCACTTGCAGTGAGACACCAAATCCAGGGAACACTTACACCGAGACACCAAATCCAGGGAGTGCTTACACTGAGACACCAAATCCAGGGACCATGAACACAGAGTATAAAATGGGAATCAGAGAGTCTCAGTCTGGGGAATGGTCCTGGTGGCGAAACCAGCTCTAGTGAGGGTGAAAGGTGAGGAATAGATGAAGCGATGATGATGGAATCAGATGGTGACCAGTGGGGCTGCTGATTGGTTATTGTCAGAATCTCTTTTCAGGCAGGATGATGATTGGCTGTTAGCAGCTCAACATCTAGATCCATCTGCTCTTGTCTCGCAGTCTAATGTCCTTGATGTTTGTTTCTGTGCGAAATGTCAAGATGTGAAAGGAGGGAGGAAATTGAGCTCGAGCCAGAAGCAATGGTCCTCAAATGAACAACTCATGAAGCTGTTTTGTGATTCGTCTGGATGAGGTTCAAATACAAGAAATGGAAAAGGACGTGTCAAGTGATACTGGTGTTATCAATTGTGGTTTCTAACTCTCATCACTAACTCCCAAACCTAACATTCTATTGACCAGCCCAAACCATTAATTCCAATCTCAACCACTGACCCCAATCCCAATCGATAACCACGAAAGCACAAATACTGACCCCAACCCCAATCGATAACCATGAACGCACAAATACTGACTCCAAACCCAACCAATAACCACTACCTGCAAACACTGATCCCAAACCCAATCAATAACCCTGAACACTGACTCCAATCTGAACCAATAACAACTAATCCCAAATACTGACACCGCCCTAACCAATAACCACTGCTGCAAACACTGACCCCAATTCTAACCAATAACTACTAACGACACCCGAACCCTAGCCCAATCCCTAACCCCAGCCCCAATCACTAAGACCAGCACAACCTTAACCAAGGATCATTGACAGGTAGCTATGGAGGGGCTAAAGGGCTGACACAAGAAGAATTTCAAACAATTCTCTCAATTAAGGTAATAGTACAAGGTATGTTCGTAACAAGAGATTAAATCAATGAGACCATCAAAATCAGCAATGAAAATTACAAAGATCAGAACATTTCAAAGGTTCTCACACACAGTACACGTGGAGGAGTTTTACTAAATCAGATTCCAAAAGGGTAAAATAACACAGAAAATAACAGATTTCAAATCTCATACAAGATTGTTCTATACAGGGTTGTGCAAATGAAATCCAGATGTGTATAAAGTGAAACATTACAGTTCAGCCTGTAACCCACAAGCAGCACAATCAAACAGAACAAGCTTGGGGTTTCTTTTCTTCTGCTGTCAGGGAGTAGAAGCAAAAACCACCTTAAATATCAATATCTGAGTCCTGAGACACCCAGGCCAAAGCTTCTGGTGTAACAGTGTGGATATCTGATAAGCTGCCTGTGAATTTCCTCTGAGGACAATGTTTGACCATGTGCTGCAGGGTCTGTTTAGGAGCTCCACAGTCCCATGATACGAACAGGAGAAGGCCACTCAGCCCATCGAGCCTGCTCTGCCATTCTACATGATCATGGCTAATCGAACACTTCAATGCCTTTTACCCCACACTATCCCCTAACCCTTTATGTTACTGTTAATCAGAAATCTATCAATCTCTCATGATGGAGATGTTTTAATCTTCCAGCTATCAAGAAGGTGGCAGCATCCACCATGACCGGGTCTGAGGCTCTTCAGGGGTGGATGATCACAGCCTTCTCAGGGGTCATTCTGTTACATGATCTTAGATCACAACTAACATCATCGCAAAGGACTCTGAACTTGTCATTGAATCAACCTCCGAGTGAGAGCAGCAAATCAAATGAAACTGTCCTCTTCAGGACCAAAGAAAACCACACATTAGACCAGCCATCCCAATATGTCAACTTAACATCGAAAGCATCTCTCACTCAAAATGCCAGTCTCTCCAAAGGTTACTCAGGAAACACAGCATTGATGCCCTGGTTCCTCAGGAAACACATATCGAACACGTTCACCAGTTCAACACAAGAGGACGTATTACAGGTTTTGACCTAATCACTTGCAATGACCATCCCAATATGGTCATAGGCATGAACATACTCGGCACCGTGAGCCTGCTCCACCATTCAATAAGATCATGGTTCCACCTACCCCCAATAACATTTCACCCCCTGGTCAGGTGTGTTACATCAAATAAAGTATCGAGGGCTGCACCAAACTGAAGCAGACCAGTGTTTCTGGACTTTTCACTATGGCAATAAGTGTGGGAGAGTTAACAATCTACAGATGACTATAAGCCAACAATTGTACAGTAACCTGACCCACTGCTTCCTCCTCATCAACGTCCATCCATCCATCTCAGAGTCTTCAATATCTACCACACAATGTGGGGCTATGTAGATGTCAACTATAATGGAGAAGCAATTGTACAGTGAGCTTCACTAGAGAATAACTTCCTCCTTTTTGTTGCCAAGGTTCGAGGTACATTCCATTAATCAAGGTGGCAGAGAGAATATAACTTGGATCTATGCTTCTTCTCCAACTAAAGCAAAGAAAACCTAATCATCACCTCCAGAACATTCCTGACAAATTCCTAACAGACAGCACAGGTTTTCCCATCATCCCATCATTGGCAATGAAAATCCTGTCATCACATCAACAGCAGAAACACGATGGAATTTCAAAAAAGAAAACTGGGAAATCTTCCAAAAGGCAATTGACACCAACATCAGGTGGATTTCACCAATGTCTTCAACAGATTTATGGGATTGATGAAAGTTCGGAGCTTAATATGGAGAAGATGAACTCGATGAGAACAGAAATAACCTTGAGTTAGAAAAGGCCCCAAGTAATGGCCCAGTCAGGAACAAGAAATCAATCAGTCTCCTCTTATCATTGGGGAAATCAAATCTTCAAACACCGTGTGTCTGAAGCAAAGCTGATTGAGTCAATATTTACACAGAACATCAATGTGCAGCCCATCTATCAGGCTTATTAATGTCAGCAGCAACAAACTCTGACTGTCAGAATGAACATGATTCAGTCCTGGATGTGATTAACTGCAGCAATAACAACAGAATCGAAATCCAACCCCTGCAGTCACTTGTGAATTCGCTGGTGCCTCAGCAGTGTGGATGAACGACTGAATCTCTTTCCACACACATGGCAGGTGAATGGCCTCTCGCCACTGTGGACTTGCTGGTGGGTCAGCAGGGTGGATGATTGAGTGAATCCCTTCCCACACACTGAGCAGATGAATGGCCTCTCCCCAGTGTGACTCCGCTGGTGATTCAGTAGGTTGGACATCCAAGTGAAACCTTTCCCACAGAAAGAGCAGATGAACGGTCTCTCCCTGGTGTGAGTGTGTTGGTGCATCAGCAGATCCTTTGGGTTTTTAAAGCTCTTCTCACAGTCAGAGCATTTAAATGGTCTGTTATCAGTATGAACAAGTTGGTGTGTCAGAAGGTCGAAAGAACGGGTGAATCCCTTCCTGCACACAGAGCAGGTGAATGGCCTCTCCCTGGTGTGAGTGCGTTTATGGTTCAATAGATCATTCTTCCTTTTATACTTTTTTTCACAGTCAGAACATTGAAAAGGTCTCGCCTCACTATGAATACGATGGTGTGACAGGAGGTGGGATGAGTTAGTGAAGCCTTTTCCACACATGGAGCAGGTGAACAGTCTCTCCCCTGTGTGAACTCGCTGGTGTCTCAGAAGGTGGGATGATTTAGTGAATCCCTTCCCACACACAGAGCAGGTGAATGGCCTCTCCCCAGTGTGACTGCGGCGATGAATATGCAGCTCAGATGGGTAACTGAATCCCTTCCCACAGTCCCCACATTTCCACTGTTTCTCCCCAGTTGGATAACACTTGTGGTTTGACAGGTTAGATGATCGTCCGAAGCCTCGTCCACACAGAGAACACATGAATGGCTTCTTCCCATTGTAAACAGTGCTTTCTGATTCCATGTTCAAAAGCTGATCTTGTTCATGTCCCAATGAATTGAGTGACTGTCAGATTCTGATGCGATGATTGATTTGAGGTTCCAATCCACAAATCATCTCCTAATATCCTGTAAAATTAATTCAAATGGGAGAAAGAGAAGTGATAAACACAGTAGCAGGTTGTGAAATTGAGCTGAATGAGTCTGGTAACTTGTGGGGAGGGCACTAGGAAAAAGTGACCATGAAAGCTGCCATTGTCATTAAAAACTCAACTGTTCCTTCAGTGAAGGGAATCTGGCCTGGACCTACACAAGAATCCAGCCTCGATGGGAGGAGAAAGATCGAGGTGGGAGAGGGATGGAGTGAATGAAAACCTTTACCATCCCAAATATCTACCGCAAATTCCCCTTCCAGTCGCAAACCAAGCTGACTCACACTTACAGTGCCATTACCTCATTGTTGCTGGGTGAAAATCCTGTAACTCCTTAACTCAGCACTGTGGCAGTATCTTCACCACAAAGACTGCAGCGATTGATCAAGCATCACCTTCTCAAGGGGAAACTGCTGATTGTCAATATTTTTTTGAATTCATTCACAGATGTGGGTGTCGTTGGTGAAGCCAGCATTTAATGCCCATCCCCAACTACCCTTGAGATGGTAGAGGTGAGTCACCTTCTGGAAAGGCTGAAGTGCATGTGGTATAGGTACACCCACAGTATTGTTAGGGAGTTCCACGATTTTGATCCAGCAACAGTGAAGGAATGGGGATATAGTTCTAAATCAGGATGGTGTGTAGCTTGGAGGGGAACTTGCAGGAGGCGATATTCCCATGCATCTGCTGCCCTTGTCCTTCTAGGTGGTAGTGGTCGTGGGTTTGGAAGGTGCTGCTGAAGGAGGCCTAGCGAGTTGCTGGTCATGCTCATGTTGCCCATGTCCCAATAACTAATTTTAAAAGTTTGTGTATTTAAAATATAAAGCGTAGACAGAAATACTTTCTCCCACTTGAAACACGGCTTTTAATTGGTCCGTCTGTGTTTCCATACTCGGATTTGTCAGCAATATGTACAATTAAACAAAAACAAAACATGCACATGCAAGATATCTAATTTTTTTTAAAAAGTGCTGGTTAAGGCAGCATCTGTGGAGAAGTGGAGAAACAGAGTTTGCAACAAAACATTCACCAACAGGCACTGACTCATGGTGGCTGTGATTCCCACAATCCGCCGCATCCGAGAAACCGCTCTATCCAACTCGCTCCTTTCACCAGGCGCTGAGAGTGCGCATGCTCCCTACTGCCAGTCGCGGGGCATTCTGGGCAGCTCCTTTGTTGTGAGTCGGACTTGGTGGAAACGGGAGAAGAAACCGGGAAGAGGCGGCGAGGATGGGGGAGGCGCTGCAGCATCGCTTTAATGGGCAGCCTCGACCCCCAGCCCGGGGAGATCACCGCACGGCCGCCGGGCCCAGTCGCTCTCATTCGGTCTCTGAGAGCCGCACTCGCTGTTCCTGAGGCTGCCTCATCGCGCATGCTCTGTGAATGCTTTTTTTTGCAAAAAATATACTTTATTCATAAAATATCTTCAAGAACATTCCAAACCATTTCAAAATCACCATCACAAAGGTACAATCAGGTTCAACTTTTACAACATGTATCACGAGGTGCATCAATACAATAAGTGAATACTACAATCACTTGCAGACTTTCATTTTAAGCTATACAGCATGAGGGGCTCTTTACAGTTCCCAGCCCCTCAGTGCACTGTGGCAGAAAGGTCTTAGGCAGTGACCCTTCCCCATTGCACCTTTGCGGCGGCTGCCCCAAGCTTTAGTGTGTCCCTCAGCACATAGTCCTGGACTTTGGAATGTGCCAGTCTGCAACACTCTGTCGGGGACAACTCTTTGCGCTGGAAGACCAACAAGTTTCGGGCAGACCAAAAAACGTCTTTCACCAAGTTGATGATCCTCCAGCTGCAGTTGATATTTGTCTCAGTGTGTGTCCCTGGGAACAGCCCATAGGGCACAGAGTCCTGTGTCACAGAACTGCTCGGGATGAACCTCAACAGAAACCACTGCATCTCTCTCCAGACCTTCTTTGCAAAGACACAATCTACAAGGAGGTAAACAATGGTCTCTTCCCCACTACAGCCACCTCGAGGGCAACGTGCAGAGGGGGTGAGACTCCTGGCATGTAGGAAGGATCTTACAGGGAGGGCCTTTCTCACCACCAGCCAAGCTACGTCTTGGTGCTTGTTGGAAAGTTCTGGTGATGAGGCATTCTGCTGAATGACTTTGTCAGTCTGCTCAGGGAACCATCCCACAGGATCCACCCTCTCCTTTTCCCGCAGGGCCTCTAAGACATTACATGCCGACCACAGCCTGATGGACTTGTGGTCAAAGCTATTTCTCTGCATAAATTTTTCCACGAGGGACAGGTGTACGGCACGGTCCAACTACTTGGAGCGTTCCGCGGCAGTGTGGCCAGACCCATCCTTCACAACACTGGGGACAGGTAGAACCTCAGCATGTAGTGACACTTGGTGTTTGCATACTGAGGGTCTACGCACCGCTTGATGCAGCCACACACAAAGGTGGCCATCAGTATGAGGGCAATGTTGGGCACGTTTTTTCCCCCTTTTTGTAGAGGCTTGTACATCGTGTCCCTGTGGACACGATCCATTTTCGACCTCTAGATAAAGTGGAAGATGGCTCGGGTGATCGCCATCATGCAGGAGTGTGGAATGGGACAGACCTACGCCACGTACAGCAACAGCGAGAGTGCCTCACACCTGATGACCAGGTTCTTACCCACAATGGAGAGGGAGCGTCGCTCCCACATGCCCAGTTTCCTTTTCACCATAGACACTCGCTCCTTCCAGTTTCTAACGCGTGCCCTGGTCCCTCCGAACCATATCCCCAGCACCTTCAGGCCTTCAGCCCTGACAGTGAAGGGGACAAAGGATCTGTCAGCCCATTTCCCAAAGAACATAGCGTCGCTCTTCCCACGATTTACCTTGATTCCTGAGGCCAGTTCAAACTGGTCACAGATGTGGATCAGTCTGTGCACCAACAGTGGATCCAAGCAGAAGACGGCAACATCGTCCATGTACAGGGAGGCTTTGACCTGACTGCCTCCACTGACTGGGATTGTCACGCCTCTTATGCCCGGATCCTTCCTGATAGACTCAGCAAAGGGTTCTATGCAACACACGAAAAGAACAGGTGAGAGAGGGCAGCCCTGCCTGACTCCAGATTTAATCGGAAAGCTATCTGATTCCCACCCATTGATTGACACTGCACTACTGATGTTAGTGTAGAGCAGTTGGATCCAATTGCGAATTCCATCCCCAAACCCCATTTTGGAGAGCACATCCACCATGTAGGTGTGCGATATTCTGTCAAAGGCCTTCTCCTGATCCAGGCTGATGAGGCAGGTATCCACACCCCTGTCCTGTACATAGGCAATCATATCCCTGAGTACCGCGAGGCTGTCAGAGATCTTCCTGCCCGGCACAGTGCAGGTCTGGTCAGGGTGGATCACCAATTCCAGAGGGGATTTGACCCGATTGGCGATGACCTTGGACAGAATCTTATAGTCCACATTCAACAGTGAAATGGGTCGCCAATTTCTAATTTCTTCCCTTTCCCCCTTTTGCTTGTAGATGAGGGTGATAATGCCTTTCCTCATGGATTCTGACATACTGCCGGCCAGGAGCATACTCTCGTACACCTCTAGCAGATCTGGGCCGATCCAGTCCCACAGAGCCGAATACAATTCTACTGGCAAGCCGTCGCTTCTGGGAGTTTTACTCTTCTCGAAGGGCTCAAGGGCCTTAGTCAGTTCATCAGGAGTTACTGGTTTGTCCATGCTCTCCCAAGTACTGTCGTCTAAGACCTCCATGATAGAGGACAGGAAGAACTGGGAGGCCATGCTGTCTGTAGGCTTCACGTCATACAATCCGGCATAAAAGGGTTTGCTGATCCTCAAAATGTCGGACTGTGATGACTTTACTGAGCCCTCTTCTTCCTTCAGGCTGCCGATCACAGAGCTCTCTCTGTGAACCTTTTGGAAGAAGAAACATGAGCACGTCTCATCCTGCTCCACGGAGCGGACTCTGGAACGGAAGATGATCTTGGAGGCCTCCAAGGCGAAGAGCGAGGCTTGCTGACTCTTCACCTCTTGCAGTTCCTCCTTGACATCGATCCCCATCGACCGCACCTGGAGCAGATTCTGCATGTTTTTCTGGAGTCGGGACATTTCCCTATGTTCCCTTCTAGCTTTCTGGGTGCCTTTGAGGATGAGAAACCTCTTGATGTTTCCTTTGATCGCTTCCCACCAGTGTGTCAGGGACTCAAAGAGGGGTTTCACAGTTCTCCAACCTTTGTAATCCCTCTTGAGCACCTCAATGTTCCCCGGGGTCAGCAGTTTAGCTCCGCCCTGCCCACCCTCTGGTCTTTCTCTAAGTGGCAGTCAGCCAGTAGGAGGCAGTGGTCAGAGAAGAACACCGGCTTGACGTCGGTGGATCTGACTGTGAATGCACAGGACACAAACAGGAAATCTATCCTGGAACAGACGGACCCGTCAGGCCACAACCAGGTGTATCTATGCTGTGCTCTGTCTGCAGGGTTGCTGAAGACGTCGTGCAGCTTGGCATCCTTTACTGTTTCCATCAGGGATCTGGACGTTGCGTCCAATCTGCTGTCAGCCCTGCCGGATCGTCCAACCGCATCGATGATGCAGTTGAAGTCGCCACCCAGAATGACCGGCATGGAGGTCGCCAGCAGCAGTGGGAGCTGCTGAAAAACCTCCAGCCGCTCAGACCCTTGTGACGGGGCGTAGACGTTAATTAAACGGAGTGGAACATTCTTGTACATTGCGTCTGCTACGAGGAGGCGCCCGCCCACCACCTCCTTAACCTGGGAGACGGTGAAGCTGCCTCCCCGCAGCAGAATCCCCAGGCCGGAGGAACGAGAGTCGTTTCCTCCCGACCAGATCGATGGCCCATGGGACCACCATCGTGACCATTGCCTGTAGGAGCTGGGGTGCGGTATCGCACACTCCTGTAGAAACAACAGGTCAGCTTTGACCTTGGCAAGGTAATCCAATGTCGCAACACATCGCGTAATAGATTTAATGCTACGCACATTTATGGATACAATCTTTACACCCATTTTAAAGCGTTTATTCTCTTACCAAACCTGTTGTCTCTGAGAGTTCCAGACCTTTGGTCTTCTCCTTCATACCCATAGTGTGCTCAAATTGCCTCACTTTGGATGGGCCGAGGAAAGCGTCCTGAACCTCCCCATTGGCAGTGTTCTGCTCGGGTGGCATCTGGGGGTCCGTGCAGAGCGCGGGGTTTGAAATGTCCTTTGTTGGAGAAGCTTCTCCAATCCTCTCCCCCTCTGGGGCATTGCTGCTCCCGGCTTCCCAGAGCTGGGGTGCACTGAGCGCCTCACTGCTCCCAGATTCCTGGGGCTGGGGTGCGCTGACCTCTTTGGGTTGTGGGCAAAGTTGGGGTGCGCTGGTCTCCTCATTGTCTCCAATGTTCTGGAGCTCGGGTGACTCATCCTCCAACTCCCTAGAGGTTTGCCGCTTCTTCTGTCGGTGCCGCCCTGGCCCTTCTTCGTCCGAAGAGCAGCTGCCTTTGTTATCCGTGTCGGATGGGAGATGCCTGTTGCCACTTGTCTGGGAAATGGCTTTGTCCCTTCTTAGCCCCTTCTTCCTTTTGGCTCTCTTCACCAGCTGCCACTCCCCCTGCTGATTTTCTGCTGCTTCCTCGTCCTCCATTGATTCGCTCTCCTGAGGAGTGGGAGGTTCAGGGGGCAGTGCTGTTGGTTGGCTGTCTGCTGCCTCAATCATTTCCTCCACCCTGTCTCTCTCCCTGTCCTCCTTTGTCCCGTTGGGGGCCTTGGTGGTTGGAATGACACAAAGCATTTCTTCTGCCTCCCCCTTGTTGGCTTTGGCTGCCTGCGCATAAGCGAGGCAGCATTTGGGGCAGGTCCTGTAGAGGTGACCTGCCTCGCCACATAGGTTGCAGCACTTAGTCTGTTTGCAGTCCTTTGTCTGATGCCCTTCCTGTTTGCAGCTCTTGCAGAAGGCGGCGCTGCAGTTGGCCGCCACATGACCAGACTTGCCGTATGAGCAACAAAGTTTCGGTTGCCCAGCGTAGGCAAAGTAGTCAAGACTTCCCCCGATAGCGAAGCTGGAATGTGGGTGGAAGATGGTTCCCTTACCATTGGTCTTGAGTGTGACCTTAACCTGGCGTTTGCATGTCCAAATCCAAAAGGCGTCTCTAACCTCGGTGCAGCTCCCAACCTTGTCGACGTACCTGGTGAGGAAGGTGAGCACATCGGCGACAGGGACATAGGGGTTGTAGAGATGCACTGTCACCACACGGTCCCATTGCAACAGGAGAGCAAAGAGCGGCTCCACTGTCAGGATCTTCATCTCCGGTTTGTCTCTCTTCTCCTCGAACACCTCAAGAACTTGACGCAAGCTGTCACTCGCTTGAACGTCAGGTCGAAATATCCAGCAATGGGGAAGTCTTGCAGGGAGTAGATCTCCGCAGCTTCAAAACCACACACCTTCAACAGGATCCTCTTGATGAAGAAGGCCCAATCTATGAGTGCTCCTCCTTCACTGTCCTTCACCGTGACTTGGAAGGTGTTAGGTACCCCATGGTATGGGGTTCGATTGGTTATAGCCTTCGCTTCACGATCTTGCCCCGGGAGAACCATGATCATGGTCTCTCCCCTGCCAGGTAAATATGCGCATGTTCTGTGCAAGCAGGCGGGCTCAGGGGGCGGGGCCTTTCCGCACGTGCGCGTTATGGCCCTTCTGATGGAGATGGGACATGTTCACGCGCGCGGAACATTATGGACAGACTGACTCGCCATTCATATCTGTTCGCAGGGAGGGGAAAGTCAGGGGTTACAGTCATAGTAAAGTAGAATATAATACAATGAATATTATCCACTCCCACTTCCCGGAGAAGTGAATATGTCGGAGAAAATGAATTTGTTAATTGCAAAGAATTACTTTCCTTTGAATTTAAATAGTTCAGTTTATACATTGAATCATGTTTAACTGTATTTCCAAACTCAGATGCATGGACTCATTTTTTATGTTCCTCTGAGCCCCCGAACTCCATCTGGCTGCATAATGTTAGTCAGTGGTGATTGATTATCCTGGGAATTCCTGGAGATGGCTGAAACTCCAAAAAAGGGAGATGATCCAACATCTTCCACAAGAATGAGAATGGATACCGAACTGGTCACCATCAGCAGCACAGGGCAATCAAGGCAACTCAGAGGTTCGACAAAATCCAATCCTTTAGCATGTAGGAGAGAAAGGTACTAACCTAGTCCTATTCCTTACATGCTTCAGGTCCTCAATGAAGGACTTAAATGATGAAATCCATGTGTATTTCAGTGCCGGTATTATACAAGTGATGTATTGGTTTGTAATTTTAATATAATTTTAATCCCATATTTCTTCTTTTAATATCCATTACCACTTCCCTGTAATCTGAATTTGCTTGTCTATTCTTCTTACTATATGATTCTTACATGTTTCTATATTTTTAACTTGATTAATTAGTCTATATATGAATTTTCTGATGTAAGCCACACTTTAATTCAGCCTCTGGCTGCAAATGTGTTTCTTGAGTAAAATACCATTATTATAGCTCACAGTATAGCATCACAAACTCAGAATTACCAATTGGCAGGGGACAGGAGGGTATATAGTGATTGGGATTGAAACCCACCATCACACAGCAGCTTCATGAGAGAAAGGGAGAAAAATCTGAGCATTGCATCCCTGTTGACGTTTATAGGCTGTATTCAACACATGGAGCATTCTGGGTAGCATCATCTGCCATTATCTTCAGATGCTGCCAAACGAAGGTGTTCAGTTCATTTTATTTGTACCAGCTCATTAGTGTATCTATTGAATTAGTCCCACTACCTTGTTCTTTACTCATAGACTTGGATATTTCTTCCCTTCAACTATTCACCCAATTCTCCCAAGAATGTTGCTACTGAATCTGTTTCCAGCACCCTTGCAGGCAGTGCATTCCAGATCACAACAACTCACCGCTTAAAAATTGTTCTTTTGATAATTGCCTTAAATCTATGTCCTCTGGTTACTGCACCTTCTGGAGAACATTCCTCCTTCTTTAGTCTGTCAAAACTGTTCATCATTTTGAACACCTCCATCACATCTCATAGCCCTTTTGTTCTGAGGAAAACAATCCCAGTTTCTCCAGTCGTTCCATGTAACTGGAGCCTCTTATCCTTGGTACAATTCTAGCAAATCTCTTCTGCATCCTCCCTAAGACTTTGACATCCCGTTTCAAGTGTGATGCCCAGAACTGAAGACAGCATTCCCACTGAGGTCTAACCAGTGCTTTAGAAAATCAAGCGTTAACTCATTTAACATAAACACACTCAAAATAAATTGTTCAAGTTATGCACTAAAATACCACATGGAGTTCACATCAGGTTGCTAACTGCTACTACAATTATACATCAGGTATTTGATCTCTGGGTAAGGAAGGGTATGATAACATCATGGTTGTCCATTGGTGATCCCTTATGTTGGGGATGATTCTTTCTTTTGGATGATTATGTGGCAGTGAGATGTCAGCGGGTTCACAGGTGACTAATGAGCCCTATCTTAGCCTTGCAAGCTCTTCCTACGCTGAGGATATGGGGGTTGTCAGCCAGTCAAGTTGGTGGTGGACTGTTGGCTTGAGCAACTGCCCTCTCTGGTCATCTCTTGTCAGCTGTTCTTGTTGATTGGAAAGTCTTGACACCAGTTTTGAGGATGAATCACCACTTTAGGTCGTGATTGGGCATCTGCTTCCCAAGTGTTTATACATAGAGCACACCATCATGGAGGCTTTGAGATTGTCTTTGACACATTTCCTTTGGCTCCTAGTGAAGGTGAAGGCCTTGGTGTAGCTCTGAGCACAGCACCTGTTTGTGCAATCTGAATTCAGGCATTCTAATCACATATCCAGACATAGTGGTTACATTACTGGATTAGTAATCTAGAGACTGGAATAATAATCTGGAGTTCAAATCCCACCACAGCAATTAGAGATTTTAAATTCAGTTAATTAAGTAAATCTGGCATAAACATCTACAATAAAAGCCGGTATCAGTGATCATAAAATGACAGGATTGTCCAGCTGGGCATCCATTGGACATCCTTTAGGACAAGAAACCTGCCATCCCAACCTCATGGGTCTGCGGGTAACTCCAGATGAACAACAATGTGCTTGACCCTTTGAAATGGTCTAAAAGCCTCTTGGTTGAATCAAAACTGCTCAGAGAAACTAAAATCCTCATGGACTGCAGTAGTTCCAGAAGATGGATCACCAAGGGCAGTGATCACAAGGGCAGTGAGGGATAGCAATAAATGCTCGCCTTGCCAGTGACACCCGCATACAGTGATGAATGAAAAATAATTCCCTGTGGTATTGTTATGTGGCAGCATAACTGAAAATACATGACCAAGAGTGTCCACGAGAATGAGCCCTATTTTAGTCTTGCAGGCTTTTCCTTCCGATCTCCTGAGATCGCGTTTGACGGGGGAGTGGCGGTTGGTTTCTTCTGCCATTGCTGCGGTTTTGGGAAACTTTGCGATCCTCCATCAATTGCTTCTCCCCTTCTTTCTGGTGGATAATGGAGGGTCTGAGCACTTGGGTTTCTGTACAATTTGCTTCTTAAATTTTTCCATTGCCCGACCCGCAACCCAATCTCCACATCATTGTAAAAGACAATCACTGTTCACTAATTAGGACTTGTGAAGGCGGGAATCTTACCCAGCATTCCTCGCGGTGGTGAATGTCCCCTATCTACACCACAGGAGAGCCGTGCGTAGGCGCAGTACCGATCACTGTTTGGAGCATGCGTGATGTGAAGGCGATGGGGCGAGAAACTCCATCTCCGCATCTGCAGCCGGTTAAGATCCAGAAATCCAGAGGAAGCGATGAAGCCGGCGGTTGGACGGGGAGGGTTTCTAAACGCCTGATAAAGGTCTCAAACCTCGAATAAAACCCTGGGGATCCCGCGTTTGCAGTTCCAGCGCTTTTCTCCTGAGAAGAGGCCCACGTTAAACAGCCGCCATCTTGGTTCAGCGGGGAGCAGAGTGCATGCGCAGCGGTCCCATGATGTAATGGTAGGCGGGGCTTCTCGGTCCAGTGACCAGGAGAGAAAATGATGGGTTCGTTGATTTTATTGTCACTCTGTAGATAGGAGCTGGAGAACTGAACCCAGGCAGGGGACAGGGAGAGAGGGAACTGGGACTGGAGGAAATAAACGGTGGAGATGGTGAGATGGGTTTGGATTTCAGCCCAGGGAGGGGGGAGAGTATATGGGATGGGAATTTACAGCTTTAGGGGAACAAGAGAAGAAAAAATGTTCCAAACTAGAATTGTCCATTCTGATTTCTATCTTGGACTTATAGTAATGACTTTTGTAAACTCATTTTGCAGGATATTAGAACGGGAGGATTTGCAGATGGAAAGTTCTAATCAAATATCACATCAAGATCTGATAGAGTCACTCGGTTCACCAGGACCTGACTATCAGCAGCCTTTCGAATGTAGAAGGAGAAATGTTTTACTGTTCTGTTTGGGGGAAAAAAATAAACATCAGTGTGACTAGAAAATCACCAAAACACACACACACACTCGAGTGAGAGTGTTCCAGTGCACTGACTGTGGAAAGAGCTTTAACCAGTTATACAGCCAGAAAAAAACATCACACCATTCACAGCAGGGAGAAACCAACACTTGTTCAGTGTGGGGTAAGGCTTCAATTGACCATTCAAACTAGACAGACACAAGGGTAACCAAAGCATGGAGAAACCATGGAAATGTGGGGACTGTGGTAAAGGATTCAATTTTCCATCCTGGCTGGAATACCATCAACGCAGTCACATTGGGGCCAACACCATGGAGAAATCATGGAAATGTGAGGACTGTGGTAAAGGATTTGATTATCCACCACCAAACACATCTTCCCTTCACCACCACACCACCCCCAGCAGCATTCCATAGGGATCATTCCCTCTGTGACACCCTGGTCCACTCCTCCATCACCCCCTACTCCTCAACCCCCTCCCACAGCACCTTCCCATGCAACCGCAGAAGATGCAACACCTGCCCCTTCATTCCCCTCTCCTCACCGTCCAAGGGCCCGAACACTCCTTTCAAGTGAAGCAGCATTTCACTTGCACTTCCCTCAGTTTAGTCTACTGCATTCATTGCTCCCAAAGCGGTTTCCTCTACATTGGAGAGACCAAATGCAGACTGGGTGCCGGTTTACAGAACATCTTCGGTCTTTCTGCAAGCCTTACCCAGACCTCCCTGTCGCTTGCCATTTCAACACTCCACCCTGCTCTCATGCCCACATGTCTGTCCTTGGCTTGCTGCATTATTCCAGTGAAAATCAACGCAAACTGGAGGAACAGCACCTCATCTCCCAACTAGGCACTTTACAGCCTTCCGGACTGAATATTGAGTTCAACAATTTTAGATCATAAACTCTCTCCTCCATCTCCACCCCCTTTCAGTTTCTTACCCCCTTTTCATTTTTTTGAATAATTTATATAGATCTTTCTTTTCCCACCTATTTCCATTATTTTTAAATGTATTTCCACCCATCATTTTATCTCTACCTTTTAGCCTTTTTAGTATTCCTTCACCCCACCCCACCCCCACTAGGGCTATCTGTACCTTGTTTGTCCTGCTTTCTACCCTTAATTAGCACATTCCTTTAGATAATATCACCACCTTCAACACCTCTTTGTCCTTTTGTCTGGGACATCTTTTGGTTATCTCCACCTGTCACTGGCTCTTTACCTAGCTCTTCTTGTTCCAACACCACACCCATCCCAACTTAAACCAGCTTATATTTCACTCCTTTCCTATTTTTACTTAGTTCTGTTAAAGGGTCATGAGGACTCGAAACGTCAACTGTACTCTTCTCCGCCGATGCTGCCAGACCTGCTGAGTTTTTCCAGGTATTTCTGTTTTTGTTTTTGATTTGATTATCCACGCCTGCTGGAAATCCATTGATGCAGTCACACTGGGGAGAAACCGTTCATCTGCTCTGAGTGTGGGAAGGGATTTACTGAGACAGCCTGCCTCATGTCATACCAGCAAAATTCACACTGAAGAGATGCCGTTCAGATGCTCTTCCTGTGGAAAGAGGTTCAGGCAGTCATCGACCCTCACAGCACATTAGAGAATTCGCGCTGAGGAGAAGCCATTCACCTGCTCCAATTGTAGGAAGGGATTTACTCATTTATCCAGTCTGCTGAAAAAGCAGCAAGTTCATACTGAGAAAAGGCCACTTATCTAACCTCATTGCACACCAGCAAGACCACACTAAGGAGATGCCGTTCACTTGCTCCTTGTGTGGCAAAGGATTCACTCAGTCAGCAAGCCTTATGTTACACCAGTGAATTCACACTGAGGATAGGCCGTTCAGCTGTATTTACTGTGGAAAGAGATTCAGGTCCTCATCCAACCTCAATGCACACAAGTGTGTTCACACTGGGGAGAGACCATTCACGTGTTCTATGTGTGGGATAGGATTCACCCAGTCAGCCAACCTGGTGGTACACCAGCGAGTTCACACTGAGGAGAAGCCATTCAGCTGCACTTACTGTGGAAAGCATTTTGGATTTTTATCCACTCTCGCTGCACACCAACGCACTCACACTGAGGAGAGACCATTCACCTGCTCAGTGTGTGGGAAGGGATTTACTCAGTCAGCCAGCCTCATGTGACACCAGCGAATTCACACTGGGGAGAGGCCATTCAGCTGCACTTCCTGTGGAAAAAGTTTCAGGCAGTCATCCGACCTCACTGCTCACCAATGAGTTTACACTGGGGAGAAGCCATTCATCTGCTCCTGTATGTGGGAAAGGATTCACTCTTTCATCTGGCCTTTGGTCACACCAGCGAATTCACACAGAAAACAAGCCATTCGGCTGTATTGTTTGTGAAAAGCGGTTCAGGCATTCATCTGATCTCAGTGTGCACAAGTGAGTTCACACTGGGGAGAGACCATTCACTTGCTCCTTGTGTGGGAAGGGATTTACTCAGTCAACCAATCTTCTGACACACCAGCAAATTCATGAGTGACTGCAGGGGTTGGATTCTGCTGTTGTTGCTGCTGTTAATCACATCCAGGATTGATTGTCTGTCAATATTTAGTTTGTTTCTGTTGATATTAGCAACACTATAACTGGCTGGAGTTTAATATTCTGAAGGTGTTGCTGACTTTCACAGTTGCAATGTCCCTTTTTAAAAGCACCATCTGTGATATTTCCCCTTGATTCAAGAACTCTTACCAGGAATTAGGTGAAAATAAAATTATGAACTTTTATTTCAATCCTAAATTGATCTTTGATGTAAAATCTACAATTCATTGTCTGAAAGGTTCCTTGATTAACATCTCCAATTAGAAAGTGCTGATTAATCCTTGCTGACAATTCTGACTGACTTACACATTCTTCAGAGTGACACGTCCATTATGAAATTAAGTTATCAAGGAACATAAAACAAAGAAGTAAAATATTTTATAGGCACATTATTAAAAGCTTCATCAATCAACCTTGATATTGATGAAGCTTGGAAGTCACTGAGTTCAATAATTTCTGATACAGCAGCAGCAACATTTGGTATAGGTGGAACCCACAACAAAGACTGGTTTGAGACCGACTCAGCAGAGATGACATCTGTCATTGAAGCAAAAAACAAAGCCAACCTGATGCGCAACATAAACCCAAAAGCTAGAACACTGCATAACTTGAAAGTAGCCAAGATATTCATGTAAAAGACAGGGAGACACTGTGTAAATAAAAACTGGATCAACCTACAAGAAATTCAAACTCCTGATGACAATGGAAATCTAAGTGCAATGCATGATGGGATCAAGAGGGAGCTTGGTCCAACCATCACCAAAGTTGTCCCCCTGAAATCGGCAGCTGGTGGAGTATTCTGCATTCAAAGTAAACATATGTCCTGCTGGGTTGAACATTACTGTGAGCTGTACTCCCATGAGACAGACATCTCCTAGCCTCTGTTTGACTCTCCCCAGCAGTTTCATGGTTGAATTGGACAAGAAAACCTCACCACTTGAACTCAAAAAGACCATTGAATGCTGAGCAAGCAGAAAGGTACCTGGCAAGGATGGAATTCCAGCTGAGCTGCTTAAGCAAGGAATGTCTCATCTACTGCCACACCTTCATGAGCTCTTCCTTCTCTGTCAGAAGGTAGGATCCTTTCCACAGGA
This sequence comes from Carcharodon carcharias, assembly GCF_017639515.1. NCBI lineage: Eukaryota > Metazoa > Chordata > Chondrichthyes > Lamniformes > Lamnidae > Carcharodon > Carcharodon carcharias. Next base: position 16,739,384 of record NC_054493.1, read on the forward strand.
CATGTGTGATGGAAAAATCATCATAATGTTGAAAAATAAAGGTGACAGAGGAGATTGCAACAACTACAGGGACATTTCACTCCTTAAAGTCACTGGGAAGGCCTTCGCTAGGAGCATGCTTAAAGACTTCATCTACTTGCAGACTGAGTGTATCCAGAAGCACAGTGCGGTTTCTGTGCTGTCAGATCTACAGTGAGCATGATCTTCTCCATACACCAACTACAAGAGGAGTGTAGGGAACAGGATATACCTCTTTACCTTACTATCGTAGATCTCAGTAAAGCATTCGACACCGTTAGCAGGGCAGGACTCTACAAGATTTGAGAGAAAATTGACTGTCCCCCAAAGCTGCTCAGTCTCATCCACTCCTTTCATGACAACGTGCAGTGACTGTACAGTTTGACGGCACCACATCCAACAGTTTCAGGGTGAAGAATGGAGTGAAACAGACGCCTACACCGAAAACAACAACCCACAACGACACCTGATAACCCCGAATAATAATAACTTCTATCAGGGAGATAGAACAGGGAGATGTGACATTGATAATGAGATGAGTCATGAGATAAGTGCTTTTAAAGTCCAGAAAGGGGTTGTTTAAATCAGTGCCTCCCAAACTTATTCCCAGTGTGACCACATTTTAATTCCTTAGACTTCACCTGACCCCAAGTGAAAATTTGAGTGGACGAGAGTTGTTGTGTGGGGTAGGGACGGGGCTTCAGCGGTTGAGCAGGGGGGATTATTAAAGTATTTGAACTCTGATTATTACTGTAATAGCATCCTGATCATTCACCTTATAGGATCCTGATTATTGAAACAATTGGCAAATGGGCAAGATTCTTGAAACAATTATTTGGGATAGAATTAGCAGTCAAATGGAAATATATGGGTTCATAAGGAAGAGCCAACATGGATTTCTAAACAGGAAATTGTATTTAACTAATTGGCTGGAGCTTTTTGAAGAGGTAACAGAAAAGGTCGACGAGGGTAGTGCTGTCAATGTGGCGTACATGGACTTTCAAAAGGCATTTGATACAGTGCCATACAACAGACTTGTGAGAAAAGTTATTGCTCATGGAATAAAAGGAACAGTAGAAATGTGGATACAAAATTAGATGAGGAATAGGAAGCAGAGAGCAGTGGTCAATTTATATTATTCAGGCTGGAGGAAGGTTTGTAGTGGAGTTCCCAGGGAAGTATTGGGACTTTTGTTTTTCCTGATAAATATTAATGATTGAGATCTTGGTATGCAGGGGATAATTTCAAAGTTTGCAGATGATACAAAGCTGAGAATGGGCAGATAGGTGGCAGATAAAGTTCAATGTGGAGAAGTGTGAGGTGATGGATTTTGGGAGGAAAAATATGGACAGACAATATAAAATAAGTAAACAGTGTTGTTCAGCCTCAGATAGTTCCCAGGGAGAGGGATGGACTTGGTAGCGGTGACTGAAGACAATGGCTTTGGTCTTCCCAATTTTTAATTGGAGGAAATTTCTGCTCATCGAGTACTGGGTGTTGGATAAGCAGTTTAATAATTTAGTAACAGTGGAGGAATGGAGAGTGATGGTGGGGGGGGTAGAGCTGGGCGTTGTCAGTGTACATGTAAAAACTAACATGGTGCTTTTGGATGATGTCATCTCGTGGCAGAATGTAGATGAGAAATAGGAGGAGCCAAGGATTGGATGATCAGCAGTTTAGTGAGAATCAAGAGAGCAGAAGGCAGGTCTCAGGGACAAGGTGATCTCTGAGGGAAATAGAAGATAGAAGCAAAACTAGAGAAAGATGCAAGTTCAGGGCTTGGCCAATGGGAGACTTCAGAGACAGTTTTGCCCAGTGCGCTAGTGGAAGGGAGGGAAGCAGCAGAGGCAGCTGATCAGATTGTCTCAATCTTAGTGACAAAGAAGCTCTAGGAGCTCCTCACACTTGTTGGGGGTGAGGATGGAGGAGATAGGGGAGAGGGAGAGCCCTTCAAAAGGAACTAACTTATGTTAGAGATATTAAAAAGATTCAATACACCGTGTTTCACACAAAGCTGATTTATTTGACTTTTATCCAGAGTATTAGTCCATATGACTGGTCTGGAGTTTATGAACATCAGCAGCGACAGACGCCAATGAACATGGTTCAGTCCTGGATGTGATTAACAGCAATATCCCATCACCATAGTTACCTGTGAACTCGCTGGTGTTTCAGCGGGTGGATGAGGCAGTGAATCCCTTCCCACAGTCAGGGCAGCTGAATGGTCTCTCCCCAGTGTGAACGCGCTGGTGTGTCCGCAGGGTGGATGACTGAGTGAATCCCTTCCCACACATGATGCAGGTGAACGGTCTCTCCCCCATGTGAATTCGCTGGTGTGCAATGAGTTGTTCTAAGCCCCTGAACCCAGTCCCACAGTGAGAACACCTGAATGGTCTCTCGTCAGTGTGAACACGTTGATGGCGCATCAGGTCCCCGGAACTTTTATAGCACTTCCCGCAGTCTGGGCATTTAAAAGGTTTCTCATCAGAGTGAGCTCGTTGATCAGTTCCCAGGAACTTTTATAGCACTTCCCGCACTCTGGGCATTTAAAAGGACCCTCATTAATGTGAACACTCTGGTGCTTCAGCAGGGTGGATGGATCTGTGAATCTCTTCCCACACTCGGAGCAGGTGAACGGCCTCTCCCCAGTGTGAACTCGCTGATGTACAGTGAGTTCTTCTGATCGCCTGAACCCAGTCCCGCAGTGAGAGCACCTGAACAGTCTCTCATCATTGTGAACAAGTTGATGGCGCATCAGGTCCAGGGAACTTTTATAGCACTTTCCACAGTCTGGGCATTTAAAAGGTCTCTCATCAGTGTGAGCTCGCTGGTGTTTCAGCAGGTTGGATGACTGAGCAAATCCCTTTCCACACTGGGAGCAGGTGAACAGCCTCTCCCCAGTGTGAACTCGCTGGTGCGTCAGCAGCCCTGATGATCGAGTGAATCCCTTCCCACACTCGGGGCAGGTAAACAGCCTCTCCTCACTATGAACTCGCTGGTATCTCACTAAGTGGGATGACTGAGTGAATCCCTTCCCACACTGGAAGCAGGTGAATGGCCTTTCCCCAGTGTGAGCTCTCTGGTGTTGCAGTAGGTTGGTTGACCGACTGAATCCCTTCCCACATTCAGGGCAAGTGAACAGCCTCTCCCCAGTGTGACTGCATCGATGAGCTTCCAGTTCAGACGGGGATCTGAATCCCTCCTCACAGTCTCTACATTTCCACGGTTTCTCTCCACTCTGAATGATGTTTCTTCATTCCATGTTCAAAATGTGATGATATTCAGGTTATGGTAAATTGGCGACTCTGTCAGGTCCTGGTGTGATGTTTGGTTTGAATTTCCCGACTGCAAATCCTCCCCTTCTAATACCCTGTGAAACTGATTCGAAACAGAAAATAAACGAGTGAGAGAGAACCCACAAAATCACAAAGGCAGGTTGTGAAATTAAGCTGAATGAACCTGGTAATTTGTACAGATGGCACTAGGAAGAAGTGACCATTAAAGCTGCTGCATTTTTTGTAAATACCCAACTGGTTCACCAACTTCCTTTAGGGAAGGGAATCTGCCACCCAGTCTGGCCAACAAAAGACTCTCACCTCTCTAAGAACAAACACCCTGTGGAACCTGCTCCACCATTCAACATGATCATGGCTGATCTTGGTCTTCAACTCCACTTTCCCGCCCACTCCCCATATCCCTCGATTACCTGAGACCAAAAATCTCTCCAACTCAGCCTTAAATTTATTTAATGATGGAGCATCCAGAGACCTCTGGGCTAGAGAATTCTATGTACCAAGAAAGACAGAGAGAAGGAAAGGAGAGAAGCGGGAGAGAGAGAGAGAAAAAACATTGAGAGGAATCAGATAGAGAGAGAGGGTGGGGCAGGGAGTAGGAGAGGCAGAGGGAAATGGAGAGGCTTTTTATAGACCTACGAATGCTCCACAACTTGACAGAATCTCCCAAACCCTCAACCTCCACCATCTAGAAGGACCAGGGTAGCAGATATATGTGAACACCATCACCTCCAAGTTCCCCACCATGTCACACACCATCCTGACTTGACTGACATCCAATACTGGATGAGCAGAAATTTACTCTATGTAAATATTGGGAAGACCAAAGCTATTGTCTTCAGTCCCCTCTGTAAACTCCACTCCTGAGCCACCAACTCCATTCCTCTACCTGCCAACTGTCTGAGGATGAACCAGACTGTTCAAAACCATGGCAAAATATTTCACCCCAAGATGAACTTTCAAACACATATACACATCATCACCAAGACCGCCTATTTCCACCTTGGTAACATCTCCTGACTCCACCCTGGTCTCAGTTCGTCTGATGCAGAAACTGTCATCCATTCCCTTGTTATTTCTAGACTTAACTCTGGCTGGACGTTCTGGAGCCAGGGGAGAGAGTCTCAGAATAAAGGGCAGGCCATTTGGGACTGAGACAAGGAGGAATTTTTTCACTCAGATGGTGGTGAATCTTTGGAATTCACTGCCCCACAGGATTGTGGAGGACCAGTCATTGAGTATGTTCAAGACTGAGATCGAGAGATTTCTACATCTTAGAAACATAAAGCGATATGGGGATAGTGCAGGAAAATGGTATTGAAGTGGAAATGATCTCATTGAATGAAGGAGCAGCTTCGAAGGGCTGAATGGCCGACTCCTACTCCTATTTCTTATGTTCTTAGGCTCTCTCCTAACATTCAACCTCCCTGTAATCCTGATGTGATCCAAAATTCTGCTGCCTTTTATGCTTAATCACACCAAGACGTGTTCACCCATTACCCCTGTGCGCACTGACCTACAAAGGTTCCTTTTAAAAAGCAATAAAACTTCTAATTTCTCATCCTTGTTTTTAAACCCCACCGTGGTCTTGCCTCTCTCTATCTCTCTAATCTCCTCCGGTCTCACCTGTAACCATTCAATGATTCAATGATAAAGAACCGACATTGGAGACCAGGGACCAGCCTCTGGAACCAATGCCCAACCTGATACAAATGAGTAACAAAGTTGAAGAGAGTTGGGGGGCAGAGGTGAGTATGGTGGCCATTACCAAGGTGCTAGGAAAACTGAAAGGTCTGAAGGTGGATAAATCACCTGGACCAGATGGATTACACCCCAGAGTTCTGAAGGAGATAGCTGAAGTGGAGGTGTTGGTGGTGATCTTTCAGGAATCACTGGAGTCAGGGAGGGACCCAGAGGACTGGAAAATTGTTAATGTAACACCCCTGTTTAAGAAGGGAGTGAGGCAAAAGACGGGAAATTACAGGCTGATTAGCCTGACCTCGGTCGTTGGTAAGATTTTAGAGTCCATTATTAAGGATGAGATTTTAGAATACTTGGTAAAATCAGGCAAAGTCAGCATGGTTTCATCAAGGGTAGGTCATGCCTGACAAATCTGTTAGAATTCTTTGAGGAGGTAACGAGTAGGTTAGACAAAGGAGAGCCAATGGATGTTATCTACTTGGATTTCCAGAAGGCCTTTGAAAAGGTGCCGCATAGGAGGCTGCTCAGTAAGATAAGTGCCCATGATGTTAGAGGCAAGGTACTAGCATGGAAAGAAGATTGGCTGTCTGGCAGGAGGCAGAGAGTGGGGATAAGGGGGTCCTTCTCAGGATGGCAGCCAGTGACTAGTGGAGTTCTGCAGGGGTCAGTGTTGGGACCACAACTTTTCACTTTATACAGTAATGATCTAGATGAAGGAACTGAGGGCATCCTGGCTAAGTTTGCAGATGATACAAAGATAGGTAGAGGTACAGGTAGTATTGAGGAGGCAGGGAGGCTGCAGAAGGATTTGGACAGGTTAGGAGAATGGGCAAAGAAGTGTCAGATGGAATGCAATGTGGGGAAGTGTGAGGTCATGCACTTTGGTAGGAAGAATAGAGGCATAGACTATTTTCTAAATGGGGAGAGAATTCAGAAATCTGGAGTGCAAAGGGACTTGGGAGTCCTAGTCCAGGATTCTCTTAAGGTTAACTTGCAGGTTGAGTCAGTAGTTAGGAAGGCAAATGCAATGTTGGCATTCATTTCAAGAGGACTAGAATATAAAAGCAGGGATGTGCTGCTGAGGCTTTATAAGGCTCTGGTCAGACCACATTTAGAATATTGTGAGCAATTTTGGGCCCCATATCTCAGGAAGGATGTTCTGGCCCTGGAGAGGGTCCAGAGGAGGTTCACGAGAACGATCCCAGGAATAAAAGGCTTAACATATGAGGAACGTTTGAGGACTCTGGGTCTATACTCGATGGAGTTTAGAAGGATGAGGGGGGATCTGATTGAAACTTACAGAATATTGAAAGGCCTGGATAGAGTGGACATGGGGAAGATGTTTGCATTAGTAGGAGAGACTAGGACCTGAGGGCCTCAAAGTAAAGGGAAGACCTTTCAGAACAGAGATGAGGAGAAACTTCTTTAGCCAGAGAGTGGTGAATCTATGGAATTCATTGCCACAGAGGCTGTGGAGGCCAGGTCATTGAGTGTATTCAAATCCGAGATAGATAGATTCTTGATTGGTAAGGGGGTCAAAGGTTACGGGGAGAAGGTGGGAAAATGGGGTTGAGAAACTTATCAGCCATGATTGAATGGCGGAGCAGACTCGATGGGCCGAATGGCCTAATTTCTGCTCCTATGTCTTCTGGTCTAAACCGGCTCTTCATTGATCTGGGAGCTGCGGCCCCGCTCGGTGTAAACGGGGGGAGGGGGACCTGTCAGTTCATTTCCAGGGTTTGCGGTTTACACAACATGTTTCCGGAGCCTCTCGGTCCACGCGCCGGATCCATCCCTCCCTCTGCCCCACCCCCTTTTACCCATAATCCGCACTGCACATGCTTCAGTCACAGCCTGGCCCCGCCCCTCCATTCACTCCAATTGAATGGAGGACTAGACCCGCCCTCTCTTCCAATTGGTCCGGAGCTGCCGTCAATCACCCGGGCATTGTGATGATTTCAAATGCTGAGAGCGGCCACAGACTCAGTCTGACTTGCTGATTCTTGGCAGCATTTTCTCTTTGGGAATTAGAGCTAGAGATGGATGGTCAGTTCCCCTCTGTCCGGGGGGGATTCACACTCATTTCCCCAGTGCAGTGATTATTACATTTACTTTACATGAGGAAGTCCCCGGTTCAATCCCACCTGGAAACTTTGTGTTTAACATTGTTACTGATGAGGAATTAACAGTGAGTTTAGTTTCATGTCGAACAGGGTGACAGTTACTGTTGTCTCATTCCAGAGAAAACTGATCCACTCTGACCCAAAAGCAAAATACTGTAATACTCCAAGTGGAAATCCAACCTAGAACTTGGGGGTCACTGTTTAAAAATAAGGGGTGGCCAATTTAAGACAGTATTGAAGAAAATATTTTTCTCTCATCAGGTCACGAGCCTTTGGAATTGTCTTCCTCAAAAGGCGGTGGATATTTTTAAGGCAGAGCTCAATAGATTCTTGATAAGCAAGGAGGTGAAAGGTTATCAGGGATGGGCAGGCATGTGGAGTTACGGTTACAATTAGATCAACTCAATTAGATCAGGCTCAAGGACCGAGTGGCCTACTCCTCCTCCTAATTCGTACATTTGTTTGACATCAAAACATAAAATATTGGAAACTCTGAACCGGTCAAACAGCATCTGCAGAGAGGGAAACAGAGTGAATGCTTCAGGTTAGGAACCTTTGATCCAAACTGGAAAAGAATTAGAGATCGAACAGTTTACCAGCAAGTACAAAGTTAGAGAAAAGAGAGTGGAGGAGGATGGTGGGGTTGAAGGATTTTCTTATGATGAGAGACAACAGTGGATTTAAAGCTGTTTAAGGGTGAGAGGGACAGTACGAAAATAGAGAGAACCGTTAAGTATATTGTCTAAAATGTGGAAGTTGGATGGTCAGCAGTTTAGTGAGAATAGTGTCAAGGAAGCTGAAGGCAGGTCTCAGAGACAAGATGAGCTGAGGGAGATAGAAGATAGGAGAGAAACTGGAGAAAGATGCAAGTGCAGAGCTTGGACAAGAAGGTGCTTCAGACACAGTTTGGCCTGGTGGGCTAGTGGAAGGGAGGGAAGCAGCAGAGGCAGCTGATCAGATTGTCTCAATCTTAGTGACAAAGAAGCTCCATGAGCTTCTCACACTTGTTGTTTGAGGCGAGGAGGAGGATACGGGGAAAGGGAGAGCACTTCAAAAGGAACTAACTTCTGTTGGAGATATTAGAAGATTCACCACACTGTGCGTTTAGAACAAAGCTGATTTATTTGACTTTTATCCAAAATATTAACCACTATAACTGGGCTGGAGTTTATTAATATCAGCAGAAACAGACCCCAATGAACATGTTTCAATCCTGGGCATGATTAACAGCAAAATCCAATCAATGTAATTATTTCTGAACTCGCTGGTGACTCATCAGGGTGGATGACCAAGTCAATCTCTTCCCACACACGAAACAGGTGAATGGTCTCTCCACACTGTGAACTCATTGGTGTGTCTGCAGATGGGATGACTGAGTAAATCCCTTCCCACACTTGGAGCAGTTGAACGGCATCTCTCCAGTGTGAATTTGCTGGTGTTCAGTGAGCTGAGACGATTGCCTGAACCCAATCTCACAGTGGGAGCATCTGAATAGTCTCTCGTCAGTGAATACGTTGATGGGACATCAGATCCCCAGACCTTTGATTGCACTTCCCACAGTCTGGGTATTTAAAAGGTCTCTCGTCAGTTTGAACTTATTGGTGTTACAGCAGATTGGCTGATTGAGTGAATCCCATCCCACACTCGGAGCAGAGGAATGGTCTCTCCCCATTGTGAATTCGCTGGTGTACAGTGAGTTCAGATGATCGCCTGAACCCACTTCCACAGTGAGAGCACCTGAACGGTCTCTTGTCAGTGTGAATATGTTGATGGGACATAAGTTTATCTAAAGTTTGATAGCACTTCCCACAGTCCAGGCATTTAAAAGGTCTCTTGTCAGTGTGAACTTGCTGGTGTCTCATCAAGTTGGATGAAGAAGTGAATCCCTTCCCACACTCGAAGCAGGTGAATGGTTTCTCCCCAGTGTGACCTCACTGGTGGATCAGCAGGGTGGATGACTGAGCAAATCCCTTCCCACACTTGGGGCAGATGAATGGTCTCTCCCCAGTGTGAACTCTTCGGTGTGTCAGCAGGTTGGATGAATTGATGAATCCCTTCCCACACTCGGAGCAGGTGAATGGTCTCTCCCCTGTGTGAACTCGCTGGTGTGTCAGCAGGTTGGTTGAATCCGTGAATTCTTTCCCACAGTCAGAGTGGGGAAATATCCTCTCCCCAGTGTGACAGCGCTGATGAATTTCTAGCTTAGATGGGTAATTGAATCCCTTCCCATAGTCCCCACATTTCCCTGGTTTCTCCTCAGTGTCAATAGTGCTTTTTACTTCCATGTTCAAAGGCTGATGATATTCAGGTCCTGATGAATTGAGAGACTCTGTCAGATTCCGATGTGATGTTTGATTTAAATTTCCTGACTGCAATTCCTCTCTTAAATCAGTTTCATAGGATATTAGAACAGAAAAGAGGGACTGAGAGAAAAACCACAAAAATACAAGCGTAGGTTGTGAAATTGAGCTGAATGAATCTGGTAATTTGTGGAGCCGAACCAAACTGCATCACTAATATCCTTCAGGGAAGGGAATCAGGCGCCAGGATGTTTGACTTTCCCGTCCTTGAATCCTCCTCTTCTAACCCCCAGTAAAAGGAGTTTCCAAAATCCATCCCTGTCAGTCCAGGATAGAAATTCACACCATTCTCTCCTCCTGCTCCAGGATCAGTAAAGTGAGTTAAAGATAATTTCTCATTAACAAATCCATTGCTGCATTTCCTTCATTAACCCACATTTGTCCACTCGGGCCTGGCACCGGGAGAAAGCCCGCAGCTGCCGTTCCGTTCGGTGCAAAGGCGGGCCCGGTACTTTCTTAGTGAGGGTGCTGAGGCCTCCACTGGGTGTTTGTGAAGCCTCCCCTCCCATCCACTGCCTCTAACGCTGCCTCCGCTTATCCGCCTCCTTCCAGCCTGAAGATGAGACAAACAAGCGTCTATCCATGGACATAACCCGCACTGCGCATGCTCCAGATCGCAATGCCGGGGAATGATTGACGGCAGCTTCGGACCAATAGGAAGAGGGGACGGAGCTGGAGGACCGAGCCGGAGCGGCTGGTCCTCCAAGCAATCGGAGTGAATAAAGGGGCGGAGCTGAGCCCGCGTCTCCCTCATTGGCTGAAACTCTGCATCATTTTGAAAGCAAGTTTGTCTCAAACTCCAGGAGAAAACTGGACCTTTCTGTTAAAAGCAAAAAATTGTGGATGCGGGAAATACAAAACAAAAACAAAAATACCTGGAAAAACTCAGCAGGTCTGACAGCATCTGCGGAGAGGAACACATTTAACGTTTCGAGTCCGTATGACTCTTCAAAGTTCTGTTGAAGTCATACGGACTCTAAACGTTAACTGTGTTCCTCTCCGCAGATGCTGTCAGAAGTGCTGAGTTTTTCCAGGTATTTTTGTTTTTGTTTTGGACCTTTCTGTTTGTGGCTTTAACCAGATGAAACCCTGTGGGTGTGGAGCAAACATTTCAACATTTGTTACTGAAATAGATTCATTCAGGACAGACAGCAGGGATTATTTCAGGAAATTACACAGTGTAGCGATTGTTTCTCTTTGAACTCATCCCTTGGAGAACAGTGTGAATTATTGCAAGAATTCACAGGATGTTTAACGTTCCTTCCATGTCTAAAACCATTTAATTCCAGCTGATCTGTTGGTCCGGCTTAAACCGGGAGAGTTCGATGAACTCTCACAAACTCACACAGTGGGAGCGGTCAACCAGACTCACCGGACGTTCAGATCACGTAAACCTTTCCACCCCACTTTGAAAAGGGTTCTTTGCTTCCATGTTCAAAAGCTGATGATGTTCAGATCCTGATCAATTGAGTGACTCTGTCAGATCTTGATATGATGTTTGGTTTGTGTTTCCTATCTGCAAATCCTGCCGTAAAAGGAGTTTCCAAAAGTGATCACTGAAAGTTCAGGCTAGAAATTCAGACCTAACTTTTATTTTGGTTTGAATTAACTGTGTGTAAGTCCTCTACCTCTGAAAAAAATTCCAAAAACAATCACTGTCATAATACAATCAGAGACAACATAGTTTTCTGAAAGGGAAATCGTGTTTGACAATTTCATTCAAGTTCTTTGAGGATGTAACTAGCCGGGTGGATAATGGAAACCAGTAGATGTAGTGTATTTGGATTTTGAAAAGGTTAGCTATCACATAAAAGTTAACTGCACAGGCTAAGTGACCAGGTGCTGTGGTGATACAATAATATGGATAGAGGATTGGATAACTGACAGGATACAGAGGGTCTAGATAAATGGGTCATTTTCAGGCTGGCAAACTGTAACTGCTGGAATGCCACAGGGATCAGTGCTGGGACCTCAACTATTTACAACCTATATTGGTTTGAATAGGCCGAATGTATTGCAGCCAAATTTGCTGACAATACAAAGATGGGTAGGAAATCAAGTTGTGAGGAGACAAATAGCTAGGTTAAGTGAATGGGAAAACACTTGAAGATGGTGTATAATTTGGGAAAATGTTGGGGTTTCCACTTTGGCAAGAAGAATAGAAAAGCAGAGAAATATTTAAGTCGAGAGACACTGCAGAATGTTGCAGTACAGAGGGACCTCGGTGTCCTGGTGCATAAATTACAAAAAGTTAGCATGCAGGTACAGCAAGAGATTAGGAAGGCAACTGGAAAGCTGGCCTTTATTGCAAGAGGGTTGGAGTATAAAAGAAGAGAAGTTTTGCTGCAGCTGTACTGGGCATTGGTGAAACCACACCTAGAGTACTGTGTACAGTTTTGGTCTCCTTACTTAAGGAGGGATATACCCAGCATGTCCACCCTCCACTCCCTCTGTGTCCAGCACTGCCTGCATCCCTGGCACAAGGAAATGGAATTTCAAAAGAAGGAAAGAATCTGTCAGCATTTGAAAGATATTCACAGAGAATTGAAGGGCTCCTTGGAGAGTTAAGACATCAGACTGTCTCCTGTTAATATGGAGCTCCATTGTAGGGCTGGGACCATCTTTGAAGGAGCTGCCAATGAGTCCCTCTCCCCTGTCCTTTCCCCAGAGCCTTCATCAGAATCATAGAAGGAGGTCATTCAGCCCATCATGTCCATGCCCATGCCAGCTTTCTGAAAGAGCTACTCAGCCGGTCCCTATCCCTAGCCATTTCCTCGTCCACACTTTTTCTCTTCAGATAATTATCCAATTCTGTTTTGAAAGGCATGATTGAACCTTCCTCCACCACACTGTCAAGTCAGTGCACTCCAGATTCTAACCACTCACTGCATAAACAGGGTTTTCCTCATGTCACCATTGCTTCGTTTTCAATTCAGCATTAACTCATGTCCTCTGGTTCTCAACCCTTCTGCCAATCTACTCTGTCCAGAACCCTTATGATTCTGAGCATTTCTATCAAATCTCCTCTTAGTCTTCTCTTCTCTAAAGAGATCAGCCCCAGCTTTTCTGACCTATCCTCATAACTGTAACTTCTTATTAATAATCTGTTCTGCATCCTCTTCAATACCTTCACATCCTTCCTAAAGTGTGGTGTCCAGAATTGGACACAATACTCTAGTTGTGGTTGAACCAGAGTTTTACTCTAGTTTCTCATAACTTCCTTGTTATTCTCGGGGAGCTGAACACCAGCCTTTCTCCTGTCGTCATAGAGCTGCCTTATAGGGTTGTGGCCACCTTTGAAAGAGCTGCCAATCAGCCCCACTCCCCAGCCCTTTCCTCAGAGCCCTGCAAACTTTACCTTTTAACTGGAGATCCAACTCACTTTGGAAAGTTATTATTGAACCTGCTTCAATCGCCTTTCAGGCAGAACATTCCAGATCATAACTTATTGAGTAAAAAGTGGTTCCTCATCATCCTGATGGATTTTTGCCAATTATTTGATGTGACGTGTTTAATTGTTGATTTCCTGTTAAATACATTTCCTGAGTGGATTTAAGGGAACAGGCTCATGAAATCTTAGAGAAATCAAACACACGACACACTGTATGTTTGAAATAAAGCTGATTTATTTGATATACTAAAATATTAAACTCCAACCACATTACAAGAGATTGCTGAAAAAAGAGGCATGTCTAAACGTTGTCTTGCACTCATCAAGAATACTAATAACAACAATTTATATTGCATGTGAAGAGTGCCATTGCCATGGAGAACGCACCACTGATGGTGACTGACAGTGAACTGCCAAGCATTGTTTGAAATTTAAACCATGCAGCTTGCCCTGATTGGTTAAGGCATTGCCCTGAGAAATGAGTCAGCAAATGGCTGTCAGCTATATTGTTTAGCTGAGAAAGGCACAATGTATGCGCAGCTAAACAAAATAATTGACAGCCATTGGTTGATTCATTCCTCAGATAATGCCTTGACCAATCATGGACAAGCTGCCTGGTTTAAATTTCAAACAATGCTTGGCAGTTAACTATCAGTCACCATCAGTGGTGCATTCTCCATGGCAATGCTACTTGCCAACCAATCTGCACTCTCTTCACACACAGTATACATTGTTGTTATTGGTATTCTTTACACAGATTTTTAATCAGTAAGGAAATCAAGGGGTATGGGAACAAGGCAAGAGAGTGAAATTGAGGATTATCAGATGAGCCATGATCTCATTGAATGGCAGAGCAGATTCGATGGGCCGAATGGCCTACTTCTCCTCCTATGTCTTATGGTCTTATTCTTGCGAAGTGTCCTGATGAGTACAAGATGAAATGCTTGGCAATACTCAAGTCCTGTACGACCAAATGACTATTACCGGAGTTATTAACATCAGCAAAATCCAGAATTAATATGGTTCAATGCTGAATGAGACTAACAGCAACAATAACAGCAGAATCCAGCTCCTGCAGTGACTCACTGGTATCTCAACAGGGTGGATGAGTGAATCCCATCCCACTCGGAGCAGGTGAACGGCCTCCCCCAGTGTGAATTCCCTGGTGTCTCAGCAGGGTGGCTAACTGAGTGGACCCCTTCTTGCACTCAGAGCAGGTGAATAGCCTCTCCCCAGTGTGAACTGAGTTGGGATGATTCAGTGAACCCCTCCCGTTCCCAGTCATCTGCTAATTAGTTTAAATCTAAGCCCTCTGGTCATTGCCATCTCTGTTAATCAAAGTAGGTCCTTCCTATCAACTCCATCTGGCCCCTCATAATTTTATACATCTCAGTTAAATCTCCGCTCAGCCTCCTCTGTTCCAAAGAAAACAACCCCAGCCAATGCAATCTTTCCTCACAGTTAAAATTCTCCAGTCCTGTCAACATCCTCCTAAATCTCCTCTGTACCCTCTCTGGTGTGAACACATCCTTCCTGTAATGCAGTGACCAGATCTTTACTCAGTAATCTAGCTGCGGTCTACTAGTGTTTTACGCAGCTTTAGTATAACCTCCTTGAGCTTTTAATAAAAACAGAAAATGTTACAAATACTCAGCAGCTCTGGCAACATCTGTGGAGAGTGTAGAGTTTCAGGTCTGTGATCTTTCATCAGCAGAAAATGCTGGAAATATTTCCTGCTCTTGTAGTCTGTCTCAGTTAATAACAGAAAGTATCCTGCCTGCCTTTTTAATCACCTTATCTACCTCTCCTGTCACCTTCAGGGATCTGTGGACATGCATTCCAGTGTCCTCTACACTTCTCACCATCATACCAGTAACATTCTTTCCCTTTGCCTTGGTTTTCCTCCCCAAATGTATTTATTTCCTCACGCTTCTCCATTTAATCTCCATTTGCTCCTATTTTTGCCCACCTGATCAGTCTATTGATGTCTTTCTGCAGCCTATAGCTTTCTTCCTCACTGTTAACCACAAGGCTGCCAATATCTAAATCATGCCTCCTATGTTAAAGTCTAAATCAGTGATTTATACCATAAAGCATGGGATCCTGCAGTAAGCCATCCAGAGCTCCACTGCAAATAGCCTTCTGATCCCAAAAACACCTCTCAACCATTCCCCCTTGTGATCAGCCAGCACATGTGATGCATCCTGGTTTTCCCACATGGAACCAGATGTGCAATTCACAGGACTCGGATGCCCTGCCATCCCTTTATTTATCCAATTATTAATTCACTTAAACAAAATAAACTAGTGATTAAAATAAATAAAGATTCATTGGCTACTCTCCAATCAGCTTCTTCCATTGTGCTGAAGTCACCTTATTTTTATAGGAAATTAACAGAAATGTTTTTCTTAACTCTTATTACCTAAACACCTCAGAGTTTAATTTCTTGAAAAATTCAGACTTCTTCACTGTTTCAATTTCTGGTTAGTTTGCTTTATCATTATGCCCTAGATTTGATTAATTAAATACTGACTAATTATATGATAAATTATCAATTTGTCTTTAGTTTTAGGCTAAATGAGTACTTTATAGTTGATAAATGCAGTGAGCAGAGCTGTACCCAGTACTCTAGCTGTGCTCCAACTAGTGCTCTTACATTCTCATCCTCAGACATGAACGTGTCCCAAATACCTTTTTGACCACCTGCTCTACCCATCCAGCCACATTCAGGGATCTGTGGATCTGCACTCCAAGGTCTCTCTGTTCCTCAAAACGGGATGATGCTGAGAAGTATATTGTTCATTTCTTTGTCTTGTTTACCCTCCCAAATTCATTATCTCACACTGCTCCAGATTGAATTCCATTTGCCATTTTTCTGCCCATCTGACCAGTCTTTTGATATCTTCCTGCAGTCCACAGCTTTCTTCCTCATTCTCAACCACACCAGCAACTATTGTATCATCTGCAAACTTATTAAATGTAGGGGCAACGAGTAAGTCTAAATCATTGACATAAACCACAAACTGCGGAACCCCATTGGGAACAAACTTCCAGACATGATTCAGTCCTGGATGTGATTAACAGCAGCAATAACAGCAGAATCCAACCCCCGCTGTTGCATGTGAACTTGCTGGTGTCTCAGCAGGTTGTTTGACTGACCGAATCCCTTCCCACACATGAAGCAGGTGAATGGCCTCTCCCCAGTGTGAACTTGCTGGTGTGTCAGCAGATTCCTTTTACTTTTAAATCTCTTCTCACAGTCAGAACATTTAAAAGGTTTCTGATCAGTGTGAGCAAGTTGGTGTGTAGTGAGATGAGATGACTGACTGAATCTTTTGCCACACACAAGGCAAGTGTATGGTTTCTCCCCAGAGTGAACTCGCTGGTGTATCAGAAGGTCGGATGAATCAATGAATTCCTGCCCACACTCATTGCAGGTGAATGGCCTCTCCCCAGTGTGAACTCGATGGTGTCTCACCAGGTGGGCTAACCGAGTGAATCCCTTCCCACAGATAGAGCAGGTGAATGGCCTCTCCCCAGTGTGAGTGTGTTTGTGTTTCAGAAGATCCTTTTTGCTTTTAAATTTCTTCTCACAGTCAGAACAATGAAAAGGTCTCTGATCAGTGTGAACAAATTGGTGTATCAGAAGGTAGTATGAACAAGTGAATCTCTTACTACACACGGAGCAAGTGAATGGCCTCTCCCCAATGTGAGTGCGTTTGTGGTTCAGTAAATCCTTTTTACTTTTAAAGTTCTTCTCACAGTCACAACATTCAAAAAGTCTGTTGTCAGTGTGAACGAGTTGGTGTGTCAGGAGGTGGGATGACTGAGTGAATCCCTTCCCACACACTGAGCAGGTGAATGGCCTCTCCCCAGTGTGAGTGCGTTGGTGTGTCAGTAGATCCTTTCTGCTTTTAAAGCTCTTCTCACAGTCACAACATTTAAATGGTCTCTCATCGGAGTGAGCACGATGGTGAGTCCGGAGGTTTGATAAAGCATTAAATCCCTTCCCACATTCAAGGCAGGTGAATGGCCTCTCACCAGTATGAACATGCTGGTGTGTGTAGAGGCTGGATGACTGAGTGAATCCCTTCCCACACACGGAGCAGGTGAACGGTCTCTCCCCAGTGTGACTGCGTTGATGAGTTTCCATCTCAGATGGGGAATTGAATCTATTCCCACAGTCCCCACATTTCCATGGTTTCCCTATGGTGTGGGTATCCTTGTGTCTCTCCAGGTTACGCGCTTAGTTGAAGGCTGACCACACACATACATGTGCAGTCTCTCCCCGCTGTGAACAGTGTGATGTTTTCTCAGGCTGTGTAACTGGTTAAAGTTCTTTCCACAGTCAATTCACTGCAACACTGTTACTTGGGTGTGTGTCTGTCTTCGTGCTTTTCCAGTCACACTGATGTTTGAAATCTTTTCTCACAGACAGAATGGACAACATTTCTCCTTCCACATTCAAAGGCCGATGACATTCAGGCCCTCGTGGAGCAATTGTCTCTGTCAGATCTTGATATGATGTTTGGTTTGAATTTCCCATCTGTAAATCAAACCCTCCGAATATCCTGTAAAAAGGATTTAATTTGAAATACTCAAAATATGCAATGAACAAACAGGCCATTCTGTCCAACTATTCTGCTGGTTTTATGCTTCTCCTCCCATTCCATCCAAATTATCTCAGCCTTTCGGTCTATCTTTCTAATCCCTTTTCTCTCACGTACTCATCTAATTTCCTGTTGAAATTATCAATTTCCTTCCCTCAATGGTTTCCTGTGAGTTCCACGTCCTCACCACTCTCTGAGTAAAGAAATTTCAAGTGGAAACATTGTCTCCATATCTACTCCATCCAACCCATTGATCATTGTAAAGACCTCCATCAGCTCACTGTTCACTCTTCCTTTTCTCAAGAAAAAAAGCCCCAATCCAAACTTTCCCAACGCCTGTAATTTTTTTTTTGGTTTCCAAAACCCATCCCTGTCAGTCCAGGATAGAAATTCACAACATTCTCTCCTCCTGCTCCGGGTTTGTCACCGGGACATTTCCTCTCGGGTCCACTCGGTGCAAACGGGGAGTCGGTAGCTTCTCATTCGAGGTTTGCGGTTTACACAACATGTTTCCGGAGCCTCCCCGTCCACCCGCCGAATCCATCGCTCCCTCCACCCCGCCATCCCCCACTTTACCCATTGTGGATCCGGGAAACAATCGTTTGTCCCTGGTCATGACTGACACTGCGCATGCTCCCAGCGCTGTGTGGCACCGCGTCTGCGCACTGCTCCGCTGGGGTATGGATAGGGGACATTTTCCACCCGCGGGGTATGCTGGGTAAAAGCGACGCCATAGTCGCTTAATGCCATAGTCCCGATTGTAAACAGAATTTTTTATTGCTTTCAAACTGGGATCGGACGGCAAATAGATAAGATTAAATCCGTGCTGGTTTTCCTTTCCATATTTGTCGGCGTGATTATTAATTTTATCCCGAATCATTGATTCAAGAAGTTTCCCCACCGCTGAAATTAAACCTGTAGTTACTGGACTTATCTTTACCCTTTTTCAACAAAATTGTAATGTTTGCAATTCTCCAGTCCTCTGAACCACCTCTGAGTTTAAGTAAGATCGGAAAATTATGGCCTGTGCCTCTACAATTTCCATTCTCACTTCCCTCATTATCCCTGGATGCAACTCATCCAGTCCTGGTGCTTTATCGACTTTAAGCATAGACAGCCTACCTAATATCTCCTTCTTATCAATTTTAAATACTCCTAGTGTTTTAATTACCTCCTATTTCACCGTAGCCTGGTAGCATCTTCCTTGGTAAAGACAGATGCAAAGTATTCTTTCTCTGTGAAGTATTATTCTCTCATTTATTCTCTCTCCAGGAAGAATGAGTCCATTGCCCTTTGTTGTTTCATTGGCCTTTATTGCCTTTCATCATCTTATTTGGCCTTTGATGCGAGGGGATTGGAGTACAAGAATGAAGTTGTCTTGCTACAATTATACAGGGCTTTGCTGAGACCACAATTGCAACCCTGTGTGCAGTTTTGATTTCCAGATTTAAGAATACATTAGAGGTAGTACAGTGAAGATTCACCACCTTGGTCCCTGGGATGAAATGGTTGTCCTATGGTGAGTGACTGAGTAAATTGGTCTTATAATCTCAAGAGCGAAGATGAGAGGTGATCCCATTGAAACATATAAGATTCTGGAGGAGCTTGACAGGGAGAGGTTGTCTCCCTGGCTGAAGAATCAAAAACACAGGGTACAGTCTCAGGATTAGGAGCCAATCATTTAGGACTGAGAAGAGGAGAAATTTATTCACTCATGCTGTTGTGAGGCTTTGGATACTCCATTATTGAATGCATTTAAGGCTGAGATAGACAAATTCTTGGTCTCTTGGTGAATCAATGGAAATGGGGAACAGGAAGAAAAGTGGAGTTGAAGCCAACCATCAGCCATGATCATATTCAATGATGGAGCAGGCTCGAGGGGCCCAATGATCTATTCTACTGCTATTTCTCATGAACTTAGGTCCAGGAAATCCTTCTAACTTGTGAAACTGATTCGATTTCTGATTCCCAGCTGTTTGTGTTTTAATCTTGTCCCATTAAGTAATTTTAACGTGACTGAAGACGGTTTTACTGATCAATGGACATTGAGCTGTCAGTGACTGCAGTACAGAAACCATTCGTTTAATTGTTCTGTGTGGAAATGGGAAACTGAATAGGAAATGGTTAACAGGTTCACTTCTCTCCAATACTGAGGTTAGAGAGGGGAAATGCGTTGTTGACAGCAAGCAGTCTCAGGCATTTCATGTCTGATTGGATGTTTTTACTTAATTGGAAAAAATAGGCAAGTGTAACACAGAAATAAGAGAAGTTCATACACCACCACCCGCCCCCCTCCCCAACATTTTACATCATTATTTTGTTAAACACTCCAAGATTTAATCTTTTAAATCCCATTTGTCTTCAATACTCGACTTTCTAAGAGCTTCTTTTAAACTCTTCAACTCATCTGTGATGGGCCACTCTCTGTGCCAAACCTGCCTTTTAGGAAATAAATTGATCGTAATTTCTCTCTGTCAGGCTAACTTTCTCTCTTTCTATGTATCTGTCTTTCTCACTCTGCATCATTCTCCATCAATCCCACTCTCCACCGTATTTGGAAAATATATTGTTCTTCAATAGAAACAGGGGGAGGTCATTCAGCCATTGACGCTACTCTGAATTCACTAAGAGAATTGCTGATCTGCCTATCAGTATCATTCCCTTACCTCCATATTCCTCGTTCAACAAAAACGGAAACAACTCTGGCAAACCTCCAGGAGGAGGCTGGGTGGCGGGGGGGGGGGGGGGGGGGGGGGGGGGGCGGGGGGGGGGGGGGGGTGGTGGTATTCAACTCCACTTAAGCATTTGTTTATTGCGACGAGAATCTGTGTATCTACATATGTATCATTATTACACAGATAGAGAGATAAAAAGGAGGAAAACTGAAATGAATGAGGCGTATGAAGGCAGACATAAAGACAGAAGAATACATGATAGATGTATACTGCTAATAATGTACCTTTACTCTTCTGTGATTACAGATATCCTGTAACATGATAGTTCTGAACTTGATGTTGATTATCATATTTTGCTTCAAGATTCAAACATCCACCCAAGTTTGACACGTGGGGAATCTTCTCTGTTGCAGGGAGCTAGCTGCCTTTCCAGAGATTTATCAGAGGTTTCAATGATGATGATGGTGGTGGTGATGGTGATCATTACTATTATTTTATGTCTGTATAACAAAGAAACAGTGGAAAGTGGAAGGGATCCCCTTGTGACAGTCAATGAGGAAAGTAATGCTACACTAACCTGCACATTTAAATTGAGGAATCGTAGACTTCATGTGTGCTGATTTAGCCAGAAGGTCAGTAAACCTCCACCATGTCACACAGGAATGTTATTCCCACTTGGTCTGTAACAGTGGAACCATTCCCGCTGTAAACAGACTGACTGTAACCCAGCTCGGGGTGTTTCCATTCACTGACATGAGAAGGTGAGAACATCCTGAGACACGACAGCAGATTATTGAGGGTGGTGTTTTGAACGGTTGTCTTCAAATATCCAGCTCTCCTTTCACAGAGCAGATAGAGACAACGCGGTTCCTCAGCATCTGAATTGTGTGGGATGCGTTTCTGACAGGTAATTATGGGTTAAACACATTTACTTATTTAATTCGTTTTCTGAACATTATTTGAGTCAGAATTTTTAAAACCCACAGGACTGAGCTTTTCTTGTTCGAACATTTTCTTCAGATCTGAGCCTTGGAGATTCAGTCACTCAACCGCTGTCCTCAGGAAGTTACATTAGTGGTGACTTTGCACTGTCTCTATGAGGGTACACGGAGCATCAATTATTTATACTTGTCCCGGCATCCCCCAGACACACAGCCTGAGTTTATTCTGATGAAATATACCAGCGGTTATGCAGATAAAGCAGATTTTACAACTGCCCGTTTCTCTGCAGAGCTTAAGTTCACCATGTTGACTTTCTGGGGGCTGCAACTGACAGACACTGGAGAGTGTTACTGCTCCCCGAGACTCACAGTGACAGAAACCAGTGAAACTCTAAAACAGAAACTCCCCTCGCTCTGGATACCTGGGCTCCAGCTGCTGACGCCTGATATAAGGGCGGTCAGGTGCTGAAATGGTGCTGAGTCACGCTGCTGTGAGCTGACGCACACTGAGATGGAGACAGGAAGCAGCTTCTTGTGTGAAGGGCTCACAACAGACTGATTCTGTGACACTGAGGAATATTTTTGAGTGTCAGCAATCGTTGTCTCTGTGCTGATCTGAATATTGAGCCATGATTTTAAGGAGATAAATATTTGATCAGAAGCGGGAAGGAAGGTTTAACCTGTACATTGATTCTCTGACGGGTCTGTCCATCTGATTGGATTCTTCAATTTGTTTTCTCGGCTGCTCCTGGAGACAGTTGTGTGATAGTTTGACCCGAGGTTAATTTGATTTCCTCTAGATCTGTGTCTGAGCGCCTGACAGCCGCATTATGGCTGTATCTGCCAAGATCCTATCTGACACACAACAGACAGGAGCGCCCAGCCACAGTCCAAAGGTAGGTTTTGTACAGAGTTGAAACAGTTTTCCATCATTATGAGTCTGAGAGAGAGCGCAGCCCCGAAACAGTTAAACTGGTGAACTTAGTCGTGGCCTGGAGCTCAGATGAGAAACAAATTCCGAAGTCATCTCCTGTCTGTTGTTGTTCATCCCAAGACCATCTCCACACAACAAACTGGAGCTCCTTGTCTGGTTGTTGCCGGCACCAATATAAATAATACAAGTTTTATGCAGTGCTATAGGTACATATTGAAGTGATTGTTCCACCTTCTCTCCCGCTCTCTGATGGCTGAGTAACTGAATCTCCAACACTCTGATCTGTAAGATGCATTCAGGAAGAAGACAAGACCGAGTATTAAAAAGTGAAACAATATTAACACTTCAATTTGAATACAGTTCTACTGGAGTCATCCTTATCGAAAATAAACATCCCAAGTACAACCCAGATGCTCCATATCTCCCTGGACGCTGCCAAGCCCGAACCTGCCAGTCCCTTTATGAGGTTAAACCCAGACCAGAACAGACCCCGTCAGAGGATGCTGTAGATTCATCAATACTTCCTACTCCCATTGTTCTCCTACAATGAAGCAATGACCCCATAAATTTAAATCAGATTGAAATGAGGGCCCTGGGTCACTTGCAGCCATTTGGCGCACAGCATAAAGTCTCTGCTGATGGGGTCAGTCATTCAGTGAGTACAGTCTATGGATTGAGGTTAACTGCAGCCTTACTGAGGTTTGGATATTTAGTTCCTGGGCTCGAATCGGTCAGATTGCTGATTGTTTACTTCTGTCCGTGTATGATGACCTACAAAGAGCATAAACTTCATTGTCATGTCCATTCCATGTTTACACTCTGTGTGATAGATTTCCACTGATCACTTATATCACTGCCATGTGCCCGCTTTCCAGGTGACCTAGTGGTTAGAATTCAGTACTCTCTCCACTGTGACCTGTGTTCAATTCCCAGTTAATGCTGGGAATCTGAAGGAAAGAAAGAAAGTGCTGCAGATACTCAGCAAGCCTAGCATTTATGGAGAGAGAAAACGAGTTAACATTTCCAGTCATTACCTTATACAAAAAGAAATAAAACAAAATGGGAAATCAGAGATGACAGTCTGAAATTGTTGAGTCCAGGAGACAGTAAAGTGCTTAATGCAAAGATGAGGTGCTGTTGAGATTGTATTGAGCTTCATTGGAACATGACAGTAAACCATGGACAGAGATCTCAGCGTGAGAGGAAGGTGGAGAATTAAAATGGCAGGTTATCAGAAACTCGGGGTCATGATTGCAGACTGAGTAGAGATCTCTGCAAAGCAGTCACCCAACCAGTGTTTGGTTTCCTCAGTGTAGAGGAGGCAACATTGAGAACAGCAAATGTACTATATTAAACTGAAGGAAGTACTTATAAACTGCTGCTTCACATGGGAGGAGAGTTTGGGGCCTTGAATGGTGAGGAGGGGATAAAAGGGTAGGTGATACATTGCCTTTGTTCACTTGGAAAGATGCTGTGAGCAGGGGATTGATTGTAGTGGGTGAGAGAGAAGTGGATCGTGGATCACAGAGGGAATGGTCCCTTTGAAATTTTGAAAGGAGAGGGGGAAGGGGAACATAAGTTTGCTGGCAGCATCACACTGGAAATGACCTGTTGAATATGGGGGCTGGTGGGGTGGAAAGTGAGGATAATGGGAACCCCATCAGGCTTCTGTAAGGAAGTGGAAGATGTGAGAGAATTGGTTCGAGCATGGTCGAAGGACATGTCAAACACAATATCTGGGGGTTGGGGGTGTGGATGGGAGATCTTCAGTTGAGGAAAAAGGAGGATATATCCGAGGTGCTGTTACAGAAGGTTGCAACATCAGAACAGATGTGATTTTAATGGCGAAGCTAAGGGAATGAAATTGAATCCTTACAGGGTCTATGGATTAAGGAACTGTAGTTGTGGTAGCTCTGGGAAACGCTGCCTTATGATGAATATTTGTTGATAGCCTCTCCCCAGTGATTCATTCATTCACTCGACTCGCTAAGACACGAGTGAGTTCACATGTAAATGCACGGGTTGGATTCTGCTGTTATTGTTGCTGTTTTAGGGACTGTTGATTGTTCATCAATTCCCAATTCTCTTCTTTCTCCTGGATAATGGAGAGTCCGTTCACTTCAGTTTCAGTCCAATTTATTTCCTAATTTTATCAATTTCCCCAAGTGTCCACTCCATTACAACAAAAAAACACTATGAACTAAATAGAACTTTCAATGGCGGATCAGTCACCCAACATTCCCCGCGGTGCAGAATACCCCCTATCCACACCACAGGAGACCATTGCGCAGACGCAGTATGGAACAGGGCTCGGCGCATGTCGACCGACACAGGTTTGTTTTTCACATCTGCAGCTGGGAAGCAGCGGCCACTTGGTGGGATCGATGAGCCCAGAGATGTGCGGGGAGGCTTCATAAAAATCAGGTGTAGGCCTGAAGGTCCGAACAAGGATCTATCGGTGCGTTTGCACCTAACGAGTCGACAGTTGTAGTGCTTCTGATTACAAGCATGTTAACTGCTATCTTTATTGGGGTCAATGTACAATAGGCCGCATGCGCAGCCTCCATCTTTATCGGGGGGTCTATACACTCTAGGCCGCATGCGCCGTCGCGATCTTTATGCAGGGAGCATTGTGTAGACGGCGCATGCGTGATCGTTCTGCGGCCTGGAGCTGGAGGAGAGATTTCTATGCTGGACTGGCAGTGATGGCTTTTGAAAATTCCTTTTAGAGGGGATTAGAAGCCGTGGGGCACGAGGTGGAATTATAGACAGCAAACTCTTTGTTACTTCTGAGTATTTATTCTGCACTGATATTGGTGGCCTTTGAAGCTGTTTTTCCAGGGTATTAGAAGAGAAAGGATTTACAGATGGGAAACTCAAAGTAAAGATCACAATAAGATCTGACAGAGTCAATCGATTCATCAGAACCTGAATATCGTCAGCATCTTAATGTGGAAGGTAAAAAGCTGCAAATGCAACTTGTCTTTTGCACTGACATGCTGGGCATCATCATTCAGGTTGGAGATGTTTGTGGAGCCTCCTCCTCCAGTGAGTTGTTTGTCCACCACCATTCACCACTGGATGTGGCAGGACAGCAAAGCTTAGATCTAACCAATTGGGATCATGTAGCTCTGTCTATTGCTTTCTACTTCCACTGTTTGACATGTCTGTAGTCCTGTGTTGTATCTTCACCAGGCGGACGCCTCATTTCTCAATATGCCTGGCGCTGCCACACATTTTTAAAATTCATTCATGGGATGTGGGAATCACTGGCTAGGCCAACATTTATTGCCCATCCCTAATTGCCCTTGAGGAGATGGTGATGAGCTGCCTTCATGAACCGCTGCAGTCCATCACTGCTTCTTGAACTGCTGCAGTCTGCTGCTCTCCTACACTCCTCATTGAACCATGGTTAATTCCTAAGCTTGATGGTAATGGCAGAAATGAGGGATAGGCCAGGCCATGAGGTTACACATTGTGGTTGAATACAGTTCTGCTGCTGCTGATGGCCCACAGGGCCTCATGGATGTCCAATTTTGAGCTGCTGGATCCTCTCTGAATCTATTTCATTCAGCACACTGGTAGTGCCACACAACATGATGGAGGGTATCCTCAGTGTGTGAAGACAGCACTTGGCCCACCTGACTAGTCCAGTGATATCTTTCTGCACTTTTACAGCTTTTACTTTTATTGTTAATCAGTACTGAGGCCTGCAGAACAACACTGGAAACAGCCTTCCATTCACAAAAACATACATTGACCATGCACCACTGCTTCCTGCCATTAGCCAATTTTGCATCCAATTTGCCACTCCTTCTAGGGTCCAATGAGCTTTTACTTTCCTGCCCAGTCTGCCATGTGGGATCTTGGTCAATATGGAGAAAATGTTTCCATGTGTGAGAGAATCCAAAACTCGGGGCCAGAAATACAAGACAGTTCCTGAGAAATCCAATAAGGAGAAATGTGTTCACTCTGAGATTGGTTAGAATGTGAAACCCGCTGCCACAGGAAGTGACTGAGGCAAAATGCTTAGATATTTCAAAAGGAAACTAACTGATTACATGAGAGAAGAGGGAATAGAAAGATAAACTGAAAGGCTGAGTTGAGGCAGATGGAATGGAAGGGGATGAGTTTGGAGCATAAATATGGGCACAAACTTGCTGGACTGAATGGTCTGTTTCTGTGCTCTATATTCTAAGTAATTCTGTGTGAACTCCTTTTACAGGGGATTAGAACGGGAGGATTTACAGACAGGAAACTCAAGTCAAATATCACATCAGGATCTGACAGAGTCATTTGATTCATCATGACCTGAATATCATCGGTCTTTGATTGTGAAAGGAGATATGTTTGTCTGTTTGGTCTGTGGGAAAAGATTTCAAACATCAGTGTGACTGGAAAAGCATTGAGACACACACACCCGAGTGAGAGTGTTCCAGTGAACTGACTGTGGAAAGATCTTTAACCAGTTACAGATCCTGAAAAAACATCACACCATTCACAGTGGGGAGAAACCGTACACGTGTTCTGTGTGTGGATGAGGCTTCAACTGATCCTCCAACCTGGAGAGACACAAGGACACTCACACCATGGAGAAACCATGGAAATGTGGGGACTGTGGGAAGGGATTCAATTACCCGTCTGAGCTGGACACTCATCAACGCAATCACACTGGAGAGAAACCCTGTAAATGCGGGGACTGTGGTAAGGGATTCAATTATCCATCCCAGCTGGCAATTCATCGGCTCAGTCACACTGGGGAGAAACCATTCACCTGCTCCATGTGCAGGAAGGGATTCACAGAGTTATCCAAGCTGCACATGCACATGCGAGTTCATACTGGGGAGAGGCCATTTTCCTGCTTGGTGTGTGGGAAGGAATTTGCACAGTTATCCACCCTGCTGACACACCGACGTGTTCACACTGACAAGAGACCTTTTCAATGTTCAGAATGTGAGAAGAGTTTTAAAAGCAGAAGTGAGGTGGTGACACACCAACGCACTCACACTGGGGAGAGGCCATTCATCTGTTCTCTGTGTGGGAAGGGATTCACTCAGTCTTCCACGTTGCAGAAGCACCAGAGAGTTCACACTGGGGAGAGGCCGTTCATCTGCTCCGTGTGTGAGAAGGGATTCACTCAGTCTTCCAGTCTCATGCAGCACCAGAGAGTTCACACTGGCGAGAGGCCATTTACCTGCTCCAAGTGCAGTAAGGGATTCACCCATTCATCCCACCTGCTGACACACCAGCGAATTCACACTGGTGAGAAGCCATTCATCTGCTCTGTGTGTGGGAAGGGATTCACTCAAAAATTC
This sequence comes from Carcharodon carcharias, assembly GCF_017639515.1. Taxonomy (NCBI): domain Eukaryota; kingdom Metazoa; phylum Chordata; class Chondrichthyes; order Lamniformes; family Lamnidae; genus Carcharodon; species Carcharodon carcharias. Next base: position 16,766,745 of record NC_054493.1, read on the forward strand.
AGCCTGCTGGGACACCAGCGACTTCACACTGGGGAGAGACCATTCACCTGCTCTGAGTGTGGGAAGGGATTCACTCGGTCATCCAATCTGGTGACTCACAAGCGAATTCACAAATGACTGCAGAGGTTGGATTCTGCTGTTGTTGCTGCTGTTAATCACATCCAGGATTGAACAATGTTCATTCTGACAGCTGGTGTTTCTTTCTGCTGATGTTTATAATCCCTGTAACTGGGCTGGAGTTTAATATTCTGTGAAATAAATCAGGCCTCGCAGTATCTGTGGAGAGAGAAACAGAGTTAATGTTTTGAGTCCATATAACTCTCGTCCTTCGAGGAAGAGTTATATTGGACTCAAAACATTCAATCTGTTTCTCTATCCACAGAAGTTGACAGACTTGCTGAGTTTTTCTGGCATTTCCTGTTTATATTTCAGAATTCCAGCATCCGCAGTTTTAAAAATATTCTTGTTGATTTTTGTCCTGAGTGTTTAACATCAGCTGGCTGGAGGTCAGAAAGGACAATCTGGGGGAAGGATCATACGGCAGGAACAGAACTTCAGCCTGGACACAGTCCTTCAAGGTCACACCGAGAGGGACAAACGGCACTTTGGTCTTTCTCATCTCTCTTCACTGACCAAAGTCCCCGTGTGGGTTAATCCTGAGGTGTGTAAGAAATATGTCCCAGCCACTCATGGTTCAAAGCTCCTAGACACAGACCAGAAGGCTCCTTTACAACTGGGTTTAGAGTCAAGAAGAACAACAGTGAATGCTGGAAATGTGCTGTCAAATCAGAGATTGGTGTAAAACTGTGATCTGTTCCTGACTGAGAGTGAAACGGCAGGTTTAAGTTTCCAGTCTGGAAATGATTGTGGTAATTATTCTAGAATCTTTAATGTGACCGTCTTGAATCTACCATTTTGAGGCAGGTGTTACTTTGTTTTCAAGAAAACTTCTGAAAATAAATTGGTTAAAGTCTGCAATTAAATTAGGAGGAGTTTGCATGAGCCTGTTAACTGTTGCTATAATTATACAACAGGCATTTGATCTTGATATAAAGAAGGGTACAGTAGCCTAATGGTTATCTTACTGGGTTAGTAATGCAGAAGCTGACCTGATAATCTGGTAAATGTCAGTTCAAATCCCACCACAGAAGTTGGGGAATTTAAATTCTATTAACTGAATAAAAAGCTGGTATCACATGAAACTACTGTGTGGTTGTAAAATTCTAACTGGTTCACTGACATCCTTTAGGAAAGGAACCTGTACTCCTAACCTCACCTGGTGACTCCAGAATCAGAGTAACATGGCTGACTCTGAAATGCTCTCTGAGCCACTCAGTTATGTCAAAACCATGAGGAGAAACTACAATGCAAACAGACTGCAGTGGCTCTAAAAGGCATCTCATCACCACCTTCCCAAGGACAATGATGGATGGGCAATAACTGGTGGCCTTGCCAATGACACCTGCAAGAGCTTGTCCTTGCTGACCTGATCAAAACCTGTCATAACATCCCAGAAATAGCTGCAAATCAAGAAATGGAAGGGAGGAAGTAACTCAAGAAAATTACAATCAGCCATGATCTGATTGAATGGCGGAGGAGGCTCGAGGGGCCGAGTGGCGGCCTCCTGCTCCCAATTTATATGTTCGTATGTACATCAATCAATCTCCTCTCAATCTCTTTTGCTCCAAGGAGAACAATCCCAGCCTTTCCAGCCCAACTTTATAACTAAAACCCCAATTCCTGGAACCATTCTGATAAATCTCCTTTTCATTGTCTCAAGGACCTTCTCATCTTTCCTAAAGTGTGGTGACCAGAACTGGACTCGAATTGGGCCGGAACCAGATCTTTATAAAACTTTAGCATAACTTTCCTGCTTTTATGCTCAATATCTCTTTTTATTGAAGTCCAGGCTCCCATCTGGTTTGCTAATCACTCTCAATATGAACTGCCTCCAAAGATCAGTGGACATGCAACCTCCCTTTGTCCCTCCACACTCTTTAGAATGGGCCATTAGGTCCATATTGCCTCTTCCAATCCCTTCTGCCAAAATGCATCACCTCACATTTCTCTGTATTCAACTCCATCTGCCACTTGCCTGCCCATTCTGCTAGCCTATCATGCCCTGTTGCAGGCAATTTGTATCATTGTCACTCTTTGCCTCTCCTCCAAGTTTAGCATCATCGGCATATTTGGAAATTTTTTTCTGCATTCCAAAATTCTAGTCATTTATATATATAGTATACAAGGAGTGGTCCCAGCACTGACCCTTGGAGAACATCACTGTACCAGCCTCAAATGATAGAAGAATAGAGCAGGAATGGTGGCCAATTGGCCCATTGTCTCTGTTCTGTCTCTGAAAATGTTACCATTCTGTCCCACTCCCCTGGTCTTCTGGTATTGACAAGGTGGATGTGGAAAGGATGTTTCCTCTTGTGGGTGAGTCCAGAACTAGGGGGCACTGTTTGAAAATTAGGGGTCGCCCTTTTAGGACAGGGATGAGGAAAATGTTTTCTTCAGAGGATTGTGTGACTTTGGAACACTCCGTCTCCGAAGGAGGTAGAAGCGGGGTCACTGAATATTTTTAAGGCAGAGGTAGATAGATTCTGGTTAGGTAAGGGAATCAAAGGCTATCGGGGATAGATGGGAAGGCGGAATTTGAATCACAAACAGATCAACCATGATCTTATTGAATGGCGGAGCAGGCTTTAGAGGCCGAGTGACCTACGTATGCTCCTATTTCATATGTTTGTATAAATCTTTCCTTATTAAGTAAAAGCTGAAATCACTTTTGAAAGTTACTATAGGATCTGCTTCCACCAGTCATTCAGGCAATGTGTTCCAGATCATCAGAACTCACTGAGTAAAATAATCTCTCCTCATCTTCACCCTGGATTTTTTGCCAATTATTTTAAATCTGTGTTCTGCAGCTACCAACCATTCTGCCAATGAAAACAATTTCTCCTTTGTAGATGATAACTCCTCAAAATGTCCACACCTCTATTAAATCACTTGGTAACCATCTCTGCTCTAAAGAGAACAATCTCAGCTTCTCCAGTCTCTCCTCAAAACTGAAACTGCTCATTCCCAGTTCCATTCTAGTAAATTTCACATGCTCCCTCTGCAAGGGCTTGACATCTTTCCTAAAGTGTGGTGCTCAGAACTGAACACCCAACTTAAAATTGAGGATGAATCAGTGATTTATAAAGATTCAGGATAAGTTCCTTACTTTTGTTCTCCATGTCTCCATTGATAAAGCCAAGGACCCCAAAGGGTTATCTGTAAAACAAAACAGCTGGATAAACCTTTCCTGCTCCCTTCAAAGATTTGTGTCTATACACTCCCAGGTCACTCTGTTCCTGCACTCTGTTTAAAATTGTACCATTTAGTTTATTCTGCCTCTCCTCATTCTTCCTCCGAAAATTCGTCATTGACTGTGAATCACTTTGGGATGTTCTGAGGGTGTGAAAGGTTCTAGAGGAGCACAAGAACTTTCTTTCTCTTTTACAGCTGATTAAAAGTTGTAGATTTTGAATCAAAGATTAAATTGAGATTGATATTCAAAGTTAACTATTTTACTACAGAGACAAGTCCAACTGGGAGTCAGTGAATTAAGAGGAAAGATCCCAGACAGCGGCTCTTCAAGGTACACTGCAGGCCTGACAGCTCAATCAGCTCCACTTTCAGCTCAGGAGACCTCAACAACTCCACATACTGTCCACAGGGGAGTTCTCCTGGTGCAGTGGGACCAACATTTGTGTTTTAACTAACACCACCAAAAAAAACTGGATTAATCGGCCACTGGTCTGATTGCTGCTTATAGAATCTAACTGCACAAACTGGCTGTTGTGAAACAGTAACAACTTGTATTTATATAACACAATTAATGTGCTTCAGACAAGTTTCATAAAACAAAAATTGACACTGAGTCACATCGGGGTTATTTTGCTAAATGGCCAAAGTTTGATTGGAGAGTCAGATTGTAACAAGAATCTCGAATAGGAGAGAGGTTAAGAGGTTTAGGGAAGGAATTTCAGAGCTGCACACCTGGGCCTGGTGACCAAAGGAGTAATTAAAATCAGGGGTGCTAAACAGTTCAGAATGTGAAGAGCGCAGATATCTCAGAGGGTGTGTGATTGGAGATTACAGAGATAGGGAGGGAAGAGGCCATGGAACAATTTGCAAACAAGGATGCAAATTTTAGAATCAAAGCATTGCTTGACCAGGAGCCAATCACACACTACATCAACATTATCATTGACCAGAAACTGAACTGAAACAGCCATATAAATACTGTGGCTACAAGAACAGGTCAAAATCTAGGAATTATATGGCAAGAAACTCAGCTCTTGACATCCCAAAGCCTGTCCACCATCTACAAGGCACAAGTCAGGTGTGTGTTGGAATACTGCCCACTTGCCTGGATGAGTTCAACTCCAACAACACTCAAGAATCTCAACACCATCCAGGCCAAAGCATCCTTTGGCACCTCGCTTGCTTGGCACCCCATCCACTAGCTTAAACATTCACACCCTCCACCAGTGACGCATAGTGACAGCAGTGTGTACCATCTACAAGATGTACTGCAGCAACTCACTAAGACTCCTTCGACAGCACCTTCCAAACCTGCAACCTCTACCGCCTAGAAGGTCAGCAGAAATATGGGAAGACCACCACCTGCAAGTTCCCTTCCAAGAAACACTCCATCCTAACTTGGAACTTTGTGATCATTCCTTCAATATCATTGGGTCAAAATCCTGGAACTCCCTTCCTAACAGCACTGTGGGTGTACCAACACCACTGGACTGCAGCAGTTCAAGAAGGCAGCTCACCACCACCTTCTCAGGGGCAACTAGGGATGGGCAACGGATGCTGGTCTAGCCGGGATGCCCATATCCTGTAAAAGAATAAATCAAAAAAGGTGAGGAATGGGTGAACGGGACTTGGTGTGAAAAAGCACAGGGGCAGAGTTTTGGATGATCACATGTTTCCGCATGGGGGTGGGATGAATATGAGAGTCTGACCTGGAATGTATTGGAATTGTCAAGTGTAAAGGTAACACAGGCATGGATGAGGGTTTCAGCAGATGAGCTGGGGTGGGGTTGAGACAGGCAACGTTATGAAGGTTGAAATATCTGGTATTAGTTATGGTGTGGATATGTGGTCACAAACTCATCTTGGGGTTATCTGACACCATGATTGTGAAGAGTGTTGTTCAGCTTCAGACAGTTCCCAGGGAGAGGGATGGGCTCAGTAGTTAGGGAACGGAATTTGTTGTGATGACCGAAGACAATGGCTTTGTCTTCCCAATTTTTAATTGGAGGAAATTTCTGCTCCAGTACTGGGTGTTGGATAAGCAGTTTGAAAATTTAGTAACAGTGGAAGAATGGAGAGGGATGGTGGTGTGGTAGAGCTGGGCGTTGTCAGTGTACATGTGAAAACTAACACGGTGCTTTTGGATTATGTCACCTACTGGCAGCATGTAGATGAGGAATAGGAGCGGCCAAGGATAGATCCTTGGGGGACACCAAGTTCAAGGGCTTTGGAGAGGAAAGGGAAATTGGAGATGGGGAGTAGGTTGCAACGAGTAGAGTCAAGGGTTGTTTTAGGATGTGTGGTGATGGTGTAGTTAAAGATGAGAAGGACAATATCAAGAGGAGAGAAAATTGTTAACAATATCAGCTAACAAGGGGAAGATGGATGGACTGTAGTGTATTGAGAATAGGGTGAATGGAGCAGAAAGTGGGTCTGGGACAAGATGAGCACTGAGAGGGAGATAGAAGAGAAACTGGAGAAAGATGTGAGTTCAGGGCCCAGACAAACAGGAACTTTAGAGACAGTTTGGCCCGGTGGACTAGTGGAAGGGAGGGAAGCAGCAGAGACAGCTGATCAGAGGGTCTGACACTTAGTGATAGAGAAGATCCATGAGCTTGTTGTTGGAGGTGAGGATGGAGGAGAGAGCACTTAAAAAGTAACAAACTTATGTTTGAGATATTAAAAAGATTCAACACCCTGTGTTTAGCGCAAAACTGATTTATTTGCCTTTTATCCATAACCTTAACCCCTTTAATTGGGCTGGAGTTTATTAACATCAGCAGAAACAGAATCCAATGAATATGGTTCAGTCCTGAATGTGGTTAACAGCAAAATCCCATCACTGTGGAAACTTGTGAACTTGCTGGTGTTTCAGCAGGGTGGATGACTGGGTAAACCTCTTCCCACACAGAGCAGGTGAAAGGCCTCTCCTGTGTGGACTCACTCATGGACAGTGAGTTCAGATGATTGCATGAACCCAGTCCCATACTGAGGGCACCTGAATGGCTTCTCATCAGTTTAAGTGAACTTGTTGGTGTCTCAGCAGGTGGGATAACTGAGTGAATCCCTTCCCACACTTGGAGCAGGTGAACGGCCTCTCCCCTGTGTGAACACGCTGGTGATTCAGCAGGTGGGATGTTTGAGTGAAGCCCTTCCCACACTCAGAGCAGGTGAATGGTCTCTCCCCAGTGTGAACTCGCTGGTGTATGGTGAGTTCAGATGATCGCCTGAACCCAGTCCCACAGTGAGAGCACCTGAACGGTCTCTCATCAGTGTGAACATGTTGATGGGACATCAGTTCCCCAGAACTTTTATAGCACTTCCTGCAGTCTGGGCATTTGAAAGGTCTCTCAGCCGTGTGAACTCGCTGGTGTGTAAGCAAGTGGGATGAATAAGCAAATCCCTTCCCACATTCAGAGCACATGAACTGTCTCTCCCCAGTGTGAATTCGCTGGTGTACAATGAGTTGCGATAATCGCCTGAACCCAGTCCCGCAGTGACAGCATCTGAATGGTCTCTCATCAGTGTGAACACGTTGATGATGTATCAGGTCCAGGGAACTTATATAGCACTTCCTGCAGTCTGAGCATTTAAAAGGTTTCTTATCAATATGAACTCGCTGGTGTCTCATCAGGTTGGATGAATTAGTGAATCCTTTCCCACACTCAGAGCAGGTGAGTGGTCTTTCCCTAGTGTCAACTCGCTGGTGTCTCAGCAGGTGGGATGACCAAGTGAATCCTTTCCCACACTTGGAGCACGTGAATGGCCTTTCCCCAGTGTGTATTTGCTGGTGAGTCAGCAGGTCAGATGACTGAGCGAATCCCTTCCCACACTCGGAGCAGGGGAATGGTCTCTCCCCAGTATGAACTCGCTGGTGTGTCAGCAGGTTGGATGACTTAGTGAATCCCTTCCCACACTTGGAGCAGGTGAACGGCCTCTCCCCAGTATGACCTCGCTGATGAATTTCCAGCTCAGATGGGTAATTGAATCCCTTCCTACAGTCCCCACATTTCCATAGTTTCTCCCCGGAGTGAACAGTGCTTTTTGCTTCCATGTTCAAAGGCTGATAATATTCAGGTCAGAGTGAATCGAGTGACCCCGTGAGATCCAGATGAGATGTTTGGTTTCAGTTTTTTCACTGCAAATCCTCCCCTTCTAATACCCTGCGAAATTGATTTAAAACAGAAAAAAGGGAGTGAGAGAGAACCCACAAAAACACAAAGGCAGGTTGTGAAATTGAACTGAAGGATTTGGTAATTTGTGGAGCTGGCACTAGGAAAAAGTGACCATGAAAACTGCTGGATTGTCCTAAAAACGTAACTGGTTCACTAATGTCCTTCAGGGAAGGGAACCTGCCACCCAGTCTGGGCCTACACAAGACTCTGGTCTCTATGGGAAGAGAGGAGGAAGAAGGCAGGGAGCAAAGGAGAGGGATAGGAAGCAGATTTTATATATATATATACAGCTTGACCATAACTCTGACAGAATCTCCAATACCTTCAACCTACACACCACCTAGAGAGACCAGGGTAGCAGGTGTTCCTGCTCCAAGTCACACACCATCCTGACTTGTCTGACATCCAGTACTGGATGAGCAGAAATTTCCTTCATTTAAATATTGTGAAGACTGAAGCCATTGTCTTCAGTCCCTGCTACAATGTCCACTCTCTAACCAACTCCATCGGTCTCCTCAGCAATTGAACCAGACTGTTCACAATCACAGTGAAATATTTCACCCCAAGATAAACTTCCAACCACATATCCACATCATCACCAAAACCATCTATTTCCACCTCAATAACATTGTCCAACTCTGCCCAGTCTCAGTTCACCAGCTTCTGAAACCATCATCCATTCCTTTGTTACCCCTAAACTTAACAACCCGAATGCACTCCCAGCCGGCCTCCCACATTCAACCTCTCTGTAATCCTGAGGTCATCCAAAACTCCGCTGCTCGTGTGCTACTCGCACCAAGGGCAGAGTTTAGCCCTCACCGGGTGGGCTTGGCAGGGGCGAGTGGGAGCAATTGGGAAGCTGACCGCTGCCTGCGATTGGGGCCCGAGCATAATTTCACACTGGCAGATCAATTAAGGCATGCCCAGCATGAATTGTGTGCTGCAGCACTGCCTGTGTGGAGGAGAGCGAGCATGCGTGTGGAAAATCTCCCTGAGGCACAAAGCTGCCTGACCTCATCGTGCGTCATTTTACACTCATTCCAATTGGGCACACGCCCACCTGACGAGCAGAAAATTCTGCCCCAAGTCACCTTTTTATTCATTCATAGGATGGCTGGCTGGACCAGCATTCATTGTCCATCCCTAATTGCCCTCGAGAATGTGATGCTGAGCTGCCTTCTTGAACCACTGCAGTCCATGTGGTGTAGGTACAGCCACAGTGCTGTTAGGGAGGGAGATCCAGGATTTTGACCAACTGACAGTGAAGGAACAGTGATATATTTCCAAGTCAGGATGTTGTGCGACTTGGATGGGAACTTCCAGTTGGTGTATTTGCTGCCCTTGTCCTTCTAGATGGCAAGGGTCACGTGCTTGGAAGGTGCTGCCGAAGGAGACTTGCTGAGTTGCTGCAGTGCATCTTGTAGGTGGTACACACTGCTGCTACTATGTGTCAGTGGTGGAGGGAGTGAATGATTAAGGGTGGTAGATGTGGTGTCAATCAAACAGGCTGCTTTGTCCTGGATGGTGTCGAGCTTCTTGAGTGTTGTTGGAGCTGAACTCATCCAGGCAGGTGGAGAGAATTCCATCACACTCCTGACCTGTGTCTTGTAGATAGTGGGCAGGCTTTGTGGAGTCAGAAGACGAGTTGCTCCTCACAGGATTCCGAGCCTCTGACCTGCTCTTTTAGCCACAGTATTTTTGTAGCTAGTCCAGTTCAGTTCCCGGTCAATTGTAACTGCGCCCCCTCCTCCCCCGGATGTTGACGTTTGGGGATTCAGCGATGGTAACATTGAATTTCAAGCGGAGATGGTTAGATTCTCCCTTATTGGAGATGGTCATTGCCTGGCACTTGTGTGGCACGAATGTTCACCCACCTTCCCTGTGCCCACTGACCTACAAAAGCTCCAGGTATGAAATATCAACATTTTAAAATTCTCACCCTTATTTTCAAATCCTTTTGCCCTCCCTATCCCTATAATCTCCTTCAGCCCAACCAACACCACCCTCATCCATCCCCACACACAGATCTGCGCTTCTCTCATTCCAACATCCTGAGCATTCCTGATCTTAATCGCTCCGTCTTTGGTTGCTACACCTTCAGCTTCCAAGGCCATAAGCTGTGGAATTTCCCTCCTCAACCTCTCCATCTTTCTGACTCGCATTCCTCCTTTAAGATACTTCTTCAAACTTGCCACTTTGACCAAACTATTGGCCATCTACCCTCATATCTCCTTATGTGGGTCAGTGTCAAATGTTATTTACAGCATTTCTGTGAAACACCTTGGAAATTTCTCTTCCATGAAAGGCGTGATATAAATACAAATTGTTGTTGTTGATTTGGACATATATCACTTCCTTCATCATTGCTGGGTAAATAACCTGTAACTTCTTACCTAATAGCATTGTGGGAGCACCTTCACCACAGATTGCAGCAGTTCAAGAAGGTCAAACATCATCTTCTCCACAGGTAACTGGGGATTGGTCATATCTGCTGCTGGTCTTGTGTTCGTGAAAGGGCAGGGGAGTGGGACCAGCTAGTTTATTCTTGCAGACAGCCAGCACAGGCAGGACAGGTTGAATAGCCTCCGTCAGTACTGTAATCATTCAATGATTCTATGACTTGATGAAAAAGGACCCAGACTGGAGTCAAGGAATTAACATCTGCAACGAAAAGGCCACTGTCCTATAAACTGGCTCTTAACTGGTCTGTCGCTGATTCTAATCTCAGTTCTGTGAGCAACACCTGCAATAAAATATGTCAGAAAGATATAATAATTCTCATTATATTGTTGGAATTTATTGTAAAATAGAGTATTAGTAGGATGTGTCTATATGTGGCTGTGTGTGTGTGTGTGTGTGTGTGTGTGTGTGTGTGTCTAGGACTTGATTGGATAAGAGGCAGCTAGTCTGGGTGCTTTGATGTAAGGAGGAGTAAGATTTCAAATGTTAATTAGGTAAACATGGAGAAGTTTAGAAACATAGGTGTCAAGGGAACATTTGCATTTTTAAATAAACCAGGCTAGATTGTTTTCAAAAGAGGGAGTGAAATGTGTCACCTAGCCAGGTGAAGTTTAGAAAGTGTGTGTTTATTTTTCCCAAAGGTGCATAGTAAAACTTAGTGCTACGAGAGGTTTTAATTATCAGGGAGATAAAGTCTAAAAACATAGTGAAACAATGGGTATTTGCATTGAAAGAGGGAAATATGTATAAAGGAGAGAAGACTGTTTGTAAGGGAAGGCATTTTTAAGAGCTTACAAGTGTGAAAAAGCCTTCAGCCTCTATGCCTCAGGTTGCTGTCTTCAAAGGACTGAAGTTAAGAAAATTCTCTTTGAATTCGACTTGCTCAGGGTATTATGTTTCTTTGCCTTGGTCTTTTAAAATCTATGTGTCTTACTGTTGCCTTAATGAGTTAGGTTGATTAGGGGATTTAGAAGTTATCATAGTAGTAATTTGTAGATTTATGTATGTATTTAAAAATAATTTCTCTTATTAATAAATGTTTAATTTAGTTTTATAAAAACCTTTAAGACTTGGTGGTCTTATTACTACTGAATTCAAGGCACACATCTCAAAATTTACACAAACTTCAAAACAAGTTGTGGCAGTTGTTTCAAGTTTCCCTTTGGGATTTGAACAACTCAGCATTTACCATCAACTGTGTCATAACAAATAATAGCAAAATACCACAGCTGATGGAAATCTGAAATAAAAGGAGAAAATGCTGGAAATACTCAGCAGATCAGGCAGTATCTGTGAAGAATGAAAGAGTTAACATTTCAGGGTGTGTGGAATCAATTATGGAGAATAAAAATGGTGCAGAATTTGACGGTCAACATAAGCTCAAAAGCAGAAGAGAAATGGCCTATAGTGCAGAAAAAAACAATCCTTGACTATGAAAGGTACTGTGGGAAGATAAGCTGGGAAGCCAGCAGCATATGGTCGGGGGAATGGGCAGCAGTGGAAACCACATTTAGGCATGGTCGGCAGAAGTAACAATAAAATACTAAACATAGTTAAAATACACCCAATATTAGAGATAGAGGAAGTTAGACAGTAACAGAGAGGTGATCAGGAGGGCAGAGGTGAAACAGAGCAATGGATGCACATGGATTCAGATCCACAAAAAAGGAGCCACACCAGCCCCAGGGCCATGGAACCAGAGCACAGATAACAGAGCAGAGCAGTAAAAACTCTAAATTGTAGACAAATGTTCAAAAATACTCACATCTGAAACAATTTCACACTTTTCAATTTTATAATCTCCTGTTGGAGCCTGCAGCTAAGAGATATCAGAAGCACTGGAGTCAGAGAAAAATATCTCAGTTGAGGAAATACCCGGGGAGCGGGGTGATGTCACCTCGCAATTGTCGGTGTGTGATGACATCACAGACACGAACACAGAACATCTGGGTCTGTGCAAACCAGTGATCACCACACATTATGAAGGATGTGAGCGCCCTTGAGAGGGTGCAGAGGAGATTTACCAGAATGGTTCCAGAGATGAAGGAAAGGTTAGGTTGGAGAAACTGGGGTTGAGAGAAGATTTGATAGAGGTGTACAAGTTTATGACAGGTTTAGAGTAAGTAGATAAAGAAAAGCTGTCCACATTAGCTGATCATAAAAGGATTTCAGGACACAGATTAAGATTTTGGACAGGATCTACAGGATGGATGTGAGGAAGAACAGTCACATGCAGTGAGTGGTAATGATCTAGAACTCAATGCTTACACTGAAAAGACGATTATATCCAGGTTCTGATGAATTGAGTGCCGCTGTTAGATTTTGATGTGATATTTGGTTTGAGTTTCCTTTCTGGATGTCCTCTTCTAATACACTGTAAAAGAAGTTTACAGGTCATCACGGATCGACCAGGATAGAACTTCAGAAGAGACAAACATTTCCCTTGGTTTGAGTTTGCTGTGTGTTAATCCTCCCCTTCCAACCCCCTGTAAAAGGAGTTTCCAAAATCCATCCCTGACAGCCCAGGATAGAAATTCACAGCATCCTCTCCTCCTGCTACCTGGCCTAGGATGAGTGCACATGGGCCCTGCTGCAGATTGCCCCTCATTGTCATCAGCAGTCCCTCTGTTAGAGGATGGCGTCTACTCAGGGTCGTGAGTTTCTGCCGTGGATCTTCATGTGACTGGACAGACCCGCAGATCATTGGACACATGGGGCAGGACATCCCATGAGGTGGTGGGATCAGGAGAGCAGGATTTGCTTCCTTTTCTTTGCTGCTCTGCCTCAGTAATAAGACACTGGGACTCAAAGCGTGATGCAGCTTGATGGACAGGTTGTCCCCATTCTGAACTATTGGCCACAGGCTCACCCCAGTCATTGAAAACATTGCCCAGGGCGGCCGTTAACCCGCGCCAAGCCCTGGAACCTGCGGCCACGCTCGGTCTAAACGGGGACCGTTAAGTTCTTTTTCGGGGTTTGCGGTTTACACAACATCTTTACGAAGCCTCTCCGCCCATTCGCCGGGTCCACCGGTCCCTCCAAATGTGGACCCAAGAGAAAAAGTCTCTCCATCGCCATTACCCTCACTGCTTCAGTCATTGTCCCACCCTCACTCACTCCGATTGGTTGGAGGACCAGCCGCACCAGCTCGGTCCTCCAGTCCCGCCCTTTCTTCCTATTGGCCCGGAGCTGCCGTCAATCACCCGGGCATTGTGACGGTTTCCAAAGCTGAGAGTGGCCACAGACTCAGCCTGACTTGCTGGTTCTTGCCAGCATTTTCTGTTTGGGAGTTAGAGCTAGAGATGGATAGTTAGTTCCCCTCTGTCCGGGGAGGGATTCACACTCATTTCCCCAGTGCAGTGATTATCATGTTTACTGCACATGAGAAAGTCCCCGGTTCAATCCTGGCTGGAAACTTTGTGTTTAAAGTTGTTTTTGATGATGAATAAACAGTGAGTTTAGTTTCATGTTGAACATAGTGGAAGTTACTGTTGTCTCAATCTTTAAAATTTATTTCTCTTACTTATTTAAACAATAATGTTAAGTGATTCAAAACTGATCCACCATGATCCAAGAACAACATACCGCAGATGCTGAAAATTCTACCTCAAACTTAAGAAATTGAAGCAGCAATCAGCCATTTGGCCCATCGAGGCCACTCTGCGATTCATTTAGATCATTGCTGGTCATCCACCTTAACACCACTTTCTCGCACTTTCCCCATATCCTCTGATGACATTAATATCCAGAAATCTATTGATTTCTGTCTTGAACATGCTCGGTGATTGAGCTTCCACGGCTGTCTGGGATAGAGAATCCCAAAGATTCACCACCCTCTGAGTGAAAAAAATCCTCCTCATCTGTCTTTAATGGCCTGTCCCTTATTCTGAGACTGTGTCCCCTGGTTCTAGACTCGCCAGCCAGATGAAACATCTTATCTACATTGATCCTGTATGAATTTTGTAAGTTTCAATGAGATCACTTTTCATTCTTCGAAACTCTGGAGAAGAAAGACCCAGTTTCCTCAATCCCTCCTCATAAATCAATCCCGCCATCCCAGGGATTAGTCTGGTGAGCTTCTGTTGCACTCCCTCTATGGAAAGTATATCCTTCCTTAGATAAGGAGAACAAAACTGTACACAATACTCCAGGTGTGGTCTCACAAAGGCTGTACAATTGCAGCAAGACATCTTTACTCCTATTATCAAATCCCATTGTAATGAAGGTCAACATACCATTTGCCTTCTTAATTGTTGCTCCACCTGTATGATAGCTTTTAGTGACTCATCAACAAGGACACGCAGGTTCCTTCGGACACCAACACTTCCCAATCTCTCATCATTTAAGAAATAATCTGTCTTTCTGTTTTTTTTCTACCAAAGTAGATAACTTCATACTTATTCACATTATATTCTGTCAGCCTTCTTCTTGCCCATTCACTTAACCTGTCCAAGTCTGCTTGAAGCCTCCTTACATCCTCCTCACAACTTACATTCACACCTACCTGTGTGTCATCAGCAAATTTGGAACTATTACATTTGGTCCTATACCCAAATTATTTATATAGATTGTGAACATTTGTGGCCCCAACACTGATCCTTCAGGTACCCCACTTGTAACAGCCTGCTACACTGAACATGACATGTTTTTAATTGAATGAATTTGGTTTATCTTTTAATCAGGAAAATGCACAAACAAGGTGCACACAAATTTCAAATCCACCATCTTGCTATTCAGCAATCATATTAATTTAGCCTGTCCTAGTGTCACCATGCTGAAATCCAGTCATTCTCCAGCATTGTTCTTCATGGCATAATTGCTGAATTAAGAATGAAAATGGATCCCTGCTTCATTATAATCGTCAGAGACAAATTTGTAGATGCTCCAGAATGTCATAGACTGGCTCGTTGGATTTGTTCATTTAAACTGGTCTTATTTTCTGCTAATGTGAAAAATGGCTGAATAAGCGATGTTGAATCACAGCTGGAAACCACAGTCCTTTCTCCTACTGATCCTTCCAACAAACTGGCATTTGGGACAATGGTGCGTTGGAAACTCAGGTTAGCTTGGTCTCCATATTATAAAATGGATCTAGCAGCACTGAAGAAAGCATAAGAAAGATCTACTGGAATGATGCCAGAAATGAAAAGTTGTATTAAACACAAAAACTGAGCATGTTAAATAGGTTTTCTCGAGAAAAGAAAGTATGGAATGCCCTGACCGAGGAATTTAAGGTTATACAGGGATTTGACAGGGTAGACACGTGGAAGATGTTTCCACTTGCATATAGATGAGAATAAATATGTTAGTCATGAATGAATGTAATGTCCAACTTGTTTAACCAGAGATAAGAACATAAAATGCTGGAAATACTCAGAATATCTGACACATTAGTGGATTGAGAAACAAAGTTAAATTTTCAGGTCTGTGCACTGACAGTGGAGTTCTGAGAAAAGGTCATAGACCTGAAATGTAAACTCAGTTTCTCTCTCCATATATACAACCAGGCCTGCTGATAATCCCAGCATTTTCTGTTTTTGTTTCAGATTTACAGCACCCACTTTTCTCTATTTGGAACTCCCTCCCTACCAGCACTGTGGGTGTACATACATGACATGGTCTGCAACAGTTCAATAAGGCAGCTCACCACTGCCTCAAAGGTAATTAAGGGTGGGCAACAATTGCTGTCCTAGCTAGCAATGCCCACAAGCCATGAATGAATAATTAAAAAATGGTTGAGAATTTAGAACTCATTTCTGCAATGGTTTGAGATCCCACCATGAAAAGGTCATTCAATAGGTGAAAATGGAAATGGATTCACTCGATCATCGTATTTGCTGACATAACAGCAACAGTCACGCCTGAGGGAGATTATTCAGACACTTCATGTGTTCAAAGGAATTCACTTAGTCTGCCCAGCTGTTAATAACCTTACTTTAAATGTTCAAAACATTTCATCCACAATCGGAACGTTCTTACTGACAAGTTGGAGTTGAAATGTTGTTTGTATAGGGGGAGAAAAATCACTTTTTCACCCCAGCTGCTGAGACTCCAGTGAGTTCAAATCCAATTGTACGGGATTGCTCTGCTGTTAATGGCATCCAGGATGGAACTGTGGTGGAGAGCCCGTGTATTTTTTTGCCGCATTTATGCCGGCTTTAATAATTTTATATCTTGACCCCATGGCTCCAATCGTATTTGGATCACAAAATATAATATTTTCTTCAAAAATTAAACCACTCAATGGCAGGGTGCTTACCCAGCATTCACAGCGGGGCTGAATGTGCCCTATCTTCATGACAGGAGTGCCTTGTGCAGTCGCAGAACCGGGCTGTGGTTCAAGCATGCGCCTTAATGGCTCTAACTGGAGCATGTGCAGTATGAGCTGTACCAAGAGCTGAGAAATGGCGAGTGAATGGAGCCGGTGGCCGGGGAGGTTTCACAAACACCCAGTGGAGGTTTTAACCCCAGCAGATTATCACATTGAAAACTGAAATTGTTTCAGAGGTGAGTACTTTTGACCATTCACCTGCAATTTAGAGCTTTTTGTGCAATGCTCTGTGATCTAACAATGGGTGTATTTTAATTCTGTTCAGTATTTTACTGTTATTTCTGCTGACTGTGTCTCAGTGAGGTTCCCACCGCTGTCCATCCCCTGACCATGTGCTGCTGGCTTTCCAGCTTCATCTTCCCACAGCATCTTTCACAATCAAGAATTGTTTTTCCTGCACTATAGTCCATTTCTCTTCTGCTTCTGCACTTATATTGACAATCAGATTTTGCATCATTTTTATTCCCCGTAATTCATTCTACAACATTAATCCTGTTTCTCTCTCCACAGATGCTGCCAGACCTGCTGAGTTTTTTTAAACACTTCCTGTTTTATTTCAGATCTCCAGCATCTATAGTATTTTGCTTTCATTGAAGTCAGGATGGTGTGTGACTTGGAGGGGAACTTGGAGGTGATGGTGTTCACATATACCTGCTACCCTTGTCCATCTAGGTGGTGGAAGTTGAGGGCTTAGAAGATCCTGTTAAAGTTCTGGTTGAGTTGTAGGTATATGAAATCCCTCACCTTCACCTCCTTACCCCTCCATCTTTCTCTCTCTGCTCCAATAGAGGTCAGTGTCCTGTGTAGACCCAGATCAGGTGGTCGGTTCCTTCCCTGAAGAACATTAGTGGACCAGTTGGGTTTTTACAACAATCCAGCAGCTTTCACAGTCATGTTTTCCTGGTGCCAGCCCCACAAATTACCAGGTTCATTCAGCTCAATTTCACAACCTGCCTTTGTCTTTTCACTCCCTTTATTCTGTTTTAAATCAATTTCACAGGGTATTAGAAGGTGATGATTTGCAAACATCAAACTAAACATCACATCAGGATCTGACAGTCGCCCAATTTATCGTACCCTAAATATCATCGGATTTTGAACGTGGAAGGAGAAAGCAGCTTTCACAGTGGGGAGACACTGTACACGTGTTCTGTCTGTGGACGAGGCTTCAGTCAATCATCTGGCCTGTCAGAACATAAATGCAGTCACATCAGGGAGAAACCACGGAAATGTGGGGGCGATGGTAAAAGATTTGGTTACCCATTCTAGATGGAATTTCATCGGGGCACTCACACTGGGGAGAGGCCATTTACCTGCTCCGACTGTGGGAAGGGATTCACTACCTCGTCACACCTTCTCACACACCAGTGAATTCACACTGGGGAGAGGCCGTTCACCTGCTCCAAGTGTGGGAAGGGATTTGCTCATTCATTCAACCTGTTATGACACCAGCGAGTTCACACTGACGAGAGACCTTTTAAATGCCTGAACTGCGGGAAGTGCTATAAAGGTTCCCAGGACCTTGCGTCCCATCAGCGTGTTCACACCAACGAGAGACCATTCAGCTGCTCTCACTGTGCATCTGGTTTCAAGCAATCGTCTGACCTCACTAAACACCAGCGAGTTCACACTGGGGAGAGGCCGTTCACCTGCTCCAGGTGTGGGAAGGGATTTTCTCACTCCTCCAACCTGCGAAGACACCAGCAAGTTCACACTGAGGAGAGACCTTTTCAAAGCCCAGACTGGGAAGTGCTATAAAAGTTCTGGGGAACGGATGTCCCATCAACATGTTCACACTGATGAGAGACCATTCAGGTGCTCTCATTGTGGGACTGGGTTCAGGCAATCATCCACCCTGATGAGACACCAGCGAGTTCACACTGGGGAGAGGCTGTTCACCTGCTCCAGGTGTGGGAAGGGATTTGTTCACTCCTCCAATCTGCTAACACACCAGCGAGTTCACACTAGGGAGAGACTTTTTAAATGCTCGGATTGCGGGAAGTGCTATAAAATTTCCCAAGAACTTGCGTCCCATCAACGTGTTCACACTGAGGAGAGACCGTTCAGGTGCTCTCACTGTGGGACTGGGTTCAGGCGATCAGCTGACCTCACTGTACATCAGTGCACTCACACTGGGGAGAGACCGTTCACCTGCTTCGAGTGTGGGAAGGGATTCACTACCTCATCCCACGTGCTAACAAACCAGCGAATTCACACCGGAGAGAGGCCATTCACCTGCTTTGAATGTGGGAAGAGATTCACTCAGACATCCCACCTGCTGACACATCAGCGAGTTCACACTGGGGAGAGGCCATTTATCTGCTCTGAGTGTGGGAAGGGATTCACTACCTCATCACAATTGCTGACACACCGGCACACTCACAATGGGGAGAGGCCATTTACCTGCTCCGAGTGCAGGAATGGATTTACTTGTTTATCCCACATGCTGACGCACCAGCGAATTCACACTGGGGAGAGGCCGTTCATCTGCTCCAAATGTGGGAAGAGATTTTCTCACTCATCCAACCTGCTGAGACACCAGCGAGTTCACACTGACAAGTGACTTTTTAAATGCCCAGACTGTGAGAAGTGCTATAAAAGATCCGAGGAATTAATGTCCCATCAACGTGTTCACACTGATGAGAGACTGTTCAGGAGCTCTCACTGTGGGACTGGGTTCAGGCGATCATCAGATCTCATTGCACACCAGCGAGTTCACACTGGGGAGAGATCGTTCACCTGTTGTGTGTGGGAATAAATTTGGTCGTTTATTCACTTGGCTGAGTCACCAGCAAGTTCAGAAGTAACGACAGTGATTAAATTTTGCTGTTAATCGCATCCAGGACTGAACCATCTTCCATTGGGGTCCGTTTCTGCTGACGTAAATAAACTCCAGCCCAGTTATAATATTCTGGACAAAAGTCAAATACATCAGTTTTGTGTTAAACATAGCGTGTTCACTCTTTTTAATATCTCTAACACAATTTAGTTCTTTTGAAGGGCTCTCACTCTCCCCTGTCTCCTCCATCCTCAGCTCCAACAAAAAAGTGTGAGGAGCTCACGGAGCTTCTTTGTCTCTAAGACTGAGACAATCTGATCAGCTGCCTCTGCTGCTTCCCTCTCTTCCCCA
The DNA here is from genome assembly GCF_017639515.1 of Carcharodon carcharias. Lineage (NCBI taxonomy): Eukaryota > Metazoa > Chordata > Chondrichthyes > Lamniformes > Lamnidae > Carcharodon > Carcharodon carcharias. Next base: position 16,786,153 of record NC_054493.1, read on the forward strand.
AACCCATCGGGCCAAACTGCCTCTGAAGCTGCCCCTTCTCCAAGCCCTGAATCTGCATCTTTCTCCACCTTTTCCCTATTGACCCTCAGGCCCTCTCAGAGCTCATCTTGTCCATGAGACCCATCTCTTCCCTCAATCCTATTCCCACTAAACAGCTGAACACCCGGCTTGCCCATGTTCACTGATGTTGTTCACAGTTCCCTTTTCTCGGATACGGGGAACAAAAGAACATAAAAAACAGGAGCAGGAGGAGGCCATTCAACCCATTGAGCCTGCTCTGCCATTCAATAAGATCTGATATGATTGTGGCCTTAATTCCACTTTCCCACCTACCTACATAATAACCCTTGACTCCCTTGAAGATCGAAACTTTCTCTAACTCAGCCTTGAATCTATTCGATGACCCAGCCCCCACTGCTCCCTGTGGAAGAGAATTCCAAAACTAACAACCCTCTGAGAGGAGAAATTCCTCATATCCTCCTCATATTTTCCTCTCATCAACAGGCAAATGCTGTTCAGATGAACACACCTGTGATTGGACAAGAGCCACATGATTGTGTAGTGAAATGTACATGGACAGTTCTGATTGGTAGCCTCAGGGGAGTGAATTGGGGGGAGCTTCCAGCATAAGAACAGTCCTCTCAAGGGGTTTGGTGAAGTGGAGAAAATAACAAAGGGAAGATGACAAAGAAATAAGAAAGAAGCAAGAAAGCTGGAAACTCCACACGAAAACCAGAAGCTACAGGGAAAGAAGTGCACTCTGCTGTCCAGATACGACACGGGAAGTATAGAGCTCACATTATTCTGTAAATCACTGTCTGAATTTTTTCTTTAGTCTAGAAGTTTGTCCTGTCTTTCTCTTAATAAAGCTGCTCAATAACTGAACTATATTTTCAGGTCCGATCCTGTTGTAAGTAAGGAGTTCAATCCCTACAACCCATAAGTTCACATCAAGGAGATTCTATCCATCTGCTTCATATGTGGGAAAGGATTCACTTGCGTGTCCAGCCTCACTGCCCATCAAGTTGTTCACTCTGATAAGAGACCTTTTAATTGTTCTCACTTGTGTGAAGAATTTTAAAAGCTCTAAAGATCTGATGAAATACCAACTCACACACACTGAAGTGAAACCATTCACCTGCACTGAGTGTGGGAAGAGATTCACTCAGTCATTCAACCTGTTGACACACCAACCATCTTGCCAATGGAAATAATTTCTCCCTATGTAAACAAAAACTCCTAAAAATAAATATTACCACACGTCTATTAAATCAGTCCTTAACCTTCCCCACTGTAAAGAGAACAACACCAGCTTCTTCAGTCTCTCCACAACTGAAACCCCTCATATCTGATACTATTCAGGTCAATTTTCTCTGCACTCTCTCCAAGGCCTTGACATCTTTCCCAAAGTGTGGTGCTCAGAATTGAGCACAAGATTTCAGATGAGGATTAATTGTGATTTATAAAGATTCAGTATAATTGTCTTGCTTTTCCACTCCATACCTCCATTAGGAAACCAAGGGCTCCATTAGACTTTTATAAATAATTTGATCAACCTGTCCTGATAGATTCGAAGGTTTGTGTCTATACACTCCCAGGTCACTCTGTTCTTGCACTCTGTTTAAAATTGTACCATTTACTTTATTCTGTCTCTCCTCATTCTTCCTTCCAAAATGCATCATTGACTGTGAATCGCGTTGTAATGTTCTGAGGATGTGGAAGGTGCTAAATGGACACAAGAATTTTCTTTCCCTTTGACGGATTATTTAAAATTGTAGATTTTGCTTCAATGAATATTAATCCAATTTAATCTACGTTAACTATTTTGCTGCAGAAACAATTTCACCTGGAAGTCAGCAAATCTTACTTTGCACAAACTGCCTGTCACGAAACAGTGACATGGTGAATTTATATAACACGATTAATGTAATAAAACATCCTGAGGTGCTTCAGAGAAGTTTCAGGAAGAAAATGTTGATACCGAGTCACAGGGCGATATTTGAGTTGATGTCTGAAACCTTGATTGGAGAGGCAGATTTTAACAAGTATCTTTCATCAGGAAAGAGAGGTGGAGGGGTTCAGGGAGGGAATTTCAAAGTTTCATGACTGGACACGGCCAAGAATGGTGGAGCGATTAAAATCAGGGAGACTAAAGAGGCCAGAATGGGAGAAGTGCAGATATATCAGTGGGTGTGTGACTGGAGATGACAGACACAGGGAGGGACAAGGCCAGGGAAGGGTTTCTAAACAGAATGTAAATTTCAAAGTCTTGGTATTGCTTGACCATGAGCCAATGTACTGAGCATATGGGTGATGGGTGAACGGAACTTGGTGTGACAAAGCACATGGGCAGCAGAGTTTTGCACGATCTCGGATTTCCAGGTGGGGTGGGGTGAATGTGAGAGGTTGGTCAGGAGAGTATTGGAATCGTCGAGTCTAAAGGTAACACAGGTGTGGATGAGGGTTTCAACAGCAGATGAGCTGGGGGTGGGGCAGAGACAGGCAACGTTATGGAGATTGAAATATCTGGTATTAGTGATGGTGTGGATATGTGGTCAGAAACTCATCTGACACCAAGATTGTGAAGAGTGTGGTTCAGCCTCAGACAGTTCCCAGGGAGAGGGATGGACTCAGTAGTTAGGGAACGGAATTTGTAGTGGTGACCGAAGACAGAGGAAATTTCTGCTCAGTGAGGTAGAGCTGGGCGTTGTCAGTGTCCACGTGAAAACTAACATGGTGCTTTTGGCTGATGTCACCTAGTGGCAGCATGTAAATGAGAAATAGGAGGGGCCAAGGATAGATCCTTGGGGGACATCAAGTTTGGAGAAAAAGAGGTTGGAGATGGGGCAGCAGTTTGCAAGGACAGTGGGGCCAAGGGTGGTTTTTTTTTCAGGAAGGATGAGGATGGTGTATTTAAAGATGAGAGGGACAAAACCAGAAGAGAGAGAGAGAGAGAGTTGTTCCCCAGCAACATGGGGAAGATGGATGGTCAGCAGGTTAGTGGAAATGGCATCATGGACAAGACGCAGTCTGACAGGGATTGACAGGCAATAGAAGAGAAACTGGAGAAAGATGTGAGTTCAGGGCTCAGACAAAAGGGAACTTTAGACACAGTTTGGTCCGGTGGGCTAGTGAAAGGGAGGGAACCAGCAGAGGCAGCTGATCCAATTTTCTCAATCTTAGTGACAAAGAAGCTCCATGAGCTCCTCACACTTGTTGTTGGTGAGGATGGAGGAGACAGGGAAGAGGGAGAGCACTTCAAAAGGAACTAACTTATGTCAGGGATATCAACAAAATTCAACAGACCGTATATTTAACAAAAAGCTGATTTATTTTACTTTTATCCAGAATAATACATGTAATTGGGCTGGAATTTGCTAACATCAGCAGAAAAAGACCCCAATGAACATGGCTGCATCCTGGATGTGATTAACAGCAAAATCCAACTCCTGCAGTCACTTGTGAACTCGCTGGTGACTCAGCAGGTTGGATTTCTGAGTGAATCTCTTCTCACACTCGGAGCAGGTGAATGGCCTCTCCCCAGTGTGAATACGCTCATGTACAGTGAGTTGAGATGATCGTTTGAACCCAGTCCCACAGTGAGAGCACCTGAATGGTCTCTCATCAGTGTGGATACGTTGATGGCACATCAGATCGCTGGAATTTTTAAAGCACTTCTCACAGTCTGTGCATTTAAAAGGTTTCTCCTCAGTGTGAACACGTTGATGGGACATCAAATTGCTGTAACTTTTGCAGCACTTCTCACAGTCTGGGCATTTAAAAGGTCTCTCATTAGCGTGAACTTGCTGGTGAGCCATGAGGTGGGATGACCGAGTAAATCCCTTCCCACACTCAGTGCAGGTGAACGGTCTCTCCCCAGTGTGAATTCGCTGGTGTTCAGTGAGCTGAGATGGCCACCTGAACCCAGTCCCGCAGTGAGAGCACCTGAAAGGTCTCTCATCAGTGTGAACACGTTGATGAAACATCAGTTCCCTGGAACCTTTATAGCATTTCCCACAGTCTGGGCATTTAAAAGGTCTCTCCTCACTGTGAACACGTTGATGGAACATCAGTTCCTTTAAACTTTTATAGTACTTCCTGCAGTCTGGACATTTAAAAGGTCTTTCCTCAGTGTGAACACGCTGGTGTGTTTGCAGGGTGGATAACTGACTGAATCCCTTTCCACACTTGGAGCAAGTGAACGGTCTCTCCCCAGTGTGAACTCGCTGGTGTCTCAGCAGGTTGAAAGACTGAGTGAATCCCATCCCACATTTGCAGCAGGTGAAGGGCCTTTCCTCAGTGTGAACTCGCTGATGTGTCAGCAGGGTGGATAACTGAGTGAATCTCTTCCCACATACAGAGCAAACTAATGGCCTCTCCTTGCTGTGGCTGCATTGGTGAATTTCCGGTTCAGACGGGTAGTTGAATCTTTCCTCACAGTCTCCACATTTCCCCGATTCTTCCCCACTGGAACTGCACTTGTGTCTCGACAGGCCAGATGATTGGCGGAAGCCTCGTCCACACACAGAACACGTGTACAGTTTCTCCCCACTGTGAACGGGGCTTTCTCCTTCCATGTTCAAAATCCAATGATATTCAGGTTACAATAAATTGGGCGACTCTGTCAGATCCTGATTTGTTGTTTCGTTTCAAAAATGCTCCCCTTCTAATCCCCTGTGAAACTGATTTAAAACAGACAAAAGGGAGTGAGAGAGAACCCACAAAAACAGAAGGGCAGGTTGTGAAATTGAGCTGAATGAATCTGGTAATTTATGGGCTGGCACCAGGGAAAAGTGACCATGAAAATTGCTGGATTGTCATAAAAACCCAACAGGTTCACTAATGTCCTTCAGGGAAGGGAACCTGCCTCCTGGTCTGGGCCTACACAAGACTCTGGCCTCTGTATGCAGAGACAGAGAGAGAGATACAGAAAGAGAAAAACCCTCAACTTCCACCACCTAGAAGGACCAGGGTAGCAGGTGTATGTGAACACCATCACCTCTGAATTCCCCTGCAACTCAGAGACCATCCTAACTGCCTGACAACCAGTGCTGGATGAGGAAAAATTTCCTTTAATTAAATATTGGGAATTTAAAAGCCATAGTCTTCAGCCTCCACAACAAATTTCACATCCTAGCCACCGACTCCATCTGTCTCCCTGGCAACTGTCAGGGGTTGAACCAGAGTATTCACAACCTCAGTAACATGCTTCATCCCAAACTGAGCTTCCGACCACATATCCACATCATCACCAAGACCTTCCATTTCCACCTCAGTAATATCGCCCCACTGCACCCAAGTCTCAGCTCATCTGCTTCTGAAACTCTTGTCCATTCCTTTCTTACCTCTAGATTTAACTATCCAAACACATTCCTGACCAACCTCCGACATTCAAGCTCTCTGTAATCTTGAGGTCATCCAAAACTCTGCTGCCCGTGTGCTTGCCCACAGCAGGTCTTGTTCACCCATCGCCCCTGTGCTCGCTGACCTAAGAGGCTCCAATTTAAGAAGCACCAAAATTTAAAAATTGTCCTCCTGGTTTTCAAATACCTCCAGGCCTCTTCCCTTCCCTATCTCTGTAATCTCCTCCAGCTACAACCCTCTGAGATCTTTGCACTTACCTAATTCCTGCCTCTTGAACATTCGCAATTTTAATTGCTCTGCCATTGGTGGCTGTTCTTTCAGTTGCCTAAACTCCAGGCTCTGGAATTTCCTTCTTAAACCTCTCCATCTCTCTACCTCACTTTCCTCCTTCATGATACACCTTAAAACCCAGCTCTTTGGCCAAGCTTTTGGTCACCTGCCCTAATATCTCCTCATGTGGCTCAGTGTCAAATGCTGCTTTGTAACATCTCTGTGAAAAGCTGGAGAACATTGTATTGATGTGGACATATATCACTGTTCCTTCATCATCACTGGGTGAATAACCTGTAACTCCTTACCCAAAAGCATTGTTGGAGCAGCTTCACCACACGGACTGCAGCGGTTCAAGAAGGTCAAACATCATCTTCTCCACAGGTAACTAGGGATGAGTGATATCTGCTGCTAGTCTTGTTAGTGACGCCCAAATCCCAAGGATATTTTAAAAATATGTATAAGTAAAATAGATTAAAAAAACATTTACAGGAACACCTAATCCTAAAATGATCCCTTTTTACATTGTACAGACAGTGTCCGTTTAACAACCTGATCTCCCCTAGAATCTACCTCCCTTGACATTGGAAATTGCCGAGCCTGACTGGGTTCCATCGTCTCGGGGTTAATCCCAGCAGCTTCTCCTCCATCTCCCCTCCAGCTCAAACTGATGCAACAAAGGCTTTCAAAGGAATTGGACAAGACCCTGGAGAGATTAAAAAAAATACTGCCGGGCTATGAGGAAAGGGCAGGGGAGTGGGACTCACTGATTTTCACTTGCAGAGAGCCACCATGGGCAGGACGGGCTAAGTGGCCTCTGACTGTATTGTAATCATTCTGCGACTGCATGGAAACAATGCTACACAGGAGGCCAGGGATCAACCTCTGCAACCATCTGACATAAACCGACTCTCAGTTGGTTCATCTCTGTTTATAGACTCAATTCTGTGAGAAACGACTGCAATAAAACAAAAGCAAAATACTGCAGCTGTTGGAAATCTGAAATAAAAAGAGAAAATGCTGGAAACACTCAGCATGTCAGGCAGTAACTGTGGAAAGAGAAAGAGAGTTGACGTTTCAGGATGTGCAGGATGAATTATGGAGAGTAAAAATGGTGCAATAAAAATGATCGATATAAGCACAGAAGCAGAAGAGAAATGGACTATAGTGCCGGAAAATCAATTCCTGACTATGGAAGATAAAACAGCAGTGAATAGGCCACGGGATGGACAGCAGTGGAAACCTCATTTAGACAGTTTGTGGAAATAACAGTAAAATACCAAACGTGGTTAAAATACACCCATGATTAAAGGCAGAGGAAGTTAAACAGTGGCAGAGAGGTGATCAGGGAGGGCAGAGATGAAACAGAACAATGGATGGACATGAATTCAGATCCACAGTAATGGATCCACACCAGCCCCAAAGCTATGGAACCACAGCACAGCACGAAAAGCTCTAAATTGTAGATGGATGCTCAATAACACTCACCCCTGAAACAATTTCACTGTTTTTAAATTTAAAATCTCCTGCTGGAGTCTGCAACCGTAAAGTTACCAGAAGTGCTGAAGTCAGAGAAAGGTCTCACAGTCTTCATATCTTCTAACTCCCTGTAAAAGGAGGTTACAAAAGTCATAAGTGCCAGTTGAGGTTAGAAATTCAGAAGAGACAAACATTTCTCTTGATTTGAGTTTGCTGTGTGTAAATCATCCACTTCTAACCCCCTTTAAAAGGAGTTTCCAAAACCCAGGATAGAATTCACAACATTCTCTCCTCCTGCCTGCTGATCCAAGATAACTTGAGCAGGGACATAGTTGCATTGAAGCAGTTCAGAGAAAGTTCACTGAGCTGATTCTAGGAATGAGGATGTTTGTGTCATGAGGAAAGGTTGAGCAGATTGGGCCCATACACATTGGAGTTCAAAAGAATGAGAGGTGATCTTATTGAAACATGTAAGATTCTGAAAATGCAGGAAAAATTCAGCTCTGAAGAAGGGTCAAACAGACTCGAAACATTAACTCTGTTTCTCTCTCCACAGATGCTCTCAGACCTCCTGAGATTTTCCAGCATTTTCTGTCTTTATTTCAGATTTCCAACATCAGCAGTACTTTGCTTTTAATTATGTAAGATTCTGAGGTAGCTTAACGGGTTGATGCCGAGAGGATGGTTCCCCTCATAGAGGAATCTAGAACTAGGAGGCTCAGTTAAAAAATAAATTGACTCTCATTTGGCACTGAGAGAAAGAGAAATTTCTTCTCTCTGAGGGTCATTAGTCTTTGGAATTCTCTTTTCCAGTGAGCAGTGGAGGCTGAGACATTGAATATATTCAAGGCTGAGTTCAACAGATTTTTGATCCATAGGGGAGTCAAAGGTTTGGGAGGGGTTGATTGCAGGAAAGTGAAGGCCACAGTCAGATCAGGCATGATCTTATTAAGTGGGGAACCAAAATTGATGGGCCAAATGGCCTGCTCCTAATTCTGATGTTCTTGTTTTTGTGTTCTTCAGAAGGCCACACATGCGCCCTACAGCACATTGTCCATCTGTTAACCTGGACCTGTCACCAGCTCCTGTGTGTGGAGTGAGAGTAAAACCAATGAGTCGCCGATTTTCTCTCCCGGTCACTGGAACCCTGAAGTCACGCCCACTCCGTTACATCACCAAGATGGTCACACAAAAGAATCCTGAGGGACAGAATATATTTGCACTTGGAGAGACACGGATTAATCAGGGATAGTCGGCATAGATTTGTTAAAGGAAGATCATGTTTGACAAATTTGATCAATTTTTTTGAGGAGGTAACCAGGAATGTTGATGAGGGCAATGCATTTTATGTGGTCTGCAAGGGCTTTAGCAAGGCTATTGATAAGGTCCCTCATGGCAGACTGGTCAAGAAAGTAAGAGCCCATGGGATCCAAGGCAATGTGGCATGCTGGATCCAAAATTGGCTGAGAGGCAGGAAGCAGAGGGATGTTTCTGTGTCTGTTTCCAGTGGGGTTCCGCAGGGCTCGGTGCTAGGGCTCTTGCTGTTTGTGGTATACATAAATGATTTGGACATAAATGTAGGGGGTATGATCAAGAAATTCACGGATGACACGAAAATAGGTAGGGTGGAAAATATTGAGGAGGATAGCTGTAAACTGCAGGAGGATATCAATGGACTGGTTAGGTGGGCAAATGGAAGTCAGCCCAGAAAAGTGTGAGGTAATGCACTTGGGGAGGGCTAACAAGGCAAGGGATTATACTATGACTGGTATGACCATGGAAGATCAGAGGGACCTTGGTGTGCATATCCACAGATTCCTGAAGGTAGCAGGATAAGTAGGTAAGGTGGCTAAGAATGCATATGGGATACTTGTCTTTACTAGCCAAGGAATAGAATACAAGAGCAGGGAGGTTATGCTGGAACTGTATAAAACGCTAGTTAGACTACAGCTGGAGTACTGTGAACAGTTCTGGTCACCACATTATAGGAAGGATGTGATTGCACTGGAGAGGGTGGAGAGATTTACCAGGATGCTGCCTGGGCTGAAAGTTCTGAGTTATGAGGAAAGATTGGATAGGCTGGGGTTGTTTTCCTTGGAGCAGCAAAAGTTGAGAGGGGACCTAAAAGAGGTGTACAAGATTATGAGGGGCACAGATACAGTGGATAGGAAGTCACTTTTTTCATTAGTGGAGGGGTCAATAACCAGGGGGGCATAGATTTAAGGTAAGAGGTAGAAGGCTAAGAGGGGGAGTTGAGGAGAAATGTTTTTACCCAGAGGATGGTGGGAGTCTTGAACTTAGTGCCTGAAAGGATGATTGAGTTAGAAACTCTCGTAACATTTAAGAAGTAATTAGATATTCACTTGCGTCGCCATAGCCTCCAGAGCTATGGGCCAAGAGCTGGAAAATGGGATGCATGACGTCAGATCTTTGTTGACCAGCACAGATGCGATGGGCCGAATGTGTTGTAAATGTCGATGAGTCTGGGGTGGCGTACGCGCATTGCTGCCTCTGAAACAAGATGGCAGCTGCTAACCTGGGCCTGTTGCCCGGAAACAAAGTCTCCGAGCTGCAAACGCGGGACCTACAATGTCTTATTTGGGGCTTGAGGCCTACACTGGGTTTTTATGAAGCTTCCCCTCCCTTCCCATTCTCACCTTTGGGCTCCATTCCTCCGTCCGCCCCGCACGCTCTCACCCATTTCCAAAAACCTCTCCGCAATCGCCCGGCTCTGAACAAAGTGGCACTGCGCATGCTCCTGGTAGTTCAGCACCGCGCCTGCGCACTGAGCTCCTGTAGTGTTAATAGAGCACATTCACAGCCGCAGGGGATGTTGGGTACCAGCAGCGCCATTGAAATATACAATACTCGAAAATAATTTTGTTACGCAATTAAGATTTCTAAAAATGATTTAAACTGCTGCTCTCTGGTGGGAGCTTTTAAAACTTTTCTCACTGGTTTCCCTCCCTCTCCTCCCCTGAAGGTGATGACTATAGCTGGGTTTAATGCCACAGTCACTGGTTCCTCGCTCTTCCTGTCTCTATCCCGACACTGAATTTTCACTGTTTTGTAGATAACACAGCACAGATGGCTTTTTGGAAAATCTATCCAATTAATTCCATTTCCCTGCTGGCACTGTCAGAACAATGTCTGTCTGCTGTAGAAATGGAAGAGGTGAATAGAAAAGGTTTTCCGGCTGGGTACCTCTCATACTTGCTGACCCCTGTGGAAATATCGAATGACCAGTGTACTGAGCAGATATTAAGGGTTCACTGAAATAAAAACAAAAGTCTGGAAAAACTCAGCAGGTCTGGTAACACCATTGGAGGGAGTAACAGAGTTAATGTTTCAAGTTCAATACAACTCTTCTTCAGAACAGAACTGGACAATCTTTTGTTCTTTATTCTGATTTTAAAACTGACTGTGCTTTGTTTATTATAACCACTACCATTTTCTTTGCCTTTCGTTCAATCACACCATTGTTATTTAGTTTCTCCCGACTTCCTCGTCTTCTCTTTTGTTCTACCTGACCCTCCCCACACACTTTCAATGCCATAAAACCCATCTGATTTCTCCCTCTCTTCAGTTCTGAAGAAAGTAATATTGCACTTGAAACATTAGCTCTGTTTCTTTTTCCACATCAACACCTTTATTTCAGATCTCCAGCATCCGCAGCATATTGCTTTTATTTAAGGATTCAGTGGTTAGTCAAGCATAGAGTACCTGGTAGAGTTTAATTCAATAATTCTACATGCCCCCACAGATCACAGTGACATTATTAATAAAGGGTCAAGTGAAGGGAGTATCCCCAGTGCGATAGAGTAGATGAATTATGGAGTTACAAATCAAGGATATTAAAATGCTGTAACCTCACAAATACCAATTGTCTGGGATGTTGCAGTATGAAAGAAACCAACATACTTGTCAGGTGAAAGAGGCCATGTTCAGTGAATGTATTAAATCCACACCACTATCCAATTCCACTGGTGTTTATGTGGATGGGTCTTGGTTTTATGAACAAGGGCTGTATCAGACGGTGCTGCATCTTTGCTTCCCTGTGCAAATGAGAACAATATTTTTACCTCATTCTGGGATGTGGGCATCACTGGCTATATCAGCATTTATTGCCCAGCCCTAATTGCCCTTGAGAAGGCTGTGATGAGCTGCCTTCTTGAACAGCAGCCTATGTAGTGTGGGTACACCCACAGTGCTGTTGCGGGGGGGGGGAGTTCAGCATTTTGACCCAGCGACAGTGAAGGAACGGCAATATATTTCCAAGTCAGGTTGGTGAGTAGCTTGGATGGGAACTTCCAGGTAGTAGTGTTCCCATGTGTCCGCTGTCATTGTCCTTCCAGCTGGCAGATGTTGTAGGTTTGGAAGGAGCTGTCAAAGGAGCCTTGGTGAGTTACTGCAGTGCATCTTATAAGATGATGTCACTGTGGGTCGTTTGAGGAGGGTATGAATGTTTAAGGTAGTGGATGGGGCACCAATCAAGCTCGCTGCTCTGTGATGGATGTTGTTGAGCTTCTTGTATGTTATGAAACTGCACTCATCCAGGCAGGTAGAGAGTATTCCATTACACTCCTCACTTGTGCCTTGTAGATGATGGGGAGGCTTTGGGGAGTGTCATGACATGGCAGGAGATGCTTGCCAGGTGCACCAAATCCACAAGGAAAACTTGGTGACGCTAACACAATCGTTTTGCAATTTGTATTTATTTCAAAAAGATTCATGCACTGTTCAGAAGTAATGAGTTGACTAACACCTTTAGAGACTTAAACTAAATTGAAACATTTATTAACCAAAGAAAAGATTTCAAGCACATACATAAGATTACAGTTACTTAATACTTCAACAAATCTCAAAATTCCTAATTAACCTGACTCCCAACTACACACCCCACTTTAAGGTAACAGTCCAAATAGATTTTAAATTTAAATAGCAAGACAGCAAGTCTACCAAAGCACCTACTCAACTGAATTCGACTGAATTCCAAAGGCTTTTCTCCAAATTTAGTTACTGGACACAGCAGAGTTCTGCAAAAATGGCCGGAGGCTTCTCTAAGGTTGTTTCACATACTCCTCTTAGATCTTACATGGCCCCACAACAAAGCTTTTCATTCCTCTTTACATATATTTCTCACTCTTTAATCTGTAAATTCCACTGTTCTGTATGTCTTTGGAAATTTAGCTTTCCCATAATATAAAAATCAATATGGTCAGTACCTTTTGGAAAAATAAACACACTGCTTGCCCTTGCTTATCTTGCTAGTTGTAAATATCCTATCATCCCTTTGAAACCCAACAACTTGTTCATTTATCTAAAAATGCAAATTTCCTTCACATCTTATATGCTAAGCCCTCGTCTATGTTTACTCATTAGCATTTATAATATCGTTTGTACACCTAACTTCTTTTGATAACTTCAACCTAACAGTCTACATGAATCTAATTAAATCTCACAGACAGAACCATGTACATTCACAACCATAAACCTACTTTACCATAAACCACAATAATATTATGAAAATTATTATAGTTTTGTGACAGGAGCTGCGAAACATGCCACAGAATTCCCAGTGTCAACCTGTTCTTGTTGCCACACTATATATAAATATATATGGCCAGTCCAGTTCAGTTTCTGGTCAATGGTAACCCCCATGATGTTGATGTTGTTCGTGGGGATTTCAGTGATGGTAATGCCATTGAATGTCAAGGGGAGATGATCATTGCCTGGCACTAATGTGAAGCAAAAGTAACTTGCCACCTGTCAGCCCAAGCCTGAATATTGTCCAGTCTGCTGCATATGGACATGGACTGCTTCAGTATCCGAGGAGCCATGAGTGGTGCTGAACATTGTACAACCATCAGTGAACATCCTCACTTCTGACCTTATGATGAAGGGAAGGTCATTGATGAAGCAGCTGAAGATGGTTGGGCTGAGGTCACTTCCCTGAGAAACTCCTGCAGCGAAGACCTGGGGCTGAAACGATTGACCTCCAAAACCACAACCATCTTCCTTTGTAGAAGGGAAAAAACAGATTCCAAATGACATGATTCAGTCCTGGATGTGATTAAAAGCAAAATGAAATCACAGTAGTTACTTGTCAACTCACTGGTGTGTCAGAAGGTGGGAAGACTGAGTGAATCCCTTCCCAGTCTTGGATCAGGCAAAAGGCCTCGCCCCAGTGTGAACTCTCTGGTGTCTCAGCAGGCTGGATGACAGCGTGAATCCCCTCCCACAGTCAGAGCAGGTGAATGGTCTCTCCCCAGTGTGAACTCGCTGGTGTATAAGCAAGGTGGATGACAGAGTGAATCTCCTCCCACAGTCAGAGCAGGTAAATGGTCTCTCCCCACTGTGGACTTGCTGGTGTTTCAGCAGGTCGGATGACAGGGTGAATCCCCTCCCACACTCGGAGCATGTGAATGGTCTCTCCCCAGTGTGAACTCGCTGGTGTGTCAGTAGGTGCGATGACTGAGTGAATCCCTTCCCACACTTGGAGCAGTGGAATGGTCTCTCCCCAGTGTGAATTCGCTGGTGTGTCACTAGGTGGCATGAGTGAGCGAATCTCCTCCCACACTCTGAGCAGATGAATGGTCTTTCCCCAGTGTGAATTCGCTGGTGTGTCAGTAACTGGGATGATGAAGTGAATCCCTTCCCACACTTGGAGCAGTGGAATGGTCTCTCCCCAGTGTGAATTCGCTGGTGTGTCACTAGGTGGCATGAGTGAGCAAATCGCTTCCCACATTCAGAGCAGGTGAATGGTCTCTCCCCAGTGTGAGTGCGCTGATGTGCCAGTAGGTGGGATGACTGAGTGAATCCCTTCCCACACTCTGAGCAGGTGAATGGCCTCTCCCCAGTGTGAGTGCGCTGATGTGCCAGTAGGTGGGAAGACGAAGTGAATCCCTTCCCACACTCGGAGCAGGTGAATGGTTTCTCCCCAGTGTGAACTCGCTGATGTGTCAGCAAAAGAGATGACGCAGTGAATCCCTTCCCACAGTCAGAGCAGGTAAATGGTCTCTCCCCTGTATGAAGTTTCTGGTGTGTCAGTAGGCTGGATGACCAAGTGAATCCCTTACCACATTCAGGGCAGTTGAATGGTTTCTCCCCAGTGTGAACTCGCTGGTGTGTCCGCAGATGGGATGACGCAGTGAATCCCTTCCCACAGTCAGAGCAGGTGAACGGCCTCTCCCCTGTATGAAATTTCTGGTGTGTCAGCAGGTTGGATGCCTGAGTGAATCCCTTACCGCACTCAGGGCAGGTGAATGGTCTCTCCCCAGTGTGTACTCGCTGATGTATCAGCAGGTAGGATGACTGAGTGAATCCCTTTCCACAGTCTCCACATTTCCATGGCTTCTCCCTGTTGTGACAGTGCTTGTGTCTCGACAGGCCAGATGATTGGCTGAAACCTTGTCCACACACAGAACACGTGTATGGTTTCTCCCCACTGTGAATGGTGCTTTTTCCTTCCATGTTCAAATTCTGATGATATTCAGGTGACAACAAATTGAGCAACTCTGTCAGATTCTGACGTGAGATTTAGTTTGAGTTTCCTGCTGCAAATCCTCCACTTCTAATATCCTGTGAAATTGATTGAAAACAGATAAAAAGGGAATGAGAGAGACCCCACAAAAGCACAAAGGCACGTTGTATAATTGAGCTGAATGAATGGGTAATTTGTGGGGCTGGCACGAGGAAAAAGTCACCACAAAAGCTGCTGGATTGTCATCAAAACCCGACTGATTCACTCATGTCCTTCAGGGAAGGGAACCTGCCACCCAGTCTGAGTCTGGGTGTACACAACAGTCTGGAAATGAGGTGAGGAGAGAGGGAGACGTGGGCGAGGGGGTGAAGGAGAGGGATTTTATGTTTACGGCTTGACCAGAACTTTGACAAAATCTCCCAACCCCTCAAACTCAACCATTCAGAAGGACCAAGGTGGTAGGTGCACATGAATATCATCACCTCTAAGTTCCCCTCCAAGTCACACACTATCCTGATTTGTCTGACATCCAGTACTGGATGAGCAGCAAGGTCTTTCATATAAATACTGCAAAAACTTTCCTTTATTTCTTTCATTCATTCATGCGATGTAGCCGTCTCTGGCTCGGCCAACATTTATTAATTGCCCTTGAGAAGGTGGTGGTGAGCTACCTTCTTGAACCGCTGCAGTCCCTGTGGTGTAGGTACACCCACAGTGCTGTTTGGGAGGGAGTTCCAGGATTTTGATCCAGTGGCAGTGAAGGAACAGCGATATATTTTCAAGTCAGGATAGTGAGTGGCATGGAGAGGAACTTCCAGGTGGTGGTGTTCCCATGTATCTGCTGCCCTTGTCCTTCTAGATTTGAAACATGCTGTCTAAAGAGCCTTAGTGAGTTCTAGCAGTGCATTTTGTAGATGGCACACACTGCTGCTACTCTGTGTAAGTGGTGGAGGGAGTGAATGTTTGTGGATGTGAAGCCAATCAAGCGGCTGTTTTGTCCTGGATGGCGTCAAACCTCTTGAGTGTTGTTGGAGCTGCATTCATCCAGGCAAGGGGGAGTATTCCATCACAATCCTGACTTGTGCCTTGTAGATGTTGGACCAGCTTTGGGGAGTCAGAAGGTGAGTTACTTGCTGGAGCATTCCTAGTCTCTGATCTGCTCTTGTAGCCACAGTATTTATATGACTGGTCCAGTTCAGTTTCTGGTCACTGGTGACTGCCAGGATGTTGATAGAGGGGGGTTCAGCAATGGTAATGCTATTGAATGTCAAGGGGAGATTGTTAGATTCTCTTTCGTAGAGATGGTCATTGCCTGGCACTTGTGTGGCATGAATGTTACTTGCCACTTGTCTAAGCCTGGATATCGTCCAGGTCTTAGAACCATTGAAAAGTTACAGCACAGAAGGAGGCCATTTGGCCCATCTTGTCCAAGCCAGCCCAAGGACATCCAGGTGCCCTTTCTAATCCCACCTTCCTGCACCCGACTCATAGCCCTGCAGCTTACAGCACTGAAGGTGCAGATCCAGGTACTTTTTAAAAGAGTTTAGAGTTTCTGGCTCTACCACCAACTTGGGCAGCGAATTCCAGGCACCCACTACCCTCTGCATAAAAAAGTTCTTCCTCATGCCCCCCCTACACCTTCTGCCACCTATCTTGAATCTACGTCGCCTGGTTCTAGAATTCTCCACCAAGGGAAACAATTTTATCCTGTCCACTCGATCTATTTCCCTCATAATTTTGTACACCTCCATCAAGTCACCTCTCAGCCTTCTTTGTTCTGAGGAAAATAACCCCAACCTGTCCAATCTCTCGTTGTAGCTACACTTTTCTAACCCTGGCAACATTCTTGTAAACCTCCTCTGCACTCTCTCCAGAGCTATTACATCCTTCCTGCAATGTGGTGACCAGAACTGCACACAATACTCCAGTTGTGGCCTCATCAGTGTTTTATACAATTCCAATATTATATCCTTACTTTTATATTCTGTAACTCTGCCAGTGGAGAGCATTCCATATGCCTTCTTTACAACCTTGTCCACTTGAACTACTGCCTTCAGGTACCTGTGTACTTGTACGCCAAAATCTCTCACTTCATCTACCCTTCTTAGTATATTCCCATTTACTGTGTAACCCCTGTGACTGTTTGACCTCCCTAAATGTATGACCTCACATTTCTCTATGTTAAAATCCATCTGTCACTTTACCACCCACTCCACCAATCCATCTATATCATTTTGGAGATTTTGGCTACCCAACACTATCCACTACTCGACCGATCTTTGTGTCATCTGCAAATTTCCCAATCGTGCCTCCCACATTCACGTCCAAATCATTAATGTATAACACAAACAGCAAGGGTCCCAACACCGAGCCCTGCGTAACACCACTTGAGATATTCACAAGGGCATCCATCGACCATAACCCTTTGTTTCCTGTTACAAAGCCAACCTTTTATCCAGTTTGCCACATTACCCTCAATCCCATGGGCTTTTGCTTTCCTGACCAATCTGCCACATGGGACCTTGTCAAATGCTTGGCTAAAATCCATGTACACAACATTGACTGCACGACCTTCATCAACCCTTCTTGTCACTTCCTCAAAGAATTCAATCAAATTTGAGAAGCAAGACCTTCCTCCATCAAATCCATGCTGATCATCCCTGATTAGTCTTGCTGCATTTGGACGTGGTCTGCTTCATTAACTGAGGAGTTGCGAATGGTGAACATTGTGCAATCATCAGCGAAAATGCCCACATCTGACCTTACGATGGAAAGAAGGTCATTGATGAAGCAGCTGAAGATGGTTGGGCCTAGGACACTACCCTGAGGAACTCCTGCAGTGATGTCCTGGAACTCAGATGATTGACCTCCAACAACCATAATTTTCTTTTGTGCTAGCTATGACTCCAACCAGTGGAGAGTTTCCCCCCTGATTCCCATTGACCTCCAGTTTTGCTAGGGCTCCTTGATGCCACACTCAGTCAAATGCTGCCTTGATGTCAAGGGCAGTCACTCTCACCCCACCTCTGGAGTTCAGTTCTTTTGTTCATGTTTGAACCAAAGCTTTAATGAGGTCAGGAGCTGAGTGGCCCTGGTGAAACACAGACTGAGTATCATTGAGCAGGTTATTGCTCTGCCAGTGCTGCTTGATAGCACTGTTGATGAACCCTTCCCTCACTTTACTGATTATCAAGATTAGACTGATGGGTCTGCAATTGGCCAGGTTGGACTTGTCCTTTTTGTGTACAGGACAAATCTAAGCAATTTTCCATGTTGCTGTGTACATGCCAGTGTTGCAGCTGTACTGGAACAGCTTGGCCAGGATCGTGGCAAGTTCTGGAGCACAAGTATTCAGTATGATTGTTGGAGGGCCCATAGCATTTACATTATCCACTGCCTTCAGCCATTTCTTGATAGCACATGGAGTGAATCGAATTGGCTGAAGACTGGCATCTGTGAGGACGGGGACCTCTGGAGGAGGCAGAGCTGGATCACCCACTCGGCACTTGTGGCTAAAGATTGTTGCCCAGCATTGAGGGTGGGGATATTTGTGGAGCATCCACCTCCAGTGATATTTAATTGTCTACCACCATTTACGACTGGATGTGGTAGGACTGAGAGCTTATATATGATCCATTGGTTGTGGAATGGCTTAGCTCTGTCTATTGTTGCTGCTTATGCTGTTTGGCACTCAAGTAGTCCTGTGTTTAGCTTCATTTTTACGTTTGCCTCGTGTTGCTCCTGGTATGCTACCTGCACTCTTGATTGAACCAGGCTTGGTGGTAATGGTAGGGTAGGTGATATGCTGGGCCATGAGGGTACAGACTGTGGTTGAGTACAATTCTGGTTGTCCTGTCTTGAGTTGCTAGTGTTGTGCCACACAACACGATGGAGGGTATCCTCAATGTGAAGGTTGGTCTTAGTCTCCACGAGGGCTATGATTCCTTGAGTATGAGCATGTCAGGCTGTTGCTTAACTCGTCTGTGAGACAGCTCTCCCAATTTTGGCAGCAGATGTTCGTAAGGAGGACTTTGCAAGGTTGACTTTGCAAGGTTGACTTTGCAAGGTTGACTTTGCAAGGTTGACTTTGCAAGGTTGACAGGGCTGAGTTTGCTGTTGCTGCTTCTGGCCTAGGTCAATGCCAGGTGGTCTGTCTGTTTTCATTCCTCATCCAATTTCTGGCAGTTGTTTGATAGAGTCAACCA
This sequence comes from Carcharodon carcharias, assembly GCF_017639515.1. NCBI lineage: Eukaryota > Metazoa > Chordata > Chondrichthyes > Lamniformes > Lamnidae > Carcharodon > Carcharodon carcharias. Next base: position 16,804,954 of record NC_054493.1, read on the forward strand.
CATTGCTGTGGTCTGGAGTCACATGTAGGCCAGTCCAGGTAAGGACAGCAGATTTCCATCCCGAAAGGGCATTAGTGAGCCAGATAGGTTTTTATAACAATTGACAATGGTTTCAAGGTTATCATTAGACTTTTAATTCCACCATCTGCCATGGTGGGATTCGAACCTGGGTCCCTAGGGCATTACCCTGATCTCTGGATTACTTGTCCAGTGATAATACCACTATGCCACCGCCTTCTCTATAACTGAAACCAATGTCTTCAGTCCTTTCTCCACTTGATAGCCACCGACTCCATCCCTCTCCCTAGCAACTGTCTGGGGCTGAACCAGACTGTTCACAACGTCAGTGTCATGTTTCACCCCAAATTGACCTTCCAACCACATATCCACATCATGCGAACATGCAAAGTAGGAACATAAGTAGGCTATTCGGCTCCTCGAGCCTGCTTTGCCATTCAATATAATCATGACTGATTTAGTTGTATTTCAAATTTCACAGTCCTATCTATCCCCAATAATCCTTGATTCCCTCGCCTAACAAAAATCGATCTACGTTAAAAGTAAAATGCTGCAGATGCTGGAAATCTAGAACAAAAACAAAAATACCTGGAAAAGCTCAGCAGGTCTGACAGCATCTGTGGAGAGGGATACAGTTGACGTTTCGAGTCCGTATGACACTTCATCAGAACTAAGACATATAGAAATGAGATGCAATATAAGAAGTGGATGGGACAGGACAGCTCAATAGGGGGCCAGTGATAGGTGGAGGCCAAGGAGAGACTGCCAAAGATGTCATAGACAAAAGGACAAAGGGGTGATGATGGTGGTGATATTAGCTAAAGAATATGCTAAAGGGGACATTAAGAGAAGCAAGCAGGACAAGCCAGTGGCAGATGGCCCTAGTGTGGGTGGGGTGAGGGGGAAGGAATCGAAATGAGCTAAAAGGTGGAGATGAAACAATAGATTGAAATAAATCTGCAAATAGGAGGGAAAATAAAAAATAGATAGTTGTAAAAAAATTATAAATTATTGGAAAAAAGGGGATCGGAAAGGGGGTGGGGATGGAGGACAGAGCTCATGATCTGAAGTTGTTGAACTCAATATTAAGTCCGGAAGACTGTAAAGTGCCTAGTCGGAAGATGAGGTACTGTTCCTCCGGTTTGCGTTGAGCTTCACTGGAACATTGCAGCAGGCCAAGGACGGACATGTGGGCATGAGAGCAGGGTGATGTGTTGAAATGGCAAGCAACAGGGAGGTCTGGGTCATGCTTGCGGACAAGCTGAAGGTCTATCCACCTCTGCCTTAGAAGTATTAAATGAACCTGCTACCACCGACTTCTTAGGCAGAGAGTTCCAGAGTCGCACAACCCTCAGAGAAAAAAATTCTCATCTCTGTCCAAAAAGGTTGACCCCTAATTTTCAAACAATGTCCCGAGTTCTGGATTCACCAACAAGAGGAAATACCCTTTGCACGTCCACCTTGTCAAGACCATTCAGGATCAAGTCACCCCTCACTCTTCTAAACTCCAGTGGAATCAAGCCCAGCCTGACCAATCTTTCCTCATAAGACAACCCACTCATTCCAGGTATCAATTGAGTAAACCTCCTCTGAACCACCTCAAACACATTTATATCCTTCCTTAAATAAGGAGACCAAAAATTGCACACAGTATTTGAGAAGTGGTCGCACCAATGCCTTGTATAACTGAACATAACAACCTTACTCTTATGTTAAATTCCTCTCATAATAAAGAAAAACATTCCATTGGCCTTCTAAATTACTTGATGTACTTGCAAAATAATTTTTTGTGACTCATGCACTAGAACACCTAGATCCCTCAGCACCTCAGAATTCTGCAGTCATTCTCCATTTAAGTAATGCTCTGCTTTTTTATTCTTCCTTCCAAAGTGAACTTCACCTTTTCCCACATTATACTCCATTTGCCAGATCTTTGCCCACCCACTCAACCTATTATATGTGTCTGCAATCTTCTCATGTCATCTTCCCAACATACTTTCCTACCTATCTTTGTGTCACCAGCAAATTTAGCTCCCATGACTTCGCTGCCCTCATCTGAGTTATTGATATAAATTGTAAAATGTTCAGCAGAGACTCCTGCAGGACTCCACTCATCACATCCTGACAATCAGAAAAACACCCATTTCTGCACACACACTGGCTGGATGGCAGAAAACAATCTTCTTTCCATGCTAATATGTTACCCACTACACCATAAGCTTTTATTTTCCACAATAACCTTTGATGTGGCGCCTTATCAAATGCCTTCTGGAAATCCGAGTACAGTATGTCTACAGGCTTCCCTTTATCATCACCATGACCACCCATTTCCACCTCAGTGACATCGTCCAACTCCATCCTTGTCTCAGTTCATCTGCTGTTGAAACCCTCATCTATTCTTTTATTACCTCTAGGTTTAACTATCCTAACAAAATCCTGGCTGGCACAAAATAAATACACATTGTTGCTGTTGTTTTAGACACATATCACTGTTCCTTCATCATCACTGAGTGAAAATCCTGTAACTCCTTATTTCACAGCATTATGGGAGCACCTTCATCACACGGACTGCAAAAATTCAAGATCAAACATCATCATCTCCACAGGTAACAGTGCTGTACAATTCTAGGATTCAACGATTCTTTACAGGCATTTCCTGTTCATCAGCATGTTCTCTTCCTTTTTAAGCACTCCATGCTCAGTCATAATTTCCTTCATTTGCAGACATTTCCTGAAAATCACCATTTTTAGAGACGCTCTCTAACATTTATCACTTTCTCTCCATTTGCAGACGCTTCCTGAACGAGCTGACAATGCGCATGCGCTAGGGCCTCGGCGGACTCACCCCAAAGTCAGACCCGAGCGGGAGAAACCGAAAACCGGGGAGTCGGGGCTAATTTTCACGCTTTCTATTCGCGTCTTAGGTAGAAAATGTTGCTGGTTTTATTTTGGGATCTGGATCCGCACTGGGTCTTTGTAAAAAAAACCTCAATTTTAAACCCCCTCGCTCGAACTCGCTTACCGTCTATCGCCATCGCCTGCGCATGCTCAGATTACAATGCCCGGTATGTGATTGACGGCAACTCGTACCAATAGGAAGACGGGGCGGGGCTGGAGGACCCAGCGGAAGTGGCTGGTCCTCCAACCAGTCGGTATGAATGAGGGGCGGGGCTGAGCCCGGATCTCCCTCATTGGATGAAACTCGGCATCATTTTGAAAGCTGATTTGTCTCAAACTCTAGGAGAAAACAGGACCCTTCTGTTTGTGGCTTTAAACAGATGAAACCCTATGGGTGTGGTGCAAATATTTCAACATTTGTTACTGAAATGGATACATTCAGGACAGACAGCAGGGATTATTTCGGGAAACTACACAGTGTAGCGATTGTTTTCCTTTGAACCCATCCCTTGGAGAACAGTGTGAATTAGTGGAAGAATTCGCAGGCTCCTTAACCCTCCTTCCGTGTCTGGTACCGTTTAATTCCAGCCGATCTGTTGATCCGGCTTCAGCGGGAGAGTTTGATGAGGTCCTACAACTCATAATGGGAGTGTTCAGCCAGACCCGCCGGACACACCTTTCCTGATGTCAACCCAGAATGAGCTGGAAAGCTGTCTCCACTCGCCAGGACTATCTGCAAGAGTGGTTTCTGGCTCAGAGGCGGGAATGTTTCATTTTTATCAACAACCCTAAATCCCTCAAGTTCCATTGAACTGACAGGGCCTCTTCGTTTCTAAATCCACTTCATTGTTTAAATAAAGTTTTGATTTTATGTTTGCAGCTTAATGGTGACACTTACATCATCTAACCACCTACTTCCTTGTGAGAGTGCACAACTACAGTAAGCTGCAGAAGCACTTGTGTATCCTCTACCAAGCCTCTCCTCATCCCCTCAGAATCAAACTATTCCTATCTTTGTCTAGTATTTTCATTATCCTAAAATGAAAGGTCTCTGTTTATTATGCTTAGTTATTGTGAATCTAATAAAGCTGTTCCAATGGTCATTCTAATTCAGTTTGCATTATGTTTAATCTTGGGCTATCATGTCTGCTCCTGTTTCTGCCTCATCTTCATGTTCAGTCTGGTTTCACTGGAATGAGCTTTCTGTGGTCAGAATTCAGTTAAACAACCTGTTCATCTGCATGTATTCTCCCAGTGCCCTGGTGCCTGTGTTAGTTATTCAGTCGTTGTTTAATACTTCGTCAGCAGCCTCTCAATTCAAGGATGACATCTATTCAGCATGGTGAGTTTCTGCCATTGGTCTTCTTGTGACTGAACAGATTGATTCTTGGCCTGCAGATCTTTGGACTCATGGGGCAGGACATCCATGAAGTATTGGGATCTGGAGCACAGCATTTGCTTCCATTTCTTTCCTTCTCTGCTGCTGCTCTGCCTCATCATGAAGATGTTGTGACTCAAAGTGTGATGCAGCTTGATGGAAAAGTTGTCGCCATTCTGAACAATTGGGAGAAAGCTTCTCCAGGTCAATAAGATCAAAGCTGCTGCACTACAAGGTGAGCAGGCTGCAGAAAATTGGTTTGCATTTCATTAAATATTGAAGTTTCAGGGGTGATATGATGCTGGTTTTTAAAATGATCAATGTGCTTGTGAGGGTAGATACAGGGAAACTATTTGCCGTGCTGGGGGATCGAAAACTAGGAGGCAGAATCAAAACAATAGAACCTGGAGTGAAATCAGGAACAACATGTTCAGACAAAGGTGATGGAAATCAGGACCAACCTCCCCAAAAAGCTGTGGATGGTAGGGGTGTGGGGGGTGGGGGGTCAATTGAATTTTTCAAGACATGAATTGATTGAATTATGTTAAGTAACGATAGCAAAGTAATTTGATCAAAGATGGGAAAAGGGTTGTCACATGGCTGTGAGACAGTGTCTTTAATATTTAACAACACAAATGTAAATGTCTTGATAATGTTTCTGCTCAGTTTCAAATCAGGGTCCTTTTGCGTATTTGGTGAACATGATAACAACTACAGCACAGAAACACTGCGCTGCCGAAACCCAATGGACCTGTGCACAATGTTAACCCGTGCAGTCTTGCAGCAGCACCTTGGGTCTTTGTTTGGAAGAAATGGAATTCAGCTGCTATAATCAGTAATGCTGGAATCAGACTGATTTAGCAATGTCATCATAAAATAACACAGCACATTAGGAGACAATTCAGCCCATCGTGTCTTTGTCAGCTTTTTACAAAGAGCTTTCCAATCAGTCCCAATTTCTTTCTCTTTTTCCTGAACCCTGATTTTTCTCTCTTTCAAGTCATTGTCCAATTCCCTTTTGAAAACTCTGAGTGAAGAGAAACAATATTGAAAGAGGTGCCGGAGTTTCTGCAGTGCCCATGCGCACTGTGTGATCATTAACAATGTTTCCCTGACCCAATGACATGAAGAGTTGGACTCGAGATTCTTCTATAGTTTTTGAACAAGAAAAAGTATTTATGCAGCTTTCATTCCAAGCTTTCAAAAGAAGTTTAATCAGACCAAGCATGCCCTCATTTTTCACAGTCACTCTATACAATCTAATTCCCCTTTCTGTACAACCTCGAACAGATGCCTATATAGAAAAGGAGTATCATGGCCAAGCGGTCTAAGGCTCCAGCCTCTTTGGAGACATGGGTATGAAACCCACTGCTGCCAGATTTTCGGACGGTTCATCTTTTCAGTCAATTTAGTCAAATCCTTCCATGTGTGTCCAGGACATGTGCAGTGCTCCATTCTGGCAGAAAGATTGAGGAGAGGCAGCAGAAATTGCAGAGCAGCCAGGAATAGGTGGGGCTGTATATCTTCATTCACTGCTGTAACCATTGTATGCTCTTAGGCACAGAACATTAAAAGGTACATGGTGCTTGTTTACAGAGCTGAGCAGCTAAGGTAATTGGGTTTGAAATCCTTCAGAGTTTTCTGATATAAGTTCAGATCCTGCCAGACTACATTTCTCACTGCTCCTGATTTAAGAATGATTTACAGAATTAATTATCTATTAAATGGACTAAAAGATTTTCCAAATGCTCCTGTGTATTTTTCATTTCCGTTCATCAGCAGGCATTCACCAAATTTGCAGATGGAAATGGAACAAAAATGGAGCCAATTTGGTGACATCTATGCTTTCTGGATGTTTGTCTCCCCTGACACCTCTGTCACTCTCGGTGTCTATGTCTTTGTGTGTTCCTCACAGTGTGTCAATGTGGTTGAGTTCTCTGAGTGGGTAAATGCATTTTTACCATCGCAACCTTGACTCACTTTCATTCTGTATCTTCATGGAAATGGCACAGAGAATAACGGTCGGTTTAAAAGTTGCAAGAGGAGATTGACCTTTCTGTATTCTTTCAGCAGTTGGCTCCATAGCTCTGTGATTAGCACACTGGCCTTGTAAACCAATCTCTGGTTTACGAGGTTAATCCTTGCTGGACCTCCAGTTGAATTTAGCTTCTGCTGAGGTTAGTTGTGCGGAAGAATATAGATTGGCTTTAAGGAGACTTGGACAACAAAGATAGCAGATAAAGCATAATTTCATAATAGGTGAAGGTGTTTGATTTTAAAATTGGTAAAGTGAGTAGTTATGTGATGAACTGAAAAAGCAGGGAGGTTATGTTTCAGTTGTACTGCGCACTGGTGAGACCACGTGTGCAGTAGTGGTCTCCTTCTTTAAGGAAAGATACAACGTTAGAAGTAGTTCAGAGAAGGTTTACGAGACTAATACCAGGAATGAACGGGTTGCCAAAGTAGATTCTTTCTATTCCTACATATATTACTGACATAGTTATGCATTGCAGGTTGGATAAATTAGGCTTGTATCCACTGGAGTTTCAAACAGTAAGAGGTGACTTGATCAAAACCTTTAAGATCCTGAGGGGTCTTGACAGGGTGGATGTGGAGAGGATGTTTCCTCTTGTGGGGGAATCTAGAACTGGGGGTCACTGTTTAAAAATAAGGGGTCAGTCATTTAAGGCAAGAAAGAGGAGGACTTTTTACTCTCTCAGAGAGCCGGGAGTGTTTGTAACTTCTTTCCTCCAAAGGCATTGGAAGCAGAGTCCTTGAATATTTTAAAGGCAGAGCTAGATTTTTGATCAACAAGGGAGTGAAAGGTTATTGGGGATAGGCAGGAGATTACCAGCAGATCAGCCATGATCTTATTGAATGGTGGAACAGGCTTGATGGGTCAAGTGGCCTACTCCTGCTCCTAGTTCATATTTTCACATGTTCTTTGAGTCCAGGCTGTTCACCAACTCAGTGCCCGTATGTCACAAAGTCGAGAATGTTTGAAATTTTCACTGAGCAACGTGTAAACTGACAGTGGATTCACTCAGTGTGATGGTGTGTTCCAGTTCTATATGTGCAATCATAGAATCAATTTCTATTTGTTGCTTTGAATCCAATATTTCTAATGGGTTGGATGTGATGCACATGTTTGATCTAACTTATCTAATTTTCTTTGAAATGAATATTCATAAAACTATTTGTGTGGGAACTTACTGGATAACAGCAGGGCTGACAAAATTTGGACAACATTGTAGCTAAAGGACACAAAGAAGAATTGTGTCAGCAATATAAGTAGAAGCAGGAATAGAGAGAACCTACTTGGCCCTGGATGGTGTCAAACCACCAATGTTCGGGTTGACAGCTGAAGTCACTAAACAAGATGTTACAGAAACATCCTGGTGACCTAGTGGTTAGGATTCGGTGCTCTCATTGCCCAGGTTTGATTCCCGGTCTCGCTGTTGTGCAAAATATCACAACCAGAAACCAATTACTGATTCAAAAAAGTCTATCACCCCCAAAATCTCATCCCCTTCTCACAGCACCTTCCCTGCAATTACAGGAGGTGTAACACCTGCCCCTTTACCTCCTCCTTCCTCACTGTTCAAGGGCCCAAACACTCATTCCAGGTTAAGCAGATATTTATTTGCATTTCTTTCAATTCTGTCTACAGTATTCACTGCCCCCAATGTGGTCTCCTCTACGTTGAGGAGACTAAATGCAGACTGGCTGCCTGCTTTATGGAACACCTTTACATAGTTCTCAAGAATGACCCAGACCTGCCTGTCACTTGCAATTTCAATTCACCATCTCGCTTTCATGTTCACATGTCTGTCTTCAGCCTTCTATAATGTTCCAGTGAAGCCCAGTGCAAGCTGGAGTAACAGCACCTGATCTTCTGATTAGGCATTTTACAGCCTTGAGGGGTCAGCATTAAGTTCAGCAAATTCACACCATGAACTCTGTCATCCATGTTGTATTTTTCCACTTTTCCCACCCATCACCACCAACCCTCCCCTCCACCCCCCAAGAGTCAGTCTGTATCTTGTTCTCAGACAGAGCTGACCCTCTGGGCGGGATTTTCTGGCCCCGCTCGCCGCCATTTATTCTGCGATCAACACCAGCTTTAGTCATGAATACTATCATTATCATTCCCTTTTCCTTTTGTTCCATGACATCTTTGTCATTTATTCTCTCCTGACCTCCAGCATATGCCTGACCTTTTATTTTGCTTCACCTGCTCCCTCCCCTACCCCTTCACCAGCATTAAAACCTTCACATTCCTAGTTCTAAGAAGAGTCACATGGACTCGAAACGTTAACCACGTCCCTGTCTCTACAGGTACTGCCAAACCTTCTGAGTTTTTCCAGCATTTTCTGTTTCTTATGTCAGATTTCCAGCATCTGCAGCAATTTGCTTCTATTATAGATAAAAAAGAATCATATTCAACACAAACATTAACTCTGTTTCTGTCTCCACAGATGGGAGCAGACCTGTCGATAATTTTAGTGCCCTCTGTTTTTATTAGAGCACAAATTACTGGCTTTATCATAACATAAAATACATAGCAAGTTGATGAAATCAGTGAAATGATGGGCAGAGTTAAAGTTTCACATGGATGATATTAGATAGAACTGGAAATGTCTGAGATGGAGAATGGGAGTTAAAAGGTGTAACATGAAAGTGGAAGAATTTGATGTCAGTCAAATCCTTTTCATGGTGAAAGTCTGCCGTGCATTACCTTGTAAGTTTTACAGGAGCTGCAATGATTAGGTTGGTGGGTTTTGGATGTGCAAATTTGCATTTCTACAGCTTTTGGTACTATTTCGCCACACTGTCGGTTTCATATTCCAGCCAAAAGCAATGGTTGTTTTAATTGTCTGAAGAAGTAATTTGTGTTCTATTTGAACATGTCATTTTGTAGGAGGTCTCTGTTGAAAGTGGTCTGGAATGAAAAAACAATGGCAGAAGTAACCTCGATAAATTCCATTTCATGGCATTTTCCATAGTGGTTAGGGTTCTCCACTCTCAGCACCATAACCTAGGCTCGATTGCCAGTCATGGATTAAAGATTTATTGCTCCTACTAAAAAGACATGCTTTAATTCCTGATTGTAAACAAAAAACGCAACAGCTTTTTCAGAATCAGTGGAGTGAGTTGAAGTTTCGCATCAGAAATGGAATGTCACACCTGCAACAGGTCAAGAACAGATGCTGAGCTGGGAAGTGAAAGAAAAAAATAGAGCTGCAAAGCATTTGCTTGGAGATGTTGGTGCAAGGCAGAATATGAGTGGGAATGGCGCCTTGGAAAGGATCAACATTGATCATGGAAACAGCACTGTGCCGATCCACCAGGACATCAGTTCTGGGATGTAATTGGACATTTTACCCTGCATAAGATTGAGGTCATTTGAAACTGCTACCCATATCTAAATTCGCAGCAAGTCCCATTTCCCTATCACCTCTGTGCTTGCTAACATACACTGGCTCCTGGTCAAGCAGTATCTTTAGTTGAAATTCTCCTCCTTGTTTTCAAATCCTTCCATAAACTTGCTCATCCCTATCTCTAATTGCCCAGAATCTCAAAACCTTCTGAGATATCTGTGCTGCACTAATTCTGGCCTCATTCCTAATCACAATTGCACCACTATTAATGACTGTGGTTTCAGTCGCCCAGGCTCCAAGCTCTGGAATTCCCTCCCTTCATCTCTCCGCCTCTCTACCTCACTCTTCTCCATTTAGACACTCCATAAAACTTACCTCTTTGACCAAGCTTTTGGTCATCTGATCCAATATCTTTTAATGCGGGTCAATGTCATATTTTGTCACATAATGCTCCTGTGGGAGGTTTCGCTGTGTTAAAGGCGCTATATAAATATAAGTTGTTGTGGCTGTATTGGTTAAGGAGAGCATTGCAGTGCTGGAGAAAGAGGATGTCCCAGAGGGTTCAAGGGCAGAATCAATTTGGCTAGAGCTAAGGAACAAAACGGGTGCAATTACATTGCTGGGTGTAGTCTATAGACCACCAACTAGTGGGATGGATGTAGAGGAACAGATCTGCAGGGAAATTACAGAGGTGCAAACATCACAGAGTAATTATAAGGGGGACTTTAATAACTCAATATTGATTGGGATACTGTAAACGGCGGAGACGGGAAAGAGTTCCTAGTGTGTTTTCAGGAGAACTTTCTACAGCAGTATGTGTCCAATCCAACAAGCAAGGAGGCACTTCCAGACCTCGTTCTTGGAAATGAGGTGGGCCAAGTAGATCAAGTGTCGGTGGGCGAACATTTAGGAGACAGTGATCATTGTATTATAAGGTTCAGGATGACTGTAGAAAAGGACAATGGGCATAAAAGCAAAATACTGTGAGTACTGGAAATCTGAAATAAAAACACAAAATGCTGGAAAGCCTCAGCACATCTGACATCATCTGGGAAGAGAGAAACAGAGTTAACATTTCGAGTCCATATGGCTCTTCTTCAGAGCTAAGGAGAAGTAGAAATTTGATGAAATTCATACCATTTAAGGGGGTGAAGCTGGAAAGAAGGTGGGAGCTAAGGAGAGACTGACAAAGATGTAATGGACAATAGGCAATCCAGAGTAAGAATAATTAACTGGGGAAAGCCGACTTCAATGGGACAAGAATAGAGCTGAGCCGGATAGACAGGAACCAAAGATTGGCAGGAGAAACTATAACAGAATAATGGGCTACCTTCAAAGAAGAATTGGTTCAGGCAGTCAAGCTATATTCCCTCAAAAGGGAAAGGTAGGGCAAACAAATACAGAGCTCCCTGGATGAAAAATGAGATAGAAATTAAGATTAAAAAGGAAAAAATGTGATTATCACAGGTGTCAGGTACAAAATACAATTGAGAACCAAACAGAATACAGAAGGTTCAGAAGAGAGGTGAAGAAGCAAATAAGAAGCAAAGGAGGATTATGAGACAAGACTCTCAGTCAGGGAATGAAGCTTACAGCAAAATTCAGTTAATGTTGGGAATCTGAAGTAAAGCAGAATACGCTGCAAATACTCAGCAGGCCCAGCATATATGGAGAGAGAAACTGAGTTATATTATGATCCCTGCTGATGTTACTACTGGACAAATCATATATTAGGGTGGAACACGGCTTGAAGATCCCGATTTTTATTTTTTGTTTAGAAAGGTGGAGGACAGCTACTGAACAGAGTCACAGAAGTCAGCTGATGAACTTTTAACAAAAGAATAAAGCATTTATTAAACAAGAAAAGATTAACTATATTACAATACTCCTTCACCCACAACTATATCTTTACAGATATATACAGGTTTGTAAGGATAACACAAGTTACAAAGGCTGTCTTATACTCTAATGTTCACAGTTAGTACACACTCTATGTAAACCAATAGGAGACTTGTGGTCAGGCGCACCACACTCTGAAACCAAGTGACAGATGCCACCCCAAACAGATGCAATGGATCTTTCATCAAACCCCCCTTCCCCAGACACTTATCACACCTTGAGCCAACCGGTCTCAATGAACTCAATCTTTGCTACACTCAAAGAACCTGCATGGAATCTTCTCCCAAATGACATGTTTTCTCGGATGCCTTCCACAAGGTTCCACCTCCAGGGTTTCAAACTCTCCATCTGATGTCCCTTTCCCCTGGATCACCACGTTCATTCAAGCCTTCTTCCACACACTCTCTCTCCGGTTCAGCCAAACCAACAGTTCACCACTGCTTCACATGCCATAGTAAAGAGTTACAGAACTTCAACTGTCTACTTGGATCATCTGACTTTTTGCAAGCCTATTTTGCCTTAAGTCTGCTTCCAGTAGCTTTCTCCCCTTTTAGCTGGGAGCCTTCCTTTCTGCTCCTTGCTTTCACTTGCATTGAACAGGATCTTTTCCAGATTCCTGTCCTTGTCCTTAGACTTAACTGTCCTCTTGGGACCTTTCCTGTTCTACTCCCTGATTTTGGGGACTTTCTTCTTTAGTTTTTGGAACCTGCTCCTGAATGTTCCATCTTCTGAGTCTAGCTTCTCCTGGCACCTGACTTCAACTGAACTCAAACTGATTTCTCTGTGTCTCTCTGTTTGGGCCCTGCTAGGGAACAGCACAGTTTTATCTACCTTGTGTTTGTTTAACTCCCCTTCAAGAGCCGTAAAACCTAATTAAAATGCAGGGATCTTTTAAAGTGAAGCTGAAACTCAAGCTCCACCCTTTCTTAACACACAAATACAGAAATACAAATCAAACTTAAACTTAAAGATAAAACTAATTCCTATCAACCACAAATACAAATACAACTTACTTAAACTTCCTATAGTTCATAACAGTTTAACCCTTGAAAGAAAGAAAACTTCACAACAGTGAATGTGTCTTTACAATGGCCTTACATCGCCAAACACAAACTTAACATCACAAACCTCTAACAATTGCTTATTACATAATATATAAATAAATCTACCATCTATTTTCACAACCACACGTGTTATATTGTACATTTACAAAAATTTAAGTAAAACAAAGTCCATAAATGTAACAAAACTGGCAGAATTTGTCCATCGTGGTATTATCATAACTCAACCCCTGTGTTTCTTTTTTCTCTTATTCCCAGTCTTTAACTCAGCAACGAATGTTTCATTTAAGGCTACAACCCAATCATCCTTTTCATCAGATGTAGGTGTAATTCCATCCTCAAGCTCATTTTCCGAACTCACGTGGTAAATTTCCATTTCGATTTATCTAAGTCAAAATGCCATTTTTGCACATTAACATATCATTTCTTCTTTGATCAAAATCTCTTTTCATCATTTCATGGATGGTGTTGAGATGCCTTTTATGTTTACACAAATGGGTTTCATACTCCTGCTTGGTTTAATCTTTAATTTTTTTATGATCATGTTTCTCCCAATCCCATTTTAAACAGGTCTTTTCCACTTCTCTTTCAGCAGCATTAATTGTTTTCTCCCTTTGGAATTTCATTGTTTGTTCTAACTCTTCAACTCTTTTGCACAATCCATGAACTATATCATGCCACTCCTCAGCAGGCTTTGAATGGTCATTTGCAAATGTCGAACAGCCTGGATTCTGACCTCTGTATCTTGTATATTAGCACTGGCAAGCCCTTGTAAATCAGTGTCTCTAGTGAATGAACTGAAAGGGTCATTTTGAGCTTTAAGTCCTTTTTGTTGATGCTTCTTAGTTTCCAATTCTGCAGGCACTTAAGTTTTTTCTGTCCAGCCCATTACTGAAATTGATATACCAGCAATGTTACTTGAATCAGTTTTTTGTTCAATTGGACCACAATTCAGCAAGAAATGTTTACTCACAGAACAACTTCAGAACGGTGACACTCCATACCACACACTTTCTCCTTCATTTCCTCCAGTTTGCATTGAAGTTCAAGAATCTCATTATTCTTTTCCTGTTGAAGCTCTAACCGTGCATTAGTTTTGGCTTTTAATTCTACATTCAACCAATTATTCTGATTTAACAACAATTCCTTTTCTTGTTGAAGGTATTTTCCATGATACTTCATAAGGACTTCTGATGCTTGAAGATCATCAAGTTTTAACTGAAGATTGACCTTTGTTAAATTTGCTTCTACAAATAAATCATTCAGGCATTTCAAGTTCTCTGCCAAGTGCCCTAGTCTCCATGGCTGATTCTCAATTGTTCTCACTAATTTCGTTTTTCATTAGAAAACTCCTCTTTCATCCGTGAAAGTTGGTTTTCTCCATTAATAAGGTTTTCCTTCCATAATTGCTTCATTTCTGGCCACAGTAATTTTCTGAAGTTTGTTAAGGTCAGCATGATCAACTACCTGCTGCAATACAGTTATCACCACATTACCGTCTCCACTAGCCAAATCCTTACCTAGAACAAAACCTACTCCCTCAATAGCTGATTTAGGAATAATTCCCACTGTAACAATTCCATTTACAAAGTGACTTTACAAGTTGACTTTACACAAAGAAACAGGTTAATAAATTCCATTAATACCTCGTATTGATAGTTCTTCCTTCATAAAACTACCTGGAACACAAATCGTATCATCAGCCACCATCAATGGCTGATCTGCTCCAGTATCCCTAAAAATTTTGATCTATTTATTTATTTTGTTTGAGGAATAAGGGAACACTTCTCCCTTCCAGGCTAAACATCCAGAATCTCTAATAGCCTGCTTTCTTTCACCAGTAATCAAATAAGAATTCTCTGGACTATCCTGAACCATACCCCCCTTTCCTGTGGGTTCTAAGGGCACACTTTTCACCTGGACCACTGCTACAGTTTTAACAACCATTTCCTTTTCTGATGCAACCTTTACTGAGGATTCCTTAATCCTTAGACTGCTCATATGCCCATCGTAAAGAGCTACAGGCCTTCAGCTGTCTCCTTGGATCGTTTTACTTCTCGCAAGGCTATTTTGCTTTAAGTCTGCTTCCTGCAGCTTTCTCCCTTTTAAGCTCGGAGCCCTCCTTTCCACTCCTTGCTTTCAATTCCGCTGAACAGGATCTTTTTCAGATTCCTGTCCTTGTCCTTGACTTAATTGCCCTCTGGTACCTTTCCTGTTCCACTGCTTGGTTTTGCAGATTTTCTTCTTTAGCTTTTGGAACCTGCTCCTGCAGTTCCCACTCCTGTGTCCAGCTGCTCCTGGCACCTGGCTTCAAATGAACTCAAACTGCTTTCGGTTTCTCTGTGTGAGCCTCCCCTTGGCAGACAACAAAAGATTTTTTCTACCTTGTGTATAGCTCCCCTTGTGTTTAGCTCCCCTTCAAGGGCTGTGAAACCTAATTGAAATGCAGGATTCTTTTAAAGTGAAACTGAAACTCAAGCTCCCCCCTTTCTTAACACACAAATACAGAAATACCAATCAAATCTAAGCATAAACTCATTCCTAACACCCACAAATACAAATATATCTCACTTAAACTATCTCTACTTCCTAACAGATGCAGCAGCAAGTAAATGGGGTGGGGTGAAGACAGATGGCGTTACGGAGATTTAAATATCTGGTATTAGTGATGGTGTGGATATGTGGTCAAATCTGACACCAAGATTGTGAACAGTGTTGTTCAGCGTCAGACAGCTCCCAGGGAGAGGGATGGACTCAATACTTAAGGAACAGTATTTATAGTGGTGACTGAAGACAATGGCTTTGGTTTTTCCAATTTATAATTGCAGGAAATTTCTGCTCATCCAGAAATCTGGATGTCAGATAAGCAGTTTGATAATTTAGCTACAATGGAGGAATGGAGAGGGATGGTGTTGAGGTAGAGCTGGGTGTTGGCATTGTACATGTGAAAACTAACACAGCGCTTTTGGATGATGTCACCTAGTGGCAGCTTGTAGATGAGAAATAGGAGAGACCAAGGATAGATCCTTGGGGAACACCAAGAGCATGAACTTTAGAGAGGAAAGGGAGGTTGGAGATGGAGTGGGAGTTTGCAAAGATGATGGGGTCAAAGGTTGATTTTTAGGATGGGCGATGTCAGTGGATTTAAAGGTGAGAGAAACAGTACCAAAAGAGAGAGAGAACTGCTAACAGTATCACCTAAAGCGGGGAAGATGAATGATCAGCAGCTTAGTGAGAATAGGGCAATAGAAGTAAAAGGTCAAGGACAAGATGAGCTCTGAGAGGCCATAACAGGAGACAGGAGCAAAACTGGAAAAATATGTGAGTTCAGGGCTCAGATATGAGGGAACTTTAGAGACAGTTTGTCCCGGTGGGCTAGTGGAAGGGAGGGAAGCAGCAGAGGCAGCTGATTGGATTGTCACAACCTTAGTGACAAAGAAGCTCCATGAGCTCCTCACACTTGTGGTTGGAGATGAGGATGGAGGAGATGAGGAGAGGGAGAGCCCTTCAAAAGGAACTAACTTACGTTTGAGATATTAAGAAGCCTCAACACACTGTATTTAACACAAAGATGATTTATTTTACTTTTATCTTCAATATCAGCAGACACAGACCGCAATGAACATGGTTCAGTCCTGAATGTGATTAGCAGCAAAATCAAATCACTTGTGAACTCACTGGTGTTTCAGAAGTTGGGACATCTGAGTGAATCACCTCCCACACTTGGAGCAAACGAATGGTTTTTCCCCAGTGTGAACTCACTAGCGTGTCAACAGGTGGGATGACCGAGTGAATCCCTTCCCACACTCGAAGCAGGTGAATGGTCTCTCCCCAGTGTGAACTCGCTGGTGCGTCAGCAGGTTGGGTGACTGAGTGAATCCCTTCCCACACTCGAAGCAGGTGAACAGTCTCTCCCTAGTGTGAACTCGCTGGTGTCTCAGCAGTGTGGATGACTGACTGAATCCCTTCCCACACTCAGAGCAGGTGAATGGTCTTTCCCCTGTATGAGTGTGAAAGCACCTGAACGGTCAGTCATCAGTGTGAACACGTTGATGGAACATCAGCTCCTTGGAGCTTTTATAGCACTTCCTACAGTCTGAGCACTTAAAAGGTCTCTTGTCGGTGTGAACTCTTTGATGTGCCATCAGGTCGGATGAATTAATGAATCCCTTTCCACACTCAAGGCAGGTGAATGGCCTCTCCCCAGTGTGAACTCGCTGGTGTGTCAGCAGGTGGGACGGACATGTGAATCCCTTCCCACACTTGGAGCAGATAAATGGCTTCTCCCCAGTGTGAGTTCGCTGTTGTACAGTGAGGTCAAATAAATGCCTGAAACCAGTCCCACAGTGAGAGCACCTGAATAGTCTCCGATCAGTGAGAACTCTTTGGTATGTCAACAGGTTACATGAATGAGTGTCTCCTTTCCCACATTCGGAGCAGATGAATGGCCTCTCCCCGGTGTGACTGTGCAGAAGAGTTTCCAGTTCAGATGGGTGATTGACTTCTTTCCCACAGTCCCCACATTTCCACATTTTCTCCCCATTCTGGCTGCATTTATGTTTCGACAGGTCAGATGATCGGCTGAAGCCTCGTCCACACACAGAACACGTGTATGGTTTCTCTCCGCTACAAACTGAGCTTTTTCCTTCCATGTTCAAAATCCAACGATATTCGGGTTACAATAAATTGGGCGACTCCGTCAGATTCTGAAGTGATATTTGGTTTCAGTTTCCTGACTGAATCCTCTCCTTCTAACATCCTGTGAATTTAATTTAAAACAGAGAAAAGTGAGTGAGAGAGAACCCACTAAAACACAAAGGCAGGTTGTGAAATTGAGCTGAATGAATCTAGTAATTTGTGGGGCTGGCACAAGGAAAAAGTGACCATGAAAACTGCTGGATTGTCATAAAATCTAACTGGTTCACTGATGTCCTTCAGGGAAGGGAACCTTCCAACCAGACTGAGCCTATGCAAGACTCTGGCCTCTATGGGAGAGAGAGAGGGAGAGAGAGGTGATAAAGGCAGAGGGTGAAGGAAAGGGATTTTATATGCCGACAGTTTGACCATAACTCTAACAAAATCTCTCAAACCACTTACCTCCTACCACCTAGAAGGACCAGGGTAGCATGTGTGTGTGAACACCATCACCTCCAAGTTCTCCTCCAAGTCACACACTATCCTGACTTGTCTGATATCCAGTATTGGATGAACAGAAATTTCTTGCATATAAATGCTGGGAATCCTGAAGCCATCATCTTCAGTTTGCACGACAAATTCTATTTCCCAGCCACTGACTCCATCCTTCTCTCCGACAACTGTCTGAAGCTGAACCAGACTGTTCAAAACTTCAGTGTAATATTTCACCCCAAGATACACTTACAACACATATCCACATCATCACACAGACTGCCTCAGTAACATTACCCGACTCCATCCTAGTCTCAGCTCACCTGCTGCTGAAACTCTCATCCATTCCTCTGTCACCTCTAGACTTAACTATTCTAATGTACTCCCAGCCAGGCTCCCAGATTCAATTCCACCATCTAAAACTCTGCTTTCCATTTCCATACTTGCACCAAGTCTTGTTCACCCATCGCCATTGTGCTTGATGACCTACAAAGCTTTCCGGTTAAGAAGAACCTAAATGCTCAACTTCTCATCCTTATTTTCAATTTCCTTCACAGCCCCTCCCTATGTCCGTAATCTGTTCCAGTCTCACAACCCTCCGCGATATCTGCGCTTATCTAATTCCCACCCCCGGGGCATTCCTGATTTTAACTGTGCCACTTTGGTGGATGCGCCTTCAGATTCCAAGGCCATGAGCTCTGGAATTTCCTCCAAAAACCTCCCTGCCTCTCTACCTCAATTTTCTACTTTAAGACACTCCTTAAAACCTATTTAACCCAACCTTTCATCACCTGGCCTAATATCCGCATATGTGGTTCGATGTCAAATGTTGCTTTCTAACATTTCTGTGAAATGCCTTGGAACATTTTATTTTGTTAAAGATGTGATAGAAATACGGTTTGTTGTTGCTGATTTGGACATTTATCACTGTTCTTTCATCATCACTGGTGAATGACCTGTAGCTCCTTACCTAACAGCATTGTGGGAGCACCTTCACCACACGTGCTGCAGCAATTCAAGAAGGTCAAACATCACCTTCTCTATAGGTAACTGGGGATTGGCAATATCTGCTGCTGATCTTGTTAATGATGCCAAATGACACCAAAATCCCAGTTAAACTTTTAAAATATATACATTTGCAAAGCAAGTTAAAAGCATCCACGGAAATACTTGTTTCTAAAACAATACTCATTTATGTTGTACAGTGCCTGTTCAATAACATGCTCTTCCCTAGAAATTACCTCCTTTGACAATTTTACTTTGGAATTTTCTGGGCCTGACTGGGTTCCACTGTCCTCAGGGTCAAACCCTGCTATCTCCTCTCCTCTATCTCCACAACAGCTCAAACTGATGCAACAAAGGCTTTGAAAAGAAAATTGGATCAGCACCTGGAGAGAAAAAGTTGGGCTGCGAAGAAAGGGCAGGGGAGTGGGACTAGTTGATTTGCTCTTGCAAAGAGCCAGCACAATGGGTGAAATGGCCTCCTTCTGTTTTGTAATCATTCTTGGATTGCATGAAAAAAGACCAACACTGGAGGCCAGAGGCCAAGCTCTGGAACAAACACTCACCCCAATACAATTCAGTTCCTAATTAGTTCATTTCTGTTTCTAGACTCAATTCTGTGAGCAACACCTACAATCAAACAAAACCAAAATAATGCAGTTGCTGGAAATCTCAAATATGATGAGCAGGTGCTGGAAATGCTCATAAGGATAGGCAGTAACTAAAGGAAGGCAGAGAGAGTTAATGTTTCAGAATGTGCAGAATGAATTAAGGGGAATAAAACTGGAGCAGAATTTGATGGTCAATTTAAGCTCAGAAGAAGAAGACCAATGATCTCTAATGCAGGAAAAACAATTCCTGACCATGGAAAGATAAAACTGGTAAATCAGCAGTGAATAGACAGGAGATGAACTGCAGTGCTCATTTAGACACAGCTGGTAGGAATAGCAGTAAAGCACCAAACATGGTTAAAAGATACCCATTGCTCGAGGCAGAGGAAGTTACACAATGGCAGGGATTGAGGACAGCAGAGGTGAAACAGAAGGATAGATGGACATGGATTCAGATCCACAGAAAAGGAGCCACACCAGCCCCAGAGCAATGTAACCACAGCACACCACTAAAAGCTCTAAATTGTCAATGAATGTTCAATAATACTTACATCTGAAACAATTTCAGTTTTCAATATTAAAATCTCCTGCTGGAGTCCACAGCTGGAAACATATCAGAAGCACCGGAGTCAGAGAAAAATCTGGCAGTTTTCAAATCTTCTAACTCCCTGTAAAGGGAGATTACAAAAGATATAAGCATCAGTCGAGGTTAGAAAATTAGAAGAGACAAACATTTCTCTTGGTTTGAGTTTGCTGTGTGTAAATCCTCACCTTCTAATCCCCTGTAAAAGGAGTTTCAAAAATCCATCACTGTCAGTCCAGGATAGAAATTCACAACAATTCAAGAGACCCCTCTCTTGCCCAGGATTACTTAAACAAGGGCACAGGTGCATTGGAAGCAACTCTGAGAAGATTTGGAATGAGGATACTTATCTTCTGAGGGAAAGTTAAGCAGGTTGTGCCTATAATCATTGGCGTTTAAAAGATTGAGAGGTGATCTTATTGAAGCTTGCAAGATTCCAAGGTAGCTTGACAGGATAGACACTGAGATGATGTTTTCCCTCACAGAAGGATCTAGAATCGGGAGCACAGTTTAAAAACAAAGGATCTCCCATTTAACACTGAGGAGGAGAAATTTCTTCCCTCTGAGGATTGTCAGTCTTTGGAATTCTCTTCCCCAGTGAGCAGTGGAGGCTTGACATTGAACATATTCATGGCTAAACAGCCAT
This sequence comes from Carcharodon carcharias, assembly GCF_017639515.1. Lineage (NCBI taxonomy): Eukaryota > Metazoa > Chordata > Chondrichthyes > Lamniformes > Lamnidae > Carcharodon > Carcharodon carcharias. The sequence goes on from NC_054493.1 coordinate 16,825,558, forward strand.
GACATTAATAAGAAGGGAAGCAAACTTGATGGGCCGAATGGGTGCTCCTAACTCTGATGCTCTTATTTTTATGTTCTTCAGACAGCCACCCATACACGCTGCAGCATTTTGCCCATCCTCTAATCTGGGTCTGTCATTAGCTCTTGCGCACAAAGTAGGTGTAAAATCAATGACAGAATGATTTTCTCTCCTGGTCACTGGGACCCTGAAGCCCCGTTACGTCACCAATATGATCCCGCATGCGCACTGCTGCCGCTGAAGCAAGATGGGCCTGTTCGCGGGGAAACGCCCCGGAGCTGCAGACTCAGGACCAGTAAGGTTTTATTTGGGGCTTGACACCTACAGCGGGTTTTGCATTTCCCTACATCTCCCTCCCCAGCCGCGTTCCTCCCGCCAGCCCACCCGCTCTCGCCCATCGCCCAAATTCTTCTCCCGCATTCGCACGGCTCCGAGCAAAGTGAGACTGCGCATGCTCCGGATAAGTCTGCGCTGCGCCTGCGCACTAGTCTCCTGCGTAGGGAATAGAGCACATTCACACCCGCAGGGAAGCCTGGGTAACAGCAGCGCCTTTGTAATATCCAAACACAGAAAAAAATCATTTTGTTACGCAATTGAGATAAATTAATTTTAAAAATCCCTTGAATCTGTGCGCTGCTATGTTCGATTTTTAAAAGTGATTTAAACATCTGCTCTCCTGTGGAAACACCCTGAGATTTTAGAACGGTTCCCATTGGTTTTCCTCTCTCTATCACCTCTGAAGGTTCTCACTTTGCCTGGCTTAAATCCTACAGTCACTGGTTGCTCTATCTTTCCCTCGCTATCTCCCGATACTGAATATTCGCCGTTTTATAGAATGATACAGCACAGATGGAAACCATTCTGTCCACCTTGCCTGTGCTGGCTCTTTGAATGATAGAAACATAGCAAGTAGGAGCAGGAAAAGAGGCTGTACACTATAGGAAAGACTTTCCCTCATCCCTCGCAGCTAATAAGGACTCACCCATCCTACATGATTAGGTTTTCTATCACAAGGGTGACCTCAATTTGAATTGGGTCTCAGAAAATAATTAATTTTGTTTAGGGATCAAATAGGGAGCATGTTTCCCTTTAGAGCCCTTGGAGAATAAACACTGTGATTTTATCCAACTGGAATACGATGTGATCGTGCTCCTGGACTGTGTCCAGGCTGAAGTTCTGTTCCTGCCATATGATCCTCCCCCAAGGTTGTCCTTTCAGAGCTATTTACTATTGGTGGCTGAGTATGCATCCAGACCTGTGTGTCTCATATGTGTCCAAATTAATCCGGCCTTGCAAAATGAAAGGTCCCAATGGCCATATCCTATCTGAATGATGGCCCTGAGGAACATTGCAGATTTATGATACAGGCCCACTACCCACAGTAAAAGGAGGAGACCAGTATATCCTCGTAGCAAATGGAATATTTACCTAGTGGATTGAAGGATTCCCTTTCTGTAAAAATGATGCAGTCACTACAGCTAAAATCTTCTGGAAACAGATCTTTACCAGATAGGACTTTCTGAAAAGGATAGAGAATGATAATGGTTCGCATTTCACAGCAGAAGTAATGCAGAAGCTCTGTGATCTTATGGGTGTGGAACAACATTTCCACATCCCCGACCACCCAGAGTCCAGTGGGATGGTCGAGAGCTTTAATCACTCTATAGAAATGACACTGAAAAATCTGTCATGAATGGAGCTGATGATCTGGTCAAGGTCAATGACTGGGTCACTGCCTTGCCTGGTGTCTTAACCATTCACTCCCCTCCTGTTCAGTCCTGGTCACAGCCCATGATAGATCGGCCAATCCAGATTGTGAATCCTCCCGGGGTCCCACTCCTCATTGCTACTCGACAGGCTCTGGACCAGTTTCTCTAGAACCTCCAACAAACCTCAGCATTCTCCCTGCTAAAGGCAGTGGAGAAGATGGTGCTGCCCATCTCAACACCTCCAGGGAGAACTGCCCCACCCATTACTTTAATTATTCAATGTGAGATGAAGTTATGTTAAAAGCATTGTGAGAAGGGGTGGGATTGGGAAGCTAATTGGGAAAGTCCATTTGATGTTCTGGATAGATTGGGAAAAGCAAATCTTATATTAACAAATTGGAAACGAGAGAAGGGAACACAATATCTGAGTTACCATGAAGATCAGTGCAAACTGTACAAAATGAAAAGGTCAGATAACCAGATGGAGAATAAATACTGTGTTTAATTTTATCCAACAGGGACAAGATGTGAATGGCGATCGTGCTCCTGGACTGTGTCCCGGCTGAAGTTCTGTTCCTGCCTTATGGAGCTGCAGCCAGGTGATGTTAAGCACTCAGGTGGGAAAGACAAAAATCCAGAACAATAGTTTCAAAACAAAGCTGATTGATTTCATATTTACCCAGAATATTAAACTCCAGCCAAATTAGAGAGGCTATTACCATCAGAAACAAACACTGACTCTCAGGATGAACATGGTTCTGCCCTGGGTGTGATGAACAGCAGCAATGATAGCAGAAGCCAATCCCTGCAGTCACTTGTGAATGTGTTGGTGTCTCACCCGGTTGGATGTCTGAGTGGATCCCTTCCCACACCCACAGCAGGTGAATTCTATCCCGCACTGATTGTGACACTGACACTGTCAGCTCCTTTTACAGGATAGCAGTGAGAGATGATTTACAGACAGAAACCTCAAACCAAACATCACATCAAAATCTGACAGGGTCACTCACTTCATCAAGACCTGAATATCATCAGCGTTTAAATGTGGAAGGAGCAATGTTCTGCTTGTGGAAAAAGATCTTAAAAATAAGTGTGGTTGAAAAATCCTGAGACACACACACCTGAGTGAGAGTGTTCCAGTGAACTGACTGTGGAAAGAGAACCAGTTACACATCCTGAAAAAAACACCACACCATTCACAGTGTGGGGGTGCAGGGGGGGAAGCACAGGGGTAAACTGTACACGTGTTTGTTGTGTGTGAACAAGGCTTCATCTGATCATCCAACCTGGGGAGACACAAGGAAACCACACCACAGAGAAACAGTGGAAATGTTGGGACTGTGAGAAGGGATTCCAGACTCCATCTGTGATGGAAATTCATTGACACAATCACACTGGGGAGAGGTCATCCGAATACGGGATGGGATTCACTCCACTATCCCACCTCACTGCATACCAACATGTTCACTCAGGTAAAAGAGTTTTTAAATGTTCCAACTGTGAGAGGAGCTTTAAAAGCAAAATTAATCTGCTGACTCACCAGCGAGTTCACATTGGGGAGGGGCCATTCATCTGCCCTTAGTGTGGGAAGGGATTCACTCAACTAACCCACCTCACCTCACACCAACATGTTCACTCTGACACAAGGCTTTTTAAATGTTCCAACTGTGAGAAGAGCTATAAAGTCAAAATAGATCTGCTGACTCACCAGCGCATTCACACTACAGAGAGGCCATTTGCCTGCTCCAAGTGTGAGGGGGATTCACTCAGTCTTCCAGCCTGCTGACACACCAGTGAGTTCACACGAGGGAGAGGCCGCTCATCTGCTCCGTGTGCTGGAAGGGATTCTTTCATTCATCCACCCTGCAGACTCACCAACGAGTTCAGAAGGGACTTCAGGGTTTGGATTCTGCTCTTATTGAGGCTGTTAATCACACCAGAAGGGAACCATGTTCATTCTGACAGTTGGAATTTGTTTCACTTGATGTTAATAATCGCTGTTCTTGGGTTGGAGTTTAATATTATGGATATAGATTAAATAAATCAACTTTGTGTCAAACACACAGTGTTCAAGTCCTTGATTTCTCTCGGATAGGAGGAGACTGGTTGATGTCCTGTTACCGACTGTTCCATTTTTGGGCCTTTTCTCCTTTGTTAATGGAGACTTGTATTTATATAGCGCCTTTCACAACTTCAGGATGTCCCAAAGTGCTTTACAGTCAATGAAATTCTGTTGAAGTGTCGTCACTGTTGTAATGTAGGAAATGGAGTCACCAAATTGTGCACAGCAAGATCCCACTAATAGAAATGTGATTGTGACCAGATAATCTGTTCAGTGATGTTTGCTGAGGATAAATATGAAGCAGTACAACAGGGAGAACTCCCCTGCTTTTTGGAATAATATCATAGGAACTTTTACACCAACTGAGAGGGCAGATGGGGCCATAGTCGAAGGTCTTATCTGGAAGACGGGACCTCTGACAATGCAGTGCTCCCTCAGTACTGCATCAAAATATCAACCTAGATTTTCTGCTCTTGTTTCTGGATCTGGATTTAAACCCACAATCTCCTGACTCAGAGAAATGAATACAATCACTGAGCCACAACTAACACCTCATCATTACTCCAGATTATTTCAGTCCTCATACCTTCAGTTACTCTCATGGAGTGTAAGATTTTACTCTGGGAGTCACAGATTACCCAAAAATGGGGTTGAAGTCGTTGGTGATTTTTAAGCATTTTATTAAGAAGCAACAGATATGATACATCAGTTAAATTAGCAAAAAGGACATATGACCCATAACAGGTGAGAATGGTTTACTGCTCCCAGATAGGACAAATGGATAGTGAGAAGCAGGGGGGAATGCCGATCTCCATGGCTGGAATTGGCAGATAACTCGGAATGGTTTTCTGGTCCCGGATCAGGGGGATGCTGATCTCCGTGGATGAAGGTTAAAGTCTCCTCTGAATCGTTTTCTGATTCAAGATCTGATGAAGCTGATCTCCGTGGCTGGCGGTGGCAGCTTTTTTCTTTCCTCAGTCTTCTTGAGCCAAAGTGTTTGGCCAAATCCAGCATGGATCACTTTGAGAAGCTGTTTCTTGTCTGAAGTGATTTCCCTCTCAAAAGGGCATTCATGTACCTTATTTCTGGGTGGGGGGAGGGGGTTTGTCAATAACTTATTCAATTGTCCATTAGCAAGGGACAGATATTCAAGGTAATCCTTGCTATTTCCATCCAAAACCATGAAGTCATTTTGTGGCTCATTACTTGCTGGAACATCCTGTTTAATCTTTATTCATATGGTTCATGAGAAATCCCCCAACCTATCCAGTTTGTCTTGTTTCAGGGTCTGTGCTAGGGAAATATTGTTGGAAGAGATAACAGAGCTACACTGTCCTGTGTTTGTCAACCCAAGAAGCTTTCTTCAAAAGTGACACAGAGAGAGAGAGAGCAAGAGAGACAGAGAGAGCAAGAGAGAGAGAGAGCTATTCCTATAATCAATAAATGTCTTAAAAAATTATAAAGTTATTTGGCAATGTTTTCTTACACATTTCCCAACCTTGAGAAGAGAACATCCTTATTGAGTTTTCACTACTGCTTTCTGGCTAACCCAGCTAAACTACGAGCTTGTTCTCCAATTTCTTGATTACATACCATCGATAACATACTAAAGCTACTGGAACTATTGGACTCAGCAACACAAGCCCTTGAGCTGCCATCAAGAATACATGTAAAAACTTTCCGAGTAAAATGTGATAACTACTGACTTTGATTCATCCTCCCACTTGCAGATCATCTCACACAATTTGAAATTATTAGCATGTCGTAAATACATATGGTTCAATCAAAAGTTCATAGATGGATTTTAAAGATTCCCCAGCTCTCAGTTCACTTGCATCCACCTTGTGGATATTTTCTAAAACCAGATTGTAAATCCCTCTTCACTTTAATTTTACTCCTTCTGATAGATACCAGTGTGATTAATTCAATCCTGATTGTTTTAAAGTCAGTTTCCCCATAGAGTTTGTGTCAATACCTTGATGATTTAAAATGTTGTCTCATTCTCCTGCCCACATTAAGCACTTCAATGTTTTTATGTTGACAAGTAGCTGAGCATGTCTGGGAACCATTCTTTAGTGCAGCTTCACCAAGCATTTCTGCACTTTAGTTACTCCACAAATAGCAAATCACATCTGCACACTCATACCAGTATCCCAAAATAGTGCTACATTTGCCACCTGATATAAGCCAATCTTGACTTTCAGATAAGGTTACCAAAAGATTAGGGGAGTGTCGATCTGAAGATCTTTGCTTATGTCCCCCTGCATGGTTCAATACCTTAGGTGATGGCCAGGCTATCAGATGCAGTTTAGAGGCAAGGGTACAAACATCTCAAAGCAATCAATATACTAGCCTGATTTACACTTTCCTGGCCTTCACTTGAATTTAGCAGATACCAGATTAATGTATTCTATTGAACTATACCCAGGGTTAATCATTCCAATTCCCAGTTGGTGGTGTGATTTTTCTCTCTTATTCTAAGTGGGCTGTCACATTAATTGCCATTCTATCTCATTCAGGAGCCCTGGAGAACTTTATTGACCAATTCAATATTCTCATAATATGGTGTTTTTACATCAGTGACAGAAGTATTTGCAATCAGTTTGGAAATAACTCCCATATGTCCCATTCTCAAGCACTTTGTCTTTGAAAGATAACAAATGGGATAAAGTCAAATCTTTAAAAGGCAAAGTCTTTAGTTCAAATCATCACTATGTTGTCAGTGGAGGAGGTTAACTCTTATGCTTGTTTGCAGAAGGATTGGTGCTCAAATGTGTGCACAATTATGTCAACTTTACATAACTTTATTTTCAGATCAAAGACAAACCAAATACCATTTTTATCTTTGTTTTTCCAATTATTTTGGTATTTTCTCAGCTTTGACCAAACATGAGTGGGGTTTTTTTTGTCCTTTCTTCAAACACCTTTCCAAATGAGTGAAGAAAAATCACACAAAAAAATCAGCTTTCATAGGTAAACAAAAGCTTCAACATTCTTCAATCAAAGAATGAAAGAATGTGGACCTTCCCACAGCTGGTGAGCTCTGGGTCATAAGCTCAAGGCTGAAGCTTATCTTTACAGAATCAAACATTTCAAAACCTTTCACAATTATACAAGTAAATTGTAATTCACACTTAAAGATATACTTTCACTCAGTAATGATAATGTTTCACTTTTCTCCACACAGAAGCTGGCAGCATATTAGCTTTAATACACTTTGCTTGTTGCTGGCGTATGGAGAAGATCGTGTTCACTGTAGATCTGCCAGCACAAAAACCGCACTGTGCTTCTGGATACACTTGCTATGCAACTAGATGGAGTCTTTTAAATGTGACCCGAACAAAGGCCTTCCCCATGATGCTAAGGAGTGAGATGCCCCTGTAGTTCCAATCCCCTCTGTCACCTTTGTTTTTGTTTATTGCCATGATTTTTCCATCACACATGTCCTGTGCAATGGATCCTACCATCCAACAGAGAGAAGAGGTCATGAAGGTGTGGCAGTAGATGGGACTTTCCGTGCTTGAACAGTTCAGCTGGAATTCCATCCTTGCTGGTGCCTTCCCACTTGCTAAGCAATCAATGGACTTCGAGCTCAAATGATAAGATTCCTTGTCCAACTCAACCATGGGAGAGAGTCAAACAGAGACTTAGAGATGTCCGTTTCAGGGAGTACAGCTCACAGTAAGGCTCAACCCAGTGGGACATCTGTTTACTTCTGTCGGTGAGCACTTCATCATCTGCCAAATTCAGGGGTACAACTTTGGTGATGGTCGGACCAAGCGCCCTCTTGATCCCATCATGCATAGAACATAGATTTCTGTTGTCACAGGCAGTTTGGATCTCTTGATGAAGGCTGATCCAGTGTTTATTTGCACAGCATCGCCGTCTCTTTTACACAACTGTCTTGGTTACTTCAAAGTTATGCACTGCTCTAGCTGTTGTGTTTATTTTTGCACCAGGTAGGCTTTGCTTTTTGCTTCGATGACAGATGTCATCTCTGCTGAGTAGGTCTCAAAACAGTCTTTGTTGTGGGTTCCACCTTTACCAAATGTTGCTGCTGCTGTGTCAGAAATGATTGAACTAAGTGATTTCCAAGCTTCATCAATATCAATGTTGATTGATGAAGCTTTTATTGATGTGCCTGTAAAATGTTCTACTGTTTTTTTGATGTTCCTTATTAATTTAATTTCATAATGGAGGTTTCACTGTGAAAGTCAGTAAGTGTAAGTCAGGAAGAATTGTCAGCAAGGATTAATCAGCACTTTCTAATTACAGATGTTAATCAGTGAAATCTTTCAGATTATAGATTTTGCATCAAAGATCAAGTTAGGATTGAAGTAAAAGTTCATCATTTTATTGTAAACAAGTTCCTGGTCAGAGTTCTTGAATTAAGAGGAAGGATCAGTGGTGGCATTTTTAAAATATGACATTGCAGCTCCAAAAGTCAGTCACATCTCCAGAATATTAAACTCCTGCCAATTATAAGGATCGTTAACATCAGCAGAAATAAACCTGATATTGTCAGATAATTAATCCTGGACATGATTAACAGCAGCAATAATGACAGAATCCAACCCATGTAATCATTTATGAATTTGCCTGTGTCTCAGCAGGCTGGAGGACCTTGTGAATGCTTTCCCACATGAGGAGCAGGTGAAAGGTCTCTCTCCAGTGTGAGTGTGTTGGTGAGTCAGAAGGTTGGATGACTGCCTGAAACTCTTTCCACAGGTAGTGCAGCTGAATGGAATCTCCTCAGTGTGAATTCGGTGGTGTGACTGGAGGGTGAATAACCGAGCAAATCCCTTCCCACACACGGAGCAGGTGAACGGTCTCTCCCCAGTGTGAAGACGCTGGTGTCTCACCAGATCGAATGACTGAGAAAACTTCTTCCCACACACAGAGCAGGTGAACGGTTTCTCCCCAGTGTGAGTGCGTTTGTGCGCAGTGAAGGTGGATGACTGTCCAAAACTCTTTCCGCAGTGAGTGCAGCTGAATGGCTTCTCCTCAGTGTGAACTCATTGGTGTGTCCAAAGGCTGGATGACCGAGTGAATCCCTCCCCACACATGGAGCAGGTGAACGGTTTCTCCCCAGTGTGAGTGCGTTGGTGCGCAGTGAGGGTGGACGACTGCCCGAAACTCTTTCCGCAGTGAGTGCAGCTGAATGGCTTCTCCTCAATGTGAACTCGCTGGTGTGTCCAAAGGCTGGATGACCAAGTGAATCCCTCTCCACACACGGAGCAGGTGAACGGTTTCTCCCCAGTGTGAATTTGCTGGTGTGTTGTGAGGGTGGATGAACTGTTGAACATCTTCCCACAGTAAGTGCAGCTGAAGGGCCTCTCCTCAGTGTGAATTCTCTGATGTAACATCAGGTAGGTTGTCTTCGTAAATCCCTTTCCACACACGGAACAGATGAACGGCCTCTCCCCAGTGTGAATGCATCAACGGATTTCCAACAGGGATGAAGAATTGAATCCTTTACCACAATCCACACATTTCCAACAGAACACGTTATGGTTTCTCCCCATTGTGAATAGTGACATTTCTTCAAACTGTGTGATTGGTTACAGCTCTTTCCACAGTCAGTTCACTCAAACACTCTCACTTGGGTGTGTGTCTTGGTGCTTTTCCAGTCACACTGATGCTTAAAACCTTTTCCACAGACAGAACAGACAACATTTTTTCCTTCCAAATTCAAAGGTTGATGAATAATCAAGTGACTCAAAGCAAGACATTTGTTTTGAGTTTTGTGTCTACAAATTCTTCCTTTCTAATACCTGTAAAAAGAGTTCACAAAATTAATCATTGTAAGTACAGGATATAAATTCAGAATAGACGATTCCAGCTTTGATGGAACATTTTTCCTCCCTTGTACCCCCAAAGCTGTAAATCCCCATCCCACACACACTTTCTCCTCCTTGGGTTAAAATCTGAACCCAATGCACCGCACCATCTCCACCATTTTGTTCTTCCACTCCCAGTTTTCTCCCTCCCTCCACTATGGCTGGGTTCAGTTCTCCAGCCTCTCTGTGCAGAGTGAGAATAAATTCAAGAATCAATAATTTTCTCTCCTGGTCACTGGGACCCTGATGCCCCACCCATTCTGTTGTTTCAAACAAGATGGCCACATGTAAAGCAAAAAGCCCCAGAGCTGCACGTGGGATGTGTGCGTCACTGGCTAGGCCAGCATTTATTGCCCATTCCTAATTGCCCATAGTGTCAGGGAGAGCTGCATATTGTTCACTTTTACTAATGGCTGGAGACACCAATCCGTGAGAAGCAGGTTCTGCCACAAATGTCACATATGAAGTGCTTATCAGGTGTAGTTGTGGGTTATTGTTTTTGGTGTTGGCACTTGTTGCCAAGCCACTGTAGTGACCATCCTCCATCTTATGAACATACCTGAGCCAGCGAAGTCACCTCTGCTTGATGAGAGCCAGCATATTTTGGAGATTCGTCTTTGAGAGGACTGCCGCATTCCTGATTCCGTCCCTGAGACGCCTAGAATGTGCTGCAAACAGTGAAGGTGAAAGTTGTTGAGCTTCCTTTCCTGATCACCGTAAATGTCCATGTTTCACAGACAGGCAAGAAGGTGCTGAGGACACAGGCCTCAAGAAACCAGCATCTTGGTGCTGAGAGGCAGCTTGATGTTATTCCATGGACGATTTGTGAGTCGGCCATAGGTGGAGCTGCTTTCCCTACGCGTGTATCAAGTTCTGCATCAAGAGACAGATTAACTGTCACTGTGGACTCTAGGTCACAGAATTCACTGACCACTTCTAGAGGGGTATTATTTAGTGGGATCAAGGGCAGAGTTGTGATAACCTGTCCCATGACCAGTTTTCTTGATGCCTAGGGTAATGGAGAACCACGTACGGGCATGTGAGAGACAATCTATGAGACTTTGTAACAGAGAGGGAAGTGGTCATGAAGGTGTGGCAGGAGATGGGAATTTCTATGTTTGAGCAGTTCAGCTGAAATTCCACCCTTGCCGGTGCCTTTCTGCTTGCTAAGCGATCAATGGGCTTTTCGAGCTCAAGTGATGAGGGTTCCTTGTCCAACTCAACCGAAACAGAAAGCTGTGGGAAAGAGTCAAACAGAGACTGGGAGATGTCCATCTCACGAGGGTACAGCTCGCAGTCATGTTCAACCCAGTGGGACATCTGTTTACTTTTGTTGGTGAGTACTTCATCCCCTGCCGATTTCAGGGGGGCAACTTTGGTGATGGTCGGACCAAGCGTACACATAGATATTCACTGTCACAGGCAATTTGGATTTCTTGATGTGGGCTGATCCTGTGTTTTTATTTTGTGCATGAGGTGGGCTTTGCTTTTTGCTTCATTGACAGATGTCATCTCTGCTGAGTGAGTCTTAAACCGGCCTTTGTTGTGGGTTCCACCTTTACCAAATGTTGCTGCTGCTGTGTCAGAAATGATTGAACTTAGTGACTTCCAAGCTTCATCAATGTCAATCTTGATTGTTGAAGCTTTTATTGAAGTGCCGGCAAAATATTTTACTGTTTTGTTTAATATTCCTTGTTAATTTCATTTCATAATAGGTGTCACTGTGAAGAATATGTAAATCAGTAAGAGTTGTCAGCAAGGATTAATCAGAAGTTTCTAATTGGAGATATTAATCAGTGAAATCTTTCAGAAACTGAATTGTAGATTTTGCATCAAAGATCAATTTAGAATTGAAGTAAAAGTTTATAATTTTATTGCAAAAAAGTTCCTGTTTTCAGTTCTTGAATTAAGGGGAGAAATCACAGACAGCGCTTTTAAAAAGGGACACTGCAGCCCTGAAAATCAGCAACACATCCAGAGTATAAAATTTCTGCAAATACGGGTTAACGTCTGCAGAAACAAACCAAATATTGTCAGACTATCAATCCAGGACATGATTAACAGCAGAATCCAACCCCTGCAGACATTTACGAACTCGCTGATGTGACAGCAGGTTAGATGATTGAGTGAACCCCTTCCCACACACAGAGCAGGTGAATGGCTTCTCCCCAGCGTGAGCGCGCTGATGTGTCAGCAGGATGGAAGACTGAGTGAATCCCTTCCCACATTTAGAGCAGATGAATGGCCTCTCCCCAGTGTGAACTCGCTTGTGTGCAGTGAGATCAGATGAACACTTGAACCTCTTTGCACAGGAGGTGCAGCTGAATGGCCTTTCTCCAGTGTGAACTCGCTGATGTGTCAGTAAGGTGGATGACCGAGTGAATCCCTTTCCACAAATGGAGCAGATGAATGGCCTCTCCCCAGTGTGAACGCGCTGGTGTTCAATGAAGCTGGATGAACTCCTGAACCTCTGTCCACAGGAAGAGCAGCTGAATGGCTTCTCCTCAGTGTGAATTCGCTGGTGTGACCAAAGGCCAGATGCATGAGTGAATCCCTTCCCACACATGGAGCAGGTGAACGGCTTCTCCCCAGTGTGAAGTCGCTGGTGTGCAGTGAGGCTGGACGAACACCTGAACTGCTTTCCACAGGAAGGGCAGCTGAAAGGCCGCTCCTCAGTGTGAATCCGCTGATGTGACATGAGGCAGGTTGTCTGAGTAAAACCCTTCCCACACACAGAACAGGTGAACGGCTTCTCCCCAGTGTGACTGCGTCGATGGTTTTCCAGCTGGGATGGATAATAGAATCCCTTCCCACAGTCCTCACATTTCCATGGTTTCTCCAGGGAGTCAGTACCAATGTGACTGCGCCGATGGATTTCCAGCAGGGATGGATAACTAAATCCTTTACCACAATCTGCACATGTCCACGGTTTCTCCATAGTGCTGGTATCCTTTTCTGTCTCCAAGTTGGACGATCGTTTGAAGTCTTGACCCCAACAGAAAAGATGTAAGGTTTCTCCCCACTGTGAATGGTGTGATGCTTTTTCAGGCTGTGTAACTGGTTAAAGCTCTTTCCACAGTCAGTGCACAGGGACAAGCTCACTCGTGTGTGTATCTCGGTGCTTTCCCAGTCACACTAATATTTGAATTCATTTTCCACAGACAGAACAGACAAACATCTCTCCTTCCACATTCAAAGGCCCAGGATATTCAGGTCCTGATGAATCTTGACTCAGATTTTGACCTGATGTTTGATTTGATTTGGTTTTTCGTCTATCAATCCTGCTCTCAACTCCTGGAAAATGAGTTGAAAGAGTCCTCACTGATAAGCACAGGACAGAAATTCAGAACAGACAATTCTAGTTTCTGTGGAATATTATTTCCCCAAATCTGTCAAACCCAGTCTCTAACTCTCATGGGAAAGACCTGAACCCTGTCCAAGATGGCGGCCAGTTGCCTGGGTAACCCGGGCCTGTCACCCCGCCTCCCTGAACACCGCACACAAGATGGCGGCCAGTGAACCCCTCCCCTCCCCCCCGGGACTGTCACCGACGAGGAAACCACGACTACTCCCTCGCCAAGATGGCCGCCCATGCCGCCTCGCGCCATGAACAAGCCCCGCCTTCCTCACCCAACATGACGTCAAGTTGCCTGGGTAACCCTGGTTGTCACTGGGGAGGAAGCCCCGCCTCTCTGAACCGCACTGAACAACGCACGCCAGTGAACCCCCTCCCCCCCCAGGGCCTGTGTCCTCTTATTCGGGGCCTGGGGCCTACCCCAGAAGTTGATCCAGTTCCCAGTCCAGCCGTGGTTTCCATTCCTATCCTCCCGAACCGTCCGCTCTTCCTCATTCTGTCACCATGACTGACACTGAGCATGCTCAGAGCGCACATTCACACTGCACCTGCGCACTGGACTCCTATAGTCATTGATAGAGGACTTTCTGCAGCGCGGGGTGTTCTGGATATAGAAGCCGCCATAGGGACGGGTCAGTGATCAGGAAGATTTTCCCGCAGTAAGCAAAATAGAACAGCCACGGATAAGGAGGATACTGGACACGAAGCACAATGAGGAGTTCTGACACTTTATTAAATGTAGGAACACATTACACTGAGAAGATATCAGTTAGACATGATGGTTTGGAGCCTCCTGAGAGTCCACCCCCTTTACCTCGAGTATTTACAGGAGCTGGGACATGGAAAAAACATCTCACTTAAATCAGTGATATATTTGTTTACTGCTTATAATTGCCACTGGGGTCACATTTGAACTTCATTCAACCTGCAGCTCCCCGGTTTTATTAAACCACTTCCTACAGACTTCTTTCACCCCCAAGAATCTTGACAATGGCACCAGTTTTTTTTTTCTATTTGCTTAGGCCACAATGCCCAGCAGGTAGCCGCTCCTGCACTGGAGCACACGGAACAGTCAGCCTCTCCAGCATTGGCGCACTGCATCTCTCTTATATCATAGTATCATACAATGGTTATGGCATAGAAGGAAGGCATTCAACAAATCATGTCTGTGCCAGCTCTCTGCATGAGTTGCTCACCTAGTCCCACTGCACATACCCCTCCACTGCCCCAACCCCCAACCCCCCACCACCCACCCCCCAACCCCCCACCACCCACTCCCCCCCACCCCCACCACCACCACCACCACCACCACCCCAATATTTGGCACATAGCCCTGCTTTTTTTTTCACTTCAGATAATTGTCCAATTCTCTTTGGAAGACTGCAATTGAATCTGCCTCCACCACATTCTCAGGCAGTGCATTCCAGATCCCACTTGAAACACAGAAACTTTTTCCTCATTTCACAATTGCTTCTTTTTTTCAATCACCTTCTATTGGTGTCCTCTGGTTCTAATCTTATCTTAAATATGACTTGCTAGAAACAGCCGTTATTGCAGATCTTCAGTTTTAATGTGTGCCTTTACTTTACAGAAATGCTTAATACAGTTATTAGAATTATTTATGAACAGAGGACTTAGGAGCAGGCGTAGGCTATTCAGCCCTTCGAGCCTGCTCCGCCATTCAATAAGATCAGGGCTGATCTGGTTGTGTTTCAACTCCAATTTGCTATGTGTCCTCCATAACCTTTAACTCCCTTGTCTATCAAAAATCTGTCTAACTCTGCCGTAACCCAGCTTCTACTGCTTTCTGGGGAAGATAATTCTACATTCCAGCAACCCTTCAAGAGAAAAACTTTCTCCTCATCTCAGTCTTAAATGGAGGCCTCTTATTCTTAAACTGTGTCCCCTGGTTCTAGTCCCTCCTACAAATGGAAACATTGCCCAAGTAGCTACCCTATCAAATTTGTGTCTTCCACATCTGGCTTCCCTCTGTCTACATTCTCCACCTCGGAGCTGAAATATATTATTCATTTTGTAGCTTCGAAGATTATTTCTTTGTCAGTGCAAACATTTCCATGATATTCTTTCTCCTTGTAACCTATCTAAGAATTATCTTCATCAAGGAGAACATCGATATAAGAATTAACTTCATCTGTAAAATCAGGAGGAAAATAATGGCTGAAATTATCCAAGGATGTTGTCCTGTATTGTATAATATCTTTCGCTGGGGCTGTTCACAAGGGTGGCAATATAACTCTCAATGTTGTTTTTTTGTTGTTTCTCTGCCAGATGCTATTCAATATTGATTTAAGGTTCAGAGAAAGGGGTGGAATTGGACAGCCAAAACAGTTTGCAGTCCCTTAAGGGTAATGTTCACTTGAATTTCTGGAACATTGTGGCTCTTATCCCAAGTATTGATCAGGTTGGTCGTTGTGAGGCAAAATGTTGTCCACCTGATCAGACAGGAAGCGTCCCCATGTGTGTCTGTGAGCATGTGTGTGTGTGTGTGTGTGTGTGTTTGTGTGTGTCTGTGTGCCTGTGTATGTGAGTCTTGTTTAAACCTGACATTTACACACACAGACCCCACTTCTCCTGGAACAACATGAAGAGTCTGCTGCTTTCCAGATCCTTCTTTTCCCTTCACTATTATCCTCAAATAGTTCACAAATTCCTTTTGTACATCATCCACCAACACGTCTATGTTCTCCATTTTAAATAGTCCCATCGATCAAACCAACAGAGAGCAATGAGATTGCTGCTGTCACAGGATTCAGTTCTGAAATATTATCAACTTGATTTTAAGGCTTCCTGAACTACATATGAGTATATGAATTAGGAGCAGAAGTAGGCCACTCAGCCCCTCAAGCCTGCTCCGCCATTCTAGAGATCATGGCTGATCTGATTGTAACCTCAAATCCACAGTCCTGCCTACCCCCAATAACCATTCACCCCCTTGTTCATCAAGAATCTATCTAGCTCTGCCTTAAAAATAGTCAAAGACTCTGATTCAACCACCTTTTGAGGAAGAGAATTCCAAAACCCACAACGCTCTGAGAGAAAAACATTTCTCCTATCTCTGTCTTAAATGAGCGACCCCTTGTTTTTAAACAGTGACGCCTAGTTCTAGATTCTCCCACAAGAGGAAACATTCTCTCCACATCCACCCTGTCAAGACCCCTCAGGATCTTAAAGATTTCAATTAAGTTGCCTCCCACTCTTCTAAATTTCAATGGATGCAAGCCTGACCTGTCCAGCCTTTCCTCATAAGACAACCCGCCCATTCCTGGTATTCGTCAAGTAAACCTTCCTTGAACTGCTTCTAACGCATTTACATCTTTCATAAATAAGGACACCAGTACTGTACACAATACTCCAGATGTGGTCTCACCAATGCCCTGAACAACTGAAGCATAACCTCCCTACTTATGTAATCAATTCCCCTCACAATAAATGGTAATATTCTATTAGCTTTCCTAATTATCTGCTGTACCTGTATACTAACCTTTTGTGATTTATGCACTAGGTCCCTCTGAATCTTAGAGCTGCTCAATCTCTCACCATTTAGATAATATGCTTCTTTTTATTCTTCCTGCCAAAATGAACAATTTCACATTTGCCCATGTCATACTCCATTTGCCAGATCTTTGCCCACTCACTTAACCCATCTATGGCACTTTGTAGCCTTCTTACGCCCTCTTCACAACTTCCTTTTCTACCTATCATAGTGTCATCAGCAAATTTAGCAACCATTCCTTCGGTCCCTTCATCCAAGTCAGTTATATAACTGGTAAAATGCTGAGGCCCAAGTGCTGATCCCTGTGGCACACCAGCCGTCACATCCTGCCAACCAAAAAAAGACCCATTTATGCCAAATCTCTGCTTCCTGTTAGCTAGCCAATCTTCTATCCATGCCAATATGTTGCCCCCTGCACCATGAGCTTTTATTTTCTGCAATAACCTTTGATGTGGCACTTTATCACTGATCCAAATCTGCCCACCTAATCACCATCTATGTTCCAGATTTTAATATTATTGTTCAGGGTAGAAAATGTACATCATTTAACCCCGTTAAACCTGATTCAGCACAATATACTACAAGAGATTGTCTTTGAGATCAGTTTTTTTTTGTCTATGTGTAGTTCTGAATGATAACAGTATTAAACCTCTCCCTAACCTGTCCTAACCCTTCTGCCGGGTTCATTTATTGAAACAAGGACTCGCCTTGTTCTAATGGTGACATTCCCTGTCTGCCCAGTTATTCCTTTAAGTCGGACCTTGAATTGTTTTTTAAAAACAAAAAACTGTGGAATTGTTTGTGCCTTGTTTCATCATGTTCCCACATTTCACATAAATATGTTGAAATGTTTGCTCCACACCCACAGAGTTTCATCTGTTTAAAGCCACAAACAGCAAGGTCCAGTTTTCTCCTGGAGTTTGAGACAAATCAGCTTTCAAACTGATGCAGACTTTCAGCCAATGAGGGAGATCCGGGATCAGCCCCGCCCTCGTTCACTCCGATTGGTTAGAGGTGCAGCTGCTCCCTTTTGGACAGCCAAAGCTGCCCCTCTTCCTATTGGTCCGGACCTGCCGTCAATCAGCCGGACGTTATGAGCTGGAGCTTGCGCAGTGTGGCTGACGAAGCTGGACACCAGTACGCAGGTACAGTGTCAAAGAGTTTAGAGCATGCGCAGTGTGATTGATGGCCTTGCGGGAAGAGGCGCCTGTTTGTCCAGGAGAAGCGGAGTCAGAGCGAGATGGTGGGTGGGAGGATTTGGAAACACTTTGTGGATCCGCAAACCCTGAGGAATAATTGTCAGCTCCAGGTTTGCAGCTGCGGGGCTTCTCCCTCCCGGGAACAGGCCCAGGTTAACGGTCGCCATCCTGGGTCAGCGAGTGGAGGATGGTTCACATCAGAAGATGGTGGAGGGGAGACAATAAATAAGCACTTTGGGCTCAAATCAATGAGGAATCTGATCTATGGGAAGGAAGGAAACCCTGGGAGGTGGGCGGGGAGGATTCAGAAACACCCGCTGGAGGCCCCAAACCCCCAATAAGACTCATTGATTTTATTATAAAAGCAAAAAACTGCGGATGCTGGAAATCCAAAACAAAAACAGAAATACCTGGAAAAACTCAGCAGGTCTGGCAGCATCGGCGGAGAGGAACACAGTTATCGTTTCGAGTCCGAATGACCCTTCAACAGAACTAAGTAAAAATAGAAGAGAGGTGGAATATAAGCTGGTTTGAGGGTGGGGGGTGGGACAGATAGAGCTGGATAGGGGGCCAGTGATAGGTGGAGGTAATCAAAAGATGTCATAGACAAAAGGACAAAGAGGTATTGAAGGTGATGATATTATCTAAGGAATGTGCTAATAGGTGACATTAAGGGTAGAAAGCAGGACAAGCAAGGTACAGATAGCCCGATTAGGGGTGGGGTGGGGTGAAGGAATCAAAAAAGGCTAAAAGGTAGAGATAAAACAATGGATGGAAATACATTTAAAAATAATGGAAATAGGTGGGAAAAGAAAAAACAATATAAATTATTGGAAAAAAGTGGGGGTGGGTATTGGAAAGGGGGTGGGGATGGAGGAGACAGTTCATGATCTAAAATTGTTGAACTCAATATTCAGTCCGGAAGGCTGTAAAGTGCCTAGTCGGTACAGCCCCAGGCACTTTACAGCCTTCCGGACTGAATATTGAGTTCAACAATTTTAGATCATGAACTGTCTCCTCCATCCCCACCCCCTTTCCAATCCCCACCACCCCCCCCCCCTTTTCCAATAATTTATATTGTTTTTTTCTTTTCCCACCTATTTCCATTATTTTTAAATGTATTTCCATCCATTGTTTTGTCTCTACTTTTAGCCTTTTTTGATTCCTTCACCCCACCCCACCCCCACTAGGGGCTATCTGTACCTTGCTTGTCCTGCTTTCTACCCTTAATTAGCACATTCCTTAGATAATATCACCACCTTCAACACCTCTTATTCCTTTTGTCTGTGACATCTTTTGGTTATCTCCAACTATCACTGGCCCTCTAACCAGCTCTACTTGTCCCACCCCCCTTAAACCAGCTTATATTTCACCTCTCTTCTATTTTTACTTAGTTCTGTTGAAGGGTCATTCGGACTCGAAACGTAAACTGTATTCCTCTCCACAGATGCTGCCAGACCTGCTGAGTTTTTCCAGGTGTTTTTGTTTTTGTCATTGATTTTATTGTCAGTCAGCAGACAGGAGCTGGGGAACTGAACCCAGGCAGCGGAAAGGGAGGGAGAAAACTGGAAGTGGTGGAAAAAAATGGTGGAGATGGTAAGATGGGTTTGGATTTCAACCCAGGGAGGAGGGAGAGTGTGTGGGACGGGGATTTAGAGCTTTGAGGTGACAAGAGGAAGAAATGTTGTATAGAAACTAGAATTGTCTTCTGAATTTCAATCCTCAACTTATGGAGATGACTTTTGTGATCACGTTTTACAGGGTATTGGAAGAATGCAAAACTCAAACCAAACATCACATTGAGATCTGGTTGAGTCACTCAATTAATCAGGGCCTGAATATCATCGGCAGTTGAATGTGGAAGGGAAAATGTTAGTCTGTCCTGTCTGTAGAAAAAGATTTCGAACACAAATGTGACTGGAAAAGTACCGAGACACACACATACCTGAGTGAGAATGTTCCAGTGCACTGACTTTGGAAAGAGCTTTAACCAGTTACACAACCTGAAAAAAAACACACCATTCACAGTGAATAGAAACCATACATGTCTTCTGTGTAAACAAGGCTTCAACTCATCATTCAACCTGGAGAGACACGAGGATACCCACACCACGGACAGACCGTGGAAATGTGGGGACTGTGGGAAAGGATTCAATTACCCATCTGAATTGGATATTCATCGACACAGTCACACTGGAGAGAGGCCATTCACCTGCTCTGAGTGTGGGAAGGAATTTGCTTACTCATCCAGTCTCTACACACACCAGCGTGTTCATACTGGTGAGAGGCCATTCACCTGCCTTGAATGTGGGAAGGGATGTAATGCTTTATCAAACCTCCTGATTCACCAGCAGGTTCATTCTGAGCAGAGACCTTTTCAATGTTCTGACTGTGAGAAGAGCTTTAAAAGCACAAAGGACCTGCAGAGACACCAACGCATTCACATGGATGTGAGGCCTTTCACCTGCTCAGTGTGTGGAAAAGGATTCACTCAGTCATCTCACCTTCTGACACACCAACTTGTTCACTCTGATCAGAGACCTTTTCAGTGTTCTCACTGTGAGAAGAGTTTTAAAAGTAAAAATGATTTACAAGCCCATCAACGCACTCACACTGGGGAGAGGCCGTTCACCTGCTCCCTGTGTGAGAGACAATTCAGACTTTTATCCCAGCTGCTGACACACCAGCGAGTTCACTCTGATAAGAGACCATTTCAATGTTCTGACTGTGAGAAAAGCTTTAAAAGCAAACAGGATCTAGTGACACACCAGCGAGTTCACACTGGTGAGAAGCCATTCACCTGCTCTGTGTGTGGGATGGGATTCACCCGTTCATCCCACCGTCTGAGGCACCAGCGCGTTCACACTGGGGAGAGGCCATTCATTTGCTTTGTGTGTGGGAAGGGATTTGCTGATTCACCCCACCTTCTGATACACCAGCGAATTCACACTGGGGAGAGACCTTTCACTTGCTCTACATGTGGCAAGAGATTCACTCAGCCATCCCAGCTCACTGAACATCAACTTGTTCACACTGATCAGAGACCTTTCAAATGTTCTGATTGTGAGAAGAGCTTTAAAAGCAAGAAGTATCTGCGAACACACCAGCAAATTCACACTGGGGAGAGACACTTCACCTGCTCCGAGTGTGGGAAGGGATTCACTCAGTCAGCCCACCTTCTGAGACACCAGCAGGTTCACACTGGGGAGATGCCATTCACTTGCTCCGTGTGTGGGAAGAGATTTGCTCGTTTATCCAACTTGCTGAGACACCAGCGAATTCACACGTGACTCCACAGGTTGGGTTCTGCTGATGTTAACTTCCCTGATAACTGGGCTGCAGCTTAATATTCTGGACAGAGATCAAATAAATCTTGATGACAAGCCAACTGATCAGCCAGAGTCTATCTGAATGGCGGAGCAGGTTCAAAGGGCTGAATGACCTGCTCCAGTTTCTGTGCAGTTTCTACCAAGACTTCTCTCACTCTCTAACTCTGCTCCAGTGCTGGTTTCTGGTGAACTGTATTCTTCCCGGTTCTCCCATGACTTTCCATTCATCAGCTGGTGTTTGAGTCCAAGTTTATTAGGAGCAGGAGAAGGCCATTTATACACTCGAGCCTTTTCTGTCACTCATTGTGGTTATGGCTGATCTGTGATCTAATTGCATTTACCCAGATATTTTAATCCTGGTTTCCCCAGTCTGTTACAGTTTGATTGAAAAATAACTTTCATTTACATCTCACCATTAGGAGAATGTCCCAAGGCGAGCCATAAACTGACATCCAAAAAAAGATTGACACGGAGTCAAAGAAGGAGATTTTAGGAGGGCTAGCTAAAGGCTTAGTGTAGTGTAAAGGGTTATTATTAAATATGTAAATCTTCTTCATCATCAGTAATGTAAGATCATGTGATAAGTGTGCTGAGAAATGGTTCTATGTGAAGCCTCGTGCTCAGCCTTGTACTGTACATAGAAGAACGTGCAATGAAAGGTTAAGTTTATCAACAGCCTTGCCCCCAGCAGTCTCTATCGATCCTAACCAATTTCCTTGTCTGTTTGATCTAAACCTGTCCGAATGGTGTTCACCTCAATCACCAAACTTACTAATTAGCCCAGTTACATTTTCCTCCAAATCATTTATATATACTACAAACAGCAAAGGTCCCAGCACTGATCCCTGCGGAACACCACTAGTCACAGCTCTCCATTCAGAAAAGCGCCCTTCCACTGCTACCTTCTGTCTTCTATGACCAAGCCAATTCTGTATCCAGCTTGCCAGCTCACCTCTGATCCCGTGCGACTTTACCTTCTGTACCAGTCTGCCATGAGGGACCTTGTCAAAGGCCTTACTGAAATCCATGTAGATAACATCCACTGCCTTTCCATCGTCGATCATCTTTGTCACTTCCTCGAAAAACTCGATCAAGTTAGTGAGACACAACCTCCCCTTCACAAAACCATGCTGCCTCTCACTAATACACCCATTTGCTTCCAAATGGTAGTAAATCCTGTCACAAAGAATCTTCTCCAATAATTTCCCTACCACTGACGTAAGACTCACCGGCCTGTAATTTCCTGGATTATCTTTGCTACCCTTCTTAAACAATGGAACAACATTGGCCATTCTCCAGTCCTCTGGGACCTTACCCGTAGCCAGTGAGGATACAAAGATTTCTGTCAAGGCCCCAGCAATCATCTCCCTTGCCTCCCTCAGTACTCTGGGGTAGATCCCATCTGGCCCTGGGGACTTATCCACCTTAATATTATTCAAGATGCCTAACACCTCCTCTTTTTGATCTCAACATGATCTAGGCTTTCTACACACTCTTCCATAGACAATTCGACCATTAAGTCCTTCCCTTTGGTGAATACTGATGAGAAGTACACACTGAGTATCTCTCCCATTTCTCCTGGCACCACACACAGATTCCCACCTCTGTCCCTGATTGGGCCTAGTCTTTCCCTGGCTACCCTCTTGCTTTTTACATATGTTATTATATAAACTTAAGAGTTACTTCCTTTATAAGAGAGGAATCTGTTAGGGAAGTAAACAGTTAAAGAAGTTCAATTGCTAATTATTATTTGTTTAACTAAGTACTCATTGGTTGTACAAAAGTGTTAACAGCTGAGACTAGTGGGGTCTGTGGAGAGTTTTGACAAACAATAAAACTCTGTCTGAAGGAGTCTGTCTTGGTTTCGGTCTTCATTTCTAAACAACTATTGGAGCTTAACAGAAATGATGTGTGACACAGAGAATTCTGAGGCTGAAGATAATTAGAATGATCACTGAAGGAATTTTACTAGTCACAAAAAGCTTTGGTCCAGTCCAATGATGAATGTCTTAGTCACAGACAAATTCAACTGTGCTGTGTTAGATAGTGACAGCACCTCGACAGTATGTGGATCAGATTGGTGAAAATGTTATCCAGACTCACCTCATGGTGAAGATAGACACAAAGTTAAGGAGAATGAAAGTTATCCTTGTTTTGATTTGGTAATGTCACACATTGTCCTGAATCTTAAATTGGACTCTGATCATTAATATAATAGGATTTCATTATTGATGCAGTGGGATTCTGATTATTAATCTAACAGTGTCCTGATTACTGATACATTATGATCCAGCTTATTAATACATTATGATCTTGATTATAAATACATTATGATCCTGATTATTAATATATTACAATCCTGATTATCAATATATTATTATCCTGATTGTTAATACATTGTGATCCTGATTATTGAAAAAATCAGCTTTCCAGAAAAAAATTAACACTGACCTTTTCACAAGCTTTTCTTGCAGCAACAACTGGGCCTCAATTGGGTCCATTGGGCTGTGCCCAACAACAAATAAAAACTGGGAGGATTTAAAGGGGCCTCACAGCTGTCAAGAAGCAGTTGGAGCTACATGGCAGCTATTGATGTCACAGAGCTCGCAAGCCCGAAATCTCATTTCTGATCCCACCAGGGGTCACAGACCTTCAGTTTGGGAAGCCCTGAATTACACTGAGACTATAAAATGGGAACAGTGCTTTTCACAGAATCACAGTGCAGAAGAGGCCCTTTGGCCCATCAAGTCTGCACCGACATGTAAGAAACACATGACCTACCTACCTAATCCCATTTCCCTGCACATGGCCCATAACCTTGAATGTTATGACGTGCCAAGTGCTCATCCAGGTACTCTTGTCACAGTCTAAGCATTTAAACCCTCTCTCTCTCCAGTATGAACTCACTGGTGTGTTCGGAGGCTGGTTAACTGAGTGAATCCCTTCCCACAAATGGAGGAGGTGAACAGCCTCTCCCCGCTGTGCATGTGCTGATGACTTCCTAACTCAAATGATTAATTGAATCCCTTCCCACTGTCCCCACATTAACACAGGTTCTCCCCAATGTGACTGGGCTTGTGCCTTGTCAGGCTGAAACCTCATCCAGGGATATGGGGAAAGAGTGGGGGAAGTGGTATTAACTGGATTGCTCTTTGAAAGAGCCAGTGCAGATTCGATGAGCCGAGTGGCCTCCTTCTGTTCTGCACTATGATGAGATCATGTGATTCTATAACAGGATAATGATTCATAACAAACATCATGCGATCGATTCCTGGAGCTCACAAGGTGGCCATTCAGCCCATTGTGTCTGTACTGTCTCCATGAAAATGTTACCATTCTGTCCAATTCCCCTGACCTTTCTCCTGAGCCCTGAAAATCTTTCCTTATTCGGTAAAAGTCCAAATCCCTTCTGAGAGTTACCATTGAATTTGCTTCCACCAGTCATTCAGACAGTGTGTTCCAGATCATCAGAACTCACTGAGTAAAATAATCTCTCCTCATCTCCATCCTGAACTTTGGTAATTATTTTAAATCTGTTTTCTGTGTTTACCATCCATCCGGCCAATGGAAACAATTTCTTCTGACTGGATCAAAATTCTACAAAAATGTCCACACCTCTATTAAATCACTCCTTAACTTTCTCTGTTCTAAAGAGAACAATCCCAGATTCCCCAGTCCCTCCACATAACGGAAACCCCTCATCGCTGATACTATTCTGGTCAATTTTCCGTGTAATCTCTCCAAGGCCTTGACATCTTTCCTGAAGTGTGGTGCTGAGAACTGAACACAATATTTGAGCTGAGGATTAAAAAGTGATTGATAAAGATTCAGTGTGACTTCCTTGCTTTTGTATTTCATGTCTCCATTAATAAATGGAGGACCCCATTTGTTTTTTTTTAAACAGCTTGATCAACTTTTCCTGCTCCCTTCAAAGATTTGTGTCCATACACTCCCAGGTCACTCTGTTCCTGCACTCTGTTTAAAATGGTACCATTTAATTGGTTGATTTCTTACCCTAAAGGACATTAGTGAACCAGATGGGATTTTACAACAATCAATGATAATTTCATGGCATCATGACTGATACTAACTTCCACACAAACAGCAAACACTTTCTGTCTGATTCAGGTCACTGTGTTTATGTATAAATACTGTTTGGAAATTTATTCTGAAAATGTCTGAAGAAGGTTTGGGTGGAATGTGGGAATTGAACCCACATTCCCAGGTCATAAGCCTCGGCCTCTGGAATACTAGCCCAGTAACGTTATCACTGACACCATTTCCCCTCCATTCAGAATGAGAAAGCACACGGGCAGCAGAGTTTTGGATAGCCTAACTTTTCCAGGGGGTGGTGGTGGGGTGGGGGGCAGAGTGAATGTGAAAGCCTGGTCAGGAATGTATTAGAATCATCAAGTCATGGGTATCAGGAGGATTTCAGCAGCAGATGAGCTGGGGTGGGGTGGAGACGGGTTATGTTAGGGAGGTGGAAATATCTGGAATCTGGTATTAATAATGGTGTGGATTGTGGTCAGATACTTCTCTTGGGGTCAAGTCTAACACCAGGATTATGAAGAGTGTGGTTCAGCCTCAGACAGTTACCAGGGAGGGAAGGACTTGGTAGTTAGGGAATGGAATTTGTCCTGGTGATCGAGGCAATGGCTTTGGTCTTCCCAATTTTTAATTGGAGGAAATTTCTGCTCATCCAGTACCGGATGTCGGATAAACAGTTTGATAATTTAGTAACAGTGGAGGAATGGAGAGGGATGGTGGTGAGGTAGAGCTGGGCGTTGTCAGTGTCCATGTGAAAACTAACACTGTGCTTTTGGATGATGTCACCTAGTGGCAGCATTAGATGAGGAATAGGAGGGACCAAGGATACATCCTTGAGGAAAATGAAGTTCAAGAACTTTGGAGAGGAAAAGGAGGTTGTAGTTGGGGCAGTAGTTTACAAAGAAGGTGGGGTGAAGGGGTGTTTCTTTTCAGGAAGGGTAAGGATGTTGTATTTAAAGGCAAGAGGGGCAAAATCAGAAGAGAAAAGAGCCATTAACAATATCAGCAACATGGGGAAGATGGATGGTCAGCAGGTTAGTGGGAATAGAATTGAGGGACTAAGAAGTGGGTTTCCAGGACAAAATGAACTCTGACAAGTCATGATGGGAGATAGGAGAGAAACTGGAGAAAAATGTGAGTTCAGGGCTTGGACAAGAAGGAACTTTAGACACAGTTTGGTCTGGTGGGCTAGTGGAAAGGAGGGAAGCAGCAGAGGCAGCTGACCGGACTGTCTCAATCTCAGAGACAAAGATGCTCCATGAGCTCCTCACACTTGTTGGAGGTTAGGATGGAGGAGACAGGGGAGAGGGAGAGCCCTTCAAAAGGAACTAACGTGTTGGAGATAGGAAAGATGATGGTGATGACGTAGTGGTTTTGTCGTTGGACTAAGAACCCAGAGACCCAGGCTATCGCTTTCGAGACCGGGGTTCAAATCCCATCATGGTGAATGGTGGAAATTAAATTCAGTAAAAAATTGGACTTAAAAGTCTAATGATGACCATGAGATCACTGTTGATTGTCGGAAAAACTCATCTTCTTCACTGATGCCCTTTAGTGAAGGAAATCTGCTGTCCTTTTCTGGTCTGGCCTACATGTGACTCCAGAACCCCAGAAATGGTCTAGCAAACCACTCAGTTGTACCAAACCACTGTGAAGTCTGTAAGGAATGAAACTGGACTGACACCACATGGACAGCAGTGGTTCAAGAAGAGTTCACCACTACCTTCTCAAGGGAAATTAGGGATGGAACAATAAATGCTGGCCTAGCCAGCAAGGCTCACATCCCATGAATTAAAAAAAAGATTCAACACATTGTGTGTTTAGCTGATTTATTTTTCTTTCATCAACAATATTTTCCCCCATGACTGGTCTGGAGTTTATTAACATGAACAGAAACAGACCCCAATGAACATGGTTCAGTCCTGGATCTGCTTGGCAGCAAAATCTAATCACTGTAGTTACTTGTGAACTCGCTGGTGTTTCAGCAGGTTGGATGAATGAGTGAATCCCTTCCCACACTCAGAGCAGGTGAGTGGCCTATCCCCAGTGTGAATTCGCTGTGTACAGTGAGGTCCGATGATATCCTGAACCCAGTCCTGCAGTGAGAGCACCTGAACAGTCTCTCATCAGTGTGAACACGTTGATGGCGGAACTTTCATAGCACTTTCCGCAGCCTGGGCATCCAAAAGGTCTCGCGTCAGCGGGAACACGCCGGTGTCTCAGCAGGTTGGATAAGTTAGAAAATCCCTTCCCACATATGGAGCAGGTGAACAGCCTCTCCCCAGTGTGAATTCTCTGGTGTACAGTGAGCTGAGATGATCGCTTGAATCCAGTCCCACAGTGAAAGCACTTAAGTGGTCTTTCATCAGTGTGAACCCGTCATTGTCAGTTCCCAGGAACTTTTAAAGCACTTTCCACAATCCAGACATTTAAAAGGTTTCTTCCCAGTGTGAATTCGCTAGTGTCTCAACAGGGTGGATAATTGAATGAATCCCATCTCACACTCTGAGCAGGGGAATGGTCTCTCCCCAGTGTGAACTCCCTGGCATTTCAGCAGGGTGGAGGATTCAGCGAATCCTTGCCCACACGTGCGGCCGGTGAACAGCCTCTCTCCAGTGTGAACTTGCTGGTGTATTACCAAGATCGATGATCGAGTGAATCCCTTCCCACATACGGAGCAGCTGAATGGTCTCATCCAGTGTGACTGCATTGATGAGTTTCCAGTTCAGACAGGTAAATAAATGCATCCTCACAGTCCCCACATTTCCATGGTTTCCCCCCCGTGTGAATGCGCTTGTGTCTCTACAAGCCAGATGATTGGCTGAAGCTTTGTCCACACTCAGAACACATGTACAGTTTCTCCCCACTGTGAACAGTGCTTTTTCCTTCCATACTCAAACTCTGATGATATTCAGGGTAGGATAAATTGGGTTACACTGTCAGATACTGATGTGACATTTGTTCCTCAGTTTACCGAATGCAAATCTTCTTCTAACACCCTGTGAAATCGATTTAAGACAGAAAAAACACAAAGGCAGGTTGTGAAATTGAGCTGAATGAATCTGGCAATTTGTGGGGCTGGCGCTAGGAAAGAGTGACATGAAAACTGCTGGATTGTGGTAAAAACCCAACTGGTTCACTAATATCCTTCAAGGGACGAAGCCTGTCACCCAGTCGGGCCTTTTTAAAATGTTTCTGTTTATTCATTCAAGGGATGTGGGCTTGCTGGGCCAGCACTTATTGCCCATCCCTAATTGCCCTTGAGAAGGTAGTAGTGAGCTGCCTTTTTCAACCACTGAAGTCCATGTGGTGTAGGTACACCCACAGTGCCGTTCAGGAGGGAGTTCCAGGATTTTGACCCAGCGACAGTGGAGGAACGGTGATATATTTCCAATTCAGGATTGTGAGTGACTTGGAGAAGAACTTCTACGTTCCCATCTATCTGCTGCATTTGTCCTTCTAGGTGGTAATGGTTGTGGGTTTGGAAGGTGCTGTCTAAGGAGCCTTGGTGTGTTTCTGCAGTGCATCTTATTGGTGGTACACAATGCTGCCACTGTTCATTGGTGTGAATGTTTGTGGATGGGGTGCCAATCAAGTGAGCTGCTTTGTCCTGGATGGTGTCAAGCTTCTTGAGTGTTGTTGGAACTGCACTCATCCAGGCAAAGGGAGAGTACACAAAACTCTTCCCTCAATGGGGAAAGAAGAGTGAGAGAGGATTAGGAGCAGAAGCAGAGGAGAGGGCTTTTATATATCTCTAACTCGACCAGAACTTTGACAGAATCTCCCAAACGCTCAACCTGCACAACCTAGATGGACCAGGGTAACAGGTGTATGTCAACAGCATCATCTCCAAGTCAAACACCGTCCTGACTTGTCTGACATCCAGTACTGAATGAGCAGAAATTTCCTCCATTTAAACATTGGGAAGGCTGAGGCCATTGTCTTCAGTCCCCACTACCAACCCCTAGATACTGACTTCAGTCCTCTCCCTGACAACACTCTGAGTCTGAAACAGGTTATTCAAAACGTCAGTGTCATATTTGATCCCGAGACAAGCTCAAAGCCACATATCTGCATTATCACCAAGACTGGATCCACCTCAGTAACGTTGCTGGACTCCACCCCAGTCTCAGCTCATCACAGCATCTGTACAGTGTAGAAGAGGCCCTTCGGCCCATCAAGTCTGCACCGATACTTAAGAAGCACCTGACCTACCTAATCCCATTTACCAGCACATGGCCCATAGCCTTGAATGTTATGACATGCCAAGTGCTCATCCAGGTACTCTTGTCACAGTCTAAGCATTTAAACACTCTCTCTCTCCAGTATGAACTCACTGGTATGTTCAGAGGCTGGCTAACTGAGTGAATCCCATCCCACAAATGGAGGAGGTGAACAGCCTCTCCCCGCTGTGCATGTGCTGATGACTTCCTAACTCAAATGATTAATTGAATCCCTTCCCACTATCCCCACATTAACACAGGTTCTCCCCAATGTGACTGGGCTTGTGCCTTGTCAGGCTGAAACCTCATCCAGGGATATGGGGAAAGATTGGGGGAAGTGGGATTAACTGGTTGCTCTTTGAAAGAGCCAGTGCAGATTCGATGAGCCGAGTGGCCTCCTTCTGTTCTGCGCTATGATGAGATCATGTGATTCTATAACAGGATAATGATTCGTAATAAACACCATACAATCGAATCATAGAGCTCATAAGGTGGCCTTTCAGCCCATTGTGTCTGTACTGTCTCTATAAAAATGTTACCATTCTGTCCAACTCCCCTGACCTTTCTCCTGAGCCCTGAAAATCTTTCCTTATTCGGTACAAGTCCAAATCCCTTCTGAGATTTACCATTGGATTTGCTTCCATCAGTCATTCAGACAGTGTGTTCCAGATCATCAGAACTCACTGAGTAAAATAATCTCTTCTCATCTCCATCCTAGACTTTGGTAATTATTTTAAATCTGTTTTGTGTGTTTACCTTCCATCCGGCCAATGGAAACAATTTCTTCTGACTGGATAAAAATTCTACAAAAATGTCCACACCTCTATTAAATCACTCCTTAACTTTCTCTGCTCTAAAGAGAACAATCCCAGCTTCTCCAGTCTCTCCACATAACAGAAAGCCCTCATCCCTAATACTATTCTGGTCAATTTTCCGTGTACTCTCTCCAAGGCCTTGACATCTTTCCTGAAGTGTGGTGCTGAGAACTGAACACAATATTTGAGCTGAGGATTAAAAAGTGATTGATAAAGATTCAGTGTGACTTCCTTGCTTTTGTGCTTCATGTCTCCATTAATAAATGGAGGACCCCATTTGTTGTTTTTTAAACAGTTTGCTCAACTTTTCCTGCTCCCTTCAAAGATTTGTGTCCATACACTCCCAGGTCACTCTGTTCCTGCACTCTGTTGAACATTGTACCATTTAATTGATTGATTTCTTACCCTAAAGGACATTAGTGAACCAGATGGGATTTTACAACAGTCAATGATAATTTCATGGCATCATGACTGATACTAACTTCCACACAAATGGAAGGCAAACATTTTACGTCTGATTCAGGTCACTGTGTTTATGTATAAATACTATTTGGAAATTTATTGCTGAAAATGTCTGAAGCAGGTTTAGGTGGAAATGTGGGAATTGAACCCGCATTCCCAGGTCATAAGCCTCAGCCTCTGGAATACTAGTCCAGTGAGGGTATCACTGTGACACCATCTCCCCTCCATTTAGAGTGAGAAAGCACACGGGCAGCAGAGTTTAGGATAGCCTAATGTTTCCAGACCGGGGATTGGTTGGGGTCGGGGGCGGGGATGGGGGCGGGTTGGAGGGAGAATGTGAGAGGCTGGCCAGGAATGTATTAGAATCATCAAGTCATGGGTATGAGGAGGATTTCAGCAGCAGATGAACTGGGGTGGGGTGGAGACGGGTGATGTTAGGGAGGTGGAAATATCTGGAATCTGGTATTAGTGATGTTGTGGATATGTGGTCAGATACTCATCCTGGGGTCAAGTCTAACACCAGGATTATGAAGAGTGTGTTTCTGCCTCAGACAGTTACCAGGGAGGGAAGGACTTGGTAGTTAGGGAACGGAATTTGTTCTGTGACCGAGGCAATGGCTTTGATCTTGCCAATTTTTAATTGGAGGAAATTTCTGCTCATCCAGTACCGGATGTCGGATAAACAGTTTGATAATTTAGTAACAGTGGAGGAATGGAGAGGGATGGTGGTGAGATAGAGCTGGGCATTGTCAGTGTCCATGTGAAAACTAACACAATGTTTTTGGATGATGTCACCTAGTGGCAGCATTAGATAAGGAATAGGAGGGGCCAAGGATAGATCCTTGGGGAAAACCAAGTTCAAGAACTTTGGAGAGGAAAGGGAGGTTGTAGTTGGGGCAGTAGTTTGCAAAGAAGGTGGGGTGAAGGGGTGTTTTTTTTTCAGGAAGGGTAAGGATATTGTATTTAAAGGCGAGAAAGGCAAAATCAGAAGAGAAAAAAACCATTAACAATATCAGCAACATGGGGAAGATGGATGGTCAGCAGTTTAGTGGGAATAGAATCGAGGGACTAGGAGGTGGGTCTCCAGGACACAGCGTTATGGGAGATAGGAGAGAAACTGGAGAAAAATGTGAGTTCAGGGCTTGGACAAAAGGGAACTTTAGATACAGTTTGGCCCGGAGGGAAGCAGCAGAGGCAGCTGAACGGACTGTCTCAATCTCAGTGACAAAGAAGCTCCTTGAGCTCCTCACATTTGTTGTTTGGGGTGAAGATGGAGGAGACAGGGGAGAGGGAGAGCCCTTCAAAAGGAACTAACGTGTTGGAGATAGGAAAGATGATGGTGATAACGTAGTGGTATTGTCATTGGACTAAGAACCCAGAGACTCAGGCTAATGCTTTGGAGACTTGGGTTCAAATCCCACCATGGTGAATGGTGGAAATTAAATTCAGTAAAAAATTGGACTTAAAAAGTTTAATGATGACCATGAAATCACTGTTGATTGTCGTAAAAACTCATCTTGTTCACTGATGCCCTTTAGGGAAGGAAAGCTGCTGTCCTTTTCTGGTCTGGCCTACATGTGACTTCAGAACCCCAGAAATGGTCTAGCAAACCGCTCAGTTGTACCAAACCACTGTGAAGTCTGTAAGGAATGAAACTGGACTGACACCACATGGACAGCAGTGGTTCAAGAAGAGTTCACCACTTCCTTCTCAAGGGAAATTAGGGATGGAGCAATAAATGCTGGCCTAGCCAGCAAGGCTCACATCCCATGAATTAAAAAAAAAGATTCAACACATTGTGTGTTTAGCTGATTTATTTTTCTTTCATCAATAATATTTTCCCCTATGACTGGTCTGGAGTTTATTAACATGAACAGAAACAGACCCCAATGAACATGGTTCAGTCCTGGATGTGATTGGCAGCAAAATCTAATCACTGTAGTTACTTGTGAACTCGCTGGTGTTTCAGTAGGCTGGATGAATGAGTGAATCCCTTCCCACACTCAGAGCAGGTGAGTGGCCTGTCCCCAGTGTGAATTCGCTGTGTACAGTGAGGTCCGATGATATCCTGAACCCAGTCCTGCAGTGAGAGCACCTGAACAGTCTCTCATCAGTGTGAACACGTTGATGGCGGAACTTTTATAGCACTTTCCGCAGCCTGGGCATCCAAAAGGTCTCGCTTCAGCTTGAACACGCCGGTGTCTCAGCAGGTTGGATAAGTTAGAAAATCCCTTCCCACATATGGAGCAGGTGAACAGCCTCTCTCCAGTGTGAATTCTCTGCTGTGCCAGCAAATTCGATGATTGAGTGAACCCTTTACCACATTTAGAGCAGGAAAATGGCCTCTCCCCAGTGTAAATTCTGTGGTGTACAGTGAGTTGAGATGATCGCTTGAATCCAGTCCCACAGTGAAAGCACTTAAATGGTCTTTCATCAGTGTGAACCCGTCGATGGGACATCAGTTCCCAGGAACGTGTAAAGCACTTCCCACAATCCAGACATTTAAAAGGTCTCTCCCCAGTGTGAATTCGCTAGTGTCTCAACAGGGTGGATAATTGAGTGAATCCCATCTCACACTCTGAGCAGGGGAATGGTCTCTCCCCAGTGTGAACTCGCTGATGTTTCAGCAGCGTAGAGGAATCAGCGAATCCTTGCCCACACATGCCGGTGAACAGCCTCTCTCCAGTGTGAACTCGCTGGTGTATCACCAAGATCGATGATCGAGTGAATCCCTTCCCACATACGGAGCAGCTGAATGGTCTCTCTCCAGTGTGACTGCATTGATGAGTTTCCAGTTCAGACGGGTAACTAAATGCATTTAGTCCACACATTTCCACGGTTTCTCCCCCGTGTGAATGCACTTGTGTCTCGACAAGCCAGATGATTGGCTGAAGCTTCGTCCACACTCAGAACACGTGTACAGTTTCTCCCCACTGTGAACAGTGCTTTTTCCTTCCATATTCAAGCTCTGATGATATTCAGGGTTGGATAAATTGGGTTACACTGTCAGATCCTGATGTGACATTTGTTCTCAGTTTACCAAATGCAAATCTTCTCCTTCTAACACCCTGTGAAATCGATTTAAGACAGAAAAAACATAAAGGTAGGTTGTGAAATTGAGCTGAATGAGTCTGGTAATTGTGGGGCTGGCACTAGGAAAGAGTGACATGAAAACTGCTGGATTGTGGTAAAAACCCAACTGGTTCACTAATGTCCTTCAAGGGATGGAGCCTGTCACCCAGTCGGGCCTTTTTAAAATGTTTCTGTTTATTCATTCAAGGGATGTGGGCTTGCTGGGCCAGCGCTTATTGCCCATCCCTAATTGCCCTTGAGAAAGTGGTAGTGAGCTGCCTTTTTCAACTGCTGAAGTCCATGTGGTGTAGGTACACCCACAGTGCTGTTCAAGAGGGAGTTCCAGGATTTTGACCCAGTGATGGTGATATATTTCCAATTCAGGATTGTGAGTGACTTGGAGAGGAACTTCTATGTTCCCATCTATCTGCTTCATTTGTCCTTCTAGGTGGTAATGGTTGTGGGTTTGGAAGGTGCTGTCTAAGGAGCCTTGGTGGTACACATCTTATTGGTGGTACACAATGCTGCCACTGTTCATTGGTGTGAATGTTTGTGGATGGGGTGCCAATCAAGTGAGCTGCTTTGTCCTGGATGGTGTCAAGCTTCTTGAGTGTTGTTGGAATTGCACTCATTCAGGCAAAGGGAGCATACACAAAACTCTGCTCTCAATGGGGAAAGAAGAGTGAGAGAGGATTAGGAGCAGAAGCAGAGGAGAGGGCTTTTATATATCTCTAACTCGACCAGAACTTTGACAGAATCTCCCAAACGCTCAACCTGCACAACCTAGATGGACCAGGGTAACAGGTGTATTTCAACACCATCATCTCCAAGTCACACACCATCCTGACTTGTCTGACATCCAGTACTGAATGAGCAGAAATTTCCTCCATTTAAACATTGGGAAGGCTGAGGCCATTGTCTTCAGTCCCCACTACCAACCCCTAGACACTGACTTCAGTCCTCTCCCTGACGACAGTCTGAGTCTGAAACAGGTTATTCAAAACGTCAGTGTCATATTTGATCCCGAGACAAGCTCAAAGCCACATATCTGCATCATCACCAAGACTGGATTCCACCTCAGTAACATTGCCGGACTCCACTCCAGTCTCAGCTCATCACAGCATCTTTACAGTGCAGAAGGAGGCCATTTGGCCCATTCAGCCTGCACCGGCTCTCTGAAAGTGCATTCCACATATTCCCACTCCCTGCCTTATCCCTGTACTCTTTTCAGAGAGCAATCCAATTCCCTTTTGAATACCTCGATTGAACCAGCCTCCACCACCCTTCCAGAAAGTTTGTTCCTGAGCCCAACCATCCTCTGAATGAAAAAGCTTTTCCTCAAATTACATTTACACCTTTTGCCCATTATTTTGAATCTGCGCCCTCTAGTTCTTGATGTTCTTTTGAGTGCAGTTTCTCGCTATTTACCCTGTCCATACCCCTCAGGATCTTGAATACCTCTATCAAGTCTCCTCACAGTCTTCTTTTCTCCAAGGAAAACAAATCCAACCTCTCTAATCTTACCTCGTAGCTACAGTTCTTCATCCCAGGAATCATTCTTGTGAATCTCCACTGTACTCTCTCCAATGCCTTCACATCCGCCCTCAAGTATAGTGCCCAGAACTGGACGCAGTACTCCAGATGAGGCCTAACTAGTGTCTTACAGAAGTTCAATATGAACTCCTTGCTCTTTTACTCAATGCCCCTAATAATAAAGCCTAAGATACTATATGCTTTATTAACTCAACATGCCCTGCCATCTTCAATGACCTATATAGGTATACACTGAGGTCCCTCTGTTCCTACACCTCCTTTAGAGACTATTCCTTTATTCTATACTGTCGCGCCATACCTTTCCTGCCAAAACAAATCACCCCAGACTTCTCTGCCTTGAACTTCATCTGCCACTTGTCTGCTCAATCCATCAACTTGTCTATATCCGTTTGAAGTTCAAGGCTATTCCCATCACAGTTGACAACATTTCTAATCTTTGTACCTTATGCAATTTTTGAAATCATGCCATGCACACCACAATCTAGGTCATTAATGTATATCAGGAACAGCAAGGATCCCAACACTGACCCCTGAGGAACCCCACTACAAACCTTCTTCCAAATGAACAACAACTATTTATCACTATTCTCGGTTTCCTGTCACTCAATTTCTTATCCAAGTGCCTACTTTCCCCTTTATTTCATGACCTAAAATTTTGCTCACATGTCTGTTGTGTGGCACTGTATCAAATGCCTTTTGAAAATCCATATACATCACATCAACAGCATTTCCTTTATCAACCTTCTCTGTTACCTCCTCAAAAAACCAAACTACTCATTCAACACCTCTGCTATTTCTCCAGCCTCCACATGCAAGTACCCTTTGTGCCCCTAATCAGCCTCACTCTTTCTTTTACCACTCTTTTATTATTTACATGCTTATAGAAGACCTTGGGATTCCCACTGCCAGCCTATTTTCATGCTTTCTTCTTGCTTTTCTTATTAGTTTCTTCACTTACCCTCTTGTCCTTCTATATTCAGCCTGATTCTCCATTGCATTTTCTATCTGACATCTGCCGTATGCGCACTTCTTTCTTTTCATCTTTACCTCTCTCTCTCATCATCATCCAGGGTGCTCTAGATTTATTTGTTCTACCTTACCTCTTCAAGGGAATATACCTTAACATTGTCAGCAATGTGTTTTCTTTGAAGGAGGCCCCATTGTTCAGCCACTGTCTTTTCTGCCAACGTTTGACTCCACTCACTCAGCTCAGATGCATTCTCATCCCTTCAAAGTTGGCTTTCCCCCAATTAATTATCCCTGCTCTGGATTGTTCTCTGTCCTTTTCAATGATTAACCTAAACCTGCTGATCCAATGGGTCACTGTCCCCTCGAGGTTCTCCCACTGATATTTGATTCACTTGGGCCAACTCATTCGACAGAACCAAGTCCAAAAGGGCATGTCCCCTTGTTGGACTGGAAAAATACTGCTGTAGAAAATTATCTTGAACACATTCCAGGAACTCTCGGCCCTCTTGTCCTTTTGTACTATTGCTATCCCAGTCAATATTTGGATAACTGAAGTCCCCCATTATGATTACTCCATAACTCTTGCACCTCTCTGTCATTTCTTTACAAATTTGTTTCTCCACATCTGTTCCACTAGTTGGTGGTCTATATCCTACACCAATTAATGTTATTGCACCTGTCCCATTCCTTACCTCTAGCCAGAGAGATTCTATCCTTCACCCATCTGGAACAGCCTCTCTTTCCAGCACTGTAATGCCATCTTTAACCAGTATTGTAACTCCCAACCCCTCCCACCCAGCCCCCCACTTTTCTTCCTTTCCTGTCACTCCTAAACACCTTAAACCCAGGAATATTTAACACTCAGTCCGGCCCTTCTTTGAGCCAGATCTCCATTATAGCAAAAATATAATTCCATTTGTTAACCTGTGCCTGCAGTTCACCAATCTTACTAATCCCATTCCATGCGCTCACATACATGCACATTAGCCCAGATTTAGGCATTTTTCTACTTTCCGGTTTAAAATGACCCCATCTAATGATCTTGTGTTGCCTACTCTAATTCTATCAAACTCTCCAAGTATTCTATCTCCCTCGATGTAACTCTCTGATATATCCTCATTATCAGAAGATACTTCACAACTTCCCACTGCCAATTTTTATCCTCTGCACTCTGAATTTCGCCTCAGGTTCCCAACCCCTTGCCAATCTAGTTTAAACTCTCCCCAACAGCACCAGCAAACCTCCTCACAAGGACACTAGTCCCAGTCATGTTAAAGTGTAGCCCATCCTTCTTGTACAGGTCCCACCTGCCCCATAACTGGTCCCAATGCCTCAGAAATCTAAAGCCCTCCCTCCTACTCCATTTCCCCAGCCAAGTGTTGAACTACTCAATCTTCCTATTCTTATGTTCATTAGCATGTGGCACTGGGAGTAATCCTGAGATCAATGCTCTTGAGGTCCTGCTTTTTAATTCCCTTCCTAACTCCCTAAAATCTACTTTCAGGACCTCATCCCTTTTCCTATCTATGTCATTGGTCCCAATGTGCACTATGACCTCTGGCTGTTTACCGTCCCCCTGTCTCTCGGTCATCCCATTTACTAACACAACAGCTCAGTCACACTAGGGTAAGACCATTCAGATACTTCACTTGTGCGGAGGGATTTATTCAATTTTCCCACCTGCTGGCACTCGAGCTTTGAAAGTTCAAAGCATCTGTTGCACAGTCAGCATAATCTTATTGCCAAGGAGCAGTTTAACTGCTTTGTTGAAGGAAAACAAATCATTTGTTCACCCCACCTGCTGAGACTCCACTAAGTTCACATCCGACAGTAGGGTCTAGTTCTCCCGTTAGTCACATCCAGGACAGAAAAGTAATGGACTTTGGTTGCTGTATGAATTGGTTTTAATAAGGTTATACCTTGGCCCTGACAAATCCGAACAAAATCGGATCACAAAGCAAAGCAGAATGAGCGATTCAATGGCGGTGAGTTTACCCAGCATACTCCGCGGAGAAGAATGTGTCCTACCAGACTACGAGCTTCCTGCGCATGCGCACTGCTGGGCTGTAACCGGAACCTGCGCACTGCGGTCTCTGACTGCGGCATGCGCAGTGCAGGTTGTACCTGGAGTTAGACGGAGAAGCGAGAAATAATCGAGTCAGGTTGAGTCCTGGAGCGGCTGGGTGGGTGGAGAGGATTAGAGTCAGCGGAGCGGGCGGGGAGGATTCATTAATACTCGGTGGAGGCCTCAAACCCCGAATAAAAAGTTGCCGATCCTGTTTTCACGGGACGGGGCGAGAGATCGTGAACTCCTGGTTCACAGGCCGCGTTAACGGCCGCCATCTTGAACAGTGTAAATGTGCAGCAGGGCGCATGCGCGGTCATCCCTGCTCTTGTCAGCAGGAGGAGAGAATGTTGCGCATTTCTATCCTGGACTGGCAGGGATGGATTTTGGAAACTCCTTTTGCAGGGGGTGAGAAGGGGAGGATTTACACATAGCATACTCAAACCAAGAGAAAGGTTTGTCTCTGCAATTTCTATCCTGGACTCACAGTGAAGGTTTCCATAAACTTACAGGTTACTGGAAGTGGAAGATTGACAGATGGGAAACTCAATCCAAACATCACATGAAGATCTGACAGAGTCCCTCAATTCATGAGGACCTGAACATCATCGCCCTTTGAATGTGGAAAGGAAAAGGTTTGTCTGAACTGCCTGTGAGAGAAGATTTTAGGTATCAGAGTGACTGGAAAAGCACCAAGACACACAAACCGGGGTTAGAGCACACCTGGAGAACTGTGTTCAGTTCTGGGTAACAAACATCAGGAAGGATAGAATGGCCTTAGAGGGAGTGTAACACCTGAGTGATCTGAGCTCCAAGGGTTAAACTACAGAATGAGATTACTACACAAAAGAGTCACAGAGGAGGCCATTCAGCCCATTGAGTCCACAGCAGCTCTCTAAAGCAATCCAATCAGTTCCAGTTCCCTGTTCTATCCCTGTATCTTTGCAAGTTTATTTCCCTCAAATGTCTATCCAATATCCTTTCGAAATCATTCATCATGTCCATTTCCACCCCCTCATAGGCAGTAACATCCAGATCATTTTCAATCACTGTGTAATAACATCCTCCTTCATATCTCCCATACCTTTTACCCAAAACCTTAAATCTCTGTCCTTGAGTCCTTGTACGATCAGCTGATGGGAACAGCTTTTATTTGTCTACCTTATCTAAACCTGTCATAATCTTGTGCACCTCTGTCAATCTTCCCTCAACCTCCTTTGCAGGAACCAGTCCGGTACATCTCCTCTGCACCTTCTCAAGGACCTTCACATACTTCCTAAAGCGAGGCGACCAGAACTGGATGCAATTCTCGAATTGTGGCCGAACCAGAGCTTTATAAAGATTCAGCATAATTTCCCTGACAAGTGGGGGGCTTTCAAACATCAGTTGATAAGAATTCAGGATCGGCATGTTCCTGCTCGGATGAAGGATAAGCATGGCAAGTTTCAGGAACCTTGGAATAGGAAGGATATTGTGAGATTAGTTAAAAAGAAAAGGGAAGCATTCATAAGGGCTAAAAGGCTGGGAACAGATGAAGCCCATGGACAATACAAAGAAAGTAGGAAGAAACTTAAGCAAGGAGTCAGGAGGGCTAAAAGGGGTCATACCAGAAGATATGGAGGCGTTGGAGAGGGTGCAGAGGAGGTTTACCAGGATGCTGCCTGGTCTGGAGGTTATTAGCTATGAGGAGAGGTTGGAGAAACTCGGATTGTTCTCACTAGAGCGACGGAGATTGAGGAACGACTTGATAGACGTTTACAAAATTATGAGTGGCATGGACAGAGTAGATAGTCAGAAGCTTTTTCCCAGGGTAGAAGAGTCAATTACTAGGGGACATAGAGAGGAGAAAACTATAAAGATGATGTGCAGGGCAAGTTTTTTACACAGAGGGTAGTGAGTGTCTGGAATTCGCTGCCAGAGGAGGTGGTGGAAGCAGGTACAATAGTGGGGTTTAAGAGACAGCTTGACAAATAAATGAATAGGATGGGAATAGAGGGATACGGACCCCGGAAGTGCAAAATGTTTTAGTTGACGGGCAATATGATCGGCGCAGGCTTGGGGGGCAGCCTGTTCCTGTGCTGTACTTTTGTTCCCTGTTTTTGTTCTCAATACCACTATTTATGTAGCTGAAGATCCAACCTGCTGTGCTAACTTCTCTCTTAATACATCCTGTTACCTTCAGAGATCAAAGCACATGAAGCCCCAAGTCCCTCTGTCCATGCTCACTCTTTAGAGCTGTGCCATGAATTATATCTTCCCTCTCCCTAATCCTCCTGCTAAAAATCACCTCACTGTGAGGGTTGTAATCCCTGGAATTTAGAAGACGAAGAGGTGATTTGATCAAAGTTTTCGGGATATTAATTGGAACTGTCAGGGTAGATAGAGAGAAACTATTTCCACTGGTTGGGGAATCTATGTTGAGTGGGCGGAGTCTAAACAAAGAATCAGGTTCCAGATGCTTTTCAGGGAGAGAGTTCCAGATCCTGACAACTCTCTTTTTATATCAGTGCCTCTATTTATGAAGCCCAAGACCCCATATGTTTCCCTGATTACTCATCAATCTGTCCTGCCATAAGAAATAGGTCCCACAAATGGTTTAATCATCACCCATACTCAGAAAGCCTCTTTTACGATACAAGATTTAAAATAGTTCCTGTACTACGTGCCCTGAATACCACACACCCGTCCCCAAGGTTATGTCATCCCATCTACAAGGACCTTGATGTTCAGATGATAAGGGAATTATCCAGGAATTTCCTAAGTCAGAACGCAGAGAGAGAGATGGGTGGACTATGACCACCAGTAGCCATGACCCCGGTGTTAAGGCAGTTTTGGGAAAACATTGTGATCGTCCCTGTGATAGTGACACCTGTCAAAAGGGTGGAGGGAAGAGAGGGATCAGTGACTGGGCTGGAATAGGGGCCACGGCTGGCATGGCCGCTGAGAAGCACTTATACCTGGAGAATATGTGGGAACAGGACGAGGCCGTGAGGCAGCAATGGACAGGAATCTTCAGTAAAAGAAATAAAAGGCAGAGAAATGAAATCCTGGAACAACAAGAAGGAGTGAAATCCAGAAAAGAGATGATGGACGGACTGATCGAGAGAAAGGGAACGGTCAGTGAGATCATTCAGCAGAATAAGAGTGAGGTGAAAAGTCAGAACATGTCTAAAGCTGTTCTCTGTGTGATGTGAGGAGGGTTTTTATTGGATCAGGTACAACAAGGCCAGGAGGACATTGAAAAACAATAGAGAGTCCAACAATAGAGAGCCCAAAGGGTCTGGAGGGGGAGAGTTAATAAACTCAGGGAATCACAGGCTGCATAAACATCGAGTGTGAGCCCAGACCCATTTTAAAACAGTGAACAAATAAATCCCTGATTTTACTGAGACTCTTTTCCGTGTCCCAGCTCCTGTAAATACTGACGGGAGAGGGACCGGAATCTCCGGAGGCTCCACTCTGCTGGCTGCTCGTGAGGAAGTGATCTCCGATCAGATTAATGTGCTTATGCTGTGAGTATTTAA
Source organism: Carcharodon carcharias (assembly GCF_017639515.1). NCBI lineage: Eukaryota > Metazoa > Chordata > Chondrichthyes > Lamniformes > Lamnidae > Carcharodon > Carcharodon carcharias. Next base: position 16,867,318 of record NC_054493.1, read on the forward strand.
TAAGGTGTCCAAACCTCTCATTGTGCTTCCTGGCTGGAAGAGATTGTGGATGCCCAGGAGGAATTGGAGTCTGGGGTGGGCCAAAATTAGATGATCTCAGATAATCCTGGAGGGTTTTAGAGCTGGAAATCATCACAGTGTTGGTCAGCGAGCACAGGGGGTGGATGGTAAACAAGAGTTGGTGCAAGTTAGGGTATAATTGAAAATTTGACTGAATTCTTTGAGGAGGTGACCAGGTGTGTAGATGAGGGTAGTGCAGTTGATGTAGTTTCTATGGATTTCATCAAAGCATTTGACAAGGTCCCACATGGGAGACTTATAAAGAAGGCAAATGCACATGGGATACAGGATAATTTGATAAGGTGGATTCAAAATTGGCTTAGTTGTGGGAGACAGAGGGTGATGACAGAAGGATGCTTTAGTGACTGGAAGCCAGTGTCCAGTGGTGTACCACAGGGATCTGTGCTGGGTCCCCTATTATTTGTCATTTATATAAATGACATAGATGACTATGTGGGGGGTAGGATTAGTAAATTTGCGGATGACACAAAGATTGGCCGGGTGGTTAACAGTGAGGTTGAGTGTCTTGGGCTACAGGAAGATATAGACGGGATGGTCAAATGAGTAGATTTGCAGATAAGTGGCAGATGGAATTTAACCCTGAAAAGTGTGAGGTGATACAATTTGGAAGCAGTAATTTGACAAGGAAGTATTCAATGAACAGCATGACACTAGGAAGTTCTGAGGAACAAAGGGACCTTGGCGTGTGTGTCCATAGATCTCTGAAGGCAGAGGGGCATGTTAGTGGGCTGGTGAAAAAGGCAAATGGGACACTTGCCTTTATCAATCGAGGCATAGATTCCAAAAGTAGGGAGGTCATGTTGGAGTTGTATCATCCTTGGTGAAGCCACAGCTGGAGCACTGTGTGCAGTTCTGGTCACCACATTATAGGAAGGATGTGATTGCACTGGAGGAGGTGCAGAGGAGATTCACCAGGATGTTGCCTGGGATGAAACATTTAAGTTATGAAGAGAGGTTGGATAGACTTGGGTTGTTTTCGCTGGAACAGAGAAGACTGAGGGGCGACCTGATTGAGGTGTACAAGATTATGAGGGGCATGGACAGGGTGGGTCGGGAGCAGCTGTTCCCCTTAGTTGAAGGGTCAGTCATGTGGGGACACAAGTTCAAGGTGAGGGGCAGGAGGTTTAGGGGGGATGTGAGGAAAAACCTTTTTACCCAGAGGGTGGTGACAGTCTGGAATGCGCTGCCTGGGAGGGTGGTGGAGGCGGGTTGCCTCACATCCTTTAAAAAGTACCTGGATGAGCACTTGGCACATCATAACATTCAAGGCTATGGGCCAAATGCTGGTAAATGGGATTAGGTAGGTAGGTCTGGTGTTTCTCACGTGTCAGTGCAGACTCGATGGGCCAAAGGGCCCCTTCTGCACTGTGATTCTGTGATGCACAGCTGAGTTTTGGGTGACCTCCAGTTTCTATGGAGTTGAATCGGGGAGGCCGCCAAGACGCACTTCAAATAGTCCAGTTTAGAGGGAACAAAGGAATGGATGAATTTCAGCAGCTGATGAACTGAGGCAGGGGCACAGCTGGGCGATGTTACTGAGGTGGAAGTGGGCAATGTTACTGAGGTGGAAATGGGCGATCTTAGTGATATGTCATCAGAAGCTCAGCTTGGGCTGAAATATGACAACAAGATTGTAAACAGTCTGGTTCAGCCTCAGAGAGCTGCAAGAGGGATGGAGTTGGTGGTTAGGGAGTGGAGTTTGTAGTGGGGAATGAAGACAATGGTTTCGCTCTTCCCAGTATTTAAATAGAGGACATTTCTGCTCATCCTGCACTGGATGTCAGACAAGTCAGGACGGTGTGTGAGTTGGAGGCGATGGTGTTCACTAGCAACTGTTACCCTTCTCCTTCTCGGTGGTGGTTGAGGCTCCGGGGATTCTGTGAAATTCCTGGATGAGTTGTAGATGTGCAGAACATTTCTTCACCCCTTGCATCTCCCACCTCTCTCCTCCTATGAAGGCCAGAGTCTTGTGTAGGCCCAGTCTGGGTTTCCGGTTCCCGTCCCTGAAGGTCATTAGTGAACCAGTTGGGTTTTGATGACAATCCAGCAGTTTTCATGGTCACTTTTTCCTTGTGTCAATTCCACAAATAACCAGATTCATTCAGCTCAGTTTCACAACCTGCCTTTTGTGGATTCTCTCTCACGCCCTTTTTTCTGTTTTAAATCAATTTCACAGGGTATTAGAAGAGGAGGATTTGCAGTCAGGAAACTCAAACCAAACATCACATCAGAATCTGACAGAGTCGTCCAATTGATCGGAACTTGAGTATCATTGGATTTTGAACATGTAAGATAAAAGCACTGTTCTCAGTGGGGAGAAACAGTACATGTGTTCTGTGTGTGGGCGAGGCTTCAGGCAATTGTCTGGCCTGTGGAAATTCCTTTTATAGTGTGACTGGAAAAGCACCAAGACAGACACACACCCAAGTGAGAGTGTTCAGTGCGCTGAGTGTGGAAAGAGCTTTTGCCAGTTACATAACCTGAAAAAACATCACACCGTTCACAGTGGGGAGAAACCGTACATGTGTTCTGTGTGTGGACAAGGCTTCAACTGATTGTCCAGCCTGGAGAGACACAAAGACGGCAGCACCATGGAGAAACCATGGAAATGTGGGGACTGTGGGAAGGGATTCAATACTCCATCTCAGCTGGAATCTCATCGACGCAGTCACACTGGGGAGAGGCCATTCACCTGCTCTGTGTGTGGGAAAGGATTTGCTCAGTCAGCACATCTTAGAAAACATCAACTTGTTCACACTGATCAGAGACCTTTTAACTGTTCTGACTGTGAGAAGAACTTCAAAAGCAAAATGGATCTGCTGAGACACCAGCGAGTTCACACTGGGAAGAGGCCGTACACCTGCACTGAGTGTGGGAAGGGATTCACTCAGTCAGCCAATCTGCTGACACACCAGCAAGTTCACACTGGGGAGAGGCCATTCCCCTGCTCTGTGTGTGGGGAGAGATTTAATAATGTATCCAACCTACAGAGACACCAGCGAGTTCACACTGGGGAGAGGCCATTCACCTGCTCCAAGTGTGGGAAGGGATTTCTTCACTTATGCAACCTCTCTGAACATCAACTTGTTCACAGTGATCAGAGACCTTTTAAATGTTCTGACTGTGAGAAGAGCTATAAAGGCAAAAGTGACCTGTTGAAACACCAATGCACTCACACTGGGGAGAGGCCATTCACCTGCTCTATGTGTGGGAAGGGATTCACTTCATCATCCCACCAGCTGAGACACCAACGACTTCACCAGTGACTGCAGGGGTTGGATCCTGCTGTTATTGCTGCTGTTCATCACGTCCAGGACTGAACCACGATCATTCTGATAGTTGGTGTTTGTTTCTGCTGATGTTAATAACCCCTATAACTGGCTGGAGTTCAATATTTTGATATCTGTCAAATGAATTCATGTTGTTTCAGACACACACTTTGTTGAGTCTTTAATTTCTCCAGGATAAGACGAGATTACTTGATGTCCTGTTATTGACTGTTCCTTTCTGGGTCTTTTCTCCTTTCTAATTCTAGATTATTTCAGTTCTCACACCTTCGGTTACTCTCATGGACAAGTCCCAGCTCCCCATACCTTCTGGAGTGGCTCCCCTAGCTTTGTGATCCAGGGAAGGTGTCGGTAACACTCCTGGGATCACTGAGCACAAAACCCAGTCTGTTAATCACTTTCAGCTACTGGACTCTGAGTGTGTCCCACAGCATTGCTCTCACCTTCGATGTGTGAAAAGAGCATCACGTTTGTAAACATGGTTTAAATTTAAATCCACTCAGCAAAAGTATTGAACAGGAATCTGGAGGCCGATGAGAATTTCTGAAGTTTTTTTAAATTCATTCAAGGGATATGGGCTTCGCTGGCTGGGCCAGCATTTATTGCCCACCCCTAGTTGCCCTTGAGAAGGTGGTTGTGGGCTGCCTTCTTGAACCTCTGCAGTCCGTGTAGGTACACCCACAGTGCTATTAGGGAGGGAGTTCCAGGATTTTTACCCAGCGACAGTAAAGGAACGGCGACCGATACAGCTGAGATTTCCATTGTCACTTCCGGTGCCTAGGCCGATGTCAGGTGATCCGTCCACTTTCATTATTTTTTTATCACCTTGTCACAGTTTGATATGACTGAATGACATTTAAGAGTCAACCACATTGCTGTGGGTTTGGAGTCACATTAGGCTAGACCAGGTAAGGACAGCAGATTTCCTTCCCTATAGGATGTTAGTGAACCAGATGGGTTTTTTTATAACAATTGACAATGGTTTCAGGGTCAACATGAGACTTTTAATTCCAGAGTTTTATTGAATTCAAATTCCACCATCTGTCACAGATCCAGAGTTGTCCAGCAACAATAGCTCTACACCATTGCCTCTTCCTAGGTGCCAAGAATCCAAACACACAGCTAAACCTGGAGACAATTAATTCAAATCACTTCATTCCCAGGTTTGAAATTACATTGGAATTTATACTGTGGCAAATTTTACATATCTGGAGAAATCAACATTGCTGCTGCGCACAAGTCAGCTGTTTCCCAACATTCATAGTAAGGAGCTAGTGATATCACAGAAAGGGAAGATCGGTGGGGCTCTGAGTCAGTACCTGACTCATAGAGTCATAGAGATCGACAGCACAGATAAAGGACCATCAAGACTGCGCTGGTCAAACAAGTACCCATTTTCCAACACTAGGCCCATAGCCTTGTATGCCATGGAATCGCAAGTGCACATCCAAATACTTCTTAAATGTTATGAGGGTTTCTGCCTCTACCACCCTTTCAGACAGTGAGTTCCAGATTCCCACCACCCTCTGGGTGAAAAAATTCTTCCTCACATCCCTGCTAAACCTCCTGCCCCTTACCATAAATCTGTGTTCCCTGGATATTGATCCCTCCACCAAGGGGAAAATTTCCTTCATATCTATCCCTCTCATAATTTTATACACCTCAATCATGTCCTCCCTCAATCTCCTCTGCTCCAGGGAAATAACCCCAATCTATCCAATCTCTCCTCTCTACTAAAACTCTCCAGCCCAGGCAACATCGTGGTAAATCTCCTCTGCTCACACCAGGATGAGTCTGATTTCCTTTTACTCTGGTTAATATTGTTCTTATTCATTGTCAGCTTCATCGACTTTGACTGGAAGTGACTGGGAACATTGGTCCAATTGTGTTCAATGTGAGGTCACAGCTCTGGGCTCATCTCGGGTGTTGTGTTCACCTTGGAGTGGCAGAGACTCTGTGTCTGAAATGGAGAATCAATGTCAGTGAGATAGGAAATGAGACAGAAAGTGAGAGACAGAGGGTGAGAGACAGACAGAGGGTGAGAGGCAGACAAAGGGTGAGAGACAGACAAAGAGTGAGAGCCAGATGGATGGTGATAGACAGACAGGGAAGGAGAAACAGACATAGACTGAGACACAGAAAGAGGATCAGAGACATACAGACAGAGGGGTAGATACAAATGGAGTGCGAAAGACAGTCACAGAAAGAGCAAGAGACAGTGAAACAGAAAGATTGAATGACAGTGTGACAAAATGCAAAGGAGAAAGATAAATAAAGAGATTAATACAGTCAGAGAGAATGTGAGACACAAAAAGAGACAGAAATTGTTTCAAAGCAAAAGGCAGAAGGACCGGGAGAGAGGAGACAGAGACACAAAGAGACCAGGGGGAAAGATAGAAGGACAGAGAGAAAGAAACAAACAGAAAGAGAGGTTAACTCTGCATCTTCTGACTGCAATAAATAGGAGAGATTCAGGGGGTTTGTGCATTCTGAATCATTCACCCCATTATCACTTTGAGAAATATGAACTGATCAGAGAGAGACAGCATGGATTTATAAAAGACTAATTCATGTCTAACTGACTGTACTGTATTTTTGAGGAGGTCACTAATGTAGTCAGTAAGGGAATGTCAATGGATATCACTTATATTGACTTCCAGAAGGCATTTGATAAAGTTCCACACAAGAGACTTTAACAAAATGAAAGTGCCTGGAATTAAAGATTATCACTTAAATAGAGAACTGGTTTGGAAATACTGGACAACAGCCTCCTTTTCCTAGGCACATGATCCCGATTGTGAGGTGCTGTATAGTCCAGAGAGATCCGTGGGTGGACACAGTACGTGTAGTCATTTTAGTAATAATCTCACCTTCAAGAAACAAACTGCTCCTAGGAGTGAAATATGGAATTGGTGCAGAAATCCTGAAAGAAAAGGAGCTGGAATTCTACCTGAGGACTTTAAGAGTTTTGATAGAGTTTGTGGCTGAAATTGGTACCATATCTGCTGGGTGGACTTCTGAAAAATGCAGATTTCCCTTTGTTGCATTTGCTATTTAATATTTAATTTTTAGTTAATGGTGACTGCACTGTGCCTTTTAATTCATGTTTAATTTGTGTTGATTTTGGTTTGATTGTTAAAGTAAAAAGTATCAAAAGTAAAATCTTGTCCAATGATTTTCTTGTTGGGGTCGTTTGGTAAATTTGGTTCTTTTGGTTTGTTGATCTCCACAGAGATCATAACATGGTGGATACATTGGATTTGATCTTCCAGAATTCCTTGGATTTTAGAACAGTTCCCAAGGAATGGAAGGTAGCAAACATAACCTCACTATTCAAAAAGGAGGAAGAGAAAATGGGAACTACAGACAGTAATTGGCAAAATGCTAGAGCCTATTATTAGATGTGGTAACAGGACACTTAGAAAATCATTAACTGATTAAACAGTCAGTACAGATTTATGAAAGAGAAATCATGTTTGTTTAGAGCTTTTTGTGGGTGTAATGGACGAGGTGGATATTGAGGAAATCAGTGCACGTCGTCTAGTTGGATTTTCAAAAAGCATTTGATAAGGTGCCACACAAGAGATCATTACACAAAATCAAGTCTCAGATGATTGGGGTCATATTCTAGCATGGATTGAGAGTTAATTAATGGGCAGAAAACAGAGAATAGGAATAAACGGGACATTTTCAGGTTGACAGGCTATAACTTGTGGGTACCACAAGGATCAGTAGTTAAGCCTCAGCTATTCACAATCGATATCAATGATTTAGATGAGGAGACTGAGTGTAATGTATCCAGATTGCTGTCGAAAAAAGCTAATTGGAAAAGTCAACGGTGATAAGGATGCAGAGTTTGCAGAGGGATAGAGAGATTGGGAGAGTGGGTAAGGGAATGGAAGATGGAATACAACATGGTGAAGTGTGAAGTTATCAATTTTGATAGAGAAATTATAAAAGGATATTTTATTGAATGGTGAGAGACTGGGAAATATTTGTTTTCAGAGGGACCTGGCTGTCCTTGTACATGAATCACAGAAAGTTAACACACAGGTACAGTAAGCAAATGGCAAATGGTCTGTTAGATTTTCTTGCAAAGGGATTGGAGCATAAGAGTAAATAAGTCTTACTACAATTATACAGAGCATTGGTGAGGCCTCATCTGGAGCACTGTGTGCGGGTTTAGTCTCCTTACCTACTTGTCTTAGAAGGAGTGAAACAAATGTTCACCAGACTGGTTCCTGGGATGAGGAGATTGTCCCATGAGGAGAGATTGAGCAGACTAGGCCTTTATTTAATGGAGTTTAGAAGAATGAGCGGTGATCTAATTGAAATTTAAAATTCATAAGGGGCCTGCCAGGGTAGATGTTGAGAAAATGTTTCCCCTGGCTGGGGAATCTAGAGGGGGGTGGGGGGGAGGGGTGGGGTCACAGTCTCAGAATAAGGGGTTGACCATTTAAAATTGAGAAGAGGAGGAATCTAGGAATCTCCTCACTCAGAGGTTGTGAATCTTTGCAATTTTCCACCCCAGGGTGCGGTGGTTCTCAGTTAAAATTAAGGCAGAGGTCAATAGAGTTTTGGATATGAAGAGAATTAAGGGATATTGGGGGAGTAGAGCTGAGGTAGAAGATCAGTCATGATCATATTGAAAGCAGAGCAGGCTCAAAGGGCCAAATGGCCTATTCCTGCTCCTATTTCTTATGTTCTTTAAGCCTCAGTCTGGTCCCCCTCAAGCTGCTGAGTGAATGAATTAAATCTTTCTTCACAAATCACCCGGATACCAGACTACAAGTCAAGCCATAAACATTGTTTATTGTTTACAAATTACAGTGAAATGTGGGCACACAGACCCTTTCTAGACATGTCTAAATGTAATCAGAGTTATCTGGCAGTTCATCACTAATGGGGAGAGCTATTTCACAAAACAAGGAACAAAGATTCAACAGGATATTCAGTGATTCACTGAAAATCAGCACAAATGGATGCTGCGTATTAATTACAGCAGGGAGCAGGTTCTGAGGTTATAAATTGGTGAGTTTTCTTTCAGAGTAATTCCTTAAATATCTAACAAGTTAACAGCTTTGAACAGCCCATCTCTCAAATGACACAAGCCTACTTGTGATTCACAGCTTACCGAATCTCATTCTTGAGTTACAGAAAAGACTTTCTCATGTCAACATAGAGCTGCAGGATTGGACGGTGATCTGTTTGTTGTTCGTCTTTAGTTCAATACAGTTTATGAATGGATTTAAATTTTAAAAAAGGCTTGCAGACATAATAATCTATTCACGCATGGATGAGAGATGGTATAGGGTACAGGCTAAGTCTAATGGGAAGGGTAAATGACCTCAGGAATAAATCCCAGCTATCAGAATAAACACAGTACAGTCACAGTCTTGATTAACAGCAGCAATAACAGCAGAATCTAACCCCTGCTGTCATTAATGAACTTGCCGATGTCTCATAAGGTTGGATAGACAAGTGAATCCCTTCTCACACTCAGAGCAGATGAACGGCCTCTCCCCAGTGTGAATGCGCTGGTGTACAGTGAGGTCACCTGATTGCTTGAACCCAGTCCCACAGTGAGAGCATCTGAATGGTCTCTTGTCAGTGTGAACACGTTGATGGTACCGCAGTTCCTCAGGACTTTTAAAGCACTTCCCACAATCTGGACATTTAAAAGGTCTCTCTTCAGTGTGAACTCGCTGGTGCCTTAGCTGATGGGATAACTGAGTGAATCCTTTCCCACATTCAGAGCAGGTGAAAGGCTTCTCCCCAGTGTGAATGCGCTGATGTCGAATAAGATCAGCTGATCGCCTGAACCCAGTCCCACATTGAGAACATCTGAACGGTCTCTCATCAGTGTGAACACGTTGATGGCGCCGCAGTTCCTCTGACCTTTTATAGCACTTCTCACAGTCTGCACATTTGAAAGGTCTCTCGTCAGTATGAACTCGCTGGTGCATCAACAGCTCAGATGATACCCTGAACCTCTTCCCACACTGTGAGCAACTGAATGGCCTGCCCCCAGTGTGAATGCGCTGGTGCATCCTTAGTACATTTAGGCTTTTAAAGCTCTTTCCACAGTCAGTGCATTTAAAAGGTCTCTCGTCAGTGTGAACCGGCTGGTGTTTCTGCAGGGAAGAGAAACTAGTGAATCCCTTCCCACACATAGAGCAGGTGAAAGGTCTCTCCCCAGTGTGACTGCGCCGATGAATTTCCAGCTCAGATGGGTAATTGAATCTCTTCCCACAGTCCTCACATTTACACTGTTTTGCCCCAGTGTGAACGGTACTTTTTGCTTCCATGTTCGAAAGCCGATGATCTTCAGGTCCTGATGAATTGAGTGACTCTGGTATGATGTTTGGTTTCAGTTTCCCACCTGCAAATCCTCCCCTTCTGTGAAACTGATTTAAAACAGAGAAAAGGGAGTGAGAGAGAACCCACAAAAACACAAAGGTAGATTGTAAAACTGAACTGAATGAATCTGGTAATTTGTGGGGCCGGCACCAGGAAAAAGTGACCATGAAAACTGCTGGATTGTCATAAAAACCCAACTGGGAGGAGAGAGAAAAAGATACAGACAGAAACAGACAGGGAGCTGGTGGGAGAGTCAGCGGGTGATGATTTTCCTATTTCGACAACTCAATCAGCTGTTCCTCCCACACTTTCTGTTTCGATTGCAAAGGGGCGGAGATGGAGGACTGATGGGGTCATCTGGTCCTCCCACCAATCAGAGTGCGTGTTGAAGCTGGACTTGCAGCAGAGTGGGCGCGGTTCAGCAGGAAGCTCATTGGCTGATTGACAGGATTGCCCCCTACAACAATGGCGGCTACGCATGCGCCCTATTCCGCATTGCCCACTATAAAAATGGCGACAGTTAATCAAAGCCTTATTCCTGAAGAAGGACAAATACAGTATCGGGAGCTTCTTACTGGGGGTTTGGGGCTTACACCGGGTTTTGTGAAGCTCTCCTATCAAAACCACCAGCCGGCTCCATCCCTCTCGGTCACCCGACAGTTTCTGTCCCGCTGCGAATTTTCACGCGACCTCCTGAGACCAGCTTCGTATCCGCACTGCGCATGCTTCACCTCACAATGCCAAGGGTGCGGGGCCCCCCGTGATTGACTGAAGCACCAGACCAATAGAAAGGGAGAGAGTGTTTGGTATTCCAACCAATCGGAGTGAAAAGGGGCGGGACTGAGCCCGGATCTCGCTCATTGGCTGAAACTCTGCATCTTTTGGATTTGCCTCAAGCTCCAGGAGAAAACTGGACCTTTCTGTTTGTGGCTTTAAACAGATGAAACCATGTGGCTGAGGAGCAAACATTTCAACATTTGTTAGTGAAATGTAGAAAAAGATGAACCAATGCACAATTCAAGGGTTGACGTCAAGGCATAACTGGGCAGACAGAGAATGTTTACTGTTTTATATTCTGGTCTGGGGGATAATGTTCACTGTTTTATATATTGATCTGGGGGTTAATGTTCACTTTTTTATATTCGGATCTGGGTGATAATGTTCTAGTGAGACCATATTTGGAGTACTGGGTGCAGTATAGGTACCATATTTGAGGAAAGATGTAAATGCGTTGGAAGCAGTTCAGAGAAGGTTTGCCCGATTGATACCTGGAATGGACAGGTTATCTTATGAGGAAAGGTTGGACAGGCTAGGCTTGTATCTGCTGGAATTTGGAAGAATAAGAGGCGACTTGATTGAAACATATAAGATCCTGAGGGGTCTTGAGAGGGTGGATGTGGAGATGATGTTTCTTCTTGTGGGAAAATCTAGAACTAGGGTGTTACTATTTAAAAATAGGGTGTCCCCCATTTGAAACAGAGACGAGGTGAAATTTTTTCACTCCAAGAGCCATGAGTCTTTGGAGCTCTCTTCCTTAAAAGGCGATGGAAGCAGGGTTTTTGAATATTTTAAAGCCAGAAGTGGATAGATTCTTGAGAAACAAGGGGGTGATAGGTTATTGGTGGTAGGTGGGACGCAGATTTCAGGTTACTATCAGATCAGCCATGACCTTACTAAATGGCGCAGCAGGCTTGAAGGGCTGAATGGCCTACTCTTGCTCCTTGCTCATATGTTTGTCTGTTCACTGTTTTATATTCGGGTGTCAGGGATAATGTTCACTGTTTTATATTCAGATCTGGGGGATAATGTTCACTGTTTTATATTCAGATCTGGGGGATAATGTTCACTGTTTTATATTCGGGTCTGGGGATAACGTTCACTGTTTTATTTCTGGGGGAATGATCTGCCTGGTTTGAATTTAAACAAAAGCTTGTGCATTCTCCATGGGAATGCCTCTTCCAATCAGAGTCCAAATGCCAAACAATTAGCACCATTTTCTCATACAAATGGTTGTTCCTTTTACTATTGATATTCTTATGAACTATTCTGCTGTGTCCAAGGCGTAAAGCTTTGACAGCATGTCTCTTTTTTCAGCAATATTCTCTGTCTCTTCATCTCAGTCATTAACATTGATTGTAAATAGCTGAGGCCCCAGCTCTGATCCTTGAGAATGGTAAAAGTCATGTACTTCTGTTCCACCGTTCACAACCTCCGTGTTTTACAGGCAATAAAGTACTTCTGAAGCGTCGACACTGTTGTAATGTAGGAAAAGTGGCTCGAAAATTGCACACAGCAAGATCCACAAATAGCAATCTGATAACGAACTGATAATCTGTTTTTGTGATGTTGATTGAGGATGGAAGAGGATGTGTAAAGAGCTGGTTTTTGCCTGGAGATGTGAACCAAGGAAACTGTATCTGTGTGTGATAGTGACACAGCCTTGTGCTCAACTCAGGACAATACACATATATCCTTGCGGTTATGCTTTGAGCAGGACCAGATCACGAATGTTGTGAACAAGTTAAATATAAATAGTGTACCAGTATAGCTGCTGCTTGTTAGATAAGGCTGGGCAGAAGAGGGCTCTGGACCCACTGTGTTATCTTCCCAATACTTAATTGAAGGAAATTTCTACTAATCCAGTACTAGATGTCAGGTCAGCAGTCTGATAAATGACCAACAGTGGGGGAGTCAAGAGAGGGGATGGTGAAGTAGAGCTGGTGCCAGTGTAGATTTGGAAACTAATGCAGCATTTTCAGATCATGTTACCTGGTGGCAGCATGTGAAGGAGAAATAGGAGGGACCAAGGATAGATCTTAGGAGATACCAGAGGTAAAGGCCTGGGAAAGTGAAGAGAAGCTCTTGCAAACGGTTCTCTGGCTACGATTAGATTAGAACGGAACCAGGTGATTGCAGTCCCACCCAGATGGATGACAGTGGAGAGGTGATGGAGGAAGATGGTGTGATCAACTGTGTTAGACGCTGCAGACAGGGCGAGAAGGAAAAGTTTACCCTGGTCAGTGACAAAGGATGTCATTTGTGACTTTGATAAGAGTTGTTCATGTACCATAGCTGGGGCTGAAATCTGATTGGAGGAATTCAAACATGGAGTTCTGGGAAAGATGGACATGGGTTTGGAAGGTAACAAAACATTGAAGGACTTTGGAGAGGAAAGGGAGATGGGATAGTAGTTTGCAAGGATGTGGGGTCAAAGGTTTGTCTCTTGAGGGGGGCGCGATGACAACAAATTTGAAGGAGAGAGGGAACTATTAACAATATCAGTGAACATGGAGAGGTTGTGTGGTCAGTAGTTTAGTGGGAATAGGGTCAAGGGAACAGGAGGTGTGTCTCATGGATGGGATGGGATCTGAGAGGGCATGAGGGGAGGTAGGAGAGAAATTAGAGAAAGATGTGAGTTCAGGGCTCGGGCAAAGGGGAGCTTTAGAGGATTTAGCCCAGTGAGTTAGGGGAAGGGAGGGAAGCAGCAAAGGTGACTGATTGGATTGTCTCAATCTTAGTGATCATGAACTGCACCATGAGCACTTGTTGGAGGTGAGGATGGAAGAGACAGGGGAGAGGGAGAGCACTTCAAAAGGAACTAACTGCTATTAGACATATTAAAAATACTTGAAATATTGTGTATTTCAAACATAGCTGATTGATTTAACTTTTATCCAGAATATTAATCCCTATAACAGGGCTAGAGTTTATTAACATCAGCAGAAATAGACAATGACAATAGGTCAGTCCTAAAATGTGATTAACAGCAAAATCCAATCACTGCAGCTTTTAAAAATGTATTCATTCATGGGATGTGGGCATAACATGCTAGAACAGCATTTATTGCCCATCCCTAATTGCCCCTGGAGCAGATGGTACTGAGCCGCCTTCTTGAACCGCTGCAGTCTGTGGGAACGTCCACAGTGCTATTCGGGAGGGGGCCGTGATGGGTTCCAGGATTTCAACCCACTGACAGTGAAGGAACAGCAATATAGTCCCAAGTCAGGATGGCGTGTAGCTTGGTGGGGAACTTGAAGATAGTGGCATTCTCATGCATCTTTGTGAACTTGCTGGTGTCTCAGGAGGGTGGATGAATGAGCAAATCCTTTCTGACACACAGTGCAGGTGAATGGCCTCTCCCCAGTGTGAATTCGCTGGTGCTCCAGCTGGTTGGATAATGTAGTGAATCCCTTTCCACACAAGGAGCAGGTGAATGGCCTCTCACTAGTGTGAATGCGCTGGTGTGTCAGCAGGTTGGCCAACTAAGTGAATCCCTTCCCACAGTCGGAGCAAGTGAACGGCCTCTCCCCAGTGTGAATTCGCTGGTGTACAGTGAGATCAGATAATTGCCTGAACCCAGTATGGCACCGAGAGCACCTGAATGGCCTCTCGTCAGTGTGAATACGTTGATGGCGCGTCAGTTCACCGGAACTTTTATAGCACTTCCGGCAGTCTGGGCATTTAAAAGGTCTCTCATCAGTGTGAACTCGCTGGTGAGCCAACAGGTTGCATGACAGAGTGAATCCTTCCCACACTCAGAGCAGGTGAATGGCTTCTCCCCAGTGTGAGTGCACCGATGAGATTCCAGCTGAACTGGAAAATTTAATCCTTTCCCACAGTCCCCACATTTACATGGTTTCTCCTCAGTGTGACTGCGCTTGTGTCTCGACAGGTCAGATGATCGGTTGAAGCTTCGTCCACACACAGAACACATGTATGGTTTCTCCCAACTGTGAACGGTGCTTTCTCCTTCCATGTTCAAAATCCGACAATATTCAGGTTATGATAAATTGAGCAACTCTGTTAGATCCTGATGTGATGTTAGGTATCAATTTCCCTACTGCCTCCCTTCCCTTCTAATACCCTGTGAAATTGATTTAAAGCAGAAAAAATGGAGTGAGAGAGAACCCACAAAAACACAAAGGCAGGTTGTGAAATTGAGCTGAATGAATGTGGTAATGTGTGGAGCCGGCACTAGGAAAAAGTGACCATGAAAACTGCTGGATTGTCATAAAAACCCAACTGGTTCACGAATGCATTCGGTCTGGACCTGGGCTCTGACTTCTAAGAAAGAAGATAAAGAAAGTGAGATGTGGGAGCATTAGAGGGTGAGGGATTTTATATATCCACAACTTGACCCAAACTTTGACAGAACCTTCCAAACCCTCAAACAAAAACAAAAATAGCTGGAAAAACCCAGCAGGTCTGATAACTCTGTCTTCCTCTCCACAAATGCTAATGTTTCGAGTCCGTTTGACTCAGAGTTCTGATGAAGAGTCATACGGACTCGACATGTTAACTCTGTCTTCCTCTCCACAGATGCTGTCAGAACTGCTGAGTTTTTCCAGCTACTTTTGTTTTTGTTTCAGATTTCCAGCATCCGCAGTATTTTGCTTTTATCATCTAAACCCTCAACCTGCACTATGTGAAAGGACCAGAGAAGTAGATGTATGTGAACACCATTAACTGCACAAAAGCAAAATACTGCACATGCTGGAAATCTGAAATAAAAACAGAAAATGTGGGAAAAACTCAGCAGGTCTGGCAGCATCTGTGGAGAGAGAAACAGAGTTAATGTTTTGAATCCAATATGACTCTTCTTCAGAACTAGAAAAATCATATGGATGTGAAACGTTAACTCTGTTTTTCTCTCTCCACAGATACCGCCAGACCTGCTGAGTTTTTCCATCATTTTCTGTCTTTATACCATCAACTGCATGTTCCCCTTCAAGTTGAAACTGTCCAACTTGTCCGTCACCCAGTCGTGGATAAACAGAAATTTCCTCTAGTTAAATATGGGAAGACTGAAACCATTCTCGTCAGTCCCCACGACAAACTCTATTCCATAGCCACTTACTCCCTGACAAATGTCTGAGGCTGGACAAGACTGGTGACCATCTTGGTGTCATATTTCACCCCAGCTCTGACCACAAAGTCAGGCTTTGAAATTGATCTAAATGAACCTGATAATTTGTGGGGTCAGCACTTGGAAAAAGTGACCATGAAAGTTGCTGGATTGTCAAGAAAACCCAACTGGTTCATTCAGAGAAGGGATCCTGCAATCCAGTCTGGACCTGGACTCTGGCTTCTAGCCAGTCTAGTCTAGGGAGAACAGACAGAGTGAGAGATGGGATTATCAGGGGGTGAAGGAGAGGGATTTTATACATCTGCCGCTTGACAGAACATTCCAAACCCACAACCTCTACCACCTCAATGGACCAGAGAAGTAGGTTTATGCAAACACCATCACCTGTAAGTTTCCCTCCAAGTTGCAAGCTCTCCTAACTTGTTCGACATCCAGTATTGGATGAAAAGAAATTTCTTCCAATTAAATATTGGAAAGACTGACACCATTGTCTTCAGTCTCCACTACAAACTATATTCCATAGCCACTGACTCCATCCCTCTCCCTCACAACTATCAGAGGGTGGACAAGTCTGGTCACAATCTTGGTGTCATAGTTCACCCCCAGCTGATCTTCTGATCACAGAAGACTTCCAATTTCCACCTCAATAACCTCACCTGCTTTTCCCCAGTCTCAGCTCATTTGCTTCTGATACTCTCATCCATTCCTTTGTCATCTCCCACCTTGACTATTCTAATGCACAGATGCTGCCAGAATTGCTGAATATTTCCAGCAATTTCTGTTTTCATTTCTAAACTAACGCACCCCTGGGCAGCCCCCCATATCCAACCTCCTGTAAATTGAGATCATCCAGAATTCTGCTGCCCATGGCCTTCTTCATATCAAGTCTTGTTCACCAAGTCATTGAACTTACAGTTACAATGGTGATATGTGTCCAAGTCTGTAACATTGACTTACATTTATAAGTGATGTGTGTCCCAATCTATAACATTGACTTACATTTATAACGGTGATGTGTGTCCCAGTCTGTAACATTGACTGACATTTATAATGGTGATGTGCACCCCAGTCTGTAACATTGACTTACATTTATAACGGTGATGTGTGTCCCAGTCTGTAACATTGACTTACATTTATAACGGAGATGTGTGTCCCAGTCTGTAACATTGACTTACATTTATAACGGTGATGTGTGTCCCAATCTGTAACATTGACTTACATTTATATAATACCTTTGATGTATGTTGTTTTATGGGAGTTTTACAAATAACATCTGATACTGAGACATATAAAGAGATATTGGGGCAGATAATCAGGAGTTTGTTCAGAGGTAGGTTTGAAGGAGTGTCTTAAAGGAGGAAAGAAAGGGTCAAGAAGCCAGAATTAGATGAGCACAGAGATCTCAAGAGTGTCCTTCTGCTCGCTGACTTACACAACCCCCCAGATTCAGCAGCACCTCAATTTTAAAGTTCTCACCCTAGTTTTCAAATTCCTCGACACCTCACCCCTCCCTATTTCAGTCATCTCCTCCAGCCCCACAGCTTTCTGAGATCTCCACGCTCATCTAATTCTGACCTTTTCAGCATCCCCATTTTCAATTGCTTCAGTGTTAGTGGGTGTGCCAAGCCATGAGCTCCGGAATTCCCTTCAGAAATCTCTCCACCTCTGTGCCTTTCTCTCCTGCTTTAAGACACTCCTTCAAACTTACCTCTTTGACCAAACTCCAGATCATCTGCCCCAATATCTCCTATATGTCTCAGTGTCAGATGTCACTTGTAAAACTCCCATGAAACAACATACATCAAAGGTGTTATATAAATGTAAGTCAATGTTACAGACTTGAACACACATCACTGTTGCTTCATCACTGGATGAAGATCCTCTCAGTCACAGAATCACACAGTGCAGAAGAGGTCCTTTGGCCCATCGAATCTGCACCGACATGTGAGAAACACCAGACCTACCTACCTAATCCCATTTACCAGCACTTGGCCCATAGACTTGAATGTTATGACGTGCCAAGGGCTCATCCAGGTACTTTTTAAAGGATGTGAGGCAACCTGGCTCCACCGCCCTCCCAGACAGCGCATTCCAGACCGTCACTGTCCTCTGGGTAAAAAGGTTTTCCTCACATCCTCCCTAAACCTCCTGCCCCCCTCACCTTGGACTTGTGACCGCTCGTGACTGACCCTTCAACTAAGGGGAACAGCTGCTCCCGATCCACCCTGTCCATGCCCCTCATAATCTTGTACACCTCGATCAGGTCACCCCTCAGTCTTCTCTGCTCCAACAAAAACAGCCCAAGTCTATACAACCTCTCTTCATAACTTAAATGCTTCATCCCATCCTTACCTAACGGTTTTGTGGAAGCCCCTTCACCACACGGGCTGCAGTGGTTCAAGAACAAAACCCACCATCAATTGCTCAACAGGCAGCAGGGGATTGGCAATGTGAGCTGCCTTGCTACTGACTCCTATAAGCCCATCATAAATTAAAAGTATCTGCCTGTGTCAAATGGATTAACAGCTCCTACAGGAATCCTTGTTCCCCCAACTCGCTCTCACCGAGACTGCGCTCAGCCTGGAGCCGCACCGCGCAAGACGTATGTTCCAGTACTTTTGATGCAGTCCGGTGTTTAATCCGAGCGGCCCGATACCCTTAATGTTTCTGCTAGTGACAGGTCCGGGTGAGCAGCCGCCGTCTGTATAGGAGCAGGGCGCATGCGCGGCCATCCTCGGACCGAATGCAGGAAGAAAAGATGTTGTGAATTTCTGCCCTGGATTCACAGTGAAACTCCTCTGGAAACTCCTTTTACAGGAGTTAGAACAGGAGGATTCCCAAGCGGGAACCTCAAACCAAATATCATGTCATGATCTGACAGTCACTCGATCATCAGGACCTGAATATCATCGGCCTCTGAATGTGGAAGGTGAAATGTCTGTGGGCAAAGATTTCAGACATTAGAGAGACTGGGAAACATTTAATGATCTTTTCAGGTTAAATGTGAGACCAGTTACATCGATCTCATTGGGTAGGTTGAAGAATTTGTTCTATGCAGGCAACTTAACTCGTGTGCTTAAATAAACATACTTGGCAGCTAAAAGAGCAAACCGTTGAGCAGTGTTATTCGTGAGAGTTACAGTCACAGTTTTGGGTAAATTTTTTTGTCCATGTTGCAGTTCATTCGGCCTGTCATGTCCGAAATGGCCAATAAGTAGCCATCCAGCCTGATCCCAATTTCCAGATCTTGGTCTGCAGCCTCGTGGGTTAGGTCACTTCGAGTGTATATCCAGGTGCCTTATAAATGTTATGAGGGGTTCTGTGTCTACCATCTTTTCAAGCAGCGGGTTACAGCTTCTCACCACCCTCTGGGTGAAAAAAATCACTCGTATCTGCTCTAAACCTCCTACTTCTTTCCCTTCATTATGGACCCCTCCAACAAAGGGAATACTGCCTTCCTATCCAATCTATGGACCCCTCATAATTTTATACATTTTATTTAGGTCTCCCCTCAGCCTCCTCTGTTCCAAAGAAAACAATTCCAGCCTATCCATCCTTTCCTCATTACTAAAATTCTCCATTCTTGGCACATCTTCTAATATCCCCCTCTGTAACTCTCTCTAGTGTGATCACATCTTCCTGTACTGTACACAGTACTCTAGCTCTGGCATAACTAGTGTGTTATACAGTTCGAGCAGAACCTCCCTATTCTTATAATCCATGCCTCATTAAGGGTAATTATCCTGTATCCTTAATCATCTTATCTACCTGCCCTGCTACCTTCAGGGATCTGTGGACATGAACTCCAAGATCTCTGTTCCTCTACAATTCTCGGTATCCTACCATTTATCATGTGATCCTTAGCCTTCTTTTCCCTACAACTTTCTTCCTCACCATTAAGCACACAGCCATTTTTTGTATTATCATCAAACTTCTTATTCGTATGCCTACAGTTAAGCGTGAATCTAGTAAATAAACCAGGAATGAAGGAACCAATACTGAGCCCTGTGAAACCCCACTGCAACCAGCCTTCTAGTCACAAGAAGACACACATCATTCATCCCTTCCTGCCATTGAGCCAAATTTGGATTCAACTTGTAATTTGCTCCGGGGTCCCATCAGCTTCTATTTTTCTGCCCAGTCGGTCATGTGGGGCCTTGTCAATGTGGAGTGAATGTTTCCATTTGTGGGAGAATCCAAAATTAGGAGCCAGAAGTACAAGATAGTTACTGATAAATCCAAAAGGGAAATATGGAGAAATGGGTTTACTCAGAGAATAGTTAGAAAGTGGAACTCCCTACCATAGGAAGTGGTTGTGGCAAAAAGCTGAGGTACTTTCAGAAGGAAACTAGATGAGTGCATGAGAGAAAAAGGAATAGAAAGATAAAGTGAAAGACTGAGCTGAGGTAGATGGAATTGAAGGAGAAGAGTGTGGAGTATAAATGCCAGCACACACTAGTTGGGCCAATGGCCTCTTTCTATTCTGTATTTTCTGTGTAATTCTATGTAAACTCTTTTTACAGGGTATTAGGAATCAAAGTAAAAGGAAAATCAATTATCGAGATCTGTCAGAGTCACTTGATTCATCAGGAACTGAATATCATCAGCCCTTGAATGTGGAAGGAGAAATGTTTGTCCATTCTGTCTGAGGGAAAAAAATTTCAAACATCAGTTCGTGACTGGGAAAGATACAAACACACATGCAAGTGAGGGTGTTCCAGTGAACTGATTGTGGAAAGAGCTTTGACTAGTTACACAGCCTGAGAAAGCATCACACCATTTACAGCAGGGAGATCCTGTACACGTGTTGTGTGTGTGGATGAGGTTTCAACTGGTTATCAAACCCAGAGAGACACATGGACACCCACATCCGAGAGAAACCGTGGAAATGTGGGGACTGTGGGAAGAGTTTTTGTTGCCCATCTAAGTTGGAAACCCATCGACATGTTCACACTGGGGAGAAGCCGTTCACATGATCCGAGTGTGGGAACGGGTTCATTAAATCATTCAACCTGCAGACACATCAGCGAGTTCACAGCGGGGAGAGGCCGTTCACTTGCCCTGAATGTGGAAAGGGATTCACTCATTCGACCCACCTGAGGACACACCAGCGAGTTCACACTGGCAGGAGGCCATTTGTCTGCTCTGAGTGTGGGAAGGGATTCAGTGATTCATCCAACCTGCTGACACACCAGCGGGTTCACACTGGAGAGAGGCCATTCACTTGCTCCGAATGTGGGAAGGGATTCACATGCTAACCTACCTGCTGACACACCAGAGAGTTCACAATGGGGAGAGGTCGTTCATCTGCTCTGTGTGCAGGAAGGGATTCACTATGTTATCCATCATACTGACACACCAGCGAGTTCACAAGTGATCACAAGGGTTGGATTCTGCTGTTGTTGTTGCTGTTAATCACATCCGGGACTGAATCATGTTCATTCTAACAGTTGGTGAAGTGGGTGAGTCAGAGGGTTTCTTTCCGCTGGACTGGCCGGTCTCACGACTTTGCTTCCAGTGGGCTGATGCTCTTTGAGTCTGGAAGTGCACATTTCCACTGCAATGACCTGGAAAAGCTGGTGAAATACTTTTATTATACCCTGGATAGTAAATAGTGTTTTTCCTACCACTATAGGTAAATCTGAAATAAATACATTTGTTTTTGTTCCATTGAGTCTACAGCACAGGGCCAGGCCAGTTGTCTCAATTGGTCTATGTTAGTATTTATGCTCCACATGATCCTCCATCCACCCCTGTTCATTTCCCCCATCAGCAAATCCTTCTATTCCTTTCTCCCTCATTTATGTATCTTGCTTCCCCTTAAATGTATTCATGCCATTCTCCTCAACTACCCCTGTGATGGTGAGTTCCACAGTCTCACCACTCACTGGGTAAAGACGTTTCTCATCAATTCCCTGTTGGATTATTGAACCCCTTCAGAATCTTAAA
Source organism: Carcharodon carcharias (assembly GCF_017639515.1). NCBI lineage: Eukaryota > Metazoa > Chordata > Chondrichthyes > Lamniformes > Lamnidae > Carcharodon > Carcharodon carcharias. The sequence goes on from NC_054493.1 coordinate 16,888,861, forward strand.
GACTTCATCAGGTTACCCTTCAGTCTTCTCTTTTCTCAGGAAAAGCAGCCCCAGCCTTTCCTGAGGGTGAAATGCTGTCAGTTCAGGTACTATTCTTGTGAATCTTTGTTGCCCCTTCTCCAGTGCCTCTATTTCCTTTTTCTAAATGGAGATCACAAATGTTGGCAGTCCTCCCAGTGTTGTCGAACCACGGTTCTAAACAAGTTGAAAATAACTTCGCTGCTTTTCAATTCTATTTCTCTAGAAAGGAACCCTATATATGGGCCCCACACTTTAGGAAAGATGTGAAGTTCTGAGAGAGGGCGCAGAGGAGATTTACAAGATGGGCATCAGGGATGAGGGACTTCAGTTCGTTGGAGGGACTGGAACAGCTAAAATTTCTCTCTTTAAATTATAGAGTCACTCTGGCAGAGAAGGAGGCCATTCAGCCTGTCGAGTCCATGCTGACTCTCTGCAGAGCAATCCAATCAGTCCCATTGCCCCATTCTATTCCTGTCGCCCTGAAAGTTTATTTCCCTCAAGTGTCCATCCAATTTCCTTTTGAAATTGTTCATCATCTCCATTTTCACCACCCTCATCGGCAGAGAGTTCCAGGTCATTCTCACTCTCTGTGTAAAAATATTCTTTCTCCCATCCCCCTACATCTCCTCCCTAAAAGCTTAAATCTGTGTCCCCTCATCCTTGTATCATCGGCTAATGGGAACAGCTTTTCTTTGTCCACCTTATGTAAACCTGTCATAATCCTGAACGACTTTACCAAATCTCCTGCAATCTCCTTTACTCCAAGGACACCAATGCCTAAAATGAAACAAACCGAATTCATTAATGCCTGAAGTCAAATGGGAATGTTTAATTTCTGTTTTAAAGATATTGTGAAAATATGGTGCTGGATACTAAAAGAATTGGAATAATGCACTTGGGTGTAGTTCATTGGAATATATTAATCTGGTATCCATGTCCATTCTAGTGGAAGTCAATAAAGCGTCGATGAGATGAACAAGTTGATAACTTTCTCTTGGAAACATTTGTATCCTTTGCTTATGATTTTTTTAAAAAACAAACCCACATTTGATAGCCTGGCTACTATCGGAAATATCAGGACCATGTGGGGGAGATAGGCAAAGATCTCGAGTGAAACCCACTTTCATCTTTAATAAGAGCACCTGAAAGTTAAGAATATGTGGCATGATATTGGAATACTGGTGTGAGTGTGCAGATGTATTCTGTTACATGTGAAGCAACTGACATGTAAATTCATGATGAAATGCTTGAAGAATGGGTCCCAAACATTTACAGCTACTTAATAGACAGCACGACATGAAATGGTTAATCTGGCCAGGGGAATGAGACAATATTTTGACATCATCAAAGCATTGACACATACTCCATAGAGAAACTGACTTTAAAACAATCAGGATAGGATTAAATACACTGGTCATTTGGATTGGGACAATCGAGGGCTTGGGAGAAATAATACTCAGCATGAACTGTCCTCAAGTTGGATAGGGGTAAATAGAGAGCTGGAGAATCTTCTACATCCATGCTTGATCTGTTACTTGAAGCATATGTCCTGATGTACTAGTAACCTAGAAGTCATGGCACTCCCTCAGGAGAGGAAATGATTGAAGAGATGTTACCCCAGTCAGGGCCAGAACAGAATTGGAAAATAACAGAGTGAAACTGAGTGAGGAGCTGGAGAGAGAGAGTACTCCTCTCCCTCAACGTGTGGACTGTAAGAACCCTGAAGGATCCCTACTTGGGGTTTTCTTGCTAATTAGCAAACATTAAATTAATTTCTATGAATGGCTGTGCATTTATTTTTAATGTTATTGTCACACTTCTGTTTTTATTCCTGTTGGGTAAGGAAGGTTGGCAGGTGACAGGATGGGAAATTGTGGTTTGGGTCTTCATTGACCATATGCTTTATTGATCTGAAAGGTTTAAAAGGGGCCAAACTTCAGCAGAAATCTAGCAGAGCTAAGAATAGATGACTTGCTATGTGGGAAGAGGGAGATGAACAGCTCCCAAAGGACAGAGAAAACAAGAGTGCCTTGAATCCTAGACAACACCTGGGTGTGAAGGCCACCATGTTTTCACTGCTTGGCCTGGGAATGCTGACTCCCTGGACCGGGGATGGAGTGTGGGGAAATCAATTGTTTCAGAGTTTGACGTGGCTTGGATGGGTACAGATCGATCAATGACACATTTTATAATTGGCATTCAAATATTAGCTCGGCAATGATTGGGTTAAATCAGTCTCCATAGACTTTGCGATTGAGAAAGGAATAAGAAGTGATTCCCCGAGCACAGGGATTTGTTGAGGTTTTACATATTGCACTGGTGCCACGGCGTCTGGGACAGATCAGGGAGCATTTACGTGGAGATGGTGCTTCTATCCAGAGTGTAATGGTAATGCTGCTGCACTTTCATACCACTGCTCAGACATGAGCATGTGTCAGCTCTTATTTACACTGAATAAAATCTAACCACTGTCACCAATAAGGGTAATCACTGTGAATCATTTCAGAGTTTGGGAAAGGGGGATAAAGAGTTAATTAACTCCCTGAACCCCATTTTCTAACATCGCTGTGTCAAAAATAAAATCTCATCTTCCCCGTGGCTCCTTTGCCAATTACCTTAGAGGGAGTCACTTGCTGTTAAAGAGCCTGCCAACCCCTTTCACCTACTTTCCCTAAAGTGCATGAATATAATCATGAAAGGTCCAGAAAAATCAAATATTTTTACAGATAAAAGTTCATTAATGAAACAGAACATTTTTTAAAAAACATAAATTACTTGAGGATCAAAGACAACCAGAGTAAAAGGATTTGCACAATGTTCTGGACCCAAATGGTTTCTCTTCAGCTCCTCTGTACCCTGTTCCCATGACTCCCCACTTTGGACACAAGGGCACTGAGCCCCAGGGGTCATGTCACCATCAGTCCCGGTTGGCCCCCACCCCTTCCCCAATTGGTTGGAGGCCTATTTCCCAGTCAGCCTTCCAGCATCTTCCTATGAGTCAACACCCATGGCAGTTTCTTAACTGGGACACAGGCCCTGTTATTCTTGGCTAAATTCAGCTCTCAGCTCCGTCGCCTGGCTGTCATTGACATGAGCAATAGAGACAGAAAGATGCCAGAGGCTCAAATGGGAACTCCAGACATTGAGTTTTACAACTTCATACGGGTGATTAGTCTTTAGTATAGGGAATAGGGCCCTCTCCGGCTCCTCCTTTGAAAGTAATTCCCTTGGAACTCGGCCTTGGGAATCTTAAGTACTTGGCTAGCAAGGAAGACCTTCAGAACCTCTACTTTTATGCCCAAAGTGACCATTTCCTCATGTCAGAGTGGGGCTTATTGTAACATGACAATTGGTTAACTTAATTGGATCTCAAATTACTTACACCACCTTCTCTCATTATCTTAGACAGCAGACAATATAAATGTTTCATACTATCCCTTTATCCAATTCCATACAAACTCTTATACAGTTTCAAATGTTGAGGCTGATCAGAGTTTGAATGTCTCTTTTGCCAGTAAATTTATCTTCATTGCACATTCTTTACGTACACAGCAATTAAGGTTTTACATTTTTACAGCAAATAAAACTCAGTCTTTTACTATAAATACTGATTCAGAATTGATTTATTAATTGTAATTCAATTAAGGCTCACTACTTATTCAATCACTGTTACTGACTGGTAGCTAATTAATCCAGTGCTGTTTAATTAATAGATTTGGTTAATACAAGATGGACTGGTTCAAAAAGACAGTTTGTGGAAGACAATAGCTTTCTTACCAATCTTGATTGGATTGAACAATGGGCCTTAATCTTGAGCTGGACTTTGGCAGAATCTAATGTCCTGTAGCTTATCAAAATTAGAAAAGCAATTCTTTGTTTAAACAATTTCCATTGGGCCTGCAGTTTCTGGAAACATTTATGTTAATGAATGTGTTTATGATAATAAATATGTTAGAGTTTAAAATGGTTTCCTTGACCTTTTTATTTATAACAGTGAATACAGTATGAAAGTGATTGATTTTTAAAACTAAATTTGACCACCGAGGCCTACCTACAGTCTCATACATTACAACAGTGACTACACTTCAAAAGTACTTCATTGGCTGTAAAACGATTTAGGAGTTCCTATGGTCCTGAGAGATGCTACAGAAATGCAGTTTTTTTCTAATTATCCACAAATTTGGATATGTTACACTTGGTCCCATCATCAACATCATTGATCAGGATTGAATCTTAATTTTGTGTAATAGCCATGTCTTTGACACCATTTTAAATGGTCTATAAAAATCCAAACACATTATATCCTGAATTACGTGTTTTAAAGCACAGGGAGTTACTGTGATTTGGAATGCACTGCCTGAAAATGGTGCAGAAAGCAGATTGGACTCTATCTTTCAAAAAGGAATTCGACATATTCTTGAAAGTTAAAGAAAATTGCAGGGTTCTGGGATTAACTGGCTAGTTTCTCAAATATCTGGCATGAACAGGATGAACCAAATGGCCTCCTTCTGTGCTCCATGGGCCTTGTGTACGTTTAACCTGAGTGGTGATGACCTGGACCCCACTTGCCATGAGTGTGCTAGAAGCAGAGATGATGGAATGATTTCAAAAGGAAATGAGATGGGCACTTGAGGCAAATGAACCTACAAGGATCTGAGAATGGAACAGGCAATGTGACTGACTGGTTTTTTTCTACAGATTGCTGGCATGGACTCAGTGGGCTGAATGGCCCTATTCCCGAAACTGAAGACTCAATGATCTAAAGAGAGGGATTTCAGCTGCTGGAGTCTCTCCAACTAACTGAAATCGCTCATCCCTGGTGCCATTTGCATCAACCTTCTGTCCAGCCTTTCGAAGAACTTCACAAATTTCCTTTAATGTAGAATCATGTGTAGGATTCCGTTCTAGAGGGATAGAATTGAAAAGCAGGGAGGTTATGTTCAACTTGTTTAGAACAGTGGTTAGATTACACTGGCAGGACTGTCAACATTTGTGATCTCCATTTAGAAAAAATAAACAGAGGCACTGGGGAAGGTGCAACAAAGATTCACAAGAGCAATACCAAAACTGAACACATTTAAACCTCAGGAAAGGCTGTGGCTGCTTTTCTCTGGAAAAGAGAAGACTGAAGGGTGACCTGTTGGAAGTCCTTAAGATTCTGAAGAAGTTCAATAATCCAACAGAGTTTTCTCGAGAAACCTTTTTACCCAGTGAGTAGTGAGAATTGTCTTAAGGGGAACAGCATAAATACATCTAAGGGGAAGCTAGATACAAACACGAGGGAGAAAGGAATAGAAGGATATGCTGACGGGGGAGATGAAGAGGGGTGGGTGGAGGCTCATGTGGAACATAAATGCTGACATAGACCAATTGAGCCGACTGGCCTGGCCTGTGCTATAGACTCAGTGGAACAGAGACAAATGTATTTATTTTAGATCTACCTGTAGTGATAGGAAAAACACTATTTACTATCCAGGATAAATGTAATTCATCAGCTTTTGTGGATCATTTCAGTAGAAGCATGCACTCCCAGGCTAAAAGAGCGTCCACCCACTGGAAGCAAAGTCATGAGACTGGCCAGCCCAGCAGAAAGAAACTCACTGTCCCCCCCACCCCACTTCACCAGCTGTCAGAATGAACATGGTTCAGTCCTGGATGTGATTAACAGCAGCAATAACAGCAGAATCCCTGTAATCACCTGAGAACTTGCTGGTGTGTCTGTAGGTGAAATGACTGACTGAATCTCTTCCCACACACACAGTGCAGGTGAACGGCCTCTCTCCAGTGTGAACTCACAGGTGTGTTCGCAAATTGAATGAATTAGTGAATCCCTTCCCACACTCAGAGCAGGTGAACGGCCCCTCCTCAGTGTGAATGCGCTGGTGCACTCTCATATCTGCAGCAATTTTGAAGCCACTTCCACAGTCAGAGCATTTAAAAGGTCTCTCATTAGCGTGAGTGACATGGTGTGTCTGCAAGTTGAATGAATTACTGAATCCCTTCCCACACTCAGAGCAGTTGAATAGACTCTCCCCGGTGTGAACACGCTGGTGTATCAGCAGGTTGGATGACCGAGTGAATCCTTTCCCACATTCAGAGCAGGTGAATGGTCTCTCCCCAGTGTGAACTCACTGATGCTTCCGCAAGGTGGATGAATCACTGAATCCCTTCCCAAATTCAGAACAGGAGAATGGCCTTTCCCCGGTGTGAACTTGCTTGTGTGTCAGGAGGTTGGATGAATGAGTGAATCCCTTCCCACACTCACAGCAGGTGAACGGCCTCTCCCCAGTGTGACTGCGTCGATGAATCTCCACCTTAGATAGGGATCTAAATCCCTTCCCACAGTCAGGGCAGGTGAATGGTCTCTTGCCGGTGTGAACACCTTTGCGTTTCAATAAGTTGGATGAATTACTGAATCCCTTCCCACACTCAGAGCAGGTGAATGGCCTCTCCCCATTGTAACTGCATCGATGAATCTCTAGCTCTGATGTGGATCTGAATCCCTTCTCACAGTCCCCACATTTCCACGGTTTCTCTATGGTGCCAGTGTCCTTGTTTCCTTCCATATTCAACAATCAGTTTAAGCCCCATCCTCACACAGAACACGTGTACAGTCTCTCCCCACTGTAAAGGGTGTGATGTTTTTTCAGGCCCCAATAAATCAAGTGACTCTGTCAGATCTTGATGTGATGTTTGGTTTGAGATTTCTGTCTGCAAAATCTCCCCTTCTAAAACCATGTAAAGGGAGTTTACAAAATTCATCAATGTAAAATAACAAAATCCTGGAAAAACTCAATGTCTGAGAGCATCTGTGGAGAGAGAAGCAGAGTTAATCTTTCCATATTACTCATACAGACTTGAAACGTTAACTCTGATCTCTCAGGTGCTGTCAGACCTGCTGAGTTTTTCCAGAATTTTCCATTTTTACTTCAGATTTCCAGTATCCACAGTATTTTGCTTTTATAAGATTCATCACTGTCAGTATAGGATAGAAGTTCAAAAAAGACAATTCTAGTTTCTATGGATCATTCTTTCCTCTCTCATTCCCCAAAAGTAACTCTATTCTTTCTTTGTTGTACATAATAGTCACCCTAACTACTCTTCCGAAGCAGCGACTCATGCTAATCGACAGGTCCATTGTCATAGCTTCATGTTCTGGACACAGGGACCGAAAAATCTTTATGTGTATATATGTGATAGACATGCATGAAACTAGATGAAAAATGTGTGATATGCAGTACTTCTTAATTAGAGATACAGTGGAAGGCGGATGTGAGGAAGAACTTTATGTCAGCAGTGAGAGGTCTTAATCTGCATCTCTGCCTATAAGGATGGTTGAAGCAGAGATGAATTATTTCAAAATGAAACTGGATGGGCACTTGAAGGAAATAAACTTACACAGGAACAGGGATATAGAGGGGGAATGGGATTGCCTGGATTGCTCTACAGAGAGTTGACATGGACTTGAGTTGCTGAATGATCTCCTTCTGTGTCATGATAAGTCTATGATTGTAAATATATACAATAATATATTAAAACAAGTAGAAATAAGTATAAATATACTTTATTGCAGAACCATAAATAATATTTCTGATATGTACCTTATAACAACATTAGACTTATCTCTGGCCTATATTAATTTACTGTCCCCTTAAATGTCAGCCATCCTCTTGAAATGTGAACATTAGGAAGGAGGCCTTCTTAGGCAGGCAAATAAATGTGTCAAGCTGAGAGAGCAAAAGATATCAATGTCTTTCAGAGAGAGAAAGAGAGAGACCTCGGCCAACCTTTCCAGAGTCTGCACCCTCCCTGGATTCGCTTCCTTTCCCATCTGTCCCTGCAAGTCAACAATTTAAACCCAGAATTAGAAAAGTGGGTGGAAAGAAAGTGTTTTACTCACACGTGGAACCGAAGAGGCAGTTTAAGTGGGTGAGAAGCTCATTGTCCAGCTTCCGCTTCAGACAATAAAAACAAAAAACTGTGGATGCTGGAAATCCAAAACAAAAAATAAAAAATACCTGGAAAAACTCAGCAGGTCTGTCAGTCCGGAAGGCTGTAAAGTGCCTAGTCGGAAGATGAGGTGCTGTTCCTCCAGTTTGCGTTGAGCTTCACTGGAACAATGCAGCAAGCCAAGGACAGACATGTGGGCAAGACAGCAGGGTGGAGTGTTAAAATGGCAAGTGACAGGGAGGTCTGGGTGATGCTTGCAGACAGACCGAAGGTGTTCTGCAAAGCGGTCACCCAGTCTGCGTTTGGTCTCTCCAATGTAGAGAAAACCGCATTGGGAGCAACGAATGCAGTAGAATAAGTTGTAGGAAGTGCCAGTGAAATGCTGCTTCACTTGAAAGGAGTGTTTGGGCCCTTGGATGGTGAAGAGACCTTCCTGTCGCTTGCTATTTTAACACTCCACCCTGCTCTCTTGCCCACATGTCTGTCCTTGGCTTGCTGCATTGTTCCAGTGAAGCTCAACGCAAACTGGAGGAACAGCACCTCATCTTCCGACTAGGCACTTTACAGCTTTCCGGACTGAATATTGAGTTCAACAATTTTAGATCCTGAACTCCCTCCTCCATCCCCACCCCCTTTCCGTTTCTTCCCCCTCCTTTTTGTTTTTTCCAATAATTTATATAGATTTTTTTCCCACCTATTTCCATTATTTTTAAATCTATACCTTTTATGCCCTTTTAGTCTTATTTCACCCCACCCCCACTAGAGCTATCTGTACCTTGCTTGTCCTCTTAATTAGCCCATTCTTTTAGATAATATCACCACCTTCAACACCTCTTTGTTCTTTTGTCTGTGACATCTTATGGTTACCTCCTCCTATCACTGCTTGCTTGTCCCAACAACCACCCCCACCACCCCCCCCCCCAAACCAGCTTATATTTCACCCCTCTCCTGTTTTACTTAATTCTGTTGAAGGGTCATGAGGACTCGAAACGTCAACTGTGCTCTTATCCGCCGATGTTGCCACACCTGCTGAGTTTTTCCAGGTATTTTTTTAATTTTTGTTTCCGCTACAAACAATGGGGCCGTTAGCACAAACTCCGCGCTCTGATTGGTTGGAACATCAGCGCCTTTCCGTTCCTCCAGTTATTCCTATTGGCCAATCTCTTGTATGAAGCCAATGAGGAAGCGGAACCCGAGACCACATGGAGGCGGGGGAGACTTTGACCTCCAGACGCGCTGTGCTATTGTCTAATCCGCAGTATCTTGCTTCTGTCACCAGTGCTATTCCTCCCAATGGGAGACTGTGCACTGTGAACATCCCATAAGTCATTGTGAAGTCCACAATGACATGCTGCCTGAATCATCCAATAGGAATCATCCTGCCCCGCGGTGACGTCCTCTTGTTCCAATCCGCGCCAGACTCGCCGACACGGTAGCCCCGCCCCCACCCATTGTTCTCCCTGTCTCGAGCCAACGTTGACCTCGGCCAATGGGGAGCTCTGGAGGACCGGAAGGACATTAATCCTCCAGCCAATCAGAAGGTGGGCTTTGTGGCAATGAAGATGGAGATTCACAGGGATTAAATCTGTGTCGAAGATCTGTGAGTAAAAGAGTCTGTTTGTGTTGAAGAGAAAAAGAAGAGAAACGGGTAGGGTTTGGGAGGCTGAGGTTTTCAGGAGAAAAGGGAACATTTCAGTAATAGAGCAGTGAAGCTGTGAGTGAAGCGTTGAGGAGGACATTCGGCCCATCATGTCTGCACCGGCTCTCTGAGCATTTTAACTTCGTGCCGATCTCCTGCCTTTTCCCCGTAACTCTGCAGATTGTTTCTGTTTAAATAATCATCCAATGCCTCAATTGAACCTGCCTCCACCACACTTCCAGGCAGTGCATTCCAAAGCCTAACTACTCGCTGTGTGAAAAAGTTTTTTCTCACTTCGCATTTGCTTCTTTTGCAAAACACTTTAAAACTGTGCACTCTGATTCTTGACCCCTTTACGAGCGGGAACAGTTTCTTCCTATCTACTCTGTCCAGCTCCCTCATGATTTTGAAAACTTCTATCAAGTCTCCTCTGACCCTTCTCCTCTCCAAGGAAAGCAGTCCCAACTTCTCCAATCTTTCCTCATAGCTGAAGTGTCTCATCCCTGGAATCATTCTTGTAAATATCTTCTGCACTTTCTCTAATACGTTCACATACTTCCTATACTGTGGCGCCCAGAACTGCACACAGTACTCCAGCTGAGGTCGAACCAGTGCCTTATATCAGCTCAATATAGCCTCCCTGCTCTTATACTCTATGTCCCTATTAATGATGCCTAAAATACTGTATGCTTTAGAAACAGTTCTCTCTACCTGTCCTGCCACCTTTAATGATTTACGCTCATATACATCCAGATCTCTCTGCTGCTGCACACTCTTTAGAATGGTATCCTTTGTTTTATACTGTCTCTCCATGTTCTTTGTACCAAAGTGTGTCACCTCACGGTTCTCTGCATTGAACTTCATCTGCCAGATATGTCCAGTGTTGTTATCTGCTACACAGATATATTACTTATGGTTCTGTAGTCAAGTACATTTATTATTATTTCTAGTCTCATAATATAGTACTGTAGCTACACTATTTATTTCCAATCATAGAGTCATTACGGCATAGTAGAAGTCCATTCGGCAACTTGAGTCCATGCCAACTATTTGAAGAGCAATTCCCCTCTTTATATGCCCATAACCCTGCGTTTATTTCCTTCAACTGCCGATCCAGTTTCATTTTGAAATCATCAATGATTTCCTCTTCCACCATCCTCATATGGTGTGTTCCAGCTTATGATCACTTGCTGTCCAAATGAAGTTATTCCTCACATCCCCCTTTTATCTCTAATCAAGTAATATAGTACTGTACATAGGTGAACAGCCCACATGAAGATTTTCAGAGTTCTGTGTCCTGGATAGGAAGCAGTGAGCATGGATCTATTAATCAGCATGAACTGGCACCTTCAGGAGAACTGGGAGGGTGTATATTAGGGACAGCAGAATGAGACTTATAACCTTTCAGGAATGAGAGAAGAAAATTTGTTTCATAGAAACTAGAATTGTCTGTTTTGAAATTCTATCCTGTAATGACTGTGTTGACTCTTGTAAACTCCTTTTTCAGGATATTGGAAGGGGAGGATTGAAGGACAGAAATCTCAAAACAAACATCACATTAAGATCTGACAGAGTCACTCGATTAGTCGCAATGTAAATATCATCGGCCTTTGAATCTAGACGGAGAAATGTTTGTCTGTGCTGTCTGGTTCAAAAAATTGAAATGTCACTGACTGGAAAAGCACCGAGATACACACACCCGAGTGAAAGTGTTCAGGTTACACAGCCTGTAAAAACATCACATCATTCACAGTGATGAAAGACTGTACATGTGTTCTGTTTGAGGACGAGGCTTTAACTGATCATCAAAACTGGAGGGACAAAAGGCAACCTGCACCAGGGAGAAACCGTGGAAATGCAGGGACTGTGGGAAGGGATTCAAAGCCCCATCAGAGCTGGAGATTCATCGACGCAGCCACACTGGGGAGAGGCCGTTCACCTGCCCTGATTGTGGGAAGGGATTCACTCAGTTATCCAACCTGCTGACACACCAGAGAATTCACACTGGGGAGAGGCCGTTCACCTGCTCTGAGTGTGGGAAAGGATTCACTGATTCATCCCGACTTCTAACACACAGACGGATTCACACTGGAGAGAGACCCTTCACCTGCTTTGAGTGTGGGAAGGGATTTGGGGATTCATCCAGTCTCCGGAGACACCAGCGAGTTCACATTGGGGGGAAGACATTCACCTGCTCCGTGTGTGGAAGGGGATTCACTCTTTCATCCAACCTGCGGAGACATCAACGAATACACACCAGGGAGAAGCTGTTCAGCTGCTCTGAGTGTGAGAAGGGATTCAGAGATTCATCCGCCCTGCAGAAGCACCAGAGAGTTCACACTGGGGAGAGGCCATTCACCTGCTCCGTGTGTGGGAAGGGATTCACTCGGTCATCCCACCTGCTGACGCATCAACGAGTTCACACCGGGGAGAGGCCATTCACCTGCTCTGTGTGTGGGAAGGGATTCAGTGAATCATCCACCCTGCAGAACCACCGGGCAGTTCACACTGGGGAGAGGTCATTCACCTGCTCCGTTTGTGGGAAGGGATTCACTCAGTTATCAACTCTGCTGAGACACCAGGCAGTTCACACTGGAGAGAGGCCATTTCCCTGTTCTGTGTGTGGGAAAAGATTTGCTCGGTCAACCAGTCTGCTGACACACCAGCGAGTTCACACTGGAGAGAGGCCATTCGCCTGCACTGAGTGTGGGAAGGGATTTACTGATTCCTCAAGCCTGTGGAAGCACCGGCGGGTTCACACTGGAGAGAGGCCGTTCAACTGCTCTGTGTGTGGGAAAGGATTCACTGAGTCATCCAGCCTGCGGACACACCGACACGTTCACACTGGGGAGAGGCCATTCATCTGCACTGAGTGTGGGAAGGGATTCGCTGATGCATCCAGCCTGGGGAAGCATCAGCGAGTTCACACTGGGGAGAGACACCATTCATCTGCTCCATGTGTGGGAAGGGATTCACTGAGTCATCCAACTTCCTGAAACACCACGGCAGTCACACCAATTAGAGACCTTTTAGATACTCTGATTGTGGCTGTTCATTGTATCATTTGGGGTTAAGTATATGCAGGTTTTGGGCTTTGATTGGTTGGTTACATGAGCACATATGAAGAGGCACTTACTGACATAGAACAGAGTGGAGTTACGAGGTATATACCTGTAATGTTTCACTCTGTGAATAAGTCTGTACCAAGCAAAGATTAGCTCCAGTTTCTTCCTTCACCATAAGGCTGTCAGGACTATAACATGGTAACTGAGAATGATTGTCTGATGGTGAAGGTTGGAAACCAAAGGAAAATAAAATTTCACACAGAAGTTACAATCCTAGTAGCTTTTATGAGAAATGGCTGAAAGCAAGTGGGACTTGTCAGGGTCTGATAACTCAGAGTCTGGGCCATACAACTAGTGGAAGAATGAAGTGGATATGTGGACACGGGTTATGTCCCTACCAAGGAGGAAACAAGATTTGGACTTGGCATTGTCACTTCTTAACAAAAGTAAAATGAGAAGCAAAGTATTTTGTGAGCTGGATGCTAGTCAGTTGGAGACTGATGAAGATTTGGATCTTCTATTCGGGCTCCCTGAAGAGATTTACAAGAAAGATGATCTATTGGATGACTGTAAAGCATAGTTGGACATTGACAGGTTTCGAAAGAGGGTGAAAGCATCTTTAGCAGAGATGGATTGAACAGCACTAACAGGTGAATGAATCCCAGGAATGACCAGGGAACGATTAACAGGTGTTCCAGGTCTGACTCAAAATATCATGATGTGATAAACTGCCCAAAGCAGAAAAGCAGGGTCCTTGAAATGATGTATGACATAGAGAACTCTGAGACTGAAGATGATGATAATAAGCACTCTGAAGGAATTGTTCTGGTCACAAAAAGCTTTGGTCCAGTCCAGTTGAATATGTTAGTCACTGACTCATTCAACTGTGCTGTGTTAGATAGTGGCTGCACCTCGACAGTATGTGGATCAGATTGGTGCAAATATTATCCAGACTCACCTCATGGTGAAGACAGACACAAGGTTAAGGAGTATGAAAGTTCTCCTTGTTTCGATTTGATGTCACACATTGTCCTGAATCTTAAAGTAATTGGACTCTGATCATTAATATAACAGGATCTCATTATTGATGCAATTTGATTCTGATTATTAGTCTAACAGTATTCTGATTATTGATACATTATGACCCTGATTATTGAAGAAATCGGCTTTCCAGAAAAAAATGAACATCAACCTTTTCACAAGCTTTTTTTGCAGCAGCAATTGGGCCTCAGAACGTCGTTCACTCGGCCGCGCCCAACAACAAAAAACCATGAAGATTTAAAGGGCCTCACAGATGTCAGGAAACAGTTGGAACTACACAGCAGCTATTGCTGCCACAGAGCTCGCGAGCCCAAAATCTCACTTCTGATCCCACCGGAGGTTATGACCCTCAGTTTGGGAAGCCTGACTTAGACTGAGACTATAAAATGGGAACGGGCTTTTAAAGCTCTTGTCACAGTCTAAGCATTTAAACCTTCTCTCTTCAGTCTGAACTTACGGTGTGTTTGGAGGCTGGATGACCAAGTGAATCCCTTCCCACATTCAGGTGAACAGTGTCCCCCCAGTGTGCATGCGCTGATAACTTTCTAACTCAAATGAGTAATTGATCCCTTCCCACTGTCCCTACATTAACCCAGTTTCTCCCCAGTGTGACTGCACTAGTGTCTTGACAGGCCAGATGATCAACTGAAACCTCATCCAAGGAAAAGGGGAAAGAGTGGGGAGTGGGGTTAACCGGATTGCTCTTTGAAAGAGCCGGTGCAGAGTTGATGAGCTGAGTGGCCTCCTTCTGTGCTGTACTACGATGAGACCTGTGATTCTATAACAGTATAATGGTTCACAACAAACAAATCATAAAGTTCAGAAGGTGGCCATTCAGCCCCTCATGTTTGTACTGTCTCTCTGAAAATGTTACCATTCTGTCCCAGCCCACCGAACTTTCTCCTGAACCCTGAAAATCTTTCCTTGTGAATTAAAAGTCCAAATCCCTTTTGAAAGTTACTGTTGGATCTGCTTCCACCAGTCATTCAGACAATGTGTTCCAGAACATCAGAACTCACTGAGTAAAATAATCTCTCCTCATCTCCAGCCTGGATTTTTTGCCAATTATTTTAAATCTGTTTTCTACAGTTAGCAACCATCCTGCTAATGGAAACAGTTTCTCCCTATCTGTTGAAAACTCCTTAATAAAAGTGGCAAAAATGTCCACACCTCTATTAAATCACTCCTTAACCTTCCCTGCTCTAAAGAGAACCATCCCAGCTTCTCCAGTCTCTCCACATCACAGAAATCTCTCATCCCAGATACTATTCTGGTCTCTTTCCAAGGCCTTGATATCTTTCCTGAAGTGTGGTGCTCAGAACTGAACACAGTATTTGAGCTGAGGAATAAAAAGTGATTGATAAAGATTCAGTGTGACTTCCTTGCTTTTGTATTTCATGTCTCCATTAATAAACAGAGGACCCCATCAGTTTTTTTTAAACAGTTTGATCAACTTTTCCTGCTACCTTCAAAGATTTGTGTCCATACACTCCCAGGTCACTCTGTTCCTGCACTCTGTTCAAATTTGTACCATTTGTTTGGCATATTTCCTCCCCTAAAGGACATTAGTGAACCAGAGGGGATTTTACAACAATCAACAATAGTTTCATGGCACCATTATTGATACAAACTTCCACACAAAGACAGAAACATTTTCTGTCTGATTCAGGTCACTGTGTTTATGTATAAATGCTATTTGGAAACTTATTGCTTAAAATGTCTGCAGAAGATTTGTGGGGAATGTGGGAATTGAACCCATGTTCCCAGATCATAAGCCACAGCCTCTGGCATACTAGTTCAGTGATGTTATCACTGTGCCACCATCTCCTCTCCGTTTAGAGTAAGAAGGCACATGTGCAGCAGAGTTTTGAATGATCTCGTTTCCAGGTTGTTCGGGGGTGGGGGCAGGGTGAATGTGAGAGGCTGGCCAGGAATGTATTAGAATAGTCAAGGCATGGGTATGAGGAAAATTTCAGCAGTAGATGAGCTGGGGTGGGGTGGAGATGGGTGACATTATGGAGGTGGAAATATCTGGTATTAACAATGGTGTGGATATGTGGTTGGAAACATCTTGGGATCAAATATGACACCAAGATTGTGAAGAGTGTGGTTCAGTCTCAGGGAGAGGGACGTACGTGGTTGTTAGGGAATGGAATTTTTAGTGGTGACCAAAGGCAACGGCTTTGGTTTTCCCAGTTTTTAATTCGACAAAATTTCTGCTCATCCATTACTGGATGTCGGATAAGCAGTTTGATAATTTAGTAACAGTGGAGGAATGGTGAGGGATGGTGGGGAGGTAGAGCTGGGCGTTGTCAGTGTACATGTGCAAACTAACACGGTGCTTTTGGATGATGTCGCCTAGTGGCAGCATGTAGATGAGAAATAGGAGGATCCAAGAATAGATCCTTGGGGAAAACCAATTCAAGGACTTTGGAGAGGAAAGGGAGGTTGCAGATGGTGTGGTAGTTTGCAAGGAAAGTGGGGTGAAGGTTTTTTTTTAGGAAGGATGAGGGTGGTGTATTTAAAGGTGAGAGGAGCAAAACCAGAAGAGAGAGAGAGCACTGTTAACAATATCAGCAACAGGGGAAGATGGATGGTCAGCAGTTTGGTAGGAATAGAACTGAGGGACTCGGAGGTGGGTCTCCTGCAAAAGATGAGCTCTGACAGGGCATGATGGGAGATAGGAGAGAAACTGGAGAGAGATGTGAGCTCAGGGCTCAGACAAGGGGGAACTTTAGAGACGGTTTGGAAGCAGCAGAGGCAGCTGATCGAATTGTCTCAATCATAGTGACAAAGAAGCTCCATGATCTCCTCACACTTGTCGTTGGTAAGGATGAAGGAGACAGAGAAGTGGGCGAGCCCTTCAAAAGGAATTAACTTGTTTTTAAAGCAGGAGGTGGTGATGTTGTGGTATTGTCATTGGATGAATAAGCCTGAGAGCCCCTGGTAATGTTCTGGGGACCTGGGTTCAAATCCCACCACAGCAAATGGTGAAATTTAAATTCGATAAAAATCTGGAACTAAAAGTTTAATGCTGACCATAAAATCATTGTCGATGGTTGTAAAAACCCATCTAGTTCACTAATTCCCTTTAGGGAAGGAAATCTACCCTACCTGCTCTGGCCTACTAGTAACTCCAGACCCAAAGCACCGTGGTTTACCTTTAAAGTAAGGCATTCAGTTGTATCAAACCACTGTAATGTTTATAAGGAATGAAACTAGACCTACACCACATGGACTGCAGCAGTTCAAGAAGGCAGTTCACCAGCACCTTCTCAAGGGCAATTAGGGATGGGCAATAAATACTGGCCTAGCCAGCGAGGCCCACATCCCATGAATGAACAAAAAAAGATTCAACACACTGCATGTTTAGTGCAAAGCTGATTTATTTTTCTCCTGTCAACAATATTTTCCCCTATAACTGGTCTGGGGTTTACTTACCATGAATAGGAACAGAGAATACTGAACATGGCTCAGTCCTGGATGTGATTAACAGCAAAATCTAATCACTGTAGTTACTCGTGAACTCGCTGAAGTTTCAGCAGGTGGGATGATTGAGTGAATCCTTTCCCACACTCGGAGCAGGTGAATGGCCTCTCCCCGGTGTGAATTCGCTGGTGTACAGTGAGTTGAGATGATTTCCTGAACCCAGTCCCGCAGTGAGAGCACCTGAACGGCCTCTCGTCAGTGTGACCACATTGATGGGACATCAATTCGCAGGAAGTTTTACAGCACATCCCGCAGTCTGGGCATTTAAAAGGTCTATTGTCAGTGTGAACTCGCTGGTGCTTCAGCAGGGTGGATGTTTGAGTGAATCGTTTCCCACATTTACAGCAGGTGAACGGCCTCTCCACAGTGTGAAGTTGCTGGTGTACAATGAGTTGAGATGATCGCTTGAACTCAGTCCTGCGGTGAAAGCACCCGAATGGTCTCTCATTAGTATGAACACGTTGATGGGAAATCAGTCCCCCAGAACTTTTAAAGCAATTCCCAAAGTCCAGACAATGAGAACTTGCTGGTGGGTCAGCAAGTTTGATGATCGAATAAATCCTTCCCACATATGGAGCAGATGAATGGTTTCTCTCCAGTGTGAATGCGTTGATAAGTTTCCAGTTCAGATAGGTAACTAAATGCCTCCTCACAGCCCCCACATTTCCACGGTTTCTCCCCGTCTGTTTGCGCTTGTGCCTTGACAGGCCAGATGATTGGCTGAAGCCTCGTCCACACACACATAAAATGTAAAGTTTCTTCCCACTGTGAAAGGTTCTTTTTACTTCCATGTTCAAAATCCAATGATACCCAAGTTACTATAAATTGGGCGATTCCGTCAGATCCTGATGTGATGTTTGATCTCAGTTTCCCTAATGCAAATCTTCACCTTCTAACACCTCCTCATGCGCCCCTCTTCAACTCCCAGCTCCTCGCGCGCCTCTCTTCAACTGCCGGTTACTCTCGCGCCTCTCTTCAACTGCCGGTTACTACCATGCTTCTCTTCAACTGCCGGTTACTGTCGCACTTCTCTTCAACTCCCATCTCTTCTCGCGCTTTTCTTCAACACCCAGTTCCTCTCGCGCTTCTCTTCAACTGCCGGCTGCTCTCGCGCTTCAACTCCCGGCTCCTCTCGAGATTCAACTCCCGGCTCCTCTCGCGCTCCTTCTCAACTCCCGACTCCTCTCGCGCTTCTCTTCAACTGCCGGCTCCGCTCGCGCTTCTCTTCAATGCCCGACTCCTCTCACGCTTCTCTTCAACCCCTGACTCCCCTGGCGCCCCTCTTCAACTGCCGGCTGCTCTTGCGCTCCTGTTCAACTGCCGGCTGCTCTTGCGCTTCTCTTCACCGTCGGCTCCTCTCACGCTTCTCTTCAACTCCGGACTCCTCCCGTGCCCCTTTTCAACTCCCAGCTCCTCTCGCGCTTCTCTTCAACTCCTGACTCCCCTCGCGCTTCTCTTCAACCCCCGACTCCCCTCGCGCTCCTGTTCAACTGCCGGCTGCTCTCGCGCTTCTCTTCAATTGCCGGCTCCTCACGCGCTTCTCTTCAACCCCCGACTCCCCTCGCGCTCCTGTTCAACTGCCGGCTGCTCTCGCGCTTCTTTTCCTTACTATTCAGAATGCGCTTACTACTGAGAAATGTTGAAGAAAGTTACTAAAATGTCTTTCCCATCCATCGACATTCCTCACCTCCGGGCCCAACTTCCTTTTGTTGCTTCAAAGCTTATTACTTGGTCAGTGTAAACGTTTCCATTCTATTCTTTCTCCTTATAAACTATCTTAGAATTCTCCTCATCAACCAGGTCATCAATATAAGGGGAATTAGAATCATCTGTGACATCAGGAGGAAAGTAGAGGCTGCAGTTATACCAGGATTGTATGTCCCAGTACAAGGCCTGAATTGCTTGGCCTAAATAGCCAAGTGGTTATGGTACTGAGCTTGCAACCTCAAGATCAAGAGTTCAAATCTCACAATGGCAAACTATGAAACAATGTAACTTCATCTGAAACAGATGGAAACAGGTTTACTCAAAAGAGTATCAAGAGTTCAAATCTCACAATGGCAAACAATGTAACTTCATCTGAAACAGATGGAAATGGGTTTGTACTCGAAAGAGTTACAAACCCTATTACAAGTCCAATTTTGAGCTTGGCCTAAATAGCCAAGTGGTTATGGTACTGGGTTTGTAACCCCAAGATCAAGAGTTCAAATCTCACAATGGCAAACTATGAAACAATGTAACTTCATCTGAAACAGATGGAAATGTGTTTGTACTCGAAAGAGTTAAAATCATTTAAAAGATTATCAAGAGTTCAAATCTCACAATGGCAAACTATGAAACAGTGTAACTTCATCTGAAACAGATGGAAACGGGTTTGTACTCAAAAGAGTTACAGCCATTGTACATTTTTAGCTTGGCCTAAATAGCCAAATGGTTATGATACTGGGTTTGTAACCCCAAAATCAAGAGTTCAAATCTCACAATGGCAAACTATGAAACAGTGTAACTTCATCTGAAACAGATGGAAACGGGTTTGTACTCGAAAGAGTTACAAACTCTTCATTACCTATGAACACTATCCTGCCATCAAGAGTTCAAATCTCACACTGGCAAACTATGAAACAATGTAACTTCATCTGAAACAGATGGAAATGGGTTTGTACTCGAAAGAGTTACAAGGCCTGAATTGCTTGGCCTAAATAGCCAAGTGGTTATGGTACTGGGCTTGCAACCCCAAAATTAAGAGTTCAACTCTCACAATGGCAAACAATGTAACTTTATCTGAAACAGATGGAAATGGGTTTGTACTCGAAAGAGTTACAAGGCCTGAATTATGTACTATCCCCCACCAGAGCTGATTATCCAGTGTGACAATAGACCACTCTGGTTTAGTTGTAGGAGACAGAGGGTGATGACAGAAAGATGCTTTAGTGATTGGAAGCCAGTGTCCACTGGCTTACCATAGGGATCTCTACTGGGTCCCCTTTATTTGACGTTTATGCAAATGACATAGATGGCTATGTTGGGGGGGGGGGGGTGGTAGGATTAGTAAGTTTGTGGATGGCACAAAGATTGGCCGGGTGGTTAACAATGAGGTTGCGTGTCTTGGGCTTCAGGAAGATATAGACAGGATGGTCAAATGGGCAGATAAGTGGCAGATGGAATTTAACCATGAAAAGTGTGAGGTGATACACTTTGGAAGGAGTAATTTGATGAGGGAGTATTCAATGAATGGCATAACACTAGCAAGTTCTGAGGGACAAAGGGACCTTGGCATGTGTGTCCATAGATCTCTGAAGACGGAGGGGCATGTTGGTGTGGTGGTGAAAAATATGGGACACCTGCCTTTATCAATCGAGGCATAGATTACAAAAGTAGGGAGGTCATGTTGGAATTGTATAGAATATTGGTGAGGCCACAGCTGGAGTACTGTGTGCAGTTCTGGTCGCCATATTATAAGAAGCATGTGATTGCACTGGAGGGGGTGCAGAGGAGATGCACCAGGATGTTGTCTGGGATGAAACATTTATGTTATGAAGAGAGGGTGGATAGACTTGGGTTGTTTTCGTTGGAGCAGAGAAGACTGAGGGGCGACCTGATCAAGATTATGAGGGGCATGGACAGGGTGGATAGGGAGCAGCTGTTCCACTTAGTTGAATGGTCAGTCACAAGGGGACACAAGTTCAAGGTGAGGGGCAGGAGGTTTTGGGGGGATATGAGGAAAAACTTTTTTACCCAGAGGGTGGTGACGGTCTGGAATGCGCTGCCTGGGAGGGTGGTGGAGGCGGGTTGCCTCACATCCTTTAAAAAGTACCTGGATGAGCACTTGGCACATCATAACATTCAAGGCTATGGGCCAAGTGCTGGTAAATAGGATTAGGTAGATAAGTCAGGTGTTTCTCACGTGTTGGTGCAGACTCAATGGACCAAAGGGCCTCTTCTGCACTGTGATTCTGTGATTCACTCAGTAACACTGGTTTGTTGTTGCTTCTCTGCCAGATGTTGTTCAATGTGGATTTAAGGTTCAGAGAAAGGTTGGAATTGGATGGTCCAAACAGCTTGATCAGACAGGAAGTGTCCCCATGAGTGTCTGTGAGTGTGTGTGTACTGTGTACAACCTGACATTTACACAATCAGGCCCCACTTCTCCTGGAACAACATGAAGAATCTGCTGCTTTCTAGATCTGTTCCTTTCCCCTCACTATAATCCTCTGATAGTTCATGAATTCCTAGTGTGTATCAGTTGCCAACATGCCTGTGGTCTCCCCTTTAAATACTTCCATCAGTCTTATCAATCAATAGCAATGGGATTGCTGCAATCACAGGTGTCAGTTCTGAAATACAGTCAGTCTGATTTTAAGGCTTCCTGGAGTAATTCACTGATCTAGATCTTCCCACCTAACACTAATCCATATCCCCATCGAAACTCTAGGTTTTAGTGTGAGTATGCTAGGTAGAGATTAATAGTTTCCTGATTAACAATGACATAAAATATTATGGGGATAAGTGGGCAAAAGGCATTGAAGTGTCCAATCAGCCATGATCATACTGAATGGTGCAGCAGGCTCGATGGGCTGAATGGCCTTCTCCTGTTCCTATGTGATTGTCCAATATAGAAAACATATATCATTTGATCCCTTTAAACCTGATTCAACACAACCCCTTCACAAATACGAGATTGTCTCTGAGGTCAGTTGTTCCTTTACAGTTTGTATTGTTCTGAATGATGACAGTATTTACCTTCTCCGTGACCAGTCCTAACCATTCTGCTGGTTCATTTATTGAAACCAGGGACTCTCCTTGTTCTAATGGTGACATTCCCATTTGCCCAGTTATTCCTTTAAGTCAGCCCTTTAATTGTTTGTACATTGTTTCAATGGATCAGAGCTAAGCTCTGCAGACCATCCACATCCAGTCCTGAATGGTAGTGGGCAATTGAACAGCTAACTGGAGGAGGGGGCTCCACAAATATCCCATCCTCAACAATGGGGGAGCCCAGCACATAGGGCAAAAGATCAGGCTGAAGCATTTGCTACAACCATCATTCAACTCGGCCTCCTCCGAAGGTCCCCAGCATCACAGATGCCAGCCTTTGTCCAATTAAATTCACTCCATGTGATATCAAAGAACAGCTCAAGGTACTGGATGGTGCCAAGGCTATGGGCCCAGACAACACTCTGGTGATAGTACTGAAGACTTATGCTCTAGAACTTGCCATGCCCCTAGCCAAGCTGTTCCAGTACAGCTACAATTTTGGCATCCACCCAGCTAGTGGAAAATTGCCCAGGCATGTCCTGTGCACAAAAAGCAGGACAAATCCAACCCAGCCAATTACCACCCTATCAGCCTCCTCTCGATCATCAGTAAAGCAATGGAAGGGGCCAGCAACAGTGCTATCAAGCGGCACTTGCTTAGCAATAACCAGCTCACTGATGTCCAGTTTTGGTTCCGCCAGGGCCACTCAGCTCCTGACCTCATTACAGCCTTTATTCAAACATCAACAATAGAGCTGAATTCCTGAGGTGAGGCGAGAGTGACTGCCCTTGACATCAAGGCTACATTTGACCGAGTGAGGCATCAAGGAGCCCTAACAAAACTGGAGTTAATGGGAATCGGGGGAAAACTCTCCGCTGGTTGGAGTCATACCTAGCACAAAGGAATATGGTTGTGGTTCCTGAAGGTCAGTCATCTCAGGAGTTCCTCAGGATAGTGTCCTAGGCCCAACCATCTTCAGCAGCTTCATCAATGACCTTCCTTCGATCATAAGGTCATAAGTGGGGATATTCGCTGATGCTTGCACAATGTTCAGCTCCATTCACGACTCCTCAGATACTGAAGCAGTCCATGTCCAATTGCAGCAAGGCCTGGACAATATTCAGACTTGGGCTGACAAGTGGCAAGTAACATTAGTGCCACACAAGCGCCAGGCAATAACCATCTCCAACAAAGTGGACCTAACCATTGTCCCTTGATGTTCAATGGCATTTCTTTCACTGAATCCCCCACTAACAACATCCTGGGGGGTTAGCAGAGACCAGAAACTGAACTGGATGAGCCACTGCAGCTACAAGAGCAGGTCAGAAGCTACGAATCCTGCACTGGGTAACTCATCTCCTGTCTACCATCTACAAGGCACAAGTCAGGACTGTGATGGAATACTCCCCATTTGCCTGGATGAGTGAAGCTCCGTACACTCTAAATAAGCTGGACACCATCCAGGGCCAAGCAGTCCGCTTGATTGACACCACATCCACAAACATTCACTCCCTCCACTACCGATGCACAGTAGCAGCAGTGTGTACCATCTACAAGATGCACTGCAGGAAATCACCAAGGCTCCTTAGACAACACCTTCCAAACCCACAATCACTACCATCTAGAAGGACAAGGGCAGCAGGTAGATCGGAACACCACCACCTGCAAGTTCCCCTTCAAGTCACTCACCATCCTGACTTGGAAATACATCGCTGTTCCTTCACTGTCGCTGGGTCAAAATCCTGGAACTCCCTTCCTAACAGCACTGTGGGTGTACCTACACCACATAGACTTCTATGGTTCCAGAAAGTAGTTCACCATCATCTTCTCAAGGGCAACTAGGGATGGGCAATAAGCGCTGGCCCAGCCAACGAAGCCCATATCCCGTGAATGAATTAAAAAAACCTGTTGTTTTTTTCCTCTCTTCCTTTTTGGTATGAAACTACACAACTAATATGAATGAAGTTTGGATTTGTGAAAATGGGGAACTGAACAACATTGACAATCTCAAAAGAGGACACACAGATATATAGACCGAGAGTGACAGAAACCTGAGCAGAGGATTTGAGGCCTGGGGCAGATCACCAGCCTGCCTCATTTCTGTTACATTTCCGATTGGAAATTTGTTGAATGCTTGCAGATGAATGGAAACAAGAAAAAACGCTGGAGTGTTTGGATGATTTTTTATTCCATTTAACCGATAATTAATTCTGTTGGCGCTTGGTTAAAACCAGGAATATTGAGAAGTGCTTCCTTCAGGATTAAAATCTAGTGGTGAAACACCAATGAATTTAAAGTCTATGGCCTTAAGTACTCGGCCACACTGACAGACCCCACAGGCACACACCCCTGTTGTTCATATAAAATCATAGATGGCTACACAAGCAGGTCATTTGGCCCGATGTGTCCATGCCGACTCTCTGGAAGAGAATCGCCTCCTAATCAGGAATGACATTTTGTGATTCGAATGTTAGATCAATTTCTCTGCCACATGGTGATGCTTTTCAACCGAATTGTACTTCCACAAGGAATATAAGAACATGAGAAATAGGAGCAGGAGTAGGCCATTCGGCCCCTCAAGCCTGCCTCGCCATTCAATAAGATAATGGATGATCTGCCCCAGGCCTCAAATCCTCTTTCGTGCCAGCTCCTCATTGCCCTCAACTCCCCAATATTTCAAAAATCTACCTACCTCTGCTTGAAATATTTTCAGTGATCTAGCCTCCACTCTCAGGTGTAGAAAATTCCAGACATTTACTTCCCTCTGAGAGAAGAAATTCCTTCACATTTCAGTTTTAAAAGAGTGTCGCCTTGTTTTGTAACTATGTCCCCTTTTTCGAGATTCCCCCACTAGTGGAAACATCTTATCAACATCTACCCTGTCAAACCCAGAATCTTATATGTTTCAATAAGATCACCTTTCATTCTTCTAAACTCTAATGAATAAAGGCCTAACCTATTTAACTGTTCTTGATAAGTTAACCCCTTCATCCCAGGAATCAGTCTTGTGAATCTCTTTAGAACTGCCTTCAATGCCAGTATATCCCTTCTTAAATACGGGGACCAAAACTGTACACAGTACTCTAGGTGCGGCCTCAGCAACAGCCTGTAACAAGACTTCTCTATTTTTAAATTCCAACCCCCTAGTAATACAGGCCAAAATTCCATTTGCCTTCTTAATTACTTGCTGCACCTGCATGGTAACTTCTTGTGTTTCATGCACAAGAACACCAAGGTCCTTGTGTGCTGCACTTTTTTGGAGTCTCTCTCCATTTAAATAATAGCCTGCTTTTTGACTCTTCCTATCAAAGTGCATGACCTCACACTTTCCTACATTAAACTCCATCTGCCAAGTTTTTGCCCACCCACTCAACCTGTCCATATCCCCTTGCAGATTCCTTATGCCCTCATCACAACATGCTCTCCACCTATTTTTATATCCTCAGCAAATTTAGATACATTGCACTCTGCCCTGCCTCCAAGTCATTTATATAGACAGTAAATAATTGAGGGCGTAGGACTAATCCTTGTGTCTTTCCACTAGCTATGTTTTTCCAACCTGAAAAGAAGGTTCTGAAGTGCAACGAGACTGCACTGTTTGGCATTCTAGGTCATTCGCCTTAGCGCTGCTCAATGTTTGTGTCGTATAATGGTTATCATGTTTACTTCACATCCAGAATGACCCTGCATTGAAACAGCAGAGCTGGCAATGTTGGGCGAATATTCCCTTGGCACTTTAAGTACCCATTGACAACCCAATGTGTGACAATGAATGGTGATGAGCGGAAAGCAATGATGGCTTCCTCCTTGGATGTTCTGGAACAAAGATGAAAAGCATGGAAT
Organism: Carcharodon carcharias; assembly: GCF_017639515.1. NCBI lineage: Eukaryota > Metazoa > Chordata > Chondrichthyes > Lamniformes > Lamnidae > Carcharodon > Carcharodon carcharias. Next base: position 16,914,664 of record NC_054493.1, read on the forward strand.
TGAAGATGATCTTTGTTTCCCTGTGCACAGATACTGTCTGATGTGCTGAGTTTTTCCAGCAATTTCAGCTTTTGCTGGAGATGCCTGAGCTACTCGAATCACTCAAATTGAGAATCACATTCCTGAACCAACAAACTGGCAGAGGTAGGAAATCTCAACCAAAACATAATTTAATTGCCATCCAGATTTCCTACCTCTGCCAGTTTGTTGGTTCAGGAATGTGATTCTCAATTTGAGTGATTCTCACGAAGAGTATGGTGAGCAGACCTGGCTTCAAATCCAGAGCGAGCCCTCTGGTGTTGCCTCCCACAGGCCCTGTTACAGATTGTGCTTTATTCATATGTATGTGGTGCATGTGGTAGGGTTGGTTTCCTGGGGTTTGGTTTTGTGAACCTGAGCACACACTGCAGGGAATCTATTGGCACAACCCGCAGGCAAGAAAATTAAGGTACATTTTTCAAATGTCTGACCATGTTAATAGATGTTCACTTTATTCCTATTCACCAATTCAGGCGAGCCCAGGCTGGCGGGTTCAGACAGCTGGCTGCATGTCTCCAATTGTAATCCTGTCTGAGACAATAGGAGGACTGACAGAGCTGGAAACCCACAGCTTCCTTTTCATTTGACCACAGGTTATTTGTATTCTAGGAATTACACTTAGCAGAGTGTGAGTCAATTCATCCTCTTCAGCGTTTCACTTAATAGGGGGTTAAGGCTCAGGAAAGTCAGACATGCCTGAAACCAATTGCTGGGCAGTAAGTATCAAAGTGCCAGTGTCATTGGTGAGTGTATGCTGGGTGGAAATTTGTTAAGAGAGGTAGTGTTTGAGTAGATGTTTATCTGGATAGAAATGTTTGATGATAAGCATCTATTTTCACTTCACAGGGATGTGAACCAACTAATCTACAATGCCAAAGTGGAGAATTGAAATGACCTGTGACCCAGATCTTAACGCTGACCTCCCGGTCCCCGGCCTCCCGCAGTGTTCGAAAGCAGCTCAAGATACACTCGATGAACAGCACCTCATCTTTCGACTGGACTCTTTACAACCTTCACACTCAGACTGAGTTCAACAATTTTCACTGCAAATGCGGTCTCCATTTTGCTTTCCTTTGTATTTGTGCTTTTTTCTCGTTTACTGTTTCTTTTTTGGTTTCAGATGGCACTTGTTCATCATTTTGCCATTGACAGCTCCTCCAGGTGGATCTTCTGTTTCTTTGTTTCACCCAATGCTCTTATGGAGAGCCGAATGGTCTCATTCTGTGGTGTAATAATTCATGAATATATTTTTACCTCACCCTGAGGCCATGCACCACAAACTGTTTTGTCATGTAAGCACTTAGGCAGTAAGATGCATGCAAAGAGACAGGCAACTGTGTTGGAGTGAGATGGAGACTGAGTGAGTGGTGAATTTGGATCATGTAGTAAGTTCTGATAAGTCCTTTTCAGGTTTAACTATAGATTAAGAATCAAGACCTGACATAAGTAAGTTATGTTAGCTTGTTAAGTAGGGAAATGCCTGCAGTAGCAGCTATCTGTCTATCACCTGAAAGCATTTGGTTCAAATGGTGTTGATTACTGTTGCAGGAAGCTAAACTAGCTAGTGATTCATCAGACGGTCTATAAAAGAGACAGGCTTTTCAAACCACAAAGTCAGTATGGGGTGTGCTAGGAGACAGGTGACTGTGTCAGAGTGAGACGGAGACCAAGTGAGCAGTGAATTAGGGCCAATGGGAATTCTGTGCATGGGGAAAAAGGTGTGGCTTACATAGGAATTATTCTCAGTTGGGAGCAGGAGCAGCTGAGCAGAAATATGCCTGGCTGTAAACCTCACCTTCAGAGCTCAGTTTGAAAATATAAATTGAACAGTGACATCACAGGAAGACAGTAAGTTCATTGGTTGGTAAGAAATTGCTTGTTAGGCAATGTCTTTAAACAGCCGTAAATTAGAGAAACCTATTACTTTTGAAGAAGTAGCTACTTGGATTTGAGTAAGAAACACTAGGAATAAGAGTAGGTCAGGGCCATTAACGTGAACTAACATAAGTAAACCAATGTAAAATAAAGTTACGACATGCCAGAGCAGCTCGGTCGTGTGGAATGCATGTCCTGTAATATGTGGGAAGTCTTGGACACTACTGAAATTCTGCAGATGCTGGAAACCTGAAATAAAAACAAGAAATGCTGGACAAACTCAGCAGATCTGGCAGCATCTGTGGAGAGAGAAACAGGGTTAACGTTTTGAGTCCATATGACTTCTTCAGAAGAAGTGGAAGTGATTCACTCGGCTATCATATTTGCTGACACAAGAACACAGTTAGACCTGAGAGAGACCATGCAGATACTGCATTTATGCCCAGGGATTTACTCGCTTTGCCCTCCTGTTAACACTCCAGATTTAAATGCTCAGAGGCTCTGATCCAAAATTGCTACATTCCTGCTGACAACACGGAGTTTGAATGTTCTTTGCATGGGAAGAAAAGTCACTTGTTCACACTGCCGACTGAGACTCCAATGACTGCACATCTAACAATAGGGTTTGTTCTGCTGTTAATTATACCCAGGACGGAACATTGGCGGAGGGCCATATCTTAGCCCTGTGACTCCATTCAGCATTAGATCACAAAACATAAGTTTCAACTGAACAAGTTCAATGGCGGTCTGTTTACCCAGCATTCGAAGGGGATGTGGGCAGCGCTGGCCCGGCCCGCATTTATCGCCGAATTATCCTCCGTCTGGCTGAACTTGTTCTCACACTGAATAATTTCTCCTTCAACTCCTGTCACTTCCTCCAAATAAAAGGTGTGGCTATGGGTACCCGCATGGGCCCCAGCTATGCCTGTCTCTTTATGGGGTATGTGGAACATTCCTTGTTCCAGTCCTACTCCGGACCCCTTCCACAACTCTTTCTCCGGTACATCAATGATTACTTCGGTGCTGCTTAATGCTCTCGTCGGGACTTGGAAAAATTTATTAATTTTGCTTCCAATCTCCACCCCTCCATCATTTTCACGTGGTCCATCTCTGACACTTCCCTTCCCTTCCTTGACCTCTCTATCTCAATCTCTGGTGATAGACTGTCCACCAATACCCATTACAAGCCTACCTCGACTACAGCTCCTCATACCCCGCTTCCTGTAAGGACTCCATTCCATTTTTTCAGTTCCTTCACCTCCGTCGCATCTGTTCTGATGATGCTACCTTCAAAAACAGTTCCTCTGACATGTCCTCCTTCTTCCTTAACCGAGGTTTTCCATCCACGGTCGTTGACAGGGCCCTCAACCATGTCCGGCCCATCTCCCGCGCATCCACCCTCACGCCTTCTCCTCCTTCCCAGAAACATGATAGGGTCCCCCTTGTCCTCACTTATCACCCCATCAGCCTCTGCATTCAAAGGATCATCCTCTGCCATTTCCACCAACTCCCGCATGATGCCACCACCAAACACATCTTCGCTTCAACCCCCCCAGCGGCATTCCATAGGGATCGTCCCCTCCGGGACACCCTGGCCCACTCCTCCATCATCCCCTACTCCTCAACCCCCACCTATGGCACCACCCCATGCCCACGCAAAAGATGCAACACCTGCCCCTTCATTTCCTCTCTCCTCACTGTCCAAGGGCCCAAACACTCCTTTCAAGTGAAGCAGCATTTCACTTGCATTTCCCCCAACTTAGTCTACTGCATTCGTTGCTCCCAATGCGGTTTCCTCTACATTGGAGAGACCAAACGTAAACTGGGCGACCGCTTTGCAGAACACCTGCGGTCTGTCCGCAAGAATGACCCAAACCTCCCTGTCGCTTGCCATTTTAACACTCCACCCTGCTCTCTTGCCCACATGTCTGTCCTTGGCTTGCTGCATTGTTCCAGTGAAGTCCAACGCAAACTGGAGGAACAGCACCTCATCTTCCGACTAGGCACTTTACAGCCTTCCGGACTGAATATTGAATTCAACAACTTTAGGTCTTGAACTCCCTCCTCCATCCCCACCCCCTTTCTGTTTCTTCCCTCTTCCCTTTGTTTTTTCCAATAATTTATATAGATTTTTCTTCTCCCACCTATTTCCATTATTTTTAAATCTTTTATGCCCTGCTAGCCTTTCCACCCCACCCCCACTAGAGCTGTACATTGAGTGCCCTACCATCCATTCTTAATTAGCACATTCGTTTAGATAATATCACCACCTTCAACGCCTCTGTGTTCTTTTGTTCTTTTGTCTGTGACATCTTTTGATTATCTGCTCCTATCACTGCTTGTTTGTCCCTACAATCACACCACCCCACCTCCCCCCCCACCTTCTCCCCCACCCCCTTAAACCAGCTTATATTTCACCCCTTTCCTAAGATTCACTCAGTTCTGTTGAAGGGTCATGAGGACTCGAAACGTCAACTCTTTTTTTATTCTCCGCCGATGCTGCCAGACCTGCTGAGTTTTTCCAGGTAATTCTGTTTTTGTCTCACAAGTGGTGATCCTTGCGCAGGCGCGGTACTGGGCAGTGTAGGAACATGCGCAATGTGAGCTCAAACTAGAGCATGCGCAGCACCGCCCGTAGCCGTTCGAACCACTGAGAAATGGCGGAGTACAGGCAAGTACAGGGAGCCGGTGGGTGAGGAGGAATGGAAGCGGCGCAGTTGTTAGGGAGCTTAAATAACACCCAGTGGAAACCTGAAACCGTGAATAAGAAGCTATTGGTTCTGTGGTCGAATCGAACGAGGCGGCGGCAGGTGGGGCCTGTTCTGTCTTTGGAGAGAGGCCCGAGTAATCGGGTGCCATTTGTATAGGGGGCAACGTGCAGTTGTTATCGTGAGCAATGGGCATGCGCTGACGCTATCTTTCTAGGGGGCAATGTGCAGCAACGCGCATTCGCAGTCCTCGGTCCCTCTCCGCAGGAGGAATGTTGTGAATTTCTATCCTGGACTGACAGGGATGGGTTTTAGAAACTCCTTTGCCGGGGTTTAGAAGCGGAGAACTTACACGCAGCAAACACAAGCCAAGAGAAATATTTGTCTCCTCTGAATGCCTGTCCTGGACTGACAGTCATGGATTTTGGAAATTTCTTTTCCAGGGTATTAGAGGCAGAGGATTGACAGACGGGAAACTCAAACCAAACATCACATCAAGATCTGACAGAGTCATGTGATTCATCAGGACCTGAATATCTGAATATCATCAAACTTTTAATGTGGAAGATAAACGGTTTATCTGTTCTGCCTGTGTGTAAAGATTTCAAGTAAGAGTAAGAATAATTAACTGGGGGAAAGCCAACTTCAGTGGGGTAAAAATAGATCTGATCAAGGTAAGTTGGAATTTCAAAGGGAATGGATTACAAAAATAGGGAAGTATTTCTAAAACTACAAGGTCATACCTGGAATATTGTAAACAGTTTTCATAAGAACTAGGAGCAGGAGTAGACAATTCAGCCCCTCGAGCCTGCCCTGCCATTCATTACGATTATGGCTGATTTCATTTCGGCCTCAACTAAAATTTCCCGCCCTCTCCCCATAACCTTTCAACGTTGCTAATTAAACATCTGTCTATCTCCTCCTTAAATTTATTCAGCGTCCCGGCATCTACTGCACTCTGAGGTAGTGAATTCCACAGATTCACGACCCTTTGAAAAAAGTAATTCCTCCTCATCTCTGGTTTAAATCTACCACCCGTTATCTTAAAACTATGGCCTCTCATTCTAGAATGCCCCACAAGGGGAAGCATTCGCTCCGCATCTACTTTGTCTACCCCCTTTAGCATCTTATATACCTTAATTAGATCTCTTCACATCCTTCTAAACTTTAGCAAGTGTAGGCCTAACCTGCTCAGTCTCCTCATAAGACAAGCCCCGCATCTCTGGAATCAATCTAGTTAAATTCTTCTGAACTGCCTCCAACGCAACAACATCCTTTTTCAAGTAAGGGAACCAAAGCTGTGCACAGTATTCCAGGTGCGGTCTCACCAATGCCTTGTACAGTTGCAACAACACTTCCCTATTTTTATACTCTATTCCCTTAGCAATAAATGTCAAAATTCCATTTGGCTTCCTTATTACCTGCTGTACCTGCACACTAGCTTTCAGCGATTTATGCACGAGGACATCCAAATCCACCTGCACTGAAGCATTCTGAAGTTTCTCCCCATTTAAATAATAAATCACCTTTTTATTCTTCTGACCAAAATCGATAACCTCACACTTATCCACGTTAAACTCCATCTGCCAAATTCTGGCCCATTCATCTAACCTGTCCATATCCATTTGTAAATCTCTTATTTCTTCATTGCAACTTACTTTCCCACCTATTTTGGTGTCATCTGCAAATTTAGTTATCGTACCTTCCACCCCTGAATCCAAGTCATTAATATAGGTTGTAAATAGTTGGGGCCCAAGGACTGAAGCTTGTGGCACCTCACTAGTTACAGCTTGCCATCCAGAAAAAAACCCATTTATCCCAACTCTCTGCTTTCTGTTGGTTAGCCAATCCTCTATTCAAGGTAATATTTACCTCTAACTCCATGTGATCTTATCTTGTGTGTTAATCTTTTGTGCAACAACTTATCAAAGGCCCTCTGGAAGTCCAGATATACTACATCTGCAGGGTCCCCATTATCCACTTTGCTTGTCACATCTTCAAAGAAATCTAGAAAATTAGTCAAGCACAATTTACTCTTCATAAAGCCATGCTGACTCTGATGGATTGCATTTTGACTTTCCAAATACCCCATTACTATTTCCTTAATAATGGATTTGAACAATTTCCCAAAGACAGAGGTTAAACTAACTGGTCTATAGCTTCCTACTTTCTGCCTCCCCCTACCCCCCTGCCCCACTTTTCTTGAATAAGTGCATTATATTAGCATTTTTCCAACCACTGAAACCTTTCCAGAATCCAGGGAATTTTGGAATATTATAGCCAATGCATCCACTATCTCTGCTGCCACTTCCTTTAAGCCCCTGGGATGTAGGCCATCAGTTCCTGGGGACATGACACCCTTTAATCCCAATAGTTTGCTCAGAACGTTTTCTCTACTGTTGGTGATTGTTCTAAGTTCCTCCTTCTCTGTACCCTCTGCACTGCTTATTAGTATTGGGGTGGTACTAGTGTCCTCCACAGTGAAAACTGAGGCAAAATATTGATTAAGCGTCTCTGCTATTTCTGCATTCCCCACTATTAACTTCCCAGTCTCACCCTCCAAGGGACCAACATTCACTTTAGGTACTCTCTATCCTTTTATGTACTTATAGAAGATTTTGCTATCAGTTTTTACATTTTGCACTAGTTTTCTTTCATAATTTACATTTGTTCTTTTTATTTTTTTTTAGTAACCCTTTGTTGATCTTTAAAAGTTTCCCAATCTTTGTCCCTTTATCTAATGAAAGATATGCTGGCATTGGAGGCAGTCCAGAGAATATTCACTAGGTTGATCCCGGGTATGGAGGGATTTTCTTATGAGAAGAGATTGAGTAGGTTGTGCCTGTACTCGTTGGAGTTTCGAAGAATGAGAGATGACCTTATTGAAACATATAAGATTCTTAGGGCTCTTGACAAGTTAGATGTTCCCCTTGTGAGAGAGTCTAGGACCACGGGCATAATCTCAGAGGGTTGCCCATTTAAGACAGAGATGAGGAGGAATTTCTTCTCTCAGAGGATGGTATATTCAAGGCTGAGATAGACAGATTTTTAATCAGTAAGGGTATCAATGGTTATGGAGAAAAGGCAGGAAAGTGGAGTTGAGGATTCTCCAATCAGCCTGATCTCATTGAATGGCGGAGCAGATTCGATGGGGCGAATCTTCTGCTCCCACGTCTTATAGTCTTATGAATCAAAAGTTGGCAAGTGAAACTGTAACTGAGCAATGGACTGCCTTTAAATAAGAGATAATTCTGACACAAAGACATATTCCCATGAAGGGGAAAGGTACAGTAAACAAATCCACAGCCCCCTTGATGAGAAAAGAGATAGAGATTGAGATAAAGGAGAAAAAGCGTGCTTATGACACATGTCAGCCGGATAATAAAACCAAGAAGCAGGCTGAATAGAGAAGGTGCAGAGGGATTTGGAAAACCAAATACAAGAGGCAAAGAGAGAGCATGAAAAGAGACTGAAAGCTAACATGGAAATAAATCAAGAAGTCTTCTATGGGCATATAAACAGTAAAAGGGTGTTAGAAGGAGGAGTGGGGCAATTAGGGACCTAAAAGATGACTTACACATGGAGGCAGTGGGCATAGATGCGGTATTAAATTAATATTTTGCATCTGTCTTTATCAAGGGGAAATATTCTGCACAGTTGATTGTGAAAAAGGAGCTTGTTCAGACTCTTGTAGGGTTTAAAATTGATAAGGAGGAGATATTGGATCGGCTGTCTGATAAAGTTGACAAAGCCCCGGGACTGGATGAGATTCCTCCAAGGATACTGAGGGGAAAAGAGAGTGGAAATTGTGAAAGCGCTGGCCATAATTTTCCAGCCTTCCTGAGATTCAGAGTTGCTGACACAGGGACTGGAGAATTGCAAATGTTACACCTTTGTTCAGAAAAGGTATAAAGAGAAGCCCAGCAACTATAGAGCAGTCAGTTTAATCTCGGTGCTGGGGTAGCTTCCAGAAATGGTCATTCAGAACAAATTTAATAGTCACTTGAGCAAATGTGGGTTAATTAAAGAAAGCCAGCATGGATTTGTTAAGGTAAAGTCACGTTTAACTAAGTTGCTTCAGGTTTTTGATGAGGTAACAGAAGCCTGTGGAGGCTGGGTCACTGAGTTTATTCAAGAAAGAAAATGATCATTTTTTTGATATTAGGGGCATCAAGGGACGTAGAGAGAAACTGGGAATATGGTGTTGAGATAGAGGAACAGCCATGATCATATTGAATGGCGGAGCAGGCTTGAAGGGCCGAATAGCCTACTCCTGCTCTGAATTTCTATGTTTCTGAAGGACGTTCGTGAACCAGTTGGATATTTTGATAATCCAGCAGTTTTCATGGTCACTTTTTCCTGGTGCCAGCCCCATAAATTACCACATTCATTCAGCTCAATTTCACAACCTGCCTTTGTATTTTTGTGGGTGTTCTCTCACTCCCTTTTTCTGTTTTAAATACATTTTGCAGGGTATTAGGAGGACAGGATTTGCAGTCGGGCAACTCAAACCAAACATCACATCAGGATCTGACAGAGTCGCCCAATTTACCATAACCTAAATATCATCGGATTTTGAACCTGGAAGGAAAAAGCACCATTCACAGTGGAGGGAAACCGTACATGTGTTCTATGTGTGGACAAGGGTTCAGCCGATCATCTGACCTGTCAAAACATAAATGCCATCACAACGGGATGAAACCATGGAAATGTGGGGATTGTGGGAAGGGATTCAAATCCCCGTCTGACCTGGAAAGTCATTGGCGCACTCACACTGGGGAGAAACCATTCACCTGCTTCGAGTGTGGGAAGGGATTCACTCGTTCATCCTATCTGCTGATACACCAGCGCGTTCACTCTGGGGAGAGGCCATTCACCTGCTCTAAGTGTGGGAAGGGATTCATTCAGTCATCCAACCTGCGGACACACCAGCGAGTTCACACTGAGGAGAGACCTTTTAAATGTCCGGACTGCGGGAAGTGCTATAAAGGTTCCATGGAACTGATACGCCATCAGCGTGTTCACACTGACGAGAGACCATTCAGGTGCTCTCACTGCGGGACTGGATTCAGGTGGTTGTCTCAACTCACTGCACACAAGCACGGTCACACTGGGGAGAGACCGTTCACCTGCTCTGTGTGTGGGAAGGGATTCACTCAGTCATCCAACCTTCTGAGACACCAGCATGGTCACAGTGATGAGAGGCCATTCACCTGCTCCATGTGTGGGAAGGGATTCACTCAGCAATCCCATCTGTTGACACACCAGCGAGTTCACACTGACGAGAGACCTTTTAGATGCCCAGACTGTGGGAAGTGTTTTAAAAGCTCCCAGGACCTGATGTCCCATCAACGTGTTCACACTGATGAGAGACCATTCAGGTGCTCTCACTGCGGGACTGGGTTCAGGCGATCATCTCAACTCACTGTACACCAGCGAGTTCACACTGGGGAGTGGCTATTCACCTCCCCTGAGTGTGGGAAGGGATTCGCTCAGTTATCTATCCTGCTAACACACCAACGGGTTCAGACTGGCGGGTGCAACCATTCATCTGCCTTGAGTGTGGGAAGGGATTCACTCACCCATCCAACGTTCTGAGACACCAGGGAGTTCATACTGGGGAGAGACCAATCACTTGTTCTGAATGTAGGAAGGGTTTTACCCAGTCATCCAACCTGCTGACACACCAGCGAGTTCACACTGGGGAGAGACCATTTCCATGCTCTGAATGTGGGAGGGGGTTTGCTTATTTATCTACACTGCTGAGACACCAGTGAGTTCACAAGTAACAACTATGACCAGATTTTGGTGTTAATCATATCCAGGACTGAACTATGTTCTTTGGGCTCTTTTTTGGTGACAATAAACTGCAGCCCAGTTATGGGGACTAATATTGTTGATAAAGGTCAAATAAATTACCTTTGTGTTAAAAACAGAGTTGAGTCTTTTTAATATCTCCAACACAAGTTAGTTCCTTTTGAATGGCTCTCCCTCTCCGCTGTCTCCTCCATCCTCACCCCCAACAAGTGTGAGAAGCTCATGGAGTTTCTTTGTCACTCAGATTGAGAAAATTCAATCAGCTGCCTCTGCTGCTTCCCTCCCTTCCACTAGTCCATCCTTGATGCCAATGCCAATGCCCTTGCTAACCCCCAGCCCATCTCTAACCGCCCTTTCCTCTCCAAAATCCTTGTCATCTCCCAAATCTATGCCCATAAACCCTGGGATTCCATGTTTGAATTGCTCCAATTAAACTTTTGCTCCTGCCACAGTATTGAAACAGCTCTTAGCAAAGTCACAAATTGTATTCCTACGGGATTGTGACAGATTAAACTATCTCTCATTGTCCTTCTCGGACAATTTGCAGTCTTTGGCACCATTGACCAAACCACCCTCCTCCAATGCCTCTCCACTGTTGTCCAGCTGGGTGGGATTGCACACTCCTGATTCCTTTCTTATCTGTCTCATTGTAGCCAGAGAATCACCGGCAGTGACTGTGATTGTTTGAATTAGATTTTCACATAATCACTTTGTAAGTGATCAGGTGTCAGTGAGTTTTGACAGAAAATTGTTCCATTACCATCCTCACACTGACTGTATCTTACAGACCAAATGATTCTATCTATCCCAGCCTTTCTGGAGAAGATCACCAGAGAAGAGTGAAGATATTACAGTCCACAACCCAAGCTCAGAGTGATACAAACATCTGATAAATCCAATTACAATGCTAGTATAGCAGAACAATGATGTGTTAGTCTGCTCCAGGTTTATCAAGAGAGATTGATGATTATCAATCATAAGAAATAGGAACATCATCAAAACATATTTAAGTGTAAACAAGATTTCATCTTTGTCATTAAATATTAACTGAATATAACACCTTACAGCGATGTGACATTAGCTCTTCCCTTCTACAGACTGAAACTCGACAGAATCTTCCACTTGCTTCCATTTGCAGCCCTGATGGTTCAGAAAGCTTCCCTCAAACGCGCACATTCCGGCTGATTGATGTTGATTTGTGTAAGATTATTAAAGGCTCCTGCAGCGCAACTTCCATTACTAACAGTCGATCAAAGCTACATTTCAGACAGGGAATCAAGCCCAACAATTATTTTCTCTGCTCTGGGACAAGCAGCAGGATTTTGCCCCACACTTTCCAATCACCCACTGCCAACAGAAAACAGCGACAGCATCTTCAATCAGCGGGTCACTGCCCATCTCTGGGATGCAAGATACTCCAACTGGGGCCAAACCTTCTAATACACTGACTGTCCCTTTTGTTCTTTCCTTGTCTCCCCTTTCCCTGTCCCTGCATTTGTTTAAAACCTGTTACATCTTAACATTTACTAGTTCTGATGAAAGGTCATTGATCAGAGACATTAACTCTGTTTCTCTCTCCACAGATGCTGCCTGATCATTTGCTCAGCATTTCCAGCATTTTCTGATTGTAAAGTCAGGATTCACTCTGTACAGAGAACAAAAGGGAAGGTCTGTGATGGAGAGCAAGGCAGGATGGATTAACTGACACAAGGAATGGTGGGCAAGGTGACACTGAGCCAATGATGGTGGACCACAGGTGGTTCAGAGTCAATGCTTTCACCGTCACGGCCCGGGTTCGATGGCCGGTGACCAAAGGTTAACCAAACAAACCATTTTTTGTGAGAAACCTGTCTGTAGTGTCAGTGAACTGAAGGGCAGCAATGGGTAAAGTGATGATTATCATCTAATTTGGAAAGCTGCCTGCCAGCTTCCCTGGTGGTTCGGATTCAGCTCTTTTACTGCCGTGGCCTGGGTTCGATTCCCGGCCAGGGCAACACTCTTTCTTGGTGCTGTGTGGGCTGTCACCATTGACCAAAATTCCATTTGAAATGAAACCAGGTCTGGCTGCATCTGTGGAGTGAGAAACAGAGTGAATCTTGCAGCTGGATGATCTTTCATCAGAGCTGGAAAAGTCAGAGATGTAACAGGTGAAAAACAAGGCAGAGTGAGGGAGTGAAAGGGCAAAATGGAAGGATGTGATCAGTTGCAAGGCATGAGACATAGAGAGATGATGGTGCAGGGCTAAATGTGGGTGGAAATGGGACGGATTTTAATTTGTGCTGTTCAAACTGGCATAAATATCACTTCAGAACAACCAATCACAGCGGCTCTTTCAAAGCAGCACACTGGGCCAAATGGCCTCTTTCTGTGCTGTAGTTTGCTATAATTGGTTCATTTTCATCCCCATTCTGACTGCCTTCACAGTCATTTGATCATCTTACAACACATTACAGCAAAATCCACCTTCCTCCCTCTTCTGACCTCAGGAGACTGAGCAAATTCAGTAAGAAGTTTTCTTGTCATATAGCACGAGCACGGGATTTGGAATCAGATCTGGAAGGCTTTTATTCCATTTAACCGATAATTAATTTACAGACTCTCAGTTTAAACCAGGATTCTAACCTACGTGGGGAAATCCCAATGAATTTTAAATCACCTTAACCAGCCAGCCACTACTACAGTCCACAAAGACACTCTAATGATATCTGTATAAAATCAGAGAATAGTTACAGAGAAAAGGAATATCTGGCCCTGTTTGTGCCACTTCCCCCGCCTTTCCCTGGTCACCCTGTCACTTAAAAGTACAGGACAAGAATCTATCCAATTCACTTTTGAATACTTGATGACTGAGCATCCACAGGCATCTGGGGCAGAAAATTTCAAAGATTCACCAGCCTTTGAGTGACTCACCTCAGTACTAAATGGCTGACACATCATCTGGAGAATGTGAGCCTAGTTCTAGATGCTCCAGCCAGGGGAAAACAGCTTCTCAGAATATCACACTTTGTAAAAAGGAACAGACGGACAAATGTCACAGACACAGACAGAGAGAGCAAGGCGCATCCCAGGAATGATGCAACTTTTACTCACACTTAGATAAGCAAACTTTGATATTGCTTCTGACTAGTTTTGAACCTGAGATTTTACACATGCTGGGCAAATGTGATAACCACTGCACTACAGAAGGCCTTGGCTGCAATGAGTATATCTGGAATGTTAAACTGCGCTGTTACGCAGCAGCACTCTAGGTGCCCGTTTCGAGGAAATGGAATTCAGCTGCTATTATCAGGAATGCTGCAGAAAGATGTAATCATAAAATGGTATAGCACCATGGCAATGGCATAAGAGGCCCTTCCATCATCCGATCTCTGTCCCCTTTTTAAAAGACCAAACAAATTAATCGCAATTTTCTTCTCTCTTTCAAAAAAGCTGTGTTTTTTCTCCCATTCATTTAATTTCCCAATTCCCTTTTGAAAAACGAGTTTCTGCAGAATCTATGCCTAGTTTGCCTTAATTTGCAGAGTCTCCCTGACCCAATGACATGAAGATTTGGACTTGGAATATGCTTTGATCAGAAAAAATAACACTTTTGTTAATTCGACATGAGATCAATTGTATACTTATATCATGTTCATATGGCAAACATCTCATTATTTCCGAGTTGATTTATACAATCTTATTCCTTTTGCTCCTCAACCTGTTAATCGAGGATGCTATATTACAGAGGAAAATGATTGTCAGAGTTTAACAGAGCCCTGCCAAGATCACGTGTTCAATGCTTTGTTTACTTTATTTGGTTTAAAATATTTTTGTTCTTGGAACAAAATCTTACACAGAATAAATATTTGTGCTGCAAACAGGGCAGTGCTCCGCTGCTAGAATGTTTGGAGGATCCCAATGGTTAGACTGAGAGGCCATGTCACTCGTTGCAGGGAGACAACTGTTGGTTTCACCCTGATGTCTCAGCTTGTTTTGAATTTCAAAATGTAGAAGTGTCCGTCCAGCAAATGTCTCAGGCAGCAATGCTTTCTGCTCAATCGTTAGGAATACCCTTCTCCCCCTTGGAGGGAGAAATTCAACAAACTTTGCTTAGTATTTGATACGATATTCTCCATTTAATATCAATATTTTATCTGATATTGATGCCTTCATTTGTATTGAAACTCTCTGAAATATACAGCAAACTTGAACTGCAAAGATGACTGTTAGACAAAAGAGCGCCAGTCACCAGGTAATGCAAATCATATGGTGCTCATTTGAAATTGAGGGCAGTTAGCTTTTAAACAAAATCCAAGAACTTTACTGGGAACAGTTTTGAGAATGATGCGTTAATTATATTTGATCCCTCTTTGTTCCAGGTGAGAAGCTTTTTGGCGCATAAATCATGTCCATGTAGAAGATAGGAAGGAAGCCAGCAGATCTGCGCTGTACCTCGGTTTCCATGACTCCCTTGGTCACTTTTCCTGATACTCTATTCTGAAGACCGATTATTTAAAGGAATGATTCTGTACCATCTCTGCCATTTCCTCTGGTTCAATTACAGCATCATTTGCGTCTGCCTTTATGAGCACACTTTACTATGAGACATCTTAGAGAAGGTGAGCAACAATGTTAATCTGCATCGAAAACCCATTAACTTCTGTTGTTGACTGAATGAACTGCTAATATGCATGCCAAGTGAAACTAGGCAGGAACATTATCCAAGCTTGCTAATTTAGAGTGAGGAAAATTTGCATAATTCATATTTGCTGTTCTCAATTGTGGAGAACAGAAAGTCCAGAGGTAAGTTCAGAGCTTCATTCTTCCTAGGTCTGTTCTAACAAGCTGTGTCCATCTGAGTTACATTTATACAGACTCATTCACTCAGTCAGTGATCGGGTCTGACTGAGGTACAACAACAACTGCAATGGCTGATATTTATATTGAGCTTTTAACATAATAAAATGACCCAAGGAAGGACATATTAGGTCAGGTGACCAAAAGCTTAGTTAAAGAAGTTAAGGAGTGTCTTAAATAAGGAAAGTGAAGTGAAAAGGTGGAGAGGTTTAGGGAGATAAGTTCCAGAGTTTAGTGTCCAGGCAGCTGAAGGCATGGACACCAAAGGTGGAGTGATTAAAATCGGGGATGAGGGACATTATATTTAAGTTCATTCATTGGATGCGGGCCTCACTGGCCAGGGCAGCATTTATTGTCCATCCCTTATTGCCCTTGAGAAGGTGGTGGTGAGCTGCCTTCTTGAACCTCTGCAGTCCCACAGTGCTGTTAGGGAGGGAGTTCCAGGATTTTGCCCCAGCAACAGTGAAGGACCGGTGATATATTTCCAAGTCAGGATGGTGAGTGGCTTGGAGGGGAACTTTCAGGTCAAGGTGTTCCCATGTGTTTGCTGCCGATGTCCTTCTGGATGGTGCTGGTCATGGGTTTGGAAGGTGCTGTCTAAGGAGACTTGGTGAGTTTCTGCAGTGCATCTTGTCGATGGTACACACTGCTGCTACAGTTTGTCGGCAGTGGAAGGAGTGAATGTTTGGGGATGGGTTGTCAGTCAAGTGGGTTACTTGTAGTGGGTGGTATCGAACTTCTTGAGCGCTGTTGGATCTGCACTCGCCCAGACATCCGGTAATGGTGCTCCATGTATTTACATATTCAGTTTGTTGTCATTTTCTCCTTTCTTACTCCAGATTACTTTAGTTCTCAAACCTTAAGTTACAAGTCCCAGCTCCCCAATCCTGCCACTGAATTTCCTTTCTCACTCCACTGTGTTGTTCCTTCAAATCAACCCTGCTCTCTGTCCTGAATGAATCCATTTCACTAACAAATGTTGAAATGTTTGCTCCACACCCACAGGGTTTCATCTGGTTAAAGCCACAAACAGAAAGGTCCAGTTTTCTCCTGGAGTTCGAGACAAATCAGCTTTGAAAATGATGTAGAAGTTTCAGCCAATGAGGGAAATCCGGGCTCAGCCCCGCCCCTCATTCGCTCCGATTGGTTGGAGGACCATCCGCCTCCTCTCGGTCCTCCAACCCCGCCCCATCTTCCTATTGGTCCAGAGCTGCCGTCAATCACTCCCCAGGTCCGGTGAGCTGAGCATGCGCAGTGCGGGTGATGGCGGACAGTTAAGGTGGTTGTGTGGAAATTCTCAGCCGGTAAATTACTGCCGGGCGGGTCATGAGGGAGGGAGACAGTGGGATGGGAGGCTTCATAAACACCAGTGCGGGGCTTCTCCCTCCCAGGAACAGGCCCAGGTTAACGGCCGCCATCCTGGGTCAGCGAGTGGAGGATGGTTCACATCAGAGGATGGGGGACAATAAATAAGAGGTTACATTTTGGGCTCAAATCAATGAGGAATCTGATCTTTGGGAAGGAAGGAAACCCTGGGAGGTGGGCGGGGAGGATTCAGAAACACCTGCTGGAGGCCCCAAACCCCCAATAACAACCTGCACTGGAATCCTTATTTTCTGTGCCGCCATCTTGGTGAAGCAACAGCGAGTGGGCGGAGCTACAGGGTCCCAGTGACCAGGAGAGAAAATGATTGATTCATTGATTATATTCTCACTCTCCACAGAGAGACTTGAGAACTCAACCTAGCCAGAATGGAGGGAAGGAGGAAACTGGCAGTTGGGGAAAGGAATGTTGGAGATGGTGTGATGAGTTTGGCAGGCTGACCAACAAAAATTAAAGGACACCCTGCCATTTGAGTCTGTGGGAGGGTGTTGGGTGGGATGCTGACGGAGCTGTTGGAACACATAAACAGAAGGGGTAGGGTTCTACGCAATGAGAGGGGTCCAATTTAGGGGACAAACAGTGCCCAGCACCATGCAGCCTAGGAGAGTTGACTTAAATACAGGGAAATCCCATAAATTAAGGGATGGCTGTTCACCTTGAGGTTTGTATTCCAGTACGAGAAGGAGGAAGAGTGTGTGGGATGAGGATTTACTGCTTTGCTGGAAAAAGTGAGGAAAACAGGTTCCATAGAAACTAGAATTGTCTGTTCAGAAGTTTTATCCTGCACATACAGCGATGAGTTTTGTAAACTCCTTTTCCAGGGTATTAGAACGGGTGGATTTACAGACAGGGGGCTCAAACTGAACATCACAACATGATCTGACAGAGTCACTCAATTCACCTTTGAATGTGGAAGAAGAAATGTTTGTCTGTTCTGTCTGTGGGAAAAGATTTCAAACATCAGTGTGACTGGAAAAGCACCGAGACACACACACCTGAGTGAGAGTGTTCCAGTGCACAAACTGTGGAAAGAGCTTTAACCAGTTACACAGCCTGAAAAAAAAATTACACTGTTCACAGTGGGGAGAAACCATACACGTGTTCAGTGCGTGGATGATCTTCAACTGATTGTCCAACCAGGAGGGAGACAAACACACTGGCATCATGGAGAAACCGTGGAAATGCGAGGACTGTGGTAAAGGATTCAATTCTTCATCTCGGCTGGAAATCCATCGACGCATTCACACTGAGAAGAAGCCATTCAGCTGCATAACCTGTGGAGAGAGGTTCAAGTCTTCATCCATCCTCACTGAACACCAGCGAAATCACTCGGGTGGGAGACCATTCACTTGCTTCGTGTGTGGGAAGGGATTCACTCAGGTATTTGCCCTCCAGTCACACCAGCGAATGCACACGAAGGAGAATCCATTCAGCTGTACTTCCTGTGGAAAGAGCTTCCGGCAGTCAATCGACCTCAATGACACCAACGCACTCACACTGGGGAGAAGCCGTTCATTTGCTCCATGTGTGGGAAGGGATTCCATTGGTCATCCCAACTGCTGACACATCAGCGAGCTCACACCGGGGATAGACCGTTCACCTGCTCCTCGTGTGGGACAGGATTCACTCAGTCACAACACCTGCTGAGACATGAGCGGGTTCACAAGTGACTACAGTGATTGGATTCTGCTGTAATTGCTGCTGTTCATCACTTCCAGGTCTGATAATCTGACAATATTTGGGTTGTTTCTGCTGATGTTAACAGCCCTATAACTGACTGCAGTTTAATATTCTGAAGATGTCACAATGTCTCTTTTTAAAAATGCCATCTATCATCTTTCTGCTTAATTCAAGAATTCTCACCAGGAATTAGTTTGCAGTAAAATTAGGAACTTTTGCCGCAATCCTAAATTGATCTTTGGTGCAAAATCTACAATTCAATATCTGAGAGGTTCCACTGATTAACATCACCAGTTAGAAAGTGCTGATTAATCCTTTCTGACAATTCTTACCAATTGCCACATTCTTCACAGTGGCACCTCCATTTTGAAATTAAATTATCAAGGAACATGAAACAAAACAGTAAAATATTTTACAGACACATCAATAAAAGCTTCATCAATCAACATTGATATTGATGAAGTTTGGAAGTCACTGTATTCAATCATTTCTGACAGCAGCAGCAACATTTGGTAAAGGTGGAACCCACAACAAAGACTGGTTTGAGACTCACTCAGCAGAGATGAATCTGTCATTGAAGCAAAAAGCAAAGCCAACCTGATACACAGCATAAACCCAACAGCTAGAACACTGCATAACTTGAAAGTAGCCAAGATGGTTGTGCAGAAGACAGGGAGATGCAGTGTAAATAAACACTGGATCACCCCACACTAAGAAATACAAACTGCCTGTGGTATCTCCATGCTATGTATGATGGGATCAAGAGGGCGCTTGGTCCGACCATCACCCAAGTTGACTCCCCGAAATTGGCAGATGGTGAAGTACTCACTGACAGAAGTCCTGCTGGGTTGAACACAATTGTGAGCTGTACTCCCATGAGACAGACACCTCCCAGTCTCTGTTTGACTCTCTTCAGCAGCTTCTTGTCATGGGTGAGTTGGACAAGGAAATTTCATCAGTTGAGCTGGAAAAGGCCATTGATTGCTATTGATCGAATTACAGCTGAACTGCTCAAGCACGGAAAGTCCTATCTATCTGCCACACCTTCATGACCTCAATACCACAGGACATGCATGATTCAAAAGTCAGCATATTATGCAAAAACAATTGTGGTGAAAGAGTTTGCAACAACTACAGGTCCATCTCACTCCTTAGTGTCACAGGAATGACCTTCGCTGGGATCATACTTAAAAGACTTTATCTACTTGCAGACTGAGTGTGTCCAGAAGCACAGTGCGGTTTCTATGCTGGCAGACCTACAGTGAACATGATCACCATATGACAGTTACAAGATAAAGTTCAACTGGTATTTAATCTAAAATGCTGCCAGCTTCTGTGCTGAGACAAGTGAAATGTTATAAATACTGTGTGAAAGTAAACCTTTAAGTATGAATTACAATTGACTTGTAGAATTGTCAAAGGCACCGAAAAATTGGATTCCCCAAAGATCAGCTTTAGCCTTGAAGTTATGTTTCAGAGATCACAAGCTGTGGGAAGCTCCATCTTCTTTAACTCTTTGTGGTCTAAGGAGGTTGAAGTTTACCTGTGAAAGCTGATTTTGTTTGTTTTATTTTTCTTCAGTTTTATTACAGTCATTTGGAAAGGTGCCTGAAGGAGAATGAAAAAAAAAGTAACATTGGGCAAAGCTGAAAAAAAAACAGAATTGGAAACGCAAAGTTTAAGATGGTATTTGGTTCGTCTTTGACCTGAAAGGAAAAGTTCCGTAGAGTCAACATAATTGTATACAATTTGTGAATGTTTGCTCCAACCCCTTTGAAAACAAACAGAGGAGTTAACCCTCTCCACTGACAACATGGTGACGGTTTGAACTAAAGACTTTGCCTTTTAAAGATTTGGTTTCATCCCAATTGTTACCATTCAAGACAAAGTGCTTGAGGAGGAGATATGGGAGTTATCTCCAAACTAATTGCATATACTTGTGTCTCTGCTCTACAAATAGCATATTATGTGAATATTGAATTGGACAGTAAAGTTTCTCCAGGGCTTCCGAATGAGATAGAATGGTAATTAATGGGATGTCCCAGCTAGAATAAAAGATAAAGAAAATCACAACACCAAATGGGAATTGGAATAACTCACCCTGGGTATAGTTCAATAGAATAGATCAATCTGGTATCCATGTCCATTCTAGTGAAAGTCAGGAACATGTAAATGAGACTTGTAAATTGATAGCTTTCTCTTGGAGATACTTGTATTCTTCCCTCTGAACTTTTTTAAAAACCTGAATTTGATAGTCTGGCCATTACGTGATGCATTGGAACTTGCAGGGGGAGTTAAGTCAAGATCTTCAGACAGAGGACCACCACCACAACCTTTTGGCAGGATTACCTGAAAGCCCAAAAGTGACTTGTATCAGATGGTCCATGGGGCATGATACTGGGATACTGCTGTGAGTGTGCAGATGTGATATGTTATTGTGGTGTAATTAACATGCAGAAATGCACAGTGAACCTGCACTGAAGACCAGACCCCAGACATGCTCGGCTACTCGAAACAGGACAACTTGAAGTAATTCATGTGGTCAGTATGAGGCAACATTTTATATCATTGAGGTATTGACACATAGTCCATGGAGAAACTGCCCTTAAACAATCAGGATAGAATTAAACACACTGGTATCTATTAGGGGGAATAAAATTAAAGTGAAGACGGATTTTGAATATGGATTTAGAAAATATCCACAAGGTGGATGGCAGTGAACAGAGAGCTGGAGAATCTTTAAACTCTATGCATGAACTTTTGTTTGAACCATATGTATTTATGACATGCCAACATAGTTTTGTGAAAGGGAAATCATGTTTGACAAATTTGCTAGAGTTCTTTAAGGATATAACAAGCAGAGTTGTGAAAGGGGAACTGGTAGATATAGTGTATTTGGATTTCCAGAAGGCATTCAGTAAGGTGCCACATAAAAGGTTATTGCACAAGATAAGAGCACGTGGTATTGGGGGTAATGTATTGAGGATTGACACACATGACAGGGAATTGGGATTAATGGGTCTTTTTCAGGTTGGAAAGATGTAACTAGTGGAGTCACACAAGGATCAGTCCAAAGGTGTCAATTATTTACAATCTATATTAATGACTTGGAGGAGGGGACAGAGTGTACTGTATCCAAATTTGCTGATGGTACAAAAATAGGTGCGAGGGCATGTTGTGATGAGGACATAAGGAATCTGCAAGGAGATATAGACAGGTTGAGTGAGTTGGCAAAAACTTAGCAGATGGAGTTTCATGTAGGAAAGTTTGAGGCCATGCACTTGGTAGGAAAATTCATAGGGCAGACTATTATTTAAATGGAGAGAGGCTCCAAAAAATGCAGCACAGAGGGATCTGGGTGTTCTTGTGCATGAAACACAAAAAGTTAGCAGCAGGTGCAGCAAGTAATTAAGAAGGGAAATTGAATTTTGGCCTGTATTGTTAGGAGGTTGGAGTTTAAAAATAGGGAAGTCATGTTATAATTGTACAGGGTGTTGGTGAGGCTGTACCTGGAGTACTGTGTACAGTTTTGATCCCTGTATTTAAGAAAGGATATATTGGCCTTGGTGGTGGTTCAAAAGAGATTCACTAGACTGATTCCTGGAATGAGGGTTGACTTATCCAGAACGGCTAAACAGATTAGGCCTTCGTTCATGAGAGTTTAGAAGAATAGGGGTGATCTTATTGAAATGTACAAAATTCTGAGGGGGCTTGACAGGGTAAATGTTGAGAAGATGTTCCCACTAGTGGGGAATCTTGAACTAGAGGACATAGTTACAGAATAAGGGGACACTCATTTAAAACTGAGATGCGAAGGAAATTCTTCTCTCAGAGGATAGTGAATGTCTGGAATTCTCTCTTCTTCAGAGAGTTGTGGAGGCTGGATCACTGAAAGAATTTAAAGCTGAGCTAAATAGATTTTTAAAATATTGTGGAGCTGAGGGCAATGAGAAGCTGGCATGAAAGAGGAGTTGAGGCCTAGGGCAGATCAGCCATTATCTTATTGAATGGCGGGGCAGGCTTGAGGGGCCAAATGGCCTACTCCTGCTCCTATTTCTTATGTTCTTAATAACTTAGAATTTTAAAAAAAAATTCTTCATGGGGATGTGGGCATTGCTGGCTAGGCCGGCATTTATTGCCCATCTCTAATTGCTGTTGAGAACTGAGTGGCTTGCTCGGCCATTTCAGAGTCAACCACATCGCTGTGGGTCTGGAGTCACATGTAGGCCAGACCAGATAAGGACTCAGATTTCCTTTCCTGAAGAACATTAGTGACCCAGATGGATTTTTTTTACATCAATCATCATTTGACTTTTAATGCCAGATTTTTGTTTGAATATATACTTCACCATCTGCCATGGTGGGATTCATACCTGGTGCTCAGAGCATTACCCTGGGTTTCTAGATTATTAGTCCAGTGACAATACCACTACACCACTGTAGGTGGGGAGGATGAATCGAACTTGATAGTTATCACATTTACTGGAAAAGGTTTTAATATTTACTCATGGTGGTAGTCAATGGTTTGGTTTGCTGATTCTAATCATTCTAGTAGCTTTAGTATATTATCTACGGTATGTAATCAAGAAATTGAGAAAACAAGCTCATAGCTTAGGAATAGCTGGGTTAGCTAGAAATCAGCTGTGAGGAATCAATAAGAACACCTTCAGTCTGTCCGCAAGCATGACCCAGACCTCCCTGTCACTTGCCATTTCAACACTCCACCCTGCTCTCATGCCCACATGTCCATCCTTGGCCTGCTGCAATGTTCCAGTAAAGCTCAACGCAAACTGGAGGAACAGTGCCTCATCTTCTGACTAGGCACTTTACAGGACTGAATATTGAGTTCAACAATTTTAGATCATGAACTCTCTCCTCCATCCCCATCCCCTTTCCGATCCCCCTTTTTTCCAATAATTTATATAGATTTTTCTTTTCCCACCTATTTCCATTATTTTTAAATGTATTTCTATCCATTGTTTTATCTCTAACTTTTAGCCTATTTCAATCCCTTCCCCCCACTCTATCCCACCCCCTATCTGTACCTTGCTTGTCCTGCTTTCTACCCTTAATGTCACCTATTAGTACATTCCTTAGATAATATCACTACCTTCAACACCTCTTTGTCCTTTTGTCTATGACATCTTTTGGCTATCTCCACCTATCACCGGCCCTCTATCCAGCTCTGCTTGTCCCACCACCCCTCCACCCCTTTAAACCAGCTTATATTTCACCTTTTTCTATTTTTACCTAGTTCTTTTGAAGAGTCATATGGACTCGAAACGTTAACTGTGCTCCTCTCCGCAGATGCTGTCAGACCTGCTGAATTTTTCCAGGTATTTTTATTTTTGTTAAAGATATTCTCTTCTCAAGGTGTGGTGATCTATAAAAAAACTATCGAACATTATAGGAATAGCTCCCTCCCTCCCTCTCTCTCGCTTATAAAGAAAGATTCCATAGCAGCTTTCTGGGTGACAAACACAGGACAGACCTGCTCTCTCTGCCAAGGACATGTCTCTAGCACAAGCCCTGAAATGGAATATTTCTAACTCTGATATGATTCAATCTCATGACCCATACATAAACCATTTGTCTGTGTAAAGGTTCAAACAGGCTCTCAAGCAGAAAAAACACTTTGGACAAGTAAGAGGTTTCAAAGTGATCCACACTCTGGCTTCATTAACCCCACACTCTGACTTCAATACCCCCACACTCTGGCTTCAACACCCCCACACTCTGGCTTCAGCACCCAGACTCTTGCTTCAACACCCACACTCTGGCTTCAATATCCCCACACTCTGGCTTCAATACTCACACTCTGGCTTCAACACCCCCACACTCTGTCTTCAACACCCACACACTGGCTTCAATACCTCCACGTTCTGGCTTCAACACCCACACTCTGGCTTCAAGACCCAAACACTGGCTTCGATACCTCCACACTCTGGCTTCAACACCCACACTCTGGCTTCAACACCTCCACACTCTGGCTTCAACACCCACACTCTGGCTTCAACACCCACACTCTGGCTTCAACACTCACACACTGGCTTCAACACCCACACTCTGGCTTCAACGCCCACCACTGGCTTCAACATCCACACTCTGGCTCCCACCAGTAAACTGTTCAGAGGATAAAAGCAAAATACTGTGGAAGCTGGAAATCTGAAAGAAAAACAGAAAATGCTGGAAAAGCTCAGCAGGTCTGGCAGTGTCTGTGCAGTGAGAAATAGAATTAACATTTTGAGTCTGTATGACCCTTCACAGGACAAACCTGTTCTCTCTGTCCAGAAGAGACTGTTCAGAGAAGACTGAATAAGAGATTTCAAAGTGACCCATACTGGCTTCAACACCTACACTCTGGTTCACACCAATGAATTGTTCAGAGGAGACTGCAGCTACCAGCTACAGAGACCAGCGCTCACTCTGTGTCATCTGTTTGTCCCTAGGGACCAGTAAACCATTCTCATCTGCCACAAATTGTATGTTTTTTTTTTCCTGTCCACTATGCATCACTTTTAAATAGTTGCTTCTTAATAAACCAACTGAAAATCACATACTAAGCTCGAACCCTTTTTTTTGGGTAGACTGTGACTCCCGGATCAAAAATCTTCCTGACTGCTGCATGCAGTTCCAGTCACCGTATTATAAAAAAGATATTAAGGCTCTAGATAAATGTGTAGGTTTATATATCAGGAAAGTATTGGCAGACTGGGTCTCCTCTCTTTGAGAAATGAAGACTCTAAAATGATATAAGGGTTTGATAGAGAGGATACAGAGAGGATGTTTCCACTTGTGGGGAAGAGAATGATGAGAGACCATCAATGTAAGATAGTCACCAAAAAATCCAACAGGGAATTCAGAAGAAACTTCTTCATCCAGAGTGTGGTGAGAATGTGGAACTCACTACCACAGGGAGTGGGTGAAGTGAATTGTATAGATGTCTTTCAGGGGAAGCTTGACAAGCATTTGAGATTTTTATGGCTCACTCACGATTTTCTTCAAACAGACATGAACCAATAAGGCAACAGGAGATATTTTGATGGGTGTGAGAGTGTGTGTTTGGGTGTCTGTGAGTGTGAATGCTGCTTCTCATTAGCTGCAGTGCAAGATTTCCTCTCTCTGAGCAGACGATGTTGCTCATCTTAGAATCCCATCACGTGATTTGAGTGTCAGTTCATTTATTGAAAACAGGGACTTTCCCAGTTCTGAGGATGGCATTGACATTGGGTTGACATCCAAAGTTAACTAATTTTCTGCAGAAACACCTTCAACTGGAAATTTGTGAATTAGGAGGAAAGATCCCAGAGAGCACTTCTGCACAGTACACTGCAGGCCCAACAGCTCAATCACTAAACCAAAAACAGAATTACCTGGAAAAACTCAGCAGGTCTGGCAGCATCGGCGGAGAAGAAAAGAGTTGACGTTTCGAGTCCTCATGACCCTTCGACAGAACTTGAGTTCGAGTCCAAGAAAGAGTTGAAATATAAGCTGGTTTAAGGTTTTTTTTTGGGGGGGGGGGGGGGGGGAGACGACGGAGAGAGAGAGAAGTGGAGGGGGCTGGTGTGCTTGTAGGCAAAAGCAGTGATAGAAGCAGATCATCAAAAGATGTCACAAACAGGACAAAAGAACACATAGGTGTTAAAGTTGGTGATATTATGGAGCTCAATCACTAAACTGTGTACGTTCCTGAAATAATCCTTGCTGACTGTCCTGAATGAATCCATTTCACTGACAAAGGTTGAAATGTTTGCTCCACACCCACAGGGTTTCATCTGTTTAAAGCCACAAACAGAAAGGTCCAGTTTTCTCCTGGAGTTTAAGACAAATCAGCTTTGAAAATGATGCAGAGTTTCAAGCCAAGGCGGGAGATCCGGGTTAAGTTCTGTCCCCCATTGATCCTGATTGGTTGGAGGACTCTTGGTTCGGCTTTGTCCTCCCATTCCGCCCCTTCTCCCTATTGGTCCGCAGCTGCGGTCAATCAGCCGGACATTGTGATCTGGAGCATGCGCGGTGCACGTATGAACGGGTCATGTGGAAGCCAGTGAGAAATTGCCGGAGGAGCAGGAGGGTTGGAGGCGGAAGGAAAGTGTAGGCCCCAAACCAGCCCTCCCCACAGTAAAAAACAGAGGCAGTAATGTCAAATGTAAAGCGGGTGAGAAACAGCCGAGTGCGGAATAGTAATGGAGCCGCTGGGTTTGCGCCAACCCTTCACACACCCCGGATGGAGGCCTCAAATCCCAGATAAGAAGCTCCCGCCCTCGTGGTTGTAGCGAAAAATAGCGACTGTTCCTCGGTCACAGGCCCGAGTTAACAGCCTCCATCTTAAGGTCAATATTCAGCAGGGCGTATGCGCGATCATCCCTGTCCCTGTCAGCAGGAGAGAATGTTGTGAAATTCTATCCTGGACTGACTGGGATGGATTTTAGAAACTCCTTTTACAGGGGTTAAGAAGGGGAGGATTTACACACAGTAAACCCAAATCAAAAATGAGGTTCATCTCTTTTGATATAGGTTTTTAAAATTCTGAATGGGGTTGTCTATCTAATACTGGGAGCCTTCTTTAGTTCTCTGCCCAAAGGCAGCTCCGATTGACAGCCTCACAATCTCCATCACGGGTCGGCGAAGGAGGCAGGTGCAGAATCCACACCAGCCGGAATGGGGATTTAATCCTGTGCTGTTGGCACCAATCCGGATCCACAACGGTCATCCAGCTGCCCATGGAATCCATGTTGTTGTGGCAACAGACACTTCTACATTTTGTAACCTGGAGCTATGAATAGTGATGGGAGAGGTTCCAATTTCTTTCCATCCCATGTGTATGACCAGAAATCTCTCCCATTGTTATTGTCTACCATTGGTATATGTTGGCAGGATTTACAGGTTGATACTCAATCTGTTTGGTTGAATAATAAACACTCCTTCCTTGGCCATCAAGACCTGGGATGGGACTTGAACCTGGAGTTTCAGGCTCAGAGGCAGGGATGTTTCCACTGCACCACAACCTCCCAAAAACACCATAGAGACTAATAAATCCAACAGGGAATCAGGAGATCTTTCTTTCCTCAGGCAGTACTAAAAATGTGGAACTCACTACTACTGGAAGTGGTTGACACAAATGACTTAATATGCTTTCAAAAGGAAACTAGATGAGAACATGAGCTAAAAGGGATTCAAAAGATAAGCTGAAAGGCTGAGATGAGGTTAGCAGAACAGTAGAAGACTCGTGTGGATTGGAAACTCTCGCAGCGACTGATGAGCCAAATGGCCAGTTTGTTTACTGTATATTATGTGTAATTCATTGTAAACTAATCTTACAGGGTGTTAGAAGAGGAGGATTTGCAGTCAGGAAAAACAAACCAAACCTCATGTCAAAATCTGAAAGTCACTCAGTTCATTGGGATCTGAAGATTTGTACATCTGAAGGGATTTAATTGACCATCTCAGCTGGAAACTGGTGAGAGGCCGTTCACCTGCTCCTCCTGTGTGAAAGGATTGATACAGCTGGTAAACATGCTAACACGACAGTGCGCTCGCAATAGTGAGAGTCCGTTCACCTGCTCCATGTGTAGGAAGAAATTCATGTGTTCATCCAACCTGCTGGCACACCAGCTTGATCACGTTGATGAGGATCCTCTTCAATGCTCTGACTCTGAGAAAAGCTTTAAAACCTCTGAGGAGCTGGTCCAACACCAGCGAGTTCACACTGACAAGAGACCGTTCAGCTGCTCCCACTGCGGGAAGAGGTTCAGGCTGTCCTCCCGCTTCGCGGAGCACCAGCTCCTTCACAGACACGAGAGGCCGTTCAGCTGCTGTCACTGTGGGGAGTCGTTCAGCGAATCAGTGCATCTCACTGAGCACCAGCCAGTTCACACCAAGGACAGGCCGTTCAGCTGCTCCCAGTGTGGGAAGAGATTCACTCAGTCCTCCCATTACATTGAGCACCAATTGGTTCACTCAGAAAAGAGACCTTTTAAATGTACTGAATATGAAAAGACCTTTAAGAGAAGCATTAATCTGCTGAGACACCAGTGCATTCAAAGTGGGGAGAGGCCGTTCCCCTGCTCGGTGTGTGGGAAGAGATTCACTCATTCATTCCACCTTATGATACATAAGCAAGTTCACACTGGAGAGAGACCATTCACCTGCTCCATGTGTGGGAAGGGATACAGTCAGTCATCTGATCTTATGATACACAAGCGATTTCACACTGGGGAGAGACCGTTCAGCTGCTCCGAGTGTAGGAAGGAATTTACTCATTCAACCCACCTTTCAATGCACAAGCGAATTCACACTGGGGAGAGACCATTCCCTTGCTCTGTGTGTGGGCAGAGATTCACTCAGTCATCCACCCTGCTCACACACAAGCGAGTTCACACCGGGGAGAGACCGTTCACTTGCTTCGTGTGTGGGAAGAGCTTCCCTCTTTTGAGCCACGTTTTGATACACGAGCGCGTTCACACTGGGGAGAGGCTGTACATTTGCCCCGTGTGTGGGAGGGGATTTACTTGTTTACACCACCTGCTGAGACACCAGGCTGTTCACACCGGGGAGAGGGCGTTCATGTGCTCTGTGTGTGGGAAATGTTTCACTGAGTCGTCCAGCCTCCAGAGACACCAACGCATCCACACTGGGGAGAGGCCATTCACCTGCTCCATGTGTGGGAAGAAATTTGCTCAGTCATTTGATCTGGTGAGACACGAGCGAGTTCACACCAGGAAGAGGCTGCTCACCTGCTCCGTGTGTGAGAAGGGATTTACTCGCTCATCCAGCAACTTCACATGTCACTGACAAAGTTGGATTGTGTTGTTGCTGCTGAGGACCATGTCCAGGACTGAACTTTTTCTCCTTTCTAACTTCAGATTCTTTCAATTCTCAGACCTTCAGTTACTCTCAAGGACAATTCCCAGCTCCCCATATCTTCCAGAGTATTTTCCTTGGCCTTGGGATCCAGGGAAGGTATCAGTAACACACATGGGATCAGTAAAAACAAAACCCAACCTATTAATCACTTTCAGGTACTGGAATTAGCGTGTGCCCCACAGCATCTCTCTCACGTTTGAACATCACACCTGTAAAGGAGGTTTAAATTTAAATCCTCATAAACTTAACAGGACCAGCAGGCTGATGAGACTGTGTTAAACTGTTAGTGTGCTCTTGTACTGCTCTGTATTTTGCCTGTAATGGAAAATGCCTGAATCCTTTGTCCCAGTGGAACCTTTGCTGTTATGAAATGTGGGAGAATATTAATGAGTCTCTTATACTTGCCCATGTCTGCTGCAATTGTGTAGAAAGGGGATGTGTAAAGAGCTGGTCTTCGTATAGAGATGTGAACCAAGGAAACGGTATCTGTGTGTGATAGTAACACAGCCTTGTGCTCACACTCAGAACAATGCGCAGATATCCTTGTGGTTGTGGTTTGAGCAGGGTCAGATCACGGCTGTAGTGAACAAGTTAATTATAAATATCTCCAGTGTAGCTGCAGCTGTTTAGATCAGAGCTGGGGAGAAGAGAGCACTGAATCCACTGTATTATCTCTGTTCTCTGGATCGGGTAACTACATTTTTTCAATATAACAGTGTTTTATTCAAGAAATACATTCACAGCTTAAAAGCTGAATTGTAATTTACAGCAAGAAAACTCATAAAATTAAATACAGAGACTATATAATCTAGTTAAAAACATGGGAATATGTGATAATCTGTAATAACAAAAATCGGCAAACAAATGCAGTAGATAACAGGGAAGAGGTGGATGAGATATTAGAGGAAGGAATATTGAATTAAACTTATATTAAAATTACACACCAATCCACCATTCCTATATTACAGGCTCTGAAGTATATAAAATGATGACATTTATAAGTACTTCATTGAAGACCAGAACCATGTAAGGAATTACTCTGTATGATTGCAGAGCTGTTAATAAAGTCAGGAAAAGACAATCTGTTGTTGTGAGCTTGATTATCTGATGTCTGAAACCACAAGATTCAACATTTAGAGTCAACAGGATGAACAAGGAAACACATCACAGCTCAATATTCCAGCTCGATATTCACAGGAGAAAGTCTGTTATCGAACACCTTGAGTGGACAGAACAGAGGAAAATCCCAACTTGTAAGAAACCCTTGAATCATTTGTAAATATCTTTCAAATGTTGGCAGGTTCCAACTGTCAGTTTTCATTACATTGAAGTTAATGGAAGGTGAGAGAGGTTAAAGGTTCCATGTAGAAATGCAACTTCTTGCCTTACATTGGTAGACCCAAGAATATCACACAAACATTTTAAATCCTCGTACCATAATTACCACAGTCATTTTCAGACTGGAAACTTAAACCTGCCGTTTCACTCTCAGTCAGGAACAGATCACAGTCTTACACCAATCTCTGATTTGACAGCACGTTTCCAGCATTCACCTTTCTTCTTCTTGACTCTAAACCCAGTTGTAAAGGAGCCTTCTGTTCTGTATCTAGGAGTTCTGAACCATGGAAGAGAACGACTGGGACACATTTCTTCCATACCTTGGGATTAACCCATAAGTTCAGTCCTGGATGTGATTAACAGCAGCAATAAGGACACAACACAAACCCAGTCGTCACTAGTGGACTTGCTGAAGTCTCAGCAGGTGGGATGAATCAATGATTCCTTTCCCACACATGGAGCAGGTGAATGGCCTCTCCCCTGTGTGAACTCGCTGGTGTTGCAGCAGGGTGAATGCCCAAGAGAATCCTTCCCACACACACAGCAGATGAACGGCCTCTCTCCGGTGTGAGTGCGTTGGTGTCTCAGCAGATCACTGCTGTTTTTAAAGCTCTTCTCACAGTCAGAACATTTAAAAGTTCTCGTATCAGAGTGAACTCGCTGGTGTCTCAGGAGATTGGATGAATGAGTGAATCCCTTCCCACACACACAGCAGATGAATGGCCTTTCCCCAGTGTGAACCCGCTGATGTATTGTGAGATCAGATGATGTCTTGAACCCAGTCCCACATTGACAGCATCTGAATGGCCTCTCGTCAGTGTGAACACGTTGATGGCGCATCAGTTCCCTGGAACTTTTATAGCACTTTTTACAATCTGGGCATTTAAAAGGTCTCTCATCAGAGTGAACTGGCTGGTGTTTCAGCAGGGTGGATAAATCGACAAATCCCTTCCCACATTTGTGGCAGGTGAATGGCCTCTCCCCAGTGTGAACTCGCTGGTGTATCAGTAGGTTGGAAGAACTGGCAAATCCCTTCCCACACTCGGAGCAGGTGAAGGGCCTCTCCCCAGTGTGAATCCGCTGGTGTTTCAGCAGGGTGGGTGACCTAGTGAATCCCTTCCCACATTCAGAGCAAGTGAACGGTCTCACCCCAGTGTGATTTCTCTGGTGTGTACGTAGGCTGGATAACTGAGTGAATCCCTTCCCACACTCGGAACACATGAACGGCCTCTCCCCAGTGTGAATGCGTTGATGAATTTCCAGGTCAGATGGGTAATTGAATCCCTTCCCACAGTCCCCACATTTACACGGTTTCTCCATGACATGGGGGTCCTTGTGTCTCTCTAGGTTGGATGATCAGTTGAAGTCTCGTTCACACAGAAGATGTGTATGGTTTCTCCCTACTGTGAATGGTGTGCTGTTTTTTCAGGCTGTGTAACTGGTTAAAGCTCTTTCCACAGTCAATGCAATGGAATGCTCTCACTTGGATGTGTGTGTCTCGGTGATTTTCCAGTCACACCAATGTTTGAAGTCTTTTCCCATAGACAGAAGACAAACATTTCTCTTTTCACATTAAAAGGCTGATGATATTCAAGTCCTGATGAATCGAAAGACTCAGCTCTTGAAATGATGTTTGGTTTGAGTTTCCTGTTTGCCAATCCTCACCTAACAATACCCTGTAAAAAGAGTTCACAAAAGTCATCATGTCAGTCCAGGATAGAAATTCAGAACAGACAATTCAAGGTTCTGTGTAACATGTTTTCCCTCAAAGCTGTAAAAACCCATCCCACACCCCGTCTTCCCTGTGCAGATTCCAGTTAAGTTTCTGTCCTCCATGCCCTGCTTTCTCCCTCCCTCTCCTCTGGCTGGGTCCAGTTCTCCAGCTCTTGTGTGCAAACTGAGAATAAAATCAATTAATCAATCATTTTCTCTCCTGGTCACTGGGACCCTGAAGCCCTGATTACCCAATGTCCTCTCACCAAGATGGCCAGGGATGCACCCGGCTGGCTGAACAAGGCCTGCCCGCCTCTCTCAAATGGCAACCGGTAGTCTGAGTAACCTGGGCATGTCACCAGAAAGGGAGCCCCTTTCTGCCTATTTCTTAGGCAGTCGATCTGGATGAAGGATGACTTGTTTCCACTCTGGTTTGATGGGTTCTGAAATGGCTTATAAGTTCAATGCCTGATCTGCAGACACTGCTACATGCAGGGCAGGTAGTGCCTAAAGGGTTGGGTAGATGGGTGGTTTGGAGGTTTATGCACTCTCTCAATTGCCTCAACTTCACCTCTGTGTGTTCCCGACCAAGTTTCTCAATGTATTCAATGCCTTCCCAAATGAGCCTTCTCCGTTTCAACCAGTCACGATCCAGGGTCTCCCATGAGTTGGTGGGGATATCTGATCTCTTCAAGGGTGTGTTAAGGAGATTACTAAAGTGTTTCTGCTGACTTCCTGACAGTCTCCTGCTGTGACTTGAATTCCAAGTACAGCAGTTGCTTTGAGTGTCTGGTGTCAGGAAGACGAACAACACATCCCGCCCAGCAGAGCCT
Source organism: Carcharodon carcharias (assembly GCF_017639515.1). Classification (NCBI taxonomy): domain Eukaryota; kingdom Metazoa; phylum Chordata; class Chondrichthyes; order Lamniformes; family Lamnidae; genus Carcharodon; species Carcharodon carcharias. The sequence goes on from NC_054493.1 coordinate 16,947,749, forward strand.
GTTTAGAATGATTAGTGCCACAGTGATGGGCAAGTTGGCTTGGGAGAGGACGCTGCTGTTGGACCACCTTTCTTGCCACAGGATTTGGAGGATCATGTGAAGGCACCGCTGGTGGGACTTCTCCAGTGTTCTGAGGTGCGTGATGTAGATTGTCCAAGTCTCCGAAGCCTTTAGGAGCAGAGGGATCACTGCCGCCCGGTAAACCAGGGTCTGAGTCTCGGGTTTGACATCCTGGTCCTCAAATGCTCCGTTCATCATTTGGCTGAAGGCTGAGCTGGAACGTTAGAGGTAGTGATGAATTTTGTCGTCTATGTCTGCCTTCATCAAGAGGAGGCTCTCAAGATACAGAAAATGGTCCATATTTCGAGGGTTCACCATTGTTCTTCACCGACGGAGGGGGGTAGTGGGGTGGGGGTGCTGGTAGGTAGTAAAACCCACAAGATAATGTGGGGAGATCCAACAACTCGTGGACACCAATAAGTGTGGTTTCCTCAGCGCTATCAAGACAATCTATGATCCATGCATGCAAGGGCCAACCTCCCTGTGAGCCAAGCATGGAGGGAGCTCATCAAGGACAGAGAGTCAGCCAGTGCTCACTGGAGAGAATATTCTGAAGAGCTCCTCAACCAAGACACTGCCTTTGACTTGAATGTCCTCAACTCCACTACTCAATAACCCATCTGACTCAGCCTCAGTGCTGCCACGTCCAGCACAAAAATGAAAAAACATTTGACAGCTGAAAACAACAAGACTTCTAGAGCAGATGCAATCCCTGCTGAAATTCTGAAACAGGGTGGTGTTACACTCCTGGCATGGCTGCACAACCTCATATCCCTCATCAGCGAAGAGGAGTCCATGTTGGGGAATCTCTGGGACACTGCAATTGTGACTATATTCCGGAAGGGAGATAAGTCCATTTGCAGAAATTACAGAAGAATCTCCCTGCTGCCTGCCACAGGGAAGATCATTGCAAGGATCCTCCTCAATCACCTCTTAATGGCCAAAGAGCCCCTTCCAGGTTCACAGTGTGGTTTCCCCCATTGAAAGGCACCACAAACATGATCCTTACTGTGTGGCAAACCCAAGAAAATTGCAAGGAACAGCACCAACTGCTGTACTTGACCTTTTTTGTCCTCACAAAAGCCTTTTACACAGTCAAACTGTGACGTTTTATCCCGTATCCTCCTCAAATTTGCCACCATCTTCTGCCTACTCCACAATGACATGAAAGCCACGAACCTCATCAACAGAACCACCACAGACTGTATCTCAGTGAAGTCTGGGATCAGACAAGGCTGTATCATTGCACCAAACCTCTTCTCCATTTTCGTCTCTGCATTTCACCTTGAGCAAATTACCCGTGGACGTGGAGATAAGCTACAGAGCAGACGTGAAACCTACACCACTTTCAAAACAAAACCAGAATTAGTCCAAGCTCAGACATTGATACCAGATTTCTATGTTAAATCCATCCAACTGCTTTGATTCCATGACCGCTAATACTTTCTTGCCTCACAAACGTCCGGCAATCTGTGTTATTTATTTTCAATTGTTTGAATCTCAATAGAATTCCAGATTTCCACTACATTTTCTGCGAAGTGTTTTCTGACATTGTTCCTGAACAGCCGAGTCTCAGTTACACAAATAAATATCACTGATTTGTACATTTAAATGGTAACAATTATTTTACTCTTAACTAATTATCCAACAAAATTGCAAAGAAACATAATAATTTTAGTAAAATACGGTGGATGGTGGGAATCTGAAATAAAAACAGAAAGTTCTGGAAATTCTCAGCAGGTTTGGCACCTTCTGTGAAGAGAGAGAAACAGATTTAACATTTCCAATCCAACATGATTCTTCTTCAGAACTGAATATTTCCAGCATTCTGATTTCATTTTAAACACATAATTGATGTAAACTTTATTGTCCTTACAGGTATCTGGATGTAAACCTGATTTCAGACCTTCCTCTGAACAGTTTTCAAACTGACTCCAGCTCATTGTCCTTCACTAAAGACCCGGATGGAAAACCCTCAGCACAAGATGGCGGCGGCCGGTTGCCCGGGTAACCCAGGCCTGTCACCGGGGAGGAAGCCCTATCCTCATTCACCCGTTCCCTCACTAAGATGGCCGCCCATACTCCCGACTCTCTGAACAGGCTCGCTTTCCTCTCTCAAGATGGCGACGGCCAGAGAGCCCGGCTCCCTGTGCGCAGGTGTAGTGTGGGTGTGCGCTCTGAGCATGCTCAGTGTCTGTTCATGGTGACGGAGTGAGGAGGAGCGGACGGTTCGGGAGGCGGGAGGAGATTGTGAGCACAGGGTCGGAATGGAAACCGCGGCTGGACTGCGAACTGGATCAACTTCTGGGGTAGGCCCCAAGCCCCGTGTTTACCCCGCGGTGACAGGCCCGGGGGAGGGAGCGATGGAGCCGGCGGCTGGACGGGGAGGGTTTGGAAACACTTTGTGGATCCAGTTAGTGGTTAATGGAGATCAGAAACCCAGAGTCAGAGTGTCGAACCCCACATTGGGTGGTCGTTTTATTAAATATCGTTATTTATTATTTATTTACTGAAGAATATGTTCATATATATTTAAAAATAAGTCATTTATGGCATTTGTGAAAATACCTATTAAGATACAATCCCCTTATGTATTTCTGATGAGAATTTGACTGACAGGATTTTGGGGAACAGTCAATTCTAACATGATTGTGTTTTAACTTACTCCCTGATACCAGAATTCAGCTTGTATTTCAAAACTTAATTTAGAATGTCAGTCCAGCAGCAAATGGTAAAATGAGTTATAAGACACCAGCTGCACTTAAAAGCAGCTCTCGCTTTCCACGACTCACACTGTCTTTGTGTTGATGCAGGAAGAACTTCCCCTGGTGTTGTAGCACAAATAAATGCAGCATTTCTCAGGAACAGACTCATGTTGGTGGTCGTCATGTTTCAGCGGCAAGCAGAGTACATGTGTGGCCATTGTGGTAATGCAACACAGAGTGGGTGGGACATTGGGGTCCTGTGACCAGGAGAGAAAATTATTGACTCTTGATTTGACTCTCCCTCTACACATGGGCTGGCAAACTGGACTCAGCCAGAGTGGGGGTCAGGGGGTGTGGAGACTGGTAGTGCAGCCATGAAATGGTGGAGATGGTGCAATGAGTTTGGATTTCAGCCCAGGGAGGAGGGAGAGTGTGTGGGATGAGGATTTACAGCTTTTGGGTAAACGAGAGGAAAAATGTTCCATACAAAGTAGAATTGTCTGTTCTGAATTAGTTTTGTGAACTCTTTTTCCAGGGTATTTGAAGAGGAAGATTTACAGGCAGGAAACTCAAACTAAACTTCACGTCAAGATCTGACAGAGCCACATGCTTCATCATGACCTAAATATCATTGGCTTTTGACTGTGGAAAGATAAATATTTCCCTGTTCTGTCTGTGGAAGAAGATTTCAAAATTCAGTACGAGTAAAAAAGCACCAAGAGACACACATATACCTGCATGAGAGTGTTCCAGGCACTGACTGTGAAAAGAGCTTTAACCAGTTATCTTGCCTGAAAAACCATCACACCATTCAGAGTGGGGAGAAACCATACATGTGTTCTGTCTGTGGTCGAGGCTTCAACTGATTGTCCAACCTGGAGAGACACAAGGACACCGGCACCATGGAGAAACCGTGGAAATGTGGGGACTGTGGGAAAGGATTCAATTATCCATCCCGACTGGAAATCCATAAACGCAATCACATTGGGGCTGGCATGATGGAGAAACCGTGGAAATGTGAGGAATGTGGGAAAGGATTCAATTATCCATACCTGCTGGAAATCCATCGACGCAGTCACACTGGGGAGAAGCCATTCACATGCTCTGAGTGTGGGAAGGGATTCACTTTGTCATCCCACCTGCTGTCACACCAAAGTATTCACACTGAGGAGAGACCTTTCAGCTGCACTTACTGTGAAAAGAAGTTCTCGTGTTCATCCAACCTCAACGCACATCAGCGAGTTCATACTGGGGAGAGATCATTCAGCTGCTCCTTGTGTGGTAAGGATTTCGCTGGGCCGTCCGGTCTTTGGTCACACCAGCGAATTCACACAGGGGAGAAGCCGTTCACCTGTTCTGTGTGTGGGAAGAGATTTACTCTTTCATCTAACCTGCTGTCACACCAGCGAGTTCATACTGAGGAGAGACCATTCAGCTGCACTTACTGTGGAAAGAGATTCAGGTCTTCATCCAACCTCAACGCACACAAGCGAGTTCACACGGGGGAGAGGCCATTCACCTGCACTGTGTGTGGGAAGGATTTCACAAATTCATCCAGCCTTCTGTCACACCAGCGAATTCACACTGAGGATAAGCCATTCAGCTGTACTCACTGTGGAAAGAGTTTCAGGCAGTTATCAATTCTCACTGCTCACCAACGCACTCACACTGGAGAGAGACCATTCACCTGCTCCGTGTGTGGGAAGGGATTCACTCAGTCAGGCAGCCTGCATTTACACAAACTCACTCACACTGGGGAGAGGCCGTTCATCTGCTCTGAGTGTGGGAAGGGATACACTCGATCATCCCATCTGCTAACACACCAGCAAGTTCACAAGTATCTGCAGGGGTTGGATTCTGGTGTTATTGCTCCTGTTAATAACACCCAGGACTGATAGTCTGACAATATTGGGTTTGTTTCTGCTGATGGTAACAACCCCTATAATTAGCTGGAGTTTAATATTCTGGACCTGTTGCTGATTTTCAGGGCTGCGGTGTCCCTTTTCAAAAGCACCACCTGTGATATTTCATTTTAATTCAAGAACTTTCAACTGGAACTTGTTTATAATAACTCTATGAACTTTTACTTCAATCCTAAATTGATTTTTGGTACAAAATCTATGATTCAGTATCTGAAAAGTTCCACTGATTAACATCTCCAATTAGAAAGTACTGATTAATCCTTGCTGACGATTCTTACTGACTTACACATTCTTCTCAGTGACACCTCCATTATGATATTATGTTATCAAGGAACATAAAACAACATTTAGTTCTTTGGTAGTACAGAACTTAAATATTTCTGAAAAGGGAGACATGTTGCCGAAGGTTTTCACCTTGTACTGATCAGGACAAGCACAAGAATGCCAAATTTCAAATGATCACAGCAACATATACTACAGGGGAAACTGGTGCTGATTGGTTGACAAGTGAACTATGATTGGCTGAGGCGTTGCCATGGAGAAATCAACATGAATCCAAAGGTTCCCCAACTTCTGGGTTATTCAAAAAAGGTGCAAGGCTTGAAAACATTTCTTTGGTTTGTAGGGAGTGGGTCGCTGCATATGAATGTATGTCACTTCTAGAAAACAGAAATGAGCCATGTTACAAGCTTGACTGATTACATTAAATTGGTTGTTAGTGTAGCTATTAGCACACTCTGGATTGTTCAGCAGGTGTTGTCCAATGGTGGAATCACATCTCACAGTAGACATTGTGTTTTTGGTTTTGCAAGTGCGGGCTGGTACTCTACTTATTAGGGAGAAACGAAGGAACATGTGGTTTGATTCAATCAGTCAATCACTGGGATGTACGTCCTTCATACCTGGCACTGCACTGGCAGTGAAATTCATACTTAATATTGCTTAGTTATGTAGTTGGTAGAACCTCTTTTTGGATTGATGCCCACATCCTGTTAGTGCTAGTCAGAGTAGAAATAGCAGGATATAATGGATTAATACATGGCTGAAGAGATGGTGTGAGGGGGAGGGTTTCAGATTCCTGAGACATTGGGACCGATTCTGGGGGAGGTGAGACCAGTACAAACTACTCGGGTTACACCTGGGCAGGACCGGGACTGATGTCCTAGGGGGAATATTTGCTTGAGTGGTTGGGGAGGGTTTAAACTACAATGGCAGGGGGATGGGAACCAATGCAAGCAGTCAGAGGAGGGGGAATCAAGGACAAGAACAAAATACAGAAAGGGGGATAAGAAAAGTGATAGGCAGAGAAATCAAGGGCAAGAATCAAACAGGGCCTCAGGGAAAAATAGTGGGAACGGGACAATTAATGTTAAAAGACAAGTCTTAAGGCTTTGTGCCTTAACGCGAGGAGCATTCACAATAAAGTGGATGAATTAACTGCGAAAATAGATGTAAACAGGTATGATATAGTTGGGATTACTGAGACATGGCTGCAGGGTGACCAGGGATGGGAACTGAACATCCAGGGGTATTCAGTATTTAGGAAAGCCAGACAAAAAGGAATAGGTAGTGGAGTCGCAATGCTGGTTAAAGAGGAAATTAACACAATAGTGAGGAAATATATTAGCTCTGGTGATGAAGAATCTGTATAGGTAGAGCTGAGAATCACTAGGGGGCAAAAAACATTAGTGGGGTTGTAAATAGACCCCCAAACTGTAATGGTGATGTTAGGAATGGCATTAAACAGGAAATTGGAGATGCATTCAACAAAGGAACATCGGTAATTATGGGTGACTTTAATCTGCATATAGATTGGGCAAATCAAATTAGTAACAATACTGTAGAGGAGGAATTCCTGGAGTGTATACGGGATGGTTTTCTGGACCAATACATTGAGAAACTAATCAGAGAACAGGCCATCCTTGACTGGGTATTGTGTAATGAGAAAGGAATAATTAGCAATCTAGTTGTGCGAGGCCTCTTGGGGATGAGTGGCCATAGTATAATAGAATTCTTCATCAAGATGGAGAGTGACGTCGTTGATTCTGAGACTAGAGTCCAGAACCTTAATAAAGGAAACTACAATGGTATGAGATACAAGTTGGTGAAGATGGATTGGGAAATGTTACTTAAAGGGATGATGATGGATAGGCATTGGCAAACATTCAAAGAGCATAGATTTCCAGCATTCACAGTATTTTGCTTTTATCAGATTGTTTATTCCTGTCTGGCGCAAAAGTAAAACAGGAAACGTGGCCAAACCATGGCTTACAAGGGAAGTTAGAGATAGTATTAGATGCAAGAAAGAGGCATACAAATTGGCCAGAAAAAACAACAAACCTGAGGATTGGGTGCACTTTAGAATTCAGCAAAGGAGGACCAAGGGATGATTAAGAAGGGAAAATAGAGTACAAGAGTAAGCTTGCAGGGAACATAAAAACTGACTGTAAAAGTTTCTATAGGTATGTGAAGAGAAAAAGATTGGTGAAGACAAATGTAGTCCCTTACAGTCAGAAACTGGGGAATTTATAATGGGGAACAAAGAAATGGCTGACCAACTAAATAAATACTTTGGTTCTGTCTTCACAAAGAGGACACAAATAACATACCAGAAATTTTGGGGAACACAGGGTTTAGTGTGAGGGAGGAACTGAAAGAAATCAGCATGAATGGGGAAATGGTGTTGGAGAAATTGATGGGATTGAAGGCCGATAAATCCCCAGGGCCTGATGATCTACTTCCCAGGGTACTTAAATAAGTGGCCCTAGAAATAGTGCAAGCATTGGTGGTCATCTTCCAAGATTCTAGATACTCTGGAACAGTTCCTGCAGATTGGAGGGTAGCTAATTTAACCCCACTATTTAAAAAGGGAGGTAGAGAGAAAACAGTGAATTATAGACCAGTCAGCCTGACACCAGTAGTGGGGAAAGTTCTACAGCCCATTATAAAAGATTTAATAGCTGAGCACTTGGAAAACAGTGGCAGAATCAGGCAGAGTCAGCGTGGATTTACGAAAGGGAAGTCATGCTTGACAAATCTACTGGAGTTTTTCGAGGATGTAACTCGTAGAGTTGGTGAGGGGGAGTCAGTGGATGTGGTTTATTTGGACTTTCAGAAGGCTTTCGACAAAGTCCCACATAAGAGATTAGTGTATAAAATTAAAGTGCATGGGATTGGGGGCAGTGTATCGAGATGGATAGAAAACTGGTTGGCAGACAAGAAACAAAGAGTAGGAATAAACGGGTCTTTTTCTGAATGGCAGGCAGTGACCAGTGGGGTACCGCGGGGATCGGCTGCTGGGACCCCAGCTTTTCACAATATATATTAATGATTTAGATGAGGGAACTAAATGTAATATCTCCAGATTTGCAGATGACACAAAGCTGGTTGGGAGGGGGAGCTGTGAGGAGGATGCAGAAATGCTTCACTGTGATTTGGACAAGTTGAGTGAGTGGACGAATGCATGGCAGATGCAATATAATATGGATAAATGTGAGGTTATCCATTTTGGGAGCAAAAACAGGAAGACAGATTATTATCTGAATGGCTATAAATTGAGAGAGGGGAATATACAACGAGACCTGGGTGTCTTTGTACACCAGTCGCTGAAGGTAAGCATGCAGGTGCAGCAGGCGGTAAAGAAGGCAAATGGTATGTTGGCCTTCATAGCGAGAGGATTCAAGTACAGGAGCAGGGATGCCTTGCTGCAGTTATACAGGGCCTTGGTGAGACCACATCTGGAATATTGTCTCCTTATCTGAGGAAGGATGTTCTTGCAATAGAGGGAGTGCAGCAAATGTTTACCAGACTGATTCCTGGGATGCTGGGACTGACATATGAGGAGTATTGAATAGGTTAGGATTATATTCGCTGGAGTTCAAAAGAATGAGAGGGGATCTCATAGAAACCTATAAAAGTCTAATAGGACTAGACAGGGTAGATGCAAGAAGGATGTTCCTGATGGTGGGGGAGTCCAGAACCAGGGATCACAGTCTGACGATATGGGGTAGACCATTTAGGACTGAGATGAGGAGAATTTTTTTCACCCAGAGAGTGGCGAGCCTGTGGAATTCACTACCACAGAAAGTTGTTGCGGCCAAAACGTTGTATGTTTTCAAGAAGGAGTTAGATATAGCTCTTGGGGCGAAAGGGATCAAAGGGGAGGAAGCGAGAGCAGGCTATTGAGTTAGATGATCAGCCATGATCATAATGAATGGCAGTGCAGGCTCAAAGGGCCAAATGGCCTACTCCTGATCCTAGTTTCTATGTTTCTAGTGGAAAACACTTGCGTAACCATGACACAGTAGCAATGATTGCTGTGTATTGTGCAAATTTGTAAATGAGCCATTGGCCACTACTTTCAGACCTGAAAAGTACCTGGTCTACCTCAAACTACCCTGGAATGGTAAATTTTCTCAGAAGTTTGGACAACAGGTTAAACACATCTTCAACATTGTAATGCTTTGCTCGATGACACACCTGGTGGTCATGTGACTCTGGTTGTCGTGTTCCAGAGCCTCATTGGTGTGGTTCCTCACAGGAGCCGAGTTTGAAGGGGTTATCTGCAATGATCCAGCCATTAAATCTGGTTCCTGGAACCAACCCGATTGGAACACTGGACTGTCGCAGTCTGAATCCATCAGCACAGCTCCCGCATCAGGAGGAAGTTCACTGTTTTATATTCAGGTCTGGGGGATAATGTTCAATGTTTTATATTTGGGTCCGGGGATAATGTTCACTGTTTTAAATTCGGGTCTGCGGATAATGTTCACTGTTTTATGTTGAGCTCTGTGGTTTATTAGATAGGGTTGATTCTGCCTCACGATGCATGCTGGGTTGTCAGAGTCACCGTTAAAGGCCCTAATCTCATGTCAATGACTGAGTTTTCTCTGGAATGGAGAATCAGGGTGGGGTAAAGTGTCTCAGAAATGGACAGGAATTGGTATAAACTAAACCTGAGCTGCACCAGGTAATGGTGACCACCATTAAACCATCAGAAACAATTACTGCACCATGTCGGAAAACCTTGGAGAATATTTTACCTGCATCTTTGATCAATTTTGTTCTATTAAATATTGTAACCAATGAGTTGGATTGCTGATTATTTTTTTAAAGGCAGTTCAGGACCATCAGTTTCACCATGAACCCGGCTATGGGGACCGAGGTGAGCTTCAGACTATCAGGAATAAGGGATAGGGACTGGAGCACTGAGTCTGTCCCTGAATCTCAACATTTGTTAATGAGATGGATTCATTCAGGACAGACAGCATGGAATTTGTCTGTAGTAGAGTGCTTAAATTGGAGTTTAGTGACTGAGGGAGTTTAAGGGTTAATTTATATCTAAAGTCTAATCTTTCTTTAATTTAGCAATTAACTAAAAGTTGCTGTTAGGGTTGGAAGAAGGTGAGTTTTAGTCCAGCCTTAAAACAGGGCTCACACAGGCTCTGCTTGCAACTGCAACTAGTTAATTAGATAACTGGCTTAATCAGGTTTTCAGAGGCTAGGCCAGTTGTATTCCCCCTCAGATTCAAAGACCTATTATGCAAAGAAAAACAGGTGATAAAACACTCATCCTGTGCGCTAAATTAGTGCAGTTTAACTTGTGATGTTATAAAAGAAGCAGTCACTTTCCTTCATCTTTGAATCTGTAAGTTTAGAATTTAAGTTCTGTAACCAGCCTTTGTATCTATAAAGTTCTCTTGCTTTTTATTACTTAGGAATGTATCATGTTATTTTTTAAGTGAATCTTATTGCCTTAACTTTAGCAAACCAATCAGTTTCAAGCACTAATTTTACATGTATTTTATATAGATCACTTTCAAAGACTGATTTTATATATATTTTATATCGATCACTTTCAAGCATTGATTTTATCGGTATTTTATATAGACTGTGTAATTTCTGTAACTTTGTAATTTTTGTAAGTCTATGAACGATTCTGCATTTTTAATTAATTTATACCAAGGACGTTCAGATACAACAAAAACATATGATGGCAAAGCAGTTTTTTTCAACTAATAACATAATGATAAGTGTCTATCCTAATGGGACTTCTACAGTACATATGATATTAATACCTATAGATTAATTAGACATCTAGACCGATGAGTCCTGTGTTACAAGACATCACATGCTCTATCTCAAATAAGCAGCCATCAAAACCATCCTAAGTCCCCCGTCATTTTAGAAGAAAGTCATAAAATTTAATGAAATGACAGAAACTTTATAATGAGAGTGATGGTTCCACGAGTAATTGACACCTGGAACCAGAGAAAAGTTATGGTGCAGAAAGAGGCCATTCAGCCCATCATGTCTGCCAAAAAGAGAAAAAAACTCCCAGCTCATTTTAATCTCATTTTCCAGTATCTGGTCTGTAGCTTGCAAGTTACAGCACTTTAGATGCAGATCCAGATACCTTTTAAATGAGTTGAGCATTTCAGCCTTAACCACCAACTTAGGCAGTGAAGTCCAGCCACCCACCACCTTCTGAGTAAAAAGGTTTTTCCTCATGTCCCCTCTGATCCTTCTACTAATCACCTTAAATCTAAGTTCCCTTGTAATTGACCTGCTAGGGGAAACAAGTATTTCCCGTCTACCTAATCTAGGCCCCTTATAATTTTGTACACCTCAAATAGGTCACCCTTTAGCCTCCTCTGTTCTAAGGAAAACAACCCTAGCCTATTGAATCTCTTCCCATAGCTGCAATCTTCAAGCTGTGGCAACATTTTTGTAAATCTCCTCTGTGCTCTTTCCTGAGCAATTATGTCCTCCCTGTAATGTGGTGACCTCAGAGGGCCAGTCAAGGCACAATGGGAAATGACATCAATAGATGACCATCACCCTCGAGAAACCAACCAGAATCTGATCATGCACTAGCTAAACCAATCAGGGCCCGATCACACACTGCACTATTCAATCAGGAATCAGTAACGTCACTGATCATGTGCATGGTTTGCAGTTTGAGAGGAGTTAAAAATCACCAGCTTTGAGCTGCCAGATGCATTGAATTTGTAAGTGAATACTGCTTGTCAGCTGAAAGCAGAAGACCAGAGGGCTTGAGCAAGAGAGAAAGAGAGAGAGTGAAGACCCTTTGTCAGCTCACACCCTAGGCTGAATCGGGAGGCAAGTATCGCATTGAGCCAGTAAAGTCACTGCCTAGCTTTGTTAAGTATGACTTTTGTTGCTTAGTAAATATTACCTGAGTTACATCACTAAATTGTCCCCCATTACTTGAATGGTTAAGTCTGGATGGTTAACAAAAAAATTTATATTGAGCGAGGAGATTTGGAGGTTAAGTGACCCCCCAAAAAACTATAATGCCAAGAGGATGGTGGAAGCAGAGGAGATGAACAATTTCATAAGGAAATTGGATGGGCACTTGAGGGAAATAAACATGCAGGGATACGGGAAAAGAACGGGGCAATGCTCTGCTGAGAACTGGCATTGACTGGATGGGGTGAATGGCCTCTTTCTTGGCCTAATGACTCTGTGATCTAAAGAGGGAAATTTCAGCTGCTCCACTTGAACCAACTGAAGTCCCTCATCCCTGGTGCCATTCTCATAAATCTCCTCTGCACCATCTCTATCAGCTTCATATCTTTTCGAAATCATGGAATCCATTTATATGTGGGACCTCTGTTTAGAACCATGTTCGAACTAGATGGCCAACATGCTCAATATTTCTGATCTCCATTTAGAAAAGGGACAAAGAGGCACTGGAAAAAGTGCAACAAAGATTCACAAGAACAATACCAGAAATGAGAGCATTTAACCTTCAGGAAAATTTGAACAACCTGCGGCTCTACTGAAAAGAGACCTGATCGAAGTTTTTAAGATTATGAACAGGTTCAATATTCCAGTCGGGATTTCTTGAGAAACATCTTTACTCAGTGAGCGGTGAGAATGTGGAACTCACTACCACAGTGAGTGGCTGAGGTGGATAGCATGAATATGTTTAAGGAAGCTCCGTACATACAAGAGGGAGAAAGGAATAGAGGATATGCTGATGGGGTGAGAGGAAGAGGGGTGGGTGGAGTCTCATGTGGAGCATTAATATTGACATAGACCTATTGGGCCAACTGACCTGGCCCTGTGCTGTAGATTCAACGTAACATAGACAAATGTGTTTAATTGAGATCCACCTGCAGTGATAAGGAAAATACTATTTACTATCCAGGATAAAATAAATGTCCTTCATCAGCTATTGTGGATCATTTTTGTGGGAATGCAAACTCCCAGGCTCAAAAAGCATTAGCCCACTGGAAGCAAAGTCATGAGATCGGCCAGTCTATCAGAAAAAAACCCTCCAACCCTCCCACTTCACCAACTGTCGTGAACTTGCTGGTGTCTCAGTAGAAGAAGTGGTAAATCCCTTCCCACACTCACAGCAGGTGAATGGCTTCTCCCCAGTGTGAACTCATTGATGTGTCAACAGATGGGATAACTGAGTGAATTTCTTCCCATAATCAGAGCAGGTGAATGGCCTCTGCCCAATGTGAACCCTCTGGTGTGTTAGCTGGTTGGATGAATTGCTGAATCCCTTTCCACACTCAGAGCAAGGGAACTGCCTCTTCCCAGTGTGAACTCGCTGATGTTTCTGCAGGCAAGTTGACCGACTGAATCCCTTCCCACACTCAGAGTAGATGAACGGACTCTCCCCAATGTGAACTCGCTGGTGCATCAGCAGGCTGGACGAATCAATGAATGCTTTCCTACACCCAGAGCAGGCGAATAGCCTCTCCCCAGTATGAACTCACTGATGTCTCAACAGGTTTGTTAAGTGAGGGAATCCTTTCCCACACTCAGAGCAGGTAAATTGCCTCTCCCCAATGTGAACTCAATGGTGTGTCAGCAGGTCAGATGAAATGGTAAATTCCTTCCCACACTCACAACAAGTGAACGGCTTCTCCCCAGTGTGAACTCGTTGAAGTGTCAACAGATGGATAACTGAGTGAATCCCTTCCCACAATCAGAGCAGGTGAACAGCCTCTGCCCAATGTGAACCCTCTGGTGTGTTAGCAGGTTGGATGAATCACTGAAGCCCTTCCCACACTCAGAGCAGGTGAAGGCCCTTTCCCTGGTGTGAACTCGCTGGTGTCTCAGCAGGTGTGATGAATGAATGAAACCCTTCCCACACTCAGAACAAGTAGTGGATGCATCGATGAGATTCCAGTGCAGATGGCGATCTGAATCCCTTCCCACAAACCCCACATTTCCATGGTTTCTCCATGGTGCAGGTGTCCTTGTGTCTCTCCAGGTTGCATGATCAGCTGAAGCCTCACACAGAGCACATGTACAGTCTCTCCCCACTGTAAATAGCAATGTTTTTTCAAGCTGTGTAACTGGTTAAAGTTCTTTCCACAGTCAATGCATTGGAATGCTCACACTGATGTTTAAAATCTTCCGAAGCAGACAGAACAAACACTTGTTCCTGCAGATTCAAAAACTGATGATATTAGGCCCCACTGAATCGAGTAACTGTCAGATCTTAAGGTGATATTTGTTTTGAGATAACTGTCTGCAAATCCTCCCCTTCCAATAACCTGTGAAAGGAGTTAACACAAGTCATCATTGTCAGTACAGGATAGAAATTCAGAACAGATGGTTCTCGTTTCTATGGAACATTCTTTCTTCACTCATTCCCCCAAAGCTGTAAATCTGTTTCCCCATCCCTGCTTCATCCATTTTCATTCTGCTGTATCTAATATACACCCTCCAAATTCTCACGCTGATCAACAGATCCACGCTTATTGCTCCTTGTCCAAGACAAAAGGACCTGAAAAGCTTCACGCAGACTGCTAGCCTCTATATATATATATTTATTGGACTAAATATGTGTGTAATACAGTAATGTATTACTGAATTAGAGACACAAGGGTGTTGTAAAGAAGAGCTTTTCTTAGTCAGTGAGCAGCTATGACCTGAAACTCGCTACCTGAGGCTGGTGGAAGTGGAGATGATCAATGATTTCAAAATAAAATTGGATGGACACTTGAAGGAAATAAACTTGCAGCTGAATGGAGATATGGAAGGAAATGGGACTGACTGGGTTGCTCTACAGTGAGTCAGCATGGGCCTGAGTTTCCAAATGGATTCCTTCTGCGCCATAATAGTCTCTGACTGGAAATATATAACATAGCCACAGCATTATATTACAAGAAATAGTGCTAGAAGTACTACAAGTACTAGCAATCATAAGAAATTTATTACAGAACCAACAATATTTCTAATATCTACCATATAACAACACTAGACATATCTCTGTTGTTATGATCCCCATGGAGACTGATAACCTTAAAATAAACAAATTCCCAGACAAAAGCAAAATACTGCGGATGCTGAAAATCTGAAACAAAAACAAAAATGCTGGAAAAACTCAGCAGGTCTAACAGCATCTGTGGAGAGAGAAACAGAGTTAATGTTTCGAGTCCGTATATGACTCTTCTTCAGTCTTCTTTCGAATCATATGAACTTGAAACGTTAACTCTGTCTTTCTCTCCATAGATGCTGAGTTTTCCAAAATTTTCTGTTTTTGTTTCAAATTCGCAGACAACCCACAGAATAAACCAAAGGACAAAGTTTCAAACTTCTAATGTAACAATCAAACTAAAATTAACGTAAGTGAAGCATGCATTAACAGACAAACAGTATTTGAATAGACAGGACAAAATTGACTTGAACCAGCTCATTCAATAAATAATAGGTTCCACAAAATCAGCAGCATTTCCCCCTCAGCATATTTGGCACTAATTCCAGTTACAGAATCCCACGACTCTTGTGTTTCCCAGGGGAAAGGGGAAAGAAAGTGTTTTACTCAAAGATGTTGAACAAGGAGGAAGTTTTAGTGTGTTTGTCAAAGTAAAAACAAATGCTGTGCTGTTTAAAATCAAACTACATGACTTGGAACAAAATGAGGGGAAAAGCCATTTTACAAACTCCGTTCCCCACTCCCTCAGCCGGCAGCCCAGCACGCAGGCGCAGAAAGCGCTGCAGACCGAGCAGTTGGGAGCAGGCGCAATGCAGCTGCCGCCAGCGGTCGCTCTCGACCTCTTTGTCCGCAAGAATGACCCAAACCTCCCTGTCGCTTGCCATTTTAACACTCCACCCTGCTCTCTTGCCCACATGTCTGTCCTTGGCTTGCTGCATTGTTCCAGTGAAGCCCAACGCAAACTGGAGGAACAACACCTCATCTTCCGACTAGGGACTTTACAGCCTTCCGGACTGAATATTGAATTCAACAACTTTCGGTCGTGAGTCCCCTCCCCCATCCCCACCCCCTTTCTGTTTCCCCCTTCTTTTTTTTCCCAATAAATTATAAAGATTTTCCTTTTCCCACCTATTTCCATTATATAAAATAAAAAAAAACCCACTAGAGCTATACCTTGAGTGCCCTACCATCCATTCTTAATTAGCACATTCGTTTAGATAATATCACCAACTTTAACTTTAACACCTATGTGTTCTATTGTACTATTGTTGTTGACATCTTTTGATGATCTGCTTCTATCACTGCTTGTTTGTCGCTACAGCCACACCAACCCCCTCCACCTCTCTGTCTCTCTATCTCTCCGCCCCCCACACACACACCTTAAACCAGCTTATATTTCAGCTCTTTCCTGGACTCGAACTCAAGTTCTGTCGAAGGGTCATGAGGACTCGAAACGTCAACTCTTTTCTTCTCCGCCGATGCTGCCAGACCTGCTGAGTTTTTCCAGGTAATTCTGTTTTTCTTTTTGGACCAGCCAGCTGCAGTTGGGGGTGGTGGGAGCAGGAGGGGGAAGGGGGAGTTCGCCGAGTGGGTTGCCTGGAAACGTTGGCTCGGGAGGAGGAAAAACAATGGGTGGGGGGTGGGACTCCCGTTCCGCGCGCGCCTGGCCTGCAGACTAAACCCGAGCACGTCATCGTGGAGCAGAGTCAGTCCTATTGTTTAATTCAGACAGTGTTCATAAGGAACGTCATAATAACTCAGAGGGGCGTTCCCAACACAATGTCTCATTAGGATCAATAGCCCTAGTTATAGGTGCAAACTACTGCGGATTGGACAACAGCTCAGCGCGTCTGGAGGTCAAAGTCTCTACCGCCCCCACGTGCACTCCGGTTACGCTCCCACATTGAACGGAGTTGACCAATGGAAAGAGCTGGAGGACCGGAAGTGGACTAGTCCTCCAGCCAATCAGAGTGTGGCCTTTGTGCCACTGGCAGCACGGGTTTTCCCCGTTGTTTGAATGAGTTGTTTGAACAATGATAAAAACAAAAAAACTGCGGATGCTGGAAATCCAAAACAAAAACAGAATTACCTGGAAAAACTCAGCAGGTCTGGCAGCATAGGCGGAGCAGAAAAAAGTTGACGTTTCGAGTTCTGTTGAAGGGTCATGAGGTCTCGAAACGTCAACTCTTTTCTTCTCCGCCGATGCTGCCAGACCGGCTGAGTTTTTCTAGGTAATTCTGTTTTTGTTTGGACAATGAGTTTGCTGACCTGGTCATTATTGTCCAGCAAAGTTGCTACTCCTCTCTCTCTGAATGAAAGTTCAGCTTCACAGACGTTAAAACACCCTCCTCCGTGCAACATCTGTGAGTAAAACACTTTCTTTTCTCCCCATTTCCATTTGTTTTCTAATTCGGGAAATTATTTTCTAATTGTTGACTTACAGGAGCTGAAGGGAAAGGAAGTGAATCCAGGGAGGGTGCAGACTCTGGAAAGATTGGCTCAGGTCTCCCTCTCTCTTAAAGACATTGATATCCTTTGCTCCCTCAGCTTGACACATTTATTTGTCTGGCTAAAAGGATAGTCTCTTTCCTAATGTTTCTAATTAGAGGGGTAGTTTCCCCAGGAGATGGCTGGCATTTAAGGGGACAGTTAATTTATATAAGACAGAGATATGACTAATGTTATATGATACATATTAGATTATTATTTATGGTTCTGTTATAAAGTACATTTATCGTTATTTCTAGTCTTGTAATATTGAACTGTAGCTATGTTATATATTTTCAGTCATAGAGTCATGATGGCTCAGAAGGAGTCCATTCAAGACCATGCTGACTCTTTGTAGAGGAATCCACTCAGTCCCATTCCTCCTCTATGACCCTGCAGCCCTGGAAGTTTATTTTCTTCAAGTGCCCATCCAATTTCATTTTGAAATCATTGATCAACTCTGCTTCCACCACGCTTGTAGGCAGAAAGTTCCAGGTCATGTCCGCTCACTGCCTAAATAAAGTACGTCCCCACATGCCCTATGTATCATGCAATACAGTACTTTATACTACATTAATTTTTGTCCAATAAATATATAGAATTTGTAAGCATGGATCTGACAATCAGCATGAATTAGCACCTTCAGGAGAACTGGGAGGGTGTATATTAGTACCAGCAGAGTGAGATTGGAGGGAGAGTTTGTGGGATCAAGATTTACAGCATTTTGGGGAATGAGAGAAGAAAAAATGATCCCTAGAAACTAGAATTGTGTGTTCTGAATTTCTATCCTGTACTGACAGTTATGACTTTTGTAAACTCCTTTTACTGGATATTAGAAGGGGAGGATTTGCAGACAGATTATCAAACCAAACCTCACATCAGAATCTGACAGTCACCTGATTCATCGGGAGCTGAATGTCTTTAGCTTTTGAAACAAGAAGCAGAAATGTTTATCTGTTCTGTGTGCTTCAGAAGGTTTTAAACTTGTGTGACTGTAAAAGCACTGACACACACACACACACACACACACACACACACACATGACTGTGAGTGTTCCAGTGCACTAATAGTGGAAAGAGCTTTAACTAGTTACACAGCCTGAAAAAACACACCATTCATAGTGGAGAGGGACCATACTCATGTTGTGTGTGTGGAAACGTTTTCAACTGAGCATCGAACCTGGGGAGATACAAGGACACTGTCACCATGGAGAAAGCATGGAAATGTTGGGAGTGTGCGAAGGGATTCCGTACCCCGTCTGCACTGGAAATTCATCGATGGATTCACTCAGGGGAGGAACCGTTCATCTGCTCCATGTGTGGAAAGGGATTCACACACTCATCTCACCTGTTTACACATCAGTGAATTCACACTGGGGAGAGGCCGTTCACCTGCACTGAGTGTGGGAAGGGATTCACTTGCTCATCCCACCTGCAGACACACCAGTGAGTTCACACTGGGGAGAGGCCATTCATCTGCTCTGTGTGCAAGAAGGGATTTACTTGGTTAACCAACATACTGCGACACCAAATGGCTCACACTGAAGAGAGGCCATTTACCTGCTCTGTGTGTGGGAAGGGATTCACTCAGTCAACAAGTCCACGGACACATCGACACGTTCACAATGGAGAGAGGCCATTCAGCTGCAAGGAGTGTGGGAAGGGATTCACACAAACATCCAGCCTGTGGAAACACCAGCGAGTTCACATCGGGGAGAGGCCTTTCACCTGCTGTCTGTGTGGGAAAGGATTCAGTGAGTCATCCCACCTGCTGAGACATCAGCGAGTTCACACCAGGGAGAGGTCATTCACCTGATTCATCCTGCCTGCGAAGGCACCAGCGATCTCATACAGAGGAGAGAGACTGTTCATCTGTTCTGAGTGTGGGAAAGGATTCACTGAATCAGCCAACTGGCTGAGATCCCATGGCGGTCACACTGATTAGAGACATTTTAGATACTCCGACTGCGGGTGTTAATTGTATCAATGGAGGTTAGGTATATTCAGATGGAGGGCCTGTTTGGCTGGTTACATGAGTGCAAATAGAGAGACACTTACTGACAGAGTATGGAGTGGAGTTAGGAGGTTAATGTTTCATTCTGTGAATAAATCTATACCAAGTAAGGATTGGTTCCAGTTTCTTCCTTCACCATAAGGCTGTCAGGATTATAACACGGTAACTGAGAATGATTGTCCAATGTTTGGCAACTCAAAGAAAATAAGATTTCAGATAGAGACTTACAATCTGAGCAGTTTTTGTGAGGAATGGCTGAAAGCAAGTGGAAGTTCTCAGGGCCTGATTACCCGCTGATGTTCTCAGAGCCTGAGCCATATGACCAGCGGAAGAATGAAGTGGATATGTGGACACGGGTTATGTCCCAACCAAGGAGGAAACAAAGTCTGGCCTTGGCATTGTCACTTCCTAACTAAAGTAAAATCAGAAGCAGAAGTATTTTGTGAGCTAGATACCCATCAGTTGGATAATAATGAAGGGTTAGCTCTACTATTGGGGTTCTGGAAGAGATTTACAAGAAAGATGATCAAATTGGATGCCAATGAAGCATAGTCAGACCTGGACAGATTTCGAATGAGGTTGAAAGCACCTTTAGCAGATCTGGATTGGAACAGTACTAATGGGTGAATGAACCCCAGGAATGACACTGGGAACAACTAACAGGTGTTAGAGGTCTGACTCAAGATATGATGATTATTATGCCACTGGACACAGAGTGAGATAAGGCAACTAACATTTTGGAAAGTCAGCAGATCTGCAGCCTATTCAAACAGGACATTATCATATCCCCTTAACAGTACCTGATGTTTCTAATCAGAGTGTTTGAGAAGGATTAATGGAATCAGGTGATAAGAATCAGAGAGAGAGAGAAAAAACAAATTGTCTTAAAGCTGCACAGACAATTTGCTCACCCTTCCTGTCAAAGATTAAAAATCCTTGTAAAGGATGCAAGGGTGGTTGATGAAGAGTATACGAGGCTCAGAAAAGAGATTAGTGCAAAGTGTGAGATGTGTAAAAAGTATCGGAGGACACCATCACATTCTATTGTAAACCTTCACTTGGCACGTGACTTTAACAACGTAGTTGCCATGGATCCAAAGGTGTGGGATAAAGACAGGAATGTTTTCATCCTACACTTTATAGACATGGTCACCCGATTTAGTCTTTCTCCAATAATACATGGCAAGGACAAAAGAGTGATTATAGACCAAATCATGGGAAATGGATAGGTACTGGACCTGGCCACCAGCTAAGTTTCTGACTGATAATGGAGGGGAATTTGCTAATGACAAATTTAGATATGAACATTATGGTCATGGACACCGCAGTTGACAGTCCTTTCAGCAATGGGCTCTGTGAAAGGAATCACTCAGTGATCCATGAAATGCTGCATAAAGTTTTAGCTGATCAGCCAAACTGCAAGTTGACAACTGAACTGGCATGGATGATTCATGTAAAGAATTCATTTCAGATGGTTGGAAGGTATAGTCCCTATCAATTGGTCTGTGGGACAAATCCCAAATTACCCTCTGTGTTGGGCGACAGCCCTCCTGCTTTACAAGGGACTACAAATAGTTCCAATTTTAATCATCAGTTATCGGATTGTTTCATGAAAGGAAGACCGCAAACGAGGAAATTATTGGGGATCCTAGAAAAGGGGTGTCTTATAAGGTAATGCTTTGTACAAAATAAGGAAAATTATCTTTTTTTCTTTTTCAACTTTTGAAATGTTGTTTGTGCGTGCTATGATCCCAGTCAAAACCGTTAAAGTTTAAAGAGAAATTGAAATGCCCAGTGATTAACTGAAAGAGTTATGTCACAAGATTCCATGTTTTTAAAGAAAACCAAACTTTACTCTACATAGAAAAGAATATTAAAAACCAGAACCATGAACTTAACACTATAGTTTATAAAGACTTATGCTGTAAACCCAGTTCTACTTTTTAACTTGCGCCCAAGAGTTTCCTTATACTGAACGATATCTTGAAGGTTCATTTACTTCTGTTCCTGCGACCATCCCAAAGGTATACCAAAGCTCTCCAGAATTCACTTTAATTCACCAAGCTCCAAGATTTTACGGTGGTCCTTCTATTAGCTTTTGACTAAACAACCCTCCAATTTTCCTTTAAGACCTCAAAACTCTGGATTCCTCAGTCCAAGTGTGGGCTTCACTGCTTTCCTGCTGAGGGATTTGAACATTAGGAACACCCCTAGTTCCTAATGACCCTTTAGGCTTCCAATCCCACAGCTGGTTCACAGCTCCTGGTCCCACAGCTGACTGCTTCCAAGCGAACTGCAGACTGCCTGCTTTCTGTGAAGAACACACAGAAATCCCAACCAAGGCTTCACCCTGAATCACTTATCTCCATGGTAACAGAGACCAGTTGGGATGTCCAACTGATATTTAAATTTATTAACTTTTAGTTTCAAAACCAAACCTTTTTTCCCTGAGGTCTGCATGAAGAATTCATCTCTCTAACAAAGACAGGACAATAATTCTCAGACCCAATGTTTCCTGGTCTCCAGATAAAAGACCCCATCTGCCATTTTACAGCTCTTACCCTTCGAGCTTTGGCTTCTTAAATCAACATGAGCCACACCTTGTGATTGTGAATTCCCTTAGGGTGTTTCTTTCAGATTCTCAACCCAGGTTTTCCATTTATCGTACATTTCAAAAACCAATACAATTCCTAAACTAAAAGTTATATTTCTAAAACATGAATTAAGAAACTAGATCTTCACAACATCTTCCCCAGGAAGAAATGAAAATGTCTCACCCTCGTAATATCCCATTTAGAATATTACAACTTACAACCTGCTGTATATCTTAACAACAGCCATGATCTTATCGAATGGTGGAGCAGGCTCGAGGGGCCAAGTGGCCGACTCCTGCTCCTGAGTCGTATGTTTCCCTATGTTCAACTATCTTATAACCTGCAATACACATAATAATCCCTGAAGGGTGACCTGATGGAAATATGAAAGATTCTGAAGCGGTTCAATTAGCCAATAGGGCTTTCATGAGAAATCTCTTTACCAAGTGAGTGGGAGAATGTGGAACTCGCTACCACAGTGCATGGTTGAGGTGAACAGCATGGATATATTTAAGGGGAAGCTAGGTACATACATGAAGGAGAAGGAATAGAAGGATATGCTGATGGAGTGGGGGGGGGGGGGTGGTGCAAGGAGAAGAAGAGGGGTGGGTGGAGGCTCATGTGGAGCATAAATACTGACATAGACTAATTGAGCTGACTGGCCTGGCCCATGCTGTAGACTCAATGGAACAGAGACAAATGTATTTAATTGAGATCTACCTGTAGTGGTAGGAAAATTACTATTTACTGTCCAGGATAAAATAAATGTACTTCATCAGCTTTTGTGGGTCATTTTTAAAAATTCATTCACGGCATGTGGGCTTCGCTGGCTGAGCCAGCATTTACTGCCCATCCCTAGTTGTCCTTGGGAAGGTGTTGGTGAGCTGCCTTCTTGAACCGCTGCAGTCCCTATGGTGCAGGTACATCCACAGTGCTGTTAGGGAGGGAGTTCCAGGATTTTGACCCAGTGACAATGAAGGAACGGCGAGATATTTCCAAATCAGGATGGCGAGTGAAATTTCAGTGGAAAAGTGCACTCCCACATTCAAAGGGCATCAGCTCACTGGAAGCAAAGTCATGAAACCGTCCAGTCCAGCAGAAAGAAACCCTCCAACCCTCCCACTTCACCAACTGTCAGAATGAACATGGTTCAGTCCTGGATGTGATTAACAGCAGCAAAAGCAGCAGAATCTAACCCCTGTAACTACTTGTGAACTCGCTGGTGTCTCAGCAAGCTGGATGACTGAGTGAATCCCTTCCCATACATGGAGCAGATGAATGACCCTTTGCAGATGTGAACTTGTCAGTGTGACAACAGGTGGGATGACTGAGCGAATCTGTTCCCACACTCAGGGCAGGTGAACGGCCTTTCCCCGGTGTGAACTTGCTGGTGTCTCAGCAGTGTGGATGAAGCACTGAATCCCTTCCCGTTTAGAGCAGCTGAATGGCCTCTCCTTGGTGTGAACTTGATGGTGTCGCAGCAGATTGGACAACTGAGTGAATCCCTTCTCACAGACAGGGCAGGTGCAGGGTTTCTCCCCTGTGTGAATTTGCTGGTGTGTCAGCAGATGGGAGGATTGAGTGAATCCTTTCCCGCAGTCAGAGCTGATGAATGGCCTCTCCCCAGTGTGGAGACGTTGATGTGTCTGCAGCGTGGATGAAGCATTGAATCCCTGCCCACACTCAGAGCAAGTGAACAATCTCTCTGCAGTGTGAGCTCGCTGGTGCTTCAGGAGGGTGGATGAATCAGTGAATCCTTTCCCACACTCAGAGCAGGTGAATGGCCTCTCCCCAGTGTGAACTTTCTGGTGTCGCAGGAGGTTGCATAACTGAGTGAATCCAACCCCACACTTGGAACAGGTGAATGGCTTCTCTTCTGTGTGAACTCACTGGTGTTGCTGGTGTTGCAGCAGTTTGGATGACTGAGTAAATCCCTTCCCACACTCAGAGCAGGTGAAAGGCCTCTCCACAGTGTGAATACGACAATGAGTTTCTAGCGCAGATGGGGAAGGGAATCCCTTCCCACAATCCCCACATTTCCATGGTTTCTCCAATGGTGTGGGTGTCCTTTTGTCTTTCCACGTTTGAGGATCAGTTGGAGCCTCGTCCATACACAGAACATGTGTACTGTCTCTCCACGCTGTGAATGGTGCCCTGTTTTTTCAGGCTGTGTACCTGGTTAAAGCTTTTTCTACAGTCAGTCCACTGGAGCACTGTAACCAGGGTGAGTGCATGTGTGTGTGCTTTTCCAGTTACAATGATATTCAAAACATTTAGAAGCTGACAGAACAGTCAAACGTTTCTCCTTCTAGATTCAAATTTCCAATGATATTCAGATCCTGATGAATCAAGTGACTGTCAGACGTTGACATGTTCTTCGGTTTGAGATTTCTGTCAGCAAGTCCTCCGCTTCTAATATCCTGTGTGAAAGGAGTTCACAAAAGCCATCACTGTCAGTCCAGGATCCTAGTTCCCAAGAAATAAACATTTATCTTGGCTTGATAAGCCAAGCTGTTCCAGTACAGCTACAGCACTGGTATCTACCCCACAATGTGGAAAATTGCCCAGGTATGTCCTGTTCACAAAACGTATGACAAATCCAATCTTGCCAATTACCGTCCATTCACTGGATAATTAGCAAAGTAATCAAAAGTGTCATTGAAAGTGCTATCAAATGGCATGTACTCAGCAATAACTTTTGAAAAGAACGAAAATGATAAGGCACAGAGTTAAAGTAATTGCTAAAAGAAGCAAAGGTGATGAGGAATTTTTTTCACAGAGTGTGGTTAAAGTCTGGAATGAGCTACCTGAGAGTTTGGAGGAGGCAGGTTCAATTGAGGCATTCAAAAGGGAATTAGACTGTTATCTGGAAAGAAATATTGTGCAGGGTTACGGGGAAGAGGCTGGAGAATGTTACGAAGTGATTTGTTCATTCGGAGAGCCGGTACAGACATGATGGGTCCAATGGCCTCCTGCATGGTACCAATTCTGTGATCTGTGAATCCTGGGCACTTCAGAAACTGCTCTTACTGCGGGTTGGCCAGGTGGATTGTGAATGCTCGGAGGGGCCTCGGGCCCTTGGTTTATTATAGAGCCAGAGAGACCTGCTGAGCTTTTCCAGTTTTTCCTTTCAGATTTCCATGGTTTTTCAGGACAATAGATTTCCTCAGTGAATTAATCAATCATCAAACTAGCTTTAAAATTCCACCTTTGAACCTATGTCCACAGAACATGATAAAAGCAAAAAACTGCGGAAGCTGGAAATCCAAAACAAAAACAAAAATAAAAATACCTGGAAAAACTCAGCAGGTCTGACAGCATCTGCAGAGAGGAATACAGTTAATGTTTCGAGTCCGTATGTCTCTTCAACAGAACTAAGGAAAAATAGAAGAGAGTTGAAATATAAGCTGGTTTAAGGGGGGTGGGACAGGTAGACCTGGATAGAGGGCCAGTGATAGGTGGAGATTGCCAAACCATGTCATAGACAAAAGGACAAAGAGGTATTGACGGTGGTGATAACAGCTAAGAAATAGGAGACATTAAGGGTAGAAAGCAGGACGAGCAAGGTACATATAGCCCTAGTGGGGGTGGGGTGGGGGGAAGGGATCGAAATAGGCTAAAACGTAGAGATAAAACAATGCATGGAAATACATTTTAAAATAATGGAAATAGGAAGGAAAAGAAAAATATATATAAATTATTGGAAAAAAGGGGGATCAGAAAGGGGGTGGGGATGGAGGAGAGAGTTCAGGATCTAAAATTGTTGAACTCAATATTCAGTCTGGAAGGCTGTAAAGTGCCTCGTCGGAAGATGAGGTGCTGTTCCTCCAGTTTGCATTGAGCTTCACTGGAACATTGCAGCAGCCCAAGGATGGACATATACTTAAAGTATATATTCATATACTTTTAATCTGCATGCTGTATAAAGTATAGTGGGAAGGGTCACTTTTTAAAAGGCTTACTTCCAGTAATGTAAACTACCATGAATGTGCTAAATCCCTGTAAAACAATTAGAAAATGAAAGTAATGTTTGTAGCTGGACTTTGTGTTTGGATTACTGTGGGAAATAAGGGACAGAGACATGATGGGTCTGAGCAGGATGTGTGAGGCAGTTTAGGGTTAGATGCTGATCACACTGCACTGCACAGGAACATCACAAACTTCCCTTCCTGGTGCATCTCAAGGACAGACACTGAAGTTACTGCACCCCAAGGGGACATCACAAACTGCCCCAGGGTTGGATGTTGAACAAACTGCCCCTCAGGGATATCCCAAACTGGTCCCACTCTGAGATAATCATTGCTGGAGGGACAGCAGTCAGGACATAGGAACAAGATGAGGCCATTCAGTCCCACAAGTCTGCTCCCCCATTCAATTAGATCATAGTTGATCTGCACCTCAGCTCCATTTTCCCATCTTCAATCCATTTTCTTTGAGATCTTTATTTAACAAGAATCTATTGATTCCCATCTTGAAAATTTCAATCGATCCCTGGCCTTTTGTGGAGATTGGTCCAGATTTGCATCACCTTTTATGTGAACAAGTTGTTTCTGATTTCACTGCATTGGTTGGGTATCAAACAATGACTCAATGTCTAACACAGGCACCATGGACACAAATCCAGTTACCCTGTGAGAATACATGCAGCTGGCCTGGCCTAAATAGCCAAGTGGTTATGGTACAGGGCTTGTAACCCCAAGATCAAGAGTTCAAATCTCACAATGGCAAACTATGAAACAATGTAACTTCATCTGAATAGGAACAGATGGAAACGTGTTTGTACTCGGAAGAGTTACATGCAGCTGGACAGGGGTCACTGAACTGACAAGCAAAACCAGGCTGAACATGAAGATAAGGCAGAAACACAAGCAGATGTGATAGTTCACAATTAACCAAACTGAATTAGAATGAACATTGGAGGAGCTTGATTAGATTCATAAACTGAGACAATTCATTTAAGGATAATGGAAAATCCTGGATAAAGATAGGAATGATTTCATTCTGAGAGGATAAGGAGAGGCTTGGTAGAGGATAGATAAGGATGTGGTTTCTGCAGCTACTGTAGTTAAGCATTTTCACAAGGAAGGAGGCGGTTAGATGAAGTAAGTGCCACTATTAAGCTGCAAGAGTAAAACAAAACTTAATTTGGACAATGAAGTGGACAGAAAAAGGAGAAGATCTGTTAGTTCGGTGGCAGTTGTAACTTTTAGGGTTATTAATAAAAAGTAACTTCGCATTCCGAAGCCTCTGTCAATCACTCGCCGGGTGTTGTGACCTGGAGCATGCGCTGTGCGGGTGATGTTCATGAACAGACACAGACGCTTGTTTGTCTCATCTTCAGGGGGAAGGAGGCGGAGAAGCGGAGGCAGCGTTAGGGGCAGTGGGTGGGAGGGGAGGCTTCACAAACACCCAGTGGAGGCCTCAACGCCATAAAGAAGAAGCTGCAGGTACTTTGGTTGCATTAACGGAGCGGTATCTTTCTCGGTGAAAGGCCCGGGTTAACGGCCGCCAGTGTCATGGGGGTGCGCATGCGCTGTCACCACTCTCCTTGTCAGCAGGAATGACAGAGACAGAGTGAAACTGGCACAGAAACAGCCCCTTCGGCCCATCGTGTCCGTGCCGGCCATCAAGCAGCCAGATTCCAACCACCCTCTGGGTGGAATTTTTTTGTCAAATCCCCTCTCAGCCTCCTGCCCCTTACCTTAAATCTACGCCCTCTGGTTATTGACACCTCCGCTAAAGGGAGAAGTTTCTTCCTATCTACCCTATCGATGCCCCTTATTATTTTGTATACCAATGTTGTCAATTTCTATCTCGGACTGACATGGATGGATTTTGGAAACTCCTTTTATAGTTGTTAAGAAGAGGGTTTTGAGACAAAAATCTCAAACCAAACATAACATTAAGTCTTGATTAATCAGAACCTGAATATTATCGGCCTTTGAGTTTAAGCACCAAGTTCCAGATCATTACCACTCACTGTGTAAAATAAGTTCTTACTCTCATTCCCCCTGTATCTCTTGCTTAAAATCTTCAATTTATGTTCATAATCCTTTTACAATCAGATAATGGGAACAATTTTTCTTTACCTACCTTATCTAAACCTCTTATAAGGTGTATATCTTGTACACCTCTATCAACTCTCTCCTCAACCTCCTTTGCATCAAGGAGAACAACCCCAGTTTCTCCAACCTAACATTGCAACTGAAGCCCCTCATCCCTGGAACCATTCTGGTAAATCTCCTCTGCACCCTCTCAAGGAACTTCACATCCTTCATAATGTGTGGTGACCACTGGTTTGCACAGACCCAGATGTTCTGTGTTCGTGTCTGTGATGTCATCACACACCGACAATTGCTCAGTGACATCACCCTGCTCCCCGGGTATTTCCTCAACTGGGAGATTTTTCTCTGACTCCAGTGCTTCTGATATATTTCCAGCTGCAGGAGATTTTAAGATTGAACACAGTGGATTTGTTACAGAGGGGAGTAATATTGAGCATGCATCTACAATTTAGAGCTTTTGGTGCTATGCTCTGTTATCAGTGAGAGATTCCATGGCTTAGGGCTGGTGTGACTCTTTTACTGTGGATCTGAATCCATGTCCATCCATTGCTCTTTTTCACCTCTGCCCTCACTGATCACCTCTCTGCTATTGTCAAACTAATGGGTGCATTTTAGTTTTGTTTAGTATTTTACTGTTACTTTTACTGATCATGTAAAAATGCATTTTCCATGGCCGCCCATCCCTCAACCATGTGCTGCCGGCTTATCAGTTTTATCTTTCAATCAGGAATTGTTATCCCTATTCTATAGTCCATTTCTCTTCCATTTCTGAGCTTATGTTGACCATCAAATTCGGCACCATTTTTATTCATTAACACACTGAAATGTTAACTCTGTTTCTCTCTCCACAGATATTGCCTGACCTGCCGAGTGTGCGTCGGCACATGGACAACAGAATTTTGAGTGTACTCAAGATTACAAGAAGATTGAATGTAGGAGGCCGGCTGGGAGCGTGTTAGGGGAGTTTAGTCTATAGGTAACAAAGGAATGGATGAGAATTTCAGCAGCAGATGAGCTGAGACTAGGGTGGAGTCAGGCGATGTTACTGAGTTGGAAATAGGCAGTCTTGGTGATAACACTGATATGTGATTAAAGCTCATTTTGGTGCTAATCAGTGGAACCTGTCAAATAGTGAATTTTAGATTTTGCAATGGCCAGTAAAAGTTCATAATTTGATTGTAAATAAGTTCCTGTTGAGAGTTCTTGAATTAAGGGGAAAGATCACAGATGGTGTTTTTAAAAAGGGTCACTGCAGTCTCAAAGATCAGTGACATCTCCAGAATTTTAAACTCCAGCCAGTTATAGGGGTTGTTACTAACAGCAGAAACAAACCTCATAATGTCAGACTATCAATTCTGGGTGTGATTAACAGCAGAATCCAACCCCAAGAATTACTCATAAACTCGCTGATGTGTTAGCAAGTACTGTGACTGAATGAATCCCTTCCCACACGTGGAGCAGGTGAATGACTTCTCCCCAGTGTGAGTGCGTTCATGTAAATGCAGGCTGCCAGACTGAGTGAATGCCTTCCCACACACACAGCAGGTGAATGGCTTCTAATGATTGTGAGTGCGCTCATTTAACAGATAAGAGCTCATGGTGTTAGAGGCAAGATAGCATAGATAGAAGATTAGTTGTCTGGCAGGAGGCAGAGAGTGGGGATAAGGGGGTCCTTCTCAGAATGGCAGCCAGTGACCAGTGGAGTTCTGCAAGGGTCAGTTTTGGGACCACAACTTTTCATTTTATACATTAATGATCTAGATGAAGGAACTGAGGGCATTCTGGCTAAGTTTGCAGATGATACAAAGATAGGTGGAGGGACAGGTGGTATTGAGGAGGTGGGGAGGCTGCAGAAGGATCTAGACAGATTAGGAGAATGGGCAAAGAAGTGGCAGATAGAATACCACATGGGGAATTGTGAGGTCATGCACTTTGGTAGGAAGAATAGAGGCATAGACTATTTTCTAAATGGGGAGAGAATTCAGAAATCTGGAGTGCAAAAGGACTTGGGAGTCCTAGTCCAGGATACTCTTAAGGTTAATTTTCAGGTTGAATCAGTAGTTAGGAAGGCAAATGCAATGTTGGCATTTATTTCGAGAGGACTAGAATATAAAAGCAGGGCTGTGCTGCTGAGGCTTTATAAGGCTCTGGTCAGACCACATTTAGAATATTGTGAGCAATTTTGGGCCCCGTATCTCAGGAAGGATGTTCTGGCCCTGGAGAGAGTCCAGAGGAGGTTCACGAGAATGATCCCAGGAATGAAAGGCTTAACATATGAGGAACATTTGAGGTCTGTGGGTCTATACTCGATGGAGTTTAGAAGGAGTTTGGAAGGGGGGAATCTGATTGAAACTTACAGAATACTGAAAGGCCTGGATAGAGTGGACATGGGGAAGATGTTTCCATTACTAGGGGAGACTTGGACCCAAGGGCACAACCTTAGAGTAAAGGAAAGACCTTTTAGAACAGAGATGTGGAGAAACTTCTTTAGCCAGAGAGTGGTGAATCTATGAAATTCATTGCCACAGAAGGATGTGGAGGCCAGGTCATTGAGTGTAATTAAGGCCAAGATAGATAGGTTCTTGATTGGTAAGGGGATCAAAGGTTATGGGGAGAAGGCAGGAGAATGGGATTGAGAAACTTAAAAGCCATGATTGAATGGTGGAGCAGACTCGATGGACTGAATGGCCTAATTTCTGCTCCTCGGTCTTATGGTCTTATGGACTGAGTGAATCCCTTGCCATACACAGAGCAGATGAGTGATCTCTCCCCAGTGTGTGTGCGTTGGTGAGCAGTGAGGGCAGATGACAGCCTGAAATTCTTCCCACATGAAGTGCAGCTGAATGGCTTCTCCTCAGTATGAATTCGCTGGTGTTTTAGAAGGTTGGATGAATTAGAGAATTCCTTCCCACACACAGAACAAGTGAACGGCCACTCCCCAGTATGAACTCGCTTATGTGAATTGAGGTTGGCTGAACACTTGAACCTCATTACACAGCAAGTGCAGCTGAACGGCTTCTCCCCAGTGTGAAGTCGCTGGTGTGACAGCCGGGTGGATAACTGAGTGAATCCCTTCCCACACTTGGAGCAGGTGAATGGCCTCTCCACAGTGTGAATTCGCTGGTGTGTCAGCAAGATGGATGACTGCCTGAACATCTTTCCACAATATGTGTAGCTGAACAGCATCTCATCAATGTGAATTGGCTGGTGTAATATGAGGCAGGATGACTTCATAAATCCCTTCCCACACATGGAACAGATGAATGGCTTCCCCCCAGTGTGACTGTGCCAATGGTTTTCCAGCAGGGATGGATAACTAAATCCTTTACCACAGTCTCCACATTTCCACAGTTCTCTCCATGTTGTGATACTTTTTCAGGCTGTGTAACTGGTCTTTCCACAGTCAGTTCACTGGAACACTCTGGGTGTGGTTAACAGCAGAATGCAATCCCAAGATTGTGGGTGTGTGTCAGTGCTTTTCCTGTCACACTGATGTTTGAAATCTTTTCCCAGAGACAGAACAGCAAACATTTCTCCTTCCATATTCAAAGGCCGATGGTATTCAGGTCCTGATGAATCGAGTGAGTCAGCCAGACTGTGATATGACATTTGGTTTGAATTTCACATCTGCAAATCCTTCCTTCGCGTATTCTGTAAAAGCAGTTTACAAAAGTCATCTCTGTCACTCCAGGATAGAAATTCAGAACAGAAAATTCTAGTTTCCATGGAACATTTTCCAGAACTCACAAGTGAACTCGCTGGTGTTTCAGTAGGGTGGATGACACAGTGAATCCCTTCCCACACACAGAACAGGTGAACGGCCTCTTCCCAGTGTGAATTCGCTGGTGGACGATGAGTTGAGATGATTGCCTGAACCCAGTTCCACAGTGAGAGCACCTGAATGGTCTCTCCTCAGTATGAACACGTTGATGTCGCATCAGTTCCCCGGAACTTTTATAGCACTTTCCACAGTCTGGACATTGAAAGGGTCTCGCGTCAGTGTGAACATGTTGGTGAGGTACAAGTTCCCTGGAACTTTTAAAGCACTTATCGCAGTCTGGACATTTAAAAGGTCACTCCTCAGTGTGAACACGTTGATGGGACATCAGTTCCCTGGAACTTTTATAGCACTTTCCACAGTGCAGACATTTAAAAGGTCTCTCGTCAGTGTGAACTCGCTGGTGTGTTACCAGGATGGATATCTGAGTAAATCCCTTTCCACATTCGGAGCAGGCGAATGGCCTCTCCCCAGTGTGAGCTCGATGGTGTCTCAGCAGAATTGATGACTGAGTAAATCCCTTCCCACAAACCGAGCAGGTGAACAGTCTTTCCCCGGTGTGACTGTGTCGATGAATTTTCAACTTTGACAGGTTATTGAATTCCTTCCCACAGTCCCCACATTTCCAAGGTGTCTGTCCAGTGTGACTGCATTTATGGTTTGTGAGCCCAGATGATTGGCTGAAGCCTCATCCACACACAGAACATATGTACGTTTTGTCCCCACTGTGAATGGTTTTTCCTTCCATGTTCAGAATCTGATGATATTCAGGTTACAATAAATTGGGTGGCTCTGTCAGATCCTGATGTGATGTTTGATGTGAGTTTCCCAAATTCAGATCCTCCGCTTCTAATACCCTGTGAAATTGATTTAAAATAGAAAAAAAGGATTGTGAAAGTAAGGCAGGTTGTGAGACTGAACTGAATGAATCTGATAATTCGTGGTCTGAGACTAGGAAAAAGTGAAAGCTGCCAGATGGTCACTGATGTCCTTCATTGAAGGGAACCTGCTACCCAGCCTGGACCTACACAAGACACTGCCCTCTATGGGAGGAGAGAGATACATGGAAGAGGCAGGAACGAAGGAGAGGGATGTTATATATCTACAACTCGGCCAGAACTTTGGCAGAATTTCCCAAACTCTGATCCTCCATCAGCTAAAGGACCAGGGTAGCAGGTGTAAGCAAATACCATTGCCTCCAAGTTCCTCTCCACGTCACACACCATCCTGACTTGTCTGACATCCAGTTCTGGGCGAACAGAAATTTCCTCCAATTAAATACTGAGAAGATGAAAAGCATTGTCTTCATTCACCGCTACGAACTCCACTCCCTGACCACTGACTCCATCCCTCTCCTCGGCAACTGTCTGAGGCTGAACCATGCTGTTTACAATCTCAGTGTCATGTTTCTCCAAACAGAGTTCTGACCACATATCTGCGTAAACACCAAGACCGTCCACTTTCATCTCAGTAACATCACCTGACTCTGTCCTTGTCTCTGCTCATCTGCTTCTGAAACACTCATCTATTCCTTTATTACTTCTGGGCTTAACTATTCTAAGGCACTCTTGGCCAGCCTCCCACATTTCGCTTCCTTGTAACCTTGAGGTCATGTAAATCACTGCTGCCTGTATCCTTACTCACACCAAGTATTGTTCACCCATCATGCCTGGGCTCACTGACCCACAAAGGTTCCTGTTTAAGCACCAAAATTTGAAAATTCACTTCCCTGTTTTCAAATCCCTACACCAGATGGACTGCAGTGGTTCATGGAGGAAGCTCACCCCCACCTTCAAAGGGCAATTAGGGATGGGAAATAAATGCTAGCCAGCCAGGGATGTCCACATCCCATGAATGAATTAAACAAAACTGGGGGATGGGCACCAGTGGAAACCTGATTTGGTAGAAATAACAGTAAATTACCAAATGGTTAAAATAAGCCCACTATTGGAGACAGAGGAAGTTAGACAATGACAGAGAGGTGATCAGGGAGGGTAGAGGTGAAGCAGAGCAATTGATGGACATGGATTCAGATTCACAGTAAAGGACCCACACCAGTCCCAGAGCCATGGAACCACAGCACAGCACTAAAAGCTCTAAAATGTACATGAATGTTCAATAATAGTCACTTCTGAACCTGTTGGAGCCTGCAGCTGAAAATATATCAGAAGCACTGGAGTCAGAGAAAAATCTCACAATCTTCTAACTCCTTGTAAAAGGAGATTACAAAAGTCATAAGTCTCAGTTGAGGTTAGAAATTCAGAAAGACAAACATTTCACTTGGTTTGAGTTTGCTGTGTGTAAACCCTCCCCTTCTAACCCCCTGTAAAAGGAGTTTCCAAAATCCATCCCTATCAGTCCAGGATAGAAATTCACAATGTCTCTCCTCCTGTTCCTGACCCAGGATTACTTGAGCAGGGACACATTTGCAATGAAAGCAGTTCAGAGAAGATTCATTTGGCTGATTCCTGGGGAAAGGATGAGCAGGTTGGATCTATACTTATAGGAGTTTAAAAGAACGAGGGGTGATCTCATTGAAACATGTAAGATTCTGAGGGTGCTTGACATGGTAGATGCTGAGAGGATGTTTCCCCTCAAGGAGGAATCTGGAACTAGAGAACACGGTTTAAAAACAAGGCATCTCCCATGTAAAACTGAGATGAAGAGAAATTTATTCTCTTCGCAAGGATGTGAATTTTCAAATTTTCGTGCTTAAACAGTAAACTTAAGAATTTTATGTCTTTGGAATTCTCTTCCCCAGTGAGCAGTGCAGACTGGGTCATTGTATTTATTCAAGGCTGTGTCAAAGAGAGTTTTGAGCTACAAGGAAATCAAGTATTATGGGGGTAGGGGGACGGCAGCAGAAATGTGGAATTAAGGCCATCAGATCAGCCATGATCTTATTGAATGGAGAAGGCTTGATGGGCCAAATGCTTACTGCTTATTCTGCTGCTTTTGTTCTCGTGCTTCAGACGACCGTGCAGGCTCCCTGCAACACCTTGCCCCTCTAAAGTTGACTGCCATTAACCCAAGCCTGTCACCAGCTCCTGTGTGCAGAATGAGAATGAAATCAATGATTCAATGATTTTCTCTCTCCTGGTCACCGGGACCCTGAAGACCACTCTGTTGCGTCACTAAGGTATTCGCGCATGCGCCATCCTACACGCAGAACCAAGATGGCGACGGTTAACCTGGGCCTGTTCCCGGTAATAAACCCCGTTGCTGCAAACGCGAGACTTGCAAGGTCACATTCAGGATTTGGGGCCGACATCAGTTATGTATAAAGTCTCCTCTTCCTCCCCATTCCTCCATCCAATTCCCGACTCCCTTCCTCTGTCCTGACTCTCATCCATGGCAAAAAGCGTCTCCAGCACTGGCAGAATTCTCATCAAACTGATACTGCGCATGTTCCAGATACTGTCCAGGACTGCGGCTGCGCAATAGGCCCCTATAGAGGGAATAGGGCATGTTCGCATCTGCAGGGAATGTTGGGTAAGGGCAGCGCCATTGCTGCTCCAAGTAAGAACCAGAAAAAAATACTATCAAATAGAGATAGATTAAAAGAAAGTACACACAAATCTCCACGCTCCATTTTTCGAATTGATTTAAACTGCTGCTCTCCTCTGGAAATACACGGAAATGTTAAAGATTTTCCCACTGTTTCTCCTCTCCCCTTTCCTGAAGGTGCTGCTGATTCTGGCTGAGTTCAATCCCACAGTCACTGGTTCCTCGCTCTCTCTCTGTATCCCCAATGCTGAATATTCACAATCATTGGCACCTGTATGACAGACTCCAGTTAAAACTGATTTAAAAAATTTTCAGGACCCTGATGTGACTCAGGTCAAAGAGGTCGTACAACGCAGGGAAGAATTCCCCTCATCCCTCACAGCAAGAAGGATTGATTCGTCCTACATGATGAGGTTTTCTATCACAAGGATAGAATTTGACTTCGATGCCTGCAAAAATAGTTATTTTTGTTTAGGGATCAAACTGGGGGAGTGTTTCTCATTCCAGCCCTTCACATGTTCATAATTGCTATTGATGGCTGAGAATGCACCAGGATGTTCGTCACTAGCCCTGTGAAATGAAAGTTCCCATTGGACATGTCCCATCTGAATGATGTCCCTGTGAAATATCGAAGATTGATTCTGCAATTTCCTGACTTTCACTAGAGTGGACATGGATACCGGAAGGAATATATCTCTTTATTTTCTGTTGGACCATTGTAAATAACATTTCATTTATTATCTTGGATTGTGGCTTTAAAACTACCAGTGCTGCAGGATGTGAAATATACAAAGTTGCGATTCCCAGGAACAGAGTGCCAGATTGGACAGTATGTAGCTGGAAAGGAGAACTGCCTAGCAACAATGTTTTAATTGGCTCCTGATCAGGTGATCAAGGTTTTGTATGAAAGCACAGTGAGCAGAGAGAATAGCTCCTAGCCTGCAAAGAGGACACGCCTGAAACCTCTCTCTCCTATTTGAAAGATTTCAGTAATTCTGCCATAACAGATAGCTGGCTTTTCTTAATATCCCTGTGACCTGATTGCTTTGAAAACCCCAAGCCAGATGGAAAGGAGGAAAATCACCAGTAGAGACAATGAAAAGCAAGTTTTCAACCAGTGAACGATAGTCAGAAAGTGATGGAAGATCATCTCGTGTCATTAACAATGAACTGCAAGGAATTTCTGAAGACATCATTCAAAATCAATCCATCTAATCCCATACTCCAGATTGGTGCCATTGAACTGTTTTTACCTCACCCTTAAAGCCCATGTTTTGTATGTCTTGTATGTGTACGTGTGTGTGTGTGTGTGTATAGGGGATAAGAAGGGGTCGAGTTTAAGTTATGGAGTTAAAAGCAGTTCATTTTTCTTCCTATTGCCACTGGTTACATATAATTTGTTTAATAAACAGTTGGTAATTTTACAAACTTGCTGCTCGTATTCTGTTAATCTAAATTAAATTACAGTTCAGTAAAATTGGGGCAATTTGGTGGTCTAATCAAACATCTCACCTTTGTCTCAGCTCAGGGACCAGTGGGGCTTGCTATTACAGTGAACTATCCCCAGTGAGTCGTGACAATACCAGGTTGATCTTTTCTATTGAACTGTACTCAGTGAGTCATTCCAATTCCCATTTGGTGTTGTGATTTTTCTCTTTTATTCTAAGTGCAGCATCCCATTAATTACCATTCCATCTCATTCAGGGATAGTGGAGGAATGTTACCGTCCAATGTAACATTCACATAATATGATGTTTTTACATCAGACACAGAAGCATTTGCAATCAGGTTGGAGATAACTCTCATTTCTCCTGTTCTCAAACACTTTGTCTTGAGAGATACAAATGGGAATAAGCCAAACCTTTAAAAGGCAAAGTCTTTAGTTCAAATTGTCACGATGCTGTCAGTGGAAAGGGGTAACTTCTCTGATTGTTTGCAAATGGTGGAAAAAACAGTCATAAATGCACAGAATTGTGTCAACTTTACGTAACTTCATTTTCAGATCAAAGATGAATCAAACACATTTTGAGCCTCGCTTTTCCAATTAATTTGCTTTTCTATTCAGCTTTGATTTTGTTTTTATTTTGCTCTTTCTTCAGACACCTTTTCAAATGGTAATGAAACTAAAGAAAAATAAAACTAAAAAAGTTAGCATTCACAGAAAAGGAGAAGCTTCAACCTTCTTAGATCTGTTATGATCCTACACACCAGAAACCCAAGTTGTTGGCAAGATCCAGTTAGAGAGAAATAATGTTTTGTTTAAAGTGGACAAGGTTTGATATTCAAGACAGTTGTCAGAGAATAAATCCATAAGATTCCATGGGTTTTGAACACACAAAAATACACTTTCAGAACAACCTATTTTGTACTTTAACAGTCAGAGTTAATATGAGGTACATGTGAATTAACAGGCAAATGGTGGTCGAACACACCACCCTACATAATAAATGGAAAATGTGACCAAAACAGAGTCCACCAATTTCTCAATATGCATCCAGATGTCAGTAAACACTCTTAAGTCAACCAATCTCATTGAAATTCTGTCTCTCTCACTGCTGTCTTTGTCTTCAAAGATCTCATTATGGAATTCTCTCCACAAGTCACTCCAACTCGGACAGCATCAATGGCAACCTCTCATGGTTTCAATATCATCTGCCAAGATTCTTTTCCCTTGGATTCCAGAGTCCTCACTCAAGCACCAACTCATAAGCACTACAGCTCTTTGGCTGTGATGAGAGAACACTACTGCTCCAAGGCCAGCAGCAAAGAGTCACCAACCTTCTACTGTCTTCTTGGATATTCAGGGCTTCTCCTGAGCACTCTTCATTAATGTCTCCTAACTTCAGCCCTTTTCCTATTTGGTGTCTCTTTCTCTGCTCTTCTCTTTCTATCTTAACTGGGACCTCTCCCTCTCCCCTGCCAGGGCACTTGTCATCAATGGTCTCCACTCCCATTCACATGACATGGGTTTTCGCACCTTATTCCTTTATGCACAGGTGCACTGGGCCGGTCCTTGGCCCAAAGAACTCAAAATGCCAAACTGCGCATGTGCAGCGCACTCCCAGCCTGCACATGTGCGGACACTCTGATGCCTGTTGGGACTTGGAGTTCCTGGCCCCAGCTCCCAACTCCAAGGTAAGTCTGACTTTCATAACAGACCCAAAAGAGATAAAGAGGGTGGAGCTTCCCACAGTTTCTGAGATAGGATCATAAACTCAAGACTGAAGCTTTTCTTCAGGGAATCAAACCTTCCAGTACTGTTTACAATTGTACAAATACATTGTAATTCATAGTTAAAAGATTTATTTTCACTCAGTAGTTAAAATGTTTCACTTTTCACAGCACAGAAGCTGGCAGCATTTTAGATTAAATACCAATCATACACTTCTCTTGTAGCTGACGTATGGAAAAGATCATGTCCACTGTAGATCTGCCAGCACAGAAACCACACTGTGCTTCTGGACACATTCAGTCTGCAAGTTTCTGAAGTCTTTTAAGCATGATCCCAGTGACACTGGGAAGTGAGATGTCCCCGTAGTTGTTTCAATCTCCTCTGTCACCTTTGTTTTTGTTTATTGTGATGATTGTTGTGTCACGCATCTCCTGTGGAACAGATCCCACCTCCTAACAGAGAAGGGCACGAGGTTGTGGCAGTAGATGGGACTTTCCAGGTTTGAGCAGCACAGCTGGAAATCCATCCTGGCCGGGTGCCTTTCTGCACGCTAAGCAATCAATGGACTTTGAGCTGAAATGATGAGGGTTCCTCATCAAACTCAGCCATGGCAGAAAGCTGCAGGAGAGCATGAAACAAGACTGGGAGATGTCCGTCCCATAGGAGTACAGCAGTGTGACATCTGTTTACTTCTGTCAGAGAGTACTTCACCATCTGCAAACTTCAGGGGGGCAACACTGGTGATGGTCGGACCAAGCGCCCTCTTAATCCCATCATACATTGCATGGAGACTTCTGTTATCATCGACAGTTTTGATTGCCTGAAGTTGGCTGATCTAATATTTATTTGCTCACCATCTTCCTGTCTTCTTCAGAATATTAAACTCCAGCCAGTTATAGGGATCGTTAACAATAGCAGAAATAAATCAAATGTTGTCAGACTATCAGTCCTGGATGTGATTAACAGCAGCAATAACAGCAGAATACAACCCCTGCAGTCACTTATAAATTTGCTGCTGTCTCAGCAGATATCATTACTGAGTGAATCCCTTCCCACACACTGAGTAGGTGATTGGTCTCTTCCAGTGTGAACTTGTTGGTGTGCACTGAACATGGATAACTTCCTGCACCTCTTTCCACTGGAAATGCAGCTGAATGGCTTCTCCTCAGTGTGACCTCGCTGGTGTCTCAGCAGGTTGGATGACTGGTTGAATCCCTTCCCACAGTCAGAGCAGGTGAATGGTCTCTCCTCAGTGTGAACTCGCTGGTGTGCCCTGAGATTAGATTGAGATTTGAGTCTCTTTCCACAGGAATTGCAACTGAATGGTCTCTCCTCAGAGTGGATTCTCTGGTGTAACTTGAGGCTGGCTGACTGAGTGAATCCCTTCCCACACACACAGCAGGTAAACGGCCTCTCACCAGTGTGAACTCGCTGGTGTGCAATGAGGGTGGAAGAATGCTTGAAACTCTTTCCACAGGAAGTGCAGCTGAATGGCCTCTCCTCGGTGTGAATTCGCTGGTGTGATATGAGGCAGGTTGTCTGAGCGAATCCCTTCCCACATACAGGGCAGATGAATGGTCTCTCCTCAGTGTGAATTTGCTGGTGTGTCAGCAGGTGGGATGAGCGAGTGAATCCTTTCCCGCACTTGGAGCAGGTGAACGGCCTCTCTCCAGTGTGAATTCGTTGATGTGTCAGCAGGTTGAATGACTGAGTAAATCCCTTCCCACAAACGGAGCAGGTGAATGGTCTCTCCTCAGTGTGAATTCGCTGGTGGGTCAGCAGGTTGAATGACTGAGTGAATCCCTTCCCGCACACGGAACAGGTGAAGGGTCTCTCTTCATTGTGAACTCGCTGGTGTCTCAGCAGATTAGATGATTGGTTGAATCCCTTCCTACACACAGGACAGGTGAATGGCTTCTCCCCAGTGTGAATCCGTTGATGAGTTTCCAGCTGGGATGGCGATCTGAATGCCTTCCCACAGCCCCTGCATTTCCAAGGTTTCTCCATAGTTTGGGTGTTCTTGTGTCCCTCCAGTTTGGATGATCAGTTGAAACCTCATCCACAGACAGAACATGTGTACAGTTTCTCCCAGCTGTGAATGGCCTGTTGTTTTTTCAGGCTGTTAAAGCTATTTCCACAGTCAGTGCACTGGAACAATCTCACTCCAATATATGTGTGTCTTGGTGCTTTTCCAGTCACACTGATGTTTGAAATGTTCTCCCACAGAACAAACAAACATTTCTCCTTCCACATTCAAAGGATGATGATTTTTAGACCCTGATGAATTGAGTGACTCTGTTAGATGTTGATGTGATGTTTGGTTCAGTTTTCCTGTCTGTAAGTCCTCCCCTTCTGATTACCCTGTAAAATGTATTTACAGAAGTTATCATTGTCGGCACAGCGTAGAAATTCAGAACAGACTATTCTAATTTCTATGGAACATTTCTTCTTTTCCATTTGCCCCAAAGCTGTCAATCCCCTTCCCACAAACGCTCCCCTTCAACATGCCGAGATCCAAACCCATCACATCGCTTCCACCCTCCACTCCCAGTTTTCACCCTCTTTCTACTCCTGCCCGAGTTTAGTTCCTCAGCCCCTGTGTGCAGAGTGCGACTAAAATTAATGAATCAACCATTTTCTCTCCTGATCACTGGGACCCTGAAGTCCCGCCCAATCCGTTACGTCGCCAAGATGGCGGCTATTGACTTCTGGGAAAAGCCCTGAAGCTGCAAACACGGGACCTGCAGGTTCTAATTCGGAGTTTGCGACCTTCACCGGGTTTTAATGAACCCTCTCCGCCCTCCCGCCGGTTCCTCGCCGCTGCCTCTGCCTAGCTGCCGAGTGACAATCCCCAGCGTTCGCTGCAATAAATGGAGAAATTGTTGGAAATACCGAGCAGTTCCGGCAGCATCTATACACAGAGAGAGAGAGAGTTAATGTTTCAGGTCTCTGACCTTCCGTAAGTCTGTAATAAACCCCCTCCCTCCAAGCCGCTTTCATTCAGCCCCAGGAGCGGCACTCGCTTCACTGAGGCTGCGCACGACCCCGCTCAGCCGGAACCGTAATGCGCATGCTCAGGGCAGTCAGGCGGGCTGTGGGTGGGGGCTTCTGGCGCTTGCGCGCTGCGGCCCTTCTGGTGGAGATGAGCCACATCCACATATGTGGTGTATTGTGGGTAGGACCGTCCGCCATTGATTGAATCAGCAGAAGAATATTAATCTGTCAGAATCATTGAAAAATAGCATTGGAGAAAACAGTGAACATTATCTACTCCCACTCTCCATCAGTCTCTCCAAATGAATATGTTACTACAAATAATTAATTTGATAATTATAAAAGGTGTTTTCCTTCATGTTTATCTAATTGTGTTCCTGCTAATTCATGGCCAGTTTATTTCTTCCTCCCAGCCCCTGAACGTGGAATATTGGTGAGTGGTGAACAATTGTCCTGGGAACCAACAGGAAATGGAATTCAGAGGCTGGAGGATCAATGGAGAAGCAGCTTCTGCGTAAAATTACAGGGCTTGACGGCTGGAACCTGAGTTTACGAGTTAAATGGGTCTGTATGAATACCGATAAACAAATTATCTTTTAAAAATTTATTCCAGATTTCTTTCATTAAAAAACAGCTTAACTGTTGTTGGTATTTTGTTTTTCTGGTGTCAGATTCTTCATCAATAGTTGGATCTGATGTTTAAAGATAATTCCTTTAAAGGTGATTCACCTTTCCATATTGCTGTTAATTAAAGATACGGGGATTCATTTGTCCCTCATTATGCATCCATATGTGATTTTAGAGGGATAATTTCTCACCTTTCTACATGTTTAGTCGTTACATAAGCATCCTTTCCATAATTAGTGATCCATATTCCGTATTGGGGGAGATGCATGGTGTCTTCAGCCTTTAAACTTCTTGTCCGTTTGTTTAATTCTCTCCATGACCTCACCCCTCCCTATCTCTGTGACGTCCTGGAGACTCCAACTCTCTTAATAAGGAACAACTAGTTCCAGTGTAAGAAGGATTGGTGAATAGTCAGCTCAGGTTTAAGTTAACATTGAAAAGAGCATGAGTGGATATGAGACATTATTACAGACATGATCTGGAATCCACTGCCTGAAATGATGGCGGAAATAAATTCAATAGTAACTTTCATAAAGTGATAAATTCTTGAATTGGAAAAAATTGCACATCAGCAGACAAAAGGCAGTAAAGTGGAGCCAGAATGAGCATGATGTGCTGGATGCCCTCTGTCTGAATTGTATCACTTTCTGAACTCATTGTTTCTCTAGTTCTGGTTTTTTACTCATAAAAAACCTACTCACTGATTCTCAGTTTCAGTTCCACCAGGGCCACAGTGCTCCAGCTCTCATTACAGCCCTTGGTAAAAACATGGACAAAAGAGTTGAATTCCAGACGTGAGGTGAGGGTGACTGCCTCTAACATTATAGCAGCATTTGACCAAGCGAGGCATCAAGAACCACAGTAAAATTGAACTCAATTGGAATCAGTGTGGAAAACTCTGCTTGGAAATATATATAGCACAAAGACAGATGATTATGTTTGTTGGAGGCCAATCATCTCAGTCTCAGAACACTTCTGCAGGAGTTCCTCAGGATGGTGTCCTAAGTCCAACCATCTTCAGCTGCTTCATCATAACCTTTCTCTTGTCAGAGTTCATTCCTTCACTGTCACTGCATGTACACCACATAGACTGCAGCAGTTCCAGAACTGGATCACGATTACCTTCCAAGGGCAATTAGAAATGGGCAACAAATATTGTCCTTGCCAGTGATGTCCACATCCCATGAACAAATTATAAAAATGAATTAAACTAGAATTGTCTGTTCTGAATTTCTATCCTGTACTGGCTTTTGTAAACACCTTTTAGAGGATATTTGAAAAGTAGGATTTCCCCACTAAGGCTGGAAATTCAACACAGTCAAAGTAGGGTGAGGCCATACACCAGCTCTGTGTTTGGGAAGGGATTCCCTAATTCATCATCCCTGCTGATGCACCAACGCATTCACACAAGGGAGAGTCCACTTGTCTGTTCCCCATATCAGGAGGGATTTAATTGACTATCCAGACTTTTGAAACACCTGTGCATTTACTCTGGGGAAAGTCTGTTCACCTACTTTGTCTGTGGGAAGAGATTTAATTGGCCATCCAAACTACTGACACACTAGCGAGTTCACATTGGGGAGAAGCCATTCGCCTGCTCTATGTGAAGGAAAGGGATTCAGTAATTCATATGACCTGCTGACACACCAGTGAATTCACACTGGGGAAAGGCCATTCACCTGCACTGCATGTGGAAAGGGACTCATTTGGTCATCCCACCTTCTGACACTTCAGCTTGTTAACACTGATAAAAGACCTTTTAAATATACTGACTGCGAGAAGACCTTTAAAACTAAAAAGGATCTCTACACACACCAGCGTGTTCACACAGTGGAGAGGCCGTTCACCTGCTCCTTGTGTGGGGAGGGATTCACTCAGTTAGGCTCCTGGCTGACACACCAGCGAGTTCACAAGTGGCTGTAGGGGTTGGATTCTGCATGCTTTGCTGCTGTTAATCATGATCAGGATTGAATTATTTTATTCTGACAGTTGGCTTTGTTTCTGCTGATGTTAATGAACCATATAAACGGGCCGCTCTTTAATATTGCAGATTGTTGTACATTTTTGTCTTTCCCATCTGAGTGTTTAGCCTCATCTGATTGGAACTCAGAAAGGACAATATGGGGGAGGATCATATGGCAGGAACAGAACTTCAGCCTGGACACAGTTCTTCAGGGTCACACTGAGAGGGACAAACGGCACTTCGATCTTTCTTATCTCGCTTCACTGACAGCAAAACCCAAAGGTGGGTGAATCCTGAGGTGTGTAAGAAATGTGTCCCAGACCTTTCTGTGCAGTATGTACAGTCTAAAGATGACAAAGGTCAGGCTGTGAGGAGTCCAAGGCCACATAGAAAAATGGATGGAAAAATACAAATTCCCTGTAAATCTAACCCTCTTTTTTTATATAACCATCGTGTTTCAAATCTCCGATGCACCGAGTAGAAGGCTGTTTTACAACTGTGGTTGTACAACCTGAATCAGGCAATCTGGAAACATGCCATTAAATCAGAGATTGATGTAAAACAGTGTCCTGTTCCTGACAGAAACTAAAGCGACAAGATTAAGTCACCAGTTTAAAAGTGACTGTGGTGATTATTCTGTGAAATTTTTAATGTGCTGTCCTGAGTCCACTACTTTAAGCCAATATTACCAACAACTTGTATTGCCATAGCAACTTTAAGTTAAATGTAGTTAAAAATAAGTAGTTTAAAGTCTGTATCAAAATAACACATGGAGAAGTTCACAGGTTCTGTTTAGCTGTT
The DNA here is from genome assembly GCF_017639515.1 of Carcharodon carcharias. Classification (NCBI taxonomy): domain Eukaryota; kingdom Metazoa; phylum Chordata; class Chondrichthyes; order Lamniformes; family Lamnidae; genus Carcharodon; species Carcharodon carcharias. The sequence goes on from NC_054493.1 coordinate 16,992,644, forward strand.
GGGACAATTACAAAATAGTCATTTACCTCTAAATAGAGAGGGACTTGCAGCAATTTCGAGAAATGTCTTATTTTAATGATGTTTACATGTTGGATACAAGGATTTTGTTGCAATTTTCTTCAGCATTAGCTGAATTTGATAATCAATTAATTAATAAATATATCACTTAATCACTTCCCGTGTCATTATTCAGTCTACTATTGAATTAAAGATTTAATGAACTGTGCTACAAAGTTTTGTTTCTTGGGAATTCTTATCTGCGATTTACTGTAATTCTGCTCCCAAATTTTTAAATTAGAGTTCCAACCAGGTCCACCCTTTTATCAGTCTGAGTAGCTACTCTTAACATCTTCTGTTTTCTGTTTTGTAACCAACTTGCTATCCACAACATTAAGTACAAAGTATTTTTCCTTAGTTCTGATAAACAGTCATTCAGACTTGAAACATTAACTGTATTCCTCCCGCAGATGCTGTCAGACCTGCTGAGTTTTTCCACGTACTTTTGTTTTTGTTTTGGATTTCCAGCATTCGCAGTTCTTTGCTTTTATTAAGTACAATCTACAAGATGGCCAAAATCAGGCCATGTGGAGTGAAGGGCCAGGGAGCAGAATGGATGGAAAGATGGCAACAAAACCGAAATCAGAGGGCTAGATTTACAGGGAGTTTGTAGCCATCTTTCCATCTATGGTGCTCTGTGGCCTGACCTTCAACCAGACCATCAATATAAGGGGAATTAGCATCATCTCTACTACCAGGAGGAAAGTAGAATCTGTAATTTATCCCGGAATGTTAACTGTATTTTTCACTATCTCCCGGGGGAGGGAGGGGGTGGTTGGGGGGCGGGGAGGATGGTGCTGATCACCCAGAGTGACAGCTCATTGTTAACGCTTTGTTATTGATTCTGTCCCAAATGTTGTTCACTGTAGATTTAAAGTTCAGAGAAAGGGATGGAACTGGATGGCCAAAACTGCTTGCAGTCCCTGCAGGGTAATGCTTAGTTGAATTTCTAGAATATTGTGGCCCATACCCCAATATCCGTCAGGTTGGTTGGTGTCAGGCAAAATGTTATCCGCCTGATCAGATAGGTAGTGTCCCACTGTATGTCTGTGAGTGTGTGCATGTGAGTGTTGTGTAAAACCTGATATCAATACAACCAGTCTCCATTTATTTTGTAATAACATGAAGTGTCTGCTGCTTTCCAGACCCCTTCCTTTCTCCTCAATATTATCCTCAGATAGTTCACAAATTCCTGTGTATGTCATCCTCCAACATGTCTATGGTCTCCATCGAGAGTTCCATCTGTCTTATCAACAGATAACAATGAGATTGGTGCTATCACAGGATTAGTTCTGACATACTGTCAGTCTGATTTTAAGGCTTTATGGATTAATACATTGATCCAGATCTTCCCATTTAACACTAATCCATATTCACATTTGAGTTCCAGTTTTTTTTTAACATGACTCTCTAATGTAGTAAATATTTAACCCCTTACAACCCGATTCAGCACACTCCCTCCACACATACTACATAAGATTTTCTTTGACGTAGTTATTTCTTCATAGTCTGTGTTCAGAATGATGACAGTATTAAGCTTCTCTCTAACCTTTTTTTTTGCAAAAATATACTTTATTCATAAAATATCTTCAACCATGTTCCAAACCATTTCAAAATCGCCATTACAAGGGTACAATCAGGTTCAACTTTTATAACATGTATCACAAGGTGTATCAGTACAAACAATTAATATTACTATCATTGGCAGACATTCATTTTAAGCTGTACAGCCTGAGGGGCTCTACACAGTTCCCAGTCCCTCAGTGCACTATGGCAGAAGGTCTTAGGCAGCGACCCTTCCCCATTGTGCCTTTGTGGCGGCTGTCCCAAGCTTAACTGTGTCCCTCAGCACGTAGTCCTGGACTTTGGAATGTGCCAGTCTGTGACACTCGGTCGGGGACAACTCTTTGCGCTGGAAAACCAAAAAGTTTCGGGCAGACCAAAGAGCATCTTTCACCAAGTCTGCAGTTGATGTTTGTCTCAGTGTGTGTCCCTGGGAACAGCCCGTAGAGCACAGAGTCCTGTGTCACAGAACTGCTCGGGATGAACCTCTGCATCTCTCTCCAGACCTTCTTTGCAAAGGCACAATCTACAAGGAGGTGAATGTGAACAACGGTCTCTTCCCCACCACAGCCACCTCGAGGGCAAAGTGTCGAGGGGGTGAGACTCTTTTTTTTGCAAAAATATACTTTATTCATAAATCTTCAACAACATTTCAAACCATTTCAAAATCACCATCACAAAAATACAATCAGGTTCAACTTTTACAACATGAATCGCAAGTTGTATCAGTACAAACAAAGGATACTACAATCATTGGCAGACATTCATTTTGAGCTGTACAGCCTGAGGGGCTCTTTACAGTTCCCAGCCCCTCGGTGCACTGTGGCGGAAAGGTCTTAGGCAGCGACCCTTCCCCATTGCGCCTTTGCGGCGGCTGCCCCAAACTTTAGTGCGTCCCTCAGTACATAGTCCTGGACTTTGGAATGTGCCAGTCCGCAACACTCGGTCGGGGACAACTCTTTGCGCTGGAAGACTAACAAGTTACGGGCAGACCAAAGAGCATCTTTTACTGAGTTAATGATCCTCCAGCTGCAGTTGATGTTTGTCTCGGTGTGTGTCCCTGGGAACAGCCTGTAGAGCACAGAGTCTTGTGTCACAGAACTGCTCGGGACGAACCTCTACGGAAACCACTGCATCTCTCTCCAGACCTTCTTTCCAAAGGCACAATCTACAAGGAGATGAACAACGGTCTCGTCCCCACCACAGCCACCTCGAGGGGAACGTGCCGAGGGGGTGAGACTCCTGGCGTGTAGGAAGGATCTGACAGGGAGGGCTTTTCTCACCACCAGCCAAGCTACATCTTGGTGCTTGTTGGAAAGTTCTGGTGATGAGGCATTCTGCCAAATGACTTTGTCAGTCTGCTCAGGGAACCATCCCACAGGATCCACCCTCTCCTTTTCCCTCAGGGCCTTTAAGACCACGTAAGACATTACGTGCCGACCACTGCCTGAGGGACTTGTGGTCAAAGGTGTTTCTCTGCATAAATTTTCCCTCGAGGGACAGGTGGTACGGCACGGTCCAACTACTTGGAGTGTTCCGCAGCAGCATGGCCAGACCCATCCTTCGCAACACCGGGGACAGGTAGAACCTCAGCATGTAGTGACACTTGGTGTTTGCATACTGAGGGTCTAAGCACCGCTTGATGCAGCCGCACACAAAGGTGGCCATGAGTATGAGGGCGATGTTGCGCACGTTTTTTCCCCCTTTATCTAGAGGCTTGTACATCGTGTCCCTGCGGACACGATCCATTTTCAACCTCCAGATAAAGCGGAAGATGGCTCGGGTGATCATCACCACACAGGAGTGTGAAATGGGCCAGACCAGCGCCATGTACAGCAACAGCGAGAGTGCCTCACACCTGATGACCAGGTTCTTACCCACAATGGAGAGGGAGCGTCGCTCCCACATGCCCAGTTTCCTTTTCACCATAGACACTCGCTCCTTCCAGTTTCTAACGTGTGCCCTGGTCCCTCCGAACCATATCCCCAGCACCTTCAGGCCATCAGCCCTGACAGTGAAGGGGACAAAGGATCGGTCAGCCCATTTCCCAAAGAACATGGCCTCTCTCTTCCCATGATTTACCTTGGCTCCCGAGGCCAGTTCGAACTGGTCACAGATGTGGATAAGTCTGTGCACCAACAGCGGATCTGAGCAGAAAACGGTGACATCATCCATGTACAGGGAGACTTTGATCTGAGTGCCTCCACTACCTGGGATCGTCACTCCTCTTATGCCCGGATCCTTCCTGATGGACTCAGCAAAGGGTTCTATGCAATACACAAACAGGACAGGGGAGAGAGGGCAGCCCTGCCTGACTCCAGATTTAATAGGAAAGCTATCTGATTCCCACCCATTGATTGAGACTGCACTACTGATGTTAGTGTAGAGCAGTTGGATCCAATTGCGAATTCCCTCCCCAAACCCCATTTTGGAGAGCACATCCACCATGTAGGTGTGTGATATTCTGTCAAAGGCCTTCTCCTGATCCAGGCTGATGAGGCAGGTGTCCACACCCCTGTCCTGCACATAGGAAAACATATCCCTGAGCAGTACGAGGCTGTCAGAGATCTTCCTGCCCGGCACAGTGCAGGTCTAGTCAGGGTAGATCACCAATTCCAGAGCGGATTTGACCCGATTGGCGATGACCTTGGACAGAATCTTATAGTCCACATTCAACAGTGAAATGGGTCGCCAATTTCTAATTTCCTCCCTTTCCCCCTTGTGCTTGTAGATGAGGGTGATAATGCCTTTCCTCATGGATTCTGACATACTGCCGGCCAGGAGCATACTCTCGTACACTTCTAGCAGGTCCGGGCCAAACCAGTCCTACAGAGCCAAATACAACTCCGCCGGCAAGCCGTCGTTTCCTGGTTTTACTCTTCTCGAAGGACACAAGGGCCTCAGTCAGTTCATCAGGAGTTAACGCTTTGTCCAGGCTTTCCCGTGTACTGTCGTCTAAGACCTCCGTGATAGACGACAGGAAGGACTGGGAGGCCGTGCTGTCTGTGGGCTTCACGTCATATAATCCGGCATAAAAGGATTTGCTGATCCTCAAAATGTCGGACTGTGATGACTTTACTGAGCCATCTTCTTCCTTCAGGCTGCTGATCATAGAGCTCTCTCTGTGTACCTTTTGGAAGAAGAAACGTGAGCATATCTCGTCCTGCTCCACGGAACGGACTCTGGAACGGAAGATGATCTTGGAGGCCTCCAAGGCAAAGAGCGAGGCTTGCTGGCTCTTCACCTCTTGGAGTTCCTCCTTGACATCGACACCCATCGACCACACCTGGAGCAGATTCTGCATGTTTTTCTGGAGTCGGGACATTTCCTTCTGTTCCTTTCTAGCTTTCTGGGTGCCTTTGAGGATGAAAAACCTCTTGATGTTTCTCTTGATTGCTTCCCTCCAGTGTGTCAATGACTCAAAGTGGGGTTTCATGGTTCTCCAACCTTTGTAATCCCTCTTGAGCTCCTCAATGTTCTCTGGGGTCAGCAGTTTCACGTTTAGCTTCCATGCCCCCCTGCCAACCCTCTGGTCTTCCTCGAAGTGACAGTCAGCCAGTAGGAGACAGTGGTCAGAGAAGAACACCGGCTTTACGTCGGTGGATCTGACTGTGAATGCATGGGACACAAACAGGAAATCTAACCTGGAACGGACGGACCCGTCAGGCCGCGACCAGGTGTATCTTTGCTGCGCTCCATCTGCAGGGTTGCTGAAGACGTCGTGCAGCTTGGCATCCTTTACTGTTTCCATCAGGGATCTGGACGTTGCGTCCAATCTGATGTCGGCCCTGCCGGATCATCCAGCCGCATCGATGATGCAGTTGAAGTCACCGCCCAGAATGACTGGCCTGGATGTTGCCAGCAGCAGTGGGAGCTACTGAAAAACCTCCAGCTGCTCAGCCCCTTGAGACGGGGCGTAGATGTTAATTAACTGGAGTGGAGCATTCTTGTACATTACATCTGCTACGAGCAGTAAGTAAGGTTTGGTAAGCGACTAACTGCTTTAAAATGGGTGTAAATATTGTATCCATAAATGTGCGTAGCATTAAATCTACTACACGATGTGTTGCGACCTTGGATTACCTTGCCAAGGTCAAAGCTGACCTGTTGTTTCTGCAGGAGTGTGCGATACCGCACCTCAGCTCCTACAGGCAATGGTCACGAGAGTGGTCCCACGGGCCATCAATCTGGTCGGGAGGAAACAACTCTCGTTCCTCCGGCCTGGGTATTCTGCTGCGGGGAGCCAACTTCACCGTCTCCCAGGTTAAGGAGGTGGTGGGCGGGCGCCTCCTCGTAGCAGACGTAATGTACAAGAATGCTCCACTCCGGTTAATTAACATCTACGCCCCGTCACAAGGGGCTGAGCGGGTGGAGGTTTTTCAGCAGCTCCCACTGCTGCTGGCAACCTCCAGGCCGGTCATTCTGGGCGGTGACTTCAACTGCATCATCGATGCGGCTGGACGATCCGGCAGGGCCGACAGCAGATTGGACGCTACATCCAGATCCCTGATGGAAACAGTAAAGGATGCCAAGCTGCACAACGTCTTCAGCAACCCTGCAGACGGAGCGCAGCGTAGATACACCGGGTCGCGGCCTGACGGGTCCATCTGTTCCAGGATAGATTTCCTGTTTGTGTCCCGTGCATTCGCAGTCAGATCCACCTACATCAAGCCTGTATTCTTCTCTGACCACTGCCTCCTACTGGCTGACTGTCACTTCGAGGAAGACCAGAGGGTTGGCGGGGGGCATGGAAGCTAAACGTGAAACTGCTGACCCCAGAGAACATTGAGGAGCTCAAGAGGGATTACAAAGGTTGGAGAACCATGAAACCCCACTTTGAGTCACTGACACACTGGTGGGAAGCGATCAAGGGAAATATCAAGAGGTTTTTCATCCTCAAAGGCACCCAGAAAGCTAGAAAGGAACAGAAGGAAATGTCCCGACTCCAGAAAAACATGCAGTATCTGCTCCTGCTGCAGTCGATGGGGGTCGATGTCAAGGAGGAACTCCAAGATGTGAAGAGCCAGCAAGCCTTGCTCTTTGCCTTGGAGGCCTCCAAGATCATCTTCCGTTCCAGAGTCCGCTCCGTGGAGCAGGATGAGACATGCTCACGTTTCTTCTTCCAAAAGGTACACAGAGAGAGCTCTATGATCAGCAGCCTGAAGGAAGAAGATGGCTCAGTAAAGTCATCACAGTCCAACATTTTGAGGACCAACAAATCCTTTTATGCCGGATTGTATGACGTGAAGCCCACAGACAGCACGGCCTCCCAGTCCTTCCTGTCCTCTGTCATGGAGGTCTTAGATGACAGTACACGGGAGAGCCTGGACAAAGCGCTAACTCCTGACGAACTGACTAAGGCCCTTGAGTCCTTCGAGAAGAGTAAAACTCCCAGAAGCGACGGCTTGCCGGCGGAGTTGTATTCGGCTCTGTAGGACATGATCGGACCGGACCTGCTAGAAGTGTACAAGAGTATGCTCCTGGCCGGCAGTATGTCAGAATCCATGAGGAAAGGCATTATCACCCTCATCTACAAGCACAAGGGGGAAAGGGAGGAAATTAGAAATTGGCGACCCATTTCACTGTTGAATGTGGACTATAAGATTCTGTCCAAGGTCATCGCCAGTCGGGTCAAATCCGCTCTGGAATTGGTGATTCACCCTGACCAGACCTGCACTGTGCTGGGCAGGAAGATCTCTGACAGCCTCGCGCTGCTCAGGGATACGATTACCTATGTACAGGACAGGGGTGTGGATACCTGCCTCATCAGCCTGGATCAGGAGAAGGCCTTTGACAGAATATCGCACACATACATGGTGGATGTGCTCTCCAAAATGGGGTTTGGGGAGGGAATTCGCAATTGGATCCAACTGCTCTACACTAACATCAGTGGTGCGGTCTCTATCAATGGGTGCGAATCAGATAGATTTCCTATTAAATCTGGAGTCAGAGAGGGCTGCCCTCTCTCGCCTGTTCTTTTCATGTGTTGCATAGAACCCTTTGCTGAGTCCATCAGGAAGGATCCGGGCATGAGGAGTGACGATTCCAGGCAGTGGAGGCACTCAGGTCAAAGCCTCCCTGTACATGGACGATGTCGCCGTCTTCTGCTCGGATCCGCTGTCGGTGCATAGACTGATCCACATCTGCGACCAGTTCGAACTGGCCTCGGGAGCCAAGGTAAATCATGGGAAGAGCGAGGCCATGTTCTTTGGGAACTGGGCTGAACGGTCCCCTTCACTGTCAGGGCTGACGGGATATGGTTCGGGGGGACCAGGGCACGCGTTAGAAACTGGATGGAGAGAGTGTCTATGGTGAAAAGGAAACTGGGCATGTGGGAGCGACGCTCCCTCTCCATTGAATTCAGACTTATTTGTGCATTGCTTCATCATGTTCCCACATTTCACTTAAGTATGTTGAAATGTTTGCTCCTCACCCACAGGGTTTCATCTGTTTAAAGCCACAAACAGAAATGTCCAGTTTTCTCCTGGAGTTTGAGACAAATCAGTTTTCAAAATGATGCACAGTTTCAGCCAATGAGGGAGATCCAGACTCAACCCCGCCTCTCGTTCATTCCATTTGATTGGAGGACCAGCCGCTCATGCTCGAGCCTCCAGTTCCTATTGGTGAAAGACAGCTGTCAATCAACCAGGCATCTTGAGCTGGAGCATGCGAGTGCCAATGGACACCAGCACGCAGGCGTAGTGTCAGGAGGTCTGGAGCATGCGCAGTGCGATTGATGGACTGGCGGGGAGAGGCCCCTGTTTGTCCAGGAGAAGCGGAGTCAGAGCGAGGCAGTGGGTGGGAGGGTTTGGAAACACTTTGTGGATCCACAGACCCTGAGGAATAATTGTCAGCTCCTGGTTTGCAGCTGCGGGTCTTCTCCCTCCCGGGAACAGGCCCAGGTTAACGGCCGCCATCCTGGGTCAGCGAGTGGAGGATGGTTCACATCAGAGGATGGGGGAGGGGGGGCAATAAATAAGAGGTTACACTTTGGGCTCAAATCAATGAGCAATCTGATCTGTAGGAAGGAAGGAAACCCTGGGAGGTGGGCGAGGAGGATTCAGAAACACCGCTGGAGGCCCCAAATCCCCAATAAGACTCATTGATTTTATTGTCAGTCTGCAGACATGAGCTGGAGAACTGAACCCAGGCAGAGGAGAGGGAGGGAGAAAACTGGGAGTGGAGGAAAGAAATGGTGGAGATGGTGAGATGGGTTTGGATTTCAGCTCAGGGAGGAGGGAGAGTGTGTGGGATGGGGATATACAGCTTTGAGGGAACAAGAGAGGAAAATATGTTCCATCGAAAATAGAATTGTCTTTTCTGAATTTCTGTCCTGGACTGATTGTGGTGATTTTTGCAAACTCCTTTTACAGGTTAGATGAGAGTTTGCAGATGGGAAACTCGAATCAAACATCACGTCAAATCTGACAAGAGTCACTCAATTGATTTGAACCTGAGCATCATCGGCCTTCGAATGTGGAAGGATAAATGTTTGTCTCTTCAGTCTGGGGGGGAAGGTTTCAAACATTTGTGTGACTAGAAAAGTAGCAAGACACACACACCCGAGTGAGAGTGTTCCAGTGCACTGACTGTGGAAAGATCTTTAACCGGTTACACAGCCTGAAAAAGCATCACATTGTAGTGGGGAGAAACCATAAACGTGTTCTTTGTGTGGATGAGACTTCAACTGATCATCCAGCCTCGAGAAATACAAGGACACCGGCACAATGGGGAAACCATGGAAATGTGGGGACTGTGGGAAGGGATTCAAATGCCCATCCACGCTAGAAACTCATCGACGCAGTCACACAGGGGAGAGACCATTCACCTGCTCTGTGTGCAGGAAGGGATTCACAGTATTATCCAGTCTCCAGTCACACCAACTCATTCACACTCAGGAGAAGCCATTCAGCTGCACTTTCTGTGGAAAGAGCTTCAGGCAGTCAGGCACTCTCATTACACACTGGCGAGTTCACACAGGTGAAAGGCCATTCACCTGCTCTGTGTGTGGGAAGGGATTCACTAAGTTATCCAACCTGCTGACACACCAGCGAATTCACACTGGGGAGAGACCATTCACCTGCACTGTGTGTAGGGAGGGATTCACACGGTCATCCCACCTGCTGATACACCAACAAGTTCACACTGGGGAGAGACCGTTCATTTGCTCCATATGTGGAAAAGGATTTACTAATTCATCCTGCCTCCTGTCACATCAACAAACTCACACTGAGGAGAGACTGTTCAGCTGCACTTATTGTGGAAAGAGGTTCAGGAGTTCATCACACCTCATTGCACATCGACGAGTTCATACTGGGGAGAGGCCGTTCACCTGCTCCGAGTGTGGGAAGGGATTCATTAATTCATCCAACCTTTTGGCACACCAGCGAGTTCACAAGTGACTTCAGGGACCGGATTATTCTGTTAATCACATCCAGGACTGAATCATTCTGACAGTTGAGGTTTGGTTCTGCTGATGTTAATACTCCCGGTAACTGGGCTTGAGCTTAATATTTGTAACTGTAGCTAATTGTGTTCTAGGGGCTGCAATTTTTAAGAACTGCTGTCGGAGACCTTCCCTGTAGTTCAGGAACTTGCATCAGTCATTAGTTCAGAATAATATTATGAATTTTTACTTCAATCCTAAATTGATATTTGGCAAGAACTCTACAATTCAGTGACTGATTAACATCTCCAATTAGAAAGTGCTGATTAATCCTTGCTGACAATTCTTACTGACATACATATTACACACAACTCTATTATCTATCAGAAAGAAGGGGAATGGGAATTGGTGGAGAATCAAGAGTCCCCAAATATTACCCCTCCCATCTGGTACAGAAATCCCTTGAGTGGGAATGGAGACAAGTCCAATCCATGTAACAGGCTGTAGGAAATCACCATCTATTAACCGTAAGAAATCTAAAGTAAGTTGTTGAATATTGTAGAAATAACTCTCTTTCTTATGAAGAAAAACTCCATAGCAGCTTGGTGCTGACAAGCAAGGATAGGGCTGTTGTCTAAGGACATGTCTCTAGCACAGGCCCTAAAGCAAGACATTTCTAACCCTGATACAACTGGATCCCATGATCCAGATGTAAAGCAGTTGTCTGTGGTTTTTTAAATTCAATTCATTCATAGGATGGAGACATTGCTGGCTCAGCCAGCATTTATTGCTCTTGTTCAGAGGGCATGTTAAGAATCAACCACATCACTGTGGGTCAGGTGTCACATGTAGGCCAGACCACGTAAGGACGGCAGATTTCCTTCCCTAAAGGACATTAGTGAACTAGATGGGTTTTTTATGACAATGATTTCATGGGCATCAGTTTTTTTTTTAATGAATTCAAATGTCACCATCTGCCATAGTGGGATTCAAACCCAGGTCCCCAGAGCATTAATCTGGCTCTCTGGAATACCAGTCCAGTGACTGTGTAAAGATTAACACAGATTCTTGAGAGGAAAAAAAAAATCTCTTTGACCAGGAAGAAAATTCCAAACTGATCCATATTGGCTCCAGTACAACACCCACACTTTGGTTCACACCAGCAAACTGTTCAGAAAAGACCACTGCCAAAAGCTACAGAGTCCAGCACTTACTCTGCATCATCCATCTGTTTGTTGTCTGGGACCAGTAAACTGTTCTCACTCCTTCAGTTTCAAGGGTCTTTTTCTGAAAGGTCTCCAGCCATGAGTCTGTAGCATGTGGGGTGTTTATGACATTATGACAATGACTTGGGACGAGTTGTTTCAACATTCCCATAGGTCCATGAACAGATCCGTGATAACTCCACTAGCACCCACGAAGAGAAAGACCCTTGCCTGGCCAGAAATCTGGACCATTCAGGAACTTGATGCCAGGAAGGGATGACTCGGTGCATTGTCCTAATTGTAACCGCCTGGGCCACTATGCCCGTCACCGTCATGATAAGTGCAGTGTGGAGACTGACAGTAACAGTGAGTCCTGCTTTCCCCCTCCCCCTGCACAGGAAAGTCCTGATCCTGTTGATCAGTGGATGGAAAGAATGGAGGCAGCGATAGAGATTAGGTGAATTAGTAATAGAGTTTTGCTGGCTGTCACGGTGTCTCAGGTACCCCAGGCACATATCTCTAGACTCCCAGTGACTTCAGCAGGGCTCCCACAGAGTTGTTTCCCCTCTCTGACACGATAATGGGAGACGGTATTCTGTACTATTGATAATGAAGGCCATCAATAATCCACGATCTTCCCCCCCCCGACCCCATGAAAGGTGTGCCCCAAGTTTTATCAGGCTTTGCAGAAGAGTACGAACCCGTCACCTCTGATGATCCTGAGGTCCGGGCAGTTCTCGAATCTGTGCCAGGTGCATTCACATGGTTGTGGAGACTTGACCAAACCGGAAGATATTAGCAGACTGATACATCCTCCCATGAAGCAGTGTCCTTACCCTGCTGAGAGTACACCATACATTTGAAACAACGTCCAGTCATTGTTAATGCAGGGCATCGCAACGCTCAAAGATTCATAAATTCTTTCAAGGAAGAAGCTAAAAAATTTGGAACCAATTGGCATTTAAGCGAAAATGCCACCAACTTCGGTGCTGAGAGAAGTGAAACGTTATAATTACAAATAAAAGTAAATCTTTAAGTACGAATTACTTGTACGATTGTAAAAGGCATTGAAAGGTTTGCTTCATGGAAGAAACACTTTAGGTTTCAGGTTATGTTTCAGAGTTGAAACATAACCAGTGGGAAGCTCCACCTCCTTTAACTCTTGTTGGTCTAAGAAGGTTGAATCTTTTGTTTAACAGTAAAAGCTAGCTTTTTAAATTTTATTTTTCCTCAGTTTTAACACAGTTATTTGGAAAAATACTTGAAGAGAGAATCAAACAAAAGAATAAAATTTGGGCAAAGATAAAAAACAAAATTAGAAAAATAAGTTTAAAATGGTAGTTTCATTCAGCTTTGATCTGGAGAAGTTATGTAACGTTTCCATGTGCACATTTGAGAATGTTTGCTCTGTGCTTTTGCAAACATGCAGAAAAGTTAACCCTTTCCAATGACGTGATGTTTTGAACTAAAAATCTGGCTTTATCCCATTTGTTATTTTAAAGACAAAGTACTTGAGAATGGGAGTTATCTCCAAACTGATTGCAAGTGCCTAGACTTCTTTCTCTGATCCAATGACACCATATTATGAGAATATTAAATTGGATGGCAAAGTTCCTCCATGGCTCATGAATGAGATAGAATGGTAATTAATGCGATGCCCCACTGAGAATAAAAGATAGAGTAAATTATACCACCAAATGGGAATTGGAATAACCCCCTCTCCCTACCTTGGGTATAGTTCAATAGAATAGATCAATCTGGTGGCCATGTACATTCTAATGAAACTCAGAGAAGGTCTGGCCACTACCCAAGGCATCAGAACCATAAGCAAAGATCTTCAGTCAGATTCTCCTTTTGATCCTTCAATAAGATCACTTGAAAGTTCAAGAGTAGTTTGTATCAGATGGAGCATATGTGGCATGATACTAGCATACCGATGTGAGTGTGCAGGTGTGATTTGTAACATTTGAAAAAATTCTGAGGAGCCTGTGATCTCCAGCCACGGAGATCAGCATCCCCCTGATCCGGGACCCGTAAACCATTCCGAGGAGACTGTCACCTCCAGCCATGGAGATCAACATCCCCCTGATCCAGGACCAGTAAACCATTCCGAGGAGACGGCCATCTCCAGCCACGGAGATCAGCATCCCCCTGATCTGGGGCCAGTAAACCATTCCGAGGAAACTGTCACCTCCAGCCACAGAGATCAGCATCCCCCTGATCCGGGACCCGTAAACCATTTCGAGGAGAGTGCCACCTCCAGCTATGGAGACAACATCCCACTGATCCAGGACCAGTAAACCATTCCGAGGAGACTGTCACCTCCAACCATGGAGATCAGGATCTCCCTGATCTGGGACCCATAAACCATTCCGAGGAGACTGTCACCTCCAGCCATGGAGAGCAGGTTCCCCCCCTGCATCTCCCCATCCATTTGTCCACACTGGGACCAGTAAACTATTCTCACCTGTTATGGGCTGTATGTTCTTTCTGCCTATTTAACTGATATATCATATCTAAACTGTTGCTTCTTAATAAAATGCTTTAAGATCACCTAGGACTTCGACCCACTTTTTGGGTAATCTGTGACTCCCAGAGTAAAATCTTCCACTCGTCCATGAAGGTAACCGAAGGTATGAGGACTGAAATAATCTGGAGTAATGATGAGGTGTTAGTTGTGGCTCAGTGATTGTATTTTTATATATGAGTCAGGGGGTTGTGGGTTCAAATCCAGAAACATGAGCATAAAATCCAGGTTGATATTTTGATGTAGTTCTGAGGGAGGACTGCATTGTTAGAGGTCCCATCTTCCAGATGGGACATTCAACAACGGCTCCATCTGTCCTCTCAGTTGGTGTAAAAGTTCCAATAGTGTTATTCCAAAGAGCAGGGGAGTTCTCCCCTGGTGTACTGCTTCATATTTATCCCTCAACAAACATCACTGAACAGATTACTTGGTCAAAGTCACATTTCTATTAGTGGGATCTTGGTGTGCATAATTTGGCGACTGCACTTTCTCCATTACAGCAGTGATTACGCTTCAAAAGAACTCAGTTGGCTGCAAAGCACTTTGGGACATCCTGAAGTTGTGAAAGGTGCTACATAAATACAAGTCTCCATTAACAAAGGAGAAAAGGCCCAAAAAATGGAACAGTCGGTAACGGGATATCAATCAGTCTCCTCTTAGAGAAATCAAGGACTCGAACACTGTGTTTGACACAAAGCTGATTTATTTAACCTATATCCAGAATATTAAACTCCAACCTAGTTACAGAGATTATTAACATCAACTGAAACAAACTCCACTGTCAGAATGAACATGTAATAACAGCAGAACCCAACTCCTGCAGTCACTTATGAACTTGCTGGTGTCTCAGCAGGTACGATGAACAAGTGAATCCCTTCCCACAGACGGAGCAGGTGAACGGTCTCTCCCCAGTGTGAGTGTGTTGGTGTCTCTGCAGGTGAGATAACTGAGTGAATCCCTTTGCACACACGGAGCAGGTGAATGGCCTCTCCCCAGTGTGAATTCGCTGGTGATTCAGCAGGGTAGATGACTGAGTGAATCCCTTCCCACAGGCGGAGCAGGTGAATGGCCTATCTCCAGTGTGAGTGCGCTGGTGAATCTGCAGATCCAACTTGCCTTTAAAGCTCTTCCCACAGTCGGAACATTTAAAAGGTCTCGTGTCAGAGTGAACTCGCTGGTGTCTCAGCAGGTGGGCTGAAATGGTGAATCCTTTCCCACACTCAGAGCAGGCGAATGGTCTCTCCCCATTATGAGTTCTCCGGTGTTTCAGCAGGCTGGATGACTGAGTGAATCCCTTTGCACACACGGAGCAGGTGAATGGCCTCTCCCCAGTGTGAATTCGCTGGTGATTCAGCAGGGTAGATGACTGAGTGAATCCCTTCCCACAGGCGGAGCAGGTGAATGGCCTATCTCCAGTGTGAGTGCGCTGGTGAATCTGCAGATCCAACTTGCCTTTAAAGCTCTTCCCACAGTCGGAACATTTAAAAGGTCTCCTGTCAGAGTGAACTCGCCGGTGTCTCAGCAGGTGGGCTGAAATGGTGAATCCTTTCCCACACTCAGAGCAGGCGAATGGTCTCTCCCCAGTATGAGTTCTCTGGTGTTTCAGCAGGCTGGATGACTGAGTGAATCCCTTCCCACACACGGAGCAGGTGAATGGCCTCTCCTTGGTGTGAATTTGTTGGTGCATCAGCAAAACCTTTTTGCTTTTAAAACTCTTCTCACAGTCAGCACATTTGAAAGGTCTCACGTCAGAATGAATAAGATGGTGTGATGTGAGGTCAGTTACTTGACTGAATCCCTTCCCACACTCGGAGCAGGTGAATGGTTTCTCCCCAGTGTGAGTTCTCTGGTGTTTTTGTAAGCTGGATGACTGAGTGAATCCCTTCCCACATACAGAGCAGGTGAACGGTCTCTCCCCGGTGTGACTGCGTCGATGAATTTCCAGCACGGATGGGGATCTGAAGCCCTTCCCACAGTCGCCACATTTCCACGGTTTCTCCATGGTGCCAGTGTCCTCGTGTCTCTCTAGGTTGAATGATCAATGGAAGCCTCGTCCACACATAGAACACGTGCACGTTTTCTCCCCGCTGTGAATGGTGTGATTTTTTTTTCAGGCTGTGGAGCTGGTCAAAGCTCTTTCCATGGTCTGTGCACTTGGACACTCACGCGGATGTGTGTGTGTCTTGGTACTTTTCCAGTCACGCTGATGGTTGAAGTCTTTTCCGACAGACAGAACAGACAAACATTTCTCCTTCCACATTCAATGGCCAATGATATTCAGGTCCTGATGAACCGAGTGACTGTCAGATCTTGAGGATGTTTGATTTGAAAGTTCTCTCTGCAAGTCCTCCCATTCTAATATCCTGTAAAAGGAGTTTACGAAAGTCATCACTGTCAGTGCAGGATAGAAATTCAGAACAGATTATTTTAGTTTCTATGGAACATTTTTCCTCTTCCTTGTTTCCTCCAAGCATGTTGCCCAATCAAACTAAAAGAAACCAAAATCAGCAAAAAAGTCCCAACAAAAGCAAAGGGAACTTTCCCAGCTAAACCAGAATGTTGTTTCCAGTGTCTGAGACACTCTGTACCCTGAGGTGCCCACCAGTTGTGGAATGTACCAAGCGTACCAGTGGACATTGTTCCCTCTCCAGGGCCACCTGGGCACAGCCAAGACCACGGAAAATAGGTTGGTGGCCAGAGTGATTCCCCTCCACCGCCCTCCCCATGGGACTCATCCATCCTGGATCTACAAATGACTGTTTTAACCAGGTCCAGGACGTCACTCAGTACAAGCATGAGATATTGGATATTAGAGACTGTAAGATCATACTTTGTGAAACTGGCCACAAAACTCTGTTAAGATGGCTGCAACTTAACATGAAACTACGGACATTAAACTGTGGACAGCGTTCGATTCCATGGCCAATATTTAATTAAACATGGACCTGAATAAGGGAACTTCACAGGCACCTGTGAAGTTTAAACATCTCACTGTGTAAGGATGAACAGGCATGTGGGAATATGAAGTCTCTATACTGTCGGTCTCTGGGTGCCATATCAAACAAAGGAGGATATTTGAGCTCAAGGATGGGCAGAGATAAGAGTGAATGACCATTATCAACTTCTTTTGTTTCATGGTGGTCTGGACCCCAGAAGTGTTCACCCTGCAGTCTTGCGACTGGAATTAACTGTCAGTGACTTAAGTATAATACAACCTCAACAAAGCAAATCTGTGTCTGAAAGACATCTGAAGCACCAGGAAACATCTGAAACAACTGAACCATCATAGCTGAAATCTACCAATGCAGCCAAAGTACTGTACTTGTTCCAGCTTCCAAATCTACCTGAGAACCAATCTCCTGGCTGTTCATTGACAAAAGGATGCACAGTTTGATGAGAATTATTTGCTTCTAAAAGACCTTCGCTCCAACTAAATGATCAGTTCAGCCAAGAAGACAACAGGCCCATATTGATATAAAGACTGAGTTATAAATTCCATTTTTATAATTACAGCTTTAATTTCATCTGTATCTAACTTGTGTGTGTGAGATACTGTGAGTGAGAAGAGTGATTGAGATGTTGCATTTAAACATCCAGGGCAAGAGTGTGACAATAAATAACCTATTTTACTTTTAAAAATCACCAGAAAGCCTGCTGCTGGAATTTATTTTAAATTAAGAAAAATCACTCAGAAGGTAAGGAGATGACACACAAACATCCTGATTATGGACTGGAAGGGACCACCTGAATTCTGTCTGTAACAATGAGAAGATCCTCTGACTTACCCACCCGCACCCCTCCACACTGGGCAGTCAAAGATTAGAAGCCTGGGGCTGAAGTGTAACCAAAAGTTGTGTTTAATCATTGCAGTAACAATACGGGGACTGCAGCCTCTCACACTGAACATGTCCATGCTCCTTACAACGCAATTAGCATTAGGACCCGGTTGGGAGCACAAAGTCTGAAACCCCGCCCACTTTATTACATCACCAAGATGGCCGCGCATTCACTCTGCCCCCTTGAATTAAGATGGCGGCCGTTAACCTGGACTTGTTCTCGGGAAATAGTCTAAAAGCTGCAAACGCGGGAGCTGCAGGTCCGTATTCCAGATTTGAGGGCTTCACCAGGCGTTTAAAAACCCTCCCTGTCCACCCGCCGACTCCACCGCTGCCTCTGCGTTTCCGTATTCTTACCGGCTGCAGATGAGAAGAAGTATCTCTCCCCATCGCCATCCCTCGTGTTGCGCATGCTCCTGACACTGCGCCTGCGCACCGCTCTCCTGAGGCGTGGATAGGGGACAATCATTAACGCTCGGAATGCTGGGTATAGACCCAGCCTTCGAAAATCAAATAAGCGAATAGTAATTTTTCGCTGTGATGTCGAGATTGGGGCAGGTTATCGCAATAACATTCGGATCAAATCCCACTGCATTTCTGTCTCTGGCCACCGCATCTTTCCATCTGGTCTTAGACCTTCCTCTTCTTCCTGACAGTCCCATGTCCATTACTCGCCTCACCACATTTCCTCTCTGTCTCTCCACAATGGATGACCAGACCATTTCAATCTCTTCTCAGCGAATTCCTTTGATGTTTCCACAATCTTTACTGACCCCCTGATGTACTGGTTCCTGATTTTATCCTTTCTTGTCACTCCACACATCCATCTCAGTATCTTTAACTCATTAGTATCCAGGCATTGTTCGTCTCTTCTTGAGATTGCCCAAGTTTCAGCCCTGTATAACAAGGCCGGTCTCACAACTGCCCTGTAGCTTCTTCTTTTTCAATTTCAGTGACAATTTTCTATCAAATCACACTGCAATCACACTGCACTGCACTCCTTCCAATTACTCCAACCAGAGCTAATCCAGTTTCTAATGTCCATACTTCCATCTCCTGCCATCACTGACCCAGATACTTGAAGCTATTCACATTCTCCAAGCCTTTGCCCCTAATGTTACACCTTCACTCTGATTCTCTTCCCTAGACTCGAACTGACAGCCCATAGATAAAAACAAAATACTGCCGATGTTGGAAATCTGAAACAAAAATAGAAAATGCTGGAAAACTCAGCAAGTCTAGCAGCATCTGTGAAGAGAGAAACAGAGTTAATGTTTCAAGTCCGAATGACCCTTCTTCAGAGCTCTTCTGACAGACCATATATTGGGTCTTTGGTTCACTCATGTCCTTTAGGAAAGAAAATCTGCTGTCCTTACCCAGTTTGGCTTACATGTGACTCCAGTCCCACAGCAATGTGGTTGACTCTTAACTGCCCTCTGCAATGACCGAGCAAGTCAGTCAGATCAAAGGCAATTAGAGATGGGCAACAAATGCTGGTCTTGTCAGCGACTCCCACATCCCGTGAAAGAATAAAAATGAAACTAATCATCATAGCTGTGTCTTCCAGTGCATTTCTCCAGTTCTCCAGATATTGATACAAACATGTGAATTAGGGGCAGGAGTAGGCCACTTAGCCCATCGAGACTGCTCTGCCATTCAAAAAGATTTTGGCTGATCTGAATGTAACCTCACCTCCACATTCCCACCTAGAACCCCCCGCCTCCCAAGATAACCTGTCACCCCCTTGTTAATCAAGAATCTATCTAACTCTGCCTTAAACATATTCCACTGCATTTAGAGGAAGAGCATTCCAAAGATTCACTACCCTCTAAAAGAAAAAAAATTCTCCTTATCTCTGACTTAAATGAGCGACCCCTTATTTTTAAACAGTGACCCCTAGTTTTGATTCTCCCACAAGAGAAAACATCCTTCTACATCCATCCTGTCAACACCCCTCAGGATCCTGTATGTTTCAGTCAAGTCACCTCTTACTCTTTTACACTCCAGTGGATACAAGCTCACTCTGTCCAATCTTTCCTTATAAGATGACCTGTCCATTCCTCATATTAGTCCAGTAAACCTCCTTTGTACTGCTTCAATTTACATCTTTCCTTAAAAAGGAGACCAATACTACACACAGTACTCAAGATGTGGTATCCCCAGTGCCCTGTATAATTGGACAATAACCTCCTTACTTTTGTATTCAATTCCCCACACAATAAACAATAACATTCTATTAGCTTTCCTAATTGCTTGGTGTACCTGCTTATTAACCTTCACTGTTTTATATTCGGGTCGGGGTATAATGTTCACCGTTTTATTTTGGGTCTGGGGTATAATGTTCACCGTTTTATATTCGGGTCTGGGGATAATGTTCACTGTTTTATATTCGGGTCTGGGGGATAATGGTCACTGTTTTATATTCGGGTCTGGGGTATAATGTTCACTGTTTTATATTCGGGTTTGGGGGATAATGTTCAGTGTTTTATATTCTAGCTTGGGGGATAATGTTCACTGTTTTATATTCGGGTCTGGGGGATAATGTTCACTGTTTTATATTCGGGTCTGGGGGATAATGTTCACTGTTTTATATTCGGGTCTGGGGGATAATGTTCACTGTTTTATATTCGGGTCTGGGGGTAACGTTCACTGTTTTATATTTGGGCCTGGGGCGATAATATTCACTGATTTATATTCGGACCTGGGGAGATAACATTCACTGTTTTATATTCAGGTCCGGGAATAATGTTCACTGTTTTATATTCGGCTCTGGGGGATAATGTTCTTTGTTTTATATTTGGGTCTGGGGATAACATTCACTGTTTTATATTCGGGTCTGTGGGGTGGGGGATGGATGGATGGATACCTGGTTCGTATTTACACAAAAGCTTTGCAGTTAACGATTCCCTGCTGCATTCTCCAAGGCAATGCCTCTGCCAATCAGAGTCCATTTGCCAACCTCAGCACTCTCTGCTCATGCAGTATAAATTTTTGTTCCCTTTACTATTGGTTTTCTTGCAAATCTGTCCTGATGAGCAGAAAACGAAAAGCTTCAACAGCATGTCTCCTTTTTCAGCAATATTCCCTGGACAGTACTTTACGTTCCTCCGCCGATGGTTTGTAGTCAGGACTCACCATCATGTTTCTCTGTTTCTCAGATAGTCTTCCCACCAGTCTCCCACCCAATCCGACCTCTCGCCCTATCCGACCTCTCCACAATTTTATGCTTGGACTGACGAGGCCCAGGCTGGCCTGCCTGCCCTTACATCTATTGAGGCCCTTAAATGGCCAATTATGGACCATTTGAGAGCCTTTTCCTGCACAGCCTCAACTATCAGGCTGGTGGGCGGTGTTCAGAGGTGAGGGGCAAGCCTGAAAATGAACCATTTTCGGTTCTTGGGTGGGAAGGTGCAGGGGGTCACCTCCATCAGCAGCCCCCTTCTAACATTGGCTGCCCGCTCAAAAGGTCTGACTCTGTGGGGCTTCCCTCCCCAACTGGCTTCTATACCAAGACCTGCACCCTCCCCCCTCAGCTCCCCTTGGTCTGAACTTCCCCTCCCCACCCTGAGACACCACATTTACCTTGTCCCGAACTCCTGGGACTTTGACTCCAGGAACAGCATGCAGTCCCAATCTTGTCCACTGCAGCTTCATACGCTGAAGGCTCAGGAGAGCTGCTGGCCACAGATTAGTCTCTGTGGCGGGACTTTCTCCCTAGTGAGGGGCAGAAGTTCCGTCTCCAGCTAATTAACACATGTTAGAGCGTGGAATCACTGCAGGGCAGGCAGTATAGCGGGGATGTGTTCTCCAGCGACTTTTCGGTTGGAGGTAGGGAAACTGGGGAGAAGCGGAAAATGAAGTTGAACACAGATAAATGTGAGGTAGTAGATTTTGGTCAGAAGAATGAGGAGGTAATTTATTACTTGGAAGGTGTGAGTTTGGGTGGAAAAGAGGTACAAAGAGATCTCTGAGTATAATTGTATCATTCAGAGCAAGGCCATAAAATGAGCAAATTGAGCACTAGGTTTTATTTCTTGAGGAATGGAATTGGAATGTAGGGAAGTTCTGCTAAAGCTGCCTGGAACCCTGGTCAAACCACACTGAGAGTAATGAGTACAGCTCTGGTCACCATTTTATAAAACGAATAAAGAGACATTAGAGATGGAGCAGAGAAGATTTACAAGGATGATACCAGAAATACATATGAGGAAAGGATTGACAGACTGGGTCTCTTCTCTCTGAAAAAAAGCAGGCTGAAGGGTGACCTAATAGAGATGTTTTAAATTGTGAAAGATTTCGATAGAGAGGAAACAGAGAGAATGTTTTCTCTCATGGGATAGAGAATAACCGGAGGTCTTCAACAGAAGATGGTGTAAAATTATTAACACTGAACTCTGTTAAAACTCCTTTTGTGTTATAGTGAGGAAGGAAAATTGAGAAATAGGGCAGAATATAAATTAATTCCAAGGGAGAAAGATTCTGGGAAATAATGACAATCTTTAAAACACTTACTGCAGCTAAAAGCTAAAGTTCTTGAAGATTGTTTGTGTGAGTCAAAGGCAGGAATGTAGGGGCCTCTCTGAGATAAGTGGCAACAGGATGTAGCAGCCTGCAGATACGAGGAAATAGAAGCATGGTGAATACATGGAATATTATATGATTAACCAAGGCTAACATTCCTGACATGAACTGTGAATACAATAAATTTAGGTGATTAACTAAGGCTAACATTGCTGACATGAACTATACCTGATTGGTTAAGAGAAACATTCTCAGGGCATGATCACCACAGGGATGAATATTGATTAGGAAGGGGCAGAGGTTAATTGGATAAGAGGCAACATGAAAGAGATCCTCTTGAGCAAGGCCATATGGAGGAGAAGAAGCTGAGACCAGCAGCCAAGAGGAGGAGAAGCAGAGAAGAAACAGATTTGACACAGGTAGAATAACCCACATTAAACTGTAAATCACTGCCAGAGCTTGTTGCTGTAGTTTACATGAAACTTGATAAACTTGTCCTGACTTTGTCTCCATAAAGTTGTTTCACAATTGAACTTTGTTACTATTTCTGTTTCTGTTGATAAATGAGGAATTAAAACCTCCCAAAAGCACAGATTGAGTCATTGTTTATATTAAAATAGACTGTATCGGTATTTTTGTTGAAGTAGAATGTATCTCTGATTACATTACTGAAGACACTGTCTCAGATTCTTGCAGTAAGCCAATGTCACTGTTTATATTACACCAGGCCCTGTCTTAGTTATAACTGCACGAGCCCCTGAATCTGTATATGTTAAATTAGACTCCTCTGTCCGTTATTTTTACAATTCAGCATGATTATATTTAAATTAACAAGGCAATCTCTGTTTATATTACAATATACCCTTCCTCAGTTGTTAATGCATTACACCATGTCTCTATTTATAACATACTAGGATCTACCTCAGTTATTACAGCATTGTACCATATTTCTCCTTATATTACAATAGGCTATATTCAAGATATTACTGCACTAGACCCTATCTGATTATAACCAGACTCGACCATGTCTCTCTTTATATTACACATTACTCTGCCTCAGTTCACAAAACTGTTACGGTGCAGAAAGAGGCCATTTGGCCCATCGTGTCTGCACCGGCTCTCTGAGCATTGTAACTTGGTGCCACTCTCCTGCCTTTTCCCCGTAACCCTGCACATTGTTTCTATATAAAGAATCATCTATTGACCTCTTGAATGCCTCAGTTGAACCTGCCTCCACCACACTTCCAGGCAGTGCATTCCCGACTCGAACCAGTCGCTGTGTGAAAAAGTTTTTTTTCTTTTACTTAGACCATAAGACATAGGAGCAGAAATTAGGCCATTCGGCCCATCGAGTCTGCTCCGCCATTCAATCATGGCTATAAGTTTCTCAACCTCCTCTGCACTTTCTCCAATGCGATCACATCCTTCCTATAATGTGGCGCCAAGAACTGTACACAATATTCCAGCTGAGGCCGAACGAGTATCTCTTTTTGAGGGAACAGCGCCACTAATTGGAGAATATCCATATTACAGCCAGTGGCCCAGGAAGGCCATTTGTCTCCTTTTAAGGCATTATGCAAATATAAATGGAGGACAGTATATCAGCTTCCTTTGCTCCATCTAGAGGGACATTTAAGCATATTCTACAATAGATGAGAAAAACGGAGCTATTTAATGGAAAAATGTAATGAACAGATTGACGTTATAATTTTTAAAAATGAGTGTATGTGACTATGAGAGGTAGTGCTTGATGCCGGCTGGCAGCATATGAGAGTTTTGAACATATTTTCCTGATAGGGCAGAGACAATGTTGTTGGAGGCTGTTTTCTCAAGAATGAGGTTATCACATTGCTCTTTACGTCCGCTGATGCTTGCGATGTTTTCATATGTGGGTTACTCGCCTGCAAAAGTTATAGTAGTGGAGGACTGTGTTCGCGCTTTCCCTTAATTAACTATTGGAAAAATAGATTCCAGCGTATATTTTCGTCAAAGATCTTTATTATGCCTTATCCAATACAAGGAATATATAGGCCACAAAATATTCTTCCCAAATCGAGACATTTTTGCTTTCCCTCCCGCAACTATCCAGCCCCATCACAAGGGGCTGAGCGGCTGGAGGTTTTTCAGCAGCTCCCAATGCTTCTGGCAACCTCCAGGCCGGTCATTCTGGGTGGTGACTTGAACTGCATCATCGATGCGGCTGGACGATCCGGCAGGGCCGAAAGCAGATTGGACGCTACCCTTTTCCTCACTTATAACCCCACCAGCCTCCGCATTCAAAGGATCATCCTCCGCCATTTCCGCCAACTCCAGCATGATGCCACTACCAAACACATCTTCCCTTCACCCCTCCGGGACACCCTGGTCCACTCCTCCATCACCCCCTACTCCCCAACCCCATCCTATGGCACCACCCCATGCCCACGCAAAAGATGTAACACCTGCCCCTTCACTTCTTCTCTCCTCACCGTCCAAGGGCCCAAACACTCCTTTCAAGTGAAGCAACATTTCACTTGCATTTCCCCCAACTTAGTCTACTGCATTTGTTGCTCCCAATGCGGTCTCCTCTACATTGGAGAGACCAAACGTAAACTGGGCGACCGCTTTGCAGAACACCTGCGGTCTGTCCGCAAGAATGACCCAAACCTCCATGTCACTTGCCATTTCAACACTCCACCCTGCTCGCTTGCCCACATGTCTGTCCTTGGCTTGCTGCATTGTTCCAGTGAAGCCCAATGCAAACTGGAGGAACAACACCTCATCTTCCGACTAGGCACTTTACAGCCTTCCGGACTGAATATTGAATTCAACAACTTTAGGTCTTGAGCTCCCTCCCCCATCCCCACCCCCTTTCTGTTTCCCCCTTCCTTTTTTTGCCAATAATTTATATAGATTTTTCTTTTCCCACCTATTTCCATTATTTTAAAATATTTTTAACTCTTTTATGCTCTCCCCACCCCCACTAGAGCTATACCTTGAGTGCCCTACCATCCATTCTTAATTAGCACATTCGTTTAGATAATATCACCAACTTTAACACCTATGTGTTCTTTTGTTCTATTGTTGTTGACATCTTTTGATGATCTGCTTCTATCACTGCTTGTTTGTCCCTACAACCACACCAACACCCTCCACTTCTCTTTCTCTCTCTCTCTCCGCCACCACCTCCCCCCCCCCCCACCCCCCACCCACCACACACACACCTTAAACCAGCTTATATTTCAACTCTTTCTTGGACTCGAACTCAAGTTCTGTCGAAGGGTCATGAGGACTCGAAACGTCAACTCTTCTTCTCCGCCGATGCTGCCAGACCTGCTGAGTTTTTCCAGGTAATTCTGTTTTTGTTTTGGATTTCCAGCATCCGCAGTTTTTTTGTTTTTATCTTTTTTTTTTGTTTTTTTATTTATTATTTTAAACAGTATGTTGTTTACTGTCGACTTGGGAACGATGTGTTCCCTGTGTGCTTTCCTGATAATAATGGTCGTGCTGCCCCGTGAGCCTGAGCTAACATCCCCTGTCTGTGTTTCATGGTTTATATTTGCTCACAGATTTTTGACACATTCCATGTGCTGTTTCAGGAACAAGTGGCCAAGATTCAGTTACCCAGGACCCACCTGAATTAACGCTTCAGGAAGGACTGACGGTAATATTGAACTCTAGTTACAGAGCAAAATACCCTTCAGCGACTCTCTTCTGGCACATCCAGCATCCTGGAGAAGCTTCGAGATATTTACTGAAGAAATACAGCACGGGGAAGGAGAATAGTCTCCAGATTTCCCTGACCGGCTTTCTGCTGATTTGAACCAAGGCAAGAAAACAGTTCCTTTAATTATCGCCGGGGCTCGTGTGTCTGACTCTGCCGTGTATCACTGTGCACTGAGTCCCACACTGTTACAAAGACGCAGTCAGTCTGTTCAAAAAGCAGAAGGCAATCTCACCTCCTTGTACTAAATTCGATGGGTGGTCTGTATTGTGAACCGCTAATATAACCAAAACCTCATTATGCAGGCCAACTTTCCCGAATGATCACCTTCTGTGATACTAAATTTGTGTCACTCTATGAAAAATTCCTCTTTACAGTAATTTTCATGGTCTGCAAGCAGCTCTCCGAATGGGAGACTCTGGCACTGTTACCTAAACAACATGAACTATTACCCTTCACCGTCTCATCTCAAAGACTGACTCCGTTAAAGGAACAAAATACATTTTAATTCCAGTCCTACTATTATTGACTACCTCAGAGAGTAGTTGTTGTTCAGCAGCTGAGTTTCTTGAAGGGCGGTGTAGATAGATTTGCGTGCATATGGGGAGAGATTTGTGGATAGTGCCAGAAGGTAGATGTGAGAGAGATCATCCATGGTCTTATTGAATGGCGGAGCAGGTTCGAAGGACTAATTGATCTACTCCAGCTCCTATTTCTTATTCTGTTATGTTCTTCAGCTCAGCTTGCTATTGTGAATGGTTTCAAGTGGTTCAATGCTCCTCGCTCTGACGTCATGGATTGGCGAACTAAGGAACTACGATCTCATTGGATGAAGTGAGGAGCCGTGAGCTGATTTGTTGTCACATGTTAATTTTGTTAGGAACGAACCAATTGGGCGGATATGAGTCAAAATCTTGTCAAGTGAAACAATTCAGCTTTAACTCATTGCATTCAAATCCACCATGAGCTCTGCAAACATGTTGGCTGTTACCTTTTACACAATCCTCACAGCTACGGCTCTCTTAAATGATAAGTTCCACAATTTTTACCTTGTTGGAGATACTGACATACTAATCTTCCAGTTAACTTTGTTTCCGTTATATTTTCCATTACCTTGATAGCTTTGATTATAATAAAACAATCTTAAAAAATGAAAGTTCTGTATTTTTGAATTTCTGCAGGTGTCCGTGCTGCAGGTTCTCACAGGACCCAGTTACAGCGATAGAGTTTGTAAGAGACTCGGGGACCTTTAATTTCACCTATTCGACCACAGCTTTTACCTATTCCATACAACTATACCGTCATGACCGGGACCAGGCTGCCAATTTTTTGATCTTCATCCATTCTGCTGAGGATGTTTTCCGAGCAGAGGGTGCGGGGGCTCGATTTTCTGCATCTCTGGACACTTCGAAGAGTGAGGGTAATTTCACCATCCGTGACCTGTGGCTGTCTGACAGCGCGTTGTTTTACTGCGGGCTGAGAGACACAGTGACAGGAACCAGAGGGAACCCCGTACAAAAGCATTGCCGCAATGTGACAAAGTGAACGGAAATTTGGGCAGGGTGTGCTAACTTAAATAAACCAAATTATTACCAAGTCGAGAGCAGCAGGTGCAGCACTGGGGAAAGTTTCCTCTGTTCCTTTAACATGAAAACATGTTGAACATAATGGAAAAATGTGTTCAGGGAATTTATATCATTTTGTAAAATGAAGATATTGTGTCAGAAAAGCTGCCCAAAATATTTGATACTGTGTTGCAGCCGTTACAGGAGGTACACACAATGCAGCAGCAGGTATGTAACACTGCGGGATGCACATGAAAAAGAACAAAGGCTTTGTATTTGCTTAAAGACTTACCCGGTGTGATTTTAATTTTCACTTTCTGATTCTATTTTCAATTAGGCTTTTGTATTCAGTCGGGTTTGTTGCTGTGCCTCGATCACACCAACCTATCCTTACTGATTATTTACTGTTTATCGTTGTTCATCAGCTTCTAGTCATGTCTTGAAACTAACGTTTTTGTAGCTGTTTATATTATTGATTCTTAGTTTGAATATAAGTGAGTTCAACATTGGGAAGTGTTTAATCAGGTTATTATAATTGTTAAGATTTTTCTCAGCTGGTGGGCTTCGCTTTACCCTATTTTTCAAACCGAAAATTATTTGTTGCTTTGAGGCGAGTTCTTTCCGAAACAGCGGTGTCCGGATAAATCTAGTTCCAGGCCAACTGCAGGGGTTTGTATTCTGAGTGGGAGTGGCGAGTTCCCAGAGACCCTCAACTAAGCAGCTGACAATTCTTCCCCCAAACAGTTAATACATCTTACAGGCGGAATCAATATTCAATGTGAGTGATTTTAGATGCTGTTGTTGTGGATTGTGCTCGGGGTTTGTGCGCACAGGAATAGATTCACGCGTCATTGTCTGATCCGCTGTTACAAACAATCCTCAGCAGACAGCAGCTGTGAACCAGAAACCTGCGGCTGTACGAGGCTTTCACTCATTTCCCTCACTGTGAGACTCTGTGCACAGGAATAGACCGCGGCGACAGACAGCCGCAGATTCGAAATAGTCAATCGCCACGACCCTTGATTGAGGACTTGCTTGGCCATTTCAGAGTAAATCACGCACGTTGCTGTGGGTCCGGAGTCACATGTAGGCCAGACCAGGTAAGGAGAGCAGATTTCCTGAAGGGCACTAGTGAATCAGATGGGTTTTTAACTACAATCGATGGTCAATAATTTCTGTTGTTGTCTCAACGAACTGCTGATGAGTGTGCCGAGTCAAAATATAAACACCCTTTCCTGCTTAGTGTGTCATAAAACTTCACCCCTTCCGGTTTTTCTGATAACATTTTGCGACATGAGTAAAGAATGAGTTTATTGCAGCTGTTGACAACTCTATTCACTTCATCTTCCCCACCAGGGAAACCAACAGGCCGCTTTCCAAAGGAACTGATCATCATCTCTTTACCCATTGCTGCCCTTCAGCTTACTGACATTACAGACAGGTTTTTCACACAAAATGGTTTGTTTGGTTAACCTTTGGTTACCTGCCATTGAGCCCGGGCCGTGATGATAAAAGCATTGACTCCGAACCACCTGGGTCCACCATCACCGTCTCAGTGCTGCCTTGCTCATTATTCTTTTTGTCAGTTAATCCATCCTGCTGGATTGTCGCTGAAAACTGGTTCCAAGCGAAATTCGACTTGAAGACCTTCGCTCTTGCGCCTCCGAACTGCAAACTCGGGCTGTCTGCCTAGGTATTGGCGGTACCAGAATAAGTAATAAGTATCGTCGATATAGGCGCAGGTTAAAGTGAGATCTTTTCACTCCGTGTTGTTCTTAATTGATTCACGGGATGTGGGCATCGCTGGAGAGGCCAGCATTCATTGCGCATCCCTAGTTGCCCTTGAAAATATGGTGGTGAGCTGCCTTCTTGAACCGCTGCTTTGTTCTGGATGGTGTCAAGCTTCTTGAATGTTGTTGGAGCTGCACTCACCTAGGCAAGTGGAGAGTATTCCATCACACTCCTGAACTGTGGCTTTTCAATGGTGGGACGGGCTTTGGGGAGTCAGGAGGTGAGTAACTCGTCGCAGGATTCCAAGCCTCTGACCTGCTCCTGTCGCCACAGTATTTATATGGCTAGTCCAGTTCAGTTTCTCGTCATTGGTAGCCCCCAGGGCGTTGATAATGATTCAGTGATGGCAATTCCATTGAAGGTCAAGGTGCGATAGTTAGATTCTCTCTTTTTGGAGATGGTCATTGCCTGGCACTTGTGTGGCACAAATGTTACTTGCCTCTCGTCAGCCCAAACCTGGATATTTTCCAGGTCTTGCTTCATTTGGACATGGACTGCACTGGTATCTGAGGAGTGACGAATGGTGTTGAATATCAGCGACATCCACACTTCTGACCTTATGATGGAAGGAAGGTCATTGATGAGGCAGCTGAAGTTGGTTGGGCATAGGACACTATCCTGCGGAACTCCTGCAGTGATGTCCTGGAGCTGAGATGACTGACTGCTAATAACAAGAACCATTTTGCTTTGTGCTTGGTACGATTCCAACCAGCAGGGAGTTTCCCCCCTGATTCCCATTGATTCCAGTTTTTCTAGGGCTCCTTGATGCCACCCTCGGTCAAATGCTGCTTTGATGTCAAGGGCAGTTACTCTCACCTCACCTCTGAAGTTCAGCTCTTTTGTCCATGTTTGAACCAAGGCTGTAATGAGGTCAGGAGTTGAATGACCCTGGCGAACCCAAACTGGGTGTTAGTGAGCAGGCTATTGCTAAGCTTGATAGCACTGTTGATAACCCCTTCCATTACTTTATTGATGATTGAGAGTAGACTAATGGGGTGGTGATTGGCCGGGTTGGATGTGTACAGGACATAGCTGGGCAATTTTCCACATAGCCTGGTAGAGTCCAGTACTGGAACAGCTTGACAAGGGGTGCAGCAACTTTTTTAGTACTATTTCCGGAATATTGTCAGCGCCCTTGGCCTTTGCAGTATCCAGTCCCTTCAGCCTTTTCATGATATCACGTGGAGTCAATTTAATTTGCTGAAGATTGGCATCTGTGATGCTAGTGACCCCTGGAAGAGGCTGAGATGAAACAACCACTCGGCACCTCTGGCTGAAAATTGTAGCAAATGCTTCAGCTTTATTTTTTGCACTGATGTGCTGGGCTCCTCCATCTTTGAGGATAGGGATATTTGTGGAGCTTCCTCCTCCAGCAAGTTGTTTAATTGCCCAACACCTTTCACAACTGAATGTGGCAGGACTGCAGGGGTTACGTATGATCCGTTGGTTGTGGGATCCCTTTTCCCTGTCTATAACATGCTGCTTGTGTTGTTTGGCATGCACGTAAACTTGTGTTATAGCTTCACCAGGTTGACATCCATTTTTAGGTATGCCTGGTGCTGCTTCTGGCATGCCCTCCTGCATTCTTCATTGACCCAGGATTGATCTTCTCGCTTGATGGGAATGGTAGGGTGGGGATATGCCGGGCCATGAGATTGTGTTCGAGTACAATTCTGCTGCTGCTGATGGTCCACAGTGCCTCATGGATGCCCAGTCTTCAGTTGCTAGATGTATTCGAAATCTATCCCATTTAGCACGGGGGTAGTGCCACACAACACGATGGAGGGTATTCTCCATGTGAAGGAGGGGCTTCGTTCCCTCGGTGACTGAGAGGTGGTTACTCTGACTGATACTGTCATGGACAGATGCATCGCGGCAGGTAGGTAGGTGAGGATGAGGTCAAGTATGTTTATGAGTCACCACCTGCCACAGAACCAGTCTTGCAGATACATAATTTAGGACTTGGCCAGTAGTGGTGTTACCGAGCCATTCTTGGTAATGGGCATTGAAATTCCCTATCCAGAGCACATTCTGTACCTTGCCACCCTCAGCGCTTCTTCCAAGCGGTGTTCAACATGGAAGAAGGGGGTGGGGGGGGGGGGGGGGGTGTGGGGGTGGGTGGGTGGCTGTGGTGTGGTGCGAAACATCGTAACTAACAGGAGGATTCCTTGCCTATGTTCGACTTGATGCCATGAGACTTCTTGGGGTCTGGAGTCTATGTTGAGGACTCCCAGGACAAATCCCCCTCAACTATATACCACTGTGCCACCACCTCTGCTGGTTCTGCCCTGCTTGTGGGACAGCACATACCCAGGGATGGTGATGGTGGTGTCTGGGACATTATCTGTACATATGGTTCCATGAAGATGATGATGTCTGGCTGTTTCTTGACCAGTTTGTGAGACAGCTCTCCCAATTTTGGCAGTAGTCTCCAGATGTCAGTAAGGAGGACTTTGCGGGGTCTGCAAAACTGAGTTTGCCATTGTCGTTTTCGGTGCCTAGGTCGACGCCCACTGGTCAGTCCAGTTTCTTACCTTTTTTCAGGCTTTGTAAAGGTTTGATACAACTAGGCCAATTCAGAGGGCATTTGGATCTGGAGTCACATCCCTAAATTGCATTATTTACCCAGGTTTTTTTTTACAACAATCTGTGATGGTTTCATAGTTATCAATAGACTTCTAATTCCAGATTTTTATTGAATTCAAATTCCACCAACTACCGTGGCGGGACTCGAACCCAGGTACCCAGAGAATTGCTCTGGTTTTGTAGATGACTGGTCCAACGACAATGCTATCGTTTCCCCCTTCTACCCTTTTAAAAATCAGAACAAACTGAGACGTCAGATGGAAACCAATATTCTCTCCATGTATTCAGGGATTTGAAGTCTGATTCATGCATGCCTGGTTGCTTCAGTCAGTGGAGCATGAGCCTCTTAATCTCAGGATCCTGCTTTCGAGCTCCACTTAGATATTATTAATTTTAAACATTGCTGTTGTTTTCAGGAATGAAGCTTTCCATTCCTCTGCTAGCGTCACTGCATTTAAGCGGAGTCTGTCTCCATCCCACTTTGTTAACATCATAATTGTTGGACTATGAGTGGAAACTGCCCACTGCTTCAACAGAAATGTGGGAGACCAGTTTGTAGGTGCCGGTCTAATGTGCAATGAATGATGACACTTTAAAAGTGGCAAATTCCACTCAC
This sequence comes from Carcharodon carcharias, assembly GCF_017639515.1. Lineage (NCBI taxonomy): Eukaryota > Metazoa > Chordata > Chondrichthyes > Lamniformes > Lamnidae > Carcharodon > Carcharodon carcharias. The sequence goes on from NC_054493.1 coordinate 17,025,000, forward strand.
GCCCCTGTACTAACTGCTCGGAGTCACTGAAATAGAATGGTCGCTTCCTGAAAAACTGATAACATCGGGTCCACATCCGGTGGTACCCAGATGAGAATGGTCTAATTCATAAGATTACAGGAGGGAAGTTAGGGAACTGCGTCTGAACATTATCCAAGTCACAATGAAGGTTTTTCTTCCTGTGTGACTTGGTTCAATGAAATGCTTATTCCAGTAGGGGAAGGATCGAGAGTTTTAAGTGTGGGACAGAAGTAAGAGAGATTGATGCAGTAATTGCTCTCCCCTTACCTGCTTCTTTAGTTGCTTCATTAACATCTCCTCTGCCTTCATCCTTTTTGTGTGTTCATTATTCATTCATGGAATGTGGGTGGTGTTAGCTGGGCTAATATTTTAGCCATTCCCAACGACCCTTGATTGAGGACTTGCTTGGCCATTTCAGAGTAAATCACGCACGTTGCTGTGGGTCCGGAGTCACATGTAGGCCAGACCAGGTAAGGAAAGCAGATTTCCTGAAGGGCACTAGTGAATCAGATGGGTTTTTAACTACAATTGATGGTGACTTTTAATTCCAGAATTTTATTAAATTCAAACTTGGCTATCTGTTGTGGTGGGATTCGAACATCATCCTGTATCTCTGGAGTATTAACCCACTACACCACTATCTCCACCTCTTCTGTTTTCCATCCTATCACAGACCTTCCGTTTTGCTCTTTCCTCCTCTCCCCCTTTCTCTGTCTCTGTATTTGTTTCAAACCTGTTACATCTCGAACATCTACCAGTTCTGATGGAAGGTCATCGATCAGAGAAATTAACTCTGTTTCTCTCTCCACAGATGCTGCCTGACCTGTTGAGCTTTTCCAGAATTTTCTGATTGTAAAATCAGGAGTCAGTCCGTACAAAGAACAAAAGGGAAGGTCTGTGATAGTGAAGGCAGGATGGATTAGCTGACAAAAAGAATAATGAGCAAGGCAGCACTGAGACGGTGATGGTGGACCCAGGTGGTTCGGAGTCAATGCTTTTATCATCACGGCCCGGGCTCAATGGCAGGTAACCAAAGGTTAACCAAACAAACCATTTTGTGTGAAAAACCTGTCTGTAATGTCAGTAAGCTGAAGGGCAGCAATGGGTAAAGAGATGATGATCAGTTCCTTTGGAAAGCGGCCTGTTGGTTTCCCTGGTGGGGAAGATGAAGTGAATATAGTTGTCAACAGCTGCATTCATTCTTTACTCATGTCGCAAAATGTTATCAGAAAAACCGGAAGGGGTGAAGTTTCATGACACACTAAGCAGGAAAGGGTGTTTATATTTTGACTCGGCACACACATCAGCAGTTTGTTCAGTCAACAACAGAAATTATTGGGTTTACAGGTGCAGATTAACATAGTGACTCACCTCCTCAAAGATGTCTAATGGTAACTTGTGCTCATTAAGACAGATGCAAGCGATGCTGTAATTCTGCCAGAGGGAATAGCAGAGATGTCACAGAATCACTTTCTATTGGCCTCCATAATAGAGGAATAGAAAAAAAAACACTCAGCGAGACAAGGAAACCGAGGATCAGTGCAGATCTGTTGAAGCCTCTCATTTCTTATTCATGAACGGGATTTGAGCACCAGATGGTTTCAGATCTAGAACAAAGAACTTCAAATTCAATTAGCACCTCCATCTCTTCCATTTTGTTTAAAAGCAGCCTGATGTGAATGTCAAAATGAACACCAAGGGATTTATATTGCTCAGTGACTCGCTTTCCTTCGTTTGCCATTTGGCCCTCGAGCATGTTCCGCTATTTATTAAGATCATGGCTCATCTGATGGTAACCTCAAATCTGCATCCCGCCGATCCCCAATATCCTACCACCCTCTTGCTTACCAAGAATCTATCCACCTCTGCCTTAAAATATTCACAGAATCTGCCTCCACCACCTTTTCAGGAAGAGAGTCCCCAAGACTCAGGACCCTCCGAGAGAAAAAGAAATCACGTCATCTCCATTTCAAATGTGTGACCCCTTATTTTTAAGAAGTGGCCCTAGTTCCAGATTCTCCCACAAGAGGAAACATCCTCTTGACATCCAATAATGAACTAACTAATCCACAGAGTTAAAGTGGAGGATTGAAATGACTGATTACCTGGTTCTTAACGCTGACCTCTCAGTCCCCGGCCTCCTGTAGTGTTTGAAAGAACCTCAACTGACACTCGAGGAACAAAACCTCATCATTCAACTGGGCTCTTTACAGCCTTCACACTCAGACTGAGCTCAACAGCTTCACACTGTAAATGCTGCCCCCATTTTGTTTCCTCCACACTGCAGATTTGCGTTTTACCTCGTTTACACTTGTTTGTTTTTAATTTAAGGACGGCAGTTGATCATCAATCTGCCATTGACAGCTCCTCCAGACACATATTTTGTTTCTTTGTTTCTTCCATTGCCCTTATAGAGAGCTGACAGAGACTCGACCATCCGAATGGCCTCATTCTGTGGTGTAATCATTCTCTGATTCTGTGTTTACCTCACCCTGAGGCCATGCACCACAAATTCTTTTTTCATTTCCTTGCTCCTGATTTCCACCCTCCAAAGCCCTTTCCCGTTGTTATGTTTCCTCCCTGTTCGATTTCACCTGTTTAAAACTTCCCACATTTCTAACCCCTCCCGGTTACAATGAATGGTCTTGGAGGCCAAAGATGCTGCCTGACATGCTGGGTTTTTCCAGCTTTTTCAGTTTTCGCCGCATGTCTCATCGGCTTTGGATGGCAGTAAAATTATCTTCTCAATGAGTTGCCAGCTTCCTGCTGGCTCGTTGGTCTAGGAGTATGATTCTCGCTTCGGGTGTTTTAATCCGTAGTATGCAAGAGGTCCCGGGTTCAAATCCTGGATGAACCCATTTATGTTGTTCCCTACCAGCCAAATGCCAGGTTGTGTTTTCTTCATTTCTTTGCGGTGCAGATGGCGGGATTGGTTTGTCCGGGGTTTGGCTTCAAGAATGTGAGCACAAGCTGCAGCGCCACGGGCAAAAAAAAAATAAGATACATTTTCAAAAGGCCTGACCATGTAAATGGACGTTCACTTTCTCCCTATTCACCAGTTCAGGTGACATCAAGCTGGTGGGTTCAGACAGCTGGCTGTATGTCTCCAATTGTAATCCTGTCTGAGACAACAGGAGGACTGACAGAGCTGGAAACCCACAGCTTCCTCTCATTGACCAGAGTTTATCTGTATTCTAGGAGTTACACTCAACAGAGCGTGAGTCATTTCATCCATTTCAGCATTCAACTTAATAGGGAATTAAGGCTCAGGAAAGTCATACAGGATTTAATCCAATTGCTGGGCAGCAAGTATTAAAATGCCAGAGACTTTGATGAATTTATGTTGGAGTGGAAATTTGCTAGGAGAGATAGTGTCTGAGTTTGTTTGGATAGAATTGATGCCCAAGATCTACGTTAACTTCATAGGGACGTGAAACAACTAATCCACAGAATCAAAGTGGAGAATTGAAATGACCAGTGACCTGGATCTTAACGCTGACCTCTCGGTCCTCGGCCTCCTGCAGTGTTTGAAAGAAACTCAACCTGCACTCGAGGAACAGAACCTCTTCATTTACCAATTTTCGGACGGCAGTTGTTCATCAATCTGCCATTGACATCCCCTACAGACATATATTTTATTTATTTGTTTTTTCCGTTCCTCTTACAGACCGGACGGTCCGAATCGCCTGATTCCGTAGTGTAATCATTCTATCAGCCTGTGCTTACCTAACTCTGAGACCATGCACCCGGAATCTTTTCTCATTTAATCTCTTCGGACTTCCACCCGAACAGAGCGCTTTCCTCCCACCTCCTTTTCACTTGTTTCAAACTTCCTACATTTCTAGCCTTTCCCTGTTTTATTAAAAGGCTCTGGAGGTGATAGATGAGCTTTGATTCTCTGTCCACAAATGCTGCCTCACATGCTGAGCTTTTCCAGTTTTTTCCTATCCTGCCGCGGGTGTCTTACAAAACTGTCCTGATGAGCGCAAAATGAAAAACTTCGACATCTCTTTTTTCAGCAATACTCAAGTTCTGTACTAACAAATTACTATTTGTAAACCTGAGACAGGGATGAGGGTCTTTTATGTGAACAGACGGTAGAAACTGTGTTTGTTTACGTGATACGAAAGGAGTTAATGGAAATATTTAAGTTGCTCAAAATTTTCAGTGGTTTGATCGAATAGGTCACAGGAAGAGAACTGGAAAATACAATCACCAAGAATAATAGAAAAAAACATAAAGAAACGTTTATGACCCGGCCGATTTTTAAAAACCTGGAATACACTGCCGAAAACGGTGGAGGAGAAAGATGAAAGAGCAATTTTTAAAAGGAAGTTGCTATAACTGGAAATCGTGAAAATACGGATTATGTGGAAATGCGGGAGCCGAAAGACCAATCGGATTGTTCCTTCAAGGAGGCACAGGCTCTTGAGAGGCCGAATGGCCTCATTCCGTGCTCTATGATTCCATGATTCTCAATCGCTTGAACAGTGAGCAGAACAAGATGGCCAACGACTCTTAAAAATTTAACCCTCGCTATTTCAACTCCATAGTTCATAATTTGAACTCCGATACTTTCTATTACTCTAAACCAGACAGTCAATGTTCCTTACTTATAATAATTTTCTTCCCGTCCGTTGGGTATATACTTAAATAGTCCGTGTCTTTTCCCAGGATCCTATTTACTCTGATTTTTGAAATTTTCTGCATTTACATTTTAGGAACTAGTGGTTTGGATAGATTGTTCCAGGTTTAGCCTGAATTAACTGCTATCCAAGGACAGAGCACAACAGTGATTGATAACATAGACTGCCCAACTCTTTTCTGCCACTCCTCCATCCCGGGGAACCTCCGAGATATTTACCTAACAACTATAGCTCAGGGACGTGAGTTAAGTCTCCAGATTTCCTACACGGGTTCTCTCCTGGTTTGCACAAAGGAAACGAAAAGGTCCATTTAAATATCACTGGTTTCCTTGTCTCTCCGACACCACCGTGTAATCCTGTGTCATGGAGCCCACACGACTGCAGAGATGTAGCGGACACAGTCCAAAAACTCACACTGGGAGTTCCAGTTGGTGACCACCAGGGGACGCTCTCATGCTGCTAATCGGAAGCGATAATGTATCCACAGATTCACAGGGACCTTCCCAAAAGATCATAGAACAAAACATTTAACAAGAATAAACGAGGGGTAATTGGGGATTAAATTAGTTGATTTCAACTTGCATTTGCACTCAAAATGATCAGCGTAAGTTTACTTGCAGAGCACAAATAAATTTTTGCCCTTTGAGCCCTTTCCGTCCCTGCCTGTGACATTGAGCAGCTCTGTCCCCATCTCCCCTGTTACCTTCCCACAGCCTTTTACCTCGGCCTGGTCAGAGTGTGCTATTAGGTCAGAGACAGTTAATGAAAAGTGGACAGATTTCATAAGCCCCAAACACAGAGTCCTCCATTGTCCTCTGCTTCAGGATGTCTCCTTAATGTTGGAATATTTCCTATCTCCATGAAGAACCCTGAGCTCGCTGGTGATAATTAGCAAACAAGGATTTAATTCCCTACCCAGGTCTGGTCTCTAAAAGCGCAACGACTCCCCTTTCAATACTGTACCTCAGCTCGGGATGTTTCCATTCACTTAACACGCAGCTCAGCACTGCCACTGGGATCACCAGGAAGTAAAATGGGGGCTTCCTGAGACACGACAACAGGTTATTAAGGATTAGAATTGGAGTCAACAAATATGATTTTGTGCTGAATCGGTCCGATTGGATTCTGCAGTTTGTTTTGTCGACGGCTCCTGGAAGCAGTTTTATGGCAGTTTAAATCGATGTTAATTTGATTTCCCCTCGGCTTGTGTTTGAGAGTCTGACAGCGCCGCTGAACATCGTGGCTGCATCAGCCCGAGATTCTACACAAACACCAACAGACAGGAGATCCAACCCACAACCCTGTACAGGGGTCAGGCTGCTTTCCATCACTGTGAGTGTGAGAGCGCAGTAACACACGGCAGCGTCAGTCAGCCGCAGACACGAGATGGTTAACCTGGTGAATTTATTCGAGGTCTGGAACTCTCCAGAGAAACGGCATTTTGGCAAAAACAGCTTTTTCTTCATTACCGCCTGAATATTTCCTCAATATAAACTCGGGCTGCGAGGCTGCGTGTTGCCGGTACCAGAATAAATTATGGCTGTTTTTATAGTATCATAGGTACAGCTTAAAGTCATCGCTTCTCCTTCTGTCTTAACATATGAGGATAGCGGCTGAGTGACATAATCTCCATGACTCAGATCTGAAAAACATGTTCAAACGGAAAAAGGCCAGACCAGCGGCTGGTTAAGATTCAAAACGTGTTTGGAAAGTTAGAGATAAGATTAAATATACTGGATCGCAATTACCCGTCATAAATGCTCCCCATACAACCCAGATGCTGAGTAGCCGCATTGTCGCTGTCCGCTCTATAAAAGGGAAGTTGGATATTTGAAGACACCCGTTCTAATCCCCACTCTCAATAATCTGCTGTCGTGTGTCAGGATATTCCCACCTCACTACCTGTGCCCCCAGTGGTGTTTTGAGAGCGTTAGATAGTGAGCTGCCTTTCAATAACTAGAAACACTCGAAGTTGGACTACAGTCAATGTCTTGATAGGGGGAATGGCTCAGATTTAGAGACCGGGGGGCAGGGATGAAAGCCGTGGCTGTTTATTGTAACCGGGAGACACAAGATTAGTCTGATTGTCAGGAGACCGGGAACAGTGACTGCAGTGAGATTTCTATAAAGTGTTAGTTCACTATTGTGCTAAGACTGATTCTGTATTTTGTCTCAGTGATTTTTAGATCTGTGATATTATAACGAGATATCTGTTATTACTGACCAAACCTAGAGAAACAGCTCTTCCTCTAATTTAAACAATGTTTCGAGAGCCGAACCCGACTGAGGTTTGCATTTAAAACTGTGTTTAGAACCATGTGGTGAGCTCTGTCCTTCTTTGTGACAGTCAGGGTATATTTAAACAGCCAGCATCCTCAGACCTTGGATTTATAAGAGGCAGAAAAGAGATTGTGCCACATCGATTCTCTGCAGCTGTTTACACTCCTCTGTTTAACAGAGCGCGGGAAGCGGGCTCAACGCCCCCAGGGTGAGGTACAGGGAGAATGTACACTGACAAGGGTTTAAGGCCAGCAGTTCTTGAAATACTGGCCTTACAATTCTCATTCAGATGAGGTAAAGGTGTGGTGCAGGGGAAGAAACAAAATAAGGAGGAATTGTCCTTGGCTCCTTGATAACCCATATCAAGTCTCCGTGCGGTAAATGCCTTCAGTAACCAGGTCTCAGGGTGCATCTTTCCTGCACAGTTTAGTATCCCTTTCCCAATCTCCCAAACCTTTCAATCACTCGCCTTTCCCAGTGATTAGTACCAGAATTCAATCTTCCAATATGACTTTGAGGATCATTCAGGAAGAGCGGCAGTGGAGATAGAAACAGAGAGATTGTTGAGAGTGATTCGTAAAGTAGAGGAGAAACAATCACCTTTAGGAGGAGGAAAGAAAATCTACAATAATAATATAGTGCCTTGGATTAGATTTTCTCTGCCACACTCTTGTAGATTTCCCAGATCACATCTGGATTGAAGACAATGAGAAAGAGACAGACAACCTCTGGACGACCGTTTCTAAATTCATCATCCCGTTCCTCTTCATTATTTCCCACAGGACTGCCGTCACTCTGGTGAAAGTGAGAAGATTCAATCCACTCACATTTCAATCTGGCTGAAGCAGTTGGAAAATTCCCCAAACGTTTCGTGGACAAAACCCTGAGATAAATTCCCCAGGCCATAAAACTTTGCTTCATCCCTTTATCACATGACGCGTTGAATGGACAACATCGTTCATTTCCCACATCCGTTTATTAGGATCACTATGTTATGAAAATAAAAATGAAATATGTCCTCTTGACGATCCTCAAAGTAAAATGTCTTCAGTTAACAGAGGAAAACAATAAAAATGCAATTTAGTCTTTCTGTTTGAAGCCTGTGAGATGGCTGTGGCTGTAATAGAAATGTATCTTAGATTTTCATCATTGTTTGAATATTCCAGATGTCCACGAGTAAAGTGTTCCTTGTTTTATTCTCAATTGTTCCCTTCTCTCTATGTTGAACCTTGTTTTTCTCTGTTCCCATGTGCTTATTTTCTCAAGGTGATGTCCAGTTGTTATAAACACTTCGTGTCAATTATTAGAAAAATATTCCAAAATACTTCCTGTGAAATTGCTGACAAATGTTGAATGCCGATGGACTAATTGGACTTTGATGAATTATTTCCTCCTAGGCTCCATCTCAGCGCTGCACTTTCCTAATGCGTTTACCTTTCCCTGAAGGTTTCTTCAGTTCTCATAGCTGGTTTGCGTTTAAACTCAAGGCCCTTGGATGAAGGAGCCATTGCGTCATCCAGTGTCACTTCAGAATAAAAGGACTTTTACCTCTGTCCCTTTCTGTCATACCCCAGAGGCAGAATTCACAGCGACCAGAGAATCCTGGCAAGTCTCTCTCATATTATATGTCAGGTTCATTTAAAGAACTGAACTCTGCTCTACCACGGCCCGAAACAGTACAGTACGTGGAAGAATAAACCTCCATCTACATTGCTGTTTGTTATTGTTTGCCATTGTTTCCCATTATTCCCTTCAGCGTCATCCCAATTTTCCTTATTAAAATCCGCGGGTTTCTCCAATTTTCATGTTTCCTGGTGTCACTGAGGATTCTGCAGGCCGTGCGCGCGTCCCAGAACTTCAGTCAGTGTTAGTCTCTCTTGTGCATCTGTATTACACAGAGCAGTGATGATCGCTTCACCGCAGTTCACTGCACCAAGGGCCATATGATACTGGTTCCGTGCATAGGTTCACCTGCATTAAAGAATATTATAATTGGGATAAAAAGAACAAGAAGAACGCGGCATAATTAAGCGAGAACATCATTCAGTAATTTGAGAATTCAACGAACTGCAAGGAAAAGGCCAATTGCCACACATCACCACAAGAGGGAGCGCACACATCGTGTTTGTGCACTGCAGCAGGTACGGGTCCGCGAATTCAGTGGTTATGTTACCAGAATGGTTATCTGAGACAACTGATTGAATAATCCGACTCCTTGATTTGTATTCCGGCCACGGCACTTGAGGAATTTAAATTCTACTAATAAAATAAACACCTGGAATAAAAGCTGGCACTGGTGGTGACATGACACTGTTGGATGGTCATAAAGTCCCAGCTGGTTCGATAATATTTTTGAGGAAAAGAAACCCAGCGTCTTTGCCCGTTCTGCCTATCAATAGAAATATAGGTGACTCTTAACCACCCTTTGTAAAAGCCGTTTCATGAAAACTGCTATGAAAGCCATAAACCAAATATAGACAGCGGATGTTCAATCGTGATTCAACTCTATCTCTCCCTCAAATTTTCGCTCCGAGTCTCAATCTGTTTCTCCCCCAAATCTCCCTCACGGGTTTAAAAACAACTCTTTAGGCCAATGCGGAGCCAGGTGTTGCTCTGGTCCATAATGTGCAGCCAATGCAAACAGCACAAGTCGTTCATACCTGGGCCCAAATACAAAAAAAGGCTTCAAACACCTCGCAACATAGTAAGGCCTTCGTTTCCAAAACCAAAAGCGGACTTTACTCATTTTATGTGCTCGATTAAGTACAAGAGAAATCTGAATATTAAACCCACTGATGTGCTTAGTGCTCATCACAAATAATTAATGTCCACTCTTTCTCTACCCACTGGTTTCCAACCCAATCATCGAGGGGGAAAGGTCAGTGTTTGACCCGCTGCCACACCCTGTAACCGACCATCACCCTCTTCCTGGCCTGGATTTGACCCAGGTCCCACATGGATGAAAGTCAGCGTCTGACCCGCTGCCAATTCATAAGGTCACAGAGAGAGAATGCGGCCTTAATGTATCAGTTCTCTGTAATAAACACCGACTCGTGACTGATGGAGTCACATCAGACCGATCAGATTCACTGATTTCAGCTCTTTCGATCCCATATCCTCAGGAAGCGACCTCAGATCCGCCTCAGCCAATTGACTCACCTTTTTCTTGTCCGACCTTCTGCAGGTTCCTGAGACACAAAACTTACCCCGGAACAGCAGCAATGCGGCTCTCCGTTCTCGCTGTGGTCTGGGTGGCATTCGTTGCTGGTAAGAAGTTTAAAACTTGAAAAGAGGTTGAATTTCTGTGGAAATAAATTTGAAAAGCTGCAAATTCATGTTAACCATGTTTCGGATCTTGATCTGTCCACACTTGTATTTATTGTGAAATGATCTGGTCTTTTATAAAACGAATACAGGCCACAAAAGAAAACGAAAAAACAACGAATTACAATGATGGTATTAGACTTCAGCTGAGGTTTGCTGAGGGAGTGACATGAAGAGTGGGGGGGGTTGTGGGGGTCAGGAGGATGCCCTTCGGGGTTGGAAACACGGAATTGGACCATTTGGGTCGAATGAGCTGTTGTGTCATCGAAATTATTTTTAATTTTATGTCTCACTGACTGTGAATTTTCACTGTCAGTTCAGTTCAGTTGAAGTTTTAATCGCTGATTTCCTCTTTCTTTAACCGTGTGTACCAGGTCTGAGCGATGGAGATTTTGTTACTCAGCGGGAACCCTCACTCACACAGACAGAGGGAGAAGATGTCGCTTTAAACTGCACCTATACCGACGATGCTTATTACTTATTCTGGTACCGCCAGTACCCAGACAGACAGCCGGAGTTTGCGGTCCGGAGGCTCACGAGCGGTAGTTCTGAATTTAAGGCGGATTTCGCTCAGAGCCGGTTTTCTGATACAGTCCAGCAGTCAGACAGGTCGTACCGATTGACAATCACGGAGCTGCGGCTGTCTGACGCCGCGGTCTATTACTGTGCACAGAGTCTCACAGTGATGGGAACGAGTGAAAGCCTCATACAATAAATGCTGCAGTTTTCTGGGTCACAGCTGCTGTTTATAACAGCGGGTCAGACACTGACACGTGAATACATTCTTCTGAGCGCAGACAATCCACAGAAACACCATTTAAAATCACTCACATTTAATATTGATTCAGTCTGATTATTGTATTAACTGTGTGGGGCAGAATCCTGCTGTTTATTTGGGAATGTCTGAGAACTCACCACGGCCATTGAGAATACAACACATGAAAGTGGCCTGGGTCTATTTATATCCGTGCACTGTTGTTCATGAAAGAACTCGCGGCAAAGGAACACATGTTTCTTTTTTGGTTTGAAATTGTCAATAAGGCCACCAGGTGAGGAAAATCCGAATATAAATATTTGGTGAACTGATTAAATATCCCTCGATGCTAAAGATACTTCCATACATTGAAATTAAGAATCCATAATATAAACAGGCACAAAGCGGTTATTTGCAAGATATGATTGGAAGCAGATGAACAATCATTCAACAAGGACAGGCTGATGTGTTCTAGGCATCGGGCAAGTTGACCAGAAAACCAACTGAATACAAAAGCTTAATTTTTAAAAAAAGTGTTAGAAAGTTTGAGCACTGGAAGTATTTTGGGAAATCTGAACATACGCGCGCGCACACACACACACACACACCCAATCTCTTGGGCACATCTCAAATATGCTAGCTCGCAAAAAATAAATTCTTCGTGTTTAGAAAACGACAGGCAGAAATCGATTTCTGTGTGTTCTTGTTTTTAAAATGTTCCATTTTATATGTTCCATTCAAATGTTTCTTTTTAAACATTTTCAAACAGACAAAATTACTGCAAGGAGCCAAAGGAATAAGACTGACGAGCTGAGGGCACAGATAGGCACGTGGGAGTATGATATCATAGCTACTACTGAGCCTTGACTAAAAGAAGGCAGGATTGTCAGCTCAACATTCCTGGTTATAGAGTATTCAGACGAGATAGAGAGGGGGTTAGAAGAGGGCGGGGGTTGCAATGTTGACCAAGGAATCGATTATAGCAGTGAGCAGGAATAATATCTGGGAAGGGTCATCGAATGAGGCCATATGGGTAGAAGTAAAAAAAACACAAAAGGGGAAAACGCACTGTTGAGTGTGTACCTTATGTCCCCAAATAACTAGGGAGAGATAGAGGATCAAATATGTAATCAAAGGTTGTTTTCCTTGGAGCAACGAAAGTTGAGAGGGGACCTGATGGATGTGTATAAGATTATAAGGGGCATAGGTAGGGTGGATACGAAGGCACTTTTTCCATTAGTAGGGGAGGGGGGGTGCGGTGTCAATAACCAGTGGGCAGATATTTAAGGTAAGAGGTAGAAGGCTAAGCGGAGAGTTGAGGAGAATTCTTTTCATCCAGACCCTGGTGGGAGTCTGGAACTCACTGCCTGAAAGGTTGGTTGAACCAGAAACTCTCGTAAAATTTATGAAGTGTTTAGATATTCACTTGCATTGCCATAGCCACCAGGGCTATGGGCCAAGTACTGGAAAATGGGATTAATGTGATCAGATCATTATTGATCAGCACAGACACGATGGGCCGAATAGCCTCCTTCTGTGCTGTAAACGGCTATGAGTTTATGGGTCTATGAGTCTATGAGGTGAGCAAAGGTAAACCAAACACAAAATTTTGTGTGAAAACATGTCTGTGGTGTTAGGTAACAGGCGGGTAAAGAGATGATTGTCAGCACGTTAGGAAAGCTAATTGCTAGTTGCTCTGATGGTGGTCAAGTGGCTAGGATTTGGCGCTTTCACCGCCGTTACCTGAGTTCGATTCCTGGTCAGGGAAGCTCTTTCTTGGTGCTGTGCGGACTGTCACCATTAACAGGAATCCCTTATGAAATGAAACCAGGTCTGGCTGCCGCTTTGGAGGGAGAAACAGAGTGAATCTTCTAGCTGGGCGATCCTTCATCAGAGCTGGAAAAGTCAGAGATGTAACTGCTGGAAAACAAGCAAGGGGGCGGAGAGAGGGAGTGAAAGGACAAAAGGGAAGGGCTATGATCAGTTGCAAGGCATGAGATATAAACTGCCTGAAGAGATCGTAGATGCAAAAGGGACAGATCTTAATTCGTGCTGCTCTCACTTGCACAAATATCACTTAATGTCCAAGGCTCATTCAAAGCGCCACGCCGGGCCGAATGGCCTCCTTCTGTGCTGTAACGTTCTAGAAATCTTTCATTTTCATCCTCACTGCTTCTGCCTTCACAGTCATTCTATCATCTTACAACTCGTTACAGCAAAACCCACCATCCCCCCTTGTGTCCAGTTCTCATGACCTCAGGGGACTGAGCAAATTCACCGAGAAATTATCGAGTCATTTAGCACGAGCACGGGGTTTGGAATCAGACCTGGGAAGTTCTTATTCCATTTAACAGATAATTAACCCTGCTGGCACTGGGTAAAATCCATGAATAATCAGTAGGATTCAAACCTTCATGGGGGAATCTCAATTAATTTTAAACCATCAACTTAACCAGCCAGACACGACTACAGTCCACACATAGACAAATGATGTCTGTATAAAATCAGAGAATGGTTACAGGGGAAAGGGGTATCTGGCCCTGTCTTTGCCACTTCCCCCACCTTTCCCCAGTCACCCTGTCATTTAAAAGGATAGGACAACAATCTATTCAATTCACTTTTGAACACTTGATGACTGAGCACCCACAAACATCTGGGACAGAGCATTCTAAAGATTCACCAGCGTTTGAGTGAAGAAATATCTCCTCATCTCAGCCCCAAATGGCTGGCGCATCATTTGGAGAATGTGAGCCCAGTTCTCGACGCTCCAGCCAGGGAGAAACAGCCTCTCAGCATGTACTCTGTCAAACTGCATTTGCAAAAAGCAAAAGTGGGAGAAATGTTACGGAGACAAACAGAGAGACTGCAGGAGCGATAGAAACCGAGGCAGGTATACCACTACAAAGAAAGACAGATAGAGACAGAGTGTGGGCTAGACAAAGAAAGGAGCAAATACACTTCACCATTCCGGATTATTGTTAATTTAGATTGAAAGACGGGCAGAAAGAAAATAAAGAAAGTCTGCCCCATCTAGTGGTGAATGGCGAAGGTTCGAAACTCTGCCGCATTTTTACAGAATTATTATTTTTGTTAAATTTTAGATGGCACATGGTGGTGAGGAATCTGAGTTTCGTAAGTACATTTCCACCAGATAAAAACACCTGCCTGTTTTATCTTTCCCTTTTTTAACGTCTTTATCAGGCCTGAATCACGGAGATTCTGTCACGCAGCCGATGTCCTCAGGAGTTAGGACAGAAGGAGAAGCGATTACTTTAAAATGTACCCATAATGCCACATGGAGGGGCAACTGATATCAGCAACAAAGCTGAAGCAGAGCCAGTGCTCAATCTGATAAAATACCCAAAGGACTCTGAAGATAAGGCGTATTTTGCCGAAATCTGTTTTTCAGTGCACACTTGACAAAACTCAGTATTTTAACCATCTCCAAGCTTCAACTGAACAAAGGTGCAGTTTATTATTGCTCCCTGAGACCCACAATGTTGGAAACCAGTTAAACCCTCGTATAGCTACTCCCGCCAATTTGTAAATCAGAAACATTGCCTGCTGATGTCACTTATAATGGAGACTAGATGTGAAGGTCATCACAAAACAATTATGTAGAAAAGCTGTCAGGTTCCTGTGTTCAATGATAATATCAGATTTGTGTGTATTTAAGCGGAGCACATTACACTGAACGCCCACTTTCTCTGAACTGAGTTTGAAAAGGTTTTCAAGTCAGGGTCACTAGAGCGCAGCTATCGTGTGGATTATGAAAAAAAGAAGTCTGGAGATATTAACAGATTTAATTTTGTAGGTCGATGACTTCCCAACAGAACCTTATCACGAATGATACTGAGATAATTGACACGGACCAACTGACAGAGTCCCGAGTGCAGCAGGATGATGGGTTAGCTGTTGGTTTGGCTGCCGGGATGCGCTATAGATTGAAAACATTTTTTTTTATTGTTTCAAGCTGGCAAAGGACAGCATTTCTTGCTCACCAAACGATTTCCCCTTGAGTAAATGCTGATGAGCGCCTTCATGAGCTGCTATAGTTTTCCTGTACTTGTGCTGGTATGTTCTGTTGGCGATGTTAGGGAGGGAATTCCGAGATATTGACAGTGAAAGAACGGTGATATAATTCCATGTCAGGATGGGATGTTGCTTGAAGGAGAAATTGCAGGTTTTCTATGTGTTTAAGTGGAAGAGATTGAAAGTTTGGGAAATACTGTCGAAGTTATCTTGACGAGTTTATTTAATCACGCGATTTTAAATGCGGACAATAATTCCCTGTGCAAGACTATGGGTACGGTGGTTAACTAATGAATTTCTGCAAACATGGTGATTTTTAAATTAGGTGTGTTGTAAATATTTCTAATGATCAATTCAGCCATGACCACTGAGCGCATGACGTGTCCGTACACCCTGGATCCGTCAAAAAGCCAATCACTCCTCTTCCATCATTGAATTCATTTCAAATGTGGTATTTTTCTATTTGCCGCTTTGTTGTATTCAAATTCCACAGGAGCCAGTGGCCGCGTGTATCGTCTGCGGGGAGTCCTCATAGTCAGACAGCAGCAATTGGGGCTCCGGTTCTGAAAGTAGAACAGCATTCACTGCTTTCCTTTTCTTCCTCAGCCTGACTGATTGAATCGTTAAAGGGCTAACATTGGGTATCAACTCTGCCCCATTCCCTGTTGTATGAATCGGAGATCAAAAGAGCTGCCCGTTAATTGGTTTAATTGAAAACAAAGGAGTTTTAAGCTGATTGGATGTCACCTGATGACGCTGTCAGCAATGATCCAATCAGCAGCGACGCGGATGTCACTCAACCTCTAACCAAGTCTTGGTGAAAAGAATTTCAACTTCAGCCCGTTCTAGTCATTTCCACCACGAGCTCTTTGCAAGCATGTCGCCCGTTACTTTGAACTTATTCGTCACAGCTGCAGCTGTTTTAATTGGTAGGTTCACAAACTGCGAAACTCTGTGTCTTACATCTTGTCCAGGCATTACATTTAATCGGGTAGTTCAGTCAACACAAGGGGGGAATAGTTTGATCCAAAATGTGAAAAATCGTCCCGATCCACCTTGTACCAACACAGAACACTGCTTGGGAGAAATAGGCGAAATTCCCGAAGTGATTGAGAGCAGAGGAGTTGGGCTGGCATCCTAGACTGCATTTGTGCGCTTGAGAGACTTTGACAGATACAAGATTTCGAACGAAACCCTCCGGCTGTTTTCAGTTTTACCTTCAGATCACCGGTGATGAAGGTGAGGAACTGATCTCGATAGAAGGTGCTGAATGTTCATTCAGGGAAGTTTTATTGAATCGACCCAAGCACCTTCCGTTACAGCACCTGAGCTGTGGGAAATATATTTCTATTTAGCTGCCATGATTTATTTCTCAGGTTCCGGGTGACAGACCGATTTTGGGAGATAGACATAGTGAAGTGACATCGTTTAATTGAATATCGCTCTTGGCTCTTACAGGGCATTGCGGAGGAGATTCTGTTTCACAGACACCGGGTGCAGTCACTGTCAGTGAAGGAGATGATGTTCAGCTGCTCTGCAATTACACAGCTACAAGCAGCAGCAATCCTTATCTGTTCTGGTATCGTCAGTATACCAGCGGATCCATTAAGTATCTGCTGAAGAGAAACAGACACATCGATAACACAGAGAGATTCCCAGGAGACCGTTTTTCAGCGGAGCTCAATGATTCGGATCGCACCGTTCCGCTGAAAGTGTCTAAAACAGAATTGTCGGACTCTGCGGTGTATTACTGCGCGCTGAGCCCCACAGAGACACAGAGCAGGGCTGAACCTGTACAAAAACTGTCAGAGCGACACTCAACATTACAGAGCGAGACGCAAATATTGCGATCGAGTTGAGTCTGAACTACTTCCTTAAATCGTAGTGACATCTATACATTTATTTCTAATTTATAATTTTATTCTTAATAATTCTATCATGACAAAATCTTAATGCGGGCATATTAGCAAAAGATAATGCATTATTTATATAGAGCCTTTCTTCATGTCCCAAGATGTTTCACCGTCACTGTTATAATGTAATGTAGAGAAGGCAGTAGCCAAATTTTGCCCAGCAAAAGACTTCAAACACTGAGGATTCAATGGCCGCCCTGTTTCAGTAATGATGATTGACCAGGGCAATTCCCCTCCTGCCTTCGAGAAAGAGGCTTTGTGATCTATCACGTCCGCCTGAAAGGGCAAACAGTGCCATCGATTTAACATCTCATCTGAAAGCCGGTACCTCTGACTGCACCATTCCCTGAGGATAGCACCGGGTTATCAGTATTAATCCTGGGGCTCAGCACCTTGGTGGGGCGGGGGGAGAGGGGGGGTGCTTATGGGAATGGAAGCCTGAACCTTCTGCTTCAGGGGCAATAATGATGAGCACAGAACTTCGTCTGACATCTAGAGCTTTCAGGTTAGCTCTTGTACTGTTTATTCTCAGACATCTGTATCTTTTTAATAATACATAGAAAATGGACTAGCAGAAAGTGCAAAGCTTTTTGTAGACTTGAACGGAGCGATTACAGGCAGATGGGCATCCTCCAATGGGCGCCTCGGTCATCTATTCTCCCAGAACAGGAGGCGAGTTTCCACGAAGGTCTCCTCGGTAAATGCCCGCATTGTCCCTACTGACAGCCTGCCCGTGTCCTGTTGAACGGAAAGAATCTCTGAACAGACTGGCCTCAGAATCCGGGAAAACTCAGGAGGTGGTGACCGTTCTTCAACCCAATCCTGGAAAAACGGATTGAAATAAAGAAAAGAAAATTGAAAAATAAACTTTACTGGTCCCCGTGGAAACAGGAAACGATAAGCTTAACTCCTGGAACCAAATGTCACTCGACAAGAGAAAGACTTTTCCTGATGTCGCGCTTTCCTGACTCAGGATGTCCGGAAGCCTTTCTAACCTCAGGAAGTATGTTTCCAGTGCAGCCATTGTTTTGATCTCAGAAACATTATTTCCACAGAGGACAGCGGGAATATTTAATTCCCTGCCAGGATGGGTTTTCACTCTCACCCTGGAATAAAGGAATTTGTGAGGCCAGGTGTTTTCCGGACACTTTCAACTTGCAGCAAATAGTAACCAGAACACTCGGTAACGGAAAAATGGACACCTCTTTCTCTAAGGCACATTGAGGAACAATATGATTAGAAACATTGCGCTAACCTTCTTACTCAGCTAACCTAGTGACATTGGAATACAATGATTTATAGTCTTAGTTCTCTAAGTCCCCTAAACCATTCTCCTCCTCCTTCAGCCACCATACCCTAAGATGCCATTGGTGACTGTGGACTTGCATTATACTTGCCTATGATTATGTTTGGCAAAGTATTGCAGCTGTGTGCCGTTGCCTTCTACAGGAATCTCTCCTGCTCTTGTCACCTGCCGTCAGGCATATTGAAGGATTTATAAGCTGATAATCAACCTTAATGACCACGTTAGGAACTGACCTCTTGTGGCCATCAGGTCCTGAAGTGGGACTTGACCATGAAGCTTCTGGCCTAAAAGTATGGAGGCTACCAGTGCTAGGGTAGACCTTCTTCTCTGCCATAGCATGCGTAATTCATATATAGGCCCTTGCCCTAAATACAATATCGGTTGCGATGAAGTGTCATCAAGATATTTCCTGTAATCCCCAGCTGTCACCTGTGACAGTGGTGAACTGACGGCTTTGTCACTTTTGGACAGATAAAAGGATTTGAAGCGCCATCTAGTGGAATATTATCTGTGAAATAACGATTCTCAATTTATTCTCGAATATTGCTGCATGATATTGCTGGATAATTATTATGGCATCTTATTATTATTTTTGCTCAGATTTTATTATTACTGCAACTGATGCCTTTTTTCATTCTTTTGCTTTTGCTACATATGCTATTTCATATTAGTTGCAAGATTATTTGCCTCAGTTTTCCAACATGCCTACGTCATTAGTACAGTACATGTCATTTGCACACATAGATGAGGATCTCATTAATAAATTCATAAATCCATAGCTGATGAGCTTGGATTGTAAATTTCTAAAGAATGGAATGCTTCAGAGCTCCCTAATCATAAAACAAGAATGTCAACCAAATTTCAATAAGCGAATGTATCAGAGCATTTTTCTACGAGTAGAAATAAAAATAAAATATATTTTTATGGCAGTAATTCATTCGCATGATTAACTTTGAATTTTTTTTCTTTCCATCACACTCACTTCTAAAACCCATGGGCTTGTTGTCTCCTCAGTCCCCGTGTCGAGCGAGGTATTTTACAGGCTCCTCGTCTCTTTGTTTTACCGTGCCTCACTGCACTTTAATATACCGCAGCGTCTGACAGATCAACCGTATTAACAGTGAGAGTGGTGGAGCTTTTCTCACAGTCCTCAGATATGTTAAACCTTCCCCCAACCCTTTCATCTCCGTATGTGGACACGAGATACTCCGGAGCTTGATTGGAGAATTTCCGGTACCAGAATGCAAGATCATTTGTAGCGAATTGTGATGAAGCGACATGGTTTGTCCGACAGTTCCCCGATACACCGATATCTGAAATGTCTTCCAGTGACAAGGAACAACTGCGAAAACATTAATAACATTAGCTTAATGATACATACAAGCTTGCCGATATTGGCAGAATATACTAATCGAACTATCTATCTATCTATCTGTTTGTCTATCTATCTACATTCCTCTCTATCTATCTACTTGTCCATCTTTGTAACTCATCATTTTTCAATCTTTCTCTCGCATATCTATCTAGGTATCTGAGAGGCAGAGTTAATTTTTCTGCCTTTCTCTTTATGTTGCACAAGAAAACATCGGAAATCTTATTTAATATCTTTCGATGCTCTGTATGTATAGTAACAGCGGTAGGATGTTGTAACTTTATCCAGATGATAGTAAAACCATGGGAAAGTAGCGTTTCTGAACATCGCCGGCATTTCTAAAGGTTCTTGTTTGGAGAAAGATTAAAGGTGCAGCGGAGACACAGCAGTGAACAAGATATCGTACAACCGGACCCGCTCTTTGTCTCAATGTGCCTGCCTCCCGCAGTGACACATTCTGGCGTCCTGGACCACCGTGTCATCTACAGAGATGGTATTGGCCTTCTTTGCTCGGTCAAAGGACAGTGTGTAGCGTCCGTTGGTCACATTCCCCTGGAAAATGTAGGCGATAAATGTCGGAGCCCCTGTCAGTGTTTGTCTGTACCAGACTACAGTATAACCAGAGCCAACGGAGAGCCGACACGCCAGTTCAAAACGTTCCCCTTCCCGAGATACCACCTGCTCAGGGTGGAAACTCTGATCCTCACACTGAACGGCTATGGACAAAAGAGAAAAACACTGAACCACCACGGGGTACTGAGAGATTGATAAAAACAATGCATCTGATGAGATAAATAAACTCACACAATACCAACAGCAACAGGGCTCCAACTGGAATCAGATTTTTTCCAGAGTTTCTGTTCATGACGACGAAGATCGAAAAAAGGCGGATCAATCAGGGTCTGATTTCCAGACTGCGACTTGTTGCCGAGTCCAGGGCTCTCAATGGTGGGGAGGGGGAGAGGAGAGCGGAGGGCTTTACATTCTCCTCTTGAATGTGAGACTGATGGGCGATATTCTCACCGATTGGACAATTATGGGATGTTGCTATATGACGTTATTCCCCAGCGATTGGCAGTTTCTCAAAACTTAGGCCACTTGAAAAGCCAGTGCTCCCGAACCTCTCTGCTTCCTGCATGTTGCAACAGGTTATACTGTTTCATAATGCCTGTGCTCTGTTGTCTTTATAACTGAGAAGAGGCATTAGTCATCTTACAACACAAAGAGAGGAAGTTCGACCCACTACCCATGTGTGCTGGCTGTAATGTAGTGTTATACACTTATTGTGAATCATCTGTCCGCTGCCCGTATATTGTGTCTTTAAAAACAATATTTTTACTGGTCAAATGTTGACCTATTTGTCTTCTAAATTACTTGTACATTTTGTTTTCTTCGCTGTTTCTCATGAACCATCACATCCTCTAACATTCCACTGCTCAAAATACGAAAACGGTCTCCTCTCCCCTCCACTAGAATAATGGTGAACTTAAATGATGCCATCCAGTTACCCACCGATTCACTCTCTCTTTTTAACCTTTTCCAAACCTTTCCTGATTGGGTACAGTTCTGTCATTCCACTTCTTAACTTTCCGTGTTCTGGTGAAAAGATCTCTAGCTGCTCAGGTTTCTGCTCATGATTATCATCTCTCGCCCGGCAACATCGTTCACAGTCCATCCTGTACACTGTCTGTCAGGTTGACACCAAACGAAAGAAGAGTTACAAAACTGAGCCAAGAGTATGAACTGTGTCCTCAGCAATGACGTGTCCAGCTTTATCCTTGATTCTGAGTTTAACAATCCGTGTCCCTGTTGATTAAACACGATTCTTTAACTCTTTATCAGCAGCTTGTTCCACACTTTCTGCATCTGGGTTCTGAATTCTTTCTCCTCCTTTACCCAATACATTAATATTTGCTTCTTAGTACCCCATAACTTTTCACCCCCTTGCTTGTCAAGAGCCTATTTATCTCTGCCTCAAAAGGCGATGGAAGCGACGTCTTTGAATATTTTAAGGCAGATCTAGATAGATTCTTGATAAGCAAGGGGGTGAAAGAATATCGGGAGTAGGAGGGAATCTGGGGTTCAGGATACAATCAGATCAGCCATGATGTTATTAAATGGCAGAGCAGGTTCGACGGGCCGACTCGCCTACTCCTGCTTCTAATTAGTATGTGAGTATGTTGGTTCCTTTCGGATTTCGTCTACTTTGCATTTTGTTCGCGGAGGAGACAAACAGACACAAAAATTTTAGGTTTTCCATCACACAATTAACTGGACTGTTCTTCTGACGGTTATTGACAGTTATTGCGCTGCGCTACCTGCGCGGATATTTCTAATGGGTCAAGCCCACCACCTGCCATTATATTCGGGTAAATTTCTTTTGTCGAATTAATCAAACTCGGAATGGTCATTCGGATTCGAAACGTTAACTCTGTCTTCCTCTCCACAAATGCTGTCAGACCTGCTGGGTTTTTCCAGCAACTCTTGTTTTTGTTTCAGATTTACAGCATCTGCAGTATTTTGCTTTTATCATCGAACTCGGTATTTAGTCCCTGAAATGGTTTTCTTAAATTTATTTTAGTGTGAAAGGGACATTTTCTACGGGGAGACATTACCCCAACACAATTGTAAAGATTCTGGCGTTGCATTTTTATGTATTTTATTTGAAGTGACACCAAACCATAAAAATGAAGTATTATTAACAATAAATAAAGCATGCGCTCTAGGGTTTGGGCATCGCTGGCAATTCACCTCCTGGTTGTCCATCCATAAGCGGACCTTTCGACATCTGGATCTCCCAACTTTAACAATGTGGCCCAGCATGTTTGGTGCATCCGTTTGAAATCGTGCCCCACATAGGCAGAGAATGCATTGGAGAAATGAACAACATTATGGGATGTTTAACATCGAGCCAACAAGGGCACAAGTCAGAGAAGTTCCTTAATGAAATGTCTTTAGTTATATCAGCCAAGTAAAAATGAGATCATCGAAGTTTGGCGGTAGTGCAGAGGTGGCCCAGGAGTGTAATGCTCCAAAACAAAAACAGAATTACCTGGAAAAACTCAGCAGGTCTGGCAGCATCGGCGGAGAAGAAAAGAGTTGACGTTTCGAGTCCTCATGACCCTTCGACAGAACTTGAGTTCGAGTCCAGGAAAGAGCTGAAATATAAGCTGGTTTAAAGTGTGTGTGTGGGGGGCGGAGAGATAGAGAGACAGAGAGGTGGGGGGGGGGGGGTGTGGTTGTAGGGACAAACAAGCAGTGATAGAAGCAGATCATCAAAAGATGTCAACGACAATAGTACAAAAGAACACATAGGTGTTAAAGTTAAAGTTGGTGATATTATCTAAACGAATGTGCTAATTAAGAATGGATGGTAGGGCACTCAAGGTATAGCTCTAGTGGGTTTTTTTTTATAATGGAAATAGGTGGGAAAAGGAAAATCTTTATAATTTATTGGAAAAAAAAAGGAAGGGGGAAACAGAAAGGGGGTGGGGATGGGGGAGGGAGCTCACGACCTAAAGTTGTTGAATTCAATATTCAGTCCGGAAGGCTGTAAAGTCCCTAGTCGGAAGATGAGGTGTTGTTCCTCCAGTTTGCGTTGGGCTTCACTGGAACAATGCAGCAAGCCAAGGACAGACATGTGGGCAAGAGAGCAGGGTTCCACAACTTTAGGTCGTGAGATCCCTCCCCCATCCCCACCACCTTTCTGTTTCCCCCTTCCTTTTTTTTCCAATAAATTATAAAGATTTTCCTTTTCCCACCTATTTCCATTATAAAAAAAACCCCACTAGAGCTATACCTTGAGTGCCCTACCATCCATTCTTAATTAGCACATTCGTTTAGATAATATCACCAACTTTAACTTTAACACCTATGTGTTCTATTGTACTATTGTCGTTGACATCTTTTGATGATCTGCTTCTATCACTGCTTGTTTGTCCCTACAACCACCCCCCCCCCCACCTCTCTGTCTCTCTATTTCTCCGCCCCCCACACACACACCTTAAACCAGCTTATATTTCAACTCTTTCCTGGACTCGAACTCAAGTTCTGTCGAAGGGTCATGAGGACTCGAAACGTCAACTCTTTTCTTCTCCGCCGATGCTGCCAGACCTGCTGAGTTTTTCCAGGTAATTCTGTTTTTGTTTTGGATTTCCAGCATCCGCAGTTTTTTTGTTTTTATCTCTGAGTGTAATGCTCCAGCTTGTGGTCTGTGAGTCGTGAAGAAAATCTAAGACAGTCTTCTCGGACTGTTATCGGTTGATTATTGGCTACACAAACCGAACGATAATTGGACCGGTTTTCATACAGAGTGACAGAGTCCAAAAATATGGAATTACCTCCGTAATAACTAGAGGGCATTGTAGGGGTTTGGTGTTTTCTATAAAGACGAATTAAATTGGCAGTAACCTTTTAACCCGAGAATGGATGAACGGATGCAAATTAGAGGCAGAGAGTAAGGGTAACGAGAATTAAGTTGGGCCGACCGCTTCCTCATCCGTCAGTATCCGTCAGAATCGGGCGACGAGCAACTCACCTGCTGACTCCCCAAAGCCGGTCCACCATCTACAAGGTACAAGTCAGGAATGTGATGGAATACCCCCCACTTGCCGGGCTGAATGCAGCTCCCACAGCACTCAAGGAGCTTGATACCATCCAGGACAAAGCAGCCCGCTTGATTGTCACCACATCCACAAACATTCAGTCCCTCTGCGCACAGGAGCAGCAGTGTGCATCTTCAACAAGATGCACTGCAGGAACTCACCAAGGCTCCTTCGACAGTACCTTCCAAACTCACCACAGCTACCACCCTAGAAGGACAAGGGCAGCAAATTGTCGGGAACACCACGACCTGGATGTTGTCCTCCAAGTTGTCCTCAATCATGATCCTGATTTGGAATTAAATCGCCGTTCTTTCACTGCTGCTAGGGTAAAATGCTGGAACTTCCTTCCTAATAGCATTGTGGTTGTACCTACGCCAGATGGAATGCAGCGGTTCAAGAAGGCAGCTCACCACCTTCTCAAGGGCAACTAGGGATGGAAAATAAAGGCTGGCCCAGCCAGCGAAGCCCACATCACGTGAATGAATAATAAAAAACGCAACTTCTGACTTTGAGATTGATCTGCTGCAGTGAAAACACCAACACAATAATTGAGTCCCTCGAGGTGGCGTGGAATAAATTGTACTCTGACAATTTCCGCAATTTAACTAATACAAAATGAGCAGCACCTTGTGTGGTGATCTACTGTGGCTATCTGTAAGCGTGTATGTGTGTGTGTGTGTGTGTGTGTGTGTGTGTGTGTGTGTGTGTGTGAGGGGGGTGGGGTGCGGGTGTGTGTGTGTGTGTGTGTGTGTGTGCACCTTTGTGTTCATCGGTATGTGACTGCGCGGATGTCCAGTGTTCTAGGTGAGGTTTGTACTGCCCAGCGGAGGGCGCTTCTTGATTATTTGATCGCCATCTTGTTCCCCTGCAACATGATGTGATTGTTCAGAGAGATCTAAATGTTGAAGAGATTCCCACCGGCCTTCTGTAGCCTCGGCGCTGTTTTTAATTTCCACAACCCACCGCCCCTCTCCTCGCCACATGACCCACCGCCCCCTGCACACACCCCCCATCCCACCACACACCCACAACCATTATCTACCATTGATCAAAATTTCTCATTCTACTGTTCAGGCTAGGACGATGGAAGTGGGATTTTGACGT
This sequence comes from Carcharodon carcharias, assembly GCF_017639515.1. Classification (NCBI taxonomy): domain Eukaryota; kingdom Metazoa; phylum Chordata; class Chondrichthyes; order Lamniformes; family Lamnidae; genus Carcharodon; species Carcharodon carcharias. Next base: position 17,050,356 of record NC_054493.1, read on the forward strand.
TGGTTATTGTCCTGATGTCTGGTCAGTGAGATTGGGACATTGCTACAATATTCCACCCATTTTGCATAATTTCCCAAATCCATCTCCGGTGACCATCCTGTTTCCGTTACTTCATCTAACCCGTTGTGTGGCCACGTTTCCTTTTCAGAGATAAGTAACGGGCATTCAGTGCCCCAGTCGAAACAAGAAATCAAATCAGATGCTTCCCCAGGAAATTATAAAGGAAATGAATGAGAAAATACATCCTGATGCAGGCAGGTTTTTCCAGCTGGAATCATCACTGTCAGTCTTAAGAAAATTTAAATTTCTCGATCATTTTAAGTTAGGGTCAAGTTCAGATATTCCCGCCCCCGGTTTTAGTAAAAATATGTAGATTTCTGAATGAATACCAGAGCCCCCATCTCCTGACTTGACCCTTCAGGTCAAATTTTGAAAAGATCCCTCACCATTGCAGAGTCATGATCGCTTAATTATGTCCTTCATTCTCTTTCAGCTATGACTAGTCATGCAACACATTGTCTGTGATTATTTTCTACTTCACGTGCTACAGGGAGGATTGGGGGTGGAGACAGAGAGAGGGAGAGAGAGAGAGAGAGAGAAAGAAAGACAAAGAAAGACAGAAAGAAAGGAAGGAAATGAAGAAAGAAAGAAAGTAAGAGGGATAGAGAGACAAGCCAAACCAACTCCCCACGTTCACAAAATAAGTGGAATCCCTTCAGTATTTGAATTTCCTCTTTAATATCAGGAAGAATGTTCAATAAATTTAAAACATTCTGCTGTTCTCTATCATATTCAAAACCAGATATTATGTGTTTGACGTGTCTCTTTCTGATAATTGCATTCGTGCTATTAATCGTAGCTTATGTTTGAATGGACAGGGCGTGTACCATTGGCTACATTTACTCCCAGAATTTCGACAAACTTTATGTTTCTGTTAAAGAAACGAGTGGCCAAGATTCAGTGTCTTAGGATCCTCCTGAATTAACGGTTAAAGGAGGACAGACGCTGATCTGTACTCCACATCCACCAGCAAACTCTATCTCTACTAATATATCAAATATCCAGAGGGTATTCCGAGATTTTTACTGAAGAGTTTCGGCAATGGGCAAGGACATAATTGTCCAGTTTTCCCAGAAGGTTTTTCTCCTGATTTGGACATAAAGAAGAAACCTGCCCCTTTAACCCTTGCCTCTGAATCTGCCGTGTATCACTGAGCACAGAACACCACACTGTTACAGAGCCACAGTCAGGATGTACAAAAACCGAGAAGGCACTCTCATCTACTGTCACAGAATCAATTCTGGGGCCTAGATTGTTAACTGGTAATAGAACCGAAATCAAAGTAAAGACTAGTATGGCTGAATGGCCCATTGCTACGTTGCAGGCCCTGTGTCATACTGTGTAGCCTTCCTCTTAATATCAGCTGTGAGTGGTTTCCAAGGTCAGTAAGCAGCCTGCGGTATTCATACAAAGACAACATTAAGCATTTCCCTTCATTGCCAACTCCTCACACACTGACCCCTATGAAATGGCCAACATTTAGCTGAATCCTCATCTCGGTCCCCGCTGGAGGAAGAATAACTTCACTGATCCGTTTGCACTCCTTTCTGACGCAACTAATTGGAGAGCAAAGGAGCTGTGAGCTGATTGGAGGTCACTTATTGACTTTTTCAGCAATGGACGAATCGCTGGGTAGACCGGATATAAATGCATATCTTCAACTCTCCAATTACAGATTCAGTCCGTTCTGTTTCAATACGCCACCAACTCGCGGCAAACATGTTGGCTTTTGCTTTTTATTCATTTCTCACAGCTGCAGCTCTCTTACCTGGTAAGTCGACAAGTTACACAATCTTCCTCTTGCAGGGATCGTTGACATTCATTTAATGGTGTTTCCCTCTATCTACATTGTGATCTGTTACATTATGCTGCTAGTTATCATAAAATGACAATAAAATATTAACTTTCTGTATACATAAATTTCTGCAGAAATTCAAGGTGCAGACTCCATCTCACAAGAGCCGGTTACATTAATGCGATTTGAAGGAGATGAGGCGACAATTAAGTTCAGCTATTCATTTTCTTCAACTGCTTCTTATTACATTCAACTGTACCGCCAGGACCGGGATAAACCCCCAATCTTCTTGATCTACATCCCTAAATATGGAGATGTTTTCAAAGCCGATGGCATTGGGACTCGATTTTCTGCATCTCTCGACACTTCGAAAAGTGAGGGGAATTTCACCATCCGTGACCTGCAGTTGTCTGACAGCGTGATATATTACTGCGGGCGGAGAGACACAGTGACAGGAACCAGAGGGGGCCCCGTACAAAAACACTGCCGCAAGATGACAGGGCGAACAGAATAACTGGTTGTGTACTGAGATAACAATTGCTAATAATTAACAAAGGAGAGCCAAGTAGGCCACTCCCAACAGCTCTGAACAGACGTGTCATATTTCAGATTTCATGAATAATATGTTGAGCAATTGGCAGGAGGAACACCCTGCAAGCTTATTCGAAAAGTTGAGTCTTTAATGTATATTAAATCGGAAGATTTCTTCCTATGCACTGCCCATCTAAGGGGCAAAGACGAGAAGTAAAATAAGATACCAAAGTGGGAGACAATAGAGAGAGAGAGAGACGGAACAGAGGAAAGAGACAGAGACAGATGGACATAAAGAAGACAATGGCACTGATTTCCAGGTCTGGTCGTGGCGGGACCAATTGCGGGAGATCCGATGGCCCAGCCTAAAGCCCATTGACTTTCGACTGGACTGAGCAATCCCGGCGGAGGGCGGGGCCAGAAAATCCCGCCCTCCTGAAAGATACCAGTGAAATAATATGAAGATTTGACTTCAAACATGACATGGCTGGAGAGTCATCCTTACCGACAATAAACACTGGTAGCACAACCCAGGCCCTGAATACCCGCAGGGGTATACCCGTCAAACCCGAACCTGACCATGTCTTTAAAAATACAAACGTGGAGCGGAATTAACCCCGGAATGAACCTCGCCAGTGGCTCTTATTCGCCAAGGTCATTTCTCACTTCCGCGTTCCGTTCTTTCTCCCATTGACACAATATTTAATCAAATTTAGATGAGAGTTCAGTTGAATATTGTTGACCTACAGCATTAAAAAAAACTGACTGTAGGCTTATTCACTCAGTGAGCGCCACCAATGGTGTGAGGGAAGATGTAGTTATGCTTAAGATTAGCAAGGTAAAATATTTCCATTTATTTTGCGCTTTTCACATTTTAAAACACTTTACAGCCAATTCAGCACTTCTTGAAGTGTAGAAACGGTTGTAATGTAGGAAACACGCAGTAGATTTGCACTCAGAGCACTCCCGCAATGTCATCATGAAAAGGACATCTGTTTTTTCTAACGTTGCTTGAGGGAATGTCCACGACATCAGGGAGAACTCCCCAGCTCTTCGTATAAACATTGTCACCGGGCGGGCAGGCAGTGTCTCGGTTTTATATTTCACCTGAAAGACGCTCATGCGATCATGCGATGCTCCCTCAGCGCTGCACTGGAGTGTGAGTCCCGAAATTTGACCTTAAATCTTTACACTGAATTTTTCTTAATTGCTGTGCTGGGCTTTGATGGCTCAATGAGAGCTTTAGTTTCACTGTCATGTGCGTTTCGTGTTTGTCCCGGATACCTAAGGGGTGGGATTGCTTCGGTAGCGATTATTATTGAAATAGCAGATTTATAGGCCCTAAAGTCATCAAGGGGTTTGGGAAGAGAGCGGGAGTATGGCGGTGAGATAGCGGATCAGCCATGATCATACTGAATGGTGGAGCAGGCTCAAAGAAACGAATGACCCAGTCCTGCTCCTATTTTCTATGCTTCTGTTTCAATGAATCCTTAAGAATGAACTTGTCATTACAAGAGAAATACTTTCAGAGGATACTTCTAAAAAGAGACCAGAAAATATTTCCCCTTCTTGTCCCCAGCTGAAGTTGAATCAAATCAGACCCGCCTTCCTCCTTCCGTCAGCCAATTCGATCAGTGAGAGTGAGTGAAATGAACTGGAAACCTTCATGCACATTTAAACCTATCCTTTGCCACTTCGAAAAGTCATCATCACGTGACTGTGGTTGTAATTTCCCAGCCGGGATTGCGAACTTCTTCCCAAATATCTGACTGAAATTAACATGAAACCCCATTTCGTTTTGCTGAAATTACTCACGGTGGTGGTGGTGGTGGTGGTGGTTGTTGGGGGGGGGTGGGGTGTTGGTTGGGGGGTGTGGCTGTTGTTGGCTGTGGTCAAATAGAGTTATTAACACAAGATTCGAGTTCCAATCCTATCTCCTTTACTGCCCTCTTCATTCAGGCATTAAAACTAAAGACATTGTTTTCAAAAGTTAGCTTTACACTAATTTCATCAACCTTATGTGCTTGATGATTTTATTTGTCAGCAAGTAATTCATAAGCTTGTCAGGGAGAGCTTGTGATAATGAATATCAGTAAGAAAAATAAAGAAGTGTTACTTTGATGAACTCCACAAATAATAACACAGACATAAAGAGGTTTCAAATGTTTAAAGCATTTACAAGTTCAGGAAAGATTATCAACTGCGTCCCGATAGCGAGAAACATCTAACCAATGCGCCCTCTGGCGGATGTACTGAGAACATTGGCACTGTTCCGGGTACTGGATGAAAATAGACAGCAAGTTATGACTAAGGGCAGTTTCTCTGGAGGTGCATTGCGGTGATGCTGTTGCTGATTGTGAGCTTTATACATAAAGGGGTATAGGTATAAATGCAGAAAACTAATGGATTGGCGCTTGACTCACAGTGCCCGCTCTCAGATTTGACTTTAGATCTGCACATTAAAGAACACACAACGCGTATTCACAACTGACTCAATTCCTTTCAGCGCACGCCGAGTGGGCGTTATGACATTTGTTGTGCAGATAATTGCAGACAATAAATATTGTTATTCCTCCAGATAAGCAATATTTAAGAGATTCTTGCCCCTGTGATTCTGCAATTGGATAACCGTGGTAGAAACTAGCCTGCCTGATCATGGAGACCAAGGCACTGAGAGTTAGGCAGAGCGCTGTCTACCTGTCTGTCAGTAAGCAGCCTTCTTATCTGTATAGAGGGCTGTTAATCATCTACCTGTATATGTGTCTTGCATTGTTTTGCTAGAACATACGAATGTGTATAATCAACAGTAAAAAGGAGAAACTACAAGTGTTTGTTTACAGCTTTCACAGTCTGAAAATGGCAAATTCGACTCTCACTTCTAAACTCTCTCCTATGCTGAGAAGCTTATCCACTGTTTGCATTAGGCAGTTCATACCAATATTCTTCCATGTCAAATCACGTGCTTCAAGTTAAATCAATCGAAATTGTTTGGTAACTGGAATTGGGCAGATTTGGCACTGAGACATAATCCCAGCCTGATGGTATAATCGGAAGTGGATATTAATTCATTCTGCAGGTCTCGGTGATGAGGTGTCATTATTTATCCTCATTATTTATCCTCGGATTGCGACTCCAATCCCAGAGGAATGTGACTGGCTCTTTAAAGCTTTGACAAATGAGCCAGAAGGTTGTGCGTTGTAGCAGGGCAAACAAAGATGAGAAACAAATATAACGAAAAGGTGAAGGAAATACTCAGTAGTCGGGCAGAATTTGAGAAGAACAACAATATAATTAATGTTCTGGGACAGTGACCTTTCATTAGAAATAGGACGCTTTTACTTGAAAATGAAAAGGAGGGAGAGAAGAACAGTAGGGACGAACTGTGATGGGGTGCAGGAATAAGATATTAAATAAGAAAAATGTTCATGGTTCAGGACCAAACGTGAGGTAACTGGACATGTAAAGAAAAAGAAAATGTGTCCACAGGACGTGTGAATGGCAGGATCCTGAAAAGTAGGATTCAAGAAGCAAAGAAAAGGGAATAAGGGCGCATCAGAAACACAAAACAAAACCAACTGGCGAGGAAAATAGAAACAAAATTGGAAATGCAAGTTGGCTGGCCAGTAACGCCCACTTCCTGAGCCATTGCAACACATGATTATTACATCTCAAAATCATCATTGCATCCTCTCCCCTTCCTTCCCAGTCTACTGCCTTTAATTAAATTTACGGAAAATTCTCTAGTTCATCTTCTTTATGTCTAAAACACTTTAGTCCAGTTTTGGTGACTTGATGAGCTCTTTGTGTGGTCGACAATTTCACTTCAAATATTCAGTTTCACATTGAAAACACGCCGGTTTTCCATTTCAGGAATTCCCAGTATGGAACAGATTCGTTTTAAATCAATTAACATCAATGGTTCAATGCAACAAACGTAGGTGATTCCCTCATGGAGGGGCGGGCTCCACTCTCGAGAACGGATGGAGTCTGTTGCGTGACCCGGACATTGCACGCAGTGCTCTGAGGCAGATTCTCCTCAAGAAAACGCTAAATTAAAATAAGAAAAGTGGATTTCTCTGCATCCTGGAAATTAGAGGCTTGAACAAGAATTAAGTGCATATAACGAACGGTGCTAGAAACAGGTGTACGGCAAGTTACGAAATGCATGTGAATCCAATAAGTGGCTTCTTCACAAGTTAGTTCAAATGTGTTACCCAATCATTAAATTGCCCAATCACCAGAAGTGTTTTGGGAAACCCGCATACACTGGATAAGGCTTCATGTAAATATGTTCAAGGCTGGGTGAGACAGATTTTTGATCCACCAGATAGTCTCCTGTTATGGCTGACATGCAGGAGAGTGGAGTTAAACCACAGTCAGATCAACCATCTAACTGACTAACTGAGCGGGCTTAAGGCACCAAATGGCTGCTCGTGCACCAATTACTTATCTTCTTAATTCTTAAGTTCTCATGCAACACGCCTAAGAAGAAATCATCTGGCCGTTATGACTTTGCTGTGCGTGGAATCTTGTTACTTGTGTATTCACCGCCGAGTATCATATATTACAACAGTTGATTGGTGAGGATCTTTGGGATATTGTGTCCTTCTGAATTGCGCTATATAAATACACGAAGGAGAAAGATAGATAAGATAGAGAGCTAGAGGGAGCCAGAGGGAAATGTCAGAAAGAAAGAGAGAAAGAGAAACGGGTAAAAAAAAGAGAGTAAAGGAGAGATAGAGAAAAAAGTGAAAGGCATATATAGAGAGAACGCAAGATAGAGAAAGAGCGATAGAGAAAAAGAGCGAGATAAAGAGAAAAATAGATAGAGGCACATACAGTCACGGTGAGGAAATTTGAAAGAGAGGAGAAAAAGGGGGAAGAGAAAGAGACAGCAGGAAACATACAAATTTAAGGCGATAGAGAGGTCGGGGTGGGGGCAGGGATGGAGAGACAAAGAGAAAAGGATGAGATGAAAAGAGAGGGCCGATATAGGGAATCATACACAAAGAGAAAGAGAGAAGGGTATGGAGAATCAGAGAGAGAGGGGAAAAGGATGTAGAAAAGAGAGTGAGAGAGCTGGGCACAGAGAGGGAGGATATGGAAAATCAGACACAGAAAGTTAGGCAAAGAAAGATTAGGAGAGAAATTAGAGAGTTTCATACTCACCATCCCATAGGTATGTTCTGTATTCCCTTGACGAACCCTCACACTCCTTCTGCCTCCCTTCCCATGGCGAGGAGAGAGACCCTGGGCAACGGGGTTTGGGCTGGGTGGGGGGAGGTTTAAAATATCAGAGCTGGAACACACACACACACACACACACACACACACACACGCACACACACACACAAAGACAAAGAAACCAGATTCAGGCATTGATGCTCACCCAAAGCCACGTGGTCTAGAGAAAGACACATTGATTCTCCAAACCTCTTATACCTCCCATGCCTGTCAGTCAAGCTTTCTGCATCTCCAAAATTATACCCCACTCCCGTCCCCTCCTCCCGCCATCCAACCAGCTTTCAGCTACCTCCACCTGAGGCACACCTACCCCAGGTGTGGCACAGAACAACCGAAATTTTTGTTTGACTGGGGGGTTGGAAAACAGCAGGTAAATGGTTCAGTGCAGGGTTGTCTCCCCCCACTCTCTCTCTCTTCCCCCACCCTCCTCATCAGTCTCACACCTCAGGAACTATGGAGCTGAGAATCTGCAACTTGGAGCTAAAGGAGGGAGCAGTTGGGGATCAGTCATTCATTCTGTAGCTTATTGTATGCCGGACTGAAGTAGGTAGACTGTTCCATCATCTGCTGCTTTATACTAACATTCTGTCAAGTTCAAATTTCAACACTTTGTCCCGGCTGTGTCTGTTGCTCACTGCATTGACTATTTCCGTTCAGCTTTACAGGACCATCTCTTGTGTCCACTGGAAAACCATGACTCAGTCCAGCTCTTTGTGCCTCAAGCCTTAGCGGTGCCAATGACACCGCATCCAGGCTGCATGTTTCATGGCAGTGAACCTAGAGCTGTTCAGAGACATTGAAAGGGTTTAACACATGGTTCCACTAATCCGCAAGGCAGCGCCTGAAAGCATGCTCTAGTTACAATGTTGTGCGTTCCCACTGGGCAATTCCTTTTGTAAATGTGGCCATAGGAATGAATGATGGAAACTTTTGGCAGAGGTGATTTGGTGTGCAAGAATTTTAACCAATTGTCTATTTTGTTGGGTGGTGTTAGATTTTGTGCATTTGGACTTTATTTTGGATAATTATATTTTTTATTGAATCACGGGATGTGGTTGACACTGGGAGGGTCAGCATTTATTGTCCATCCCTCCTTTTTACTTGAGGGATTTGAGTTGCACTTTTTATCTTGAGTCTCTGCAGCACGAATGGTGCAAAGGTTTCGCAGAAATTTTGACAAACAAATTTGATGAGGAACCACACAAAGATATTTGAGGCCAGATGTCAAAACGTTTGATCAAAGAGGTACGTTATTAAAAACAATGAAAAAAATAAGTAAAGAGAGATGGAGACATTGAGGGTGCGGTCGGAATTCTTTATCTCAGAAGATGAAGGCATAACCCTTAGTGATGGAACGGTTAATATCAGGGATACTCATGGGGGCAGAGATGGATGTATGCTGCGATCTCAGATCGTTTTAAGGCTGCAGGATTTTAAAAGGACCTGGAGTGGTGATGCTAAAGATCGGTTTGAAAATCAGGAAGAGAATATTGAAATAGAGGCTTTGACGGACAAGGGTCCAGTGTAGCTTGGTGAGCAAAGTAGTGATTGATCAACGGGACTTGGTGTGGATAAGGGTATGGGGAGCAATTTCCTTTGAATAAGTTGAAGTTCAATAACGATGCGAAGTAAGATGCCACCCAAAAGACTATTCCAATGGTCATGAGCCTAGTTATTAGAAAGACTTAGATACGGTTTTAACAGCAGTTAAGCTAAGGCAGTGTTAGAGACGGGTGATATTATGGGCTGCATTAGAATGGTTGAAGATGCAGTTTCGGTGTTTATGGTAGACATGGGGACGGGGGCGTTTGGAAGTTTATCTCATGGTCAAACAAGAGATCACTATTGTAAAGAGTGTCAAACCTCAGAAGATAGCGAGCCACGGGAATGGGATCAGTGGCCAGAGGGCGGGGTTTGTGGCGAGAACTGATTGTAATATCCTCTGTGTTGACAAATGTTCAATCCAACATTAGATATCGAGCAGTTAGCAACTGATTTGGAATAATTGGAGTCTGGAGGTGGTGAAGGGACAGATCATGACAGTTTCAGTAACGGATTGGACGAGGCAGTAGCTCGTGTCTGGAGTTCTCTTGGTTACATCTCCCTCTTTTTATTTCTTACAGCCAACTTGGTGGAGATCAGAATCCTATCCCGAGAGTGGTGCGGACTCTCCCAGTGCATCACCTACTACCTGGTGGCGATAGCAGTGATTGATTTCCTTGTCATGATCACTGCCTTTATCCTCAACTGGATTGGTGTCATCTACTTTAGGTATAGTGCCCTATCTACCACCCCGGGGTGCACTGTCAGCACCGTGCTTGTCTATGTCACCTGGGATGACTCAGTCTGGCTGACTGTCGCCTTCACCTTTGACCGTTTAGTGGCCATCTGCTGTCAGAGCCTGAAGACTAGATACTGCACCGAGAAAACTGCATTGCTGGTGAAAGGATTGGTCAGTGCCCTGAGCTGCGCCAAGAAAGTCCCCTTCTACTTCACCTACCAGCCCTTGTATAGTCTGGATGGGGTGTCCTGGTTCTGCGACATTAAGTCCAGCTACTATATTTTGCCTGCCTGGCCTACGACCGGTTAGATCACATCGTGACTCCATTCCTCCCTTTTTTCCTCATTCTGCTGCTCAACGCCCTGACCGTAAGGCACATCTTAGCGGCCAGCAGAGCTCGCAGGAGGCTCCGGGGAGCCGAGAGTCACAGAGATCCAGAGATGGACAACCGCAAGAGATCCATTGTCCTGCTCTTCGCCATCTCCCTCAGCTCCATCCTCCTGTGGGTCACCTAAGTCAGACATTTCCTCTTCATGCGGGATATGGGTGAGGCCTACTTCACCGGCCTGGATTGCAATGACCCACACTTCATCCTTCAAGAGACAACAAACATGCTGCAGTTATTCAGTTCCTGCAGTAACATCTTCATCTACGCAGTAGCCCAGACTAAGTTCAGGAATGAGCTAAAGAAGGTGCTGAATTGCCCCTTATTGACTCTCACCTTTTGCTTTAAATGGTGTGTTATCAAGCAGTTAGGGGCCAGTAATGCTTTGTTTAAAGTAGACAAAGTTTGAAACCCCAGTTGCTTACTAACAAAATACACCCACAATATTTCACGGTTTTGAACAAGCAAAATCAATTTTACCATATAAAGTTAGCAAAATAAAACATTTTGCATTACCAATCTGATACTCTAACATTTAGAATTAACATGAGGTAAATATGAAATAGCAAGCAACTGTGCTCAAACATGCCACACTGCATATTAAAAGGCAGATGCGACCAAGACAGACCCTACGGATTTCTCAGCAACCCACGCAGATGTCAGTGAGCACAGTGAGTCACTCGATCTCTGCCTCCCTCACGAGAGGTTCCTCTCTTCAGTTTCAAAGATCAAGCACCTGAATTCCCTTGAAAGCTGCTCTGACTTTGGCTACCTCAGTGCTGTTCGCCTCCCAGTGGTTTAGCCATGTATCCCGAGATAAGACATCAAACTCTAATCATTGGCACAATTTCATCTCTTTAACAGACAGCTGGCTTCACTGCTGCTGCTGCCCTGCCATTTTACAGGGCTCCAATCTCCCCAGCTGCACCAAGCTATCAGTGGCTCCCGCAGCTTCCACGGAGGCCTAACTCTGTCAGCAGCAGGGAGACTGCTGCCTTTCTCTGGTCCGCAGGACTTCTGAACCCTAAGTGCACAGAGTTATCAAAAGGGACTTGTGACTTCTCCTGAGCCCCATCTATACAGAGCCATCTAACAGCAAACTGTTTGCTGCCTGGTGCCTCTTCCTTGCTGCTCGACCCACACAGTCACCTGGGTTTATCTTTCCCCACCACCTATACCCGTGCCAGGGTCCCAGAGTCGTGTTTGTGACTCATCACCACCACGCAGGTGCCTTGGTGATGACTGGGCTGAGTATGCGCAGACTGTCACATTCAAAGGTCACACTGAAACCCCCAGGGCATTCTGTGCGTGTTGTCCTCCGCCTCTGCCCGGAAAATACCCCGGAATAGACAGGTAATTTCGCATCCTTAACTGGTGAAAAATAATAAAACCCCCTCATGGTGTTTCTTTTCCACCAGTATCTAAATGCATCGAACTTGCTGTCACCTTACCCATAAATCGTCCGCTCAAGCTCCCACATTCGAGGCATATAAAACTCACAGTGCAGCGCAGACAGTCTGCAGTTGTTTACACTGAAGGAATCCTGAGCGATTGAACATGCTGACTTTCTGGATGAGACGCTGAACGACGGCCTCTGTCTACGCTCTCAGATGGATTGCAAAATGTCTCTACTCAAAAATTTAAGAAAACAGCAAAGAATTCTCCCCTGTGTCCTTGGCCATTGTTTATCCTTCATTTAACACCACTGAAGACAGTTTTGTGCTCATTTATCTCATTACTTTTTGTGGAATCTTGCTCTACCCATCTTTTGCTGCCGCGTTTCCAATATTACAACAGCAACGGTTCTAATTGGCTGTAAAGCCCTTTGGGCGCCCTGAGGCCGGGAATGGCGCTATGTTGTTTGCCTGATTGTTTTTCTTTCTTTCATTCAATCTTTCTCAGCAACAACTCCACACCGCAGAGACTCGATCTCCACGTTTAGCCCTTACGTTTAAATTAAAGTATTTCATAACATGAGAAGTCATTTTTGAGTTTTGATCCCGAATGTGCTGCCCGAAAGGAAGCTGGACCCAGATTAAACAGTACCTTCCAAATGGGAATTGGATAAATACTGGAAAAGAAAGACATAATGAAAACAGCAGGGAGTGTAAGGAACTGCCAGTTATCTACATTTTCTAATGGAAAATACAGCTGGAGAAATGGACACAATCCCTTCCTTTCAGTATGAATAACGTCATCTGTTGGTAAGTGGAAACAAATTTGCACTTTACTCAGCAATACAAGCAAGACTGGCTTTCAGCTCCTTTTTAAAAAGCCGGCAGTTTTTTTTTGCCCCCGCACTCCCATTCCCTACCCCTCGTCCCTCCAAATATTGTAGTCCGAGGCCATCACCAAGTGAAGGCGCCTCTCCTTATAACTGAAGAGTTCTTTCAAGAACCCAGCAAAACGCAGTGGTCGATTGGCTTCACCCGATGCTGTGTGGGTGTCAACTGCGCTTTTCGCGACCTCAGGCCAACCGAAAAGTACTTCACGGTGGCTCAGGGGGCGAGAGGTTATCGGGGATTGGCGGGAATGTGAGGTCGAGGTTACAATCAAATCAGTCATGACCTTATTGAATGGTGGAACGAACTCGAGGGGTCGAGTGGCCTGTTCCTGCTTCTAGTACGTATGTTAGCATGGTCCAGTGTAATATAAGGAGCGACAGGGAAAGTCTGGTGTGATAGAAAGAAAAACAGTTTGAAACATAATACGAATAGAGATAAAAGGTGCCATGACGTAATCACTGGGCTAGTTTTTAATTTGATAAAAGGAGATGCGTTTTAATGCGATGGAGGCAATGTGTAGTTGATTAATACTAGAGCCAGCAACTACTGTAATATGAACAAAGGCACGGTGCACTGTATTGATAACTGAGACCGGGACTTCCGTTATGTAAATGGAACCCTGCTCAAGGACAATAGCAATGGAAGCATGATCGTGTGTAAACTAAGTAAAGGCATAGCCATCTGTAGTAGTAAATGAGACCGCGTTTAATTCAATATAACCAGGGGCATGCATTAGTAAACATTAATAATGATGTGCTTCGCACAGACGTGCACTCTATTTATTATATCCACAGGGCGGATGTGGAAAATATGTTTCCCCTTATGAGGGAGACTAGAACTAGGGGACAGAGTTTGAAACTAAGGGGTCTCCAATTTAAGATGAAGAGAGTTTTTGTCGATCAGAAATTCGAGAGTCTGGGCAGCCTCTTCCCCAGAGATCGGTGGAGGCAGGGTTATTCAATATTATTAAAGCTGAGTTAAATAGATTCTTGACTGACAAAGGAGTCAAAGATTAACAGGGGATTTAGTGATGGTAGTGCCATTGAATGTCAAACGTCCATTGTTAGATTCTTTCTTGTTGAAGATATTCATTGCCTGGCACTTGTGTGGCTTGAATGTTATCTGCCCCTTCTCAGCCCAAGCCTGGATATTGCTGCATTTGGACATGGGCTGCTTCAGTATCTGAGGAGTCGAGAATGGTGCTGAACATTGTGCAATTATCTGCAAAATATCCCCACTTCTGACCTTATGATGGAAGGGAGGTCACTGATGAAGCAGCTGAAGGTGATTTGGCCTAGGACACGACTCAGGAACTTCTGCAGTGTTGTCCTTGAGCTGAGATGGTTGACATTCAACGACCACAACCATTTCAGTGACGGTGATTGGTGGAGAAATATTGTCCAGGCCAATTCCCCTTCTCTGCTTCAAAATAGTGCTCATGTGATCCATCATGTCCACCTGGGAGGGTAGGCGCTGTCCTCGATTTAACATCTCACCCGAAAGCCGGCCCTTCTGACGGTGCATATTTCCCTGAGGACTGAAATGATGAGTCCGTATAGATCCTGGGGGTCAAGTCTCCAGAGAGGGATGGAATCCTGAAACTTCTTGTTCAGAAGCGATTGGGCGGGTAACTGAGCCTCGGCAGACAAGTAGTATTTTCAGAATGGCCTTTGTGTTGCTATGCATGTTCACCCTTTTGCAAATGAATATATAATTTATATACACACTTTCAGGGAAATGAATACAAATCTTTCATAATGGTGATCAGGCTGATGACTGACATACGGCGCCTCGATTACTGGCCCTCCCTGAACAGGAAGCGAGCTTTCGTCAGGGTCTCCTCAGTAAATTAAAAGCAAAAAACTGCGGATGCTGGAAATCTAAAGCAAAAACAAAAACAAAAATACCTGAAAAAGCTCAGAAGGTCTGACAGCATCTGTGGAGAGGAACACAGTTAATGTTTCGAGTCCATATGACTCTCCAACAGAAGTCCTCAGTAAATTCCCGGATTGTTGTTTCCAACAGATTATGCGTGTCCCTTGAGCGGACAGAATCTGTGAACAGACTGGAGACAGAATCCTGGTAATCCCAGGACGTGGGGACTCCTCAACAGCATAATCCAGGAAAAAGGACTGAAATAAAGAGAAGGAAGTATAAAGAAATAAACTTTACTGGGCCCCTGGATATTAGTCAGCACTTCCCAACCGAACGAACTACCTTTCCAGTGTAGTCGCTGTTGTGATGTTAGTAATATCATTTACACAGAGGGCAGTGGGAATGTTTGATTCACTGCCAGAAAGGACTTGTTACTCAGACCCTTGTAGTGGAGTGAAGGGATTTGAGTGCCCAGGTATTTTCCGGACGCTTTGAAGTTGTGGCCAATAGTAACCAAAACGTTCGGTCACGAAAAGATGGACTGATCCTTCTCTACCTATCTCTGTCTCTCTCTTTCTCTCTCTCTCTGTCTCTCTCTCTGTCTCTCTGCCTGTATCACTCTCTCTCTTTGTCTCTCTGTCTCTGTTCCTCTGTCTCGCTCTCCGTCTCCCTGTCTCACTCTCTATCTCTCTCAACGTGATAACCTGTCACTTCGGACTATGCAGTGACATTGGACCATGAAATAAAATGATTTATAGGCCTCCAGCTCTAAGTCTCTTGTGTAATTCACCTATTGATTCTTGCCCTGTATACACTAGTTTTTACAGTAACGTATCACAGCGCCAAAACATTTCCTGTATACTTATCACCCCACCAGCCTCCACATTTAAAGAATCATCCTCCACCATTTCCGCCAACTCCAGCATGATGCCACTACCAAACACATCTTCCCTTCACCCCCCACCCCCTGTCGGCATTCCATAGGGATCGTTCCCTCCGGGACACCCTGGTCCACTCCTCCATCACCCCCTACTCCTCAACCCCCACCAATGGCACCACCCCATGCCCACGCAAAAGATGTAACACCTGCCCCTTCACTTCCTCTCTCCTCACTGTCCAAGGGCCCAAACATTCCTTTCAAGTGAAACAACATTTCACTTGCATTTCCCCCAACTTAGTCTACTGCATTCGTTGCTCCCAATGCGGTCTCCTCTACATTGGAGAGACCAAACGTAAACTGGGCGACCGCTTTGCAGAACACCTGCGGTCTGTCCGCAAGAATGACCCAAACCTCTCCGTCGCTTGCCATTTCAACACTCCACCCTGCTCTCTTGCCCAAATGTCTGTCCTTGGCTTGCTGTATTGTTCCAGTGAAGCCCAATGCAAACTGGAGGAACAACAGCTCATCTTCCGACTGGGCACTTTACAGCCTTCCGGACTGAATATTGAATTCAACAACTTTAGGTCTTGAGCTCCCTCCTCCATCCCCACCCCCTTTCTGTTTCTTCCCCCTTCCTTTTTTTTTCCAATAAATTATATAGATTTTTCTTTTTCCCACATATTTCCATTATTTTTAAATATTTTTAAATCTTTTATGCTCCCCCCCCCCACTAGAGCTATACATTGAGTGCCCTACCATCCATTCTTAATTAGCACATTCGTTTAGATATATATCACCAACTTCAATACTTATGTGTTCTTTTGTTCTGTTGTCTGTGACATCTTTTGATGATCTGCTTCTATCACTGATTGCTTGTTCCTACAACCACACCCTCCTCCACTTCTCTCCTCCCACCCAACCCACCTCCCCCTCCCCCTCCCCCCCCCCTCCACACGCACACACCTTAAACCAGCTTATATTTCACTCCTTTCCTATTTCTACTTAGTTCTGTCGAAGGGTCATGAGGACTCGAAATGTCAACTCTTTTTTTCTCCGCCGATGCTGCCAGACCTGCTGAGTTTTTCCAGGTAGTTCTGTTTTTGTTTTGCATTTCCTGTATTCCCCAGATGTCACATGTTAGAGCGGTGAACTGACGGCTTGGTAAGTTTTCTGCAAAGATCAGGTCCTGGAGCGCCATCTAGTGTCATTCTGCCTGTAAAACAACGACTCTCAATTTATTCTCGAATATTGCTGCATCATTATTCTGCCACATTATTATGGTTTTTATAGCTTTGGTTTTGCTATTACTGTAAGTTCTTTCTTTTCATTTTTTTCCTTATACCTTTACTATTTAATATTTATTCCTAGACTATTTGCCTCAGTTTTCTGACGTGCCCACGTCATTAGGACAGTACCTGTTCATTTGCATAAATAGATGAGCGTCTTGTTCATAACCTCATAATTCCGCAACTGATGAGGTTGTGATTGTTCATTTCGGAAGAATGTAAGGCTGGCGAACATTTTAATAATCAAAGAACGATGTCGCTCAAATTTCAGGATGCCAGATGTATACGATCATACAAAATAGGAATTTCAGTAGGCCTGTCGGGCATTCAGGCCTGCCCCGCCATCCAATAAGGTCATGTCTCATCTGACTGTAACCTCGCGCCTACCTCCGGTTACCTTCCACTCCCTTGTTTATCAAAAATCGATCTCCATCTGCCTTGAAAACATCCAAAGACTCTGCTTCCTCTGCCCTTTGATGGAGTTCCAAAGAGTTTCTGAGGGAAAATTTTCTTCTCATCTCTCTTTTAAATGGGAGACCCCTTATTTTTAAACAGTGACCCCTAGTTTTACGTTTTCCCACAAGAGGAAAGATCCTTTCCATGCGTGATTTATTTTTTATAGAGGTGGTTAATCTGTGTGTTATATTATTATGAAATAATAAAAAATATTTTCATTCAATTACACGAATGATGAACTGTTTCTTTTTGCAGAATCACCCTCGGTTCTAAAGCCCATGTCCTGATTGTCTCCCGAGTCCCCATGTCGAGTGAGTTTCAATGCAGTCTCCTCACCTCCTTGCCTCCCCGTGTTTCACTGCAGTGTACTACGCCGCAGCATCTGAGAACTGAACCGAGTGAACGGTGCGAGTGGTAGAGCCTTTCGCACGGTCCACAGATACAGATACTTTAAATCTTCCTTCAACTCTATCATCACTGAATATGGAGAAGAAATGCTCCAGAGCGCGATTGAAGAATTGTCGGTTCAAGAATATAAATTCATTTGCAGCGAAAATAGAGTTATGGTGAAGCAAAATGATTGTCCTTACGTTCCCGATAAACCAATATCAGAATTTGTTTCCCAGTGACAAGGAGTAACGGCCAAAACAAGAATGCAATTAACATAATGATATTTACAAGGAAAATTAAACAAAGCGCTTGTGGAAATAGGTAGAATAAACTGATCAATCAACCCATCCACTAATCCACGCTGGGTCCACCTGAGTTAACGGTTCTGTAAGAACAGCCCATAATTATCAGCTATAGGGACTCAACTTCTGAGAGCTTTCTTTACCTCTGTTGGCAAATCGATATTCTTGGTAAGTTCGGAGCTAGCTACGCTATAAATGGCGGCACGGAGATAGCTTTGCTTGTTTGGAGGCGATGGCGTACTGGTATTATCGCTGGAATCGTGCTTGAAAAATTCTGGTTAATCCTCTGGGGACTCCGGTTTGAATCCCGCCATGGTAGAATTTCAATTCAATTTAAAAGTCTAATAATGACCATTGTTGTAAAAACCCATCTGGTTCACTGTTGTCCTTTAGGGAAGGAAATCTGCCGTCCTTATCGGGCCTGGCTTACATGTGGCTTCAGGCCCACAGCAATGTGGTTGACTCTAAAATGTCTTCTGAACAAGGGCAATTTAGGGATGGGCAACAAATGCTGGCCTATCCAGTGATGCCCACATCCCATGAACGAACAGACATCTTTTTTCCCCAAAATTGTTTCTCTGTGGATTAAGACAAGGACAAACAGAGCAATAAAACTGCAGTAAATAGACCTGCCTGTTTTGCTTCTCTGGAACCCAGGATGAAAACGTTCCCATCCACAAAAGCACAAAAGAAAGCTTATCGGAGCTGCAAATACTCGCTGAGGTTTTTGTACGGGGCTCTAGCTGTGATCTAACGCTGTGCCCCATTGCACAGTAATATACCGACCCGTCTTCCACTCTCAGCTCGCTAATATTGAGGTAGCCGTTCTTTTGAGATATGTCAGCAGCCGCCAGATACCGTCCTGAAATTTCATCGTCCTTCAGTGCTAAGATATTGGTGATAATCCATCTTGGTGGCTGTGCCGTCTGCTGCCGATACCATTGCATGTTGTTTAGATTCCGATCTGTATATTCACAGTCTAACTGCACCGAGCCCCCTTCTGACACTGTTATTGCGACCGGGGACTGAGTTACTGGATCTGCGCATAGTCCGCCTGTGAGGTAGAGGAATGAAATATCAAGCGGTTAAACAATGTTGATCTAAATTTGTTTGCAGCTGTTTGAGTTCGAGGAACCTCCTATCTACCTAGCAGTCATATGGATATTTCTGATCGCGGATTGAATTAAATACTATCACAATCTCTGTACATTAATCTGCTAATGTGCCTTGAATAATGTAATCCAGTACTTACTGCCGAACAGCGCCGCCAGTATTATCAGCAACATGTCTTTCTGAATCTCTCAGGGACTGTGAATGGAATAAGCCAGAGTTTGAGGAGGAGAGAGGAAACCCGGGGTCTGTTCAGCTCCTTGTTCCACCCGCACACTGCAGGGGGCCAGGCTCATTGTGACCTCATTCAGGAAACCATCCCTATTGGCTATGGCGCTTCCACCACGTGACTTAGTGATGCCCATGCTTGAATTTGGCGCCCTCCGCTGGTGATTTCGTTTCAATCCGTGTTCGGATGCGGCCGTTGAATGGATTCAGGGTTTATTGAAATGCATATCAAGAAACGAATTCTCCCCAGGAATCTGAACTGGAGCTGTTCAGACACAGTCTTTGTGGCTGCTGATGTTTAGATTGGGGCGTGATGTTAAATCTGTAGAGATCATCGCTGGAGTTCTCTGTCCAAATCCTGGGCACTACGAAGCAGAAGGAATATCAAGATTTTTTGAAAAAGTGCGGACGCTTTATATCAGAATGGCACCAGAGATGAGGAACGTTTACGCGATCATACCAGGCAAACTTGGATTTTTATCCTCGTAACAAAGAAGAGATTCAATTGAAGTGCTAAAAATTGTCCTTTATTCAGAGTAGATCGCAATTTCTTCCATTGGCAGAAGATTCAATAACCAAATCATCTCAATTTCATGAAAAGATTGGAGATGGAATGATCTGTTTTATTTATTACATTGTATATGTTACCACCTTGAATACGATACGAAATGATGGAGGAAGAGGATTCAATCGTAAATTTCAAAACGGAATTGTTATAAGTTGAGAAATGAAAACAACGTGGAAAATGTGAGGTGTGAAAGGAGATTGGGATGGGTCTTTCAAATAGATACGGTAAGCGGAGTCTTCATTCCGTCCCCTAACTTTCTCTGATTCTGCTCCCTTCCGCACTATTTATTCTCAGTCACTTGATGTGTGAACAGGTGCAGGATGCTCACAGGCTTCTGGAGTTTCAACCGTGGCGATTTCCGGCTGCAGCTGATCACCGCTGCGTGCTTTTACCAGTTTTCAACCTGCGGCATCCCCGGCCACAGCTTCCGTTTGTTATTCTCCTCTGACCCGAGTTTGTCAGAGACAGTTTGATCTTTAATTGATTTGACAGTTTGATCTTTAATCGATCTGAGAGACTTAAGTTGAAAAGTGAAGTAATTCCTGGAGGTGATGTGGCCCATTAATCACATGTCCAGATTTAGCACAAAAAGATGGGAAAGAGTTTAATCTTTAATGGATCTGAGAGATAGTTTAATCTCTAATCGATCATGGAAGACAGTTTGATCTTTAATTCATCTGAGAGACAGTTTGATCTTTAATTCATCTCTCTATAGACATATATCTCTCTGTGTATGTATGGCTCTCCTTGTCCTTGTGTGTTTGAGTTGGTGCACTTCAGAGTACGTGTTTGATTTTGCATGTCTGCGTGTGCACCTGGAAGTGGGTTTATGTATTTCTCTGTGAGCTCGTCTCTGCGTGTGTCGTTGTGTGGGCCTGTGCAGTCATACTGTTTCCAATGCCCTGTGAGAGGTTTCTCCTGGGCACATTTCCTGAAGAACTTTCACCCCAAACACAGTTGCATTAGGTCAGTAACTTCCATCCTTTTGTGCCAATTCTGGAAATGTGATTAATGGGCCACATCACCTCCAGGAATTACTTCACTTTTCAACAAAACAGGACGAATAATTCCACAGAGCGAAAAGGGAGAGTGGGGTAGGGAAAAAGTGATATAGAGAGAAAAAGGGTGACCCAGAGGGAAACAAGTGGACAAAGCGAGAGGAGAAAGAGGAAGAGAGAGGGAGAAAGAGGTGGTGTTGGGGCGGGGAGTGGGGGAGGGGGGGTGGCGTTTTGGTTGGGGGGGGGGAGTTGGTGGTGCAGAATGTGCGGCATTCTATGTGAAATCCCTCTTTATATCGGCTGTGAGTATTTGTCATGGTCATCGAGAAGCTCTTTTAATGGGAGACTCGAACACTAGTCACAGAACAACTTGAAATATTACCCATCATCGTCCCACATCAAAGATTGACCCCCTTAAAGGAACTGTATCGACTTCAATACAGTTTAATTATTCTGTATTCCAGTGCGTAGCCACTGAGTATATTTTAGACTGAGGTGGATAGATCTATGGATATTAAGGGAAACATGGGATTTCAGGATAGTGTAGGAAGGTGGATGAGATTTAGGTAGGTGGATTAGAGATAGGTGGTGCTGCAGGGTCGAGAGACCAAATGCCCGACTCCAGCTCTTGTTTCATATGTCCTTGTGCTCTCTCTTCTTATTTCGAGCTCTCTGACTGATTGAGAGACCTGTGAGCTGATTGGGAGAATTGAAGGACAAAGAGCTGTGAGCTCAGTCAGGAATGAACCAATTGGGTGAGGGGCCGGATGTTACTCAACATCTTCTTAACTCTTCACTAAAACAATTCTGGTTGAAGTCAATCTACACAAATCCGCCATTGGCTCTGCAAATATGTTGTCTGTTCATTCTTCACAGCTGCGATTCTCTTAACTGGTAAATTCCCAAGTTACACACTTTTCATCTTGCAGGTTACGCTGGCGTAATGATCATCCTTTTAACTATGTTTTCCCTTTATTTGTAAAGAGCTCCGTTAACATGATAACCCTGATTGTAATAGTGATAATAAAAAGTTGAAGTTCTGTACTTTGAATTTTCTGCAGACTCGGTGTTACAGGAGCCGGTTGCAGGGGCACAGTTTGAAGGAGACTCGCTGACCATTAATTTCAGCTATTCATCCATGATTGGTTTCTACTCCTTGCAGCTGGACCGTCAGGAGGTCGAGAAATCCCCCACAACATTGACCAATATCTATTCCGCTAGGGACGTTTTCAATGCAGAGGGCTCGGGACCTCGATTATCTGCATCTCTCGACACTTCCAGAAGTGAGGAGATTTTCAGCATCCGTGACCTGCGGCTGTCTGACAGCGTGGTGTATTACTGCGGGCTGAAAGACACAGTGACAGGAACCAGAGGGAGCCTTCCTCGAACATTAGAACTGCAGAAACGTGATCCGGTGAACGGAATGGCAGGTAGAGTGGGGAGAAACAAAGACTTTCAAAGCATGTAACTGGAATGTGCTCATTTAAAGTAAATCCAAATAAATAACAAGCGGATAGCAACAGGTGCGGCATTTTGAAATCTTCCATTTACATCAAATACATTCTGAACATAATGTAAAATTTTGTCAATTAAAGATACAACAGCAAAAATGCTGAGCCAAATAGTTGAGCTTATGTTCCAGCCGTTACAGTGGGTACACACAACACACAAATGCAGTATCAGTTATATATCACTGAAGGGACGCACAGGAAAAAAGAACAAAGACTTTACATTTTCATAAAGCCTTACCTGGCGTGTTCAGATTTCCCAAAGTGCTTCCAATGCTCAATTTTTCTGACACTTTAAAAAAAAACTTTAGTATTTAGTCGGTTTTCTGATCATCTATTCCGGTGCCTGGAACACAGCAGCCTGTCCTTGCAGTTTATTCAATCTATTAATCATTGTTCATCAGCTTCTAATCATGTCTGCCTGGGTGCCGACGGTACCAGGATAAGTAATAACCAGCGTCGGTATCGGTGCAATTTGAAGTGACGTCTTCTCCCTCTGCCTATGTGAGTGAGGATTCCTGCTGAGTAACAGAATCTCCATCGCTCAGATCTGGAACACACTGTTAAAGAAAGCAGAAATTAGCGATTAAAACTTCAAGTGAACTGAACTAACGCTGAAATTTCTCAAACGATGCTACATAAAATTATGTACAAACTACGCCACAGAAAATGGCACCTTCCTCAATATTTCGGTGTTCCAACGAGCCTATCCCTCTTTATCTCACTCTCTCAGCATATCTTCTATTCCATTCACCATCCTTGTCCCATAAATGCATCAGTTCGCCTCAGCTCCTGCTGGTGATAGTGAGTTACATATTCCATCTCCTCTCAGGGCAAATAAATTTCTCCTGAAATCCAAGTTGGATTTTTTTTGTCACGTAATTATATCCCACAGTTTTGAATTATGTACAAGTAGAAACATCTCCATGTCTACCCCTTCAAACTCCATCACCATTAAAAGAGCTCCGTCTTCTCTTTTCTGTGCAGTGTTTTCTTTACCTCTCAAATCTGGCATCATCGCTGTAATGCTTTGTTACATTTTGTCTGCCTCTTTATATTCCTCCTGAAAGGAAGAGGCCAGAATTGCGAACGATAGCTCAAGTGTGCTCTAACCAAGATCTGCTGCATTTTTAACATGAACTCCCTTATTTATAAATTCATTCCTCCGAAAATTAAACCCTTTTAAACGTGTTAAACCTCTTGCCGACATTGAATATCACCCAGATCACAGCGAGAACGGAGACGTGATCTTTAATTGACCTGAGAGACAGTGTGAACATTAATGAACTGGCATGAAGGTTTTCTCAAAGAAAGAAATACAGGGGTGAATGTAGATGGAGATTTCCAATCATTTCACTCATTATCACAAATTAGACTGAGCTTGTTGACTGTGATGAAGTCGGATTTGATCAACATTCTACTGCGTTCACACAACGAGTAGATCTTAACTTTTAATTCTGTGTTGGTGACTTTACTTGGAGAAGAACTTGCAGTCCCTGTATATCGGTACACAGACCGCGACACAATTCGTTTTGAAATATTGCGGCAGTGTTTTTGTGCGAGTCTCCCTCAGGTTCCTGTCAGTGTGACTCTCAACCCGCAGTGATACACCGCGCTGTCAGACAGCCGCAGGTCACGGATGGTGAAATTCCCCTCACTTTTCGATGTGTCGAGAGATGCAGAAAATCGAGCCCCCACGCCCTCTGCTCTGAAAATATTTCCGTAATTCAGGATGTAGATCAAGAATGTGGGGGCTTTAACCCTGTCCTGACGGTACAGCTGTAAGGAATATGTACCAGCTGTGGTGGGATACCTGTAATGAATGGTCACCGAGTCCCCTTCAAACTGTATCGCTGCATCTGGTCTCTGTGAGACCGAGTCTGCACCACTAACACCTGCAGGAATTAACAAATAAAGAGTTTTAAGATTTCATTACTTTAGCTCAGCTTATCATAGTGAGTGAGGGAATATATTTTAAATAGAAACAAAACTGCATTAAAAGAATGATACCTGCAATAGGAAGATTGTGTAACGTGCGGACTTACCGGGTAAGAGAGCTGCAGCTGTGAGAAATGAATAAAAGGTAAAACTCAACATATTTCCAGCGAGCTGATGGCGGATTGAAACAGAACGGGTTGAATCTGTCAATGTTTCAGTGAAGGGTTGGGAACATTTTCATTTATATCCAGTCTCTTCAGCCATTGGTTAATTTCTGAAAGTCTCAACAAGTGACGTCCAATCAGCCCCACGATATTTTGTTCTCCAACTTATTGCGTCAGAACGTGATGCAGCAAATCAGTGATGTCGTTGTTCCTTCCAAAGGGACTGAGCCGAGGATTCAACTGAATGTTGGGTCTCCAGCAGAGTCAATGGGTACGTGGTTGCAGTGAGGGGGAATAGTTAATGTTGTCCGTAATGTTGCCCACCAGTGCTGGAGCTTCGCATTAAAAGAGCTGCTCACTGACTATGGGAACCTCGCACAGCTGATATTAATAGGAATACTAAACAGAATGACAATAACCGAGTCTGCAACACAGAAATGTGCCATTTCGCCAAACTAGTCTTCAGTTTGGTTTCTGTTCAGTTGCTAGGTAATAATTCAGGTCCCAAAATTGATTCAGTGGGAGGAAGTGAGAGCCCTTTGCTGATTTTTGTTCGGCCTGACAGCGCCTCTGTAACAGTGAGGCTCAGTTCACGGTAATGCAAGGCAGTCAGAGACTAAAGATCGGGGGACTGTTGAGAGAACAGGTTGTTTTTTTTTGTCTTTGTCCAAAACAGCGGAGAACCGGTCGAGGAAATCTGGAGGCTTAACTCCCTGCCCCTCTTCAGTAAACATCGCGGAGCTCCCCCGGGATACTGCATGTACCAGTAGAGATAGGAATAGCTACAGGACGTGGAGTACCTGAACTTAATATCAGGGTCTGCCCTTCTTGAACCGTTAATTTAGGCGGTTCCGTAGGCATTAAATCTTGGTCACTCGTTCCTGTAACAAAAACACAAAATGTGTCAGAATTCTGCGAGTAAATATAACCAGTGGAACAGAAACTGGTCATTTCAACATACACTCACCAGGCAGCACGGCTATTCTTATCAGCAGGAGATACGGGCAGCACATGATGTCTGGTTTAAACAATGCTACAGAATAACAGATTGTTTAAATATGTTGACTCTTCTGACCTGATATCAAAGAGTAAATTCAGAGAAGGTGTTTATTCCGTTCATTCTGAGAATGCAGGGCTTTTTTCTTGCATAGAGTTGGCTCGTCTCCCAGAACTGCCTACAAATGTACGCTAGCTAGTGCTAGTTGCTGGCTAATTATTGCTGCCTCTAGTCCAATCAGTTCCTTGTCCAGCTGTGTGAGTAAGACTCTCTGACTGTCTGTTTGTCTCTAGCTCTCTGTCTCTATCGATGGTTCGACATCAATCCATCTCTTTAACTTTGCCTTTGTCTCTCTTTGACTTTATGTTTGCAGCTCTCTCTCTCTCTCCCCTTCCTTCCGATCTCCCCCCCACCCTATCTCTCTCTTTCTCTCTGACACGCACTCTCTGTTTATCTCTACCTCTCTCCCGTTTTCTCTCACTCCCTGTCTCTGTGTTTCTGGTGTGCTGTCACTCACTTTACCTCGCCAGATATCTTTCTCCCTCCTTCTCTCACGGTATATTTCTTCCAATGTTTCTCCTTTCATCTCTGTCTCGCTCTGTCTGTTTAACACACAGTTTTTATACCCCCTTCTCTCTATATCCGCCCCAACTCCCTTGGTGACCATGTCAAGCGGAAAATAGTGGAAATCGTTCTGAGTCCCTGACAGCACTGCTACAGTCAATGAGCTCCATTACCAGTCTTTTTTTTTTGGGGGGGGGGGGGGGGGGGGGGTGGGGGGGGGGGCGGGGGGGGGGGGGGGGGAGGGGATGAGGGGCATGATTAAATGAGCAAATGAACATGACCTTTAAAACATCGACTGAATTCTTTACATCTCACCCAAAAATTCACTCGTACAGAAATTGACTGTGACGTTCATTCTGAAATCTGCAGGTCTCTGCTAACACTGCGGCTTGAAATATCCGAATTTGACCCTTACGTAAAATGATCGAGAAATTTCATTTTTCCTGAGACTGAAAGCAGTGATTACCGATGGAGAACCCCGATCGGGTCAGGATGTATTTCCCCCTTTACTTTCTATGTAAATTCCCGGGCACTCTTTTGATCCCACTCTTGGTTTTGGCTGGGACACTGAATCCCCGTTACACATCTCTGATAATAAACAGGCAGCACAAGCTGGGTTTGGTGAAACAACACCGGGAGTGGAATTGGGAAATTTTAGAAAGATGGGGGCATATTGTAGGATGGTCCCAATATAACTGACCAGTGATGAGGAATTTGACTGAAGCCAGGCAAAGTTTCACCTCCATGGTTCCAGTCTGTACTGAAGAATCAAAACTTTTGATCACTAAGGAATAGAAAC
Source organism: Carcharodon carcharias (assembly GCF_017639515.1). Taxonomy (NCBI): domain Eukaryota; kingdom Metazoa; phylum Chordata; class Chondrichthyes; order Lamniformes; family Lamnidae; genus Carcharodon; species Carcharodon carcharias. Next base: position 17,077,000 of record NC_054493.1, read on the forward strand.
TAAAACGTCGCTGAGATCCGAGCGGGTCAGCGGGGATGTCTTCTCCATTTGTATCTCTCCGAACAAGCATTTCCTGCAGCTGGTGTTCATGATCATTATCATTATCAAGTGATCAGACAGCACCCTCTGGTGGACAACACAAGCCTCACCTGGAAATCCGTACAGATGCAGACAGATAAACACATATTTGCAGAAAAGTGTACACAGGCAGATAGCCACATTAGATCACCTCACAAGAGGTTGTCGCTTTTCTATTCTAGTCAAATTGCAGAAACCTCTGAAGCGCAATTTGTCTCACATCATCACTGGAGGCCCATTCGTCATTTTTGATCCAGAGTAATCCAGAGGCCCAGGGTAATTCCCTAGGGAACTGGGTTCGAATCCCGCCATGGCAGATGGTAGAATTTTAATTCAATAAGAATCCGGAATTAAAAGTCTGTTGATGACAATGAAACCGTTATTGCTTGCTGTAAAAACCCATCTGGTTCACTAATGCCCTTTAGGGAAGGAAATCTGTCGTTCTTACCTGGCCTGGCCGACATGTGACTCCAGACCCACAGCGATGTGGTTGACTCAAATGCCCTCTGAAATGGCCGAGCAAGCCACTCAGCTGTAAACAAGGTCACAAAGTCACAAAAAAGAAATGAAACCGGACGAGCCACCCGGCATCGACCTAGGCACCGGAAATGACAACACAACCTCAGTCCTATCGACCCTGCAAAATCCTCCTTACTGACATCTTGGGGCTCGTGCCAAAATTGGGAGAGCTGTCGCATGGTCTTGTCAAGCATCAGCCTGACATAGGCTGATCATCCTCACGGAATCGCATCTTACAGATAATGTCCTAGACACCAAAACCACTGGCAGGACAGGTCCAGCAGAGGCGGTGGCATAGCTGTATACAGTCAAGAGTTGCCCTGGGAGCCCTTAACATCGATTCCGAGCCCCATGAAGTCTCGTGACATCAGGTCAAACATGGACAAGGAAACCTCCTGCTGAATACCACGTACCGCTCTCCCTCAGCTGATGAATCAGTGCTCCTCCATTGTGACCATCATTTAGAAGAAGCACTGAGGGTGGCAAGGGCACAGAAGGTACTCTGGGCGAAGCACTTCAATGTCCATCGCTAAGAATGGCTCGGTAACACTACTACTGACTGCGCTGGACGAGTCCTAAATGTTGTAGCGTCTAGACTGGGGCTGCGGCAGGTGGTGAGGGAACCAACAGGGGGGAAAAACTTTCTTGACCTCATCCTCACCAATCTGCGTGCTGCAGATGCATGTGTCCATGACAGTATTGGTAAGAGTGACCACCTCACAGTCATTGTGGAGATGAAGTCCCGCCTTTACATTGAGGATACCGTCCATCGTGTTGTGTAACACTACCACCGTGAACAGATCTTGCAACTCAATACAGAGCATCCATGAGGCTAAGTGGGCTATCAGCTGGAGCAGAATTGTACTCGAAAACAATTTGTAACCCCACGGCCCCGTATATCCCCCAATCTACCATTATCATCAAGCCAGGGATCAACCCTGTTTCAATGAAAAGGGAGGACATACCAGGAGCAGCACCAGGCTGCCCTATGTAGATAGATAGATAGATAGATCAGTTTATATTGCCTAAATTCACGGGCACTTTATTTAATTCTGCTTTCAATATCATTAAGTTGATTTTATTGTTGTTTTTGGCAGTTGCTGCTTGTCACTCGGATATATTTCAGATATCGATATATCGGAGGGCTTTCAGGCCAGAAATTTGGTTCTTGTACTGACCATTCCTCAGTCAAGCTCCCGAGTGTCTTACCTTCACATATAGAGACGAAAGAATTGAGGGAAGATTTAAAGTATCTGAGGACTGTGAGAAAGATTCCACCACTCTCACTGTTAACACAGTTCAGCTGTCAGACTCTGTGGTGCATTACACTGTACACACACACACGCACACACACACACACACACACACACACACACACACATGCACACTCACATATACACACAAATAGCAAAATATCCATCGCCCTTCATTCATGGACCTGTTCAATTGTGATTTGTGTCCGCCTTTGATGATTAGGGAAGTAGGAAGACTGATTCGTATTTACGAAATTTCAATCCAACCTTATAATAGTGGAATTATTAACGTCAATGCAAATGAGCATCTATTTTGTTAATCAATTAGGCACACGAGAGGACTGAGCCAAATAATCTCACCATTACTGCAAAGGAGGAACAGCAGGAAATAGAAAGCAATAAGCAGACATGACATGGTAATAATAAAACCAAAGTAATAATAATATTATAATAATCTGACGTAATAATACTTCAGCAAAATTATGCAGCAATATTCGGGTAGAAATTAAGAATCATTGCTTTCCGCAGGTTACCACTGGATGGGGCCCCAGCACTTCAGCTTTGGCTGAAACTTGCAGAACTGTCAGTTTACCAGTGTCACGGCTCACAGATGGAAATTACAGGAAATATCCGTGTTCCACAACACTTCACTTCATAGAATGGCATATTCAGGGCAAGAGCTTGTACATAAATTGTAGGTGTTGTGGCAAAGACGAATTGGACAGTGGGCTTTGGCACAATGACACTGGGCAGTCAGAAGAAAAGGGCGAGCAATCTCTTAATCTAAATTGTTGAAATATGTTGATCATTTTGTGGCATAATGAATTGTTATTATTGACCACAAATCTATTATTGATCACAAGTGATTGTACATTGCCACCTTCTTCTGCTTAAATAACATTTCCTGCATTACAATATCAACTGTATTTGAGAATTTCTTGAGACTTAGCGCTTTCTGAGATCCGGATTTTTTAATGTTTGGGTGAAAAATTGAGGTGAATCTTTTAACAATCTCCGAGTGTGCACTACCAATTCTGTGTATGTGTGTGCGTGTGTGTGTGTCTGTGTGATTATGTGTAGGTGTGTGTGTGTGTGTGTGTGTGTGTGTGTGTGTGTGTGTTTTAAAGTAAACCATGTACGCATGTGTTCCATTACGCATGTTTGATTATTTTGTATGTAGAGTACATGTGTGTACAAAGTACGAAACACATCATCCTGAATGTTTGCAAAGGAATGTCACTTGTAGTATCACAGTGGGCCCTGCCTTATTTCATACTATGCATGGCAATGCCTTGGTTTACCATTCACACAATCCGTTTTCAATTATTATTGTACTTGAGTGTGTCTCTGTTTATATAATGCAAGTCCCTTTCTCAGTTTTCAGTGCATGATGTCCACTTTTATATTTGATTAGTTCCTATCTCTGTTATTGACTCATCAGATCTTGTCCCTATTACATTAAACCACATCAGCTTTGATGAGATTAGATATTATCCTGTGATTATGTCAGGACATATTTGGCTCATTTAATGTTGCGCTGGACAACTTTTTATTTTCTATTACACTAGGTCTCTCCATGTCGCTGCTTACATTACACTAGACCATGTCATTGTCATTCTGTATTTCAAACCTCCCAACGCCATCCATACTCTCTCGCCAAGCATATGAAAATACGGCCATGGGACTAGGAGCAGGAGTAGGCCATTCAGCCCTTGGAGATTAATCCAAAATTCCATCCGTTCCATAGCTGATCTGCTTGTGGTCTCAACATCACTTTCCCATCTGCCCCTTTAGACATTAGTCTATCAAAAATCCGTCTAACTCATGACATTAGCAGAACATAACTCACCCTTGAATACATTAATTGCTCAGCCTCCAGTGCCTTCTTGGAAAGAGAATTTCACATACTAACGACTTTCTGAGAGAAGAACAAATTCCCTCATCTCCGTCTTAAAGGTAGGCCTCTTATTCCTAAACTCTGCCCCCTCGATCTGGTCACTCCCACAAGTGTAAACATCCTCCTGGTATCCGCCTTGTCCAGACGTACCACACTCCCCCCACCCCCCACCCCCCACAACCCCACAACGGCCCCCGCCCCCATCCACTCACTGCCACCCTCCGCCTTAGGATCCTTTATGTTTCAGTAAGATCATCTCTTATTCTTCTAAAATCCACTGGCTATTAATTCAAGCTATTCACGATTTTTTCACAAGATAAGCCCCTCACCGCAAACAACGATGAACAGGTGGATGCTTTTCAGCGATAAGAATGAGATTAGGGACCTGCCGCTGCACAAATTTGTTGCAGCGTTTCTCAAAAAACACTTTCTTCACCAAGAAAGATGGTTCGAGTGGCCAGAGGTCGCGAATATCACTACTTATAACCAAAAGGCAAAGGATGTGTGTGTGTGTGTGTGTGTGTGTGTGTGTGTGTGTGTTTCTGTGTGTGTGTGTTTGTGCGTGTGTGTGTGTGCTTGTGTGTGTGTGTGTGTGTGTGTTTGTGTGTGTGTGTGTGTGTGTGTTTGTGTGTGTGTGTGTGTGTGTGTGTTAATCAACAGATCAGTTGGTCACGGCTTGTATGCCCGGCCTCTGAAAGAGCAACTCAGTTAGTTATAGTTACTTTTTCTTAACAAAATTTAGACTTAGTGTTTGTTAAATTAACTTTTGAAACTTGTAATAGAACTTGTGTCCAGCTCCCTTTCAGGCAGCAGAATCCAAATCACCATTCACTGCTTAAAAACCCACCCCCTATTTTTTAAGTGTCAAGAGCAATGTTAGTGGAAATTGTGTCTGTAAAGTGGGAGAAAGAAAACAAGAAAGTAAAAAAGAAAGAATGAAAGTAAAAAAGAAAGAATGTTAAAAAGAAAGAAATAAAGGAAGAAAGAAAGAAAGAAAGAAATTAAAAAAAGAAAGAAATAAAGGAAGAAAGAAAGAAAGAAAGAAAGAAAGAAAGAAAGAAAGACAAAGAAAGATGGAAAGAAATGAAGATGAAAAGAAGGGGCCTCAGGATTTCCCAAAGTGCTTTCCTGCCAATCCAGTGTAATGTGGGAATCACGTCAGCAAATGTTCACAGAGCAAGATTCCACAGAAGTAATTGGAAAAATCATCAGATCGCTGGTTTCAATGGTATTAAATGAAGGACAATTATTGTAGGAAGCTGGGGAAAGCTCTTCCTGTTCATTTTTGAAATTGCGACCGTGGGGTATTCACATTCCACATGAGAGGGCAGATACTCGCAGTGGCTTCGTATCTCAACCAGGAAGGCAGTAAGTGTGATAGTTCAGGGTTCATTCAGGGCCACAGGGGCACTGTCGGCGCTGGAGTGTGGGCCTGACATCTCTCAAGTAAGGGAGCTACAGCCCAGGACTTTCTGGTTCTGGAGATAGAGAGAGAGGAAGCGAGAGAGAGAACGAGAGGGAGAAAGAGAAAGAGTGAAAGAGAAAGAAAGAGAGAGAGAGTACTGCTACTTACTGAACCACTGTGTTGGAAGTGAATTAGTATGAGGATGTTTTACAGTGTTTTAACTGTTTGAAACAACCAGTGACCTTGTTGAAAGGACACATCAGCACCTTCTTCAGCTCTTCCCAGAACTTGCTCTGGGCTACTAACTGGCACATATCGGTTGTCTCCTGAAGGATGTACCGCGGATCATTGAAATCCAGGCTGATGATGTAGCGCTCACCTGTGATCCGAACATAGAGGAAATGTCAGAGATAGATGACCCACAGGAGGAGGAAGCTGAGCGAGATGGCAAAAAGCAGGACAATGGACCTCTTGCGGTTGGTGAAGACGTGTCTCTATGACACTTGGTGCTCCCTGAAGAATCCTGTGGGCTCTGCTGGCCGTGAAGATGTGCCTTATGGTTAGACCGTTGAGCAGAAGAATGAGGAGGAACAGGAGGAAAGGAGTTAAGATATGGCCCAGCCAGTCATAGGCCTGCCAGATGGGAAAAATGTAATAGGTGGACTTGAGTTCACCGAACCAGGGCACTCTGTCCTGGACGGAAAAGGGCTGGTAGGTGAAGTAATAAGGGATTTTCCTCACGCAGCTCAGGGCACTGACCAGTCCTATAACCAGCAACTCAATTTTCTCTGTGCAGTATCTGGCCTTCAGGCTCTGACAGCAGATGGCCACGAAACAGTCGATGGTGAAGGCCACAGTCAGCCAGACTGAGCCCTCCCGGGCGGCAAAGGTTGATGAGTGTGCATTCGGGAATGGTGGGCAGGATACTGTCCTGAAAGTAGATCTGGCTGATCTGGTTGAGGATGACGGCGGTGATGATGACCAGGAAATCGCTCACTGCTATTGCCAGCAGGTAGTAGCTGATACACTGGGAGAGTCCACACCGTCCTCGGGATAGAATTACGATCCCTAGCAAGTTGGGTTTAAGAGATCAGGAGAGAGAGATGTTACAGAGCGGACTCCAAACAATGGCTACTCCCTCATGCAAACAGTTACTGAATGTCCCCTGATCCGCCCCTCTGCCATCTCCAGAATCCAGCTGTTACAAAGCCTTTGATCAATGTTCGGTATCCAATGCTGCATAAAACTTGTCAATGCAAACGGCATTTCAATCGGCCCCCGCCACAAATTCTGCTCTCTAGTCACTGAGTCAATCCGAGGGTCTCGCTATCCAAATTAAGATCATCCGAAACATGTGCTGCTGATGGCCATTGTCAAAGCAATACCCATCCATCCATTAAGCCTATGCTCACTGACAAAGATTGGTTATCAGGCAGCAACGTCTCAGTTTTCATAATCTCCCCCCTTCCAATTTTGGAACCTCTCTGCTTCCTCGCCTCTCCCAATCCCTGTACAACTACAAGTATCTGAGATCTCAGTGAACGTCCTATTCTGCTCTCTCGTGTATCCCTGAAATTAACCTTCCCATTAGTAGCGGTTATGCCTGTGGCTGCTGAGGCCCTCATCTCTTTAATTCCCTCTCTCAACGGCTGCCTTTCTCATTCCTTCTTTTGGACGTTCCTTACAACCAAAGTCTTTGGTCAAACTTTGGGTTAAATATCTCTTCCTGGCGTTCGGTATTAAGTGTATTTGTTCAGGCTCCTGTGAAGCATCCCCACCATACGCACTGCAGTGACTGAAGAAACAAGCACAACTCCACCTTTCAAGTGAGAAATAAAAATGAACGATAAACGTTGACCTTGCCGGTTACACCCACACTCCGCAGATGATTAAAACATTTCATTATTCAAAATATGCAAAACCAACTAGCAAAAAGCAAAGTACATAATAGATCACCAATTTCGAACCTCCTTTAACATCTTTCAAACGTTTCCACAATTAATTGCTAAGGCTACATTAACAATCAGGACTGTCCAGTGAGAACTCACTGTACTGTAACTAGTATATTCTTTCACAGGTTGAAAAGTACATTAGTGTAATTACTAAACTTATTTTTATACTGCAATTAATCTAATATAACGACTTCACTGTAATTCGTTTTCTGATGCTGTAGTAAGATACATGCACGAAAATATGTTACTACACTGTGATGTGCTATTATTCCACACAACACTTAAAACACTAGATTGTATTTGACTACTTTAAAATAAGTGTTCAGCGATATAACAGGTTTAAGTTCATGCAAAGCCACACATTACAAATCATTTTTCAGCAATCCAGTAAACGGTATTCCTACAAAATCAATTGAATTGTACCTTGTAATGCTGCACAATGCAGGTACAAGTTATGCTCTATAATTCGCCATAACACAGTTTAATCCCATATAAGGCATCGGAACCTGGTTGAGGCCCATGACACACTGATAGCACTGAATATTAGAGAAAAAATCATCCCAACCCTGAAAGGGACGAGACAAACTTTCTGGGGATTTGGAAAAAAAATCACAAAAAATTTAATTGAGATCCATCACTTACCAGGGGACCAATAACAGCGAGAATGGGATAGCAAATGCCAAAGAAGATGCTTTCGCTGGCCCGTGCATCCTCTCTCAGAAGAGAAAGCGATTCCCGAAACTGTGCACTTTAGTTCTGCGATGCATTCAAAGCATCTCTCACTTATTCCAAATGGGAGTCTCCAGAGGGACAATTAAGTTACAACATACATCTTAGTTGCAGTTCAGTAAACAAACAGATCAGCCCACGGTTTTATGCCTCCCATTCGTAACATTGGCCAGGTGGATGAAGCCATTATACACGTGGGCGAACTGCTGGCTGCAAATTCTGCGGTGCCCCCTCTCCACAAACCAGGCCTTTGCGTCTACATCAAGTGGAACCGCTGATGGAACGTACTGACTTGGTCCTATCTCTAAGCAAACACTTCTCTTCCCATGATTGCCACTATGCTGGGGCGGGGTGGGGGGGGGGGGGGGTGGGGTGGGTGCCTGTGTGTGATGATTCACCCCTCTATCACTGTCTCACCCCTCTTTCTCAAACTGTAATACTCGTGACATGCAAGGCAACTGTTGAAAACTTTTCATATTGCAAAAACAGAAAGAGAATTAATGTGTGAGAGTGCACCAGAGGAAATGGGAGATAAAAGATAAACACTGACATAGGGAAAGAAGGAAAATGAAAGGGAAGAGTGCAAATATAGAGTATAAGTGAACGAAAGAACGAATGACAGAAATCAAGCAACATAATGCCTGGTGTTTGTCATTATGTGCCCGCTGTTTCTCACATTACGACACATTAATTCTCTGATGTGGGAATCGCTACTTGACCGGCATTCAGTGCAGATTTCCCGTTCCCACTGAGAAGGTGATGGTGAGCAACCTTCACGAATCACTGCAGTCCATATGCCAAAGGTGTACCCACAGTGTATTTAGCTCGGGTTTTGCAAAATTAGACCCCAGGGGTAATGGAAGACCGGCAACATATTTGCAATTTGGAATGAGATATGGTTTGGAAGGGATAGCGGATGTTATCCCTGGCACCCGCTGCCCTTCTGAGTGATTGAGATCATTGGTTTGGGAGATACTTTCAAAGAAGGCTTGGTGTGTTCCTGCAGCCCATCCTCTGGACTCCACATACTCCAGCCACGCTTGGGAGTTTGGAGGTGAGCCAGTCGACGTAGAACTTCGAGCTGTGGCGTGCTATTGTGGGAGGATCAGTTCAGGTTGTTAATGGTGGAGAATTCACAGTAGGTCATACCATTGAATGTAATGTGGAGGTGGTAGTGTTGCCACTAATTCAAGTAGTCAATGTCACCTCAGATGATTGTGTTTTAGCAGATTGTTAATAAATAGGGCCGTTCGATGTGTCAGGGAAATGGAATTCTTTTCGCAGACCAGAGTCTGGAGAAATGAGACAGGAGAACATACTGAATTATACTTACTGCTCCCGATTAGTTATTAGATTATATAGGAATTAAGTTCAAACTGGCCTGGACCCTCCATTTGTTATCACTGCACTGTTAAAACCATTCTTCTGTTTATATTTCACGAGACTCTGTCTCCCTTACTGGTGCACAAGGCCAGCTCCTCTTGTAATACGTGTTTCCCAGTCGATGTTATTTGCGCATTTCTCTCTATATAACACGGGCCTCTTTCTCAGTTTAAAAAACACGAGGCACGGCTTCTGTTATTACTGCAGTGGATGAATCATTTGTTTATATCAAAGAAGAGCTGGCCTCAATCATTCCAGCATTGAACTCGTTTCGCTTTCGGTGGTACCAGATCCTGCCTGAGTTATTTGTGCTGCAGAATATCTTTCTGTTCAGATCATTGACGAATTTGCCTTTAATTTTGCCATAAAATTGGATTCTGACGGGATTCGAACCGAACCCACAACTTGCAGACATTTCCATTGGTAGAGGCTAGAAGCACAGCACGCTTCCCGTTGCACCACAGAGCCAATGGCCATAAAGAGTGATAGTTGATTATATAAGAATATCCTTTTTTTTAAAGAATATTTTTATATTACATTGGGCCCTGCGCCAGATTTACTGCATAATGATATGTCATTATTTATATTACATCAGATGCTGTGTCGAGATTTATAATACGCTAGACCCTGTGTCTGTTTATATTACGCCAGACCATTCCCCTGATTCGAGCACCCGTGTGCCTGTCTCGTTCAATAGAAATATGTGTAAAAGGGGAAATTCAGTCTCTTGGCGAAAAAAGTCGCCATATTGCAATCGTGCATTGAAAATATCTGTCAAATGTGATCCGTTTCGATGCGCTTAACTTTCATTGTACCAACTTTTAATACGGCATCAACAAGTCAATCGCCGCCACAAGAAACTTAAATGTAGCTGTTCATCCCAATCCACTAACAGAGACATATTGGTTTCCTTCTTCATGGCCAGTTTCTTGTTAAATAAATATACAATTACCCATTGAAAACGTCTCAGAATTTTTGACAGCAATATTGGCTCTACCGCACTTAATTCCGCTTGATCTCTTACCCCTCGTGGTTTGCTCTGAGACACTACTCTGATTGAAATTCACTCTGTAAGTGGATATGATTGCGAATAGAATTTTGTGTCATTTCAGATAAACTCCGCGACCTGCAGCAGAAGGTGTTCATCAGGTGGCGACAGTGATCTTATTGACATTTGAATTAGGGAGAAACCAATTTGTTCAGCACACAGGAGAACGTAATATCATATTGATACTGCTCATCTTAATTTGAACCGAGTATGCTTCGTTAAAAATTATCTGAAGGAGATATACATTTTGAATTTATTTGAATCGACACTTTCCAAAGACTGTCACAGTCTTGGAAAAGGTTGAGAAGAAATTTACGGGAATTGTACCAGGGATGAGGGACTTCAATTATATGAAGAGATTAGAGAAACTGGGATTGGTCTTCTTGGAGCAGAGAATGTCAAGGGTGATATAATAGAGGTGTTTAAATTTACGAAGGCTTTTGACAGAGTTGTTGGTGAGGTATTAATTCCACTGGCAGGAGGATCCGTGGGCAGAAGAAAGAGTTCCGACAATTCGTAAGGGAATATACAATAATATTTTAATGGAGCAATTGTTATGAACTAGAGTGTACTTCTGGAAAGGGAGATAGAAGCCTATTCATTTGGAACTTTCATAAGGGAAACCCATATATACTTGAAATTGAAAAAAATGTGCAGGGCTTTACAGAAAGAGTAGGAGAGCTTTTTCTGGAGAGCGGGCAGAGTTCTGATGGAATGAACAGTCCCTATCTTTGCTGTAAGCTTCCATGATTTTATGAATTGAAATTGCACTAATCATTGACCTTGGCTTTGTTATTTGTCTTATTATCAGCAACTGCATTACCGAATGTCATGGTAAAATTGTAGGTATTACGTATCACATGAACATTTTCAGCAGTTTAGTAGTTAAAGTGACTTGATTCTGATTTCAAAATCAGCAGATTGTGGATCGCAACTCAACTTCAGAACCGGAGCATCATTACCAGACTTGTAATCGGGGTACTGAAAGGTCATTATCTTTTCGGGACATCATGAACCAATAATCCCATTTCACCCTTGTCTATTGAGGTGGGCCCTGCTCTATATCCTGGTCGACATTCCTTCCTTCAACCAAAATAATCAGAGATACATTACTCTGATGCGAGACCCTTTGCTCCACCGCTGGAACTTCTGTGCTCAAATCAGAAAGGTTCATGTGCAATTAGTTGCACTTTAAATCAATCTTGACCTCCCACGGATTGCGATGGGGTGGTAGGTCAGTGTTTGTTGATTTGATAATGTGACAGACAACAACTTTCAACACCATTTTCACAAAGGTTAGACGCCAAACTTCGGATCAGTGCTGAAAATAAACGCACGTGTAGAAATAACAAGGCAGATCTGGACTGGTGCTATCGCAAACTGCAGACACCTAGTGGCAGCCAAACTGAGTTTCTGTTCATACCACGAGGATCTATTTCTGTTATTACTGCATTAGAGTAAGTCACTGTTTGTTTCAATTGCATTGTATCATATCATTTTTTTAATATTGTACGAGACATTGTAACATTAATTAATGCACCAAACTATGTCTTCTATTTGATGGAGAAATAATGAAACTGTTCTACATAAAAACTTAAGAAAGAGGAATAGATTAGGTTATCGATCCTTCGAGTCTTCATCACTGAGCAATAAATACATGGCTGATCTTCTGTATCAATTTTACAATCCTGCACTTTCCCTGTGTCCTTTAATTCTCTTTATATCCGAAAGTCTATTGATCTTTACCTTTTATATATGTAAACACTGAACATTCAATGGAGCGCAGAAACCTCAGCCCTAAATGTTCGACCCATTATTCTGCGAATGTGAACCTTAATTCTAGATTCCCCAGTCAGGGTAAATTCCTCCCAGCATATATTCTATCAATACTCTTAAGAATTTCAGTTGAATATGCGCGCAGTCAAATTAACCTCCCCTCATGGGACAACCACCTCATGCCAGGAATCAATCTAGTCAACCTTTTCCACACTCCCTCCATGATTGGTATAACCTTCCTTAGCTAAGGTGACTAAAACTGTACACAGCACTCTAGGTATTCTCACCAAGGCCCTATACAATTACAAAAAGGCTACTTAACTCTTGAACTATCATCCAATGTAAAGAAAGGCTAACACACCATTTGGTTTCCTAATTTATTGCTGTGGCAGCATGTTAGCTTCCTGTGACATGCAGAGCACACTGTGCCCACTGATTGCCAACACTCTCTCACAATTTGCAATATCCTTGGTTTTGTTTTCCAAATTTTCCCTCCCAACGTGTATAATTTCATAATTTGTCAATCTTCTTTGGTTTTTCCACTCATTTAACCTGTCGGTATTCCTTAACAAAATTTTAGCCTCCTCCTCATTACTTACTTTTCTAGCTAACCTGTAACGTCAATTAACCAGTGTCGTTTTAATCTGCGCCCACCCAGCACCAGTGGACAATACATTTGTTCCTTAGTGCAGAACTTGAGAAACCTGTCCAGTTGTACAATCAACAACAGGAGATGAATGCAGCAATAGATTCGGCAACACAAGTTTTAACTGTTGTGAGTTAGGAAGGTTCCTTGGAAAACGAAATAGAACTTGAACATTGCTGAAAATAGGGAAATGCTGTCGAAGCTTTTCGTTTCGCACTCAGCAGGACAGATTATTGTTGCATTACTGTCCTGACGAGTGCCTGGTGAAAAGTTGCGACAGCATGGCACTTTTATCAGCAATACCTCTGTTTCTATAACAGTAGGACATTTCTATTTTAAAAGACACTAAACCATGCCGCTCGTTTTTAAAGGAGGTCCTCCCAGTTTTTAGCACACCAGAAAAAGCCTCCAATCATAAACTAAACACTGCTGATGCTAGAACTCTGAAATAAAGACAGAAAATGCTGGAAAAACTCAGCAGGTCTGACATCATCTGTGGAGAGAGAAAGAAAGTTAACGTTTTGAGTCAATTGAGTTTCGAGACCTTCAGAGTTGTCCCATTATTTTCTGTCTTTAGTTATTACTAAAGCTTCCGATCATTTCAGAATAGACCATGCTTCTAGTAATGTTGCTCTAAGTCCTCTGGTATTGCAGCACGAGACGAGGCCTCTACTTATATCACGCTGAACCGGGCCTCATTAGCTACTGCACTAGATCATGGCTCTGTTTAATTTACATCCTGCCTTTGTTAGTTGTAAACTAAGAATTGTCTCTGCAGATTATTCCAGGATTTATCTCAGTTATTATTACACTGGATGCTACCTCTGTCCATTTTATCCAAGGCCCTTATCTCACCTCATATCACGCTAGATCACGTTTCTGTTGATATTACATGATAATATGAGAGTATTTTATTCCTACAGACCGTGTCTCAGTATTGAATTGCACTCGGTCCTTGTTCGGATATTATCGCACTAGATAACATATCAGTGCATATTTCATTGGATCCCGTCTCTGACCTCTTTGCATTAGCGTATGTTTCATTTCCTTCTGCTCTAGAACATGTGTCTATGTAAATTCAGATAAGTCCTCTCCAAGTTATTACTCCGCTTGACCATGTCTCCGTGTGCATGAAAGGAGATCCGGCGTCAATTATTACTGCAGTTCAACATATCCCTGTTGACATTACAGGAGGCCAGGCCTTAGATATTCATGCATTAAATTATTCTTTGGCCATATTACACTAGTGGCTGATTCAGTTACTCGTGCAGTCGGCCATCTCTTGTTTTATGTTAAAGAAGACGCTATTCCGGTTTATACTACGCGAGAACAGGTCTCTTTGTATGTCACTCTTGGCCCTGTATTCGTTCTTAATTGAGTGGATCAAGCCAGACTCAATAATACTTGATACCCTGCCTAGTTACTGATATACTAGAATCTATCGCTGTTCATACTACACAAGATTCCATCTCTGCTAATGTTCCACTAGATGTTGATCTGTATATTATATTCTTTTTATTCATTCTTGGGATGTAGGCGTCGCTGGCTAGGCCAGCATTTATTACCTATCCCTAGTTGCCCTTGTTCAGAGGGCATTTAAGAGCCAACCACATGCTGTGGGTCTGGAGTCACATGTAGGACAGACCAGGTGAGGACAGTAGATTTCCTTCCATAAAGGAAGGAAAGGACATTATTGAACCGGAAGGGTTTTTACAACAATCAACAATGGTTTCATGAGAGCGATTCTGCAAAAAAATCAGTTCATCATCCGAGTAATTTAATTGAATGAAAATATTGTTTATTATTTCATAATAATATAACATACATATTAACCATCTTCACAAAAAATAAGTCACACATAGAAAGGATCTTTCCTCTTGTGGGAGACTCTAGAACTAGGGGTCACTGTTCAAAAATAACGGGTCTCCCATTTAAAACAGAGATGAGAAGATTTTTTTCTTTCTGAAAGTAGTGAGCCTTTGGAACTCCCTTCCTTAAAGGGCAAGGGAAGCAGAGTCCTTGAATGTTTTCAAGGCAGAGGTAGCTCGATTTTTGATAAACAAGGGAGTGGAAGATAACCGGGGGTAGGTGGCAGGTTACAGTCAGATCACACATGACCTTACTGAATATCATTGCACTGTCTTGACTGTCCGTAATAACCATGGTGAAATGTCTGTAATGTTCATTGATTGCATTGAAGTACCTCATGATCTATGTGGAAAATTGGAACATGATTGCACTTTTTGTGATGGCCATTTTGAAATGTTTTATTCTGTTCTTTAAAATAACCTGCCTCTTCTCAACTGACTTTGGAAACGTTTACAACGAGTCGCCTCTCGAGGGCAATACCAGTTTGGGATATAAAAACAGAAAATTATGGCCATACTCGGCAGGCCCGGAAGCATCGGTGCAGAGCGAATCATTGTTAAGGTTTCAGGTCCGCGACATTTCACCTGTACTCAGTTTGCGGAGTTGCAGAGTTCTGGTGAAAGGTCACAGACTGGAACCTCCACTCTGTTTCTGGTTGTATTTCCAGCATTTTCTGTTTCTGTTTCGAATTTGGTTAACTTTCTGCTGCGAGACACAAGAGGGGAGGGGGTAACATCACCCGCAGGACAATCGCAGGCGCATTCTTTTAGATAACTATTTGGTCACAGCTTGGGACGAGAGTAAATATGTCGACATTGCGGACACTTCAGGTTAAGGGCGGATTTTGCTGTACGTTCTTTAAGAATCATCACACAACGGCATAAAATAAACTCTCAGGATCTCTCTCGGTTCCCTGAGAATACAATCAGACAATGAAGCTCCCCACGTAGCAAAGACCGCAGTGACTAACTGCCCCCACCCCCCCCACCGCCCCCCCGCCTCCCCCCACCCCCCACCCCTCCCCCCCCCCCCCCCCCCACCGCTCCTCCCAGTCCGACAGTAACTGCTGTGACCATCAGTATCTCTGATGAGAGATCCTCTCTATTAGTATTTACTAGACAACCCGCGGCAGCCCTGCCCGTTTCTCCCGTTAGCCGTTCATGCTCTGAGCCTCCTGGCCCGCCTTGTGCTATCAGAGAGATTGCTGCCGCTCTCCCGGAACTGTAGCCAGGAGCGAGGTTTTTGTACAGTGACTGCCGCGTTTTGTCTTAGTGTGGAGCTCAGCCGCACAGTAATAAACCGCGGCATCGGCGTTCCCCGCGTTTCTCCGACTCGGAAAGATTCGGTTCAAATCGCCCGCTTCTCTCCTTGCCAGTCGATATCTGCCTTATAATCCATTCCAGTCCCTGACCGAATTTCCGTCATCACGTAGAAGTCGGACAACTCGTAGCTGCAGTCCAACTGCAAAATCCCCGCTTTGGGCTGTTTTCGAAGCGGGAGATTGAAGCACACAGTCCGAGAAACATCGACCTGGCAAAATATTCAGGGCATGAAACATTGGAACAACGAGATTAATAATGAAAAGCTCACTCTGGGTCATTGGGTCCCTGTCCTGTGCCGACCTGTTCGCATCGCCAGGATGACGGTTAATAGATTTAACTGTGCAACACAACACATGTTTGCTATGAGAATGTCAATACGAAAACGGGACACAGCTCACAGCGGAAGAAAAGGAATCGGGTGAAGAGATTAAAACGTTGGCTGATTGAAGCCAATGAAAGATATTCAATGTCTCCGTCAAGTGTTTATTTTTCCAGTTCCTAATTGGCTGGAAATTGATATTGTTCACCGGATATAAGGAGGAGGGTTGTTGGTCCCCTGCTCATTTCCCCTGCGGTTCACGCCTGAACCGATCAGCTGTCTGAAGACCAGCAGCTTCTTCCTTTCCGGGTGGAGGAAAGTGAGAGGAAGCACTTCTCTTTATGAGAGTCACTCTCGTAAGCGACCAACCCGACACTGTTTCTATTTCTTTGTGCATAACAAGCTTAAACTGTACCATGTTGTGGTCGCTATCATTAAAGTGCGCCCCCACTACCACCTCAGCCACCTGTCCGGTTTAATGCCCCAGAATTAGGTCCAGCACTGCGCCGTCCCTTTTTGGACCCTCTCCATATTGTCCTAAAAAGCTCTTCTGTACACATTTCAAGAAATCCACTCCATCCAAGCTCTTAACACTTTGTCTATCCCAATTAATGTTGGGAAAGTTGAAATCACCTAATCTAATTACCATATTGTTATTGTTTTTACACACCTTCGCAAATTGCGCACATATTTGCTCTTCAATATCCCACTGACTTGGGGGTCTTTAATAAACACCTAACAATGTGGCTTCCCCTTTTTTATTCCTAAACTCCACCCACAAAGCTTCACTCGAAGCCCCCTCCAAGATATCATCTCTCCTCACTGTTCGTGTAAAAGCACCTTGTTCAGGTTTTTGTACAGCTCTCGCCGTGCTCTGTTTCACTGTGTGTCTGTAATCCCACCATGTTCAGCTTTTTGTACAGATCTCTCCGTGCTCTGTATCACTGCCTGTCTGTAATCCCATGTTCAAGTTTTTGTACAGCTCTCTCCCTGCTCTGTATCACTATGTGTCTGTAATCCCACAATGTTTAGGTTTTTACACAGCTCTCTCCGTGTTCTCTATTACCGTGTGTCTGTAATCCCACCGTGTTCATGTTTTTGTACAGCTCTCTCCGTGCTCTGTATCACTTTGCTATGCGCCGACTCAGTGCACAGTAATACACAGCGCAGTCGCTCAATTGTAGTTTGGAGATCTTTAACCGGATGATTTTCTCGGCAGATTCGATAGAAGCAGAAATTCTTCCCCCGGCAGCGTTTTCTTTAACCTCCTCTCCTGAAGTGTGTCTCCGAAGCAGCTATTCCGGAGACTGTCCGGGGAACTGACGGTACCAGTTTCCTGTGTACTGACAGAACCCTGAATATTCACATTTTAAAGTAACGGTGTCACCGCAAGAGAGGTTTGTATAGGCACATCCCGGGAAATTATGGAACTGGAATCTGGACCATTAAAAAAAAACATTTTATTTTTGTTAAACCACTGTTTGTCCAGGTAAATGCGTCAATCACGTGAATAGCTCTGCTTTTTACAGTAATTTTATTTGCTGGAAGCCTGTTTGAACCGTGTTCACTCTTATGAAAATATGATCAAGTTGGGAATGAGGTGATCTCTTATTTTACATGGCGAACTCTTCCGGTTAGGACTGCACTGTCTGAATTGGTGGTGGGAACAGATTCCACAGTAACTTTCAAACGGGTAATGGGTCTATGCTGAAAATGTAAATACACATATAGAGCAATGGAGAAAATTAATGGGCAGTAGGAATAATTGGATTGCATTTTTAAAGGGTCAGCGCCTACACGAGGGGCCGAATGTTATCATTCCGTGCAATATGATTTCATTAATTATATTACATAATCGTTTCTATTTTCCTTGGTGAGACACAAAAACGAGGGAGCATTTCATGTTCAGCGGGGCAAACAGTTTTTAAAAAAAAACATGTTTGTTGGAGAGAAACACAGCTGTGTGGCATGACTGTGCACAGTAACATCCAACACAAACCGATTGGAATCATCAGCACCGATTGGGCGAAACCGAGAGTGAGCACCAGTGATCAAAGATCAATCATTTACTGCGGTTTAAAGCTGCTCGGGAATTTCTCCCTGCCTTTTCCTCTATTTCTCTATGTTCTATCAATAGGGTCCTATTTTCTCCAGTTCAGCTTAATTTCAAATATGTACAATTAATTTCATCTTATTTCTTTAATTTCGCATTCCCTCTATTTCACATTTTCTTTGTGCTGTTTGCGCTTCTTGCATCGTGGGAACTTGCCCCAAACTCTTTCAGTTGTCGGTTGGATTCAGTCTGTTCCGTTTCCGCAGCAGTTTTACTGTTACTCACTGGGAACTGACTCTTCCGGCTCCCTGACAATTTCGATTCTTTCCGCTCATTGACTGATCCTCTCCCGGGTTCACTGGGTGGAGTTTTCTCTCACTTTGATATTATCGAAGAAGAAGAATGTGGAAGAGGAATGGGCCATTCAGCCTGTGTATATAATCAATTCCAGCCTGACCCCATCCGAAACCTAACTGAGGATTTACATCCAGCTCCTTGTGTCGGTCTGTTCCGTTCTCCGTCCTGTATTTTCAAATGTTCCAATAAATATATCAATACTATCTCCATACACTCACTGAGGCAAGAAGTTCCATATTCTGACCTGCCTTTGTTTAAATTCATTTGTTTTAAATGTTTTATTTGTTTTGTTAATGACTGTCATATGTTGACGGCTATTGTTCTGAACTCAGCCACAAATGAACAATTTATCCAGACTAAAAGCGTTCATTATTGAAAAGATTTCTACGGATTCTCCTTGTGCTCCTGTTTTCCAGAAAAAAGAGACCCAGCCTGTTCAATCTTCCCAGAGAGATGTGGATTATCGCTGATTTCTTTTCTCAGGAGTGTAAGAAATCAAAGGAGAGAATCCAATCAATAGAAACAGGAGCCGCCAGATAACCTTTCAAAACTAAGATAAAAACAAAAAACTGCGGATGCTGGAAATCCAATACAAAAATAGAAATACCTGGAAAAACTCAGCAGGTCTGGCAACATCGCTGGGGTAGAGCAAAGATGACGCTTCGAGTCCTCATGACCCTTCAACAGAACTAAGTAAAAATAGAAAAGGGGTGAAATATAAGCTGGTTTGTGGGAGAGGAGGAGAGGGGGAGGCGGTGTTGGGACAAGCAAGCAGTGATAGGAGGAGATAACCAAAAGATGTCACAGACAAAAGAACAAAGAGGTGTTGAAGGTAGTGATATTATCTAAAAAAAAATGTGCTCATTAAGAGTGGAGAGCAGGTCAAGCAAGGTAGCTCTAGTGGGGGTGGGGTGAAATAAACCATGGGTGGAATATATTTAAAAATAATGGAAATAGGTGGGAAAAGAAAAATCTATATAAATTATTAAAAAAAACAAAAAGGAGGGGGAAGAAACAGAAAGGGGGTGGCGATGGAGGAGGGAGTTCAAGACCTAAAATTATTGAACTCAGTATTAAGCCCAGAAGGCTGTAAAGTGCCTAGTTGGAAGATGAGGTGCTGTTCCTCCAGTTTGAGTTGAGCTTCACTGGAACAATGCAGCAAGCCAAGGACAGATATGTGGGCAAGAGAGCAGGGTGGAGTGTTAAAATGGCAAGCGGCAGGGAGGTCTGGGTCATGCTTGCGGACAGGCCAAAGGTGTTCTGCAAAGCAGTCACCCAGTCTGCGTTTGGTCTCTCCAACGTAGAGGAAACTGCATTGGGAGCAGCGAATGCAATAGACTAAATTGAGGGAAGTGCAAGTGAAATGCTGCTTCACTTCAAAGGAATGTTTGGGCACTTGGACGGTGAGGAGAGAGGAAGTGAAGGGGCAGGTGTTGCATCTTTTGCATGGGCATGGGGAGGTGCCGTAGGAGTGGGTTGAGGAGTAGGGGGTGATGGAGGAGTGGACCAGGGTGTCACGGAGGGAATGATGCTTACGGAATCCCCCGGGGGGGGGGGTGAAGCGAAGATGTGATTGGTGGTGGCATTATGCTGGAGTTGGCAGAAATGGCGGCGGATGATCCTTTGAATGCGGAGGCTGGTGGGGTGATAAGTGAACACAAGGGGGACCCTATCATTTTTCTGGGAGGGAGGAGAAGGCGTGAGGATGGATGCGCAGGAGATGGGCTGGACACAGTTGAGGGCCCTGTCAACTACCGTGGGTGGAAAACGTCGGTTAAGGAAGAAGGAGGACATGTCAGAGGAACTGTTTTTGAAGGTAGCATCATCAGAACAGATGTGATGGAGGCAAAGGAACTGATAAAATGGGATGGAGTCCTTACAGGAAGTGGGGTGTGAGGAGCTGTATTCGAGGTAGCTGTGGGAGTCGGTAGGTTTGTAATGGATATTGGTGGACAGTCTATCACCAGAAATTGAGACGGAGAGGTCAAGGAAGGGAAGGGAAGTGTCAGAGATGGACCATGTGAAAATGATGGAGGGGTGGAGATTGGAAGCAAAATTAATAAATTTTTCCAGGTCCTGACGAGAGCATGAAGCAGCACTGAAGTAATTATGGATGTACTGGAGAAGGAGTTGTGGGAGGGGGCCGGAGTAGGACTGGAACAAGGAATGTTCCACATACCCATAAAGAGACAGGCATAGCTGGGGCCCATGCGGGTACCCATAGCCACACCTTTTATTTGGACGAAGTGAGAGGAGTTAAAGGAGAAATTGTTCAGTTTGAGAACAAGTTCAGCCAGACGGAGGAGAGTAGTGGTGGATGGGGATCCTCTGTTCGAGGAAGAAGCTGAGAGACCTCAGACCATCCTGGTGGGCGATGGAGGTGTAGAGGGATTGTACGTCCATTGTGAAGAGGAGGTGGTTGGGGCCAGGGAACTGGAAATTGTTGATGTGACATAAGGTTTCAGAGGAATCACGGATGTAGGTGGGAAGGGACTGGACAAGGGGAGAGAGAAGGGAGTCAAGGTAATGAGAAATTAGTTCCGTGAGGCAGGAACAGGCTGACATGATCGGTCTACCGGGACAGTCCTGTTTGTGGATTTTGGGTAGGAGGTAGAAGCGGGCTGTCCGAGGTTGGGTGACTATCAGGTTGGAAGCTGTGGAAGGAAGATCTCCAGAGGCGGTGAGGTCAGTGACAGTCCTGGAGACAATGGCTTGATGTTCAGTGGTGGGGTCATGGTCCAGGGAGAGGTAGGAGGAAGTGTCTGCGAGTTGACACTCAGCTTCCGTGACGTAGAGGTCAGTGCGCCAGACAACAAATGCACCACCCTTGTCAGCGTTTGATGACAATGTTAGGGTTGGACTTGAGAGAACGGAGTGCAGTAAGTTCAGAGAGAGACAGGTTAGAATGGCTAAGAGGAGCAGAGAAATTGAGACGACTAATGTCACAGTTCTCAATGAAAAGATCCAGAGGGAGGGGTCCAAGTGGAGGGAGAATATTGGAGGTGGGTAAAAGGATCCGTTTAACCAACAACTCCCCCCTCCCCCGCACCTTCTCCCCACCCCGTTAAACCAGCTTATATTTCACCCCTTTCCTATTTTTACTTAGTTCTGTTGAAGGGTCATGAGGACTCGAAATGTTAACTTTATTCTTCTCCATTGATGCTGCCAGACCTGCTGAGTTTTTCCAGGTATTTCTGTTAACCTTTCAAACCTCCTCAGCTATCCAGTAATATCCTGGCTGATTTACATCATCAATGTCACATTCCCGCCCTCTCCCCATATCCCTGATCCCTTTAGCATCTGAAAACCTATCGAATATTGACATGAATGCACACACGTTTTGAACTCCTACCGCTCTTTGAGTTACAGAATGCCACAGGTTCACAACAATGGCTCTACTGCCGATAATTTTTCCTTCTCAGTTCTAATGGATGACCCTTTATTCTGAAACTGTGACCCCGAGTTCTATACTCCTCAGTCTGGGGAAACGACCTAGAATTTGCCCTGTCGAGGCCCTTCTGTATATTACATGCTTCCATGAGATCACCTCTCATTCTTCTAAACTCTAGGAAATATAGATCGAGAAGACTAAATCTCTTCCCATTGGACAATCCCTTCACCTTAGGAATCAGTCTGATAAACTTTTGCTGCACCACTTCCAATGCAGATTGATCTCTCTTCTGTAGGGGGACCAAAACTTCACACAGCATTCCAGACTGGAGTCTATTTCAGTCCTTCCCTCCATAAACCTCATCCACCAGGGGGTCGGACTGTACTTTGAAAGGTGCCCCGAAATCATCCAATCCTTCTCTCCTTTTGAGTAATTTTGTCTTGCTGGTGCTGAATGAGAATTCTCCTGGTTTATAATTGTTTCCTTATTTATCTGTTCTCCTTGATATGATTAATGCACCATCCTCACTCTCTCACTGCAGTGTGTTGCTTTAATTCACAGCCATCAGGGAAACAGATCAATTACAGCATTCCCATCTTTCAAACATTTACGTTCAATGTAGAGAAATGTCTGCAGTTCCAAACTTTCACATTTCGGTCTGAGGACGGGAAAGGAGGAAAGTGATTGGTTCTACGAAGACAATTGAAAGAAATGGCGGGGACAATGTCACTAATTTCAGTCACAGATTGTCCAATAATAAAATTTCATCTGGACCCATATCAGGGTCTCTTCTATCTGAAGTCCCTTGTGTCACTCGCCCGTTTCTCTCCCTAGTCAGGTATTGAACGAGCCGCTGCAGGTACCTGAACTGGCCGCAGTTGTGTTGAGTTTATTCACCCGGTATCTCATTCACATTCTGCGGCTCGGACTGCAATCTGCTGCCCAGGAGAGGTCTCTGTGACCCCGCTCCCGGGCTCTAAGGGACAGACAGAGCTCCCTCCGTCACATCTAACACCGGGAGTGGAGTCCGGATTGCCGACAATCTGCGCTCATTAAATGCAATTTAGAGTGTGAGAGTCCGTGATGTTGATCTTGTCCCCGATGTGCCCGTTAAACGAATAATGGTCCAGATTCCGTCAACACCCACATCCCGGATCCATCCGCATAATCAATATACCACCACAGTGACTCCTCTCTCAGTCTCCCCGGTACAACAACCACCGACTCCTCAACCTGCTGGGAAATCAACATCAGAGTGTAGAAACTGCACAATTATTCAGTGGATTTAAATAAATAAACAATATTCAAACTTTCAACGTCTCTGTCGGTTCAAACTGTTCTTTGTGAGGCCCTGAGCTCCGAGTAATTGGTCCCAGGAACGAGATGTTCGCTCGATATAAACTGAGAAAAATATCAAAGAAAGATAACTGAATGATGGAAATTACAATGAAATGTAACCAGATTAAAGCGAAAACATCAACCCGACAATTCACTATCCGGGCCCGGAGAATTTATATTGTGATCGTGAAGCGGTATTTGCTCAGGTCTCTTCCACTGTGACTTCCCCATCCAAACACACAGTGTTACAAGTCAGCATAAAATCCCCCGGGTACTTGGTGAGATTTGGGGACATTAGGTAAACAGCGGGGACTGCGGTTCCCGGTTCCAGCTGTTAGACCAGGATCACATCTGGTGCCAGGGGTTTGTAACTGGGATCAGTCATTCCCAATCCCCATTCACTGCCACCAGTCCCGGAATGGGCATCACCATCCGCTCACACTCGGCATTTATAAAACTCAAGATGTTAACGGCAATAATCCAATCTCATTATAAACTAGACTATGGGGCAGACGGTGTGAGGCGGAACTGTGGGGGTTTAACTGCAGATTAATTCCGCTTTTTCATTTGTTTCTGTGATAATCTGCAGTGAGAGTTTTAGTATCGCGGGAAGCCGAGGCCCTTTACTGTGTATGTAGTATCTGTAGTGAGCTTTACAGTAATAGATGGCGGTGTCTTCAACTCTCACATCCCGAATTTCCAGCGAAAATGTCTTTCCGGCTTTATTCATCGACCCAACAAATCTCCTCCCGCTGGAGATCCGCTCCCACTCTGTCCCGGTCTGAGTTTCCCTGAAGAAATATCCATTTTCTAAATAATAATAGTAACCCTTTAAAACACAGGTGATGGTGCGAGACTGACACTCCTTCTTGGTCACCGCTGCCGGGGTCTGTGTCACTGACTGACTGAAAGAGCCTGGAAATTAAACAGTGAGAGTTTAATGGACCATCAGAGCCGAACCGCAGGACGGGGTTAAACCCGAGACAGTGTCTGTAATTGGGATGGACTCGAGCAGCTTTATATTCGCTCCTCATAATGTCGGTTTGTTTGATCGGTATTTACGGGGTAAACAGACACACAGGGTGAAAACAAGGATTCCCGTCATTCTGCTGCCTGGAGCTGGGGGTTTATATGACGGGGAGTTGGAGACTGCAGCCCTGGTTTGCACTGGGAGACCGGAACTCAGAGCTGGACTGAAATACTTTAGGGGATCGAGTTTACTTGCACTAGGCAGTTTCGCTGAGATCATCGATTTGCCGCACGGTCCCCGGGTCGCTGTCTAAGTGTTGTGTGAATAAGAGACAGGTTTATAAAAGGAGGCTGCAATTTTCTGACTATTCATTTGGACTGTGATCCGGATGTGAAAGCCCCTCCCACAACACTCTGGTGTACAGGGGTCGGGGGGAGGGCGTAGTTTTTCTTTCTGCCAGTTTTGCTGCCGCCTTCCTT
The DNA here is from genome assembly GCF_017639515.1 of Carcharodon carcharias. NCBI lineage: Eukaryota > Metazoa > Chordata > Chondrichthyes > Lamniformes > Lamnidae > Carcharodon > Carcharodon carcharias. Next base: position 17,101,784 of record NC_054493.1, read on the forward strand.
TCCCTACAGTCATGAACTGGGAGGTCGGTGCATGTGTTTGTATTGATGTGTTTGTATTGGGTGATGGTTGTCAAAGGTGGAATGTGGGCCCAGGATACCGAGAGAAACCCCCGACCCGCTCTTATTGCAATATTCCGGAGATTCCGCCTGTGGGTTACGTGTAAAATTGCGTTTAATTTCAGCCACGTTTGACTGCCAGATTGGGAATATTCAGAATTTCTGTTTGCAGTAACTGAGAATGAAACGACACTCGGGAGGACAACAAACATTGGGGGGCTGTCTTTAAAGTTCAAAGTCACTACCTTCTGTTCTGAAAACTGTTTATGGTGTATAATTATCTCTCAACCAGCAACAGCAACACTCAGTCAAATAAACCCCGTGACAAGGCCGAAGCCTGCGGCTTCATAAAACTGACAGCAGAGTTCGGGAAAATGCTGCTCAACATTGCGGGCAGGAACGGAAAGGCCATTGAAGGACGAAACGGAAATTAAGAACCGCAGCATGTCACACAAACATGGCCGACAGTACGTCACAAAAACACGAACAACAGTACATCACACAAACATGGTCCACAGTACATCACACAAACCGGGCCGAGAGTTTCGTCACACAAACATGGCCGACAGTACGACACACAAACATGGCCGACCATACGTCAGAAAAACATGATCGACAGTTTCGTCACACAAAGATAATCGACAATACGTCACACAAACCTGGCCGACAGTTTGTCACACCAACATAGCCGACAGTACGTCACGCAAACATGGCCGATAGTACTTCACACAAGCAAGGCCAGCTGTATGTCACACAAACACGATGGACAGTATGTCACACAAACATGGTCGATGATTTGAGATGCAATGTATAAAAGTCGCAATTTTTTCTGCACGTCCGGCCAACTGCTGTCAGCTTTTTTAACGTGATAAAATGCTGCTTTGAGAATAATAATTAGCGTAAATCACTGTTAAGATAAACATATAAATGTGTAGTGCAAATAAACTTAGTTAATATAAACAGGGATTTGGTCAAGAATAGTATTAACAAAGGCACGGCCTGGTGTAACATAAATAGAGGCAGGGTCTTTTTCAGTATTAACGAAACAAGGCCTGGAGTAAGGCAACTAGAAATTGGGTCTCGTGTAATGTAAACAGAAGGTTGCTTTCGAGCGGGAACAACAAACATAGGGCCTACCGAAATATAAGCAGGTAATGAGATAATAGTTCAGACAGTTCTCCATGGTCTAATGTAATCTACAGAGGGGCATAGGCTGTTATAGTGTAATGTGAGTACTTTCGCAGAGCAATATCAGCAGGGACGTGGCCTAGTGCAATGTAAATTCAATCATGTCCTAGTGCAGTAGAGCATAGAAAATGGCCAGAGTAATATAAACCGAGACAGAATCTCATTCAGTAGTAAATCAGGCAGGGCTTAGCGTAATACAAGCAGAGACATGTCAAATGCCGCAATAAATGAGATTGTGTCCCATGTCCCGTAAACAGAGACACAGCTTATTGTAATATAAAGAGTGACATTGTCTGGTGTAATACTGAGACAGGATATTGCTGAACACTAACAGAGGTGATCTATTGCAATAATAACTGAGATATGGCCTAGGGAAGCATAGAAGGATATGCATCCTATTGCAAATAAATGGAAAAAGGGACGAATACAACATAAAGTGAGGTGTGGTCTAGTGTAGTTCGACTGAGATAGTGCCTGGTGTATTATAAATATAAGCTTTAAGATGTTGTAGTCAGTAATAACAAAATTTGCGCCTGATGTAACATAAGTGGAGGCAAATCTTATGCAGTAATAGCTAAGACTTAATTCAGTGTGACAGTCCAGTGCAGTAATAAATGAGGTGAGCTCTGGTTTAATATAAACAGAGGGATTGTACAGTGCACTAATAAATGAGTATTGCTTAATTCTGGAATAATTGTGTACAACAAGGCGCTGAGCTTGTCTTTGCACCTATTTGCAATCTTGACGATTGTACATTCACTTCCCTCATCTAAGTCGTTAATACATGTTGCAAATAATTGAGGCTCCAACACTGCTCCCTGTGGCACCCCACTAGTTACAGGTTGCCATCCTGAAAATGCTCCCCTTAACCCATCTCTCTGTCTTCTATTAGTTAGCCAATCCTTTATCCACGCTCATATACTACCCCCAACACTGTGGGGTCTTGTCTTATTGAGTAGCCATATGTGCAGTACCTTACCGAACGCATTTTGGAAATCCAAATACATTACATCTACTGGTTCTCCTTTTTCAATCCTACTTGTTACCTCACCAAAGAATTATAATTAATTTGTCAGGCATGCTGACTCTGCTTCATTAGGCTATGTATTTCTAAAGCCTCTGATACTGCATGATTTATAATAGACCCCAACATTTTCCCAATGACAGAAGTTAAGCTAACTGGCCTGTTTTTCTACAATCCCCAATTCCCCTGTCTGGGCAGAAATGCAAACCCCGTCCCACTCGACTGCAGATCCAACTAACGTCAAACCGGGAACAGTGGCAAGCACTTTTCCAAAGCACAGGAAAGGCAAGGAAGATCAGAGGAATAGGAACAAACAGAACTATGTGGAGGCAGCCACGCGCACCGTTGTCTCACGTAAAATCTGTCTATAATGAGCTGAATTCAAGGCTAATGCACCAACAGAAATGATATAATTCTGCTGTTCTGTATGCACTGCGTTACGTTCATCTTAATTTCAAATCTTGGACAAATAGACTCTCGATAGGAATTAGAGAATTGTTGTATTATTCTACAGTTACCCATACCTTCATAGTTGAAATCGGTCAAAACAGGGGATTGCATCTGTCAGTGGGGGACAGAACAAATCTGCATCCCATCCCAATGTACTGGAAATGGGCTTCTGATTAACACTGAACTAAACTTCTCAATAATGGATCTCCAAGGATACATTACAGTAATATTCCGAATGCAGTGGATCCTAAACAGAGAAACAATCTGGTGTCTTCAAACCAACGACATAACCTGCAGTCATGTAACAGAGGCAGGTAGTGCAGTAATGAGTGAGAGGGAACAGGATAATGAAGTAAAGTGACATAATTCAGAGCAGTAACAAAAAGACAGACTTCAGTGTGACAGAGGCAAAAGAATGGTGTCGTTCAGCAATAACTGACTGGCAGGAAACAATCAAAGATCTGGATGTTGCATTTAAAACTGAGACTGACCGAAGGGCAAACGTAATTGGGCAAAAAAAAAAACTGCTCATGAGGCAAATGGACTTGACCCCAAATCTCACCAGTCTCACCTTAGAACGGATTGTGGAAGCATTGCCAGAATAGATGTGAGAGTCAGTAAAGTGGCTGAACTCTCTACCTATTTTCCAAAGGACCAGCGAATGGGACAGCGACTGTCATTTCCCTGCAGGCGGGTGAATGCACCCATTGAGACCGAGTGGTTTCAAGGAGCGAAATGGGATTTGGAAGCACAGATTGGATGACAGAAAATCCCAAGGCTGATCAGTGGGTGAGGCCGACTCCAGGCAGGGAAAAGGGCGATTTCTAAGTTTCCTCTGCCACCTGGTGGAGGAAATCAAAATTTCACCTCAGCAATTTCTCCTTCCTTTCAGAAGGCGAGAGTAGCTCTTCAAAGCCATTCAGATGGGCACTGCCCAAAACGGCTGTGGTGCCAATTCAGTAGTCGCATGTAGTACAAGGCAAAGTGCAGTGTACAGGTCAGATTTCCAGGAGGTCACCCAGCTAAAAGAATAGATACAGTATCAGTGACAGTGCCCACTCCCACTGGGAGCAGCGTTCAATTCTTCTCCCTTCACATTCCAGATAGAGTTTTCCAGGATTTCTAACCTTTTATATGTGTATCAGTTATTGTCTTCTTCGCATCATACTAAGGTGATATTAACTACGTCACTGAAGCAGTTAGTAATTATGCCATTCGATTTAGTGAGTTTGCCTCTTGTGATCTAGTTTTTTTTTGGCAAAATATACTTTAATCATAATATATTTGAAGGAGCATTGCAAAACATTTCAAAATGGCCTTCACAAAAAGTGCAATCATATTCCAGTTTTCCACATAGACCATGAAGTGCTTCAATACAATCAATGATCATTACAGACGTTTCAACCTGGTCAGTACAGGCAGTCAGACAGCGGAATGCTATTTAAGTTATCGACATAGGTCGCATTACACTCTGAGGTGCTTCAATGCAATTGTGATGCAAGTAGTGTTCACTGCATACATTCAGTGTGAGTCATACAGCCCGACGGGCCAATGCAATTCCAGGCCCCTCCATGCACTATAGCTGAAAGATCTTAGACATTGATCTTTCCCCATTGCGCCTCAGCGGCGGCTGCCCCAAGTTTTAGTGCATCCCTCAGCACATAGTCCTGGAACTTGGAATGAGCCAGTCTGCGACACTCGGTCTTGTTTGTACCTTGCTAAAGTGATTGGAATAAATGAACAAAGTCACTGAAGCAATTAGTAATTATGCCATTCCCTTTGGCTTATCTATCTAGTTATTCCTGTTATCTAGTCGTAGTGCACATTCGTTTCACGGTTTTTACCTCACTATACAATTATTATTTTCTCCCGCCTGTGTTTATCTATCCCTTCCTGACATAGATCCACACCTTTTACCCCAGGCACTTCATATGTTACAGTTCCTGTGATCGAGTGCTGGCAATTCCCCCATTAGATTGAACGCGCACCCCACCCCGCCCCCCACCCCCCCACAACCCCCCACCACCCCCCCACACACACCCACCCCGGCACAACACAGATACGTACACACAGACAGACACACATACACGCGCGCGCGCGCGCGCGCACACACTGATAAACACACAAACGTACACACAATGAGAAACACACACACACACACACACACAGTGCTTTGGCAATCTACCCTCTGCTGGACACTGCCAGAATCACACACACACACACACACACACACACACACACACACACACACACACACACCATTAGCAATGTGCTGGACACTGTCATAATTACACATACACACTCGCGCGCGCACACACACACACACACACACACACACACACACACACACACACATACACACACACACACACACACACACACACACACACAAACACAGGCGCGCGCGCGCAACTTTAGCAATCTGCCCTCTGCTAGACAGTGTCATAATCACACACACACACACACACATCTTTAGCAATCTACCCTCTGCTGGACACTGTCATAATCACACATACATGCGCGCACACATCTTTATTTGTTTGTTAACAATGCTTTATTTTTATGATTTAGTGTCATTTTAAATGAAATACATAAACATGCAATGTCCACAATCTTTACAATTGTGTTGGGGTAATGTCTCCCCGTAGAATATACCCTCTCCACAGTAAGATAAATAAAAAATAAACAATTTCAGGGACGAAATACCGAGTTTGATAAATTTGACAAAGCACATTTACCCAAATATACCGGCAGGTGGCGGGCTCGCACAGGCAGCGGAGAGGAATAATGTTCAGTGACATTCAGAAGAACAATCCACTTAATCGCCTGAAGGAAAACCTAAAATTGTCGTGTCTGTTTGTCTCATACAAAACAAAATGCAAACTAGACGAAACCCGAAAGGAACTAACATACTAACATACGAAATAGGAGCAGGAGAAGGCCACTCGGCCCTTCGAGCCTGCTCTGCCATTCAATAAGATCATGGATGATCTGACTGTAATCTGAACCCCACATTCCCGCCTACCCCCGTTAACCTTTCACCCCCTTGGTTATCAAGAAATATATCTAGCTCTGCCTTAAATATATTCAAAGACTCCGCTTCCGCTGCCTTTTGAGGAAGAAAGTTCCATAACAGGCGGTGGAAAAAGAGTCTTTGAATATTTTAAAGGCAGAGCTATATAGGTTCTTGATTAACAAGGGTGTGAAAGGTTACGGGGTACTGAGAAGTAGATATTAATTGAACTGGGTAAATGGGGAGAAAGAGTTCAGAATTCAGATGCAGAAAGTGTGGAGCATGCTGCTGATAAAGAGTTAAAGAATCGCATTTAATTGAGAGGGGTGCGGATTTTTACGCTCAGAAACTAGAATAAAGCTGAAAAGGTCATTACTGAGGGCATAGTTTAAACTCTTTGGTCAGTTTTGTGACCCTTCTTTCGTTTGGTATTAACCTGAAAGACAGTGTGTAGGATGGATTGTGAAAGATGTCGCTGGGATGAGAGGCAATAGTCCTGAGCAGAAACTTGAGCAACTGGAGATCTTTCCACCAGAACACAGAATGTTAAGAAGTGGACTGACAGACTTGTACCCAATCATGGAAGGTTTGGAAAAGGTTAAAAGGAGAGAGTGAGTCAGTGGGTAACTGGATGGCATCATTGAAGTTTACCACTATTGTAGTGGAGGGAGAGATTTGAAAATGTTGTCGTGTTTTAAGAACTGGCCTATTAGAGGATGTGATGGCCCATGAGGAACAGAGTTGAAAACAAAATATTAAGTATTTTTAAAAGGTGAATAGTTCAATGCTTGACCAGTAAAAGGAATTTTTAAGAAGTCAAAATATACGAGAGGCGGATGGATGATTCAGAATAACTGTGTAACTCTATATGCCACCCAGCGCACATGGGTAATGGGCCGAACTTCCTCTCCTTGTGTTGTAAGATGACGACTGGCTCTTTTCAGTTATAAAGAGAACAGAGCACAGACATTATGAAACAATATAACCTGGTGCTACATACAGAAAGCAGAGAGGTTCGGAAACAGTGACAATTCAAGTGGTCTAAGTTTTGAGAAACCTCCAATCACTAATTGGCACTGTGAGTAACATCATGTAGCGATATCCCATAATTGCCCAATCAGTGAGAATGTCGCCCATCAGTCAGTCTCACCTTCAAGAGGGGAATGTAAAGCCCTCCGCTCTCCTCTCCACCTCCCCACCATTGACAGTCCTGAACTTGGCAGCAAGTCCCAGTCTAGAAATAACACCCTGATTGATTCACCTTTTGTCAATCTTCATCATCATAAACAGAAACTCTGGCAAAGACCTGATTCCATTTGGAGCCCTGTTGCTGTTGATATTGTGTGAGTTGATTTACATCATCAGATGCATCGTTTTTACTAATCTCTCAGAACCCCGTGGTGGCTCAGTGGTTTTTCTTTCGTTCAGAGGTGTTCAGGGTGAGGACCTGGGCTGGCGGCTCTCCATTGGCTCTGGTTATACAGTAGTCTGGTACAAACAAACACTGACAGGGGCTCCGACATTTATCGCCTCCATTTTCCAGGGGAATGTGACCAAAGGACGCTACACACTGACCTTTGACCGAGCAAAGAGGTCCAATACCATCTCTATAGATGACACCGCGACCCAGGACGCCGGAATGTATCACTGCGGGAAGCAGCCACATTGAGACAAAGAGCGGATCCGGCTGTACAATATCTTGTTCGCTGCTGTGTCTCCACTGCACCTTTAACCTTTCCCCAAACGGGACCTTTAGAAATGCCGGCGACGTTCAGAAACGTTACTTTCCCAAGTTTTAACTTTTATCTGGATAAAGTTATAACATCCTACCGCTGCTACTACAGACACAGAGCATCAAAAATATTAAGTAAAATTTCCGATGTTTGTTTGTTCAACTTAAAGAGATAGACAGAAAAAATAACATCGCCTCTCAGATACATAGATAGTAGATATGCGAGAGAAAGATTGTTAAATGATGAGATACATAGTTAGACAAATAGATAGACAGAGAGGAATGTAGATGGACAGACAGGCAGATAGACAGACAGATAGATAGATAGATAGAGACAGAGATTAGTATATTCTGCCAATATCGACAAGTGCTTTATTCTTGCATGTATAATTAAGCTAATGTTATTAATATTTTCGCAGTTGTTCCTTGTCACTGGAAGACATTTCAGATATCGATGTATCGGGGAACTGTCGGACAAACCATTTCGCTTCATCACAGTGCTACATTCACTACAAAAGATCTTGTATTCTGGTAACGGCAATTCTCCAATCAAGCTCCCGAGTATCTCGTTTCCACATACAGAAATGATAGAGTTAAGGGAAGGTTTAAAATATCTGTGGACCGTGAGAAAAGCTCCACCACTCTCACTGTTAACACAGTTCAGCTGTCAGATGCTGTGATGTATTACAGTGTGGTGAGGCACGGTGAAGCAAAGAGACAAAGAGCCTGTACAATAACTCGCTCGACATGGGGATTTAGGAGACAACAAGCCCATGGGCTTTGGAAGTGAGTGTGATCGAAGGAAAATCACTTAAAAATGCAAAGTTCATCATGCAAATAAATTACTGCCATAAAAATATATTTTATTATTTCTACTCGTAGAAAAATACTCTGACACATTCGCTTATTGAAATTTGGTTGACATTCTTGTTTTATAATTAGGAAGCTCTGAAGCCTTCCATTCTTTAGAGATTTACAATCCAACCTCATCAGTTGTGGATTTATGAATTTATTAATGAGAAGTTCATCTATGTGTGTAAATGGCATGCACTGTACTAATGATGTAGGCATGCTAGAAAACCGAGACAAATACTCCTACAAGTAATGTGAAATAGCAAATGTAGCAAAAGTAAAACAATGAAAAATAGCATCAGATGCAGTAATCATAAAATCTGAGCAAAAAAAACATAATAACATGCCATAATAATTATTCAGCAATATCATGCAGCAATATTCAAGAATAAATTGAGAATCGCTGTTTCACGGATAAGATTCCACTAGATGGCGCTTCACGTCCTTTTCTGTATCGACAGCTGACAGAGCCTTCAGTTCACCGCTATACAGGTGAGAGCTGGGGATTACGGCTCGGCACAATGCCTGATTCTCAAGTCAACAGCGGTCTCGATTTATCATCCAGCTTCCCGGATGTAGGGTTGACACTCCAGTCCCTCCTCCACCCAGACCCTTTTAATTCATTTATTCACTGGATTTGGGCGACATTGGAGCACCAGCATTTATTGTCAATCGCCAGTTGCCTTTCAGAGGGTGGTGGCGAGCCGCCACTTACCGATTGAGTGGTTTTTTGGGTCATTTACGAAGACGGTTAATGTTCAACCACATTGCTGTGGATCTGGAATCATATCTGGGCCGGAGAAGATTTCCTTCCCTGAAGGACGTTAGTGAACTGGGTAGAGTTTATTGCGATGGTCTGGTAGTCTCCTGATCACGATTCCTGATACTACAACTTTATTCCAAAGTTATTTATTATTTAATTTTAAATTAATTAGTAGAATTGGAACTCATGCCCCCGGGTCATTGGCTCAGGCCTCTGGATCATTAACCCAGTGACGTAAGCATGAGATTCCGTTAGAAGAACATAACCTGGTTCCCATGAAAGGTCTATATTAAATTGTATATTCCTTTGCTCAACCTCAACGATTTTCTGGATACATGTCTGATCTCAGTTATCTACAAAGGTTTTTGTCATGTATGGAACAAAACAACGTTTCCTTCCTCCTTCAACCAGCTCTCGCCAGAGAAAATGTTTCAGAACACAGAGTAGCACAACCATTAGAACAAAGTCGCGGCGACTCAGTAAGATACACTACAGAAAGTAAATATTCATCTGGTTTTCTCATGAAAGCGATAAAGAACTGAAACGTAACTACTTATGTTAACTTACTCGGTAAGTATAATGATTGACTTTGTAATTAAAAACATTTGACACCAGTGATTATTTTGATCACATCTCTGCATTCATTTTTAGACTTCATTTAATTCATAACTTCATGGCTTTCGTTACAACAGCAAACCCACAAAGAGACAAATTAAAGGGCAATTTTAGCACGGAATGGGAAATAGTGATTGATTGGCATAACGTAAAGGAGCCCAAACTCAAAGGGAAGATCACTATATTGACTCTGCCACTAAACTATTAATTCAGTAGCCTTGGGGGAGTATTTCAGGGACATACAAACAAACGAATCAGGAGCAGAGACAGGCCATTCGGCCCCTCTAGCCTGTTTCGCCATTCAATAAGATCATGGCTGATCTGATTATGGCCTCAATTCCACATTCCCACCTGCCCCCGATATCCTTTGACTCCCATGGGGCAGGAACCGTTTTTGGGCTGCATTGAATGAACGGCCTGTTTTACACTCGGTCCGATTTCTACTCCTCTGATGTCAATGGGACAGAGAACTGGATCGAGTATTAAACTGGCAGCCAGCTTGCTTAACAGCTCAAGGTCAATTTCACCCCTCAACCATTTCAAGCGGAAATGTGAAATGGCTGATAATGATAATGTAGCTCATTCCACATCCCCCCAGAATTGTAATTCACCTGTAAACAGTGGAACCATTATTCAAGGCAGGTATAACACCGGCTATTACTCTCGCATTTTTAGTCTAACATAAAATCAAAATCTATCCAAAGTTGGTATCGTTGGAAATGTATTCTCAAGTTCTCACTAGTAGAAGAATAGCAGTAAATGAAAGGTTTCATTAAAGTTACCAGAATGTTACTTTTTAGAAATCAATCTAGTTACCTGAGCGCCCTCGCATGGGATGTTGTAAAGGACTAGGGGGGAAGTATTGGGTGTTTCAGAGACTTAATTATTAACGCTTGAGTTTAAAGCAAAGAAATATTAAAACGATGGAAAGTTAGTATAGCCCTGAGCAAATGAGTTCAAACAAGTACCTGGAGATGACTATGTCACATAGTTAATTGTAAATGACATAACCAGCTTCATAAAACAGTGCTTTATCCACTTAATGATTTAGTCCAAAGACTTACCCGGAACTCCAATAGCAGCAAGAATTGGACAGTAAATGGTATAAACTACATCAGATATTTGGCAGTGCATTTTCTATGAGAAGCAATGGTCTCTGCCAGTGACATTTAATCACAGAGATTCTCTGTTACAAGTTCAAAGAGACCCTCATTTGTACTGTTGGAATTCTACAGAGAGACAATTAGCTTCCATAATTATTTACAGTTACTTGAGCAAGTAGAATCAGCAAATATTTCCCATGTTCTTTTTGGGAGGTGGAGACACTTGGGATATGACTATCGAGTCTTGATGTCTCATGCAGCCCAATGTAGTTTTGAATGTGACTTGTTAATACTTGGGCAGATCTAAAGTAAGTTTAGTCATGTGGAACATTCATTTATGGGAGACACTGAAAGAAACATTGATAGGCATTAGGCCGAAGCCAACATAGCTGAGCGACATGAGACCAGGCGAGAATAAGAATGACAGTGAGAGTCAAATGCTGCCGAATGTACTGACATGATAGAAGTTAGACTCACACACAACACATAAGGTCCACACAAAATACAAGTTATACCCACACAAAGCAAGTTATACCCAAACAATGCAATTTATGCCAGCATTAACCAAGAATATCCACGCAACACAAAGCATACTCTCGCAACAACAACATGCATTTACACACGTTTAACATACGTTAAAACATTTTTAAATTTTTAAGTGTTACAAAGCGCCTCACACGGGGGCTATGAACCAAAATTGAGATTAAGTCACAGAATCAGAGAATCACACAGTGCAAAAGAGGTCTTTCGGCCCATCGAGTCTGCACCAACATGTGAGAAACACCTGATGCATCTACCTAATCCCATTTACCAGCACTTAGCCTATAGCCTTGAATGTTATGACGTGCCAAGTGCTCATCCAGGTACTTTTTAAAGGATGTGAGGCAATCCGCCTCCACCACCCTCCCAGGCAGTGCATTCCAGACCGTCACCACTCTCTGGGTAAAAAAGTTTTTCCTCACATCTCCCCTAAACCTCCTTCCCCTCACCTTGAATTTATGTCCCCTCGTGACTGACCCTTCAATTAAGGGGAACAGCTGCTCCCTATCCACCCTGTCCATACCCCTCATAATCTTGTACACCTCGATCAGGTCGCCCCTCAGTCTTCTCTGCCCCAATGAAAACAACCCAAGTCTATCCAACCGCTCTTCATAACTTAAATATTTCATCAAAGGCAACATCCTGGCGAATCTCCTCTGCACCCCTTCCGGTGCAATCACATCCTTCCTATAATGTGGCGACCAGAACTGCATACACTACTCCAGTTGTGGCCTCGCCAATGTTCAATAGAACTCCAACATAACCTCCCTACTTCTGTAATCGATGCCTCGACTGATAAAGGCAAGTGCCCCATATGCTTTTATCACCACACAACTACCATGCCCCTCCACATTCAGAGAACTATGGACACACACGTCAAGGTCCCTTTGATCCTCAGAACTTCCTAGTGTCAAGCCGTTCATTGAATACTTCCTTGTCGTTACTCCATCCAAAGTGTATCACTTCACACTTTTCAGGGTTAAATTCCATCTGCCACTTATCTGCCCATTTGACCATCCCGTCTATTCTTCTTGTAGCCCAAGACACTCAACCTCACCATTAACCACATGGCCAACCTTTGTGTCATCCGCAATCTTCCTCATCCTAGCAAACCCCCCACCCCACCACCCCCACCAAACCCCCCCCCCACCCCGCCCCACCACCACATAAGCCATAAGTCACATAAGGAAATATTAGGATATTTTTGTACCAGCCCTAGGCTCCTTGATTATGATGCTAGGCGTTTTCTCTGTGAATGTTTTAATGGATCCCCATTATTTTCCACTTCCTCTTTGGTATTACACTAGGCTCTGTCTCTGTTAGCATCCACCAGGCCCTAATTATTATTGTATTCCCAAGTCCACATGCTTTGCTTTATGAGGATACAGGGATAACCAAGATCTAGATTATGTTTATTACTACAAGATCGCATTGAATTAATGGCATGTACTCCTCGGAAAATATTGTTTCTACTTTACACGTTGACCTTAAGAAGTCGTTTTTAGATATTGAAAATAAACAATTTATTGTTTAGCCACCTTGCTGAATCAACACATCAAAAAATGTCACTTTCTTCCGATCCATGTTTCAACCACTAATCACTCCTCCTAAATACTAAAACTTAGCAATACAGCTCGAGCGGTGCAGGGCCCCTTTAAGAACTGCTGTTTGACCCTTCTTCCAATTTCGGGGTCAAGAGTTACACGATTGACAAGCTGGGTGTTTTAATGCTGGGCGGAGTCTGAAGATACGCTGTGACCTCCTGACCCCGAATCAATGGAAGAAAGAGCCAATCACCGTTCTGTTGTCCTGCTGACAATATTTTGCCCTGAGCCATTGAAAACCGGAGGCCAGGTTTTTGTGACCCACTGTCGGCCCTGTGTGTGTGTGTGTGTGTGTGTGTGTGTGTGTGTGTGTGTGTGTGTGTGTGTGTGTGTGTGTGTGTGTGTGTGTGTGTGTGTGTGTGTGTGTGTGTGTGAGATAGTGCAGACTGTGCATATTTGGCTTATATGCGGGCAAGAAGACTCGATTTATACGAAAAGTGACTTCAAAAATAAACATTCGGTCTTACTGGACAAAAGCGATGGATTTGTACAGGCGCCAATGTTTGGAAAATTCTCGCAGAGTGCCGCCCGCTCTCCCTGTGCCACATATAAGAAGCTTTCCCAGCCGCAATGAATTGTTGGAGCCTCTGCCTTCCATGGCCCATTCACCAAGGAAGCGAATCGAAACCCAACCTCCTGTTCTTCCTCTCTACCCTTCTACCAATGGAAGCAGTTTATTTTGATTTACTCGGTTCAGAGACACATAGTTTTGAACCTCGATCTACCCTGAACCTTCCATTCTCCATAGAAAACAAGCCCAGTTCCCCCAAACTATCCAATTAACTGAAGGTCTGCATCCCTGGGACGATTCTGGTCAACTTCCCTGCGCCCTTTATGAAGCATTCACATCCCTCCTAAAGTGCGATGCCCGGTAGTGCACACAATGCTCCAGTTGAGGGGGAGCCAGTGCTTCCCTAAGAGGGTCAGTAGCATTTCCTTTCTTTTGGATTCTATGCCGCTGAAACCGATGATCCTAGATGTTTGCGCACCACTATCTTAGGCTGTCAGGCCACCTTCAACCAGTTATGCCCAAATAGTGCACATCGATGGCTGAAGAATGGATAATTGAATGAATTATTTTAGCAGGAGGATCGTAGGAGGCTCGAAATACAAAAATATTAACGGCTCTGAGGAGCCAGAAGGGACGTGCGAATTTGATGGGTTTAACGGCTTTATTCTGTGCTACAAAATTATAAGGTCATTTGTATATACATTCCTGGAGATTAGGTGATCCCCGCAGCAACCCCCCCCCCCCCCCCCACCCACCGCCGGGAGAGGTTTGTAGAGGCGGATCCCGAGAAATTACGGAACTGGAATCTGGGGGGTAAAAAAAATGAACATTTCTTTTTGTTTAGCCTCTGTTTGTCCAGATGAATTCAGTTGGGTAAATAGCTCTGCTTTTTGCAGTAATTTTATTTGCTGGAAGCCTGTTTGAACTGTGTTCGCTGTTATTAAAATATGACCAAAGGGGAATGAGATGATATTTTAGTTTAAATGGCGAAACCTTGCGATCGAGACTGCACTGTCTAAATTGGTGTCTCTGTGTGTATATGTGTTTGTGTGTGTACCTGTGTTTGTGTGTGTATGTGTGTGTGTTTGTGTGTGTGTGTATGTGCTCCTTCAACTTAATCCCGAAAATGGACACGAATTTGGACTCTTTCCGTGCCTTGTATCACTGTGCGTCTGTAATCCCACCATGTTTAGGTTTTTGTACAGCTCTCTCCGTGCTCTGTATCACTGTGTGTCTGTATTCCCACCATGTTCAGGTTTTTGTACAGCTCTCTCCGTGCTCTTTATTACTGTGTGTCTGCATTCCCACCATGTTCAGGTTTTTGTACAGCTCTCTCCGTGCTCTGTATCACCGTGCTCTGCGCCGACTCAGTGCACAGTAATACACAGCGGGGTCGCTCAGTTGTAGTTTGGAGATATCTAATCGGCTGATTTTCTCGGCAGAATCGATTGAAGCCGAAATTCTACCCCCGGCAGCGTTTTCTTTATTGTCCTCTCCTGAAGTGTGCCTCTGAAGCAGATATTCCGGAGCCTCTCCGGGGGACTGACGGTACCAGTGTACTGTGTACTGACAGAATCCTAAGTATTCACATCTTAAAGTAACGGTGTCACCGGCAGGAGAGGTTTGTAGAGGCGGATCCCGGGAAATTACGGAACTGGAATCTGGGGGATAAAAAAATGAACATTGTCATTTTCTTTAGCTTCTGTTTGTCCAGGTGAATTTAGTCGGGTGAATAGCTCTGCTTTTTGCAGTAATTTTATATGCTGTAAGCCTGTTTGAACCGTGTTCACTGTTATTAAAATATGGCCAAAGGGGAATGAGATGGTATTTTAGTGTACATGGCGAAACCTTGCGATCGGGACTGCACTATCTAAATTCGTGTTGGGAGCAGATTCCATAGCAACTTTCAAACGGGTAATGGGTCTGTGCTGGAAATGTAAATACAAATATAGAGCTATGAAGAAAATTCATGGGCAGTGGGAAAAATTGGATTGCACTTTTAAAGGGTCAGCACCTACGCGACGGGCCGAATGTCGACCTTCCGTGCTGGATAATTCTATGAATTATCTTACATTCCCGTTTCTATTTTCCTTGGTGAGAAAAAAACCCGAGGGAACATATTACGATCAGCGAGGCAACCAGTTTCGAAAAAAAGTCATGTTTGTTGCAGAGGAACACAGCTGTGTGGCATCAATGCGCACAGCAAGATCCAACACAAACTGATGGGAATCATCAGACCCAACTGGGCCAAATCGAGAGTGAGTATCAGTGGTCAAAGGTCAATCATTTATTGCGGTTGAAAACGGCTCGGGAATTTCTATCTGCGTTTTGTTCTATTTTTCTATGATCTCTCAATAGGGCCCAATTTTCTCCAGTTCAGCTCAATTTCAAATATGTACAATTAATTTCATTTTGTTTCTTTAATTTGACATTCCCTTTATTTCACATTTTCTTTGTTCTGTTTGCGCTTTTTGCAATCATGGGAACTTGCCCCAAAGTCTCTCAGTTGTCGGTTGGATTCAGTCTGTTCAGTTTCCGCAGTGGTTTGACTGTTACTCACTGGAAACTGCCTCTTCCGATTCTCTGACAATTTCAATTCTTTCCGCCTATTGACTGATTCTCTCCCGAGTTCACTGAGTGGAGTTTTCTCTCAATTTTACATAAAAGAGGAAGAAGAATGCGGAAGAGGAATGGGACATTCGACCTGTGTATATAATCAATTCCAGCCGAACCCCACCAGAAATCTAATTGACCATTTCCACCCAGCTCCTTGTATCGGTCTGTTCCGTTCTCCCTCCTGTATTTTCAAGTGTTGCAATAAATATATCAATGCTAACTCCAACCATTCCCTGTGGCAGCAAGTTCCACATTCTGACTTGGTTTTGTTAAAATTTATTGGTCTTAATATTTTTATTTGTTCTTTTAATAACTGTCATACGTTGATGACCATTGATTTGGACTCAGCCACAAATAAACAATTTCTCCACACTAAAACCGTTCATTATTTAAAAGGTTTCTATAAATTTTCCCAGTGGTTCCCCTTTATCCAGAAAAAAGAGGCCCAGCCTGTTCAAACTTCCCAGAGAGATGTAGATTTCTTTTCTCAGGACTGGAAGAAATCAAAGTAGAGAATTGAATAGAAGCAGGAGGTGCCAGAACACCTTTCAAACCTGCTCCAACATTAAGTAATATTGTGGCTGATTTCCAACCTCAACGTCACATTCCCGCACTCTCCCCATACCCCCTGATTCTTTTAGTATCCAAAAGTCTATCGAATATTGTCTTGAGTGCACACAGATTATGAACACCCACCGCTCTCTGAGTTACGGAATGCCACAGATTCACAACAATGGTTCTACTGAAGATATTTTCTCCTTCTCAGTTCCAATGGATGACCCTTTATTCTGAAGCTGTAACCCCGAGTTCTATACTCCTCAGTCTGGGAAAACTCCGATCTAATAGCTGCTCTGTCAAGCCCCTGAAGAATATTATATGTTTTTTCGAGATCACCTTTCATTCTCCTAAATTCTGGGGAATATAGGCCCAGACTACTCAATCACGTCACAGTGGACAATCCCTTCATCTCAGGAATCAGCCTCATGAACCTTGTTGCACTTCTTCCAAAGCAGATTGATCTCTCTTTTGTAAGGAGACCAAAGCTTTACTCAGCATTTCAAACTGGATCCCATTTCAGTTCTTCCTTTCATAAACCTCACCCATCACGGGATCGGATTGCATTTTGAAAGGCGCCCGGAAATTATCCAATCCTTCTCTCCCTTTCGATGAGCTATTTCTTGCTGGTTCTCAATGAACATGCCCCCAGTGTATAATTGTTCCATTACGTCCCTGTTCCCCTTTATAAGATTAATGCATCGTCCTCACTCTCTCACTGCACTGTGTTGTTTCAATTCACAGTAATCAGGGATACAGATAAATTGCAGCAATCACATCTCTCAAACATTTACATTCAATATAGAGAAGTGTCGGCAGTTCTAAACTTTCACATTTCGGTCTGAGGGCGGAAAAGGAGCAAATAGATTGGTTCTATGAAGACAATTGAAAGAAATGGCGGGGACAATGTCACTAATTTCAGTCATTGATTGTCCAATAATAAAATTCCACCTGGACCCACATCAGGATCTCTTATATCTGAAATCCCTTGTGTCACTCCCCTGTTTTTCTCCCGGGTGAGTTATTGAACGAGCCGCTGCAGGTATCCGAACTGGCCGCAGTTGTGTTGAGTTTATTCACCCGGTACCTCATTCACATTGCGCGGCTCGGACTGCAATCTGCTGCCCAGGAGAGAGCTCTGTGACCTCGCTCCCGGTCTCTAAGGGACAGACAGAGTTTCCTCGGTCACAGTTAACACTGGATGTGGAGTCCGGATTGTCAGCAATCTGCGCTCATTAAAAGCGATTCAGAGTGTGAGAGTCCGTGATGTTGATGTCCCACATGTTCCCGTTAAACCGATAATGCCCCAGATTCCGTCAACTCTCACATCCCCCCAAACTCCACTGATATCAATAATAAATTGGCTGGGAACATTACCCGGGACAGGCTGTAAACCGGCGGGGTATGGAGTTACTTACCGGCTGTGACAGTCACCACCGTCCCAGAGCCATCCGCATATTTATAACCTACCACAGCGACACCGCTCACAGTCTCCCCGGTACAACAACCACCGACACATCAACCTGGCGGGAAATCATCACCAGACAGTAGAAACTGCCCAATTATTCAGCAGATTTAAATAAATAAACAATATTCAATGTCCCAAAGTCTCTGTCGGTTCAAACTGTTCTATGTGAGGCCCTGAGTTCTGAGCGACTGGCCCCGTGAACGAGGTGGTCACTTCATATAAACCGAGAAAACTACCAAAGGAAGATAACTGAATGGTGGCAAGTACAATGAAATGTAACCAGGTTAAGGCGAAAATTACATCAAGCCGACAATTCACTATCCGGGCCGGAGAATTTATATTCTGATCGTGAAGAGGTATTTGCTCAGGTCTCTCCCACTGTGACTTCCCCATCCATTCGCACGGTGTTACATGTCAGCATAAAATCCCCCGGATACTTGGTGGGGACATTAGTTAAACAGCGGGGTCTGCGGTTCGCGATTCGCGCTGTTCGTCCAGGATCACATCTGGTATTAGGGGATTGTAACTGGGATCAGTCATTCACAATTCCTATTCACTGACACCAATCCCGGGAAAGGCACCACCATCCGCACACACTCGGCATTTATAAAACTCAAAACGTTAACGGTAATAATCCAATCTCATTATAAATTAGACTGTGGGGCAGACGGTGTGACGCGGAACTGTGGGGGTTTAACTGCAGATTAACTCCGCTTTTTCATTTGTTTCTGTGATAATCGGCAGTGAAAGTTTTTGTATCGCGGGAAGCCGAAGCCCTTCACTGTGTGTGTCATACTGAGCTTTACAGTAATAGATGGCGGTGTCTTCAACTCTCACATCTCGAATTTCCAGCGAAAATGCCTTTTCTGGTTTATTCACCGACACAACAAATCTCCCCCCGCTGGAGATCCGCTCCCACTCTGTCCCGGTCTGGGTTTGTCTGAAGAAATCCCCGGCCGTCAAAGCATAAGCAAAGAATCCGTCATAGAAAACACAGCTGATGGTGAGAGACTGACACTCCTTCCTGGTCACCGCTGCCGGGGTCTGTACCATTGACTGACTGAAGGAGCCTGGAAATTAAACAGAGAGTTTAATAGACCATCAGAGCCGAAACACAGAGCGGGGTTAAACCCTGGACAGTGTATGTAAATGGCATGGACTCGGGCAGCTTTATATTCAATCCACACAATATCGGTTTGTTTGATCGGCACTCACAAGGTAAACAGACACACAGGGTGAAAACAAGGAGGATTCCCATCGATCTGCTGCCTAGAGTTGAGGGTTTATATGACGGGTAGCTGGAGACTGCAGCCCTGGACTGCACTGGGAGACCGGACCTCAGAGCTGGACTGAAACACTTGAGCGAATCGAGTTGATTTGCACAGGGCAGTTCCGCTGAGATCATTGATTTGCCGCACTGTCCCCGGGTCGCTGTCTAAGTGTTGTGTGAATAAGAGACAGGTTTATAAAAGGAGGCTGCAATTTTCTAACTCTACATTTGGATTGTGATACGGATGCGAAAGCCCCTCCCACAATGCTCTGCTGTACAGGAGTGGGGGACGAGAGCTTTTCTTTCTGCCAGTTTTACTGCCGCCTTCCTTTCCCCACAGGAATGAACTGGGAGGTCGGTGCATGTGTTTGTATTGGGTGGTGTTTGTTAAAGGTGGAATGTGGGCCCAGGACACCAGGAGAATCCCCCCGCCTCGCTCTTATTCCAGTATTCCGGAGATTGTTTAACATCTCCCTGAACGGCGCCTCAGACCCGGCATCTTCCCGGACCCAGCAACTGGGGACAAGTTACAGTATGAAGTAGTCCAGTGACATTACCAATATCCTGGCAGATGTACCACAACATGCACAAAGACGAAGTAGCAGCTGGTTAGATCAGCTGGCTCGGTGACTAGCTTTGGTTCGGAATAATACCAATCGCATGGTATTCGCGTTCTGGTTGAGGTTGACTTGGATCCTTCTTGCTCCTGCGATTAGATGGCAAAGGTAAACCACGACAAAGTTACCAAGAAAACAGCTCAAAGCGACACAACTGCAGAAAATGAGCCAAGGACCTGCTCTCGCCCAGAGCACACGGGTCAGAATACAAAGAACAAACTCTCCCTGTCATTTAACCAAATGCTTCCTGCACCACTCCTCCGGTGGGTTACATGTAAAATGATGTTTCATTTCAGACATGTTTGATTTCCAGGTTGGGAATATTCAGAACTTCCCTTTGCAGTAACACAGAATGAAACGGCGCTCGGCAGGGCAATAGGCTGTGTTCTTGCGGCTTTCTTTAAAGATCACAGCTATTAGCTTCTGTTCTGAAATCTGTTTATGATGTAAAATTATCTCTTACCCAGCGACAGCAAGACTCGATGAAATAAATCCAGTGACAAGGCCGAGGTCAAAGGCTTCACAAAACTGATAGCAGAGTTCGGGAAAATGCTGCTCAACATTGAAGGCAGGGGCGGAAAGGCCATTAAAGGACGAAAGGGAAATTAATAACGACAGTAAGTCACACAAACATGGCCGATGATTTGACCTGCAGTGGCTAAAGTCACCAGCCTTTCCGCACGTCCGCCCAATTCCTGTCAGCTTTTTCAACGTGCTAAAATGTTGCTTTGAGAATAATAATGTGTATATCACTGTTAAGATAAACAAATAAATACGTACTGCCAATAAACTTATTTAATACAGATAGGGATGTGACCTAGGATGGCATTAACTAAGACATGGCCTGGTGTAATATAAATAGAGACAGAGTCTAGTTCAGTATTATGAAACTAGGCATGGAGTAAAGCAACTAGAAATGTGTCTAGTGTAATGTAAACAGGAGCTTGATTTGGAGGAGTAATGACAAAGATAGGGCCTACTGAAATATAAACAGGGCCAAGGGTAATGTGATAATAATTCAGACAAGCCTCCCGATAATATGAACAAAGACATGGCCTAATGTAATGTGCATATAGTATTTTAGTATAATGTGAGTGCAGTCGTAGTGCAGTATCAGCAAAGGCGTGGCCTAGTGTAATGTCAACTCAATTATGTTTTAATGCAGTATACCATAGAAATAGACCAGTGTAATGTAAACCGAGACAGAGTCTCATACAGTTGTAATTCAAGCAGGGTCTAGCGTAATGCAGACAGAGACACGTCTATTGCCGCAATAAATTAGATAGGGTCTCAGGTACCATAAACAGAGACACAGGTTATTGTAATATAAAGAGTGACACGGTCTCGTGTAATACTAAGAGAGGATGTTTGCCTAACACTAACGGAGATGACCTATTGCGATAATAACTGAGATATGGCCTAGGGCAACATAGACAAAGATGCATTCTATTGCTAATAACTGAAAAAAGGGACTTATGCAATATAAAGTGAGATGTGGCCTAGTGTAGTTCGACTGAAACAGTGCCTGGTGTGACATAAACATAAGCATTAAAATTATTGTAGTCAGAAGTAACAAAAATATAAGTGGAGGCACATCTAATGCAATAATAGCTAAGACATCATCTCGTGTGACAGTCCAGCGCAGTAATAAATGAGGCAAACTCTGGTATAATATAAACAGAGGGATAATACAGAGCACTAATAAATGAGTCTTGCTTAATTCTTGAATAACTGTGTACAACCACGCACTGAGCTCATGCATTGAGATGGCCGTCACTCAACTGTGCAACAAAGTTGCTCAGATTCCTATACCATGAGTTTATTTGTTTTATTTTAACTTGCTGGTTTTTATTGTTAACTGTGTGTTAATTTTTGCCTGTGTTCCCCATTGTTTCTTCCAGCATCATCCCCTTTTTCCTTATTAAAATCCCCAGGTTTCTCCAATTCGCAAGCCTCCTGGTGTCAATGAGGATTCTAGAGAGTGTGTGTTCGCCCAAGAACTTCAGTCAGTGTTAGTATCTCTTGTCCATTTGTATTACACAGAGCAGTGATGATCTTTTTACTGCAGTTCGCTGTACAAGGGTCATTCCATTCAGAGATTAGTAATTATCAACTGTTACCTTTCCGTGCTTTTATATTTATAAATACATATCCGCATCAATATCCTTCTGCTGTTCTCTATTTATACCACTAGCTGTCCTCAAGCCTCAGCATTATACATCTCGCTCTGTTGATGTCTCTCCCTCCCGTTCAATGTACACAATCTCACCTTCACCTATGTCCCTCTGTCAGTGCTTCTCTGCATACTGAGTCTCACTTTTATCAACTCCCTCCGTATCACCCATCATTCTTAGTCTCAACTTTATATTCCTTTGTGTAGGTGTCTCAAAGCATACAGACAGGCACAGAGCTAATCTATAGACGAGGTATAATTCGCCTGTCACAGTTCAATGTTTCAAATTTTTAACTAATGAGATCAGACGGCACTGAAATTATTCACAATTGGGACCTCATTTGCTGATCTTCATAGGTAAATCTCTCAGGTCTTTAATCAATGAGGCCAGACAGGCACTGAGCCAATATACGACGGTTCTGGTGGAGGCGGCGGCGGAGGGAGAGGGTTTCAGTCACCGTCACCGGAATATTGTTCAGGTTTTAAATATTCGGTATAAAGTGTGGGGCTGATCCACTGTGAAGCAGGCAGCACTCGCGTGCACAGGGACAACGTTCAGATCTTCCTTTCAATCACTGCCATTGTACGATTCAATAATTTTAACCCACTGTCTCCTTTTCTGTTCCCTGTCTGGATTTGTAAACTCTGTTCATTTATATCATTTCTGCTTTTATTTATACTTCATTCTCATCTTCGGCCTCTTCTGTTCACAATCCACTGGGTCCCCCATTGCCAGGCGATGGAAATTCTGCGTCTATTCACTGACTTCGCTGGACGTTCTTCATTTGAGGAGTTGGGTTAGGGCAGTTGAGAGTAGCCATGGGATGCGAGGTGTCACCTAGAAATTCGGGTGTTGGGGAGTGTCCCATTGGCGAGGGGTTGGGGGGAGAGGGTCTAAAGGGTGGGGGGAGTGCCCTGGCCGGTCGGTGATGCGGGGGGACCCTGGTGGGTGTCGGTCTGTACATTAGCTACCCAAGAGCTAGAAGTGGCTTTACTGCTTCTAATTTTTTTCTGGATAACAACTGACGTAAGAGAGTCGGAACCATCCGAAGTCTGCAATGTAAATTGCATTTTCCGGTAGTTCCCAGTTCAGAGCAATTGCCCATGGGAAGTTTGCACATCCCAGGCAACTGTCTTGCAAACTTTGCCTGGGAACTTCCGGGCGGGGTGTTCCCCGGCGCATCTTTAGGGTATCCTACAGTTACACTGCCCTGGAGCTCGGCAGTCATGGCCCAACAGAATGTTGCGGGTTTTTGTTCTTCTTTAAGAAAGTTCCGCCTGAATCTTACACTGAAGCTGAATATTTGTCCTTGTTCTCGGTGTTCGGGCGCCCTCTGCTGAGCATTAACTGAGCCGCTCGTTGTGGGATTGTCATCGGGATCCGCTGTATCTGTGCCGCAGTGTGGGGCTTGTGGCATAGAAACACTAGGCTGCGTCGCAGATCAGAGCCTCAGCTCCGTTACCTTGATAGTTATGTTAAATGTAGAAATGAATTGGCCAACGATGTCTGTCTTCTTGTTTTCATTCTCACCGATCAGTTGATTCAGGAGCTGTGGATGTTGCCCGCGCTTCTGACGATCCCAGAACAAATGGTGGAAGAGATTTGTTTTGAATATGCTGATCACGTGGTGTTCCTGTCGTCTTCGGCATCATTTCAGCTTCGGCATCATTTCAGCAACCGACCCGACCACTGTGTCTGGATGGCTCCATCCTAAGTGGGTAAATGTCATCATTATCAGTGTCATCATCTCCAGTAACTTAATCATCAACAACATAATCTTACAATTAATAACACGTGGGCTACTGCAGTCAGGGGAAAACGGATTTTTTTCTGGGAAGTAAATATTTACTAAGAAGTGATATGATGACGAGGAGTCGTGTGATGCAGTTCCCCATGGTGCTCCGAGTCTGTAACTCAACAATCCGCCAAATCTTCTGTCAGGGCAGAAGTGCAGATCCCCGGCGCACTGTACGTCAAACTGGGAACACTGGAAAACAACTTTCCAAAACACAGGAAAAACAAGGAAGGTCAGGGCGAGAGAAACAAACGGAACTATGGGGGATGCGGCCATGGGCACTGTTGTCACTCATAAAATCTATCCATTATGAGCTGAATTCAAGGCTAATGCGCCCAACAGAAGTTATTTAATTCTGCCTGTCTGTAAGGGCTGGTTTACGTTTATAGTCATTTCAAATCTGGGGTAAACAGTCTCGCGACAGGAATTAGATAATTGTTGTATTATTCTATAGTTACTGATCGCTTCATAGTTGAAATCAGTTAAAACAAGGGGCTGAACCTGTCAGTGGGGAACAGAACAAATATGCATCCCATCCCAATGTGTTGGAGCTGAGCTGTTGATTAACACTGATCTAAACTCTACAATTATGGGTATTTAAGGAAACGTCACATTAATGGACATAAATATGAGATCAAACGCAATTTCTCCTCAAGTACTTTTAAGAAAGTGTCTGTCAGGAGATGGGAATCCACACGGCCTGATGCGCCGCCTGGTGGCCGGATTCAATGAAACTTATTTTCACTGATTTCACAAAACATTGTATTGGTACGAGTTGCCCCGAGGTCTTTCTCGCTGAGGGCCTCAGCAGACAGTAATACATGGGGTTGTCAGCGACCTGAAGAGTAAACAAGGTGAAAGCAGCTATATTCCTGGGTATTCTTGAATGACTGAAAAGCGACCTTTAATGCTCTTTTCATATGAATGTGCCTGAATTACGAAAGCTGACGACGCAAACTGGTTCTGATGGTGAAGCTGCAAAAAAATACTTCACAACGGAAGTTGAATAGATGCAATTCATGCTCATCGAGATTCCTTCCAGTTATTGGGCTTCTGTTGGCCACTGTCCGACTGAACCTCCAGAACTCCAGATCCAACAGAGGGCGCTGGTGAGAAGTGACTGAAGCATTCTGGGAGAAGTCATCGCAGCCACCGCGACTCAGGAGGGAATCGAGGAGGACCCACTGTCAAAGAACGGAATAGCCTCAAACATTACATTGTTGTAGTGTTTCCATCCCTCCCTCCACCTCAAACCTAAAAAAAAGAGAGAGAGAGTGAGAGGCATCACCTGCAGGAGTGCACCAGACCTGCGAGGGACACTCTTCTGAAAGTGGAATGTAAAGAAAAATCAGCTGATTGGTGAGTAATCCTAGGAGCAGACTCGGAGGGAGGAGCACCGGAGTGGTGAGTATAAATCTAGCTTACCTCAGGGATTCATGGCCTTGTCTCCAGGGAGGAGCACCAGAGCAGTGAGTATAAATCTAGCTTACCTCAGGGATTCATGGCCTTGTCTCCAGGGAACAGACTCAGAGGGAGGACCACCGGAGCGGTGACCTCGGGGTACAGAGTAACTGAAGCCAAAACTGAAAAAGTGACGTCACAGGAAAGCTGTGACCTGATTGGTTGGTAGGAAATATGCACCAAACTTGAAAAAAACACTGCAAAGCTAATTAATAAATTAATTATCTAAGTAGAGATTGCTTGGCAAGTGATGTGCTGTAGCTGTATGATGTGGGAGCTGGCAGATCCCATTGCAAGCCACAGTGACCACATCTGCAGGATTTTTTGGTTGCTGGAGGAATTGATGTGCTGCAGTCCGAGCTCTGGATGCTGTGGCACATCCAGGAGGGGGAGAGTTACCTGGATGTTTTGTATCAGGAGGCGGTCACACCCGGTAGATTAAGTATCTCAAGTCCGGTCAGTGGTCAGGGTCAGCAGCATGTGACTGCAAGTGAGGCAGGTAGAGGGATCCTGTGTTCAGGAACAGAGGAGCCTCAGCTCTTGACCTTGTCCAACAGGTACGAGGGACTTGCTCCCTGTGGATGAGGAAGAGGGATATAGGGAGGATGAGCCAGCTGACCATGGCACCGTGGCACAGGAGGCCATTCAAGAGGTGGGAGCCAAAAGACAAGTGGTAGTTGTAGGGGATTCTATAATTAGGGGAATTGATAGCTTCCTTTGTAAGCAGGATCGAGAGTCCCACATGGTATGTTGCCTGCCCAATGCCAGGGTGAGGGACATCTCTGACCGGCTTGAAAGAATATTGAAGAGGGAGGGGGAGGATCCGGTTGTTGTGGTCCACGTCGGGATAAATAACATAGGTAAGATTAGGAAAGAGGACCTGTTTGGGGATTATCAGGAACTGGGAACTAAATTAAAGAACAGGACCTCAAGGGTTATAATCTCCGGATTACTACCCAAGCCATGTGCAAATTGGAATAGGGTCATGAGAATAAGGGAAATAAACAAGTGGCTAAAGGAGTGGTGCGAAAAAGAGGGGTTCCATTTCGTGGGGCACTGGCATCAGTATTGGAACAGGAGGGATCTGTACCATTGGGACGGTCTCCACCTGAACCGATATGGGACCAATGTTCTAGCATAAAGGGTAAATAGGGTGGTCAACAGGACTTTAAACTAGAAAGTCGGGGGGGGGGGGTGCGCGGAGGGAAGGGTAAAACTCCAAGAAGCATGGCTAATGGGAAACAAAGCAGCAGGTTAGCATGCGGGGGTGGGGGGGGGGGGTGGGGTGGTGAGGGGGTGGGGGGGGGGGCGGGGGGTGGATTCAACTTCATGGAAAATTATGAAAAAACTGAAAAGAAAGGAGAGCCCAGGAGAGGTTATTAAAGTCTCCAGAACACAAAATAGGACAGAGTGTTTGGAAAGGGCTAGGAATCTAACTTCAAGCACATCAGATAAAGGGATGTCAATGAGAAAGGGCACAGGAAATACGGAACTGAATGTGTTGTATCTGAATGCACGCAGTATATTAGATAAGGTAAATGAGCTTGTGGCGCAGATTGAAATTGGCAGGTATGATGTGGTGGGCATTACAGAGACATAGCTGCAAGGGATCAGGACTGGGAGCTAAATATCCAAGGATATACATCCTATCGAAAAGATAGGCAGGTTGGCAGAGGGGGTGGGGGTGCTTTGTTAGTAAGAAATGAAATTAAATCGATAGCAAGAAATGATGTAGGGTCAGATGATGTAGAATCTGTGTGGGTAGAGTTTAGGAACCGCAAAGGTAAAAAAAAGCATAATGCAAGTTATGTACACGCCTCCAAACAGTAGTCAGGATGTAGGGCACAAGATACACCAGGAGATAGAAAAGGTGTGTAAGAAAGGCAAGGTTACAGTATCATGGGGGATTTCAATATGCAGGTAGAATGGGAAAATCAGGTTGGTAGTGGATCCCAAGAAAAGGAATTTGTTGAATGTCTTCGAGATGGCTTTTTGGAGCAGCTTGTGGTGGAGTCCACTAGGGAACAGGCAATTCTAGATTTAGTGATGTGTAATGAGGCAGATTTGATAAGGAAGCTTAAGGTGAAAGAATCCTTAGGAGTAAGTGACCATAATATGATAGAATTTACCCTGCAATTTGAGAGGAAAAAGCTGGAATGAGATGTAACGGTATTACAGTTGAATAAAGGCAACTACAGAGGCATGAGGGAGGAGCTGGCCAGAATTGACTGGGAGATGAGCCTATCAGGGAAGACAGTGGAACAGCAATGGCAGGGGTTGCTGGGAGTAATTTGGGAGACACAGCAAAAATTCATCCCTAAGAAGAAGAAGCATACTAAAGGGAGGACGAGGCAACTATGGCTGACAAGGGAAGTCAGAGACAGCATAAAAGCTAAAGAGAAAGCATACAATGTGGCGAAGAGCAGTGGGAAACCAAAGGATTGGGAAGCCTACAAAGACCAACAGAGGACAACTAAAAAAGAAATAAGGAGGGAGAAGATTAAATATGAGGTTAACCTAGCCAGTAATATAAAAGAAGAGTGCAAGATTTTTTTTTTTTAGATATATAAAGGGTAAGAGAAAGGCAAAAGTGGACCTTGGGTCGCTGGAAAATGACGCTGGAGAAGTAGTAGTGGGGAACAAAGAAATGGTGGAGGAACTGAAGGAACTTTGCATCAGTCTTCACAGTGACAGACACGATGACATCCCCAAAGTTCAAGAGAGTCGGGGGGCAGAGGTCAGTATGGTGGCCATTACCAAGGAGAAGGTGCTAGGAAAACTGAAAAGTCTGAAGGTGGATAAATCACCTAGACCAGATGGATTACACCTCAGAGTTCTGAAGGAGATAGCTGAGGAGATAGTGGCGGCGTTAGTGGCGATCTTTCAGGAAACACTGGAGTCAGGGAGGGTCCCAGAGGACTGGAAAATCGCTAATGTAAGCCCCCCTGTTTAAGAAGGGAGTGAGGCAAAAGACGGGGAATTACAGGCCAATTAGCCTGACCACAGTCGTTGGTAAGATTTTAGAGTCCATTATTAAAGATGAGATTTCAGAATACTTGCAAGTGCATGGTAAAATTGGGCAAAGTCAGCATGGTTTCATCAAGGGGAGGTCATGCCTGACAAATCTGTTAGAATGCTTTGAGGAGGTAACGAGTAGGTTAGACAAAGGAGAGCCAATGGATGCTGTCTACTTGGACTTCCAGAAGGCCTTTGAAAAGGTGCTGCACAGGACGCTGCTCAGTAAGATAAGAGCCCATGGTGTTAGAGGCAAGGTATTAGCATGGACAGAAGATTGGCTGTCTAGCAGTAGGCAGAGAGTGGGGATAAGGGGGTCCTTCTCAGGATGGTGGTCGATGACTAGTGGAGTTCCGCAGGGGTCAGTGTTGGGACCACAGCTTTTCATTTTATACATTAATGATCTATATGAAGGAACTGAGGGCATCCTGGATAAGTTTGCAGATGATACAAAGATAGGTGGAGGGACAGGTAGTATTGAGGAGACGAGGAAGGCTGCAGAAGGATTTGGACAGGTTAGGAGAATGGGCAAAGAAGTGGCAGATGGAATACAACGTGGTCAAGTGTGAGGTCATGCACTTTGGTAGGAAGAATAGAGGCAAAGACTATTTTCTAAATGGGGAGAGAATTCAGAAATCTGGAGTGCAAAGGGCCTTGCGAGTCCTGGTCCAGGATTCTCCTAAGGTTAACTTGCAGGTTGAGTCGGTAGTTAGGAAGGCAAATGCAATGTTGCCATTTATTTCGAGAGGACTAGAATATAAAAGCAGGGATGTGCTGCTGAGGCTTTATAAGGCTCTGGTCAGACCACATTTAGAATATTGTGAGCAATGTTGGGCCCCGTATCTCAGGAAGGATGTGCTGGCCCTGGAGAGGGTCCAGAGGAGGTTCACGAGAACGATCCCAGGAATGAAAGGCTTAACATATGAGGAACGTTTGAGGACACTGGGTCTATACTCGATAGAGTTTAGAAGGATGAGGGGGGATCAGATTGAAACTTACAGAATACTGAAAGGCCTGGATAGAGTGGATGTGGGGAAGATGTTTCCATTAGTTGGAGAGACTAGGACCCGAAGGCACAGCCTCAGAGTAAAGGAAAGACCTGTCAACAGAGATTAGGAGAAACTTCTTTAGCCAGAGAGTGGTGAATCTATGGAATTCATTGCCACAGAAGGCTGTGGAGGCCAGGTCATTGAGTATATTTAAGACCGAGATAGATAGGTTCTTGATTGGTAAGGGTATCAAAGGTTACGGGGAAAAGGCGGGAGAATGGGGTTGAGAAACTTATCAGCCATGATTGAATGGTGGAGCAGACTCGATGGGCTGCTTGGCCTAATTTCTGCTCCGATATCTTATGGTCTAAATCACTCTTGCAGAAAATATTTCATGGTTAACCATGGAAACATAATGAACAACAGAGAGATAGATGGATAGATAGATAGATAGATAGACAGACAGACAGAGAGACAGACAAACAGACAGACAGACATTCAGACGAATGGATGGCTGTAAAAATTGAAAATGCTGGAAAAGCTCCACAGGTCTGACAGCATCTGTGGCGAGAAAAACAGTTAACGTTTCGAGTCCACATGACTCTTCTTCAGATGGATGGATGGATGAGGGGATGGTGGAGGCGGGTGGGGATGGGTGTGGGGGGGGGGGGGTGGCGGGGTGGGGTGCGGTTGTGGGGTTGCACGTGCCAGAAAAATGCTGTTTCTACATTTGCGATTGACTGCTCCATAACTTACAGCAGCTCCTTTATTCCAGTTGTGTCTGTCAGGTACTTTCCGTCCTTCCCCATTTTCTGGATCATTCCAATTCCTTGGCTGTTGAAAACTGATGAGCTGCACGTCACCAAGTGCAACCTGGAGATATCCCTGCAGTACTGATGATCCTTTTCTGGTGATGCTGAGTCTTTATCTCAAAGATAGAAAGCGGCTTCATGAATGTGATGAGAAATGGGGATTATAACATGTGCAACATGCGGCCTTTTCACGTACAAGAAAGCAATCAGCATTTCCTCAACCAAATTACTTCCATCACAGCAGAAACATAGCAGATGATTGAATACATATATTTATTTCCAATTCCCTGGTAATTTCTTGCTGCTCTGTGATACTGGTGCAGTCACAACATTCTAAACAGCGCAGGAAAAAAGTGCACGGCAAAATATTGATTGAAAACCAATTGCCACAATGAAACATATCCGATAGGTATTACAGATTGTTGTCGCAAATTCACAAGCCCTTAACCCCTTTAACCATACGCCAGAGAGGCTTTCCATTCAGTACATTCGTGCAGAGAATCAATTGTTCACAAGTTGGATGGGTGCCGTCAGTACTCCAATGAGATGTGCTCAGGACCGCCGCAATGGAGATTCTGGTTAGGTGGGACATGGTGCATCAGCTGGACAGAGCTGAGTCAGTGAAGTAGCTGAAGTGATCTGAATCACAGTTTTGAACATGAATAGAGGGTCAATGCTCTATGGGATGATATGAATCGAAACTCATGTTTTTCATATGGTTGCAGTTGCGTTGTGAGACTTTTTATGGGCAGGGAGAAATAGTGTTGTGGTATGAAGCCTCCAACAATAAGTCAATGTGGGAATATTCAGTAATTGCCTTTCCACACAAATTTATGCTCTTAATTTATACCTTTAAACCCTTCGCAAATGTTCAAAACTGTGGCAAAATTCATATTGTTATTAATATAGTTATTAATATTATATTGGTGAAATGTTTTTAGGTAAACAGCACAGAGTTCCTTAATACACAATTGATCCCCCCTCATTGCAGAAGAGGATCTCTACTTTTATCTACCATAATTACCTAGTCTGTGCACACTGCCATTCATGTTTAATGTCCCACTATCAGGAGTAAATGTTGCTGTGCCAACTAACAGAACCAGTGACAGATGAATGGAGAGATAGTTCCAGGTACATTGTGTTATGACATAGCAGCTGATGTGTGGCCAGGCGGACCAAATCCATGAGAGAAATTATCACGCCATCACAAAGGTTTTGCAATTTGTATTTATTACAAGAAGAGAGTGAACAGTCTACAGAAATAATGAGTTAACTAAGACCTTTAGAGATTTCAATAATTAAATTAAAATGTATATTAACAAAATAAAAGATTTCAAGCACATTCATAAGACTGCAATTACTTAATGCTACAACAAATTCTAAAATTCCGAATTAACCTGACTCCCACTTACATACCCCCTTTAAAGCAACAGTCCAAAATAGATTTTAGATTTCAAAGAAAACCAGCAAGTTAACCCAGTGCCCACTTGCCTGTGGATTTCTAAATGTTTTCCTCTAACGTCAGTTACTGAACATGGCCAACTTATGCACAAATAGCTGGAGGCTTCTTGAAGGCTGTTTCACACAATACTGTTGATCCTACACGGCCCTCGCTTCACACAGCCTTTCATTCTCCTTTATATATTGTAGCTCTCTTTAAATGTAAATTCTACTGTTCCATATGCCTTTGGAATGGTATCTTTCCCATGATAATAAAAAAATTCATGTTGCCAATATTGTCAGTAACCTTTGGGAAAAATAAACACACTCCTTAGCCTTGTTTAGCTGGATAGTTATAAACAGACTGACATCCTGTTGAAATCCAAACAATCCCTTCCTTTATCTAAAATGGCAAATTCCCTTCCCAACTTACAGGCTAAACCACCACCCATGTTTACTCATTAGAATCTCAAACACATTTCTACACCTAGCTTCTTTTGATAATTCCAAGCTTACAGTCTACCTGACTCCAAATGTAATTAAATCACACAGACAGAACCAACCATACTCAGTCCCATAAACCTACTTTACTATAAGCCAGAAAAAATATTATGAAATTATTATACTTTCGTAAAATTACCAGGCTGTCATATTGCAAAACAATTTATATTTCTCGTTTTTTTTTGCCATTGATAGTGTTTAATAAACATCAGTTGTGTCTCAGTCCATTAATGGTTTCATCTATTGACAGTTCCAAACCTTCATATTTCCCATAAAATCGATTGCTTGGAACCAAATGATATTTCTCACTATATCAATAATCCCCAATCCTTTCACCACTCCTAATCGATTGGTGTTTCACAACCTATTTGTGATCTCAAATTCTGTAACGATTCAATGTCCAATGAATACGCTGCTGTTTAAGGAAATGACACTGTTGGCCCACAAATCTGTTGAATTACTGTGAAGTTCCGGCTAACCTACGAAATGGTCGAATCTGAGAGTACAACTCGTACAATGAAGGAATAATTCTGTTGTCAGACTTAAGCTCGGACCTACAGTCAGTGCTTGCACCACCAGCGGGACTCTTCAGTAGGGCTTTGGATATCGTCGTGGCCGGATTCAGTCTGATTTAAGTATATGTCTGTGTAGAAAGTTGAGCCATAGCCTGGATTTCTACTTATTTATGTCTTCTTTGTCTATATATTCATTCACAAGGAGCTTTGGTTGTCAGCTTGGCTCAGTTGGCAGCATGTTCCCCTCTGACATTAAACTGAAGGCCGGCTGCCCTCTCAGGTCGATGTGAAATATTCCATGGTACTATTCCATCTGGAATTGCAGGGGAGTTATCCCCGGTGCCTTAGCATTTATCAGTCAATAAACATTTTTAAAAATACGCAAAGACGCAGATTACCTGGTCATTGTCACATTGCGGTTTGTGGGAGCTTGCAGTGCTCAAACAGGCTACGGTGTTTCCTACATTACAACTATGAATACACATCATAAGTGCATATTTGGTTATAAAACATTCCGGTGATCGTGAAATGAGCTGTAATATATATTTTTCTTCTTTTTCCTTTTCCTTTTTATGAACTATAGGTGCAAAATGAAAAGTGTTAGATTGAGACAATAAGTCATAGATTCTAGAATGAACCCATGGTCCCGGCTGGGAAGGAGGTCATTCGGTTTCTCAGGATTGTACCTGCATTAAAAAAAACTAACAAATTTATCTCATGCACTCTCACCACCCCACCGCCCATGCTGTTTGCCGATAGCCCTGCATTTTATGCCCATTGTAGATCATGTCTTCGTTGATAATGGATTAGACTCTGTCCAGTTGTCCCACTTATATTACTCTGGAGCATGGTGCCTTTCATATTATGTAAAGCTGTTTTTAACTATTATTTCACTATATCATATCCGAGGATTTGAAAGGCGTTGTGGCAGAAATGATGAATCTAACTGGGTAAGAAGGAATAACGCGGCAAGAGAAATAGTGTGTAACTTGCAGGAGAGCAGCAAGTTCCAAGCAAGGGAAATAATAAATCGGGATTTTAAAACTGAGTAAATTCAGGTCAGGTATATGTCGTTTGATTATTTACAATCACTTGCACAACTTATCACACTCTCAACGTTTATGTCTGGAGATCCTGTTTAATGCTGAGAGAAGCACTTAAAACTGAAATGCAGAGACTGGTGTGTAAATGCTCACCCTCCTTGGAATAATTTAGTCCAATTTCCAACTGAATGCTAGGAACAGAACTATTCCTTGGTGAGGGAATGCTCAATGTCTTCCCAATTAATGTTAACGATATTAAACGAACAGCAAATACTATTTCAATAAAATAAAACCTGGAACATAATAGGTAACAATGGTTATTTATCTTTGTGGATTGCACTTGTAACTAAATCTGATGCGCGCACTCACACACACACATTTCAACTTAAGATCCCATCTTGCCGACCGCGGATGTACTGTAGCACCTACAGAATCGGAGAAAATCACCACCACCACATTTCAGGCGGTTCCATGAAGAAAAAATCTCTCCCCATTTCACACTGGTTGAGTTGGTCATTTAAGTTCCCGTCATTCCCACAATGTGCGCCTTAGTCCATATTCTTCGGCTGAAACAAGATCTTCATGAATTAATCAATAGTAATTGAGACACTGTGCTCTTTTCTTGACCTTAAAGTGCGCAAATCAGCCACGTTAATCTGCCATAGTTGCACCTTAAGTATTGGGAGTTCGCACAGGAGGTAATGAGCCGATTCATCAGTAGAAGTGGTTTCTTGATAAATTAAGCCAGCATAGATCTGTTAAGGGCAAATCATGTTTAACCAACTTGCTTGAGTTTTTTGATGACATGGCAGCGATGGTTGATGAGGGTAATGCTTTTGATGTGGTTTACATGGTCTCTGAAAGGCATTTGATGAAATGCCGCACAACAGACCTGTGAGCAAAGTTGGAGCTCACTGGAATAAAATGGATGGTAACATCATGGATTGGGAACTGGCTGAGTGCTAGAAAACAAAGAGTAGTTTTGAACCGTTGTTTTTCGGACTCGGGAAAGGATCATAATGAAGTTCCCAAGAGTCAGTGCTACGACACCTACTTTTCATAACATTTATTCATATACTGGGCCTTGGTGTACAGGGCACAATTTCAAAATATACGGACGATGCAAAATGTGGAAGTATTGTGGGCCATGAGGAGGATAGTGTAGAACTTCAAAAAGACATCGAGAGGTTGGTGGAAAGGGCGGACAAGAGACAGATGAAATTTAACGCAGAGAAGGCAAGAAGTGGTTCATTTTGGTAGGGAGAACGCAGAGAGACAATATAAAAGAAAGGGTATGATTCCAAAGGGGCTGCAGGAGCCGAGTGACCTGGGTGTTTATGTGTATAAATTATTGAAAGTGGCAGGACAAGTTGAAAAAGCGCGGTTAATAAAGCATGTAGCATCCTGAGCTTTATTAATAGAGGAAAAAAATATAAAAACAAAGAGGTTATATTAAACGTGTGTAACACACAGGTTAGGCCTCAACTGGAGAATTGCATCCAATTGCGGGCACCACACCTTTGGAAGAATTTGATGGCATGAGAGAGGGCACAGGAAAGATTCATGGAAATTGTTTCAGTGATGTAGAACTCCAATTATGTATAAAGAGTGGAGCAGTTGCCTTTAATCTCGTTTGAGGAGAGTAAGTTTAGAGGAGATTTGATACAGGTATTAAAAATCATGAAGGGTCTGGGCAGAGTAGATGGGTGAAATTGTTCCCATTGGTGGAAGGTTTGAGAACCAGACGGCTCAGGTTTAAAGTAATCTGGAGAAGAAGCAATAGAGACAAGAGGAAAAATACTTCACGCGGTGAGTGGTTAGGATCTGGAATGCACTGCCTGACAGTGTGGTGGATTGAGGGGCAATTGATGCTTTCAAAACGAAACTGGATCCTTATCTGAAAAGAAAAAAAGATGCTGGACTACGGAGAGAGCTGTGGCGCAAGGTCAATTACTCCTTCAGAGGGTTAGCATGGACAGGAGGAGTGGCATCCTCCTGTGCTGTAAGAATTCTATGATTCTATCATTAATGTCGAAAGCAGCAGCTCAAATCGACATTTTCACAACATATGCAATAGTGGGGTCTGTCCAGTAGATGGCAGTGAAACAGTGAATACTGACATTATATGAAGCAAGCACTGTCTCAATCATTCCTGCTCCGAACTCTTTCCCTGTTCATATTAAACTTGATCTTTGTCTGTATATATTACACTCAGTGATGTCTCTGATCCTATTACAACAGGTTGTGTGTCAGTTGTTTCCATAATAGCTCAACCTCAGTCAATATACAGGCCAACGACCATGTTACACTACCTCATTCTCTCAAGTATCACTGCACTAAACCATGTTTTGGCTAAAATGACAATAGCCCATGTCTCAGTTGTTGCTGCACTGGTACTTGTCTCTACTTAATAGAAACCAGAACATTTTCTTGTTTACATGACACGAGGCTCTGTCTCAGTTATTACACTACTAAACCCTGCCACGTTTATACTAAACTAGGGGATGTCTCGGTCAATGCTGCACCAGTCTATGTCTCTGTTTATATCACACGATGCCCTGTCACTGTTATTATTGTATAATACCGTGCCTCTCTATTATTGCTTCACTTGCCCACATCTCTGTTTATATTAATCCAGGCCCTGTGTTGGCAGTTATTGCACTAGGCTCTGTCTCAGCTTATATTAGACAATGTCTTGTATCAGATGAAACTGCAACAGACCCCGTGTCAGTTTCCTTTCACTAGATCCTGCCTCAGTTATTACTGAACTAGACCATGTCGGTGTTCATATTACACAAGACACTGTCTCTATTATTACTGCACTCGGCACTGCCTCACTTTTTACTCCACTCCATCATGCCTCTGTTTATATTACACTAGACCCTGTCTCAGTTTATTTTACACGAGACCCTGACTCCGTTAATATTACATTAGGTATTGCCTCTGTTTATATTAAAATAGGCCCTGTCATTGTTATTTGCGTGTAGACCATGTCTCTGTTTATACTACACAAGGCCAAGTCTGTTATTACTGCACTAGATCCGGGCTCAATATTTGCTGATACTAGGCCCAGCCTTCGTTTGTATTACTGTAGATGCTGTGTCAATAATTGGTGCAGTCGGCCCTGTCTCAGCATTCCTGCCCCAGACCCTGACTTTGTTTATATTGAAATGGATAATGTCTATGATAATATTACACCAGTTCCTGCCTCCGTTATTTTAGTGCTCGGCCTCATCTCAGCTGTCCCTGAATTCGGCCGTGGCTCTGTATTACTTGTGGAAAACCCTCAGTTATTACTGCTCTGGGCCCTGTGTCTGTATATACAACACCAAACCCTGTCTTAGTTGCAGCTGCACTAGTCCATACATCTCCTTTTATTACACTCGCCCTGTTCCTGTTTTTATTCCACTAGATCATGTTTTTGTTTGTCTTACACCATAAGCAGTCTGAGTTATTATTGTACCAGACCCTGTCTAGGGTGTTATTAATCCATGTGCCGAATCAATCATTACTGTTCTAGCCCCGAGAGAAGATTAATATCAATTGACCCAGTGCTTAGTGCGCTAACCCTGCCTCAGCTATTTCTACGCTTGGCCATGTCTCTGTGATGACTGCAACTGTAAGTTGGAGAGATAATATTATACACAAAGATGTTGAGGTGGGAATTGTTCCCCAGCGTTGGCCTAAAACGGGCGGTATTGGATGGCTCGTTCTTTGCAGCACCTGATAGATATTTTCATTTAGTTTTTGTCAAAGAAATGATAGATCTGAAATAGTCGGTTATGTGTGCCATGTAGAAAAAAAAATCATGCCCCTTGCTTATACTGCCGTTTCTCAAAGATAAATGATGAACTTT
Source organism: Carcharodon carcharias (assembly GCF_017639515.1). Classification (NCBI taxonomy): domain Eukaryota; kingdom Metazoa; phylum Chordata; class Chondrichthyes; order Lamniformes; family Lamnidae; genus Carcharodon; species Carcharodon carcharias. The sequence continues at coordinate 17,139,363 of NC_054493.1, forward strand.
ACCGAATGTTTCAATATTTAATTTTCTTTTACTCAAACTGTCACTGCGGATGATTTAGAACTGTAAATATTTATTGATAGCATATTTCGTTGGGTACTTTTGCTTACAAAGTGATTTCTTACTGACATTTTCGTCACTAAGATGAGCATGTTTATCACCAAACTCGTTGAATGTCTCTTCTCTCTGTCTGAGGCAGTGTCTAATTCACTGAACCTCTTATCTCTCTCTTTCTCTCTCTCTCTCTCTCAATCTTTCTTTCTCTCTCTCTCTCTCGGAGACAGTCCCTTATTCAGTTTGAATCTCCTGATATCTAATAACAGTCTTTGGAGAATTTTTTTTTTCGCAATTTCTCTTCATTTCTCCCAGTGACAACTTTCAGTCCAATCCTGCCTTCAGTGATTGGGTTCAAATTCAAAACTATGCATTTATTTAAATTTTAGATTGTTTAATACTGTAAATATTTATTGATAAACAGCCTGTTGTATGCATTTGTTTATAAAGTGATGTCAGACTAACGATTTCATTTCTAAGGTGCTTTATTTGTCTCCGGTGATCAGTTGGAAAGCGGAGAAAATCACATACAGAATAACCTACAGTTTATTGACAAATGATCACCTCAATATCTCACAGAAGCTCTTCATAATCTCGAATGTGTGATGATTTGTGCAAGTGATGGTAAAAATCAAACTTTACCTACACCTGACATGAGGTTAATGCACCTGTAATTCTCCGATTTATTATTCCTGTTGATGGGAAGGATTGAAACTGCTGCTGCTCTCCAGAGACTTTCGGTATTTCTGTTTCCACTTTTTTAACTGTTATCTTCACAAATTCCACCACAACCACTCGAAGCATGTTTGGACGGATTGGTTTAACTGCAGGTTGCATATTCAATGTAATCTTAACGAAAATAAACCAGGGCCTAGTCGAGTATAGACAGAGACCGAACTTGATGTAACATAAGCAGAGATATGGATTACTGCATTAACAACAGCGACAGTATCTGGTTTAATATAAAATGAGTTATCAACTAATGAATTAATAACAGAGACAAGACCTGGTGTTATATAACCAAGGATATGGGCTCGTGCAGTAATATCAGACACCGGACCTGGTGTAACATAAGCAGAGGTATGGATTACTGCATTAATGACAGAGACAGTATCTGGTTTAATATAAAAGGAGATATCGACTAATGAAGTAATAACAGAGACAAGGCCTGGTGTTATATAACCAGGGATATGGGCCCGTGCAGTAATATCAGAGACAGGACGTGGTGTAATATAAACATCGGTATCGGCTAGTGTAAGTAATAACAGGCACAATACCTAGTGTAGTACAGACAGAGGCATGTGCTAGTGCGGTGATAACACAAATTGGCCCAAGGAGTCAAATAAACAGAGAAATTGGCTAGTTCAGGAATAAGAGAGAGGGAGGACTTGGTATAACATTGAATGAACCGATATTTGTGTGATCATAATAAGAAAAACACTTTGTATGAAATAACAACTGAAAGAGGTCATGGCGAAGCACTAGCAGAAGCAGGGTCAACGTTAACAATATCAGAATCAGGTTACTGTTGAAAACTGATCGTCACAAGGTTTTCAGAAATAGAGAGGTTTGCATTAGAATTGAATGACATGTAGGCTCTTCGGGCAACCATTACAGAGGCAGCGTTTTATACAATGAGATTGGATATGGGGAACAGATTAAAAACGGCAAAGTTCTGTGTAATTAGTGCAATGTCTGATGATAACAGAGGATAACAGGTTGCACTGCATCACTGAATACTTCACTGGGTCCAGTGTGATAACGGCACAGTCAGCATCTGATCCACCCAAATCGAAATTGGGCCTGATATAATAATGTGTGTGTGACAGCGCCAACTGATACAATAGCAAATCTTTGGCCTAATGCCCAATAACAGAGTCAAGCACCACTGAAATATGAATGGGATGGAGTTGGTGTAATAACACTGACAAACTCTAGTATAATAGCAAATACAACATATCATTCTGGAATTACTCTGCAGGTCATGCAGAATCTGTGGTGATAATCAGAGTGAACGTTTCATGGCGATGACCCTTCAGCAGAACCGGGGTCATCGATTAGAATCTTTAACTCTACTTCTCTCCACAGCCACTGCACTCCCGAGTGGTACAGTTGGCTGTCCTCCTGCTTTTGAGCTGTAAGATCTATGTTCAGATTCCACTCCCGGCTCTGTTGACCACGGGAAGAGTGTGTGACAGAGGCCTGTTTTTAATTAGCCTCCAAAATCCTCCCGCCTCTCCACACTTTCCCCAAGGCTGCAAAGAATATGACGATCCGGAAAACAAATAGGCTCGACATCTGCTGTCTGACCTGTTGAGGATTTCCAGCACATTCGGTTTTCATTTTAGGTTTCTGGCATCTGTCATATCTTGCCGTTGTACTAATGCAATGGGAACTGACATTATGTCAGCATTGACGAATTAGCATCACTGTTACCCCTGAGTCAAAGGTTGTGGGTTGAAGCCTCAATCCAGAGAGCTGACCATTTAATAACGCCCAGTTCTCACGGTGAGAGTTGATATGTCAGTCTTTCTGTTCTTTCATCCATTATTTTCTTACACTCAGGATGAGGAATTAAAGACAGGGAAACTCTGGACAATCCCTCTATCCAGCAAAGGACGGGTTCCTGGGACATTGTTGCTGCTTTGACCTTCCCGCCCTCTCCAAAAAAAAACAGCCTCTGACTACTGCAAAGGGAATTCTGACTGTCGGGCCTGGGCCAGACTGGGGCCTGGTCCAATAATAATCACAAGAGGCCGGCTCCAATGTGTCAGTAACAAAGGCTGCTGGTAATCTCACATAAAGAGAGGCAGGGGATCTCATAAACATGACTGTAATAGGGTGTGAAAGTGTGAGGAAGCAATGATGTTTAGGGCCTTAGCGCAGGCTTCTGTGTTATGGTGAGTGACCCAGGGATTTGTGTGGTAAAAACGGAGCGGAAACATCATGACAGAGGCCCGTGTGACTGACTCCACCTGACTAAGAGCTGTTATACCCAAGGGAGGACAATCATGGCGGACTCCAGAGATTTCTGATATCTGAAGGGATCAATGCTGCATCTGTCAGAGGAACAGAAAATAATCTGCTCCCTCTCGTTCTTACCGACAGTTCTCCATTGACACAGACACGCAAGGGCCGGACCCGGCAGCTTGTAGAAACCAATGTTTAAATCTTCAGCTTGAGGCACATGATGACTGAAAGGATTAAACACCAAAACCTCACCAGAGGAAAAATCAGAGCCGAAAATGTTAAAGATAATCGTGCTTTCTACTAAACAAGCTCTATTCAGTGTTATTATTTTGTTCAAAATAGTGGTTTGTAAATAGTAGTGAACTTCTGAATGATTCCTGGCAATTATCGACACATACACACACAAGCGCTGTCAAAAGACAGGATTAGTAGAAGACGAAAGCTGTATAATTATTGCATTTTATTTGGGCTCAATGAGGGACAGAGGTAGATACAGAAAAGGTGCTGGGACAATGATATAAATGCGCATTTCAGTTGGTCCCATTCCCCGTAATCCTTCAAATTTTAACCCTTTTAAGTATTTAAATAATTCATTTTACAAAGTTACTATTAGTCTGATGCCATCACCCTTTCAAACTGTGCATTCCAGTTCAGAACAACTCGCCCTGTGAAATACATAAACAATTATCCTCCTGTCTTCCTGTTCAACAAAGTAAATTTGCGTCCCCTGGTTACCCACCCTCCTACCAGTTGAAATAGTCTCTCTTTATTCACACTAACAAACCTTTCATGATTTTGAACGCTTCTATTTAATCGACACACAGGGAAGTGGAGAGAGATACACAGAGAGAGAGACGGAAATAAAACTAAGGGAAGAAAACTTAAAATGAAAAAAGGAGACGGAATGTTGCAGAGAAACAGAGGGAACAAGTTTCGAGCGAAAGTGAAAGTGCAGAGAGTGTGTGTGTGTGGCGGGTGAGGGAGAGGGGGGTTGGTTGCGTGTGGAGGGGGAGTTAGAGTGGGGGCGGGAGGTGGAGCATGACCACGAAAAATGAAAGGTAGCAAGATCGCATTTCCCCGCTTCATGGACTCGAGGGAGCTCAGTGACTGACCATCCAGTTATGTCCTGGAAATGGAAGCTCGAAACGGATCACACAGTCTCATTTGTAAATGTCACCGCAATGTGATCTGTGTGACTCTGCCCTGACTCTGTGGCCAGAAATAGGCCGCCTTGACAGATGTTCTCACCAGATTGTGGCCCCTGGATTTATTTTCTGCTCAGAAGTGAGATGTGCGGTTTGGAACCGGCAGCAGAGAAACAGGAAGTTGTGTTTCCTGAGAATGAAACAGCAGGCGTCAGTTTCATGTTATCACCGTGAACAGTCTTCCTGCCCTTGAGGGTGTACACACTCTGACAGCATCAAGAACAACCACACAGATTGCTGCCGGTCTCAGCATTACATTCACCTCCATTCCCAATTTAAAGAATTAAATAAACGAGGTTATTTTGGTTATAACATATTAACTGAAGGCGAGATTGACTGAATGTTATCACTGGGAGAAAAGAGGAGAAATTAAAACAATAATACCGCTCCCAGGGGGTTATTCTAAAATGGAATGTTTTAAGAGGGTTTGGTGCAGCCTGAGAGAAAGAGAGGAGAGAGGTTAAGTGAGTGAGCTGGTGTCTTTATGGCACTGAATTTTCCTCTGATGAGATTTTGCCGCTTAATATTTTCAGTGATAATGTGCCTTAAGCAAAAGATTTAAACATTGGTTCCTCGAAGCTGCCAGATCCGGCCCTTGTGAGTCTGTGTAAGTGAGTTAAGTGAAGTCTGAGAGAGGGAAAAGAGGTTAACTGATTTTCGTGTAGTCTGAGACAGAGGAAGAGACGGAAGAAGTGCAGTGAGTCATTTGAAAGATGTATTTTCCTTGATAATGGAATGGCCAGCTTGGCATTACTTTCCGGAGCACTCAAGACAATCCATTACCGATATTAACGGCAGCATAGGCGGCATATAGATACGTTCTCAATAAATGTTTAAAAATAATTATAATGTATTTTGCAAGCAATGAAACATGATATGTTCTAGACGTACTCGCATCCACAACCACACTTATAGCTGCGCACATTCACACACACAGCCACACACACGCACAGACGCACGCACACAGCCACGCTGACACACAAACAGTAACACACACACACACACACACATACACACATACAAACAGACACACACAAAGTGACACACACATATGCACACACACACACATTTTTCATACACAAGAATATTGGTTATTAGAAGCCTGCGGCCGCCCATTCGCCTGAGGATGCGGCTTCAGACCGTGTCTCTCACATCAATGGCCACGCCAAAAGCAAACAGAAATTCCTATTGGAAAAGTGAAAAATATCTGGAAATTAAAGAAAACTGTGAACAATTGCCACTGATCAACTCAAGTGTGAACTATTCATCTCTAACACAATGCAGTGTGTGACTAAGTTCTGCAATGTGCAGTGCAATGTGGTTCATCTTTATTTCTACTCCTCAATCTCATTGATGAAGGGAATGTTACAAGATTCACCCAAACCTTTCAACATAAACATTACACACATCGCACCAGAGCAATTAGAAATTGCACACAACATCTAATAGTTAGTAGCAAGACTAAATGTATTCTTCCAAAATCTTTTTATCTACAGGATATTATAACATTTTAAAAATTAATACCCACCTATCCACCTGGCTCTCTCTCCAGCTCTATCCAGTTAGCAGAGACCTTTTATAATGCAGTAATAACTGAGACTTGGCCTAGTGTATTAATAAATGGGATAGGACATCTATAATGTAAGGTGAGACACAGTAATGAATGAAGCCGTCTAATACAGTAATATCACAGGATCATAGAATCACAGAACTTTAACGGCACAGAAGGAGGCCATTCGGTCCATCTTGTCTGCATCGGCTCTCCAAATGAGCATTCTGACCTAGTGCCATTACCCTGGCTTTTCCCCGCACCCTTGCACTTTGTTTCTATTCAAATAATCATTTAATGCCCTCTTGAATGCCTTAATTGAACGTGCCTCTCTCACACTTCCAGGCAGTGTATTCCAGGCTGAACCACCTGTTGTGTGAAAAAGTAATTTCTCACGTCACATTTGCTTCTTTTGCAAATCAGTTTAAACCGTGCCCTCTCGTTCTTTATCCTTTTACGAATGGGAACAGTTTCTTCCTCTCTACTCTGTCCAGCCCACTCATGATTTTGAAAACTTCAATCAAATCTCCTCTCAACCTTCTCCTCTCCATGGAACGCAATCCCAACTTCTCCAATCTCCCCTCATAACTGAAGTTTCTCATCCCTGGGAATATTCTTCCAAACCTCTTCAGCACTCTCTCCAATATCTTCACATCCTTCCTATAATATGGTACAAATGACAGAACACAATATTCCAGCTGAGGTCTAACTAGGGTCTTATATAAATTCAGCATAACCTCCCTGCTCTTGTACTCTATGCCCCTATTAATAGAGCCCAGGATACTATATGCTTTATTAACTGCTCTCTCCACCTGTCCTGCCACTTTCAATGATCTATGCATATAAGCACCCAAGTCTTTCTGCTCCTGCACTCCTTTCAAAACTCCACCCCTCATTTTATATTGTCTGTCCATGTTCCCCCTACCAAAATGCATCAGCTCACAGATCCCCACATTGAATTCATCTGCCACCTATCTACACACTCTACCAACTTGCCTGTGTCCTCTTGAAGTTCCACGCCATTCTCCTGGCAGTGTGCAACACTCCCAAGCTTCGAATCATCCGCAAACTTTCAAATTGTCCCCTGCACACCAAGGCCTAGATCGTTAATATATATCAGGAAAAGCAAGGGTCCCAATACCGACCCCTGGGGAACTGCACAACAAGCCTTCATCCAGCCCGAAAAACATCCAGTGACTATTACTTCCTGCTTCCTTTTTTCAGCCAATTTTGTAGCTTCTGCCCTTTTTATTCAATGTGCAGTAACTTTTTTCACAAGTTGGTTGACAGATAAATCCTAATATAATACAAACGGAGACTTTGTGCAATGCAACAGCAGCTCAGGAATTGTCACTTGCAGTATATATGGAGGCACAGATATGTGCATTAATAAATGAAGCATCATATAAGAAACAAACCGAGCCATGGTCTAGTGCAGTAATAACCAATAAAATGTCAGTCATAGTGTATTTAGAGGCATGGTCCAGTGCATTAATAAGTTAAACTGCAGATAGTGTTATATATACAGGTACAGTGCTGAGAGAAAGATAAAAGGAGAAATGGTAAATAATTGGGAAAGCTAATAGAATGTTATCATTTATTGTGAAGGGAATTGAATACAAATATACGGAAGTTATGCTTCAGTTATACAGGGCACCAGTGAGATCATGTTTGGTGTACTGTGCACTGTATTGGTCGCCTTATTTAAGGAAGGATGTAAATGTGTTGTAAGAGGTTCAGAGAAGGCTTATTAGACTAATACTTGGAATGGGTGGGTTGTCTAATGAGGAATGGTTGGACAGGCTAGGCTTATATCTTCTGGGGTTTAGAAGAGTAAGAGGCGACTTGACTGAAACATATAAGATCCTGAGGGGTCTTGACAGAGTGAATGTGGAGAGGATGTTTCCTGGTAGAATCTAGAACTAACGGGGTCACTGTTTAAAAATAAGGGGTCGCCCATTTGAAACGGAGATGAGGAGAATTTTTTCACTCTCTGTCGTGAGTCTTTGGGACTCTCTTCCTAAAAAGGCAGTGGAAGCAGAGCCTTTGAATATTTTTAAGGCAGAGGTGGATAGATTCTTGGTAAGCAGATTTTATGTTACTGTCAGATCAGCCATGATCTTATTAAATGGCGGAGCAGGCTCGAGGGCCTGAATGATCTACCTCTGCTCTTTCTTCGTATGCTCGTATGTTCGTATGATTCAGCACAGTCATCACTGAGACAAGGTCATCGGGTCAAGGACAGTGATTACTGAAGCATGGTTCAGTGTAAAATAACGAAACACAAGGTGCATTGAAATATAAATAAAAAATGGTTGTACTACAGTGCAAACTGGAAAAGGGTTAATTGGAGTGTCCACAGAAGCATGGCCTAATGTACTAATAACTGGCGCAAGACCTAATGATAAAAACAGCAACAGGGTCAGGTACAGTGATAGCTGGGAAAGGACCATTTGCAACACAAGTAGAGAAATGGACGGCTGCAGTAATAAACAAGATAGGGCCCATTGTACTATTAACAGTGACATTCACCTGTACAACAATAACTAAAGCAAAGTGTAATCTAGCATATACTGTTACAAATGAGGGCGTGAACTAAATTGAACAGGGGATCTATAGGAATTATTAAAACAGGGCTTTGATTAACATAAGCTGAGACTGGGCCTACTGCAGTGATTACTGATACAGGGTTTAGATTGACATAAACTGAGACAGGATCAAGTGAATTGATTACTGATACAGGGCCCAGATTAATGTCAACAAAAGAGGGGTCCAATACAGTAATTACTGATAGAGGTTCCAGGTTGATAAAAAACAGAAAATGCTGGAAAAACACCATCCCATTCTCCCATTCCGTTCACCTCCATCACATCTGTTCCGATGATGCCACTTTCTGAAACGATGCTTCTGGCATGCCTTCCTTCTTCCTTAAACAAGATTTCCCACCCACTGTGGTTGATAGGGCCCTCAACCGTGTCTGACCCATCTCCTGCCTCTCTGCTTTCACACATTCCTCTCTCTCCCTGAATCATGATAGGGTCCCCCTTTTCCTCACAGTTCATCCCACCACCCCCGCATTCAAAGGATCATCCTCCATCATTTCCGTTAACTCCAGCATGATGCCACCATCAAACACACCGTCCCCTCACCACTCCACCCCAACCCCCACCCCTGTCAGCATTCCGCAGGGACCGTTCCCTCCGGGACACCCTGGTCCACTCCTCCATCACTTCCAACACCTCATTGATTCCCATGGCACCTTCCCAAGCAATCAGAGAAGATGCAACATCTGTCCCTTTACCTCCTCCCTCCTCACCATCCAAGGGCCCAATCACTCGTTTCAGTTGAAGCACTGCTTCATAGCACCTCCTTCAATTTGGTCTACTGCATTCGATGCTCCCAATGCAGTCTCCTCTAGATTGGGGACACCAAACACAGATTGGCAGGCCGCTTTGTGGAACACCTTCAGTCTATCTGCAAGCATGACCTAGACCTTCCTGTAGCTTGCAATTTCAACACACCATCCTACTCTGATACCCACATGTCCCTCTTTGACCTGGTGCATTGTCCCAGTGAAGCCCAACACAAACTAGAGGAACAGAAGCTCATCTTCCGATTATGCACTTTACAGCCTAATTCATTTATTTATTGTTTTATCCTCTTTTTAACCCCTTTTTTATTCCTTTTTATAACGTTTTTCCCCAACCATCACCCCCTCCCCCTACCCACCCCCAAAAGTGCCATCAGTTACTTGTTCCATGTTGTTCTTTCACAGTGTGCTGATTCTGGCTCTGCTGTTAACACATTCGGCTTTCTTACCTTTATGACTGCATTAGCACCTACTTTGTCCTTCCCACTGCCATTAACACTCCCTTTTTCTTTTTGCCTATGATATGTTTGTCAATGTCACCTTACCCCCACCTATTGCTTGCCTTCTATCCAGCCTGACCTGCTCCATCCTGCTTAAACAGCAAATGTCATCATATTTTGACTTTTCTTTAGCTCTGAGGAAGGTCGTACGGTCTTAGAAAGTTAGCTCTGCTTCTCTCCCCACAGGTGCTGTCAGACCTGCTGTGATTTTCCAACATTTTATGCTTTTCTTTCAGATTTCCAGCAGCCGCAGTGTTTTGCTTTTATCCAGATTGATTTAAACTGAGACAGTGACTAGTGCAGTGCTTATTAATGGAGGGTCTAGATTATCATGAACTGAGACAGGGCCTCGTGCAATGCTTACTGATACAGTGTCTAGATTAATATAAACTGAGACAGGCTCGCATGCAGTGATGACTGATACAGGATCTAGATTAATATAAACTGGGACAGGGTCCAATCCAGTGTTTACTCATACAGGCTCTTGATCAATATAAATTCAGACAATGCCCAGTGCAGTGATTACTGATACAGGGTCTAAGGTTGATATACATTGAGACAAGCCATAGTGCAGTGATTACTCATTGAGGGCTGAGATATAAATAAACTAGGACAGGGACTAGTGCAATGATTACTGATACAACGTGTAGATCAATATAAACTGAAAGAGTGTCCAGTGCAGTGATTACAGATACAGGGTCTAGATTAATAAAACTTGAGGTGCGGCCAAGTGTAGTGACTACTGTTACCGGGTCTAGGTTGATATAAACTGATGCAGGGGCTAGTGCAATGATTACTCATAAAGGATCTAGACTAATATAAACTGAGACAGGACCAAGTGCAATGATTACTGATACATGGTCTAGATCAATATAAATGGAGGCAGTGTCCAGTAGAGTGATTACTGATACAGGATCTAGCTTGATATAAACTGTCTCAGTAATTACTGATAAAGGGACTAGGCTAATATAAAATGAGACAGTGTCTACTGCAGTGATTACTGATACAGGGTCTTGATTAATAAAAACTGAGAAAGGGCCTGGTGAAGTGATTAATTTTACAGGGTCTAGATTAATATAAACTGAGACAGGTGCAGTGATTACTGATACATAGTCTAGCTCAATATAAATTGAGGCAGTGTCCAGTGCTGTAATTAATGACACGGGGTCTTAAATAATATAAAATGCGGCAGAGAACAGTGCAGTGATTACTGACGCAGGCTCTAAATTAATGTAAACTGAGACAAGGTCTAGTATGGTGATTACTGATACAGGGTCTAGATTGATAAAAACTGAGGCAGGGCAGGACATAATTCTAAAATTGGCTTTGTTGTAGGAGACAGAGGATGATGACAGAAGGATGCTTTAGTGACTGGAAGCCAGTGTCCAGTGGCGTACCACAGGGATCTGTGCTGGGTCCCCTATTATTTGTCATTTATGTAACCAACATAGATAACTAGATTAATAGAGACTGAGACAGGGTCCAGTGCAGTGTTTACTGATACATGGTCCTGATCAATATAAAATCAGACAATGTCCAGAGCAGTCATTACTAATACAAGGTCTAGATTAATAGAAACAGAGACAGGGTCCAGTGCAGAGATTACTGATACAGGGTCTAGATTAATATAAACTCAGACAATATCCATTGCAGTTATTATTGATACAGGGCCGAGATAAATATAAACTGAGACTGGGCCTACTGCAGTGAATACTGATATAGGGTCTTGATTAATAAAAACTGAGACAGGGCCTAGTGCAATGATTAATGTTACAGGGTCTAGATTAATATAATCTGAGAGAGCCTCAAGTACAAAGATTACAGATACAGGATCTAGATTAATATAATCTGAGACAGTTCTAGTGCGGAGACTACTGATACATACAACATAAATTGAGGCAGTGTCCAGTGCAGTGATTACTGATATGGGGTCTTGATTGATATAAACTGCAGCAGGGTACAGTGCAGTGATTACTGATGCAGGCTCTAAATTAATGTAAGGAAGACATTATGGTGCTTACTGATACAGAATCGAGATTGATAAAAACTGAGACAGGGTCCAGTGCAGTGTTTACTGATACATGATCCTGATCAATTTAAACTCAGACAATGTCCAGTGCAGCCTTTACTAATACATGATCTCGATTAATAGAAACTGAGACAGGGTCCAATGCAGTGATTCCTGATATATGGTCTGGACTAGAATAAACTCAGACAGGGCAAGTGCAAGAATTATTTCATCATTGATGCTCATATCCCAAGAACGAATTAAAATGTTGCAAAATACTGCGGGTTCTGGACATCTAAAGCAGGGCAAAAAATAACCACTCAGCAGGTCAGTGGGCATCAATAGGGAGAGAAACAGGTCAGGCTTTCAGGCCGATGATAGGTGAAAAATCTCCCTTGGTACCAATCTATAGAGCAGGACTGTTCTCCCCAATATCTTACACCAATATTCATTCTTCAACTAAAATCACCTATTATCTCGTCATTTTTCGCAGGTCTATTCCTGGGAGCTTGCTGTGCACAACTCACCGGATATATTTCCAACATTACAGCAATGAATAAACTTCAAAAAATGTACATCAATGAATTTCATGAGCATGTGTTCATGAGCAGTGTTCCATAAATGCAAATTCTTCCTAAATGTTAACATTTTAAAATGCTAGTTGTGATATGTTGAAAACTCTGAGTTTAATATGATTATAGGTCGCTCCTCGGGCTGCTGTTTTAAATTGTCTGGTTTAAATCAGTTAAATCTTCCAACAAACTGACAGTCAGTGGAATCCCAGCCTGTTCAAATACTCATCATTGATTGTGACAGTAGAACTTTCAGAATTGAATTATTAATTTAAATGTATTTTTAATTATTTGAAATAAATAACATCTGCTCTAATGGATGTTGAAGAAGTTTCTATTAATTTTGTACCAACTGTCAATATTCTTAAAATAAACCCTTGTTTTGAGTTGAAACCAATCAAGTGTCTGTGTGTATCTGGTTTTCCTACCATGAACACTTCATTGAAATCAATGAGGCATTTATGTAAATAAACACAGAAATAGAAGTCCCAGATTACATTCTGGAGAGACAGAAACGCAGCAAATATTTCCCCACCGACACAGCACAGAAATAGAGTCAAACATGCAAATATATCAACTGATGTCAGTAGCAATTGTTTTTTGGGCATTTTTTAAATCAGTCATATGAGAATTATGTCACGATGATATCTATGTTCAGAATTAAGAAAGATTCCCACTTATAATGAAATATAATGGCACGGAAAATGTGTTTGTAGAGATTTCCTGTATCCTCTCTCTCTCTGTCTCTTCTCTCTTTGTCTTGTCTCTCCACCGTGGGGAACTGTCTTTACTCCACAACATGAAGTCAATGTCTCGCCAATGTATTCTCTCAACCCGATTCAGACACTTCAAACTAAACGGATCAAATGAAATGGATTAGAATCCGTAGAGGGAACTTTACTCTAAAACTGTTTCGAGAGTTCAATGACCTGAGAGTGCTTGAAGGGAAACTGCTGATGAAACTTCACTCTGTATCTAACCTGTGTTGCAGCCAGTAGTGAGGATTTGATGTGGCCGTGCCGAAGGATCTTTCCCTGTATCTAACCAGTGCTGTTTCTGTCTTTGGAGTATCTGATGGGACAGTGTAGAGGGAGCTTTATTTTACACCTAACCTGCACTGTGACTGCCCTGGGAGTGTTTGATACGACTGTGTAGAGGGAGCTTTACTCTGCATCCAAACCATGCTGTATTTGACATGGCTGTAGGCCCTGTAGAGGCGGATTTGCCCTGTATCTAAGCCCTGGGAATGTCTGATGTGAAGTTGCAGAGGTAGCTTTCCTCTTTACCTGCCCCCAGTGTCGAGCTTCCTGGGAAATGTCTGACGAAGAGAGCAAAGGAAACTTTACACTGCATAGAACCCTTACCCTCCATGCCTCAACTGTGTTTGAGCGAACAATGTAGAGGAAGTTTTACCCTGTATCTGAACGGTGTTTTACCTGCCCTGGGAATGTTTGATGGCGACAGTGCAGAGGGAGATTCACCCTGAATCTAACCCGTGTTTTACCTGCCTTGAGAGTTTTTCATGTGGCAATGTAGAGTAAACTTTACATTATTAATGTAGCCCGATGCTATACCTGCCGCTGTTTGATGGAGCCGTGGGCCTTGTCTATGTGTTACACTAGACCGTGTCTAACCGTATCTAACCCGTGCTGTACCTGCCCTGGGAGTGTTTCATGGTGACAGTGTCGAGGGAGTTTCCCTCTCTCTAACCCGTGCTGCATCTTCCCTGGGAGTGTTCAATGTGACAATGTAGAGGTAGCTTTAAATTCTGTGACTAGCCCCATGCTGCACCTGTCCTGGGACTGCTTGATGGGACAGTGGACCCTGTCTCGATATTGCGTTCGACCGGGACCCTGTCCCTGTTTATATTACACAGGCCAGACCCTGTCTCTGTTTATATTACAGTCGATCCTGCCTCTGTTTGTATTAGACTAGGCCCTGTCCATGTTTATATTACACTCGACATGTCTCTGTTTATATTATACTTGACATGTCCTGTTTACATTGCACTAGACGGTGACTCTTGTTTGTATTGCACTAGGCCCTGTCCCTGTTTATATGACACTCAACATGTCTCTTTTTTTATATTCGACATGGCTCTGTTGATATTGCATGAGACGCTGTCTCTGTTTATATTGCACCAGGCCCTGCCCCGGTTTATATTACACTAGACCCTATTTCTGTTTATGTTACACTGATCCCTGTCTCGGTTTACATTACGTTAGACCCTATCTCTGTTTATATTATACTAGGCTCTGCCCTTGTTTGTATTACACTTGATATGTCGCTGTTTATATTACACTCGGCATATCTCTGTTAATATTATACTCGACATGTCTCTGTTTATTTTGCACTAGACGCTGTCTCTGTTTATATTACATTAGATCCGGTCTCTGTTTATATTGCACTAGGCCCTGACCCTGTTTATATTAAACTGGGCCCTGTATGTTTATATTACTCTAGACCCTGCCTTTGCTTCAATTAAACAAGGCCCTGTCTCTGTTTATATTATAATTGACATGTCTCTGTATATATTAATCTAGAACTATCTCTGTATTTCAGTAGACGCTGTCTCAGTTCTGTGCTAGATCATATCTATACTTAAATTACATTAGACCCTGCCTCAGTTATTACTGCACTACAGACATGCCATAATGTGGAAATTGGCTGGGGTGGAAATAGTGAAGATAAGGTAGCAAGATGGTGGGAACAATTATCACGGGTGCCTATTTAGATGTTATAACTTGTCCTCCCTGCATCCCAGATATGTGTTCATGATCTGCAGATCTCTCTTATCTTGCAGCTGTTTAAATTAAACAATTTAACTCATATTTCCAGGGTCTAGTGCAATGAAGTAAGGGAACATACTAATGTAATATAAACAGAGGACAATTACATAAATAACTGAGACAGGACCTAATGTTACAGAAACAGAAACATGGATTAGAACAGTAACAATGAGGCAGGCCCAGTATAATATGAATAGAGACATGGTGGAGAGCAACAATACTGAGACAGGGTCCCATGTTACAGAAACAGAAACTCAGACTAGAGCAGTAACAATGAGACAGGCCCAGTATAATATGAACAGAGACATGGTGGAGTGCAGCAATATTGACACCAGATGCCATGAAGTCCCACAGAACCAGATAAGATATGGGTGGAGATACCTCCTGGTGATTGCCACCTATTGCCCTCCCTCAGCTGATGAATCTGTACTCCTTCATTTTTAGCACTGGGTGGAAGAAACACTGAGGGTAGCAAGGGCAACGGATGTGCTGTGAATTTGCATAATCAATTACCATTTGACAAGACCACGAATGCTGGAGCTGAATGAATCCTGAATGACGTATCTGCCAGAATGGACCTGCCACAGATGGTGAGAGAGTCAACACGAGAGAAAACCTGACTTGATCTTCGGTCCTTCAAACTGTCGATATAGGTGAGATTGACCCCTGCACTGTCCTTGCAGAAACCAAGGCCAGTATTCACACTGAGCACATTCTCCATTGTGTTGTGCAGCACTGCCGCTGCGCTAAACGGGATACATTCAGAACAGATCTAGCAGCTCAAAACTTAGCATCAACGAGATACTGTTGGTCATTAACAGCAGGATAATTGCATTCAATCACACCCTGTAATACCATGGACCAGAATATCCCTCACTCAAACATTAGTGTGCCTATCCACAGGTTCCTGAAGGTAGCAGAGCAGGTAGATGAGGTGGTTAAGAAGGCATATGGGTTACTTGCATTTATTAGCTGAGGCATAAAGCACAAGAGCAGGGAAGTTATGCTGGAACTGTATAAAACATTGGTTAGGCCACAACTGGAGCACTGCGTGCAGTTCTGGTCACCACATTTCTAGGAAGTATGTGACTGCACTGGAGAGACTGCAGAGGAGATTTACCAGGATGCTGTCTGGGCTAGAGGGTCTGAGCTATGAGGAAAGATTGGATAGGCTGGGGCTGTTTTCCTTGGAGCAACGATGGTTGAGGAGCATAGATAGGGTGGATAGGAAGGCACCTTTTCCATTAGTAGAGGGGTCAAAAACCAGAGAGCAGAGATTTTAGATAAGAGGTAGAAGGCCAAGAGGGGAGTTGAGGAGAATCTTTTTCACCCAGGGGATGGTAAGAATTTGGAACTCACTGCCTGAAAGGGTGATTGAGTCAGAAACTCTAGTAACATTTAAGAAGGATTAAAATGTTCACTTAAGCTGCCATAGCCTCCAGGGCTATGGGCCAAGCGCGGGAAAATGGGATTAGTTCAGTCAGATCTTTGTTTACCGGGGCGGAAACGATGGGCTGAATGGCTTCCATCTGTGCTCTAAACGTCTATGAGTCTATGAGTCTATGAGTCTAACATCCAGCCTGGGCACAATGAGGAATGTAGGCCAGCAGGTCAGAAGCAAGACCAGGCATACCTGAAAATGATGAACCATAGCGTGAAGCTAGAACACTGTACATAATGGACAACAGATCAGGTCCGTCCCCTTGCAGCTCAATCAGTCTACTCTCAATCAGTAAAGTGACTGAAGGTGTCGCCGACCTGCTCACCAAAGCGTAGACTGGATCCACCAGGATCAGCCAGCATCAAAGCTCATTGTAAAACCTAGTCTGAACATGGACAAGAAAGCGAACTTCCAGACATGATGTATGAGTGCTTCAGTACTTGATGTCAAAGTAGCAATTAACTGAGTGTGGCATCAGGAAGCCTTGGAAAGAGTCAGGTCAACGGGAATCAGGGGCAAGTCTCTCTACCGGCTGGAGTCACACCTAGCGCCCATGAAGATGTTGTTTTGTTGGAGAGCAATCATTTCAGCACCAGGACATTGTTCCAGGAGTCTCTCAGAGAAATGTCCTTGGTCCAACCATCTTCAGCAGCTTGATCAATGACTTTCCCTTCATCACCGGGTCAGGAGTGGGGATGTTCTCTCATATTTTCAGAGTTCAGTTCCATTTGTTATCTCTCAGACGATGAAACTGTCCTTACTTGTTACATCTTGAACTGGACAAGTTTGCGCTGATAAATTGCAAGTGATATAAGTGGCACACAAGCGTCAGGCAATGACCAACTCCAACAATAAAGAAATCAAATATCTCCACATGACGTTCAAAAGACATTACTGTCGTTGAAACCCACCATCAACGTCGTGTAGGTACCATTGAACAGAAACTGAACTGGATCAGCCGTATAAATACTGTGGCTACAAGAGTAGGTCAGAGGCTGGGAATTCTGTGGCGAATAACCCACCTCTGGATTCCCCAAAGCCTTTCCACTATCTGCAAGTCTGCAAGTCAGATGCTTGTTGGAAATTGTTTACTTTCCTTGACGAATGTAACTGCAGCAACACTTAAGAACCTCCACACCAACCAGGGGAAATCAACCCCTTGATAGGCTCCTCATCCAGGAGTTAAACATTCACTCCTTTCACCACTGATACACAGTGGCTGCAGTGTGTGTCATCCACAAGATGCACTGCAGCAACTCGCCAAGGCCTCTTCAACAACACCTTCCATACCTGTGACCTCCACCTCCCAGAATAACAAGGACAACAAGCACATGGGAACACAATGCCCTGCATCCTCCTACACATACCACTCTATAGGTGGGAAATTGGCCTTTGGTGCCGGAAAAGAAGGGATATCTGAAATCTAATTCTGCTGACTGCACTGAAAATGAATATCAAGTGCTGCGTAGCATATACGGCCGATCCGATTTCTAGCCTAACATCTTTATTTATAATATTATCTCTCCATCTCACAGAAACATGGAGTAATGCAACCATAATTTAAACAGGGGCATAGATAAAAGCAAAATGCTGCAAATACTGGAAATCTGAAATAAAGACAGAAAATGCTGGACAAACTCAACAGGTTGGACAGCATCTGTGGAGAGAGAAACAGAGTTAATGTTTCGAGTCCATATGATTCTTCCTCAGAAACAGCCTGGTGCCGTAGTTACAATGACTAATGTAGACTTAGTCAAGATTTAATATAACATAAACAGAGACAGGGCCTAGTGTAATATAAACAGAGAAAGAATCCAGTGCAACACAAACTGAGATGGCTTCCAGTGGAACATTAACGAGATGGGGTCAATTTTAATACAGAGGCCTGATCCAGCACAATAGAAATAAAGTAGTTCCCAGGGAGTTAATAATTGAACCAAGATCCTGTATAACATGGGAGGGACGATCGTACAGTGGGGACATCACTGGATTACTAACCCCAGAGATCCAGGCCTTTTCCCTGGGGATAGGGGTTTGAATCCCGTTATGGCAGCATGTGGAATCCAAATTCAATTAATAAATCTGGAATTGAAAGCTCGTCTCAATAATGGTGACCATGAAACTATAATCGATTATATTAAACATCCATCTGGTTCACCGATGTCCTTTAGGGAAGGAAACTTGCCGTCCTTACCCAGTCTGGGCTACATTTTTTTTTGTTCGTTCATGAGAATGGGGGCGGCGCTGGCTAGGCCAGCATTTATTGTCCGTCCCTAAATGCCCCCTTGAGAACAGTGCGGCTTGTTAGGCTGGGTTTTTACGACAATGATTTCATGGTCAGCATTAGATATTTCGAATCAAAGTTCACCATCTGCCGTGGTGGGATTCAAACCCAGACCCCCAGCGATTTACTAGCCCAGTGAGAATACCAGCTCATCACCACCTCCCATACATATAACTCCAGATCCACAACTTTGTGGAGCCCCATTCTCCAGTTATTTGTTTACTTGTCTACCACCACTTACGACTGGATGTGACAGGACTGCAGAGGTAAATCCGATCCGGTTTGAATTGGGAACTTCCAGACTGTGTGATATAAATATTGGTGTTGACTGGTGTTAATTGAAACAGGGTACATTGAAATATAAACAGAGACAATGTTTGGTCTTACACAAAAATAGATGGAGTCCAATTTAAAAAGACAGAGAGGGGGTCCAGTGCAGTATTAATTGAGAGAATGCCTGCTTCATAGAATGTATCCTTCAAGATTTCAAATCCATCTGCTGGCCACACTTTGCAATTGCAGCTCCTATGTAAATGACGCTGTCAGGTTAGATCTTTGACATTATTGTATCAAGAATCCACTTACCCAGGTGTCACACCACATGGCCTTCTGCAGGAGGTGTCAAAATTTAGCAAAATTCAACTAATTGCAGATGAATGTGGTTGATTAGTGCACGTTAAAGTCAGCACCAGAGTAAAGCAGCCCAATTCCTGGTGATATTACACCTCATCGACAGTTAATGCGATGTGACCCCGGCAAGATTTGAAAGTGTTTCAAATATTCAACTCATAAATTCATCGTGTGAATTACTCGATGAGAATAGATGGAATTTATGATTTCTC
This sequence comes from Carcharodon carcharias, assembly GCF_017639515.1. NCBI lineage: Eukaryota > Metazoa > Chordata > Chondrichthyes > Lamniformes > Lamnidae > Carcharodon > Carcharodon carcharias. The sequence continues at coordinate 17,158,944 of NC_054493.1, forward strand.
AATGCGTTCAGAAACGTATAGTTTACAATTTTGTCCGTTAAAACAAAGTAGAAGAAGTAAAAATAAAACAGTAAATATTGATCAGATTTAAGTAAAATTGATATACTTGCCTGAATGTTACAATCTAGTCATTTGAAGTTCATTGTTTAACATTATTTCAGTGTCAGGTTGATTTAAATAAACCCCAATTATTTCACCAAGGAGAAAGAAATTTTCAATTATTGAAAACTATTTTTATTATAAAGTAGAAATCAGCTAACAAGAAAATGAATTGACAATAACAAGATAATTAACTTATAATATATTAGTGATAATTAATTCAACGTCAGTGAACTCCAACAATTAAATAGTATACTGGGCATTATAGTGAATGCAAAGTCTCAAAGGGTGGAGAGAATTTTTAATTGTATCCAAAATGAATTCAGAAAAGAATACTTTTCTTACTCAGGTGGATACGGTGTTTGGCCTCGATGATTTTATTGGTTATATTTATCCCTAAAGTCAAATCAAATCAGTGGGTAATCGGTTTTCAATGTGAATATTTCCTGATTTGTTTCATTCTTACCCGTCATTGAGTCTTTATTATGGACAACCAATTATCTGTAATATTTGCTGTGCTCATTTCTAGGGTAACTTAAATCGTATGTTGTTTGGAGATTTGAGACAGACGGAGAATTAGATGGACTTCAAAGGGAGTTTTGAAATGAAAATCAGTTTAATTTCATAGAAGTCATAGAATAATTGTAGTAAATTGAGCATTGATCAATTGGAATTAAACAGCTTGAATGAAATGGACAGATTGAACATATCTATATGCTTTCTCCATCCCATTCTCTCAGTTCCTTCGCCTCCGTTGCATCTGTTCTGATGATGCTACCTTCAAAAACAGTTCCTCTGACATGTCCTCCTTCTTCCTTAACTAATGTTTTCCACCCACGGTCGTTGACAGGGCCCTCAACCGCGTCCAGCCTATCTCCCGCGCATCTGCCCTCACGCCTTCTCCTCCCTCCCAGAAACATGATAGGGTCCCCCTTGTCCTCACTTATCACCCCACCAGCCTCCGCATTCAAAGGATCATCCTCCGCCATTTCCGCCAACTCCAGCATGATGCCACCACCAAACACATTTTCCCTTCACCCTCCCTGGTGGCATTCTGTAGGGATCGTCCTCTCCAGGACACCCTGGTCCACTCCTCCATCACCCCCTACTCCTCAACCCCCACCTATGGCACCTCCCCATGCCCACGCAAAAGATTCAACACCTGCCCCTTCACTTCCTCTCTCCTCACCGTCCAAGGGCCCAAACACTCCTGAATGCTGAAGCAGCATTTCACTTGCATTTCCCCCAACTTAGTCTACTGCATTTGTTGCTCCCAATGCGGTCTCCTCTACATTAGAGAAATGGGCGACTGCTTTGCAGAACACTTGTGGTCTGTCCACAAGAATGACCCAAACCTCCCTGTCACTTGCCATTTTAACACTCCACCCTGCTCTCTGCCCACATGTCTGTCCTTGGCTTGCTGCATTGTTCCAGTGAAGCCCAATGCAAACTGGAGGAACAGCACCTCATCTTCTGACTAGGCACTTTACAGCCTTCCGGACTGAATATTGAATTCAACAACTTTAGATCTTGAACTCCCTCCTCCATCCTCACCCCCTTTCTGTTTCTTCCCCCTTCCTTTTTTTTTCCAATAATTTATATAGATTTCTCTTTTCCCACCGATTTCCATTATTTTTAAATCTTTTATGCCCCTCTAGTCTTTCCACCACCACCCCCCCCCCACCTCCCCCACTAGAGCTGTACCTTGAGTGCCCTACCATCCATTCTTAATTTGCACATTCGTTTAGATAATATCACTACCTTCAACACCTCTGTTCTTTTGTTCTTTTGTCTGTGACATATTTTGATAATCTGCTCCTATAACTGCTTGCTTGTCCCTACAACCACATTACCACCCCCCCCAAATTCTCTCCCCCTCCCACCCCCCCACCCCCCCCCCCCGCAGCCCCCCCACCCCCACTTTAAACCAGCTCATATTTCACCCCTCTCCTTATATTCGCTCAGTTCTGTGGAAGGGTCATGAGGACTCGAAATGTCAACTCTTTTCTTCTCTGCCGATGCTACTGAGTTTTTCCAGGTAATTCTGTTTTTGTTTTGGATTTCCAGCCTCCACAGTTTTTTGTTTTTAGATCTATCTGCTTGTTGCACCATTTGGGTCAGTTCTGTTTCTGTGCGCGTGGTCAGAGTGCTGGAACCAGGAATCTTCCTGGATGGTTGTTAACCTTCTGGTTTGCTCTCCTGTATTTCAGGAAGTGCAATTTGATTTATTTCTTCACAAAACTTGTATTTGTGAGAAATGTGAAAGTTTGACTTTTTGACCGGGTGTCTCAGAAATGAGATGCCCAACCCATTGTGACAGTCAGAAAGGACAATTCAGAAATGACAGACAGACCTTCGAAGGAGATTTGGTCGATTTTAAGCCTGTGATGTATCTGTCTTGGGAGTGTTCAGTTAGGCAACGCAGAGAGAGTTTCATCCTATTTTAATCCGTGCTGTAGCAGTCCTTAACCTATTTGGTTGGACAGTGCTGAGGAAGAAGTTAACCTGTATCTTATTTTTAATCCTATCATAGGATGTTGGGGTCGCTGGCAAGGCCAGCATTTGTTGCCCATGCTAATTGCTCATCCTTGAGGAAGTGTTGAAATGCCACCTCCTTGAGTAGCTGCAGGCTCACTCACAGTTCTGTTAGGTTGGGAGTTCCAGGATTTTGACCCATTGACAGTGAAGTAATGGCGATATAGTTCCAAATCAGGATGTTCAGTGTCTTGGAGGGGAACGTACAGGTGGCGGTGTTTCCAAGCACCTGCTGCCCTTGTGCTTCTAGTCAGGAGAGGTTGCGGGTTTTGAAGGAGCCTTGGCAAGTTGCTGCACTGCATCTTGTATATGATACACACTGCTGTCACTGTGCGTAGGTGGGGGAGGGAGTGAATGTTTAAGGTAGTGGATGGAGTACCAATTCTGTGGGCTGCTTTGTCCTGGATAGTATCGAGTTTCTTGGGGATTTTTGAAGTTTCATACATTGAGGCAAGTGGAAACTATTCAATCCCAGTCCTGACTTGTGCCTTGCAGATGGTCAGTTTTCATTGGACGATTGGAGTTGAATTACTCACAACAGAATTCCCAGCCTCTGACCGGTTCCTTCAGCACCACACTTATATCAAAACCGGATTGAAACCTTTCCTGGGCATATTTGATGGAACAATGTAGAGAGAGTTTTATTTTATATCAAACCAGTGCTGTACCTGCTTCGGAGTGTTTGACAGTTCAGTGGAGAGTTGGCTTTCCATTGAATCCCACTCTTGCAGCTGGTGACAGGAGTGTACTGGGGGAGGAGTGGAAGCTTTAAACCATATCTTAACTTGTCCTGTTCCTGACCTGAGAGTCTTCTCCCCGCAGAGGTCAAACAAACTGAATCAGCATCGAATTAACTGGCTGTGGGTTCTCGAGCCAGATCTGTGAAAATAAATTGTTCCATTGCTCGGTTGAAATGACGCACATTAATTGTTTTTAACAATATTTCTGGAGAGAATATGTATAAATTTTAATAAATTAATAATGTTTAAGCATTTTGAGTATCAGAAAATCATTGAACGTGAGTGACCTGAACTTGAGAACAATTTCAGAACAAACAAATCAGGGAGTGACAGGGAGGCTCCAGAGAGTAGCGCCTGTTCTGATCTGATCAGAGGCTGCGAGATATTTAAACGATTGAAACGGACAATGACCAGGCTCCCACTCCAAATAACCAGCTGCAGGGGATTTAGGGAAAAGGAACTGCCATTAAAAACTGAGTCATTGGATTGCCGCCTGCAGGGGGAGGAAAGAATGACAGAAACGAGACCATGAGGACATTCAGACCTTTGACCCTGCCCGCCGTTCAGTAAGATCATGGCTGATCTACCTCGACACTCAGTCTCTTCACCACACACCCTAACTCGCTCACTCTCTCTGTCACACACGCTCTCTCTCACACATGTGCACACTCTCTCTCTCTCATGCACTCTCTCTCTCTCACGCACTCTCTCTGACAGACACACACTATCTTTCTCTCTCTGTCACACACACACACACACACACACTCACATTCGCTCTCTCACACACAAATTCTCTTTAACATGCACACATTCTGTCTCTCACACATTGCCTCTCTCTTTCACACACACTCTCACACAGACACTCACATTCTCTCATACACATACTCTTTCAACTGGACACACATGTGCACACTATCTACCTCACACATATATGCATTCATTCTTTCTCACACATGCCCTCGTACACATGCATTCTCTCTCTCTCACACACACATGCACAATCTCTCTTTTACGCACACCCACTCTCTCTCTCTCTCACATACATGCACCCTCTCTCCCACACACACATACGCACTCTCAATTCTCCCCCTCTCTCACACACAGACACATAACACTCTCTCTCACACACACACATCCTTATTCTCTCTCTCTCTCACGCACACAAACACAAACACATTCCCTCTCTCACACACACACTGTTCCTCTCATAACACGCACTCTCTCTCATTCTCTCTATCTCACACACACACAATCTCTCTCTCTCTCTCTCTTTCTCTCTCTGACACACACCCTGGCTCTCTCTTTCACACTCTTTCTCTCCCACACACACTCTCTCTCACACACTTATACTAAATATTACTCACACCCTTACACACACTCTCTCTCTCACACACGCACACACAGTTGCTCTCTCTCTCACACACATATGCTCTCCCTCTCTCTCACACACACACGCACACACACACACACACACACACACACACAAACTCTCACACACACACTCTTTGTCTGACTGTCTCTCTCTCTTTCTATCTCACGCACACACACACACATTCTCAAACACAGAAGTGGGCTGAAAATGCCAATTTCAGAAAGAAGATCCATTAAGCTGCAGGCATGTTCATTGTTCCATTTCTGATGCCTTTTTGTGTACAATGAAGTTACACAGGTGACATCACTGTATATGTGGAAAATTTCCAAGTGTTGAACCAAACACAAAGAAACAAGAAAAAGGGTAGGATGTGGCGGAGACCATGGCCACCTGGATCCCCAATACTGGTGCGCACTTGGTGCAAGATGCCTGAATGGCCCATCCTGGTTTTGCTGTAACCTTCCCCTCCAGCACCCCTCAGTCTGCCTATTCGTGCACTGACACGGGTTTCTCAAAGAAAGGCATCAGCATTAAAGCAGCTGGTCAGCGATCTACACTGCTGCCTGACTTTACACAGCCGGTGTTACTGAAAGTTGATCAATATGGGGAATCAGGACAAGGTCGATGGAGAGGAAAAGGAGTAGGTGGAGGTGATGGAGCTGAATGGAGGTGCCCCCAGCTCGGCTGTGGACAACAGGAAATGGAAAGCTGAGCACGCAAATACACACACAGATGCATTCACACATATACACAATCACACACACAAATGCACACACATACACTCACACACATATACACAATCACACACAAACAGATAAAACCAGACAAGCAGACTCATACAAGGGCATAAAGCACAAATGTAATTATTAGTTTATCACACGTTCATAATGACAGAAATACAGACATAAAGACACACACTGTCAACCACATTAAAATAAGTGCATGGACACACCTTAGCACATGCATACACATGAGCAGATGACACCCAGACACGCAAACACAGAAGAACAAACTAACACATTAACAGACATGTTGACACAAACATACAAAACAGAACACAAAAAGCACACATTAGTACATATGAAAACATAAACACACATTGATACATAGTTCTTAATATCCATCAAGACACAAATGCACACATTAAACTCTCTCTCTCACACACACATACACACACACACACACGCTCACACACGCTGTGACACAGACATTATTATGCTGACATGCACGAAACATTAACACTCATATTAGCATGCAAGGATGTATAAACACACAGTCGCACAGATATTAATAAATAAACATAGACATCAACGCATAAGCACGCACAATAACACACTTATAATACACATTAGCAGAAAAACAAAGTATATATACAGACGCAGACACTCAGATACACAAATCAGCACTCATTGGAGCATGAACACACACATTAACACTCATACACATATGGACACACAAAGAAAGAATAATGCAAAGCACACGATACTCTGCACACATACACAAAAACTAAAACACAACACAAACGCCAGTGTATCGAAGAAAGTATAATTCAAATATACTTTTTTAACGGGCATATGCTCCAGCATAAAAACAAAAATTGCTGGAAAAACTGGCAACATCTGTGGAGAGAAAGACAGAGTTAACGTTCTGAGTCCGAATGACTCTTCTTCAGAACTAAAGAGAAATAAAAATGTGGTGAAATATATACTGTTTAAGTGGGTGGGACAGGTGTAGCTGGATAGAGGGCCAGTGATAGGTGGAGGCAAAGGAGAGATTGCGAAAGATGTCATAAACAAAAGGTTGAAGGGGTATTGATGGTGGTGATACTGGTTAAAGGAGGTGCTAATGGTGACATTAAGGGTAGAAAGCAGGATGAGCAAGTGACAGGTGACCCTAGTGGTGTGTGGAAAAAAGATCAAAATAGGCTAAAAGGTGGAGATGAAACAATGAATGGAAATAAGTTTTTTAACTAATAATAATATAAATAAGTGAGAAAAATATATAAAAAATATCCTCCGGTAATTGCCTCGATTACATAATGACCCGATAAACACACTGAAACAACATTCTTACTGAGAAATTGATTTAAGTTAATGATGAACCAAACATTCCCATCACAAATAGACAAACAAGATGGGAACTCACATCTGAGCTTTTAAAAAGCAACATTCACAGTTTCCAAATAAGTAGCTCAGTGAATCTCTTTCGATATCCATCATAATATTTGCCAATAATAGATCGTACGAAATTGTTGGAAAATAAACTAACGCTGAAGATAAGTTGCCACATTTTCCGACATGGGCAATACAAGGAATGTAAAGGACAAATAGTTACAGAGATCGGTTACTGAGATTCACGAACTTAACAGCATATATATGTTGAACATTAAATTGGAGAATACATTAATAACTTAGGAAAGAGTAAAGAGAATATTGAAAAAGATATCCTAGACTAGTAAACAATCTAATTGTATTTCCTTGGCTATATCCTCGTAGATTCCAATGATGGCATCTGGATTGAAGACTCTGAGGATGATAACAGCAACATCTGGACAACCGCTTCCACATTCATCATCCTGTTCTTCCTGAGCATGTGCTACAGCACTGCCGTCACTCTGGTGGAGGTGAGAAGATTCAATCCACTCACACTTCAAACTGACACTTCAAAGCAGTTTGAAAAATCTCTCAATGTTTCATTGATTAAAACACTAACATAAATATCCCAGATCATAAACATCTGCTTCATTATTTTATCCTCTCTTTCAGATCAAGTGATCGGTTGTATTTTGGACACCGTAGACTTTCCTCGGCTGTTTACTGAGATTTCTGTATTACAAATTTAAAATATGCCCTTTTGGTGACTCTAAAAATGAAATACCTTCAGTTTATTATTCCGAGTCTGTAACTGAGACAATAATGGACAGTACTTCCATTTTTTTAAATGCGTGAGGTAATTATGACTGTATTGCAATTATGGCCTATAATTTCCCTTTACTTTGAATTCCCTGTGTAAATACGTAACTTTCCTCATTCCTCATTCACATTTATTACGTTCTCTTTATGCTGAGCTCCTATTTCCTCTTCCAGGTGTCTGTTACTGTTGTACATATAGTTGGCAGCTCAGGGCTAAGGCGCTTTGTTCTCAATGTGACTTTCAGTCGTTATATTCATTTCAGGTCACTTCAAAATAAACTTTTCTGTCAAATGTTCTCTGAAAATTTTAATAAATCGCGAATGTGAAACTAACTGGCTTTTGCTGAACTCCTTCCTCCAAGGCCCAACAACACTGCTCCTTCTACCCCATTACACGGTTTTCCCATCTTTCCCAGACAGGTATTTTTTACCAGTCCTGCCTGGGATGTGTTTGAACCCAAGGCCTTTCAGTGAAAGTCACTGCGCCACCCAGCGACCCATCGATGTTACTACATCTTTCCCTCTGCCTTTTTACGGCAAACCCCAGAGGCGGAATGATTGCAGAGCGAGGATAACCTCGGTGATTTCACTCCTACTCAGGTCTGTCACAGTCACATGTCAGGTAATTGTAAACAGCAGGGATCTGCTTCATCAGAGGCCCATACAGGACAGCATATGGAGGACGGAAGTTTCCTTTACACTGTCCCATCAAACACTCCCTGGGTCGGTGCAGCAGGGGTTAGATAGGGAGTAAAAACATATTTCAGGCTGACAGGACAGTTGACACAAACCATGAGATGATTCCTGGAAACTAGGGTCAATCTGACACAGACACATTATCGAGCAGTAATCCTGCAAATTATTACCACAGTTTGGCGTTTATCAGGAATACCAGAGGGCACAAATCGTGGAAATTCCCAGATTCTGCAGCCTGCCTGATGCAACAAACAACTAAACTCACTGAACATCACCCCAGGGATCCTCTCTCTCTGCTCCATTCCCTCTGATACCATCCTCCTGGACTCACTGAACATAACCTCATGGATCTTCTCTCCCTCCTCCATTCCCTCTGATACCATCCTCCTGAACTCACTGAACAGCACCCCAGGGATCCTCTCTCCCGGCTCTTTTCCCTCTGATATCATCTCTCTGCACTCACTGAACATGGAAATGTTGCCAGCCCTGCTGTTATCCAGTAAGTTCCCACAGAAATAGCTTTATGAATATTTATTTCAAAGGAAATGAGATAAATTAGATCAAACATGTGCGTAACATCCAACCCTTTAGAAATATTGCATTCAAAGCAACAAATAGAAATTGATTCCATGATTGCACATATAGAACTGAAACACATCATCACACTGAGTGAATCCACTGACATGTTGCTTAGTTAAAATTTCAATCATCCTTGACTTTGTGGCATTTGAGCACAGAGCCGGTAAGCAACCTGGACTCAAAGAACATGTGAACATATGAACTTGGAGCGGGAGTAGGCCACTCGGCCCTTCAAGCCTGCTCTGCCATTCAATAAAGTCATGGCTAATCTGATTGTAACTTGCTGCTTACCCCAATATCCTTTCACCCCCTTGTTGATCAAGAATCAATCTAGCTCTGCCTTAAAAAGATTCAAACTCTGTTTCCGTCGCATTTTGTAGAAGAGTTCCAAAGACTTACGACCACCTGGGAGAAAAAAAATTCTCCTTGCCTCTGTCTTAAGTGAGCGACCCTTTATTGTTGAACAGTGACCCCTAGTTCTAGATTCTCCCACAAGTTTTGAAAGTTCGGTATGAAATTAGCTGTATAAATACATTTTTGGTTCAAAAACTGTATCAGAATCTCGAGACCAACCCTTCATATCCTTGGATCAGGAAAGTTCCCACAAGAGGAAACATCCTCTCCACATCCACCCTGTCAAGACCCTTCAAGATCTGAAAGATTTCAATCAAGTCGCTTCTTAGTCTTCTCAGCTCCAGCAGATAGATGCCAAGCCTGCCCAGCCTTTTGTCATAAGAACAGGGCAATTAGGGATGGGCAATAAATGCTGACCTAGACAACGACGCCCTCATCCCATGAAGAATTATAAAAGCCTGGCCATTCTTGGTATTCATCCAGTAAACCTTCTCTGAACTCTTTCTAGCGCACTTACATCTTTCCTTAAATAATACAGCCAATACTCTACACAGTACTCCAGACATGGCCTCACCAGTGTCCTGTACAACTGAAGTATAACCTCCTTACTTCAATTCCTCTCACAGTAAATGATAACGTTCCCAATTACTTGTTGTGCCTAAATGGTTCAGATTTTTTTCATTCCTTTGGACCTCCTGAATAGCTTTACACATCCCAAAACTACATTCCATGTTCCATCTTTGTTACCCTTACCTATCTAAGTCTCTTTGCAGCCTATCTGTGTCCTCCCGACAGTTTACATTTCCACTGCTTTCACCGGCTAAACTTTATTTGCAGGCACCAGCATGGATGGGCCTCCTGGTTTACAATACCAGTGTTTTAACAACCGAGTTATGCCAACGACTCCTGTGGGTAGATAAAGGCCAATCTCCTCTTGCAACTTTTAAGCCTATTGCTATTCTCTGTACCATTTACCATGAAGATACCTGACGAAAGTGATTAAAGTTTGTGATGGTAAAAATGCATTTACCCCCTCAGGGAACGGAATCACATTGACACATGCAAAGGAACACACACAGATTAGACACCAATAGTGACAAAGGCCCAAGGAGAGACAAACATCCTAAAAGCATGGATATCAGCAAATTGGCTCTGCTATTGTTACGCTTGCAACTGCAAATTTGATGAATGCTTCTGGATGAACGGAAATGAAAAATACAGAGAAGAGCTTGAAGGATTTTAAGTCCATTTAATTGACAATTCATTCTTGCAAATCAGGAGCAGTGAGAAATGCAGTTTGGTAGGATTTGAACTTGTATCAGGAAACTCTAAAAAGCTTCAAGCCTATCACCTTAACCACTCGGCTCTCTACACAAGGGCCAGGTATCCTTTAATATTCTGCACCTGAAATCATACAATGGTTCAGCAGGGAATAAAGGCAGACAACCCGACCTATTCCTGCCTGCCCTGTAATTCCACCTGTGTCTCCTCGATATTTCCGCCAGAATAGAGCACTGCACACGTCCCGAGCGCACATTGAAGGATTTGGCTAAATTGACTCAAAAGGTGAATCTTCTAAAAATTTGGCAGTGGTGGGATTCAACCCACGCCTCCATAGAGACTAAAGCCTATAAACACAGTGGCTTAGACCGCTTGGCCACGCTACCACAACAAAAAGCACTATTGCCATTGCCTTGACTGAAATGAGGAAAAAAAATACAGAAAGAATCAATTGCCTTTTTCCAACCTGCTTTTTCTCTCTGAACCTTTTTAATATGAAGCTGCACAACTAATGTGAATGAAGTTTGGGAAGGTAAAATGCGCCCCTCTCCTCGTTGAGCTGGACCACGTTGATATATTCCAGACCCGAACCACTCACTGTGCAAAACAGAAGCCCCTTTAAAATTGTAACCATTATTTTCTGTTGCCCCTGCTCTCCGGCGAAAATGAATCACGTCACATTTCCTTTCAGCTGCCTCTTGTCCGTCCAAATGGATTTGCTGAAGAGCCCGAAAGTAGAACTGACTCAAACTGGGAATGAAAGAGTGAGAATGAAAGAAGAAGAGAAGTGACCGGTTTTATAGATCGCGGGGGAAAGAGACTCCAGGGTCAGTTCATTGTGACAGTTCACACAGCAACAAGAAAACAACATTCCCTGATGAGGGCCAAACCCGGGCGGCAGGAGAGGGAGCGCCGATTATCAGCGTGTTTAGTTAAAACACAGAAAACTTGTTCAGCCAATAACAGCATCGAGTGTGTTCGACATGAACATGAAGTGAACAGTGAGGGGAAATAGTGCCACAAGCTGCGGATGTACAACTTTCAATGTCCAAAACCCGCCAACAGAATCAATGCGGCTCCTCTGAAACTTTCAAGGCAAATATTGATCCTTTATAAGGTGCAGTTTCCAGAATTAAACACAGTCCTCTAGGTGTGATCTAACTAGGGCTTTGTGTAGCTGCAGCAAACCTTTCCCTCTTTTATATAACAGCCTCTGTAACAGGTTGTACAGCAAGAGGAATTCTCAGCGACTGAGAAAAAAGAGGACATGCTTGATCTGAATCAATCTCTTTGGAAAGTTCGGTATGAAATCAGCTGCATAAATACATTTTCGGTTTAAAAATTATATCGGAATCTAAAATCCAACTCTTGATATCATGGGGTCAGAGAAACTTTGTTAATGGTCACACAGTGCGCATGGGCACTGCAGAAACTCCTGCACCTCTTTCAATATTGTCTTTACTCAGAGTTTTCAAAAGCGAATTGGAAAATGACTTGAAAGGGAGAAAAATCAAGATTAAGGAAAGATCTTTATAAAAAGCTATCACAAACACGATGGGCCGAATTGTCTCCTAATGTGCTGTGTCATTTTATGATGACATTGATGGATCAGCCTGTCTCCAGCATTCCTATTTATAATAACTGAATCCATTTCTTCAAAACAAAGAGCAAAGTGCAACTACATGACTGCACAGGTTAACATTGTAGGCAGGTCCATTGGGATCTTAGCAGCGTATTTTTCTGTAGTGTAGTGATTATCATGTTCGCTTAGCGCACAGCTGATTCGAAACTAGAAAATAAAATTCTTTGTCAAAGTACTTTTTATTTTGTTAAGTGTGAAGGGAAGTTCGCTAATTCAGTTGTGTTTGAAAGACAGCGTCATACAGCCACGTGACACCAGGTGAAGAGCATCCAATAAAAACAGCCGCCATTTCGCCACACATGAACCAGCGAAAGTTATCAACATTTTCAACCGTCGCTCGGCACACCGATTAGCAGTTTGTTCAGTCAACTAAAAAAAAAGGATTGGTTTATTGATGCGGATTAATATACTCATTCCCTGTCTCAAAGAATAGCTAACAGTAGTGTGTGCTCCTGAAGACAGACACAAGCGACACTGTAATTGAAACTGAGGAAATGGCAGATATGCCACCGAATCACTTTGCATCGGTATTCAGAATAGAGGAAGAGGAAAAGCTGCCTGGGATCCGAGGAAACCGCGGCTCGGTGCAGGTCTCGTGAAACCCCTCCTTTCTTATTCAGTCGGGAAAAAAAGAGACATGAACGGGATTTAGGCACCAGAATATAAGAGATGCCATGAGTCTATTTGAAAGAAGAGCAGGGGAGATCTCCCCGCTTCCTGGTCAATGTTTATCCCTCAATCAACTGTTTCCATGTATCCACAATGAATGTCCCACCCTTTTGTTTGGAAGAATGAAACTTTTGAGAACAATTGCTAATGTGGTAGCGATGATCTGAAGTTTTAAGTGGGTATCTTGCCCGATTGCTTTGCATCAGTGTCTGTGGTGCAATTGTTCAGTATTTGGCTGGTGGTTCGAGTCCATCCACTGGTGGAGTTTTCACTACATCAGCATTCATTCCCCCACAGCTCTGGGTTGTCAGGGTCCACATTACCTGCAAGAAAATATTTCACAATCGAGGCAAGTGCTTCCGTTATTTAGTGAATTCCCACGCAAGCAATTTTTTTCTCATGTATGTTCACGTCAAGTTTAATGAGAAAACGATTAGACCAATCATGTACCCATATCTAACCCATTGGAAATCTATGGAGTCATTGGATTCAAACAAACCCACTCGCTCCTTCTCCTCCAGCACCACAGTGAGTAGGACAGGGAAAAGCAGCAATATTCCAGCCCCACCCTCTCCAATCCCACGCTGCCAGCAGAAAGCGGTGACAGCAGCTTCAACCAGAGGGTTACTGCCCATCCCTGGGATGCAAGATACTCTAACCCAGGTCAAACCTCCCAATACATCGAGCACAGGCTCAGGGAAAGGCAGATAGATTATATCCGTTTCACTAAACCTCCGAGCAGCATTTACAGAATACCCGAGTGAGTGAGTCACAAATAAAAAGAACAAAAATTTTCTAAATCTTTTCACTGCAAAATTGGTCTCTTTTGTTTTGAAGCTGACTCTGGTGGATCCGAAGATGAGAACCATGGAATTGTGTTACCGACTGACCTATTTTCCATTGTTTGTCCATCAGGTTTGCAACTCAATTTGTGTTGGAGATTGAAGCGAATCTGATTTCAAAATGTGGTTATAAAGCAGGTAAACATTAAATCCAGGAACAAATCCTGAGGAAAATGGATCACAATGTTTGTAAGGAGGTGCAGCTGAGAAGCAGGAGCTGTGAATAATGTTATTGATGATTGATGGGAAAGCATTGAACCCTTGGGCTTCTGGTGGTCAATTCCCTTCTCTACCGTTGCAGTCAGATGGCTATCTCGCTGTGATAAGGGATATGGACATGTCATCACCACATGTCCCCTAGATCAGACGGTGGAGTTTGAGGCCTTGAAACGTCCTTGGTTTGAGCCATTCCTCCAAGGTATCACGGGGCTCAAACTATGTCATTCTCCAGCTCGCTATTATTCACATCACAATTGCTGGTTTATGAGTTAAAACTGCCTCCAGCTTCACCGGAAGCATGGCAGACATGCGACCTTGTGTACAATGAATGATGGGGTATTAAAAGTGGCAATTTCCAGTCAAACTGCTGTACCAGCAAAACTGCTCAGAGTCAAAGGATTAGAATAGACACTTACTGGGGAACTGAGAGAAGTGGGTGCAGTTCAAGCATAATCCAGATGAGAAAGATCAGATGTATATGATTGGGGGAAAGTATTGGTAAACTTCTGCTGAACCTTATTCACATCAAAATGAGTGAGGAGGAAAATTGAATAGGATGGGTTTGTTTTCTTTGGAACAGAGGAAGTGAAGAAGATTTAATTGAGGAATATAAAATTATAAGGATCGAGTTGGAGAGGATAGGAAGGACATATTTCCATAAACAGGGCTATCAATAACCAGAGACATGGAATTAGAAAGAAACAAACCCTCACATTTATAAAACACCTTTCATCACCATCAGAATCCCAAAGGGCCTTTTAGACAATGATGATACTTTTGAAATATATTCACTGTTGTAATGGAGGAAATGGAGCATACTCCCACAAACAGTTGCATAATGATGACCAGATAGCCTGTTCCTGTGGTGTTGATTGAGGGATAAATATCAGACAGGACACGGAACACTGTTCTTTGTCAAAATTGTGATTTGAGATCTTGTACAATCAGCTGAAAAGGCAGATGAGGCCTTAGTTTAACGTCTCATCAATAAGACTTAATACATTCGAAAGTGGGGGACTCCCTCTGTATTGCACTGGACGCTCGGCCCAGGCTGTTATGCTCATGCCCGACAATAGCATTTGAGCTCACAATTTCCTAAGTGAGAATGGAGAGGGGTACCAGCTGACCCATGGCAGACTAAACAATTCAAATTAACGTATCTCGGGTTAAGAATTAGAGAAAAGTTGTAGAGCAGTTTATTTCACATAGAGGGTGGTGGGGGTCTGGAGCTCTCTGCCAAAGCTGATTGTAGAGGCAGAAACCCTTTGATGCAGGGGAAATAACACAAGGAAAAACATTTGCGGTGCCATAACCTACAAGGCTATGGAGCAAGAGCCAAAACATGGGATTAGGCTGGATTGTTCCTTTTCTGCTGGCATGGACATGATGGATCGAATGGTCTCCTTCTGGATCATAAAGATTTCTGTTTCATTGTATCAATGTTTCAACTGATTATTTTCTTTTCCCTATGTCAGTTGTGTGTTTGCTCAATGCAATATTTCCATAAGGCAATGGAGGAGAAGGATTCAGTTTTCATGGTGGAGCAGAAGAGAAATGGATCAACAGAGAAGCAACACATTTCCAATCAGAGCATAAATATGTGACAGATACAGAATGGCTCTCCCACCTTTAGTTTCTTCACTAAACCCAGTCCAATTCCATTCCATTAGCATTGCTTTTGTCTGGCATCCTCGTCCCTGATGTTATTTATTGTCTTCTGCCTTCCACCCAATCACAAAACTTCTCTCCTGGTGTAACGTCTTTAATAATAGCTTCTAACATTTCTCATAACATCTGTCAAGGTCACTATAGTATTCTGAAAGGGAAATCATGTTTAACCAATTTATTGGCGTTCTTTGAAGAAGTCACATGTGCTGTGGATAATGGGGAACCGGTGGATGCACTGTACTTAGATTTCCAGAAGGCATTTGATAAGGTGCCACATCAAAGGTTATTGATGAAAATAAAAGCTCATGGTGGAGCGGGGTAACATATTGACATGGATAGACGATTAGCATGAACGGGTCATTTTCTGGTTGGCAAGATGTAACGAATGGTGTGCCTCAGGAATCAGAGCTGGCCTCAATTTTTTACAATTTATATAAATGACTTGAATGAAGGGACCGAATAATGGTTGCTATATTTGCTGATGACACAAAGAAAAGTAGGAAAGTGAGGTGTGAAGAGGAAATAAGGAGGCTCAAAAGGGATATAGACAGGTTACGTGGGTGAGAAAACATTTGGCAAATTGAGTATAACGTGGGCAAATGTGAAATTGCCAAATTTTGGCAGGAGGAATAAAAAGGCAGCTTATTACCTAAATGGTGAGAGATTGCAGAGCTCTGAGATGCAAAGGTGTCGTGGTGAATCACAAAAGGTACTGCAAGTAACTAGGAAAGCTAATAGAATGTAATCGTTCATTGTGAGGGGAACTGAATACAAAAGTTGGGAGGCTATGCTGCAGTTATACAGGGCGGTGGTGAGACCACACCTAGAATACTGTGTACAGTACTGTTCCCTTTATTTAAGAATGGATGTAAATGCGTTGGAATCAGTTCAGAAAAAGTTTACTAGGCTAATATTTGGGATGGGCCGATTGTCTTTTGAGGAAAGGGTGGACAGGCTAAGCTTGTATCTGCTCGAATTTAAAGGAGTAAGAAGCAACTTGTTTGAGACATATAAGATCCTGAGGGGTCTTGAGAAGGTGGGCGTGAAAAGGCTGTTTCCTTTTGTGGGAAAATCTTGAATTATGTGTCACTATTTAAAAATATTGGTCGCTCATTTAAAATAGAGATGAGAAGTTTGTTTTTCTCTCTCAGAGGACCGTGAGTCTTTGAAACATCTTTTCCCAAAAAAGCGATAGAAGCAGTCTTTAAATATTTTTTTTTGAAACAGAGGTAGATAGACTCTTAATAAGCAAGGGAGTGAAAGGATATCAGGGTAGGCAGGAATGCGGAGTTGAGGTTACAATAAGATAGCCAATATCTTATTGAATGGCAGAACAGGCTTGAGGGGCCGAGTAGCCTACTCCTGCTCCTAATTTGTATGTTTCTATGTTCTTTCCCTCTCCTCCTTTCCCTGTCTGTGTACTTTGTTAAATTTTATAATACCTTTCTTTTTCTAGCTCATTTGATAGTTCATGGACCTGAAGCATTCACAATAGAGAGGGAAACAGGGTGAATGGTTCAGCTCGCTGACCTTTTATCCAAACTGGAAGAATTTAGGGATTCAATAATTTAGCAGCAAGTACAGAGTCAGGAGAAAGAGAAAGGGAGAGGAGGGAGGAACAAACGGCCTTGTGACAGGATGGAAGGCTGGAGTGATTAAATGACAAAGGGGATGATGATTCAAGGTACAATTGGGTAATAATGAGACAAGTAAATAAACTAATGCGGCAAATGAAGAAACAAAAAACACGTCCAGAGGGGGTTCAAATGGTAACAGCAGAACCATTACCAACACCTACTGTCCGAAAAACTTGGAGTGTGGTTATGATCTGAAATTGTTGAAATTACTATTGAGTCCATAAGGTTGTAAAGTGTCTGATCAAAGATGGGCTGCTGTTCCTCGAACTTCCATTGAGCTTCATTGGAACAGTGCAGGAGGCAAAGGACAGAGAGGCCAGAGAATGATCACGCTTGAATACTCAATGGCGATGTTCCACAAACCAGTCACCCAAACTAGCTTTATTCTCCTCAGTGCAGAGGAAACCTCATCGTGAACAGTCAAAACACAATAATGAATAGCAAAGAGTAGCAATCACTGCATCACCTAGAAAGTGTGTTTGGGGCGCTGGAATGTGGGAAGGGAGGAGGTGAAAGGGTGAGTGCTGCATCGGCTGTGCTTGCAAGGAAATGATTCACTGTGATGTTCATAAGAACCCCATAAATAGGAGCAGAGGGGGACCATATGACTATCTGAACCTGCGCCACCATTAAATGATCTTGCAGCTCAACTTCACTTTCTCACCCTATTGAATCGCTTAGTATGTAAATAATCATGGATTTGTATTTGAATATGCTCAAGACCAACAGTGATAGGTTCAATCCATTTTCATCTGGAAAATGCACAGAGAAAGTGCACATGAATTACAACTGCTCCCTATCACTGCTCGGCAATAATATTAACAACTTAATCTGGCATCCTGTCACCGAACTGAAATCCTGCCATTCTCAGATATGCTGTTCTTAATGTCATATGCGATGGATAAACAGCCCACTGTTTCATTGCAAGGCAACTTTGTAGATGCTCCATAGTGTTACAGACTAGCTCATTGGATCTGCTCATTCCACCCCATCTTATATTCAGCTAATGGAGAAAATGAATAAAATACTGAAACATACAGCGATTTGTGAGCAGTGGTGAGTTCGCTGCTCAGATTAGCTCAGGTCTCCATATTATAAGCGATGCAAGAAGCGATCAATGGAGGCAATGCAAGAAAAATTTATTGGACTAATGCTACAACTGAAAGGTTATACTTATCAAGAAATATTGAAGAGGCTGGAGATGTTTAATGTGGAAACCTGAGTGATAGGTGACTTGATTGAGGAATTTAAGATCACATAAGTGTTTCTACAGGCTAGACAGCTGGAAGATGTTTCCACTTTTACAAGGACGAAAATAAATGTAACTTAGTAATGAATCTAATGTGCAGTTCAGGAGAAACTTCCTTAACCAGAGATAAAAACGGAAATACTCAGCATATCTGGCAGTATCTGGGGAATGAGAAACAGGCTCAACGTCCGTGTAATGATGCAGTGCCGTTCTAATGAAAAGTCATTGACCTGAAATGTAAACGATGTCTCCCTTTCCACAATATAACAGATCTACTGAATGTTTCGATTCAACAATATCGACTCTCAATGGCTGGGTTTTTACCCAGCATTCTCCGTGGGGAAGAATGTGTCCTAGCCAGACGACAGAGAGCTTGCTGCGCAGGCGTACTACCGAGCTGGAAGTTGAGCATGCGCAATGCGGTCCCTGACTGGTGCATGCGCAGTGCGAGTTGTGCCTGGAGTTCGGCGGAGAAAGGAGAAACAATCGAGTGCGGTTGAGTAATGGAGTAATGGTGGGTGGAGAGGCTTAGAGCCAGCGGGGTGGGCGGGAAGGATTCATAAACATCTGGTGAATACCTCAAACCCCCACTACAAAGCTACCGATCCTGTGTTTGCACAGAATGGGGCGACAATTGTTGGCCTGCTCTGGGTCATAGGCCCGAGTTAACGGCCGCCATATTTACCGGGGCGTGATGCACCAGGGTGCATGCGCGGTCCGCTTTTTCCCTGTCAGCAGGAGGAGAGAATGTTATGAATTTCAATAACAAAAACAAAAATACTTGGAAAAACTCAGCAGGTCCGGCAGCATTTGCGGAGAGGAACACAGTTAACGTTTCGAGTCCGTATGACTCTTCAACAGAACTAGGGAAAAATAGAAAAGAGCTGAAATATAAGCTGGTTTAAGGCGGGGGGGGGGGGTGGTGGGACAGGTAGAGCTGGATAGAGGGCCACTGATAGGTGGAGATAACCAAAAGATGTCTGTAAAGTGCCTAGGACATTGATGATTGCTTCGGTGCTGCTCCATGCTCTCGTCTGGACCTGGAAAAATGTATTAATTTTGCTTCCAATTTCCACCCCTCCATCATTTTCACATGGTCCATCTCTGACACTTCCCTTCCCTTCCTTGACCTCTCTGTCTCAATTTCTGATGATAGACTGTCCACCAATATTCATTAAAAGCCTACTGACTCCCACAACTACCTCGACTACAGCTCCTCACACCCTGCTTCCTGTAATGACTCCATCCTGTTCTCAGTGTCTTCGCCTCCGTCGCATCTGTTCTGATGATGCCACTTCAAAAACAGTTCCTCTGACATGTCCTCCTTCTTCCTTAACCGAGGTTTTCCACCCACGGTGGTTGACAGGGCCTTCAACCGTGTCCGGCCCATCTCCGCGCATCCGCCCTCACACCTTCCTCTCCCTCCCAGAACCATGATAAGGTCCTCCTTGTCCTCACTTATCACCCCACCGGCCTCCGCATTCAAAGGATCATCCTCCGCCAATTCCAGCACAATGCCACCACCGCACACACCTTCCCTTCACCCCCATGGCGGTATTCCGCAGGGATCATTCCCTCTGGGACACCCTGGTTCACTCCTCCATCACCCCCTACACCTCAACCCCCTCCCACGGCACCTTCCCATGCAACCGCAGAAGGTGCAACACCTGCCCCTTTACTTCCCCTCTCCTCACCGTCCAGGGGCCCAAACACTCCTTTCAAGTGAAGCAGCATTTCACTTGCACTTCCCTCAATTTAGTCTACTTCATTCGCTGTTCCCAATGCAGTTTCCTCTACATTGGAGAAACCAAATGCAGACTGGGTGACCGCTTTGTGGAACACCTTCGGTCTGCCCACAAGCATGACCCAGACCTCCCTGTCGCTTGCTGTTTCAACACTCCACCCTGCTCTCATGCCCACATGTCTGTCCTTGGCCTGCTGCATTGTTCCAGTAAAGCTCAACGCAAACTGGAGGAACAGCACCTCATCTTCCGACTAGGCACTTTACAGCCTTCCGGACTGAATATTGAGTTCAACAATTTTAGATCATGAACTCTCTCCTCCATCCCCACCACCTTTCCGATCCCCCTTTTTTCCAATAACTTATATAGGTTTTTCTTTTCCCACCTATTTCCATCATTTTTAAATGTATTTCCATCCATTGTTTTATGTCTGCCTTTTAGCCTATTTTGATCCCTTCCCCCCACCCCACCCCCACTAGGGCTATCTGTACCTTTATTATCACATTCCTTAGATAATATGACCAGCTTCAACACCTCTTTGTCTTTTTGTCTATGACATCTTTTGGTTATCTCCACCTATCACTGGCCCTCTATCCAGCTCTACTTGTCCCACACCCCCTTAAACCAGCTTATATTTCACCTCTTTTCTATTTTTCCTTAGTTATGTTGAAGAATCATACGGACTTGAAACATTAACTGTGTTCCGCAGATGCTGTCAGACCTGCTGAGTTTTTCCGGGTATTTTTGTTTTTGTTTTGGATTTCCAGCATCTGCAGTTTTTTGCTTTTATCTTGTGAATTTCTATCCTGGACTGACAGGGATGGATTTTGGAAACTCCTTTTACAGGGGGTGAGAAGAGGTGAATTTCCACATAGCAAACTTAAGGAAGAGTAATGTTTGTCTCTTCTAAATTTCTATCCTGGACTGACAATAAATGTCTTTGTAAGTTTGTTTTACAGGGTTATTAGAAGTGGAGGATTGACAGATGGGAAACTCCAACCAAAAGTCACATCCAGATCTGACAGAGTCACTCGATTCATCAGAACCTGAATATCATTAGCATCTGATTGTGGAATGAAAAAGGTTTGTCTGTTCTGTCTGTGGAAAAGCACCAAGACACACAAACCCTGGTTTGACCACACCTAGATAATATGTTCAGTTTTGTGCAACAAACCTAAGGAAGGATAGAATGTGGAGAGAGCATAGCACAGATTTACCTGAGTGATACCTGAACTCCAAGAGTTTAATTACAAAATTAGATTACAGGAAAGACCCATAGAGCCATTGTGACAGAGAGGAGGCCATTGGCCCATTGTGCCCATGCCAGCTCTCCAGAGCAGCCCAATGAAACCTATTCCCCTGCTCCACGTCCCTGTATCCTTGCAAGTTTATTTCCCTTAACTGCCTATTCTCCATCACATCCCCCTCTACCTATTTCCCAAAAACTTAAACCTGTGCCCCCTAGTCCTTGTTCAATCAACTGATGGGAACAGATTTTCTTTGTCCATCATATCTAAAGCTCATAATTTTGTACACCTCTACCAATCTGCCCTCACCTCTTTGCTAGAACCATTTGGTTAAATCTCCTCTGCACCTTCTCAAGGACCTTTACATCTTTCTTGAAGTGTGGTGGTCAGAACTGGACACTAATACTTGGGTTGTGGCCTAACCAGAGCCTAACAAAGATTAGGCATAACTTCCTTGCTTTTGGACTCAGTAGCTCTATTTATGAAGCCCAAGATTCCATATACCTTGCTAACTGCTTTCTTAATCTATCCTGTCACCCTTAAAAAATCTCTGCACAGAAAGGGCCAGATCCCTCTGATTCTACACATTGTTTGGTTCTGTGCCATGAGGCTGCTATTGTCTTTCTCTCCCTATCCTTCCTGTCAACATCCATCACCTCGCTGTGAGGGTTGTAATCCCTGGAATTTAGAAGTTGAAAGTTTTTGGGATATTAATTGGAACTGACAGGATAGATAGAGAGGAACTATTTCCACTGGTTGGGGAATCTAGAACGAGTGGTCGGAGTCCAAACATAGAATCAGGTTCCAGTACCTTTTCAGGTAGAGAGTTCCAGATCCTGACAACTCTCTGTTGGTGCAGAAACTGCTGAACTCGATGTTGAGCTTGATGTGGTGTCTTTGATGAATGGACCACAGGAGACTCAGGTACAGGTTACGATCGTTTATTCAAGCAATTGCTGGGAGGGCACCATCTCAATACAGCTTGAGACAGCACTCTGCTAAACGACAAGTGTTCAACATATTTATACGTTATTGGTCACATACAAGAACATCCTCCAGATTCCAATCTTGTCAACATATAGGTTTACATTAAACAGACAGGTCTCTGGTACAAAGGTAACCTTACTTTCACCCAGGCAGAGACCTGCCTTCCTGTCTCAGCTGGGACCATCTGTCCTTCCCTATCTGTTGAAGAGCACACTTAATCTATGTTATTGCCATCCTCTGACTCCAGTCTAACTCCCAGGACCTTGCTGGTGATTGCAAACCCTGAGGGTGTACAAAGTTCAGCATTCTCTCTGTCCCAGCCTGAACTTTAAATGTTAACTACTTAGCAATTGTGGTTTTGCATGCTGGGATATTTTAAGTCAAGTCCCTTGACCGTTACTGTATTCCTTTATTTACCCCTAACAAGCTCTAAAGGTTGTAAAGTGCAGAATCGAAAGATGAGCAGCTGTTCCTCGAGCTCCCTTTGAGCTTCATTGGAACAGTTCTGGAGGCTGAGATCAGAGTGAGAGTGGGGCGGAGAATTAAAATGACAAGTGACTGGAAGCTCAGGGTCAAGCTCACAGACTGAACAGAGGTCATTCCACAAGTGATCACCCAATCTTTTTTTCATCTCAGTTTAGAGCAGGCCAGATCATAAGCAGTTAATACAGTAACTAAGCTGCAAGAAGTACAAGTAAATCACTGTTCATTTCATCCCACAAAATCTCACACATAATCTGATGAAATATACTTTATTTGGAGAGGAGGGGATACAAAGTAAAGCAAACAGACTGCCAAAATATTAAATTTCACCCTAGCCATAAAGATTGTTAACATCAGCAGAAATAAACCCCAATGTCAAAATCAACATGGTTCAGCCCTCGGTGTGATTACCAGCAGCAATAACAGCCGAATCCAACTCCTGCTGTCACTTGTCAACCCATTGGTTGGCCTGCAGGTTGGATGAATGAGTGAAGCTCTTTTCACACACACAGCAGGTGAACAGCCACTCCCCAGTGTGAACTCACTGGCATTTCAGCAGATCCCTTGTGCTTTTCAAGCTCTTCTCGCAGCCAGAATATTTAAACAGTCTCTCATAAGTGTGCACTCACTGGTGTGACTGAAGGTGTGATAAAATCCTTTCCCACATTCAGTGCAGGTGAACAGCCTCTCCCCTGTGTGACCTTTCATTGAGTTTTCAGATCCCAGTCACAGAGGTCTACAGCACAGAAAAAAGGCCCTTCAGCCCATCGAGTCTGCGCTGGTCAAGTATCTAACTATTCTAATCCCATTTTCCAGCACTAGGCCCATAGCTTTCTGTGCCATGGCATCGCAAGTGCACATCCAAATACTTCTTAAATGTTATGAGGGTTTCTGCCCCTACCACCCTTTCAGGCAGTGAGTTCCAGATTCCCACCACCCTCTGGGTGAAAAAGTTTTTCCTCACATCCCCTCTAAACCTCCTGCCCCTTACCTTAAATCTATGCGCCCTGTTTATTGATCCCTCCATCAAAGGGAAAAGTTCCTTCCTGTCTACCCTATCTATGCCCTTCACAATTTTATATGCCTGGAGAGGGTGCAGAAGAGATTCACCAGGATGTTCCCTGGGATGAAACATTTAAAGTATGAAGAGAGGTTGGATAGACTTGTGTTGTTTTCGTTGGAGCAGAGAAGACTGAGGGGTGACCTGATCGAGGTGTACAAGATTATGAGGGGCATGGACAGGGTGGATAGGGAGCAGCTGTTCCCCTCAGTTGAAGGGTCAGTCACAAGGGGGCATAAGTTCAAGCTGAGGGGCAGGAGGTTTAGAGGAGGATGTGAGGAAAAGCTTTTTTACCCAGAGGGTGGTGACGGTCTGGAATGCGCTGCCTGGGAGGGTGGTAGAGGCGGGTTGCCTCACATCCTTTAAAAAAGTACCTGGATGAGCACTTGGCACATCATAACATTCAAGGCTATAGGCCAAGTGCTAGCAAATGGGATTAGGTATGTAGCTCAGGTGTTTCTCACTAGATGGTGCAGACTTGATGGGCTGAAAGGCCTATTCTGCTCTGTGTGATTCTGTGATTGACACAGTTTCTCCCCAGTGTGATTGCACTTGTGGTTTAACAAGAGAGATGATCAGTTGAAACTTTGACTACATGCAGAACATGTGTATGGTTTCTCCCTGCTGTAAGTGGTGCTTTTTGTGGTGCTGAAGCAAGTCACAGTCCCAGTGACCAGGAGAGAAAATGATTGACTCATTAATTTTCTTCCCACTCTGCGGACAGGAGCTGGACAACTGATCCCAGGCAGAAGAGAGGGAGGGAGAAAACTGGGAGTGGAGGAAAGGAATGCTGGAGATGGTGAGATGGGTTTGGATTTCAGCCCAGGGAGCAGGGAGAGTGTGGGACAGGGATTTACAACTTTGGGGGAACTAGAGAGGAAAAAATATTCCATAGAAACGAGAATTGTCTGCTCTGAATTTCTATCCTGGACTGACAGGAATGACTTTGTAAACTCTTTTTCCAGGGCATAAGGCGGGGAAAATTTACAGACATGGAGCTCAATTCAAACATCACATCAAGATCTGACGGTCACTCGATTCATCAGGACCTGAACATCATCGACCTTTGAATGTAGAACGAGAAATTTTTGTCTGTAGGGAAAGATTTCAAACATCAGTGTGACTGGAAAAGCACCGAGACACACACACCCAAGTTAGAGTGTTCCAGTGAACTGACTGTGGAAAGAGCTTTAACTAGTTACACAGCCTGAAAAAACAGCACACCATTCACAGCGGAGAGAAAGTGTACCCCTTTTTCTGTGTGTGGATGAGGCTTCAACTGATCATTGATTTCTCTGACAGTGACCATAGTCCCACAGCATCTCTGTAGAAGCACAAGGACACCCACACCATGGAGAAACCGTGGAAATGTGGGGACTGTGGGAAGGGATTCAATTACCCATCCAAACTGGAAACTCATCGACGCAGTCACACCGGGGAGAGACCGTTCATCTGTTCTGATTGTGAGAAGGGATTCACTCAGTTATCTACCTTGTTAACACACCAGCGAGTTCACACTGGGGAGAGACCATTCACCTGCTCCGTGTGTGGGAAGGACTTTACTAAATCATCTACCCTGACTGAACACAAACGAGTTCACACCGGGGAGAGGCCATTCAGTTGCTCTCACTGCGGGAAGAGGTTTGGGCGGTCATCCAATCTCACTGAGCATCTCCGTGTCCACACTGGGGAGAGACCGTTCACCTGCCCCGTGTGTGGGAAGGGATTCACTTGTTTAACCAACCTCACATCACACCAACTTGTTCACACTAATCAGAGACCTTTTCAATGTTCTGACTGTGATTCTGGCTTTAAAAGCACAAGGGATCTGCTGATACACCAACGCAGCCACACCGGGGAGAGGCCATTCATCTGCTCCGAGTGTGGTAAGGGATTCACTCACGCATCCAACCTGCTGGCACACCAGCGAGGCCACACCGGGGAGAAGCCATTCACCTGCTCCAAGTGTGGGAAGAGATTTCGTCGCTCATCCGATGTTCAGAGTCACCAGCGAGTTCACATGGGGAGGATCCGTTCAGCTGCTCTGTTTGTGGGAAGGGATTCACTCACTCATTCACCCTGCTGAGACACCAGCGAGTTCACAAGTGACTCCAGGGGTTGGATTCCACAGTTAATGACATCCAGGAATGAACCATGTTCATTCTGATAGTTGGGCTTTGTTTCTGCTGATGTTAATAACCACGTATAATGGTGTGAATTTAATGTTGTGACAAGTGCCAAATAAATCAGCATTATTTCAAACACACAGCGTGTTGTGCCATTGATTTCTCTAACAGTGACCACAGTCCCACAGCATCTCCCACCTTTGATGTGTGAAGAAACCATTACACCTACAAACCTAGTTTAAATTTAAATCTGAATCCCCTCAGCAAATTGATTTAACAAAAGGTGAAGAGTAAACCGATCACATCAAATAATTGCCAAAAAGCCAGAGGGGAGATGAGAAAAGGTGTTTTACTGAGTGAGTTGTGATCTGGAACACACTGCCTGAAAGGTGGGCGCAGATTCTACAGGAGCTTTCAAAAGGGAATTGGATCTCTAGCTACAGAGCTCTGGGGAAAGGCAGGGGAGTGGACTAATAAACATTAGCAGCTCTTTCAAAGATGATCCCGGCTCTTTATGCAGTTCTATATTGACAAGAGACAGTCTGATGTCCAACTCACCAAGAATAAGGAACGATCTTGGCTCTCTGAAAACCCCTTCAGCTCTTTGTAAGTGTCTTTCAAATGCTGACAGATTCCCTCCTTCTTCTGAAATTCCATTTCCATGTACAGGGGATGCAGACAATGCCAGACACAGAGGGAGCAGCAAACCTGGTTCAGAATGGACACGCTGGGTTTGTGCTTGGCCTGGCTTTCTGCTGAGCATGTGCTGGGGCCCCATTGGCCTTCACTGCTCAGACATTTCTGAGTGTATCATAGCACCATGAGGTACAGGAGGAGGCCATTCAGCCCCTGAAACCTGCTCCACCATTCAGTTAGGTCAGGGCTGATTTGTAGCTGAACTCCATTGACCTGCCTTTTAAGATGATGTCCCCTTGTTCTTGATTCCCTCACCAGAAGAAATAGCTTCTTTATTTCAACCCAATTGGCTCTTCAAGCAGATTTTGGTCATTTCCCCTTAATTCAGAACAACTGTACAAATTTATCTTTACATTCCAGGAGCAGCAGTACTCCTGGAATTGTTTATCACAAGGAGTTCACAATTCACCCTGTAATCTCCATGAACAAATGGTTACAGTTATAATTCAGTTTAATCAGTCTGGGTGTTTAATACAGGAGCTGGATGATTTATTGTTGCTGAATCTGGACATTGAGAGTCATGTGAGATTACTGAGAGAATGTTACAAGGATTAACCAGGGAAGATTCAAGGTTCATCTCAAGAAGACAGTGCAGGAGAAGGTAAATGTTTCAGGAGTGAACATGAACAACGTGGAGTTGGTGGGGCTGGGGTGGTTTCACTGACAAGTTACCAAAAATTCTGGACAGGAGTTGCCCCCACCAACATCTATGAAGGTGGTCTGATCATTCTCGGGATTGATGGTGTTTTTATCAAGGGTTTTTCCCCATTAAGAGTTCCCCTCTTTGCTTTGTTGAGAAGGATTGCTGAGTGGGAATGGACACCAGCCTGCACAGAGGTGGTCAAACTGTTAAAGAGAGCTTCACAGAAAGCACTTGTCCCGCTTCCAGTTCAGACCACAACATGCTGATTGGGATCACTGTGAAATGACCTGGCCCATTATTGGCCTGAGTGGGTTTATAAAACCAGGACAGTTCAACTTACAAAGGCACAATAAGCAGAAAACAGGACTCATGGAGTCACTGAGTGATTCAGGGACAGGATTCCACACCAGCTCCCTGTAGAAGAATCAGGATGGTCCCATTTCCCCACTCTAACACTGTCAATCTGCGAGTTCATTTCCTTCACGTGTCCATCCAGTTTCTGTTTGAAATATTTCATCTCCACTTCCAGCCCTCTCATAAGCAGCAAGTTCCAGGACATTGCCACTCACTGTGTAAAGATGTTCACCCTCACATCCCCCATTCAGGTTGCCCAAGACACAGGTAATAAGAGCAGGAGTAGGCCATTTGGTCCATCAAGCCTGCTTCACCATTCGATAAGATCATGTCTGATCTGATTGTGGCCATTAACTCCACTTTCCTGTCTGTCCCCCATAAGCCTTGACTCCCTAGTAGATCAAAAATCTGTCTAACTCAGTCTTGAATATATTCAATGGCCCAGCTTGACCTGCTCTCTGTGGAAAGGAATTCCAAAGACTGATGAACACTCAGAGAAGAAACTCCTCTCATCTCAGTCTTAAACGTGAGACTCCATATGTGTTAAACAAACCCTAGTTCCAGGGGAAACATCCTCTCAGCATCTACCCTGCCAAGCTGCTTCAAAATCTTACATGTTTCAATAAGACCACCTCTCATTCTCAAACCTCAATGAGTATAGACCCATCCTGCTCAACCTTTCCTCAATATAAACCCCTTCATACCAGGAATCAGCCTAGTGAACCTTCTCTGAACCGCCTTCAAAGCAAATCCGTCCCTCATTAACCTGAATCAGTAATCAACTGACACAATTAATTTTAGGATTCCAGACAAAGACAGGAATGGTTCAATTCTGAGAGGATGGGGAGAGGTTTGGTAGAGGATAGATAAGGATTAGGTTTCTGCAGCTACTGTAGTTCTGCATTCTCACAAGGAAGGATGTGGTTAGATGGTGTAACTGCCACTATTAAGCTGCAAAAGTAAAATCAAGACTTTACTTGAGCAGTGATGAGGGTAAAAAGGAGTAGATTCAGTTTGGTGACACTTGTAGTTTTTAGGGTTATTCATAAGAAATAACTGTTAACATTCCCACCTCTGAATCAGAAGCCCCACTGCAAACTGCCCTGGTGAGTGGAGACGGCTCTCCAGCTCATTCTGGGTTGATGTCAGGCAGGATCAGTGTGTCCGGCTGGTCTGGTTGTCCACTCCCATTGAGTGAGTTGTGAGAGCTCCTCAAAATCTCCCAGCTGAAGCTGGACCAACAGATCGGCTGGAATTAAATGGTTCCAGACATGGAAGGAGCGTTAAACAGCCTGTGAGTTCTTCCACTAGTTCACACTGTTCTCCAAGAGATGAGTTCAAAGAGAAACAATCACTATACTGTGTAATTTCCTGAAATAATGCCTGCTGTCTGTATGAATCCATTTCAGTAACAAATGTTGAAATGTTTGCTCCCTCACCCACAGGGTTTCATCTCTTTAAAGCCACAAACAGAAAGGTCCAGTTTTCTCTTGGAGTTTGAGACAAATCAGCTTCCAAAATGATGCCGAGTTTCAGCCAATGAGGGAGAACTGGGCTCAGCCCCGCCCCTCATTCACTCCGATTGGTTGGAAGACCAGCCGGTCCCAATCGGTCCTCCAGCTCTTCCCCTTCTTCCTATCGGCTCGGAGCTGCCGTCAATCACTCCGGGCATTCTGATCTGGAGCATGCGCAGTGCGGGTGATGTGTTTGGACAGACGCTTGTTTGTCTCATCTTCAGGCGGATAAGCGGAGGCAGCGTTAGGGGCAGTGGGTGGGAGGGAAGGCTTCACGAATAACCCAGTGGAGGCTTCAAACCCCCAGTAAGAAAGTGCCGGGCCCGCCTTTGCACCGAACGGAACGGCAGCTGCAGGCTTTCTCCCAGTGCCAGGCCCGAGTGGACAAATGTGGGTTAATGAAGAAAATGCAGCAATGGGTTTGTTAATGAGAAATTATCTTTAACTCACTTTACTGATCCTGGAGCAGGAGGAGAGAATGGTGTCAATTTCTATCCTGGACTGACACTGACGGATTTGTTAATGAAAAATCATATTTCACTAACTTGCTGCTGTTTTTTGATGGTGTAACAAAGAGGGTTGATGAGGGCAATGCTGTTGATGTGATGTACAGGCATTTCCAAAAGACATTTGATATAGTGCTGCATAACAGACTTGTGAGTAAAACTTTAGCTCATGGAATAAAGGGGCAGGAACAACATGGATACGGAACAAAAACAGAAAATGCTGGAAAAACTCAGCAGGTCTAGCAGCATTTGTGGGGAGAGAAGCAGAGTTAACATTTTGAGTCTGTATGACCCTTCTTCAGAGCTGAAAAGAAGTGGAAATGTGATGAAATTTATACTATTTAAGGGGGGTGGGGCAGGTAGAGCTGGATAGGTGGGTACAAAGGAGGGGTTGACAATGATATCATGAACTGAAGGACAAAGTGTGTTGGTGGTCATGGTTAGTGCTAAAAAAGGTTACAGGATTGGCTGAATGACAGGAAACAGAGTGATGGTTAATGGATGCTTTTCAGGCTTGAGTTCCCGGGTATTTCCTCAATTATCTAATATCAGATATCTCATAATCTAAAAACTTTCCTGCTACTCTGTACTGTCAGGATGTTTCAGATGAATGTTTTGTCACAAGTCATGAATGAAGTGAATTGTCAAACATATTGTTATCTTCAGTTGTACGAATTTGTTAAAATGATACAGAAAAATCATCAAACACTTGGATTTCATCCCAGGGAGGAGGGAGAGTATGTGGGATGGGGATCTGCAGTTCTGGGGAACAAGAGAGGGAAATATGTTCCACTAAAACTAGAATTGTCTGTTCTGAATTTCTACCCTGCACTGACATGATAACTTTTGTAATCTCTTTTTACAGGGCATTAGAAGGAGAACTTACAGACAAGAAACCAAGCATCACACCAACATCTGACAGAGTCACTTGATTTAGCAGGACATGAATATCATTGACCTTTGAATGTGGAAGGAGAAATGTTTGTCTGTTCTGTCTGTGGGGAAATATTTCAAACATCAGTGTGACTGGAAAATCACCGAGACACATACACCCGAGTGAGTGTTCCAGTGAAATGAGCTTTAACCAGTTACACAGCCTGAAAAAAAATCACACCACTCACAATGGGGAGAGACCGTACATGTTTTCTGTGAGGACAAGGATTCAACTGATCATCCAACTTGGAGAGATACAAGGACGCTGGCACCATGGAGAAACCATGGAAATGTGAGGATTGTGGTAAAAGATTCGATTATCCATCCCTGTTGGAAAACCATCGATGCAATCACACTGGGGAAAAGCCATTCATCTGTTCCGTGTGGGGGAAGGGATTTACTCAGTCAGCCTGTCCCATGTCACACCAGCAAATTCACACCAAGGAGAGGCCGTTCTGCTGCTCTTCCTGTGAAAGGAGGTTCAGATGTTCATCCAACCTCATTGCACACCAGTGAGTTCACACTGGGAAGAGGCCATTCATCTGCTCCGTGTGTGGAAAGGGATTCACAAAGTCATCCTGCCTCATGTCACACCAGGCAATTCACAATTAAGGCGAAATCTACAATTAAGTGTCAGAAAGGTTCCACTGATTAACATCTCCAGTTAGAAAGTGCTGCTTATTCCTTGCTGACAATTCTTCCTGACTCACGCATTCTTCACGGTGTTATGAATTCGGTTCATTGCATCCCTGGGTGCTAAATTAGCAGTTTATGGAGATTATAACATTTAAGATGCAGGATGTTCCAATGCTTGTTACATTTTGAGGCTGTTCAGCTGCACTTCCTGTGGAAAGAATTTCAAATGTTTACCTAACCTCATTGCACACTGAGAGGCCATTCATCTGCTCCATGTGTGGGAAGGAATTTGCACGATTATTTAGCCTTGTATCACACCAGCGAATTCACACTGAGGAGAGCCCGTTCAACTGTACTTCCTGTGGAAAGAGATTTAGCTGTTCATCCAACCTCATTGTACACCCGCGAATTCACACTGGGGAGAGGCCATTCACCTGCTCTATGTGTGGGAAAGGATTCACTGGGTCCTCCAACCTGCTGATACACCAACGCACTCACACTGGGGAAAGGCTGTTCAGTTGTTCAGTGTGTGGGAAGGGATTCACTCAGTCACGGTATCTGCTGACACATCAGCGAGTTCATAAGTGATTCCAGTAGTTGGATTCTGCTGTTTTTGCTGTTGTTAATCACATCCAGGACTGATAATCTGACAATATTTGATTTGTTTCTTCTAATGTTAACAATCCTGCAACTGGCTGGAGTTTAATATTCTGAGTTCATCACTGATTTTTGGGGCTGCAGTGTCTCTTTTTAAAAACACCATCTGTGATCTTTCCCATTAATTCAAGAACTGTCAACAGGAACTCATTTACAATGAACTTTTACTTCAATCCCAAATTCATCTATTGTGCGAAATCTACAATTCAGTGTCAGAAAGGTTCCACTGATTAACTTCTCCAGTTAGAAAGTGCTGCTTATTCCTTGCTGACAATTCTTACTGACTCTCACATTCTTCACGGTGTTATGAATTCAGTTCATTGTGTCCCTGGGTGCTAAATTAGCAGTTTATGGAGATTATAACATTTAAGATGCAGGATGTTCCAATGCTAGTTACATTGTTTCTTGCTAGTAACAAGGATGGAACCTTCTGGGAGTGTTTCAATAGGTCCCCAGATCAGTTCAAGGGTCAGTGAACAGCTGTTCTCGAGGCAGTCAATCAGTTTTGGGAGAGTCAGGAGCCAGAGGAAGAAGCTCCATACGGCCAAAGTGCTGCTGTTTGCTCTGAGGAGCAGAGAAGAAGGGGAAGCCCTCGTAATCAGAGAGGACTCGGGGGAAGCCCTGGTAATCAAAGAGGGCTCAGGGGAGGCCCTGGTAATCGAAGAGGGCTCAGGGGGAGGCCCTGGTAATCGAAGAGGGCTCAGGGGGAGGCCCTGGTAATCGAAGAGGGCTCAGGGGGAGGCCCTGGTAATCGAAGAGGGCTCAGGGGGAGGCCCTGGTAATCGAAGAGGGCTCAGGGGGAAGCCCTGGTTATTGAAGAGGGCTCAGGGGAGGCCCTGGTAATCGAAGAGGGCTCAGAGGGAGGCCCTGGTAATCAAAGAGGGCTCAGGGGGAGGCCCTGGTAATCGAAGAGGGCTCAGGGGGAGGCCCTGGTAATCGAAGAGGGCTCAGGGGGAAGCCCTGGTTATTGAAGAGGGCTCAGGGGGAGGCCCTGGTAATCAAAGAGGGCTCAGGGGAGGCCCTGGTAATCGAAGAGGGCTCAGGGGGAGGCCCTGGTAATCGAAGAGAGCTCAGGGGGAAGCATTGTTATCGAAGAGGGCTCAGGGGGAGTCCCTGGTACTCGAAGAGGGCTCAGGGGGAGTCCCTGGTAAAAGAAGAGGGCTCAGGGGGAAGCCCTGGTAATCGAAGAGAGCTCAGGGGAGGCCCTGGTAATCAAAGAGAGCTCAGGGGGAGTCCCTGGTAATCGGTAATCGAAGAGGGCTCAGGGGGAGTCCCTGGTAATCGAAGAGGGCTCAGGGGGAGGCCTTGGTAATCGAAGAGGGCTCAGAGGGAGGCCCTGGTAAGAAGAGGGCTCAGGGGGAAGCCCTGGTAATCGAAGAGGGCTCAGGGGGAGGCCCTGGTAATCGAAGAGGGCTCAGGGGGAGGCCCTGGTAATCAAAGAGGGCTCAGGGGGAAGCACTGGTTATCAAAGAGGGCTCAGGGGGTGGTCCTGGTAAAAGAAGAGGACTCAGGGGTGGCCCTAGTAATTGAAGAGGGCTCAGGGGGAAGCCCTGGTAATCGAAGCGGGCTCAGAGGAAGCCCTGGGAATCATATATAGCTGGATACACCCAGGAGACAGGAGTTCAGGGAAACTCAGGGGGAAGTGCCAGCTCAGTGACAATAGCTGTCTAGCAAAGAACTGAAATTACACCAGTAAGTAGAGGTAGAAGTGAAGACTCAGGAATCCAGGGGGAAGGAATCTTGGAAGCTGAGACTGAAATCCTTTAAGATGGGACATTGTGAAAGCTGTCCAGGTGGGGGAGACATTTGGAGGTATTTCCAAGGAGAGATTTTCAAAGGTGGAGATTGGTAACCCTTGTGAGAAAGATGGAGTTTCAGTGAGATTGGTTGACTCACAGTGGGACTAAACTCTGGGTGGGTTGTTGAGAAAACCATGGACTCTGTCTTGGCTGCATCTGGCACTTAGCAGACAAACTGTGGTTGGACATACCACGCAACAGTCTGCTAATTCACATGTACCTCATACTTAACCTGAGTGTGAGAGTATAAGATAGATATTGTAAAATGTTTTATCTTTCTGAATTTGTATAGTAAATTTTGTTTCTGTTTGTCTAAAACCTGTGGTATGTTGTGGCTTTACTCCAAAGCATGTCTTGAATCTCAACCTTTATCTACTTTAAACAAAACATTATTGGTCCCTAACCGGATCGCCCATATGTCCCAGGGTCTGGCCAAGGATCAGAACAACAGTGACGCAGTAATTTGTGTGTGGAGCCAGAAGACGTAGGTATTGTTCTAAATGAATACTTTGTGTCGGTGTTCACAAATGAGAGGAATGATGTGGGTATGGAAATCAGGCAGAAGGACTGTGATATAATTCTTAAAACGCGCATAGAAAGGGAGGAGGTTCTAAGTGGTCTGGCAGACTTAAAAGAAGATAAGTCTCCAGGCCTGGACGAAATGTATCCCAGGCTGTTGAATGAGTCAAAGGAGGAGATAGCAGGGGCGCTGGTAATAATTTTCAATACCTTTCTGGCCACAGGAGAGCTGCCAGAGAACTAGAGGACAGCCAATGTGGTACTGTCATTCAAGAAGGAAGGGATAAACCAGGGAACTACAGGCCAGTCAGTCTAACCTCAGCAGTGGGGAAACTATTGGAAGCAATTTTGAGGGACAGAATTAACCTACACTTGGAGAAGCAGGGATTAATCATGGACAGTCAGCATGGTTTTGTTAAGGGGAGGTCACACCTGACCAATTTGATTGAATTTTTCGAAGAGGTGACCAGGTGTGTAGATGAGGGCAATGCATTTGACGTAGTCTACTTGGACTTCAGCAAGACTTTTGATAAGGTCCCGCATGGGAGACTGATAACGAAGGTAAGAGCATGGGATCCAAGGCAATTTGGCAAATTGGATCCAGAATTAGCTGAGTGGCAGGAAGCAGAGGGTGATGGTCGAGGGGTGTTCTTGTGACAGGATGCCTGTGTCCAGTGGGGTTTCACAGGGATCAGTGTTGGCTCCCTTGCTGTTTGTGGTATATATAGACTTGAATGTAGGGGGGTTGATCAGTAAGTTTGCAGATGACACGAAAATTGGTGGGGTGATAAATAGTGAGGAGGATAGCCTTAGATTACAGGAGGATATAGACAGGCTGATCTGATGGGCTGATCATTGGCAAATGGAATTTAATCTGGATAAATGTGAGGAGATGCACTTGGGCAGGACAAACAAGGCACAGGAATACACAATGAAAGGTATGTCCCTGGGAGGTACCAAGGATCAGGGGAACTTTGGTGTGCATGTCCACCGGTCCCTTTAGATAGCGAGACAGGTAGATAAGTTGGTTAAGAAAGCATATGGGATACTTGCTTTTATTAGCTGAGGCAAAGAGTATAAGAGCAGGGAGGTTATGCTAGAACTGTATAAAACACTGGTTAGGCCACAGCTAGAGTATTGCGTGCAGTTCTGGAATCCGCATTATTGGAAGGATATGATTGCACTAGAGAGATTGCAGATGAGATTTACCAGGATGTCACTTAGGCTGGAGAGTTTTAGTTATGAGGAGAGATTGGACAGACTGGGGTTATTTTCTCTGGAGCGGAGGAGATTGAGGGGGGACATGATTGTGGTGCATAAAATTATGAGGGGCCTAGATAGGGTAGACAGGAAGGGACTTTTCCCCTTGGTGGAGGGGTCAATAACCAGGGGCCATAGATTTAAGGTGAGGGGCGGGAGGTTTAGAGAGGATGTGAGGAAGAACTTTTTCACCCAGAGGGTGTTGGGAATCTGGAACTCACTGCCTGAAAGGGTGGTAGAGACAGAAACCCTCACAACATTTCAGAAGTATTTGGATGTGCACTTGCGATACCATGGCATACAATGCAATGGGCCTAGTGCTGGAAAATGGGATTAGAATAGTTAGGTGCTTGTTTGACCAGTGCAGATGGACTGAAGAGCCCTTTTCTGTGCTGTAGACCTTTTTGATTCTATGACCTCCATTATGAAATTATATTATCAATATAAATGAATAAAATAGTAAAATATTTCACAGGCACATCAATAAATGCTTCATCAATCAACATTGATATTGATGAAGTTTGAAAGTCGCTGATTCAATCATTTCTGACACAGCAGCAGCCACATTTGGTAAAGGTGGAACCCACAACAAAGACTGGTTTGAGACTTACTCAGCAGAGATGACAACTGTCTTTGAAGCAAAAAGCAAAACCCACCTGATGTACAACTTAAACCCAACAGTTAGAACACTGCATAACTTGAAAGTGACCAAGAGAGTCGTGTAAAAGACAGGGAGATATTGTGCAAATAAATTCTGGATCAACCAATGTCAAGGAACCCAAACTGCCTGTGACAAAGGAAATCTACACGCTATGTATGATGGTATCAAGAGTGCACTTGGTCTTACCATTACTAAAAATGCCCTCCTGAAATTGGCAGATGGTGAAGTGCTCACTAACAGAAGTAAACAGATTTCCTGCTGGTAAAATATTTCAAACATCTGTGAGACTGGACACTACTATGAGCTTTACTGCTCCCGAGATGGACATTTCCCATTCCACACTGTCCCACAGATTCCTGTCATGGTTGAGTTGGATGAGCTCGAAAAGGCCGTTGATTGCCCAGCAAGCAGAAAGACACCGGCAAGGATGGAATTCCAGCTGAACTGCTCAAGCACGGAAAGTCCCATCTACTGTCACACATTCATGACCTCCTCCTTCTCTGTTAAAGTCTCATGGATTGTTTCTTTTGTGTATTGAACCTTTTTTCTTTAGTAAGCTCGTGCTAAATTGCTGATAAAATGTCAACACTTTTTTATTGAAATGGACCATGTTTACCTATTAATTCACCTGGTAAATTATGTTGACCTCTTTAGTGCATCTGTGTGATACTCTGATTGCTTTTCTCACAGTTTATACCTGAATATCTCAACTCTCTGACAGATTTAATAACGTATTTTTATTCAGTTAATCACCTGACTATCCGGCTCAGTGAGCAGAATGTACATTGCCTGCCCTTTCACATCATTCATCAGTTCACAGCTTCTCATCTTGTCCTTCTAGAGCCTGCTTCTATTGCTGGTCCTTAGTTTTAATGTGTGTAAGTGTCTTTACTATAAAGAAATGTTTATTAAAGCTATTAGAATTATTCAGATCTTCCACAACTGGCCTCCCTCTGTCTACATTCCCCACATCAAGGTTCAAGTAGATTCTTCCTTTTGTAGTTTCAAAGCTTTTCTCTTGGTCAGTGCAAACATTTCCAATATATTCTTTCGCCTTGTAATCTGTCTTAGAATCCTCTTCATCAAGGAGACCACCAATATAAGGGGAATCAGCATCATCTGTGATTCCAGGAGGAAAATAGATGCTGTGATCATCCAGGAATGTTGTCCTGTATTTTACTAGATCTCCCACCCAGGGTTGCAATAGCCTACTCAATGTTAATGCTTTGTTGTTGCCTCTGTCCCAGATGTTGTTCAATATACATTTAAGGTTCAGAGGAAGGTTGAATTGGATGGTCAAAACTGCTTGCAGTACCTGGAGGGTAATGTTTACTTGAATTTATCTTAATGTTATGGCTCTTACAACAGACACCGATACTTTATCCCTGGCAATAGTCAGGTTGGCTGGTGTTGTCCACCCAATAAAACTGGAATTGTCCCTGTGTGAGTATGTCTGTGCGTGAGCGGTCTGGGGTGGGGCTGCTAGCTATGTGTCAGGGCTGTATGTTTGTCTATACGTATATATGAAAGAGACAGATTGTGTGAGTGTGTGCTGCTTCTCATTCACTGTAACATAAACCATCCTCTCTCTGAGCAGACAATGTTGGTTCTCTGAGACTCCCATCGAGTGATTTCAATGGTACCATTCAGAGATTCTTCATCCAGGGTGTAGCCACAGGCTGACCGTGTGCTGTGTAAAACCTAACACCTGCACAACCAGGCCCCATTTCTCCAAGAACAACATGAAGTGCCTGCTGCTTTCCAGATCCCTTCCTTTCCCCTCACTGTTATCCTCATGCTGTTCACAAATCCTTGTGTACAACATCCTCCCTGGTCTCCACTTTAAATAATTCCATCAGTCTTATGTGCTGTAGATAAAGGGGGACCAGTGGATGTACTGTAATTAGATTTCCAGAAACTGTTTGATAAAGTGCCATATTAAATGTTATTGCAGAAAATAAAAGCTTATGATGTAGAGGGTAACATATTGGCATGGACAGAAGATTGGCTAGCTAACAGGAAGCAGAGAGTTGGCATGAATGGGTCTTTTTCTGGTTGGCATGATGTGATGACTGGTGTGCCACATGGATCAGTTCCGGTGCCTCGACTCCTTACAATTTATATAAATGACTCTGATGAAGGGACCTAATCAATGGTTGCTAAATTTGCTGATGACACAAAGATAAGTTGAAAAGTAAATTGTGAAGAGGACATAAGGAGGCTACAAAGTGACAAAGATAGGTAAAGTGAGCGGATAAAGATCTGGCAATTGGAGTATAATGTGGACAAATGTGGAATCGTCCATTTTGGCAGAAAGAATAAAAAAGAAGCTTATTAACAAAGAACTCCAATAAATTGATTTCCCTTTTACAAAACCATGTTGACTCAATTTGATTGCCTTGATTTTTTCTAAGTGCCCTGCTATAACATCTTTAATAATAGCATCAAGCAATTTCCCAAAGACAGATGTTAGGCTAACTGGCCAATAGTTCCTTGCTTTCTGTCTCCCTCCGTTCTGGAATAAAAGAGTTATATTGGCTATTTTCCTATCGAATGGAACCTTCCCCAAATCTAGAGAATTTTGGAAAACTGAAACCAGTGCCAAACTATCTCAATAGCCACTTCTTTCCTGGAGATTTGTCAGCCTACAGCCCCAACAATTTGTTTAATACCACTTCCTTGGTGATTGTAATTTTCCAGAGTTCTCCGCCCCTCTTCCCCCCCACCACCCCACCCCCACCCCCTCCCAACCCGCCCTCCATTACCACATACACGAGGGAGAAAGGAATATAAAGATATGCTGATGGGAGAAGATGAAGAGGGGGTGGGTGGAGACTTATGTGAAGCATGAATGCTGACATAGACCAATTGAGCCAACTGACCTGGACCTGTGCTGTGGACACAAAGAAACTGAGGCAAGCGTATTTTATTTAGAGATATCTGTAATAGTAAGAAAGAGACTATTTATTATCCAGGATAAAATAAATGTACTTCACAGCTTTTCCAGGTCACTTCAGTGCAAATGTGCACTCCCAGGCTCAAAGAGCATCAGCCCACTGGAAATAATGTTGTGAGACCAGCCAGCCCAGCAGACAGAAATCCTCCACGTCTTCCACTTTTCTTTTTATTAGAATAAATACAGTAATCACTTGTGAAACCGTTGGTATTTCTGCAGGGTATTTCAGTCCATTGTGGGGTTTCACTTAGAGCTGCTGCACTTGATCACTGCTCTTGTCCCTTCCAACACGGCGTGCTTGGCCAGTTACACGGGCAGCAGCAAGCACATGGTAGGAGGAGGATAGTAGGATGAATTGGAGTTGCAATCAACAGGGAGAATGGAGCATGTGGAAGACAAAGATTTAGAGTTTGGGAGGAAAAAGGATTTTTTTATGTCAACTAGAACATCAGTTTCAAATCACTATTGCGTACTTGTGTAAATGCCTTTTAATGTGTATTGGAGAAGGAGGATTTATAGATGGGGAAATCAAACCAAATATCGCGTGAAAACATGACAGAGTTACTTGATTCATCAGGACCAGACGATCATCAGCCCTTGAATGTAGAAGGAGAATCTTGCTGTTGCACTTGTTGTAATGGGCCAGACGGGAAGCCTCACCCACAATGCACTCGAAAATATCATTCATGAATGAGTTCATGATGTTCATGGCCTTGAAGGAGATCTGGTGTTGGGGTGAACTTGCTGCATCACTTTGTAGATATAAATGAAGTAACTCTCCTTCCTCAACCTTCGCTGCTTCTTGCTGTCCTTTGCTATCAGTTTCTTTAAGGCTTTCTTAACTCCCTTCTTGGGAGCTGGTTTCTTCTCATCAACCATCTTCAGTTTAGATGAATCACTTCCCAAATCCGGAGCAGGTGAACTCACTTTTGTTTCAGCAGTGTGGATGATTAACTGAATCCCGTCCCAAAGTCAGAACAGGTGACTGTCATCTTCCTGGCTCCTGCAGGGTGGCTGAATCACTGCTTAATTCCCACAAACCTAAGAGGTGAGCGGCCTGTCCCCAATTTGAACTCGCTGGCCTAAACTCAGATGGGATGACCGAGTGAACCCCTTCCCACTCGCAGAGCAGGTGAATGGCATCTCACCAATGTTGGTGCATTGATGAGTTTCCAGTGCAGAATGTGGTGTGGGAGGAGTGGGGGCGGGTGTAAAGGGGGAATTGAATCCTGTCCCACAGTCCCCAGATTACCCTGGTTTCTCCCTGGTGCATATGTCCTTGTGTCTTTCCAAGTTCAACAATCTGTTAAAGCTCATATACATGGCTTCTCCCCATTGTGAATTTTCAGGTTGTGTAACTGACTAAAGCGCTTTCCAGAGTCAGGGCACCAGAACATTCTCACACTAGTATGTTTGTCTTGATGCTTTTCCAGTCACATTGATGTTTGAAATATTTTCAAACAGACAAATATTTCTCCTTCCACATTCAAGAGCTGATGATTGCCTGGTCCTGATGAATCAAGTAACTCTGTCATGTCTTCATGCGAATTTTGGTTTGATTTTCCCGTCTATAAATCCTCCCTCTCCAAAGCATTTACAAAAGCTATCACAAGTACACAATAGAAATTTGAAACTGATCTTCTAGTTGACATAAAAAGATCTTCTCCCCTCCCAAACTATAAATCTTTTTCCTCCACATACTCCATTCTCCCTATTGATTGCAACCCCAAAACATCCTACTATCCTCCTCCTGCTTTACGACCAGTTCTCCTCCCCTGAAGATGCTGAATCTCGGGTTCAGTTTCACAGTCACCTATTGCGCTCCCCAATATGTCACCCAGGTTAAAAGTTAAGTTAAAAAAACAGTTTTGATCAAGCGGCGTCGATCAAACCCAGCGACCCTCAGAAGAAGGGTCATACGGACTCGAAAAGTTAATTCTGCTTCTCTCTCCACAGATACCATCAGATTTGGTGAGTTTTCCAGCAATTTCTGTTTTTGTTTCAGTGACTACTACCTACATGTAGTTTATGCCAGTGTAGGATCAGTGCGACCGCCCACCCACACTTTTCATCCCAGTCCCAGGATTGTGGAGACAGGCATCCGGCTGAGTAATGGCAACCACCGTTCCCACAAGGCCTTGCGCTGAAGAAAACGCTCTATCCACCGCACGGACGAGCGACCCGGGACAGTGCATGTGCAACGGGGAGAGGGGTTGCGCATGTGCGAAGAAAAGCGTTTCCCGTCGGCCAACAGCCGAGGGCGTCATGGGGTCAAACTGTCTCCCCTCTGCCAGGTAGGGTTCATGCGAGGGATTGACCAATGGAAAGAGTCGGAGGACCGGAAGCTCTCTGGTCCTCCAACCAATCAGAGCGCGGATTTTGTCTCACTGGCGATTGATCTTCACATACAAAGTTCCTCCTGTGTCCAACATATGTGAGTAAAACACTTTCTTTTCTCCCCCTTTCCATTTCTTTTCTAATCCTGGGTTTAAATGATGACTTGCAGGAACTGAAGGGAAACCAAGTGAATCCGGATGGGGTCTCTCTCTCTCTCTCTATTAAAGACATTGACATCCTTTGCTCCCTCAGCTTGACACATTTATTTGTCTGCTAAAAGGATGGCCTCTTACCTAATGTTCACAGTTAAAGAAGTAGCTTCCTCTGGAGATGGTTGACATTTATTGGGACAGTAAATTAATATAAGAGCGAGACATGTCTAGTGTTGTTATATGGTATATATTGGATATATTATTTATGGTTCTGTAATAAGTGCATTAATCAGGATTTCTAGTCTTGTAATATCGTACTGAAGCTATCTTAAATATTTCCGGCACAGAAGGAATCCATTTGGCAACTCGACTCCATGCCGATTCTTTCTAGAGGAATCCAGTCCCCCTCTATATCCCTGTAAACCTGCAGGTTTATTTCCTTAAAGTTCCCATCTAATTTCATTTTAAAATCATTGATCATCTCTGCTTCCACTGCCCTCATAGGCAGAGAGTTCCAGGCCATGAGCACTCACTGCCTAAATAAAGTTTTTCCTCACATCCCCCGTGTATCATGTAATACAGTACTTTATATTACATGAATTTTGTCCAATAAATATGCTATATAGAATTGGTAAGCATGGATTTGTTGATTAGTATGAATTAGCACATTCAGGAGAATTGGGAGGATGTATATTAGCTACAGCAGAGTGAGAATGGAGGGAGTGTGTGGGGCATGGAGATTTACAGCTTTTGGAGAACAAGAGAGGAAAGAATGTTCCATAGAAACTAGAATTGTTCTGAATTTCTATCCTATGTGACAGTGATGACTTTTGTAAACTTTTACAGGGTATTATAAGGGGCAGATTTGCAGACAGAAATCTCAAACCAAACGTCATGTCAAAATCTGTTCGTCACCTGATCCATTGGGACATGAATATCAGTGGCCTTTGAATCTAGAAGGATAATTGTTTCTCTGTTCTGTGTACTTCAATAGGTATTAAACATAAGTGTGACTGGAACAGCATCAAGACACACACACCCGAGTGAGGATTTTCCAGCACTGACTGTGGAAAGAGCCTTGACCAGTTGTACAGCCAGAAAAACATCGCATCATTCACAGTGAGGAGAGACCATACATAACTAGAGAGACACAAGGGCATCTGCACCATGCAGAAACCATGGAAATGTGAGGACTGTGGAAAGGGATTCCGTACCCCATCTGCGTTGGAAACTCATCGACGCATTCACACCGGGGAGAAGCCATTCATCTGCTCCGTGTGTGGGAAGGGATTCACACGTTCATCCATCCTGTTCACA
The DNA here is from genome assembly GCF_017639515.1 of Carcharodon carcharias. Lineage (NCBI taxonomy): Eukaryota > Metazoa > Chordata > Chondrichthyes > Lamniformes > Lamnidae > Carcharodon > Carcharodon carcharias. Next base: position 17,202,023 of record NC_054493.1, read on the forward strand.
CATCAGCGACTTCATACTGGGGAGTGGCCGTTCACCTGCTCTGATTGTGGGAAGGGATTCACTCATTTGACCCACCTGCAGACACACCAGCGAGTTCACACTGGGGAAAGACCATTCATTTGCCCTGTGTGTGGGAAGGGATTCACTCAGTCGTCCCGCATGCGGACACACCAGCGAGTTCATACTGGGGAGAGACCGTTCATCTGCTCTGTGTGTGGGAAGGGATTCAGTGAATCATCAACGCTGCAGAATCATCGTGTAGTTCACACTGGGGAGAGGTCATTCACCTGCTCTCTGTGTGGGAAGAAATTCACTCGGTCATCCAATATACTGCGACACCAGATGGCTCACACTGAAGAGAGGCCATTCATCTGCTCCATGTGTGGGAAGGGTTTCACACGGTCGACCAGCCTGCTGATACACCAACGCATTCACACTGGAGAGAGGCCATTCAGCTGCAATGAATGTGGGAAGGGATTCACACACTCATCCAGCCTGTGGAAACACCAGCGAGTTCACACCGGGAAGAGGCCATTCACCTGTTCTGAGTGTGGGAAGAGATTCAATGATTCATACAACCTGCTGAGACACCAGCGAATTCACACCATGGACAGGCCGTTTACCTGCTCTGATTGTGGGAAGGGATTCAGTGAATCATGCAACCTGCTGAGACACCAGCGAGTTCACACCATGGAGAGGCCATTCACCTGCTCTGAGTGTGGGAAAGTATTTGCTGATTCATCCAGCCTGCGGAGGCACCAGCAAGTTCATACAGAGGAGACAGGCTGCTCACCTGCTCTGAGTGAGGGAAGGGATTCACTGAGTCATCCAAACTGCTGAGGCACCATGGCAGTTATCCCAATTGGAGACCTTTTAGATATTTTGTCTGTGGATGTTAATTGTATCAATGGAGGTTAACTATATACAGGTGGAGGGCATTGATTGGATGGTTACATGAATGCAAATAAAGAGACACTTACTGACATTGAGTGGACTGGAGCTAGGAGGTATATACTTGTAATGTTTCATTCTGTGAATAATCTATACCAAGTAAAGATTGGCTCCAGTTTCATCCTTCACCACAAGACTGTCAAGACTATAACATGGTAACTGAGAATGATTGTCTAATGGTGAAGTTTGGAAACTAAATGAAAATGAAATTTCAGACAGAAGCTTACAATCACAGCAGCTTTTGTGAGAAATGGCTGAAAGCAAGTGGAAATTCTCAGGGTCTGATTACACGCTGATGTTCTTGGAGTCTGAGCCTTACGACCAGTGAAAGAATGAAGTGGTTATGTGGACAAGGGTCACGTCCCTACCAAGGAGGAAACATGGTCTGGGCTTGGCATTGCCACTTCCTAACAAAAGTAAAATCAGAAGCAAAATATTTTGTGAGCTGGATTCCTGTCAGTTAGATACTGATGAAGGTTTGGATCTTCTATTTGGGTTCATTGATGAGATTTACAAGAAAGATGATCTACTGGATTTCTATGAAGCATAGTTGAACTTTGAGAGGTTCCGATTGAGGGTGAACACATCTTTAGCAGACCTGGATATCACAACAAAGGACAGGATTGGAACAGCACTAATAGGTGAATGAACCCCAGGAATGACTGGGGAACAATTAACACGTGTTTCAGGTCCGACTCTAAATATCATTTTGTGATGAACTGCCCAAAGTGGAAAATCAGGGTCTTCGAAGTGACACATGACACAGAAAATTCTGAGGCTGAAGATGATGATAATGATCACTCTGAAAGAATTATACTAGTCACAAGGAGCTTTGATCCAGTGATGAATGTGTTAGTCACAGACTCATTCAGCTGTGCTGTGTTAGATAGTATCTGCGCCTCAACAGTATGTGGATCAGATTGGTGAAGATGTTACCCAGATTCACCTCATGGTGAAGGTAGACACAAGATTAAGGAGTGTGAAAGTTCTCCTTGTTTCAGTTTGGTGATGTCATAGATTGAAATCGCTAAAAAGAGTGTTGATTCCATACAAAATAATTGGAGTCAGCCAATTCATCAGGACTGGTGTAGTCTCTGGTGAGATAATCCTTACTGTTGAGTAAATCGTCCTTGAAAAGTCACAAATGAAACTGGACACAGAGCAGGATAAGACAATTGTTTTTGGAAAGTCAGTGGATCTGCAGATTACTCAATCAGGACATTATCATATCCCCTTAACAATACCTGATGTTTCTAATCAGTGTTTGAGAAGGATTAATGGAATCAAGTAATAAGAATCAGAGAGAAAAAAAGCAAATTGTCTCAAAGCTACACAAACAATTTGCTCATCTTTCTTGTCAAAGATTAAAACTCCTGCTAAAAGATGCAGGTTGATGAAGAATATACGAGGCTCATCGAGGAGATTAATGCAAAGTGTGAAATGTGTGAAAAGTATCGGAGAACGCCGTCACATCCTATTGTAAACCTTCCCTTGGCACGTGACTTTAACAAGGTAGTTGCCATGGATCTAAAAGTATGGGACATTTTCATTCTACTCTTTATGGACATGGCAACCTAATGTAGTCTTTCTCCAATAATACATAGCTAGAACAAAAGGGTGATTATCGACCAAGTTAAGGAGAAATGGATGGGGACTGGACCTGGGGCACCAGCTATGTTTCTGACTGATAATGGAGGGGAATTTGTTAATGATGAGTTTAGAGACGTTTGTGAAAACATGAACATTATGGTCATAAACATCACAGGTTAAAGTCCTTTCAGCAATGGACTCTGTGAAAAGAATCACATGGTGATCAATGAAATGCTGCATTACATCTTAACAGATCAGTCAAACTGCAAGTTGACAACTGCACTGGCACGGACGATTCATGTAAAGAATTCACTTCAGATGTTTGGAGGGTATGGTCCTTATCAATTGGTCCATGGAAGAAATCCTAAATTACACTCAGTGCTGGGCAATAGCCCTCCTGCTTTAGAAAGCACTACAACTAGTTCCATTTTTAGTCATCAATTATTGGATTGTTTCACAAAAAGAAGTTCTCGAATAAGAAACTATTGAGGATTCTAGTTGAAGGGTGTCTTATAATGTAATGATTTATACAAAATAAAGAAAATCATATTTTTTCTTCAATTTGTTTTGAAATATTGCTTGTATGTATGGTTATAATCCTGGTCAGGACCATTAGTGATTAAAGAGAAATTAGAACACCCAGTGATAAACTGGAAGAATTACACCACAAGATTCCACGTTTTCAACAAAAAACAAACTTTACTGTGTATATCAAACAATAGAAAATTAAAAACCTGCATCACAAATTTAACACTGTAGTTTATAAAGACTTGAGCTATAAACCCAATTCTACTTTTTAACTCCCCCCACCCTCACAAGAGTTCTCTAATATTTAACGATATCTGGGACCATCCCAAAGGTATGTCAAAGCTCTCCAGAACTCACTATAATTCTCTTCAGTATTCCAGCTGTTCTCCAAGCTCCAAGATTTTATGGTGGTCCTTCCATTAGCTTTCGGCTAAACAACCCTCCAACTTTCCTTTAAGACCCCAAAACTGTGGACTCCTCAGTCCAAGCGTGGGTTTCACTGCCTTCTTGCTGAGGGAATTAAACATCAGTAACACCCCTAGTTCCTAATGGCCCTCTAGGCTCCTAGTCCCACAGCTGACTGCTTCCAAGCGAACTGCAGACTGCCTGCTTTCTGTGAGAAACACGCAGAATTCCAAGCAAGGCTCCACCCTGAATCACTTATCCCCATGGTAACAGAGACCAGTTGGGATGTCCAATTGATATTTAAATTAATTAACTTTTAGCTTTAAAACCAAACCTCTTTCCCTGAGGTCTGCATGAAGAATTCACCTCTCTAACAAAGACTGGACAATAATTGTCAGACCCAATGTCTCCAGGTCTCCAGCTAAAAGAGCCCACCTGCTTCTTACCCTTCGAGCTTTGGCTTCTTAAATCAACATGGGACACACTTTGTGATTGCAAATTCCCTCAGGGTGTCTTTGTCAGATTCTCAGCCCAGGTTCTCCATTGATCTTACAATAAAAACAATTCCTAAACTAATTTATATTACTGAAACATTAAAATTATGAAACTAGATCTTCACAACATTTTTCCCAGGAAGAAATGAAAATGTCCAACCCTCGCTATATCCCATTTAGAATATCACAACTTACAACCTGCTGTATATCTTAACAACAGCCATGATCTTATCTAATGGTTGGACAGGCTCAAGGGGCCAAATGGCCGACTCCTGTTCCTGAGTCCTATGTTTAACTATCTTATAATGTGCAATACACATAATAGTCCCGCCATTGTCCACTTCAAATTGACAACGGCAAATACCAGTACTACAAACTTAACACGATAATTTATAAAGACTTAAGCTATCAACCCAGTTCTACTTTTTAACTCCCTCCACCCAAAAGTTTCCTTGTACTTAACAATATCTTAAAGGTTCATTCACTTCTGTTCCTGGGACCATCCCAAAGGAATGTCAAAGCTCTCCAGAATTCACTTTAATACTCCTCAGTATTCCAGCTGTTCTCTAAGCTCCGAGATTTTATGGTGGTCCTTCCATTAGCTTTTGGCTAAACAACCCTCCAATTTTCCTTTAAGACCCCAAAACTGTGGACTCCTCAGTCCAAGTGTGGGCTTCACTGCCTTCTTACTGAGGGATTTAACAATTGGGAACACCCCTCGTTCCTAATGGCCCTCTAGTCTTCCAGTCCCACAGCTGGTTCACAGCTCCTGGTCCCACAGCTGACTGCTTCCAAGCGAACTGCAGACTGCCTGCTTTCTGTGTGAAAAACAGTGAGAAACATTTAATCTTGACAACAGCACACTGATAAATTCCATGTCCAGGAATCACATTCCACTGAAGATGTGAAATATTACACCTTGCAGTGTTTTCTGAAAGTTTTCTTCTTACAATAATTATAGTCCGAAGTTCTTTCTGCAAGAGAGCCCTCATTGCTGTTCGTATGTGTATTTTCAATTTCAGTTTGAAAAACAGTCTGTTCAGAGTTCACCTTGCGAATTTTATTTTCTTCCATGTTTGTAGTTTCTCCATTGTTTAAGTGCAAAAGGAAAATCCCAGTCAATTCCACATTTAAATTGTCTTTTTCATGCTCCAGTTGGAGGTGGAACTTCATTTTTGAGTTCATTTCCCAGACCCAAACATTTTGGATTCTCTTTTTGAGACAACAGGAAGGCTTCTTTGTTGTTCAAATGCGTTTTATGTTAAATTAAAAAGTTTTGATATTCCTGTTTGGAGCATATGGAATTTTACGCTTCAGAAACAGAGGTATTGAGAACAAAAGCAGGGAAATAATGCCAAGAGTTTATAAAGCTCTGGTGAGGCCACAAGAGAATACTGACTCCAGTTCTGGTCACCACATTTAGGAAGGATGTGAGGGTCCTTGAGAGATTTACCAGAATGGTGCCAGGGATGAAGAATTTTAGCTACAAGGTTAGGTTGGATAAGCTGGGGTTGTTCTCCTTAGACCAAAAGATGTTGAGGGGAGATTTGATGGTGTACAAGATTATGTCAGGTTTACATAAGGTGGACAAAGAAAACCTGTTTCCATCAGTTGATGGTACGAGGATGAGGGGAACAGCTTGATATTTTCTCATCAAGAGATGTAGGGGGTTGTGAGGAAGAACTATTTTATGCATGAGTGGTAATGATCTGGAATTGGCTGCCTATGATGGGTTGGAAGCAGTGACGATGAACGATTTAACAAGGGAAATGGATGGGCACCTGAGGAAACTAAACATGAAAGGATATAGGTATAGAACAGGGTGATGGGAGTGACTGGTTTGCCCTGCAAGAATAATACCAGGACTGAGAGCATGTAACCCTCAGGAAAGGCTGGATGCTTTTCTCTAGAAAAGAGAAGACTGGAGGGTGACCTGATGGGGGTCTTTATGATTATGAAAGGGTTCAATAATCCAATAGAGATATCACAAGAAGCCTCTTTAGTCAGCGAGTGGTGAGAACGTGGAACTCGCTACCAGAGCGAGTGGTTGAGGTGAATAACATGAATACATTTCAGGGGAAGCTAGATATATATGTGAGGGAGAAAGGGATAGAAGGATATGCTGATGGGGGAGATGAAGAGGGGCTACCTGTAGTGGTAGGAAAAACAATATTTCAATCCAGGATAAAATAAATGTACTTCATTAGCTTTTGCAGATCTTTTCAGAATCCAACCCCTGTCATCACTTGTGAACTTGCTGGTGTTTCCGCAGGTAGATTGATCGACTGAATTTCTTCCCACACTCAGAGCAGGAGAACGGCCACTCCCCAGTGTGAAGATGTTGGTGTCTCAGCCGGCTGGATGAATCGATGTAAGCTTTCCCACACTCAGGGCAGGTGAACAGCCTCTGCTTGGTGTGAACCCGCTGGTGTCTGAGTAGGTGGGATGAGTGAATCCCTTCCCACACTCACAGCAGATGAACAGTCTCTCTCCAGTGTGACTGCGTTAATGAATTTCCAGCTGAGATGGAGATCTGAATCCATTCCCACAATCCCCACATTTCCAACGTTTCTCCATGGTTCAGGTCTCCTAACCTGTCTGCAGGTTTGTTGATCAGCTGAGGCTGATCAACAAACCTGCACATGTACAGTCTCTCCCAGCTGTAAGTGGTAATGTTCTTACAGGCTGTGTAGCTGGTTAAAGCTCTTTCCACACTCAGTTCACTGGAACATTCTCACTCGGGTTTGTGTCTTGGTGCGTTCTCAGTCACACTGATATTTAAAACCTTCTGAAGCAAACAAACATTTCTCCTTCAAGATTCAGAGGCCAATGATATTCAGGTCCCAATAATTGAGTGACTCTGTTCCATTTAGTTTGATTCTCGTATCTGTAAATGCTCCCCTTCTAATATCCTGTAAAAATTTACAAAGGTCATCACAGGATAGAAACTAGAATTGCCTGTTCTTAATTTCTTAGAAACATTATTTCCTTTCTTGTTCTCCAAATAACTATGTAAATAGCTATCCCACACACACTTCCTCCTTTACCTGGAATATTTACTAGTTTTGGTCTCTTACCTAAGGAAGAACCTACTTGTGCAGGGGGAGTGCAGCGAAGGTTCACCAGAATAATGCCTGCGGGACAGGATTTTCCTATGAGGAGGGATTAATGGAACTGGGCCTCTGTTCCCCAAAGTTTCAAAGAGTCATCTCATATAACAACACTAGACATATATTTGTTGTTACGATTTCCGTGAAGACCAATAACATTAAAATAAACAAATTCCCAGACAAACCCAACGGAGTAAACTGAAGGACAAGGTTTCACTTTTGAAAAAAATGCCGAACAATCAAACTAAAACCAGGATCAATGAAGCATGAATTGAGAGACAAATAATACTCGAATTGACAGGATAAATTTGACTTTAAACAGTTTATACAATAAAAACAGGTTCCACAAAATCACCAGCATTTCCCCCCTCAGCCTAGTTGGCACTAATTCCAGTTGCAGAGTCCCACAACTTTCCGGTTTCCGGGGGGGGGGGGGGGTGGAAGAAAGTGTTTTACTCACAGATGTTGAACAGAGGAGGAAGTTTTAGTGTCTGTGTGAAGTTAATCACAAATCCCCTTCCTCACCTGCCAGCCCAGCGCGCAGGCGCAGAAAGCGCTGCTGACCCGAGCTGTCTGGAGCACGCGCAGTGCAGATGCCGCCAGCGGTCACTCTCGTCCCTTTCACAACAAAATCAGAATTACCTGGAAAAACTCAGCAGGTCTGGCAGCATCGGCGGTGACCCTTCAAGGGTCATGAGGACTCAAAACGTCAACTTTGTTCTACTCCGCCGATGCTGCCGGACCTGCTGAGTTTTTCCAGGTGATTCTGTTTTTTGTTTTGGATTTCCAGCATCCGCAGTTTTTTGTTTTTATCTCTTTTTTTTAACTCTCGTCCCCTTTCTGGACCAGCTGCCGTAGAGGAGGTGGGGGGGGGGGGGGGGGGAGTTCGCCGAGCGGCTTCTCGCTCTGGCCGGAGACGTCAACCCGGTTACAAAAACAAAACTCGCTGGAAAAACTCAGCAGGTCTGACAACTTCTGACAAGAAGAGTCACCTGGACTCGAAACGCTTGCTCTTCCTCTCCGCAGAGGCTGTCAGACCTGCTGAGTTTTTCCAGTTAGTTTTGTTTTTGTTTCAGGTTTCCAGCATCCGCAGTATTTTATCTTGGACGACAACCGGTTGCCTGGAAACCTTGGCTCATAGAGGGGGAGGGGGTGGGGGAAACAATGGGTGGGGGCGGGGCTCCCGTGTCCGCGCGCCTGGCCTGCAGACTGGAACCTTAAGGCGTCACCGCGGAGCAGAGTGATTCCTATTGGCTGCCTTGGGCGTCACAATGATTCAGAGGGGCGTTCCGAGCTTACAGTGTCCCACTGGGAGCAATATCATTGGTGGGCAAAATACCACCCCACAACGTAGGCGCAGGCTACTCTGACCCACCAGTGAGAAGAGCTGAAGGACCGGAAGGTGGATGGTCTTCCAGCCAATCAGAGCGCGGGCATTGTCCCAATGGCTACACGGAGCTTCCCCCATTGTCCGAATGCGGATGTTGGACGATGAACTAGTAAATTTGCTCAACAAAAACAGAATTACCTGGAAAAACTCAGCAGGTCTGGCAGCATCGGCGGAGAAGAAAAGAGTTGACGTTTCGAGTCCTCATGACCCTTCGACAGAACTGCTCGTTACTATCCAGCAAAGCTGCTGCTCCTCTCTGTCTCTGAACTAGCTTCACACAAACAAAAACTTTGTCCCCAGTCCCGTGTCCAATATTTGTGAACAAAATATTTTATTTTCTCCCCCTTTCCATTTCTTTTCTCATTCTGGGGGTAAATTGTTGACTGATGGGAAAGGAAGTGAATCCAGGGAGGGTGCAGACCCTGGAAAGATTGGCCCAGGTCTCTCTCAATTGACACCCTGTGCTCGACACGTTCATTTCAAACAAAAACAGAAATGCTGGAAAAACTCAGCACGTCTGACAGCGTCTCTCTGTGGAGAGAGAAACAGAGTCAACGTTTCGAGTCCGTATGACTCCACAGTATTTTGCTTTTATGGCACATTTATTTGCCTGAATAAAAGGATGGCCTCTTTCCCAGCGTTTCCAATTGAAGAGGTGGATTCCCCAGGCTATGTCTGACATTTAAGGCGGCAGTAAATTAATATAGGGCAGCGATATGTCGAGCCTTTTTATATGGTAAATATTTGGTATATTATTTATTGCTCTATATTAAATTTCATTTAGAATTATTTCTAGTCTTGTAATATAGTACGCTAGCTATGTTGTATATTTCCAGTCTTAGAGTCATTACGGCACAGGAGTGGCAACTCGAGTCCATGCTGACTCTGTATATCTATCCAGTCAATCCTATTATCCTCCTACAAGTTTATTTCCTTCAAGGGACCTTCCAATTTCATTTTCAAATCATTGATCATCTCCAGTTCCACCACCCTGATAGGCAGAGAGTTCCAGGTCATGCACACTCGCTCCTAAATAAAGCTCCTCCTTGCATCCTCTCTGTATCTCTGATCAAGTCATGCGATGTGTTTTACACACATTTTTAATCCAGTAAAAAAAATATATATTAGATAGCTAGCAGCTGCATGATGATTTCCAGGTCTCTGTGCCCTGGATAGGAAGCAGTGTGCATGGACCTGCTGATTAGCATGAATCGTTACTTTCAGGAGAATTGGGAGGATGTATATTTGGTAAAGCAGAGTGAGGAAGGAGGTAGAGTACGTAGGACAGAGATTTACAGCTTTTGGGGAATAAGAGAAAAAGTATGTTCCATAGAAACTGGAGTTGTCTTCTGAATTGCTATTCTGCATTGACAGTGATGACTTTTGTAAACTCCTTTTAAAGGGCATTTGGGGATGATGTGTATAAGGAAAACTCAAAGCAAATTTCGTGTCAGGATCTGACACAGTCAGTCTATTCTTGAGGACCTGAAAATCATCAGCTCTTTGTATGTGCAAGGAGAAAGTTTGTCTGTTCTGTCTGTGGAAAAACATTTTAAGCATCAATGGGATTGGAAAAGCACAGAGGCACACACACACACCTGAATGAGAGTAGTGCAGCACACTGACTGTGAAAATGGCTTTAACCAATTATAGAGTCTGAAAAAACATTGCAGCATTCACAGAGGGGAGAGATTGTACTCATGTTCTGTGTAAGGACGAGGCTTCTACTGAACAGTTGACTTAGAGAGGCACAAGGACACCCGCACCATGGAGAAACCATGCAAATGTGGAGACTGTGGGAAGGGATTCTGCACTCCATCTACACTGGAAACTCATCAATGCATTCACACTGGGGAGAGGCCATTCACCTGCTCTGAGTGTGGGAAGGGATTCAGTGATTCATCTGCTCTCCTGGCACACCAGTGGGTTCACACCGGGGAGAGGCCCTTCATCTGCTCTGCATGTGGGATGAGATCCCCTCAGTCATCCAACCTGCTGACACAGCAGCGAGTTCACAGCGGGGATAGGCCTTTCGTCTGATCTGAGTGTGGGAAAGGATTCATTCAGTTATCTCATCTGCAGACCCACCAGTGAGTTGACACTGGGAGGAGGCCATTCACCTGCTCTCAGTATGGGACAGGATTCATTCAGTCATGCAACCTGGTGATGCATCAGCGAGTTCACACTGGGGAGAGGCCATCCATCTGCAAATGTGGGATTCAGAGATTCATCCATCCTGCTGAGACCAGCGAGTTCATACTGGTGAGAGGCCATTCAACTGCTCCATGTGTGGGAAGGGTTTCAGTCAGTTCTCCAGTCTGCTGAGACACCAACAAGTTCATACCAGGGAGAGGTTGTTCACCTGCTCTGTGTGGGAAAACATTCATTCAGCTATCCAGTCTACTGATACACCAGCGAGTTCACAAGTGATGACTGGAGTTGGGTTTTGCTGCTCTTGTTGCTGTTAATTACATCCAGGACTGAGCCATGTTCATTCCGACAGTTGGTGAAATGGGAGGATTGGAGGATTTCTTTCTGCTGGACTGGCCAGTCTCACGACTTTGTTTCCTGCAGGCTGATGTCATTTGAGCTTGGGAGTGCAGGTTTCCACTGAAATGATCTACAAAAGCTGATTAAGTACGTTTATTTCATACTGGGTAATAAATCGTGTTTCAAGTACATTTGTCTCTGTTCCATTGAGTCCGCAGCACTGGGCCAGGCTGTCAGCTCAATTGGTCTGTCAGTATTTATGCCCCACATGAGCCTCCAACCACCCCTATTCATCTCCCCCCATTAGCATATCCTTCTACTCTTTTCTCCTTCATGTTTCTGGCTTCCCCTTAAATGTATTCATGCTGTTCACCTCAGCCACTTGCTGTGGTCGTGAGTTCCACATTCTCAACACTCACTGGCTAAAGAGGTTTCACATGAAATCCTGATTGGATCATTGAACCCCTTCATAATCTTAGCCTTTCCTGAGGGTTAAACACTCTCAATTCTGGTCTGATCCTTGTGAACATTTTGGCACCTTCTGTGGTGCCTGTCTCCTTTTTCTAAATGAAGATCACAAATGTTGACAGTCCTCCCAGTGTAGTTTAACCATGGTTCTAAACAAGTTGAACATAACCTCCCTGCATTTCAATTCTGTCCCTCTCGAATAGGAACTTTCTATGTGGACCCCACACTGGAGGAAAGCTGTGAATTTTTTCGAGAGGGTGAGAGATGTACTAGAATGGTACCAGGGATGAAGGGGCTTGGAGGAAGATTCAGTCATGGTTTTCAGAACAGAATTGGATCATTACTTGAAGAATAAATATTGACAGGGTTATAGGGAAAAGGTAGCAGAAAATGGCACTATGTTAGCCACTCTTGCAGAGAGCTCACACAAACTAGGGTGGGCTGAATGGTCTCCTTCAGTGTTGTAACAATTCCATAATTCTAGAACACCAGTTAGCTGATTCTATTCAACAGACAAACAGATGGTGGGTAGAACTCTCACCTCTGAGTCAGGAGGTGGGGGGTTTGAATCCTCGACCCAGACACTCAAGCCTCCCTAACCCAGGGCCGACACTCCAGGTGCCAGCACTGAGTGAGAGCTGTGCTATTGGAGGGACCATCTGCCGAGTGAGACATTAATCCAAGGGCCCCATCTGCCCTCTCAGGTGGATGTAAAAGATTGAATGGCCACAATTGGAAGGAGAGCAGGAGGGGGAGGAATTCACACCCCCCGACCCCCCCCGCCAAACACCCCAACTCCCCCCCAACCCCACACCCCCAACCCCACTCCCCCCCCTCCTCGGGTGCCCTGGGGCCCAATATTTATCCCTCAATCAACATCAGTAAAAACAGAACACCGGCCATTATCACATTGCCGACTGTGGGAGCTTGTTGTGCACAAATTGGCTGCCATGTTTCCTACAGTGACATTTCTTGATTGGCACTGAAGGGCTTTGAGGCTCCCTGAGGTGAAAGGCCCTATATAAATGCAGGTTTATTTTTTAAATTGACATGCTCCTATCCTTACCGGCAGATCATCCAGCAGACGAGGAGCTAGCAGAGGTGACTGTGGCGGGGGAGGGGGGGGTTGCGGTAGGAACTCTTAGTATGGACCGAGGCTGCTTCCCTTCACAGGCCACAGAATACATTGTGGGAACTGGCCATTTAAAGAGGGAGCCTTGACTTAGTTCTCTCAGAATCCAGCCCTTTTCCCCTGGGTAATGCAGGCTGAGAATAGACATCAGGACTGGTCAATGTACTGAAACAACCTCTGCCACTGAAGATGGGCAAAGGCAATATTCTCTCTGCTGTTATTCTGTTTGTCTCTAAACAATTTATCTCACAAACCAATGCACAGATTTTACTGGAACTTGATATACTGACAGCATATGGACCATGGAGGAACTGATTCATTTTTGGCAAAGACCGGATCCTGGAATTTTTCCAAGGATCTGTTCACCTTGGGAGAATTGACTTTTTCTTCTCAATTGTTGTGGTTTGTTTTATTTCGAATGGTGATTGTTTTAAAATGTTGTGGATTGTCTCCACTGCTGGGATGGAATTTGTCACAGTTGTCAAAATATCAACTGAGTTTTCAGAGCAGCTTGTTGAATGCGGATTCGCCTGATGCCTCTTCAGTGAGATGATGCTCTTTTGTAGTAACAGAGCATGTTTTCATCCCTAACAAAAACGAAAATACCTGGAAAAACTCAGCAGGTCCGACAGCATCTGCGGAGAGGAATACAGTTAATGCTTCGAGTCCATATTACCCTTCAACAGAGCTAAGGAAAAATAGAAAAGAGGTGAACTATAAGCTGGTTTAAGGGGGGATGGGGCAGGTCGAGCTGGGTAGAGGGCCAGTGATAGGTGGAGATTGCCAAAAGATGTCATAGACAAAAGGACAAAAAAAGTGTTGACTGTGGTGATATTCGCTAAGAAATGTGCTAATGGTGACGTTAAGGGTAAAAAGCAGGACAAGCAAGGTATAGATAGCTCTAGTAGGGGTGGGATGGGGGAAGGGATCAAAATAGGCTAAAAGGTAGAGATAAAACAATGGATGGAAATACATTTAAAAATAATGGAAATAGGTGGGTAAAAGAAAAATATATATAAATTATTGGAGAAAGGTGAATTGGGAAGGGGGGTGGGGATGGAGGAGAGAGTAATTGATCTAACGCTGTTGAACTCAATATTCAGTCCAGAAGGATGTAAAGTGCCTAGTCGAATGATAGTTTGCATTGAGCTTCACTGGAACATTGCAGCAGGCCAAGGACAGATATATGGGCATGAGAACAGGGTGGTGTGTTGAAATGGGAAGCGACAGGGAGGGCTGGGTCATGCTTGCGGACAGACCGAAGGTGTTCCGCAAAGCGGTCACCCCGTCTGTATTTGGTCTCTCCAATGTAGAGGAAACCGCATTGGGTTTGTTTGTCTGTCTGTAACAATATGTCTCAAAAGCTAATGAATGAATTTGAATAAAACATGGTACACAATAAGGTTATGGCCTAAGGAACATTAGATTCGGTGAACATGTGGAACAGATCCAGATCCTGGATTTTTTTTATATTCATACACAAGGCCCGGTCTTCTGCAGGCAAATGGAATTTGTCCAGGCATTGCAACTTTTCAATTAAAGGAAAGCTTGGGGGACAATTGTTCCCTGATGAAGTCCCCATGGCAACCAGAGTTAACTTGCCATTTTTGAATTTGAATAAAAGCTTTGGGTAATTGTTCCCTGATGCATTCTCCATGGCAATGCCTCAACCAATCAGAGTCCACTTGCCAATCAATCAACACCCTGTTTCTCAGACTGTATAAACTGTAGTTTCCTTTGAAAATTGGTATTCTTGCATCTATCTTGATGAGTGCAGGACAAAAAGCTTCAACATCATGTCTTTTTTTCAGTAATATTCAAATTTATAAAGAAGATTTATCAACATTGGGAGAAATGTTTTCTTTCCTCCAACAATATATTGTAAACAGTGATAACAAATTGGCTGAAAATTCACAAACATTTGCACTGGCAAATTCGTTAATTTTATTGTGAAGTGTTCCCAAAAATGAAGATCATTTATATACATGTCGCAAAAAATTCTGTTTAGGAAATCACAAGACTGGTTGTTTCTGCTTACCCCACAATGATAAAGGATTGTGCAATCATCAGCTAATCGCACATTCCCAATGAAATATATAGCCTGGTGTCAGCTGATAATGTATTGAGAAAATGCTGATGTAATCTCATGAAATAATTACAGTAAAATGGGATGACATCAGCAGATTAAGCAATCCCAATGGAACGGTGTGATGTCAGCTTGATCTTAGACAAAAGCGGTATGTTCGGAAATGTACAGAACTGGACCAGTTTTCTTCAGTAGAGAAAGTCTGCTGCCCTGTGAAGCTCCCTGGGATGTTTAAAGGTGCACTATAAATATAAGTTGGTTTTGTTGTGATGCTTGAATTATTTTCAGGGGATGCCATTATTGTTAAGTAGTCAAATGCTTCCTTGGTGTGTCCAGGGAGAGCTATGGGAAGGCTGTTGACTATAAATCGGCCATGTCTGGCTTCAATGTTTAAACATACAGAGGAATGAAGGCATTGTTATATCAGTTACTCAGAGCTAAAGAGAAACCCATCTCTTTAAATACATATACAGGAAAGAGGCTGAAATGAAATCTGTCCCTTTTAATCTGCACAAAAGCAGGATGCTCAGATTAACAGACCACAGAAGGAGTGCATTCAGCCCATCATGCCCCTGCCATCTCTTTGAAAGGCCTCTCTGATTCATCTTACTGCTCTGCTCTTTTCCGACAGCCCTGCAAGTTCTTCCCTTTCAAGTATTTACCCTTTGGAAGGATACAATTGAATCTGTTTTGAGGTGGATCAGAACAACTCACTGTGTGAAAAAGGAAAATCTCATCGCCCCCTCTGGCTCCTTGGCCAATTAACTTAGAGTTTCTCACTTTCTGTTAAAAGAACCTGCCAATCCCTCTCACCCACTTTCCCTAAAGTGCATAAATCTAATCAGGAAAAGTCCAGCAAAATCAAATACTTCTAGTGATAAAAGTTTATTAATGAGACAGAACATAGTTAAAAACAAGACAGAAAATTACTTAATGATCAAAGACAACTGGAATAAAAGGATGTGCACAATGTTCTGGACCTAAACGGTTTGTCTTTAATTCATCTGTCCTTTGCCCTCTTTGTGGAATACCTCTGCTCAGTCCACAAGTAGGACCCTGACCTTCCAGTTGCTCACCATTATAATTCACCACCTTGCTCTCATGCTCACAGTTCTGTCCTTGGCCTGCTGCAATGTTCCCAAAAAGCCCAACGCAAGCTGGGCGAATACCACCTGATCTTCCAAGTAGGCACTTTACACCCTTCCGGACTCAACACTGAGTTCAACAACTTCAGACTGTCAACTCTGCTCCATTCTGATTTTTTTTTGCCAAGTGCCAGTCTGCATCTTGTTTTCATGTTTTTGCTTTCAGACAAAGTTGTCCTTTATTCTGCCATTAATACTTACTCTGGACCAATGCTTTGTTTCTTTGCTACAACCATTACCATTCCCCTTGCCTTTTGTTCCATGGCATTTTTTCATTTAATTTTGCCTTCCCTCTAACCAATCCCTGACTTTCCCGTTTGTTCTACCTGGCCCTCCCACCGTTCTCAGCAGCATCAAACCCATCACATTTCTCCCTCTCTTTAGTTCTGGCCAAGAGTCACAATGGACTTGAAGCATTAACAAAACATCTCTCCAAAGATGCTGCTAGACCTGAGTTTTTCCAGCACACTATTTATTTTAGATCTACCTGTAATGGTAAGGAAACATTATTTACTATCCAGAATAAAACAAATCTACTTTATCAGCTTTTGTGGATCATTTCAGTGGAAATGTGAACTGCCAGGCTCAAAGAGTATCAACACACTTGAAGCAAAGTTTTGAGACCGGCCAGAAAGAAACCCTCCCACTTCACCAACTGTCAGAATAATAAGAAATAAATGTAATAAATGTTGACCTGGCCAGCAATGTCCAAATCCCATGAACGAATATATATAATTTATATATTTATATATTTTTTTTTTAAATGAACATGGTTCAGTCCTGGATGTGATTAACAGCAGCAATAACAGCAGAATCCAACAAGCTTGGTGTCTCAGCAGGTGGGATGACTGAGTGAATCCCTTCCCACATTCAGAGTAGGTGAACGGCCTCTCCCCGATGTGAACTCGCTTGTGTGTCTGCAGGTGGGATGAATGAATGAACTGCTTCCCACTTTCAGAGCAGATGAACGGCCTCTCCCCAGTGTGCACACGCTTGTGTTTCTGGAGGTCAGATGAATGAATGAATTGCTTCTCACATTCAGAGCAGGTGAATGGCCTCTCCCCAGTGTGAACTCGCTGGTGTCTCAGCAGGAGACATGACTGAGTGAATCCCTTCCCACACTCAGAGCAAATAAACAGCCTCTCCCCAGTGTGAACTCACTTGTGTTTCTGGAGGTCGGATGAATGACTGAATCCTTTCCCACATTCAGAGCAGGTGAATGGCTTCTCCCCGGTGTGAACTCGCTGGTGTGTCTGTAGGTGGATGACTGAGTGAATCCCTTCCCACATTCAGAACAGGTGAATGGCCACTCCCCAGTGTGAACACGCTTGTGTTTCTGGAGGTCGGATGAATTACTGAATCGCTCCCACATTCAGAGCAGGCGAATGGCCTCTCCCTGGTGTGAACTTGCTTATGTGTCTGTAGGTGGAATGAATGACTGAGTCCCTTCCCACATACAGAGCAGGTGAACGGCCTCTCCCCAGTGTGACCACGTCGATGAATTTCCAGCTGTGATGGGTATTTGAATCCCTTCCCGCAGTCTCCACATATCCACGGTTTCTCCATGGTGCGAGTTTCCTTGTGTGTAACCCCAGTTCAATGATCACTTGAAGACTCGTCCATACACAGAACACAGGTATAGTCTATCCATGCTATTAATAGCACAATGTTTTTTCAGGCTGTGAACTGGCTAAAGTGTTTTTCACAGTCAGTACACTGCAACACTGTCACTCAGGTGTGTGTATGTGTCGCTCGGTACTTTTCTGATCGCGCTGACATTTAAAATCTCTTGAAGCAGGCAGAAAAGAAAAACATTTCTCCTTCTAGATTCAAAGACGAGTGACATTCAGATCCCATAAATCAAATGACTCTGTCAGATCTTGATGTAACATTTGGTTTGAGATTTCTGTCTGCAACTCCTCCCCTGTTAATATCCTGTAAAAGGAGTTTACAAAAGTCACCACTGTCAGTACAGGATAGAAATTCAGAACAGGCAATTCTAGTTTCTATTGAACATTCTTTCCTCTGTCATTCCCCAGTGGCTGTAAATCTCCGTCCCACAGTCTCTATTCTCACTCTGCTGTATCTAATATACCCCCAGTAGTACTGAACTAAAAATGTGTGTAATGTACTGTACATTATTAGATGATTAGAAATACATGGGGCTGTGAGGGGGAACTTTATTTTGACAGCCAGCAGTAATGACCTGGAGCTTGCTGCCTACGATGGCACCTGAAGGAAATAAAGTTGCAGGGGAATGGCGATATATAGGTGGAATGGGATCGACTGGATTGCTCTCCAGAGAGTCTGCATGGGCTCTAATTGCCAAATGGACTCTTTCTCTGTCGTAACTCTATGACTGGAAATATATAATGTAGCTACAGTGCTGTATTACAAGGCCAGAAATAATAAATTAACTTAATTACAGAACCATAAATAATACATTTAATACGTACCATACAACAACACTAAACATATCTCTGTCCAATATTAATTTACTGCCGCTTTAAATGTCAGCCATCTGCTGGGGAAGCCACCCCTTTAATTGTAAACATTAGGAAAGAGGCCATCCTTTTAGCCAGACAAATAAATGTGTCAGGCTGAGGGAGGAAAGGATATCAGTGTCTTTGAGAGAAAGAGAAAGGCCTGGGCCAACCTTTCCAGGGTCTGCGCCCTCCCTGGATTCACTTCTCTCTTCAGTTTCTGTAATTCAACAATTTAAACCCAGAATTAGAAAATAAACGGAAAGGGGGGAAGAAAAGAAAGTGTTTTACTCACAGACATTGGATTCAAGACGAGTTTCCGTCTGTGTGAAGCTCAATCTTCATTGATACAAAACCCGCGCTCTAATTGCCAGGACGACCAGCGCTCTTCCTGTCCTCCAAAGCTTCCCAGTGGTCAATTTCCCGCAGGAAGACAATGAGAGGAATACGACCCCACGTGGAGGCGGGAGAGACTTTGACCTCCAGCCGCGCTGAGCTATTGTCCAGTCCTCAGCATTTTGCCTCCAGTGATATTGCTCCCAATGGGGAACTGTGTGCTCGGAACGTAGCTCCTTGTGACGTCCACGATTCCGCGGAGCAGAGTGATTCCTATTGGCCTGAATCGCGGTGACGTCGCACCCATTGTTCTCCTTCCCCCGACATCTTCTCCAACCAAGATTTCCGGGATAAAAACAAAAAACTGCAGATGCTGGAAATCCAAAACAAAAACAGAAATACCTGGAAAAACTCAGCAGGTCTGGCAGCATCGGCGGAGAAGAACAAAGTTGACGTTTCGAGTCCTCATGACCCTTCAACAGAACTAAGTAGAAATAGGAAAGGGGTGAAATATAAGCTGGTTTAAGGGGGGGAGGGTGTTGTTGGGACAAGCAAGCGGTGATAGGAGGAGATAACCAAAAGATGTCACAGACAAAAAGAACAAAGAGGTGTTGATTTCCGGAAACCGGCAGCGAGAAGCCGCTCGGCTCCCCCACTCTGCAGCAGTTGGCTGGTCCAGAAAGAGATCAGCTGCTGGTGGCAGCCGTACTGCGCCTGCTCCGGACAGCTCAATCAGCAGCGCTTTCTGCGCCTGCGTGCTGGGCACTCAGCTGACGGGGAAGGGACTTTGCAAAATGTTTTCCCCTTATTTTGTTCCAAGTTTGAGTTAAACAGCAGAGCTTTTGTTTTTAGTTTCACACACAATCGAAAACGTCCTCCTCTGTCTAACCCTCTGCGAGTAAAACATTTTCATTCCCTCCTGGGAAATACAGAGAGTTGTGGGACCCTGTAACTGGAATTAGTGCCAAATATGCTGAGGGGGGAAATGCTGGTGATTTTGTGGAACCTGTTTTTATTCTGTGAGATATTTAAATTGAGAAACAATTATCTGTTCTGCCTCCTTCAAACAGTTTAAACATCAGTGTGACTGAAAAAACACCACGACACACACACCACAGCGAGAGTGTTCCGGTGAACTGACTATGGAAAGAGTTTTAACCAGTTGTACAGCCTGGAAGAGACCATACTCATGTTCTTTGTGAGGATGATACTTCAACTGATTGGAGAACCTGGGGAGACACAAGGACACTCGCACCATAGAGAAACTGTGGAAATGTGGGGACTATGGAAAGGGATTCAATCGTCCATCGAAGCTGGAAACTCATCGATGCAGTCACACCAAGGAGAGGCCATTTGCCTGTTCTGAGTGTGGAAAGGGGTTCAGTGATTCATCTGCGCAGCGAGTTCACACCGGGGGAAACCATTCACCTGTTCCAAGTGTGGAAAGGGATTCACATGATCATCCACGTTCGGAATCACCAGCGAATTCACACCAGTGAGAAGCCTGCTCTGAGTATGGGAAGGAATTCAGTGATTCATCCAACCTCATATTCTCATAGACATTTGCAACATAGAAAGGGGCCATTCAGCCCATCGTGTCCACGCCAGTCAACAAAGATCTGACTAATCCCATTTTCCAGCACTTGGTCCTTGACCCTAGAGGCTATGGCAGTGCAAGTGAATATCTAAATGCTTCTTAAATGTTACAAGAGTTTCTGACTCAACCACCCTTTCAGGAAGTGAGTTCCAGACTCCCACCACCCTCTGGGTGAAAACATTTCTCCTCAACTCCCCTGTTAGCCTTCCATTTCTTACCTTAAATCTAGGCCCTCTTGTTATTGACCCCTCTAGTAATGGAAAAAGTGCCTTCCTATCCACCCTATCTATGCCCCTCATAATCTTATACACCTCTATCAGAGAGATCCCCTCTCAACCTCACAGGTATATACGTCTAACTCCATGCTATATCAGGAAGTGTCTCTTTACATGTACCCATTATGACCATCCAATCAATGCCCTCCAAGGAAAACAACCCCAGCCTATCCAATCTTTCCTCATAGCTCAAGCCCAGGCAACATCCTGGTAAACCTCCTCTGCACCCTCTCCAGTGCAATCAAGTCCTTCCTATAATGTGGCGACCAGAACTGCACACAGCCTTCCAGTTGAGGCTTAATGAGCATTTTATACAGTTGCAGTTTAACCTCCCTGCTTTTGTATTCTATGCCTTGCCTATTAAAGGCAAGTATCTCATATGCCTTCTTAACCACCTTATCTACCTGTCCTGCTCCCTTCAGGGATCTCTGGATATACACACCAAGGTCCCTCTGATCTTCAGTACTTTCCAGGGTACTGCCATTCATAGTGTAATTCCTTACCTTGTTAGCCCTCCCCAAGTGCATCACCTCACACTTGTCCGGGTTGAATCCTGTTTTTCACTGCTCTGCCCACCTGACCAGTCCATTGATATCCTCCTGCAGTTTACGGATATCCTCCTTAATATTTACCACCCTACCAATTTTCGTGTCATCCGTAAACTTCTTGATCATACCCCCTACATTTAAGTCCAAATCATTTATGTACACCACAAACAGCAAGGGCCCCAGCACCAAGCCCTGCGGAACCCCACTGGAAACAGGCTTCCAGCCACAGAAACATTGCTGCACCATCACCCTCTGCTTCCTGCCTCTCAGCCAATTTTGGATCCAACATGCTAAAGTTCATGTGGACCACATCTGCTGATACACCAGTGAGTCCACACACCAGGGAGAGACTGTTCACCTTTCCCATGTGTGGAAAGGGATTCACACAGTCATCTGCCCTGTGAAATCACCTGCTCTGAGTGTGGGAAGGGATTCACTCAGTTATCCAGTCTGGTGGGACACCGCCACATTCACACTGGGAGAGGCTGTTTACCTGCTCTCTGTGTGGGAACAAATTCACTCACTTATCCAGTCTGGTGGGACACCACAGCATTCACACCAGGGAGAGGCCGTTCACCTGCTCTGTGTGTGGGAAGGGATTCAGTCAGTCATCTAGTCTCCTGGGACACCAGGGCACTCACACCAATAAGAAACCTGTTCAATGCTCTGACTGTGGGAGCTGCTTTAATAACTCAGCCTACCTGATGAACCACCAATGCATTCACACTGAGGAGAGACCCTTCAGCTGCTCTCACTGTGCAAAGAGGTTCAGAACATCATTTGACCTACTGAGACATCGGCAAGTTCACACTGGGGAGAAGCCATTCACTTGCTCTGAGTGTGGGAAAGGATCCACTCAGGCATCCCACCTGCAGACACACCAGCGAGTTCACAGTGGACAGAACCCATTCACTTGCTCCATGTGTGGGAAGGAATTCACCTGTTTATCTGGGCTGATGAAACATTACGGCAGTCACACCGATTAGAGACCTTTTAGACACTCTGACTGTAGCTGTTAATTGTATCAATTGAAGTTAAGTATGTACAGATGGAGGGCATTGATTGGATGGTTATAATGGGGACATATAAAGAGACACATATAAAGTGACATAGCATGGAATTGGAGGTATATACCTGTAATGTTTCACTCTGTGAATAAATCTATACCAAATAAAGATTGACTCCACACTGTGCCTGTCAGTATTATAACATGGTAACACAGAATGCTTGCCTAACGGTGAAGGTTTGAAACTAATGGAAAATAAGGTTTCAAACAGAGACTGACAATCCTAGTGGTTTTTGTGAGAAATGGCTGAGAGTTGTTTTCCCTGCAATTTAGAAGATTAAGAAATGATTTGATAAAATCTTTCATGATGGTAATTGGAACTGGTAGGGTAGATAGAGAGAAACTACTCCCACTGGTTGGGGAATCTAGGACTAAGGAATGTGGTCTGAAAGTTAGAGTCAGAATTTTCAGGAGTGAATTCGGAAACACTTCTCCATGTAAAGTCAATAGAAGTTTGGAACTCTACTCATCAAATGGCAGTTCATTCCAGGTCAACATTAATTTTAAATCTGACATTGATGAATCAATGTCAATGATGAATACCCAAGCTATTAAGGGACATGGGGGCAAAGGATCACAGATCAGCCATCATCTCATTTCGTGGAGGAACAGGCTCAAGGAGCTAAATGGCCAACTCCTGGAATCATAGAAAATTGCAGCATAGAAAGAGACCATTCCAGTCTGTTTTTCAAAATTCATTCATGGGATGTAGGCATCACTGCCTAGGCAGTATTTATTGCCCATCCCTAATTGCCCTCATTCAGAGGGCATTTAAGAGTCAACCAAATGGCAGTGGGTCTGGAGTCACATCTAGACCAAGTAAGGGCAACAGATTTCCTTCCCTGAGTTAACAAGACAAAGATCATCATCAGATTTTTATTGAATTCAAAATTTCACCATCTGCCATGGTGGGTTTTGAGCCCAGGTCCCCAAAGGATTACCACAGGTCTCTGAAATACTAGCCCAGTGACAATACCACAATGCCACCATCTCCCCTTTGTTCTTGTGATGTCTCTTTGAAAGAGCACTTATGTTCAGACCCACACAACCACTTTCTGTTTGCAACCCTGTATGTTCCTCATTCCCAAATCCCTGTCAACTCTCTTTTAAAACGTCTTATAGAATCAGGTTTCACCTCCTTTTCAGGTAGCGTGATCCAGATCCTGACAACTCTCTTGATGCAGAAACTGCTGAACTCGATGTTGACTCTGGAAGGTTGTAAAGTGCCGATTCGATATATGAGCTGCTGTTCCTCGAGCTCCCATTGAGCTTCATTGGAACGGTTCAGGAGGCCAAGAACAGAGAGGTCAGAGTGGGGGTGGGGCGGAGAATTAAAATGACAAGTGACTGGAAGCTCAGGGTCAAGCTCACAGACGGAACAGAGGTTGTTCCACAAAGTGATCACCCAATCTGTGTTTGATCTTCCCAACATAGAGCAGACCACATGGTCAGCACTGAATTCAGCAACTAAACTGAAAACATTATAAGCAAATCACTTTGTTGCAGGCCGAAGAAAAATACTTTATTTGAAGAGCAAGGGCTACAAAGTAAAACAAGTCTACTTCCAGAATATTAAACCTTCAGTCCAGTTACAGAGATTATTGACATCAGCAGAAAAAAACCCAAACTATCAGAATGAACATGGTTTAGTCCTGGATGTGATTAACAGCAGAATCCAGCCTCTGGGGTCTCTGCTGAACTCGTTGGTGTGTCAGCTGGTTGGATAATCGATTAAACTCCTTCTCACACGTGGATCAGGTGTCCGGCCTCTCCCCAGTGTGAACTTTCTGCTGTGTGTCTTGGAGATGATGGTTTCCCCATGCACCAGCTGCTCTTGTCTTTCCGAATGGTGGGGGTCATGAGTTTGAAAGATTCAATCAAAAGTTCTCGTTGAATTGTAGATCTATAAAGTCCATCTCCTTTACCCCTCCTCCACCTCTCACTCTCTCTTCCATCAAGGCCAGAGTCTTGTGTAGGTCCAGACTGGAAGGCAGGTTCCCTTTCCTGAAGGACATTAGTGAACCAGTTGGGTTTTTATGACAATCCAACAGTTTTCATAGTCACTTTTCCTAGTGCCAGCCCCACAAATTACCAGATTCATTCAGCTCAATGTCACAGCCTGTCTTTGTGTTTTTGTCGGTTTTGTTTCATATTTCCTTGTTTCTGTTTTAAATTCATTTTACAGAGTTTGAGAAGGATTTGCAGTTGGGAAAGTCAAACCAAACATCACATCAAAATCTGCCAGAGTCACTCGATTCATTGGGACCTCAATATCATCAGCCTTTGAACATGAAAGCAAAAAGCACCGTTCACATCAGGGAGAAACCATGGAAATGTAGGGAATGTGGGAAGAGATGATTCCATTGCCCTTCTGATCTGGAAACTCATTGACGCAGTCACACCAGGAGGAGGCCGTTTGTCTGCTCCATTCATGTGAAGTCCCTTGGGCTGTTTCTCACTGGGTGAAAGGAGCTTTATAAATGTGAGATGAATGTGACATCACAGACATAGCTGTGCTGGGTAAAACTGCAGCTGAGAGACGAACACAAGGGAACAGTCAACAACAATTGGAAAGCTACAGTTTTTGTAATACCATGTAAAGAATATAAGGAACAGCAAAGAATGATTAAGGAAAATTATAAAGAGGGTGGGGATGAGAATATAAGAGAAAGCTAGCGAGAAATATAGAAACACAATATCTACAAGTATTAAAAAAGGAAAGGATACGTGAAGTGAGTGTTGGTCCTCTGGAGAGTGAGTCTGGGGAATTAATAATGGAAAATAAGGAATTGGCAGATGAACTGAACAGATGTTTTGTGTGTGTCTTCACTGTAAAGGATACAAATGACACCCCAGAAATAAGTGTGAATCAGGAGGTGAAAGGAAAGAAGGAACTGAAACCAATTATAGGGAACTTAAAACAGGTACCAGTTACTGGAAATGGTACTGAGAAAATTATTAGAACTAAAAGCTGACAAGTCCCCTGGTCCTGATGGACTTCATCATAAGATCTTAAAAGAAGTGGCTGCTGAAATAGTAGATGCATTGGTTTTAATTTTCCAAAATTCCTGAGATTCTGGAAAAATCCCATCTGATTGGAAAATAGTGAATGTGACTCCTCGATTCAAGGAGGGAGACAGGAAGTATGAAACTACAGGCCAGTTAGTTTAACATCTGCCATTGGAAAAATTCTAGAATCTATTATTCAGGAGGTTTAGCAGTGCACTTAGGAAATCTCAATGTAATCAGGCAGAGTCAACATGGTTTTGTGAAAGGGAAATAATGTTTGATTGATTTATTGGAGTTCTTTGAGGAAGTAACAAGGTAAGGGGAACCTATGGTTGTGCTATGCTTAAATTTCCAGAAGGGATTTGACAGAGTGCCACATCAAAGGTTACTGCACAAAATAGGATCTCATGGTGTAAGGGGTGTTACAGATAATTTATGGGGTACAACTCATTTGACTCGATGTTCAACTGATTATGAATTATCCAGGAAATCATTTGGTTCACGCTAGACTCAGCCATTGGGCAAGACTGAACACTTCCGATGGTAAATCCAGAAGATTTGTTAACAATGAAAAGGTAACAAATTAAAAAGATAGAAAACAAGTTTTCAATTAACAGTAAAAGGAAACAGTTCAACAACTAAACAGACTTCTCACATCCTCCTCAGGTGAACAAGCTGAAGGTGTGAAGTGATGATTGGTCGTGAACAGTCGATCTTTCAGAATCCTGTCTTGGACAGTCAGTACATGGAGAACATGCCAGCAAAATGGTTTCTCCAAGCCTTCACTTTACCCCCTTAACTCATATTTTCTTACCTCGATTTAGCCTAACTGTCAAACAATAAGCTGAACTAGCCATATAAATTCTGTGGCTACAAAAGCAAGTCAGAGGCTAGGGATACTGCAGTGTGTAATTCACCTCCTGACTCCCCAAAACCTGCCCACCATCTGCAAGTCAGGAATGTGATGGAATACCCGCCACTTGCGTGGATGAGTGCAGCTCTAACAATGCTCAAGAAGCTTGTCACCATCCAGGACAAAGCTCCCCACTTGATTGGCACCCCATCCACAAACATTCACCCCCTCGACCACCAATGCACAGTAGCAGCAGTGTGCACCATCCATAAGATGCATTGCAGGAACTCACCGAGGCTCTTTAGACTGGGCCTTCCAGTATGGGTGCACCTACACCACATGGACTGCAACTGTTCAAGAATGCAGTTCAGCACCACCTTCGCAAGGGCAATTAGTGATGGACAACAAGTGCTGGCCTAGTCAGCAACACCCACATCTCATGGATGAAGAAAAAAATTGGTTAACTTAACTGTCTGTTATTTATAATTGATATCTCACATCTGTGGACATCTTCCCATCTAGTAATACAATATGATGCCCTTTCACAAAACCATGTTGAATAATGCCTTATTCATTACCCATCTTTGTGTGACTCCACAGGGTCATGTAGGCTTCGAATTAGCACAGCTTATCTTTCTGGACTGGCTTGAGAAACATCATTTTACAATGTACAGTCTCATAATATACAATTAGTATATTTTAAATTAAAATTATGTGTAAACATTACAGGCTTTCTGTTAAAGGTTATTTGTCCAGCCTTTACCAATACATCTATTGATGAATAACTTATCCTTCAACTGTGTCACAATTGAGGCTCACTATTTTGTTCAATCATTCCTGGCTGGTTTCCAAACATGCAGTAACTGGTTAGTTTTAAAATGTCTCCTGGATTAATTCAAAATGGCTTCTTGAGCATGTTAGCTTTCTATATTAAATAATGTATTGACTCAGATTACAAAACAGTCGAGTAACACTAAAAATATTGATTTTGAAACTACCAACAGTCCCCGGATTGAAGATGAAATATATCGTCCAATATATTGATCCCTCGCTATTCAATTTATTTCATTGGTTTCTACTGGGCATCAGAATTGACCTCCAGCTCAGATCAAAAGTACGAAGTTGCAAGCTCCTGGTGAGGACCCTCAAGAAATGAATGATGAAAATAACGACAATTGTGCTTTTGAGTGGTACAAACACAAACCAGGAGTCTTCATTTGCATTGACAACAGTTTGCCATGAGTGGGTTTTGCCATTTCCAAGTTCCTTTCTCTTTCCTCTCATTCTGCACCTTAACCACGTATTTGGGAAGCTTCAGTTCCCTTGACGATATCTTTCAGATTCGGGGACAATGGGGGTATGGGGTGGCCAAGTTGAATTATGGCCTTCAATGCTCGCTCCTGCATTCCAAACCCGATTCTCAGTTCAGTGACATTGTGAGTAGGTATGTGGATTAGAACCTCACTTCCAATCACGGTCATTTGAGTGGGTTTGAAACAAAAAGTGGTTCCATCATGTCCCATGTTTCATCCACATATCATTCGCAGTGAAACAATAGACCCCTTGGCCTATGTACACGTGGTATTTTTGACCTCATCCTTCCAATTCTTCAAACCTATTTTGCAAGTCAGTGACCGATGATCTAAAGTGAGCTCACAAGCTGGTTTCCCCAGGTTCTTAACATCACAATGACACATTAAAAACTCCACCCTTTCTGCATAACATTCAATGTGTGCACCCTCAAATAATCAGGGTATTTGGGTGTGTTATGTGAGATACATGGATTCTGTCATCATAGGTACCAATGGAGTCTACTTTATAGGCTTCCCATTCAGTGCCTTCCTCTAAGATAAGAAAGCATAGTACCACAGGTACGACAGTTCCACACTAATATTTTCCATCTCCCTTTACTAGGTCAGATAACCCAAGCCGTCAGGCCTTTTCCACTCCACCTAGCATGGCATCATTAACATAAGTTAAAATGTGTTTACTCTCTATGTCCTCCAGTATTGTCCCTTCCTGATCTTGCATGTAGATCCCATAGATAGAACAAGTAATAGCCTTAGCTGTCTCTTCTATGACCTCATGTTTGTCCCAGATTATACTGTTCATAGTCTCTTGAATTCATTGCTAAGGGATTACTTCATCTTTAGTGGTTAAAAGACTTCAGCCCATTTCTTCCACTATCTCTTTCCCTCTTTCCCTGTCATCTAACAACATTGCCTGTAGCTCTCTTCCCATTGCCTCATTATGCTTCATCATACTTTTTATACCAACCCTGTTCCAAATTGCAGAGCCTGCAGTGGCACCAATTCCTCAACATACTCCCTTTCCGTATTTTCTGATTTCCTTCAACATTATCAAAGTTTTTCTCTCATGTTGCGTTTAGTTCTCCCAGGTCCGATAATTCTCCCCAGGCGTTCTGAGCACAGTTCTTGTTCATGAAGTCTTATATCATCTTTACCACTAACTAATTAAAGAATCCCTGATATTGTTTGGAACATGGGACTTCTGGGAGGGGAATGCCTCTGAATTATATGAGGACAGGCACAATCTCATCTGCTATGTCATTGTGCAGTTGTTTGTACGCTCTGGTAACCACTAACCCATTGATCGGTCCTTTCTTCATTTTAGGGCAATTCAGTTCAATTCCTTTCCTCTGCCTCCTTTTCTATCACCCATACTCCAAGCTGAACTGGGTTATAGACGTTTAACATGTTCGTGGCTCCATGATGCAAGTACCTGTTGGTGCAGCATTTCACTGTTCCCTGTTACCTTACTTAACTTGGGCCAGTTTCATGATTTGAAATGCTTTCTAACATAAGGAATACTCATTTTCTGCCCTGGTGACCCAGTGCCTTCACCCAACCCTTCACCCAATGTGTATGTAGGTATTGCTATGTCACCATAACTCATGCAATTACCGTTTGGTCATACAGAACTTGAGTGTTGCTCAAAAAAGACATATTGAAGCTTTTCACCTTTCACTCATCATGACACTTTTCATGAATACCAATATAAAGGGAAAACAATAATTTATACTGTAAAAGAGAGTGCTGATTGGTTGGCAAGTGGACGCTGATTGGTAGAGGTGTTGCCATGGATAATGCACCAGTGATGCTGACTGACAGTTAACAGCTGGGCATTACTTGAAATTTAAACCAGGCAGGTTGACCCTGATTGGTCAAGGCATTGCCCTGAGGAATGAGTCAGCGAATGGCTGTCACTTATTTTGTTTTGCTGAAACAGGTGCAATTTGTGTACATGTTCTTTCTATCAGCTTAGAACAGGGTCATGTGTATTAATATATGTAGCTTCCAGTACATGCAAATGTGCCAGAATGTGAGCCCGACTGATGATCTTAAATTGGTTGTCAGTGTAATTAGCACGCTGAGGATTATTCAATAAATGTTGTCCAATCGTGGAACTACATCTAATGTTGGACACTGTTTTGAGTTGTGTAAGCATGGACTGGTTAGGTACAGTCTGTAGACCACAGCTGGGACATGCTGTTTGATATGATACACGTGTCTTTTGGGGCATACAACCTACATACCTAGCATCACACTGGCACTGAAATTCATATATCACATTACTTATTTGTGTCATAGGCAGAATTTTTGATTTGACGGCAGCATCCTGTTAGTGGTGAATACCATTCGTGTTGCTACTGCATAGTAGCAGTCTGAAACAGCTAGCTTCACCTCTTGCTCAAATTTGTGAAATACTTTTCCCTTCCAGGGTAATCTAAGGTAGACTGGGCACTTTTCAGAGCTGAAAGTAATGTTCCTCGGCCCGTTCATGATTTTGTGTGATATAAAAAGCATGAAATGCTCTGATCAGGGAAGCCATTATACTGTAGGATGCCTTTGATGTTCCCTATTTCAGCATTAAGCTTGCGAATGGCTTAGCCCCTCTTTACAAGACCGATCTTATAGTGCGTGGAACTGTAACAATCCCAATGCATAATTTGATCAGTGAAGGTAGGCTTGCGTTAGACTGTGGTTGAGGATCCCTTGGCAGGTTTCTCAACTAGTAGGTCAAGGAAAGGGAATTCATTTGGCTGCTTCATTTCAAAGGTAAATTTGGGTGCAGGATGTAGCCCATTAAGACATGCAAGGAAATTATTACATGCAGCTGCGTATTTAAATATAGTGAACTTATTATCCACATATTGGAAATATGCAGTTTGGCAACACAATTAACAACTCCACTAAACATGTAACACATCCCTCTGGCCATGTACTGTCAGAAAGCAAGGAGTATGTTCCTCCGCATGGTTTCAATTCTGGATTGCTTTCATCCCAAATCAAATAGGAAGAGATATTTGCTGAGTTCGAACTCCTGTATCCTCAATTATCCCATCACAAACCAGCATCAACTAAGGATGCTGAATTCCTGAAAGTGTGATAACTGATCCAACACATGATTATTACAGGATTCCGAATGACCTGTCTGATTTTCACATGCAATGCAAATGTCTTACAGCGTTACTTAATCCTGCCTCATTACACATTAACAGAGCTAAGTTAGCCTTTTCCCTAGTTAGTTCCACAATGTATTGTTCGATGAATCTGTCCTGAATATACTTGATGAATTCATCTTCAGTGCTACCTCTGCCAATTCAATTTGTCCAATCTATATACTGATTACAATTATCTGTGATTATTAAATTATCTTTCTCACAAATCTGCATTATTTCTTCAATTATTATCAATCCTACCATTTCAATACTATTAGGTGACAAAAAACATACTCTCAACAGTGATTTCTTACCCTTAATTGCATTACCTCCAAACAAGCTGATTCCACATCTTCATCTTCTGAGCGAAGATCATTTCTCACTACTGTACGAATCTCATCATTTATTAACAGGCCTAACCTGTGCCCTTTTCATTTCATCTCATCCTTTTAAAATGTCAAATACCCTGAGTATTCAGTTCCTAGCCTTAGTAATTCTGGAAATATCTTTGAAATGGCCATGTTATCATAACAATTTATTTCTATTTTTTCTACCAATTCATCCATCTTGTTACAAGTGCTGATACATTCAGATTAACGGTCTTAAATCTGTCTTTCTGTCATTTTTTCCCCTACTGTGACCCTGTTTGCTGTTGCACTCTTACATGTGTACGTTGTGTCCCTCCCTATCACACTCTGGTTATCATTACCCACATTGCTAGCCTCCACTAGTGCCTTATCCTTTCTTGTCAACTTTCTAAATTTCTCCTCACCTCATCCCTTCCCCCTCCTCCAATATTTCACTTAAAGCCATCTCTACAGTCCTAGTTTTGTGATTCACCTGGGCACTAATCCCAGTGCAGTTCTAGTGAACACCATTGCCAATGGTACAGCTCCCTCTTTCCCCCCTACTGGTGCTATTGCCCATGAATCATAACCCATTTCTCCCATACCAAACATTGAACCACAAATTCAACATTTTGATCTCATTTACTCTATGCCAATTTACTGGTGGCTCAGATGATAATGAGATTAGAATTAATAGAGATTATCACTTTTGTGTTCACTTTTCAATTTAGACCCGAGCTGCTCATGCAACTTTACTAGATCCTTTTACTTGATTCTACTCATGTTGCTGTATCTACTTGAACCAGCAAAACTGGGCTTGCTCCCTCCATCTCCACATTCCTCCGTAGCTCTAAGGGAATGACCTTAAATCTATTACCTGGCAGGCTGCACACCATTAATGACTCACACTCTTGGCTACTGTCCCCTACTGCTACGACATTCCATTTTGCTCCCCCCACTTGATTGGTTCCCTGGAACTCAGTACCCGGATTACTGGGTCACTTTGCTCACATTTCATGCTGCTGTCCATGCAGGGTTCAAGAATTTTGAACCTGTTAGACAAGTGCACGGACCTGTCTCTTGACCTGTCATACCCATACTTGTCTCACGAGTAGTCACACCCTCCTGTTCCTGACCACAGACTGAATCTGATTTTATGTAACTTAAGGCGACTGACTGCTTTCTGGATCAAATTGCCCAGGGAACTTTCTCCCTCCCTGATATATCACATTGTCTAAACTTCAGGCCCCAGCTCAACAACTCTGAGCTGAAATTCCTCGAGCAGGTGTGGTTGCTGTGAATCATATTGATGTCCACCAGTTCCCACATGCCACAGCTGCATCATATCAAATCAATTCAAACTCTGATCTGGAAGTTGCTCAATTTCAAAGTATTTGCAGCATTTTCCATTTTTATTTCATATTAACAGCATCCACAGTATTTTGCTTTTCTTTGGCCAGGGAACTTCAGGAATGTGGAAATTGTTTGCAAAAGTTTGCGAAGTCAATCTGATCTCGAAACTCACAAGTACAATCATATCACAGAAACACTGTTCGTCAGCTGCATGTGGAAAGGGATTCACTTGATCACCCCATTTACTGACACAACAGCAGTCATATCGGTGGGAGACCATTCAGATACTTCATATGTGTGAAGGGATCGATTCAGTTTTTCCACCAGTTAACATTTCAGTTTTAAAAATTCAAAGCAATTATATACAATCAGCGCACTCTTATTGGTTAGGCGCTGTTTAATTGTTCTCTACGTGAGAAAGGAAACGCCTGTTCACGCCACCTGCTGAGATTCCAGTGAGCTCACATTTGACATTTGATTTTTCTGCTTTTAGTTAAATACAAAACGATGATGCAGATCCCATGAACTTGGATGCTATATCAGCTGACCTAATCATTTAATATCTAGCGTTCAAATCGGAATCAGCCCACAAAATATGATTTTAGATTTAACAATATCGGTTGTCAATGGCGGTGCGCTTACGCAGGATTCACCGAGGCAGAATATGTCCTATCTGCACAACATGACATCATTGCTCAAGCACAATAGCGCTCTGACTGGAGCATGCGCAGTTGGGTGTTGTCGGACGGGCTAGTGTTGGATCCGCAGGGAGAGCAGAAACTGATTGGAGGCAGCGGGTGAGTGAGGTCGAATGGAGCGGACGATGGAGAGGGGACGCTTCATAAGCACCCGGTGTAGGAAGAGGAGGTTTCATAAACACTGGCCGTCGGACTTAAGCTGCAAATAAGAAGCTCGCGGTCCCGTGTTAGAATCGATTTTGCAGCCGCCAACCTCAGAGGCAATGGCCAGTACGGCCGCCATCTTTATTGGGGGCAATGGGCAGGAGGGCGCTTGTGCGACTGCCATCTTCGGAAGACAATGTTTTAGGGTGATCGCCATCTTTGTTGGGGGCAATGGTCCGCGAGGTCGCCATCTTTGTTCATTCGTAGAATGTGGGCTTCGCTGACTGGGTCAGCATTTAATGCCCATCCCTAGTTGCCCTTGAGGGCAATAGCCTCAGGGCGCATGCACGGCCATCATCTTCAGAGGAGAATGGTTTAGCTCGGCAATGTGAATTCTTTCTCACTCCTTTTTCTCTGTTTGCAACCAATTACACAGGGTATTAGAAGGGGAAGATTTGCGGTCACAAAATTACAACCAGATGTCACATCCAGATCTGACAGTCACCCAATTTATCATAATCTGAACATCATCGGATTTTGAACATGGAAGGAAAAAGCACGGTTCATAGTGAAGAGAAGCCGTGGAAATGTAGCTGTACTGGAACAGCTTGACTAGGGATGTGGCAAGTTCTGGAGCACAAGTCTTCAGTACTCTTGATGGAATGTTGTCAGGGTCCATAGCCTTTGCAGTATGCAGTGCCTTCAGCCATTTCTTGATATAACATGGAGTGAATCGAATTGGCTGAAGATTGGCATCTGTGATGCTGGGAACCTCCGGAGAAGGGCAAGATGGATCATCCACTCAGCACTTCTGGCTGAAGATTGTTCCGAATGCTTCAGCCTTATCTCTTACACTGCTGTGCTGGGCTCCTCCATCATTGAGGTTGGGGATTTTTGTGGAGCCACCTCCTCCAGTGAGTCGTTTAATTGTCCACCACCATTCACGACAGGATGTGGTAGGACTGCAGAGTTTAGATCTGATCCATTGGTTGTGGGATTGCTTAGCTCTGTCTATCACTTGCTGCTTATGCTGTTTGGCATGCAAGTAGTCCTGTTTTATCACTTCACCAGGTTGACACCTCATTTTTAGGTATGCCTGGTGTTGCTCCTGGCACTTACCTTCTGCACTCTTCATTGAATCAAGGTTGATCCCCTGGCTTGATGGTAATGGTAGAGTGGGGGATATGCTGGGCCATGAGATTACAAATTGTGTTTGAGTACAATTTTGTTGCAGCTGATAGCCCACAGCGCCTCATGGATGCCCAGTCTTAAATTGCTAGATCTTTTCGAAATCTATCCCATTTAGCACGATGGTCCTGCCACACAATACGATGGAGGATATCCTCAATGTGAAGGTGGGACTTCATTTCCACAATGATTGTGCGGTGGTCACTCCTACCGATATTATCATGGACAGATGCATCTGTGGCAGGCAGGTTGGTGAGGATGAGGTCAAGTATGTTTTTCCCTCTTGTTTGTTCCCTCACCACTTGCTGCAGACCCAGTCTAGCAGCTGTGTCATTTTTGACTTGGCCAGCTTGGTCAGTAATGGTGCTACCGAGCCACTGTCGGTGATGGACATTGAAATCCCTCACCCAGAGTACTTTCTACGCCCTTCCCAGCGTCAGTGCTTCCTCTATGTGATGTTCAACATGGAAGAGCACTCATTCATCAGCTGAGGGAGGGTGGTACGTGGTAGTCAGCAGGAGGTTTCCTTGCTCATGTTTGATCTGATGCCATGAAGCTTCATGGGGTCCGGAGTCGATGTTGAGGACTCCCAGGGCAACTTTCACCGTATTCCACTGTGCTGCCACCTCTGCTGGGCCTGTCGTGCCGGTGGAACAGGACATACCCAGGGATGGTGATGGTGGAGTCTGGGACATTAGTTGTAAGGTATGAGGATGACTATGTCAGGCTGTTGCTTGCCTCATCTGTGAGACAGCTCTCCCAATTTTAGCACTAGCCCCCAGATGTTAGTAAGGATGACTTTGCAGGGTCGACAGGGCTGTGATTGCCGTTGTCATTTCCGCTGCCTGGTTCGATGTCGGGTGGTCCGTCCGGTTTCATTCCTTTTTTGTGCCTTTGTAGCGGGTTTTTACAACTGAGTGGCTTGCTAGGCCATTTCAGGGGGCATTTCAGAGTCAACCACATTGCTGTTGGTCTGGAGTCACAAGTAGGCCAGACCAGGTAGGGACAACATATTTCCTTCCCTAAAGGACATGAGTGAACCAGATGGGTTTTTACAACAATCGACAATGGTTTCATGGTCATCATTGGACTTTTAATTCCAGATTTTTTTGAATTCAAATTCCACCATCTGCTGTGGCAGGATTCAAGCCCATGTCTCCAGATCATTACCCTGGATTTCTGGATTACTAGTACTTTGTACATTGTTTCACCATTTTCCCAGATTTCACTAACAAATGTTGAAATGTTTGCTCCACACCCATGGGGTTTCATCTGTTTAAAGCCACAAACAGAAAGGTCCAGTTTTCTCCTTGAGACAAATCAGCTTCCAAAATGATGCAGAGTTTCAGCCAATGAGTGAGATCGGGGCTGAAGTTCAGTCCTCCGGTCCCGCCCCCTTTCCCTATTGGTCCGAAGCCGCCGTCAATCAATCAAATTGTGAGCTGAGCATGCTTAGTGCGGTAAAAACAAAAAAAACTGCGGATGCTGGGAGTCCAAAACAAAAACAGAATTACCTGGAAAAGCTCAGCAGGTCTGGCAGCATCGGCGGAGAAGAAAAGAGTTGACGTTTCGAGTCCTCATTACCCTTCGACAGAACTTGAGTTCGAGTCCAAGAAAGAGTTGAAATATAAGCTTGTTTAAAGTGAGTGTGTGGGGGGGCGGAGAGATAGAGAGAGAGAGAGAGAGGTGGGGGGGGTGTGGTTGTAGGGACAAACAAGCAGTGATAGAAGCAGATCATCAAAAGATGTCAACGACAATAGTACAATAGAACACATAGGTGTTAAAGTTAAAGTTGGTGATATTATCTAAACGAATCTGCTAATTAAGAATGGATGGTAGGGCACTCAAGGTATAGCTCTAGTTGGGGTTTATTTTTATATAATGGAAATAGGTGGGAAAAGAAAAATCTTTATAATTTATTGGAAAAAAAAGGAAGGGGGAAACAGAAAGGGGCTGGGGATGGGGGAGGGAGCTCACGACCTAAAGTTGTTGAATTCAATATTCAGTCCGGAAGGCTGTAAAGTCCCTAGTCGGAAGATGAGGTGTTGTTCCTCCAGTTTACGTTGGGCTTCACTGGAACAATGCAGCAAGCCAAGGACAGACATGTGGGCAAGAGAGCAGGGTGGAGTGTTAAAATGGCAAGCGACAGGGAGGTTTGGGTCATTCTTGCGGACAGACCGCAGGTGTTCTGCAAAGCGGTCGCCCAGTTTACGTTTGGTCTCTCCAGTGTAGAGGAGACCACATTGGGAGCTACGAATGCAATAGACTAAGTTGGGGGAAATGCAAGTGAAATGCTGCTTCACTTGAAAGGAGTGTTTGGGTCCTTGGACGGTGAGGAGAGAGGAAGTGAAGGGGCAGGTGTTGCATCTTTTGCGTGGGCATGGGGTGGTGCCATAGGAGGGGGTCGAGGAGTAGGGGGTGATGGAGGAGTGGACCAGGGTGTCCCGGAGGGAGCGATCCCTACGGAATGCCGATAAGGGGGGTGAAGGGAAAATGTGTTTGGTAGTGGCATCATGCTGGAGTTGGCGGAAATGGCGGAGGATGATCCTTTGAATGCGGAGGCTGGTGGGGTGATAAGTGAGGACGAGGGGGACTCTATCATGTTTCTGGGAGGGAGGAGAAGGCGTGAGGGCGGATGCACGGGAGATGGGCCGGACACGGTTGAGGGCCCTGTCAACGACCGTGGGTGGAAAACCTCGGTTAAGGAAGAAGGAGGACATGTCAGAGGAACTGTTTTTGAATGTAGCATCATCGGAACAGATGCGACGGAGGCGAAGGAACTGAGAGAATGGGATGGAGTCCTTACAGGAAGCGGGGTGTGAGGAGCTGTAGTCGAGATAGCTGTGGGAGTCGGTGGGTTTGTAATGGATATTGGTGGACAGTCTATCACCAGAGATTGAGACAGAGAGGTCAAGGAAGGGAAGGGAAATGTCAGAGATGGACCACGTGAAAATGATGGAGGGGTGGAGATTGGAAGCAAAATTAATAAATTTTTCCAAATCCCGACGAGAGCATGAAGCGGCACCGAAGTAATCGTCGATGTACCGGAGAAAGAGTTGTGGAAGGGGGCTGGAGTAGGACTGCAACAAGGAATGTTCCACATACCCCATAAAGAGACAGGCATAGCTGGGGCCCATGCGGGTACCCATAGCCACACCTTTTATTTGGAGGAAGTGAGAGGAGTTGAAGGAGAAATTGTTCAGCGCCTCCCCCATCCCCACCCCCTTTCTGTTTCCCCCTTCCTTTTTTTTCCAATAAATTATAAAGATTTTCCTTTTCCCACATATTTCCATTATATAAAAAAAAAACCCACTACAGCTATACCTTGAGTGCCCTACCATCCATTCTTAATTAGCACATTCGTTTAGATAATATCACCAACTTTAACTTTAACACCTATGTGTTCTATTGTACTATTGTCGTTGACATCTTTTGATGATCTGCTTCTATCACTGCTTATTTGTCCCTACAACCACACCCCCCCCCCACCTCTCTCTCTCTCTATCTCTCCGCCCCCCACACACACACCTTAAACCAGCTTATATTTCAACTCTTTCTTGGAATCGAACTCAAGTTCTGTCGAAGGGTCATGAGGACTCGAAATGTCAACTCTTTTCTTCTCCGCCGATGCTGCCAGACCTGCTGAGTTTTTCCAGGTAATTCTGTTTTTGTTTTGGATTTCCAGCATCCGCAGTTTTTTTGTTTTTATCTCTGTGTTTAATTGACTGCCACTGCTCTTCAAGAAATGCCTACCTCCTTGAAGAAGTTCTGTTCCTCTCTG
The DNA here is from genome assembly GCF_017639515.1 of Carcharodon carcharias. Classification (NCBI taxonomy): domain Eukaryota; kingdom Metazoa; phylum Chordata; class Chondrichthyes; order Lamniformes; family Lamnidae; genus Carcharodon; species Carcharodon carcharias. The sequence continues at coordinate 17,239,952 of NC_054493.1, forward strand.
CGACAAGATTTCCGTATCTCTCTGTTGTCTTGCTCACCTTCCTTGCTTTCCATTTCCCTCCTAGTGTTTGACAAGGTGTTTACTAAAACCCGCTTTCACAGCCATATCTCCTTTCTCAGTGACTGTCTCCGTCTCCGACTTACCCCACGTGGATTTCAACTGAAATTCCACCCCTCATGTTTCGAACCCACCCAGGATTACAGGTATCTCCGGGACATAAAACGTTTCTCGGACTGCTGTTCCCGTCATATTCTGAAATCCACACTCAGTGCCATGCGCCGCCATATGAACACACTCGACCTCTCCCTCCAGCAGCACCGCCGTACCCTTTTTCAAAGCTGCACGTGCCCCCAGTTTCATTTTATCCTTTGGCTCATCCGACGCCTCAACAAGAAACTTTTTCTCTTTCTCTCAAGTGCTAAGGAACGCAAGCTCCAACAACTCATCGACACCAACACCCATCTAGGACCCTCCACCCCTGCTTGTCCATCCGTCCCCACCCTTTCTTTCAATCCCAACCCCAGCCGTGTATTCACTATACCCCCTGACCTTCCCCTCTCCGATGCTGAACGTTCAGTGCTCAGCAAAGGACTTAGTTTCATACCCTTACGCCCTCACCTCAATGAATTTCGGGCTTGGCATGATACTGAACTCTTCTTCCGCGTCTTCGTCTCCGGGCTCACTTCTTTGGGCAGGAGTCCTCTCACAGTTCAATGGATCCTTTTACCCATCTCCAATATTCTCCCTCCACCTGGACCCCTCCCTCTGGATTCTTACCTTCTCTCGATCTTTTCATTGAGAACTGTCGGCGCGACATTAGTCGTCTCAATTTCTCTGCTCCTCTCACCCATTCTAACCTGTCTCTCTCTGAACTTACTGCACTCCATTCTCTCAGGTCCAACCCTGACATTGTCATCAAACCCGCTGACAAGGGTGGTGCTGTTGTTGTCTGGCGCACTAACCTCTACCTCGCGGAGGCTGAGCGTCAACTTGCAGACACTTCCTCCTACCTCTCCCTGGACCATGACCCCACCACTGAACATCAAGCCATTGTTTCCAGGACTGTCACTGACCTCATCTCCTCTGGGGATCTCCCTCCCACAGCTTCCAACCTGATAGTCACCCAACCTCGGACGGCCCGCTTCTATCTCCTACCCAAAATCCACAAACAGAACTGCCCCGGTAGACCGATCGTCTCAGCTTGCTCCTGCCCCACAGAACTCATTTCTCATTATCTTGACTCCCTTCTCTCTCCCCTTGTCCAGTCCCTTCCCACCTACATCCGTGATTCCTCTGACACCTTACGTCACATCAACAATTTCCAGTTCCCTGGCCCCAACCGCTTCCTCTTCACCATGGACGTCCAATCCCTCTACACCTCCATCCCCCACCAGGATGGTCTGAGGGCCCTTAGCTTCTTCCTCGAACAGAGGCCCGAACAATCCCCATCCACCACTATTCTCCTCCGTCTGGCTGAACTTGTTCTCACACTGAACAATTTCTCCTTCAACTCCTCTCACTTCCTCCAAATAAAAGGTGTGGCTATGGGTACCCGCATGGGCCCCAGCTATGCCTGTCTCTTTATGGGGTATGTGGAACATTCCTTGTTGCAGTCCTACTCCGGCCCCCTTCCACAACTCTTTTTCCGGTACATCGACGATTACTTCGGTGCCGCTTCATGCTCTCGTTGGGACTTGGAAAAATTTATTAATTTTGCTTCCAGTCTCCACCCCTCCATCATTTTCACGTGGTCCATCTCTGACATTTCCCTTCCCTTCCTTGACCTCTCTGTCTCAATCTCTGGTGATAGACTGTCCACCAATATCCATTACAAACCCACCGACTCCCACAGCTATCTCGACTACAGTTCCTCACACCCCGCTTCCTGTAAGGACTCCATCCCATTCTCTCAGTTCCTTCGCCTCCGTCGCATCTGTTCCGATGATGCTACATTCAAAAACAGTTCCTCTGACATGTCCTCCTTCTTCCTTAACCGAGGTTTTCCACCCAAGGTCGTTGACAGGGCCCTCAACCGTGTCCGGCCCATCTACCGCGCATCCGCCCTCACGCCTTCTCCTCCCTCCCAGAAACATGATAGGGTCCCCCTTGTCCTCACTTATCACCCCACCAGCCTCCGCATTCAAAGGATCATCCTCCGCCATTTCCGCCAACTCCAGCATGATGCCACCACCAAACACATTTTCCCTTCACCCCCCTTATCGGCATTCCGTAGGGATCGCTCCCTCCGGGACACCCTGGTCCACTCCTCCATCACCCCCTACTCCTCAACCCCCTCCTATGGCACCACCCCATGCCCACGCAAAAGATGCAACACCTGCCCCTTCACTTCCTCTCTCCTCACCGTCCAAGGACCCAAACACTCCTTTCAAGTGAAGCAGCATTTCACTTGCATTTCCCCCAACTTAGTCTATTGCATTCGTTGCTCCCAATGTGGTCTCCTCTGCATTGGAGAGACCAAACGTAAACTGGGCGACCGCTTTGCAGAACACCTGCGGTCTGTCCGCAAGAATGACCCAAACCTCCCTGTCGCTTGCCATTTTAACACTCCACCCTGCTCTCTTGCCCACATGTTTGTCCTTGGCTTGCTGCATTGTTCCAGTGAAGCCCAACGTAAACTGGAGGAACAACACCTCATCTTCCGACTATGGACTTTACAGCCTTCCGGACTGAATATTGAATTCAACAACTTTAGATCATGAGCTCCCTCCCCCATCCCCACCCCCTTTCTGTTTCCCCCTTCCTTTTTTTTCCAATAAATTATAAAGATTTTCCTTTTCCCACCTATTTCCATTATATAAAAAAAACCCCCACTAGAGCTATACCTTGAGTGCCCTACCATCCATTCTTAATTAGCACATTCGTTTAGATAATATCACCAACTTTAACACCTACGTGTTCTATTGTACTATTGTTGTTGACATCTTTTGATGATCTGCTTCTATCACTGCTTGTTTGTCCCTACAACCACACCCCCCCCCCCCTCCACCTCTCTGTCTCTCTATCTCTCCGCCCCCCACACACACACCTTTAACCAGCTTATATTTCAACTCTTTCTTGGACTCGAACTCAAGTTCTGTCGAAGGGTCATGAGGACTCGAAACGTCAACTCTTTTCTTCTCCGCCGATGCTGCCAGACCTGCTGAGTTTTTCCAGGTAATTCTGTTTATGCTTAGTGTGGCTACTGGACAGCAGTGCGCAGGCGCCTTGTCAAGCTTGGCGCGTGCGCAGTGTTATTGACGGCCTTGCGGTAAGAGACGCTTGTTTGTACCGGAGAAGGGGAGTCAGAGCGAGGCGGTGGATGGGAGGATTTGGAAACACTTTGTGGATCCGCACACCCTGAGGAATAATTGTCAGCTCCTGGTTTGCAGCTGCGGGGCTTCTCCCTCCCGGAAACTGGCCCAGGTTAACGGCCGCCATCCTGGGTCAGCGAGTGGAGGATGGTTCACATCAGAGGATGGGGGAGGGGAGACAATAAATAAGAGGTTACACTTTGGGCTCAAATCTGATCTGTGGGAAGGAAGGAAACCCTGGGAGGTGGGCGGGGAGGATTCAGAAACACCCGCTGGAGGTCCCAAACCCCTTGTAAGACTCATTGATTTTATTGTCAGTCTGCAGACAGGAGCTGGAGAACTGAACCCAGGCAGAGGAGAGGGAGGGAGAAAACTGGGAGTGGAGGAAAGAAATGGTGGAGATGGTGAGATGGGTTTGGATTTCAGCCCAGGGAGGAGGGAGAATGTGTGGGACGGAGATTTACAGCTTTGAGGGAACAAGAGAGGAAAAAATGTCCCATCAAAACTTGAATTGCATGTTCTGAATTTCTATCCAGGATTCAAAGTGATAACTTTTGTAATCTTTTACAGGCTAATATTAGGGGAGGATTTACAGATGGGAAACTCAAACCAAACTTCATGTCATGAACTGACAGTCAGTCGGTTCATCAGGACCTGAATATCATCGGCCTTTGAATGTGGAAGGGGAAACGTTTGTTCTGTCTGTGGGAGAAGGTTTGAAAAAACAGTGTAACTGGAAAAGCACCAAGAAAGACACATCCTAGTGAGCGTGTTCCAGTTAATTGTCTGTGGAAGGAGTTTTAGCAAGTTACACAGCCTGAAAATTAATCACACCATTCACAGTGGGGAGAAACTACACGTCTTCTGTGTGTGTGGATGAGGCTTCAACTGATTGTCCAACCTGGAGGGACACAAGGATACTGGTATCATGGAGAAACCATGGAAATGTGAAGACTGTGGTAAAGGATTCAGTTATAGATCCCGGCTGGAATATCATCGACGCAGTCACACCTGGGCCGGCACCGTGGAAAAACAATGGAAATGTGAAGACTGTGGTAAAGGTTTCAATTATCCATCCCGGTTGGAAAACCATCGACGCACTCACACTGGGGAGAGGCCATTCACCTGTTCTGTATGTGGCAAGGGATTTACTCAGCCTACCTGCCTAATGTTACACCAAAGAATTCACACTGAGGAGAGGCCATTCAGCTGCACTTCCTGTGGAAAGAGGTTCAGGTCTTCATCTGACCTCAATCAACATCAGCGAGTTCACACTGGGGAGAGACCATTCACTTGCTCCATGTGTGGGAAGGGGTTCACAAAGTCATCCAACCTAGTGACTCACCAGCGAATTCACTCTGAGGAGAAGCCATTCAGCTGCACTTCCTGTGGAAAGAGGTTCAGGTATACTTCCAGCCTCGAAGAACACCAGCGAGTTCACACTGGGGAGAAGCCATTCACCTGTTCAGTGTGTGGGCAGGGATTTACTCAGTCATCCAGCCTGGTGAGTCATCAGCGAGTTCACACTGGGGAGAGGCCGTTCAGCTGCACTTCCTGTGGGAAGAGTTTCAAGCAGTCATACGCCCTTGTTGAACACCAGCGAGTTCACACTGGGGAGAGACCATTTACCTGCTCTGTGTGTGGAAAGAAATTTACTGTATCATCCACCCTTAAGTCACACCAGCAAATTCACACTGAGGAGAAGCCATTCAGCTGCACTGACTGTGGAAAGAGGTTCAGATGTTCATCTGCTCTCTCTGCACACCAGCGAGTTCACACTGGAGAGAGACCGTTCACCTGCTCTGTGTGTGGGAAGGGATTCACTCGCTCCTGCAGTCTAGTGACACATGAGCGACTTCATAAGTGACTGCAGGGGTTGGATTTTGCTCATTTTGCTGCTGTTAATCACATCCAGGATTGATAGTCTGGGTTTGTTTCTGCTGATATTAACAACCCCTATCACTGGCTGGATTTTAATATTCTGGAGATGTCACTGAATTTCAGGGTTGCAATGTCCCTTTTTAAAAGTATTGTCAGTGATCTTTCCCTTTAACTGAAGAACTCTCACCAGGAACTATTAACAATAAAATTATGAACTTTTACTTCAATCCAAAATTAATCTTTGGTGCAAAATCTACAATTCAGCATCTGGAAGGTTCCACTGATTAACATCTCTAATCAGAAAACGCTGATTAATCCTTGCTGACAATTCTGACTTTCTTGCGCATTACATACAGTGACAACTTCATTCTGAAATTAAATTATCAAGGAACTCTCATGAGACAGACATCTCTCAATCTCCATTTAACTATTTCCCGCAGCTTCCTGTCATGGTTGAGTTGGACAAACTGAGAAACACCCGACAAGAATGGAATTCCAGCCAAAATGCTCAAGCACAGCAACTCCCGTTTACTGCTACATCTTCATGATTTCTTTCTTCTCTGTTGGAAGGTAGGATCCATTCCCAGGACATGTGTGACACAATAATCATCACCATACACTAAAACAAAGGCGATGGAGGAGAGTGCAACAAGAGCTTTGTCCATCAAAGCTCCTCAGTCTCATCCACTCCTTTCATAACAACACACCCTGTACTGTACAGCTTGGCTTCTCCACTTCTGACAGTTTCAGGGTGAAGAATGGAGTGAAACAGGGCTGTGCCTGAGCCCCCACTTTGTTTGGTATTTTCTTCTCCATGTTCCTGACCTTGGCCTTCCCTGCAGATATGGAAGGAGTTTCTCTGCATACTCGATCAGATGGCAAACTACAATCTGTCCAGACTGAAAGTGAAGTCAAAAAAATACAGCCTGTCTTGGAGACCTCAGCTGCAGTGATGATTCCATGCTAGTGACTCACACAGAAACTCAGCTACAAAGACTCATGCACTATCTCTCCCATGTCTGTAACTTGTTCTCCCTTATTGTAAACATCAAGAAAACTGTGGTTTGGGGACTGGGTGTCACATCCCTGTCCTTGATCACACTAAATAACACCCCACTGGAAGTGGTCAGTGAAATCTATGACCTTGGGTCCACAGTGACAGACAATCTGTTTCTCAATGCAGAGCTCGATACACGCGTAGGGAAAGCAGCTCCACGTTTGGCCGACTCACAAATCGTCCATGGAATAACATCAAGCTGCCTCTCAGCACCAAGATGCTGGTTTATGAGGCCTGTGACCTCAGCACCTTGTTATCTGCCTGTGAAACATGGACGATTTACAGTGATCAGGAAAGGAAGCTCAACAACTTTCACCTTCGCTGTTTGCAGCACATTCTGGGCGTCTCAGGGACAGAATCAGGAATGTGGCAGTCCTCTCAAAGACAAATCTCCCAAGTATGCTGGCTGTCATCAAGCAGAGGTGACTTCACTGGCTCGGGTATGTTCACAGGATGGAGGACGGTCATTACAGCGGCTTGGCAACAGGTGCCAACACTGAAAACAACAACCCACAACCGCACCTGAGAACCATTTCATATGTGCCACCTGTGGCAGAACCTGCCTCTCTCAGATTGGTCTCTTCAGCCATCAGTAAAAGTGAACCATATGAAGCTCCCCCATCCCCAACAGTTTGATTTGCTGCACGTCCACCATCTTATGTAGGTGGAAGGATGTTGACAACATCAGTAAAAGAGGAAGGCTGGAATGGGAATAGGATCATTAAGGGATTAGGCAGGATAATACCACAGGGAACGATAGAGAGATGACAGAAATATTCAATAATTATTGTGTTTCAGTATTTACCAGGGAGATAGAACAGGGAGATGTGACATTGAATGATGAGATGAGTCATGAGATAAGTCAATTCAAAGTCGAGAAAGGGGCTGTATTAAAGAAACAAATCAAATTCAAAGAGAATAAAGTCTCGGATCTGAATGGTTTGCAACCACATTTTTTTTAAATCTAGGGAAGAGATAGCAGAAGCCACACTACAGAGATTTAATCATTCATTCAAAAGGTGTAGCGCTTGAAGACTGGCAAATAGCTAATGTAACTCCTATATTTAAAATGGTAGACAGAATATGCCCAGGGAATTATAGACCAGTCAGCTTCGTATCCGTGGTAGGAAAAGGTGAATCTGGGTGGAGTAGAGGAACAAGGGGATCACAGAGGGCAAACACACCAAACAATAAAAGTGCCCCAGATTAGCAAGGCCATAAAACAGCAAACCAAGCACTAGGATTTATTTCTAGAGGGATAGAACTGAAATGTACGGAAGTTAAGCTGAATCTGTATCAAGCCTTGGTGAGACCACACTTAGAGTACTGCGTACGGTTCTGGTCACCATATTATGAAAAGGATATAGAGACACTGGAGGGTGCAGAGAAGATTGACCAGGATGATACCAACTAGTCTGCAGCAGAGTGGGAGAAATGATGTGAGGCTGGTCTAGGAGAGGGATGATGGAGAAAGGAATCATGCAATTGGGAGCTCCACTCAAAGCGTTCTCACTTCTGACCCTTTAAACGGCCTCACCCGCCACCCCCAGGCAGTACCTGACAGGCTGCCTCATCTCCCACTAGCTGAGTCTGCCCCCTCCTCCTCCTCTCTGCTGTGCAATATTGTACAGGATGCAGCACATCACTATTATTCTGGAGTCCCTGGCTGCCGAGTATGAAGGTCACCTCCAGACCTATCCAGACACCTGAAACACATCTTCAACATTGTGATGCTTTGCTCGATGACACACCTGTCATGTGACTCTGGTTGTATCATTCCTGAACCTCATTGGTGTAGTTCCTCACATGAGGCAAGTTTGAAGGGGGGTGTCCCTGCTCTCCAATAATTGGGTCCTTAATTCTGGGTCCTGGAATGAGCACATCTGGAATATTGGAATGTCACAGTCTCAGGGCAGCTCCCAGATCTGAGGGATAATGTTCACTGTTTTATATTCGGGTCTGGGGGATAATGTTCACTGTTTTATATTCGGTTCTGGGGCATAATGTTCACTGTTTTATATTCGGGTCTGGGGATAACGTTCACTGTTTTATATTTGGGTCTGGGGGATAATGTTCACTGTTTTATATTCGGGTCTGGGGGATAATGTTCACTGTTTTATATTCGGTTCTGGGGCATAATGTTTACTGTTTTATATTTGGGTCTGGGAGATAATGTTCACTGTTTTATATTCGGGTCTGGGGGATAATGTTCACTTTTATATTCGGGTCTGAGGGATAATGTTCACTGTTTTATATTCGGGTCTGAGGGATAATGTTCAGTTTTATATTCGGGTCTGGGGGATAATGTTCACTGTTTTATTTTGGGCTCTGATGTTTATGAGATAGGGTTGATTCTGCCTCTTGGTGAACACTGGGTTGTTGGATCCACCATTAAAAGCCCCAATCTCAGGTCAGTGACTGAGTTTTCTCCAATAAGATGGGATTCTGGGTGGGGCCTCAGGGACAGTGATGGGCGGGAATGGATGTAAAATAAACCCGGGCTACACCAGGTAATAGTGACCGTGATGAAATCATCACGAACAATCTCAGCGCCATGTTAGAAAACTTTGGAGAATATTTTATCAGAATCTTTGATCAATTTTGTTAGATTAAATATTGTAACTGATGAGTTGGATTGCTGGTTATTTTCTAAAGGCAGCTCAGGACCATTTGTTTCACCATGAACCTGCCCCTGGGGTCTGAGGTGAGCTTCAGACCAACAGGAATAAGGGAAAGGGACTTGAGGACTGAGTGGGAGAGTCTGTCCCTGAATCTCAACATTTGTTAATGAGATGGATTCATTCAGGACAGACAGCAGGGATTATCTGAAGGAATAACACAGTGCAGTGAGCAAGAAAATCCAGTGGATGTTGTGTGGATGGATTGTCAGAAGGTGTTTGATAAGGAGCTGGACAGGAGGCTTGTTGATAAAGTTAAAGCTCATGGGTATTAAAGGTTGTGGGGCAGCATGGATAGGAATTTGGGAAAGGACAGAAAACAGAGAGCAGTGGTTAATGGATGTTCTTCAGACTGGAGGGATGTAAACACTGGTGTCCCCGAGTGTCAGTGTTTGGACCATTGCTCTCCCCAGTACAGAGAAATGATCTGAGTTTGGGTATATGGGGCAAAAATCAAAATCTCCAGACATCAATGTCAGGAGAGTGTGTGTTGTTAGCAACTTGGCAAAAAGACTTGCATTGATATAACGCTGTTCACAACCCCAGAACATCACAACGCACCACAATCTGGGAGGAGGATCATACAGCAGGAATACATCTCCATTCTGGACACAGTCCAGGGGCATGATGACCATCCACATCTTGTCCTTTTATTCAGCTTCACCTGCTCCACCCCCCCCCCCCTTAAACAGTATAAATTTAGTCTCAGTTCTTCTTCCCTTTAGCTCTGAAAAAGAGTCATACAGACTCTAAATGTTAACTCTGTTTCTCTCTCCACAGATGCTGTCAGACTTGCTGAGTTTTTCCAGCATGTTCTGTTTTTGTTTCTGATTTCTGGCATCTGCACCATTTTGCTTTTGTGACATCTTGTTCCTGTTGGATAAAATCAAACAAAGCATTTATTCTACATCTGGTTATCTGATTTTTCATTTTGCACTGTTTACACTGAACTCCTTGGCAATATAGATATTGTGTTTCCTTTCCTTGTTTCCAATTACTGAATATAAGATTTGATTCTCCCTATTGTTCAGAACATCATGTCGACCTTCCCAATTGGTTTCCCAGCCCCACCCCATTTTAACAATGTTTTTAACATGAATTTATCTCCCATTGAACAGTTAATGTAACGGGTGGGGTGGTTCTCCCTGGAGTTTTGAGATGGGCAGCACCATCTTCTCCACTGCCTCGAGCAGGGAGGTTCTGGAGAAACTGTTTGTGAGTCTGTTGAGTAGTAGTGGGGAGTGGGACCCTGGTGGGGCGGGTGGGGATTCACAATCTGGATTTGCAGACCTGTCATGAGCTGAAATGGTCTGTGACCAGGGGAGTGAACAGGGGTGGAGTGAATGGTCATTAAGAAGCCAGGCAAGAGGCAAGACAGTGACCCAGTCATTGGGCTTGACCAGATCATCAGCTCCCTTCATGATAGCTTTTTCAGTGTTGTTTCTACAGAGTGATTAAAGCTCTCAACCATTCCACTGGACTCTGGGTGGTAGGGGATGTTGAAATATTGTCCCACACCCACAAGATGAAAGAGCTGCTGCATTACATCTGCAGTGAAATGAGAACCATTATCATTCTCTAACCTTTTCAGAAAGTCCCATCTGATTAAGATCTGTTCCTATGAGATTTCAACTGTAGGGACTGCATCAATTTTACAGACAGTGAAAGCTTCAATCCACCAGATAAACATATCTATAACTACCAGGATATACCAGTCACCTCCTTTTACTGTGGGTTGTGGGACTGTATAATCAATCTGCAATGTTTCCCAGGGGCATCATTAAGATGGGACATGTTAATGGGACTTTTCATTTGGCAGAAGCTGGCTTAATTTGGACACAGATGAGACGCAGATTCGGGTGGTGATGGACATCACGGTGCATCCTGAGCCACCATTAGTAATTATGTAACAAATCGAGGACTTGAAACATAGAAACACTCCCCTAATTTTACTCATAAACAAAATTCTGAGGCATTGAGATGTGATTCAAATCAAATTAGAGCCATTCTTGTGATAGAAAACCTTATATAGGATGAGTAAATCTTGCTGCGAGGGATGAGGGGAAGACTTTCCTATGGTATACAGCCTCTTTGACCAGTGTCACATCAGGTCATGGCCCTGACAAGTTTTTAAATCAGCCTTATCTGGAGTCTGTCATACTGGTGCCAGTGATGGAGTTTCGGGTAGATCCCCTGGAATCCCCTCTGGAGCAGCTTTCCTGCTGAATCAGTCTGCTTGTTTATTACTATCACCCTCTTCACTAATTCCTGTGGAGTTTGAATTGGAGGGTGAGTGGCTTCCTTTCTGCTGTCGAGAAGCTGTGTTTTTCCAGAGAGGTTGGTTTTCACTGAGGGAATTACAACCAAAAGATCTTTCAGAATAGTTGGAGATTCTGTCTGCAACGGGTTGAAGGGCTGTGATCACAATTACCTCAGATTTCTGGGCTAAATATTGTGGTGGGTATTTCATAAGGATGTTACAGCTCTCATGGGGAAACAAAGACACAGCACCATTCTGATACAGTCCACATAAACCCCAATGACTTTAACAGTGATGTGGCTTTGACAGGTCCAGTGGACATGGCCTCCCACTTCATTCGTCACATAATCACACAGTGCAGAAGAGGCCCTTCGGCCCATCGAGTCTGCACTGACATGTGAGAAACACCTGACCTCTCTACCTAATCCCATTTACCAGCACTTGGCCCATAGTCTTGAATGTTATGATGTGCCAAGTACTCATCCAGGTACGTTTTAAAGGATGTGAGGCAACCCACCTCCACCACCCTCCCAGGCAGCGCATTCCAGACCGACACCACCCTCTGGGTAAAAAGCTTTTCCTCATATCCCCTCAAACCTCCTGCCTCTCACCTTGAACTTGTGTCCCCTCGTGACTGACCCTTCAACTAAGGGGAACAGCAGCTCCCTATCCTCCCTGTCCATAATCTTGTACACTTCAATCAGGTCGCTCCTCAGTTTTCTCTGCTCCCTATGAAAACAACCCAAGTCTATCCAACCTCTCTTCATAACTTAAATATTTCATCCCAGGCAACATCCTGACGAATCTCCTCTGCACTCCCACCAGTGCAATCATATCCTTCCTATAATGTGGCGACCAAAACTGCATACAGTACTCCAGCTGTGGCCTCACCAAGGTTCTATACAACTCCAACATGACCTCCCTACTTTTGCAATATATGCCTCGATTGATAAAGGTAAGTGTCCCATCAGCCTTTTTCACCACCCCACTAACATGCCACTCCGCCTTCAGAGATCTATGGACACACACGCCAAGGTCCCTTTGTTCCTCAGAACTTCCTCATGTCATGCCGTTCATTGAATACTTCATTGTCAAATTACTCCTTCCAAAGTGTATCATCACACACTTTCCATCTGCCACTTATCTGCCCATTTGACCATTTTGTCTCTATCTTCCTGTCGCCCAAGACACTCAACCTCACTGTTAACCATCCGGCCAATCTTTGTGTCATCTGCAAACTTACTAATCCTACCTCCCACATAGTCAACTATGTCGTTTATATAAATGATGAATAATAGGGGACCGAGCACAAATCCCTGTGGTATGCCATTGGACACTGGCTTCCAGTCACTAAAGCATCTCTCTGTCATCACCCTCTGTCTCCTACAACTAAGCCAATTTTGAATCCACCTTATCAAATTACCCCATATCCCATATGCATTTGCCTTCTTTATAAGTCTCCCATGTGGGACCTTGTCAAAGGCTTTGCTGAAATGAAATCCATGTAAAGTACATCAACTACACTACCCTCATCTACACACCTGGCCACCTCCTCAAAAAATTCAATCAAATTTGTTAGGCATGATCTCCCTCTGACAAAGCCATGCTGATTATCCCTGATCAAAACTTGCCTCTCGAAGTGGAGAAAGATTCACTCCTTCAGAATTTTCTCCAATAATCTGGGATTCTTTCATACTGAAACACACCAACATTGGTAATTTTGTGGTTTTAGAGTGTTAATACTGCTTTACTACTGTACTCTACAATTCATCCGCTCTATCAGACCGGGGATACTCCCTTAACTTGGCCCTTTACTTATAATGTCACTGTTATGTGTGGGGAGTGTAGAATTATTGAATTAAGCTTGACCAGGTATTCTGTGTGCTTAACTAACCAGTGAACCCTTAACATCTGCTTAATACACTGGGCAATCGATCTTTCCACAGGGGTGTGTGTGTCTGAGAAACACACAGAGGAAAATATGTTCAATTAATCCTTGCATTACTACAGCAGATAGTCATTGATCTGTCCCTGCCAGCAGGGCTGTGGAATTGATTGGATAGTTCTTCCATAAGAACAAGCACAGGCATGATGGGCCGAATGGCTTCCATCTGTGCTGTTTCATTGTGTAAAGCGGTGGATATAAACTATCACAGAAAAACCAGTGACTGTGGAATTGAACACAGCCAGAGTCAGCTCCTTCAGGGGAGGAGTGAGTGGAGAAACAATGTTGATAATTCAGTGTATTCCCACAGGACAGCAATGGTTTAAATTACTTTGGGAAATGTAGCATGGCAGAGCAGCCACTCACTGGGATTTTTGTCTCCTTTTGTTCAGTATCTCAAGTGAATAACAATTATTTTCTATTCCCAGTTTGGAGTTTCGATGTAGCTGTTTTTACCCAACATTCCGTGCGGAACTGAAAGTGCCCTATTCACTCTACATTGCCCTATCTCTGGAGCATGCGCAGTGTAACTGATCAGCATCGTGCGGTAGACGGTTTTGGAATCAGGTGAGCGCGGCCGGGGCGCAGGGAGGCAACGGAGCTGATTGGTAGGAAGGGGAGGCTTCAGAAACACCTTGTGTAGGCCGCAAGCCCCGAATAAGAACCTAAAGCTCCTGGCTTTGTAGCTTCGGGCTTTTTCCCGGAAACCGGCTCAGGTTAATGTCGCCATCTTTGTTCAGCGGGGAGCAGAGCGCATGCGTGGCCTTCCTGGTGACGCAACAGAGTGGGCGGGGCTTCAGGGTCTCAGTGACCCGGAGAGTTTTGATGCCGAAACAAAAACAAAAATTGCTGGAAAAACTCAGCAGGTCTGACAGAGCATTCTGAAGCTGAGTCATCTGGACTCGAAACGTTATCTCTGTTTCTCTCTCCACAGGTGCTGTCAGAACTGCTGAGTTTTTCCAGCAATTTTTGTTTTTGATTTTGTTTCAGATTTCCAGCATCCGCAGTATTTATGCTGGACTGACTTGATGTCTTTTGACAACTCTTTTCACAGGCTTAGGATGGGAAGACTTACATGCTGTAAACTGAAAATGTTCCATCTCTTTTGAATTTATATCGTCGACTGACGGTTATGATATTTGAGATCCCCTACAAGGGGTTGGAAGATTTGGAAGCTGCTAGAATTTCATCTGACTCCAATGTTTCTGATATCTTTCCAGCTGCCATCTCCAGCAGGAGATTTTAAATGTGAAAACAATGAAATTGTTTCAGAAGTGAGTATTATTGAGCATTCATCTACAATTTAGAGCTTTTAGTGCTGTGCTTTTAGAGAGTTCCATATCTCTGGGGCTAGTGTGGCTCCTTTACCGTGGATTTGAATCAATGTCCATCGATTGCCCTGTTTCACCTTTGCCCTTCCCAGTCACCTCTCTGTCACTGTCTAACTTTGTCTGCCTCTAATAATGGGTGTAATTTAACCATGTCTGATATTTTACTGATATTTCTACAAAATGTGTCCAAATGAAGTTTCTACTGCCATCCCCCAGCTATTCACTGCTGATTTACCAGTTTTATCTTCCCATGCTGACGAATTATTTTTCCTGCACCAAAAATCATTTCTTTTCTGCTTCTGAGCTGATAATGACGGTCAAATGATGCTCCATTTTTCTTCCCTGTAATTCAATCTGCACATCCTAAAACATTAACTCTCTTTCACAATTTCACTGGGGGTTAGAAAGGGAGGATTGTGGTCAAGAAACTCAAACCATTAGGATCTGACGGAGTCGCCCAATTTATCATAATCTGAATAGCATAGACTCTTGCACATGGAAGGAAATGGCACCATTCTCAGTGGAGAGAAATTGTACACGTGTTCTGTGTGTGGACGAGGCTTCAACCAATCATCTGGCTGTCGAAGCACAAACGCAGTCACAATGGGGAGAAACCATGTAAGTGTGCGGACTGTGGGAAGGGATTCAATCACCCATCGCAGCCACACTGGGGAGAGGCCGCACACCTGCTCTATATGTGGGAAGGGCTTCACCCAGTCATCCCACCTGCTGAGACACCAGTGGATTCACAATGAGGAGAGACCTTTTAAATGCCCAGGACTGCGGGAAATGCTATAAAAGTTCTGTGGAACTGATGCTTCATCAACGTTTTCACACTGATGAGAGACCATTCAGGTGGTCTCATTGTGGAACTGGGTTCAAGCAATCATCTCAACTCACAAAACACCAGCAAACTCACACTGGGGAGAGACCAGTCACCTGTACTGCGTGTGGGAAGGGATTCACTCAGTCAAACACTTTGCTGACACATCAGCAAGTTCACATTGAGGACAGACAATTTAAATGCCCAGACTGTGGGAAGTGCTATAAAAGACCCGGGGATATCCCACCTCATGACACGGCAGCAAGTTCACACTGGGGAGAGGCTGTTCACCTCGATTGTGTGTGGGAAAGGATTCACTCAGCCATCCACCCTGATAAGATACCAGCAAGTTCACAACGGACTCCAGGAGATGGATTTCGTTGTTAATCGCATCCAGGACACAACCACATTCAGTGGAGTCCTTTTTCTGTTGATATTAATAAACTCCAGCCTAGTTATGGGTGTTAGTATTCTGGATAAATATCTGGATAAATTAGCTTTATGTCAAACACATTGTGGCAAATCTTTTTAATATGTCTAACACAAGTTAGCTCCTTTTGAAGTGCTCTCCCTCTCCTCTGCCTTCTCCATCCTCACCTCCAACAAGTGCAAGGAGATCATGCACTTCTTTATCACTAAGATTGAGACTACCCAATCAGTTGATCCTGCCATGACCCTCCCACCATCCCACTGAACCAAACTATCTCTAAAGTTTCTCCTCGTCTGAGGCCTGAACTCTCACCTTTCTCCAGTTTCTCTCCCAGTTCCCGTAATGCCCTGTCTAAGCTCATCTTGTCCAACAGACCCCTCTCAAACCTCCTCTTAGACATCTTTGTTCCAAGGAGAACATCACCAGGTTCTCCCCAGACTATCCATAGAACAGTAGTAATCCATTAGCCTGCAATCATTCAAGTAAGTCTCTTTCATACCCTCTCCAAAGCCTTCACATCCTCCCTAAAGTGTGGCACTCCGAATAGGACACAATACTGCAGCTGGTACTGAACTAGTGAATTACATTGGTTCAGCATAATTTCCTGGCTTTTGTTTTCAATGTCTCTACATATAAAGTTGAGAATCCTATACACTTTATTAGCTGCTTTCTTAACCTGTCCTGCCATCTTTAAATATTTATGCATAAACACCCCCTTAAAATTATTCTATTTATTATGTCATAGAGTCATAGAGGTCTACAACACAGAAAAAGGTCCTTTGGCCCATTGAGTCTGCGCCAGTCAAACAAGCGCCTAACTATTCTCATCCCATTTTCCAGCACTAGGCCCATAGCCTTGTATGCAATGGCATCGCAAGTGCACATCCAAATACGTCTTAAATGTCTTTCAGGCAGTGAGTTCCAGATTCCCATCACCCTCTGGGTGAAAAAATTCTTCCTCATACTCCCTCCAAACCTCCTGCCCCTTACATTAAATCTATGCCCCATGGTTATTGATCCCTTCACCAAGGGGAAAAGTTCCTTTCTGTCTGCCCTAACTATGCCCCTCATAATTTTATACACCTCAATCATGTTCCCCTTCAATCTCCTCTGCTCCTCTGAAAATAACCCCAGTCTATCCAATCTCTCCTCATAACAAAAACTCTCCAGCCCAGGCAACATCCTGGTAAATCTCCTCTGCGCAATCACATCCTTCCTATAATGTGGATTCCAGAACTGCATGCAATACTCTAGCTGTGGCCTAACCAGCGTTTTATACGGTTCCAGCATAACCTCCCTGCTCTTACATTCTATGCCTCGGCTAATAAAGGCAACTTTCCCATATGCAGTCTTAACCAACTTATCTACCTGTCCCACTACCTAAAGGCACTGGTGGACATGCATACCAAGGTCCCTCTGATCCTCGGTACTTCCCAGGGTCCTACCTTTCATCATGTATTCCTGTGCCTTGTTTGTCCCGCCCAAGTGCATCCGGATTAAATTCCATTTGCCACTGATCAGCCTGTTTATATACTCCTGTAATCTAAGGCTATCCTCCTCAAAATTTACCACCCCACCAATTTTCGTGTCATTCGCGAACTTACTGATCAACCCTCCTACATTCGAGTCTAAATCATTTATATATACCACAAACAGCAAGGGACCCAACACCGATCCCTGTGGAACCCCACTGGACACATGCATCCAGGCACAAAAACACCCCTCAACTATCACCCTCTGCTTCCTGCCACTTAGCCAATTCTGGATCCAATTTGCCAAATTGCCTTGGATCCTATGGGCTCTTACCTTTGTTATCAGTCTCCCATGCGGGACCTGATCAATGCTGAAGTCCAAGCAGACTACGTCAAATGCATTGCCCTCATCTACACACCTAGTCACCTCTTCAAAAAATTCAATCAAATTGGTCAGACATGACCTCCCCTTAACAAAACCATGCTGACTGTCCTTGTTTAATCCCTGCCTCTCCAAGTGTGGATTAATTCTGTCCCTCAGAATTGCTTCCAATAGTTTCCCCACCACTGAGGTTAGACTGACTGGCCTGTAGTTATCTGATTTATCCCTTCCTCCCTTCTTGAATAATGGTAACACATTGGCTGTCCTCCAGTCCTCTGGCACCTCTCCAGTGGCCAGAGAGGTATTGAATATTATTGCCAGAGCCCATGCTATCTCCTCCCTTGCCTCACTCATCAGCCTGGGATACCTTTCTTCCGGGTCTGGAGATTTATCTACTTTTAAGCCTGTCAGACCACATAGAACCTCCTCCCTTTCTATGCTAATTTCTTTAAGTATATCAAGTCCTTCTGCCTGATTTCCATGCCCCCTCCTCTTTTACCTCCTTCCTTGTCTCGCCTGAAGTGGGTATGTATAGTGCCTTCTCATTCTTCGTGACAAAATGTATCACCTCACACCTAGCTGCACTGAATGTCATCCGTCATGAGTCTGTCCATTCCCCCAGCTGTGTCTGTGTCCTATTAAAATCTAATCTTATTTTCTTCACTGATTTATCTACACTTTCAAGTTTTGTCAGCTGGAAATTTCAAAATTGTGCCCTGTACCCCCAATTACAAGCCTTAATGTACATAAAAAGCAGCAGTACTGAACCCTATGGACAACCACTTTACACCTCCCTCCAGTAAGAAAAACAGCCATTCACCACAATTCTCATTTGCAACCCTGATCCAATTTTGTATCTCGCTGCTGCTGACCCTTTTCTGTCTTTATCCCATGACCTCCAATTTTACCAATTGCATTTTGAAAGTCCCAATACACAACATCTATTACATTTTCCTCATCCCAATCTCCATGTTAACCCACAAACAAAAAAAAGTCAGTCCAGTTAGTTAAAAATGATTTTCCCTTAATAAATCCATGCTGGCTCTCCTTTTTCAGTCTATACTTGGTAATGTGGGTGTTAATGTTTTCCTGGATTTTTGTTTCTAAAAGTTTCTCCATCACCAGCATTAAATTGACCAGCATTAATTACCAGGTTTATCCATCTCTTTTTGAGCAAGGGTGTAATATTTATAGTCTTCCAGTCCTCTTTGTTCACCCGGATATTTCAGGTGTTTCGGAAATTTGTGACTAATTGCCTCCCCAGTATTTACCAGCAACCAGGAATGCATTCCATCTGCACAGGGTGACTTACTCACCTTCAGTACTGCTCATCTGTTATTTATCTATTTCTTATCTCTATTATCTCAGACTGCTCCATTTTTCATGTAGCGTTGAGAAAGTTCACTTTGTAAGGAAACCCCTTGATAAAAGAAACATTAGTTATTAAAAATAAAGATGGAAAGTGCTGGAAAAGCTCAGCAAGTCTGGCAGCATCTGTGGAGTGAGAGAAACAGTTTATGTTTTGTTATGATCCCAGCTGATGTTAGTACTGGACAAGTCAGATCCCAGGGTGAAAGCTGGCTTGATAGATCCTGACTTCTTTTTCAGAAACCGTGGAGGCAAGTTGCTGAACAAATTCACATGACTCTGCTGATTAACTTTAAACACAAAGGATAAAATATTTATTAAACAAGAAAAATGAACTATATCATGCCAGAAAAAAAGGTTGGAAAGACCTCAATACATCCACAAGAAAATGCTTCAAAGTTACACTATTACTTTACTCCAGCAATATTTTCACTGACACATAAACCAGTAAAGAGTCACCACTAGCTTGACATGAAGGCTTCTCGCTTGGGACTGGCACAGTTGTAAACTGTTTTCTTCTGGTAAATTCCTGAGCATTCACTCAATGTTTTTCACTGAACTTGTATCTCTCCCCAAGACACCTTAAACTCAGTCTTCCAGTAGCACCTCAGCTAAACTGATCACTTTTCTGAATTCTATAACTGACTATTCAGTCAACTACTGGTGCTAATGGTCTTAAAAGTTTTCTTATCAGAGAACTTAAAATTCCTATCCCTTCTCTCTCACACACACGGAACTATCTTCCTCCCAACTCCTGTCTTTCTTTGTGTCTGTCCCTGGATCACTGTTGCAAGGCAACAGGAAAGTTTTTTTTTTCTCTACTTTGTATTTTTTGCCCTGACTCAAAACTTTTAACCCCATTTGACATTTCTTTCACCTCAGGGCTTGTAACACCTCATTCAAAATGTACATGTACAAACAAACCCAAAAGACCTGACCATTCAGCCTCCCAGACACCAAGGCTGACAGCAACCTAAATGAAACTGAAACCATTTGTGTGTATATATATATGTGTGTGTATACACATATATATTCAACTTTAAATTATACATTGTTCATAACAGTTTCAAGTCCATGTGATTCTTCTTTGGAACTGGTTATTAAGATTGCTGGAATATATTTTCTGACAAAACAATCGGCTGCAAGAAAATTGACTAAATGTTGTGATGTAACATATGTGAAATACACAATTATCATTCAGGTTAAATTACCAGCAGGTGTACAAAGGCACGGCAAACACTGAGCCAGATGATCTGCTGTTTTGCAATGGTTCTGGTGCTGCTCAATGTACCAGACCGTTTGTCAGAGCAACTGATTTATGTTGACAAAACAGGTGTAGTCTTTTTACTTTTAGTAATGTTTTGAGAACCAAATTCGAAACATAGCCACAAACATCAAATGTGTATCACTTGATTATATCTTGGCTCTCTGGAACTGAGCTTTTCCCACAAAGGGGGCGATCCGATGGCAGAGGTATTACCCAGCATTCTCCGCAGGACAGGCTGTGCCCTGTCCTCACTGCAGGCGCATCTTCGCAGGCGTAGTACCAGGCTGTGTCCCGAGCATGCGCAGTGCGAGTGCTGGAGTTCGACGGAGGCGCTAGGAGGTCGTGTCGCATTCGCAACGTGTGAAAGAAACAGCCGAGTGCAGGAGAAGAATGGAGCGGTCTGCCAATGGGTTGATGGGTGGGGCTTCTTCATAAATACCTGGCGCAGACCTTGAAGTCCTGGTAAGAAACTACTGTTCCCGTATTTGCCGGCAGTTGTTCTCTCGGCATCAGGCCGGGCTTTCGGGCCGCCATCTTTTTGGGGGCAATGTGGCTCCGCCATCTTCAACAGAGGCAGCGTTGCTGCAAAGCACATGTGGCGTCGCCATCTTTATCGGGGACAATGTGCAGCAGGGCGCATGCGCGGTCATCCCTGTCCCTGTCAGCAGGAGAGAATGTTCCTTTTACAGAGGATCAAAAGGGGAGGATTTATACACAGCAAGCGCGAAGCATTGTATCAAAGTTCAGTCAATTCAACTGGACCTGAATATCATCGACCTTTGAATGTGCAAAGAAACAAGTTTATCTGTTCTGTTTGTGGGAAAAGATTTCAGGTGAAAAGATTTTCACATCTGCCTTCACCCAAGAGAATGAGGGTGAAGGTATCGAATTTGGGGAGAGAGACTGTGAGGTTCTTGAGCAAATAGATTTAGGAAGTGACAAGGTATTGGAGATGTTGGCAGGTTTATAAGTGGACAAATCTCCAGGTCCGGATGATTTGTGTCCCAGACTGCTGACGGAGGTAAGGGAGGAGATCACGGGGGCTCTGACCCAAATTTTTAATTCCTCTCTGGCCACGGGAAAGCTGCCAGAATATAAACACCTGCCCAACTGTAAGGATGAGTGAAATCAGCAGAACGAAGCCCCAGCTGTCAGAATGAATATGGTTCAGTCCTGGACGTGATTAACAGCAGCAAATACAGCAGAATCAACTCACTGGTTAGCTGGCAGCAGTTGGCTGATTGTTTAAATCCCTTCCTGCACATGGAGCAGGTCAATGGCCTCTCCCCAGTACACACACGCTGGTTTGTCAGTTTGTCAGCAGATGGGATGACCGAGTGGATCCCTTCCCACACACAGAACAGGTCAACGGCCTCTCCCCAGTACACATGCATTGGTGTTTACAGCGACTGGATGACCGAGTGAATCCTTTCCCACACAGAGCAGATGAATGGCCTCTCTCCTGTGTGACTACATTGATAGGTTTCCAGCTCAGATTGTTAACTGAATCCCCTCCTACGGTCCATGTTTGAAGTCTGATGATATTCAGGTCCTGAGAATTCAAGGGACTCGATCAGATTATTATGTGATGTTTGGTTTGAGTTTCCCACCTGCAAATCATCCCTTTCTAATCGGCTGTGAAATGAGTTTAAAGCAAGAAAAAGGAGTGAGAGATAATTCACAAATATACAAAGGAAGGCTGTAAATTTCAGCTGAATGAAGCTGGTAATTTGTGGGGCAAGAACAGAGAGTGGACAGGGCTTCGGGGTCCCAGTGACCAGGAGAGCAAATCATTAACTCATTGATTTTATCCTCATTCTGCCCACAGGAGGTGAAGAACTGAACACAACCAGAGTAGAGGGAGGGGGAAAACTGGGAGTGGAGTGAGGAATTGATGGAGGTGGTGCAGTGGGTTTGGATTTGAGCACATGGAGGAGGGAGAGTGTGTGGGATGGAGATTTACAGCTTTGGGGGAACGAGAGGAAAAATGTTCCACAGAAACTGGAATTGATTGTTCTGAATTTCTGTCCTGCACTTAGAGATGAATTTTGTCAACTCCTTTTACAGAGTATTAGAAGGGAAGGAGTTCCAGACAGAAAAGTCAAACCAAATACGTTTCATCTGATACTCGCTCAATTTATCAGGACCTGAATATCATCAGCTTTCGAATGTGGAAAGAGAAATGTTTGTGGGAAAAGATTTCAAACATCAGTGTGACTGTAAAAGCACTGAGACAGACACACACCCGTGTGAGAGTGTTCCAGTGAACTGACTGTGGGAAGATCTTTAAGCAGTCTCACAGTCTGAAAAAAAAAATCACCCCATTCACAGTGGGGAGAAACCGTACATATGTTCTGTGTGTGGACTGATCTTCAACTGATCGTCCAACCTGGAGAAACACAAGGACTCTGGCACCATGGAGAAACTATGGGAATGTGGGGACTGTGGGAAGGGATTAAATTCCCCAAAGCTGGAAACTCATCGACGCAGTCACACTGAGAAGAGACCATTTACCTGCACTGTGTGTGGGAAGAGCTTCACTCAGTCATCCCACCTCACTGACCACCAATGTGTACACAGTGATCAAAGACCTTTTAAATGTTCTGACTGTGAGAAGAGCTTTAAAAACAAAAAGAATCTGGTAGCTCACCAGCTTGTTCACACTGGGGAGAGGCCATTCCTCTGCTCTGAGTGCGGAAAGAGATTCATTCGGTCATCACACCTTCTGACACACCAGCAAGTTCACACTGGAGAGAGGTTGTTCACCTGCTACACATGTGGGAAGGGATTCACTCAGTCATCCCACCTTCTGAGACATGAGCGAGTTCACACTGGGGAGAGACCATTCACCTGCTCCGTGTGTGGAAAGGGATTTGCCCAGCCATCTGACCTTCTGGTACACAAGCGAATTCACACTGGGGAGAGGCCGTTCACCTGCTCCGTGTGTAGGAACAGCTTTGCTCAGTCATCCCACCTGCTGAGACACCAGCGAGTTCACACTGGGGAGAAGCCATTCACCTGCTCTGAATGTGAGAAGGGATTCATTCAGCTATCCGACCTTGTGAGACACCAGCAAATTCACAAGTGACTGCAGGAGTTGGAGTCTTATTGCTGCTGTTACTCACATCCAGGACTGAACATGTGATATATACCGACGTTTAAGAAATATGTGTTCCATGGTTCGAAGCTTAGGAGGCTCGTTTACGACTGGGTTTAGAGTCAGGAAGAACAACGGTGAATGCTGGAAATGTGCTGTCATATCAGGGATTGGTGTAAAACTGTGATTTGTTCCTGAACGTGAAATGGCAGGTTTAATTTTCCAGCCTGAAAATTTGGTAATTATTGAAAATGTTGGTGTGACATTCCTGAGTTTACCAATGAAGGGTAATAACAATATCATGTTGCATTTATATAGAACCTTTAACAATGTCCCAAGATGCTTTAGATTTTTTATTATTCCTTCATATGATGTGGGCATTGCTGGCAGGGCCAGCATTTATTGCCCATCCCTGATTGCCCTTGAACATAGTAGCTTGCATTTCAGAGGACAGTTAAGAGTCAACCACGTTGCTGTGGGTCTGAAATCACAGGTAGGCCAGACCAGGTAAGGAGGTCGATCACCTTCCCTAAAGATGATAGATTCATGGTCACTAGCTTTTCAATTCAGATTTATTCCACCATCTGCTGTGGTGGGATTTGAACCCGGGACCCCAGATCATTTGCTTGGGCCTCTGGATTATTAGTCCAATGAATTAACCACCACGCCACCATCTCCACATGATCAGGTGATCAAAAACTTGGTCAGATAGATTTTAAGGAGGCTAGAGGTTTAGGGAGAGAAATCCAGAGCTTGGACCCTTGACAGCTGAAAGCACAGCCACCAATGGTGGAGTGAAGTAGGTGGGAGTGTGGGGAATGGATCAGAATTGGAGGGACGCAGGGAGCTTGAAGGATCGTAGGGCTGGAGGAAGTTCCAGAGACTGTCTGTTATGGAGAGAGTGGCTGCCTTCATGGAGCTTCAAGCACAGCTCTGAAATGGGTCCATGCAGGTCATGACCACAGCCGTACAGGAGATGTCTGCTGCCTTAAACAGGATGACAGACACTGTATCTGTGATCTTACAACACGTCACTGACCTCCACCAAACTGGTCTGCAGCAGAGTGGGAGGAATGATGTGACTCTGGTCCAGGAGAGGGACGATGGACAAAGGAGACACAGAAATGGGAACACCGATCAAAGTGTTCCCAGTTCTCACCCATTACTCCCAAACCCCCAGGCAGTACCCAACATGCTGCCCCCATCTCCCGACACGCTGTTCCCCTCTCCCAGCAGCTGAATCTGCCCCTGCACAGGTACAGGTGGACCAGTCTTTGCCAGGACCCTGAGGGGCTCTAACACTCAGAAGACGGAGACCACAAGCCTCACAGCAGTGAGAGCAGGGGTGTAAGCAGCCTTTCTCTCCCTCTGCTGAAACCACACAGGATGCACCATGTAGAAGCAATAGGAAGGGTCTGGGCTGGAAATTGTAATTCACCAAAGGTGCACAAGGGCGTTTGATTATATATTAATTTCCTTTTTAAATAATGACACAGAAAATGTATCGATTGGAACCACTTCCAACTCTTGTCCATTCTGACATTCCGAGGGACAGCTCACCCTCTTACTGGGTTCATGCTGAATGTCAGTCCGGGCTGGGAACCATTAGATGGATGTGCAATGGGTGGATGAGTGGGTGAAGGAATATTCAGTGAACAGGGAGGGGTAGGGGGGTTTGGTGCTGTTGGTGGGAAGTGTTCATTCTGAAGGAGTCCCACTTGAAACAGTGACCATTCATTTATCACTTTGAAATGATTGAGCTGCTGTGTATTTCCCCATTTTTGTTCTTTTAGTTTTCCAGGATTTATATATATATATGTTTTCTTTTTATTAAAATGTTGCTGTTGTAACACTGAAATCCAGAGGATTTTAAATCTGTTAAAGTCAATCCCCATCGAGTACACAGGAGGACTCAACTGGTCCTAACTTCTTATGATTTCAATAAACAAAGATCTTACAAGCTGTTCATATGGGGAATTGCTTTTCTCTGAGACTAGGGACGGTCAAACAATGTCGCAAAGTTCAGATTTGGGCCTTGAGGCCTGGGCTATAAGGCCCTGATACATGGAGCACCATTAACGATGTCCCTCATCCCTGATTTTAATCTCTCCACCACTGGTGGCTGCGCCTTCAGCTGCCTGGACCCTGAGCTCTGGAATTTCCTCCCTAAACTTCTCCACCTTTCTACTTCACTTTCCTCCTTTAAGACGCTCCTTATAACCAACCTCTTTGACCAAGCTTTGGTCATCTGACCTAATATGTCCTTATGCTCCTGTGAAACTCCTTGGGACATTTTATTATGTTAAAAGCTCAATATAAATATAAATTGTTGCTGTATCTCAATCAGACCCGATCATTTACCAAGTGAGTGAGTCTGTATCAATGTAACTCAGATAGACACAGCTTGAGTTCAGTGGGATCTGATCACTTACTGAGTGAATGAGACTGTATAAATATAACTCAGATAGACACAGCTTGTGTCATAGTTCTGTGAGATCTGATCACTTACCGAGTGAGTGAGTCTGTACAAATGTGACTCAAATAAACACAGCTTGTTGGAACAGACCTGGGAAGAAGGACGCTCTGACTGAACTAACCACTGGACACAATTGGAAAAGATGATTCTTTCCAAACATTGAAAATTACTAATAAAGTCTTTAAAGATGATTTTTCTTTGTGAGCTGCATTATCTAGTAGAATTAGAGTGAAGGAGTGGGATTGACCCACAGCCTGAGTCAGGAGAGAGCAGCTCCTCCCAACTGGACAACAGTGGAGAGGTGATGGAGCAGAATGGTGTGGTCGACCTTGTCAAAGGCTGCAGACAAGTCAAGAAGGGAAAGTTTATCTTTCTCACAGTCACATAGGATGTCATTTGTGACTTTAATAAGAGCTGTTTCAGCACTGTAACAGGGGCAGAAACCTGATTGGAGGGATTCAGGCATGGATGTCCAGGAAAGGTGGGCATGGATTTGGGACTTTGGATCAAGGACATTAGAGAGGAAAGAGAGCCTGAAGGTGGGTCAGTGAAAGGACGGGGGAGTCAAGGGTTTGTTTTTTGAGGAGGGGCTGATGATGGCAAATTTGAAGGAGAGAGGGACAGTACCTGAGAGAGCGAACCATTAATAAAGTCAGTGAACATGGGGAAGTTGGCTGATCAGCAGTTTAGTGGGAATAGGGTCGATAGAGCAGAAGGTGGGATTCATGGAGAAGATGAGCCCTTAGAGGGCAGGAGGGGAGATGGGAGAGAAACTAAAGAAAGACGTGAGTTCAGGTCTCGGGCAAGAATGAAAATTAGAGGCAGTTCAGCCTGGTGTGTTAGTGGAAGGGAGGGAAGCAGCAGGGGCAGCTGATCGGACTGTCTCAATCTTAGTGACAGAAAAGCTCCTCGAGCTCCTCACACTTGTTGGAGATAAGAATTGAGGAGATAGGGGAGTGGGAGAGCCCTTCAAAATAAACTAACTTGTGTTAGAAACATTTAAAAGACTACACACATTGCGTGTTTTACACAAAGCTGATTTATTTGACTTTTATCCATAATATGGGAATCAAAGGTGGGGATCAAAGGTTATCAGGGTTAGATGGGAATGTGGAAATCGAAACACGAGAAGATCAGCCATGATCTTATTGAATGGCAGAGCAGGCTGGAGGGGCCGAATGGTCTACTCCTGTTCCTATTTCTTATGTTCTATAACTGGGCTAGAATTCATTAACATCAGCAGAAACAGACCCCAATGAACATGGTTCAGTCGGAAAATTCCATCACTCTAGTTACTTGTGAACTCGCTGGTGTCTCAGCAGTGTGGATGACTGAGTGAATCTCTTTCCACACTCAGAGCAGGTGAATGGTCTCTCCCCAGTGTGAACTCGCTGGTATGTCAGCAGGGTAGATGAACAAGTGAATCCCTTCCCACAGTCGGGACAGGTGAACGGCCTCTCCCCGGTGTGACTGCGCTAATGAATTTCCAGCTCAGACGGGTAATTAAATCCTTTCCCACAGTCCCCACATTTCCAACGATTCACCCAGTCGTGACTGCACTTGTGTTTCGGAAGGCCAGATGATTGGCTGAATCTTCGTCCACACACAGAACACGTGTACAGTTTCTCCTCACTATGAACGGTGCTTTTTCCTTCCATGTTCAAAATCCAATGGTATTCAGATCCTGATGATTTGAGTGTCTCTTTCAGGCCTTGATCTGATGCTTGGTTTGAGATTCCCACTTCCAAATCCTCCCTTTCCGATTTCCTGTAAAATGAATTTAAAACAAGAAAAAGTGACCATCAAAGTATTGGATTGTCCTAAAAATCCAACAGGTTCACTAATGTCCTTCAGGGAAGGGAACCTGCCACCCAGTTTGGGCCTACACAAGCCTCTGACCTTTATGGTAGGAGACAGTGAGAGAGAGAGAGTTGGAAGAGGGGAAAAGGAGATGGACTTCATCCATCTGCACCTCAAGCAGAATTTTAACAGAATTTCCCAAACCAACAAACCCCACCAACCAGAAAGACAAGGGAAGCTGGTACATGGGAAAACCATCATGTCCAATACAGACAACACTGAGTTCACAATGGGCAGAGACCGTACACCTTCTCCGTGTGTGAGAAGTGATTTAATTGATCATCTGAACTGCTGAAACTCCAGCCAGTTCACCAGTGACTGCAGGGCTTGGATTCTGCTGGATTAATCACATCCAGGACTGAACCATGTTCATTCGGACAAATGGGTTTCATTTCTGTTGATATTAAAAATCCTTATAACTGGAATAGAATTTAATATTCAGAATTTAACATTCTGATGATCAGTTTGCTTGACTTTGCAATCTTTACACTTCAAATAAAGAATCTTTCTTCAGGCTGTTCCCAAGATTTGAACCATGAAACCGAACAATGATTTACTTGTACTACTTGCAATTTAGTTTCTGTGTTCAGTGCTGACCATGTGGTCTGCTCTGCATTGGGAAGATCAAACACAGATTGGGTGATCACTTTGTGGAACAACCTCTGTTCAGTCTGTGAGCTTGACCCTGAGTTTCCAGTCACTTGTCATTTTAATTCTCTGCCCCACTCCCACTCTGACCTCTCTGTCCTGAATTGTTCCAATGGGAGCCCAAGGAACAGCAGCTCATCTTTCAATCTGGCACTTAACAACCTTCCAGATTCAATATCGGATTCAGCAGTTTCTACACTGACAGAGGGTTGTTAGGATCTGGAACTCTCGACCTGAAAAGGTACTGGAATCTGATCCTATAAGGAATTTTAAAAGGAAGTTGACAGGGATTTGAGAATGAGGAACTCACATGGTTACAAACAGAAAGTGGGTGTGTTGGTCTAAACACGACTGCACTTTCAAAGAGACAGCACAAGCACAAAGGGTTGAATGGTCTCCTTCTGTGCTGTAAGTTTCTACGATTCTAAGGTTTGGCCATTTAGCTCCTCAAGCCTGTTCCACCATGAAACGAGATGATGGCTGATCGGTGACACTTTGCCCCATGTCCCTTAATACCTTTGGTTAGCAATGATTCATCAGTGTCAGGTTTAAAATTAACATTGACCTGGCATGAACTGCCATTTGATGAGTAGAGCTCCTAATTTCTACCGAGCTTACATGGAGAAGTGTTTCCAAATTCACTCCTGAAAAATCTGACACTAACTTTCAGACTACGTCCCCGCGTCCTAGATTCCTCAACAGTGGGAGTCATTTCTCTCTATCTAGCCTACCAGTTCCAATTAACACCCTGAAAGCTTTGCTCAAAACACTTCTTAATCCTCTAAATTCCAGGGAATATAACATTCAAATGAGGTAAAAAGAGAAAGTGCTGGAAAAACTCAGCAGATCTGGTAGAATCTGTGGAGAGAGAAACAGAGTAAACATTTTGAGTCCAATATGATTCTTCTTCAGAACTCACAATGAGGTGATGAATTCTGGTAGAAGGAATAGGCAGAGGCAATATACACTTCATGGTACAGTTCTAAAGAGTGTGCAGGGACAAAGAGACCTGGGAGTTCACGTACACAGATCTTTGAAAGTGGCAGGCCAGACTGTGAGAGCAGTTAGGAAAATATATGAGATTTTGGGCTTCATAAATAGAGACATTGAGTACAAAAGTAGGGAAAATATGCTGAACCTTTATAAAGCTCCAGTTAGATCAGAAGAAAATTCTTGAGTCCAGTTCTGTTCACCACACCTTAAGGAGGATATGAGGCTCAATGAGCGGATGCACGGTAGATTTACCAGAATGGTTCCAGGGAAAATGGAATTTCGCGACAAGGTTAGTTTGGAGAAGCAGGGTTTCTCCTTGGACCTAGAAGCTGAGGGGAGATTTGAAAGAGGTGCACAAGATTTTGACAGATTTAGATGAAATGTACAAGGGAAAAGCTATTTCCATTAGGTGACGGGACAAAGATTAGGGAGCACATTTAAGGTTTTGGCAAGGGATACAAGGGAGATATCGGGGAGAATATTTTTTTCACAGTGAGTGGGAATACTCAGCACTCGCTACCAATGAGGGTGGTGGAAGCAGAGTTCATCAATGATTTTAGAAAGGAACCGAGACACACACTTGAGGAAAATAAATGTGTCGTGTTTAAGTATAGAGAAGGGAAAATGAGACTGACTGGATTGCTCTGTTGAGAGCCAGCATGGATTTGATGGGAGGAATGGCGTTTCTGTGCCGTAATAACTGATTTATGTAACTCATTCTAATTTAACCCTTGGAGTCCGGGTTCAGGTAAGGTAAATAAAACAGAAAATGCTGGAACTGGAGAACAGTCATATTGGATTCGAAACCTTAACTCTGTTTCTCTCACCACGTATGCCGCCAGACCTGCTGAGTTTTTCGAGAATTTCTATTTTAATTCCAAACTTAGCATCCCCAGAGTTTTGCTTTTATGTCATTAAGGTAAATCTGCACTTCCTCAGAGGCCTACACAGCATGTCCTTTTACGCTGTGGTGTCCAGAACTCTCACACAGTTCTCCAGGTGTGATCTGACCAGGATTTTGAATATCTCGGTGCTATTCCAATCACGCTGATACCCGAAATCTTTTCCCATTTAATCACCTGTAAAAGGAGTTTCCAAAATCCATCCCTGTCAGTCCAGGATAGAAATGCACAACATTCTCTCCTGCTGAAAGGGACAGGGATGCCCGCGCATGCGCACTTCTGCACTTTCCTGCTGTCAAGATGGCGGCCGTTACCCCGGGGCTGTCATCGGAAGCCCCGCTGCTATTGCTGCGTTTGGTCAAAACGCGGAACCTCTAGATTCTTATTCGGATCCTGAGACGTACAAAAGATACTTGTGAAGCCTTTCAGTCCACCCACTGGCTCTATTCCTCCCCTGCCCGGGGTCAACTCTCCCCGTGGATGCCACAGCACCTACACTGCGCACGCTCCTCAGTGTTCTGCACCGCGCCTGTGCGAGGCTCATGCCGCGAGGATAAGGCCCCGCCCCTCATTCACTCCGATTAGTTGGAGGACAAGCTGTTCTCAATAGGTCCTCCAGCCGTGCCCCCTCTCTTCCTATTGGTCGGGAATCTCTATCTGTCGCTTCCGGCTTCTGTTCGGCATCCACCTTAACCTAAGGCCCAATTGGGAAAAGGTGCTTATTTCTGTTTATTTAAAATTACTAATAGAGACATGAAATATAATTTGCTGTTTTGACCCAAAGTATTTGGTGGAATTAAAGTGAAGGAGTGGAATTGATCCACAGCCTGAGTTACCAGTTCAAGGACAGGAGGAGAGAGAATCTGGAGAGAAAAGAATAAGGACACTGAATCTGGAACAACGAGCAGAGAGGGAGAGGAGTGTGTGGGACAGAGATTTATAGATTTGGGGGAATGAAAGAGGAAACTAGAATTTTCTGTTCTGAATTTCTATCCTGTGTTTACAATGATAACTCTGGTAAACGCCTTTTACAGGGGGAAAAGAACCGAGACATTCACACACCCAAGTGAGTGTTCCAGTGAACTGGCTGTGGAAAGAGCTTTAACTAGTTACACAGCCTGAAAAACATCACCATTCACAGCAGGAAGAAGCCGTACAAGTGTGTGAGGGCGAGGCTTCAACTGATCGTCCAACCTGGAGATACACAAGGACACCAGGACTGCTGAGAAACCATGGAAATGTGGGGACTGTGGGAAGGGATTCATTTCCCCTTCAAAGCTGGAAACTCATCGACGCAGTCACACTGGGGAGAAACCGTTCGCCTGCTCTCTATGTGGGAAGGGATTCACTCAGTTATCCAGTATGTTGACACACCAGCGAGTACACACGGGGGAACGACCGTTCAGGTGTGTGTGCGGGAAGGCATTTGCTTACTCATCTGACCTGCTGGCGCATGAGCAAGTTCACACTGGGAAGAGTCCATTCACCTGTTCTGTCTGTGGGAAGGGATTCACTCAGTCATCCCGTCTTACTGAACATCAACTTGTACACAGTGACCAGAGACCTTTTAAATGTTCTGACTGTGAGAAGAGCTTTAAAAGCAAGAAGTATCTGCGAACACACCAGCGACTTCACAGTGGGGAGTGGCCATTCATCTGCTCCAAGTGTGGAAAGGGATTCACTCGGTCATCTCACCTTCTGACACACCAGCGAGTTCACACTGGAGAGAAACCGTTCACCTGCTCGGGGTGTGGGAAGGGATTCACTCAGTCATGCCACCTTCTGATACACCAGCGAGTTCACACTGGGGAGAGGCCATTCACCTGCTCCAGGTGTGGGAAGGGATTCACTCAGTCATCTGACCTAATGACACACCAGCGAGTTCACACTGGGGAGAGGCCGTTCACTTGCTCCACATGTGGGAAGGGATTCACTCAGTCATACCATCTTCTGAAACATCAGCAAATTCACGCTGGGGAGAGGCCGTTTACATGCTCTGTGTGTGGGAAGGGATTCACTCAGTCATCCCACCTGGTGAGACACCAGTGAGTTCACAACTGACTGCAGGAGTTGGATTCTGTTATTGCTGTTGTTAGTTACATCCAGGACTGAACTTGCAGGTTAATCCTGAGTTGTGTAAGAAATGTGGCCCAGCCGCACTCTTCCAATGTTCAGAGCTCCTAGACACAGAACAGAAGGCTCCTTTGCAACTGTGTTTAGAGTCAGGAAGAACAATGGTGAATGCTGGAAACGTGCTGTCAAATCAGAGATTGGTGTAAAACTGTGATCTGTTCCTGACTGAATGTGAAACAGGTTTAAGTTTCAAGCCTGAAAATGATGGTAATTATGATGAAGATTTAAAATGTTTTATGTGACACTCCTAATTCTACCAATGTAAAGCAATGACAACATCAAGTTGTGTTTGTATACAGAACCTTTAACCTCTCTCACCTTCCACTGACTTCAATGTAATGGAAACTGACGGTTGGAATCTGTCAGCATTTGAAAGATATTTACAAATGATTTGAGGGTTTCTTACAGTTGGGATCTTTCTCTGTTCTGTCCACTCCAGGTGTTAGATAACAGACTTTCTCCTGTGAATATCGAGCTGGAATATTGGGCTGTGACGTATTTCCTTGTTCATCTTGTTGACTCTAAATATTGAATCTTGTGGTTTCAGACACCAGATAATCAAGCTCACAACAACAGATTGTCTTTTCCTGACTTTATTAACAGCACTGCAATCATACAGACTGAGTAATTCCTTACATGATTCCAGTCCTCAATGAAGTACTTATAAATGTCATATTTTTTTCTTCAGAGCCTATAATATAGGAATAGTGTATTGGTGTGTAATTTTAACATAATTTTAATTCTATATTCTTTCTTTTAATATCCTGTTCACCACTTCCCTGTTAGCTGCTGAATTTATCTATTGTTATCATTATATGATTGTCACGTTTCCATGTTTTTAACTTGATTATTTAGTCTTTATTTTAAATGTTATGAATTTTTTTGATTTAAGTTACAATTCAGCCTTTGAGCTGTGAATATATTTCTTGAATAAAATACCATTATATTCAAAAAACGTAGTTACCCTATCCAGAGAACAGAGATAATACAATGGATTCAGAGTTCCCTTCTCCCCAGTTCTGATCTAACAAGCTGCAGCTACACTCGAGATATTTATATTTAACTTGTTGACTCCATTCATGATCTGGCCTTGCTCAAACCACAACCACAAGGATATCTGTGCATTGTTCTGAGTCACACAAGGCTGTGTCACTATCACACACAGGTACCATTTCCTTGGTTTACATCTCCATACAAAGACCAACTTTTTACACATCCCCTTTCTACACAATTACAGCAGACATGAGAGGAGGTGAGGCTCGTTAATATACACCCATATTTCATAACAGCAAAGGTTCCACCAGGACAAAGGTTCAGGCACTTTCTATTACAGGCAAAACACAGAGTACAGTACAGGAGCACACTGACAGTTTAACAGAGTCTCATCAACCTGCAGGCTCCTCTCCAATACATTTACTGAATGGATTTCAATTTAAACCATGTTTACAGATGTGATACTCTATTCACACATCGAAGGTGAGAGAGATGCTATCGGACCCACACTAAGTCCAATAGCTGAACTGATTAACAGACTAAGTTTGGGTTCCCTGATCCAGTGCATGTTACTGATACCTTCCCTGGATCTCAAGGCTAGGAGAGACACTCAGGAAGGTATGGGGAGGTGGGACTTGTTCATAAGAGTAACTGAATGTCTGAGAACTGAAATAATCTAAAGTTAGAAAGGAGGAAAGGTTCAGTCCTGGACTTGATTCTTAGCAGCAACAACCGATGCTAACTTTGTCGGTAACATGTGAAGCCACCTATGTTTCAGCAGGCTGTAACACTGAGTAAATTGCTTCTCACACACACAGCAGGTGAACAGTTTTGCCCCAGTGTGAACTCGCTGGTGTCTCAGCAGGCGGAATGAATCAATGAATCCCTTCCCACACTCGGAGCAGGTGAACAGCCTCTTCCCACTGTGAGTGCGTTGGTGCCTCAGCAGGCCGGACGAATGAGCGAATCCCTTCCCACACTCGGAGCAGAGGAACGGCCTCTCCCCGGTGAGGGTGCGTTGGTTTTTCAGCAAGTCACTGCTTCTTTTAAAGCTCTTCCTACATTCAGAACATTGAAAAGGTCTCTTATCAGAGTGAACGCAGTGTGAACTCGCTGGTGTTGGACCAGTTCCTCACAGATTTTAAAGCTTTTCTCAGTCAGAGTATTGAAGAGGATCCTCATAAATGTGATTGAGCAGGTTGGATGAACACATGAATTTCTTCCTACACACACACAGCAGGTGAATGGTCTCTCACTATTGTCAGTTCGCTGTCGTGTCAGCATGTTTACCAGCTCTATCAATCCCTTCCCACAGGAGGAGCAGGTGAACAGCCTCTCACCAGTTTCCAGCTGAGGCAGTCAATTAAATCCCTTCAGATGTACGAATCTTCAGATTCCAATGAACCAATTGACCATGTCAGACGTGAGGTTTGGTTTGCTTTTCCTGACTGCAAATCCTCCTCCTCTATTTTCCTGTAAAGTAAGTTACAAAGATTTACATAGAGTACACATGATACAAACAGGCCATTCAGTCTATCCAGTTTGTACTGGAGTTTCTAGTCCACACAAGTCCCCCTCCATTCTGCCAACCTCATCTCAGGCTTTCAGCTCATCTTTCTAATCCCTTTTCTCCCATGTTCTCATCTAGTTTCCTTTTTAAAGTATCTGTTATTTTTCTCAACCACATCCAGTTGTAGTGAGTTCCACATTTTCATAGCTGTCTTAAGAAATATATATCTCCTGTGTTCTTCTTGGATTTATTCATATCTGTTGTGTATTCATGGCCCCCAGTATTGGTTAGACATTCAAGTGGAAACATTCTGTCCACATCTATCTGCCCAACCCAATCAGAATTTTAAAGACCTATATCAGAGATGACAAACATATCTCTCGATTTGAGTTTGCTGGGTGTAAATCCTTCCCATCTAACCCCCTGGAAAGGGAGTTTGCAAAATCCATCCCTGTCAGTCCAGGATAGAAATTCACAACATTCTCTCAGGTAAGCAAGTAATTAGCAAAGTTAACAGAATGTTATTGTTTATTGTGAGGGAAATTGAATACAAAAGTAGGGAGGTTATGTTTCAGTTGTACAGGACACTCGTGAGAGATCTGGAGTAGTGTAGAGTATTGGTCTACTTATTTGAGGAAGGATATAAATGCATTAGAAGCATTTCAAAGAAGGTTTACCAGATTAATACCAAGAATGGGCAGATTGCATTAAGAGGAAAGGTTGGACAGGCGAGGTTTGTGTCCACTGAAGTTTAGGAGAGTAAGAGGCGACTTGATTGAAACCTTTAAGATCCTGAGGGGAGGGTCTGATGAAAGGTCATAAGGACTCGAAACGTCAACTGTATCTCCCTCCGCAAATGCTGTCAGACCTGCTGAGTTTTTCCAGGTATTTTCACTTTTGTTCAAGATCCTGAGGGGCCTTGACAGAGTGGATGTGGAGAGGATGTTTCCTCTTGTGGGAGAATCTAGAACTGATGAGTTTTTTTTTCTCTCAGAGGCTTGTGAGTCTTTGGAGCTCTCTTCCTCAAAAGGTGGTAGAAGCAGTCTTTTATTTTTAAGGCAGAGCTACATAGATTCCTGAAAAGCAAAGAGGGCGGAAGGTTATCGGGGGTAGGCAGGAATGTGGGGTTTAGGTTACAGTCAGTTCAGCCATGATCTTATTGAATGGTGAAGCAGGCTGGAGGGGCCGAATGGCCTGATTCTGCTCCTCATTCACATGTTCCTGCAGCCAGTGATGAAAGCGCATGCGCCCTGCTACAAGTTGCCCCCTAAAAAGGTGGCGGCTGCGCATGCGTCCTGCTGCTCTTTGCCCCCGATAAAAGTGGAGACCGTTAACCCGGGTTTCATAACAGGGGAAGGGCCGATAGCTGCCGCTCAGTGTGGCCGCGGGACCGGTAGCCTCTTAGTTGGAATTTCTCGCCTACAATTGGTGTTTATGAAACCTTCCCGCCCACCCACGGCCCCTAATACCGCCACTGTGTCGTTTAATGCTCACGGCCTGAAGATGCTACAAACAAGCGTCTGTCCATGGACGTCACTCGCACTGCGCATGCTCCAAATCACATTGCCCGACTGGTAGACGGCAGCTGCGGACCAATAGGAAGAGGGGACGGGGCTGGGGCGGAAGCTGCTGGTCCTCCAACCAATCGGAGTGAATGGGGGGCGGGGCTGAGCCCAGATCTCGCTCATTGGCTGAAACGCCGCATCATTTTGAAAGCTGATTTGTCTGAAACTCCAGGAGAAAACTGGACCTTTCTGTTTGTGGCTTTAAACAGATGAAATCCTGTGGATGTGAAGCAATCATTTCAACATTTTTTAGTGAACTGCGGAAACATGAGGATAAAAGCACAATCAATTCAAGGGCTGACTTAAAGCAATAACTGGGCAGAGAGGGAATGTCACCTTTAGACCAAGGAGAGTCCCTGGTTTCAATAAATGAACCGGCAAGACGGATTAGATCAGGAGAAGGCCTTTGATAGAATATCACACACCTACATGGTGGATGTGCTCTCCTAAATGGGGTTTGGGGAGGGAATTTGCAATTGGCTCCAACTGCTCTACACTAACATCAGTAGTGCAGTCTCCATCAATGGGTGGGAATCAGATAGCTTTCCAATTAAATCTGGAATCAGGCAGGGCTGCCCTCTCTCGCCTGTTCTTTTCGTGTGTTGCATAGAACCCTTTGCTGAGTCCATCAAGAAGAATCCGGGCATAAGAGGAGTGACGATCCCAGGCAGTGGAGGCACTCAGGTCAAAGTCTCCCTGTACATGGACGATGTCGCTGTCTTCTGCTCGGATCCGCTGTCAGTGCACAAACTGATCCACATCTGCGATCAGTTCGAACTGGCCTCGGGAGCCAAGGTAAATCGTGGGAAGAGCGAGGCTATGTTCTTTGGGAACTGGGCTGACCGATCCTTTGTCCCCTTTACTGTCAGGGCTGACGGCCTGAAGGTGCTGGGGATATGGTTCGGAGGGACCAGGGCATGCGTTAGAAACTGGAAGGAGCAAGTGTCTATGGTGAAAAGGAAACTGGGCATGTGGGAGCGACGCTCCCTCTTCATTGCTGGTAAGAACTTGGTCATCAGGTGTGATGCACTCTCGCTGTTGCTGTACGTGGCGCAGGTCTGGCCCATTCCACACTCCTGTGTGGTGGCGATCACCCGAGCCATCTTCCACTTTATCTGGAGGTCGAAAATGGATCATGTCTGCAGGGACACGATGTACAAGCCTCTAGATAAAGGGGGAAAAAACGTGCCCAACATCGCCCTCATACTGATGGCCACCTTTGTGTGTGGCTGCATCAAGCAGTGTGTAGACCCTCAGTATGCAAACACCAAGTGTCACTACATGCTGAGGTTCTACCTGTCCCCGGTGTTGCGAAGGATGGGTCTGGCCATGCTGCCGCAGAATGCTGCAAGTAGTTGGACCGTGCCGTACTACCTGTCCCTCGTGGGAAAATTTACGCAGAGAAACACCTTTGACCACAAGTCCATCAGGCAGTGGTCGGCACGTAACGTCTTAAAGGCCCTGAGGGAAAAGGAGAGGGTGGACCCGGTGGGATGGTTCCCCGAGCAGACTGACAAAGTCATTTGGCAGAATGCCTCATCGCCAGAACTTTCCAACAAGCACCAAGATGTAGCTTGGCTGGTGGTGAGAAAGGCCCTCCCCTGTCAGATCCTTCCTACACGCCAGGAGTCTCACCCCCTCGGCACATTGCCCTCGAGGTGGCTGTGGTGGGGAAGAGACAGTTGTTCACCTCCTTGTAGATTGTGCCTTTGCAAAGAAGGTCTGGAGAGAGATGCAGTGGTTTCTGTCGAGGTTCATACCGAGCAGTTCTGTGACACAGGTCTCTGTGCTCTATGGGCTGTTCCCAGGGACACACACCGAGACAAACATCAACTGCAGCTGGAGGATCATCAACTCGGTAAAAGATGCTCTTTGGTCTGCCCGTAACTTGTTGGTCTTCCAGCGCAAAGAGTTGTCCCCGACCGAGTGTTGCAGACTGGCATATTCCAAGGTCCAGGACTACGTACTGAGGGACACACTAAAGCTTGGGGCAGCTGCCACAAAGGCGCAATGGGGAAGGGTCGCTGCCTAAGACCTTTCTGCCACAGTGCACTGAGGGACTGGGAACTGTAAAGAGCCCCTCGGGATGTACAGCTCAAAATGAATGTCTGCCAATGATTGTAATATTCATTGTTTGTACTGATACACCTTGCGATACATGTTGTAAAAGTTGAACCTGATTCTATTTTTGTGATGGTGATTTTGAAATGGTTTGAAATGTTGTTGAAGATTTATGAATAAAATATATTTTTGCAAAAAAAAAGCAAGACGGGTTAGGACAGATTAGGGAGAAGGGTGACTTTCGAAACAACACAGATTATACATAAACAACTAATCTCAAAGACAATCTCTGGCAGTGCTAATAGATATTAACAATCAGACCTAAAGGGGTTAAAAGATATATAAAAGCAAATTACTGAGGATGCTGGAAATCTGAAATAAAAATAAAGTGCTGGAAAAACTCAGCAGTTCTGGCAGCATCTGTGGAGAAAGAAACAGAGTTAATGTTTTGAATCCAATATGACTCTTCTTCAGAACTGAATTAAATCATATATGTTTTCTATATTGAATAATCAATTTAAAAGCTGGAACACAGATAGGGATGTGGATTGGTGTTAGGTGGGAAGATCTGGATCAGTATCTTACTCCAGGAAGCCTTAAAGTCAGAGTGGCAGTTTTTCAGAACTGATTCGTGTGATAGCAGCAATCCCATTGCTACCTGTTAGTAAGACCAATGAAGTGTTTAAAGTGGAGACATTGGACATTTTTTATTCATTAATGGGATTTGGGCATTAAGTATTTATTGCCCATCCCTAATTGCCCTTGAGGAAGTGGTGGTGAGCTAGCTTATTGAACTGCTGCAGTTCATGTGGTGTAGGTACACCCACAGTGCAGTTAGGGAGGGAGTTCCAGGATTTTGACCAAATGACAGTGATTTAACGGTGGTATATTTCCAAATCAGGTTGGTGAGTGGCTGGGGGTGGGTGGGGGGTTTGGGGGGGGGGTGGGGGGTTTGGTGGTGGGGGGTGGGGGGTGCAACTTCCAGGTGGTGGTATATCCATGCGTCTGCTGTCCTTGTCCTAGGTGGTAGAAGTCACAGGCTTGGAAGGTGTTGTCAAAGGTGCCTTCGTGAGTTGCTGTGGTGCATCCTGTAGATGGTACACACTGCTGCCATTGTGCAGCGGTTGTGGACGAATTGAATGTTGAAGGTGGTGGATGGGCTATTAATCAAGCAGGCTGCTATATCCTGGAAGGTGTGGAAAAACTTGAATGCTTTTGGAGTTTCACTCATCCAGGCAAGTGGAGAGTATTCCATTACATTCCTGACTTGTAGAACATGGACAGGCTTTGGGGAGTCATGAGGTGGGCTATTTCGCACAGAGTTCCCAGCCTGTGACCTGATCTTATCACCACAGTATTTATATGGCTTGTCCCATTCAGTTTCTGGAGGATGATGCACACAATGAAGCCGTGAACAATCTGAGGGTCACATTGAGGGGAAAGAAAGGGATCTGGAAAACAACGGACACTTAATGTTGTTCCAGGAGAAGTGAGGTCTGGTTGTGCAGATAAAAACAGAAAATGCTGGAAACACTCAGCAGGTCTAGCAACATCTGTGGAGTGAGAGGCAGAGTTAACGTTTTGAATCCATATGACTTCAAAGCATCATATGGACTCGAAACGTTTACTTTGTTTCTCTCTCCACATATTCTGCCAGACCTGCTGAGTTTTTTCCAGCATTTTCTGTTTTTATTTCAGATTTTCAGCATGTGAGTATTTTCCTTTTATTTTACTGGTTGTGTAGATGTCAGGTTTTACACAGGATGCAGTCAGCCTGTGGTTTCACCCTGGATGAAGAATCCCTGAATGGTACCATTCAAATCGCTCGATGGAACATCATCTGCTTGGAGAGGATGGTTTGTGTTACAGCTAATGAGAAGCAGCACACACACACACACACAAACTCATACACATGCACACCCACATGCTCAGACACACACACACACACACACACACCTCGCTGATGTGTTGGAAGTTTAAATGACTGAGTGAATTCTTTCTGACACATGGAGCAGGTGAACAGCCTCAGCCCAGTGTGAACTGCCTCTGAAGATTGGATAAATGAGTGAATTCAATCTTATGATTGGACAGATGAGTAGCCTTTCCCCAGTGTGAATATCCTGGTGAATCATCACAGAATCACAGTGCAGAAGAGGAGCGTTGGCTCATCGAGTCTGCACCGACACGTGAGGAGCACCTGACCTACTTACCTAATCCCATTTACCAGCACTTGGCCCATAGCCTTGAATGTTATGACATGCCAAGTGCTCATCCAGGTACTTTTTAAAGGATGTGAGGCAACCCACCTCCACCACACTCCCAGGCAGTGCATTCAGACCGTCACCACCCTCTGGGTAAAAAAGTTTTTCCTCACATCCCCCTAAACCTCCTGCCCCTCAGCTTTAAATTATGTCCCCTTGTGACTGACCCTTCAACTAAGGGGAACAGCTGCTCCCTATCCACCCTGTCCATGCCCCTCATAATCTTGCACACCTCGCTCAAGTCATCCCTCAATCTTTTCTGCTCCAACGAAAACAACACAAGTCTATCCAACCTCTCTTCATAACTTAAATATTTCATCCCAGGCAACATCCTGGTGAATCTCCTCTGCACCCCCTCCAGTGCAATCACATCCTTCCTATAATGTGGTGACCAGAACTGCACACAGTACTCCAGCTGTGGCCTCACCAGGGTTCTATACAATTCCAACATGACCTCCCTACTTTTGTAACCTATGCTTCGACTGATAAAGGCAAGCGTCCCATATGCCTTTTTCACCACCCCACTAACATGCCCCTCCGCCTTCAGAGATCTATGGACATACACGCCAAGGTCCCTTTGTTCCTCAGAACTTCCTAGTGTCATGCCATTCATTGAATACTTCCTTGTCAAATTATACCTTCCAAAATTTCCTCACATTTTTCGGGGTTAAATTCCATCTGCCACTTATCTGCCCATTTGACAATCCCGTCTATCTGTTCCTGTAGCCCAAGACACTCAACCTCACTGTTAACCACCCAGCCAATCTTTGTGTCATCCGCAACTTACTAATTTCTCCCCACATAGTCATCTATGTCATTTATATAAATGACAAATAATAGGGGACCGAGCACAGATCTCTGTGGTATGCCACTGGACACTGGTTTCCAGTCACTAAAGCATCCTTCTGTCAACACCCTCTGTCTCCTACAACTAAGTCAATTTTGCATCCACCTTTTCAAATTACCCTGTATTCCATGTGCATTTGCCTTCTTTGTAAGTCTCCTATGTGGGACCTTGTCAAAGGCTTTGCTGAAATCTATATAAACCACATCAACTGCACTACCCTCACCTACATGACTGGTCACCTCCTCAAAAAATTCAATCAAATTTGTTAGGCATGACCTCCCTCTGACAAAGCCATACTGACTATCCCTGATCAAATCTTGCCTCTCCAAGTGGAGATAGATACTCTCCTTCATAACGTTCTCCAATAGTTTCCCTACCACTGACATGAGACTCACTGGCCTGTAGTTCCCTGGCTTATCTCTACAATCCTTAAATAGCAGAACCACATTAGTTGTTCTCCAGTCCTCTGGCACCTCCCCTGTGGCCATACTTAAGTTTCTTAGTTAACTATGGATTGTGCATCCTTCTCATAGAGTCATTCTTTGTCAATGGAATACATTGCTGTTCAGAATTATGAATTAAATATCTGCCACTCCCTATCTACAGCCTTATCCTTCAACATATTTTTCCAGACCACTGCAGCCAAACTCTGAATGCAGACCTTTGTAGTTGCCTTTATTTCACTTTAAGACACTAGTTTCAGACATAGGTTTCTCATCCTCAAATTGAATATAACTTCCTTACATGTTATGATCGCTCTTGACTAGATAATGTTTTATTATGAAATCATTCCTAATCCTGCCTTATTACATATTAACTTGCCTGTTTCCTGGTTAGTTCTAGAATATATTGTTGGATTAAACTGTCCTGAATATATTCAATGAACTCATCCTCTGCCAATTCACTTTGTCCAATTTATAAGCAGATTACACTTACGGTTATTGAAGTACATTTCTCACAAGTCCCTATTTTTTCTTCAGTTATTATCAATCCTACCACGTCACTAATATTTGGTAACATATAAAAATCCCAACAGTGGCTTCTTACCCTTACTTGTATTATCTCCAAACAAGTTGATTCCACATCTTCATCTTCTGAGCCAAGATCATTTCTCACGACTGTACTGATTTCAGCCTTTATTACCATACCTAATCCGTGAATTCTTCATTTTGTTCTATCCTTCAGAAATGTCAAATACTCCTGAATATTCAGTCCCCTGGCTTAATAACGTTGCAAACACATCCCTCTAATGTCTGTGATATCGTACACCTTTATTTCTATTTCTTCCATCAATTCATAGATCTTGTTACAAATGCTGAAGCCTTCATATAAAAAGCTTTTAAATCTGTCTTTCTGTCAGTTTTCCCTACTCTGACCCTGTTTGCTGTTGCACTCTTATATTTGTACATTCTGTTCCTTCCTATCACACTCTGGTTATCATTACCCAAATTGCTAGCCTGCACTATTGCCTTGTCCTTTCCCATCAACTTTCTAACTTTCCCTTCATCCCAAACCTGCCCCCTCCTCCACTATTTAGTTTAAAGCCCACTCTACAGCCCTAGCTATGTGATTCACCTGGGCACTGATCCCAGTGTGGTTCAAGTGAAGGCCACCCCTATGCTGCAGTTCCCTCTTTCCCCATTGTTGGTGCTAGTGGCCCATGAATCAAAATCCATTTCTCCCAACTGAGGGAGTGCTGCACTGTTGGAGGATCAGTACTGAGGGAGAGCTGCACTGTTGGAGAGTCAGTCATGAGGGTGCACTGCACTGTCAGGGGGTTAGTACTAAGGCAATGCTGCACTGTCGGTGGGTCAGTACTGAGGGAGCGCTGCACTAACAGAGGGTCAGTAATGAGGGAGTGCTGCACTTTCGGAGGGTCAGCACTGAGGGAGTGCTGCACTGTTGGAGACGTCTTTCAGGTGAGATGTTAAACCACCACCTCGTTTGCTTTCTCTGGTGGATATAAAAGATCCCACGGCCGCTATTTGGAAGGAGAGCAGGGGAAAGTTCTCGCCGGTGTCCTGGGGCCAATATTTATCCCTCAACTGATGATCTGGGTCATTATCACGTTGCTGTTTGTGGGAGCATGCTGTGCACAAAATGGTGTCTCATTACAACAGGGACAACATTTCAGGAAGAAATATGATCGGTTGTGATGGTCTTTGGGATGTCCTTAAGAATGAAAGGCGCCAAAGAAATGCAAGACGTTCTATTGCTCTAGGAGTGAGAGCTGGGTATTTCTGCTCTCATCTGGGATCACTGTGTCTAAAAGTTGTCCCACTCGCTAATTACCTGCCTAAGGTTAGCTAAGCTGTAACTAATTACTTCATCTGCTTGAAGGGGAAAATA
This sequence comes from Carcharodon carcharias, assembly GCF_017639515.1. NCBI lineage: Eukaryota > Metazoa > Chordata > Chondrichthyes > Lamniformes > Lamnidae > Carcharodon > Carcharodon carcharias. The sequence continues at coordinate 17,283,852 of NC_054493.1, forward strand.
CTTGCAGGACTGTCGGGGGAAGAGTGGGGGGACAGTTGGACTAATTGGATAGATCTTTCATAGAGCCAGCACAGGCACGATGGGCCAAATGGCCTCCTCCTGTGCTATAATTCTCATAAATTTGGTGGCGTCCCTCCGTTGTAGGAAACCAATGGATTAAACAGATAAATGGTAAGATGAAACACGGTGAGACCCAGTGGTGAATTTAATATTCTTTCTCCTTGCTAAAGGTTTAATTCTGGCTGTACTTCCATTTCTCTCTAAATCCTTACCTGCTACTAAGAGGCAAGTGATGGGCGTGTGAAGTCAGAGGCGTGATCCCTCAACTCTTAAACCCCTCCCCAGGACTGCAATGGTTAGCTGGGGGAATTAATTTCTGGTCTGTTGAGTTGTAATCCGATTGGGTGTCTGGCTTATTGTGAGAGAACATCAAACTGTCAGGGAGAGGGATGATGTTGAGGAGAACAGGTCTCTGATGATGCATCTGTGTGTCTGTGTGTGTGTAAGGGAGAGACAGGCTGTGTGGAGAGTTCGGTACAGGCAGCACCAGTGCAGCCCTGAATGATCGAGAACGTCTCTCTCTGCCGGAGTGAGACTCTCCGCTATGTGGATGCTGCTGGGAAGGAAGAACGGAAGGAGACTCTCAGTGAGGAACTCGGTCTCGGGATGGAGGGGAAGTGAATGTGCTACCCAATTTTTAACACCAAATTATCAAGGGGAGCAAACAGGAATGAAATGCCACTGGTGAAAAGTTGGTGACGCAGGTTGATAGAGACATTTAAAAGAGCAATAAGCACTTGGTTTCATTTCTAGAGGGTGAGCATTGAAAAACAGAGGTTTTATTCTACGCTATATCAAGCAATGGGAGCACTGTGCACGGTTCTGGCCACCGTATTATAAAAAAGGATATAGAGGCACCAGAGAAGACGCAAAACAAATAAGATTTACAAGGATGATTCCAGATCTGAGAAGTTATAACCATCAGGAAAGACTGAACAGGCTGGGGCTCTTTTCTCCAGAAAAGAGAAGGCTGAGGGGGTGACCTGATCGAGGTCCTTAAAATGATGAAAGGGTTTCGAGCGGGTAGATGTAGAGATGATGTGGAGGAGACCAGAACTAGGCTGCGGGGGGTGGGGGGTGGTGGGGGTGGTAGGGTTTGTTAGTGGTTTTCAATATAAGATAGTCATTAATAAATCCAATGGGGAATTCAGGAAAATTTACCTAGAGAGTGGGGAGAATGTGGAACTCGCTCCCATGGGGAGTGGTCGAGATGAATAGCATTTAAGGGAAAGAGTTGGCGGGGGGTGTGGGGGGGGTGGGGGGGTGGTGTGGAAGTGGGACTAACCCGATCGCTCGTCAGAAGTGCTGGCACAGACTCGATGGGTTGAATGGTCTCCTTCAGTGCTGCACGATTTGGTGAATGGAAGCAAAATTTCTGCCAAGCTTTCTTTCTATATCCAAACTGGTTGGGTTAAGTCCTGTCAAAACCCACTGCCTCTCGAAGGTGCCGCACTGCCTCCCTCGGGGAGGATGGAGGACAGCTCCTGGGCACCAGAAGCTTGTTTCTCAGGCAGTGGGTTTGGCACAGCTCCAGGAAAATCAGGACGGAGCTGGGAATCGGCTGCTGGTGCCCTCCTGCCGCACCTGGTAAAGCCTGGCACCTTCACAGTCAGCTATTTGAGCTGCACTCATCCAGGCAAGCAGGGAGTATTCCATCACACAAGAGAGCGAAGGGAGAGAGTGGGTGGGGGGGAGGGGGGCAGGGTGAAGAGAGAGATTAAGGTAAGGAGGAAGAACAGATTAGAGGAAAAGGAGGGAGACAGAGAGAGTGAGAAAGGGAGGCGATGAATGGGGATGGAAGAAAGGGAAAGGGAGCAAGAGAGACTGGGAGACGAGGGGAGTGGGAGAGGGAGAGGAGAGAGGGACCAGGGGAAATGAGAGAGCGGGAGAGATGGAGAGGGAGACTGGGGGCGTGGGTGGGTGGGTGGGGTTGGGGGGGGCGGTGGGTGGGAGAGTAGGAGAGAGAAAGAGACCTTGGGAATGAGAGAGAAGGAGAGAGATTGCAAATGGATTGGCATATAAAAGTAAAGAAGTCTTAAAATAATTATATAGATCTTTGGTGAGACTACACCCGAATATGTGCACAGCTCTGGATCCCTAACCCTTCCCCTAATCCCAAACCCAACCCTAACTCCCTAACCCCATCCCTAACTCCCTATCCATAATCCTAACTCGCTAACCCCATCCCTAACTCTCCAACCCCATCCCTAATCCCATCCCTAACTCCCTACCTCATCCCTAACTCCCCAAACCCCACCCCTAACTCACTACCCCTAACCCTAACACCATCCCTAACTCCCTACTCCTAACCCTAACTCCCTAACCCCATCCCTAACTCTAACTAAACTGATTCCTGGGATGAGGGGAGATTGAGTAGAATGGCCCCATATTCTCTGGAGTTTAGAAGAATGAGAGATGATCTAATTGAAATGTACAAAATTCTTCAGGGGTTTAACAGGATCAATTTGGGAGGCTGTTGACAACCCCCCCCCCCCGCCACCCTTGCCCCTACCCTGGCTGGGGAACCTTGAACAATGGTGGGGGTCACAGTCTTAGGATAAGAGGTCAGCCATTTTGGACTGAGATGAGGAGAAATTTCTTCACTCAGAGGGTTGTGAATCTTTGGAATTCTCTACCCCAGAGAGCTGTGGATGCTCCGTCATTGGGTATACGCGAGACTCAGATTGATAGATTTTTGGGCACTGAGGGTGGGAAAGTGGAGTTGGAATAGAACATCAGCCATGACCGTAATGAATGGGTGAGGCAGGCTCGAGAGGCCGAATGGCCTCCTCCTGCTTCTATTTGTCTGGTTGTTTGCTCGTTCTTGGGAGTACTGTGTACCTTTTTCCGATTGGATCAATGGATCCTCATCCTCAACCTCCCTTGGTTGCCATGGCTACAGGAGTAGGCCACTTGGCCTATTGAACTTACTTCCCTGCTTCACTCGCCACCTATTTTGGAGTTTTTTTAAAGACCGTCCGGCTCATCAACAGCTCTAACCTGTTTCTAGTCCACCCCTTGCAGCTACACAGCGGTTGCCATGCCAATGCTCTACAATACCCGCTGCAGCTCCAAGCGGAGAGTCACACTGATGATAACCATGGTCTGGATGCTGTCCGTCGCCTTCTCATGCCCGCTGCTCTTCGGGCTAAAAGACCACCCTGGTAAGCTGTGCCCATCAAGAACCCTTCTTTCATCTTTTATTCCTCTATTGTCTCAGACTTGTAGATTTAAACATGAACTCTTTATCTATTTACAGATCTCAGGTTACTGTCATGCATGGCGCTGCTACCTCCATGCAGGCTGGTTCCAGAGTGTTCTCTCTAGAGTTGCTTTCAACCTGCCATTTAAGGGAGGACACAGGATGACTGAGGAAGTGATGTAACCACAGGTATAGGATGTTGGTCATTTGGAGGAGGCTGCAGAATGGCAGGTATAGAGGGAAATGTACATCTAACCCCATGTTGTACCTCTCCTGGGAGTGTTTGATGGGAACAGTGTAGAGGGAGCGTTACTCTGTATCTAACCCCGTGCTGTACCTCTCCTGGGAGTGTTTGATGGGGACAGTGTAGAGGGAGCTTTACTCTGTATCTAACCCCGTGCTGTACCTGTCCTGGGAGTGTTTGATGGGGACAGTGTAGAGGGAGCTTTACTCTGTATCTAACCCCGTGCTGTACCTGTCCTGGGAATGTTTGATGGGGACAGTGTAGAGGGAGCTTTACTCTGTATCTAACCCCGGGCTGTACCTGTCCTGGGAGTGTTTGATGGGGACAGTGTAGAGGGAGCGTTACTCTGTATCTAACCCCATGCTGTACCTGTCCTGGGAGTGTTTGATGGGGACAGTGTAGAGGGAGCTTTACTCTGTATCTAACCCCGTGCTGTACCTGTCCTGGGAGTGTTTGGAAGGGACAGTGTCTTGCTTTATTATTTAAAAAAACATACTTTTCAGGGTGAAATTTCCATGTGCAATATTAGTGTGCATTTCACACAATCATATTCTACCTGAAACATTCACTCCCCTTAGCACCGACGCACAGTGGCAGCAGTGTGTGTACCATCTACAAGACGCACTGCAGCAACTCACCAAGCCTCCTTAGACAGCACCTCCCAAACCCACGACCATGACCATCTAGAAGGACAAGGGCAGCAGATAGATGGGAACACCACCAACTGGAAGTTCCCCTTCAAGCTAAGCACAATCCTGACTTGGAAATATATCGGCAGTTCCTTCACTGCCGCTGGGTCAAAATCCTGGAACTCCCTCCCTAACAGCAATGTGGGTGTACCTACACCACATGGACTGCAGCGGTTCAAGAAGGCAGCTCACCATCACCTTCTCAAGGAGCAATTAGGGATGGGCAACAAACGCTGGCCCAGCTGGTGAAGGCTACTGTTCAACTCAACGGAGTTGATAAGGTGGTAATAAAATCATAAATCTTTTATGCTCCCCCCACCCCCACTAGAGCTATACCTTGAGTGCTCTACCATCCATTCTTAATTAGCACATTCGTTTAGATAATGTCACCAACTTCGACACCTATGTGTTCTTTTCTTCTGCCGTCTGTGACATCTTTTGATGATCTTCTATCACTGCTTTTGCCTACAACCACACCACCCCCCTCCACTTCTCTACCCCCCCCACCCCGCCCCCCCCGCCCCCACCCCACCCCACCCCCACCCCCCCCACCCCCCCACCCCGGCCCCCACCCTGCCCCAACTGCCCCCCCCCACCACCTTAAACCAGCTTATATTTCAACCCTCCCTGGGATTCAACTAGTTCTGTCGAAGGGTCATGAGGACTCGAAACGTCAACTCTTTTCTTCTCCGCCGATGCTGCCAGACCTGCTGAGTTTTTCCAGGTAATTCTGTTCTTGTTTTGGATTTCCAGCATCCGCAGTTTTTTTTTATCTCTGTGTTTAATTGACTGCCACTGCTCTTCAAGAAATGCCTACCTCCTTGAAGAAGTTCTGTTTGTCTCTGCGACAAGATTTCCGTATCTCTCTTTTGCCTTGTTCACCTTCATTGCTTTCCATTTCTCTCCTGGTGCTTGACAAGGTGTTTACTAAAATCCACTTTCACAGCCATATCTCCTTTCTCAGTGACTGTCTCCATCTCCGAATTACCTCAAGTGGATTTCAACTGAAATTCCACCCCTCATGTTTCGAACCCACCCAGGATTACAGGTATTTCCGGGACATAAAACATTTCTCGGACTGCTGTTCCCATCGCATTCTGAGATCCACACTCAGTGCCATGCGCCGCCATATGAACACACTCGACCTCTCCCTCCAGCAGCACCGCCGTACCCTTTTTCAAAGCTGCACGTGCCCCCGGTTTCATTTTATCCTTCGGCTCATCCGACGCCTCAACAACAAACTTTTTCTCTTTCTCTCAAGTGTTAAGGAACGCAAGCTCCAACAACTCATCGACACCAACTCCCATCTAGGACCTTCCACCCCTCCTGTCCCTCCGTCCCCACCCCATCTTCCAATCCCAGCCCCAGCCGTGTATTCACTATACCCCCTGACCTTCCCCTCTCCGATGCTGAACGTTCAGTGCTCAGCAAAGGACTTAGTTTCATACCCCTACGCCCTCACCTTAATGAATTTTTGGCTCGGCATGATGCTGAACTCTTCTTCCGCCGTCTTCATCTCCGGGCTCACTTCTTTGGGCAGGAGTCCTCTCCCCGTTCAACAGATCCTTTTGCCCACCTCCAATACTCTCCCTCCACCTGGACCCCTCCCTGTGGATTCTTACCTTCTCTTGATCTTTTCATTAAGAACTGTCGGCGCAACATTAGTCGTCTCAATTTCTCTGCTCCTCTCACCCATTCTAATCTCTCTCTCTCTGAACTTACTGCACTCCATTCTCTCAGGTCCAACCCTGACATCATCAAACCCGCTGACAAGGGTAGTGCTGTTGTTGTCTGGCGCACTGACCTCTACCTCGCGGACGCTGAGCGTCAACTCACAGACACTTCCTCCTACCTCTCCCTGGACCATGACCGCACTACTGAACATCAAGCCATTGTTTCCAGGACTGTCACTGACCTCATCTCCTCTGGAGATCTTCCTCCCACAGCTTGCAACCTGATAGTCTCCCAACCTCGGACGGCCTGCTTCTACCTCCTACCCAAAATCCACAAACAGAACTGTCCCGGTAGACCAATCGTGTCAGCCTGTTCCTGCCCCACAGAATGCATTTCTCGTTATCTTGACTCCCTTCTCTCTCCCCTTGTGCAGTCCCTTCCCACCTTCGTCCGTGATTCCTCTGACACCTTACGTCACATCAACAATTTCCAGTTCCCTGGCCCCAACCGCTTCCTCTTCACCATGGACGTCCAATCCCTCTACACCTCCATCCCCCACCAGGATGGTCTGAGGGCCCTTAGCTTCTTCCTCGAACAGAGGCCCGAACAATCCCCATCCACCACTACTCCCCTCCGTCTGGCTGAACTTGTTCTCACACTGAACAATTTCTCCTTCAACTCCTCTCACTTCCTCCAAATAAAAGGTGTGGCTATGGGTACCCGCATGGGCCCCAGCTATGCCTGTCTCTTTATGGGGTATGTGGAACGTTCCTTGTTCCAGTCCTACTCCGGCCCCCTTCCACAACTCTTTCTCCGGTACATCGATGATTACTTCGGTGCTGCTTCGTGCTCTCGTCGGGACTTGGAAAAATTTATTAATTTTGCTTCCAATCTCCACCCCTCCATCATTGTCACGTGGTCCATCTCTGACACTTCCCTTCCCTTCCTTGACCTCGCTGTCTCAATCTCCGGTGATAGACTGTCCACCAATATCCATTACAAGCCTACCGACTCCCACAGCTACCTTGACTACAGCTCCTCACACCCCGCTTCCTGTAAGGACTCCATCCCATTCTCTCAGTTCCTTCGCCTCCGTCGCATCTGTTCCGATGATGCTACCTTCAAAAACAGTTCCTCTGACATGTCCTCCTTCTTCCTTAACTGAGGTTTTCCACCCACGGTCGTTGACAGGGCCCTCAACCGTGTCCGGCCCATCTCCCGTGCATCCGCCCTCACGCCTTCTCCTCCCTCCCAGAAACATGATAGGGTCCCCCTTGTCCTCACTTATCACCCCACCAGCCTCCGCATTCAAAGGATCATCCTCCGCCATTTCCGCCAACTCCAGCATGATGCCACTACCCAACACATCTTCCCTTCACCCCCACTGTCGGCATTCCGTAGGGATCGTTCCCTCCGGGAAACCCTGGTCCACTCCTCCATCACCCCCTACTTCCCAACCCCCACCTATGGCACCACCCCATGCCCACGCAAAAGATGTAACACCTACCCCTTCACTTCCTCTCTCCTCACCGTCCAAGGACCCAAACACTCCTTTCAAGTGAAGCAACATTTCACTTGCATTTCCCCCAACTTAGTCTACTGCATTCGTTGCTCCCAGTGCGGTCTCCTCTACATTGGAGAGACCAAACGTAAACTGGGCGACCGCTTTGCAGAACACCTGCGGTCTGTCCGCAAGAATGACCCAAACCTCCCTGTTGCTTGCCATTTTAACACTCCACCCTGCTCTCTTGCCCACATGTCTGTCCTTGGCTTGCTGCATTGTTCCAGTGAAGCCCAACGCAAACTGGAGGAACAACACCTCATCTTCCGACTAGGCATTTTACAGCCTTCCGGACTGAATATTGAATTCAACAACTTTAGGTCTTGACCTCCCTCCTCCATCCCCACCCCCCTTCTGTTTCTTCCCCCTTCCTTTTGTTTTTTTCCAATAAATTATATAGATTTTTCTTTTTCCCTCCTATTTCCATTATTTTTAAATATTTTTAAATCTTTTATGCTCCCCCCACCCCCACTAGAGCTATACCTTGAGTTCCCTACCATCCATTCTTAATTAGTACATTCGTTTAGATAATGTCACCAACTTCGATACCTATGTGTTCTTTTGTTCTGCCTTCTGTGACATCTTTTGATGATCTGCTTCTATCACTGTTTTTGCCTACAACCACACCACCCCCTCCACTTCTCTCCCCCCACCCAACCCCTCCCCACCCCCCCACCACCACCTTAAACCAGCTTATATTTCAACCCTCCCTGGGATTCACCTAGTTCTGTCGAAGGGTCATGAGGACTTGAAACGTCAACTCTTTTCTTCTCCGCCGATGCTACCAGACCTGCTGAGTTTTTCCAGGTAATTCTGTTTTTGTTTTATAAAATCAGATGGGTTCCTTGAGCTTATAAATGGAGGCACAGAATATAAAAGCAATGTGATTTTACTAGAACTTGCATGACTGTTCTTTCAGAGAGCCAGCACAGTCACAATGGGCCAAATGGCCATCTTCTGTGCTCTAATTTAATGGCAGTGCAAGTCTTTTCTTCTCCTTAATCCACTCTTTGATAGACATAATGCCTCGAAGCATTGAATATACTGAGAAATATACACAATTATCCTGATTCCCGTTTGGGTAGAGATGTGACCTCTGTCCTTGTCTCACTTTATACATTGTGATGGAAAGCTCAAATCTTTATAGACCTCTAGTCATGCACACTGTGCTAGATGATTCAGCAAAGCTGTCCCAGAAACTAGATGGTGCCTGAAAAAAATACCATATGCCAATCTGTCCACCATCAAGTTAGAATTTGAGACAATAAGCGATCACTTTTATAAAAAAAAAAATCGTTCACAGGATGTGGGCTTCGTTGGCTGGGCCAGCATTTATTGCCCATCCCTAATTGCCTTCTTGAACCGCTGCAGTCCATGTGGGGTAGGTACACCCACAGTGCTGTTAGGGAGGGAGTTCCAGGATTTTGACCCAGCGACTGTGAAGGAACGGCGAAATATTTCCAAGTCCAGATTTCCCCCCTGGCTGGAGAGGCAGAAAGGGCAGGGGTCACAGTCTCAGAATAAAGGGTTGACAGTTTTGGACTGAGATGAGGAGAAACTTCTTTGCTCAGTGCATTGTGAACCTTTGGAATTCCCTGCCCTAAAAAATTGTGGATGCTCAGTCGTTGAGTATATTCAAGACTGAGATTGATACGTTTTTGGATGTTAAGGGATATGGGGATATGTAGGGCGAGGAAGTGGAGTGAGGTAGAAGTTCAGCTACGACCTTATTGAATGGCAGAGCAGTTCCTAGGGGCTGAATATTCTCTTTCTGCTCCATGATGGCCCCTTCTTATCTAATAATCTATTGTCTGACTGATTAAACTTCGCCATTCAATAGAACATTAGCAGTGCTCTCAGCTAAATTATACAGTGACACACTAAACTCAGGAGTATCTTGGGGGATGAACAATTTGAATCATTTCATTAAGAAATATTCGAGAATCATTACGTGCCAGTCAGTGACAATTGCCAACAAGAGAGAATCTAACCATCTCCCCTTGATGTTCAATGACATTACCATCACTGAATCCCCACTATCAACATCCTGGGAGGTTATCATTGACCAGAAACTGAACTGGACTAGCCATATAAAGTACTATAGCTACGAGAGCTACAGACTGCGAATTCTGTGGTGAGTAACTCACCTCCTGACTCCTCAAAGCCTGTCCACCATCTACAAGGCACAAGTCAGGAGTGTGATAGAATACTCTTCACTTGCCTGTATGAGTGCAGCTCCCACAACACACAAGAAGTTTGACATTATCCAGGACAAAGCAGCCTGCTTGATTGGCATCACATCCACAAACATTCACTCCCTCCATCACCGACGCACAGTGGCAGCAGTGTGTACCATCTACAAGATGCACTGCAGGAATTCACCAAGTATCCTTCGACAGTACGTCCCAAACCAGCAACCTCCACTGCCTCAAAGGACAAGGGCAGCAGATAAATGGGAACACCACCACCTGGAAGTTCTCCTCCACGTCACATACTATCCTGAGTTGGAAATGTATCACCATTCCTTCACTATCACTGGAACTCCCTCCCTAACAGCACTGTGGGTGTTCAAGAAGGCAACTCACTGCCACCTCCTCAAGGGCAGTGAGGAATGGGCAATAAATGAAAGAATGAAAAAACAATTTTACAACAGGACAAACTATCTTTAAGTTTAACAAAAAAGTTTTTAATTTCAACCATACCAATTCCTAGCCCTGTGTATATATATCTAGAGGATTAGGGTATAAAACGTCATACATTGATAGAGACAACTAGAAGATGGCCAGTAATCATTGATCCATCCCAATAATTTCTTAGTTCCACAGGAAGGTGGTTTGCATGGAGAACATCAAAGTTAACAAGTAATTCAGTTGAAGAGAATTAGCTGCTTAATGCCAACTGGAGAAGACAGGGCCTCAGTTTAATGTGTCATCCGATTGTCATCCCTCCGACAGTGCAGCACTCCCTCAGTACTCACCCTCCGACAGGGAAGCGCTCCCTCATTACTGACCCTCTGACAGTGCTGCACTCCCTCATTACTGACCGTCCGACAGGGCAGCGCTCCCTCATTACTGACCCTCCGACAGGGCAGCGCTCCCTCATTACTGACCCTCCGACAGGGCAGCACTCACATTCTGATAGGGCAGCACTCTTTCAGCACTGACCATCCGACAGGCCAGAAATCCCTCAGTACTGACCCTCTGATAGGGCAGAGCTCCCTCAGTACTGACCCTCCAGCAGTGCAGCAATCCCTCAGTACTGACCCCCTAACAGTACAGCACTCACTCAATACTGACACCCCAGCAGTGCAGCACTCCTTCAGCACTGAACCTCCAGCAGTGCAGCATTGCTCAGTACTCACCCTCTGACTATGCAGCACTCCCTCAGTACTGACACTCCAACAGTGCAGCGTTCCCTCAGTTCTGTCCCTCCGACAGTGCAGCGTTCCCTCATTACTGACCATCCGACAGGGCAGTTCTTCCTCAGTACAGACCCTCCAACACTGCAGCACTCCCTCAGCACCGACTCTCCGACAGGGCAGCGCTTCCACACTACTGACACACCAACAGTGCAGCACACACCCTCTGACAGTGTAGCACTCCCTCAGCACTGACCCTGCGACAGTGCAGCACTAACCCTCCAAGAGGCAAGTACTCCCTTTGCACTGGCCCAACCCCAGCCTCAGCAGCGCAGAACTCCCTCAGCACTGACCCTCCGACAGGCCAGGATTCCCTCAGTACTGACCCTCTGACAGGCCAGGGTTCCCTCAGTACTGACCCTCTGACAGGCCAGGGTTCCCTCAGTACTGACCCTCCAACAGGCCAACGTTCCCTCAGATAAAAATAAAAAACCGCGGATGCTGGAAATCCAAAACAAAAACAGAATTACCTGGAAAAACTCAGCAGGTCTGGCAGCATCGGCGGAGTAGAAAAGAGTTGACGTTTCGAGTCCTCATGACCCTTCCACAGAACTCCCTCAGTACTGACCCTCCGACAGGGCAGCACTCCCTCAGTACTGACCCTCCGACAGGGCTGCCATCCCTCAGTACTGACCCTCTGACAGTGCAGCACTCCCTCAGTACTGACCCTCCGACAGTGCAGCACTCCCTCAGTACTGACCGTCCGACAGTGCCGCATTCCCTCAATACTCACCCTCTGACAGTGCAGCACACCCTCAGTACTCAGCCTCCAACAGTGCAGCGCTCCCTCACTACTGACCCTCCAAAAGGGCATCGCTCCCTCAGCAATGATCCTGTAACTGTGCAGTGCTCCACAGGGCACCACTCCCTCATTGCTCACCCTCTGACAGTGCAGCTGTCCCTAAGTACTGACCCTTCGACAGGTCAGTGCTCCCTCAGTACTAAGCCTCTGACAGGCCAGCGCTCCCTCAGTACTGACCCTCCGACAGGGCGGTGCTGCCTCAGTACTGACACTCCCCACCCCCAAATGTGCAGCACACCCTCAGTACATAGGTCCTTAGTGCTGACACTCTAAGAGGCAGCACTCCCTCTGCACTGAAACCCACTCCAACACTGAAGCACTGTCTCAGTACTGACCCTCTGACAGGCCAGCGTTCCCTCAGTGCTGACCCTCCGACAGGCCAGCACTCCCTCAGTACTGACCCTCCGACAGGCCAGCGCTCCCTCAGTACTCACCCTCCGACAGGGCTGCACTCCCTCAGTACTGACCCTCCAACAGGGCTGCACTCCCTCAGTACTGACACTCCGACAGTGCTGCACTCCCTCAGTACTGACACTCCGACAGTGCAGCACACCCTCAGTACTCAGCCTCTGACAGTGCAGCGCTCCCTCTCTACTGAACATCCGAAGGGGCATCGCTCCCTCAGCACTGATCCTGTGACTGTGCAGTGCTCCCTCAGTACTGACCCTACCACAGGGCAGCACTCCCTCAGTTCTGACCCAACAACAGTGCAGCACTCCCTCATTGCTCACCCTCTGACAGTGCAGCTGTCCCTCAGTACTGACCCTCTGACAGTGCAGCGCTCCCTCAGTACTGACCCTCCGACAGGGCAGTACTCCCTCAGTACTGACCCTCCGACAGTGCAGCGTTCCCTCAGTACTGACCATCCGACAGGGCAGTTCTTCCTCAGTACAGACCCTCCAACACTGCAGCACTCCCTCAGCACCGACTCTCCGACAGGGCAGCGCTTCCACACTACTGACACACCAACAGTGCAGCACACACCCTCTGACAGTGTAGCACTCCCTCAGCACTGACCCTGCGACAGTGCAGCACTCCCTCAGGACTCAGCCTGACAGTGCATCAATCCCTCAATATGACCCTCCAACAGTGCAGCACTAACCCTCCAAGAGGCAAGTACTCCCTTTGCACTGGCCCAACCCCAGCCTCAGCAGCGCAGAACTCCCTCAGCACTGACCCTCCGACAGGCCAGGATTCCCTCAGTACTGACCCTCTGACAGGCCAGGGTTCCCTCAGTACTGACCCTCCGACAGGCCAATGTTCCCTCAGATAAAAATAAAAAACCGCGGATGCTGGAAATCCAAAACAAAAACAGAATTACCTGGAAAAACTCAGCAGGTCTGGCAGCATCGGCGGAGTAGAAAAGAGTTGACGTTTCGAGTCCTCATGACCCTTCCACAGAACTCCCTCAGTACGGACCCTCCGACAGGGCAGCACTCCCTCAGTACTGAACCTCCAGCAGGCCAATGCTCCCTCAGTATGAGCACACCCCCCTCCTTCAACAGTGCAGCGCTCCCTTAGTACTGACCCTCCGACAGGGCAGCGCTCCCTCAGTACTGACCCTCCGACAGGGCTGCCATCCCTCAGTACTGACCCTCTGACAGTGCAGCACTCCCTCAGTACTGACCCTCCGACAGTGCAGCACTCCCTCAGTACTGACCGTCCGACAGTGCCGCATTCCCTCAATACTCACCCTCTGACAGTGCAGCACACCCTCAGTACTCAGCCTCCAACAGTGCAGCGCTCCCTCACTTCTGACCCTCCAAAAGGGCATCGCTCCCTCAGCAATGATCCTGTAACTGTGCAGTGCTCCACAGGGCACCACTCCCTCATTGCTCACCCTCTGACAGTGCAGCTGTCCCTAAGTACTGACCCTTCGACAGGTCAGTGCTCCCTCAGTACTAAGCCTCTGACAGGCCAGCGCTCCCTCAGTACTGACCCTCCGACAGGGCGGTGCTGCCTCAGTACTGACACTCCCCACCCCCAACTGTGCAGCACACCCTCAGTACATAGGTCCTTAGTGCTGACACTCTAAGAGGCAGCACTCCCTCTGCACTGAAACCCACTCCAACACTGAAGCACTGTCTCAGTACTGACCCTCTGACAGGCCAACGCTACGTCAGTGCTGACCCTCCGATAGTGCAGCGCTCCCTCAGTGCTGACCCTCCGACAGGCCAGCACTCCCTCAGTACTGAGCCTCCGACAGGCCAGCGCTCCCTCAGTACTCACCCTCCGATAGTGCAGCACTCCCTCAGTACTGACCCTCCGACAGGCCAGCACTCCCTCAGTACTGACCCTCCGACAGGGCAGCACTCCCTCAGTACTGACCCTCCGACAGGGCTGCACTCCCTCAGTACTGACCCTCCAACAGAGCTGCACTCCCTCAGTACTGACACTCCGACAGTGCTGCACTCCCTCATTACTGACACTCCGACAGTGCAGCACACCCTCAGTACTCAGCCTCTGACAGTGCAGCGCTCCCTCTCTACTGAACATCCGAAAGGGCATCGCTCCCTCAGCACTGATCCTGTGACTGTGCAGTGCTCCCTCAGTACTGACCCTACCACAGGGCAGCACTCCCTCAGTTCTGACCCAACAACAGTGCAGCACTCCCTCATTGCTCACCCTCTGACAGTGCAGCTGTCCCTCAGTACTGACCCTCTGACAGTGCAGCGCTCCCTCAGTACTGACCCTCCGACAGGGCAGTACTCCCTCAGTACTGACCCTCCGACAGTGCAGCGCTCCCTCAGTACTGACCCTCCGACAGGGCAGTACTCCCTCAGTACTGACCCTCTGACAGTGCAGCTGTCCCTCAGTACTGACCCTTCGACAGGGCAGCGCTCCCTCAGTACTGACCCTCTGACAGGGCTGCACTCCCTCAGTACTGACCCTCCGACAGTGCTGCACTCCCTCAGTACTGACCCTCCGACAGTGCAGCGCTCCCTCAGTACTGACCCTCCGACAGGGCAGTGCTCCCTCAGTACTGAGCCTCTGTCAGGGCAGCGTTCCTACAATAATGAACCTCTGACATTGCAGCGCTTCCTTCGTACTAAAACTTCGACAGGGCAGCACTCCCTCAGTGCTCACCATCGGACAGTGCAGCACTGCCTTAGTAATGACCCTCCAACAGTGCAGCACTCCCTCAGTACTGACCCTCTGTCGGTGCCGTGCTCCCTCAGTACTGACCTAATCACCACTCTCAACAATGCCACACTCCATCAGCACTCACTCTCTGACGGGGCAGCGCCCCCCCCCAGGCCTGACCCTGTGATGGGGCAGCGCCCCCCGCAGCCCCCACACCCCCCAGGCCTGAACCTGTGACAGGGAAGCGCTTCTTCTGTATTAACCGTCTGAGATTGCAGCACACCCTCATTACGTCCCCTCCGACAGGGCAGCCCTTCCTCACTACGGACACACAAACAGTGCAGCACTCCCTCAGTACTGTTCCTCCAACAGTGCAGCATTCCGTCAGTACTCACAGTCTGACAGTGCAGCAAAATCCTCAATACTGACTCTCCAACAGTGCAGCACTGCCTCAGTACTCACCCTCTGACAGTGTAGCATTCCCTCAGCACTGAACCTCCAACAGTGCAGCACTCACATTCTGATAGGGCAGCACTCTTTCAGCATTGACCATCCGACAGGCCAGCAATCCCTCAGTACTGACCCTCTGATAGGGCAGAGCTCCCTCAGTACTGACCCTCTGATAGGGCAGAGCTACCTCAGTACTGACCCTCCAGCAGCGCAGCACTCCCTCAGCACTGAACCTCCAGCAGTGCAGCACTCCCTCAGCACTGAACCTCCAGCGGTGCAGCATTCCCTCAGCACTGAACCTCCAGCAGTGCAGCACTCCCTCAGCACTGACCCTCCAGCGGTGCAGCACTCCCTCAGCACTGACCCTCCAGCAGTGCAGCACTCCCTCAGCACTGACCCTCCAGCGGTGCAGCACTCCCTCAGCACTGACCCTCCAGCAGTACAGCACTCCCTCAGCACTGACCCTCCAGCAGTGCAGCACTCCCTCAGCACTGACCCTCCAGCAGTGCAGCACAGCCACTGATATGGCAGCACTCCCTCTGCATTGACCCTGCGATAGGCCAGCGCTCCCTCATTACTGACCCTCTAACAGGGCAGCGCTCCCTCATTACTGACCCTCTCACAGGGCAGCGCTCCCTCATCAGTACTGCAGCTCCGACAAGGCAGCGCTCCCTCAGTACTAACCCTCCAACAGTGCAGCACTCCTTCAGTGCTCACTATCTGATAGTGCTACACTTCCTCAGTACTCACCCTCCGACAGGGCAGCGCTTCCTCACTAGTGACCATCCAACAGTGCAGCACTCACCATCTGACAGTGCAGAACTCCCTCAGCACTGACCCTCTGACAGGCCGGCTCTCCTTCAGTACTGACCCCACCCCCACCCTCAACGGTGCCACACTCCCTCAGTACTGACCCTCCAACAGTGCAGCATTGCTCAGTACTCACCCTCTGAAAGTACTGCACTCCTTCACTAATGTTCATCCGACAGGGCAGCGCTCCCTCAATATGACCACTCCCCTCCCACCCTCAACAGTGCAGCACTCCCTCAGTACTGACCCTGCAACAATGCAGCACTCCCTTAGTTCTGACCCTCCAACAGCGCAGCACACCCTCAGTACTGACCCTCCAACAGTGCAGCACTCCCTCATTACTGACCATCCGACAGTGCAGCACTCCCTCAGTGCTCAGTCTGACAGTGCATCATTCCTTCAATACTGACCCTCCAACAGTGCAGCACTAACCCTCCGAGAGGCAAGCGCTCCATTTGCACTGGCCCAACCCCACCCTCAGCAGCACAGCACTCCCTCAGCACTGACCCTGCTACAACCCGGCGCTCCCTCAGTACTAACCGCACCCACACCCTCAAAGGTGCAGCACTCCCACAGCACTGACCCTCTGTTGGTGCCGTGCTCCCTCAGTACTGACCTAATCACCACTCTCAGCAATGCCACACTCCATCAGCACTCACTCTCTGACAGGTCAGCACCCCCCCCGCAAGGCCTGACCCTGTGACGGGGCAGCGCCGCCCCCCCCCAAGGCCTGCTACTGCGACGGGGCAGCACCCTCCCCCCAGTCCTGACACTGCGACAGGGCAGCGCATCCACCCCCAGTCCTGACACTGCGACAGGGCAGCGCATCCACCCCCAGCCCTGACCCTGTGATGGGGCAGCACCCTCCCCCCAGGTCTGACACTGCGACAGGGCAGCGCATCCACCCCCAGTCCTGACACTGCGACAGGCAGCGCTGACCCTCCCGACAGGGCAGCGCTCCCCCTGTGTACTGACCCTCCGACAGTGAAGCATTCCTTCAGTACAGACCCTGTGACAGGGCAGTGCTCCCTCAATACTAACCCTCCAACAGTGCAGCACTCCCTCAGTACACAATCTCCAACAGCTCTGCACTCATTCAATGCTCACCAGCTGACAGTACAGCACACCCTCAGTACTGACCATCCAACAGGGCAGCAACTCCCACATTACTGACCCTCTAGCTGGGCAGCACTCCCACGTTACTGACCCTCCAACAATGCAGCATTCCTTCAGTGCTCACCATCTGATAGTGCTGCACTTCCTCAGTACTCACCCTCTGACAGGCAGCGCTTCCTCACTAGTGATCATCCAGCAGTGCAGCACTCACCATCTGACAGTGAGAACTCCCTCAGCACTGACCCTCCGACAGGCCAGCTCTTCTTCGGTACTGACCCCACCCCCAACCTCAATGGTACCACACTCCCTCAGTACTGACACTCCAACAGTGCTGCACTCCCTCAGTACTGACCCTCCAATAGTGCAACATTGCTCAGTACTCACCCTCTGAAAGTGCAGCTCTCCTTCAGTACTGATCATCCGACAGGGCAGTTCTTCCTCAGTACAGACCCTGCAACAGTGCAGCACTCACCCTCTGACAATGCAGCACTCCCTCTGCACTGACCCTCTGACAGGACAGCGCTCTCTCAGTATGACCACTCCACTCCCACCCTCAACAGTGCAGCACTCCCTCAGTACTGACCCTGCAACAATGCAGCACTCCTAGTTCTGACCCTCCAACAGCGCAGCACATCCTCAGTACTGACCCTCCAACAGTGCTGCACTCCCTCATTACTGACCATCCGACAGTGCAGCACTCCCTCAGTGCTCAGTCTGACAGTGCATCACTCCCTCAATACTGACCCTCCAACAGTGCAGCACTAACCCTCCGAGAGGCAAGCGCTCCATTTGCACTGGCGCAAACCCACCCTCAGCAGCGCAGCACTCCCTCAGCACTGACCCTGCTACAACCCGGCGCTCCCTCAGTACTAACCGCACCCACACCCTCAAAGGTGCAGCACTCCCTCAGCACTGACCCTGCTACAACCCGGCGCTCCCTCAGTACTAACCGCACCCACACCCTCAAAGGTGCAGCGCTCCCACAGCACTGACCCTCCAACAGTGCTGCACTCCCTTAGTACTGACCCTCTGATAGGGCAGCTCCCTCAGTACTGACCCTCCGACAGTGCAGCTGTCCCTCAGTACTGACCCTCCGACAGGGCAGTGCTCCCTCAGTACTGACCCTCCGACAGGGCAGCGTTCCTACAATAATGAACCTCTGACATTGCAGCGCTTCCTTCGTACTAAAACTTCGACAGGGCAGCACTCCCTCAGTGCTCACCATCGGACAGTGCAGCACTGCCTTAGTAATGACCCTCCAACAGTGCAGCACTCCCTCAGTACTGACCCTCTGTCGGTGCCGTGCTCCCTCAGTACTGACTTAATCACCACTCTCAACAATGCCACACTCCATCAGCACTCACTCTCTGACGGGGCAGCGCCCCCCCAGGCCTGACCCTGTGATGGGGCAACGCCCCCCCCAGGCCTGACACTGCGACAGGGCAGTGCCCCCCCACCCCCCCAGGCCTGACACTGCGATGGGGCAGCGCCAGCCCCCCAGGCCTGACACTGCGACGGGGCAGCGCTGACCCTCCCGACAGGGCAGCGCTCCCCCTGTGTACTGACCCTCCGACAGGCCCGTGCTCCCCCTCTGTACTGACCCTCCGACAGTGAAGCATTCCCTCAGTACAGACCCTCTGACAGGGCAGTGCTCCCTCAATACTGACCCTCCAACAGTGCAGCACTCCCTCAGTACACAATCTCCAAAAGTTCTGCACTCATTCAGTGCTCACCAGTTGACAGTACAGCACACCCTCATTACCATTACTGACCCTCTAACAGGGCAGCACTCCCACATTACTGACCTTCCAACGATGCAGCATTCCTTCAGTGCTCACCATCTGATAGTGCTGCACTTCCTCAGTACTCACCCTCCGACAGGGCAGCGCTTCCTCACTAGTGATCATCCAACAGTGCAGCACTCATCATCTGACAGTGCAGAACTCCCTCAGCACTGACCTTCCGACAGGCCAGCTCTCCTTCAGTAGTGACCCCAACCCAACCCTCAATGGTACCACACTCCCTCAGTACTGACACTCCAACAGTGCTGCACTCCCTCAGTACTGACCCTCCAATAGTGCAACATTGCTCAGTACTCACCCTATGAAAGTGCAGCACTCCTTCAGTACTGAGCCTCCAACAGTGCAGCACCCCCTCAGTACCCACCCTCTGAAAGTGCAGCACTCCCTCAGTACTGACCATCCGACAGTGCAGCACTCCCTCAGTGCTCAGTCTGACAGTGCATCACTCCCTCAATACTGACCCTCCAACAGTGCAGCACTAACCCTCCAAGAGGCAAGCGCTCCATTTGCACTGGCGCAACCCCACCCTCAGCAGCGCAGCACTCCCTCAGCACTGACCCTGCTACAACCCGGCGCTCCCTCAGTACTAACCGCACCCACACCCTCAAAGGTGCAGCACTCCCTCAGCACTGACCCTGCTACAACCCGGCGCTCCCTCAGTACTAACCGCACCCACACCCTCAAAGGTGCAGCGCTCCCACAGCACTGACCCTCCAACAGTGCTGCACTCCCTTAGTACTGACCCTCTGATAGGGCAGCTCCCTCAGTACTGACCCTCCGACAGGGCGGCGCTGCCTCAGTACTGACCCTCCGACAGGGCGACGCTGCCTCAGTACTGACCCTCCGACAGGGCGGCGCTGCCTCAGTACTGACCCTCCCCACCCCCAACAGTGCAGCACACCCTCTGTACATAGTCCCTTCAGTGCTGACCCTCTAAGAGGCAGCACTCCCTCTGTGCTAAACCCCGCTCCAACAATGCAGCACTCTCTCAGTACTGACCCTCTGCCAATGCAGCACTCCCCCAATACTGACCCTATGACAGCGCAGCGCTCCCTCAGTACTGACCCTCCGACAGGGCAGCGCTCCCTCAGTACTGACCCTCCGACAGGGCAGCGCTCCCTCAGTACTGACCCTCCGACAGGGCAGCGCTCCCTCAGTACTGACCCTCCGACAGGGCAGCGCTCCCTCAGTACTGACCCTCCGACAGGGCAGCGCTCCCTCAGTACTGACCCTCCGACAGGGCAGCGCTCCCTCAGTACTGACCCTCCGACAGGGCAGCGCTCCCTCAGTACTGACCCTCCGACAGGGCAGCGCTCCCTCAGTACTGACCCTCCCCACCCCCAACAGTGCAGCACACCCTCAGTACATCGTTCCTTCGGTGCTGACCCTCTAAGAGGAAGTACTCCCTCTGCATTCACCCAGCTCCAACACTGCAGCACTCTGTCAGTATTGTCCCTCCAATAATGAAGCGGTCCCTCAATGCTGACCCTCTGACAGTGCAGATCATCCTCAGTACTGACCTTCCAGCTGTGCAGCACTCATCCGCTGATAGGGCAGCACTCCCTCAGCACTGACCCTCCAGCAGGCCAACGCTCCCTCAGTATGACCACAACCCCCTCCCTCAACAGTGCAGCGCTCCCTTAGTACTGACCCTCTGACAGTGCAGCACTCCCTCAGTACCCACCCTCCAACAGTGCAGCACTCCCTCAGTATTCTCCCTCTGACAATGCAGCACTCCCTCAGTACGGTCCATCCGACAGTGCAGCACTCCCTCAGTACCGTCCCTCCGAGAGTGCAGCACTCCCTCAGTATTCTCCCTCTGACAGTGCAACACTCACCCAGTATGGGCTGTCCAACAGAGCAGCACTGCCTCAGTACTGACCCTCCCTGTCCCTAACATTGCAGCTCACCGTCAGTACAAAGTTCCTTCAGTGCTGACCCTCTAAGAGGCAGCACTCCCTCTGTACTGAACCCCGCTCCAACACTACAGCACTCTCTCAGTACTGACCCTCTGACAGTGCAGCACTCCCTCAGTACCGCCCCTCTGACAGTGCAGCACTCCCTCAGTACCGCCCCTCCGACAGTGCAGCACTCCCTCAGTACCGCCCCTCCGACAGTGCAGCACTTCCTCAGTACCGCCCCTCCGACAGTGCAGCACTCCCACAGTACCGAACCCGAACGCTCGCAGAGTTCCAAGTAAGTATCCATGATCCTCCCTGTCGAACGCCTTCTCCTGATCAAGGGACAGGAAGGCGCTCGACAGACCAGCCCTCTGGGAATAGTGGATGATGTCCCGGACCAGATGGATGTTATCGTAAATGGTTCGGTCCAGGACGGTGTAGGACTGGTCAGGGTGGATCATGTGGTCCAGCACGGTGCCGAGCCGAGAAGACATGGCTCGGACAAAGATTTTGTAGTCCGTGCTGAGGAGGGAGACCGGGTGCCAGTTTTTAAGAAGGCAGAGATCCCTCTTCTTTGGCAGCAGAGCAATCACGGCCCTGCACCACGAAAGGGGCATCTCCCCCAGGACCCCCGCGAAGTCGCTCCCCAGGTCATCCCAGAACGCCCTGAAGAACTCCACGGTCAGCCCGTCTAGTCCCGGGGATTTGCCCCTGGAGAGACCGTCGAGTGCGCCGGTCAGCTCCCCCAGACTTATAGGGGAGTCAAGCTTTCCGGCGCGCTCCGGGCCGACCTGCGGCAGGTCCTCCCACAAAACTCTGCAAGCGTCCTCGCTGGACGGATCCGGAGAGAACAGGGCAGTGTAGTAATCTCGGGCGATGGCCCTGATGCCCTCCGGGTCCGAGATAAGGGATCCGTCGTCGGCCAGCAGCGTAAAGAGCTGCTGACGGACCCCGTGCCTGTTTTCCAGCGAGTAGAAGAAGGGGGAGCCACGGTCCAGCTCCTTAAGGAACTGGATCCGCGACCTCACGAACACCTCATGTCTTTGGAGTGGAACTACGAATCTACAACCTTTTAATTTGGGGGTGAGATTGCTACCTGTTGCAGCCTGACTACTATTTAACTGTTGTGTCCTAATGGGGTGGCCATTTCACTTGACCATTATCATGTCTAAGTGGATGCAACATTTCACAGTGGGTTTCTGAGTCAAGTTAGTCACTTTGGATGCCGCTTTGCTTCCATTAACCAATAATTGGCTCAGTGAGATGGTGGAGATGTTACATAATAAATATTCCAAGAGGCAACAATGAACCAATGGAAACTGGGCTGCACCTTTTTCAAATTGACATAGGTGCTTCAGTTAAGTAGTCAGATGAGATCAATTAGCATTATATAAAAGCTGTGGGAGCAGTTGGCCAGGTTGTATGATTGGATGGTGTTCAACCAGGTAAGTGGATGATGGGAGTAGTTCTCAGCTGGATCAGGAATGGGCTTTCAGTTGAAGAGTAGAAGCAAATGTTTGGAACCATTGGCAGGTTGGGCACTATCTATGTGGAGAAAAGAAAAAGTAAAGTTAATGTTTCAGTTTGATGACCTTTTATCAGAACTCAGTAAAGTTAGAAATGGAATAGGTTTTCAGCAAGTTGAGGGTATTGTTTTAAAAATTGAAATGTAAGTCTTTGAAGGGTAAGAGGCTTTATGGTTTGGTGTCAAGGGAATTAATTTTGGGATAAGTAAAGAAACAAAATGTCTGTAGGAGATGTGAGTGGTAGAATTTTTAAGAGCAACTGTTGTCTGAAAACAAAAAAATAGAGAAAGTGAAACTGGCAAAGGAAACAAAATGGGAGCAGAGGTTAGTCTGAAATTGTTGAGCTTTGAAGGCTGCAGGCAGGGTCTGATTTGAGAGATGAAGTGCTGTTCCTTGGGCTTCATTGGAATAGTGAAGCAGGCTGAGGACAGAGGTTGGAGTGAGAGCAAGGTAGAGAATTAAAACGGCTGGTAACAGTCTTTTTGTGAACTATTGAGGAAAAACCCATTGTTTTCCCCCTCATCTCTTGGTCATAGTGCTACTATATGTTTTTAGTATGCTTGTACTTGTGGTGAGTGAGGAACCTACAACTCTTGAAGCAATGTTCCCTTTGCGTTTTTGGCAATTTGAATTTCTGGGCAGCTCCTTGTCTGTCTGTCCATGAAGCAAATTAGGGAGGCTCTGATTGTTTCCAGTGAGCTCAGAGAGACTTGTCCAAAACCATTAAAGTTTCTTTCTGAATGATTCAGAGGAAGGAGGCTATTTATGTTGGTTTATTTGAAAGAACTACCTTTTTGCCCTGTAATTATGACTGGTAGCACAAAGCTGATCCTCTAATATGGCTAATGTTCGTTTGAGCTGTTGGCCTCCAGCTTAAACCAGAAAGCTGATTTGAAATTGAGATAGAAATGGTTTGTGGGAGAGGGAAGGTGATGTTGGGTGTCTGTAATTAATTTCCAGTCCCTTTTTAGCACGATGTAATCTTAGTTGAATAATGCTGTCTTGGTGGAGATATATATGTTAAATCTAAATGTGTTAATCACTGCAGTGGTAGATTAATCAGGCCATTGAGCAGCTTTGCACAAATGATTTGAAATGTTATTGATTTTCCTGACAAATAATGATGTTCATTAATTTGAGTTACTAGTCTAGCGTTCTGACTGAGTTGTAATGTTATTATTTTTCAATGAAAAATCTGACTTTGTTCTAAATTGGATATTCTGGATTTTTTTTTGAGAATCCCCCAATCATGTTCCCTAGTAATCATCTTTTAGATGCTGACTGGGGTCTTTAAACATATGAATGTGATTATAATGGGTTTCCACTTGTGGGGGAGACCAGATCTAGGGTTCATCAATATAGGATTGTCACTAAATCCAATGGGTAATTCAGGAGGAACTTCTTGCCCCAGAGAGTAGGGGAGAATGTAGAGTTTGCTCCCACAGGGAGTGGTTGAGGTGAATAGTGTAGATGTATTTATACATCTTCTCCCTTTTTTAAATACATGAGAGAAATGGGAATAGAGGTATACTGAGCTGGGTGGGAGGAGGCTTGACTGGAGCATCAGCACTGGTGTGGGCAGGAGGGGTTGTATGAGTTTTCCCTATGTTTCAAAGAAAATATTGGTTGATGTATTCTCTAGATTCACAATGATTCCTGAGATGAAGAACTGTAGCTATAAGGATAGGTTGGGACTCTGTTGGAGAAAATAAGGCTGAGAAGAGACTTGACAAGAGGTATTCAATATCCTGAGGGGTATGGGCAGGGTAAATAATGAATAACTGTTCCCACTCAGAACATTAAGAACTGGAGAGCACCAATTCAAAATAATTGGGATGGGGGGGGTGGGGGTGGGAAGAGAAAGGAGTAAATGTGATGAGGAAAACATTTTTCACCCAGAGGGTGGTTTCAGTCTGGAACAAACTTCCTGAAAGGGTGGTGGAGGCAGGTTCAACTGAACTATTCAAAGGGGAATTGGATTGCTCCCTGAAAGGTGAGTTTACAGGGATAAGCCAGAGGAGTGTGACTAGGCAGAATGCTCTTTCAGAGAGCCAGTGTGCAGACAACAGGCCAAATGTTGTCCTGCACTGCAAAGATACTTTTGACATTGAATCACAGTATTTCTTGGATTGATGTGCAAATCAAAGGGTGGAATTTGAGTGGTTTGTTTAGTTTTGTGCTGTCAGAATTGACTTCCCCTGGTCAGTGACCCAGATAGCCTACTTGATCTTTTGAAGAAATGATTTACCTGCACACTAACATAGACAACTGATAATAGAGGGCCCTGTGCCTTCAGGTTGACCTCTCTACTTCAGAGTAGAAATGGGTTTGGTTGACTACTTACATATGGGACTTGCTGCCATTAGATGTAATTAATCCAGTGTTTATTTACACTGCCATCCAGCTGAATGCTAGACCATCAGCATTCACCATCCGCAGGCCAAACAGTTTCTGCGTTTGTACAGCACGGGGAGGCTGTTCAGCCCGTCCTGCATGTACTGACTCTTATCTGATTAGTTCCTCACTTGTGTTCCCTGTAGCCTTAAAGTTCCACAAATAGGAATATTCACTTTAGAATCGGCTGCTGCCATCATTTCACAACCGTCTTTTTTTTAAAAAAAAAGCTTTCTCGTGTTGCTGAGGTTTCTTCGGTAGCTGCCATTTAAAATCCAACTCTGCTGCCATTGACCGGTTTGTGATATTTTTTGAGAATCTCAATGTCCTCTTAAGCTTCTCCATTCTCAAGAGAGCAATCCCAGCTTCTCCACTTTTTACCTGTACGGGGAAAAGCTGATGATACCAAGGACTAGGAACACAGATCTTAGATTTTAGCTAAGAGATGGGGTGTGTGGGGTGGGGAAGGGGGTGGAAGAGAAGCGTGAAGAGCATTATTATTTTTTAACACTGACTGTGGTGCCCACAAGGGGTGGTGGAAGTGGAGGTGATGAATGATTTCAAAAGTGGTGGCATTTTCCCCCAAGCCTCAGTTTTGATGTGATCCAATTTTTATTAACCACTCCACAGCAAACTCGAGGGTAGAATCGGAGGAGTAGTTTATTTTACACGTACAAAGCAGGAAGGAGGGTTTGCCACACCACACTCCCTCCCCACCCACTTTTACATTCATACAAAAGAGGGATAAAGGAAGAAGTACAGGGCAAAGACCGCAAACTAAATTATTTTACTGGATTCCAGAATCAACGGTCCAATGATGTATTCCTTTCAGAGTCGGCAGGTTGAAGACTAATGCTGGATAATTCACTTTTCCAGTGTGCAGAACTTCCATGATGAGATCAGCACATGGAGATGACTTAGTCTTGTAGGCGCTGGTACAGTAAGTTCCAGTAGAAACAGTATAGATGGGGGCCAAGGCAATTTAAACTTGGACAGAGTCCTGGCTCTGCTGCCACTTCATCTATGGAAGATGGCAATCTGCTTTGCTGCTCCACAAGGCAGGGTAACTGGTTCTCCCAGCTAGGGTGGTGGTGGGAATCATGTGATATGACTCCCACTTCTCCACTTCGGTTTGGACAAAGGATTTATATTCCTTAGTCTGGATTCTTGATGGTTAATGTTTCAATCATTAATCATGTCCAAGAGGTTTTTGGGTCCATTGAACTGTCAGACTGGTCATCTCTGTTGGCCAGGCCTTGACCTTAGAAACGTAATTGGTCTTTGTACAATTCCCTTTGTTGTGACTGCAGAGATCAAATCCATCATTGGCATCTCTTCAGATAATGAGGTGGCAGCTGTTCTGATGGCTAGGAAGTGCCTTTTGTTTGAGTCAGCCAGCAATGGCTCCAGTCATTTGAAAGCCTTTATCCAGTTTTTTTATTAAATATGTAATTTAGCCATAAGTTTTTTATAAAAATACATTGAGGTCTTGGCTACAGGACTGCAGAATGTGCAAGACTACAGGGGAATGGCACTAGCTGAATTGCCCAGTGTTGACAGATCGAATGGCCTCCTTGAGTGACAAATCTTGTTGTTGTATCTAGCTGACTAGCATGCAAGGGATTAAATTCAGGCCTTCATCTATACAAAGTGACCTGTCTGTTTCCTCAAGGCCTGAGAAAAAGGTGACTTCCTTCAGTTGGCCTTGAGTTAAAATTTTGTTCATTCATGAGGTGTGGGTGTCAACTTAATGGCATGTAGGCCAGACCAGGTAAGGACAGCAGCAGATTTCCTTCCCGAAAGGGCATTAGTGAACCAGATGGGTTCATGACCATCACTAGATTTTTAGTTCCAGATTTTTATTAAATTCTAATTCCACCATCTGCCAATACAGGGTTTGAACCCAGGCCCATACCCCATTGCCCTGGGTCTATGGATTACTAGTCCAGTGATGATTCCACTATGCCACCACCTCTCTCCTCCCATGTGTTGTTTGTGGGTCTTAGAAACAGAAGGAGGACTCTTGGAGTTCGTCGATGTGTTCATTCTTTGTTCTCATTCTTTGTTCTAAGCTGTAGATTAGATTCTAACTATGGTTTATTTTTCTCCCAGTTTACGAGCATGGATTTGGAAATTGCAGGGATTATAGGAAGGTTTTCAGATGCCATGATCCATGGTGGGGTATCCGAAGTGGCATCTTTGGTGAAAGCTGAGAGGAGCAGTGTGGAAAGCGTGACAGTTCATGTGGCGGTCACCGGGACCCCGAGAGTGGGGAAGTCTGCCTTCATTAATTCCGTCATGGGTTTCAAGGATGGTGAAGATGGTGCAGCACCCACCAGCCCCACCCAACACGTGACAAAGCCAGCACCTTACAGCCGGCCGGGAAGCCCTAGTTCTGTGTTCTGGGAGCTGCCCAGCATTAGGGGGTCCAACTTATCGTCCAGTGACTACCTGAAGGCAGTGGAGGTCGACAAGTACGTCGGCTTCTTCATCCTGTCATCGGCGTGGTTCACGCAGGAGGCCGCAGCCCTTGCCAGTGAGCTCAGGCAGGTTGGCAAGCAGTTCTTCTTCATCCGCACCAAGATTGACTTGGATGCTCCTGGCTACAGGGAGAAGGAGTTCGTTGAGGACGTCCTACATGTTTTCACCACTGACTACTTTGCAAACCTGGACATGGAATACGTGACTGCTCGCTTCTTCTGTGTCTCCTGCCACCATGTTGACAGGTTTGACTTTCTGGAGTGCGTCCAGGCTCTGCAGAGAAATTCCTCACCTCCACTCCAGAAATACGCCCTGCTGCTCTCCCTGTACTACCTGGCCAACAAGATGGAGCTGAAGGACTCCATGAGGGAGTTCATTCCAGTGTCGGCGGTCTACAGCTGTGTCATTGACCCTGCCTCGGTCGAACAGCTGCCTTACCAGGCCAATGTCCACTTCCTGTACAAAGAGATCCAGCTTTACCGTGTCTTGTTTGAGCTGGACCACCCGGCCTTGAGCAAAAGGGCCAAGCTGATTCGCCGGCCAACATTCGTCCTCTCAGATGAGATCCAGACCACGATGGCAAGGGCGCTGACGGAGAAGGGTGTCTCAGAGGAGCTGCTGAAGTGGATGAAGATAAATGTGCCGGTCTCCCACCGCCACGTGAAGTGGATTCCCTTCCTGGAGACCCTGCCTGGAGGGAAACTGCCTGGGGCTTCCACCATCCGCTTGTTGGATACCATGCTGGAGAAGTTTATGGACGATGCCTACCGGATTCAGAGGAAAATGGTGGCTATACGGAGGGGTAAATAACATTGTTTGAGGCCCAACAATCTAATAGTGTTTGGGACAAATGAAGGGAGAGGAAACCTCAACCTCAGTATCAAAGGCCAACATTGGTATCCTCTGGTGGGTGACGTGGCTTAATTCCCTATTCTTTACCTCCATAGTCTGCGATGTAACCTTGTTGCAGAGGCATTCCATGCTCTGCCAGTCCAAGATTGTTAATACACAATGCCTTCTCTTCAGTACAAAACATATCCATTTCATCCCAAGACCTTCACCTGTCACAACTACTAAATGAGATTGGCTTGCAGATGAAATTCTATTTGGCAGTCCACATGGGCATGGGCCAAAATTGATGGCTAGGCACAGCAAGACTCGTATTTCACTGCAGCTGGTAGCTACCATGCTAGGTGGGTGTGAAGTTTCACCTAAGCACATTACGGCAACCCTCCAGCTGTTGTCAATGCAACATATTGACTGACCCTCCCTTTGTCTGAATGAACAACAAAACTCAGATGAGTTTCCTTTTGTAAGTTTAAGCTGTATTGTACATTCAAGTGTTGATGCAATGTTGGGGATCATTTCTTCTATCCTTCACATATTAAAAGTAGCAATAGCTCTTGTAGATGTTGTAACAGTAAACACCATCATTAAACAGCCAATGACCATCTTTGGAAGCCATAGTGTAGATTGAATTGCTGACTCTCCACTTTTGAAGGTGATGGGTGTGATATTTTTGACTTCAGTCTGAGTCCAGTGTGGTTGTCGAGCAGTTGGGGATATGATGCAACACTTCAATTTTTCTTAAATTGAACCTTTTTTTTGTTTCAAGCACATCAACACTACTTGAGCCCAATATTTGGGCAGAATGGCTGACTACTGACAGCACTGCTTTGCTTTCCTCTCCTCCCAACAGGAGATATTAGAAACTTGTCACTGCAGGGGGAGTTGGTGGGTGAAAGGCCAGGATTCAAAAAGGAAATGCCAAGTTTGTGCAAAAGAAATGGAAGATGTGATTTCTGAGCAATGCAAGTAAACTCACTTTTTTTGCTGAAAATGTAAACAAAGCTGTTTCTCATACAGATTACAGCTGAGTGAGTCTCATATTATTTCACGAAAAGAATGCTATTGGGAGTGTCAAAATTCTCAACTTAACGTTTCAGTTTATTTCCAATTGACAACTGACCTCACTACAGTTATTTGAGAAACTTAAGAATTGAAATAAAATTAATGTGTACAGTGACTGTTATCTGACTTTTCAAAGTAGCTTTAGTGAAAGGTTTAATTGCAGTTGACTTAAAAAATATATGTATTTTTTTTAAAAAAAAGCTTCAACATTTTGTTAACTGCTGCATGTAACCCGTTTGTCATCCCCTTTTTATCATTTTCCTGTTCAAGAATTTCCTGTAAATTCTGTTTTCACAAATGTGGGTTTGTATGTGGGTCATCAAAGACTTTTGTATTGGAGCTGTCTGTCACCCGTGAGGAATTGATTTATTAAAATGAATAACTTGTTATGCAACTTATCCTGGAGTCAGCTACCTTGGAATTTTCTTTCTCTCTGATTAACTGTGTAGTTATGTTCCTGTAAAACTGGATAACTTTAAAAGCAATTTTTGTTTTGATTTGCAGCATAAATGAAGCTATTTGGCCCATGTCTCTGCCAACTGGGATTGGTCCCTAGCCTTGTGGGTTACAGCATGACACACAGATTTCCAAGTGCACCTTTTTGGGGAAGTGGTGGCATAGTGGTATTGTCACTGGGCTAGTATTCCAGAGACCCAGGGTAATTCTCTGGGGACCTAGGTTCAAATACCAATGGTGAAATTTGAATTCAATTTACATAAAAAAAAAAATAGACCCCACGTGTGACCATTTATCATGTTGTCAAGTCCTATCTGATTCACTGACCATCAGGATGTCCTTATCTGGCCTACATGTGACTCCAGATCCACAGCAATGTGGTTGACTCTTAATGTCTGAACAAGGTCAATTAGGGATGGGCAATAAATGCTGGCCAAGCCAGCAATGTCCACATCCAATAAAAGTGTATAAAGTTGCTGCCTCTACCCCCATCACATATAAATTTCTAAAAATTCATTCATGGGATGTGGGCTATACTGGCTGGGCCAGCATTTATTACCCATCCCTAGTTGCCCTTGAGGGTGGTAGTGAGCTGCCTTGAACAGCTGCAGTACATGTGGTACAGATACACCCACAGTGCTGTTAGGGAGCGAGTTCCAGGAGTTTGACCCAATGACAGTGAAGGAATGGCTGATATATTTCCAACTCGGGATAGTGAGTGACAATGATGGGAACTTCCAGTGGTGGTGTTCCCATGCGTCTGCTGCCCTTGTCCTTCTAGATGGTGGTGGTGGTGGTGGTGGTTGTGGGTTTGGAAGGTGCTGTTGAAGGGGATTTGGTGAATTCCTGCAGTGCATCTTATAGATGGTACACACTGCTACTACTGTCAGTGGTGGAGGGAGTGAATGTTTGTGGATGGGGTGCCAATCAAGCAGGGCTGCTTTGTCCTGGATGGTGTCAAGCTTCCTGAGTGTTGTGGGGGCTGCACTCATCCAGACAAGTGGAGTATTCCATCACACTCCTTATGCCTTGCAGATGGCAGACAGGCTTTGGAGTCAGATGAGTTACTTGTCACATGGTTCCTGGCCTCTGACCCCTCGTAGCCACCGTATTTATATGACTAGTTTAGTATCTATGCCCATCTAATCCTTCTGCCAATGACATTAAATGTGTCTCCTGGTTGTTGTAGGATGCCAACATTCCCCTTGGTGAGGTCAATCTGAGCAATGGTGGGCAGGTAGCAAATGATCCATTCAGAGGGGTGTCTTCACTTGGTGTACCTTTTTTTTTCTTTGAAAGCCAAGTGACAGGTTCTGCCTCAGGTGCTCCACCATGAAGCTGCCAAGTGACACTGGGGATTGTTACCACTGGCCATTTGTAGCATAGCATTGCCAACCTATATAAGAATTGACTCCCAGGTGCAATTGTCGATGGTTAGGGACTTCATGTCATGGCTACAAGCATCCTTGAACCATTGCTTTGGTTGTCCACTAGTCATTTGACTCCATGTACCATGCTACAAGGAAGGTCCTTAGGAGTATGACCATCTTCCATTGTAATAACCACAGCCAGTGTTAATTGCTGTGCAAAGCAAATCTCAGGGAAACTTGTCTTATGGACTATACCCTTTTTTGTATTCTTAAGATCGGTACATCACCTCGTTTTCAGAAGTCCAGTAACGCTTTTACTTTCTTAAAATCCCAAAAGTTTTATTAGCAACAATAAAAGGAAACTTAAACACACAAGATTAGTTACACCATTAATGTTTTTTTAAAACATTCCCCAAAAAAAGGAAATTCTACTTGGTCAAACCTACAATTAATCATCTCCCAGGCAACAGTCTCTTTTTATAGATGTGTAAAATTACTGGATTTTATAATTAACCAAGGGGCAAAGTGTTGTAGCTTTAAAGGCATAGCACATGCCTTCTACCCTCTTCCACTCTACATTGGAATCCACTTCAGAATAAAACCGCTTGTTGCAGCCCAGGACTTTTCTGTTGGCTGGTTCAAATGGCATCCTCTCTGGGGCCCAGAGCTCCAGCTATCTCTAATCCTAAACTTTTTCCCCTTCCATCCCAGTTCCATTGTTCTCAAACCTCCTTGAAACTCAAATCCTTCCACATAAAGATTTTATGTTTCTGTCTCGTCTTTGCTTTTTGGGTCAATAAACTATACTAACCCCACTACTCTACATTTCACAGGAGTTCCATAGGTAAAGATGTTTTTTGGTACTTCTGACTCCCCTTTGATATTCAGACAAACTCTCAACTTCTCAAAATGCAAATTTTAGATCTAACCTAGTTACTTGTACCTCAAGCTTAATGCCCCTACCCTTTACATCTTTCAAAACCTCAAGACAACTTGACTTCTATTAATCTCCTGCATGCACATGTGCACATACTGCCTCTGTTTGAGTATTGACACATTTAGGCAGTCCTCTCAAATACAGAGCTCCTGAGGGAAATGGGTACTTCATATCCACTCTGCATCATAGCCCTCTCTATTACAGATAATATGCATAATTTTGTTACTACTTACATTCTGCTCCATAGTCTCCTCTGTTCCAAAGAAAGCAAAATAGGGAACATTTGCTTCGGGGAAGCCCTCTGGGAAGGGCCATATTTAAGGTGAGATCGTGGCCAAAAAATTGGGTTCCGTTTTAGTTAGGAAGCCTGTGCGTTTGAAGTGGGCCTGGAGGATTCTGATGACTAAACCTCAAATGTTTGCATATTGGCGAACAAAGAATATCATTACCAAGTTGATGAGTCCCTTGGGTAGTGTCTACACTAGCAGAATGATTTAATGCTACACCATCAGCACATTTGGCATCTTGACTTCCCAATGTATGGTGTGTTTGGGGGGGAAAAAAATCTGAAAAGAGTCTCAAATGTCCAACCACCTCTGTGCAAAATCCCTCAAAAGTATAATTGTGTAATCATTCCTGCAGTTTATTTTTTAAACTAGAAAGGCCATCCAACACCAGCTTTCTCTTCCCAAGCAAATCACTCATGGTGTGCAGATATGCCTGATGCCAGACTCCAGAAGCAACTGCTGTACACAGAAATCAGTGGAGGCAGGAGGTGCTTCAGTGATGCTTCTTCCCCCTTCTCTCCAGCGCGCGCGCACACATGGGTCATCCATCAGACTGGAGTGGAAGCAAGTCCTCCTCGACCTTGAAGGGCTGCCCAAGTAGATGTTAAATCACTGCACAAATAATCACCTCCTTTCAAAATATTAAACAGGAATTTTATCCAAATAAACATTTTAAAATTTTCCCCTCTAGCATTTTTGACAAGTAATG
This sequence comes from Carcharodon carcharias, assembly GCF_017639515.1. NCBI lineage: Eukaryota > Metazoa > Chordata > Chondrichthyes > Lamniformes > Lamnidae > Carcharodon > Carcharodon carcharias. The sequence goes on from NC_054493.1 coordinate 17,316,736, forward strand.
CATGTACTGATGAGGTTTGACCCAGAGCATTCAATGACTCGTCTCTCGGTGCCATTATATTCCAGCTACCAAGGAGCCTTTGATATATATTTGGACAGTGAAAATACAGCTGTAAGTGAATGGATATTGAGTCTTAAACCCAAAGAGGTGGAAGAGGTTGAGACCTTTTGAATGGAAACTCCGATGGGCAATTCGGGAGAAACTTCATTTCCCAGCGAGTGGTGAGCATGTGGAAATCGCTAACACAGGGAGGGGTTGAGGTGGACAGCATAGATATGTTTAAAGGGAAGTTGGAGAGACATTAGAGAGGAGCAGAAGGATGTGGTGAGGGGGTGGGAGGAGGCTCATGTGGAGCAGAAATACTGGCACGTAGCAGATGGGCCGAATGGTCTGTTTCTGTGCTGCTGTCATATAGAAAAGTTGGCCCTTTCAAAAAAAACTCAGTGTGCTGATGGTGTAGCATTAAACTGTGGATAAATGTAATCATGTGAAATGTGTAATTGTTTAAATCTTCAATTTGTATGCTAGAAGTTTTAATGAGTTGAAAAATCAAATGGAAATTTGTGTAGAAAGTTTTGGGATATATGTAGGAAAAGAGACTTTAACATTTTGTTCAATACTAGGGTATAAGGCCACAAATGATAGTCAATGAGCCATTACCGCTTAGAAGGGAGGCCATTTGGCCCATCGAGTCCATGCTGGTTCTCTGTAGAGCAATCCAGTCACTCCCATTCCTCCCGCTCTATCCCCGTACCCCTGCAAGTTTATTTCCATCAGGTTCCCACCCAATTTCTTCTTGAAATCATTCATCGTCTCTGCTTCCACCACCCTTGTGGGCAGTGAGTTCATTACAACTCGCTGTGTAAAGAAGTTCTTCCTCGCATCTCCTGTGCAAAACCTCAAATCTGTGTCTCCTGTACCTCGCTAATGGGAACAGCTTTACTGTGTCTACTTTATCTAAACCTGCCCTAATCTTATTCACCTCTAACAGTGGAGATGTTAACATTTTTTCCCCATAGGAAGTATTGACATGATTGGAACATTAGAACATAAGAAATAGGAACAGGAGTGGACCATTCAGCCCCTCGAGCCTGCTCCACCATTCAATAAGATCATGACTGATCCTCTTGTGTTTCGATTTCCGCATCCCCATCTAACCCCAGTAATCTTTGATTCCCTTACCTCACAAGAATCTGTCCACCTCCGCCTTAAAAATATTCAATTAACCCGGCTCCACCATCTCTTGAGGACGAGAATTCGAAAGTCTCACAACCCTCAGAAAAAAAATTCTCCTCATCTCTGTCCTAAAAGGGTGACATCTAATTTTAAAACAGTGCCCCCTAGTTCTGGACTCACCCATAAGAGGAAACATCCTTTCAACATCCACCTTGTCAAGGCCGTTCGGGATCTTGTATACACTTCAATCAAATCACCCTGATTTTTGAATACGAAGCCTGACTGTATACCCAGCATAGCTTGTTGGCAAGTAGCCTGGCTGCAGAGTCAGACGTTGTGTATTCAAGGCCCAGTCCAGTGACTCGAGCCCACAAGCTGGGCTGACACTCCTGATGCAGTGCTGAGGGAATGCTGCACTGCTGTATGAGGCTTTCAACCGAGGGCCCCCCATCTGCCCTCCCGGATGGATGTAAAGGATTGCAAGGGTATTATTCCGAAGAAGAGCAGGGGAATTATCCCTACTGTGCCATGAGCATTTATCTTTTGGCCAATGACACTGAAAAAAGCAGTAATCACGTTGGTAATCCTACAATGCGTCAGTGCTAACACTTCAAAAGTACTTCATTGACTTGTAAAGTGCTTTGGGATCTCATGAAATGTGCTTTATAAAGGCAACATATCTACCAAATTGTTTAGAATAGATAAGAGTTGTGTATTGCTGAGGAGACATGCTGCGAAGATTTTCATCTTGCACTTAGCAGGTTGGTCAAGGTGTTACTTTGGACAATGCACCAAGGGAACTGTTCCCCCCCAGGCTTTTGTTTAATTCAATAAAAGGCGCAATGCCTGGACATGTTCCTTTTGCCTGCAGAGGACAGGTTCCTGTTTCTGAATATATGTCGCTTCTGCTAAATCTTCTTGATCAGAACTTGTGTCCCCTGAGCGTTAGCCTGGACCACTGGATTACTAGCCCAGTGACAGTACCACTACACCGCCATCTCCCTCAAAACTCTTTGGGCTACATTTAAGTTTTTTTAGTGGGTGGTTGTACCTCAAAGTTTAGTGACTCTTGATGGCCTGTGTAGACAACTCTTGTTTTGACATGGAGGCAATTATTTGGCCTTGATCAACCATCCTGGCGTTGACCGTTAATTAACTTGCCTTTGATATTTCCTCCCAATTTTTCAGCAATTAGATGAGGTTATGTTATTTTTTAGCCATCTTAATGCCTTTTAAGGAAATATGTCCTCTTTTTCAATCCTCTTAATGCTTCTTAAGAAGATATTTTATCTTTTTCCAGATCTTATTGCCTTTTAAAAAAGATATTTTCCTTTGTTCAATTATCTAAATGCCTTTTGAGAAATGTTCTCTTTTTCAGTCATCTTAATGCCTTATAATATGCCGCCTCCATGCATTTGAGGAGTTACTTGATCATCTTAATGCCTTTTAAGAAGCTTTTCAAAATCCTCCAGATTTTGGGAAGGTCCCTTTTAGATATGCAAATAGCAAATGTGATTCCTTTCTTCAAGAAGGGAGGGAGACAGGAAGCAGGAAACTACAGGCTCGTTAGCTTAACATCTATCATAGGGAAAATGTTAGAAGCTATTATTAAAGATGTTATAGCAAGGCATTTAGAAAAACTCAAAGCAATCAGGCAGAGTCAACAGGGTGTTTTGAAAGGGGAATCATGTTTAACCAATTTATTGGCGTTTCTTTGAAGGAGCCACATGTGCTATGGATAAAGGGGAACCGGTAGATGTACTGTACTTAGATTTTCAGATGGCATTTGATAAAGTGCCACACAAACGCTTTTGTAGAAAATAAAAGCTTGTGGGTGTACGGGTGTATTGGCATGGATAGAAGATTGGCTGGCTAACAGGAAACAGAGGGTAGCCATAAATGGATCTTTCTCTGGTTGACAGGATGTGATGAATGGTGTACTGCAGGCATCAATGCTGGGACCTCAACATTTTACAATTTATGTAAATGACTTGGATGAAGGGGCAGATGGTTTGGTGGCTACACTTGCTGCCGACACAGATAGGTAGGAAAGTAAGCTGTGAAGAGGACATAATGAGGTAGACATAGGTTAAGTGAGTGGACAAAGACCAGGCAAATGGAGTACAATGTGAGCAAATGTGAAATTGTCCATTTTGACAGGAAAAATAAAAAAGAAGCATATTATCTAAATGGTGAGAGATTGCAGCGATCTAAGTTTCTGGATGATCTGGGTGTCCTGGTGCATGAATCACAAAAGGTTAGTATGCAGATACAACAAGTAATTAGGAAAGCTAATAGAATGTAATAGCTTATTGCGAGGTGAATTGAATACAAAAGTAGGGAGGTTATGCTTCAATTGTACAGGGCACTGGTGAGACCACACCTGGAGTACTGTGTACAGTATTGGTCACCTTATTTAAGGAAGGTTGTAAGTGCGTTGGAAGCAGTTCAGTGAAGGTTCAGTAAGGAAATTTTGCGCCCATTATAGAAGGCTTCGGTGAGACCATGCCTGGAGAACAGTGCACAAGTTTCAGTTTCCTTAGCTAAGGAGACTTGCCTTTGGTGGGGATGCAGTGAGGGTTCACGAGACTGATCCCTGGGATGCTGGCATGGGCGTGAAGCACAGAATGGCCTCCTTACTCATTCCATGAATCCCTACGAGAGGGCCATCCTCCGAGGTGAGATTGAAGTGGGGAGCCTGTTACCGCTGGAGTTTGGAAGAACGAGAGGTGATCTGATTGAAACTTTGAACGTTCTTTGAGGGTTTGACGGGATCGGTGCCGACAGACTGTTTCCCTCCCGCAGCTGTAAAGTCTTGTATGGGGGGCGCTGGGGGCGTCACAGTCTCAGGGTGAGGGGTCGTCCATTTTGGACTGAGATGAGGGGAAATTCCTTCACTCGGAGGGTTGTGAATCTTTGGAATTCTAAACCCCCCACCATGACCCCCCACCCCCTCCGCCCACCTGAGAGATGTGAATGCTCTGTCGCTAAGTCTATTCAAGTCTGAGACCGATAGGATTTTGGGCGCGAAGGGATAGGGCAGGCAAGTGGAGTCGAGGCAGACGATCAGCCACCATCCTATTGAATGGAGGAGGGGGGCAGGCCAGAGGAGCTGAATGGCCTCTCCCTATGCTGCCGAGTGGCCTGTTTCTGTGGTCTATGTCCTGTGTGGTTTCCGACAAGTGCCCCAGTTCCTTCTGCTAATGTCCCGCATGCGAAAAACCGACAGATTTGGAATAGCAGGCAGACCTTTAAATAATAGTGAATAAAAACGGGGCTCATGAAATAATTTATTATTGAGAAAGTAAATAGGAAGGGAAACCCCCATTTAAAAATCACACCATCGTAACTGATATTGACTTTCATCATTCTCTCAACCAAAATACACCCGCTAACTCTCCCTCCCAAAGCGGAGCTCAAATTCAGTGGTATTGTGGTCACTGTTTGCAAGGCAGTCATTGACTGTTGAATGATTAACAAATCCCACCACCACCACCGCCACCCACCCCCCCACCCCCAACCCCCTCCCCGGTTGCCTCTCCTCTCTAACTCTCGCCTGGCCTGTTCCCAAGCCAGTTTGAAAATGTACTGTTCTAGAAAAACTGCCTTGACTGTGTTCTAGAAATGTGAGACCGCGAGCAGAGTGCTGGTGTAGTGTTGTGACGGTGATGAGGAAAGCTCGCAGGTGGCTCCTGAATTATTTCATGAGCCCCATTTTTATTCATTACTGTTTAAAGTTCTGCCTACAATTACAAATGTGTTGGTTTTTGGCATGAAGGATGTTAGCAGAAGGAACTGAGACACTGGTCGGAAACTACACAGGATTACATGGCACAGAAACAGACCATGGCCCAACCAGCCCATGCTGCTGTTTATGCTCTACTCGAACCTCCTCCTATATTCCTCATCCAAATCTATCATTGTAACCCCTCTATTCCTTTCTCCCTCATGTGTTCATCCAGCTTCCCTCAAACACATCTACACTATTCACCTCAACCACTCCCTGTAGGAGCGAGTTCCACATTCTCTCCCACTCTCCGGGTAAAGGAGTTTCTCCTGATTTCCCCATTGGATTTCTTGGTGACTGTTTTATATTGACAGCCTCTGGTTCTGCTCTTCCCCACAAGAAGAAAAGTTCCCTCTGTATCCACTCTTATTGAAACCTTTCATCATTTTAAAGACTTCTAAGTCACCCCTCAGCCTTCCATTTTTTCCAAAAGTGACCCAGCCTGCCAACCCTTGCCTGATATGTATACCCATGCACATCGGGGATCATCTTTGTAAATCTTCTCTGCACCCTTTCCAGTACCCCTGTATCATTTTTATAATATGGTGAGCAGAACTGCACACAGTACCGTAAGTCTGGTCTAATCTTGGTTTGGTGTTGCTTTAGCAGAACTTCCCTACTTTTCAATTCTAGCCCTCTAGAGATAAAGCCTGTTGTTTGTTTGCTTATTTTTATGGCCTCGCTAACCTGTGGCACGGTTTTCAATGATTCATAACCGAGATCCCTTTGTTCCTCTACTCCACCAAGACTGCCATCTTCCAAGTAATTCGTGTCCTCTCTGTTCTTCCTACCGAAATGAACTTCCTCACATTTATCTGTGCTAAACTTTATTTGCCAATTATTTTCCCATCCTGCAAGTTTGTTGCTGTCCTCCTGTAATTTGTTGCAGCCCTCCTCAGTACTGACTCTTTCCCCAGCACCCCCTGGCAAATTGGCGTCAGAGGCAAATTTAGAGATTGCGTTGTGAAACTATTCCGATACTCCCAAGACTGATATAATACCAGATAGTAGCAGAATAGGATCCCCCTCTGCTATTCACCAAGACCTGTCCTAATTTCAATAGTATAATGCAGTCTTCCCTAGTTGATATCTGATGAGAGAATGATCGCCTTCAAGTTTTTATTCTCATTCACAGGACTTGGGCACTGCTGGCAAAGTCAGGATTTAATGCCCTTCCCTAAATTGCTCCTTGAGAAAATGGTGGCGAGCTGCTGCCTTGAGTATAACTGAAAGGCTTGCTGGTCATTTCAGAGGGCAGTTAGGAGTCAACCATATTGTTGGGGCCTGGAGTCACATATAGGCCAGATCAGGCAGATTTCCTTCCCTAAAGGTCATTAGTGACCCAGATAGGCTTTTACAGCAATCAGATAGTTTCATGGTCACCGTCACTGAGACTAGCTTTCAATTCCAGATTTATTTAATGAACGGAATTTAAATTCCCTCCTGCCATGTTAGGATCCAAACACACTTCCAGGCCACTGGATTGCTAGCCTAATTACATAACCACCCAGGCAATCCCGTTAATAAAAGTCAGAGGGGGTTCTTCCAAATCACCCTTGTGACACCAGTTGTTGAACCACGCATTGAACATTTTGATCTTGTCTTCTCTATGCCAATTTACTGATGGATGAGATAGTACAATAGAGGTTATTACTTTTGTTTTTGCTTTTTAATTTAGGCCCTAATGCTCATTCTCCGTAAGCAGAACCTCTTACACGATAATACCTATGTAGCTGGTGCCTACATGAACCACGATAACTGGGCTCTCTACCTCCCTCTCCACATTACGCTCCAGCCCGAGGAGATGTCCTTAAATCCATTACTGAGCAGGCTGCACAGCATTTGTGACTCACAGCCTTGGCTACTGTTCCCACATTCTGTTCTCTCCGCCACCCCACATTCTGTTCTCTCCGCCACCCCCAACTTGAATGGTCCCCTGTAACTCAGCACCATGGTCACTTTGCTCATACATCAAGCTGCTGTCCTCATGGCTCCAAGAATTTTTAATTTATTGGACAAGTGCAAAGGCTAATGCACCTCCAGTGCTACCTTCTTGACACCCATACCTGTATCACCAGTAGTCACACCCTCCCATCCCTGACCACAGACTAAATCTGATATTATGTAACTTAAGGCGAGTGGTTGCTTGCTGAATCAGATTGTCCAGGCAACTTTCTCCCCATTGTCCAAAGTTCAGGCTCCAGCTCAACAACTCTGAGCTGACCTTCCTCGAGCTGCATTTACTGCAGATGTTGTTGTGGATCACATTGGTGCCGACCAACTTCCAAATGCTACGGCTGCAACACATCATATCAAGTCAATTCTGATCTGGATGTTACTCAATATCAGAGTATTTCCATCATTTTCTATTTTATTGCATATTTTCAGCATCCACAGTATTTTTGCTTTTCTTTGACCAGGTAAATGTGAGAATATGGAAATCGTTATATTAAGAGTTTGCGAAGCATGTCTGAGCTGGGAACTCATGAGTACAATCACACCATAAAAACACCGTCCACCAGACAGAGATTCACTTAGTCATCCCATTTACTGACACAAGAACACAGTCACGTCAGAGGGAGACCATTCAGATACTTTATATGCGCGGAGGGATCTATTCAGTATTTCCACTAGTTAACACTTCAGCTTTAAAAGTTCAAAGCAATTTATATACAATCAATTGGTGATGAGTTGTTTAAATGTTCTGTTTGCGAGAAAAGACACACTCGTTCACACTGCCTGCTAAGAATCCAGTGAATTCACATTTGACATTGAGAGTTTTTTCCTGCTGTTAATCAAATCCAGGATAGAACTATGGATATTGGGTCAACTGACTGAACCATTTTAGGTCCAGGGTTCAAATCTTAATCGGACCACAAAAGATGATGATGTATTCGATGAAACAGGTTGTCAATGGCGGTGCGGGTTACCCAGCATTCAGAGAGGCGGAATGTCTCCTATCTGTGCAACAGGCGATTGTTGCGCAGGCGCAGTGCGGGTGTTGGGTCAGGTCGGGCGGGCTAGTGTCGGAGCCGCAGGGAGACAGAAACTGACTGGAGCCGGCGGGTCGGGGGAGAGGCTTCAGAAACACCCGGTGTTGGCCGCAATCCCGGATCACAGCCTCCATGTCCCGTGTTTGCAGCTCCGGGGCTTCTTCCCGGTGAAAGAGCCGGGTTCAGAGGAAGAGGCTCCGGGGCGGGAGATTCAGAAACTGCGGGGAGACCGCGGGCCGCCCGGGGGCTCAGAAACTTGGGGGACGGACTCAGGGTCCGGGTAAGACCCACCCGGGAGGGTCCCCCCTCCTGTGTCCCGTCTGACGGCAGCTGGGGTCCCGCCTGAGGCCCCGAATCAGAGACACAGGAGCTGGAGAACTGAACCCAGGCAGAGGAGAGGGGGGGAGAAAACTGGGAGTGGAGGAAAGAAATGGTGGAGATGGTGAGATGGGTTTGGATTTCAGCCCAGGGAGGAGGGAGATTGTGTGGGACGGGGATTTACAGCTTTGGGGCAACAAGAGAAAAAAATGTTCCATAGAAACTATACTTGTCTGTTCAGAATTTCTGTCCTGGATTTAAAGTGATGACTTTTGTAAACTCGTTTTACAGGGTATTAAACGGAGCTGACTGGCAGACAGAAGACGGTAAGCAAACATTACATCAAGATATGTCAGAGACACTGAATTCATCAGGATCTGAATATCATCAGCTTTTGAATGTGGAAGAAGAAATGTTCGTCTATTCTGTTTTTGGGAAAAGCTTTCAAACATTTTTTTTAAGTCACAGTTTTTCTCTGTCATTGTCTCTCCTTTCCTCGATATCTCTCTCGATGTCATTGTGTTCCTGTTTAATTGAGATGTTCAATATCATGAAGGGTTTTTGATAGATTAAGGAAGGAAAAACGGCTAAAGGCAGAAAATGCTGCAAAAACTCAGGAGGTCTGGCAGCATCTGTGGACAGAGAAACAGATTTAAGGTTTCGAGTCCACTCTGATGCTTCTTTTGAGTGGGAAAAACAGGGGCTGTCCTTCTTCGATCAGGAAAGGTTAAGGGGAAATTTAATGGAGGTGTTCGAAATGAGGAAGGATTTGTAATAGTATCGAAAGGGAGAAACTGTTCCAGGAGCAGGAAGGTTTGTAACACAGAGATTTAAGATATTTGACAACAGAATCGGAAGGGGTGATGAGAACATTTTTACGCAGTGATTTGATATGATCTGGAATGCACACACTGACAGGGGGTTGGAAGCAGATATAATAACAACTTTCAAAGGGAATTGGAACAATACTTGAAGAAGGGAAAATTGGCAGAATTATAGTGAATGGGACTAATTGGACGGTTCACTCGTTTTTAACATTCTGAATTTTCCTCTCCTGAGGTTTTAACATTTGATCTTTTCAATCATAATGTGTCTCAAACAGAAGATTTAAAACGTTGGTTTCTATGAACTGTCAGATCTGTTTCCTGTGTGTCTGTGTAACTTGGGAACCGCAGGCAAGGGTGAGAAGGAAACAATTCTTTTCAGTTCCTCACATGCATCATTATCACCTCAGATACCAGAAATCTGTGGAGTTCCCCATGTTGTCATTGCCCTCCCCTTGGGTATAACAGCTCCCAGTCAGGTGGAGTCAGTCACATGTGTCTCTGTCATGACATTTCCACTCCTATTTTATCATACACCTCCCTGTGACACTCACCATAACACAGAAACTTTTAACACAAATATTATCCACATAACATTAGAGTCCTTTTGACTCGGGGTGACAGTGTCACCAATTTGTCAATGTTGCCATCAGTTCCCATTCCACTACACCGTGTCTGTGTTATTACACTAAACCCATCCCATTCATCTTGCATTGATCCTTGGCTCTGTTATTAGACATTAGGCAACACATTGATATATCAATAGGCCATGAATCACTCAGACTGCTATATGAGATCCAATCTTTGATTTTGGTGCACTAGATACTGACTGTATTATCATTACACTGGATCCAATGATGTGTTCACTAACACACTGAAACCTGACTCTTATTATTGGAACAAACACTGTATTTTTTACACTCAAAATGAGCCAAACCTTTGCTGTTCTTCCTTTGGGCCCCATCTGCACTCTTACTGTATCAGACCCTGTGCTTGTAATTGTTACACTTGTACTCTGCCACTGTTATTATTAGAAAATAACCTGCCTTTAATTCCATTTCTGGTGTCTGTGTTTATTATTATCATTGGAAACATTTTCTCTGCCAGTTTTCAACTGGAACCTGTTTCTGGTATTTGATTGTCACATTTCCATGTTTTTAACTTGATTATTTAGTCTGTATGTGAATTTTCTCATTTAAGTCACACTGCAATTCAGCCTTTGGTCTGAAAACTTGTTTCCTGAATAAAATACCGTTATTATTAGCTCACAGTGTAGGGTCATAAGCTCAGAATTACCACTTGGCAGGGTACAGGAGGGTAAATGGTGACTGGGATTGAACCTCACCATCACACAGCACCTTCACGAAAGAAAGGGAGAAAAATCTGACTGTTGTTTTCCTGTTGATGTTGATCGGCCACCTTCTACCATCTGAAGCATTCTGGGTGCATCATCGGCCATCGTTCTCAGATGGTACAGGAGCTAAAGGAAGGTGTTCAGCTCATTATGTTTATACTAGCTCTTTAGTGAAACTATCGAATTAGTACCATTCCCCTGCTCTTTACTCATAAACTTGAATACTTATTCCCTTTAAGTATTTATTCAATTCTCCATAGAATGTTGCTATTGAATCTGCTTCCAGCACCCTTTCAGGCAGTGCATTCCAGATCACAACAACACACTGCTTAAAAAAAATTTTGAAATCTGTGTCCTCTGATTAACAATTTTTCTGCTACTGGAGATCCTTCCTCTTTCTTTAGTTTGTCAAAGCCATTCATGATTGCTTTGACAAACGTCATAACATTCAAGGCTATGGGATTAGCTAGGTCAGGTGTTTCTCATGTGTCGGTGCAGACTCGATGGGCAAAAGGGTCTCTTCTGCACTGTGTGATTCTGAAAACTGCTATTGCATCTTTTTTTTTGATAAGGTGGTGGTGAGCTGCCATTCTTGACCTGTTGCAGTCCATGTGCTGTAAGTTCTGGGCATTTTAAGAGTCAACCATTTTGCTGTGGGTCTGGAGTCATATACAGTGCTGGCCAGACCAGGTAAAGATGGCAGATTTCCTTCTTAGTGCTCCAGATGGGTTTATAACAAGTGACAATGGCTTCATCATCACCATGAGAACTTGGTGGGATTTGAACCCCAGTCTCCAGAGCATTACCTTGGGTCTCTGGATTACTGGTCTAGTGATAGTATCATTATGCCACCACCTCCCCTCTTAACTCTTTGCTCCAAGGAAAACAATCCCTGTTTCTCCAGTCTCTCCATATAACTGAAGCCTCTTATCCTTGGTACCATTCTAGCAAATCTCCTTCGCACTCTGTCTCAGGCTTTCACATCCTGTTTAAAGTGTTATGCCCAGAAATGAATACAGCACTCCAACTGAGGTCTAACCATTGGTTTATAAAATCAGTATTAACTCTTTTAACATAAGCACACTCAAAATAAATTGTTTCAAATCTGCACTAAGAAAACACGTGGAGCAGTTCACAGGAGGCTGTTAACTGCTGCTACAATCTTATAACTAACATTCAATCCCCAGAAAAAGAAGGATACGATAACATTGTGGTTATCCATCGGTAATCCCTTGTATCAAGGATAATTTTTTTCTTGTGGATGACTGGGATGTCAGTATTAGCTGTGGGTTCACAAATGACTAATGAGCTCAATTTTAGCCTTGCAGGCTCTCCCCGCAGTGAGGACATGGGGGTTGTTGGCCAGTTGAGTTGGTGATGGATTGTTGACTCGAGTAGCTGCTCTCTCTGTTCGTCTCTCTCTCAATGGCAGCTCTTGTTGATTGAAAAGTTTATGGTTGATGAATCAACATTTTGGAGGCAATTGGGAATCTGCTTCCCAAGTGTTTCTGTGAAGAGAGCAGAATGTCACAGTGGTCTTGAAGTTGTCTTTGAAAAGTTTCCTTTGGCCCCATGTGAAGGGCCTCCCTGGTCTAGCTCTGAGTACAGCACCTGTTTGTTAATCTGAATTCAGGCATTCTAACGACATGCCCAGACATAGTGGTTACATTACTGGATTAGTAACCTAGAGGGAATAATGATCTGGAGATGTGAGTTCAAATCCCTTCACAACGGTTAGAGGTTTTAAATTCAGTTAATTCTATAAATCTGGAATAAAAATCAACCATAAAATTGTTATTAGTGATCACAAAATGAATGCATTATTATAAAAGTCCAACTGGTCTCCTGACATCCTCTAAGAAAGGAAACCTGCCATCCCAATCTCATCTGGTCTCTAGGTGACTTCAGACCAACAGCAATGTGCTTGACCCTTTGAAATGGTGCATAAGCTACTTGGTGTGTTAAAGCCACTCGGAGAAAGTAAAATTTCAAATGGACTGCAGCAGTTCATGAAGGCAGATCACCATCACATTCTCAAGGGCAATTAGGGATAGCAATAAATGCCCGCATTGCCCATGACACCCACATCCTGTGATGAATGAAAGAAAAGCAGCTGCAGCCTGTTTCCAGGTTTCTCTGTATTATTGGTATGTGACAGCATAACTAAAAATACACAACCAGGCATATCCACAAGACAACAATCCTTACAGTTACTCACTGAAAGGATTCACTCACTCACCCCATTTGCTGAGTTCACATTTGACTGGAGGGATTGGATTCCGCGTCATTGCTGCTGTTTCGGTAAAACTTTGGGGGATTTGCAATTCACCATCGATTCCCTTTTTGGTGGATAATGGAGGTTCTGTGCACTTGGGCCTCTTTTTAATTTGGTTGCTAATTTTATTGACTGCCGGACACTCGTCCCAATCCCCGCATCGTTGCAAAAAAGCCTCACTATTCGCCAATTCGGACATTCGATGGCGAGGACTTTACCCAGCATCGCCCGCGGTGGAGACTGTCCCCTATTCACATCACAGGCGAGTAGTGCGCAGGCGCAGTACCGCACAGTGTTTGGAGCATGCGCCATAATGGCGATGTGGAGCCCATTGTCTGGCTTATCTCCAAAACCGGTAAGAAAGTGAAAACACGGAGGGAGCGATAGAGGCGGCGGGAGGACGGACAGGGTTTCTAAACACCTCGCAAAAGCTCCACACCTCGAATAAGATCCTGAGATACCACCGTTTGCATCCCGGTTCTTTTTTCCGAACAAGCGCAAGTTAATAAAAAAAAAAACGCGGATGCTGGAAATCCAAAACAAAAACAGAATTACCTGGAAAAACTCAGCAGGTCTGGCAGCATCGGCGGAGAAGAGTTGACGTTTCGAGTCCTCATGACCCTTCAACAGAACTAGGTGAATCTTAGGAAAGGGGTGAAATATAAGCTGGTTTAAGGTGGGGGGGGGGGTGGTTGGGGTGGGGCAAGAGAAGGGGGGGTGTGGTTGAAGGGACAAACAAGCAGTGATAGGAGCAGATAATCAAAAGATGTCACAGATAAAAGAACAAAGAGGTGTTGAAGGTGGTGATATTATCTAAACGAATGTGCTAATTAAGAATGGATGGTAGGGCACTCAAGGTATAGCTCTAGTGGGGGTGGGGTGGAAAGGCTAGCAGGGCATAAAAGATTTAAAATATTGGAAATAGGTGGGAAAAGAAAAATCTATATAAATTATTGGGAAAAAAAAAGGACGGGATAAGAAATGGAAAGGGAGTGGGGATGGAGGAGGGAGTTCAAGATCTAAAGTTGTTGAATTCAATATTCAGTCTGGAAGGCTGTAAAGTGCCTAGTCGGAAGATGAGGTGCTGTTCCTCCAGTTTGCGTTGGGCTTCACTGGAACAATGCAGCAAGCCAAGGACAGACTGGGCAAGAGAGCAGGGTGGAGTGTTAAAATGGCAAGCAACAGGGAGGTTTGGGTCATTCTTGCGGACAGACCGCAGGTGTTCTGCAAAGCGGTCGCCCAGTTTACGTTTGGTCTCTCCAATGTAGAATATACCGCATTGGGAGTAACGAATGCAAGTGAAATGCTGCTTCACTTGAAAGGAGTATTTGGGCCCTTGGACGGTGAGGAAAGAGGAAGTGAAGGGGCAGGTGTTGCATCTTTTGCGTGGGTATGGGGAGGTGCCATAAGTGGAGGGTGATGGAGGAGTGGACCAGGGTGTCCCGGAGGGAACGATCCCTACGGAATGCCGACGGGGGGGGGGTGAAGGGAAGATGTGTTTGGTGGTGGCATCATGCTGGAGTTGGCGGAAATGGCTGAGGATGATCCTTTGAATGCGGAGGCTGGTGGGGTGATAAGTGAGGACAAGGGGGACCCTATCATGTTTCTGGGAGGGAGGAGAAGGCGTGAGGGCGGATGCGCGGGAGATGGGCCGGACACGGTTGAGGTTCCCTGTCAACGACCGTGGGTGGAAAACCTCGGTTAAGGAAGAAGGAGGACATGTCAGAGGAACTTTTTTTGAAGGTAGCATCATCAGAACAGATACGACAGAGGCGAAGGAACTGAGGGAATGGAATGGAGTCCTTACAGGAAGCGGGGTGTGAGGAGCTGTAGTCGAGGTAGCTGTGGGAGTAGGTAGGCTTGTAATGGATATTGGTGGACAGTCTATCACCAGAGATTGAGACAGAGAGGTCAAGGAAGGGAAGGGAAGTGTCAGAGATGGACCATGTGAAAATGATGGAGGGGTGGAGATTGGAAGCAAAATTAATAAATTTTTCCAAGTCCCGACGAGAGCATGAAGCAGCACCAAAGTACTCATCCATGTACCGGAGAAAGAGTTGTGGAAGGGGGCCAGAGTAGGACTGGAACAAGGAATGTTCCACATACCCCATAAAGAGTCAGGCATAGCTGGGGCCCATGCGGGTACCCATAGCCACACCTTTTATTTGGAGGAAGTGAGAGGAGTTGAAGGAGAAATTGTTCAGTGTGAGAACAAGTTCAGCCAGACGGAGGAGAGTAGTGGTGGATGGGGATTGTTTGGGCCTCTGTTCGAGGAAGAAGCTAAGGGCCCTCAGACCATCCTGGTGGGGGATGGAGGTGTAGAGGGATTGGACGTCCATGTGAAGAGGAAGCCAGGGAACTGGAAATTGTTGATGTGACGTAAGGTGTCAGAGGAATCACGGATGTAGGTGGGAAGGGACTGGACAAGGGGAGAGAGAAGGGAGTCAAGATAATGAGAAATGAGTTCCGTGGGGCAGGAGCAAGCTGACATGATCGGTCTACCGGGACAGTTCTGTTTGTGGATTTTGGGTAGGAGGTAGAAGCGGGCTGTCCGAGGTTGGACGACTATCAGGTTGGAAGCTGTGGGAGGAAGATCTCCAGAGACGATGAGGTCAGTGACAGTCCTGGAAACAATGGCTTGATGTTCAGTGGTGGGGTCATGGTCCAGGGAGAGGTAGGAGGAAGTGTCTGCGAGTTGACGCTCAGCCTCCAGGAGGTAGAGGTCAGTGCACCAGACAACAACAGCACCACCCTTGTCAGCGGGTTTGATGACAATGTTGGGGTTGGACCTGAGAGAACGGAGTGCAGTAAATTCAGAGAGAGAGAGAGATTAGAATGGGTGAGAGGAGCAGAGAAATTGAGACGACTAATGTTGCGCCGACAGTTCTCAATGAAAAGATCAAGAGAAGGTAAGAATCCAGAGGGAGGGGTCCAGGTGGAGGGAGAATATTGGAAGCGGGTAAAAGGATCCGTTGAATGGGGAGAGGAGTCCTGCCCAAAGAAGTGAGCCCAGAGACGATGACGGTGGAAGAAGAGTTCAGCATCGTGCCAAGCCCGAAATTCATTGAGATGAGGGCGTAAGCGTATGAAACTAAGTCCTTTGCTGAGCACTGAACGTTCAGCGTCGGAGAGGGGAAGGTCAGGGGGTATAGTGAATACACAGCCGGGGCTGGGATTGGAAGATGGGGTGGGGACGGAGGGACAGGCAGGGGTGGAGTGTCCTAGATGGGTGTTGGTGTCGATGAGTTGTTGGAAGCGCAAGTTAATGGCCGCCATTTTGGTTCAGCGGGGAGCAAAGTGCATGCGTTGACGTCTTGGTGATGCAAAAGTGAGTGGGCAGGGCTGCAGGGATTGTTACCAACCAGGTCCCAGTGCCTGGGAGTTGAAGTAATCTGGGCAACACATTTTTAAACAGCTTCACCCACCCCCAGGCTGCAGGTGATGTTTGCAGCCTACAGGAGTCCATGGGCCATGTATATATTCATTGTGAGAGGTTGCAGCCCCTGGAGGCCTGCTCCTCAATGCCTGGTCACACTTCAGACCCAGGCTCCTAATCTATGGCTGCCAGTGTGGAGGGGGGTACATCAAAGACTCTCAGAATCACACAGTGTAGAAGAGGCCCTTCGGCCCATCAAGTCTGCACCAACATGTGAGAAACTCCTGACCTACCTACCTAATCCCGTTTACCAGCACTTGGCCCATCGCCTTGAATGTTATGACGTGCCAAGTGCTCATCCAGGTACTTTTTAAAGGATGTGAGGCAACCTGCCTCCACCACCCTCCCAGGCAGCGCATTCCAGACCACCACCACCCTCTTGGGTAAAAAAGCTTTTCCTCACATCCTCCCTAGACCTTCTGCCCCTCACCTTAAACTTGTGTCCCCTCGTGACTGACCCTTCAACTAAGGGGAAGAACAGCTGCTCCCTATCCACCCTGTCCATGCTCCTCATAATCTTGTACACCTCGATCAGGTTGCCCCTCAGTCTTCTCTGCCCCAATGAAAACAACCCAAGTCTATCCAACCGCTCTTCATAACTTAAATGTTCATCCCAGGCAACATCCTGGTGAATCTCCTCTGCATCCTCTCCAGTGCAATCACATCCTTCCTATAATGTGGCGACCAGAACTGCACACAGTACTCCAGCTGTGGCCTCACCAAGGTTCTATACAACTCCAACATGACCTCCCTACTTTTGTAATCTGTGCCTCAATTGATAAAGGCAAGTGTCCCATATGCCTTTTTCACCACCCCACTAACTTGCCCCTCCACCTTCAGAGATCTATGGACACACACGCCAAGGTCCCTTTGTTCCTCAGAACTTCCTAGTGTCATCCCATTCATTGAATACTTCCTTATCAAATTACTCCTTCCAAAGTGTATCACCTCACACTTTTCAGGGTTAAATTCTATCTGCCACTTATCTGCCCATTTGACCATCTCGTCTGTATTTTACTGTAGCCCAAGACACTCAACCTCACTGTTAACCACCCAGCCAATCTTTGTGTCATCCGTAAACTTACTAATCCTACCCCCCACATAGTCATCTATATCATTTGTATAAATGATGAATAATAGGGGACCTAGCACAGATCCCTGTGGTATGCCACTGGACACAGACTTCCAGTCACTAAAGCATTCACCCAGTGATGATGAAGGGATGGTGATATATGTCCAAATCAACAACAGCAATCTGTATTTATATTGCGCCTTTAATGTAACAAAATGTTCCAAGGCATTTCACAGAAATGTTACAAAGCATACTTGACACTGAGCTGCGTAAGGAGATAAAAGCAAAATACTGCGGAAGCTAGAAATCTGAAACAAAAACAGAAAATGCTGGAAAAATTCAGCAAGTCTGACAGCATCCGTGGGGAGAGAAACAGAGTTAACGTTTCGAGGAGAAAAGTGAGGTGGAGAGGTTTAGGGAGGAAATTCCAGAGCTTGGGTCCTGGACAACTGAAAGAACAGCCACTAATGGTGCAGCAATTAACATCAGGAATGCTGAAGAGGCTGGAAATAGATTAGTACAGATACCTTGGAGGTTAGTGATGCTGGAGAAGGTTACAGAGATAGGGTGGGATGAGACCATGGAAGGATTTGAAAACAAGGATGAGAAACTTAAAATGTAGGTGCTTCTTAACCCAGAGCCTTTGTATGTCAGTGAGCACAGGGGTGATGAGCGAACAAGACTTGGTGTGAGTAAGCACACGGGCAGCAGAGTTTTGGCTGACCTCAAGATTACAGAGAGGTTGAATGTTGGAGGCCGGCCGGGAGTGTGTTTGGATAGTTAAGTGTAGAAGTGACAAAGAGCCGGATGATGCTTTCAGCAGCAGATGAGCTGAGACCAGGGTGGAGTTGGGCGATGTTACTGAGGTGGGAATATACGGAAATGGTGATGATGCAGATATGTTCTTGAAATATGACACTGTGGGTGTGAACAGTCTGGTTCAGCCTCTGACAGTTGCCGGGGAGAGACATATGGATTAGGAGCAGGGGTAGGTCACTCAGCCCCTCGAGTCTGCTCCACCATTCAATAAGATGGTGGCTGATCTGATTTTAACATCACATTCCTGCCTTTCATTCAATAACCTTTCACCCCCTTGCTTATCCAGAATCTGTCTACCTCTGCCTTAAAAACATATTCAAAGACTCTGCTTCCACTGCCTTTTGAGGAAGAGTTCCAAAGACTCACTACCCTCAGAGAGAGAAAAATTCTCCTCATCTCTGTCTTGAATGGGCAACCCCTTACTTAGTTCTAGATTCTCCCACAAGAGACATCCTCTCCACATCCACCCTGTCAAGACCCCTCAGGTTATGAAAGGTTTCAATCAAGTCACCTCTTGCTCTTCTAAACTCCAGTAGTTACAAATCCAGCCTGTCCAACCATTCCTCAAAAGTCAACCCTCCCATTGAAGGTATTAGCCTGGCAAACCTCTGAACTGCTTCAAACACATTTACTTCCTTCCTTAAATAAGGAGACCAATACTGTACACAATATTCCAGATGTGGTCTCACCAATGTCTTGTATAACTGAAACATACACCCTCTACTTTTGTATTCAGTTCCCCACGCAATAAATAATCCTGATTACTTGCTGTACCTTTTTTTTATTCATTCGCGGAATGTGAGCTTCGCTGGCTGAGCCAGCATTTATTGCCCATCCCTAGTTGCCCTTGAGAAGGTGGTGGTGAGCTGCCTTCTTGAACTGTTGCAGTCCATGTGGTGTAGGTGCACCCACAGTGCAGTTAGGAAGGGAGTTCCAGGATTTTGACCCAACGACAGTGAAGGGACAGTGATATATTTCCAAGTCAGGATGGTGAGTGACTTGGAGGGGAACTTCCAGGTGGTGGTGTTCCCATCTATCTGCTGCCCTTGTCCTTCTGGGTGGTAGTGGTCATAGATTTGGAAGGTGCTGTCTAAGGAGCATTGGTGAATTCTTGCAGTGCATCTTGTAGATGATACACACTGCTGCCACAGTGCATCGGTGGTGGAGGGAATAAATGTTTATGGATGTGGTGCCAGTCAAGCGGACTGGTTTGGACGCTGCCCAGCTTTTTCAGTGTTGTGGGAACTTCACTCATCCAGGCAAGTGGGGAGTATTCCATCACATTCCTGACTTGTGCCTTGTCGATAGTGGACAGGCTTTGGGGAGTCAGGAGGTGAGTTATTCCTCACATGATTCCTAGCCTCTGACCTGTAATAACCTTTTGCCATTCATTTTTTTAATTCATTCATGGGATGTAACACCTTATCAAATGTCTTCTGGAAATCTAAGTACAGTACATTCACCAAGTGAGATTTGGGGGCGAGGGAGTGAAGTTTGTTGTGGGGACCGAAGACAATGGCTTCAGTCTTCCCAATATTTGAATTAAGGAAATTTCTGTTCATCCAGTACTGGATGTCAGAGAAGTCAGGATGGTGTGTGACTTGGAGGGGAACTTCCAGGTGGTGGTGTTCACACACACCTGCTACCCTGGTCATTCTGAGTGTTGGAGATTGAGGGTTTGGGAGGCTCTGTCAAAGTTCTCTGTCTCTCTCCTCCCATAGAGCCCAGAGTCTTGTGTAGAAGGGATTCATCCAGTCATCTGACCTGCTGAAGCACCAATGAATTCATGCTGGGGAGAGGCCATTTACCTGCCCTGAGAGTGGGAAGGGATTCACCACCTCACCCATCCTGCTGACACACCAGCGAGTTCACAACGATGAGAGACCTTCTAAATGCCCAGACTGCGGGAAGTGCTTTAAAAATTCCGGGAAACTGATGTCCCATCAACGTGTTCACACTGATATGAGACCATTCAAGTGCTCTCACTGTGGGACTGGGTTCAGGCGATCATCTCAACTCACTGCACACCAGCGAGTTCACAATGATGAGAGACCTTTTAAATGCCCGGACTGCGGGAAGTGTTTTAAAAGTTCTGGGGAACTGACTCGCCATCAACGTGTTCACACTGACGAGAGACCATTCAGGTGCATTCACTGCAAGACAGGGGTCGTGTGATCATCTCAGCTCACTGTACATCAGTGAGTTTATACTGGGGAGAGGCCATTCACCTGCACGGAGTGTGGGAAGGGATTCACTACCTCATCCCACCTACTGAGACACCAGCAAGTTCACAAGTAATGACAACAATTGAATTCGGTTATTAATCACGTTCAGGACTGAACCATCTGCTTCTGTCTGTTTCTGCTGATGTTAATAAACTCCAGATCACTTACAGGAGCAAATATTATGGCTAAAAGTCAAATAAATTAGCTTTGTGTTAAACACACACTGTGCTGTGTCTTTTTAGTATTTCTAACATAAGTTAGTTCCTTTTGAAGGGCTCTCCTTCTCCCCAATCCTCACCAACAGCAACTGTGAGGAGCTCATGGAGCTTCTTTGTCACTAAGATTGAGACAATCTGATCAGCAGTCCCTGCTGCTTCCCTCAATCCCACTATCCTACCGGGCCGAACTGCCTCTAAAGCTCATCCTTGACTGAGCTCTGAACCTTTTTCCAGTTTCTCTCCCATCTCCCCTCCTGCCATCTCAGAGCTCATCTTGTCCATGAATCCCACCTCCTGCTCCATCGACCCTATTCCCACTAAGCTGCTGATCAGCCAATTTCCCCATGTTCACTGACTATGTTAACAGTTTTCTCTCTCAGACACTGTCCCTCTCTCCTTCAAATCTGCCATCCTCACCCCCTCCTCAAAAAACAAATCCCTGACCCCGTCATCCTTACAAGCTTCTGACCCATCTCCAGCCTCCCTTTCCTCTCCAAAGTCCTTGTTGTCATCTCCCAAATCCCTGCCCATCTTTCCCGGAACTGTATGTTTGAATCCCCCCCAATCATGTTTCTGTCTTGTCCTCGACCTGTCTGCAGCCTTTGACAAGGTCGACCACATCATTCTGCACCTTCGCCTCTCCCCTGTTGTCCAGCTGGGTGGGGCCGGTCTCTACTGTCTAATCATAGCCAGAGAATCACTTGCAATGTCTTCCCTTCCCACTCACACAGTTACCTCTGGTGTCCCCGAAGGATCCAGCCTTGGCATTGATTTTCTTATCAACCTGCTCCACACAATAACAGAGAGTGAGATTTTACAGCCCCTCCTGCTGGCGGGATTTTCCAGTCCCGCCAAAGTCAACGGACTTTTGAACAGCTCACCACGTTTCCCGGCCCCGACCCCACCACAACAGGGCTGTAAAATTCTGCTCATGATCTGAAAACAGTGTCAGTTATCACATTTACACTGACAGCTCCCAGCTCTACTTCACCACCACCTGTCTCAACTTCTCTGCTCTTAGTAAATTATCAAACTGTTTGTCTGACATCCAGTGGTGCATGTGCAGAAATTTCCTCCAATTAAATATTGGGAAGACTGAAGTCATTATCTTCATTCCCTAGCTACCCACTCCATTCCTCTCCCTGGTAACTGTCTGACACTCAAACAGACTTTTCACATGCTTGATGTCATGTTTGACCCTGAGATGGGTTTCCAACTCGGGGATGTCTGTGTGTGTTTATCCTGGTGAATTTTCAATCAAAATTATGATTTAAATCTTTCCCCAAAGACAGAGCAAACATTTCTTCAATAATCAGGCACATGAATTAAGTGATTCCTTCAGATCTTATCGAGATTGTTAGTTTAGGTTTCCCGTCTGCAAATCCCCTCTAACCCCCTGTAAACAGAGTTTACAAAAGTCATCACTGTCAGCACAGGATAGAAATTCAGAACAGAGAATTCTAGTTTCTATGGAACATTTTTACCCTTTCATTCCCCCAAATCTATAAATCTCTGTCCCACATACTCCTCTCCCTCTCTGCTCATTGTTCCAGATTCAGTGTCCAGTTTCCTATTTATTCTTCTCTCCTCTCCAGATTCTCTCTCCTCCTGTCCTTAAACTGGTGACTCAGGCTGTGGATCAATCCCAATCCTTCACTCTAATTCTACCAGATAATTCAGCTCACAACAACAAACCATCTTAAATGACTTTATTAGTAATTTTCAATGTTTGGAAACATTCTTCTTTTCCCAATTGTGCAAAACAGAAAGTCCAGTGGTTAGATCAGAGCTTCCTTCTCCTCAGGTCTAAGAAGCTGTGTCTATCTGAGTTACATTTATAAAAACTCACTCATTCAGTCAGTGATCAGATCTCACTGAACTATGACACAAGCTGTTTCTGAGTTACATTTATACAGACTCAATCAGTAAGTGATCGGGTCTGACTGAGCTACAACAACTGATAATTATATCGAGCTTTTAACATAATAAAATGTCCCAAGGAGTTTCACAGGAGCTTAAGGACATATTAGGTCAGATGACTAAAAGCTTGATCAAAGAGGTCGGTTCTAAGGAGTGTCTTAAAGGAGGAAAGTGAAGTAGAAAGGTGGAGAGGTTTAGGGAGCAAATTCCAGAGTTTAGGGTCCAGGCAGCTGAAGGCACGGCCACCAATGGTGGAGAGATTAAAATTGGGGATGATGGAAATCGGGAAATGGTGCTCCATGTTTATTCATATTCAGTTTGTTGTCATTTTTCTCCACTCTTACTGCAGATTATTTCAGTTCTCAAACCTTCAGTAACAAGTCCCCACTCCCCAATCCTGACACTGAATTTCCTTTCTCACTGCACTCTGTAATTTCTTGAAATAATTCCTGCTGTCTGTCCTGAATGAATCCATTTCACTAACAAATGTTTACAGGTTTGCATCACATAAAGGAACATAGGAACAGACAAAGGCCATTCAGCCCATCAAGTCTGCCCCGCTATTCAAAATGATCATGGCGGATTGAACACTTCAGTACCTTTTACCCACATTATCCATAGCCCTTTATGTTATTGTTAATCAGAAGTCTATCAATCTCCACCTTAAACATACTCAATGACTGAGCTTCCATGGCCTTCTGGGGTAGAGAATTCCAAAAATTCACAACCTCTGAGTAAAGAAATTTCTCCTCTTATCGGAATTAAGTGGCTTCCCCCTTAATTTGAAATGCTGTCCCCTGCTTCTAGACTCCCCAACCAGAGAAAAAAATCTTACCTGCACCTACCTTGTCTATTCCTTTTAGTATTTTGTAGGTTTCAATGAGGTCACCTCTCATTCTTCAAAACTCTCGAGAATGCAGGCCCGGATTCCCCAGTCTCTCTTCATAAGACAGTCCGCAATCCCCGGAACAAGTCTGGTGAACCTTTGTTGCACTCCCTCTATGGCAATAATATCCCTTCTAAGTAGGAAGAAACTTAAGCAAGGAGTCAGGATGGCTAAAAGGGGTCATGAAACGTCATTGGCAACCAGGATTAAGGAAAATCCCAAGGCCTTTTATACATATGTAAAAAGCAAGAGGGTAGCCAGGGAAAGTGTGGGCTCACTCAGGGACAGAGGTGGGAATCTGTGTGTGGAGCCAGAAGAAACGGGAGAGATAGTAAATGAGTGCTTCTCATCAGTATTCACCGAAGAGAAGAACTTATTGGTCGATTTGTTTAGGAAAGAGTGTGTAGATAGCCTGGATCATGTTGAGATCAAAAAAGAGGTGTTAGGCGTCTTGAAGAATATTAAGGTGGATAAGTCCCCAAGGCCAGATAGGATCGACCCCAGAGTACTGAGGGAGGCAAGGGAGGAGATTGCTGGGGCCTTGACAGAAATCTTTGTATCTTCACTGGCTATGGGTGAGGTCCCAAAGGACTGGAGTATGGCCAATGTTGTTCTCTTGTTTACGAAGGATAGCTAGGATAATCCAGGAAATTACAGGCCAGTGAGCCTTACGTCAGTGGTAGGGAAATTATTGGAGAAGATTCTTCATGACAGGATTTACTACCATTTGGAAGCAAATGGGCATATTAGTGAGAGGCAGCATGGTTTTGTGAAGGGGAGGTCATGTCTCACTAACCTGATCGAGTTTTTTGAGGAAGTGACAAAGATGATCAACGATGGAAGGACAGTGGGCGTTATCTACATGGATTTCACTAAGGCCTTTGACAAGGTCCCTCATGGCAGGTTGGTACAGAAGGTAAAGTTGCACAGGATCAGAGGTGAGCTGGCAAGATGGCTTGGTCATAGAAGACAGGGGGTAGCAGTGGAAGGGTCCTTTTCTGAATGGAGAGTCGTGACTAGTGGTGTTCCACAGGGATCAGTGCTGGGACCTTTGCTTTTTGTAGTACACATAAATGATTTGTAGGAAAATGTAACTGGGCCAATTAGCAAGTTTGCAGATGACACTAAGGTTGGAGGAGTTGCAGATAGTGAAGAAGATTGTCAAAGGATACAACGGGATATAGATCGGGTGGAGACTTGGGCAGAGAAATGGCAGATGGAATTTAATCCGGACTAATGCGAGGTAATGCATTTTGTAAGGTCTAATACAGGTAGGAATTATACAGTAAATGGGAGAACCCTGAAGTGCATCGACAGGCAGAGGGTTTTGGGTGTACAGGTCCACAGGTCACTGAAAGTGGCATGGCAGGTGGATAAGGTCGTCAGGAAGGCATTTGGCATGCTTGCCTTCATTGGCAGGGGTATTGAGTATAAAAGCTGGGAAGTCATGCTGCAGCTATATAGAACATTGGTTAGGCCATACTTGGAATATTGCGTGCAATTCTGGTTGCCACATTACCAGAAGGATATGGAGTCGTTGGAGAGGAGGTTTACCAGGATGCTGCCTAGTCTGGAGGTTATTAGCTATGAGGAGAGTTTGGAGAAACTCGGATTGTTCTCACTAGAGCGACGGAGATTGAGGGGCAACTTGATAGAAGTTTACAAAATTATGAGTGGCATGGACAGAGTAGATAAGTCAGAAGCTTTTTCCCAGGGTGGAAGAGTCAATTACTAGGGGACATAGATTTAAGGTGAGAGGAGAAAACTTTAGAGGAGATGTGCAGGGCAAGTTTTTTATGCAGAGGGTAGTGAGTGTCTGGAATTCGTGGTGGAAGCAGGTACGATAGTGGTGTTTAAGAGGCAGCTTGACAAATACATGAATAGGATGGGAATAGAAGGATATGGACCCCGAAAGTGCAAAATGTTTTAGTTTGACAGGCAATATGATCGGCGCAGGCTTGGAGGGCCAAAGGGCCTGTTCCTGTGCTGTACTTTTCTTTGTTCTTTGTATGGGGACCAAAACTGCACACTGTACTCCAGGTGCAGTCTAACTAAGGTTTTGTACATTTGAAGCAAAACTTCACTACTCCTGTACTCAAATCCTCTTGCAATAAAGGCTAACATTCCATTAACTGCGCCTGCATGTTGGCTTTCAGTGACTTATGGACAAGGACACCCAGATCCCTTTGTACATCTACACTCACAGGGTTTCATCTGTTTAAACCCACAGACAGAAAGGTCCAGTTTTTTCCTGGAGTGGTGTGCAGGGCATGATTTCAAAATTTGCAGATCATACGAAGACTGGAAATGTTGTCAACTGTGATAAGGATAGTCTTGAACTTCAAAAGGACATAAACATTTTGGTGGATTGGGCAGACAAGTCGCAGATAAAGTTCAATGCAGAGAAGTGTGAGGTGATTCGTTTTGGCAGGCAAGATATGGTGAGACATTTTAAAATAAAGGGTGAGCCTCTAAAGGAGGTGCAGGAACAGAGGGACCTCGGTGTATATGTTCATAGGTCATTGAAGATGGCAGGGTGTGTTGAGAGAGCAGTTAATAAAGCATATAGCATCTTAGGCTTTATTAATAGGGGCATTGAGTACAAGAGTAAAGAGGTCATGTTGAACTTGTTTAAGACATTAGTTAGGCCTCATCTGGAGTACTGCGTCCAGTTCTGGGCACCATACTTCAGGAAGGATGTGAAGGCATTGGAGAGAGTACAGATGAGATTCACAAGAATGATTCCCGGGATGAAGAACTGTAGCTATGAGGATAGATTGGAGAGGTTGGGACTGTTTTCATTGGAGAAAAGAAGGATGAGAGGAGACTTGATAGAGGTATTCAAGATCCTGAGGGGTATGGACAGGGTAAATTGTGTGAAACTGTTCCCACTCAAGAGAACATCAAGGACTAGAGGACACAGAATCAAAATAATTGGCAAAAGGAGTAAATGTGATGTGAGGAAAAATTTTTTCACCCAGAGGGTGGTTGGAGTCTGGAACAAACTTCCTAAAGGGTGGTGGAGGCAGGTTCAATTAAGGTATTCAGAAGGGAATTGGATTGCTATCTGAAAAGACAGAATGTGCAAGGGGATAAGGCAGGGGAGTGGGACTAGGTGGAATGCTCTTTTCAGTGAGCCAGTGCAGACTCGATGGGCTGAATGGCCTCCTTCTGCACTGTAAAGATGCTGTGACAAGATACTGAGTTTGACACAAATCAGCTTTCAAAATGATGCAATCTCTGACTTCCAGACCCACCCCTTCTTCCTATTGGTCTGGAGCTGCCATCAATCACTCGGGCATTATGAACTGTCAAAGACCCAGCATGCGCGATCCACCCGGCCAACACACAGCAGTAGAACGATTTCTAAGGCGCACAGAATTGTTGATAGTCTGGCTGCCATTAGAGACTGAGTTGGTTAAGCTTTGTCTGAATCTGGGAATGTGAGGCTGAGATCTTGCCAACAGAGTGATGACATAGGGATTGCAAAAATATAAAGATCAAGTTCGAACTCCTACCATTCACACCATGCGATAATTATTGTTGGTCAATCCTGACAATCAATCTCTATTAATACATCAATAACAGACCAACAGACCATTGTTCTGCTCGTTTTACATTTTACATATTTAAAAGACAAGAGGGAATTTTAGAAGCAGTTTGTCCTGGTGGGCTACTAGAAGAGAGGGAAGCAGTAGAGGCAGCTGATCGGATTGTCTCAATCTCAGTAATGAAGAAACTCCATGAGCTCCTCACACATTGTTGGAGGTGAGGATGGAGGAGACAGGGAGAGGGAGAGCACTTCTAACTTGTGTTAGAGATATTTAAAAGACTTGACATAGTGTATTTGATTCAAAGCTGATTTATTTGACTTTTATCCAGAATATTAGCCCCTATAACTGGGCTGGAGTTTAATAACATCAACAGAAACAGACCCAATGGACATGCTTCAGTCCTAATTATGATTAACAGCAAAATCCAATCACTGTGGTTACTTGTGAACTCGCTGGTGTCTCAGCAAATTCCTTCCCACATTCCAAGCAGGTGGATGGTCTCTCCCCACTGTGAAATTCCTGGTGTACAGTGAATTGAAATGATTTCCTGGACACATCTGCTGTGAGAGCACCTGAACGGTCTCTCGTCAGTGTGAACATGTAGATGGAACAGTTCCCAAGAACTTTTATTTCACTTTCCCCCAGTCCAGGAATTTAAAAGGTCTTGCCCAATGTGAAATCGTTGGTGTGTCGAAGCAGGTTGGGTGACCGAGAGAAGCCCTTCTCTCATTTGGAGCAGGTGTACGACCTCTTCCCAGTGTGAACTCGCTGGTGTTTCAGCAGGGTGGATAACTGAGCAAATTGATTCCCACACTCGGAGCACATGAATGGTCTCTCCCCAGTGTGAACTCGCTGGTGTCTCAGCAGGTCATTTGTCTGAGTGAATTCCTTCCCACACACAGAGCAGGTGAACGGTCTCTCCCCAGTGTGAACACGCTGGTGTCTTAGCCGGTGCGATAACTGAGTGAATCCCTTCCCACACACCGGGCAGGTGAACGGTTTCTCCCCGGTGTGAACATGCTGATGTCTCAGTAGATGTGATAACTGAGTGAATCCCTTCCCACACTCGGAGCAGGTGAACGGTCTCTCTCCAGTGTGAACTCGCTGGTGTCTCAGCATGTTGGCTGAATTAATAAATCTCTTTCCACACTCGGAGCAGGCGAACGGCCTCTCCCCAGTGTGAACTCGTTGGTGTGTCAGCAAGTTGCACAACTCAGTGAATCCCTTCCCACAATCAGAGCAGGTGAACGGTCTCTCCCCAGTGTGAACTCGCTGGTGTCTCAGCAGGTTGGATGACTGGGTGAATCCCTTCCCACAATCGGGGCAGGTGAACAGCCTCTTCCCAGTGTGAGTACGCTGGCGTGTCTGCAGTTTGGGAGACTGAGTGAGTCCTTTTCCACACTTGGGGAAAGTGAAGGGTCTCTCCCTAGAGTGAGTGCATTGGTGTTCACTGAGGTCCGATGATCGCCTGAACTCAGTGCTGCAGTGAGAGCACCTGAACGGTCTCTCGTCATTATGAACAACTTGATGGTACTTCAGCTCCAGGGAACTTTTAGAGTACTTCTCACTGTTTGGACATTTAAAAGGTCTGTCAGTGTGATCTCGCTGGTCTGTTAACAGGTTGGATAACTGAATGAGTCGCTCCCCAGATTCTGTGCAGGTGGAAGGACTTGCTTCAGTGTGAACTCGCTGGTGTCTCTGCAGGTTGGATGACTGAATGAGTCTCTCCCCAGACTCTGTGCAAGTGGAAGGACTTTCCTCAGTGAGGACTCGCTGGTGTTTCTGCAGGCTGGATGACTGAATGAGTCTCTCCCTAGACTCTGTGCAAGTGGAAGGACTTTCCTCAGTGCGGACTCGCTGGTGTTTCTGCAGGCTGGATGACTGAATGAGTCGCTCCCCAGACTCTGTGCAGGTGGAAGGACTTTCCTCAGTGTGAACCTGTCGGGGTGTCTGCAGGCTGGATGACTGATTGAGTCGCTCCCCAGACTCTGTGCAGGTAGAAGAACTTTCCACAGTGTGAACTTGTCGGTGTTTCTGCAGGCTGGATGACTGAATGAGTCTCTCCCCAGACTCTGTGCAAGTGGAAGGACTTTCCTCAATGTGGACTCGCTGGTGTCTCTGCAGGCGGGATGACTGAATGAGTCCCTCCCCAGACTCTGTGCAGGTGGAAGGACTTGCTTCAGTGTGAACTTGTCGGTGTGTCTGCAGATTGGATAACTGAATGAGTCCCTCCCCAGACTCTGTGCAAGTGGAAGGACTTTTCTCAGTGTGGACTCGCTGGTGTTTCTGCAGGCTGGATGACCGAGTGAATCTCTTCCCACATTCAGAGCAGGTGAACGGCTTTTCCCCAGTGTGAACTCGCTGGTGATCCAATAGGTTGGATAACCGAGTGAATCCTGTCCCACACTCGGAGCAGGTGAATGGTTTCTCCCCAGTGTGAACTCGCTGGTGTCTCAGCAAATCATTTCCCTGAGTGAATCCCTTCCCACACTCGGAGCAGGTGAATGGCTTCTCCCCAGTGTGAATTCGCTGGTGTCTCAGCAAATCATTTGCCTGAGTGAATCCCTTTCCACACTCGGAACAGATGAATGGCCTCTCCCCTGTGTGAACTCGCTGGTGTCTTAGCCGGTGGGATAACTGACTGAATTCCTTCCCACAATCAGAACAGGTGAACGGTGTCTCCCCAGTGTGAACTCGCTGGTGTCTCAGCAGGTGGGATAACTGAGTAAATTCCTTATCACACACGGAGCAGGTAAATGGCCTCTCCCCAGTGTGAACTCGCTGGTGTCTGAGTAGGTTAGATGAATTATTGAATCCCTTCCCACATGCAGGGCAGGTGAATGGCCTCTCCCCGGTATGAACTCGCTGATGTGTCAGCAAATTGGTTGAATTAATGAATCCCTTTCCACACTCAGAACAGGTAAATGGCCTCTCCCCCGTGTGAGTGCGCTGGTGTGTCAGCAGGGTGGATGACTGAGTAAATCCCTTCCCACACTCAGGGCATGTGAACGGTCTCTCCCCAGTGTGAACTCGCTGGTGTCTCAGCAGGGTGAATAACCGAGTGAATCCCTTTCCACACTCAGTGCAGGTGAACAGCCTCTCTCTGGTGTGAATGCACTGGTGTTTTGACAGATCAGATGATTGGTTGAAGCCTTGCCTGCACAAAGAGCATGTATACGGTTTCTCCCCACTGTGAATGGTGCTTTCTCCTTCCATGTTCAAACTCCAATGATATTCAAGTTACGATAAATTGGGCATCACCGTCAGATCCTGATGTGATATTTGGTTTCAGTTTCCCGACTGAAAATCCTCCCCTTCTAATACCCTGTGAAATTTATTGAAAACAGAAAAAAGGGAGTGAGAGAGAACCCACAAAAACACAAAGGCAGGTTGTGAAATTGAGCTGAATGAATTTGTGGGGGCAGCACTCGGAAAAAATGACCATCAAAGCTGCTGGATTATCATAAAAACCCAACTGGTTCACTGAGGTCCTTCAGGGAAGGGAACCTGTCTCCCAATTTGGGCCTACACAAGACTCTAGCCTCTATGGGAAGAGGGAAAGAGAGAGATAGAGAGGTGGGAGAGGCAGGGGATTAAGGGGAGTTTTATATACCTACAACTAACCAGAATTTTGACAGAATCTCCCAAACCATCAATCTCCACTACCCAGAACGACCAGGGTAGGAGCTGTATGCAAACACCATTACCTCCAAGTTCCTCTCTAGGTCACACACTATCCTGACTTGTCTGATTTCCAGTACTGGATGAGCCGAAATCACTTCCATTTAAATATTGGGAAGACTGAAGCCATTGTCTTCAGTCCAGCAACAAGCTCCACTCCCTAGCCACTGACTCCATCCCTCTCGGTGAATGCACTGTACTTAGATTTCCAGAACACAGTTGCTAAGGTGCCACATCAAAGATTATGGCGGAAAACAAAAGTTGCGGTGTAGTGGGTAACATATCGACATGGAAAGAAGATTGGCTGGCCAACAGGAACAGAGAGTCGGCATAAATGGGTCATTTTCTGGTTGGCAAGCTGCAATGAGTGGGGTGTCACAGGGATCAGTGCTGCAGCCTTAACTTCTTATAATTTATGTAAATAACTGGGATGAAGGGGCCGAAGGTATGGTTGCTAAATTTGCTAATAATACAAAGATAGGTAGGAAAGGAAGTTGTGAAGAGGATGTAAGGAGGCCATAAAGGGATATAGATAGGTTAGGTCAGCGGGCAATAATTTGACAAATGGGGTATAATGTGGGAAAATGTGAAATTGTCCATTTTGACAAGAAGAATAAAAAATTGGGAAGATGTGGTAAATCAAAGAGTAGAGACAAGGCAACAGAGAAAGGTATAAATAGGGGGAAATCGAGAATCACCAAGACCGCCTGTTTCCACCTCAGTAACATCACCCGACTCCACCCTAGTCTCAGCTCATCTGCTGCTGAGACTCTCATCCATTCCTTAGTTACCTCTAGACTTAACTGTTCTAACACACTTCTGGCCGGGTTCCCACATTCAACCTCCTCGTAATCTTGAGGTCATTCAAAACTCTGCTGCCCGTGTGCTTACTCGCACCAAGTCTTGTCCTGTATTCACTGACCTACAAATACTCCAGGTTAAGAAGCACCTACACTTTAAGTTTCTCATTCTTGTTTTCAAATCCCTCCATAATCTCACCAATCCCTATCTCTGTGATCTCCTCCAGCCTTACAACTCTCCAAGATATATGTTCTCCTCTAATCCAGCCTCCTGAGCATGCCTAATTTTAAAAGGCCTTCAGTGGCCGTTCTTTCAGTTGCCTAGGTGCCCAGCTCTGGAATTTCCTCCCTAAACCTCTCCAACTTAGCCCCCACCCCCACCTCCTCCTCAACCAAGCTTTGGGTCACCTGCCCTAATATCTCCTTATGGGGCTTGGTGTCAAAGGTGCTTTGTAACATTCCTATGAAACACCTTGGAGGTGCTATACAAATTATTGCTGTTGATTTGGACATAGACCATTGTTCCTTCCTCATCACTGGATGAATAACCTGTAACTCCTTATCTAACAGCATTGTGGGAGCACCTTCACCACATGGACTGCAGCGGTTCAAGAAGGTCAAGCATCATCTTCTCCACAGGTAACTGGGGATGGGTAATATCTGCTGCTGGTCTTGTTAGTGACTCCCAAATCCAAGAACACATTTTAAAAATATGCATATGTAAAATAGAGTAAAAGCATCCACAGAAATACTTGGTCTGGAACAATACCCTTTTGCAACCTGATCTCTCCTGGAATGTATCTCCCTCAACAATTTCACATTGGAAATTGCTGGATCCGACTGGGTTCCAAAGTCCTTGGGGTTATAAACCCAGCAGCTTCTCCTCCATCACCCCTCCAGCTCAAACTGATATAACAAAGGCTCTCAAAAGGAAATTGGATAAACGCCTGAAGTGAAAATCACAATCACTGGACTATGAGGGAAGGGCAGGGGAGTGGGACTAACTGAGTTGCTCTCACAGACAACCAGCATGGGGCGATGAGCTAAATAGCCTCCTTCTGTATTGCAGTCACTCGGTGATTCTATAACTCAATGAAAATGGGCCTACACTGGATGCCAGGGACTAACTTCTGCAGCCACTGTCAACCCTGCTACAAACCGGCTCTTAACTGGTCCACCTGTGTTTCTAGACTTGGTTCTGTGAGCAACGCCTGCAATAAAATAATAGCAAATTCTGCAGTGCTGGAAATCTGAGATACAAAGAGAAAATGCTGGAAAAACTCAGCAGGTCAGGCAACATCTGTGGAGAGAGAATCAGAGTTAACATCTCAGTCTGCAAAATGAACTACGGGTATTAAAAATGATGCAGAATTTAACGGTCGATATAAGCTCAAAAACAGAAGAGAAATGGGCTATAGTGCAGGGAAAACAATTCCTGACCATGAAAGATACTGTGGGAAGATAAAGCTGGGAAGCCAGCAGCACATGGTCGGGGGATGGGCAGTGGCAGAAACCTCATTTAGACATGGTCGGCAGAAGTAACAGTAAAATATACTAATATAACTAAAATACACCCAATATTAGAGACAGAGGAAGTTAGACAATGGCAGAGAGATGATCAGAAAGGGCAGAGGTGAACAGAGCAATAGATGGACATGGTTTCAGATCCACAGTAAAGGTGCCACACCAGCTCCAGAGCCATGGAACCTCTCACTGGTAACAAAGCACAGCATTAAAAGCTCTAAATTTTAGACGAATGGTCAAAAATATTCACTTTTTTATTCATTCAAGGGATGTGAACTTTGCTGGCTGGACCAAGATTTATTGCCCATCCCTAATTGCCTTTGAAAAGGTGGTGGTGAGCTGCCTTCTTGAATCGCTTCAGTCCATGTGGTGTAGGTACACCCACAGTGCTGTTTGGAAGGGAATTGCAGGATTTTGACCTAATGAAAGCGAAGGAACGGCGATATATTTCCAAAACAAAAACAGAATTACCTGGAAGAACTCAGCAGGTCTGGCAGCATCGGTGGAGAAGAAAAGAGTTGACGTTTCGAGTCCTCATGACTCTTCGACAGAACTTGCGTTCGAGTCCAAGAAGGAGTTGAAATATAAGCTGGTTTAAGGTGTGTGTGTGGGGGGCGGAGAGATAGAGAGACAAAGAGGTGGAGGGGGGGTGGTGTGGTTGTAGGGACAAACAAGCAGTGATAGAAGCAGATCATCAAAAGATGTCAACGACAATAGTACAATAGAACACATAGGTGTTAAAATTAAAGTTGGTGATATTATCTAAACGAATGTGCTAATTAAGAATGGATGGTAGGGCAATCAAGGTATAGCTCTAGTGGGGTTTTTTTTATATATATAATGGAAATAGGTGGGAAAAGGAAAATCTTTATAATTTATTGGAAAAAAAAAGGGAAGGGGGAAACAGAAAGGGGGTGGGGATGGGGGAGGGAGCTCACGACCTAAAGTTGTTGAATTCAATATTCAGTCCGGAAGGCTGTAAAGTCCCTAGTCGGAAGATGAGGTGTTGTTCCTCCAGTTTGCGTTGGGCTTCACTGGAACAATGCAGCAAGCCAAGGACAGACATGTGGGCAAGAGAGCAGGGTGGAGTGTTGAAATGGCAAGCGACAGGGAGGTTTGGGTCATTCTTGCGGACAGACCGCAGGTGTTCTGCAAAGCGGTCGCCCAGTTTACGTTTGGTCTCTCCAATGTAAAGGAGACCACATTGGGACCAATGAATGCAGTAGACTAAGTTGGGGGAAATGCAAGTGAAATGCTGCTTCACTTGAAAGGAGTGTTTGGGTCCTTGGACAGTGAGGAGAAAGGAAGTGAAGGGGCAGGTGTTGCATCTTTTGCGTGGGCATGGGGTGGTGCCATAGAAGGGGGTTGAGGAGTAGGGGGTGATGGAGGAGGGGACCAGGGTGTCCCGGAGGGAGTGATCCCTACGGAATGCCGATAAGGGAGGTGAAGGGAAGATGTGTTTGGTGGTGGCATCATGCTGGAGTTGGCGGAAATGGCGGAGGATGATCCTTTGAATGCGGAGGCTGGTGGGGTGATAAGTGAGGACGAGGGGGACCCTATCATGTTTCTGGGAGGGAGGAGAAGGCGTGAGGGTGGATGCGCGGGAGATGGGCCGGACACGGTTGAGGGCCCTGTCAACGACGGTGGGTGGAAAACCTCGGTTAAGGAAGAAGGAGGACATGTCAGAGGAACTGTTTTTGAATGTAGCATCATCGGAACAGATGCGACGGAGGCAAAGGAACTGAGAGAATGGGATGGAGTCCTTACAGGAAGCAGGGTGTGAGGAGCTGTAGTCGAGATAGCTGTGGGAGTCGGTGGGTTTGTAATGGATATTGGTGGACAGTCTATCACCAGAGATTGAGACAGAGAGGTCAAGGAAGGGAAGGGAAGTGTCAGAGATGGACCACGTGAAAATGATGGAGGGGTGGAGATTGGAAGCAAAATTAATAAATTTTTCCAAGTCCCGACAAGAGCATGAAGCGGCACCAAAGTAATCATCGATGTACCGGAGAAAGAGTTGTGGAAGGGGGCCGGAGTAGGACTGCAACAAGGAATGTTCCACATACCCCATAAAGAGACAGGCATAGCTGGGGCCCATGTGGGTACCCATAGCTACACCTTTTATTTGGAGGAAGTGAGAGGAGTTGAAGGAGAAATTGTTCAGTGTGAGAACAAGTTCAGCCAGACGGAGGAGAGTAGTGGTGGATGGGGATTGTTCGGGCCTCTGTTCGAGGAAGAAGCTAAGGGCCCTCAGACCATCCTGGTGGGGGATGGAGGTGTGGAGGGATTGGACGTCCATGGTGAATAGTAAGCGGTTGGGGCCAGGGAACTGGAAATTGTTGATGTGACGTAAGGTGTCAGAGGAATCACGGATGTAGGTGGGAAGGGACTGGACAAGGGGAGAGAGAAGGGAGTCAAGATAACGAGAAATGAGTTCTGTGGGGCAGGAGCAAGCTGAGACGATCGGTCTACCGGGGCAGTTCTGTTTGTGGATTTTGGGTAGGAGATAGAAGCGGGCCGCCCGAGGTTGGGCGACTATCAGGTTGGAAGCTTTTGGAAGCTATTTCCAAGTCAGGATGGTGAGTGACTCACTTCTGAAACGATTTCACTGTTTTCAATTTTAAAATCTCCTGTTGGAGCCTGCAGATGGAAAGATATCAGAAGCACTGGAATCACTTAGAAAAGTCTCCCAGTTGAGGAAATACCTGGGGAGCGGGGTGATGTCACTGAGCAATTGACGGTGTGTGATGACATCACAGACACGAATACAGAACATCTGGGTCTGTGCAAACCATTATGAAGGATGTGATGGTCTTTGAGAGGGTGCAGAGGAGTTTTACCAGAATGGTTCCAGGAATGAGGGATTATAATTGCAATGTTAGGTTGGAGAAACTGGGGTTGTTCTTCTTGGAGCAAAGGAGATTGAAGATATGATAGAAGTGGACAAATTTATAATAGATTTAAATAAGGTAGATAAAGAAAAGCTGTTCCCATTAGCAGACTACAAAATGATTTGGGGAAACAGATTTAAGATCTACAGAGGGATTGTGAGGAAGAAATTTTACACAGAGAGTGGTAATGACCTGAAACTCAATGATTACACTCAAAGGCCAATAATATCCAGGTCCTGATGAATCGAATGATTCTAGCAGTCCTGATGTGGTGCTTGGCTTTAAATTACCGTTGGCAAATTCTCCCCTCCTAACCACCCCCGCGCCCCCATAAAAGGGGTTTCCAAAATCCATCCCTGTCAGTCCGAATCAAAATTCACAACATTCCCTCCTCCTGCTGACAGGGACAGGAATGATCGCACATGCGCCCTGCTGCACATTGACCCCGCTCAAAATGGCAGCCGTTAACCCGGGCCAGTGATCACAGGAAGCTCAGCGGCTCCAGGAAACCCGAGATTGGGCTGAGAGCTTCTTATTCTGGGTTTGACACTTTCACTGGGTGTTCACAGAGCCTTTCCATCCACTCACTGCGCTCATCGCTCCCTCCGACATGCATTTACCTTATTGGCTGCAGAGACGACATACAGGTACGTTCCCTTCGCTATCACTCCCACTGCGCATGCTCCAAACACTGGACCGTCCTGCACTTGCGCAATGGCCTCCTGTGGTCTGGATTGGGGACCATTCTCCGCCGTGAGGGATGTTGGGGATATACCCCGCCATTGTAAATAAGACATGGTTTTCGTGATTTCTTTGCTGTTACCGGGTGCAGACTGGGACT
The DNA here is from genome assembly GCF_017639515.1 of Carcharodon carcharias. Taxonomy (NCBI): domain Eukaryota; kingdom Metazoa; phylum Chordata; class Chondrichthyes; order Lamniformes; family Lamnidae; genus Carcharodon; species Carcharodon carcharias. The sequence goes on from NC_054493.1 coordinate 17,353,330, forward strand.
AAAGAACCACAAATAAAATTAGAAAACAGATTATAGAGGAACCCAAATGCACGGGCCATTATCCACTTCCAGAGAAGGGGCATTGGAATTGGTCAGGAATTAAGAGTCACCAAAACAGTAGAAATAATTGTAGAATCCATCCCCTGTCGAACTCACGTGAGCTTACCAGTATGTCAGCAGGTGCGATGAACAAGTGAGTCTTTTCCTATCAAATGGAACATTTAAAAAGACTCTCTACAGTAAAAATGTGCTGATCATGCATGAAACCCTTTGAACCTTTGAACTGCAGTGTGAACAGTTGGAAAAATAATAAAATGCCCTCGTTCTCATGAAATATGTCAACAGCCGCTCTCTGATGTGACTGTGCTGCTTTGTCAGTAAATGGGAAGACCAAGTGCATCTCTTTCCACATTCAGCTGCTGAGTGGTCAATATGTGGTGTGACTGTATCATGAGTTTGCAGCTCTGACAGGGAGTTTACGCCCTTCCCACAGTCAATGAATTGAAATTTTATAGCAGCTTGACAGTATAAAAACATTCCAAAACCCTTCACAGGAGTGTTAACTGTCCTGACATTAAAATGGATGATTGCTGGCATTTGTATGCTCGAGTGTCCAATTTAGTCCCAATACACAGCTGTAATTTCCATACAATCAAAACAGGAATGCAGAGATATTACTGACACAAATCAGTGACTCTGAAAAATGGTCTCTCATATTGTATAACACACTGATGGTTGTAAAACCGCAGATCCTCTGGCTCTGTATGATCCAAGCCTTCGTTGACCTGTTAGTAATATAACATACACTGGAATTATTTGTGTATTTCATGATTATTACATCACACACATTTATTTCAGTCAAATGCCTTATGGCTGATGGTTTTCCCAGAGATTAATTCCAATAATCTTAAGTAACCACTGTTTTCTGTCTTCTAGTTTTGTTTCTTTTGTTTTTGCATTCAGTCAATCTTATTTTTATTTCCATGGGCACTTGCTGCTTGTATTTTCCCTATTAATTTCTTCTTTATACTGTTTCGAAATCCATTTCCCATCTGCTTTATGCCTCACCATCCTGACCATTCAGACAATGTTCCCAAACTTGGTAAGAATGTAAGATGTGCGAAGCAGTATGGTGTAAGCATTTAATCCGTTATGTGTCTGCCATTTTCACCCTGTCCTCCTGAAGTTTGTTATTATCCTCCTCACTGTCTCTTATATTTCTGAGTTTTGAAACACATGCAAATTTTGAAATTCGGCCCTGTGTACCCAAGTCCACTTCATTGATATATATTAAAGAGAGCAGTATTGCCAACACTGAATGCTGGGGTCACACTGCTGAAAACTTCCCTCCATCCTGAAAAACAAACATTTCTGCTTTCTGTCCCTGAACCAATTTAATATACAGGCAGCCACTTACCCTTTTAATCGGATGGGTTTCAACTTTGCTGACTAGTCTATTGTGTGGTACTATACTAGCCACCATTTTATCCACCAAGGCATCAAATCCAGTACTTTATACACTCTTCCTTGATGAAGTTGGTCAAATACAATTTGCTTTTAACAAATTCATGTTGGTTTCCATTTATTAATCCATACTTTTCCAACTGGCAATTGAATTTCACCCAGATTATTAGCTTCATCATTGCCCCACCACTGATGTTAAGCTGATTGGCTGTAATTGCTGTGTTTTTGAACAGGGGTATAAGATTTGCAACCTGTCAGTCCTTTGGCACCATCACTATATAAGGAGAAATATAAGATTGTGGCCAGAGCCTCCACAAGTTCCATCTGAAGGACACTGTCTCTAACAGTGCAGTAGTCCCTCAATGGCACACTGGAGTGTCAGCCTAGATAATGTGCTCAGGTATAATAATAGTTCCTGTTGCTATCGATGTGGATCATTAAGTTAATGTCATCCAGCCCTGGTACGATGATATCTTGAAGACCATTAAATAAGAGTGGAGCCTTAGTGATGAAAACAGTTTTGTTCGAGATGGCAGCAAGTCCATCGCTTATTGATCTGTAAATGAAACTAATGGAAAAGAAAGCTAGGGAACACATGAACATCAGGAGTAATGTTGTAAATTGTGAAGTTGTGCAATATTTATGGCTCCTTTTAGATATTGTGCAATATATGTCCTATGACATTGCAGCAGCAATGATCAAAGTCAGGGAAATATTGGACTACAGAGTCAAAACAACATTATACTCTTTCTCCTTGTAACCCGCATTGGAATTCTCTTCATCAACTGGACCATCAATATTGAAGAATTCGCATCTTCTGTAATTACAAGAGGAAAGTTAGTGGCTGTACTTATCCTAGGATTATGCCCTGTATTGTACACAATCTCTAAATGGGGCTGATAACTCAGGGTGGCAATAGATTGCTCAATGTTAATGTTTTGTTGTTGCCTCTGTGCCAAATGTTGTTCAGTATAGATTTAAGGTTCAGAGAAAGAGGTGGAATTGCATGGACAAAACTGCTTGTAGTCTTTGGAGGGTAATGTTTCTTTGAATTTCTCAAACATTGTGGCCTTTACAGGCACCAATACTTCATCCCCAATGTTGGTCAGGTTGGTTGGCGTCCACCCAATTGGACAGGAAGTTTCCCCGTGTGTTTCTGTTTGTGTGGGTGTTGGTGTGTCCATGGAAAGAGAGAGAGAGAGTTTCTTCATTCAGAGATTCTTCATCCAGGATGAAACCACAGGCTGACCATGTGCTGTGTAAAACCTGACATCTACACAACCATACCCCACTTCTCCTGGAACAACATGAAGAGTCTGCAGCTTTCCAGATCCCTTCCTCTCCCCTCACTATGACCCTCAGATAGTTCACAAATTCCTTGTGTGCATCATCCTACAGCAACACTGGAGCCTTATCAACAGTTAGCAATGGGATTGCTGCCAGCACAGGAATCAGCTCTGAAATACCGTCTCTGGTTTTTAGACTTCCTGCAGTAATACACTGAGCCAGATCTTCTCATCTAACACCAATCCATATTCCCATCCGTGTTCCAGATTTTTATGTGACTGTAATAGAAAATGTAATGCAATAGAAAACACATATCATTTAACCCCTCCAAATGTGATTGAGCACTCACCACCACCCCCACCCGAACTACAAGAGGTTGTCTTTGAGATTGAAAGCAAAATACTGCAATGCTGGAAATCTGAAACAAAAACAGAAAATTCTGGAAAAACTCAGCAGGCCTAGCAGCATCTATAGAGAGAGAAACAGAGTTAATGTTTAGAGTCCATATGACCCTTCTTCAGAGCTGGAGAGAAGTAGAAATGTGATGAAATTTATGCTGTTTAAAGGGGTTGGAACAGGTGAAGCTGGATAGAAGGCTAGTGATCGGTGGGGGCAAAGGAGAGATTGACAAAGATGTCGTGATCAAAAGGACAAAGGGAGTGTTAATGGTAGTGGTAAGGGCTAAAAAAGGTGCTGATAGTAGCATTAAGGAAAGAAAGCAGAATGTGATAATAGCAGAACCAGGGTAAGCCCACAAAGACACCTGATAACCACGAATAATAATAACTTCTATCAGGGAGATAGAACAGGGAGATGTGGCATTGATGGTGAGATGAGTCATGAGATAAGTGCATTTAAGTCCAGAAAGAGGTTGTTTAAATGAGTGCTTCCCAGATGTTTTCCCAGTGTGATCCCATTTTAATGCCTCAGACTTTTGTGACCCCAGAGTGAAAATTTGAGGGTACATGAGCTGTTGAGTGGGGTTGGAGGAATTGTTGATATACTTGGGCTCTGATTATTAATATAATAGCCTCCTGGTTATTCATCTTATAGGATCCTGACTATGGACACAATTGGAAAATGACTTTAACATAATGGGATCCTGATTATTGATGCCATAGGACTCTGATTATTAATTGAAATAATTCTGATTATTAATGCATTGGCATCTTGATAATTGCAATAATTTCCTGATAATTGAACCAATAGGCAGCTAATGATTAATGCAAATGGAACAGTGTAATTAAATGTAATTAGATCCTGATTATTAATGTAATAGAATCCTGATTATTAATCTCATAGGATGATTATTTATACAATAAGGTCCTGATTGTTGATGAAATAGGCACCAGACTATTAATGTAATGGAATCTTGATTATTAATGTAATAGGATCCTCTTTATTGATGCAATAGGATTCTGATTATTAATGTAACAGTATCCTGGTTATTAATACACTGATGCTGATTATGAATATATTTTCCTGATTATTAATGCATTATGATCGTCCTATTAATATATTATGATTCTGATTATTAATATATTATGATCTTGATTTTTAATATATTATCCTGACTATTAATATATTACAATCCTGATTATTAATACATTATGATCCTGATTATTGAAGAAATCAGCTTTTCAGAAAATATGAACACTGACCTTTTCACGAGCTTTTTCTGCAGCAGCAATTGGGCCTCAGAAAGTAGTCCATTAGGCCACGTCCACCAATAAAAACAGGAACCTACTTTTAAAACTTTTGTCACATTCTAAGCATTTAAACCCCCTCTCTCTCTAGTATGAACTTGCTGGTGTGTTTGAGAGCTGAATGACCGAACGAATCCCTTCCTACACATGGAGCAGGTGAACAGCCTCTCCCTGGTATGTTTGTATTGATGAATTTCCAACTCAAATGAGTACTTTAATCCCTTTCCACTGTCCCCACATTAACATGGTTTCTCCCCAGTGTGACTGGGTTTGTGTCTTGACAGGCCAGATGATCGGCTGAATCCTTGTCCAGGGATATGGGGAAGGAGTGGAGGAATGGGATTAACCGAATTGCTCTTTGAAAGAGCCAGTGCAGATTCGATGTGCCAAGTGGCCTCCTTCTGTGCTGTACACTGATGAGATCCTATGATTCCATAACAGGATAATGATTCATAATAAACACCTTACGATCGAATCATAGCGCTCACAAGGTGGCCATTCAGCTCACTTTGTCTGTACTATCTCTCTGAAAATGTTCACATTCTGTCCCACTCCCCTGATCTTTCTCCCGAGCTCTGAAAATCTTTCCTTATGAAGTAAAAGTCCAAATCACTTTTGAAAGTTGCTGTTGGATCTGCTTCCACCAGTCATTTGGACAATGTGTTCCAGATCATCAGAACTCACTGTGTAAAATAACCTCTCATCTCCATCCTGAATTTTTTGCCAATTATTTTAAATCTGTGTCCTGCAGTTACCAACCATCCTGCCAATGGAAACAATTTCTCCCTATTTGATGAAAATTCTTCAAAAATGCTCACACCTCTTTTAAAATCACTCCTTAACCTTCTCTGTTCTAAAGTGAACTATCCCAGATTCTCCAGTCTCTCCGCATAACGGAAACCCCTCATCCCTGATACTATTCTGGTCAATTTTCCGTGTACTCTCTCCAAGGCCTTGACATCTTTCCTGAAGTGTGATGCTCAGACCTAAACACAATATTTGAGCTGAGGATTAAAAAGTAATTTATCAAGATTCAGTGTGACTTCCTTGCTTTTGTACTTCATTTCTCCATTAATACATGGAGGACCCCGTTGTTAAGGGAAGTTGGGTGGTCAGCAGTTTAGTGAGAATAGGGTCAAGGGAGCAGAAGACAGGTTTCATGGACAAGATGAACTTTGAGGAAGTTAAAAGGTAGGAGAGAAATTGGAGAAAGATGCAAGTTCAGGGCTTGGAGAAGGAAGAACTTTAGATAGTTTTTCCCAGTGCGCTAGTGAAAAGGAGGGAAGCAGCAGAGACAGCTGATCAGATTGTCTCAATCTTCATGACAAAGAAGCTCCATGAGCTCCTCACACTTGTTGGGAGGTGAGGATGGAGGAGACAGGAGAGAACTTCAAAAGGAACTTGTTAGAAATATTAAGAAGATTCAACACACTGTGTCGAATACAAAGCTAATTTATTTGACTTTTATCCAGAAAACTAACCATGATAACTAGGCAGGAGTTTATTAACGTCAGTAAAAATAGACAGCAATGAACATGGTTCATAGACGTGATTAACAGCAAAATCCAGTCACTGTAATTGTTTGTAAACTCGCTGGTGACTCATCAGGGTGGATGACCGAGTGAATCTCTTCCCACAAACGAAGCAGATAAATGGTCTCTCCGCACTGTGAACTCGCTGGTGTTTCTGCAGGTGGGATGACTGACTGAATCCCTTTCCACACATGGAACAGATGAATGGTCTCACTCCAGTGTGAACTTGCTGGTGTATAGTGAGTTGAGATGATTGCCTGAACCCAGTGCCACATTGAGATCATCTGAATGATCTCACATCAGTTTGAACACGTTGATGGCGCATCAGTTCCCCAGAACTTTTATAGCACCTTCCGCAGTCTGGGCATTTAAAAGGTCTCTCATCAGTGTGAACTCGCTGATGCCTCAGCAGGTTGGATGACTGAGTGAATCCCTTCCCACACTCGGAGCAGAGGAACAGTCTCTCCCCAGTGTGAATTCGCTGGTGTACAGTAAGTTCACATGTTTGCCTGAACCCAACCCCACAGTGAGAGCACCTGAACGGTCTCTCATCAGTGTGAAAACGTTGATGGGACATCAGTTCCTCAAAACTTTTATAGCACTTCTCACAGTCTGTGCATTTGAAAGGTTTCTTGTCGGTGTGAATTTGCTGGTGTCTCATCAGGTTTGATGAACATGTGAATCCCTTTCCACACACAGAGCAGGTGAACGGTCTCTCCCCAGTGTGACCTCGCTGGTGTATAAGTAGGGTGGATGACTGAGCGAATCCCTTCCCACACTTGGGGCAGATGAACGGCCTCTCCCCATTGTGAACTCTTCGGTGTGTCAGCAGATCAGATGAATTAATGAATCCTTTCCCACACTCGATGCAGGTGAACGGCCTCTTCCCAGTGTGAACTCGCTGGTGTTTTCGCAGGTAGTTTGACTTTGTGAATCCCTTCCCGCACTCAGAGCAGGTGAACGGCCTGTCCTCAGTGTGAATTCGCTGGTGAATTTCCAGCTCAGATGGGTAATTGAATCCATTCTCATAGTCCCCACACTTCCATAGTTTTTCCCCAGAGTGAATGTGCTTTTTGGTTCCATGTTCAAAGGCTGATGATATTCAGGTCCTGATGAATTGGGTGACTCATTCAGATCCTGATGTGATGTTTAGTTTGAGTTTCTGAACTGCAACTCCTCCCCTTCTAATCTTCTGTGCAATTGATTTAAAACAGAAAATAGGGAGTGAGAGAACCCACATGTACCAAAGGCAGGTTGTGAAACTGAGCTGAATGAATCTGGTAAGTTGTGCAGCCGGAACTAGGAACAAGTGACCATGAAAACTGCTTGATTGTCGTAAAAACCCAACTGGTTCACTAATGTCCTGCAGGGAAGGGAACCTGCCATCCGGTCTAGGCCTACACAAGACTCTGGACACTATAGGAGGAGAGAGAGAGAGAGAGAGAGAGAGAGAGAAGTGGGAGAGGCTGGTCGCAAATGAGAGACCAACTCAACCATAACTTTGACAGAAAATCCCAAACCCTCAACCTCCACCACTTGAAAGGACCAGGGTAACAGGTGTATGTGAACACCATCAACTCCAAGTTCCCCTCCAACTCACACACCATCCCGACTTGCCTGACATCCAGTCCTGGATGAGAAGAAATTTCCTCCATTTAAATATTGGGAGACATTGTCTTCAGTCCCTGTGGTAAACTCCACTCCCTAGTGACCAACTCCATCCCTCTCCTTGAAAACTGTCTGAGGCTGAACCAGACTATTCATGATTTTTATGTAATATCTGACCCCAAGATGAGTTTACAATCACATTTCAGTGTTATCACCAAGACTGCCTATTTCCACCTCAGTAACATCGACTGACTCCGCCTTAGTCTCAGCTTATCTGCTGCTGAAACTCTCATCTATTCCTTTATTACCTCTAGACTTAACTATCCTAACACACTCCGGGGCGGCCAACCTCCCTGTAATCTGCTGCCCGTGTGCTTACTCACACTAAGTTTTCTTCACCCATCACCCCTGTGCTCACTGACCGACAAAGGTTCCTGTTTAAGAAGCACCTAAATTTTAAAACTTATAGCCTTATTTTCAAATTCCTCCCCAACTGTTCCCTATCTCTGTGATCTCCTTCTGCCTCACAACCCTCCGAGATATCTGCACGCATCTAATTCCAACCTCCTGAACATTCTTGATTTTAACTGTTCCCACACCTTCAGCTTCCATGACTGAGGAATTTCCTCCCTAAACCTCTTTGCCTCTTGACATCGCTTTCCTCCTTTAAGATGCTTCTACCTATTTTGCCAAAATCTGGTCACCTGCCCTAATATTTCCCGATGTATCTCGGTGTCAAATATTGTTTTGAAACATTTCTGTGAAATGCCTTGGAATATTCTAGTACATAAAGGCACGATATAAACACACATTGTTGTTGTTGACTTGGACATATATCACTGTTCCTTCATCATCGCTGGGTGAATAACCTGTAGCTACTCATCTAACATCATTGAGGAAGCACCTTCACCACACGGACTGCAACGGTTCAAGAAGGTCAAATATCATCTTCTCCACAGGCAACTGGGGATTGGCAATATCTGCTGCTGGCCTTGTTAGTGACACCCAATCCCAAGGATAAATTTTAAAAATATGTATATGTAAAGTAGATTGAAAGCATCTACAGAAATACTTTTTCTTAAAATACTCTTTTACATTGTCTGGACAGTGTCCGTTCAACAACCTTACCTCTCCTGAAATCTACCTCCCTCGACAATTTCACATTGGAAATTTCTGGGTACGACTGTGTTCCAAAGTCCTTAGGGTTAAACCCAGCAGCTTCTCCTCCAGTTCAAACTGATGCAAAAAAAAAAGGTTTTCAAAAGGGAACCAGATAATCACCTGAAGAGAAAAACACAATTGCTGGACTATGAGGAATGGGTAGGGGAGTGGGGCTAACTGATTTGGTGTTGCAGAGAACCAGAATGGGCACAAGGGGCTAAAGGGCCTCCTGTTTTTTGTTATCATACTCTGATTCTATTAAATAGACCTGCACTGAAGGCCAGGGACTTCTGTAACAACCACACTGCTACAAACTGGCTCTTCACTGGTCTGCCTGTGTCTCTGAACTCTGAGTGCCGCCTGCAATAAAATAACAGCAAAATACTGCAACTGATGGAAATCCGAAATAAAATACGAAAAAGCTGGAAATACTCAGCAGGTCAGGCAATATCTGTGGAGAGTTAACGTTTCAGTGTGTTAATGAATTATGGGGAATAAAAATGGTGCAGAATTTGATGGTCATTATAAGCTCAGAAGTGGAAGAGAAATGGACCATAGCACAGGGAAAACAATTCCTGACTGAAAGATACTGTGGGAAGATAAAACTGATAAGCCAGCAGCACAAGGTTGAGGGAAGGGCGGCCATGGAAAATGCATTTTTACATGGTCGGTGAAAGAAACAGTAAAATACTAAACATAACTAAAATATACCCATTAATTAGGCAACAGCAGAGAGGTGATCAGCGAGAGCAGAGGTGAAAAAGAGCAATGGATGGACATGGATTCAGATCCACAGTGAAGGTGTCACACCAGCCCCAGAGCCATGGAACCTCTCACAAATAACAGAGCGTAGCATTAAATGCTCTAAATTGTAGATGGATGCTGAATAACAATTCCACTGTGTTCAATTTTAAAACCTCCTGCTGGAGCCTGCAGATGGCAAGATATCAGAAGCACCAGTTGTAGAAATACCCGAGGAGCGGGGTAATGTCACCACACAATTGTCAGTGCGTGATGACATCACAGACACAAATACAGAACATCTGGGTCTGTGCAAACCAGTGGTCACCACACATTATGAAGGATGTGAGGGTCCTTGAGAGGGTGCAGAGGAGATTTACCAGAATGGTTCGAGGGATGAGGAATTTTAGTTGGAATGTTAGGTTGGAGAACTGGGGTTGTTCTCCTTGGAGCAAAGGAGATTGAGGAGAGTTGACAGAGGTGTACAAGCTTATAAGAGGTTTATATAAGGCACATAAAGAAAAACTGTTCCCATTATCTGATTGTAAAAGGATTATGAACACAGATTGAAAATTTTGCTTTTGAGCAAGAGATACAGGGGGAATAAGAGTAAGAGCTTTTTTTACAGTGAGTGGTGATGACCTGGAACTCGATGCTTAAACTCAAAGGCTGATGATATTGAGGTTCTGATTAATCGGGACTTCATGTTATGTTTGGTTTGAGTTTTCTGTCTCCAAACCCTCTTCTAACCTCCTGTAAAAGTAGTTTCCAAAATCCATCCCTGTCAGTCCAGGATAGAAATTCACAACATTGATAGACAAAATTATGAGGGGCATAGATAGTGTAGATAGGAAGAAACTTTTCCCTTTAGCAGAGGTGTCAATAACCAGGGGGCATAGATTTAAGGTAGAACCATAGAACACTACAGCACAGAAAACCAACCATTTGGCCCTTCTAGTCTGTGCCGAAATATTATTCTGTTAGTTCCACTGACCTGCACCTAGTCCATAACCCTCCAGACCTCTCCCATCCATGTATCTATCCAATTTATTCTTAAAACTTAAGAGTGAGCCTGCATTTACCACATCAGATGGAAGCTCGTTCCACACTCTCACCACTCGGCAGGAGGTTTAGAGGGGATTTGAGGAAACATTATTTTCCCCCAGAGGGTGGCTGGAATCTGGACTACACTTGCCTGAGGGGGGGTGGTAAAGGCAGAAACCCTCACAACATTTAAGAAGTATTTAGATCAGCATTTGAAACGCCATATCAGACAGGGCTGCGGGCCAGGTGCTGGAAAGTAGATAGGTGCTTGGTGGCCGGCACGGACACGATGGGCCGAAATGTCTGTTTATGTGCCTGTTTCACTCTCTGTCATTCCTGCTGACCGCGCATGCGCAACCCCCATGCCGATGGCGGTCGTTAACCTGAGCCTTTCACCGAGAAAGATACCGCTCCGTTAATGCAAGCGAAGTACCTGAAGCTTCTTGTTTATGGCGTTGAAGCCTCCACTGGGTGTTTGTGAAGCCTCCCTTCCCACCCACCGCCCCTAACGCTGCCTCCGCTTCTTCGCCTCCTTCCCGCCTGAAGATAAGACAAACATTTGTCCACAGACATCACCCGCAATGCGCATGCTCCAGTTCACGATGCTCAGCGAGTGATTGACGGCGGCTCCGGACCAATAAGAAGAGGGGGCGTGGCTGGCGGACGGACCAAATGCTGCTGTCCTCCACCCAATCGGAGTGAATGAGGGGCGGAACTGAGCCCGGATCTCCCTCATTGGCTGAAACGCTGCATCATTTTGGAAGCTGATTTGTCTCAAACTCCAAGAGAAAACTGGACCTTTCTGTTTGTGGCTTTACGGATGAAACCCTGTGGATGTGGAGCAAACATTTCAACATTTGTTACTGAAATGGATTCATTCAGGACAGACAGCAGGGATTATTTCAGGAAGTTACAGTGTAGTGATTGTTTCTCTTTGAACTCTACCCTTGGAGAACAGTGTGAATTAGTGGAAGAATTCACAGGCTGTTTAACGCTCCTTCTATGACTGGAACCATTTAATTCCAGCCGATCTGTTGGTCCGGCTTCAACTGGGAGAGTTTGATGAGTTCCCACAACTCACTCAATGGGAGTGGACAGCCAGACCCGCCGGATGCACTGATCCTGCCTAACGTCAACCCAGAATGAGCTGAAGAGCCGTCTCCACTCACCAGGACTGTCTGCAATGCGGTTTCTGACTCAGAGATGGGAATGTGAAGTTATTCTTTATTAATAAGCGTAAAAGTTACGATTGCCACCGAACTGACAGATTTCCTTCGTAAATCCACTCCAAAAAAAGTCTTGAATTTACTTTTGCAACTTAATAGTGGTACTTAGATAATCTAACCGCCTCCTTCCTTGTGAGTGCTGAACTACAGTAGCTGAAGAAACCTAGCTATCCTCTACCAAGCCTCTCCTCATCCTCTCAGAATGAAATCATTCCTATCTTTGTCCAGTATTTTCCATTATCCATAAAGAAATTGTCTCAGTTTATAACTCATTCTGCATTATGAATCTAATCAAGCTCCTCCAATGTTCATTCTAATTGAGTTTGATTTCTGGTTAATTGTCAACTATCACAAGTGCTTGTGTTTCTGCCTTAGCTTTTGCTCAAGTGAACTTTCTGTGGTCAGAATTCAGTTCAGTGACCCCTGTCCAGTTGCATGTATTATCTCAGGGTAACTAGATTTGTGTCCATGGTGTCTGTTTTAGACAATGAGTCATTGTTTGATACACAACCTGTGCAGTGAAATCAGAAATTTGTTCACGTAAAAGTTGATGCAAATCTGGACCAATCTCCACAAAAGGCCAGGGATCAATTGAAATTTTCAATTGGGAATCGATAGATTCTTGTTAAATAAAGATCTCAAAGAAAATGGATTGAAGATGGGAAAATGGAGTTGAGGTACAGATCAACTATGATCTAATTGAATGGGGGAGCAGACTTGTGGGACTGAATGGCCTCATCTTGTTCTTATGTCCTGGCTGCTGTCCCTCCAGCAATGATTATCTCAAAGTGGGGCCAGTTTGGGATGTCACTGTGGAGCAGGATGTTCAGTATCCAACACTGAGTTGTCCCAGAAAGGACCAATTTGTGCTGTCCCCTTGGGGTGCAGGTGTCTGACCCTGTGATGCACCAGGAAGGGAAGTTTGTGATGTTCCTGTGGGGTGCAGTATTTCAGCATCTGACCCTGAACAGCCCTACACATCCTACTCTGACCCACAGTAATCCAAAAACAAAGTCCAGACACAAACATTAATTTCATTTTCTAATTATTTTACTGGGATTCACCACATTCATGGTAGCTTCCATTACTGGAAGTAAGCTTTTTAGAAAGTGACCCTTCCCGCTTTACTTTATACAACATGCAGATTAAATGTATATGAGTATTCAACTTCAGCCCAGTTATTAACATCAGCAGCAACAAACCCCAACTGTGAGAATGCAGCAGAAATAACAGCAGAACCTAATCCCTGCAGTCACTCGTGAATTCGCTGGTGTCTCAGCAGGGTGGATGATAGATTAAATCGCTTCTCACACACGGAGCATATGAAAGGCCTCTGCCCAGTGTGAATACACTGGTGTTACAGAAGACCGGATGAGTCAGTGAATCCCTTCCCACACACAGAGCAAGGGAATGGCCTCTCTCCAGTGTGACTGCGCACATGTCTCAGCAGTTCCATTTTGCATTTAAAACTCTTTTCACAGTCAGAGCATTTAAATGGTCTCTTAACAGCGTGAACAAGTTGATGTGAAATCAGGGCGCTTATCCAAGTGAAACCCTTCCCACACAGGGAGCAGGTGAATGCCCTCTCCCCAGTGTGAACTCAATGATGTTCAGTGAGGTGGGATGGATTAATGAATTGTTTCCCACATACAGAACAGCTGAATGGCCTCTCCCCAGTGCGAATGCGCTGGTGTGTTAGCAGGTTATTTATGTTTTTAAAACTCTTTCCACAATCAGAACATTTAAATGGTCTCTTATCAGTGTGAACAGCTGATGTTTATTGAGTTACGATAACTGAATGAATCCCTTCCCACACATGGGGAGACAAACAGCCTCTCCCCAGTGTGAGTGCGCTGATGTTTCAGCAGGTTGCAGGAGACAGTGAATTCCATCCCACATGCAAAGCAGGTGAATGGCCTCTTCCCAGTGTGAGTGCCTCAGCAGTTCCCTTTTGCATTTAAAGCTCTTGTCACAGAACATTTAAATGATCTCTTATCAGTGTGAATTAGTCGGTGTGAAATGAGGCTGCTTGACCAAATGAATCGCATCTCACACTCAGAGCAGATGAATGGTTTCTCCCCAGTGTGAACTCGCTGGTGTTCAGAGAGCTGGGATGAATTAGTGAATCGTTTCCCACGTATGGTACAGCTAAACAGCCTCTCACCGGGGCGACTGGGTTGGTGTCTCAGCAAATCCCTTGTGTTTTTAAATCTCTTCTCACAGTCAGAACATTTAAACAATCCCTCATTGGTGTGAACGCAAGAGTCTGACAAAAGATGTGAAAAAGCATGAAATCGCTTCCCACATTGAGTACAGGTGAAAGGCCTTTCTCCAAAGTGAACTCGCTGGTGTCTCAGAAGTTGGGATGACTGAGTGAATCCTTTCCCACACACCAAGCAGGTGAACAGCCTCTCCCCGGTGTGAATACACCAATGAATTTCCAGCTCTGATGGGTAACTAAATCCCTTTCCACAGTCCCCACATTTCCAAGGCTTCTCCCCAGCGTGATTGTGCTTGTGTTTTGAAAGGTCAGATGATCGGGTAAAACCTCGTCCACACTCGGAACACATGAACTGTTTCTCCCCACTTTGAACAGGGCTCTTTGCTTCCACTTTCAATGTCTGATGACGTTCAGGCCCTGATGATTCGGTTGACTCTTGTCAGATCCTGAGGTGATGCTTAGTTTTCGTTTCTAGTCAGCAAATCTGCCTGTAAAAGGAGTTTCCAAAATCCATCACTGTCAGTCCAGGAAAAAAAAATCACAATATTCCCACTTCCGGGTCCAGGATGACTGCGCATGCGCTCATCTGGACTTGCCCCTATAAAGATGGCGATCGCGCATGCTCTCCGCTGCATAATGCCCCGCCCCCAGCTTCCGATCGGTCCTCCAGCCCCGCCTCCGATTCGTCCGGAGCTTCAGTCAATCAGCCGGGCATTGTGAGCTGTCAGGTGAGAGGTCACAGTCGGGAGCGGGTTAATGAACCCCGGGCGGGGTTTCCAAATCCCGAGTGCGGCCCCAGAGCCGAATATTAAACAATGAACATTATCCACTCTCACTATCCGCAGCTTCCGGCTTCTCTCCGGGAACAACCTCAAGCAAGGAGACCAGGGGGAGAGAGTGGCCTAGTGGGCATGTCACTGGATCAGCAATTCAGAGACCCAGGGTCATTACCCAAGACATTATCACTCGCTGCGTCAAAAGAAGCTCTTCCTCACATCCCCCTTTTGTATTTCTTGCACAAAATCTTTTTGATTAGTTAATGGGAACAGTTAATCTTTACCTACCTGGTATAAAACTAGCACAAGTTCTGTTAAAGAGTCATACAGACTCAAAACGTTAACTGTGTTCCTCTCCCTAGATGCTGCCAGACTTGCTGAGTTTTTCCAGGTATTTTTATTTTTATAAACTTGTACACCTCTATCAAATCTCCCAGCAATCGGCTTCACTCCAAGAGGATCAATCCCGATTTCTCCAGCCTAACCTTGCAACTATAATCCCTCATCCCTCGAACTATTCTGGTAAACCTCCTCTGCACCCTCTCAAGGACCCTCACATCCTTCATAATGTGTGGTGATCACTGGTTTGCACAGACCCAGATGTTCTGTATTTGTGTCTGTGATGTCATCACGCACTGACAATTGCGCGGTGACATCACCCCGCTCCCTGGGTATTTCCTCAACTGGGAGATTTTTCTTTGACTCCAGTACTTCTCATACCTTTCCAGATGCTGGCTCCAGCAGGAGATTTTAAAATTGAAAACTGAAATTGTTTCAGAGGTGGGTATTTTTGACCATTCACCTGCATTTTAGAGCTTTAAGTTCAATGCTGTGTTATCTGTGAGAGGTTCCATGGCTCTGGGGCTGGTGTGGCTCCTTTACTGTGGATCTGAGTACATGTCCATCCATTGCTCGGTTTCTGTTCCTCTCTGCCCTCCCTGGTCACCTCTCTGTCATTGACTAACTTCCTCTGTCTCTTCTAATGGGTGTGTTTTAACCATGTTTAGTATTTTATTGATAGTTATGCTGATCATGTCTAATTGAGGCTTCCACCACTGGCCATCCCTGACCACGTGCTGCTGGCTTCCCAGCTTTATCTTCCCGCAGAATCTTTTATATTCAGGAATTGTTTTACTTGCGTTTCTTTTCCTTTTGTTTTATTGCAGGATTTTTTTGCAGAACCGAGTCTAGAAACACATACAGACCAACTCAGAGCTAGTTTGTAGCAGGATAGGCAGTGGTGGCAGACGTTCACCCCTGGCCTCCACTACAGGTCCATTTTCTTCGAGGCATATAGAAGGAGGCTCTTTAACTCATTGTGCCCATGCTGGCTCTCTCTGCAAGATCTGATCAGTTAGTCCCACAAGATCAGCATATATTACCAATCCCCAGTTACCTGTGGAGAAGATGTTTGACCTCTTGACCCGCTGCTGTCTGTGTGGTGAAGGTGTTCCCACAATGTGTTTGGTAAGGAGTTATAGGGTTTTCGGCCAGAAATGAAGTAATGGTGGTATATGTAAAACAGCAACAACAACATGTATTTTTATAGCACCTTTCATATGAATACAACTTTCCAATGTGTGTTTCACAGGAGTGTTCTAAAGCAAGATTTGACACCGGGCCCGCATATGGAGATGTTAGGGCAGATGACAACTAGTTTGGTCAAATAGTTAGTTTTTAAAGAGTATCTTAAAGGACAACAGAGAGGGAAAGAGGTGGAGAGGTTGGGGAGGAAATTTCACAGGTTATGGCCTTGGCAAGCAAGGTGGGAGTGAGTAAAACCAGGAATTCTCAGGACAGAATTAGAGCAGTGCAGATATCTCAGAGGGTTGTGTGGCTGGAGGAATCACAGAGAAAGGGATGAATGCAACCATGAGGAGGATTTGAAAACAAGGATGAGAAATTTAAAACTTTGGTGCTTCTTATTTGAGACATTTGTAGGTCAGTGAGCACAGGGCTGAAGCGTGAACAAGACTTGGTGTGAGTAAACACACAGCAGAGTTTTGGGTGACCTCAAGATTATGGAGAGGTTGAATGTGCGAGGCCAGCTGGAAGTGAGTGAGGATAGTTAAATCCAGAGGCAACTAAGGATTTTTTAAAAATTCATTGATGGGATGCTGGCTTCACTGGCTGTGCCAGCATTTATTGCCCATCCCTAGTTGCCCTTGAGAAGGTGGTGGTGAGCTGCCTTCTTGAACCGCTGTAGTCCATGTGGTGCAGGTACACCCACAGTGCTGTTAGGGAAGGAGTTCCAGGATTTTGACCCAGCGACAGTGAAGGAATGGCCGATATATTTCCAAGTCAGGATGGTGTGTGACTTGGAGGGGACCTTACAGTTGATGGTGTTTCCACCTAACTGGTGCCCTTGTCCTTCTGGATGGTAGTGGTCATGGGTTTGGAAGGTGCTGTCAAAGGAGCCTTGGTGAATTCCTGCAGTGCATCTTGTAGATGGTACACACTGCTGTCACTGCGCATGGTGGTGGAGGGAGTGAATGATTGTGGATGGGGTGCCAATCAAGCGGACTGCTTTGTCCTGGACGGTGCCAAGCTTCTTGAGTGTTGTGGGAGCTGCACTCATCCATGTGCACCTGCAACCCTGGTCCTTCTTGGTGTGAGGTTAAGGGTTTGGGGTGTTCTGTCAAAGTTCTGACTGAGTTGTAGAAAAATAAAATCTCTCTTGCTTACCACCTGCATCTCCTGCCCTGTCTCTCCTCTCATGGAGGCCAGAATCTTCTGTGACTGCAGGGGTTGGATTCTGCTGTTAATCATATTCAGGACTGAACTATGTCATTGTAGTCTATTTTTGCTGATGTTAATAAACTCCAGCTTCGTTATAGGGGTTAATATTCTGGACAAAAGTGAAATATATTTGTTTTGTGTTAAACACAGTGCGGCAAATCATTTTAATATCTCTCAACACAAGTTAGTTTCTTTTGAAATGCTCTCCCTCTCCCCATTTCCTTCTTCCTCACCTCCAACAATAAGCGTGAGGAGCTTATGGAGCTTCTCCATCACTAAGATTCGGACAATCTGATCAGCTGCATCTGCTGTTTCCCTCCCTTCCACTATCCCACCGGGCCAAACTGTCTTCAAAGTTCCTCCTCGTCTTAGCACTGAACTTGCATCTTTCCCCCCGTTTCTCTCCTATCTCCCATCAACACCTGTCAAAGCTCATCTTGTCCATGAGACCTACTTCCTAGTCCCCCACTCCTACTCCCACTACACTGCTGACGCTCCATTTTCCCCATTTTAGCTGAAACTGTTTATGGTTGTCTCTCTCTTTTGATATTGTCCCTCTCACCTCTAAATCCACCATCATCACCATCCTAAAAAAAAGCAAACCTTGACCCCCACCATCCTTGCAAACTACTGCCCCATCTCCAACCTGCTTTTCCTCTGCAAGGACCTTGAACTTGGTGTCCCCCAAGGATCTATACTTGGTCCCTCCTATTTCTCATCTACATGCTGCCAAAAAGCGACACCATCGAAAAGCACCTTGTTAGTTTTCACATGTACACTGACAATGCCCAGCTCTACTTCAGCACCATCCTTCTCCATTCCACCACCTCGACTAAATTATCAAACTGATTATCTGACATCCAGTACTGGATGAGCAGAAATTTCCTTCAATTAACAATTGGGAAGACCAAAGCTATTGTCTACAGTCATCACTACAAACTCTGTTCCTTAACTACCGAATCCATCCCTCTCTCTAGGAACTATCTTGAGGTTGAATCACACTGTTCAGAATCTTGATGTCTGTTTGATCCAAAGATGACTTTCCCACCACTTATCCACACCATCACAAATACCACATATCTCCCCCTCCATAACGTTACTTGTCTCACCCACTGCTCATCTGCTGCTGAGAGAGGAGATGAATATCCTGTTACTGATTATTCAGTTTGTGGTCATTTTTTCCCTTTCTCACTACACTGCAAATAAATCATCCCTGCCGTCTGTCCTGAATGAATCCATTTCAATAACAAATGTTGGAATGTTTGCTCCACACCCACAGGGTTTCATCTGTTTAAAGCCACAAACAGAAAGGTCCAGTTTTCTACTGGAGTTTGAGGCAAATCAGCTTCCAAAATGATGCAGAGTTTCAGTGAGGGATGAGGGGGATCCGGGCTCAGCCCCGCCTCTCATTCACTCTGATTGGTTGAAGGACCAGCTCTCCCGTTCGGTCTTCCAGTCCCGCCCCTTCTTCCTATTGGTCCGAAGCCTCCATCAATCACTCTCCAGGCATTGTGATATGGAGCATGCGCAGTGCGGATGATGTATTTGGACAGACGCTTGTTTGTCTCATCTTCAGGCGGGAAGGAGGCGGATAAGCGGAGCAGCGTTAGGGGCGGTGGGTGGGAGGGGAGGCTTCACAAACACCCAGTGGAGGCCTCAGCACCCCCGTAAGAAAGTGCCTTTGCACCGAACGGAACGGCAAATGCGGGTTTTCTCCCGGTGCCAGGCCCGAGTGGATTTTTACTAAACAAAAACAGAATTACCTGGAAAAACTCAGCAGGTTTGGCAGCATCGGCGGAGAAGAAAAGAGTTGACGTTTCGAGTCCTCATGACCCTTCTTCTCCGCCGATGCTGCCAGACCTGCTGAGTTGTTCCAGGTAATTCTGTTTTTGTTTTGGATTTCCAGCATCCGCAGTTTTTTGTTTTTATCTCTGGACTTTTACTTAGTTCTGCTGAAGGGTCATACGGACTCGAAACGTTAACTGTGTTCCTTTCCGCAGATGTTGTCAGACCTGCTGAGTTTTTCTAGGTATTTTTGTTTTTGTTTTGGATTTCCAGCATCCGCAGTTTTTTGCTTTTATCCGAGTGGACAAATGTGGGTTAATGAAGGAAACGCAGCAATTGATTTGTTAATGAGAAATCGTCTTTATCTAACTTTACTGATCTGGAGCAGGAGGAGAGAATGGTGTGAATTTCTATCCTGGACTGACACTGATGCATTTGTTTATAAAAAAAAACATCTTTAACTTTACAGGAAACAGGAGGGGAGACTGTTTAATATCATAATTAACTAACTTGCGGGAGTTTTTTGAATTGGTAACAGAGAGGGTTAATGTGAGCAATGATTGATGTACATGGATTTCCAAAAGACATTTGATACAGTGTCACACAACAGACTTTAAGCTGTGAGCAAAGTTCTAGCTCATGGAATAAAAGGGACATGAACAACAAGGATAGGGAAACAAAAACAGAATTACCTGGAAAAACTCAGCAGGTCTGGCAGCATCGGCGGAGAAGAAAAGAGTTGACGTTTCGAGTCCTCATGACCCTTCAACAGAACTTGAGTTCGAGTCCAAGAAAGAGTTGAAATATAAGCTGGTTTAAGGTGTGTGTGTGGGGGGGGCGGAGAGATAGAGAGAGAGAGAAGTGGGGGGGTGTGGTTGTAGGGACAAACAAGCAGTGATAGAAGCAGATCATCAAAAGATGTCAACGACAATAGTACAATAGAACACATAGGTGTTAAAGTTGGTGATATTATCTAACCGAATGTGCTAATTAAGAATGGATGGTAGGGCACTCAAGGTATAGCTCTAGTGGGGGTTTTTTTTTAATTTTTTTTTTAAATAATGGAAATAGGTGGGAAAAGGAAAATCTTTATAATTTATTGGAAAAAAAAGGAAGGGGGAAACAAAGGGGGTGGGGTTGGGGGAGGGAGCACATGACCTAAAGTTGTTGAATTCAATATTCAGTCCGGAAGGCTGTTAAGTCCCTAGTCGGAAGATGAGGTGTTGTTCCTCCAGTTTACGTTGGGCTTCACTGGAACAATGCAGCAAGCCAAGGACAGACATGTGGGCAAGAGAGCAGGGTGGAGTGTTAAAATGGCAAGCGACAGGGAGGTTTGGGTCATTCTTGCGGACAGACCATAGGTGTTCTGCAAAGCGGTCGCCCAGTTTACGTTTGGTCTCTCCAATGTAGAGGAGACCACATTGGGAGCAACGAATGCAGTAGACTAAGTTGGGGGAAATGCAAGTGAAATGTTGCTTCACTTGAAAGGAGCGTTTGGGTCCTTGGACGGTGAGGAGAGAGGAAGTGAAGGGGCAGGTGTTGCATCTTTTGCGTGGGCATGGGGTGGTGCCATAGGAGGGGGTTGAGGAGTAGGGGGTGATGGAGGAGTGGACAAGGGTGTCCCGGAGGGAGCGATCCCTACGGAATGCCGATAAGGGGGGTGAAGGGAAGATGTATTTGGTGGTGGCATCATGCTGGAGTTGGCGGAAATGGCGGAGGATGATCCTTTGAATGCGGAGGCTGGTGGGGTGATAAGTGAGGACAAGGGGGACCCTATCATGTTTCTGGGAGGGAGGAGAAGGTGTGAGGGCGGATGCGCGGGAGATGGGCCGGACACGGTTGAGGGCCCTGTCAACGACCGTGGGTGGAAAACCTCGGTTAAGGAAGAAGGAGGACATGTCAGAGGAACTGTTTTTGAATGTAGCATCATCGGAACAGATGCGACGGAGGCGAAGGAACTGAGAGAATGGGATGGAGTCCTTACAGGAAGCGGGGTGTGAGGAGCTGTAGTCGAGATAGCTGTGGGAGTCGGTGGGTTTGTAATGGATATTGGTGGACAGTCTATCACCAGAGATTGAGACAGAGAGGTCAAGGAAGGGAAGGGAAGTGTCAGAGATGGACCACGTGAAAATGATGGAGGGGTGGAGATTGGAAGCAAAATTAATAATAATCTTCGTCTCCGGGCTCACTTCTTTGGGCAGGATTCCTCTCCCAGTTCAACGGATCCTTTTACCCATCTCCAATATTCTCCCTCCACCTGGACCCCTCCCTCTGGATTCTTACCTTCTCTCGATCTTTTCATTGAGAACTGTCGGCGCGACATTAGTCGTTTCAATTTCTCTGCTCCTCTCACCCATTCTAACCTGTCTCCCTCTCAACTTACTGCACTCCATTCTCTCAGGTCCAACCCTGACATTGTCATCAAACCCGCTGACAAGGGTGGTGCTGTTGTTGTCTGGCGCACTGACCTCTACCTCGCGGAGGCTGAGCGTCAACTCGCAGACACTTCCTCCTACCTCTCCCTGGACCATGACCCCACCACTGAACATCAAGCCATTGTTTCCAGAACTGTCACTGACCTCACCTCCTCTGCGGATCTCCCTCCCACAGCTTCCAACCTGATAGTCGCCCAACCTCGGACGGCCCGCTTCTATCTCCTACCCAAAATCCACAAACAGAACTGCCCCGGTAGACCGATCGTCTCAGCTTGCTCCTGCCCCACAGAACTCATTTCTCCTTATCTTGACTCCCTTCTCTCTCCCCTTGTCCAGTCCCTTCCCACCTACATCCGTGATTCCTCTGACACCTTACGTCACATCAACAATTTCCAGTTCCCTGGCCCCAACCGCTTCCTCTTCACCATACACCTCCATCCCCCACCAGGATGGTCTGAGGGCCCTTAGCTTCTTCGTCGAACAGAGGCCTGAACAATCTCCATCCACCACTACTCTCCTCCGTCTGGCTGAACTTGTTCTCACACTGAACAATTTCTCCTTCAACTCCTCTCACTTCCTCCAAATAAAAGGTGTGGCTATGGGTACCCGCATGGGCCCCAGCTATGCCTGACTCTTTATGGGGTATGTGGAACGTTCCTTGTTCCAGTCCTACTCCGGCCCCCTTCCACAACTCTTTCTCCGGTACATCGATGATTACTTCGGTGCCGCTTCATGCTCTCGTCGGGACTTGGAAAAATTTATTAATTTTGCTTCCAATCTCCACCCCTCCATCATTTTCACGTGGTCCATCTCTGACACTTCCCTTCCCTTCCTTGACCTCTCTGTCTCAATCTCTGGTGATAGACTGTCCACCAATATCCATTACAAACCCACCGACTCCCACAGCTATCTCGACTACAGCTCCTCACACCCCGCTTCCTGTAAGGACTCCATCCCATTCTCTCAGTTCCTTCGCCTCCGTCGCATCTGTTCCGATGATGCTACATTCAAAAACAGTTCCTCTGACATGTCCTCCTTCTTCCTTAACTGAGGTTTTCCACCCACGGTCGTTGACAGGGCCCTCAACCGTGTCCGGCCCATCTCCCGTGCATCCGCCCTCACGTCTTCTCCTCCCTCCCAGAAACATGATAGGGTCCCCCTTGTCTTCACTTATCACTCCACCAGCCTCCGCATTCAAAGGATCATCCTTCGCCATTTCCACCAACTCCAGCATGATGCCACCACCAAACACATCTTCCCTTCACCCCCCTTATCGGCATTCCGTAGGGATCGCTACCTCCGGGACACCCTTGTCCACTCCTCCATCACCCCCTACTCCTCAACCCCCTCCTATGGCACCACCCCATGCCCACGCAAAAGATGCAACACCTGCCCCTTCACTTCCTCTCTCCTCACCGTCCAAGGACCCAAACACTCCTTTCAAGTGAAGCAGCATTTCACTTGCATTTCCCCCAACTTAGTCTACTGCATTCGTTGCTCCCAATGTGGTCTCCTCTACATTGGAGAGACCAAACGTAAACTGGGCGACCGCTTTGCAGAACACCTGCGGTTTGTCCGCAAGAATGACCCAAACCTCCCTGTCGCTTGCCATTTCAACACTCCACCCTGCTCTCTTGCCCACATGTCTGTCCTTGGCTTGCTGCATTGTTCCAGTGAAGCCCAACGCAAACTGGAGGAACAACACCTCATCTTCTGACTAGGGCCTTTACAGCCTTCCGGACTGAATATTGAATTCAACAACTTTAGGTCGTGAGCTCCCTCCCCCATCCCCACCCCCTTTCTGTTTCCCCCTTCCTTTTTTTTCCAATAAATTATAAAGATTTTCCTTTTCCCACCTATTTCCATTATTTAAAAAAAAACCCCAATAGAGCTATACCTTGAGTGCCCTACCATCCATTCTTAATTAGCACATTCGTTTAGATAATATCACCAACTTTAACTTTAACACCTATGTGTTTTATTGTACTATTGTCGTTGACATCTTTTGATGATCTGCTTCTATCACTGCTTGTTTGTCCCTACAACCACACCCCCCCCACCTCTTTCTCTCTTTCTATCTCTCCGACCCCCACACACACACCTTAAACCAGCTTATATTTCAACTCTTTCTTGGACTCGAACTCAAGTTCTGTCGAAGGGTCATGAGGACTCGAAACGTCAACTCTTTTCTTCTCCGCCGATGCTGCCAGACCTGCTGAGTTTTTCCAGGTAATTCTGTTTTTGTTTTGGATTTCCAGCATCCGCAGTTTTTTTGTTTTTATCACAAGGATAGGGAATTGGCTGAGTGACAGGTAACAAACAGTAGTGGTTAATAGATGTTTTTTCCGGCTGGAGTTCGTGGGTATTTCCTCAACTGTGAGATTTTTCTCGGACTCCAGTGCTTCTTGATATCTTTCCACATGCAGGCTGCAGCAGGGGATTTTTAAATTGAAAACTGAAATTGTTTCCGTGGTATTTCTGACCATTCATCTGCAATTAACCTGGAAGCGCCTTAACAGACTTAGGACTGGTGTAGGTCGTTCAAAGGTGTCACTAAGCAAATGGGGATATACAACCAGCCCGACAACTTGTGAATGTGGAACTGAGCCACAGACTATGCAACATCTCCTGCAATGCCTATCGCTAGAGGAACCCTACACTGTTGCAGATCTTGCCAAATTCAACAACAAGGTGCAAAAATGTGTCCAGTTCTGGCTGGGCCATGTATAGGCTGTCCATGGACACGATAAGAAGCTCTGCAATTTAGAGCTTTTAATTCTATGCTCTGTTATTTGTATGAAGTTCCACATCTCTGGGGCTGGTTTGGCTCCTTTACAGTGGAACTGAACCCATGTCCATCCATTGATCTATTTCACCTCTGCCCTCCCTGATCACCTCTCTGCCATTATCTAACTTCCTCTGTCTCTGATAATGAACGTATTATAGTTATGTTTAGTATTTTACTGTTACTGCCATTGACTATGTCTAAATGAGGTTCCACTGCTGCCCATCCCCCAATCATTCCATCTTCCCACATGATCTTTCATTGTCATGTCTTGTTTAACTTGCACTATTGTCCATTTCTCTTCCACTTATGACCTAATACTGCCCGTCAAATTCTGCACCATTTTTATTCCCCGTAATTCATTCTGCGCATCCTGAAATGTTAATGCTGTTTCTCGCTCCAAAGAAATTGCCCGACCTGCTGAATATTCCCGGTGTTTTTTATTTTTATTTCAGATTTCCAGCAGCTGCAGTATTTTACTATTATTTTATTCCAGGCATCACTCAGAGAACCAAGTCTGGAAACACAGACAGACTGATTAAGAGCTGGGTTGCATCACGGTGGGCTTTGGTGGCAGAAGTTGATCTCTGGCCTCCAGCATGGGTTCTTTTTCATTGAATCATAGAATCATTGAGTGATTACAATACAGAAGAAAACTATTTAGCACGTTGTGCTCAGGCTAGCTTTTGACAAGAGCAAATCAACTAGTTCCATGCCCCTGTCCTTTCACCAACAGGACCAGCAACAGATATTACAAATCCCCAGTTGCCTGTGGAGAACATGAGATTTGATCTTCTTGAACCGCTGCAGTCCGTGTGGCGAAGGTGCTCCCACAATGATGTTAGATAAGGAGTTACAGGTTATTTACCCAGTGATGATGAAGGCCATATATGTCCAAGTCAACAATACTAATTTGTATTTATGTCACGCTTTTGATGCAATACAATGTTTCAAATATTTCACACAAATGTTACAAAACAACATTTGACAACGAGCCACATAAGGCAATATTAGGGCAGGTGACCAAAAGCTTGGTCAGAGGTAGGCTTTAAGGAGTATTTTAAAGGAGGAAAGCGAAGTAGAGGGACAGAGAGGTTTATGGAGGAAATTCCAGAGCTTGTGGCCTTGGCAACTGAAGGTAGGGCCACCAACAGTGGAGCGATTAAAATCAGGAGCGGTCAGCAGGCCGGAATTATAAGGGCGCGGATATTTCAGAGGATTGCGTGACTGGAGGAGATTAGAGAGACAGTGAGGGACAAGAATATGGAGCAGATTACAGACACAGGGACGGACAGGAGTGTGGAGGAGATTACAGAGCCAGGAATGGACAAAAGTATGGAGGAGATTACAGAGACATTGAGGGACAAGAACTTGGAGGAGATTACAGAGACAGGGAGGGACAAGAGCATGGAGGAGATTACAGAGCCAGGGATGGACAAGAACTTGGAGGAGATTACAGAGACAGGGAGGGACAAGAGCATGGAGGAGATTACAGAGACAGGGAACATGGAGGAAATTGAAAACAAACATGAGAATTTAAAAATGTAGGTACTTATTAAATGGGAGCTTTTGTAAGTCAGTGAGCATAAGGGTGATGGATATATATGACTTGGTGCAAGGAAGCACATGGCAATGGAGCTCTGGGTGAGCTCAACATTAGAGGAGGTTGAATGTGGGAGGCTGCCTGGGAGTGCGTTAGGATAGTTAAGCCTAGAGGTAACAAAGGAATGGGTGACGGTTTCAGCAGCAGATGAGCTGAAACTAAGATAGAATCGGGCAATGTTACTGAGGTGAAAATAGGCGGTTTTGGTGATGTAGATATGTGGTTGAAAGCTCATCTTTGGGTGAAATATGACACAGAGGTTGTGATCAGTCTGATTCAACCACACATAGTTCTGGGGAGAGGGATGGAGTCGGTGGCTAGGAAATGGAGTTTGTAGTGGGGACTGAAGACAGAGGCTTTGGGCTTCCCAATATTTCAATGAAGTAAATTTTTGTTCATCCATTACTGGATGTCAGACAAGTCAAGACCGTGGGGGACTTGTCGGTGATGGTGTTCACATACATCTGTTACCCTGGTCCTTCTGGGTGGGGGAGTTTGAAAGTTTGGCAGGTTCTGTCAAAGTTCTGGTCAAGTTGTAAATATTTAAAAACCTTCTCCTTAGCGCCCTGCTGCTCCATCCCTCTCTCTCGCTCCATTTCTCTCTTTATGCTTTAGTAGGTTATCCCTCACTGTCTTTTTTTCTATTTTAAATTAATTTCACAGGGTGCTAGAATGGGAGGATTTGCAGTGAGGAAACTCAAACTTCACATCAGGATCTGATGCAGCCTCCAAATATATCATAACTGGAATATCATTTGATTTTGAACACGGAAGGAAAAAGCACCGTTCACAGTGGGGATAAACCGTACACATGTTCTGTGTGTGGCCGAGGCTTCAGCCATTCATCTGGCCTGTTGAAACACAAGTGCAGTCATACGAGGGAGAAACTATGGAAATGTGAGGACTGTGGGAAGGGATTCAATTACCCGTCTGACCTGGAAACTCATCGGCGCACTCACACTGGGGAGAAGCCATTCACTTGCTCTGAGTGTGGGAAGGGATTCACTCACTCATCCAGCTTGCTGAAACACCAGTGAGATCACAATGGGGAGAGACCATTCACCTGCTCTAAGTGTGGGAAGGGATTCACTACCTCATTTCACCTGCTGACACATCAGCAAATTCACACTGGGGAGAGGCCATTCACCTGCTCTGACTGTGGGAAGCGATTCACTCAGTCATCCCAACTACAAGCCCACCAGCGCACTCACACTGGGGAGAGACCCTTTAATTGCTCTGACTGTGGGAAGGGATTCACTCAGTCATCCCACCTGCTGACTCACCAGCGCAGTCACACTGGGGAGAGGCCATTCACCTGCTCCAACTGTGGGAAGGGATTCACATGTTCATCATGTCTGCTGACACACCAGCGAGTTCACACTGCTGAGAGACCTTTTAAATGCCCAGACTGCGGGAAGTGCTATAAAAGTTCTGGGGAACTGATGTCCCATCAACGTGTTCACACTGATGAGAGACCGTTCAGGTGCTTTCAGTGTGGCACTGGGTTCAGGCGATCATTTGAACTCACTGTACATCAGCACAGTCACACTGGGGAGAGTCCTTTCACCTGCTCTGAATGTGGGAAGGGATTCAGTATTTCATCCCGCCTGCTGATGCACCAGCGAATTCGCACTGGGGAAAGGCCGTTCATCTGCTCTGAGTGAGGGAAGGGATTCACTCAGTCATCCCAACTGTCGACACATCAGCGCACTCATACTGGGGAGAGGCCATTCACTTGCTCTGTGTGTGGGAAAGGATTCACTTGCTTATCACACTTGCTAACCCACCAGCGAGTTCACACTGGGGAGAGGCCATTCACCTGCTCCAATTGTGGGAAGGAATTCACTACCACATCCAACTTACTGAAACATCTATGGGTCCACACTGACTAGAGACCTTTTTAAATGCCCAGGCTGCAGGAAGTGATATAAAAGCCCTGGAGACCTTATGTTACACCAAAATGCTCACTGATATGAAACCTTGCAAGTGCTCCCACTGTGGGACTGAGTTCGGGCAGTCATCTTATTTCACTGTCCACCAGCGCAGTCACATTGGGGAGAGGCTGTCTCATGCTCAGGATGTGGGAAGAGAGTTGATCAGAAATGCACCCTTCTCATATACCAGCAAGTTCTCACCGGAGAGAGGCCAATCACCTGCTCCACGTGTGGGTGGGGATTCACTCAGTCATACAGCCTGCTGTTGGACAGTCATTCACTTGCTCCGATTGTGGGTAGGGATTCACGGAATCAACTGACCTGATGAATCACCAACATGTTCTCACTGGGAAAAGACTGTGCAGGTGATATGAACGTGAGATTGGATTCATTAATTCATCCAATCTTTGGACAGAGCAGCAAGTTCACACTGGGCTGAGACTGTTCACCTGCTCATGTGTGGGAAGGAATTCACTCAGTTGTTTAAACTTCTGACTGATCAGTGAGTTCACACTGAATAGTGGAGGTTTCTGTGTGTGTGTGTATGTGTATATCTCCTTGTAAAGGGATTTGATCATCATGAAAACTGTAAAAATGTCAATGACAAAGTGGAATGAGGCTATTCACCTGCTTCCTGTCTGGAAAATCATTTTCTGATAATGGATATTGTACTTAACAGAGGTCCTGGAATTCATTTCAAATTGTTAGA
Organism: Carcharodon carcharias; assembly: GCF_017639515.1. NCBI lineage: Eukaryota > Metazoa > Chordata > Chondrichthyes > Lamniformes > Lamnidae > Carcharodon > Carcharodon carcharias. Next base: position 17,382,086 of record NC_054493.1, read on the forward strand.
GTGTTACTCCCTAAAAGCTAAATGCATTTTGTGTTTTTACAGAATTATCTGTCTCCCTTTAAACAAGCTCGGAAACTAGGGAACACTGAGACATTGGTTGAATGTTTTTTTTTCTAGTACATAACCTGTTACACACAGAGACCATGAGATTACTGGATACTCACAGGAGGACTCATCAGAAATAGTTGTGAGCACATTATTCGAACCTGATCAGTCTGATCGAAGGTAGACATGGTGAACAACTCCAAGCTTTTGTATATTGATCCTTTTTGACTTTAGTTACGTTTCGCTAACTTGATGATAATATATCAACACATTCTGGTTATTTGTTTATCAAACAGAATACAGTAACCCTTTACATCTGTCATGAAACTATCATATTTTTCATAATATTATTGTGGGGTATTGTAAAGTAGGCTTATGTTTGTGTGTGTGTGGATTGTTCTGTCTGCATAGCTGATTTAATTAAATTAGAGATGGATAGACTGCAAGGTTCAAATGATCAAAGTCACGTATAAAAAGGGCATGTGAAATGCTAATGAATGAAGTAGGGTAAAGCCTTGGCAGATGGAATTTGCATTTTAAGATATGTGCAGAGGTGTTTGGTTTTCAAAAATACATGATGAGATGTTGACAACTAACAAGATAAATAAGGCAGGTTATTATGCTGAGTTTTCCCAAAAGTGCTGGCCATAATGACAACATAAAAGATTTTCATATTATGGGAAAAGTAAATGCCAAAAACATGAAGGAACAATGGAGTTTAGAGATTATAGAGGAAGAAATATATTTAAAGAAGGATGGAAGGCTGTGTGTGGGGTGGCCGTGTAATATCTGAAAGGTACAAGTGTAAAACCAACTTGAAGAAAAGCCTCTAGCCACTTTGCAGAAAGTGTTCCTGTAGGCAAAGTTGTGTTAAAAGCCTTTGGAACACCACTGTCAAGTGGATAATCTTGCTGGATTGTCACAATAAATTTAAAATCTATTTTGGACTGTTGCCTTAAAGGGGGTGTCTGGTTAATTAGGAATTTGTAGTCTGGAGTCTGGTTAACTAGGAATTTTGGAAATTGTTATAATATGGAGTAACCATGTAACTGTAATCTTGTGTATGTGATTTATGCTTTTCTTTTGTTAATAAATGTTTTAATTTGATTTCCAAAATCTCTAAAGATGTCAGTGGACGTATCACTTCTGAATCAGTGCACAAATCTTCTGGTAATAAATACAAATTGCAAAACCATTGTGTTAGCGTGGCCAAGGTTCCCTTGTGTATTTAGTCAGTTTGGCAAATACCACTTGCCATATCATAACATTTCATCTCATAAATGATGTAATCCTTGTTAATGAAATCTGTGCGATATCGTCATTGCTCTTCTCATGGTTTCTACCTGAACATCTGATCTCGTTCTGAGAGACTTAATAACGTCTTTGTATTCAGTTCATCTCCTGACCCTCTGGCTCGGTGTCGAGAACATACTTTGTCTTTTCTTCCAGATCATTAATGTAGTGGTGTCTGTCAACAGGCTCTAATCTTATCCTCAGTATGACCTCCTAGAGCCTACTTCTATTGCAGATTCTTAGTTTAATGTGTGTAAGTCTCTGTACTATTGAGAAATGGTTAATAGAGTTATTAGAATTTTTTGAGTCTTCCTCACTTGGCCTCCCACTGTCTACATTCCCCACCTCAAGGCTTAAGAAGATTCTTCCTTTTGTAGCTTCAAAGCATTTCTCTTGGTCAGTGCAAACATTTCCATTATATCCTTTCTCCTTGTAACCTGTCTTAGAATTCTTTCCATCCCGCAGGCCATCAACAGAAGAGGAATTAGCATCATCTGTAATGCTAGGAGGAAAGTAGATGCTGTGATTATCCAGGGATGTTCTTCTGTATTTTACCCTATCTCCAACCAGGGATGATCACCCAATAGATCACTCAAATGTTATTGCTTGTTGTTTCCTGTGTCCCAGATGTTGTTCAAAATTGATTTAAACTTCAGAGAAAACCGTGAAATTGTATGGCCAAAACCACTCAGAATCACTGGAGGATAGTATACGCCTGGGTGTATGTGAATGTGGGTCTCTGTGTTTGAGTGTGTGGCTGTGTATTATAGGTATATGTGTGCCTGTGTGCAAGTTTCTGTGTGTGGGTGTCTCTGAGCGTGTGTGCTGTTTCTCATTAACTGTAAAACAAACCTTCCCCTCTCTGAGCAGACGATGTTGGTTCTCCTAGAATCTCATTGAATGATTTGAATGGTACCATTCAGAGATTCTTCATCCAGAGTGAAGCTATAGGCTGACCGTGTGCTGTGTAAAACCTGACATCTACACAACCAGGCCCCATTTCTCCTGGAACAACACAAACTGTCTGCTACTTTCCAGATCCCCTCCTTTCCCCTCACTATCATCCTCAGTTAGTTCACAAATTCCTTGTACACATCATCCTCCAACTCATCTATGGTCTCCACTTTAAAGACTTCCATCAGTCTTATCAACAGTTAGCAATGGGATAGCTGCTAACACAGGAATCAGTTCTGAAATACTGTCACTCTGATTTTAAGGATTGCCATAGGAGTATGTGGAACCAGATCTTCCCACCTCACACCAATAAATATTCCCATCAGAGTTCAACATTTTAATGTGATTGTCCAATCTAGGAAACAAGTTCTGAAGAAGAGTCACATGCACTCGCAACATTAACTCTGTCTTTCTCTCCACAGATGCTGTCAGGCCTGCTGAGTTTTTCTAGCAATTTTTGTTTTTGTCAAGGAACCATATATCATTTAACCCCGTTAAACCTGGCTGAGCACCCACACTCCATGCACACAAACTGCAAGAGATTGTCTTTGAGACCAGTTGTTGCTGTATATATATGAACAGTATGAACCTTCTAATGGTGACATTCCTTGTTTGCCCAGTTATTCCTTGAAGTCAGCCCTTGAATTAATTCTGCATTGTTTCATCATGTTCCCACAGTTTACTAACAAATGTTGAAATGTTTGCTCCACACCCACAGGGTTTCATCTGTTTAAAGCCACAAACAGAAAGGTCCAGTTTTCTCCTGGAGTTTGAGACAAATCAGCATCCAAAATGATGCAGAGTCTCAGCCAATGAGGTTGATCAGGGCTCAGCCCCGCCCCTCATTCATTCCGATTGGTCGGAGGACCAGCCGTTCACTCATTCGCACGCAGTCCTCCAGCCCCGCCCCCTGTACCTATTGGTCCGGAGCTACTGCCAATCAGCCGAGCTGCGTGAGCAAGAGCATGCGCACTGCCGATGATGGTGATGAACTGCGATGGCTGTATTGAAATTCTCAGCCGGTGAGTTATCGCCGGTTGGGTCATGAAGAAGGGAAGGAATTGGCGGGTGGGCTGAGAGGATTCATAAACACCTCGTCTAGGCTGCATGTCCCGAATCCGAAGCTCGCGTATGATTTGAACCGGCTACAACTGCTCGGGCTTTTCCCCGAGACAGGCCCCGGTTAACGGCCGCCACCTTTATCGGGGACAATGTTGCAGCCGGGGCGCCTGCGGAGACAATGACTCAGCCCCGCCCCTCATTCACTCCGATTGTTTGGAGGACCAGGCTCTCTTGTTCGGTCCTCCAGCCCGATTCCCTCTTCCTAGGTCCGTTCCTCGCGTCAATCACTCCCCGGGCATTGTGAGTTGGAATAACCGTTATGAATAATTATCAGCTCCTGGTTTGCAGCTGCGGGGTTTCTCCCTCCCGAGAACAGGCCCAGGTTAACGGCCGCCATCCTGGGTCAGCGAGTGGAGGATGGTTCACATCAGAGGATGGGGGAGGGGAGGGGGGACAATAAATAAGAGGTTGCACTTTGGGCTCAAATCAATGAGGAATTTGATCTGTGGGAAGGAAGGAAACCCTGGGAGGTGGACGGGGAGGATTCAGAAACACCCGCTGGAGGCCCCACCCAGTAGGAACCTGCAGGTCCTGCATTTGTTGCTCCGCGACTTTTACTTTCTTGGTGAAGCAACAGAGAGTGGGCGGGGCTTCAGGGTCCCAATGACCAGGAGAGAAAATGATCGATTCATTGATGATATTCTCACTCTCCACACAGGGATTTGAGAATGGAACCCAGCCAGAGTACAGAGAGGGATAAAACTGGGAGTGAGGAAAGGAATGGTGTGATGGGTTTGGCAGGATGACCAACTCTCATGGAGCAAATTGAGGGACAGCCTGCCATGGGAGTCCATACAAGTGGGTGGTGGGATGCCACCAGAGTTGGTGAGGGGTGGGGTGGGGGTAATGAGGGGAAATAGCTGCCAGAGCTGTTTGAACACAAGCAGTAGGCCTCAGGGTACTGCATAGGGCATGACCAGAAACGTCCAATTTGTGGGACAAATAGTGTTCCAGTACCTGGACAGTTGACTCTCAAATACAGAACAATGCTGTAAAATACTGTACAGTTGGTCACTCTGGGGTTTGGATTCCAGCATGGGGAGGAGGGAGACTGCGAGGGATGAGGATTTACCGAGGTTTTCCACCCACGGTCGTTGACAGGGCCCTCAACCGTGTCCGGCCCATCTCCCGCGCATCCGCCCTCACGCCTTCTCCTCCCTCCCAGAAACATGATAGGGTCCCCCTTGTCCTCACTTATCACCCCACCAGCCTCCGCATTCAAAGGATCATCCTCCGCCATTTCCACCAACTCCAGCATGATGCCACCACCAAACACATCTTCTCTTCACCCCCCCTGTCAGCATTCTGTAGGGATAGTTCCCTCCGGGACACCCTGGTCCCCTCCTCCATCACCCCCTACTCCTCAACCCCCACCTATGGCACCTCCCCATGCCCACGCAAAAGATGTAACACCTGCCCCTTCACTTCCTCTCTCCTCATCTTCCAAGGGCCCAAACAGTCCTTTCAAGTGAAGCAGCATTTCACTTGCATTTCCCCCAACTTAGTCCACTGTATTCGTTGCTCCCAATGCGGTCTCCTCTACATTGGAGAGACCAAACGTAAACTGGGCGACCGCTTTGCAGAACACCTGCGGTCTGTCCACAAGAATGACCCAAACCTCCCTGTCGCTTGCCATTTTAACACTCCACCCTGCTCTCTTGCCCACATGTCTGTCCTTGGCTTGCTGCATTGTTCCAGTAAAGCCCAACGCAAACTGGAGGAACAGCACCTCATCTTCCGACTAGGCACTTTACAGCCTTCTGGACTGAATATTGAATTCAACAACTTCAGGTCTTGAGCTCACCCTCCTCCATCCCCACCCCCTTTCTGTTTCTTCCCCCTTCCTTTTGCTTTTTTTCCAATAATTTATATAGATTTTTCTTTTCCCACCTATTTCCATTATTTTTAAATCTTTTATGATCCCCCACCCCCACTAGAGCTATACCTTGAGTGCCCTACCATCCATTCTTAATTAGCACATTCGTTTGGATAGTATCACCAACTTCAACACCTCTGTGTTCTTTTGTTCTTTTGTCTGTGACATCTTTTGATGATCTGCTCCTATCCTAACACCCCCGCCCCCCCTTAAACCAGCTTATATTTCCCTCTCCTTGTAAAGAAAGATCAGTTCTGTTGAAGGTTCATGAGGACTCGAAACGTCAACTCTTCTTCTCCGCCGATGCTGCCAGACCCGCTGAGTTTTTCCAGGTAATTCTGTTTTTGATGAGGATTTACTGCTTTGCAGGAACGAAAGGATAGCATATTCCATAGAAACTAGATTTGTCTGTTCACAATTTCTATCCTGTATTCACAGTGATGAGTTTTGTAAATTCCTTTTCCAGGGTATTAGAACAGGTGGATTTACAGACTGGAAGCCTGTAAATCAACCTAACATCACAGCATGATCTGACAGAGTCACTCGATTCATCAGGACCTGAAGGACCTGAATATCATCAGGCTTTCAATGTGGAAGGAGAAATGTTTGTCTGTTCTGTCTGTGGGGAAATGTTTCAAACATTATGACTGGAAAATCACCAAGACACACACACCCAAGTGAGAGTGTTCCAGTGAGTTGGCTGTGGAAAGAGTTTTAATCAGTTACACATCCTGAAGAAACATCAGATCATTCACAGTGGGGAGAAACTGCACACATGTTGTAATGTGGTAAAGGTTCAACTGGTTGTCCAACCTGGAGAGAGACAAAAAATACCGGCATCATGGAGAAACCATGGAAATGTGAGGACTGTGGTAAAGGATTCACCTATTCATCTCGGCTGGAAATCCATCTACGCATTCACACTGGGGAGAAGCCGTTCAGCTGTTGTGTGTGTGGGAAGGGATTCACTCAGTCATCTGGCCTTCGGTCACACCAGCGAGTTCACACTGAGAAAAAGCCATTCAGCTGCACAACCTGTGGTCAGAGGTTCAAGTCTTCATCCATCCTCACTGAACACCAGCAACTTCACACGGTTGGGACACCATTCACTTGCTTCGTGTGTGGGAAGGGATTCACTCAGGTATTTGCCCTCCAGTCACACCACCAAATGCACACGAAGGAGAATCCATTCAGCTGTACTTCCTGTGGAAAGAGTTTCAGGCAGTCAACTGACCTCAATGAACACCAACGTACTCACACTAGGGAGAAGCCATTCACCTGCTCCGTGTGTGGGAAGGGATTCTGTTGGTCATCTCAACTGCTGACACATCAGCGAGTTCACACCAGGGACAGACCGTTCACCTGCTCCTTGTGTGGGTCGGGATTCACTCAGTCACAACACCTACTGAGACACGAGCGGGTTCACAAGTGATTACAGCGGTTGGACACTGCTGTTATTGCTGCTGTTAATCACACTCAGGACTGATAGTCTGACAATATTAGGTTTGTTTCTGCTGATGTTAACAACCCTGGCTGGAGTTTAATATTCTGGAGATGTCACTGACTTTCAGGGTTGCAATGTCCGTTTTTAAAAGCACCATTTGTGGTCTTTCCCCTGAATGCAAGAACTCTGCCCGGGAACTAGTTTACAATAAAATTTTGGATTTTACTTCAATCCTAAATTGATATTTGATGCAAAATCTACAATTCAGTGTCAGAAAGATTCCAGTGATTAACATTTCCAGTTATAATGTGTTGATTAATCCTTGTTGACAATTCTTACTGACTTGCACATTCTTCAATGATACCTTGATCATGAAATCACATTAAGAAGGAATGTTAAACAAAATAGTAAAATATTTTACAGGCATATCAATAAAAGCTTCATCAATCAACACTGATATTGATGAAGCTTGGAAGTCGCTGAGTTCAATCATTTCTGACAGCAGCAGCAACATTTGGTAAAGGTGGAACCCACAACAAAGACTGGTTTGAGACCTACTCAGCAGAGATGGCATCTATTATTGAAGCAAAAAGCAAAGCCTACCTGATGCACAACATAAACCCAATAGTTAGAACACTGCATAACTTGAAAGTAGCCAAGATGATTGTGCAAAAGACAGGGAGATAAGGTATAAATAAACACTGGATCAGCTTGTGTCAATGTCGCGGAAATCGGAGTGAACACTCAGACCCAGGAGGTTTGTCTCGGAAGCCTTTTATTAAAATCGTGATATCATGGAGAACCCAGCAGCTTACAGTGGAGCTAGCTGACACTCTGACTAACAATTCTTTACACACATAGATATAGCAAAAGGTTCGTGACAGAAACTTTGGCAATTACAATAGTTTCAAATGGCTTCAAAGGATAGCGACCAGTGTTAATGATTTAACGATTAGACAGGACAATGTCAATGGTTTAGCAAGTAGACAGTGTTAATGGTTACATATCCTGGGCAATGCACACACAATAGTTTTTTCTCTTAGATTTTGCCACTGTATCTGACATCCGGAGCCCCTTAGTCTGGGAAGGTAGCACTGGCCCTTTGATTTGCTAATTTATGTGCTGGCTGCGTGACTAGGGACTTTCTACAGTAATTTCATTATACATGGATTTTAATTTTATTTCTCTCATATGTATAGATGTATTTTATTCTTCCACAGTCAAGAAATCCAAATTGCCTGGAACAATGGAAATCTATGTGCAATGTATGGTGGGATCAAAAGGGCACTTGGTCCGACCATCAACAAAGTTGACCGCTGAAATCACAGATGGTGATGTATTCACTGACAGAAGTAAACAGATGTCCCACTGGGCTGAACACTATTGTGAGCTGTACCCCTGTGAGACAGACATCTCCCAGTTTGTTTGACTCTCTCCTACAACTTCCCATCATAGTTGAGTTGGATAAAGAACCCACATCATTTGAGCTTGACCAGGCCCAATTATTCTTAGCAAGCAGAAAAGCACCCGGCAAGGATGGAATTCCAACCAAACTGCTCAGGTACTGGAAGTCCCAGATATTGTGAGCACCTCCTTCTGTGGAAGGTAGCATCTGTTCCACAGGACACGCATGATGCAGAAGTCATCACAATATACAAAAACAAAGGTGAAAGACGAGATTGCAACAATTAGGGAGGCATCTCACTCCTTAGTGTCACAGGGAAGACCTACACTACGGTCATGCTTAAACACTACCTTTTTGCAAACCGAGTGTATCCAGGAACACTGCAGTTTCTGTGCTGGCAGATCTACAGTGGAAGTGATCTTCTCCATGCACGAGCTACAAGAGAAGCGTACTACAATTAGGATTTAAAATGCTGCCAGTTTATGTGCTGAGAAAAGTAAAACGTTATAATAACTGAGTGAAAGTAAACCTTTTAGCATGAATTACAATTTACTTGTAGAACTGCAAAAGGCACCGAAAAGTTGGATTCCCTAAAGATAAGCTTCAGCCTTGAAGTTATGATCCGGAACTTACAAGCTGTAGGGAGCTCCACCCTCTTTGACTCTTTTTGGTCTGAGAAGGTTGAAGCTTCAATGCTAACTTATTTAGTTTTAATTTTCTTTAGTTATATTACAGTCATTTGCAAAGGCGTGTGATGAAAGCTCAACTCACCTTCTTTGGTTCAGAGGCAAGGAATTCTAGTTCGGAACTGCATGTCAGATGACCTGAGATGGAGCGCCATTATCTTGTAGACGTCCCATGGATCAGGACATGGGAGAGGGAGAAGTTCCCAAATCAGGGAGAGGTCCCAAAAGGTAGTTCCAGGTAAGGGATGATGATAGGGGACAGGAATAGGTCCCCTTAAATCAGGTAAAGGAAAGGAGCAGATAAATAGGCTCAGAGTTAAATAAGGAGCTGCAGTGAGCAGACTTGCAGTGAAGTGGACTTGAGAGAAGCCCTGAAGATCCGAGGAGGTTGCTGAAGGTCAGTGACTCCACGCTGTGGGCTGTTCGATACCTCTTTGAAGCAGTGGTGTTCTGCTTGGCACAGCCAAAAATCTGAAATTGTGCTTGGAATGTGATGCTTGAGTGTACTCTAGAATCCACGGGAAAGGAATCTTGGAAGGAGAGATTGAAAACCTGTGAGGTGGGACATTGTTGAAACTGCCCGAGTGGGAGTGACTTTTGGAAAGAATTCCAAAGTGAGATCTTCAGATGTGGAGATTGGAAACCCTCAAGAGAAAGTGAGATCAGTTGGCTCACAGTGTGACAAGTGTCTGGGTGGGTTGTTGAGAAATCCAAGGCATCTGCTTTGGTTGCATCTGTCATCGAGAATTCAAAGTGCGTCAGAGAACACAGGAATTTTAAGCTTTCTGATAAGAAAAATTGTAAGGCTATTGGGAACAGCAGTTAACTGAATTATCAGTTATAGAACTCAGTAAGGTGATCAGCTTAGCAGAGGTGCTACTGGAAGATGGAGTTTAGGGAACTCATTTGTTCACTTTGCAGTTGAAGAAGCAATGAGTTTAGAGTGTATTTTTTGGGTGTCTCGGGAAGACATACAAGTTGGGTGATAAGCATCGAGTGAATGCTCAGGAATTCACCGGAAGTAAACTGTTTGCAACTATGCCAGCCCCAAGAGAGACGCTTTTGTGTCAAGCTAGTGGTAACTTTTCAGTGGTTTATGTGTCTGTAAAGGTATTTCTAGGGTAAAGGATAGCATAAATCTGAAATGTCTTTTTTTGTTGGTATTGAGATCTTTCCAACCTTTTTGTCTAGTGTAATACAGTTCATTTTTTCTTGTTTAATAAATAGTTTATTCCTTGCATTAGAAGTTCATCAGCAGACTCCTGTTGACGAACTTTCCTTCACAGTTTCTTCAAAAAAATGTAGGATCTGTCAAACCAGGATTCACTCTGGGATCTTATTGTCTAGTATTAACATCAGTTGGGATCGTAACAGTAATCTGAAGAGAGAACAAAAGAGCTGTGAGAAATACCAAAAGAATTAGAGAAACAAAAATGGTGTTTGGTTCATCTTTGAACTGAAAAGTTATGTAAAGTTGATACAATTTTGCACATTCGAGAACATTTGCTCCAACCTTTCTGCAAACAAGAGAAGTTAACCCCTGTCCACTGTGATGATTTGAACTGAAGACTGTCTTTTAAAGGTTTGGATTTATCCCACTTGTTATCTTTCAAGACAAAATGTTTGATAACGGGAGGTATGGGAATTAGGTCTAAGCTGATTGTAAATACTTATATCTCTGATGTAAAAACACCATATTATGTGACTATTGAGTTGGACAGTAAAGTTCCCCCAGGGCTCATGAATGAAATAGAATGGTGATTAATGGGATGGCCCACTTAGAATAAAATAGAGACAATCATACCAACAAATGAATGTTGGAATAACTCATCCTGGGTATTGTTCAAGATAATAGATCAATCTGGTATCCGTGTACATTTAAGTGGAAGAAAGGAAAGTGTAGATGAGACTAGTAAATTTTGTTGAAGATGTTTGTATCCTTGCCTCTGAACTTTTCAAGGTAACTGCATTTAATAGTCTGGTCAGTACCTGAGGCATTGCACCATGCAGTGGGGAGAAAAACCAAGATCGTCAGACACCCTCCTTTTTGGTAAGTTTACCTAAAAGGCAAGAGTGGCTTGTATCAGACGGTATGTGTAGCATGATTTTGGGATACTGGTGTGTGTGCGCAGATGTGATTTGTTACATGTGAAGTAATTAACATGTGGAAATGCATAGTGAACCTGCTCTGAGGAATAAGTCCCAGACGTGCTCAGGAACTCAACAGCACAACAACATAAACTGATTAATGTGGTTAGTAGAATGAGACTTTTTATATTATCAGTGCATTGACACATACTCCATCAAGAAACAGACTTTAAAACAATCAGGATAGAATTAACCATGTTAAATTCACCCTCCTACTGTTAACATTGAGTGGTTCATTGTTACACAGGGTGATCAGCCCCACTGGCAGATAATGTGAAATACAGGACAACATCCCTGGGTAATCCCTGCCTCTAATTTCCTCTTGGTATTACTATGATTATGCTAATTCCCCTGATGTTCATGGCCTGGTTGATGAAGAGGATTCAAAGACAGATTACAAGGGGAAAGAATAGACTGGAAATGCTTGCACTGACCAAGTGTGAAGCTTTGAAGCTACAAAAGGAATAACATTCTTGAGCCTCAAGGTGGGGAATGTAGACTGAGGAAGACCAGGTGAGGAAGATCTGAATAATTCTAATAACTTTATTAAACATTTCTCAAAAGTACGAATCTGTAATAGAAGCAGAAGGTCCTACTGAGGATAAGATTGGACAGGAATCGATCAAAGATCTGAAAAGAAAGATAATGTATGTTCTCAATACTGAGCCAGAGGGTCAGGAGATGAACTCAATGCAAAGATATTATTAAGTCTCTAAGAAAGAAATGAGATTTTCAGGCACAAACTGTGAAAAAAGGAATGACGTTATCTCTCAGACTTACTTAAAAAGAGGATTAAATCATTTACAAGATGAGTTCATTAGATTGATCTTTTTCCATTTTAATTTACAAAAACAGAAAATGTTGATATTTGTTATCAAGTTGGCAAGACCTTACTAAAACAAAAACGGTTCAATACACAAAAGCTTGGGGCTCTTGACCTGGTCTAACTTTGACCAGAGTAACCAGATTAGAACGATGTGCTGATCACACTCACAACTCTTTCTGATGATTCCTCCCTTGAGTATCCAGTAATCTCATAGGCTCAGTATGTAGTCACTTGTGTAACAGAAATAAACATTGAACAACAACCCATTCTTTCCTACTTTCTGAGCTTGTTTGAAGGGGTCTGGGTCCAGATAATTGTGTAAAAACGCAATGTATAATTAGCCTTTTAGAGGCCAACATCCTGTAACAATTTGAAATTAATCCAGAGATCTCTGAAAAGCAGTGGATCCATTATCAAATTTATTTCAACATAGGAAGCTGGTAAATGACCGACTGATTCTTTTCCCATGCAAACAGCAGGTGAATAGCCTCTCCCCTGTGTGAACTCGCTGATGTAACAGCAGGCTAGATGACTAAGTGAATCCTTTCCAGCAGACAGGTTAAGTGAATGGCCTCTCCCCTGTGTGAGTTCGCCAATGACTTTCCAGCTTGGATAATTGAATGCCTTCCCACTGTCCTCACATTTTCACAGATTCTCCATGTTGTCAGTGTCCTTGTGTCTCTCTAAGTTGGATGACCAGTTGAAACCTGGTCCACGCGCACAAAACATGTGTATGGTTTCTCTCTGCTGTGAATAGTGTGATGTTCAGGCTGTGCAACTGGTTAAAGCTCTTTCCATAGCCAGTGCACTGGAACACTCACTTGGCTGTGTCTTGGTGCTTTACTCCTTATGATGAGAACCAAACTCATTGTGCCATCTGCACCATTCCTTTCCTCCACACCCAGTTTTCTCCCTCCTTCTTCTCTGGCTGGGTTCAGTTCTCACTTGTGTGCAGACTAGTAATGAAATCAATGACTCAATAATTTTCTCTCCTGGTCACTGGGACCCTGAAGCCCCACCTACTCCCTGTTCCCTCACCAAGATGGCCACGCATTTGCTGGGCTACTTCCTGAAGCTAGATGGCAGCCATCAACCTGGGCCTGTTCCTGGGAAAAAGCCCCAGAGTGACAAATGTGGGCCCTGCAGGTTCTTATTCAGGTCTTGTGGCCTTCACCAGGTTTTTCTAAAGCCTTGATCCCCCGCATGCCACCAGCTCACCTGCCTGAAGAGCGCATCTAGCACTTGCATGGTTCTGGTAAAAGCAACACTGGGGATGCTTCAGATACTGTCCAGCACTACACCTGCACACTGAGCTTGTGTGGAGTGAACAGGGCACATTTCCTTCTGCGGGGATGTTGGGCAAAAACCCTGAAATTGAAAATCCCAAATAGTAAATAATGGTTGATCTCTGTGATGCCAGTGAAATGCACAAATTAATTAAATCAATAAAATTAATTTAAAAAGTCTCACAGATATTCAAGTTCACTGGAACTCTGACATGGTATAGGCCTGAATGAGATGAATCACAGCAGAAACCAACACCTGTAGTCACAGATGAACTGGTGTCTCATTTCTTTCCATACATAGGATATTTAAACAGCCTCTCTCTATTAGGAATGTATTGTGAATTAACTACTTTAATCTTTTAAAGCATTTCTCAAGGTGAGAGAATTTAATGTGCCTGTTCCAATGTGGAATTCACTCAGGGCAGGTACAGCACGTGTTACAAACAGGTCCTTTTACACTTTCCTATCAAATATTCCCAAGGTAGGTACAAGTGTTGGAATTAGATAGTGAGCAAAGCTCCTTCTAAATCGTCCCATCAAACACACCCAGGGCAAGTACGGCCCAGGCTAGCTCCAGATAAAAACTTCCACAATGTGCCACATCAAAGAGTGCCACAGAGCAGGTACAGCACAGTTTTAATAAGAGAGTAAAACTCTTTCTGTGCTGTCCCATCAAACTCTCCCAGCCAATATTGAGCAGGGTTCAAGGAGGTGAGATCCGAGGCACTGCACTGATGTCATAAAACATCACCATTCAATCCATCTGGTCCTCTCCTTGTCCCTTTAAAGGTGGAGAACTGAGACATCCTGTCTCAAAACACATCGCACCCTGTTCATACTGAGAATCCCAGTGTGGAGAACTGGGACATCCTGTCTCCAAACACATTCCACCCTGTTCATATAATATAAAAGCAAAAAAACTGCGGATGCTGGAAATCCAAAACAAAAATAAAAATACCTGGAAAAACTCAGCAGGTCTGGCAGCATCTGCGGCGAGGAACACAGTTAACGTTTCAAGTCGTATGATTCTTCAACAGAACTAAGTAAAAATGGAAGAGGTGAAATATAAGCTGGTTTAAAGGGGGGTGGGACAGGTAGAGCTGTATAGAGGGCCAGTGATAGGTGGAGATTGCCAAAAGATGTCATAGACAAAAGAACAAAGAGGTGTTGAAGGTGGTGATATTATCTAAGGAATGTGCTAATTAAGGGTGGAAAGGACAAGCAAGGTACAGATAGCCCTAGTTGGGGGGGGGGGGGGGTGGTGGGGCTTGTGTGTGTGTGTGTGTGAAGGGAAGGGATCGAATTAGGCTAAAAGGTAGAGATAAAACAATGGATGGAAATACATTTAAAAATAACGGAAATAGGTGGGAAAAGAAAAATCTATATCAATTATTGGGGAAAAAAGGGGGATCAGAAAGGGGGTGGGGATGGAGGACAGAGTTCATGATCTAAAATTGTTGAACTCAATATTCAGTCCGGAAGATGAGGTGCTGTTCCTCCAGTTTGTGTTGAGCTTCACTGGAACAATGCAGTAGGCCAAGGATGGACATATGGAAATGAGAGCAGGGTGGAGTGTTGAAATGGCAAGTCACAGGGAGGTCTGGGTCATGCTTGCGGACGGACCGAAGTATTCTCCCTGTTCATACTCAGAATCCCAGGGTGGAGAACTGGGACATCCTGCCTCAAAACACATCCCACCCTGTTCATACTGAACAGCCCAGGGTGGAGAACTGGGACATATGTCTCCAAACACATCCCACCCTGTTCATACAAAGAATCCTAGGATGGAGAAATGGGACATGCTGGTATGTGTCCAGGACAAATTACTATTTGCAAGGTGAAGGTACATCAGCAGCAGAGTTAGTGAAGAGGTTGGGGTAATAACCAGGCAAACTGACTCACCAGGGAAGCTGCTGCAGAGGGGATTCCATGGGATCCACCCAAAACATAATCATTGGCACTGTGACCTGACTGAAGAGTTTAAGATTATGAAGGGGTTCAATAATCCAAATAGGGATTTCATGAAAAACTTCTTTACCCAGCGAGTGGTGAGAATGTGGAATTCGCTACCACAGTGAGTGGTTGAGGTGAATAGCGTGAATACATTTAAGCACAAGCTAGATACATAAATGAGGGAGAAAGGAATAAAAGGATATGCTGATGGGGGAAGTGAAGAGAGGTGGGTGGAGGCTCATGTGGAGCATAAATACTGACAGACCAGTTGAGCTGACTGGCCTGGCCCTGTGCTGTAGAGTCAATGGAACAGGGACAAACGTATTTATTTTATATCTCCCTGTAGTGGTAGATACAGAGTCACCAAAGAAATTTGGGCCAGACTTAGCAAGGGTCATGGCATTGTGAGCTCACTTAACAGAGTATGGAGCAGCCACAGCATCTCGATTACAACAAACGTGTCTTGTGAAAGCCCTTGTGTGGCCGGTGACAATGTACGAGTGTGAAAGCTGGACCATCAAGAAGAATGAGGAGGCTTGAATGAGAGCATTTGAAATGAAAGGCCTCAGACGGATATTCTGTGTGTCACGGACGGCGAGGAGGACAGACAAGTGGGTGCTCGAGAAAGCTGGTGTTAAGAGGAACTTGTTTGAGGCAGTGATATCAGGGAAGCTCACAGAGCTTGGATACGTGATGCGAACAGGAGGCGAATGTTTGCAAAAAGAGGTAATGCAAAAACAAACACCTGGAAAATGTGCACAAGGAAGACCCAAGATGGAATAGATGGATAATATCAGAAGGCGGCCTGACCTCTCAATGGGACAGGCAGTGGGGGCAGCAGAGAATAGAAATCAGTGGAGAAAGATTATTCATAGTGTGGCAACCCTGGAAACAAAGACAGGTGAAAAACAAGATAAGACACCTGTAGTATAGGAAACACACTATTTACTATCCAGGATAAAATAAATGTACTTCATCTGCCTTTGTTGATCATTTCACTGGAAACGTACACTCCCAGGCTCAAAGAGCATCAGTCCACTGGAAGGAAAATAATGAAACTGGCCAGTCCAGCAGAAAGAAACCCTCTGACCCTCCCACTTCACCAACTGTCAGAAGGAACATGGTTCAGTCCTGGATGTGATTAACAGCAGAATCCAACCCCTGTAATCACTTGTGAACTCTCTGGTGTCTCAGCCAGTGGAATGAATCACTGAATCCCTTCCCACACTCAGAGCAGGCGAATGGTTTCTGCCCGGAGTGAACTCGCCAGTGTTTCAGCAGTTTGGAAGACTGAGTGAATCCCTTCCCACACACGGAGCAGGTGAACGGCCTTTCCCCTGTGTGAACTCGCTGGTGTGCCAGTAGGGTGGATGAATGAGTGAATCCCTTCCCACACACGTAACAGGTGAATGGTCTCTCCCCAGTGTGAACTCTCTGGTGTCTCAGCAGGTGAAATGAATCACTGAATCCCTTCCCACACTCAGAGCAGGTGAACGGCTTCTGCTTGGAGTGAACTTGCCGGTGTTTCAGCAGATTTGAAGACACACTTGGAGCAGATAAATGGTTTCTCTCCGCTGTGAACTCGCTGGTGTGTTAGCAGTGTGGATGTATCCTTAAATCCCTTCCCACAGTCAGAGCAGGTGAACGGTCTCTCCTCAGTGTGAACTCACTGGTGTCTCAGGAGAAGGGATGAATTAGTGAATCCTTTCCCACATTGAGAACAGGTGAATGGCCTCTCTCTGCTGTGAACTCACTGGTGTGGATGACTGAGCAAATCCCTTCCCACACTTCGAGCAGATGAATGGTCTCTCGCCGGTGTGACTGCGTCGATGAGTTTCCAGCTCAGAAGGGGTCCTGAATCCCTTCCCACAGTCTCCACATTTCCACGGTTTCTCCATGGTGCCGGTGTTCTTGTGTCTCTTCCGGTTGGATAATCATTTGAAGCACCGTCCACACACAGAACACAGGTACAGGATCTCCCTACTGTGAATGGTGTGATGTTTTTCAGGCAGTGTAACTGGTTAGAGCTCTTTCCACAGTCAGTGCATTAGAACACTCTCACTTGGGTGTGAGACTTGGTGCTGTTCCGGTCAAACTGATGTTAAATTGGCCAATAATATTCATATCCCAACGAATTAAGTGATGTCAGATCGTGATGTGACATTTGTTTTGCGATTTCTGTCTCCAGATCTCCCCTTCTAATATCCTGTAAAACAAATTTACAGAAAGTCATCACCGTCAGTACAGAATGGAAACTCAGAACACAGACAATTCCAGTTTCTATGGATCATTCTTTCCTCTCATTCCCCAAAAGCTGTAAATCTCTGCCCCACAATCTCTCCCTCCATTCTCACTCTGCTTTACCTAAGATACACCCTCTCAATTCTCCAGAAGGTGCTGCTTCAAGCTGATCGACAGATCAATACACACCGCTTTCTGTCCTCAGCACAGAGATCATAACATAAGAAATAAGAGCAGGAGTAGGCCATTTGGCCCATCGAGCCTGCTCTTCCATTCAAAAGGATCATGGTTGATCTGATTGTGATCTTAACTCCAATTTCCTGCCTGTTACCCATGACCCTTGACTCTCTTATCAATCAAAAGTCTGTATAACTCAGCCTTGAATATATTCAATGACTTGGCCTCCATTACTCTCTGGGGAAGAGAATTCCACAGAATAATGGCCCTCTGATAGAAGAAATTTCTCCTCAATTCCATGTTCAATGAGAGACCCCTTATTTTGAGGCTCTGCTCCCCAGTTCTAAAATCCCCCATGAGGGGAAACAGCCTCTTTTCATCAACCCTGTCAACCCCCCTCAGAATCTTATAGGTTTCAGTAAGATCACCTCTCATTCTTCTAAACTCCCATGAGTACAGGCCCAACCTTTCCTCATAAGACAACATCTTCATCCCAGGAATCAGGCTGGTGATCCTACTCTGAACTGCTCCCAAGTTGTTCTTGGGAATAGCTCCCCTTAATTAAGGACACCAAAACTGTACACAGTACAAAACTGTACACACTGGGGAGAGGTATTGTGATCTGAAAGCTATTACAGAGACATAACTTCAAAGTGGCAAAGGCTGGGACCTGAATATTCAAGGGCACATGATGTTTCAGAAAGACAGGAAGCTAGGAAAAGGTGGACGGGTAGATCTGTCAGTTAAGGATGGCATTAGTACAACAGAGACAGATGACCTTAGTTCTGGAGATCAAGATTTAGAATCAGATTGGGTAGTGATAAGAAATAGTAATGGTAGGAAGTCACTTGTGGGAGTAGTTTATAGGCCCCCTAACAGTAACCACACTGTAGGACGGGGTGTGTAGAAGAAATAATGGTAGGTATTAATCTAGGTATTTTTATATTTATTTTAGTTTTAGATTTCCAGCATCCACAGTTTTTTGCTTTTAAGAAATAATGGGGTCTTGTGAGAAAGATACAGCAACAATCATGGGTGATTTTAACATACATATAGATTGGATGAATCCAAATGGCAAAGTTAAACTGGAAGATGAGTTCATCGGGTGTTTTCGGAACAATTTCTTAGAGCAGCATGTGCTACAGACAATCAGAAAGCAGGTTATTCTGAATCTGGTAATGTGTAATGGGAAGGGATTAATTAATGGCCTCATAGTAAAGGTGCCCCAAGGTAGCAGTGATCATAATATGATTGAATTTTGTATTCAATTCGTGGGAGAGAAGAATGGGTCTAAGACTAGTGTTTTGAACTTAAATAAGGACAATTATGAGGGTATGAAGACAGAGCTGGCCAAAGCGAACTGGGAAATTAGACTAAGTGTTAAGTCAGTAGAGATGCAGTGACAGATATTTAAGGAGATATTTTATAATACTCAGAAAGATACATTCCATTGAGAAAAAAGACTCTAGGGGAAAGACGTACCATAGGTGGCTAACTAAGGCAGTTTAAGATAGTATCAAATTGAAAGAATATGTGTACAATTATGTGAAGATTAGTGGCAGATTAGAAGATTGGACAGAATATAGAAAAAGCAAAGAACGGCTAAAAAATGAGGAAGAATTTAGAGTACAAGAGAAAGCTAGCTGGAAATGTGAAAGCAGATTGTAAGAGTTTCTATGGGTATTCAAAAAGGAAAAGAGGTAAAGTGAACATTGATCCTCTACAGGACAAGTCTGGGAATTAATAATGGAAAATAAGGAAGATGAATTGAACACATATTTTGCATCTTCACTGTAGAGGTGAAAGGAAGGGAGTGACTTAAAACAATTACAATCACCAGGGAAAAAGCACTGAGAAAATTATTAGAACTGAAAGTTGAAAAATCCCTGGGTCCTGATGGTCTTCACCTTCGGGTCCTAAAAGAAGTAGTTGCTCAGACAGTAGATGCATTTGTTTTAATTTTCCAAAATTCCCTGGATTCTGGAATGATCCCAACAGATTGGAAAATTCCTAAGTTAACACCTTCATTCAACACAGGGGGACAGAAAGCAGGAAATTACAGCCCAACAAGCTTAACATGTGTCACTGGGGAAATGCTGGTATCTATCATTAAGAAGGTTATAGTGGGGCACTTGGAAAATCTCAATGCAATCAGGCAGAGTCAACAGGGTTCTGTGAAAGGGAAATTGGCTTGAGGAAGTAACAAGCATTGTGAATAAAGGAGAATCTGTGGATGTGATGTACTAGATTTCCAGGATTGACAAGGTGCCACATCAAAGGTTACTATACAAAATAAGCTCTTGGTGTTCGGGATAACATATTAGCATGGCTAGGGGATCGATTAGCTAACAGGTAACAGAGAGTTGGCATAAAAGAATCATTTTCGGGTTGGCAAAATGTAACAAGTGAAGTGCCACAGGGATCAGTGCTGGGCTTCAACTATCTACAACCTATATTAATGGCTTGGATGATGGGGCTGAATGTATGGTTGCTAAATCTGCTGATGACACAAAGATAGGTAGGGGTGCAATTTGCCAAAAATCATAAGGAGTCTGTAAAGTGATATAGACAGGTTAAGTGAGTGGGCAAAAATTTGGCAGATGGAGTAAAATGTGGACCTGTGCATTTTGGCAGGAAGAATAGAAGAGCAGCATATTATTTAAACGGAGAGAGACTGTAGAACTCTAAGATACAGAGAGATCCGGGTGACCTGTATCGGAATAACAAAATATTGGTGTGTAGGCACAGCAAGTGATTAGGAAGGCAAATTGAATGTTTGGCTTCTTGCAAGGGAAATGGAATATAAAAGTTGGGAAGTTTTGCTACAGTTGGACAGATTGTTAGTAAGACCACATCTAGAGCACTGTGTACAGTTTTGGTATCCATTTTCAAGAAAGGGGTATAAATGCGTTAGAAGCAGTTCAGAGAAGGTTCACTCAGCTGATAATTGGGAATGGGGTTATTTTACGAGGAAAAGTTGAACAGGCTGGTCCAGTATACATTGGAGTTAAGAAGAATGAGAGGTGATCTTATTGAAACAGAAGGTCCTGAATGGCCTTGACAGGATGGATGCTGAAATGATGTTTCCCATTGTGGGGGAAACTAGAAATAGAGGACACAGCTTAAAACTAAGAGGCCTCCTATTTAAGGCAGAGATGACAATCTTTTTCTCTCAAAGGGTCGTGAATCTTTGGAATTTGTTTCCCCAGAGAGCGGTGGAGAATGGGTCTAATCAATATTTTTAAGGCAAAAGTTATATAAACTCTTGACTAACAAGGGGGTGTAAGATTTCAGGGGAAGGCAGAATGTGAACTGGAGGTTACAGTCAGATCAGCCATCATCTTATTGAATGGTGGAGGAGACTCGAAGAAATAATTGTAGGGGAAACATTTTATCAACATCAACTAACAGATATATGAAAAGCCTAAAAGTACCACCGCACCTGTCTAATAACAGTAAAAGGGACTGCTTAGTCCATGAACATTCTAAAAGATTTTGTATTCCTGCTCCTAATTCCCGCTCACCGAACAATCCCCGTCCACTCCCTCTTCCCTCACCAAGATGGCCGCCCATGTACCTCGCTCCCTGAACAAGCCCCGCCTTCCTCTCACAAGATGGCGGCCTGTTGCCTGGATAACACAGGCCGTCACCGTTAAGGAAGCTCCGCCTCCCTGTTAAGCCCTGACTCGCAATATGGCGGCCAGTAAACCCGCTACCCGGTCTTGTCATCGCGGGTAAACGCGGAGCCAATGGCCTCTTATTCAGGGCCTACCCCAGAAGTTGATCCAGTTCCTAATCCAGCCGCGGTTTCCATTGCTACCCTGTGCTCACAATCTCCTCCCGCCTCTCTAACCGTCCGCTCCTCCTGACTCTGTCACCATGACTGACACTGAGCATGCTCAGAGCGCGCGCGCGCGCGCACGCACACACACACACACACACACACACACACACTGCACCTGCGCACTGGACTCCTATCGTCGTTGATAGGAGACTTTCTGCAGCGCGGCATGTTGTGGGTAAACAAACCGCCATTGACAGCTTGAACTGCTGACTGAAAATCAATGTCTCGGTATCCCAAGAGAGATCGAGGCCAAAGGCGCAATACAACGTAAACGCCTATAATACATAGAAATTCGAAACCTGGACCTTCCATACCTGTTACGAAGTCTGTGCAATGCACCTCCATCTCCCTCACCAATATCAGATTGGAAAAGGGTCAAAAAATGTGATCAGCAAGGACCAGTTCTCGTAGCACTGCTATTTGGACCTGAGAAGAAGTAATTCAATGTCAAAATTTGCAGCTGATACCAAACTAGGGGCGTATATCTAAAACTGAGGAAAAATGTAACATACACATTACAAAACTTCCAGCCTGGGCAGTGAAGTGGCAAGTGAACATTAACAGATAACAAAACAGAAACAGAATTACCTGGAAAAACTCAGCAGGTCAGGCAGCATCGGCGGAGAAGAACAAAGTTGACGTTTCGAGTCCTCATGACCCTTCAACAGAACTAAGTAAAAATAGGAGGGGTGAAATATAAGCTGGTTTAAGGTGGGGGGGGGGGGTGGTTGTAGGGACAAGCAAGCAGTGATGGGAGCGAATAATCAAAAGATGTCACAGACAAAAGAACAAAGAGGTGTTGAAGGTGGTGATATTATCTAAAAGAATGTGCATAGATAACATAGATAAATTGTGACGATGCACTTTGATATGAAAGATACAAACAACACCTGCACCTGAGAAAATAAGAAAGTTACTGGTGCAGAAGAGCAAAGCAATCTCTGGATAGAAGTGAACAATTAATTAAAACCATCACTGCAAGTCAGCACATCAATTAAAAATGCTCACAAAGGAGTGGCATTTATTTCTAGAGCTACAGAATTTAGAAATAGTGAAATTATGTTCAATTCGTGCAAGATCCTGTGAACAGCTCTGGTTTCTGTTCTATAGAAAGGACAAAGAAACACAGGTGAAAATGCATGGATAAATTTCATAACTGAGATTTTGCAGTTTTTTGAAAGATTGAACAGGTCTGATCTTTAATCTTTCGAAAAGAGAAGACTTTGAGGTGGTAGAGGTCTTTTAAATTATTAACTTGTGGGAGAATAAAATACTAGGTCCATATGTACAAGATGGTAACTAATAAATCCAACAGGCAAATAAGGAGAAACGTCTTTACTCAGAGAATGGTTAGAATGTGAAATTCGCTACCACAGGAGGTGGTTGAAGTGAAATAGCTTAGATATTTTCAAAAGGAAAGAGGATGGTTACATGAGAGAAAAGAGAATAGAAAGATAAGCTGAAAGACTGAGATGAGGAAGATGGAATGGAAGGAGATTCATGTTGAAGATAACCACCCAGGCTAGTTGAAACAAATGGTCTGCTCCTGGACCCAATATTCCTTGTCCTCACTGCCAAGGTTCTGATCAGCATGTTGCACATCCACCACTTGCACTGCACATGCTCAGAGTACAATCTGGTGCTGAGGAATCACACTGGGCTCCTGTAGTCATTGAAGCAGCACATTCTCTCACATGGAAAATTATGGGTTGTAACAGTGTCATTGAAAACCCAATTGGTGAACAGTACTTTTTACCAACATATTGAGAAGGGACCGAATGGCTTGTAATCCAATGAGGCAGAACTGGATCAATTCTCTGGTCTGTACAGTATGGCCCAGGAGGTGGATTAATAGTCAGGCCCATGAAACTTCCCCCCACCATAAACTTTGTTACCCTCATTACCAGCTCTTTCCCCTCCCTTACCACAGTCTGAGGCTGAACCAGGCCAATTGCAACCTTAGTTTCCTATTTGACCCTGATATGAGTGCTGGGCTACGGACGACATATCCACTCCAACACCAAGATCACCTCCGTCCACCCCTGTAATATCAGTTGTTTCCATCCTGCCTCAGCACATTTGCTGCTGAAATCCATGACTTACATCCAGAATCAACAATTCCAATCTTCTCGTGATCGGTCCCCCATCTTCCACCCTGCGTAAACTTACCTTCCTTCAAAATTCTTCTGTGTGGTCAGCAGTTTAGTATGAATAGGGTCAATCGAGCAGAAGGTGGATCCCATGGACAAGAGGAGCTCTTGAGGGGATAAGGGGAGGCAGGAGAGAAACTAAAGAAAGATGTGAGTTTAGGGCTACAGCTGGGCCGATCTTGAGGCAAAGTTTTTCCTGGTGGGCTAGTGGGAGGGAGGGAAGAGGAAGTGGCAGCTGATCAGATTGTCTCAATGAGCACCATGAGCTCCTCACACTTGTTGGTGAGCGGGAAGAGACAGGGGAGAGGGAGAGACCTTAACAAGGCACTAATTTGTAAGAGAGATCAAAATGACTCATCATACTGTCTGTTAAAGCTGATTTATTTGACTTTTATCCAGAGTATTAACACATATAACTGGGATAGAGTTTATTAACTTCAACAGAAACAGATCCCAAAGCTATTTTTGTTTTGAGACAAGTCATGGAGAAATACCAGGAAGGTCAATACAACATGGAGATTGTTTTAAATAAAAGCAAAATACTATAAATCCTGGGAAACTGAAATAAAACCAGAAAATGCTGAAAAAACTCAGCAGGTCTAGCAGCATCAGTGGAAATAGAAAAACCAAGTTAACGTTTCGAATCCATACAGATTTCCTTCCCTGAAGGACATTAGTGAACCAAAGACCCAATCTATGGACTGTCGGTTTGAGCCTAAGGAAGACAATCAGAGTGAAGATGTAAAGATGATGGGTGAAGACTTGGACAACATAAGTAGCTTCAAATACCTGGGGTAACTTGGACAATATCAAGAAGAGAGGACAACGAATGGATACTAATGAGATACAGATGCTGAGATGGATGTGTGGTGTGACAAGAAAAGACAGGATTAGAAACCAGGACATCAGGCGGTCAGTGAAGATTGTGGAAACATCAAAGAATGTAGCTGAGAAGAGATTGAAATGGTCTGGTCATTCGTTGTGCAAAGAGAGAGGAAATGTTGTGAGGTGAGTGATGGACATGGGACTGTCAGGAAGAAGGAGAAGACGAAGATCTAAGACCAGATGGAAAGATGTGGTGGCCAGAGACAGAAATGCAGTAGGATTGGAAGAGGAATGTGTGAGTGACAGAAGGAGATAGAGAAGGTGATCAAGCAGCATTGTGGTGACCCCAAGTAAAATGGGTGGAAGAGGAAGAAGAAAAAACATATCCCAATGAACATGGTTCATTCCTGGATGTGGTTAACAGCAAAATCAAATCATGTTAGTTACTCATGAACTCGCTGATGTCTCAGCAGGTTGGACAAGTCAGTGAATCCCTTCCCACACTCGGAGCAGGTGAATGGCCTCTCCCTAGTGTGAATCCGCTGGTGCCCCAGCAGGTTGGCCGGCTGACTGAATCCCTTCCCACAATCAGGACAGGTGAATGGCCTCTCTCCAGTATGCGCACGCTGGTGTTTCAGAAGGGTGGATAAATCAGAGAATCCCTTCCCACACTCAGAGCAGGTGAATGGTCTCTCCCCAGTGTGAATTCGTTGGTGTACAGTGAGGTTTGTTGATCGCCTGAACCCAGTCCCACAGTGAGAGCATTTGAACGGTCTCTCCTCAGTGTGAACATGTTGGTGGGAGATCAATTGCCTGGAACTTTTATAGCACTTCCCAAAATCTGGGCATTTAAAAGGTCTTTCATCAGTGTGAACTCGCTGGTGTATAAGCAAGTCAGATGACCGAGTGAATCCCTTCTCACGCTCTGAGCAGGTGAATGGTCTCTCCCCAGTGTGAGTGAGCTTGTGTAAATGCAGGCTGCCGGATTGAGTGAATCCCTTCCCACACTCGGAGCAGGTGAATGGCCTCTCCCCAGTATGAACCTGCCGACGAGCCAACAGGTTGGATAATTGAATTAATCCTTTCCCACATACAGAACAGGTGAATGGTCTCTCCCCAGTGTGATCACGCTGGTATGTCAACAGGTGGGATGACTGAGTGAATCCCTTCCCACACTCGGAGCAGGTGAATGGTTTCTCCCCAGTGTGAATTCACTGGTGATTCTGCAGGGCGGATGAATGAGTGAATCCCTTCCCACAGTCCTCACATTTCCATGGTTTCTCCCTAGTGTGACTGTGCTTGTGTCTCGACAGGCCAGATGATCGGCTGAAGCTTCGTCCACACACAGAACACATGTACGGTTTCTCTCCATTATGGATGGTGCTTTTCCCTTCCATGTTCAAAATCCAATAATATTCACGTTAACATAAATTGGGCAACTCCGTCAGATCCTGATGTGATGTTTGGTTTCAGTTTCCCGAATACAAATCCTCCCCTTCTAATGCCCTGTGAAATTTAAAACAGAAAAAAAAGAGTGACAGAGAACCCACAAAAACACAAAGACAGACTGTGAAATTGTGCTGAATGAATTTATGGGACATGCATTCGGAAAAAAGACCATGAAAGCTGAAGGGCTGTCATAAAAACCCAAATGGTTCATTAATGTCCTTCAGGGAAGGGAAATTGTCACCCAGTCTGGACCTAAAGGGGACTTTGGACAAAGAGAGAGAGCGAGAGAGCGCGCAAAAGAGAGAGAGTGCAAGCGAGAGAGAGAGAGAGCGCGAGAGAGAGAAGTAGAGATATAGAGAGGTAGAGAGAGGGAGAAAGAGAAATAGAGACAGAGCGAGAGGCAGCGGATGAAAGAGAGTCCTTTAATAAATCTGCAGTTTGGCCAAAAGGTGACAGAAGCTCCCAAACCGTCAAGCTGAACCACCTGGAAGGACCAGGGTAGAAGGTGTATGTGAACACCATCGCCTGCAAGTTCCCCTTCAACTCAGACACCATCCTGACTTGTCTAACATCTAGTCCTGGGTGAACAGAAATTTCCTTCAACTAAATACTGGGAACATGATTGCCATTGTCTTCAGTCCCTGCTGCAAACTCCACTCCATAACCACTGACTCCATCCCTCTCCCCAGAAACTGTCTGAAGCTGAACCAGACTGTTCACAAGATCGCTGTCATCTTTTACCCCAAACTGAGCTTCTGACCACTGATCCGCGTCATCAGCAAGATCGCCTATTTCCACCTCAGTAACATTGCTCGGCTCTTTCCTAGTCTCAGCTCATCTGCTTCTGAAACTCTCCTCTATTCCTTTGTTACCTCTAGACTTACCCATCTGCATCTCTGTAATCTCCTCCAGTCACATAACCCTTTGAGATAACTGCACTCATTTAATTACAGCATCATGAGGATTCCACATTTTAATCACACCAGCAATGGTGGCCATTGATTCAGTTGCCTAGGCCCAAGCTCTGGAATTTCCTTCTTAAATCTCTCCACTGCTTTATCTCATTGACTAAGCTGCTGATCGCCTGCTCTAATATCACCTTATGTGACTCGGAGTCTAATGTTGCTTTGTAATATTTCAGTGAATGTCTTGGAACGTTTTATTATGTTAAAGACACAATATAAATGCAAATCATTGTCATTAATTTGGACATATATCACCATTCCTTCATCACCATTGGGTGAATTACCTGTAACTACTGACCAAATAGCATTGTGGGAGCACCTTTACCATACTGACTGCAGCGGTTCAAGAAGGTCAAACATCATCTTCTCCACAGGCAACTGGGGATTGACAATATCTGCTGCTGGTCTTGTTGGTGTCACCCAAATTCCACAAACTTTTAAAATATGTATATGTAAAATAGATTGAAGCATCTAAAGAAATGCTTGTTCCTAAATGTCCGTTTGGCAACCAGATCTCCCCTGGAATCTTCCTCCCTTGACAGTTTCACAACTAAAATCATTGGTCCCAACTAGCTTCCAACGTCCTTGAGGTTAAATCCAGCAGCTTCTCCTCCATCTCCACTCCAGCTCAAACTGATGCAACAAAACAAAGGGAATTAGATAAGATCCTGGAGAGAAAAAAATCTACTCAGCTATGAGGAAAGGGCAGGGGAGTGGGACTAACTGATCTGCTCTTGCAGAGAGCCAGCATGGGTATGATGGGCTAAATGGCCTCCTTCAGTATTGTAACCATTCAATGATTCTGTGAAAAAGGACCCATTCTGGGGGCCAGGGATCAACCTTTGCACCAACACCCAGCCCATTATCTACCAGTTCTTAATTGGTCTATCTATGTTTCTAAACTCAGTTCTGAGGGAAACACTTGGAATAAAACAAAAGCAAAATACTGCAGCTGCTGGAAAACTGAAATAAAAAGAGCAAATGCTGAAAGTACTCAGCAGGTCAGACAGTAACTGTAGAAAGAACAGTAAAATACCAAACATGGTTAAATTACAACCATTATTGCAGGCAGAGGAAGTTAGACCATGGCAGAAAGGTGATCAGGGAGGGCAGAGGTGAAACAGAGCAATAGATGGACATGGATTCAGATCCACAGTAAAGGGGCCACACTAGCTTCAGCGCCATGGAGCCAGAACACAGCACTAAAAGCTCTAAAGTGTAGATGAATATTCAACAGTTCTCACCACCGTAACAATTTCACTGTTTTCAGATTTAAAATCTCCTGCTGGAGCCTGCAGTTGGAAAGATATCAGAAGCACTGAGTCAGGGAAAAATAACACAGTTTTCAAATCTTTAGCTCCCTGTGAAAGGAGATTACAAGAGTCATAAGTGTCAGTAGTGGTTAGAAATTCAGAATAGACAAACCTTTCTCTTGAAATGTGCTTGCTGTGTGTAAATCCTCCCCTTCTAACCCCCTGTAAAAAGAGTTTCCAAAATCCATTACTGTTAGTCCAGGATAGAAATTCACAATATTCCCTCCTTTTTCCAGTCCCAGGAATACTTAAGACTTATTATTTGCACAGGAGGCAGTTCAGTAAAGATTCACTAGTCTGATTCTTGGGATGAGGGAGTTTGTCGTTTGAAGCAAGGTTAGAGGTTGGACTCATTGGAGTTTATAAGAATGGGAGAGGATTTTATTGAAATATATAAGATTCTGAGGGCTCTAGACAGATAGATGCTGAAAGGTATTTCCCCTCATAGGGAGAATCTAGAACTAAGGGAAGTGTTTAAAACTAAGAAGTCTCCCATTTATCACAGAGATGAGGAGAAATTTCTTCTCTCAGAAGGTCATTCGTCTGTGGAATTCTCTTCCCCAATGAGCAATGGAGGCTCAGTCTACAAGGGACTTAAGAATTATGGGGGCAGGAGGAACAATCAGATCATGAGTTTATTTCATCAGCGGAACAGACTCGATGGGCCGAATGGCCTATTCCTGCTCCTAATTCTGGTGTCTTCGTTCTTAGGATCGCCGCGCATGCGTCCTAAAGCACCTGGCTCTGGATAGATAGCGGCCGTTAACCCGGACCTGTCAATCTGCTGCTCATCGGGAACCTGGAACGTGGAGCCCCGTCCACACACTGTTGCGTCACCAAAATTGCAGCGCACGCGCTCTGCTCAGCACTGAACAAAGATGGTAGTCGTTAATCTGGGCCTGTTCCAGAGAAAAAGCCCCGGAAGTACAAACGCCGGACCTGCAGGGTGTAATTCGGAGCTTATGGCCTCCAGCGGCTGTTTATAAAATCTCCCCTCTCTCCACCCGCCCCACCCAGGACTCCCGGCTCTGTTCCTCACTCCGCCCCACCATCTCTTACCCGCAGAAAAAATCTTCCATTGCACTCAGGGCTCTGATCAAAGTGACACTGCGCATGCCCGGGATGGAATCCAGCATTGCACCTGCGCACTAGGCTCCTGTACCGTTAATAGGGCACATTCACAGCTGCCGAGCATGTTGGGTAACAGTAGCGCCATTGATTCTCCAAAAATGGAATGGAAAATAATTTTGTTAAAAATTGGGATACGTTAACTTACGAAGTCACATATATGCTTGTGAACGGGTGCAATGCTATATTCTATTTCTCAAAGTGATTCAAACCATTGCTCTGCTGTGGAACTATGCAGAACTTATAAAGCTTTTCTTAATGGTTCCTCTCTCATTTATCTCCAGATACTGAATATTCACTGCTTTATAGAATGATACAGCACAGGTGGAAACCATTTGGCCCATCATTTCCGTGCTGGCTCTTTGCAAGATTTTAAAATTGATTTCACAGCCCTGCTGGTGGAATCAGAACAGTCTGCTGTCATAATGCAAGAGGTGAATGGAGAAAATTCTCCAGTTGGACAGCTCTTAGATATACGCACCCTTGTGCAAAGATCGATTGCCTAGTGTACTAAGCAGATATGAAGAGTTCACTGGTTAATTAAGCACACAGAGTTACCTGGTAGAGTTTAATTCAATAATTCTACATACCCCACATACCAGAATGACATTTTTAATACAGGATCAATTAAGGGAGTATCACTGATGTAATAGAGCGGATGAATTAACATCCTGCAACCTCACAATTAAGAATTGGCTGGGATGTTGCAGTATGAAAGAACCTCACATACATGTCAGGTGAAAGAGGCCATGTACAATGAACCAGTAAAAGCCACATTATTGTGTCTAACTCCACTGTTCATCTGGATGGATCTTTGTTTTATAAACAAAGTCTGTGCCAGACTTGTTCGGTGTCTTTGATTCCTCATGACAGCTGTAATATCCTTATTAAGTAACCACCACAATATTCAGCCTAGAAAGCATCATCACAGCCTTTCAAACTGTTACTGAGAAAAGCACCACTATTCTGAAAGCTCCTCTAGTTGTAATTCCCTCATGCAGAATCTTTCATCTGGCAAAAAAAAATATGGCTTCTCGACAACAAAAAGGAAACCACTCAGTCACCACTACAAACTCTGAATGATTCGGGATGTTGCTGGTAAGTGTCCAGGACAAATTGCTGTTTGTAAAGTGAAGGCATGTCAGCAGCAGAAGTTAGTGAAGAGGGTGATGGTAATAACCAGGCAGACTGGCTCACCAGGAAAGCTGCCCCAGAGGGGATTCCATGGGATCCCCCAAATCACAATCATTGGCACCTCAGACTCCAGGGGGATGGGAATCTGAGTGGGAGACACAGAAGAAGGAAACAAAGATAGACATGAAAGACAGTGAAGTAAAAATCTAAAGTGGAAGGCAGAGGAAACGGGGGATAGCAGCAAATAGGGCAATAGCACAAAAGAAGATGTGAATAAAGACAACTCCAAAGGCACTGTCTCTGAATGCATGGAGCATTCACAATAAGATAGATGAATTAATAGTGCAAATAGAAGTAAACAGCTATGATATGATTGCGATTACAAAGGCACGACTGTAGGGTGACCAAGGCTGGGAACCGAATATCCAAGGGTATTTGAAATTTAGGAAGGGCAGGCACAAAGGAAAAGAAATTGGAGTGGTATTGTTAGTTAAGGTTGAAGTCAGTGCAACAGTGAGAGAGGATATCGGCTGAGAAAATCTAGTTGTAGAATCAGTCTGGGTGAAGCTAAGAAGCAACAAGGGTTGGAAAACATTAGTGGGAGTTGTGTACAGGCCTCCAAACAGTAGTGGTAAGGCAGGGGACAGTATTAAAAAGGAAATTAGAGATGCATATAACATGGGTGCTACAGTAATCATGGGTGACGTAAATCTAATATAGACTGGGCAAACCAAATTAGCAATACAGGATGAATTCCTGGAGTCTGTATGAGATGGTTTTTTAGACCAGTATGTCGAAGAACCAACTAGGGAACAGGCTATCTTGGAATTGGTTTTGCGCAATGAGAAGGGGTTAATTAAAAATCTGTGGTGCTGGGTCCTTTAGGGAACAGCGACCATAACATGAGAGAATTCTTCCTTAGGTTGGAAAATAAAGTAGTTCAATTCGAAACTTAGGTCCTAAATCTAAACAAAGGGAACTCAAGGGTATAAGGCGCGAGCTGGCTAAGATAAATTGGGGAATGTCATTAAAAGGGATGATGGTGAATAGGCAATAGCTAATATATAAGGAATGAATGTATGCATTGCAACAGTTATATATTCCTTTCTGGTGCAAAAACACAACAGGAAAAGTGGCCCAACCATGGTTAACAAAACAAATGAAGTGTAGTATTAGATCCAAAGAGTAGTCATATAAAGTTGCTTTTAAAAATAGCAAGCCTGAGGATTGGAGCAGTTTAGAATTCAGCAAAGGAGGACCAAGAGATTGATTAAGAGGGAAAAATACAGTATGAGCGTAAACTTGCAAGGAACATAAAAGAGAACTGTAAAAGCTTCTACAAGCATGTAAGAAAAAAAAGATTAGTGAAGACAAATGAAGGTCAATTACAGTCCGAAATAGGAGAATTTATAATAGAGAACAAGGATATGGCAGTGCAGTTAAACAACTACATCAGTTCTGTCTTCATGGAGGAAGACACAAATAACTTCCAAGAAATACAAGGGAACCAAAGGTCTAATGAGAAGGAGGAATTGAAGGAAATTAGTATTACTTAAAAAAAACAGTGCTGGAGAAATTAATGGGACTGAAAGCTGATAAATTCCCAGGGTCTGATAATCTGTATCCCAGGGTACTAAAGGAGGTGACCATGGAAATAGTGGATGGGTTGGTTGTCATCTTCCAAAATTCTGTAGTTTCTGGAATAGTCCCGTCAGATTGGAAGGTGGCAAATGTAACCCCACGATTTTAAAGAAAGGAAGGAGGGAAGAAACAGAATTACAGACCAGTTAGCCTAACATCTGTGGTAGGGAAATGCAAGAATCTATTATAAAAGATGTGATAACTGGATATTTAGAAAATATCAACAGGATTAGACAAAGTCAACATGGATTTATGAAAGGGTAATCATGTTTGACAAACCTCCTGGAGTTTTTTGAGGACATGACTAGCAGAATAGATAAGAGAGAACCAGTGGATGTGGTGTATTTAGATTTTTAGAAAGGTTAAAGTCCCACATAAAGGTTAGTGTGCAAAATTAAAGCACACGGGATTGGGGGTAATATATTGGTATGGATTGAGAACTAGTTAGCGGACAGAAAACAGAGAGTAGGAATAAATGAGTCTTTTTTGGAATAGCAGGTGGTGACTAGTGGGGTACTGCAGGGATCAGTGCTTGGGCCCCAGCTATTCACCGTATATATTAATGATTTGGAGGGAAACAAATGTAATATTTCCAAGTTTGCTGACCACACAAAACTAGGTGGAAATGTGAGTAGCGAGGAGGATGTCAAGCGGCTTCAATGTGATTTAGACAAGTTGAGTGAGTGGGCAAATACAAAGCAGATGCAGTATAACATGGTTAAGTGTGAAGTTATTCACTTTGGTAGGAAAAACAGAATGGCAGAGTATTATTTAAATGGTGATACATTGGGAAATGTTGATGTACAAAGGGACCTGGGTGTCCTTGTACACCAATCACTGAAAGCAAGCATGCAGGTGCAGCGAGCTGTTAAGGCAAATGGTATGCTGGCCTTCATTGCAAGAGGACTTGAGTACAGGAACAAGGATGTCTTACTGCAGTTATACAGGGCCTTGGTAAGATCACACCTGGAGTATTGTGTGAAGTTTTGTCTCCTTACCTAACAAAGGATATACTTGCCATAGAGGGTGTGCAGCGAAGGTTGACCCATATGATTCCTGGGATGGCAGGATTGTCTTATGAGGACAGGTTGGGCCAACAAAGCCTGTATTTATTGGGGTTTAGAAGAGTGAGAGGGGGTCTCATTGAAACGTATAAAATTCTGACAGGGCTGGACAAACTGCATGCTGGGATGATGTTTCCTCTGCCTGGGGTCAGGGTCTAGATCAAGAGGTCACAATCTCAGGATACGGGGTAGGCCATTTAGGATTGAGATAAAGAGAAACTTTTTCACTCAAAGGGTGGTCAACCTGTGAAGCTCCCTATCACAGGGGGCTGTGGTGGCAAAGTCACTGAATATATTTAAGAAGGAAACGGACAGATTTCTAGATTCTAAAGGCGTCAAGGGGTATGGGGAGAGAGCGGAAGTATGGCGGGAGATAGAGGATCAGCCATGATCATAGTGAATGGCGGAACAGGCTCCAAGAGCTTAATGGTCTATTCTGCTTCCATTTCCTATGTCTCAAGGAAGCCCCTCACTACAGTGACCTCTCACCGGACAGCCAACAACGCCCGGCTGATTGACGGCAGAACCGGACCAATAGGAAAGGAGAGGGCGGGGCTGTAGGCGCGTGGAGGCGACTGGTCCTCCAACCAATCGGAGTGAATAAGGGGCGGGACGGGGCGGGGCTGGGCTGCGTGAAGCATGCACAGTGCGTTCAATGGCGATGGGGAAAAGCTTACTCGGATTCGCATTCGGTAAAGGCGGAGAGGGATGGCGGGGTGAAGGGATGGCGCAATCCGGCCGGTGGTTGAATAGGCTTCGTAAATGTTATGTAAACCGTAAACCTCGAAAAACAACCAACCGATACCTTGCCCCTCTTTTGCACAAAGCAGGGCCGCCGCTTTCTTCCAGTTCCAGACCCCGATTAACGGTCGCCATATTTATTGGGGGCAATTTGCAACGGGGCGCACGCGCGGTCTCCATCTTTGTAGGGGGCAATGTTGAAATTTTTCCAACGACAAAGTGTGAACAATTGTCCATCAAGCTGCTTCATATTTGAGTTACAATGTCTTATTGATGAGGCAGGACAATGATATATGTCCAAGTCAGTGACAATCATTTGTATTTATATTGTGCCTTAAACAGTATAAAACTTTCCAATGCATTTAACATAAATGTTACAAAGTAACATTTGACACAGCCATATAAGGAGATATTAGGGCAGGTGACAAAAGCTTTGTCAAAGAGATAGGTTTTAAGGAATATCTTGAAGGAGGAAAATGACGTGGAGAGGCAGAGAGGTTTAAGAAGGAAATTCCAGAGCTTGTGGCCTAGGCAATGGAAGGAACAGTCACTGATGGCGATTAAAATTGGGAATTCTCAAGAGGCTGGAATTAGATGAGTGCAGAGATCTTGGAGATTGTGTGGCTGGTGGTGGAAATTGTGGAGATAGGAATGATCACAACCATGGAGGAAAACAAGGATGAGAACTTTATCCTTTGTCCTTTTGTTTATGACATCTTTGGAAATCTCTTCTTTGCCTCCACCTATTACTGGCCCTCTATCCAGCTCTACCTGTCCCACCCCTCTCCACCAGCTTATATTTCACCTCATTTCTATTTCTCCTTAGTTCTGATGAAGAGTCATACGGACTCGAATCATTAACTGTATTCTTCTCCGCAGATGCTGTCAGACCTGCTGAGTTTTCCCAGCTATTTTTGTTTTTGATTGAGAATTTTAAAAGTTGGTGCTTCTTAACTGGGAGCCATTGTAGGTCAGCAAGCACAGGGGCAGTGGATGAACAAGACAGTGCGACTAAACACACAAGCAACTGGGCTTTGAATGACCTTAAGATTACAGGGGTGGAGGGGGATGGTTTAATGTTGAAAGCCGACTGGGAGTGTGTGAGGATAGTTTAGCCTTGCAGTAACAAAGGAATGGATAATGGTTTCTGCAGGAGGTAAACTGAGACTAAGGTCATATTACTGAGGTAGAAATAGGCAGCCTTGGTGATGATGTGGATATGTGGTTAGAAGCTCATCTGGGAGTCAAAATATGACACCATGGTTGTGAACAATCTGGTTCAGCTTCAGAGGAAATTTCTGCACATCCTGTACTTGACATCAGACAAGTCAGGATGGTGCGTGACTTGGGTGGGAACTTGGAGGTGCTGGTGTTCACACACCCTGGTCTGTCTAGGTAGTGGAATCTGAGGGTTTGGGTGATTCTGTCAATGTTCTTGTCAAATTATAGATATCAAATTTTTCTCCTTCACCACCTGCCTCTCCCACCTCTCTTTCTCTCACACACACCCTCTCTCCACCCATAGAACCAGAGTCTTGTTTAGGCCCACACCAGATTCCCACCCTGAAGGACATCAGTGAACCAGCTAAGTTTTTACGACAATCCAGCAGTTTTTATGGTCATTTTTTCCTGGAGCCAGCCCCGCAAATTACCAGATTCATTCAGCTCAATTTCACAACCTGCCTTTGTGTCTTCTGGGTTCTGTCTCACTCTCTTTTTCTGTTTTATATCAATTTCACAGAATATTTAAAGGGAAGGATTTGCAGTCAGGAAGCTGAAACCAAACATCACATTGGGATCTGACAGAGTCACCCAATATATCATAACGAGAATATCATCGGAATTTGAACATGGAAGGGAAAAGCACCGTTCACAGTGGAGAGAAACCGTACGTGTTCTGTGTGTGGACGAGGCTTCAGCCGATCATCTAACCTATCAAAACACAAATGCAGCCACAGCAGGGAGAAACTGTGGAAATGTGGAGACTGTGGGAAGGGATATAATTATCCAGTTCAGCTGGAAAATCACAGGCGCACTCACACTGGGGAGAGGCCATTCACCTGCTCTGACTGCGGGATAGGTTTCACTCGATCATGCCACCTGACAAGACACCAGCGAGTTCATACTGGAGAGAGGCCGTTCACCTGCTCCGAGTGTGGGAAGGGATTCACTCAGTCATCCAATCTGCTGACACACCGGCGCATTCACACTGACGAGACACGTTTTAAATGTCCAGACTGTGGGAAGTGCTTCAAAAGTTCTGGGGACTTGATGTCCCATCAAAATGTTCACACTGATGAGAGACCATTCAGGTGCTCTCACTGCGGGACTGGTTTCAGGTGGTCATCTCAACTCACTGTACACCAGCGACTTCACACTGGAGAAAGACCATTCACCTGCCCCGTGTGTGGGAAGGGATTCACTCGGTCATCCCACCTGGTGACACACCGGCGCATTCACACTGGGGAGACACCGTTTACCTTCTCTGATTGTGGGAAGGGATTCACGCAGTTATCCACCTTGCTGATACATCAGCAAGTTCACACTGGGAAGAGGCTGTTCATCTGCTCCAAGTGCGGGAAGGGATTCACTCGGACATCCGACCTGCTGACACATCAGCAAGTTCACACTGGGGAGTGGCCATTCTCTTGCCACCTGTGTGGGAAGGGATTCACTCAGTCCTCCAGGTTGCTGATACACCAGCGAGGTCACACTGGGGAGAGACCTTTTAAATGCCCAGACTGCGGGAAGTGCTATAAAAGTTCCGGGGTCTTGATGTCCCATCAACGTGTTCACACTGACGAGAGACCGTTCAGGTGCTCTCACTGTGGGACTGGGTTCAGGAGGTCATCTCACCTCACTGAGCACCAGCGAGTTCACACTGGGGAGAGACCATTCACCTGCTCTGAGTGTGGGAAGGGATTCACTCAGTCATCCACCCTGCTGACACACCAGCGAGTTCACAAGTAAGTATAGTGATTAGATTTTGCTGCTAATCACATCCAGGACTAAATTGGGCTCTTTTTCTGCTGATGTTAATAAACTCCAGCCTAGTTATAGGTGTTAATATTCTGGATATAATTAAAATAAATCAGCTTTGAGTTAAACACAGTGTGCCGAGTATTTTTAATATCTATAACACAAGTTAATTCCTTTGATGTGCTCTCCCTTTCCTGTCTCCTCCGTTCTCAAACTCCAACTCACCAGGCTCCTTAGTCAGCACCTTCTGAACCCACGACCGCTACCACCTAGAAGGACAAGGCAAGCAGATAGATGGGAACATCATCACCTGGAAGTTCCCCTCCAAGCCACTTACCATCCTGACTTGGAACTGTATCGCTGTTCCTTCACTGTCGCTGGGTTGAAATCCTGGAACTCCCTCCCTAACAGCACTGTGGGTGTACCTACACCACAGGACTGCCTTAAAAAGGCAGCTCACCCTCACCTTCTCAAGGGAAATTAGGGATGAGCAATAAATGCTGGCCTCGACTGCGATGCCCACGTCCAATGATTGAATTAGAAAAAAAACAAGTGTGAGAAGCTCATGGAGTTTCTTTGTCACTATGATTATGACAATCCTATCAACTGCCTCTGCTGCTTTTCTCCCTTCCACTAACACACCAGGCTGAACTGCCTCTCAAGCTGCTCCTTCTCCTAGCCCTGAACTCACATATTTCTTATGTTTATCTGCCATCTCTCCTCATGCCCTCTCAGAGCTCATCTTGTCCATGAGAACCACCTCCTGCTCCATTGACCCTATTCTCACTAATCTGCTGATCTTCCATTTTCACTGACATTGTTAATGGTTCTCTCTCTTCATGTCCTGTCCCTCTGTTCTTCAAATCTGCCATCATCAGCCCCTCCTCAATAAAACCAACCCTTGACCACAACATATTTACAAACTCCAACCCCATCTTCAACCTCCCTTTTGCATCCAAAGTCCTTGTCATTTCCCAAATCCATGCCCATCTTTCCAGAAATTCCATTTTTAATCCCCCCAATCTGACTCTTGCCCCTGTCACAGTGCTGAATGATCTCTTAGAATCACAACCTACATTCCATGTCACCAAAATGAACTCTCCTCCTTGTCCTTCTCGGCCTCTCTGCAGTCATTGGCACCATGAACCAAACCATCCTCCCCCAATGCCCCTCCACTGGTTCCCAGCTAGATGGGACATCACGCTCCTGATTCCTTTCTTATCAAATTGTAGCCAGAGAATCACCTGCAGTAGTTGTGATTATTTGAATAAAACTGTTATAAGCTTGCTCATTCAATAGGTGATCAGGTATCACTGCACTTTGATTTAAAAATGTTCCATTATCACCCTCACTGGTCTGCACAGGAGGGCTGTGCATCAGAGTGCTTCAGCTGGAGTTTGATGAGAGAGGGAATTTTAAGGGGTAATTTCTATCTAAAGTATAATCTTTCTTTAATTTAGCAACTAACTAAAAGTTGTTCTTCGGGTTGGGAGAAGTTGAGTTTTAGTCCAGCTTTAAAACAGAGGTTATACAGGCTCTGCTTGCAGCTGCAGCTAGTTAATTAGTTAACTGGTTTAAACAGGTTTTCAGAAGCTAGATTCAGGCAGCATAAAAGCAAGCCATCGATAGTTATGCTTTTATCTTCACTGGAGTGTTGCTTTGGGTTGCATTGGAGTGCTTAAGTTGGTGTTTGGTAAGAGAGGGACTTTTAAGGATTAATTTCTCTCTAAAGTCTAACTATTCTTTACATTTTTTATTCATTTATGGGATATGGGAATTGCTGGCTAGGCCAGCATTTATTGCCCATCCCTAATTGCCCTTGACAAGGTGGCGGTGAACTGCCTTCTTGAGCCACTGTCGTCCGCATGGTGTGGGTACACCCACAGTGCTGTTAGGGAGGAATTCCAGGATTTTTATCCAGCAACAGTGAAGGAATGGCAACATATTTCCAGGTTAGGATGGTGTGTGGCTTGGAGGGGAACTTCCAGGTGGTGGTGTTCCCCTCTGTCTGCTATCCTTGTCCTTCTAAGTGTTGCTAAAAGTTACTCTTTGGGTTAGGAGAAAGTGAGTTTAAGCCCAGCTTTAAAACAAAGATTATACAGGCTCTGCTTGCAGCTGCAGCTAGTCCATTAGTTAACTGGCTTATACAGTTAAGTCATGGCAGGGCAGCTCGGCCAAGTGGAATGCTCCTCCTGTGCAATGTGGGAAGTCAGGGACACTTTCCAGTCTCCAGGTGACCAAGTATGTAGGAAATGTCTCCAGTTGCAGCTACTCAAAATCCACGTTTCAGAGCTGGAGCTGTGGCTGGAGTCACTGTGGAGAAAAAGCAAAGAAGAGATCTTTGTGGATGGCACATACAGCAAGGTGGTCATACTGCAGGTAAAGAGTACACAGGCAGAAAGTGATTGGGTGACTGCCAGACAGAGTAAGAGCATTAGGCAGGTAGTGCAGGGGTCCCTGGGTCCAAGCAAAGGGGATGCAATGGCGTAGTGGTATTGTCGCTGGACGAATAATCCAGACACCCAGGGTAATGCTCTGGGGACCTGGGTTTGAATCCCGCCATGGAATTTGAATTTGATAAACAATCTAGAATTTAAAAAGTCTAAAGACCATGAAACCATTGTCGATTGTTGTGAAAACCCATTTGGTTCACTTATGTCCCTTTAGGGAAGAAAATCTGTCATCCTTACCTGGTCTGGCCTACATGTGACTCCAGTCCCACAGCAATGTGGTTGACTCTTAAATGCCCTCTGAAAAGGGCAATTAGGGATGGGCAATAAATGCTGACCCAGCCAGTGACGCCCACATCCGATGAATGAATTAAAAAATATCTGTGGCATCACGAGTGGCTCAGCTGCACAAGGTGGGGAGAGCACAAGAGAAATATTGACAGGGGAACAGATAGACATTTCTGCGGCCACAGACGTGACACCAGGATAGTATGTTGTCTCCCTGGTGCCAGAATCAAGGATGTCACTGAGTGGCTGCAGGACATTCTGAAGGGATGGGTGAACAGCCAGAGGTCAATGCCCATATAGGTACCAATGATGTAGGTAAAAAGAAGGATGAGGTCCTGAAAGCAGAATATAGGGAGCTGGGAAATAAATTAAAAAGTGATTCCCCTGGAATCAGGATTACTCCAAGTGCCATGTGCTGGAAAGATCAGGAAAAGGAGAATATACCAGATTAATTCATGGCTGGAGAGATGGTGCAGGAGGGAGGGATTTAGATTGCTGAGACATTGGAACTGATTCTGGGGAAGGTGGGACCTGTACAAGGTGGATGGGTTGCACCCCAGTAGGACTGCAACCAATATCCTCGCTGGGGTGTTTGCTAGTACTGTGGGGGACGGTTTAAGCTAGACTGGCAGGGGAATGGGAAACTGAGTGGGGAGACACAAAAGAGGGAAACAAAGATTGGAATGAGAGACAGAAAAGTAGAAAGCAAAAGTGGAAGGCAGAGGAAACAAGGGCTAGCAGTAAATAGAGCCACAGTACAAAAAAAAAAGTAAAAATGTTAAAAAGTCTAGAGCACAGAACATTCGCAATAAGGTAAATGGATTAACAGTGCAAGTAGATGTAAATGGATACAATATGATTGTGATTACAGAGACATGGCTGCATGGTGACCAAGGCTGGGAACTGAATGTCCAAGCATACTTGATATTAAGGACAGACAGGAAAAATGGAAAAGGAGGTGGAGTGGCATTGTTAGTTAAGGACAAAAGTGCGATACTGAGAGAGGAAATTGGCTCAGAAAATCTAGATGTAGAATCAGTCTGGGTGGAGCTAAGAAGCAACAATGGGAAGAAAACATTATTGGGTGTTGTCTGTAGGCTTCCAAACAGTAGTGATCAGGTGGGGGACAGTACTAAACAGTAAATTAGAGATGCATGTAACAAGGGTGTTACGGTATTCATGGGTGACTTTAAGCTACATATGGATTGGGCAAACCAAATTAGCAATATTACTGTGGTGGATGAATTCCAGGAGTGTACAAGATTTTTTTTAGACTGGAATGTCGAGGAACTGCCTAGGGAATTTGGTATTGTGCAATGAAGGAGAGTCATACACGGACTCGAAACGTTAACTCTCTTTCTCTCTCCACAGGCGCTGTCAGACCTGCTGAGCTTTTCCTGTTTTTATTTCCGACACCCAGCATCTGCAGTATTTTGCTTTTACGCTAGCATCATGAGGAAATCTTTTCAGTAACAAGTGGTAAGAATTTGGAATTCACCATCGGATGGATACAGATTCAAGAGTGACCTTCAAAAGGGAATCGGATAAATTCTTGAAAGAGAAATGATGCTGGGATGGGGTAAAGAATGGGGGAGTGGGACTAACTGGGTCGCTTGCCGAATTTGTCAGCACA
This sequence comes from Carcharodon carcharias, assembly GCF_017639515.1. Taxonomy (NCBI): domain Eukaryota; kingdom Metazoa; phylum Chordata; class Chondrichthyes; order Lamniformes; family Lamnidae; genus Carcharodon; species Carcharodon carcharias. The sequence continues at coordinate 17,423,146 of NC_054493.1, forward strand.
GATTCGATAGGCCAAATGGCCTCCTTCTCTGCTGTGGTTTGATGACATTCTGTCATCTATAATAATGGAACGATTCATAATAAACATATGATAGAATCTCATAGAGCACGGATGGTGGCCATTCAGCCCATTGTGCCTGTACTGTCTCTGAAAATGTTACCAATCTGTCGCATTCCCCTGCCCTTTTCCAATCGCCTTCCAAATCTTTACTTATTAAGTTGAAATTCAAATCACTTTTGAAAATTACTACTGAATCTGCTTTTACCAGTCATTCAATGACTTCAGTCTTCCCAATGTTTAATTTGAAGAAATTTCTGCACATCCACCACCAGATATCAGACAAACGGTCTGATAATTTACCAAGAGTGGAGAAGTCGAGAGGAGTGATGGTGAGGCAGAGCTGGGAGCTGTCAGTGTAAATGTGAGAACTGACAGGGTTTTCAGATGATATCATTGTGTGGAGCAGGTTAATGAGAAATAAGAGGAGACCAAGGTGGGATCCTTTGGGGACACCAGAGGTAACTGTGGGATTGGGAAGGGAAGACATTGCAAGTGATACTCTGGCTATGATTAGAAAGAAGAATGGAACCAGGAGAGAGCGGCCCCACCCAGCTGGACGATAGGGGAGAGGCAAAGGTGCAGAATGATGTGGTCAATATCGTCAAAGGCTGCAGACAGGTCGAGGACAAGAAGGGCAAGTTTATCTTTGTCACAGTCACATAGGATGCCATTTGTGACTTTGATAAGAGTTGTTTCAGCACTATGACAGGGGCAAAAACCTGACTGGAGGGATTCAAACATGGAGTTCTGGGAAAAATGGGCACAGATTTGGGAGGTGACAACATGTTCAAGGACTTTGGAGAGGAAAGGGAGGCTGGAGATGGGGCAATAGTTTGGAAAGACAGTGGGGTCAAGGATTTTTTTGAGAAGGGTATAATGATAGGAGGGAGGGACAGTACCTGAGAGAGAAAACTATTAATATAGTCAGTGGACATTGGGAAGTTGAGTGATCAGCAGTTTAGTGGGAGTAGGATCGATGGAGCAGGAGTTGGGTTTCATGGACAAGATGAGCTCTGAGACGGCATGAGGGGAGATGGGAGGGAAACGACTGAAAAATGTGAGCTCAGGGCTCGGGTAATGGGGAACTTTAGGGAGTGTAAGTGGAAGGGAGGGAAGCAGCAGAGGCAGCTTAGTGACAAAGAAGCTCCATGAGATCCTCACACTTGTTGCTGGAGGTGAGGATGGAGAGGGGAAAGGGAGAGCCCTTCAAAAGGAACTAAGTTGTGTTAGTGATATAAAAAAGATTCAACACACTGTGTCTTTAACACAAAACTAATTTATTTGACTTTTCACCAGATTAGACCCTGTAAGTGGGCTGTAGTTTATAACATCAGCAGAAACAGACCCCAATGAACGTGATTCAGTCCTAGATGTGTTGAACAGCAAAATCCCATCACTGTCGTTATTTGTGAATTCGCTGGTGTCTCAGCAGGTGGGGTGAATGAGTGAATCTCTTCCCACACTGGGCGCAGGTGAATGGCTTCTCCCCCGTGTGAATTCGCTGGTGTCTCAGCAGGTGGGGTGAATGAGTGAATCTCTTCCCACACTGGGCACAGGTGAATGGTCTCTCCCCAGTGTGAACTCGCTGGTGTGTCAGCAGGTTGGATGAAGTAGTGAATCTCTTCCCACACTGAGGGCAGGTGAATGGCCTCTCTCCAGTGTGAATTCGTTGGTGTGTCAGCAGGTTGGATGAAGTAGTGAATCTCTTCCCACAATGAGGGCAGGAAAATGGCCTCTTCCCAGTGTGAATTTGCTGGTGTCTCAGCAGGCTAGATAACTGAGTGAATCCCTTCCGACACTGGGGGCAGCTAAATGGCCTCTCCCCAGTGTGAACTCGCTGGTGTGTCAGCAGGTGGGATGACCGAGTGAATCCTTTCCCACACTCAGAGCAGATGAACGGTCTCTCCCCCGTGTGAACTCGCTGATGTCTCAGCAGGTGGGGTGAATGAGTGAATCCCTTCCCACAAGTGGAGCAGGTGAACGGCCTCTCCCCAGTGTGAATTCGCTGGTGTACAATGAGTTGAGATGATCGCCTGAACCCAGTCCCGCAGTGGGAGCATTTAAATGGTCTCTTGTCTGTGTGAACACACTGATGGTACATCAGCTCCCAGGAACTTTTAAAGCACTTCCCACAGTCTGGGCATTTAAAAGGTCTCTTGTCAGTGTGAACTCGCTGGTGGCTCAGCAGGTTGGATGAAAGAGTAAATCCCTTCCCACACGTGGAGCAGGTGAACGGCCTCTCCCCAGTGTGACTGCGCCGATGCATTTCCAACTCAGATGGGAATCTGAATCCCTTCCCACAGTCCCCACATTTCCACGGTTTCTCCCTGGTGTGGCTGCGCTTGTGTCTTGACAGGCCAGATAATTGGTTGAAGCCTCGTCCACACAGAGAACACGTGTACGGTTTCTCTGCGATGTGAACGGTGCTTTTTCTTTCCATGTTCAAAATCAAATGATATTCAGGTTATGATAAATCAGGCGACTGTCAGATCCTGCTGTGATGTTTTGTTTCTGCTTCCCGACTGCAAATCCTCCCCTTCTAATCCCCTGTGAAACTGATTTAAAACAGAAAAAAGGGAGTGAGAGAGAACCCACAAAAACAGGTTGTGAAACTGAGCTGAATCTAGTAATTTGTGGGGCCGGCACTAGGAAAAAGTGACCATGAAAACTGCTGGATTGTCATAAAAACCCAACTGGTTCACTAATGTCCTGCAGGGAAGGGAACCTGCCACCCAGTCTGGGCCTATACAAGACGCTGGCCTCCATGAGAGGAGAGAGAGAGGTGGGAGATGCAGGGGGTGAAGGTGTGTTTAATACATCTTCAGCTCGACCAGAACTTTGGCAGAATCTCCCAAACCCTCAACCTCCTCCACCTAGAAGGACGAAGGTAACAGGTGTCAATGAACACCTGTCCAACTCACACACCGTCCTGACTTGTCTGACATCCAGTACTGGATGAGCAGAAATTCCCTCCATTTAAACTTTGGGAAGATGAAAGCCATTGTCTCCACTCCCAAACCAACTCTCTGAGGCTGAACCAGAATATTCACAATCTTGTTGTCATATTTCAGCCCAAACTGAGCTTCTGACTGCAGATCACTAAAACCACCCATTTCCAACTCAGTAACATCGCCCAGCTGTGCCCCTGCCTCAGAGCACAGCCCGGCCCTCATTCCAGCGCTATGGATTCCCGTTCTCATTGACAGGGGACTTTCTGACCCATGGGGATTCTGGGTAAACCAGCCGCCATCGAGACCAATCTGTGAAAGGGCATTTTTTTTCCCAATTGGTAAAACAGATGATCCATGGATGAGAGGGATATTGGACAGGAAGCACACTGAGAGGTTCGGACACTTTATTAAATACTCACAGCAAAAGCACATTAATCTGGTCGGAAATCACATCCTCACAAGCAGCCAGCGGAGTGGAGCCTCCGAAGATTCTGGTCCCTTTCCAGTCAGTATTTACAGGAGCTGGGACACGGAAAAGAGTCTCAGTAAAATCAGGGATTTATTTGTTCAGTTTTAAAATGGGTCTGGGCTCACACTTGAAGTTTGTGCAGCCTGTGATTCCCTGAGTTTAATAACTCTCCCCCTCCAGACCCTTTGAGCTCTCTTTTGTTTTTCAATGTCCTACTGGCCCTGTGATTCCCTGGGTTTATTAGCTCTCCCCACTCCAGACCCTTTGGGCTCTCTATTGTTGGACTGTCTATTGTTTTTCAATGTCCTCCTGGCCTTGTTGTACCTGATCCAATAAAAACCCTCCTCACATCACACAGGGAACAGCTTTAGACATGTTCTGACTTTTCACCTCAATCTTTTTCTGCTGAATGATCTCACTGACCGTTCCTTTTCTCTCAATCAGGCCGTCCACCATCTCTTTTTTGGATTTCGCTCCTTCTTCTTGTTCCAGGATTTCATCTCTCTGCCTTTTATTTCTTTTACTGAAGATTCCTGTCCATTGCTGCCTCACAGCCTCATCCTGTTCCCACATATTCTCCAGGTATAAGTGCTTCCCAGCAGCCGTGCCAGCCGTGGCCCCTATTCCAGCCCAGTCACCAATCCCTCTCTTCTCTCCACCCTTTTTACTGGTGTCACTATCACAGGGACTATTTCAGTGTTTTCTGAAAACTGCCTTAACACCGGGGTCTTGGCTACTGGGTGGTCATAGTCCACCCATCTCTCTCCCTGCATTCTGACTTCTGAAATCTGTGGATAATTCCCTTATCATCCAAACATCAAGGTCCTTGTAGATACGATGACATAACAGTGGGGACGGGTGTGTGGTATTCAGGGCACATAGTACAGGGATAAAAACAAAAAAACTGCGGATGCTGGAAATCCAAAACAAAAACAGAATTACCTGGAAAAACTCAGCAGGTCTGGCAGCATCGGCGGAGAAGAAAAGAGTTGACGTTTCGAGTCCTCATGACCCTTCGACAGAACTACAGTTCTGTCGAAGGGTCACGAGGACTCGAAACGTCAACTCTTTTCTTCTCCACCGATGCTGCCAGACCTGCTGAGTTTTTCCAGGTAATTCTGCTTTTGTTTCACATAGTACAGGAACTATTTTAAATTTTGTATCATTCTGTAGGCTTTATGAGTACGAGTGATGACTAAACCATTTATGGAACCAATTTCGTGTGGCAGGACAGATTGAGGGGGTATCAGTGAAGCATATGGGGTCTTGGGCTTCATAAATAGAGGTACTGAGTACAAAAACAGGGAAGTGCACCAACAGAGTCGTTCTGATCGGGAACTCTCTCCCAGAAAAGGTGCTAGAACCTGATTCTATGTTTAGCCTCCACCCACTCGTCCTAGATTCCCCAACCAGTGGAAATAGTTTCTCTCTATCTATCCTGTCAGTTCCAATTATTATCTCAAAAACTTTGATCAAATCAGCTCTTAATCTTATAAATTCCAGGGATTACAACCCTCACAGTGAGGTGATGTATTTTATCAGGAGGAATAGGGAGAGGGAAAATATTATTCATGGCACAGCTCTAAAGAGTGTGCAGGGACAGGGGGAACTGGGGCTTCATGGCTTTGATCTCTGAAGGTGACAGAATGCATTAAGAGAGTGGTTAGCAAAGCCAATTGGATCTTGAGCTTCATAAATTGTGATATTGAGAACAAAAACAAGGAAGTTATGTTGAATTCTTTATGAAGCTCTGGTTAGGCCACAATTTGAGAACTGCATCCAGTTCTGGTCACCTCACTTTAGGGAGGATGTGAAGGTCATTGAGAAGGTGCAGAGGAGCTTTACCAGAATGGTTCCTGCAAAGGAGGTTGAGGGGAGATTGGTAGAGGTGTATGAGATTATGACAGGTTTAGATACGGTGGACAAAGAAAAGCTATTCCCATCAGCTGATCATACAAAGACTCAAGGACAGAGGTTTAAGATTTTGGGTAAAAAGTGCGGCAGATGTGAGGAAGAATATTTTTACACAGTGAGTGGTAATGACCTGGAGGTTACTGCCTATGAGGGAGGTGGAAATGGACATGGTAAGTAATTTCAAAAGGAAAGTGGACAGAAGCATGAGGGAAATAAACTTGCAAGGATACGGGGATAGAGCAGGGGAATGAGACTGATTGGATTGTTCTACATAGCTGGCATGGCCTCAATGAGCCTAATGGCCTCCTCTGTGCCATAATGACTCTGTGACTCTTTTGCGTAATCACATTCTGTAATTGAACCCTTGGAGCTCAGATCACTCAGGTAAATATGTGCTACCCTCCCTCTAAGGCCATTCTATCCTTCCTGATGTTTGTTGCCCAGAACTGAACACTGTTCTTCAGGTGTGCTATAACCAGGGTTTGTGTGTCTCAGCAGTTTTCCAGTCACACCTGAAATCTTCTCAGAATCACATAGTGCAGAAGAGGCCCTTCAGCCCATCAAGTCTGCACCAACACATGAGAAACTCCTGACCTACCTACCTAACCATCCCATTTACCAGCACTTGGCCCATAGCCTTGAATGATGGTCAAGATTTCAAGGCCCATAGGTCGCTAATGGGCCCTACTCTTTCCCTGGTTATCCTCTTCCCACTGGCATTGAAAAATAAATTTAGATCCCTGCAGTTAAAACTTTCAGACACTGAATTGGAGATTTTTCACCAAATATCAATTTACGATTGTAGTAAAAGTTCATAATTTTATTGTCAAGGGGTTTCTACTGACAGTTTTTGAAGTTAATGGTGCTTTTAAAAAGGGACACTGCAGTCCTGAAAATCAGTGACATCTCCAGAATATTAAACTCCAGCCAGTTATAGGGTTGTTAACATCAGCAGAAACAAAATATTGCCAGACTATGAATACTAAACAATCTTACAAGCAGCAAGAACAGCAGGATCCAACCCCTGCAGTCACTTATGAACTTGCTGATGTCTCAGGAGGCATCGTGACTGAGTGAATCCCTTCCCACACACCGAGAGTTGAATAACCTCTTCTCAGTGTGAGTGCGTTGGTGGGTCAGCAGGTTGAAAGACTTTGCAAATCCCTTCCCACACAGCGAGCAAGTGAACGGCCTCTCCCCAGTGTGAACTCGCTGGTGTGCGGTGAGGTTGGATGACCTACTGAATCCTTTCCCACATACGGAGCATGTGAACGGTTTCTCTGCAGTGTGAGTGCGTTGGTGAGCAGTGAGGTTGGATGACTGCCTGAAACTCTTCCCACAGGAAGTGCAGCTAAATGGCTTCTCCCCAGTGTGAATTCGCTGGTGTCTCAGCAGGTTGGGTAAAACTGTGAATCCCTTCCCACACTCAGAACAGATGAATGGTCTCTCCCCAGTGTGAACTCGCTGGTGTAAAATGAGGGACGATGCCTGTCTGAAACTCTTTCCACAGGAAGTGCAACTGAATGGCTTCTCTTCAATGTGAATTCGCTGGTGTGACAGCAGGTGGGATGACCCAGTGAATCCTTTCCCACACACAGAGCAAGTGAACAGCCTCTCTCCAGTATGAACTCGCTGGTGTGTCAGAAGATGGAACGACTGAGTGAATCCCTTCCCACAGTCGGAGCAAGTGAATGGCCGCTCCCCAGTGTGAATGCGTTGATGTACAGTGAGTGCTGAAGAGTGCCTGAACCTCTTTCCACAAGAAGTGCAGCTGAATAGCTTCTCCTCAGTGTGAATTCGTTGGTGTGACCAAAGGCCAGATGACTGAGTAAATCCCTCCCCACACACAGAGCAGGTGAATGGCCTTTCCCCTGTGTGACTGCGTCGATGGTTTTCCAGCAGGGATGGGTAACTGAATCCTTTCCCACAATCCTCACATTTCCACGGTTTCTCCATAGTGTGGGTGTCCTTGTGTCTCTCCAGGTTGAATGATCAGTTGAAGCCTTGTCCAGACACAGAACATGTGTATGATTTCTCCTCACTGAACGATGTGATGCTTTTCCAGGCTGTTTAACTGGTTAAAGCTCTTTCCACAGTCAGTTCACTGAACACGCTCACTCGGGTGTGTATATGTGTGTGTCTCAGTGTTTTTCCAGTGACACTGACGTTCAGTATCTTTCCCCACTGACAGAACAGACAAACATTTCTCCTTCCACATTCAAAGTCTGATTCAGGTCCTGGTGAATCGAGTGACTCTGTCAGAAGATGTTTGGTTTGAGTTTCGCATCTGCAAATCCTTCCCTTCTAATACCCTGGAAAACGAGTTTATAAAAGTCATCACTGTCTGTTCCGGATAGAAATTCAGAGCAGACAATTCTAGTTTTAATGGAATATTGATTTCTCTCTTGTTCCCCCAAAGCTATAAATCCCCGTCCCACACACACTCCATCCTCCCTGGGCTGAAATCCAAACCCATCTCCACCATTTCTTTCCTCCACTCCCAGTTTTCTCCCTCCCTCTCCTCTGCCTGGGTTCAGTTCTCCAGCTCCTGTCTGTAGACTGACAATAAAATCAATGAATTAATCATTTTCCCTCCTGGTAACAGACACCCTCAAGCCCCGTCCACTCTCTGTTGCATCATCAAGGTGGCCATACATGCGTCTGCTCCCAGATGAACCAAGATTACGGCCATTAACCTGGGCCTGCTCCTGGGAAGAAGCCTCAGAGCTGCAAACGCAGAACCTGCAGGCTCTTATTGAGGGTTTGGGGTCTCCAGTGAGTGTTTCTGAATCCTCCACGCCCACCTCCCAGGGTTTCCTTCCTTCCCAGAGATCAGAGTCCTCACTGATTTCAATTCTGAACACCCTCTCCCTGGCAAGACTGTACTGAGTTTCCATACATACAAACATTGGAATTAGGGGCAACAGTAGGCCATTCAGCTCCTCAAACCTGCCCCACCATTTGATAAGATCATGGCTGATCTGATCGTGGCCTCAACTCTATTTTCCTATTTATCCCCTATAATCTGCAACTCCTTTGTCAGTCGAGAATCTATATAACTCAGCCGTGAATATATTCAATGACCCAGCCCCCATGGTCTCAGGGGAAGAGAATTCCACAGCCTATTGGCCCTCTGAGAATGAGTGATATTGAGCTGGAACTTGCTGCCTATGCGAGGGGTTGGCAATGGACATGGTGAATGATCTCAAAAGGAAATTGGATAAACACTTGAGGGAAATAAATCTGCAAGAATACAGGGATAGAGCAGGGAAATGGGACTGACTGGATTGCTCTGGAGAGCTGGCATGGACTCAATGGGCCGAATGGCCTCCTCTATGTCATAATGTCTCTACGACTTTTTGTGCAATCTCTGTCATTTAACCCTTGGGTTCGGATATTATTCAGGTAAATCTGTGCTACACTCCCTCCAAGGCCATTCTATCCTTCCTAAAGTTTGCTGCCCAGAACTGAACACAGTTCTCCAGGTGTGCTCTAACCAGGGTATGTGTGTCTCGGTGCTTTTCCAGTCACACTGCTTCAGGATCACCGAATAGTTACAGCACAGAAGGAAGCCATTCGGCCCCTTGCATCTATTCTGGCTCCCTAAAGGAGATATTCATCTGGTACCACTCCCCTGCCTTCTCTCTGTAGCCCCTCACATTCTTCCTTTTCAAACAATACAATCATTTCCTCCCCAATGCTTCAATGGAATCTGCCTCCGCTGCACTCTCAGGCAGTGCATTCCAGATTCTAAACACTGGCTATGAGATAAAGTTTTTCTCATATGACCATTGCTTCTTTCCCCAATTCCCTTCAATCTGTGTCCTCTGAATCTTCATCCTCCAACCAATGACAGCAGCCTTTCCCTGTTCACTCTGTCCAGGCCTCTCATGACTTTGAACACCTCTATCAAATCTCCTCTCAACCTTCGCTTCTCCAAACAGAACAGTCCGGACTTCTCTAATTTATATTTGTAACTGGTCCCAGGGATGAGGGACTTCATTCTCGGGAATCTTTTCTGCACTCTCTCTAATGCCTTCACATCCTTCCCAAAGCGTGGTGCCCAGAAATAGACACAATACCCCAGTTGAAGCCAAACCAGTCTTGTATAACAACTTTGCTCCTGTACTCAATGTCCCTATTAATAAACCCCAGGATACTGTGTGCTTTATGAACTGCTTTCTCAACCTGCCCTGCCACCTTCAACACATACACATCCAGGTCTCTCTGCTCCTATATCCACTTTAGACTTGTATTCTTTCTTTTCTATTGTCTCCCAGCGTTCTTCTGACCAAAATGAATCACGTCACACTTCTCTGCATTACATTTCATCTGCCACAAGTCCACCCTCTCTACCAACCTGTCTACGTCCTTTTCACACTATCGTCCTCACAGTTCACAATGCTTCCAAGTTTTGTAATGTTTGTGAATTTTGAAACTGAACCCTGTATACCAAGGTGTAGATCATTAATATTTTTTCAGGAATAGCAGAGCTCCTAATGCTGATCCCTTGGGAACTCCACTATAAATCTTCATCCAGTCCGAAAAACAACCATTAACCACTGCACCACTACTCGTTATTTCCAGGCGCTCAGCCAATTCCGTATCCATGTTGTTACTGTCCCTTTGATCACATGAGCTATAACTTTTCTCACAAGTCTGTTGTGCAGCACTTTATCAAATGTCTTTTGGAAGTCCATTTACACCACATAAACAGAATTACGCTCATCAACCCTCTTTGATGCCTCATCAAAAAACTCAAGCAAGTTAGATAAGGTTCTGAGGAAAAGTCATATCGGACTCGAAACATTAACTCTGTTTCTCTCTCTACAGATGCTGCCTGACTTGCAAAGTTTTTACAGAACTTTGTTTTTATTTTAGATGAACATGATTTGCCATTATTAATTTTGTCCTGAATTATTGTTTCTAGAAGCTTCCACACCACAGAAGTTAAACTGATAGACCTGTAGTTGCTGAGCTTATCTTTAGACCCTTTCTGAACAAGGGTGGAATCTTTGGAATTCTCCAGTCCTCTGACATCACCCGAGTATAAGGAAGATTGAAAAGTTCTGGCCAGTGCCTCCGCAATTCCCACTCTCACTTCCCTCAATATCCGTGGATGCAAACCATCCTGGTACATTGTCTATTTTAAGTACAGACAGCCTGTCCAATAGCTCATCAATTTTAAACCCTTCAGGGGTCTCAACTACCTTCTCTTTCACCATGACCTGTGCAACGGTTTTTTCTTTAGTAAATACAGGTGCAAAGTATTAATTTAATACATCAGCCATGCCCCCTGCCTCCATGTGTGAATTCCCTTTGTGGTTCCAAATTAGCCCCATCCATTCCTTCGTCATCCTTTGTATGTTTATAGAAGACATTTTAATTTCTTTCTATGTTAGCCATCAATCTCTTTTCATACCCTCTCTTTGCTTCTCTTAATTGCTTTTCCAATTCTGCTCTGAACCTTTTTTATTCAGCTTGCTTCTACTTTACACCTGACATTTGCAATAAAGCACACTTTTTCTTCTTCATCTTAATCTCTGTTGTTTTTGTCATTGTGAGAGCTCTGGATTTCTTTCCCCTATCTTTTGCCTTGTGTGTCCAAACTATCTCTTTTTTCAAAGCAGCCAATTTTTCAGTTCCAGTTTCACCTGCCAACCTTTGTTTTCAACTTAACTGGGTCAGATCCATTCTTACCCCACTGGAGTTCATCATTCTCATGCTTACCTGAAATCTTTGCCTACAGACAAGCTGTTCCACTTATACATTCAAACTTTAGTGATATTCAGGTTCTGAAGAATCAAATGACTCTGTCAGATGTTTGGTTTGAGTTTCCCGTCTGTCAATCCTCCACTTCCAGTGTCCTGTAAGTTTACAATAACCATCACTATAAATCCAGGATGGAAACTGAGAAGGGACAAACATTTCTCTTGATTTGAGTTTCCTGTGTGTAAATCCTCCCCTTCTAACCCACTGTAAAGATAGTTTCCAAAATCCATCCTGTCAGTCCAGGATAGAAATTCATAATATCCTCTCCTCCTGCTGACAGAGACATAGATGACCGCGCATGCGCCCCTCTGAACACGATGGCGGCCATTAATCCGGGTCTCTCACCGAGGAACGCGGATCGGGGCAACTGCCGCCCACAGTACCAGCGAGGAACCGGTAGCTTGTTATTCTGGCTTCAGAACGGCTCAAGGTGTTTACGAAACCTGCCCGTCCACCCGCCGGCTGCATCTCTCCCTCAATTCCGCCCTTTATCTTACCGGCTGCGGACCTGACAAACAAGCAGCTTTCCTTCGCCCTCACTCACACTGCGCATGCTCCAAACTCGAGGCGGGATTGCACCTGCGCACTGATGTCCAGCACCAGCAGCCACACTGCGCATGCTCTCATCACTATGCCTGGGTGATTGACGGCAGCTCTGGCCCAATAGGAAGAGGTAGCAGGGCTGCAGGACCGCAGGACCAAAGGGGAGCGGCTGGCCCTCCAGCCAATTGGAGTGAACGAGGAGCGGGGCTGAACCACGATCTCCCTCATTGGTTGAAACTCTGCATCATTTTGGAAGCTGATTTGCCTCAAACTCCAAGAGAAAACTGGACCCTTCTGTTTGTGGTTTTGAACAGATGAAACCCTGTGGGTGTGGAGCAAATATTTCAACATTTGTTACTGAAATGTGGGAACATGGTGAAACAAGGCACAAACTTAAAGGAATAACTGGGCAGACAGGGAATTCACCATTAGAACAAGGGGAGTCCTTGGTTTCAATAAATGAACCGGCAGGAAAGTTAGGACAGGTCAGGATAAGGTTAATATTCAGAACAACTCAGAATGTAAAGGAAAAACTGATCTCAAAGACAATTTGTTGTAACGTCTGTGGAGGGGATGTGCTGAACCAAGTTTAACGAGGGGTTAAACATGTTTTCCATATCGCACAATCACAAAGCTTCAAAGATGAGACATGAAAGCCCTCAACATTAATCATAACAAGTGGGAAGCGAACTGATGATTGATTCAATTGGAAACACCAGCTGTGGGCAGAAGTCCACCACCATAGCAACATGTCGTTTCAGAAACTCCAACACAGACAAACAAGGTGTCAGCAGAGATCATCCCGCAACACGAGTGAGGAAAACCTTCATACAAGGCACTTTTGCCTTTACAGAATTGGCTTGTTCAGCCATCAGATGAAGTGCAGCAGATCATCTCATCTGATCTCACCAAAGTTCTGAGGCTGTATTCTCATCATCTCTCACAGATGGACAGATGCTAAACATATGGGACAATCACGTTGAAATCTGGAACTCAGATGGGAATATGGATTGGTGTTAAGTGGGAAGATCTGGATCAATGTCTTACTCCAGGAAGCTTTAAAATCAGAATGACAGCATTTTAGAAATTATTCCTGTGATATCAGTGATCCCATTCCTATCTGTTAGTAAGACCGATGGAAGTATTTAGTGGAGGCAGTAGCACGCTGGAGGATGATGTACACAAGTGTTTTCTGAACTGATCATAAAAGTGAGGGGAAAGGAAGGGATCTTGAAAAAAAAACTCTTCCTGTTGTTACAAAGGACATGGAACATTCCATTTGGTTTGACACAACACACATACACACAAACCCACATGGATACACTTCCTATCGATCAGGTAGACCAGGTTTAGCCTCACACTGCCAACCTGACTACTGACTAAGACTGGCGATAAAGTATCAGTGTCTGTAAGGACCAAAAAGTTATCGAAATTCAAGTAAACATCACCTTCCAGGGACTCAAAGCAGTTTTGACTATCTAATTCCAGCACTTTCTCCGAACCTTAATCTATAATGGACAACATCTTGAACAGATACAATGACAAAAAGCTAAGCCACCAATAGATATTAGGTGGTCTATGGCCATCCCGGTGATCAGCCCTGGCGGGAGATTTTAGAAAATGCAGAACATCTTTGCATATTTGCAGCCTCTACTTTCCTATTGGTATTCCGGATAATTCCCCTTATATTGATGGTCTTGTTGAAGGTCAGGCCACATAGCAGAATGGATGAAAAGATGGCTCCAAACTCTCTGTAAATCAAACCCTCTGATTTCAGTTTTGTAGCCATCTTTCCATCCATCTGCTGCCTGGCCCTTCACTCCACACAGCCTGATGTTGGTCACCTTGTACACACTGTTATCGATAACAAGCGGGTTACAAAACAGAAAGAAGAGGTTAAGAGTAGCGACTCAGACTGGTAAAAGGTGGGAATTGATGTTCCACAGGGAGCAATGCTGGAACCACTGTTATTCAAATTTATATAAACGATTTGGACTCAGAAATCAGAAAGCCAATTTTAACATTTGGGAACAGAATTACAGTAAATCACAGATAAGAATTCCCAGTTAACAAAACTTTGTTGTACAGTTCATTAAATCTTTAATTCAGTAGCAGAGTGTACAATGACATGAGGAAGTGATGAACTGATTTATTTATAAATTAATTGATTACCAAATTGGGAAGTACAGTTAATACTGAGGAAGACTGCAACAAAATCCTGGGATCTAACACACACACACCAATTTCACAGGGAATTCTTGGAAACATGGTGTAGGTCCTTCTTTATCTGGAGATCAAATGTCTGTTGTATAATTGTCCCAGGAGTTAAAAGGATCCTGTGAATTCCTCCTCGTGTTATTTTAAGACAGACTTTACACTATTTATTTTTAGCTACATTTTACTATGTTAGAGGTGCTATGTCAATACAAGTTGTTGTTGACATTGGCTTAAAGTAGTGGACTCAGGACTGTCACTAACAAACCTTAAAAACTTCAGAATAATCACCACAGTCATTTTTAAACTGGAGACTTATTCCTGCCATTTCAGTTTCAGTCAGGAACAGAGCACAGTTTTACACCAATCTCTGATTTAACAACCACAGTTGTAAAGGAGCCTGCTACTCGGTGCCTGGGAGCTTTGAAACCCAATGATTCCGAACAGAAATCAGAGGGTTAGATTTACAGGGAGTTTGTATTTTTCCATCCATTTTTCTATGTGACCTTGGACTCCACAGCCTGACCTTGGTCATCTTTAGGCTGTATGTACTGCACAGAAGTGGCTGTGACAGATTTCTCACACACCTCAAGATTAATCCACATGTGGGTTTTGCTGTCAGTGAAGAAATATGAGAAAGACCAAAGTGTCATTTGTCCCTTTCAGTATGACCCTAAAGGACTGTGTCCAAGCTGAAGTTCTGTTCCTGCCATATGATCCACCCCCAGATTGTCCTTTGTGAGCTCCAGCCAGGTGATGTTAAACACTCAGATACAAAAGACAAAATTGTACAACAATGTGTGAAAAACAAAGTTTGACATGCTATGTGACATTTATCCAGAATATTAAACAGCAGCCCATTGAAATGGTTTATTAACTTATATACGAACATATGAATTAGGAGCAGGAGTAGGCCTCTCAGGCTTGTTCCGCCATTCAATAATATCATGGCTGATCTGATTGTAATCTCAACTACACATTCCTGCCGACCCCGATAATCTTTCACCCCCTTGCTTATCAAGAATCTATCTACCTCTGCCTTAAATATATTCAAAGATTCTGTCTCAACTGCCTTTTGAGGAAGAGAATTCCAAAGTCTCACAACCCTATGAGAGAAAAAATAATTCCTCATCTCTGACTTAAATGGGCGACCCCTTAAAGAGTGGCCCCTGGCTAAAGATTCTCTCAGAAGAGAAAACATCCTTTCCACATCCACCTTGACAAGACCCCTCATGATCTTATGTGTTTCAATCAAGTTGCCTCTTACACTTCTAAACTCCAGCAGATACAAGCCTCATCTGTCCAATCTTTCCTCATAAGACAACCCACCCATTCCTGGTAATGATCAACTAAACCTTCGCTGAACTGCACTCCAGATGTGGGCTCACCAGTGCCCTGTATAACTGAAGCATAACCTCTCTCATATTCAATTTCCCTTGCAAGGAATGATAAAATTCTTTCAGCTTTGCTAATGACTTGCTGTACCTGCACACTAACCTTTTGCGATTCATGCACTAGAACACCCAGATCCCTCTGAATCTGAGCTCTGCAATCTCTCACCATTTAAATAATATGCTTCTTTTTTATCCTTCCTGCCAAAATAGACACTATCACATTTTCCCACATTATACTCCATTTGCCAGATTTTTGCCCACTCACCTAACCTATTTGTATCCTTTTGTAGCCTCCTTATGTCCTCTTCACAATTTATTTTCCTACCTGTGTGTCATCAGCAAATTTAGCAACATACCATTGGTTCCTTCATCCAAATCATTTATATCAATTCTAAAGAGTTGAGGTCCCAGCAGTGATCCTTGTGGCACACCACTCATCACATCCTGCTAATCAGAAAAAGACGCATTTATGCCTAAACTCTGCTTCCTGTTAGCTAGCTAATCTTCTATTCATGTCAATATGTTACCCCATACACCATGAAATTTCATTTTCTGCAATAACCTTTAATGAGGCACCTTATCAAATGCCTTCTGGAAATATGGGTACAGGACATCCACCAGTTCCCCTTTATCCACAGGACCTATTACTTCTTCAAAGAGCCCCAATAAATTTGTTAAGCATGATTTCCCTCTCACAAAACCTTGTTGACTCTGCCTGATTACCTTGAATTTATCTAAGTGCCCTGTAATAATACTTCCAATATTTTCCCTATGACAGATGTTAAGCTAACTGGCATATAGCTTCCTGTTCTCTGTCTCCCTCCTTTTTTGAATAAAGGAGTTACATTTCCCATTTTCCTATCTGATGGAATCTTTCCCGAATCTAGCGAATTTTGGAAAATTAAAATTAATGCATCAACTATCTCACCAGCCACTTCTTTTAAGACCCAAGGATGAAATCCATCAGGACAGGGGGAGTTGTCAGCCCGCAGCTCCAACAATTTGCTCAGTACCACTTCCCTGGTGATTGTAATTTTCTTGAGCTCCTCCCTCCCTTCCAATTCCTGATTTATAGCCATTCCTGGCATGTTACTTGTATCCTCCATAGTGAAGATGATGCAAAATACCTCTTCAATTCATCTGCCATCTCCTTATTTTCCCATTATTAACTCCCCAGATTCACTTTCTATAGGAGCAACCCTCACTTTGTTAACTCTTTTCATTTTTAAATATCAATATTTACTTTTACTATCTGTCTTCATATTTCTACCTTGCTTTCTCTCATACTCGACTTTTTCTCTCTTTATTAATCTTTCAATCAATCATTTTCTTTTTTTTAAAATTCTATCCTGTCTTCTGAACTGCCACCCTTCTTTGCACAATTATATTTCAGCAGAAACAAACTCCAGCTGTCAGAATGAAAGAATTCAATCCTGAACAGGATTAACAGCAACAGTAACCACAGATTTCAATCCCCATAGTCACTTGTGAACTTGCTGATGTGTCAGCAGGGTGGATGACTGAGTGAATCCCTTCCCACACACGGAGCAGGTGAATGGCCTCTCCCCAGTGTGAACTCGTTGGTGTGTCAGCAGATCCTTTTTACTTTTAAAGGTCTTCTCACACTCAGAACATTTAAAAGGTCTCTGATCAGTATGAACAAGTTGATGTGTCAGAAGGTGGGATGACCGAATGAATCCCTTTCCACACATGGAACATGTGAATGGCCTCTCACCAGTGTGAACCCGCTGATGTGTCAACAGGTCAGATGAATTGGTGTATCCCTTCCCGCACATGGAGCAGGTGAATGGCCTCTCCCCAGTGTGAATTCGCTGGTGTGTCAGTAGTTTGGATGGTCGATTAAATCCCTTGCCACAGATAAAGCAGGTGTATGGACTTGCCCCAGTGTGAATTCTCTGGTGATTCAGAAGCCTGGATAATTGATTAAATCCGTCTCCACACAAGGAACAGATGAACGGACTCTCCCTCGTGTGAATGCGCTGGTGTGTCAGTAGGTAGGATGACTGAGTGAATCCCTTGCCACACACGGAGCAGGTGAACGGCCTCTCTCCACTGTGAGTTTGCTGGTGCCTCTGAAAGTTTGATGAATGACCGATTGCCTTCCCACACACGGAGCAGATGACTGAACTCTGCTCAGTGTGAATGTGCTGGTGTCTCATCAGGTTGGATGAATTAGTGAATCCCTTCCCACACACGGAGCAGGTGAACGGCCTCTCCCCAGTGTGACTGCGTTGATGAATTTCCAGCTTTGATGGGGAACCAAATCCCTTCCCACAGTCCCCACATTTCCACGGTTTCTCCATGGTTTCGGTGTCCTCATGGCTGTCCATGTTGAATGGTCAGACCAAACCTTGGACACAGTTTATCCCCGCTGTGAATGATTAGATTTTTTTTTCAGGCTGTGCAATTGATCAAAACGTTTCTCCTTCTACATTAAAGGTTCAATGATATCCAGGACCTGATGTATTGAGTGAATCTGTCAGATTTTGACGTGATTTTTGGTTTGAGTTTCCTGTCAGCAAATCTTCCTGTTCACTTCCTTGAACTGCTGTAGTCCATGTGATGTCGGCGCTGTTAGGAAGGGAGTTCGAGGATTTCAACCCAGCGACAATGAAGGAACAGCAATATATTCCCAAGTCTGACTTATGATGGAAGAAAGGTTATTGATAAAGCAGCTGAAGATGTTTGGGCCCAGGATACTGTCCTGAGGAATTCCTACAGCGATATCCTGGGTTTGAGGTAACAAAGAATAAAAAATAAACTGATAAATGTTAAATTGTATTGTTGATAAAAGAGATACTCATTTAATTTTTCAGAGATGACTGATTCCCCAGGGGTTCACTCTGACTCCCCTGACTGACTGACTCAGAGTCCAGTCCTCAATCCCCCCGATTGGTGACTGAACTCGCTGTTCCTTTGCTCCTCCGGCCTCTGAGCTCCTCTTGCTGTTGTTTCCCAGGACAGTCAATGCCCGCTGTCCAACATGACCCTGTCAGATGGAGTTCAGGGGCTCAGAGGAAGAAAAGAAAATGAGGCGGTGGATCTGAGTTGGGAAAAACAAGGAGAGAAACAGGATTCAATGGAGAAACTGAGCGGGGGGCAAGCGCAGCCTCAGGAACAGCGAGTGCGGCTCTCAGAGGCCGAATGAGAGCGGCCGTGCCCGGCGGCCATGCGGTGACCTCTCCGGGCTGGGGGGTCGGGGCTGCCCATTAAAGCGATGCTGCAGCGCCTCCCCCATCCTGGCCGCCGCTTCCCGGTTTCTTCTCCCGTTTCCACTGAGTCTGACTCACAACAAAGGAGCCGCCCAGAATGCCCCGCGGCTGGTCCTGGGGAGCATGAGCACTCTCAGCGCCCGGGGAAAGGAGCGAATTGGATAGAGCGGTTTCTGGGGCGCGGGGGATTGTGGGAACCACGGCCGCCATTAGCTTAAGACTCAAACAATGGTTCCACCAGAGAAGGAGGACAATTGGCCGATCTTATCTTCTAGCTTCACTTAGCTGATCACACTCTCCCGCCTTTTTTCAATTGATTATTGATACAGGGTCTAGGTTAATATAAACTGAGACAGGGCCCAGGTTAATCTCAACTGAGATAGGGTCCAGTGCAGTGATTACTGATACAGCAAGAGGAGTAAAATAAACCAAGACCTGATCTAGTGCAGTAATAACTGAGATATATGGCCCACTGTAATGTAACAGACAGACGGCCCAAATTACAGTGGCGCAGTCGACTGCAGTAGCTTTGACAGGGCCTAGTGTAGTGCAAATAGTGGGCTGGACTTATATGGCAATAACTGAGCCATGGTCAAGGTGAGTTAAAAGCAAAACAAGGCCGAGTGCATTATAAACAGGGACAGGGTCTAGTGCAGTAATCAGTACACTGGGTCTAGGGTACTATAACCCAGGATAGGGTCTAGTACAGTTCAAAATAATATTAAGAAATATTTGCATTTATATAGCTCATTTCATGATCACCAAATGTGTCAAAACACTTTATACCTAATTAAGCACTTTCAAATTGTTAGTCATGTTACTAACACAGGGCCTCATGTAATACAGGTAGATATTATTAGAGACACAGTCAAATAACTGAGACAGGGTCTAATGAAACAGAAACAGAAACATGGTCATTTTGTAACAACTGAGACAGCATCAAGGGCACAAATAACAGAGTCATGTAAAACATAAATAGCGACTTGGTCAAGTCTAGTGATAATCAGAAAGGATCAACTGCAGTAATGTCTTGAATATAGCTTCAAATAGTAATCAACACCTATTCAGGCCCTAATCAGGCTTCAGGTGATTGACAGTTAACTGTCACACAGTCAGGTGAGTCAGCTACCTGAGCAACCTTTTAACTAGACTACTGAACTCAGAGAAATTAAAGAGAAAGACTTACCAGTTCAATTCCCACAGTGCAGCAAATTGCCAAGACCCACATTCACTCTGGCTGTGTCTCACTCAGGATGAGGTCTCTCCCCTGCTCGTGTGCTTCTAATCATCCCTTTCTGAAATCGAGCTGAGGTGAGCTGAAACAACTCACAATAGTTAATCTTCAAATAGTAATCAACACCTAATCAGGCAAGGTTTGATCAGAGACAGTCAGCATGGCTTTGTCAGAGGGAAGTCATGCCTAACAAATTTGATTCAACTTATTGAGGAGATGACCAGGTGTGTAGATGAGGGGAGTGCAGTTTATGTAGTTTATATAGACTTCAGTAAAGCCTTTGACAAGGTCCCACATGGGAGACTTATAAAGAAGGCAAATGCACATGGGATACAGGGTAATTTGATAAGGTGGATTCAAAATTGGCTTAATTGTAGGAGACAGAGGATGATGACAGAAGGTTGCTTTTGTGACTGGAAGCCAGTGTCATACCACAGGGATCTGTGCTGGGTCCCCTATTATTCATCATTTATAGAAACAACATAGATGACTACGTAGGGGGTAGGATTAGTAAGTTTGCGGATGACACAAAGATGGGCTGGGTAATTAGCAGTGAGGTTGAGTGTCTTGGGCTACAGGAAGATATAGGCTTGGCCTAAATAGCCAAGTGGTTATGGTACTGGGTTTGTAACCCCAAGATCAAGAGTTCAACGGCTTATGCCGATGACGTGCTCCTTATGTTTAGTGACCCGGCTGACCTGCAGAGGATGCGCGAGTGCCAGGAGGTCTACTCTGCCGCTTCTTCTGCCAGGATCAACTGGGAGAAATGTTCTGGACTCCTGGTCGGTCAGTGGCAAATGGATCCCCTACCCGAGGAGCTCAGGCCTTTCACCTGGAGCAGGACCAGCCTCCTCTACCTGGGGGTCCATCTCTGCCCTGCTGAGGAATCCTGGCCGGCGAACTGGCAGGAACTGGAGACGAAAGTCACCGCTCGCCTGCGACGCTGGACAGGACTGCTCCGAGTGCTATCTTACCGGGGTCGAGTTCTGGTCATAAACCAGCTGATCGCCGCCATGTTGTGGTATCGACTGGTCACTTTGACCCCTCCCCCGGACTTTGTCACAAGAATCCAGAGATTGTTAGTCGACTTCTTCTGGGACAAAAGATTGCACTGGGTCGCTGCCGAGGTTCTGGGTCTCCCGCTTAGCGAGGGTGGTCAGGCGCTAGTGTGCCTACGCACAGGTGGCGACTTTCCGCCTTCAGACCCTGCAGCGATACCTCTACGTCTAGCCTCCTCCTAGATGGTGTGCCCTGACGACGTATTTCTTCCGTCAGGTGCACGGCCTGAATTATGACGTGCAGCTCCTGTTTATAGAACAGCTGGGCCTCGGTGGCTCCTTGCAGGCGTTGCCCGTCTTTTACCAGGACCTGATCAAAGTCTGGAAAGTGGTCGCCTCGCGACGCAGCTCTCCCCCGTCAGGAGTAGCGGCTATCGTCAGAGAGCCGCTGCTCAGGAATCCACCCCTCCGTCCTTTTCAGTGGTTGGCGGAGAGGAGGGCTGTGGCCGCAGGGGTGACCAGGATCAGGGACGTGCTGGGTGGCGGAGGACTGGGCTGGATGCTCCCGCAGGAGTTGGCGCAATGCGCGTCTGTGAGTGTCCAGGTCGCAGCCGATGCCATCCAAGACCTGAGAATGGTCGTGCTCGGACCCGACGTTATTTTGGGTCTTGAGGTGGTCCAGGTGCACGGTGGTCTTCCGTCTGAACGTTCCCCTGTTCGGACAGAATTCCACATTGGCCCCAAGCCCCGAACCCTCCCTCGGGTGCTGGTGCCCCGCAATATGAGCCGCCTCGGGGACATGCCCTCTGTGCCTTTTGGCACAGCAAAGAGGGGCTTTTTGTACGGACTGCTGCTGCACACCTTCCATTTTCTCGCCCTTGTCCGTCGCCCGGACACGCCCTGGCGTGCCTTGTTGCCATCCGGTGGCGGAGACCCCCGATGGGAGGCCCTCTACGGAGGTGTCTTCCCCCTTTCTATCGGGGACCTGGGTTGGAGGGTGTTGCATGCAGCAGTCCCCTATAATAAGAGGATGCATAGGTTCTCGGTCTCTCAGGACACGTGCCCTTTTTGCGGTCTTGTGGAGTCCGTGGATCATGTATACATAGGGTGTTGTAGGCTGCACTCCCTCTTTAGTTACTTGAAAAATCTTTTATTGATGTTTTGTTTGCACTTCAGCCCCACGCTCCTGATCTATGGGCACCCGGTGCGGAAGGGGGTTGGGAAGGAGGAGGACCTCCTCGTGAACCTGCTCCTGGGCCTGGCCAAGTTGGCCATTAACAGGTCCAGGCAGCGGGCGATCGACGGGGGAGTCCCGCCCGATTGTTTGTCCCTCTTCCGTGGCTACGTTCGCTGCCGGATGTCCCTGGAGAGGGAGCACGCGGTGTCTGCTGGCACTCTCGAGGCCTTCCATGCTCGGTGGGCACCGCGGGGACTGGGGTGTTTTGTTGACCCCTTTAATCACATTTTGATTTAAAGTTTGTAAGGTTCCTTTAAACTTTTGTCCTTGGTTTTACAGCTGACCTGAATTAGGGGCTGTGCCTGATTTATCCCAATTTTGTTGATTTGGTTTTCCTTTAAAAGATTATCAAGAGTTCAAATCTCACAATGGCAAACTATGAAACAATGTAACTTCATCTGAATAGGAACAGATGGAAATGTGTTTGTACTCGAAAGAGTTACAGATTGGTGGTGATAATTTGACCACTGCTCATGACATCAACACCAAGTGACAACATGAAGCCCAAAATATCCACATAGATATATTACAGAGCATGGGTATGCTGATGTCATGACTTACAGGGAACACACTATCATTGCAGTATTACGTTTATACAGCCAGTTAAACAAGGGGCAGACAAGAAAACTTACTAAAAATACAGGAAGATATAGGCTTGGCCTAAATAGCCAAGTGGTTATGGTACTGGGTTTGTAACCCCAAGATCAAGAGTTCAAATCTCACAATAACAAACTATGAAACAATGGAACTTCATCTGAAACAGATGGAAATGTGTTTGTACTCAAAAGAGTTACAGGAAGATATAGGCTTGGCCTAAATAGCCAAGTGGTTATGGTACTGGGCTTGTAACCCCAAGATCAAGAGTTCAACGGCTTATGCCGATGACGTGCTCCTTATGTTTAGTGACCCGGCTGACCTGCAGAGGATGCGCGAGTGCCAGGAGGTCTACTCTGCCGCTTCTTCTGCCAGGATCAACTGGGAGAAATGTTCTGGACTCCTGGTCGGTCAGTGGCAAATGGATCCCCTACCCGAGGAGCTCAGGCCTTTCACCTGGAGCAGGACCAGCCTCCTCTACCTGGGGGTCCATCTCTGCCCTGCTGAGGAATCCTGGCCGGTGAACTGGCAGGAACTGGAGACGAAAGTCACCGCTCGCCTGCGACGCTGGACAGGACTGCTCCGAGTGCTATCTTACCGGGGTCGAGTTCTGGTCATAAACCAGCTGATCGCCGCCATGTTGTGTGGATCCAAGACCTGAGAACGGTCGTGCTCGGACCCGACGTTATTTTGGGTCTTGAGGTGGCCCAGGTGCGCGGTGGTCTTCCGTCTGAGCGTTCCCCTGTTCGGACGGAATTCCACATTGGCCCCAAGCCCCGAACCCTCCCTCGGGTGCTGGTGCCCCGCAATATGAGCCGCCTCGGGGACATGCCCTCTGTGCCTTTTGGCACAGCAAAGAGGGGCTTTTTGTATGGACTGCTGCTGCACACCTTCCATTTTCTCGCCCTTGTCCGTCGACCGGACACGCCCTGGCGTGCCTTGTTGCCGTCCGGCGGCGGAGGCCCTCGATGGGAGGCCCTCTACGGAGGTGTCCTCCCCCTTTCTATCGGGGACCTGGGTTGGAGGGTGTTGCATGCAGCAGTCCCTTATAATAAGAGGATGCATAGGTTCACGGACTCTCAGGACACATGCCCTTTTTGCGGTCTTGTGGAGTCCGTGGACCATGTATACATAGGGTGTTGTAGGCTGCACTCCCTTTTTAGTTATTTGAAAAACCTTTTATTGATGTTTTGTTTGCACTTCAGCCCCACGCTCCTGATCTATGGGCACCCGGTGCGGAAGGGGGTCGGGAAGGAGGAGGACCTCCTCGTGAACCTGCTCCTGGGCCTGGCCAAGTTGGCCATTAACAGGTCCAGGCAGCGGGCGATCGACGGGGGAGTCCCGCCCGATTGTTTGTCCCTCTTCCGCGGCTACGTTCGCTGCCGGATGTCCCTGGAGAAGGAGCACGCGGTGTCTGCTGGCACTCTCGAGGCCTTCCGTGCTCGGTGGGCACCGCGGGGACTGGGGTGTTTTGTTGACCCCTTTAATCACATTTTGATTTAAAGTTTGTAAGTTTCCTTTAAACTTTGTTCTTGGTTTTACAGCTGACCTGAATTAGGGGCTGTGCCTGATTTATCCCAATTTTGTTGATTTGGTTTTCATTTAAAAGATTATCAAGAGTTCAAATCTCACAATGGCAAAACTATGAAACAATTTAACTTCATCTGAATAGGAACAGATGGAAACATGTTTGTACTCAAAAGAGTTACAGGAAGATATAGATGGGATGGGCAGATGAGTAACAGATGGAATTTAACGCTCAAAAGTGTGAGGTGGTACACTTTGGAAGGAGTGATTTAACAAGGAGGCCACAGCTGGAGCACTGTGTGCAGTTCTGGTCACCACATTATAGAAAGGATGTGATTGCACTGGAGGGGATTCACCAGGATGTTGCCTGGGCTGAAACATTTAAGTTATGAAGAGAGGTTGGATAGACTTGGGTTGTTTTCGTTGCAGCAGAGAAGTCTGAGAGGCAACCTGATTGAGATGCACAAGATTATGAGGGGCATGGACAGGGTGGAAAGGGAGCATCTGTTCCCCTTAGTTGAAGGGTCAGTCACAAGGGAGCATAAGTTCAAGGTGAGGGGCAGGAGGTTTGGGGGGATGTGAGGAAAAGCTTTTTTACCCAGAGGGTGATGACGGTCTGGAATGCACTGCCTGGGAGGGTGGTGGAGGCGGTTTTGCCTCACATCCTTTAAAAAGTACCTGCATGAGCACTTGGTACTCATAACATTCAAGGCTATGTGCCAAGTGCTGGTAAATGGGATTAGGTAGGTAGGTCAGGTGTTTCTCACATGTTGGTGCAGAATTGATGAGCTGTATGGCCTCTTCTGCACTGTGATTCTGATTTATACGTATTTCAGCAATCATCCTCGTAAATCTTCTCTGCTCCGTCTCCAGTGTCTCTCTATCCTTTTTTATAAAATGGTGACCAGATTCACTCTTTATTCTCAGTGTGGTCTGACCAAGATTCCAGGCAGCTTTAGCAGAACCTCCCAACTTTCTAATTCCATTCCTTGCAAAATAAAACCTAGTACTTGGTTTTCTCTTTTTATGGCCTTGCTCTGATTGCTGTACTTATACTTGGAGATCTCTTTTTTCCTCTAGCCCATCCAGATTCAGACGTTCCAAGTAATAAGTGACCAGTTTATTCTTCTGACCAAAATCTGCTACCTCACATTTACCTGTGTTCAATTTCATTTGCCGCATTCTCCCCACCTCTGATCTAACAAACTGCAGCTACACTGGAGATATTTATATTTAACTTGTTCGTGATGACTCTGCTCAGACCGTAACCACAAGGATATCGGTGCATTGCTCTGAGTTTGAGCACAAGGCTGTATCACTATCACACACAAATACCATTTCCTTGGTTAACATTGCCATACAAAGACCAGCTCTTACACATTCTCTTTCTACACAATTGCAGCAGGATGTGAGGCTCATTAATATTCCCCAACATTTCATAACAGCAAAGGTTCCACTGGGACAAAGGTTCAGGCATTTTCCTTTACAGGCAAAACACAGAGAAAGGAAAGACCTGGATTTATATAGCACCTTTCACCACCTCAGGGAGTCCCAAAGTAGGCTTTACATTAGGGAAATCCTTTTGAAGTGCAGTCACTGTTGTAATTTAGGAAACACATCATAATCAATTTGCGCACAACAAGCTCCCACACACAGCAACATGATAATGACCAGATCATCTGTGTTTGTCACATTGGCTGAGGGATGAATATTGGCTGGGGCATTAGGAATAACTCCCCTGCTCTTCTTCAAAACAAAGGCCAGTGGATCTTTTACATCTACCCAAGCAGCCAGGTGGGGACCTTGGTGTAATATTCTCAGTTGAAAGACAGCATCTCTGACAGTGAGGCACTCCCTCAGTACTGCACTGGAGAGTCAACCTCAGTTTTTGTGCTGAGTGGCTGAAGTGGAACTTGACCCCACTACCTTCTGCTTGAGAGATGAGAGTGTTACCCACTGAGCCACAGCTGACCCAGCAATACAGCCGCACACTGGAACCTTAACATTGTCTCATCAGCCACAGTGTTTCATTAAATACGTTGACTAAGTGGATTTCAATTTAAGCCAGGTTTGCAGACGTGATGCTCCATTCACACATCGAAGGTGAGAGAGATGCTGTGGGACACACACCAAGTTCAGGAGCTGAAACTGATTAACAGGTTGAGTTTTGTGTTTAGTGATCCTGAGTGTCTTACAGATGCCTTCCCTGGATCCCAAGAAAGACACTCTAGAAGGTATGGGGAGCTGGGACTTTTTCATGAGAGAACTGAAGGTAGGAGAACTGAAATACTCTAGAGGTAGAAAGGAGAAAAGGTTCAGTCCTGGACGTAATTCTCAGCAGCAAAATCAAGAAAATCCAACTTTGCTGGTGACCTGTGAACTTGCTGGTGTCTCAGCAGGTGGTGCGAACAAATAAATCCCTTCCCACACTCAGAGCAGGTGAACGGCTTCTCCCCAGTGTGAATTCGCTGGTGTGTCAGCAGGGTGCCTGAGTGAGCAAATCCCTTCCCACACTCAGAGCAGGTGAATGGCCTCTCCCAGCGTGAGTGCGTTGGTATCTCACTAGATCAGATGACTGAGTGAATCTCTCCCCACACTCGGCGCAACGGAATGACCTCTCCCCAGAGTGAGTGTGCTGGTGTTTCACCAGATCAGATGAATGCGCAAATGTCTTCCCACACTCGGAGCAGAGAACGGCCTCTCCCCAGTGTGAATACACTGGTGTCTCAGCAGGTCATTGCTTCTTGTAAAGGTCTTCTCACATTCAGAAAATTTAAAAGTTCTCTTATCAGAGTGAACATGTTGGTGTTCAGTGTATTGGGCGGATTCAGGAACTCTCTTGTCATACATGGAATAGATGAATGGCCTCTCCCCAGTGTGACTTCGCTGGTGTCTCACCAGGTGGGATGATCGTGTGAACCTCTGCCCGCAGGTGAACGGTCTCTCCCCTGTGTGAATTCGCTGGTACGTCAGAAGGTGGAATGATCGATTAAATCTCTTCCTACAGTCAGAGCAGGTGAACGGCCTCTCCCCGGTGTGAACCCGTTGGTGTGCCAGAAGGTTGGATGACCAAATGAATCCATTCCCACACACAGAGCAGATGAAGGGTCTCTCCCCATTGTGAAACCCTTGTGCTTCAGAAGTTGGACTGAATGGGTGAAGCTCTCCCCACACACAGAGCAAGTGATTGGCCTGTTGCTGGTGTGAGTGCGCTGGTGTCTCAGCAGGCCATTGTGTCTTTTAAAGGTCTTCTCACACTCTGAGCATTTAAAAGATATCTTATCGGAGTGAACAAGCTGGTGCTCAGTGTAATGGGAGGACTGAGCAAATCTCTTCCCACACTGGGAGCAGCTGAATGGCCTGTCCTTGGTGTGAACTTGCTGGTGCTCAGTGAGATGCACTGACTCACTCAATGACTCCCCACATTGAGAGCAACTGAACAGCCTCTCATGTGTGTGCGAAGGAGCTGGTGCTCCGCGAGGCGGGAGGACAGCTTGAACCTCTTCCCGCAGTGGGAGAAGCTGAACGGTCTGTCATCAGTGTGAACTTGCTGGTGTTGGACCAGTTCCTCAGAGTTTTCAAGGCTTTTCCCAGAGTCAGAGCATTGAAGAGGCTTCTCATCAATCTGATCGATCTGGTGTGCCAGCAGGTTGGATAAACACATGGCTTTCTTCCCACACACGGAGCAGATGGACGGACTCTCACTATTGTGAGCTCGCTGTCATGTCAGCATGTTTACCAGCTGTATCAATCCCTTCACACAGGAGGAGCAGGTGAATGGCCTCTCACCAGTTTCCAGCTGAGATGGTCAATTAAATCCTTCAGATATACAAATCTTCAGATCCAGATAATTTGAGAGACTGTCAGATTTTGATGTAAAGTTTGGTTTACTTTTCCTGACTGCAAATCTTCCTCTTCTTTTTTCTGTAAAATAAGTTTACAAAGAATTACATGGAACATACATTACACAAACAGGCTAATCGGTCTATCTAGTATGTCTTGGAGTTTCTACTCCACAGGTGTCTCCTCCCATTCTGCCGACCTCATCTCAGCCTTTCAGTTTATCTTTCTAATCCCTTTCTTCTCTTGTTCTCATCTAGTTTACTTTTGAAAGCATCTAAGGGATTTGTCTCAACCACTTCCTGTAGTAGCGAGTTCCACATTCTAACAACTGTCTGAGGAGAGAAATATCTCCCATTTTCCTCTTGGATTTATTACTAACAAAAAGTGTAAACATTCTGTCCACATCTATCTGTCCAACCCAATCAGAATTTTAAAGACCTATGTCAGAAGAGTTTGAGTTTGCTGTGTGTAAATCCTCCCTTTCTAACCCGCTGTAAAAGGAGTTTCCAAAACCCATCCCTGTCAGTCCAGGATAGAAATGCACAACTTTCTTTCCTCCTGCTGACAGGGGACAGGGACGACCGCGCATGCGCACTGTTGCACTTTTCCCCCTGTAAAGATGGCGGCCGTTAACTGCGGCCTGTGACTGAGAACCGCGGCCCGCAGCTACCTTCCCGTTCGCTGCGACGTCGGGAGCTCTAGCTCCTTATTCCGCCATTGAGGCCGCCAGTGGGTATTTATCAAGCCTCCCCGCCCACTCTACCGCCTCCAATCCTCCCCATCTACCGGCTTCATTTACTCGCCTGGACTCGATATTTGTGAACAGCTTCGACCAGTTCCTGGAAAAACTCAGCAGGTCTGGCAGCATCGGCGGAGAAGAACAAAGTTGACGTTTCGAGTCCTCATGACCCTTCGACAGAACTGAGTGAATCTTAGGAAAGGAGTGAAATATAAGCTGGTTTAAGGTGGGGGGGGGGGGGCGGTGTTGGGGTGGGGGGAGAGAAGTGGGGGGTGTGGTTGAAGGGACAAACAAGCAGTGATAGGAGCAGATAATCAAAAGATGTCACAGACAAAAGAACACAGAGGCGTTGAAGGTGGTGATATTATCTAAACGAATGTGCTAATTAAGAATGGATGGTAGGGCACTCAAGGTACAGCTCTAGTGGGGGTGGGGTGGAAAGGCTAGCAGGGCATAAAAGATTTAAAAATAATGGAAATAGGTGGGAAAAGAAAAATCTATATAAATTATTGGAAAAAACAAAAGGGTGAAGAAACAGAAAGGGGGTGGGGATGGAGGAGGGAGTTCAAGATCTAAAGTTGTTGAATTCAATATTCAGCCCGGAAGGCTGTAAAGTGCCTAGTCGGAAGATGAGGTGCTGTTCCTCCAGTTTGCGTTGGGCTGTGAAGGAACAGCACCTCATCTTCCGACTAGGCACTTTACAGCCTTCCGGACTGAATATTGAATTCAACAACTTTAGATCTTGAACTCCCTCCTCCATCCCCACCCCCTTTCTGTTTCTTCACCCTTCCTTTTGTTTTTTCCAATAATTTATATAGATTTTTCTTTTCCCACCTACTTCCATTATTTTTAAATCTTTTATGCCCTGCTAGCCTTTCCACCCCACCCCCACTAGAGCTGTACTTTGAGTGCCCTACCATCCATTCTTAATTAGCACATTCGTTTAGATAATATCACCACCTTCAACGCCTCTGTGTTCTTTTGTCTGTGACATCTTTTGATTATCTGCTCCTATCACTGCTTGCTTGTCCCTGCAATCACACAGACCCCCCAACCTGCACTTCTCTCCCTCCACCCAACCCCACCCCCACCTTAAACCAGCCTATATTTCACCCCTCTCCTTAGATTCACTCAGTTCTGTTGAAGGGTCATGAGGACTCGAAACGTCAACTCTTTCTCTTCTCCGCCGAAGTTGCCAGACCTGCTGAGTTTTTCCAGGTAATTCTGTTTTTGTTTTGGATTTCCAGCATCCGCAGTTTTTTGTTTTTATTTTTTACGACCACTTCCTGTTGCGGCTTCTACTGCGCATGCTCTACTCAGCACCCGCAAACCGCATGCTCTAGTCACACCCGGTAGTGCGCCTGCGCAAGAAGCTCTTGCAACGAGGATAGCGCATGTTCTGCCCCGCCTTGAATGCTGGGTAAGACTCCGGTCATTGAAACATGATATTGTTGAATAGAAAATTATGTTTTGTGATCGATTGGAGACACAGGGCAAAAATATAATATTATTAAATCAATTGATATGGCAACCAAAGTGCACGGGTTCTCCACCATATTTCTATCCTGGGTGTAATTAATAGAAATTAATACTTTAACAGTTAGATGGAAACTCACTGGACTGTCAGTGCGTGGAGTTTTCCCAAGACACAAAACACTTAAGCTGCCTCTTGCTAGTCAGAATGCACTGATTGTGAATCAAATCATTTGAACTTTCAAAGTTGGTGTAATGGGAGGTGAGTAAACTAAGTAAATCCTTTCTCATTCGTGAAATATGTGAAAGGTCTCTCTGCACTGTGACTGTGCAGCTGTGTCGGTAAATGGGATGACCAACTGAATCCCTTTCCACCTTCAGCTGGTGATGATATTTTCATGCTGTGATTTTACCCATCACTTTACGCTCAGATGAGAATCTCAAACCCTTCCTGAAATGATAAAAGCAAAATACTGCAGATGCTGTAAATCTGAAACAAAAACAAAAATTGCTGGGAAAGCTCAGCAAATCTAGCAGCATCTGTGGAGAGAGAAACAGAGTTAACTTTTTGAGCCCGTATGACACTTCTTCAGAGCTGACAAGAAGTGGAAATGTGATGAAATTTATACTGTTAAAGGGAGTGGGGCAGATAGAGCCTTCCCCTCCCCCGTCAGCATTTCATAGGGACCGTTTCCTCCAGAACATCCTGATCCACTCCTCCATCATCCCCAACACCTCATCCCCTTCCCATGGCACCTTCCTATGCAATCGCAGAAGGCACAACAGCTGCCCCTTTACCTCCTCCCTACTCACTGTCCAAGGGCACAAACACTCCTTTTAAGTGAAGCAACACCTCACTTGCACCTCCTTCAATTTGGCCTACTGCATCCGCTGTTCCCAATGTGGTCTCTTCTACATCAGGGAGACCAAGCGCAGATTGGGTGACTGCTTCGCAGAACAGCCCTGGTCTGTCCTCAAGCATGAACCAGACCTTCCGGTCACTTGCCATTTCAACACTCCATCCTGTTCTCATGCCCACATCTCCGTCCTTGGCCTGCTGCAATATTTCAGTGAAGCCTAACGCAAACTGGAGGAACAGCACCTCATCTTCTGATTAGGCGCTTTACAGCCTTCTGAACTTAACATTGAGTTCAACAACTTCAGACAGTGAACTCTCTCCTCCATTCTCACCCCTTTTTTCTAATCCCCTTTTTTCTACATTCAGTTTTTTTTCCACGTTTTTATTTTCATTTGTATTCATTTATCCATTGTTTTATCCCCCTTTTTATATCCCCCTTCTATCCCATTTTCTATCCTTTTTTCCCACCACACCACACTCCACCCCCTCCCCAAACCCCATCCCCTACAGGGCCATCTGTTACTTGTTCCATGTTGTTCTTTCACACAATTCTACCCTTGTTCTGCTATTATCACATTCTGCTTTCTTATCTTTATGTCACTATCAGCAACTTTTTTTAGCACTAACCACTACCATTAACACTCCCTTTGTCCTTTAGTTCATGACATCTTTGTCAATCCTGCCTTTGTCCCCACCTATCGCTGGCCTTCTATCCAGCTCCACCTACCCCACCCCCTTTAACAGTATAAATGTAATCACATTTCCACTTTTCTTCAGCTCTGAAGAAGGGTCAGACGTACTTGAAATGTTGACTCTTTCTCTCCTCACAGATGCTGCCGGACCTGCTGAGTTTTCCCAACATTTACTGCCTTCCTCCAATGAGTTCCACATTCTCAGCCCTCTCCAGTTAAGGAAAAGCAAAATATTGCAGATGTTGGAAATCAGAAATAAAGCAGAAAATGCTGGAATTTTCAGCAGATCTGCTTGTGTCTGTGGAGAAAGAGACAAAGTTTACATTTCAGGTCTGTGACCATTCATCAGAACTGCACTGTGTCTGTGCATCACTCTGTTCTTCAATCCACTGAAACTGCCAGTGAAAACTGCCATCCACTTCACAGGAAGTGCAAGGGACAAGTTTGTACGTGTGACCTAATGTACAATGTTTGATGACATTTTTTAAAAAGAGCCTATGTGCCAATAGATATTTACACTAATTAACCAAAACTCTTAACCCTGAAGTCTGCTTAAATAATTCACCTCTTTAACAAAGACAGGACCATACAGCTCACACACACTCTGTCTCCAGATTTCTGGCTAAACGAGCCCCCCTGCCATTTTATAGATCTCTCTCTCTCTCTCTCTTTTTCTCTTCTATTCTGATCATATTGAACAAACACGGTTCAGCCTTTGAACTGCCATTTCTTGAGGTGTCCTGGCAATTTCTAAAGACCAGAATTTTAATAACCTTACCCTAACAATTTTATCTTCCTCAAAGTAAAAATTACCTCTAAAATATTCATATGAAGCATGAACAAGATGGTTATGAAAATATTTCTATGATTTCATTGTTTCAGTTCTTCAAAATGGTGATTGTTTTCTTGTGTGATTGTGTGTGTTTATTCAATGAAATGTTTGTAAAAGGTAACGGTGGAGAAGGATTGAGAATTTTCAGTGTAGGACAGAAGTGAAATGAATAACAAAGAAGGAATGGATCAACATTTCCGATCAGAGCAGAAATAGATGACAGATACAGAATAGCTCTCCCACTTTAGTTTCTTCAGTAGTTCTATTACCCTAACTTTTGCCTTGCATCATCATCCTTTTGTTATTCAATACCTCCTACCTTCAACCTTGTTATTCAATACCTCCAACTGATTACAAACCTCCTCTTCAGTTATTTACCCATCCCCCATTCTCTGACTGTGCATTTGTTTAAAAAAAATTATTGGGTGTCTTTTTTCCAGTGCTGATGGAAGTTCAGTGTCTTGAACCAATAACTTTTTCTCTCTCCACAGACTCAGTCTGACCCACTCAGTAAGCCCAGCATTTCCTTTTTGTGAATTGGACTGAGAGATGTATGGTCAGCTCCCCTTGGTTGTGGGTGTTTGACACTAATTTCCATAGTGCAGCGGGCAGAATGTTTGCTTTACATGTGAAATTCCTGCTTTGAGCCAATGTGGAAACTTTGTGTTTCAATTGCTAAGGGTAGATGATCAGGCCACTGGACTAATAATCCAGAAGTGCGAACACAGGTTCAAATCCCACCATGCCAGTGGGTGCAATTTAAAGTCAATTCATCAATAAGTCTGAAATAGAAAACTAGTTTCAGTAATGGTGACTATGAAGCTATCATCGATTGTCATAAAAACCCACCTGGTTCTCGAATTTCCTTTAGAGGAGGAAATATGCTGTCCTTACCTGGTCTGACCTACTTCTGACTCCCGGCCGACGGTGATGTGGTTGACTTTTAACTGCCTTCTAAAATGGTCGATCAAGCCACTAAGTTCAATGGAAATTAGGCTTTGGTCATAACTGCTGGTCTTGACAGTGACCCCCACATCCCATCAAACTATATAAAAAAATGATCAATTAACATTTTGTTCCATTTGTTTTTGAACAGCATGACAATAACTGTTGCTCATTCTTTAACTTCTTAGACAGGTCACATTAAGTGAGAGAAAACTGATCCACAGCAACCCAAAAACAAAATACTGCAGAAACTGCAAATTTGAACTGAAAGCAGATACTGTTGGAAACACTCAGCAGGTCAAACAGCCTCTATGGAGAGGTCAATAGCATCAATGCTTAAGGTGAGTGAACCTTCATCAAAAGTTGAAGAACTTAGAGTTGTAACAGTTCACAAACAAGTACAGAGTCAAGGATAAGAGATGAAGAGGAGGAATGAACATTGTTGATGGAAGGCAGGAGTTATTAAATGATAAAGAGGAGGATAATACAAGACAAAATTTTGTGATGAGACAATAAACTAATGGGACAAGTGAACAAGTAAAAGACAGGTCCAGAGTAGGCATAAATAATAATAGCAGAACCATTACCAGCACCTACTGTCTGAAATAATGGGAGTGGTGATTATGATCAGTGTAAGAGGCTGAGGGTAGAGAGTTCAGACTGGGTGTGGGGCAGAGAATTAATATAGCAAATGACCAGATGCTCAGGAATATATTTGAAGATTGAATGGTGATGTTCCACAAAGCAGTGGCTCTATCTTGATTTAGTCACCTTAGTGTGGAGGGGATCACATCATAAGCAGTGAATACACAATCCAAAATTGAAAGAAGTACACGTAATTTGCTGTATCACTTGGAAAGTGTATTTGGGGCCCCAGAACGTGGCAACTGAGGAGGTGAAAGGGTAGTTGCTGCATCTCCACTGGAATAATGCCAAAAACTGCAAGGTTATACCTATCAAGAAAGACTGAATAAGCTGGAGATGTTTTCTCTGGTAAAGGGAGTGAGAGATGACCTGGTCGAGCTTTTCGGCTTATAACAGGGTTGACAGGGAAGACAAGTGGAAGATGTTTCCAGTTGCAGATGGATGAGAATAAATATAAATTCATCATCAATAAAACTAATGTGCAATTCAGGAGATATGCCTTCATCAGGAGATACAAATAGGAAATGCTTCAAATACTCACCATGTCTGACAGCATCTGTGGATTGGGAAAGATAATTAACATTTCAGCTCTGTGCACTGACACAGTACAGTTCTGATGAAAGGTTGCAGATCTGAAATGTAAATTATATCTCCCTCTGCAGATGCTATCAGATCTGCAGAAAATTCCAGAATTGTCTGTTTAAATTTAGATTTACAGCATCTGCAGTATTCTTTTTTTTACTGGGAACAAGTTGAGAATCTGGAATTCATCATCGGAAGGGTTTGAGATCCCCATCTGAGCTAGAAACTGATGGGTCAATTCACACTCATGAATAGATCGTTCACCAGCTGAACGTGGAAATGGATTCACTCAGTTATTCTATTTACTGATACAGCAGCACAGTCACTCTAGAGAGAGACCACTCAGATGCTACAAGCGTTCTACTGGATTTATTCAGTTTGTCCACCAGTTCACACCCCAGCTTTAAAATTTCAAAGGATTTTATCCACAATGGGTGCACTCTTACAGGCAAGACATGGTTTAAATCTTCCATGTATGGGGAAGAAAAATCACTTGTTCACCTTCCAAACTGCTGAGGCCCCAGTGAGTTCACACTTAACTGTAGTGGTTTGTTCTGTTGTTAATTATACCCAGGACAGAATTATGATGTTTGCTGTATCAATTAATTTAATAGTTTTATATCTTGGCCCCATGGCTCCATTGTAATCCGATCACAAATCATAATTTTCTATTCAACAATGTCATGTTTCAATGGCGCGGCTCGTATCCAGCATCCGCGACGATACAGAATGTGCCCTATACTCACTATAAGACACCATGGCGCGTGCACTGTGGTGGGTTGTGAATGGCGCATGCGCATTTAGTTCCAGTGGGTGCGTGCGCACTCTGTGTGCTGGAGCGGCAGGAAGGCGGTCGACTCTGCAACCGGTGCACAACGGCTGATTATAGGTGGGTAATGGAGGCGGCGGAATGGGCGAGAAGGCCTCATAAACACCCAGTGGATGCCTGGGAACAAAAGTAAGAATCTAATAATCCCGCATTTAGTCCATGCGGGGCAGCAGCCGCGGGGCTGTACCTGATGACAAGCGCGCGTTAACGGCCGCCTTCTTTATAGGGAGAAAAGCGCAGAAGGGTGCATGCGCAGTCATCCCTGTCAGCAGGAGGAAAGGATATTGTGAATTTCTATCCTGGGGTGATAGGGATGGATTTTGGAAACTCCTTTCACAAGGGGTTAGAAGGGGAGGATTTACTTTTAGGTGGTGGAGGTTGATGGTTTAGAAGGATTTGTCAAACTTCTGATCAGGTTGATGATACATAAAATCTCCCCCCCCCCCCCCCCCCTCTCTGTCTCCCTCCCCCTATTGAGGCCAGGGCCTTGTGTAGGTTCAGACGGGCAGATTATCCTAATCTGAATATCATATAATTTTGAACATGGAAGGAAAAAGCAGCATTTACAACAGGGAGAAATTGTACATATGTGCTTTCTGTGGATGAGAATCATCTAGCCAATCATCTAGCTTGTCGAGCCACAAGCGCAGTCACACCGGGGAGAAACTGTATAAATGTGGTAACTGTGAGAAACTTCTGGCTTAGTTGTAGAAATATAAAATCCCTTTCCTTCACCACACCCTCTCTCCCTGTCTCTCAATCTTCTCATAGAGTCTTGTGTAGGGAAACTCGATGGTAGGTTCCCTTCCCTGAAGGACATTAGTGAACTAGTTGGAGTTTTACGACAATCCAGCAGTTTTCATGGTCACTTTTTCTTATTGCCGGCCCCACAAATTACCAGATTCATTCAGCTCAAGTTCACACCCTGCCTTTATGTTTTAATGAGTTCTCTCTTATTCCCCTTTTCTGTTTTAAATCACTTTTACAGGATATTAGAAGGGGAGAACTTGCAGTTACGAAACTCAAACTCAACATCACATGAGGATCTAATGCAGTCACCCAATTTATTATAACCTGAATATCGTTGGATTTTGAACACGGACGTTGAAAACACCATTCACAGTTGGGAGGAACCATACATTTGTTCTGTGAGTGTTCTGTGATCATCTGGCTGAAGTGTGGGAAGGGATTCACTTTGTCATGCAACCTGTTGGCTCACCAGAGAGTTCACACTGACAAGAGACCTTTTAAATGCCAGACTGCAGGAAGTGCTATATAAGTTCTGGGGAACTATTACGCCATCAACATGTTCACACTGATGAGAGACTGTTCAGGTGCTCTCACTGCAGGACTGGGCTCAGGCAATTATCTGACCTCACTGTACAAATTCACACTTGAGAGAGGCCGTTCACCTGCACAGTCATTACGCCTGCTAACACACCAGCGAGTTCACACTGGATAGAGGCCTTTCACCTGCTCTGTATGTAAGAAGGGGTTTTCTCACTTATCGACCCTGCTGAGACACTAGCGAGTTCACAAGTAACTACTCCGATTGGACTTTGTTGTTAATCCATTTGTCCACTGGGGTCTGTTTCTGATGTTAATGAAGCCCAGCCTAGTTACAGTGATTAATATTCTGGACAAAAGTCAAATCAGCTTTTTGTTGAACACACAGTGCGTTGGATCTTGTTAATATCTCTAACTCAAGTTAGTTTCTTTTGAAGGGCCCACCCTCTCCCCTGTCAGCTTCATCCTCACCTCCAAAATGACCAAGGAGCCTTGAGTTCTTTGAGGATGTAATAAGCAGGGTGGATAAAGGGGAACTAGTAGATGGAGTGTGTTTGGATTTCCAAAAGGCCTTCAATGAATTGTCACATTAAAGGTTACTCCACAAGATAGGAGTTCATGGTGTTGGGGGTGATATATTAGCATGGATGGAGGATTGGCTAACTAACAGGAAAGCTCGAGTTGGGATAAATGGGCCATTTTCCAGTTGGCAATCTGCAACTAGTGGAGTGCCACAGGGATCAGTGTTGGGGCCTCAACTATTTAGGATCTATATTAATGACTTGGCTGAAGTGGCCAATTGTATTGTAGCTAAATTTCCTAATGATACAAAGATAGGTAGGAAAGCAAGTTGTGAGGAGGATGCAAAGAGTCTGCAAAAGGATAAAGATAGGCTAAGTGAGTAGGCAAAAATTGGCAGTTGGAGTATAATGTAGTAAAATATGAGGATGTCCACTTTGGCAGGAAGAATAGAAAAGCAAAATATTATTGAAATAGAGAGAGGCTGCAGTACAGAGGGATCTGGGTGTCCTTGTACATGAATCACAAAAAAATAACATTCAGGTACAGCAAGTGATTAGGAAGGCAAATGGGATGTTGGCCTTTATTGCAAGGATGATGGAGTATAAAATTAGGATAATCTTGCTAATACTGTACAAGGAATTGGTAGGACTGCATCTAGAGTACTGTGTTTGGTCCCCTTACTCAAGGAGGGATATACTTGCACTGGAAGCAGTTAGAGAAGGTTCACTGGGCTGATTCCTGGGATGAAGGTGTTGTCTCATGAGGAAAGGTTGGGCCTGTATCCATTGGAGCTGAGAATGATGAGAGGTGATCTTATTGAGACATACAAGATTCTGAGGGGTCTTGACAGGGTAGATGCTAAGAATATGTTTCCTCTTGTGAGGGAATTGAGAATTAAGGGACACTGCTTTCTATCTCACTACCAAGCACATGGCCTTGTGTTTGATTCATCTGCAAATTTGTTATACACATCCCTATGTTTAAGTCTGAATCAATGGTTTAAACCATGAATAAAGGACCCAGTACTGAGCCCTGTGAAACCCCACTGGAAACAGCCTTCCAATCATTAAAAAAACCACCCATCGACTGTCATTCATCATTTCCTACCATTGAGCCTATTTTGGATCCAACTTGCATCTTGCTCTGGGGTTCCTTGACTTTTTATTTTTCTGCTCAGCCTGCCATGCGAGACGTTGTAGATGTAGGTGTTTCCACTTGTGGGTGAATCCAAAACCAGGGGACCAGTAGTACAGGATGGTTACTGATGAATTCAATAGGGAAATAAGGAGAAATGTGTTTCCTCAGAGTGGTTTGAAAGTGAACTCACTACCACAAGGAGAAGTTGTGGCAAAAAGCTGAGATAATTTCAAAAGTAAACTAGACGATTACATGAGAGAAAAAGGAATAGAAAAATAAAGTGAAAGACTGAGCTGGGGTAGATGGAATGGAACGAGAAGCATGTGGAGTATAAAGACCAGCAGAGACTGGTTGGGCCAAATGGCCTGTTTCTATTCTGTGTAATTCTATGTAAACTTTTTTTTACAGGGTGTTAGGAGGGGAAGATTTACAAATGGGAACTAAAACCAATTATCAAGATCGGACAGAGTCACTCGATTCATCAGGACCTGAATATCATTGGTCTCTGAACATGGAAGGAGAAACGTTTGTCCACGTGAAGAGATTTCAAACATCAGTGTGACTGGAAAAGCAGCAAGACGCACACACCCGAGTGAGAGTGTTCCAGTACACAGCCTGAAAAGAATCACACCGTTCACAGCGAGGTGAAAATGTACAAGTGTTGTGTGTGTGGACAAGGCTTCAACTGATCTTCCAAGTTGGAGAGACAGAAGTACACCAGCACCATGGAGAAACCATGGAAATGTGGGGACTGCGGGAAAGGATTCAAATACCAATCGCGGCTGGAAACTCATCGACACATTCACACTGGGGAGA
This sequence comes from Carcharodon carcharias, assembly GCF_017639515.1. Lineage (NCBI taxonomy): Eukaryota > Metazoa > Chordata > Chondrichthyes > Lamniformes > Lamnidae > Carcharodon > Carcharodon carcharias. Next base: position 17,462,487 of record NC_054493.1, read on the forward strand.
GACCATTCCCCTGCTCCTTGTGTGGGAAGGGATTCACTCGGTCATCCGACCTTCTGAGACACCAACTCACTCACACTGAGGAGAGGCCGTTCACCTGCTCCATGTGTGGGAAAGGATTCATTAATTCATCAGACCTTCGGACACACCAGCGAGTTCACACTGGAGAGAGGCCATTCACCTGCTCCGCCTGTGGGAAGGGATTCGCTCAGTCAGCCCACCTGCTGGCCCACCAGAGAGTTCACACTGGGGAGAGGCCATTCACCTGCTCTGAGTGTGGGAAGGGATTCTCACGGTCATCCCACCTCACTTCACACCAACTGGTTCACACAGACAAGAGACCTTTTAAATGTTCTGACTGTGAGAAGAGCTTTAAAAGCAGGTCCCAGTTGCTGACACACCAACGCATTCACACTGGGGAGAGGCCATTCACCTGTTCCGAGTGTGGGAAGGGATTCATTCATTCATCCGACTTTTTAATACACCAGCGAGTTCACACTGGGGAGAAGCCGTTCACCTGCTCCATGTGTGGCAATAGATTCTCCCGATTATCCCTGCTCAAGGCACACCAACTGGTTCACACCGATCAGAGACCTTTTAGATGTTCTGACTGCGAGAAGAGCTTTAAAAGCAGGTGTAAATTGCTGGCACACCAACGTACACACACTGGGGAGAGGCTGTTCACTGGCACCAGGTGTGGGAAGTGATTCGTCCATTCATCCCACTGGGTGAGACACCAGCGAGTTCAGAATTGACTGCAGGGGTTGGATTCAGCTGTTGTTAATCATATCCAGGACTGAACCCTGTTCATTCTGAAAGTTGGCATTTCTTTCTTGATGTTAATAACTGAACTGAAGTTTAATATTCTGGTTATATATCAAATAAATCAGCTTTGTTTTAAATACATTGTTGTAGATTTTTGTCTTTCCCACCTGAGTGTTTAACATCACCTGGCTGGAGCACAGAAAGGACAATCTGGGGGAGGATCATACGGCAGGAACAGAAATTCAGCCTGGACACAGTCCAGGAACACCATGACCATCTACATGTTGTCCCTGTTGGATAAAATCAAACATAGTATTTATTCTCCATATGGCTATCTGATCTTTTCAGTTTTTACTATTTACACTGATCTCCATGGTACACAGATATTGTGTTTCCTTCTCTTGCTACTGAATACTCAAGCTAAGACTTGTTTCACCCAATTTATGTAGACCATCATATGGACCTTCCCAAGTAACCCACCCAGGCTCCCCCTGTTTAACAATGCTTTTAATATCACTTCACCTCCAACTGAACAGTTAATGTAACAGGTGGGACGTTTCTCCCTGGAGGTGTTGAGATGGGCAGCACCATCTTCTCCACTGCCTGTGGCAGGGAGGATGTGGAGGTTCTGGAGAAACTGGTCCTTAATCTGTCGAATAGCTATGGGGAGTGGGACCCCGGTGGTGGGGGGGGTTTACAATCTGGATTGGCCGAGCTGAAATAGGCTGTGTCTGGGTGAGTGAACAGGAGTGGAGTGAATGGTCATTGAGATACCAGGCGAGGCAGTGACCCAGTCACTGGCCTTGACCATATCATTAGCTACCTTCATGACAGCTTCTTTCAGTGTCATTTCTCCAGAGTGATTTAAGATCTCAGCCATTGCACAGGGCTCGGGTGGTCGGGGGTTTGGAAATGTGGTTCCACACCCACAAGATGACAGAGCTGCTGTATTACTTCTGCTGTAAAATAAGAAACATTATTGCTCTCTATCCTTTTCAGAAAGCCCCATCTGGTTCCCAAAAGATTTTAGCTGTAGTGACTGCATCATTTTTACAGACAGAGAAAGCTTCAATCCAGCAGGGGAGTTTTAAAAACAGGTACCAGTTGCTGACACACCATTCACACTGGGCAGAGGCTGTTCACCTGCTCCAAGTAGGGGAAGGGATTCATGCATTCAACCGACTTTCTGATACACCAGCGAGTTCAAAGTGGGGAGAGGCCATTCAACATATCGATAACTACCAGGGTATACCAGTCCCTTGTTTTTACTGTGGGCAGTGGGCCTGTATAATTAATCTGCAGCGTTTCCCAGAGGACATCATTCAGATGGCTGTGTCCAAAGGGACCATTTATTTCACAGGTCTGGATTAATTTGGACACAGGCTCAGGTGATGATGGCCATCCTGATGCATCCGATAGTAATTATGTAACATATCGAGGACTTGAAAAAGCAATAGTGCCAGTTTGATCCATGGACAAAATTAATTCTTTTCAAAGGCATTGAGGTGTGACCCAAGTCCAACAAGGCCATCCTTGTGATAGAAAATCTCATGATGGAGGATATGAGAGTCCTTACTTGCTGTGAGGGATGAGGGAAAGTCTTTCCTATGGTGTACAGCCTTTTTGACCACAGTCACATCAGGGTCAGGGTCCTGACAAGCTTTTAAATCAGGTTTAACTGGAGTCATACCGGTGCCAACGATCGTGTTTTGGGTGGATCCCATGGAATCCCCTCTGGTGCAGCTTTTCTGGTGAATCAATCTGCCTGCTTACTACCGTCAACCTCCTCACTAACTGCTGCTGCTGATGTCCCATCACCTTGCAAATATCAACTTGTCCTGGACATTTACCAGCAATATTGTGGACAATGCCAGTGGTTTTGTCGTTGGACTGATAATCCAGAGACCCAGAGAAATGCTCTGGAGGCCCTGGTTCAAATCCCGCCACGGCAGATGGTGGAATTTCAATTCAATAAAAATCTGGAAATAAAGCCTAATGATGGCCATGAAACCATTGTTGATTGTTGTAAAAACCCATCTATTTCACTAATGTCCTTGAGGGAAGAAAATCTGTTGTCCTTACCTGGTCTGGACTATACATGACTCCAGACCCACAGCAATGTGGTTGACTCTTACATGCCCTCTGAAATGGCCTAGCAAGCAACTCAGTTGTAACAAATCACTACAAAGTCACAAAAAAGGAATGAAGCCAGACGGACCACCTAGCATCGATGGAGGCACTGGAAATGACAATGTCTTCCTTACTAACATCTGGGGGCTAATGCCAAAATTGGGAGAGCTGTCTCACAGACTAGTCAAGCAACAGCGTGACAGAGCCATCCAGGTCAAAGCAAACCGCTTAATTGCCACTACATCCATAAACATTCACTCCCTACACCACTGACACACATTAGCAGCACTGTGTACCATCTACAAGATGCAGGAATTCACCAAGGCTCCTTTGAAAGCACCTTCCAAATCCACGACCATTACCATTTAGAAGGACAAGGGCAGCAGATGGATGGAAACTCCACCACCTAGAAATTCCGCCCCCCCCCCAAAACCAAGCCACTCATCATCCTGACTTGTAAATATATCGTTGTTTCTTTACTGTCGCTGGGTCACAATCCTGGAACCTGCTGAGACACCAGAAGGTTCACACTGGGGAAAGGCAATTCACTTGCACTGAGTGTGGGAAGGAATTCATTCGGTCATCCAACCTGCTGAAACACCAGCGAGTTCACACGAGGGAGAGGCCATTCACCTCCCCAAGTGAGGGAAGAAATTCACTCAACCATCCTATTGGAACACCTGCATGTTCATACAAAAGGAAGGCCTTTTAAATTCCAAGAATGCAGGAAGTGTTATGCTGGTTCCCAGGAACTGATGTTCCATCAACTTGCTCTCACTGATGACAGACCACTCAGGTATTTTCACTGCGGAAGGGTGTTCACTATTCACCTGAACTCATTACACTAGCAAATTCACACTGGGGAGAGGTTGTGTACCTGGTATGAATGTGGGAATGGATTTGTTTTTTTGTCCCATGTCCTGAGTCACCAGTGAATGTGATTGTCATATCCAAGACTGAACTCCGACCTGTTTCTGCTGATGTTAATAAACTCAAGCCCAACTATAGGTAATATTCTGGATAAAACTCAAATAAATCAGCTTTTATTAAACACAGTCTTTTGAGTCTTTTTTAATATCTCTAACGCAAGTTAGTTCCTTTTGAAGTGCTCTCCGATTCCCCTGTCTCCTGCACCCTAACCTCTTTTACAGATCTAATGAAACAGGTTCATTGCCAATATTTCAGGATGCGGATGCTAGGAGAAAGACATTGATTTTTTAAATTTTACAATCCCTCCGTCAGCAGAACCTCACCCTCAATTGTCCAGATTGAGACAGAGACAGGGACCCTTTGGCTAATGGCGGCATGGTTACCCACAATCCCATGCTGAGAGGAAACTGCTCTATCTGCCGCGGACAAAAACAAAAACAGAATTACCTGGAAAAACTCAGCAGGTCTGGCAGCATCAGCGGAGAAGAAAAGAGTTGACGTTTCGAGTCCTCATGACCCTTCGGCAAAACTTGAGTTCGAGTCCAAGAAAGAGCTGAAATATAAGCTGGTTTAAGGTGTGTGTGTGGGGGGGCGGAGAGACAGAGAGAGAGAGAGAAGTGGAGTGGGGGTGTGGTTGTAGGGCCAAACAAGCAGTGATAGATGCAGATCATCAAAAGATGTCAACAACAATAGAACAAAAGAACACATAGGTGTTAAAGTTGGTGATATTATCTAAACGAATGTGCTAATTAAGAATGGATGGTAGGGCACTCAAGGTATAGCTCTAGTGGGGGTGGGGAGAGCATAAAAGATTTAAAATTTTTTTTAAATAATGGAAATAGGTGGGAAAAGGAAAATCTATATAATTTATTGGAAAAAAAAGGAAGGGGGAAACAGAAAGGGGGTGGGGATGGGGGAGGGAGCTCACGACCTAAAGTTGTTGAATTCAATATTCAGTCCGGAAGGCTGTAAAGTGCCTAGTCAGAAGATGAGGTGTTGTTCCTCCAGTTTGCGTTGGGCTTCACTGGAACAATGCAGCAAGCCAAGGACAGACAGTGTTAAAATGGCAAGCGACAGGGAGGTTTGGGTCATTCTTGCAGACAGACCGCAGGTGTTCTGCAAAGCGGTTGCCCAGTTTACGTTTGGTCTCTCCAGTGTAGAGGAGACCACATTGGGAGCACCGAATGCAGTAGACTAAGTTGGGGGAAATGCAAGTGAAATGCTGCTTCACTTGAAAGGAGTGTTTGGGTCCTTGGACGGTGAGGAGAGAGGAAGGGAAGGGGCAGGTATTGCATCTTTTGCGTGGGCATGGGGTGGTGCCATAGGAGGGGGTTGAGGAGTAGGGGGTGATGGAGGAGTGGACCAGGGTGTCCCGTTGGGAGCGATCCCTATGGAATGCCGATGGGGGGTTGAAGGGAAGATGTGTTTGGTGGTGGCATCATGCTGGAAATGGCGGAGGATGATCCTTTGAATGCGGAGGCTGGTGGGGTGATAGGTGAGGACAAGGGGGACCCTATCATGTTTCTGGGAGGGAGGAGAAGGCGTGAGGGCGGATGCGCGGGAGATGGGCCGGACACGGTTGAGGGCCCTGTCAACGACCGTGGGTGGAAAACCTCGGTTAAGGAAGAAGGAGGACATGTCAGAGGAACTGTTTTTGAAGGTAGCATCATCGGAACAGATGTGACGGAGGCGAAGGAACTGAGAGAATGGGATGGAGTCCTTACAGGAAGCGGGGTGTGGGGAGCTGTAGTCGAGATAGCTGTGGGACTCGGTGGGTTTGTAATGGATATTGGTGGACAGTCTATCACCAGAGATTGAGACAGCGAGGTCAAGGAAGGGAAGGGAAGTGTCAGAGATGGACCACGTGAAAATGATGGAGGGGTGGAGATTGGAAGCAAAATTAATAAATTTTTCCAAGTCCTTATGAGAGCATGAAGCGGCACCAAAGTAATCATCGATGTACCGGAGAAAGAGTTGTGGAAGGGGGCCGGAGTAGGACTGGAACAAGGAATGTTCCACATACCCCATAAAGAGACAGGCATAGCTGGGGCCCATGTGGGTACCCATAGCCACACCTTTTATTTGGAGGAAGTGAGAGGAGTTGAAGGAGAAATTGTTCAGCGTGAGAACAAGTTCAGCCAGACGGAGGAGAGTAGTGGTGGATGGGGATTGTTAGGGCCTCTGTTCGAGGAAGAAGCTAAGGGCCCTCAGACCATCCTGGTGGGGGATGGAGGTGTAGAGGGATTGGACGTCCATGGTGAAGAGGAAGCGGTTGGGGCCAGGGAACTGGAAATTGTTGATGTGACGTAAGGTGTCAGAGGAATCACAGATGTAGGTGGGAAGGGACTGGACAAGGGGAGAGAGAATGGAGTCAAGATAGCGAGAAATGAGTCCTGCGTCTCCTGACTATCTGCCGCGGATTGGCAGGGTGGATCGCGCATGCTCGGAGGGTCCTGGTCTCTTTGTTTGAGGTTGTTCCCGGAGAGAAGCCGGAAGCGGCGGATAGTGAGAGTGAAGAATGTTCACTGTTTAATATTCGGCTCTGGGGCCGCACTCGCGATTTGTAAACCCCGCCCCTCCGCCCGGGGTTTATTAACCCGCTTCCAACAGTGACCTCTCACCTGACACCTCGCAATGCCCGGCTGATTGACGGCAAAGCCGGTCCAATAGGAAGAGGGGCGGGCCTGTAGGACCGAGTGGGAATGGCTGGCCCTCCAACCAATCGGAACAAATGAGGGGCGGGGCTGCGCTGTGCCTGAAGGATGCGTTGTGCGGGTGCTGGAGCTGGAAGGCTTCTTCAGAATTTCTATCCTGTATTTGAAGTGAAGAGTTTTCTAACCTCTTTCTACAGGGAGTTAGAAGGGGAGGATTTACAGATGGGAAAATCATAACAAACATCAATCATAACAAACTGAGACCTGACAGAGTCACTCGATTCATCGGGACCTGAATATTATCAGCCTTTGAATGTGGAAGGAAAAGTGTTTGTTCTGTCTGTGAGAGAACATTTCAAACATCAGTGTGACTGGAAAAGCAACAAGACATTCACACACTCCTGAGTGAGAGTGAGAACTGACTGGAAAGAACTTTAACCAGTTACACAGCTGAAAAAAGACCCCACACTGTTCACGTTGGGGAGAAGCTGTACACATGTGTGTGTGAATGAGGCTGCAACTGATTGTCCAATCTGAAGAAACACAAGGACACTGACACCATGGAGAAACTGTGGAAATGCGGGTACTGTGGGAAGAAATTCAGATCTCCATCTGAGCTGGAAATTCATTGATGCTGTCACACTGGGGAGAGAGCATTCAGCTGTTCAGTGTGTGGAAGAGATTTACTCAGTTATCCACCCTGTTGACACACCAGTGCATTCACACTGGGGAGAGGCCATTCACCTGCTCTGAGTGTGGTAAGGGATTCATTAATTCAACTAACCTGGTGAGACCTCAGTGGGTTCATTGGAGAGAGGCCGTTTACCTGCTCCGAGTGTGAGCAAGGATTCACTTGTTCAAATGACCTGCAGAAATATCAATGAATTCGCACTGGGGAGCGGCCTTTACCTGCTCTGAGTGTGGGAAAGCATTTACTCATTCATCAGACCTGCTGAGACACCAATGCTTTCACAATAGGTACAGGCCATTGACCTGCTCCAGATGTAGGAAGTGATTCACTCATTCATCCTACCTACAGAAACATCAACAAATTCACACTGGGAAGAGGCCATTAATCTGTTCCATGTACAGGAAGGGATTCACTCACTCCTCCACCCTGCTGAGACACCAGCAAGTTCACAAGTTAGTACAGTGATTGGACTTTGCTGTGAAGCATATTCAGGACTGAAATATGTTCATTGGGTTCTGTTTCTGCTGATATTAATAAACTCCAGTCCTGTAATTGGAGCTCATTTTCTGCTTAAAAGTCAAAGAAACCCACTTTGTATTAAACACAGCCTGTTGAGTCTTTTTAATATCTCTAAACTAAGTTAATTACTTTTGAAGTGTTCTTTCTCTCTGCTTTCTGCTCTCTCCTCCATCCTCACCTCCAACAAGTGTGAGGAGCTCATGGAGCTTCTTTGTCACTAAGATTGAGGCATCTGATCAGTTGACTCTGCTTCTTTCATCCCTTCTACTAGCCCACTAATCCAAACTGTCTCTAAAACTGCCCTTTGCCAAGCCTTGAACTCACATCTTTCTCCAGTTTCTCTCCAATCTCCCCTCATGCCCTCTCAGTGCTCACCTTGTCTATGAGACCCAGTTCCTGCTCCATCAGCCCTTTTCCTACTCAACTGCCAACTATCCAACTTTTCCATGTTTGGTGACTTTGTTCAAAGAACCACTATCCTATTTCAGTGAAGGCTGTGGTCGAACAAGGTTGTGTTATCTGTTACGAAAGTATAATAATTTTCACAATATTTTGCTTGTTTGTTATAAAGTAGGTATATGTGTGTGAGGGTAGATGGTCCTGTCTGTGTGACTTAATTACATTTGGAGTCAGGTAGACTGCAAGCTTGAAATTATCAAAACAAGCTAAGTGTCAAAATGAATTTGAAATGCTATTGAGTAAACATGGATGCTATTTTAGCATGTAAAATGTGATGGGAATTTGTATTTTTAGAAATATGAAGGGATTGTTTGGATTTAAAAGGGATGTCAGTCTGTTTGCTACCAGCCAGATAAGCAAGGCTAAGGAGTGTGTTTATTTTTCCCAAAGGTTACTGACAATATTAGCAACATGAAAGTTTTTATATTATGGGAAAGGTACAGTTGCAAAGACATATGGGACATTGGAACTTTCATACTAAAGAGAGAGAAAAGTATATAAGGAGAATGAAAGACTATGTTGAGGGTCATGTAAGATATAACAGGAGTGTGTGGAACAACCTTTAAGAAGCTTCCATCCATTTGTACATAAGCCTGTTGTGTCCAGTAACTAAAGTTGGAGAAAGCTATTTCGAATTCCACTGTCAAGTGGGTACTGTGTTAATGTGCTTTTTTAAATCTAAAATCTATTTTGGACTGTTGTCTTAAAGGCGATGTGTAACTGGGAGACAGATTAATTAGGAATTTTAGGAGTTGTATAGTATTAAGTTATTGTAGTTTTATGTATGTGCTTGAAATGCTTCTTTTTAATAAATGTTTTAATATAATTTTTTAAATCTCTAAAGGTCTTAGTGGACTCATTACTTCTAAATTCAGAACTGGACTAGCTGGACTAGTAATCCAGAGACCTAGGTTAATGCTCTGCGGACCCGGGTCTGAATCCTGCCACGGCAGATGGTGGAATTTGAATTCAATAAAAATCTGGAATTAATAGTTTATTGATGACCATGAAACTATTATTGATTGTTGTAAAAGCCCATCTGGTTCACTAATGTCCTTTAGGTAAGGAAGTCTGCCATCCTTACCTGGTCTGGCCTACATGTGACTCCAGACCCACTGCGGTGTGGTTGCCTCTTAAATACTCTCTGAAAAAGGGCAATTAGGGATGGGCAATAAATGCTGGCCTAGTCAGCGACACCCATATCCCATGAATAAATTAAAAAATCACATCTCATAATAAATATAAATTGCAAAACCGTTGTGATAGATCAGCCATAATTGTATTGAATGGCGGGGTAGGCTTGAGGGGCTGAATTGCCTACTCCTACTCCTAGTTCTTATGTTCTTATGTTATCAAGTTTCCGTTGTGAATTTGGTCCGCCTGGCACACGTCATCTGCCATGTCTTAACATATGGCACCATCCCTCCTCCCTTTCACTCACCACAATATTGCACTTCATCTCCATCAAATTACAGGCAAGGAGATAATCTACAGAGCAAACGGGAAAGCTACACCACCTTCAAAACAAAACCAGAATCAGTCCAACCTCAGGCATTGAGCTCCAGTTTGCAGTGCCTGATTTGTATGTTAAATCCATCCAACTGCTTTGATTCTCTTCAGAAACATCGAGCAATCTCAGTTTTTAATTTTAAACTCTTCTAACCTCAACAGAGTTCCAGATTTCCAATATATTTTTGCGAAGCAGTGCTATCTGACATTGCTCCTGAACAGCCAATTCTCAGTTACGCAAATGCATGTAATTGATTTGTACATTTAAACAGTAACAATTATCTTACCTTAACTTGCTACACAACAAAATTTTTTAAAAAAAACTTTAATAAAAACAAAATACTATGGGTGCTGGAAAGCTGAAATAAAAACAGAAAGTTCTGGAAATCCTCAGCAGGTTTGGCAGCTTCAGTGAAGAGAGAGAAACAGATTTAACATTTCCAATCCAATATGATTCTTCTTCAGAACTGAGTATTTCCAGCATTCTGATTTTATTTTAAAAACATAATGTAAACTTTATTGTCCTTACAGATATCTGAATGTAAATCTGATTTCAGACCTTCCTCAGACCAGCTTGAAAACTGAGCTCCAGCTCATTGTCCATTCCAAACACTCAGAAAATAAAATCCTGACTCCAGTGAGCCCACTCCCCTGGGCCTCTCACTGCGAGTAAACCTGTGTAAAGCCTGTGGCCTCTTTTTCAGGGCCTTAGAAAATTTCTGAAGCTTCTCAGCCCACTCAGACACGTCTCCCTCCCCGATTCCCATGTTCACTTGTGGTTTCAAGTACCCCCAGCTCTGAAGAAGAGTCATACGGACTCGAAACGTTGACTCTGTTGTTCTCTCCATAGATGCTGCCAGACCTGCTGAGCTTTTCCAGCATTTTCTGTTTTTATTTCAAGTTCTCCCCACTGTGTTCACCTGTGATTTCAAGTTCCTCCTACTGATGCAATGTCTGTGAAATTTATTCCCGCCCAGCTCCCACAATTTCAGATTACAAAAAGGTCGAAAGTGGTGATCCACAAGGATCAGCTCTGGTACCACTGTTATTCATACTTTACATTAATGATTTGGACCTGAGAACAAGTAATTCAATGTCAAAGTTTGCAGCTGATACCAAACTAGGGGCATGTATCTAAAACTGAGGAAGAATGCAACAAAATGAAAGAATATATTGGAAAAGTTACAGACTGGACAGTGAAGTGGCAAATTAATAGAGATAATATGCAATGACGCACTGCATCATTTGGTTGGAAAAGTACAAGCATCACCAAACCTTAGAGAATAAGAAAGTTAAAGGGGTAGAAGAGCAAACCAATCTCGAATACAGGTGAAAAAATAGTTAAAATCATCACAAGTCAGTAAATCAATTAAAGACGTTCACAAATATGTATTTTTAGGGTGCAGAATTCCAAAATAGTGAAGTTATGTTCCATTTGTGTATAATAAGGATAAAGAAGAACTGGAGAAAGTGCAAAAGTGATTTGCAAGGATGATGTCAGAACGGAGAAGTTACAATCCTTGGGAAAGATTGAACAGGTTGGGGCTTTTACCTTTAGAAAAGGGAAGCCTTAGAGGTGACTGGATAGAGGCCTTTAAATTATGAACAGGTTCGATAAGGTAAATTTGGAATCCATAGTTCCACTTGTGGGAGAATCAAAATCTAGGGCCATAAGTACAAGATATTTCCCTGTTGGATTTATTAGGAAATAAGGAAAAATGTCTTTACTTGGAATGTTTAGAATGTGAAATTCACAACCACAGGAAGCAGTTGGGCAAATAGCTTAGATTGTTTCAAAAGGAAACTAGATGATTACATGAGAGAAAGGAGATTAGAAAGATAATCTGAAAGACTGAGATGAGGGAGATGGAATGGAAAGCGTCTTGTGTCCAATATAAACACCAGCGCACACTGGTTGAACTGAATGGTCTGTTTCTGGACTCGATTTTGTCTGTAATTAAATGTCACCTCCTACTGTCTCCTGATCAGCATGTTGCATATCCACCACTTGTACTGCTCATGCTCAGAGTACAACTCGGTGCTGAGTAATTGTACTGGGCTCCTGTAGTCATTCTGACACATGGTTAATTATGGATTGTAGTACTGACATGAAAGCCCCAACTGATGAACAGAAATTTTCGTCAACATGCCAAGATTGGACTGAATGACTCTTTTTCTGTAATGTAATCATATGCCGGAGATGGGGATTAATGCTCAAATCTAAATGGTTGTGAGGCAAGGTGGGTTAATATTTGAGCCCATGAAAACCCCCTCCCCACCATAAACTGTTACCCTCATCATTGATGCCATCCCCCCACCCCCCTGACCACATTCTGAGGCTGAAACAGACCAATTGCAAACTTAGTTTCCTATTTGACTGACAGCTGAGCTACCACTACAAAACCACTAAGATCACCTTCTTCCTTCTCTGTAATATTGGTTGTGTCCATCCAATCTCAGCCCATTTCCTGCTGAAATTCTCATCCATGCCTTTGTTACTTCCGGATTTGATGATTCCAATCCTCTCCTGGCTGGTCTCCCATCTTCCACCCTCCAGAATGTTTTGCTCATCCAAACCTTTTTTAGGTGGTCAGCAGTTGAGTGGGAACAGGGTGGGTAGAACAGAATGTGGGTCTCATGGACAAGATAAGCTGTTGAGAGGATGAAGGAAGATCGGAGAGAAACTAAAGAAAGATGAGTTTAGGGCTAGAGTTGGGCAGATCTTTAGAGGCAGCTTGGCGTGGTGGGCTAGTGGAAGGGAAGTCAGCAGCAGAAGCAACTGATCAGAGGGTTTCAATCTTAGTGACAAAGAAACTCCATGAGCTCACACTTGTTGTTGGGGGTGTGAATGGAGGAGACTGGGGAGAGGGAAAGCCCTTCAAAAGGAACTAACTTATGCCAGAGATATATTTTTAAAATTCATCACAGTGCGTTTAATATAAAGTTGATTTATTTGACTTTTTACCCTGAATATTAAGCCCCATAAGTAGACTGGAGTTTATTGACATCAGCAGAAACAGGCCCCAATGAACATACTCCAGTCATGGATGTGATTAACAGCCAAATCTAATCACTGTCGTTATTTGTGAATTCTCTGGTGTCTCAGCAGTGCCAGTGACTGAGTGAATCTCTTCCTGCACACAGAGCAGGTGAATAGTCTCTGCCTAGTGCGAGTGCGCTGGTGAACAGTGAGCTTGTCTGATTGGCTGAACCCAGTCCCACAGCGAGAGCACCTGAACGGTTGCTCCTCAGTGTGAATAAGTTGATGGGACATCAGTTCCCCAGAACTTTATAGCACTTCCCACATTCTGGGCATTTAAAAGGCCTCTCAGTGTGAACTCACTGGTGTTCCAGCAGGTGGGATGACCGAATGAATCCCTTCCCACACACGGAGCAAGTGAATGCTTTTGAACTCTGCAGTTTGAACTCGCTGGTGTATTAGCAGCTGCAATGACTGAGCAAATCCCTTCTCACACAGGGAGCAGCTGAACGGTCTCTCCCCAGTGTGAACCTGTTGGTGTCTCAGCAGTTGGGATGACTGAATGAATCCCTTCCCACACTCAGAGCAGATGAACTGACTCTCCCGGATGTGACGGTGCCAATGAATTTTCAGTTCAGATGGGTAGGTGAGTTCTTTCCCACAATCACCACATTTCCATGGTTTCTCCCTGAAGTGACTGCACTTGTGTTTCAATAGGCCAGATGATCGGCGGAAGCCTCGCCCACACACACAACACGTGTACTGTTTCTCCCCACTGTGAACGGCACTTTTTCCTTCCATGTTCAAAATCTGAGGATGATATTCAGTTTAGGATAAATTGGGCGACTCTCTCCAATCCTGATGTGATGCTTACTTTGAGTTTCTGGACTGCAAATACTTCTCCTTAATTCCCTCTGAAATTGATTTGAACCCCAAAACACAAATGCAGGTTGTGAAATTCAGCTGAATGAATGTAGTAATTTTTGGGGCCGGCACTAGGAAAAAGTGACAATGAAAGTTGTTAAATTGTCATCAGAAACTGAACTGGGTTCAATAATATCCACCAGGGAAGGGAGCAGCCACCTGATCCGGGCCTAAATGTGATTCCAGTCCCTGTGGGAGGAGTGATTAGAGAGGCAGGGGGCAAAGGAGGGGGATTTCATATATCTCAGAGGATTGTGAGACTGGAGATTACAGAGACAGGAAAGGATGAGGTCATGAAAGGATTTGAAAACAAGGATGCAAATTTAAAAATTGAAGCCTTGTTTGATCAGGAGGCAATGTATGTCAACAGAGTGAACGTTTCAAGTCCAACATGACACTCCCGAAAAGCAGGGTTCCGAAGATGAGTCATATTGGACTCGAATCATTAACCTGCTACTTTCTGGCAGATACTGCCAGACCAGCAGAATTTATTTATTTCCAGCACTTTCTGTTTTTATTTCAGCTCCTCACACTTGTTGTTGGAGATGAGGATGGAGGAGACAGGGGAGAGGGAGATCATTTAAAAAGGAAGTAACTTGTGTTAAAGATATTAAAAAGATTCGACAGGCTGTGTGTTTAACAAAAAACTGATTTATTTGACTGTTATTCAGATGATTTACATCTATAACAGGGCTGGAATTTATTAGCATCCACAGAAAAAGACCCTAATGAACATGGTCACATCCTGGATGTGATTAACAACAAAATCGAGCTCTAACAGTCACTTGTAAACTCGGTGGTGTGCCATTAGGTGCGATTCCTGAGTGAATCTCTTCCCACACTCAGAGCAGGTGAATGGTCTCTCCCCAGTGTGAATTCTCTGGTGTACAGTGAGATGAGATGATCGCCTGAACACAGTCCCACAGTGAGAACACCTGAAGGGTCTCTTGTCAGTGTGAACATGTTGATGAGACATCAGTTCTCTGGAACTTTTATAGCACTTCCCACAGCCTGGGCATTTAATAGGTTTCTCCCCAGTGTGAACTCACTGGCATCTCAGCAGGGTGGATGTATGAGTGAATGCCTTCCCACACGTGGAGCTGCTTAATGGCCTCTCCCCAGTGTGACTGCATTGGTGAATTTCCAGCTTCCTGGTAGCTAAATCCCTCCTCACATTCCCCACATTTCCACGGATTCTCCCCAGTGTAACTGCACTTGTAGTTCGACAGGCGAGATGATCCTCTGAATCCTCGTCCACGCTCAGAACATGTGTACACGTTTCTCCCCGCTGTGAAAGGGGCTTTTCCCTTCCATATTTAAAGTCCAATGATATTCAGGTTATGATAAATTGGGCGACTACGTCAGGTCGTGATGTGATGTTTAGTTTGAGTTTTTCAACTGCAAATCCTCCCCTTCTAATACTCTGTGAAACTGACTTAAAACAGAAAAAAGGGAGTGAGAGAGAACCCACAAAAACACAAAAAGCAGATTGTGAAATTGGGCTTAAAATCTGTGAATTTGTGGGACTGGGGAAAAATGACATTGAAATCTGCTGGATTATCATAATAATTCAACTGGCTCACTGATGTTCGTCAGGGAAGGGAACATATCATCCAGTCTGGGCCTTAACAAGACCCTGGCCTCTATGGGAGGAGGGACAGAGCGAGATAGAGAAAGAGAGAGATAGAGAGCTGGGTGGATGAGAGAGATGCAAAGGGGTAAAAAGGGAGAGAGAGAGAGATGGGAGTGACAGGGGTGAAGGAGAGGGATTTCATATCAACTCGACCAGAACATTGACAGAACCTCCCAAACCCTTAATCTACATCACCTAGAAGGAACAGGGTAACAGGTGTATGTGAACACCATCACTTCCAAGTTCCCCTCCAAGTCACACACTGTCCTGACTTGTCTGACATCCAGTACTGGATGAACAGAAATGTCCTCCAATTAAATATTGAAAAAATGAAAGCCATTGTCTTCAGTCCCCACTACAAACTTCACTTCCTAGCCACTGACTCCTTCCCTCTCCCCGGCAACTGTCTGAGGCTGCACCAGACTCTTCACAAACTCGTGTTTCAAACTTAGCTTCCATTCACATATCTCCATTATCACCAAGACCACCTATTTCCACCTCAGTAACATCACCCAACCCTGTCCTTGTCTCAGCTCATCTGCTTCTGAAACTCTCATCCATTTTTTTATTATCTTGAGACTTAACTATACTAACACACTCCAGGCCAGCCTCCCACATTCACCCACCAGTAATCTTGAGATGATTCAACACTCTGCTGCCCATGTGTTTACTTGCAGTAAGTCTTGTTCATCCATCACCCCTGTGCTCACTGACCTACAAAGGCTCCTGTTTAAGCAGCACCAACATTTTGAAATTCTCGTCCTTGTTTTCAAATCCATCTGTGACTGTGATCATTCCTATCCCTGTGATGTCCTCCAGTCCCACAACCCTCTGAGATGTCTGTGCTGATCTCTTGGCCATTCTTGACCGTTCTTTAAGTTTCCAAAGCCCCAAGCTCTGGAATTTCCTCCCTAAACCTCTCCACATCTCTGCTCACTTCCCTCCTTTAAGATCCTCCTTAACCTACCTCTTTCACAAAGCTTTTGGTCACCTTCCCTAATTTCTCCTTACGCAGCTTGGTGTCAAATGTTGCTTTGTAATATTTCTGCAAAATGCCTTGGAACATTATATTACATTGAAGATGCTATATAAATATAAATTATTGTTGGTTTGGACATATATCACTGTTCCTTTATCGTCACTGGCTGAAAATCCTGTACCTCCTTATCTAGCAGCATTGTGGGAGCACCATCATATAGACTGCAGTGGTTCAAGAAGGTCAAACATCATCTTCCCCACAGGTAACTGGGCATGGGCAATATCTGCTGCTGGTCTTGTTAGCAACACCAAAATCCTAAGTATCACCTATGTCAAATGGAGCGGCCCTTCCTTTAAACTCCATCTGAGAGGAGAGTGACTGCTCCCTGGAGCTTGATGGGAGAAGGCAGCTCAGAGTCAGATGCTGAACATACTGCACCCCATAGGGACATTACAAACTGCCCCCTTTCTTGGGTACTTCTTGCTGGAGCGATTGCAGCCAGCACATAGGAACAGAAGCAGGCCATTCAGCCCCTCAAGCCTGCTTCACCATTCTATTAGATCATGGCTGATCTACACCACACCTCCATTTTCCCATCTTGGATCAAATTACTTTGATATATTTACTGAACAAAATTCAATTGGTTGATGCCTTGAGAAATTCAAGTGACCCCCAGCATCCACAGGTTCTGGGGAGTTTGGTCCTGATTTCCACCACCTTTGTCTGAATACGTTGTTCCTGATTTCACTCCAGGTTCTATTTTTTTGATTATGCCTTCTTGTTCTGGATTCCCCAGCAAAGCAAATAGTTTCCCTGTATCTATCCTCACAAGCACATTGATCATTTTAAAAACCAGAATCATATCACCCCTGAAACTTCAATATTTAATGAAATACAAACCAATTTTCTGCAGCCTGCTCACCTTGTAGTGCAGCAGCGTTGACCTTAATGACCAGGAGGAGCTTTCTCCAATTGTTCAGAATGGAGACAATTTTTCCATCAAACTGAATCACACTTTGGGTCACAACATCTTCATGATGAGGCAGAGCAGCAGCAGAGAAGGAAAGAAGTGGAAGCAAATGCTGCGCTCCAGATCCCAATACTTCATGGATGTCCAGCCCCATGAGGCCAAAGATCTGCAGGTCGAGAATCAGTCTGTTCAGTCACAAGGAGACCCATGGCAGAAACTCACCAGGCTGAGTAGGTGTCATCCTTGAATCGAGAGACTGCTGATGAAGTATTAAACAATGACCAAATGACTAACACAGGCACTTGGGCACTGAGAGAATACATGCAGCTGAACAGGTCGTTTAACTGAATTCTGGCCACAGGAAGCTCACTCCAGTGAAACCAGGCTGAACATGAAGATAAGGCAGAAGCAGTAGCAGATGTGATAGCCCAAGATTAAACATAACGCAAACTGAATTAGAATGAACATTGGAGCAGCTTGATTAGATTCACAATAACTAAGCAATAATACACAGAGACCTTTCATTGAAGGATAATGAAAATACTGGACAGAGCTAGAAATAGTTTGATTCTCAGAGGATGAGGAGAGACTTGGTAGAGGATAGAGAAGGATGTGTTTCTGTAGCGACTGTATTTCTGCATTCTCACAAGGAAGGAGGTGGTTCGATGATGTCGCTGCTGCCATTAAGCTGTGGAAGTAAAATCAAAACTTTATTTAATCAGTGAAATGGATATAGAAAGGAAGAGATCATGTCAGCTCAATGAAACTTGTACCATTTAGGGTTATTACTAAAAAGAATAACTATTGACATTCCTGCCTCTGTGTCAGAAACCCCACTGTAGACAGTCCTGGGGAGTGGAGACGGCTCTCCAGCTCATTCTGGGTTGATATCAGACAGGATAGGTGTGTCCGGCGGGTCCAGCTGTCCACTCCCATTGAGTGAGTTGTGGGAACTCATGAAACTCTCCAGGTTGAAGCCGGAACTGCAGATCCGCTGGAACTAAACAATTCCAGACATGGAAGGAGCGTTAAACAGCCTGTGAATTCTTCCACTAATTCACACTGTTCTCCAAGGGGTGAATTCAAAGAGAAACAATCACTACACTGTGTAATTTTCTGAAATAATCCCTGCTGTCTGTCCTGAATGAATCAATTTCACTAACAAATGTTGAAATGTTTGCTCCGCACCCACAGGTGTTAAAAGCCACAAACAGAAAGGTCCAGTTTTCTCCTGGAGTTTGAGACAGATCAGCTTTCAAGATGCAGACTTTCAGCCAATGAGGAACACCCAGGTTCAGCCCCGCCCCTCGTTCACTCCGATTGATTGGAGGACCAGCCGTTCGCTTTTGGTCCTCCAGACCTGCCCCCTCTTCCTATTGGTCCGGAGCCGCCGTCAATCACACCCCGGGCATTGTGATCTGAGCATGCGCGGGCCATGGCGACAGACGGTAAGAGAGAAAAAAACAAAAAAACTGCGGATGCTGGAAATCCAAAACTAAAACAGAATTACCTGGAAAAACTCAGCAGGTCTGGCAGCATCGGCGGAGAAGAAAAGAGTTGACGTTTCGAGTCCTCATGACCCTTCGACAGAACTTGCGTTCGAGTCCAAGAAAGAGTTGAAATATAAACTGGTTTAAGGTGTGTGTGTGGGGGGCGGAGAGATAGAGAGACAAAGAGGTGGAGCGGGGGTGGGGGGGGGGGGGGAGCGGGTGTGGTTGTAGGGACAAACAAGCAGTGATAGAAGCAGATCATCAAAAGATATCAACGACAATAGTACAATAGAACACATAGGTGTTAAAGTTAGTGATATTATCTAAACGAATGTGCTAATTAAGAATGGATGGT
Organism: Carcharodon carcharias; assembly: GCF_017639515.1. Lineage (NCBI taxonomy): Eukaryota > Metazoa > Chordata > Chondrichthyes > Lamniformes > Lamnidae > Carcharodon > Carcharodon carcharias. The sequence goes on from NC_054493.1 coordinate 17,481,472, forward strand.
AGGGCACTCAAGGTATAGCTCTAGTGGGGTTTTTTTTTATTTATATAATGGAAATAGGTGGGAAAAGGAAAATCTTTATAATTTATTGGAAAAAAAAGGGAAGGGGGAAACAGAAAGGGGGTGGGGATGGGGGAGGGAGCTTACGACCTAAAGTTGTTGAATTCAATATTCAGTCCGGAAGGCTGTAAAGTCCCTAGTCGGAAGATGAGGTGTTGTTCCTCCAGTTTGCGTTGGGCTTCACTGGAACAATGCAGCAAGCCAAGGACAGACATGTGGGCAAGAGAGCAGGGTGGAGTGTTGAAATGGCAAGCGACAGGGAGGTTTGGGTCATTCTTGCGGACAGACCGCAGGTGTTCTGCAAAGCGGTCGCCCAGTTTACGTTTGGTCTCTCCAATGTAGAGGAGACCACATTGGGAGCAACGAATGCAGTAGACTAAGTTGGGGGAAATGCAAGTGAAATGCTGCTTCACTTGAAAGGAGTGTTTGGGTCCTTGGACGGTGAGGAGAGAGGAAGTGAAGGGGCAGGTGTTGCATCTTTTGCGTGGGCATGGGGTGGTGCCATAGGAGGGGGTTGAGGAGTAGGGGGTGATGGAGGAGTGGACCAGGGTGTCACGGAGGGAGCGATCCCTACGGAATGCCGATAAGGGGGGTGAAGGGAAGATGTGTTTGGTGGTGGCATCATGCTGGAGTTGGCGGAAATGGCGGAGGATGATCCTTTGAATGCGGAGGCTGGTGGGGTGATAAGTGAGGACAAGGGGGACCCTATCATGTTTCTGGGAGGGAGGAGAAGGCGTGAGGGCGGATGCGCGGGAGATGGGCCGGACACGGTTGAGGGCCCTGTCAACGACCGTGGGTGGAAAACCTCGGTTAAGGAAGAAGGAGGACATGTCGGAGGAACTGTTTTTGAATGTAGCATCATCGGAACAGATGCGACGGTAAGAGAGCTCGAGGCAGCGGGTTTAAAATGGAGGTTTGACAAACACCGAATGCGGATCCCGAGCCCCAAATAAAACCGGCGACATTTTCTATTTAAGACGCGACTACAGTGAATATTTATCCCCGAGTCCCCGGTTTCTTCCGTTTCGCTCGGGTCCGACTCTGGGGAGAGGCCGGCATTTATTGGCCATCCCTAGTTGCCCTTGAGAAGGTGGTGCTGAGCTGTCTTGTTGAGCCGCTGCAGTCCCTGTGGTGTAGGTGCACCCACCACGCTGTTAGGGAGGGACTTCCAGGGTTTTGACCCAGCAACAGTGAAGGGACGGCCGATATATTTCCAGGTCAGGTGGGTGAGTGACTTGGAGGGGAACTTCCAGGTGGTGATGTTCCCATCTATGTAAAGAGTCATCGAGTCATAGAATTGTTCAGCAATTGTGGAGAAGATGATGTTTGACCTTGAACCGGTGCAGCCTGTGTGGTGAAGGTGCTCCCACAATTCTGTGAGATAAGCGGTTACAGGATTTTCACTCGGTGACGATGACGGAACGGTGACATACGTCCAAATCAACAACAATGATGTATATTTATATAGCGCCTTTCATGTAATAGAACATTCCAAGGCGTTTCACTGGAGTCTTATAAAGCAGCATTTGACAATGAGCCCACATACGGAGATGTTTGGGCAAAGGTTTGGTCACAGAGGTAGGTTTTAAGAATTATCTTAGAAGGTGTGAGACTGGAGGAGATCACAGAGACAGGTAGGGATTTGAAAGCAAGGATGAGAAATTAAAAATTTAGGTGTTTCTTAAACTGAAGCCTTTGAAGATCAGCACGCACAGGCATGATGGGTGAACAAGACTTAGTATGAGTAAGCACATGGGCAACAGAGTTTTGGATGACCTCAAGATTACAGGAGGTTTAATGTGGAAGGCCACCCGGGATTGTGTTAGGTTAGTTAAGTCTTGAGGTAACAAAGGAATGGATGAGGGTTTCAGCAGCAGATGAACTGAGACGAGGATGGAGTTGGACGATTTCAATGAGGTGGAAATGAGCGGTCTTGGTGATGATAAAGGGGAACCTGTAGAAATACTGTACTTGGATTTCCAAAAGGCATTTGATAAGGTGACACACCAAAGATTATTGTGGAAAATAAAAGCTCATGTTGTAATGGGTAACATTTTAGCATGGATAGAAGATTGGCTGGCTGGCAGAAAACAGAGAGTATACATAAATGGGTATTTTTCTAATTGTCAGGATGTGATGAGTGGAGTCCAGCAGGGGTCTGTGCTGGAACCTGAACATTTAACAATTTATATCAATTACTTAGATGAGGGGAGCGAAGTCATGGGAGCTAAATTTGCTGATGACACCAAGATAGGTGGGAAAGTAAGTTGTGAAGATGACATGAGAAGATTGCAGACGCATATAGATAGGTTGAGCATGTGGGCTAAGATCTGGCAAATGGAGTATAATGTGGGAAAATGTGAAGTTGTTCACTTTGGCAGGAAAAATAAAAAGGCAGAGTGTTACTTAAATGGAGGATAACACAGAATTTTGAGGTGCAGAGGGATCAAGGTGTTCTAGTGCATGAGTCACAAAAAATTAGTATGCAGGTACAGTAAGTAATTTAGAAGGCTAATGGAAGCTTCTCTTTATTATGAGATGGATTGAACATAAAAGTCAGTATGTTATACACCAGTTATAGAGGGCATTGGTGAGACCACATCTCAAAAACTGTGAGCAGTTTTTGGTCTCCTTATTTAAGGAGGAATGTAAAAGTGTTTGAGGCGGTTCAGAGGAGGTTTACTCCATTGATACCTGCACTGAGCAGGTTGTCTTATGAGGAAAGGTTGGTCAGGCTGGCCTGTTTCCACTGGAGTTTAGAAGAGCGAGGGGTGGTTTGATTGAAGTATATAAGATCCTGAATCATTTAGACAAGATGGACTTGCAAAGGATGTTTCCTCTTTTGGGTGAGTCCAGAACTAGGGGCATTGTTTGGAAATTAGGAGTCGCCCTTTCAGGACAAAGATGAGGAGAATTTTTTTCTCTGAGGGTTCTGCGACGCTGGAACTCTCTGCCTCAGAAGTCGGTGGTGGCAGGGTCATTAAATATTTTTGAGGTAGATAGATTCTTGTTAGGCAAGGGAATCAAAGGTTCTCTAATCAAAGTCATAATTATATTGAATGGCGAAGCAGGCTTGAGGAGCCAAATTGCCTACTTATGCTCCTATTTTGAATGTTCACGTGATGCAGATATGTGGTTGGAAGGTCAGTTTGGGGTGAGACCTGACACCGATGTTGTGAACAGTCTGGTTCATTCTCAGATGGTTGCTAGGGGGAGGGATGGGGTCAGTGGCTATTGAATGGAGAAGGGACTGAAGACAATGATTTCAGTTATAGGGAAGGTGGTGGCATAGTGGCATTGTCATTGGACTAGTAATCCAGAGACCCAGGGTAATGCTTTGGGAACCGGATTGTAATCACACCATGGCAGAAGGTGGAATTAAAAGTCTAATGATGACCATGAAACCATTTTTGATTGTCTTAAAAACCGATCTGGGTCACTAATGCCCTTTAGGGAAGGAAATCTGCCTTCCTTACCTGGTCTGGCCTACATGTGACTCCAGACCCACAGCAATGTGGTTGACTCTGTCAAACCATTACCAGCAATTGGATAAGGAATGAAACCAGACAGATCACCTGACATCAACCTAGGCCAGAAGTGACAATGGCAAACTCAGCCCTGTCGACCCTGGAACATCATCCTTACTAACATCTGGTGCCAAAATTGGGAGAGCTGCTCACAAACAAGTTAAGCAAAAGCCTGACACACTCATATTCGCAGAATATAGTCCTTGTGGAGAAAAAGTCCCGTCTTCACATTGAGGATACCCTCCATCGTGTTGTATGGAACTACCAGCTTGCTAAATGGGATAGGTTTTGAACAGATCGAACAACTCAAAACTGGGCAGCCATGAGGTGCTGTGGGCCATCAGCAACAGCAGAATTGTACTCATCCACAATCTGTAACCTCATGCCCTGTAACATCACCCACTCTACCATTACTATTTTCTAAATGGGGAGAGAATTCAGAAATCTGGAGTGCAAAAGGACTTGGGAGTCCTAGTCCAGGATTCTCTTAAGGTTAACTTGCAGGTTGAGTCGGTAGTTAGGAAGACAAATGCAATGTTGGCATTTATTTCGAGAGGACTAGAATATAAAAGCAGGGATATGCTGCTGAGGCTTTATAAGGCTCTGGTCAGACCACATTTAGAATATTGTGAGCAATTTTGGGCCCTGTTTTTCAGGAAGGATGTGCTGGCCCTGGAGAGGGTCCAGAGGAGGTTCACGAGAACGATCCCAGGAATGAAAGGCTTAACATATGAGGAACGTTTGAGGACTCTGGGTCTATACTCAATGGAGTTTAGAAGGATGAGGGGGGATCTGATTGAAACTTATAGAATACTGAAAGGCCTGGATAGAGTGGACGTGGGGAAGATGTTTCCATTAGTAGGAGAGACTAGGACTCGAGGGCACAGCCTCAGAGTAAAGGGAAGATCTTTTAGAACAGAGATGAGGAGAAACTTCTTTAGCCAGAGAGTGGTGAATCTATGGAATTGATTGCCACAGAAGGCTGTGGAGACCAGGTCATTGAGTGTATTTAAGACCGAGATAGATAGGTCCTTGATTGGTATGGGGATCAAAGGTTATGGGGAGAAGGCGGGAGAATGGGGTTGAGAAACTTATCAGCCATGATTGAATGGCGGAGCAGACTCAATGGGCCAAATGGCCTAATTTCTGCTCCGATGTCTTATGGTCTTATTACCATCAAGGGGATCAACTCTGCTTCAATCAAGTGTGCAGGTGGCATACCAGGAGCAACGCGAGGCATATGTATAAATGAGGTGTCAACCTGCTGAAGCTGCAACACAGGATTACTTGAGTTCCAAACAGCATAAGCACCAAGTGATAGACAGAGCTAAGCGATTCCACAATCAACGGTTCAGATCTGTTATGGCACAGGCGATGGTAAATGCTGAGTTGTTCAAATCCGAAAGGGGAACTTGAAGCAACTGCCACAACTTATTTTGCAATTTGTTTACATTTTGAGATGTGTGCCTTGAATTCAGTAGTAATAAGCCCATCAAGTCTTATTGGTTTTTACAAAACTATGTTAAACATTTATTAGTAAAAGAAATGACTTTAAATACATACATAGATCTACAAATTACTACTTTGATAACTTCTAAATCCCCTGCTTAATCAGACTCCAGTTGTACTTTCATTAAGGCAACAGTAAGACACATACTTTCCTAAGTCCCAGGCAAAATAAACCATACCCTGAACAGCATCCAGGCTTGGGCTGACAAGTGGCAAATAACATTCGTGCCACATAAGTGTCAGGCAATGACCATCTCAAACAAGAGAGAATCCAATTAACGCCCCCTTGACATTCAATGGCATTGCCATCACTGAATTCCCCACTTTCCTGGGGGTGAGCATTGACCAGAAACTGAACTGGACTAGCCATATAAATACTGTGGCTGCAAGAGCAGGTTGTGCGACAAGTAACCCACCTCCTGACTCCACAAAGCCTGTCCATTATCTACAAGGCACAAATAAGGAATGTGATGGAATACTCTCCACTTGCCTGGATGAGTGCAGCTCCTATAACACTGAAGAAGCTGGACACCATCCAGAATAAAACAGACTGCTTGATTGGCACCACGTCCACAAACATTCACTCCCTCCACCACTGACGCACAGTAACAGCAGTGTGTACCATCTAATAGATGCACTGCAGGAATTCACCAAGGCTACTTCAACAGCACCTTACAAACCGATGACTTCTACCATCTAGAAGGACAAGGGCAGCAGATAGATGGGAACACCACCACCTCGAAGTTCCTCTCCAAGTCACTGATCAACCTGACCTGAAATATATCACTGTTCCTTCACTGTCACTGGGTCAAAATCCTGGAACTCCCTTCCTAACAGCACTGTGGATGTACCTACACCACATGAACTGCAGTCGTTCAAGAAGGCAACTCACCACCACCTCAAGGGCAATTAGGGATGAGCAATAAATGCTGGCCCAGCCAGTGAAGCCTGCATCCCGTGAATGAATATTTTTTTAAAAATTAAGAATCCAAATGAGTTCTCTTAACTTCAGCCCCTGAAGGCAGCAGTTTGAGACATAGATGCTAAAGGTTTTTCACACTCGTTGAACCTTAGACTGCTTTCCCTTACACGGAACCTTCGTTCCTTTATACATTTCTTCCCCTTTAAATGCAAATTCCTATTGCTTCACTATGTCGTTGGACTTTATGTTTCTGATAAAATGTCTCATACCACTAAGTTTTACCGGTAGTCTTTGGGAAAGATAAACACACTCTTTCTAAACTTCACCTGGCTAGGTGTGTCACATTTCACTCCATCTTTTGAAAACAATCTGGTCTGGTTTATTCAAAAATGCAAATATTCCCTTGACACCGATGTTTCTAAACTTTACTATGTTTATCAAATTAATCTTTCAAACCAACTTCTCTTCTTACATAAAAGCATCCAGACTAGCTGCCTCTAATTCAATTAAGTCTCACACACGCAGACACATATAGACACATCCCACTGTTACTCTATTTTACAATAACATTATAATAATTATATCTTCCTGACAGGTCTAAGCTCTGCAGTCCTGCCATAATCCAGTCATGAATGGTGGTGGGCAATTAAACAAGTCACTGGAGGAGGAGGATCCACAAGTATCCCCACCCTCAATGATGGGGGAACCCAGCACATCAGTGCAAAAGATAAGGCTGAAGAATTTGCAACAATTTTCAGCCAGAAGTGCTGAGTGGATGATCCAACTCAGCCTCTTCTTGAGGTCCCCAGCATCACAGATGTCAGTCTTCAACCAATTCAGTTCACTCCAGGTGATATCAAGAAATGGCTGAAGGCAGTGCATACTGCAAAGGCTATGGGCCGTGACAACATTCTGGCAATAGCACTGAAGACTTGTGCTCCAGAACTTGCCATGCCCCTAGCCAAGCTGTTCCAGTACAGCTACAACACTGGCATCTACCTGGCTATGTGGAAAATTGCCCAGGTTTGTCTTGCACACAAAAAGGAAAAGTCCAATCCAGCCAATTGCAGACTCATCAGTCTACTCTTGATAATCAGGAAAGTGGTGGAAGGCGTCATCAACAGTGCTATCAGGCAGAACTTGCTTAGGAATAACCTGCTCAATGACATACAGTTTTGCCAGGGCCACTCAGCTCCTGACCCCATTACAGCCTTTGTTCAAACATGAACAAAAGAGCTGAACTCCAGAGGTCAGGTGAGAGTGACTACTCAACATTAGGGCAGCATTTGACTGACTGTGGCATCAAAGAGCCCAAGCAAAACTGGAGTCAAAGGGAATCAGGGGAAAACTCTCCGCTGGTTGGAGTTATACCTAGCACAAAGGAAGATGGTTGTGGTTGTTGCAGGTCAATCATCTCAGCTCCAGGACACCACTGCAGGAGTTCTTCAGGGTAGTGTCTTGAGCTCAAACATCTTTAGCTGCTTCATCACTGACCTTCCTTCCATCATAAAGTCAGAAGTGGGGATGTTCACTGATAATTGCACAATGTCAGCAGCATTCACGATTCCTCAGATACCGAAGCAGTCCATGAATAAATGCAGTAAGACCTGAACAATATCCAGGCTTGGGCTGACGAGTGGTAAGTAACGTTCGCACCACACAAATGCCAGGCATCTCCCTTTTACATTCAATGGCATTACCATCGCTGAATCCCCCACTATCAACATTCTAGGCGTCACCAGTGACCAGAAACCGAACTGGACTAGCCATATAAATACTATGGCTACAAGAGCAGGTCAGAGGCTAAGAATGCTGCAGCAAATAACTCACCTTCTGACTCCCCAAAGCCTGTCCACCATCTACAAGGCACAAGTCAGGTGCTTGATGGAATACTTTCCCATTGTCTGGATGAGTGTAGCTCCAACAACATTCAAGAAGCTCGAAACTATCCAGGACAAAGCAGCCGCTTGATTGGCACCCCGTCTACAAACATTCCACCGACGCACGGTGCACCATCGAGAAGATGCACTGCTGGATCTCACCAAGGGTTCTTCGGCAGCATCTTTCAAATCTAGAAGGACAAGGGCAGCAGACATATGGGAACACCACTACCTGGAAGTTCCCCTCCAAGCCACTTACCATCCTGACTTGGAAAAATATTGCTGTTCTTTCAATATTGTTGGGTCAAAATCCTAGAACTCCCTCCCTAATAGCATTGTGGGTGTACCTGCACCACATGGACTGCAGTGGTTCAAGAAGATAGCTCACCACCAACTTCTCCAGGGCAATTGCGGATGAGCAATAAATGTTCGCCTAGCCAAAGATGGCCACATCCCATGCACGAATTAAAAAAGTTTTCTCCATATTAAAATGGAAGACATTTCTGTTCATCCAGTACTGGATGTCAGACGAGTCAGGATGGTGTGTGACTTGCAGGTGATGGTATTCACAAGCACCTACCACCTGGACCTTCTAGATGGTTGAAGTTGAGGGTTTAGGAGATTCTGTCACAGTTTTGGTCAAGCAGTAAACATTTAAAATCCCACTCCTTCACCCCTTTCCCACGTCTCTCTCTCCGCACCAAGTGTACAGACTCTTGTGTACAGCCAGACTCAGACAGGGTGGTAGGTTCCCTTCCCTAAAGGACACTAGTGAACCAGTTGGATGTTTGTGACAATCCAGTAGTTTTCATTGTCACTTTTTCCTCATGCCAGTTCCACGCATTACCAGATTCATTCAGCTCAGCTCAATTTTACAACCTGTGTTTGTGGATTCTCTCATTGCTTTTTAATCAATTTCACAGGATAGTAGAAGTGGAGGATTTGCAGTCAGGAAACTCAAACCAAATATCACATCAGGATCTGACAGAGTTGCTCAATTTATTGAAACCTGAGTATCATCAGAATTTGAACATGGAAGGAAAAAGCACCATTCACAGTGGAGAGAAACCGTACACGTGTTCAGTGTGTGGGCAAGGCTTCAGGCAATCATCTGGCCTGTCAAGACACAAGCACAGTCACAATTGGAAGAAGCTATGGAAATGTGGGGACTGTGGAAAGGGATTCACTCAGTCATCCTACCTGCTGATACACCAGCGAGTTCACACTGGGGAGAGACCATTCACCTGCTCTGAGTGTGGGAAGGGATTCACTCGGTCATCCACCCTGCTGACACACTGGAAGGTTCACACAGGGGAGAGGCCATTCACCTGCTCTGACTGTGGGAAGGGATTTCCTGAGTCATCTCACCTGCTGACGCACCAGCGAATTCACACTGGGGAGAAACCATTCACCTGCTCCAAGTGTGGGAAGAGATTCACTCAGTCATCCCACCTGCAGAGACACCAGCGAGTTCACACTGGGAGAGGCCATTCATCTCCTTTGACTGTGGTAAGGGATTTCGTGAGTCATCTCACCTGCTGACGCACCAGCAAATTCACACTGGAAGAGGCCATTCACCTGCTCTGACTGTGGAAAGGAATTCATTCTGTCATCCAACCTGCTGAGACACCAGCGAGTTCACACTGGAAAGAGACCTTTCACCTGATCCGAGTTTGGGAAGGATTCACCCAGTCATCCAACCTGCTGACACACCAGTGAGCTCACGAGTAAGTACTGTGATTTTATTTTGCTGTTAACCACATCCAGGACTGAACCATGTTCATTGGGATCGTTTTTCTTCTTCTTCAAAGGAAGATGGTTGTGGTTGTTGGAGGTCAATCATCTCAGTCCCAGGACATCACTGCAGGAGTTCCTCAGGGTAGTGTCCTCGGCCTAACCATCTTCAGCTACTTCATTAATGACCTTCCCTCCATCATAAAGTCAGAAATGGGGATGTTCAATGATCATTGCACAATGTTCAGCCATCACTCATGGCTCCTTGGATATTAAAGCAGTCCGTGCCCATATGCAGCAAAACCTGGACAACATTCAGGCTTGGACTGACAAGTAACTTTGGTAAGTTACTTTCACTTCACACTAGTGCCAGGCAATGACTATCTCCCCTTGATATTCAATGGCATTACCATCCCTGAAACCCCCGCTATAGCGTGACAACAAGAACAGGTTGAGACGAGGATTTCTGTGGTGTGTTTCGCACCTCCTGTCTCCTGTCATGAAACTATAATAATTTTCATAATATTATAGTGGTTTATTGTAAAGTTGGTTTGTGGATGTGAATGTACATTTTTCTGTCTATGATATGTAATGAGAGTCACATCGACTGCAAGGTTGAAAATATCAAAAGAAGTGAGGTGTACAAACAGTATTATAAATGCTAATGTGTAAGCATGGACAAGGCTTTGCATATATGGTGCAAAGGAAATTTGAATTTTTAGTTAAGCGAAGGAGTTGTTGGGTTTCAAAGGGATGATAGGATGTTTACAACTAGCAAGATAAGCAAGGCCAAGCAGTGTTAAAAACAAAAAATTGTGGATGCTACGCCCTCACCTTAATGAATTTCGGGCTCGGCACGATGCTGAACTCTTCTTCTGCCGTCTTCATCTCCGGGCTCACTTCTTTGGGCAGGAGTCCTCTCCCCATTCAACGGATCCTTTCACCCACCTCCAATATTCTCCCTCCACCTGGACCCCTCCCTCTGGATTCTTACCTTCTCTTGATCTTTTCATTGAGAACTGTCGGCGCGACATTAGTCGTCTCAATTTCTCTGCTCCTCTCACCCATTCTAATCTCTCTCTCTCTGAACTTATTGCACTCCATTCTCTCAGGTCCAACCCTGACATCGTCATCAAACCCGCTGACAAGGGTGGTGCTGTTGTTGTCTGGTGCACTGACCTCTACCTCGCGGAGGCTGAGCGTCAACTCGCAGACACTTCCTCCTACCTCTCCCTGGACCATGACCCCACCACTGAACATCAAGCCATTGTTTCCAGGACTGTCACTGACCTCATCTCCTCTGGGGATCTTCCTCCCACAGCTTCCAACCTGATAGTTGCCCAACCTTGGATGGCCCGCTTCTACCTCCTACCCAAAATCCACAAACAGAACTGTCCCGGTAGACCGATCGTGTCAGCTTGCTCCTGCCCTACAGAACTCATTTCTCGTTATCTTGACTCCCTTCTCTCTCCCCTTGTGCAGTCCCTTCCCACCTACATCCGGGATTCCTCTGACACCTTATGTCACATCAACATTTTCCAGTTCCCTGGCCTCAACCGCTTCCTCTTCACCATGGACGTCCAATCCGTCTACACCTCCATCCCCCACCAGGATGGTCTGAGGGCCCTTAGCTTCTTCCCCGAACAGAGGCCCGAACAATCCCCATCCACCACTACTCTCCTCCGTCTGGCTGAACTTGTTCTCACACTCTGCATGGGCCCCAGCTATGCCTGTCTCTTTATGGGGTATGTGGAACATTCCTTGTTCCAGTCCTACTCCGGCCCCCTTCCACAACTCTTTCTCCGGTACATCGATGATTACTTCGGTGCCGCTTCATGCTCTCGTCGGGACTTGGAAAAATTTATTAATTTTGCTTCCAATCTCCACCCCTCCATCATTTTCACGTGGTCCATCTCTGACACTTCCCTTCCCTTCCTTGACCTCGCTGTCTCAATCTCTGGTGATAGACTGTCCACCAATATCCATTACAAGCCTACCGACTCCCACAGCTACCTTGACTACAGCTCCTCACACCCCGCTTCCTGTAAGGACTCCATCCCATTCTCTCAGTTCCTTCGCCTCCGTCGCATCTGTTCCGATGATGCTACCTTCAAAAACAGTTCCTCTGACATGTCCTCCTTCTTCCTTAACCGAGGTTTTCCACCCACGGTTGTTGACAGGGCCCTCAACCGTGTCCGGCCCATCTCCCGCGCATCCGCCCTCACGCCTTCTCCTCCCTCCCAGAAACATGATAGGGTCCCCCTTGTCCTCACTTATCACCCCACCAGCCTCCGCATTCAAAGGATCATCCTCCGCCATTTCCGCCAACTCCAGCATGATGCCACTACCAAACACATCTTCCCTTCACCCCCTCTGTCGGCATTCCGTAGGGATCGTTCCCTCTGGGACACCCTGGTCCACTCCTCCATCACCCCCTACTCCTCAACCCCCACCTATGGCACCACCCCATGCCCACGCAAAAGATGTAACACTTGCCCCTTCACTTCCTCTCTCCTCACCGTCCAAGGGCCCAAACACTCCTTTCAAGTGAAGCAACATTTCACTTGCATTTCCCCCAACTTAGTCTACTGCATTCGTTGCTCCCAATGCGGTCTCCTCTACATTGGAGAGACCAAACGTAAACTGGGCGACCGCTTTGCAGAACACCTGCGGTCTGTCCGCAAGAATGACCCAAACCTCCCTGTCGCTTGCCATTTCAACACTCCACCCTGCTCTCTTGCCCACATGTCTGTCCTTGGCTTGCTGCATTGTTCCAGTGAAGCCCACCGCAAACTGGAGGAACAACACCTCATCTTCCGACTAGGCACTTTACAGCCTTCCGGACTGAATATTGAATTGAACAACTTTAGGTCCTGAACTTCCTCCTCCATCCCCACCCCCTTTCTGTTTCTTCCCCCTTCCTTTTGTTTTTTTCCAATAAATTATATAGATTTTTCTTTTTCCCACCTATTTCCATTATTTTTAAATATTTTAAAATCTTTTATGCTCCCCCACCCCCACTAGAGCTATACCTTGAGTGCCCTACCATCCATTCTTAATTAGCACATTCGTTTAGATATATATCACCAATTTCAACACCTATGTGTTCTTTTGTTCTGTTGTCTGTGACATCTTTTGATGATCTGCTTCTATCACTGCTTGCTTGTCCCTACAACCACACCCTGCCTCCAATTCTCTCCCCCCACCCAACCCCCCCCCCCCCCCCCCCCGCCACCCCACACACACCTTAAACCAGCTTATATTTCACCCCTTTCCTATTTCTACTTAGTTCTGTCGAAGGGTCATGAGGACTCGAAACGTCAACTCTTTTCTTCTCCGCCAATGCTGCCAGACCTGCTGAGTTTTTCCAGATAATTCTGTTTTTGCCAAGCAGTGTGTTTATTTTTCCCAAAGGTACTGATCATATTGGCAATATGAAAGCTTTTTATATTATGAGGAAAGTAAATTTCCAAAGACATACAGAACAATGGAATTTACAGATTAAAGAGAGAGAAACATATATACAGAGGAATGAAAGGCTTTGTTGTGGAGCCATGTAAGATCTAAGACGAGTGTGTGAAACAACCTTAGAGAAGCCCCCAGCCGTTTTTACAGAAGTCTGCTGTGTCCGGTAACTAAAGTTGAAGAAAAGCCTTTGGAATTCCACTGTCGAGTGGATGCTGTGATAAACTTGCTGGCTTGCTATTTTAACTGTTTTGGGCTGTTGTCTTAAAGGAAGTGTGTAGTTGGGAATCAGGTTAATTAGTAATTTTGGGATTTGTTATTGTATTACGTAACTGTAATCTTATGTATGTGCTTGAAATTTTTTTTCAATAATAAATGTTTCAATTTAGTTTATAAAGTCTCTAAAGGTGTTAGTGCACACATTACTTCTGTGCACAAATCTTGAAATAAATACAAATTGCAAAACCCTTGTGATAGCGTGGATAAGTTTCCCTTATGGATTTGGTCCACCTGGCACACATCACCTACCACGTCATAACACTCCCCAAAGCCTCCCCATCATCTACAAGGCACAAGTCAGGAGTGTGATGAAATACTTGCCACTTGCTTGGATGGGTGCAGCTTCATTACATGCAAGAAGCTCAACAACATCCAGCGCACAGCAGCAAGCTTGATTGGTGCTCCGACCACTACCTTAAACATTCATCCCTCTACAACCGATCCATAGTGACATCATCTACAACATACACTGCAGCAACTCACCAAGGCCTTTGACAGCTCCTTCCAAACCTGCAACATCTACCACTTAGAAGGACAAGGGCAGCAGGCACATGGGAACACCACCACCTGAAATTTCCCCTCCAAACTACTCACTATCCTGACTTGGAAATATATCACCATTCCTTCACTGTCACTGGGTCAAAATGCTGAACTTCCTCCCTAACAGCACTGTCGGTATACCTCACTACATGGGCTGCTGTGGTTCAAAAAGGCAGCTCACCATTGCCTTCTCAAGGGCAATTAGGGATGGGCAGTAAATGCTGGTCTAGCCAGTGGCGTCCACATCCCATGAAAGAAGAAAGAAATGTTGTCCTCATTGTCTGCCACCGCTGCCGTCACGATGATAACGGCCACACTGATTCCTGATCTTATCCTTTGTCACTCCACACGTCCACTTCAGCATCTGTATCTCTCATGAGTATTCAGTTGCTGTTCCTCTTTTCTTGATGTTGTCCGAGCTTCTGCTCTATTTAACACGGCCGGTCCTGTAGATTCTTCCTTTTCAACTTCAGTGACACTTTTCTATCACAGCACACTGAGCTGCACTTCTTCCAATTACTCTAACCTGAGTTAATCCATTTCTTAATTTCTATACTTCCACTCTCTGCCATCACTGACCTCAGGTACTTGAAGCTACTCACTTTCTCCAAGTCTTCACCCATAACCTTTACACCTTCACGCTGATTCTCTTCCCTAGACTCAAACTGATGTCCATAAATTGGGTCTTTGGTTCACTAATGTCCTTTAGGGAAGGTCAATCTGCCATCTTTACCCAGTCTGGCCAACATGTGACTCCAGTCCCACAGCAACGTGGCTGACTCTTAACTGCCCCCTGCAATGGACGAGGAAACCATCAATGGCAATTAGGAATAGACATCAATTGCTGGTCTTGTCAGTGACTCCCACATCCCATGAAAGAATAAATTTTTAAAGACCTAATCTTCATACCCATGTCTTACCAGTGTTTTTCTCCAGATACTCAGTCATGTTCCCATCAAACCGACCACACAACTCAGTGTCATCTGCAAATATCATTGACCATGGCAGTTCCTGTCACATTTGCTCAGTTCGAACATCTGTGACCATCAGGAAGAGGAAAGGGTTCAGTGTTGATTCTTGGTACAACCCAACTTTGATTTTGAAGCTCTCAGTTTCTCCCACACAGCTTCTTACTCTTGTCTGGAACTCCTTGGACATGTCCTTAATAGTCGTACATACTTCCCAGGGACTCCATGAATTCTAACACATCTCCAGTTTCCCTCCCTGGGCACCTGGTCATAAGCCTTCTCTAGATCAATAAATACAATCTTCATGATTCATTGACCTCCCCAATATTTCTTCATCACCTGTCTCAAAATAAAAATAGCATTGGGAACTGTTTCTGCTGATGTTAATAAAGCTAAAAGTTTTACCCAGTTATATGTGTTAATATTCTGGATAAAAGTCAAACCAATAAGCTTTATATAAAACAGACAATGTGACAAGTCATTTAATATTTCTATCACAAGTTAATTCCTTTTGAAGGGCTCTCTCTCTCCCCATCTCCTCCATCCTCACCCCCAAAAACAAGTGTGAGGAGCTCATGAAGCTTCTTTGTCGCTGAGATTGAGACAATCCGATCAACTCTCTCTGCTCCTCCCCTCCTTTCCACTAGACCATCTGGCCAAACTTCCTCTAAAGATCTGACCAACTCTAGCCCTGAACTCACATCTTTCTTTAGTTTCTCTCTGATCTCCCGTTATCCTCTCAAGAGCTCATCTTGTCCATGAGACCCACCTTCTGCTTTATTGACCCTATTCTGCTAAACTGCTGACCACTCAGAAGAGTTTTAAATGAGCATAAGTTTATGGAGGGTGGAAGATGGGACACTAGTCAGGAGAGCATTGGAATAGTCGAATCTGGAATCAAAGACATGATTGAAGATTTCAACAGGAAATGAGCTGAGGAGGGATGAAGAAACTGATATTAGAGGTGGGGGAGCTGATTTTAGTGATGGATAGGATAAGTTGTCGGTAGCTCAGCCCTCAGCTGAGGGTCAAATAGGAAACTAAGGTTGCAATCGGTCATCTTCAGCCTCAGACTTTGGTAAGGGAGGGGGATGGAGTTGGTGATGAGGATGACAGTGTTAATGGCGGTGGGTGGGGGCTATGGGCCCATGTACTAAACCACCTCCTGGGCCACAGCTGTAGAGAGTTGAACATTAATTCGTCTCTGTCCCATAGGACAACGTCCCAGAAACAGGTCCAATCTCAATGTGGTGGTAAAAATTTCTGTTCACCAATTGGTCTTTCAATTACATTGTTATAATCCATAATTTCCCATATGCCAGAATGTGACCCATCAATGACTGCAGGAGCCCAGTGTGATTACTCAGCACCAGGTTGTACTCTGAGCATGTACAGTACAAGTGGTGGATGTGGAACATGCTGATCAGGAGCAGGTGGGAGATGACGCTGAATTACAGAGAATACCGACTCCAGAAACAGAGCTTTCTGTTCAACTGATCTATGCTGGTGTTTATATTTCACACAAGACAATTCCATTCCATCTACCTCAACACAGCTTTTTGGCTTATATTTCTTTATAGAAGTACCAGCACTGAAATAAAAGTAAAATATGGTAGATGCTGGAAATCTGAAATAAAAACAGAAAGTTCTGGAAATCCTCAGCAGGTTTGGCAGCTTCTGTGAAGAGAGAGAAACAGATTTAACATTTCCAATCCAATATGATTCTTCTTCAGAACTGAGTATTTCCAGCATTCTGATTTCATTTTAAACACATAATTGATGTAAACTTTATTGTCCTTACAGGTATCTGGATGTAAATCTGATTTCAGACCTTCCTCTGAACAGTTTTCAAACTGACTCCAGCTCATTGTCCTTCACTAAAGACCCGGATGGAAAACACTCAGCACAAGATGGCGGCGGCCGGTTGCCCAGATAACCCGGGCCTGTCACCGGGGAGGAAGCCCCGCCCTCACCCCTCTGCCTTCACCAAAATGGCCGTTCATGATCCTTGCTCCCTGAACACAACTCACCTTCCTCTTCCAAGATGGCGGCGGATGGTGATCCCCCCACCCCGCCAGTGTGCAGGTGCAGTGTGGGTGTGCGCTCTGAGCATGCTCAGTGTCAGTTATGGTGACAGAGTGAGGAGGGGCGGACGGTTCGGGAGGCGAGAGGAGATTGTGAGCACAGGGTAGGAATGGAAACCGCGGCTGGACTGGGAACTGGATCAACTTCTGGGGTAGGCCCCAGGCCCCATGTTTACCCCACGGTGACAGGCCCGGGGGGAGGGAGCGATGGAGCCGGCTGCTGGACGTGGAGGATTTGGAAAAACTTTGTGGATCCGCAAACCCTGAGGAATAATTGTCAGCTCCTGGTTTGCAGCTGCGGGACTTCTCCCTCCCGGGAACAGGCCCAGGTTAACGGCCGCCATCCTGGGTCAGCGAGTGGAGGATGGTTCACATCAGAGGATGGGGGAGGGGGGACAATAAATAAGAGGTTACGCTTTGGGCTCAAATCAATGAGGAATCTGATCTGTGTTTAGGAAACTGTTAACAAATGGCCCCTTGTAAAACATGATCTTCAGTTGTAGAATTTATTAAAAGGATACAGAGAATTATCCAACACTTTATTTGAATTTCAGCCCAGGGAGGAGGGAGAGTGTGTGGGACGGGGATTTACAGCTTTGGAGGAACAAGAGAGGAAAAAATGTTCCATAGAAACTAAAATTAACTTCTGAATTTCTGTGTTGTGCTTACAATGAAGTCTTTTGAAACCTCTGCTTACAGGGGCATCAGAAGGGAGAATTTATAGACTGGTAACTCAAACAACACATCACATCAAGATCTAACAGAGTCACTTGATTCATCAGGAGCTGAATATCATTGGCCTTTGAATGTGGAAGGAGAAATATTTGCCTATTCTGACCGTAGAAGAAAAAAATCACTCATCTATATGACTGGAAAAGCACCGAGACACACTCACACCGGTGAGAGTGTTCCAGTGCACTGACTGTGCAAAGAGCTTTAGCTAGTTACGCAACCTGAAAAAATTACAGCATTTACAGTGGGGAGAAACCGTACACGTGTCTGTGTGTTTGGACAAGGATCCAACCTGGAGAGACACAAGGACACCTGCACTGCGGTAAAACTGTGGAAATGTGGGGACTGTGGAGCTGGATTCATTTCCCCATCCCAGCTGGAAATTCACCGGCGTATTCACAATGGGGAGAGGCCGTTCACCTGCATCGATTGTGGGAAGGGTTTCACCCAGTTATCAAATCTTCTGACACACCAGCGTGTTCACAGTGGCGTGAGGCCATTCAGCTGTTCCGTATGTGGGAAGGGATTCATGAGCTCATCTAACCTGGGGACCCACCAGCAGGTTCACACTGGGGAGAGGCCATTCACCTGCTCTGTGTGTGGGAAAGGCTTCACTCAGTCATCTGCTCTACTGACACATCAACTTGTTCACAGTGATCAGAGATTGTTCAAATGCTCTGACTGTGAGAAGAGTTTCAAAGGACCAATAAATTTGCTCAAACACCAGCAAGTTCACACTGGGGAGAGGCCGTTCACCTGCTGTGTGTGTGGGAAGAGATTCACTCGGTCACATAACCTGCACAGACACCAGCGAGTTCACACTGGGGAGAGGCCTTTCAACTGCCCCATCTGTGGGAAGAGATTCACTTTTTCATCTAACCTGAAGAGACACCAGAAGTTTCACATATGACAACAGGGGTTGGATTCTGCTGTTATTGCTGCTGTGAATCACATCCAGGTTTAAACTATGTTCATTCTGAGAGCTGGGGTTGGATTTTCACTTCCTGACGAGGGTGAGAACTGGGACTTGTGCGACTTGAAAATTACTTTCCTGGTCAGAGGCATTGGATCCGCTGCCTCTGAGACAGTTTGTGATTTTCAAAGCGCCAATTAACTCACCACCAATTAACCGTCTGATTAACCACTAATGAACCAATTTAATCTCATTAAATAAGTTATTACGGAGTCTGTCTAAAACAGAATGGGAATTTCAATCTTTTCTTCTGGATTCTAAATTGATTTATGGGGTACAGGTTGTTTGCAATAAATCCCCAATTGTGAATGAAATCGTCAGGTTCTACAGGACTTAACCATCTGGCAGGAATGAATGCTTTAAATGGTCATTTCAAAAAGATATATTAACCATTAAAAGATGGAAAGGTAACAAGTTAGAAAGATTAAATCAAAGTTTCTATTAACAGTAAGAGGAGAATGTTTAACTTTAACAATTAAACAGACTTCTCAATGTTGCTCGGTCGATCAGGCAGAAGATGTGAAGTGAGGATAACCCTCCATCATTTGATACACAGATAACATGCTAACAAAATGGCTTCTCGCAACCTTCATTTTTACACTTAAAAGATGCTGTAAGCCTACCTTAGCCAAGTTGTTGGAAATGGCTAATTGGTCTATAATTTGTCAAGAATGTGGCAAGAGCTAACTCCATTGGTTTTAGCTAATTTACCACATTGTCTTAAACTTAGGACAGTGCCTACCTTTAAGCTGTGTCTCTTTTCTTGGTGTCTTTACAGGAGCCCATTCATTAAGACAGACTCAACAACCAAGGACAGTGTGTGTTCCTGATAGGGAGCAAGTCCAGGGCTGATCCCATTTCTTTCCCAGCTGTTACAGCACTTTAATTCTCTCATAAGAAATGCTAATGGAGAAATACAGAAAAAACATTAAATGACTTCTGTTTAACCACTAGTCATCTGTTGCTCATCAGTCATTGCTTCGTGATACTGTTTTGGGTTAGTTTGTTGTAAAAGGTTAACATCAAAATGGCTTCTCATCTCAGCGTTAGCAGAAAATTGTGTTTTGACCTTGTTAGCTTATTACAATGAATATGAAATGAAATGAACCTGAACGTGGTTGGGCTGCACTAAAATCTATTACCCAGGCTTACTTACAGGATGATGCCAGACATGTTAGTGCATAGCTGTTAGAATTACTATGCGTCAAAAGGAAGTTAATTTTCTTTTTTCTTTGTGTGTAAAATTTGTGGGGTAGACTTGTTCTGGTTTGAGCACTGCACCTCAACTTGATGTCAGTGCGCACTTGTTTTGTCTTTATTGTCCTGGTCATTTCATGAACTGCCAGGTCCCCTCTGCAAAGCAGCAGCAAACCCCAAAATGGCTGCTGTCTGCATTTGCTGCTGGCGTCAAACAAGAAGCTCCCTCCCCCTGGAGGCACTTGGTGCCTCGGATTGGATGCTGAGCTCACCTCCTGCCAAAACAGCTCATTTACATTTAAAAATAATGTCTCGAGCAATGCAGTTCAGGTGCAGTGTCTGAACTTGGAATTAATCCAGTGTCAGGTTTCCAAACCTCTTTGAAAATCCAGCTCTTGGGAGTTTATTCCTCCTGATGTTAACAATCCCTGCAACAGGGCTGGAGTTTAATATTCTGGTTAAATGTCAAATAAATCAACTTGGTGTCCAACACAGTGTGTGGAGTATTTGTTCTCTCCAGGTTAAGAGGAGACAAACTGAAATCCTGTTCTTGACTGTTCCATTTCTGGGCCTTTTCTCCACTGTTAAAGAAAGATTTGTATTTCTGCAGAGCCTTTAATGACACCAGGAATGTCCCAAAGCATTTTACAGCCAATGAAATTCCTTTGAGGTCAGTCAATATTGTAATCTAGGAAATACAGCAGCTAATTTATGCACAGCAAGATCCCATGGACAAAAAATTGATAATACCCAGATGATCTGTTTCAGTGATGTTGATTGAGGGATAAATATTGACCACAACTCTTGGTAGAAACCCCCAGCTCTTTGAAATAGTGTCAATGGATCTCTTACACCCATCCATTCTGTCTCAGTGCCATCTCTGACAGTGCAGTGCTCCCTCAGTACTGCAGTGGAATGTCAGCCTGGATTTTATGCTCATCTTTCTGGATGTGGATTTGGACCAACAACCTCCTGACTCAGACATGAAAATGCAACAACTGAGCCACGACTAACACATCATCACTCTGGATTATTTCAGTTCCCAAACTTCTGGTTACTCTCATGGACAAGTCCCAGCTGCCCATACCTTCCAGAGTGTCTCTCCTAGCCTTGGTAGCAAACATCATCTCACTTTTCTGAAAAGGAGGAAGAGAGAAAATGGGGAACTAGAAACCAGTTAGTCTAACATCAATAATTGGCAAAATGTAGGAATCTATCATGAGGGATGTGTTAACAGGGCATTTAGAAAATCATTAACTGATTAAGCAGAGCCAATATGGATTTATGGATGCATATTTGACAAATCTGTTCAGAGCTTTTTGAAAATGTAATAAGTAAGGAGGATAATGAGGGTATCAGTAGATGTTGTGTATTTGGATTTTCAAAAAGCACTTACCACACAAGAGGTAATTACACACAATTCGGTCTGGTGTTTGGGGGTATCTCAGCATGGACTGAGGATTGGCTAATGGTCAGAAAACAGAGAGTAGGAATAAACGGGACATTTTCAGGGTGGCACACTGTGACTAGCAGGTACCACAAGGATTAGTAGTTGTGCCTCAGCTATTTACAATCGATATCAATGACTTAGATGAGGGGACTGAGTGTAATGTATCCAGGTTTTCTGATGATACAATGTTGGGTGGGAAAGTAAGTGCTGAGAAGGACACAAAGAGGCTGCAGCGGGATATAGACAGGTTGGGTAAGAACATGGCAGATGGAATACAACATGGTGAAATGTGAAGTTATCCACTTTGGTAGGAATAGTAAAAAAAATAATATTTTTCGAATGGTGAGAGACTGGGAAATATTTGCATTCAGAAGGACCTGGCTGTTCTTGTACATGAATCACAGAAAGTTAACAGGCAGGTACAGCAAGCAAATGGTAAATGGTCTGTTAGCTTTTATTACAAAGGGATTGGAGTATAAGAGTAAAGATGTCTTACTACAATTACACAGAGCATTGGTAAAGCCTCACCTGCAGTACTGTGTGCGGGTTTAAGCTCCTTACCTAAAGAAATTCATACTTGACCTAGAGGGAGTGAAACAAATGTTCACCAGACTGGTTGCTGGCATGAGGATATTGTCCCATGAGGAGAGATTGAGCAGATTAAGCCTATATTGAATGGAGTTTAGAAGAATGAGAGGTGATCTAACTGAAACATTCTTAAGGGGCCTGACAAAGTAGATGCTGAGAAAAAGTTTCCCATCTGGAGAATCTAGACACAGGGATTAGTCTTAAAATAAGGGGTCAACCATTCATGACTGAGATGAGGAGGAATTTCTTCATTCAGAGTTGTGATCCTTTGGAATTTTCTACCCCAGGGAGCTGTGGTTCTCAGTTATATTTAAGACAGAGGTCGATAGGGTTTTGGAATTTTCTAACCCAGGGAGCTGTGGTTCTCAATTATATTTGAAACAGAAGTCGATAGAGGTTTGGGGACAAGGGGAATTAAGGTTCGTGGGGAGTGTGGAGCTAAGGTAGGAGATCAGACATGATCGTATCGACTAGCAGAGCAGGCTGAATGGCCTTTCCTGCTCCTATTTCTTATGTTCATTAAACCTCAGTCTGGTTCCTCTCAAGCTGCTGAGTGAGTGAATTAAATTTTTCTTCACAAATCACCCGGATACCAGATTACAAGTCAGGCCATGATCATTGTTTATTGTTTTCAAATCACAGTAAAATGTGGGCACACAGACCCTTTCTAGACGTGTCTAAATGTGATCAGAGTTATTCAGCAATTCAGCACAAATGGGGAAAGCTATTTCACAAAACAAAGAACAAAGAT
Organism: Carcharodon carcharias; assembly: GCF_017639515.1. NCBI lineage: Eukaryota > Metazoa > Chordata > Chondrichthyes > Lamniformes > Lamnidae > Carcharodon > Carcharodon carcharias. The sequence continues at coordinate 17,504,128 of NC_054493.1, forward strand.
TCCACAGGATATTCAGTGATTCATTGCAAATCAGCACAAATGGATGCTGAGTATTAATTACAGCGAGGAGCAGAGTCTGAGGTTATAAACTGGTGAGTTTATTTTCAGAGTAATTCCTTCAATATCTGATAAATTAACAGCTTTGATCAGCCCGTCTCACAAACAGCTTGAGCCTCCTTGTGATTACAAACATTCAAAGCTTACCGAGCCTCATCCTCGAGTTACAGGACAGACTTTCTCCAGTCAATATTGAGCACTGTGATCTATTTATTGTTCATCTTTAGTTCAAGACAGTTTCTGAGTGATTTGCATTGAAAACGAGGTTTGCAGACATGATGGTTTATTCACACATGATTGAGAGACGGTGCAGATACACACTAAGTCTAAACTGGGCAACTGACATTAGAGATCAACCCCAACTGTCAGAATGGACACGGTTTAGTCCAGGATGTGATTAACAGCAGCAACAACAGCAGAATCCAACCCCTGTCATCACTTGTGAATTCACTGATGTTTCAGCAGGTTGGATGAATGAGTGAATCTCTTCTCACACACAGAGCAGGTGAACAGCCTATCCCCAGTGTGAATTTGCTGATGTTTCACCAGATCATTTCTGCTTTTAAAGTGCTTCTCACAGTCAGAACATTGAAAAGGTCTCGTATCTTTGTGAACAAGGTGATGTGTAGTGAGATGAGATAAACGAGTGAATCCCTTCCCACACTCAGAGCAGGTGAACGGTCTCTCCCCAGTATGAACTCGTTGGTGTGCAGTGAGGTCGTCTGCCCACCTGAACCCAGTCCCGCAGTGAGAACGCATGAACGGTCTCTCGTCAGTGGGAACACGTTGATGGGACGTCAGTTTCTCAGACCTTTTAAAGCACTTCCCACAGTCTGGACATTTAAAAGGTCTCTCATCTGACTGAACATGCCAGTGCCTCAACAGATTGGATGATCGAGTGAATCCCTTCCCACACTTGGAGCAGCTGAACGGCCTCTCCCCGATGTGAGTGCATTGGTGTTTCAGCAGGGTGGAGGATCCCCTGAATCTCTTCCCACACTCAAGAGCAGCTGAACGGCATGGAACTGGTGTGAATGCGCTGGTGTTCCATCAGTGAACGTGGGCTTTTAAAGCTCTTTTCACAGTTACAGCATTTAAACTCTCCCTCGTCAGCGTGAACTCGTTGGTGTTACAGCAGGTTGGATGACTGAGTGAATCCCTTCCCACACTCAGAGCAGGTAAATGGCTGCTCCCCAGTGTGACTGCGCCGATGAGTTTCCAACTGAGACGAGTAATTGAACCCCTTCCCACAGTCCCCACATTTATAGGGTTTCTCACCAGTGTGAACGGTGCTTTTTCCTTCCATGTTCCAAGGCTGATGATATTGCCAGACTGATAAATTGAGAGGCTCCATCAGATTCTGATGTGATGTTTGGTTTCAGTTTCCTGACTGCAAATCCTCCCCTTCTAATACCCTGTAAAATTGATTTAAAACAGATAAAAGGGAGTGAGAGAGAACCCACAAAAACACAAAGGCAGGTTGTGAAATTGAGCTGAATGAATCTGGTCATTTGTGGGGCCGGCACCAGGAAAAAGTGACCATGAAAACTGCTGGTTTGTCATAAAAACCCAACTGGTTCACTAATGTCCTTCAGGGAACGGAACCTGCCAGCCGGTCTGGAGCTACACAAGAGCCTGGCCTCTATGGGAGGAGAAAGAGAGAGAGGTGGAGGAGGGGGTAACGGAGACGGATTTGATACATGAGAATTTTGACATCATGTCCCAAACCCAGCACCCCATCTTCTGGAAGAGCAAGAGCAGCTGGCGCATGGGAAAACCAGCACGTCCAAGACACACCAGCACATTCACACTGGGAAGAGGCTTTGTTTTGTAACCTTTATTCTTAAAAGAAAGTATCTTTCTTTGGGCTATTCTCAAGGTTTTGCAAGATGAAACCAAACAGAAATTTGCTTGTACTTCTTGCAATTTAGTTATTGTCTTCACTGCTCATGAAGTGATCTGCTCGACAATGAGGGTGATCACTTTTTGGAACAACCTCCATTTTGACTGTGACCTTGACCCTGAGCTTCTGGTCATTTGTCATTTTAATTCTCTGCCCCACTCCCACTCTGACCTCTCTGTCATTGGCCTCCTGAACTGTTCCAATGAAACTCAGTGGGAGCTTGAGGAATAGCCGCTCATCTTTCGATTCGGCACTTTACAACCTTCCAGACTCAATATCGAGTTCAGCAGTTTCTGCACCAACAGGATCAGGATTGCCAGGGTCGGGAACTCTCGACCTGAAAAGGTGCTGGAACCTGATTCTAAGTTTAGACTCCGCTCACTCATCCTAGATTCCCCTACCAGTGGAAATAGTTCCTCTCTATCCACCCTGACAGTTATAATTAATATACTGAAAACTTTGATCAAATCACCACTTAATCTTCTAAATTCAGGGATCACAATCTTCACAGTGAGTATTTTAGCAGAATGGATAGAGAGAGTCAATATATAATGAAAGGCACAGTTATAAAGAGTGAGCAGGGACAGAGGGACCTGTGGGTTCATGTGCAGAGATCTTTGAAGGTGACAGGACATATTAAGAGCGTAGCTGGTTAAAATAAATTGGATCTCGAGCTACATGAATAGTGGCGTTGAGTACACAAACAGGGAAGTTATGCTGAATCTTTATAAAGCTCTGGTTAGGCCACAATTCAAGAATTGCATCCTGTCCTGGTCACCTCACTTTAGGAAGGATGTGAAGGTCATTGAGAAAAGTGCAGAGGAGATTTACCAGAATGGTTCCTGCAAAGGAGATTGAGGGGAGATTGATAGAGGTGTACAAGACTATGACAGGTTTAGATAAGGTAGAAAAAGAAAGGCTATTCCCATCAGCTGATTGCTCAAGGACTCATGGACACAGATTTAAGGACTTGGGTAAGAGATTGAGGGGCTTCTGAGGGAAAACATTTTTACACAGTGAGTGTAATGAGCTGGAACTTGTTGCCTATGAGGGTGGTGGAAATGGACATGATGAATGATCTCAAAAGGAAATTGTAGAGGCACTTGAGAGAAATAAACCTGCAAGGATACAGGGATAGAGTAGGGGAATGGGACTGACTGGATTGCAGTAGAGAGCTGGCATGGAATTAATGGGCCTAATGGCCTCCTCTGTGCCATAATAAGTCTATGACTCTTTTGTGTAATCTCACCTTGTAATTTAAACCATGGAGTTCAGATATCACTCAGGTAAATGTCACTCCCTCCAAGGCCATTCTATCCTTCCCGTTATTTGTTGCCCAGAACTGAATATAATTCTCCAGGTGTGCTCTAACCAGGGTTTGTGTGTCTCAGTGCTTTTCCAGTCACATTGATACCTGACATCTTCTCCCATAGGGAGAACAGACAAACATTTTACCTTCCACATTCAGATGCTGTTGATATTCAGGTTCTGATGATGTGAGTGACTCTGTCAGATTTTGATGTGATGTTTGGTTTGAGTTTCCTGTTTGTCAATCCTTCACTTCCAGTACCCTGTAAGTTTACAGAAATCATCACTGTCAGTCCAGGATAGAAATTCACAGCATTCTCTCCTCTAGGGTTACAACTCTGATTAAATATATCCTGGAGGTTTAATCACATGACCTGCCCCCACACATGCATCCTTTTCACACTGCCTTCCGACACCAATTGGAAATCAAAAAGTCTCATTATCCAATTGGATGATGATTGACTGTCAGCCAAACAGCCTTTATCCCATTTTCAGTATTTTTATATCTGGTAAAGAGAAATGTTCAAAGAAAATTACAAAAAAATATATTTTTTAATGTCCTGATGATTTTTCTCCAGGGTTGCACACGACAGTGTCCTGGGGATTCATCTTCAATTCCTGGAGACTCCAAGAAGGTTATGCTGAACTTATATAAGACACTAGTTAGACCTCATCTGGAGTATTGTGTACAGTTCTGGGCATCACACGATAGGAACGATATGAATGCATTGGAGAGTGTGCGGAAGAGGTTGACAAGAATGGTTCCAGGGATGAGAAACTTCAGTTATGAAGATAGATTGGAGAGGTTGGGACTGTTCTCCTTGAAGAGAAGGCTAAGAGGAGTTTTGATAGAGATGCTCAAAATCATGAGGGAGTTGGATAGAGTAGAAAGGGAGAAACTGTTCCTGCTCGGAAAAGAATGGAGAACAAGACAGCAAAGATTTAAAATGATTTGCAAAAAAAGGCAAATGTGATGTGAGAAAAAAACTTTTTCACACAGTGAGTGGTTCGGATCTGGAATGCACTGCCTGGAAGTGTGGTGGAGACAGGTTCAATCGAGGCATTCAAGAGGACATTGGATGATTATTTAAATAGAAACAATATGCAAGGTTACGGGGAAAAGGAGAATGGCACTGTTATAATGCTCATTTTGAGAGCCGGTACAGACACGATGGGCTGAATGGACTCCTTTGTGCCGTAACAATTCTGTGAATCTGATGGGATGGCAACACTTCCTCTGCTCCTGGTCCAGGATCACCCCCAATAAATATGGTTGTCGCGCACACGCAGTGCTGTACATTGCCCCCCACCAAGATGGCGGCCGGCAAACCAGGCCTACGAGCGGGAGGAGTCCCATTGCTTATACTCCGTTCGATGCCAAGGCGGGATCGATAAGTTTTTATTTCGGGTTTCAGGCCTACACTGAGTATTTATGAAGCATCCCCACCCACTTCGATGGTTCTAATCCTCCTCACCCAGCCACCGGCTCCATTACTCAACTGCACTCGATAACTTCCTTTCCGTTCTTTGCAGCTCCAGTGACAGCCCACATTGCGCATGCTCGGGTCGCAACGGAATAGTGCGCTTGCGCAAAGAGCCCCTGTAATCAGGATAGAGCACATTCATACTCGCAGCGAATGCTGGGTAACATCTCGCCATTGAAAGTCGATAGTTGTTGATGGAACATAAAGTTATGCGATTCGATTACGATTGGAGCCATTGGGCCACGATACCAATTTATTAAATTAGTTGGTGCAGCAACTAAAGACCACGGGCCCTCTAACATAGTTTTGTACTGGGAGTGATTAAAAGCAGAACGAACACCTACAGTTAGGTGTGAACTCACCGGGGTATCAGCAGGTGGAGTGTAAAAGTGTTTTTTCCCCATATACAGAATAGTTAAACTGCCCCTCACCAACATGAAAGCACTGACAGTGGATCAAGTGCTTTTAGCTTTTAAAGCTAGAATGTTAACCATTGGCTCAACTGAGCAAATCCCTTCACACACAGGAAGTGTCTGAGTGGTCTCCCTCTGGTGTGACTGTGCTGTTGTGTCGGTTAATGGGATAACTGAGTGAATCTATTTCCACATTCATCTGGCAAAGTATCTTTTCATAGGGGGATTTTACCCATGAGTTTCCAGCTCAGACGGGAATCTCAAATGCCCCTGGTAATGAATTCCATGTTCTCAGCACTCTCCAGTTAAAGAAAAGCAAAATACTGTGGATGCATCAGATTTGAATTAACATTCGAAAATTCTGGAAATACTCCGTAGATCTGATAGTATCTGTGGAGAGAGAAACAGAGTTTACATTTCAGGCAGATGACCTTTCATCAGAACTGCACAGACCTGAAATATTAACTCCTTCTACAGATATGATGAGCATTTCCAGCATTTTCTGTTTTTATCTCTGGTTGCTCTAGAACTATACATTAGATTTATCAGTGACAAACTGATAATTATTCTCATCTGTCTGCAACTGGAAACATCTTTCACTTGTCTACCCTGTCAAACCTTTTCATAATCTTAAATGTTCAGGCCATCCTTCACTCTCTTTTCCAGAGAAAACATTTACAGCCTGTCCAATCTTTCTTGTTGGTGTAACCTGCCAGTTTCGCCATCATTCGAGTATTTTTTTTCTTGCATCTTCTCCAGTTCTTCCAGATCCATTTTATATATGAAGCTAATCTGAGCAGCAAACTCACAATTGTCCCCAAATGCCTGTATGTTGCAGCATTTTAATCATAAGCTGAATATAAGATGGTATGGAATGAGCAGATCCAACGAGCCAGTCTGTAATATTATGGAGCATTTACAAAGTTATCTCTTCCCCTTACAGTGGGATGGTGGGCTGTTTAACTCTTAATCCATCACTTATGACATAAAGAATAACATGTCAGAGAAAGACAGGATTTCAGTGGAGTGACAGAAGCCAGATGAAAGTTCAGTTAATATGATTGCCAAGCAGTGACAGGGAGCACTTGCGATTCATGTGCACCCTCTCTATGCATTTTCCAGATTAAAAATGAATTGAATCTATCACTCTCCATCTTGAGTATATTCGAGATGCAAATCCATGATTTGGATACTCGGGGAATCAACAGATTTGGGGATAGAGTGGGAAAGTGGGGTTAAGGTGGAAAGTCATTTACTGGTTCAGAAGCTCAGGGACCGTATGGTCTACACCTGCTCCTATTTCTTGTGCTGTTTTGAACAGCAGTGTGAATCATTTCTATGCAAACACAGCAGATGCAACACCCGCACTTTCACCTCCCCTTCTTACATTCCAGGGCCGCAAACACACTTTCCAAGTAGCACAGTGATTTCCTGTGTCTTCTTGCAATTTAGTATTGTGTTACCTGCTCATAATGCGGTCTCCTCTACACTGAGGAGATTAAATCTGGATTGGGTGATTGCTTTGTGGAATATCACCAGTCTGTGAGCTTCCGGTCATTTACTATTTTAATTCTCACCTCACTTCAGGTTTGACCTCTGCCCTCAGCCTCCCGCAGTCTTCTAATAAACCTCAAAGGAAACTTGAGGAACAGCACCTCGTTATTGATTGGCCACTTCATGACCTTCTGGACTCAACATTCATTTCAACAATTTCAGATCATAATCACTCCCTTTTTTTCCCCGCACAGTAGCTGCTGCTAATGGTTCTGCTGTTACGATTTGTACTTCCTCTGGACTTGTCTTTTATTTGTTCACTTGTTCCATTGGTTTGTCTACTTGTATCATTATCGTCCAATTTTGCCTTGCACCATCAACCCCTTTGTCATTTAATCTCCAACCTTCCATCCTTTCACAAGACCGTTTTTCTTTTCTGCTCTATGCTTCTCTTATCCCCGACTCTGTACCTGTTGGTAAACATAGGAACATAGTTCTTCCAGTTTGGATAAAAGTTCAGTGATCTGAAAAATTCACTCTGTTTCCCTCTCCATAGATGTTGTTTGCTGAGTGTTTCCAACATTTTCTGTTTTGAGGTCAGATTTCTGGCATCTGCAGTATCTTGTTTTTGGGTCACTGTGGATCAGTTTACTCTCACTTTCCATTATCTGTTTCAAGGTGAAGAAGGAACGTTTAAGAAATGAGACAACAGTAACTGTCACCCTGTCCAACATGAAGCTAAACTCATTGTTAATTCCTCATCAGCAACAATGTTAATCACAAAGCTTCCAGCCAGGATTGATAAAAGCAAAATACTGCTGATGCTGGAAATCTGAAACAAAAACAGAAAACTAAAGAAAAACTCAGCAGGTCTAACAGCATCTGTGGGGAGAGAAACAGAGTTTACTTTTCGAGTCTGTATGACTCTTCTTCTGAGCCAGGATTGAACCAGGGACTTTCCTCATGTAAAGTAAATGTGATAATCACTGCACTGGGGAAATGAGTGTGAATCCCCCGGACAAAGGGGAACTGACCATCCATCTCTAGCTCTAATTCCCAAACAGAAAATGCTGCCAAGAATCAGCAAGTCAAAACGCAAACTGGAAGAACAGCACCTCAACTTCCGACTAGGCACTTTACAGCCTTCCGGAATTCAACAATTTTAGATCTTGAACTCTCTCCTCCATCCCCACCCCCTTTCTGTTGCTTCCCCCTCCTTTTTGTTTTTTTTTTCCATTAATTTATATAGATTTTTCTTTTCCCACCTATTTCCATTATTTTTAAATGTATTTCCACCCATTGTTTATCTTTTAGCCCTTTTGGTATTCCCCCACCCCCACTAGAGCTATCTGTACCTTGTCTGTCCTGCTTTCTACTCTTAATTAGCACATTCCTTTAGATAATATCACCACCTTCAACACCTCTTTGTCCTTTTGTCTGTGACATCTTTTGGTTATCTCCACCCATGACTGGCTGCTTGTCCCAACAACCCAACCCCCCGCCCCCCCCACCAAGCCATCTTATATTTCACCCGTTTCCTATTTTTACTTAGTTCGGTTGAAAGGTCATGAGGACTCGAAACGTCAACTGTGCTCTCCTCCGCCGATGCTGCCAGACCTGCTGAGTTTTTCCAGGTATTTCTGTTTCCGTTTTTGTTTTGGATTTCCAGCATCCGCAGTTTTTTGCTTTGAGGCTGAGTCTGTAGCCGCTCTCAAAGTTTGAAACCGTCACAATACCCAGGCGATTGACAGCAGCTCGGGACCAATAGAAACCAGGGGCGGGACAGGAGGACCGAGCTGGAGCGGCTGGTCCTCCAACGAATCGGAGTGAATGAGGGGGCAGGGCTGGTCTTGTGACTGAAGCATGCGCAGTGAAAGTAATGGCGAGAGTGAGAGATGCTTCTTTTTCGGACCCGCAATCGGTAAAGGGGGGCGGGGAATGGCGGGGCGGAGGGATTGATGGATGCGATTGGCGGGGAGGCTTCGTAAACATGTTGTGTAAACCTCGAACTCCGAAAAAAATTTTACTGTTCCACCGTTTGTACCGAGTGGGGTCGCAGCTTCCAGTGATCGGGCTGGTGCTGGTTAACTGCCACCATCTTTAATGAGGGTCATCTGCAGGAGGCGCCTGCGCGGCCGCCATCTTTGTAGGGGGCAATGTTTTACTGACCGGGAGGAACTTGTTATCCAAAGTTCAGAATGGTGACTACTTGTCCATCAAGCTGCATTAGCCTTTGAGTCCCAATGTCTTATTGAGGAGACAGAGAAAGAAAAGGAAGCAAATCCTGCTCTCCTAATCCCAATACCTCATGGAACATCCTACCCAATGTGTCCAAAGCTCTGTGCCTCTGTTTAATCACATTAAAACCCACGGCAGAAACTCACGACCCTGAGTAAACATCATCCTTGAATCGAGGAACTGCTGATGACGATGAGAGGCAATAAGCAGCAGGGCGCAGGAGGGGAGAATGTTGTGAATTTCTATCCTGGACTGACAGGGATGGATTTTGGAAACTCTTTTTACAGGGGGTTAGAAGGGGAGGATTTACACACAGCAAACTCAAATCAAGAGAAATATTTTTGTATCCTGGACTGACAGTGATGGCTTTGTGAACTTTTTTCACAGAGTATTTGAAGAAAATTTTCAGACAGGAAACTCAAACCAAATATCACATCAACATCTGACAGAATCAGCAATTCATCGGGACCTGGACATTATCAGTCTTTGAGTGTAAGTATTGAATTCCAGGTCATTACCACTCGCTGTGTAAAATTTCTTCCCCTCATCTCCCCTGTAAATCTTGCCCAAAACCTTAAATCTATGGCGAGTAACCTTTTCACAATCAGATAAATGGAACAGATTTTCTTTATCTACCTTACCTAAGCCTATTATAAACTTGTACACCTCTATCAAATCTCCTCTCAATCTCCTTTGCTCCAAGGAGAACAGCCCCAGTTCCTCCAATCTAATATTACAAGTAAAATTCACACCCCTGGAACCATTCTGGTAAATCTCCTCTTCACCCTCTCAAGGATCTTCACATCCTTCATAATGTGTGGTGATCACTGGTTTGCACAGACCCAGATGTTCTGTGTTCATGTCTGTGATGTCATCACATGCCGACAATTGCTCAGTGACATCACCCCACTCCCCGGGTCTTTCCTCAACTGGGAGATTTTTCTCTGACTCCAGTGCTTCTGATATCTTTCCAGCTGCAGGCTCCAGCAGGAGATTTTAATATTGAAAACAGTGAAATTATTTCAGAGGTGAGTATTTTTGACCATTCAGCTACCATTTAGAATTCTTAATGCTATGCTTTGTTATCTGTGAGAGTTTCATGACTCTAGGGCTGTGCAGCTCCTGTTCTGTGGACCTGAATCCAGCTATTGCTCTGTTTCACCTCTGCTCTTCCAGATCACCTCTCTCCTGTTGTCTAACATTCTCTGCCTCGTGTATTGGGTGTATTTTAGCTCTATTTGGTATTTTATATTTTGCTTACCGGCTGTATCTTCCTACCAAACTTTTCATAGTAAAGAATTCTTTTTCCTGTGCCATAGCCCGTTTCTCTTCCGTTTCCAAGCTTATATTGACCACCAAATTCTACATCATTTTTATTCCCCATTATTCATTCTGCACAACCTGAAACATTAACTATTTTGCTTTCTCCACAGATACTGCCTGATCTACTGAGTATTTCCAGCATTTGTTCTTTTTATTTCAGATTTCCAGCAGCTGCGTAATTTGTGTTCCTTTTACTGCAAGCATTGCTCACATAATCGAGTCTACAAACACACATTAAGAGCCAGCTTGTTGCCAGGTAGGCATTGGTTCAGAAGTTGGTTCTCAGCCTCCAGTGTTGGTCCTTTTTAATAGAATCGGAGAATCTTTGAATGATTACAATACAGACGGAGGCCATTTGATCCTTTGTGCCTGTTCTGGTTCTCTGCAAGGACAGATCAGCTAGTCCCACTCCCCTGTCCTTTCTTCATAGCCCAGCAATTTTTTTTCTCCTTAGATTTTTATCCAATTCCCTTTTTAAAGTCTTATTTGCATCAGTTTGGGCTGAAGGGGAGATGGAGGAGAAGCTGCTGGATTTAACCCTGAGGACTTTGGAACTCAGTTGGACCCAACAATTTCAATCTGAAATTATCAAGGGAGGCAGATACTAGGGGAGATCAGGTTATTAAATGAACACTGTCCATACAATATAAAAGGGTATTGTTTTTGAAACGTATACATATTTTAAAAATTTAATCTTGGGATCTAGATGCCGCTAACAAGACCAGCAGCATATATTGCCAATGCCCAGTTGCTCATAGTGAAGATGATGTTTGACCTTCTTACCTCTGCAGTCCGTGTGGTGAAGGTGATCTCATGAAGCTGTTAGGTGAGGCGTTACATGATTTTGACCCAGCGACGATGAAGGAGCAGAGATATATGTCCAAGTCAGCGAGGGGTGATCTTACTGAAACATAAAAGATTCTGAGGGCACTTGTCAGGGTAGATGTTGAGAAGATGTTTCCATTAGTGGGAGAATCTCGAACTAGGGGACATAGTTACAGAATAAGGGGACACTCATTTAAAACTGAGATGCAAAGGAATTTCTTCTCTGAGAGGGTAGTGAATGTCTGGAATTCTCTACCCCAGAGAGTTGTGGACGCTGGATCACAGAAAGGATTTAAAGAGGAGGTAGATAGATTTTTGAAATATTGAGGAGTTGAGGGCTATGAAGAGCTGGCATGAATAAGGACTTGAGGCCAGGGACAGATCAGCCATGATCTTATTGAATGGCTGGACAGGTTTGAGGGGCCGAATGGCCTACTCCTCTTACTTCTTATGTTCTCATAATTTGTATTTATATTGTGCCTTTAACATAATAAAACTTTCCAAGACATTTCACAAAAATGTTGCAAAGAAACATTTGAACTGAGCCACATAAGTTGTTGTGAGAGAGCAGGGCAGCAGGTGTATGGCCAAAGAGGTAGTTTTGAGGATTATCTTAAAGGATGAGAGTGAGGTAGCAGAGTTTGGGGCCTAGGCAACTGAAAGGACAGCCACCAATCTGCAACACTCAAGAGGCCGAAATTAGATGAGTACAATGATCTTGGAGGATTGTCTGTCTGGAAGAGATTACAGAGATAGGGAAGAATACAACCATGGAGAAAAATAAGGATGAGAATTTTTAAATTTTGGTGCTTCTTAAACGGGAGCCTTTGTAGGTCAGTGAGCGCAGGGAGGATGGATGAACGAGGCTTGGTGTGAGTAAACACATGGGCAGCAGAATTTTGCGTGACCTCAAGGTCAGAGGGAGGTTGAATGTGGGAGGCCAGTTGGGACTGTGTGAGGATAGTTAAGTCTAGGGGTAACAAAGGAACGGATGATGGTTTCAACAGCAGATGAGCTGAGATGAGGACAGAGTCGGACGATGTTACTGAGGTGGAAATGGGCGGTCTTGGTGATAATGTGGATTCGTGGCTGAAAGCTTATCTTGATTGGGGTGAAAATCCTGCCATGGTTGTGAACACTCTGGTTCAGCCTCAGACAGTTGGCAAGGAGAGGGATGGAGTCGGTGGCTAAGGAGTGAAGTTTGTAGTGGGGACTGAAGACAAAGGCTTTGGTCTTCCCGGTACTTAAGTGGAGGAAATTTCTGTTAATCCAGTACTGGATGTCAGACCAGTCAGGACGATGAGTGACTTGGAGGGGAACTTGGAGGTGATGGTGTTCACATACACCTGATACCCTGGTCCTTTTAGTAGATTCTGGGTTTGTTCCCTCTCTTTGACCCCCTGCCTGTTCCACCTCTCTCTCTCTCTCTCTTCCTCTCTCTCTCTCCTCCCATAGTCTTGTGTAGGTCCATTCTGGGTGACAGGTTCCCTTCCCTGAAGCAGTTGGGTTTTTATGACAATCCATCAGTTTTCATGGACACTTCTTCCTTGTGCCGGCCCCACAAATTACCAGATTCATTCATCTCCATTTCACAACCTGCACTTGTGTTTTTGTGGGTTCTCTCTCACTCCCTTATTTCTGTTTTAAATCACTTTCAGTCGTGAACCTCAAGCCAAACATCACATCAGGAACTGACAGTCGCCCAATTTATCATAACTGGAAAGCATCAGCCTTTGAACATGGAAGGAAAAAGCACCGTTCACATCGCGGAGAAACTGTACACGTGTTCTGTGTGTGGACGAGGTTTCAGACAATCAACAGGCCTGTCAAGACACAAGCGCATTCACACGGGGGAGAAACCGTGGACATGTGGGGACTGTGGGAAGAGATTCAATTACCCGTCTGACCTGGAAACTCATCGACGCAGTCACACTGGGGAGAGGCCATTCACCTGCTCTATGTGTGGGAAGGGATTCACTCAATCATCCAGCCTGCTGAGACACCAGCGAGATCACACTGGGGAGAGGCCATTTACCTGCTTCAAGCGTGGAAAGGGATTCACTCAGTTATCCAACCTATTGGAACATGAGCAAATTCACACTGGGGAGAGGTCATTCACCTGCACTATGTGTGGGAAGGGATTCACTCAGTCATCCAGCCTGCTGAAACACCAGCGAGATCACACTGGGGAGAGGCCGTTTACCTGCTTCGAGTGTGGAAAGGGATTCACTCAGTTATCCAACCTGTTGGAGCACGACCGAATTCACACTGGGGAGAAGCCGTTCACCTGCTCCAAGTGTGGGAAGGGATTCACTCAGTCATCCCACCTGCTGACACACCAGCGAGTTCACACTGAGGAGAGACCTTTCAAATGCCCAGACTGCGAGAAGTGCTTTAAAAGTTCTGGGGAACTGATGCGCCATCAACGTGTTCATACTGAGGAGAGACCATTCAGGTGCTCTCACTGTGCAACTGGATTCAGGCGATCAGAACAACTCACTGTGCACCAGCGAATTCACACTGGGGAGAGGCCATTTACCTGCATGGAATGTGGGAAGGGATTCACTCAGTTATCCACCCTGCTGAATCACCAGCGAATTCACACTGGGGAGAGGCCATTCACCTGCTCTGAGTGTGGGAAGGGATTCACTCAGTTATCTATCCTGCTGAATCACCAGCGAATTCACACCGGGGAGAGGCCATTCACCTGCTCTGAGTGTGGGAAGGGATTCACAACTTCATCCACACTGCTGACACACCAGCGAGTTCACAAGTAACTACAGTGATGGATTTTGCTGTTAATCACATTCAGGACTGAACCATGTTCATTGGAGTCTGTTTCTGCTAATGTTAATAAATTCCAGCCCAGTTATAGAGGATATTATTCTGGCAATAATTAAATAAATCAGCTTTGTGTTGAACACACAGCCTGTCGAATCTTTTTAGTATCTCGAATACAAGTTAGTTCCTTCTGAATGGCTCTACCCAGCCTCCTCCATCCTCACTCCCAACAAGTGTGAGGAGCTTACGGAGCTTCTTTGTCATGAAGATTGAGACAATCCGATCAGCTGCCTCTGCTGCTTCCCTCTTTCCCACCAGCCCACCGGGCCATACGGTCTCTACAGTTCCTCCTTGACCAAGCCCTGAAATTGCATCTTTCTCCAGTTTCTCTTCTATCTCCTGTCAATCCATGTCAGAGCTCATCTTGTCCATGAGATCCGGATCCAAGTCCCTCGATCCTATTCTCATTAAACTGCTGACCATCCAACTTGCCCATGTTAGCTGATATTGTTAACAGTTCTCTCTCTCTCTCCTGGTACTGTCACCCTCGCCTTGAAATGCACCATTGTCACCATCCTGAGAGAAACCAACCCTTGACTCCACAGTCCTAGCAAACTACCACCCCATCTCCAACCTCCATTTCCTCTGCAAAGTTCTTGAACTTGGTGTCCCCCAAGGATCTATCCTGGAACCTTCCTATTTTTCATCTACATGCTGCTACTAGGCAACATCATCCTAAAGCGCCATGTTAGTTTTCACATGTACACTGACAACACCCAGCTCTACCTCACCACCATCCCTCTCCATTCCTCTACTGTTACTAAATTATCAAACTGCTTATCCCACATCCAGTACTGGATGAGCAGAAATTTCTTCCAATTAAAAATTGGAAAGACCAAAGCCATTGACTTTAGTCACTGCTACAAATTCTGTTCCCTAACTACTGAGTCCATCCCTCACCCTGGGAACTGTCTGAGGCTGAACCACGCTTCACAATCTTAGTGTCAGATTTGACCCCAAGATGAGTTCCTGACCACATATCCACACCATCACTAATACCAGATATTTCAATCTCCCTGTCATCACCTGTCTCCACCCCACTCCAGTTCATCTGCTGCTGAAACCCTCATCCATGCCTGAGTTACCTCTAGACTTGACGATTGCAATACATTCCTGACCAGACTCTCACGTTCACCCCACCCCCACCTGGAAACGTGAGATTGTCCAAAACTCTGCTGCCCATGTGCTTTGTCACGCCAATTCCCATTCACCTATTACTCCTGTGTTCTCTGCTCTACATTGGCCATTGGTTAAAACTTGGTTTTGACCAAATCCTGATTTTAAAATTGTAGCCTTGTTTTCAAGTTCCTCTATGGCCCCATCCCTCCGAATCTTTGTAATCTCCAGCCTCACACCCTTTGAGATATCTGCTCTCTTATTCTGGCCCCATCAACATCCCTGATTTTAATTATTCCACCATTAGTAATTGTACCCAGGCATAAAGTTCCCTCCCTAACCCACTCTGCTCCTCCAGCTCTCTCTCTCCTGATTAAAGATGCTCATTAAAATCTACCTCTTCAATCAAGGTTTTGGCCATCTACATTAATAATGTCTTATGTAACTCAGTGCCAATTTTTTTCTTTATGAATTTCCTCTGAAGCACTTGGGATGTTTTATTACATTAATCGTGTTATATAGATACCAGTTGTTACTGTTTCACAACAGCCAGTTTGTGCACAGTAAGATTCCACAAACAGCAATCAGACCAGTGACTGATTAATCCAGTTTTTTTGGTGGTGATAGTTAAAGCACCAATATTGGTCCCACTGCACCAGGAGAACTCCCCTGTCGACACTTTGTGGAGTTGTTGAGGTCTCCTGAGCTGAGAGTGGAGCTGATTGAGCTGTCGGGCCTGCAGTGTACCTTGAAGAACCATTGTTTGGGATCATTCCTCTTAATTCACTGACTCCCAGTTGGAGTTTTTCTACAGTAAAGTAGTTATCTTTGAATATCAATCCCAATTTAATCTTTGGATCAAAATCTACAACTTTTATTCAGCTGTAAAAGAAAGTTCTCGTGTTCATTTAGCACCTTTCACATCCTCAGAACATTTCAAAGTGATTCACAGTCAATGATGCATTTGGAAGGACGAATGAGAAGAGGCAGTATAAACTAAATGGTACAATTTTAAACAGAATGCAGGAACAGAGTGACCTGGGGGTGTATGCACACAAACCTTTGAACCCGTCAGGACGTGTTGATCAATTGTTTATAAAAAATATAATGGGAACCTCGGTTTAGTAATGGGGACATGGAGTGGAAAAGCAGGGCAGTTATCCTAAATCTTTATAAATCACTGATCACCTGTAGTCTTGTGGTCAATTCTGAGCACCACACTTTGGGAAAGATGTCTAGGCCTTTGAGAGAGTGCAGGGAAAATTTGCCAGAATTGTATCGGGGTGAGGGTTTCAGTTATGCGGAGAGACTGGAGAAGCTGGAATTGTTCTCTTTAGAACAGAGAAGGTTAAGGACTGATTTAATAGAGGCGTGGAAATGATTATTTTTTAGGAGTTTTCATTTACATTGGGAGAAATTGCTTCCATTGGC
The DNA here is from genome assembly GCF_017639515.1 of Carcharodon carcharias. Taxonomy (NCBI): domain Eukaryota; kingdom Metazoa; phylum Chordata; class Chondrichthyes; order Lamniformes; family Lamnidae; genus Carcharodon; species Carcharodon carcharias. The sequence goes on from NC_054493.1 coordinate 17,520,561, forward strand.
AGGATGATTGATGTGTCCACAGGTTGAGTGAGTAGTGAATCTCTTCCCACACTCAGTGCAGGTGAATGGTTTCTCTTCAGTGTGAGTGAGTTGGTATTTCATCGGATCTTTAGAGCTTTTAAAACTCTTCACACAATAAGAACAATTAAAAGGTCTCTTATCAGAGTGAACAACTTGATGGGCAGTGAGGCTGGACACACAAGTGAATCCTTTCCTACAAATGGAGCAGATGGACAGAATCTCCTTGATGTGAACTTGTGGGTTGTAGGGATTGAACTCCTTACTTACAACAGGATCGGATGTGACAATAAAGTTCAGTTATGGAGCAGCTTTATTAAGAGAAAGGCAGGACAAACTTCTGGACTAAAGGTAAAGTTCAAGCAGTGATTTACAGAATAATGTGAGCTGTATACTTCCCGTGTCGTATCTGGACAGGAGAGCGCACTTCTTTCCCTGTAGCTTTTGGTTTTCGTGTGGCGTTTCCAGCTTTCCTGCTTCTTTCTTATTTCTTTGTCTTCTTCCCTTTGTTTTCTCCACTGCATTAAACCCCTTGAGAGGACTGTTCTTATGCTAGAAACCCCCACCCCCCCAACTGGATCCCCTGAGGCCACCAATCAGAACTGTCCATGTACATTTCACTACACAATCATGTGGCTCTTGTCCAATCACAGGTGTGTTCATCTGAACAGTGTTCACCTGTTGTTGAGAGCACACACATTCCTCTGTGATTACATAGAACTTCTGCTTGGCCTAACTAGCCAAGTGGTTATGGTACTGGGTTTGTAACCCTAAGATCAAGAGTTCAAATCTCACAATGGCAAACTTTAAAACAATGATTCCTCCGACAGTGGGATCAGGTGGCACTTACCCCGTCTTTTTAAGCTTGGCCTAAATAGCCAAGTGGTTATGGTACTGGGTTTGTAACCCCCAGATCAAAAGTTCAAATCTCATAATGGCAAACTATGAAACAATGTAACTTTGTATCCCTGACTAGCTCAATCAGCAGAGCATGTAATCTTTAATCTGAGGGTCGTGGGTTCAAGCCCCACTTCTGCTTTGCTTGGCCTAAATAGCCAAGTGGTTATGGTACTGGGTTTGTAACCCCAAGATCAAGAGTTCAAATCTCACAATGGCAAACTATGAAACAATGTAACTTCATCTGAAACAGATGGAAACAGGTTTACTCAAAAGAGTATCAAGAGTTCAAATTTCATAATGACAAACTATGAAACAATGTAACTTCATCTGAAACAGATGGAAATAGGTTTGTACTCGAAAGAGTTACAGATTGGTGGTGCTTGGCCTAAATAGCCAAGTGGTTATGGTACTGGGTTTGTAACCCCAAGATCAAGAGTTCAACGGCTTACGCCGATGATGTGCTCCTTATGCCGCGGAGTGTCTAGTGAAGGTTAACGGGTCCCTGACAGCGCCCCTTCGCTTTGGGAGAGGGGTATGTCAGGGCTGTCCCCTGTCTGGCCAGTTGTATTCTATTTGCGTGGAGCCTTTCCTGCGCCTCTTGCGGAGGAGGTTGTCGGGATTGGTTCTGCGCGGGTCGGGCATCAGGGTGGTCCTTTCGGCTTACGCCGATGACGTGCTCCTTATGTTTAGTGACCCGGCTGACCTGCGGAGGATGCGCGAGTGCCAGGAGGTCTACTCTGCCGCTTCTTCTGCCAGGATCAACTGGGAGAAATGTTCTGGACTCCTGGTCGGTCAGTGGCAAATGGATCCCCTACCCGAGGAGCTCAGGCCTTTCACCTGGAGCAGGACCAGCCTCCTTTACCAGGGGGTCCATCTCTGCCCTGCTGAGGAATCCTGGCTGGCGAACTGGCAGGAACTGGAGACGAAAGTCACCGCTCGCCTGCAGCGCTGGACAGGACTGCTCCGAGTGCTATCTTACCGAGGTCGAGTTCTGCTCATAAACCAGCTGATCGCTGCCATGTTGTGGTATCGACTGATCACTTTGACCCCTCCCCCGGACTTTGTCACAAGAATCCAGAAATTGTTAGTCGACTTCTTCTGGGACAAAAGCTTGCACTGGGTCGCTGCTGAAGTTCTGAGTCTCCCGCTTTGGGAGGGTGGTCAGGTGCTAGTGTGCCTACACACACAGGTGGCAACTTTCCGCCTTCAGACCCTGCAGCGATACCTCGACGTCGAGCCTCCTCCTAGATGGTGTGCCCTGACGACGTATTTCTTCCATCAGGTGCACGGCCTGAATTATGACGTGCAGCTCCTGTTTATAGAACAGCTGGGCCTCGGTGGCTCCTTGCAGGCGTTGCCCGTCTTTTACCAGGACCTGATCAAAGTCTGGAAAGTGGTCGCCTCGCGATGCAGCTCTCCCCCGTCAGGAGTAGCGGCTATCGTCAGAGAGCCGCTGCTCAGGAATCCGCCCCTCCGTCCTTTTCAGTGGTTGGCGGAGAGGAGGGCTGTGGCCGCAGGGATGACCAGGATCGGGGACGTGCTGGGTGGCGGAGGACTGGGCTGGATGCTCCCGCAGGAGTTGGCGCGACGCGCGTCTGTGAGTGTCCAGGTCGCAGCCGATGCCATCCAAGACCTGAGAACGGTCGTGCTCAGACCCAATGTTATTTTGGGTCTTGAGGTGGCCCAGGTGCGCGGTGGTCTTCCGTCTGAACGCTCCCCTGTTCGGACAGAATTCCACATTGGCCCCAAGCCCCGAACCCTCCCTCGGGTGCTGGTGCCCCGCAATATGAGCCGCCTCGGGGACATGCCCTCCGTGCCTTTTGGCACGGCAAAGAGGGGCTTTTTGTACGGACTGCTGCTGCACACCTTCCATTTTCTCGCCCTTGTCCGTCGCCCGGACACGCCCTGGCGTGCCTTGTTGCCGTCCGGTGGCGGAGACCCCCGATGGGAGGCCCTCTACGGAGGTGTCTTCCCCCTTTCTATCGGGGACCTGGGTTGGAGGGTGTTGCATGCAGCAGTCCCCTATAATAAGAGGATGCATAGGTTCACGGACTCTCAGGACACGTGCCCTTTTTGCGGTCTTGTGGAGTCCGTGGACCATGTATACATAGGGTGTTGTAGGCTGCACTCCCTCTTTAGTTACTTGAAAAACCTTTTATTGATGTTTTGTTTGCACTTCAGCCCCACGCTCCTGATCTATGGGCACCCGGTGCGGAAGGGGGTCGGGAAGGAGGAGGACCTCCTCGTGAACCTGCTCCTGGGCCTGGCCAAGTTGGCCATTAACAGGTCCAGGCAGCGGGCGATCGACGGGGGAGTCCCGCCCGATTGTTTGTCCCTCTTCCGCGGCTACGTTCGCTGCCGGATGTCCCTGGAGAGGGAGCACGCGGTGTCTGCTGGCACTCTCGAGGCCTTCCGTGCTCGGTGGGCACCGCGGGGACTGGGGTGTTTTGTTGACCCCTTTAATCACATTTTGATTTAAAGTTTGTAAGGTTCCTTTAAACTTTGTCCTTGGTTTTACAGCTGACCTGAATTAGGGGCTGTGCCTTATTTATCCCAATTTTGTTGATTTGGTTTTCATTTAAAAGATTATCAAGAGTTCAAATCTCACAATGGCAAACTATGAAACAATGTAACTTAATCTGAAACAGATGGAAACGGGTTTGTACTCGAAAGAGTTACATAAAACTTCTGCTTGGCCTAACTAGCTAAGTGGTTATGGTACTGGGCTTGTAACCCCAAGATCAAGAGTTCAAATCTCACAATGGCAAAACTATGAAACAATGTAACTTCATCTGAAAAAACAGATGGAAACATGTTTGTACTCGAAAGAGTTACATAGAACTTCTACACTTCCACCATCTCACAGTTCCAAACTAGGACAAGCTGGTCCAAATCATGGCATCACCTCCACAGATTCTGCCCGACAGATCAACACACAGGCAAAGAAAGAACACAACTCCTACAGACTATATAAATACACAAAGAAAGAACAGAATTCTTACAGACTGTATCTGGAGAATGGGTGACTGAATGAATCTCTTCCCACACACAGTGTAAGTTCCACAGTTTCTCCTCACTGTGAGTGTGCTGGCGTTTCTGGAAGCTGGATGATTCGGTGAATCCCTTCCTCCACACAGTGCAGGGGAACAGTCTCTCCCCAGTGTGACTGAGCCAATGAGTTTCCAGCTGGGATGAGCTGAATCCCTTCCCACAGTCCCCGCATTTCCATGCTTTCTCCCTGTTGTGGGTGTCCTTGTGTCTCTCCAGGTTGGACAATCAGTTGAAGCCTTACATAGGATTACATAGACATACAGCACAGAAACAGCCCATCCAGTCCATTTCGGTGTTTACGTTCCACTCAAGTCTCCTCCCATCTTTCCACTTCCAAATCTGTCACCGTAACCCAATATCCCCTTCTCCCTCATATGTTTGTCCAGCCTCCTCGTAAGTACATTGATACTATTCACTTCACTCACTCCATCTGTGGGTGAAGAAGTTTCTTCTGAATTCCCTATTGGATTTTTTGGTGACAATCTTATATTGTCTAGTTACGCTTTTCTCCACAAGAGTAAACATTCTCCCTGTATCCTCTCTATCAAAACCTTTCATCATTTTAAATGATTAACTCAGCCCTCAGACGTCTTATTTCAAAAGAAAAGAGACCCAGTTTGTCTGTGTGTGTGCGTTCTCATGACATATAAACATTGGCATTTATTGCCAATCCCTAATTGCCCTTGTTTAGAGAGCATTTTTAGGAGTTGCTGTGAGTCTGGAGTCATATGTAGGTCAGACCTGGTGAGGATGACAGATTTCCTTTCCTAAAGGGCATCAGTGAACCAGATGGGTTTTTATGACAATGGTTTCATGGTCATCATTGGACTTCTAATTCCAGATATTTGAATTCAAATTCCACCATCTCCCATACTGGGATTCAAACCCGCATCCCCATTACCCTGGGTCTCTGGAACACGAGTCCAGTGACAATACCACTCCACCACTTCCCCTTAACTTCATATGGTGACCAGGACTGCACACAGTATTTGGCTGTTGGCTTTATGTTATGCATCAGGTGGGCTTTGCTTTTTGCTTCAATGACAGATGTCATCTCTGCTGAGTCGGTCTCAAACCTGTCTTTGTGTGGGTTCCACCTTTACCAAACATTGCTGCTGCTGTGTCAGAAATGATTGAACTCAGCGACTTCCAAGCTTCATCAATATCAATGTTGATTGATGAAGCTTTTATTAATCTGCCTGTAAAATATTTCATCATTTTAATTGCTGTTCCTTCATAATTTAACTTCATAATGGAGGTGTCACTGTGAAGTATGTGGAAGTCAGTAAGAATTGTCAGCAAGAGTTAATCAGCACTTTCTAATTGGAGATGTTAATCAGTGGAACCTTTCAAACACTGAATTGTAGAGTTTGCATCAAAGATCAATTTAAGATTGAAGTAAAAGTTCATTATTTTATTGTAAATTAGCTCCTATTGAGAGTTCTCATATTAAGGGGAAAGATCACAGATGAAGCTTTTAAAAAGGGACAATGCAGCCCTGAAAATCAGTGACATTTCCAGAATATTTAACTTCAGCCTGTTAAAGTTTTGTTAACATCAGCAGAAACAAACCAATTATTGTCAGACTATCGATCCTGGGTGTGATTAACAGCAGCAGAATCCAACCCCTGTCATCACTTGTGAACCCACTCGTGTCTCACTAGGTGTTATGACTGAGTGAATCCAGTCCCACACAAGGAGCAGATGAACGGTCTGTCCCCGGTGTGAACTCGCTGATGTGTCAGCAGTTTGGATAGCCAAGGGAATCCCTTCCCACACAAGGAGCAGATGAACGGTCTGTCCCCAAAGTGAACTCGCTGATGTGTCAGCAGTTGGGATGACCAAGGAAATCCCTTCCACACATGGAGCAGGTGAACGGCTTCTCCCCAGTGTGAGTACGTTGGTGTTCACTGAGGTCGGTTGACTGCCTGAAACTCTTTCTGCAGGAAGTACAGCTGAATGGATTCTCCTTCGTGTGCATTCGGTGGTGTTACCAGAGGGCGAATACCTCAGTGAATCCCTTCGCACGCAGTATCACACAGTGCTGAAGAGGCCCTTCGGCCCATCGAGTCTGCACCGACATGTGAGAAACACCTGACCTACCTACCTAATCCTATTTACCAACACTTGGCCCATCACCTTGAATGTTATGATGTGTCGTGCTCATCCAGGTACTTTTTAAAGGATGTGAGGCAACCCGCCTCCACCACCCTCCCAGGCAGTGCATTCCAGACAGTCACCCACCCTCTGGGTAGAAATGTTTTTCCTCTCATTCCCTGCTAAACCTTCTGCCCCTCACCTTGAACTTATGTCCCCTCGTGACTGACCCTTCAACTAAATGGAATAGCTGCTTCCTATCCACTCTGTCCATGCCCCTCATAATCTTGTACACCTCGATCAAGTTGCCCCTCAGTCTTCTCTGCTCCAATGAAAACAACTATCCAACCTGTCTTCATTACTTAAATGTTTCATCCCAGGCAACATCTTGGTGAATCTCCTCTGCATCCCCTCCAGTGCAATCATATCCTTCCTATAATGTGGTGACCGGAACTGCACACAGTACTCCAGCTGTGGCCTCACCAAGGTTCTATACAACTCCAACATGATCTCCCTACTTTTGTAATCTATGCCTCGATTGATAAAGGCAAGTGTCCCATATGCCTTTTTCACCACCCCACTAACATGCCCCTCTGTCTTCAGACATCTATGGACAGACACACCAAGGTCCCTTTGTTCCTCAGAATTTCCTAGTGTCATGCCATTCACTGAAAACTTCCTTGTCAATTTACTCCTTCCAAAGTGTATCACTTCACACTTTTCAGGATTAAATTAAAATCGGGAATGTTCAGGATGTCAGAATTAGTGGAGTGCAGATATCTCACAGGGTTGTGAGGCAAGTGTCCCATATGCCTTTTTCACCACCCCACTAACCTGCCCCTCTGCCTTCAGACATCTATGGACAGACACACCAAGGTCCCTTTGTTCCTCTGAACTCCCTAGTGTCATGTCGTTCATTGACTACTTCCTTGTCAAATTACTCCTTCCAAAGTGTATCACCTCTCACTTTTCAGGGTTAAATTCCATCTGCCACTTATCTGCCCATTTGACCATCCCGTCTATATCTTCCTGTAGCCCAAGACACTCAACCTCACTGTTAACTACCCGGCCAATCTTTGTGTCATCCACAAACTTACTAATCCTATCCCCCACATGATCATCTATGTCGTTTACATAAATGATAAATAATAAGGGCGCAGCACAGATCCCTGTGGTACGCACACCACTGGATACTGGCTTCCAGTTACTGAAGCAAAAGCATATCCTTGCAACAACTCCCACACACGAAGCAAGTGAATGGTCTCCCACCCATGTCAATCCACTGGTGTTCAGTGAGGATGGATGAAGACTGGAACCTCTCTCCACAGGTTGTGCAGCTGAATGGCTTCTTCTCAGTGTGAACTCACTGGTGTGACTGAAGGCTGGATGACCGAGTGAATCCCATCCCACACACGGAACAACTGAATGGCTTTTCCCCATTGTGAATGCACTGATGAATTTCCAGCCTGGATGAAGAATTGAATCCTTTATCACATTCCTCCCAGTTCCATGGTTTCTCCATGGTGCCGGTGTCCTTGTGTCTCTTAAGATTGGACAATCAGTTGAAACCTCATCCACACACAGAACATGTGTATGGTTTCTCCCCACTGTGAATGGTGTGATCTTTATTCAGGCTGTGTAACTAAAGCTCTTTCCACAGTCAGTACACTGGAACACTCTCACTCGGGTGTGCATGTCTTGGTGATTTTCCAGTCATACTGATGTTTGAAACATTTCCCCACAGGCAGAACAGACAAACATTTCTCCATCCACATTGAAAGGCTGATGATCTTCAGGTCCTGATGAATCGAGTGATTCTGTCAGATCATGCTGTGGTGTTCGGTTTGAGTCTCCTGCCTGTAAAACCCGTTCTAATATCCTGGAAAAGGAGTTTACAAAACTCATCACTGTAAAGACAGGATAGAAATTCTAAACAGACAATTTTGGTTTCTATGGAACATGGTTTCCTCTCTTGTTCCTGCAAGGCAGTAAACCCTCATCCCACACACTCTTCCTCCTCCCTGTGCTGGAATCCAAAATGCAGGATTTTACAGAATTGTCCTGTATTCAGCTGTCCTGGGCTTCCTGGTGCCAGAACACTGTTTGTCCCTTAAATTGTGGTCATGCCTCATGCAGAACACTGTCCTTTACTGTTTCTGTGCTCCAACAGCTCTGTCAGCCAATTCACCCCATTCCTCCACGCCTCACCAGCTCTGGCAGCATCCCAAACAAGACCCTCCCACCCACTCATACGGATTCTCATGACAGGTTGTCCCTTAATTTTCTCCGTGAGATATGGTCATCCTGCCAAACCCATCATACCATCTCCACCATTCCTCTCCTCACTCCCCGTTTATCCCTCTCTCTAATCTGGCTGGGTTCTGTTCTCAAGTCCCTGTATGGAGGGTGAGAATATAATCAATGAATTCATCATTTTCTCTCCTGGTCACTGGGACCATGAAGCCCCACCCACTCTCCATTGCATCACCAAGATGGCCACACACAGATAAATTAAACCAAAGAACTTTCCTAACTCCCACAGCCTATCTACATGACGTGATATAGCAAGGATGGTCCAAACAGAAATGTAAATTAACTGTCTTTTACCGTAAAAACAACCCCTTTAATTTTTTGACCCACTAGGCTAATTTATATCTCTAATGGTGAGTTCCAAAGACTCACAGCCCTCTGAGGGGAAAAAATTTCTCCTCAGCTCTGTCTTAAATGAGCAACCCCTTATTTTTAAACAGTAAGTCCTAGTTCTAGATTCTCCGACAGGAGGAAACATCCTCTCCACATCCACCCTGTCAAAACCCCTCAGGATCTTAAACATTTCAATTAAGTCATCTCTTATTCTTCTAAATTCTGGCGGATACAAGCCTAACCTGTCCAAGCCAAACCTTGGTGGGAGGGGAGGCGATGGCACAGTGGTATTGTCACTGACTAGTATTCCAAAGACCCAGGGTAATGCTCTGGGGACTCAGGTTTGAATCCTGCCACAGCAGATGCTGGAATTTAAATCCAATAAAACATCTGGAGTTCAAAGTCTGTTGATGACCATGAAACCATTGCCAATTGTTGTAAAAACCCATCTGGTTCACTAATACCCTTTACTGTGCAATCCTTACCTAGTCTGGCCTGCATGGGATGCCAGACCCACAACAATGTGGTTCACTCTGAAATGCCTCTGAACAAGGGCAATTAGGGATGGGCAACGAATGCTGGCCTAGCCAGTGACACCCACATCCCATGAACAATTGAAAAAAATGCCTTTCCTCATAAGACAACCCACCCATTCCTGGTATTAGTCTAGTAAACCTTCTCTGAACTGCTTCGAACACATTGACATCTTTCCTAAATAAGGAGAACAGTACTGTACACAATACTCTAGATGTTTTTTGTTCATTCATTCACGGGATGTGGGCTTCGCTGGCTGGGCCAGCATTTATTGCCCATCCCTAGTTGCCCTTGAGAAGGCAGTGGTGAGCTGTCTTCTTGAAGCGCTGCAGTCCTTGTGGTGTTGGTACACCCACAGTGATGTTAGGAAGGGAGTTCCAGGATTTTGACCCAGCAACGGTGAAGAACGGCGATATATTTCTAAGTCAGGATAGTGAGTGACTTGGAGGGGAACTTCCAGGTGGTGGTATTCCCATCTATCTGCTGCCCTTGTCCTTCTAGATGGTAGTGGTTGTGGGTTTGAAAGGTGCTGTTGAAGGAGCCTTGGTGAATCCTTGCAGTGCACCTTGCAGATGGTACACACTGCTGCTACTGTGCGTCGGTGGTGGAGGGAGTGAATGTTTGAGGATGTGGTGCCAATCAAACAGACTGCTTTGTCCTGGACGGTATAAAGTTTCTTGAGTGTTGTGGGAGCTGCACTCATCCAGGCAAGTGGGGAGTATTCCAACATACACCTGACTTGTGCCTTGTAGATGGTAGACAGACTTTGGGGAGTCAGGAGGTGAGTTACTCGATGCATGATTCCTAGCCTCTGACCTGCTCTTGTAGCCACAGTATTTATATGGCTGGTCCAGTTCAGTTTCTGGTCAATGGTAGCCCCCAGGATGTTGATCGTGGGGTATTCAGTGATGGTAATGCTTTTGAACATCAAGGGCCAATGATTGGATTCTCTCTTGCTGGAGATGGTCATTGCCTGACACTTCTGTGGTGTGAATGTTACTTGCCACTTGTCAGCCCAAATCTGGATATTGTCCAGGTCTTGCTGCATTTGAACATGGACTTTGAAGGATCCCATGGCCACTATTTGGAAGGAGAGGAGGGGAGTTCTCCCCTGTGAGGCCAATATTTCACCCTCAACCAAACTCACTAAAAACAGATAATCTCTGGTCATTATCACATTGCTGTTTGTGGGGCTTACTGCACACAGAGATGTCCTGAGATTGTGAAAGGCACTTCACAATTGTCAACTCCAGCCTGGATACTGTGGTTAGCAACAACAACATCAACACTTCCCCAATATCATAATTAACGAGGTTCACTCCTGAATCTGATTAACAGCAGCAGAATCAGAGCAGTGCAGTCACATGTGAACTCGCTGGTGTTTCCCCAGGTTGGATGATCGATTAAATCCCTTCCCACACATGGAGCAGGTGAAGGGTCTCTCCCCGGTGTGAACTCGCTGGTGCGTCAGCAGCGCTGATGATTGTGTGAATCCCTTCCCGCACTTGGAGCAGGTAAACGGCCTCTCCCCAGTGTGAATGCGCTGGTGGCTCAGCAGGTGGGATGATCGTGTGAATCCCTTTCCACATTCAGAGCAGGTGAATGGCCTCTCCTCAGTGTGAACTTGTTGGTGTGTCAACAGGTTGGACGACTGACTGAATCCCTTCCCACACTTGGAGCAGGTGAATGGCCTCTCCCCAGTGTGAGTGCGCTGGTGTGTAGTGAGGTGAGATGATTGCCTGAAGCCAGTCCCGCAGTGAGAGCACCTGAACGGTCTCTCATCAGTGTGAATACGTTGATGATATTGTAGATCCCCAGGAGTTTTGAAGCACTTCCCACATTCTGAACATTTAAAAGGTCTCTCATCAGTGTGAACTCGTTGGTGTGTCAGAAGGTGGGGTGATGTCCTGAACCTCTTCCCACATTGTGAGCAGCTGAATGGTGCATACCTGGTGTGAATGTGCTGGTGCACCCTCAGTCCGTGTAGGTTTTTGAAGCTCTTTTCACATTTGGGACATTTAAACTCTCTCTTGTCAGTGTGAACTTGCTGGTGTTTCAGCAGGTGGGATGAGAGAGTGAATCCTTTTCCACACACAGAACAGGTGAACGGCCTCTCCCTAGTGTGAAGTCGCTGGTGCCTCTGAAGACAGACTAACTGAATGAATCCCTTCCCACACACGGAGCAGACGAACGGCCTTTCCCCGGTGTGATTGCGTCGATGAGTTTCCAGCTCAGAAGGGGATCTGAATCCCTTCCCACAGTCCCCACATTTCCAGGGTTTCTCCCTGGTGTGAATGGTACTTTTTGCTTCCATGTTCAAAGGCTGATGATATTCAGGTCCTGATGAATCGAGCGACTCTGGCAGATTTTGATGTGATGTTTGGTTTGACTTTCCTGACTGAAAATCTTTCTAATACCCTGTAAAATGAATTTAAAACAAACAAGGAAATATGAAACAGAACCCACAAAAACACAAGGGCAGGCTGTGAAATTGAGCTGAATGAATCTGGTAATTTGTGGGGCTGGCACTAGGAAAAATGACCATGAAAACTGCTGGATTGTCATAAAAACCCAACTGGTTCACCAATGTCCTTCAGGGAAGGGAACCTGCCACCTGGTCTGGGTCTACACAAGACTCTGGCCTCTATGGGAGAAGAGAGAGAGAGAAGTGGAGGAGGGGAAAAGGAAATGCATAGACCTGCAATTCAACCAGAATTTTTGATAGAATCTCCCAAACCCATGACCCCCACCACCTGGAAAGACAAGAGCAGTTGGTGCATGGGGAAAACCATCAGCTCCAAACACACTGGGGAGAGGCCAGACAACTGCTCCACGTGTGAGAAGGGATTTAATCCATCATCCAACCGGCTGACACACCTGTAAGTTCAGCAGTGACTCCAGGAGTTGGATTCTGCTGTTAATCACATTTAGGACTGAACCATGTTCATTCTGATAGTTTGGGCTTGTTTCTGCTGATGTTAATAATCTCTATAACTGGACTGCTGATTTAATATTCTGGAAATCGGCTTGTTTTACTTTGTAACCCTTACTCTTGAAATAAAGCATCTTTCTTCAGCCTACAACAAACAGTGATTTACTTGTAATTTTTTCCATTTAATTTCTTTATTCAGTGCTCATCATGTGGTCTGCATCTACATAGGGAAGTTCAAACACAGATTGGGTGATCACTTTGTTGAACAACCTCTGTTCAGTCTGTGAGCTTGACCCTGAGTTTCCAGTCACTTGTCAATTTAATTCTCCGCCCCACTCCCACTCTGACCTCTCTGCCCTTGGCCCCCTGAACTGTTCCAATAAAGCTCAGTGGGAGCTCGAGGAACAGCAGCTCATGTTTTGATTCGACACTTTACAACCTTCCAGAACTCAACATCGAGTTCAGCAGTTTCTGCACTAGCAGGGAGTTGTCAGAACCGGGAACTCTTGAGCTGAAAAGGTGCTGGAACCTGATTCTATAAGGAATTTTAAAAGGATTTGAGAATGAGGAACTTATTGATTACTAACAGAGTGTGCTTTGTAGGTCTAAACATGACTGCTCTTTCAAAGAGACAGCAGAAGCACAAAGGGTTGAATGGTCTCAATGTGTTTCTACGATTCTAGGAGATGGCTAATTAGCCCCTCGTATCTGTTCCACCGTGAAATGAGATCATGGGTTATCTGTGATCTAACCCTATATGCCTGCCTTTGCCCCATATCCATTAACACCTTTGGTTAACAAAGATTGTTCAATGTTAGATTTAACATTAACATTGATCTCACATCAACTGTTGTTTGTGGAACAGAATTCATCACTTCTACCTCCCTTTGTGTGTACAAGTGTTTGTTAACTTCACTCCTGAAAGGTCTGGCTCTCTCATGTTTACACTATGCCCCCAGTCCCAGATTCCCCAACTGGTGGAAATTGTTTCTCTCTATCTATCCAATCAGTTCCAATTAATATTTTGAAAACTTTGATCAAATCACCCCTTAATCTTCTAAATTCCAGGGAATACAACCCAACTTTGTGTCATCTCTCCTCACAATTTAACTCTTGGAGTCCAGGTATCATTCATTCAACTCTGTGCTGCACTCCCTTCAAGGACAATATATTCTTCCTGAGGTGCGCTGCCCAAAAGTGAACACCGTTCTCCAGGTGTGGTCTGAGCAGGGCTTTGTGTATCCAGCTGCTTTTCCAGTCACAGTAATATCTGAAATTAAATTATCAGGAGAGATGACTGAAACTCGGATTGTGTTTCCAGGAATTTATCCCAGATAGAGAGAAATTATTTCTGTTAACTGAGGAGTCGTGGACTAGGGTCATAGTCTAAAAATTGTGGCCAGGTCGTTCAGAGTGAAATGAGATAACAATTGTTGACACAAAGGCTGGGAAAAGTTTGGAATTCTCTCCCACAAATGACAATTCCCTCACCAATATGGCCAACCATTCACCCCTCCCCCCCACTTCCCCTCCCAAGATGGTGACGGGCAGTTAGTTGCCTGCATAAGCCAGGCCTCTTAGCAGGGTTTCCAATCCCACAGCCACCATGTTTTTTAATTCTATTATGGGATGCAGACATTGCCCATCCGGAATAGCCCTGGAACTGAGTGCCTTGCTGGACGGTTTCAGAGTGAACCACTTCACTGTGGGTCTGGAGTCACATGTCGGTTGGCAGATTTCCTTCCCTGAAGGGGCGCTGGTGAACCAGATGAGGGTTTAAAACAACCCATGATAGTTTTATGGTCACTATTTCCGAGACGAGGTTTATGTTCCAGATTTATTCACTGAATTGAATCCATATCCTCAGAACAGGGTCTCTGGGTTTCTAGCCCAGTGACATTACCACTAGGCCACTGTCTCCCCGTCCACCGAGCTTACGCGCGGTTTCCAGGCTCCCCCCGGTTCATAATCTCCATCCGCCCTTTGAGTTCGCGCGCGGTTTCCAGGCACCCCCCCCCCCCCCGCCCGCGCCGTTTCCCAATCTCCAGCCGTCGGCTTCATTTCTCACCCTTTGTGATCTAAACTCGACCGCCTTCTTCCAGCTCCGATTCCAGTACTGCGCATGCTTCAGTCGCAGCCTAGCCCCGCCCCTCCATCACTCCGATTGGCTCGAGAACTAGGCGCTGCCGCGGACGCGCCCCCTAATGCTATTGGTCCGTTGCTGCCGTCAATCAGCCGGGCATTGTGAGCTGTCAGGTGAGAGGTCACTGTCGGGAGCGGGTTAATAAACCCCGAGCGGGGCTTACAAATCCTGAGTGCGGCCCCAGAGCCGAATATTGAACAATGAACAAAAACAGAAATAGCTCGAAAAACTCAGCAGGTCTGGCAGCATCGGCGGAGTTGTTTTGTTTTGGATTTCCAGCATCCGCAGTTTTTTGTTTTTATCTCTGTATTAAACAATGAACATTCTCCACTCTCACTATCCGCCGCTTCCGGCTTCTCTCTGAATCCTCCCAATACACTGAACACCAATGTGTTCACTCTGTTTCAATATTCTGAATGTGAGAATACCTTTACAAGAAGCAATGACCTGCTGAGACACCAGCGTATTCACACTGCACTCTCTCTAAGACTCACAGTGATGGAAAACTGTCTCACCCCTGTACAAAAACTGCCTTTGGAGTGTGGCTGGGAGCACCTGTCTGTTGGGTGTCAGATAGAAACTCGGCTTAAACCGTCACCCAACTGTCTCCAGGAGCAGCTGAGAAAACAAACTGTAGAATCCAATCGGACAGACAGACCCATCAGAGAATCAATGTCCAGGTTAAAGCTTCCTTCCTGCCTCTGATCAAATACTTCTCCCTTTAAAACCAGGGTTCAAAGTTCAGATACGCACCGAGACAGAGATTGCTGATACTCAAGAACACTTACCAGTGTCAAATAATCAGTCTGTTGTGAGTCCTTCACAGAAGGGGCTGCTTCCTGGCTCCGTCTCCATGTGTGTCAGCTCAGAGGGGTGTGACTCAGCACCGTGTCAGCATCTGACCGCCCTTATATCATGTTTCAGCAGCTGGGGCCCAGGCATCCAGTGGTGGGGGGGTGGGGGGGGGGGAGGGGGGGGGGCGGTGGGGGGTGCTGGAGTTCTGTATGAGAGTTTCACTGTTTTCTGTCACTGTGAGCCTCAGGGAGCAGTGGTACTCTGCAGCGTCGGTCAGCTGCAGCCCCCATATAGCTAATGTGGTTAATTTAGCCCCGATTTTCAAGCTCTGCAATTTGGCAAATTGAATCCAAAATTGGCTTAGTGGCAGGAGGCAGAGGGTGATGATCCAAAGTTGTTTTTATGATTGGAAGCCTGTGATGAGTGATATACCTCAGGGATCGGTGCTGGGACCCTTGCTGTTTGTAGTGTACATTAATGATTTCGATGTGAGTATGAGGTATAATCAGTAAGTTCGCAGGTGACACAAAAATTGGTGGTGTCGTAAATAGTGAAGAGGAAAGCCTTAGATTACAGGGAAATATAGATGGGCTGGCAAAATGGACCAAGCAGTGGCAAATTGAATTTAATCCTGAGAAGTGTGAGGTGATGTATTTTGGGAGGATTAACATGGCAAGAGAATACAAATGAATGTCACGCGCCGAGGAAGTACAGGGGATCAGAGGAACCTTGGTGTACAAGTCCATAGATCCCTGAAGGCAGCAGCACAGGTAGACAATGTGGTTAAGAAGGCATATGGGATACTTGCCTTTATTAGTAGAGGCATAGAATATAAGAGCAGAGGGGTTATGTTGGAGCTGTATAAAACACTAGTTGGGCCGCATCTGGAGTAATCTGTGGTGTTGGACTTAGGTTCAATCAATGAATGCTCAAGTGGAATTGAGCCCCCCACACCCAACCTCCTCCTGGGAGTTTGTTTGCCAGGGTTTTTCCTGCTTTTGTTGAGCGAGGAAGATGGACGTAAGGGAATAGTGCCGATAGACAGATCAGCAATTCTTTTAGTGAATTCAGGGTAGGGTCAAGGGGGCTGAATGACATCCTCCTGCTTCTATTGAAGGACAATATATTTTCCAAAGACTGTAAAGAGTGGGATTGATGGAGAGTGATGCAGAGTGAGAAAGACAGATACATAGAAAGAGAGAAAATTAGGCTGACACAGAGAAGTAATGATCAAATTATTTCCGAAAAAGGCAGGTTGGGCACAGAGAGTGGCCATCACAGATGAGTTGAAGAGTTTAAAATAAGCTCTTGGAAAGTCGAGTATTGAAGACAAATAGGATTAAAAAGACTAAATCATGGAGGGATTAACAAAATAATGATGTAAAATGGGGGGGGGGGTGGGGGAGCGTGGAGTTGTATGAACTCCTCTTATTTCTATGTTATACTTCCCTATTATCTTACAATTAAATAAAAACAACCAATCAGATCTGGAATGCCTGAGACTGTTTGCTGTCAACAATAATACATTTTCCCCTCCCTAATCTCAGTGTTTGAGAGAAGTGCACCTGTTAACCATTTTCTGCTCAGTTTCTCATTTCCACACAGAACAGTTAAACGAATGGTTTCTGCAGTGCAGTCACTGAGAGCTCAATGTCCATTGATCAGTAAAACCATATTCAGTCATAGTGAAATCACTCAATGGGACAAGATTAAAACACAGACAGCTGGGATCAGAAATCGAATCAGTTTTACAAGTTAAAAGCATTTTCTGGACGTAAGTGCATAGTAAAAAGCAGCAGAATAGACCATATGGCCCCTCAAGCCTGCTCCATCATTGAATACGATCATAGCTGATCTTCAGCATCAACTCCACTTTCCCACCTGTTCCCCATATCCATCAATTCGCTGTGAGACCAAAGATTTGTCTATCTCAGCATTAAATGAATCGTGCACAATAGACCATGCACAATCCTCTGGAGTAGAGAATTCCAAATATTCACAACAACATGAGTGAATAAATTTTTCCTCATCTCAATCCTAAATGATCGGCTCCTTATCCTGAGACTGTGCCCCATCTTTTTGATTCTTCAGCCGGGAAGACAACTTCTCCATGTCTGCCCTATCAAGCTCCTTAGAATCTGAAATGTTTCAATGAGATCACCTCTTACCTTTTAAACTACTGAGATTATAGACCCAATTTACTCAGCTACTAATCATAGGACAACCATTTCACCCCAGGGACCAATGTAGTGAACCTTCACTGTACCACCTCCAATGCAAGTATATCCTTCTTTAAATGTGGAAACCAAAACTGCATGCAGGCTGGCAGTTGTGGTCTCAGAAAATCCCTGTATAATTGTAGCAAGACGACTTCATTCTTCTACTCCAATCCACTTACATTAAAGGCCAATGAAACAACAAAGGACAATGGACACATTCTTCCTGGAGACAGAACGTATGAGAGTATAATATTGGAGAGAGTAAGAGGCTGTCAGATCTGTTGAGTTTTTGTTTCAGATTTCTAGCATCTGCAGTATTTTGCTTTTATAAGAATATTTTGCATCTGTCTTTACCAAGGAAGAAGATGCTATATGGCCACGGTGAAAGAGGAGGTAATTAAAACCCTAGAAGTATTTAAAATTGATAGATAGTCTATACTTAAAGTTAATAAAGTGCCAGGACTGGATGAGTTGCATCCAAGGATAATGAAGGAAGTGAGAGTGGAAATTGCAGAGGCACAGGCCATCATTTTCCAATTTCACTTAGGCTCAGAGGTGGTTCCAGAGGACTGGAAGATTGCAAACGTTACAACTGTGTTGAAACAAAGTAAAGATAAGCCCAGTAACTACAGGCCAGTCAGTTTAACTTCTGTGGTGGGGAAAATTCTAGAAGCAATGATTCGGGATAAAATTAATAATCACATCGATAAATGTGGGTTAATTAAGGAAAGCCAGCACGAATTTATTCTTATTTATTGGCCATCCGACCCCAGTGTGAAAGCAAAAAAAAAAACCTGTTCATAATTGGGTTCTCTATGGCAGCATTTCTACCCAGTATCCCCCGCGGTGGAGAATGTCCCCTGTCCATAACAACAGGGGAGCAGTGCGCAGGCGCAATGCTGCCAGTGTTGGGAGCATGCGCAGTATCAGATGACCAGGGACAGACGCTTCTCTCCCGGATTCACAATGGGTAAAGGGCGGGATGGCGGGGCGGAGGGAGCGAGGGATTCGGCGGGTGGACGGAGAGGCTCCGGAAACGTCTTGTGAAAACTGCAAACCCCAAATGAGAACCTACCGGTTCTCCGTTTGCACTGAGTGGAGCCGAGAGGAAATGTCCCGGTGACAAACCCGGAGCAGGAGGAGAGTATGTTGTGGATTTCTATCCGGGACTGACAGGGATGGATTTTGGCAACTCCTTTTACAGGGGGTTAGAAGAGGAGGATTTACACACAGCAAACTCAAACCGAGAGAAACGTTTGTCTCTTCCCAATTTCTATCCTGGGCCAATTGATGAATTTTGTAAACCAAAAAAAAAAAATTACAGGTGTTGGGAAAGTTTGGGTTGGGGCATTTTTTCTTTAGATAGAGATCTTTACAATGATCAATGGGTTGGACGGGGTAGATTTGGAGAGAATGTTTCCACTTGAAATTTCTTCACTCAGAGAGTGGTTACAATGTGGAACTCACAAGAAATCATTGAGGGGGAAACATTGTGATAGTTTCAACAGGAGACTAGATGAGTACATGGGAGAAAAGGGATTAGAAAGGTAAGCTGAAAGGCTGAGATGATTTGCATGGAATGGGATACTAGCAGAATAGTTGGATAGAATGGTCTGTTTGTCGATTGCATATTTTGAGTATTTAAATTTAAACTTCATTTACAGGGTATTCGGAGGGTTAGATTTGCAGATGGGAAATTCAAACCAAACACCACATCAAGATCTGACAGTCACTTGATTCATCAGGATCCGAATATCATTGGCCTTTGAATGTGGAAGGAGAAATGTTTGGCTGTTCTATCTGTGGGAAAATGTTTCAAACATCAGTGTGACTGGAAAAGCACAAAGACAGACACACACCCCGAGTGAGAGTTTTCCACTGAACTGACTGTGGAAAGAGCTTTAACCAGTTACACAGCCTGAAAAAAATCAACTGTTAACAGCGGGGAGGGATTGTACATGTGTTTTGTGTGTGTGTCTGTGTGTGACTGGGCTTCAATTGACCGCGCAACCTGGAGAGGCACAAGGACACCCGCACCACGGGGAAACCGTGGAAATGTGGGGACTGTGGAAAGGGATTTAATTATCCATCTGAGGTGGAAACTCATCGACGCAGCCACACTGGGGAGAGGCCATTCACCTGCTCTGTGTGTGGGAAGGGATTCACTCAGTCATCCAGCCTCTATACACACCAGCATGTTCATACTGGCGAATGGCCATTCACCTGTCTTGAATGTGGTAAGGGATTTAATGCTTTGTCAAACCTCCGGACTCACCATCGAGCTCACTCTGATGAGAGACCATTTAAATGTTCTGACTGTGAGAAGAGCTTTAAAAGCACAAAGGATCTACTGACACACCAACGCACTCACACTGGGGAGAGGCCATTCAGCTGCAATGTGTGTGGGAAGGGATTCAGTCAGTCATCCCACCTCCTGACGCACCAACTTGTTCACACTGATAAGAGACCTTTTAAATGTTCTGACTGTGAGAAGAGCTTTAAAAGTAAAAAGGATTTACTGAACCATGAACGCACTCACACTGGGGAGAGGCCATTTACCTGCTCCGTGTGTGGGAAGAGATTCAATTCTTCATCCCACCTTCTGACACACCAATTTGTTCACACTGAGCAGAGACCTTTTAATTGTCCTGACTGTGAGAAAAAATTTAAAAGCAAAAAGGATCTTCTGAAACACCAACACACTCACACTGGGGAAAGGCCATTCACCTGCTCTATCTGTGGGAAGGGATTCACTCGGTTAGCCCATCTGGTGAGACACACTCGTGTTCACACTGGGGAGAGGCCATTCACCTGCAGTCAATGTGGGCAGGAATTCATTGATTCATCTGACCTTCTGATACACCAGCGAGTTCACACTGGGGAGAGACCATATACTTGCCTTGTGTGTGGCAAAAGATTCACTCAGTCGTCTCATCTCACTACACATCAACTTGTTCACACTGATCAGAGACCTTTTAAATGTTCTGATTGTGAGAAGAGATTTAAAAGTAAACAGAATCTGTTGACACACCAGCGAGTTCATTCTGGGGAGAAGCTGTTCACCTGCTCCGTGTGTGGGAAGAGATTCGCTCAGTCAAACAACCTGCTGAGACACCAGCAAGTTCATATGCGACAGCGGGGGTTGGATTCTGCTGGTATTGCTACTGTTAATCACATACAGGACTGAATCATGTCTGGACATCAGTTTTCAGTTGGGTTCCACAATTTGTAGTTTATATCAATGATTTAGACTTAAATGTAGGGGCAATGAGCAAGAAATTTGCAGATGATGTCAACATTGCTGGTGTGGTTGACAATGAGGAAGAAAGCTGTGGACTGCAGGAAAACATCAATGGACTGGTCAGATGAGCAGAAAATTGGTAAATGTAAATCATTCTGGAGCAGTGTGTGATAATGAAATTGGGGAGGGCAAACAAGACAAGGAAATGAAAATAAAAGGGATGATGCTGAGAAGTATAGAGGAACAGAGAGACCTTGGAGTGCACATCCACAAATCCCTGAATGTGGCTGGACAGGTAGATCAGGTGGTCAAGAAGGCATTTGGGGCACTTTCTTGTCTGAGGCCTAGAATATAAGAGCAGGGAGATTATGTTAGAATTGTGTAAAACATCAGTTAGAGCATAGCTAGAGTACTGTGTATGGCCCTGGTCACTGCATTAATCAACTATAAAGTAATCAATTAGCCTGAAACTGAAGATGAATTGATAATTTATCATATAATTGCAGTCAGTATTCAATTAATCAAATCTAGGGAATAATGATAAAGCTAACTAAAAATGAGTTGAAACAGTGAAGAATTCTGATTTTTTTCAGTAAATTAAACCCTGAGGTGTTTAGATAATAAGAGTTAAGAAAAACATTTTTGTTAATTCCCTCTAAAAATAAGGTGACTTCAGCACAATAGAAGAAGCTGATTGGTGGGTAGCTGATGAATCTTTATTTATTTTAATGATTAGCTTATTTTGTTTAAATGAGTTAATAATCAGATAAATAAAGGCATGGCAGAGCATCCAATTCCTGTAGAGTGCGCATCCAGTTCCATGTGGGAAAACCAGGATGCTTCTCTGTGCTGGACAATCACAAGTGCAGGAAGTGTCATCAGCTGGAGCAGCAGGAAGCAAAAGGGAATGGCCAAGAGGTGTTTTGGGGACCACAAGGCTGTTTCCAGTTGAGTTCTGGATGGCTCAGCACAGATTCCATACTTCTGTAGTATATAACCACTGATTTAGACTTTAACTTGGGGACATGATTAAGACATTTTCAGCCTTGTCATTAACAGTGAGGAAGAAAGCTGCAGACTGTAGGAAGGTGTTAAAAGAATGGTCAGGTGGGCAGAAAAGTAGCAAATGGAGATCAGCCTGGAGAAATGTGAGGTAATAAATACATTTGGGGAGGGCAAACACGGCAAAGGATATTACTGGTATGATAGTGAGAAGTGTAACTCTTTTGAGTACAAACATATTTCCATCTGTTTCAGATGAAGTTACATTGTTTCATAGTTTGCCATTGTGAGATTTGAACTTTTGATCTTGGGGTTACAAACCCAGTACCATAACCACTTGGCTATTTAGGCCAAGCCCTAATGAAGGATGGTGGGGAGTAAACAGTGACAGCTTTGCTCCTGGGTGGCCTCGAACCACCAAACTTTTGGTTAACAGCCGAACGCACTAACCGATTGCGCCACAGAGACCGTTATAGTGAGAAGTGTAGGTGAACAGAGGGACAGATCCCTGAAGGAACAGGTGAGGTAGATAAGGTGATTATAAAGGCAGACCGGATACTTTCTGTTTTTAACTGAGAAATAGAATACAAGAACAGGGAATATTTCTAGCATTATTGGTTGATGAAAGATCACAGACCTGAAACTCCTCTCTCTCCATAGATGCTGCCAGAGCTGCTGAGCATATCCAGCATTTACTGTTTTTATTACACAACAGGGAGGTTATACTAGAGCTGAATAAACTACTAGTTAGACCACAGCTGGACTACTGAGTACAGTTCTGGTCAGTGCATTACAGGAAGGATGTGTTCACACCAGAGAGGGTACAGAGGAGATTTACGAGGATATTGACAGGAATGGCGAATTTTAACTAGAAGGAAAAATTGGACAGGCTGGGGTTGTTTTCTTTGGAACAGAGGAGGCTGAGGGGAGATTTAACTGAGGTATATAAAATTATGAAGGGCCCAGATAGAGTGGATAGGAAGGACTTATTTCCATTAACAGAGATGTCAATGACCAGAGGGCTTAGATTTAAACTAATTAGCAGATGGTAACCCCCAGGATGTTGATAGTGGGGGATACAGCGATGGGCAATGGTTGGATTCTCTATTTTTGGAGATGGTCATTGCCTGACACTTGTGTGGTGTGAATGTTACTTGCCACTTGTCAGCCAAAACCTGGATATTTTCCAGGTCTTGCTGCATTTGGACATGGACTGTTTCAGTATCTGAGGAGTCACGAATGGTGCTGATCTTGTGAATTGTCCTGATGAGTGCAAGACAAAAAGCTTAGTCACGTCTCTTTTTTCAGCAATCTCCGGTAATGTGGCTGGTGTTTACTATTTTAATACATCAAATAAATCAGCTTTGTTTCAAATATACATGTGTTTGGTCTCTCTGAGATATCACAAGCATGTTCCCTTAGATCCACTCAGGAAATGTCTTCAACAGGAAACAAACAATTAAACACATCACATCAAATAATTGGCAAAAATCCATCAGGAAGATGAGGAACAATTTTTTACTCAACAAGTTATGACCTGAGACGTTCTGCCTGAAAGGGGACAGGAGCAGATTCAATAACATCTTTCCAAAGTGAGTTGGATCTCCAGTTAAAAGGTAAAGTTTGCAGGGCACTGGGGAAAGGGCAGGGGAGTGTGGTCTAATTGACAGCTCTTTCAAAGATGGTCACAACCCTTTCAGGCAGCTCTATGTCGACAGGAAAAAGGCTGGTGTTCAATTCCCTGAGAATAACAAGGAAGTTATGAGAAATCAGAATAAAACACTGGTTCAACCTCAACTGGAGTACTGTGTCCAATTCTGGATACCACACTTTAGGAAGGATGTGAAGGTATTGAAGAGGATGCAGAACAGATCATTGAGAACGGTTCCAGGGATGAGAAACTGCAGTTATGAGGATAGATTGGTAAAGATGGGGCTGATCTGTTTAGAGAAAAGAAGATTAAGAGGAGATTTGATAGAAATGCTCAAAATCATGAGGGATCTGGACAGAGTAGACAGGGAGAAACTATTCCTAGTGGCAGAAGGTCTGAGGACCAGAGGACATGGGTTAAAGGTGAATTGAAAAAGAAGCAATGGTGACATGAGGAAAACCCTGTTTATGCAGTAAGTGGTTAGAATCTGGAGTGCACTGACTGAGAGTGTGGTGGAGGAAGGTTCAATCATGCCTTTCAAAACAGAATTAGATAATTATCTGAACAGAAAAAATGTACAAGGCTACGATGAAATGGCCAGGGAGTGGGACTGGCTGAGTAGCTGTTTCGGAAAGCTGGCATGGGCATGGACATGATGGGCCGAATGACCTTCTTCTATGCTGTAACCATTCTATGATTCTAATGAAGGCTTTGGGGAAAGGGTAGTGGAGTGGGACTCATTGGCAGCTCCTTCAAAGGTGGTCCCAGCCCTACAATGGAGCTCCATATTGAAAGGAGACAGTCTGACGTCCAACTGTCCAAGAATAAAGAAAAATTTTAACTCTTATAAGAACATAAGAACTAGCAGCAGGAGTAGGCAATTCAGCCCCTTGAGCCTGCCCCGCCATTCAATACGATCACGGCTGTTCTCATTTCGGCCTCAACTTCAATTTCCCGCCCTCCCCCCATAACCTTTCAACCCATTACTAATTAAAACTCTGTCTATCTCCTCCTTAAATTTATGCAGTGTCCCGGCATCCACTGCATTCTGAGGTAGTGAATTCCACAGATTCACGACCTTTTGAGAAAAGTAATTCCTCCTCATCTCTGATTTAGATCTACCAGCCCTTAGCCTAAAACTATGGCCTCTCATTCTGGAATGCCCCACAAGGGGAAATATCTGCTCATGTCTACTTTGTGTACCCCCTTTAGCATCTTATATACCCCAATTAGATCTCCTCTCATTCTTCTACACTCTAGCGAGTATAGGCCTAAACTGCTCAATCTCTCCTCATAAGACAAGCCCCGCATCTCTGGAATCAATCTAGTGAACCTCCTCTGACCTGCCTCCAATGCAACAACATCCTTCCTCAAGTAAGGGGACCAAAACTGTGCACAGTACTCCTGGTGCGGTCACACCAATGCCTTGTACAGTTGCAACAACACTTCCCTATTTTTATACTCTATTCCTTTAGCAATAAATGCCAAAATTCCATTTGCCTTCCTAATTATCTGCTGTACCTGCATACTAGCTTTCAGTGATTAATGCACGTGGACACCCAAATTCCTCTGCACTGAAGCATTCTGAAGTTTCTCTCCATTCAAATAATAAGTCACCTTTTTATTCTTCTGACCAAAGTGGATAACCTCACACTTATCCACATTAAACTCCATCTGCCAAATTTTGGCCCATTCACCTAACCTGTCCATATCCATTTGTAAATTTCTTATTTCTTCATTGCAACTTACTTTCCCACCTATTTTGGTGTCATCTGCAAAGTTAGCTATCGTACCTTTTATCCCTGAATCCAAGTCAAATATAAATTGTAAATAGTTAGGGCCCAAGGACTGAACCCTGTGGCACCCTACTAGTTACAGCTTGCCATCCAAGGAGCCCTTCAATTCTCTGTGAATATCTTTCAAATGCTGACAGATTCCTTCCTTCTTTTGAAATTCCATTTCCTGGTATCAGGGATGCAGAGAGTGCTGGACACAGAGGGAGCTTGAAACCTGGTTCAGAGTGGACATGATGGGTATATCCCTCCTTAAGTAAGGAGACCAAAACTGTACGCAGTCCTCTAGGTGTGGTTTCACCAATGCCCTGTACAGCTGTTGCAAAACTTCCCTACTTTTATACTCCAACCCTCTTGCAATAAAGGCCAACATTCCAGTTACCTTCCTAATTTCTTGCTGTACCTGCATGCTAACGTTTTGAGATTTATGTGCCAGGGCCCCGAGGTCCCTCTGTACTATAGCATTCTGCAGTGTCTCTCTACTTAAATAATTTCTGCTTTTCTATTCTTCTTGTCAAAGTGGAAACCCTCACATTTTCCCAAGTCATGCACCATCTGCAAGTGTTTTCCCATTCACTTAACCTTTGTCTCCTCACAACTTGATTTCCTACCCATCTTTGTATTGTCAGAAAATTTGGCTGCAATACACTTGGCCCATTCAACTATGTCATTAACGTAAGTAGTAAATGGTTGATGTCCCAGCACTGATCCCATAAGACAATAAGACATTGGAGCAGAAATTAGGCCATTTGGCCCATCGAGTCTGCTCCGCCATTCAATCATGGCTAAGTTTCTCAACCTCATTCTCCCGCCTTCTCCCTGTAACCTTTGATCCCCTTACCTATCTCAGTCTTAAATATACTCAATGACCTGGTCTCCACAGCCTTCTGTGGCAATGAACTCCATGGATTCACCACTCTCTGACTAAAGAAGTTTCTCCTCATCTCTGTTCTAAAAAGTCTTCCCTTTATTCTGAGGCTGTGCCCTTGGGTCCTAGTCTCTCCTACTAATGGAAACGTCTTCCCCACATCCACTCTATCCAGGCCTTTCAGTATTCTATAAGTTTCAATCAGATCCCCCCTCATCCTTCTAAACTCCATTGAGTATAGACCCAGAGTCCTCAAACGTTCCTCATATTTTAATCCTTTCATTCCTGGGATCGTTCTCGTGAACCTCCTTTGGACCCTCTCCAGGGCCAGCACATCCTTCCTGAGATACGAGGCCCAAAATTGCTCACAATATTCTAAATGTGGTCTGACCAGAGCCTTATAAAGCCTCAGCAACACATCCCTGCTTTTATATTCCAGTCCTCTTGAAATAAATGCAACATTGCATTTGCCTTCCTAACTACTGACTCAACCTGCAAGCTAACCTTAAGAGAATCCTGGACTAGGACTCCCAAGTCCCTTTGCACCCCAGATTTCTGAATTCTATCCCTATTTAGAAAATAGTCTATGCCTTTATTCTTCCTACCAAAGTGCATGACCTCACACTTCCCACATTGTATTCCATCTGCCACTTCTTTGCCCATTCTCCTTACCCATCTAAATCCTTCTGCAGCCTCCCCGCCTCCTCAATATTACCTGTCCCTCCACCTATCTTTGTATCATCTGCAAACTTAGCCAGAATGCCCTCAGTTCCTTCATCTAGATCATTAATGTATAAAGTGAAAAGTTGTGGTCTCAATACTGACCCTTGCAGAACTCCACTAGTCACCAGTCACCATCCTGAGAAGGACCCCCTTATCCCCACTCTCTGCCTCCTGCCAGACAGCCAATCTTCTATCCATGCCAGTACCTTGCCTCTAACACTATGGGCTCTTATCTTACTGAGCAGCCTCCCGTGCAGCACTTTATCAAAGGCCTTCTGGAAGTCCAAGTAGATAACATCCATTGGCTCTCCTTTGTCTAACCTGCTCATTACCTCCTCAAAGAATTCTAACAGATTTGTCAGGCATGACTTCTCCTTGATGAAACCATGCTGACTTTGCCCTATTTTACCAATCACTTCCTAGTATTCTGAAATCTCATCTTTAATAATGGACTCTAAAATCTTACCAACGACCGAGGTCAGGCTAATCGGCCTGTAATTTCCCATCTTTTGCCTCACTCCCTTCTTAAACAGGGGGGATACATTAGCGATTTTCCAGTCCTCTGGGACCTTCTTGACTCCAGTGATTCCTGAAAGATCACCACTAACGCCTCCACTATCTCTTCAGCTATCTCCTTCAGAACTCTGGGGTGTAATCCATCTGGTCCAGGTGATTTATCCACCTTCAGACCTTTCAGTTTTCCTAGCATCTTCTCCTTGGTAAAGGCCACCATACTCACCTCTGACCCCCAACTCTCTTGAATTATGGGGATGTTACTTGTGTCTTCCTCCATGAAGACTGACACAAAGTATCTATTCAGTTCCTCCGCCATTTCTTTGTTCCCCATTATTACTTCTCCAGCATCATTTTCCAGCGGCCCAATGTCCACTTTTGCCTCTCTCTTACCCTTTATATATCTAAAAAAAACTCTTGCAATCTTCTTTTATATTACTGGCTAGTTTACCCTCATATTTAATCTTCTCCCTCATTTCTTTTTTAGTTGTCCTCTGTTGGTCTTTGTAGGCTCCCCAATTCCCTTGCTTCCCACTGCTCTTCGCCGCATTGTATGCTTTCTCTTTAGCTTTTATGCTGTCCCTGACTTCCCTTGTCAGCCATGGTTGCCTCGTCATCCCTTTAGTATGCTTCTTCTTCCTAGGGATGAATTTTTGCTGTGTCTCCCAAATTACTCCCAGAAACTCCTGCCATTGTTGTTCCATTGTCTTTCCTGCTAAGCTCATCTCCTGGTCCTGGTCAATTCTGGCCAGCTCCTCCCTCATGCCTCTGTAGTTACCTTTATTCAACTGTAATACTGTTACATCTGATTCCAGCTTTTTCCTCTCAAATTGCAGGGTAAATTCTATCATATTATGGTCACTTCCTCTTAAGGGTTCCTTCACCTTAAGCTCCCTTATCAAATCTGCCTCATTACACATCACTAAATCTAGAATTGCCTGTTCCCTAGTGGGCTCCACCACAAGCTGCTCCAAAAAGCCATCTCGTAGACATTCCACAAATTCCTTTTCTTGGGATTCATTACCAACCTGATTTTCCCATTCTACCTGCATATTGAAATCCCCCATGATAACTATAACATTGCCTTTCTTACACGTCTTTTCTATCTCATGGTGTATCTTGTGCCCCACATCCTGACTACGGTTCGGAGGCCTGTACATAACTCCCATTATGGTTTTTTTACCTTTGTGGTTCGTCAACTCTACCCACACAGATTCTATATCATCTGACCTTACGTCGTTTCTTGCTATCGATTTAAATTCATTTCTTACGAGCAAAGAAACCCCACCTCCTCTGCCAACCTGCCTATCTTTTCGATAGGATTTATATCTTTGGATATTTAGCTCCCAGTCCTGTTCCCCCTGCAGCCATGTCTCCACCACACCATACCTGCCAATTTCAATCTGCGCCACAAACTCATTTACCTTATTTTATAAATTGTGTGCAATCAGATACAACACCTGCAGTCCTGTATTTCCTGTACCCTTTCTCATTGTCATCCCTTTATCTGATGTGCTTGAAGTTAGATTCCTGGCCCTTTCCAAACACTCTGTCCTATTTTGTGTTCTGGAGAATTTAATAGCCTCTCTTGGGCTCCCCTTCCTTTTCAGTTTTTTCATAATTTTCCATGAAGTTGAATCCACCCCCCACATGGTAACCTGCTGCTTAGTTTCCCATTAGTCATACTTCTTGGAGTGTTACCCTTCCATTCCTCCCAACTTTCTAGTTTAAAGTCCTGTTGACCACCCTATTTACTCTTTTCGCTAGAACATCGGTACCAGATTGATTCAGGTGGACAGTGTCCCAACGGTACAGATCCCTCCTATTCCAATACTGATGCCAGTGCCCCATGAAATGGAACCCCTCTTTCCCACACCACTCCTTTAGCCACGTGTTTACTTCCCTTATTCTCGCATCCCTATGCCAATTTTCACATGGCTCGGGTGGTAATCTGGTGATTATAGCCCTTGAGGACTTGTTCTTTCATTTAGTTCCTAGTTCCTGATAATCACCAAACAAGTCCTCTTTCCTAGTCTTACCTATGTTATTTGTCCTGACGTGGACCACAACAACTGGATCCTCCCTGTCCCTCTCCAAAATCCTTTCAAACCGGTCAGAGATGTCCCTCATCCTGGCATCAGGTAGGCAACATACCATGCGGGACTCTCAATCCTGCTTACAAAGTATGCTATCAATTCCCCTAATTATAGAATCCCCTACAACTACCACTTGTCTTTTTGCTCCCCCCTCTTGAATGGCCTCCTGTGCCACAGTGCTGAGGTCAGCTGGCTCATCCTCCCTACAGCACTGTTCCTTATCCACACAGGGAGCAAATACCTTGTACCTGTTGGACAAGGTCAAGATCTGAGGCTCCTCTGTTCCTGAACACAGGATCCCTCTACCTGCCTCACTTGCAGTCACACCCTCCTGACCACTGACCAAATTTGAGGTATTTAATCTACTGGGTGTGACCGCCTCCTGATACAAAGCATCCAGGTAACTCTTCCCCTCCTGGATGTGCTGCAGCATCCAGAGCTCGGACTCCAGCTCATCAATTCTGAGCCGGAGTTCCTCCAGCAACCAACACTTGCTGCAGATATGGTCACTGTGGCTCGCAACGTGATCTGCCAGCTCCCACACCATACAGCTACAACACATCGCCTGCCCAGCCATCTCTACTTAGTTAATTAATTTATTAATTAGCTTTGCAGTGTTTTTGTTCAAATTTGGTGCAGATTTCCTACTAACCAATCAGGTCACAGCTTTCCTGTGATGTCACTTTTCCAGTTTTATCCTGCATCTCCGCTGCTCTCTTCGCGCTCTTTTATCTTGCATTTCCGCCGCTCTCCTCACGCTCTTTTATCCCCGTGGCATTCCAGCAATTAGTCTACCAACCTGAAAATGACCCATTTATCCAGACCCTCTGTTTCCTGTTAGTTATCCAATCCTCTATCCATACTAATATATCACCACAACACCTTATCACTTAGCCTGTGCAGTTAACTTTTATGTGACAGCTAACTGAATACCTTTTTGAAACTCAAATGCACTACATCTACTGGTTTCCATTATCCACCCAGCTGGTTACATCCTCAAAGAACTTTAATGAAATTGTCAAACACGACTTCCCTTTCAGAAAACAATGTTGTCTCTGATTGCATTATGACAGTGATTGTTTTTGGAATTTTTTGGAGAAAGAGGACTTACACACAGTTAATTCAAACCAAAAGTTAGATCTGAATTTCTAGCCTGAACTTCCAGTGATTGTATTTGGAAACTCCTTTTACAGGGGGATTTGCAAACGGGAGACACAACCAAGCATCACATCAAGATCTGACATAGTCATTTGATTGATCAGGACCTGAACATCATCAGTTTTTGAACATGGAAGCAAACAGCCCTGTTCAAAGTGGGGTGGTAAGGTTCATGTGTTCTGAATGTCTGGTATGTCTGGCTGTCCACTCCCATTGTGAGTTTGTGGGAGCTCATCAAACTCTCCAGTTGAAGCCGGACCAATAGATCGGCTAGAATTAAATGATTACAGACATGGAAGGAGCGTAAAACAACCTGTGAATTCTTCCACTAATTTACACTGTTCTCCAAGGGATGAGTACAAAGAGAAACAATCGCTGCACTGTGTAATTTCCTGAAATAATCCCTGCTGTCTGTCCTGAATCAATCCATTTCACTATCAAATGTTGAAATGCTTACTCCGCACGCACAGGGTTTCATCTGTTTAAAACCACAAACAGAAAGGTCCGGTTTTCCCCTGGAGTTTGACACAAATCTGCTTTCAAAATAATACAGAATTTCAGCCAATGAGAGAGATCCGGGCTCAGCCCCGCCCCTCTTCCCATTGGTCCGAAACCTCCGCCAATCATTCCCCGGCATAGTGATCTGGAGCATGCGCGGTGCGGGTGATGTCCATGGACAGACGCTTTTTTGTCCCATCTTCAGGCGGGAAGGAGGCGGATAAGCGGAGGCAGCGTTAGGGGCAGTGGGTGGGAGGGAAGTCTTCACAAACACCCAGTGGAGGCCTCAACACCCCCAATAAGAAGTAAAAAGTACCATTCACACTGAGGAGAAACCAGGGAAATGTGGGGACTATGGGAAGGGATTCAATTACCCGTCTGAGCTAGAAATTTATCAGCGCTGTCACACTGGGGAGAGGATATTTCCCCACTCTGACTGTGGGAAAGAATTCATTGATTCAACCAGCCTGCTGACACACCAGCGAGTTCACACCGAGGAGAGGCCATTCACCTGCTCTGAGTGTGGGAAGGGGTTCACAAAGTCAAACCACCTGCTGAAACATCAGCGAGTTCACACTGGGGAGAGACCATTCACTTGCTCCAAGTGTGGGAAGGGATTCATTAATTCATCCGACCTGCTGACACACCGAAGAGGTAATACTGCCGTTCGTCTGCATCAAGTGTGGGAAAGGATTCGCTCAGTCATCCACCCTGCTGATACACCAGCGAGGTCACACTGGGGAGAGACCATTCACCTGCTTCGAGTGTGGGAATGGATTCACTTGTTCATCCAACTTGATGAGACACCAGCGAGTTCACACTGACAAGAGACCTGGATGCCTGGACTGTGAGAAGTGCTATAAAACTTCCAATAAACTTATGTCCCATCAACATATTCACACTGACAAGAGACCATTCAGGTGCTCTCACTGCAGGAGTGCGTTCAAGCGATCATCTGAACTCATTGTACACCAACGAATTCACACTGGGGAGAGACCATTCCTCTGCTCTGAGTGTGGGATGGGATTCACTCGGTCAGTCAATCTGCTGTCACACCAGCGAGTTCACACTATCGAGAGACCTTTTAAATGCATAGACTGCAGGAAATGCTTTAAAAGGTCTGGGCACCTGATGCGCCATCAACGAGTCCACACTGATGAGAGACCTTTTAAATGCCCAGACTGGGAAGTTCTATAAAAGGTCTGGGGATCTGATGTCCCATCAACGTGTTCACACTGACGAGAGACCGTTCAGATGCTCGCACTGTGAGATTGGGTTCAGGCAATCGTCTCAGCTCACTGAACACCAGCGAAATCACACTGGAGAGAGGCTGCTCACCTGCTTTGAGTGTGGGAAGGGATTTACTCAGTCATCCCATCTGGAGACACACCAACGAGTTCACAGTGTGGAGAGACCATTCACCTGTTTCGTATGTGGGAAGAGATTCACTTGATCATCCACCCTGATGAGTCACCAGCGAGTTCACAAATAATTACAGTGATTGGATTTTGCTGTTAATCATGTCTAGGACTGAACCATGTTCATTGGGGTCTGTCTCTGCTGATGTTAATAAACTCCAGCCCAGTTATAATAGTTAATATTTTGCATAAAAGTCAAATGAATCAACATTGTTCTAAACGCACAGTGTGGTGAAACTTCTAATATCTCTAACGGGAGTTAGTTCCTTTTGAAGTGCTCTCCCTTTCCCCATATCCTCCTCCTCACCTCGAACAACAAATGTGAGGAGCTCATGGAACTGCTTCGTCACTAAGATTGAGACAATCTGATCAGCTGCCTCTGCTGCTTCCCTCCCTTCCACTAACCTACCTGGAAAAGTTGTATCTGAAGCACCTTCTTGTCCAAGCTCTGCACTTGCATCTTTCTTCAGTTTCTCTCATATCTCCCTCAGCTAATTTTGTCTCTGAGACCTGCCTTTGCTTTCTTGACAATATTATCACTAAACTGCTGACCATCCAACTTCCACATTTCAGACAACATCCTTAACTGTTCTGTCTCTTTTCATACTGTCCCTCTCACCTTTAAATCCACTGTTGTCTCCCATCGTAAGAAAATCCTTTGACCCCACCGTCCTCCCCCACTCTCTTTTCCCTGACTTTGTACTTGCTGGTAAACTGTTCGATCTCTAATTTTTTTCCTGTTTGCATCAAAGGTTCCTGACCTGAAGCATTCACTCTGTTTCGCTCTCTGTAGATGCTGTTTAACCTGCTCAGAGTTTCCAATATTTTCTGTTTTGAGGTCAAACAAATATACGAATTAGGAGGAGTAGGCCACTCGGTCCCTTGAGCCTGATCTAATTGTAACCTTAACTCCACATTCCTGCCCACCTCTGACAACTTTTCACCTCCTTGCTTATCAAGAATCTTATCGAGCTCTGCCTTAAAAATATTCAAAGACTCTGCTTCCACCGCCTTTTGAGGAAGACAATTCCAAAGACTCATGACCCGATGAGAGAAAAATACTTCTCTTCATCTCTGTCTTAAATGGGCCACCCCTTATTTTTAAACAGTGACCCACCCCAGTTCTAGGTCGGATTTCCACCCAGAGTATTACAGTATTTTGTTTTTGGGTCAGAGAGGATCAGTTTTCTCTGGAATGAGACAACAGTAACTATCACCCTGTTCGACATGAAACTAAACTGTTAATTCCCCATCAGTAACAATGTTAAACTCAAGGTTTCCTGCCGGGATTGAGCCGGGGACTT
Source organism: Carcharodon carcharias (assembly GCF_017639515.1). Lineage (NCBI taxonomy): Eukaryota > Metazoa > Chordata > Chondrichthyes > Lamniformes > Lamnidae > Carcharodon > Carcharodon carcharias. The sequence continues at coordinate 17,554,158 of NC_054493.1, forward strand.
TCCTCATGTAAAGTAAACGCGATAATCACTGCACTGGGGAAATGAGTGTGAATCCCACCCCCCGGACAGAGGGGAACTGACCATCCATCTCTAGATCTAATTCCTAAACAGAAAATGCTGCCAAGAGTCTGCAAGTCAGGCTGTCAGGCTGAGGCTGTGACTGCTCTCAGCATTTGGAACCATCACAATGCCCGGGTGATTGACGGCAGCTCCGAACCAATAGGAGGAGGGGGCGGGGCTGGAGGTCCCAGCCCTGCAGTTGGGCCTGGTCCTCCAACCAATCGGAGTGAATGAGGGGGCGGAGCCAGGCCGTGACTGAAGCATGCGCAGCGCGGTTAATGGCGATGGCGAGACGGGTCCACAACAGGTAAAGTGGGGGATGGCGGGGCAGAGGGAGCGATGGATCCGGCGGGTGGACGGAGAGGCTCCGTAAACATGTTGTGTAAACCTCAAACCCCGGAAATAAACTGACCGGACCCCTCCCCCATTTACACCGAGCGGGACCGCAGCTCCCAGATCAATGAAGAGCCGGTTTGTAACAGGCTGGACATTGGTTCCAGAGGCTGGTCCCTGGTCTCGAGTCGGTTCTTTATCATTGAATCATTGAATGGTTACAATGCAGATGGAGGCTGTTCAGCCCGTCCTGCCTGTGCTGTCTCTGCAAGAGCAAATCAGCTGGTCCCACTCCCCTGCCCTTTCACTAACAAGACCAGCAGCAGATATTTCCCATCCCCAGTTACCTGTGGGAAAGATGATGTTTGACCTTCTTGAACTGCTGGAGTCCATGTGGTGAAGGTGCTCCCACAACGATGGACAATACAGATGGAGGAGTGCAGAGATCTTGGAGGGTTGTGAGGCTGCAGGAGATTACAGAGATAGAGAGAGGCAAGACCATGGAGGGATTTAAAAACAAGGATGAGAAATTAAAAGTTTTTTTGCTTTTTAAAGAGGAACCTTTGTAGGTCAGTGAGCACAGGGGTAATGGGTGAACACGGTTTGGTGTGAGTAAGCACACAGGCAGCAGAATTTTGGATCACCTCAAGATTACAGGGAGGTTAAATGTTTGGAGAGAGCCTAAGAACATAAGAAATAGGAGCAGGAGTCGGCCATTCACCTGTTCGAGCCTGCTCCTTCATTCAATGAGATCATTTCTACGTCAATGCCATTTTCCTGCACTATTCTCAGATCGCTTTATGTTTTTAAGATGTAGAAATCTATCAATCTCAGTCTTGAACATACTCAATGACTGAGTCGCCACAATCCTGTGGGGCAGTGAATTCCAAAGATTCACCACCATCTAAGTGAAAAAAATCCTCCTTGTCTCAGTCCCAAATGGCCTGCCCTTTATTCTGAGACTCTCTCCCCTGGCTCCAGAACCTCCAGCCAGAGTTGTCTATAAATAACAAGGGAATGGATGACAGTTTTTGCAGCAGATGAACTGAGACTAGGGTGGAGTCAGGAGATGTTACTGAGGTGGGAATAAGTGGTCTTGGTGATGATGTGTATATGTGTTTGAAAGTTCATCTTGGGGTGAAATATTTTGCCATGGGTTTGAACTGTCTGGTTCATCCTCAGACAGTTGGCAGGTAGAGGGATGGAGTTGGTGGCTCAGGAGTGGAGTTTACAGATAGGACTGAAGGCAGTGGCTTTGGTCTTCCCAATATTTAAATAGAGTAAATTTCTGCTCATCCAGTATTGGATGTCAGACGAGTCAAGATGGTGTGTGACTTGGAGGAGAACTTGGAGGTGATGGTGTTCACATATACTTGCTACCTAGCCCTTCTCAATGGTGGAGATTGAGGGTTTTGGAGATTCTGTTAAATTGTGGAGCATTTTCAGATCTATAAAATGCCGACCCATTTCCATCTGCCTCTTCCACTCACCACCCACCCCCCCACCCTCTCTCTATCCGATTCCTCTCAATGTTTTCTCTCTCTCTCTCTCCCACTTCCCTCCTTTCCTTCTCTCTGTCTTTCATGGCACATAGAATTCTCTAGCCCAGAGATGAGCATCTCTGGATGCTCCATCTTTAAATATATTTAAGGCTGAGATGGAGAGATTTTTGGTCTCTCAGGGAATCGAGGGATATGGGGAGTGGGCGGGAAAGTGGAGTTGAAGACCAAGATCAGCCACGATCATGTTGAACGGTGGAGCAGGTTCCACAGGGTGTTTGTTCTTATAGAGGTGAGAGTCTTGTGTAGGCCAGACTGGGTGGCAGAATCCCTTCCTGAAAGGACATTAGTGAACCAATTGGGTTTTTACAAAAAATGCAGCAGCTTTAATGGTCACTTCTTCCTAGTGCCAACCATACAAATTATCAGGTTCATTCAGCTTAATTTCACAACCTGCCTTTGTGTTTTTGTGGGTTCTTTCTCACTCGTTTATTTTCTGTTTTAAATCAATTTCACAGGGTATTACAAGGGGAGGATTTGCAGTCTGGAAATTCAAACCAAACATCACACCGGGACCTGACAGAGTCGCCAATTTACCATAACCTGAATATCATCACATTTTGAACATGGAAGGAAAAAACACCATTCAGAGTGGGGAGAAACCATGGAAATGTGGAGACTGTGAGGAGGGATTCAGATCCCCGTCTGAACTGGAAGCTCATTGGCGCAGTCACACTGGGGAGAGGCCGTTCTCCTGCCCTGAGTGTGGGAAGGGATTCAATCAGTCATCCAACCTGCCGCAACACCAGAGAGCTCACACTGGGGAAAGGCCATTCACCTGCTCCCAGTGTGGGAAGGGATTCACTCAGTCATCCCACTTAGTGAGACACCAGCGAGTTCATAGTGGGGAGAGGCTGTTTACCTGCCCCGATTGTGGGAAGGGATTCACTCGATCATCAGGGCTGCTGACACACCAGCGAGTTCATACTGGGGAGAGGCCGTTCACCTGCTCCCAGTGTGGAAAGGGATTTGCTCAGTCATCCAACCTGCTGAAACACCAGCGAGCTCACACTGATGAGAGACCTTTTAAATGCCCAGACTGTGGGAAGTGCTATAAAAGTTCCCTGGATCTGATGCATCATCAACTTGTTCACACTGATGAGAGACCATTCAGGTGCTCTCACTGCGGGACTGGGTTCAGGCGATCAGAAGAACTCACTGTACATCAGCGAGTTCACACTGGGGAGAGGCCGTTCACCTGCTCCGAGTGTGGAAAGGGATTCACTCAGTCATCTGCACTTTTGACACACCAGCGGGCTCACATTGGGGAGAGACCATTCACCTGCTCCAAGTATGTGAAGGGATTCACAGATCCATCCACCCTGCTGAAGCACCAGAGTGTTCACATTGACGAGAGACCTTTTAAATGCCCAGACTGCGGGAAGTGCTATAAAAGTTCCCGGGAACTGATGTCCCATCAACGAGTTCACTCTGATGAGAAACCTTTTAAATGCCCAGAGTGCGGGAAGTGCTATAAAAGTTCCGGGGACCTGATGCGCCATCAACGTGTTCACACTGACGAGAGACCATTCAGGTGCTCTCACTGTGGGACTGGGTTCAGGGGATTAGAACAACTCACTGCACACCAGCGAATTCACACGGGGGAGAGACCGTTCACCTGCATTATATGTGGGAAGGGATTCACTCAGTCATCCACCCTGCGGACACACCAGCGCGTTCACACTGGGGAGAGACCGTTCATCTGCCCTGACTGTGGGAAGGGATTCACCACCTCATCCACCCTGCTGAAACACCAGCGAGTTCACAGGTAACTATGGTGATGGTATTTTGCTGTTTATCACATCCTGGACTGAACCATGTTCATTGGTATCTGTTGCTGTTGATATTCATAAACTCCAGCCCAGTCATATGGACTAATTGTCTGGATAAAAGTCAAATAAATCAGCTTTGTGTTAAACATAGTGTGTTGAATCTTTTTAATATCTCAAACATAAGTTAGTTCCTTTTGAAGGGCCCTCCCTCTCCCCTGTCTCCTCCATCCTCACCCCCAACAACAAGTGTGAGGAGCTCATGGAGCATCTTTGTCCCTAAGATTGAGACAATCTGATCAGCTGCCTCTGCTACTTCCCTCCCTTCCACTAGCGCACTGGGCAAAACTGGTTCTGAATTCCCCCCTTGTCCGAGCCCTGATCTCACATCTTTGTCCAGTTTTGCTCCTATCTTCTATTTCCCTCAGAGCTCAGCTTATCCATGAGACCTGCCTTCTGCTCCCTTAATCCTATTCTCACTAAACTGCTGACCATCCAGCTTCCACATTTTAGCTGATCGTGTTGGGAGTTCTCTGTCTCTTCTGGTTCTGTCCCTCACCTTTAAATCCACTGTCATCACCCATCATTACAAAAACAACCTTTGAATTCACCAGCTTTGCAAACTAACACCCCATTTCTAATTCTCCTTTCCTCTCCTTGGGAGTCTCCCCAAGGATCAATCCTTGGCCCTTCCTATTTCTCATCTACATGTTGCCACTAGGTGACATAATTCAAAAGCACTGTTAGTTTTCACATGTACACTGACAACGCCCAGCTCTACCTCACCACCATCCCTCTTCACTCCTCCACTGTTACTAAAATATCAAACTGCTTATCCCACACCCAGTACTGGATGAGCAGAAATTTCCTCCAATTAAAAATTGGGAAGACCAAAGCCATTGTCTCAGTCACCACTAATTCCGTTCCCTAACTACCGAGTCCATCCCTCTCCCTGGGAACTGTCTGAGGCTGAACAACACTCTTCACAATCTTGGTGTCAGAGTTGACCCCAAGATGAGTTTCTGGCCACATATCCACACCATCACTAATACCAGATATTTCAATCTCCATAACGTCACCTGTCTCCACCCCACCCCAGTTCATCTGCTGCTGAAATCTTCATCCACGCCTGTGTTACCTTTAGACTTGGTGATTCCAATACATTCCTGACCAGCCTCTCACATTCACCCCACCCCCACACGGAAATGTGAGATCATCCAAAACTCTGCTGCCTGTGTGTTTTCTCACACCAAGTCCCATTCACCCTTCACCCCTGTGCTTACTGACCAAATTGGCTCCTGGTCAAGTAATGCTCGATTTTAAAATTCACATCCTCATTTTCAAATCCTTCCATGGCCTCATCCCTCCCTATCTCTGTAATCTCCAGTTTCACACCCTCTGAGATATCTGTGCTTCTCATTCTGACCTCTTTAACATCCCTGATTTTAATTACTCCACAATTGGTGACAGGGCCTAGGCATGAAGCTCTGAAATTCCCTCCCTAAATTCTCCATCTCTCTCCTGATCGAAGATTCTTGTTCAAATCTGCCTCTCCAATCAATGTTTTGGCCATCCACCTTAATGTTGCCCTATGTGTCAATATTTTCTTTATGAAACTCCTCTGAAGCACCTTGGGGATGTTTTATTACATTAATTATATTATATAAATACAAGTTGTTACTGTTTCATATCAACCAGTTTGCGCACAGTAAAATTCCAAAAGCAGCAATCAGACAAGTACCAATTAATCCAGTTTTTTTGGTGGTGTTAGAACACGAATGTTGGTCGCACTGCACCAGGAGAACTCCCTGTGTACAGTATGTGGAGCTGAAAGCTCTTGTATTCATTTAGAACCTTTCACGTCCTCAGAACAGTGTCGGGTGAGGGGAGGCAGTGGTGTAGTGTCACTACATTGTCACTGGACTGGTAATCCAGGAACCCAGGGTAATGCTCTGGGGATCTAGGTTCAAATCCCACTGAAGCAGATGATGGAATGTGAATTCAATAAAAATCTGGAATTAAAAGTCCAATGACAACCATGAAACCATTTTCATTGTTGTAAAAACCTGTCTGGTTCATTGATGCCCTTAAGGGAAGGAAATCTGCCGTCCTTCCCTGGTCTGGCCTATGTGTGACTCCAGACCCACGGCAAGGTGGTTGGCTTTTAAACACCCTCTGAAATGGCCCAGCAAACCACTTGGTTGTATAAAAAGTGCTAAAAACAAGTCAGCACTGTGGGTGTACCTCCACTACATGGACTGCAGCAGTTCAAGAAAGCACCTCAACACCACCTTCTCAAGGGCAATCAGGGATCAGCAGTAAATGTGACGCCCACGTCCCATGAATGAATAAAAACATGTATCAATAATCAGGATACTGTTACATTAATCATCAGAATCCGATTACAACAATAATGATGATCCTATTACATTAATGATCAGAGTCCAATTACTTTAATATTCAGGATCCCAACACATTAATAATCAGGATATTATTACATTAATAGTCTGGTACCTATTACATCAACAAACAGGATCTTATTGTATAAATAATCAGCGTCCTATTACATTAATAATCAGGATTCTATTACATTAATAATCAGGATCTAATTACGTTAATTACACGGTTCCCATTGCATTAATAATCAGCTGCCCATTGCTCCAATAATCATGAAATTATTGCAATTATCAGGATGCTAATCCATTAATAATCAAAATTATTTCAATCATAGAAAGGTAGGAGGGAGAGTAAGTTTTGAAGAGGACATAAGGAGGCCACAAAGGGACACAGATAGGTTAAGTGAATGGGTAAAGATCTGACAAATGAGGTATAGTGTGGGCAAATGTAGCATTGGCCATTTTGTCAGGAAGAATAAAAAAGAAGCATATTATCTAACTGGTGAGAGATTGCAGAGCTCTGAGATTTTACTTATTCATTCATGGGATGTGGGCTTCGCTGGCTGGGCCAGCATTTATTGCCCATCCCTAGTTGCTCTTGAGAAGGTGGCAGTGAGCTGCCTTCCTGAACTGCTGCAGTCCATGTGATGCAGGTACACACACAGTGCTGTCAGGAAGGGAGTTCCAGAATTTTGACCCATCGACAGTGAAGGAACAGCAATATATTTCCAAGTCAGGATGGTGAATGACTTGGAGGAGAACTTCCAGGTGGTGGTGTTCCTATCTATCTGCTGATCTTGTCCTTCTAGATGATAGTGGTCGTGGGTTTGGAAGGTGCTGTTGACGGAGCCTTGGTGAATTCCTGCTAGTGCATCTTGTAGATGGTACACACTGCTGCTACTGTGTGTCAGTGGAGGAGGGAGTGAATGTTTGTGGATGTGGTGCCAGTCAAGCGGGCTGCTTTATCCTAGACGGTGTCAAGCTCCTTGATTGTAGTGGGAGCTGCAGTCATCCAGGCAAGTGTGGGGTATTTCATCACAATCCTGATTTGTGCCTTGTAGACAGTAGACAGGCTTTGGGAAATCAGGAGATGAGTTACACGTCACAGGATTGTTAGCCTCTGATCTAATTTTGTAGCCACAGTATTTATATGGCTAGTCCAGTTCATTTTCTGGTCAGTAACCCCCAGGATGCTGATAGTGGGGAATTCAGTGAAGTTAATGCCATTTAACCTCAAGGGGTGATGGTTTGATGCTCTCTTGTTGGAGATGGTCATTGCCTGGCACTTGTGTGGCACAAATGTTACTTGCCACTTGTCAACACAAGCCTGGATATTGTCCAGGCCCTGCTGCATTTGGACATGGACTGCTTCAGTATCTGAGGAGTCGCGAATGGTGCTGAACTTTGAGAATCAACAGTGAACATTCCCACTTCCGACTTTATGATGGAAGGAAGGTCATTGATGAAGCAGCTGAAGATGGTTGGGCCGAGGACACCACCCTGAGGAACTCCTGCGGTGATGTCCTGCAGCTGAGATGACTGACCTCCAACAACCACAACCATCTTCCTTTCTGCCAGGTATGACTCCAACCAGTGGAGAGTTTTCCCCCTGATTCCCATTGACTCCAGTTCTACTACAGTTCTGCTTTGCAGACCATTTCAGTGGAAATGTAACTCCCAAACTCAAAGAGCATCAGCCCACTGGAAGCAAAGTCAGTCCAACAGAGCGTGAGCCCACTGGAAGAAAACTCAGTCTAGCAGAAAGAAACCCTTCGACCCTCCCACTTCACCAAGTATCAGAATGAACATGGCTCAGTTCAGATGAGATTAACAGCAGCAATAGCAGAATCCAACCCCTACAATCAACCATGAACTTGCTGGTGTGTCTGCAAGTTTGATAACTGAGTGAATCCCTACCCACACTCAGAGCTGGTGAATGGCCTCTCCCCAATGTGAACTCGCTGGTGATTCTGCAGATTGGAGGACAGACTGAATCCCTTCCCACATTCAGAGCAGATGAATGGCCTTTCCCCAGTGTGAACACGCTGGTGTGTCAGCAGGTTAGACGATTGAGTGAATCCCTTCCCACATTCAGATCAGTTAAATGGCCTCTCCCTGGTGTGAACACACTGATGTGTCAGCAGATTGGATGACTGAGTGAATCCCTTCCCACACGCAGAGCAGGTGAAGGGTCTCTCCCCGGTGTGAACTCGCTGATGTGTCCGCAGGCTGGATGATTGCGTGAATCCCTTCCCACGTTCAAAGCCGGTGAATGGCCTCTCCTTGATGTGAACTCCCTGATGTGCCACTAGGTGGGATGACTGAGTAAATCCCTTCCCACATTCAGAGCAGGTGAATGGCCTCTCCCCAGTGTGAATTCGTTGGTGATTCCACAGGTCAGATGACTGGAGAAAACGTTTCCCACACTCAGAGCAGGTGAATGGCCTCTCCCCAGTGTGACCACATTGATGAATCTTCAGTGCAGACGGGATCCGGCATCCCTTTCCACAATCCCCACATTTCCTCGGTTTCTCCATGGTGCGGGTTTCCTTATTTCTTTCCAGGTTTGACGATCAGTTGAAGCCCCATCCACACACCGAATACGTGTACCGTCTCTCCCTGTTATGAATGGTGTGATACACTGGAATACATTCACTGAGGTCTCTCTGTCTCGGTGATTTTCCAATCACACTGACGTTTAAAATCTTTTGGAGCAGACAAAACAGACAAACATTTCTTCTTCTAGATTCAAAGGCCGGTAATATTCAGGTCCCAATGAATCAAGTGACTGTTAGATTCTTACATGACGTTTGGTTTGATAATCTGTCTGCAAATCCGCCCATTCCAATGTCCTGCAAAAGGAGTTTACAAAAGTCATCACTGTCAGTACAGGATAGAAACTTGGACCAGGCAATTCTAGTTCCTATGGATCATTCTTTCCTCAAAAGCTGTAAATCTCCATCCCACATACTTTCCCTCCATTCTCACTCTCCCATACCTAAAAACACCCTTCCAATTCTCCTGAAGGTGCGAATCCATGCTGATCGACAGATCCATGCTTGCCAGTTCTATATATCTATTGGAGAAAAACTTATGTAACATAGATACTGTTTTACATGATGCATGGGGGATGTGAGGAAACACTTTATTTAGGAAGTGAGTGGTCATGATCTGGAACTGTCCGCTTAAGAGGGTGGTGGAAGCAGAGACAATCAATGATTTTAAAATGAAATGGGATGGCACTTGAAGGAAATAAACTTGCAGGGGAATGGGGATATAGTGGGGGAATGGGACTGACTGACTGAATTGCTTGACAGAGAGTCAGCATTGACTCAAGTTGCCAAATGGATTTCCTCTGTGCTGTAATGACTCTATGACTGGAAATATACAAAGTAGCTACAGCACTATATTGCAAGAGTAGAAATAATGACAAATGTACTTTATTACAGAAACATTAATATATCTAATATATAGCATATGACAACACTAAATCTGCACAATATTAATTTACTGTCCCCATAAATGCCAGCCATCTCCTGGGGAAACCACCCCTTTAATTAGAAATATTAAGAAAGAGGCCATCCTTTTAGCCAGACAAATAAATGTGACGAGCTGAGGGAGCAAAGGATGTCAATGCCTTTAAGAGTGAGAGAGAGACCTGGGCCAACCTTTCCAGATCTGCACTCTCCCTGGATTCACTTCCTTTCCATTCAGTTCCTGCAAGTCAACAATTTAAACCCATAATGAGAAAGGAAATGGAAAGGGGGAGAAGAGAAAGTGTTTTACTCACAGAAGTGGGACAGGGGTAGAAGTTTTGGTGTGTGTGAAGCTGAATCTTCATTCAGAGCTTGTTAATCTGCTCATTACAGTTTTGCTGGGCAGTAATGAACATGTTCACAAGCTCAAAACAAAAACAGAATTACCTGGAAAAACTCAGCAGGTCTAGCAGCATCGGCGGAGAAGAAAAAAGTTGAGGTTTCGGTCATGAGGACTGGAAACGTCAACATTTTTCTTCTCCGCCAATGCTGCCAGACCTGTTGAGTTTTTCCAGGTAATTCTGTTTTTGTTTTGGATTTCCAGCATCTGCATTTTTTTGTTTTTATCTCTATGTTCACAAGCTCATTGTCCAACACCTGCATTCAGACAATGAGCTTGTGCAGCCATTGGCACAAAGCCCAATTCAGGTCCACCAGCTCTTCCCATTGGTCAACCCGGTCCGACCACAATGAGGGAGCATAACCCGTGCCCACGTGGGGGCGGGGGGGGGGGGTGACTTTGACCTCCAGACATGCTGAGCTATTGTCCACTCCGGAGTGTTTTGCTTCTGCAACCAGAACTATTGCTCCCAATGGGACACCGTGTACTGGGAACGAACCTCTGAGTCATTGTAAAACAAAAACAGAATTACCTGGAAAAACTCAGCAGGTCTGGCAGCATCGGCGGAGAAGAAAAGAGTTGACGTTTCCAGTCCTAATGACCCGTTGAAGTTTAGATTTAAAAAAAACCTCAAGGCTTAGTGGTTTTATTTCTGAATTCAGAGCTGCATCTCAAACATACCAATTGAAAATATAGGTTTTGACAGTTGTTCAAGTTTCCATCTGGGATTTAAACAACTCAGCCTTTACAAGTTGCTGTGTCATAAGATCACTGCAGTACTACATTACATTACAAGACTAGAAATAGTAATAAATGTACTTTCTTGCAGAACCATAAATAATATATCCAATATGTACAATATTACTAGACATATCTATGTTATTACGATCCCCTTAAAATAAACAAATTCCCAGACAACCCCAATGGAATAAACCTAAGGATAAGGTTAACTTTTAAAACTTATACTGTAACAATCAAATTAAAATCAACATATATGAAGCCTGTATTAACAGACAAACAGGATTTGAATAGACAGGATAAATTTGACTTTAAACAATTTATACAATAAAAACAGTTTCCACAAAATCACCAGCATTTCCCCCTCAGCATATTTGGCACTAATTCCAGTTACAGAGTCCCACAACTCTCTGTATTTCCCAGGGGGAGGGAAAGAAAGTGTTTCACTCACAGATGTTAGTTAGAGGAGGAAGTTTTAGTGTTTGTGGGAAGTTAATGACAAATGTTGTGTTGTTTAAAATCAAACTTGAAAGAAAATAAGGGGAAGACATTTTATGAGCTCCACTCCCTCAGCTGGTAGCCCAGCGCGCAGGCGCAGAAGGGGCTGCTGACCCGAGCTGTCTGGAGCAAGCGCAGTGCAGCTGCCGCCAGCTGTCGCTCTCGATTATTTTTGGACCAGCCGCCGTAGTCAGTTGGGGGAGGGGGAATTTGCCGAGCGGCTTCTCGTTCTGGCCGGTGCCGGTTGCCTGGAAACCTTGGCTGGAGGAGGTGCAGGGGGAGCGGGAACAATGGGAGGGGGCGGGGCTCCAGTGTCCGCGTGCCTGGTCTGCAGACTGGAACCCGAAGACGTCATCGCGGAGCAGAGTGATTCCTATTGGCTGATTCAGGCAGGGTTCCATTGTGGACGTCACAATGCGGAAGTTGGACAATGAGCTTCAGAACAAAAACAGAATTACCTGGAAAAACTCAACAGGTCTGGCAGCATCGGCGGAGAAGAAAAGAGTTGACGTTTCGAGTCCTCATGACCCTTCGACAGAACTTGAGTTCGAGTCCAAGAAAGAGTTGAAATATAAGCTGGTTTAAGGTGTGTGTGTGGGGGGCGGAGAGATAGAGAGGTGGAGGGGGGGGTGTGGTTGTAGGGACAAACAAGCAGTGATAGAAGCAGATCATCAAAAGATGTCAACTACAATAGAACACATAGGTGTTAAAGTTGGTGATATTATCTAAACGAATGTGCTAATTAAGAATGGATGGTAGGGCACTCAAGGTCTAGCTCTAGTGGAGTTTTTTTTTATCATGGAAATAGGTGGGAAAAGGAAAATCTTTATAATTTATTGGAAAAAAAAAGGAAGGGGGAAACAGAAAGGGGGTGGGGATGGGGGAGGGAGCTCACGACCTAAAGTTGTTGAATTCAATATTCAGTCCGGAAGGCTGTAAAGTCCCTAGTCGGAAGATGAGTTGTTGTTCCTCCAGTTTGCGTTGGGCTTCACTGGAACAATGCAGCAAGCCAAGGACAGACATGTGGGCAAGAGAGCAGGGTGGAGTGTTAAAATGGCAAGCGACAGGAAGGTTTGGGTCATTCTTGCGGACAGACCGCAGGTGTTCTGCAAGGCGGTCGCCCAGTTTACGTTTGGTCTCTCCAATGTAGAGGAGACCACATTGGGAGCAACGAATGCAGTAGACTAAGTTGGGGGAAATGCAAGTGAAATGCTGCTTCACTTGAAAGAAGTGTTTGGGTCCTTGGACGGTGAGGAGAGAGGAAGTGAAGGGGCAGGTGTTGCATCTTTTGCGTGGGCATGGGGTGGTGCCATAGGAGGGGGTTGAGGAGTAGGGGGTGATGGAGGAGTGGACCAGGGTGTCCCAGAGGGAGCGATCCCTACGGAATGTCGATAAGGGGGGTGAAGGGAAGATGTGTTTGGTGGTGGCATCATGCTGGAGTTGGTGGAAATGGCGGAGGATGATCCTTTGAATGTGGAGGCTGGTGGGGTGATAAGTGAGGACAAGGGGGACCCTATCATGTTTCTGGGAGGGAGGAGAAGGCGTGAGGGCGGATGCGCGGGAGATGGGCCGGACACGGTTGAGGGCCCTGTCAACGACCGTGGGTGGAAAACCTCGGTTAAGGAAGAAGGAGGACATGTCAGAGGAACTGTTTTTGAATGTAGCATCATCGGAACAGATGCAACGGAGGCGAAGGAACTGAGAGAATGGGATGGAGTCCTTACAGGAAGCGGGGTGTGAGGAGCTGTAGTCGAGATAGCTGTGGGAGTCGGTGGGTTTGTAATGGATATTGGTGGACAGTCTATCACCAGAGATTGAGACAGAGAGGTCAAGGAAGGGAAGGGAAGTGTCAGAGATGGACCACGTGAAAATGATGGAGGGGTGGAGATTGGAAGCAAAATTAATAAATTTTTCCAAGTCCCGGCGAGAGCACGAAGCGGCACCGAAGTAATCATCGATGTACCGGAGAAAGAGTTGTGGAAGGGGGCCGGAGTAGGACTGCAACAAGGAATGTTCCACATACCCCATAAAGAGACAGGCATAGCTGGGGCCCATGTGGGTACCCATAGCCACACCTTTTATTTGGAGGAAGTGAGAGGAGTTGAAGGAGAAATTGTTCAGCGTGAGAACAAGTTCAGCCAGACGGAGGAGAGTAGTGGTGGATGGGGATTGTTCGGGCCTCTGTTCGAGGAAGTAGCTAAGGGCCCTCAGACCATCCTGGTGGGGGATGGAGGTGTAGAGGGATTGGACGTCCATGGTGAAGAGGAAGCGGTTGGGGCCAGGGAACTGGAAATTGTTGATGTGACGTAAGGTGTCAGAGGAATCACGGATGTAGATGGGAAGGGACTGGACAAGGGGAGAGAGAAGGGAGTCAAGATAACGAGAAATGAGTTCTGTGGGGCAGGAGCAAGCTGAGATGATTGGTCTACCAGGGCAGTTCTGTTTGTGGATTTTGGGTAGGAGATAGAAGCGGGCCGTCCGAGGTTGGGCGACTATCAGGTTGGAGGCTGTGGGAGGGAGATCCCCAGAGGAGATGAGGTCAGTGACAGTCCTGGAAACAATGGCTTGATGTTCAGTGGTGGGGTCATGGTCCAGGGAGAGGTAGGAGGAAGTGTCTGCGAGTTGACACTCAGACTAAAACTTCCTCCTCTGGGTAACATCTGTGAGGAAATCAATGCTTCCCCCTTTCCATTTATTTTCTAATTCTGGGCTTAAACCGTTGACTTGCAGGAAATGAAGTAAATCCAGAGAGGGTGCAGACTCTGGAAAGGTTGCCCCAGGCCTCTCAATGAAAGGGGTGGTATGTCCAGGAGTTGGCCGGTATTTAATGAGACAGTACAGTCATATAGACGTTGAGTATTGCTGTAAAAAGGGAGATTCTGTCCAAGCTTTTCATTTGCATGCATCAGAATAGATGCAAGAATGTCAAATTTCAAAGGGAACTATAATTCATATTGTAAAACAGTGAGCTGATTGTTTTGCGAGTATACTCAAGTCAAGTTGTTGCTTCGGGGTATGCACCAGGGAACAATCACGGCTAGCTTTTATTTAAATTCAGAAAATCCGAGTCAAATCCGGTTGGTTGAGAGATGCCACTGGGGGAAACGACAAGGAATAGTTGTCCATGTAGCTTTTGTTGAATTGAAAAGGCACAATGCCTAGACAAATTCATTTTCCTTGCTGAGGACCAGGCCCAATAAAAGATTATCAGGTGGACTCACAACATGGCTCACTTACACTTGCTAGAAGGTCTATTTGTCCTTATTCTAGGTCCAGTCCACTACACGCAAAGGAATTTTTCAGGAAGTCTTGCTACAGCTGTACAGGGCATTGTTGAGGCCACACATTGAGTATTCTGTACAGTTTTGGACTCCTTCCTTAAGAATGGATATAGTGCCTTGGGAGCCATTTTAGAAGGTTCACTAGGCTGATTCCTGGGATGAAGGATTGTCTTACGAGAAATGCTAAGCAGGTTAACTCATTGGAGTTTAGAAGAACGAGAGGTGATCTTATTGAAACAAATAGCATTCTGAGGGGGCTCGACAGGGTAGGTTCCCTCTCATGGGGAAATCTAGAACAAGGGGACACAGTTTTTAAAAAGGGGTCTCCTATTTAAGAAGGAGATGGGGAGGAATTTATTCTCTCAGAGGAGCACTAGTCTTAGGAATTCTCTTCCACAGAGAGCAGTGGAGATGGGTCATTGAATATATTCAAGGCCGAGTTAGACAGATTTTTGATCAATAAGGGAGCGAAATGGTAATGGTGGATAGGCAGGAAAGTGCAGTTAAGGCCACATCAGATTAAGCATGATCTTATTGAATGATGGAGCAGGCTTGATGGGATGAATGGCCTACTGCTGTTCCCATTTCTTATAACCTCCATCTTCAGGACAGGAAGCAGTGAACATGAATCTGTGGATCAGCTTGAATCAGCACCTTTAGAAAAATTGGAAGGGTGTATATTTGTTACGGCAGAATGAGGATGTAGGGAAAGTGTGCGGGATGGAGATTTAGAGATTTTGGGGAGTGAGAGAGGAAAGAATGTTCCATCAAAATTACAATTGTCTGTTCTGAACTTCTCCCCTTTTCTGACAGGACTCTTGTAAATTCCTTTTACAGGACATTAGAGGGGGAGGATTTGCAAACTGAAATCTCAAACCAAACGTCACATCAACAGTCACTCAGTGAGTATCATCGGCCTTTGAATCTAGAAGGAGAACTGTTTGTCTGTTCCGTCTGCTTCAAAAGGTTTTAAACATCAGTGTGACTAGAAAAGCACCGAGACACACAGGCCCGAGTGAGAGTATTCCAGTGCACTGACTGTGGAGAAAGCTTTAACAGGTTACACAGCTTGACAAAAACATGAGACCATTAACAGCAGGGAGAGACTGCACACGTGTTCTGTTTGTAGGAGTGTTTTCAACTGATTGTTGAAACTGGAGAGACACAAGGACACCCACACAATGGAGAAACCGTGGAAGTGTAGGGACTGTGGGAAGGGATTCCGGTCCCCATCTGCACTGGAAAATCATCGACGCAGTCACACCAGGGATAGACCATTCACCTGCCCTGTTTGTGGGAAAGGATTCACTCTCTCAGCCAACCTGCTGACACACAAGCGAATTCACACCGGGGAGAGACCATTCATCTGCTTCAAGTGTGGGAAGGGATTCACTCAGTCATCTGCCCTGCGGAGACACCAGCGAGTTCACACTTGGCAGAGGCCGTTCACCTGCTCTGACTGTGGAAAGGCATTTACTCAGTTATCCAGCCTGATGACACACCAGCGAATTCACACTGGGGAGAGGCCATTCGCCTGCTCTGACTGTGGGAAAGGATTCACTCTGTTTTCCAACCTGCTGAAACACCAACGACTTCAAACCGGGGAGAGACCTTTCACTTGCTCTGAGTGTGGGAAGGGATTCAATCAGTCAACTAACTTGCTGACACACCAGCGAGTTCACACAGGGGAGAAACCGTTCACCTGCTCTGACTGTGGGAAGGGATTCATTCATTCAGCTGCCTTGCAGACACATGAGCAACTTCACACCAGGGAGAGACCATTCACCTGCTCTGAATGTGGGAAGGGATTCAGTGATTCATCCAACCTGCTGATGCACCAGCGAATTCACACTGGGGGGAGGCCATTCACCTGCTGTAGCTGCGGGAAGAGATTCAGACATTCATCCACCCTGAAGTACCAGCAAGTTCGTGCTGAGGAGAGGCCATTCATCTGCTCCGCTTGTGGGAAGGGATTCACTCAGTTATCCAGCTGATGAGACACAAGCGAGTTCACAGATGATTGCAGGGATTCTGCTGTTATTGCTGCTGTTAATCACATCCAGGACTGAACCATGTTCATTCTGACTGTTGGTGAAGTGGGAGAGTCAGAGGGTTTCTTTCTGCTGGGCTGGCTGGTCTCACGGCTTTGCTTCCAGTGGGCTGATGCTCTTTGAGCCTGGGAGTGCACATTCCCACTGAAATGAGCCACAAAGCTGATTAAGTACATTTATTATATCCTAAATAGTAAATAGTGTTTTTCCTACCGCTACTGATAGATCACAAATAAATACATTTGTCACTGTTCCATTGAGTCTACAGCATGGGGCCAGGCCAGTCGGCTCAATTGGTCTATGTCAGTTTTTATGCTCCACATGAACCTCTGCTTCATCTCCCCCCATCAGCATATCTTTCTATTCCTATATCCCTCGTGTATGTATCTAACCTCTGCTTAAATGTATTCATGTTTTTCACCTCAACCACTCGCTGTGGTAGCAAGTTCCACATTCTCACCACTTACTGGGTAAGGTTTGTTATGAGATCCTTATTGGATTATTGAATCCCTTCATAATCTTAAAGACTTCCATCAGGTCATCCTTCAGTCTTCTCTCTTTTTTCTGAAAAGTGTCAGTGAAGAAAATGCTTTTAGTTCTGGTATTGTTCTTTTTCTAAATGGAGATCACTAATGTTGACAGTTCTCCCAGTTAGTCTAACCATGGTTCGAAACAAGTTGAACATAAACTCCCTGCTTTTCAATTCTATCCCTCGCGAATGGAACACTATATAAGGACCACACATTAAAGGAAAGATGTGAATTCTTTGAGAGGCTGGAGACAGGATTTATGAGAATGGCACCAGGGATGAGGGACTTCAGTTAGTTGGAGAGACTGGAGTAGATGAAATTCCTTTCTTTAGATCATAGAATTATGCATTCGGCCTATCAATTGCATGCCAGCTCTCCAGAGTGAACCAGTCAGTTCCATTGCCCTGTTCCATCCTCACGTCCTTATAGTTTTATTTGTCCACCCAATTATCTCCGCTTCTCTCACCCTCATTGGAAGCAGATTCCAGGTCATGACCACTCACTTTAAATACCTACAAGGCTCACAGAGCAAAGAGGGAGGCCATTATGCCCATCTTGCTCATGCTGGCTCTTTGAAAAACAACTCAATTAATCCAGTCACCCTGCAGTTTTCTTTTCCTTTCAAGAATCTATCCAGATCCCCTTTTAAAGATTGAAGTGAATCTGCTTCTCGCATCGTTTTCAGGCAGTACATTCCAAATCACAACAACTTGCTGTGTTTTAAAACAAATAATTCAGGATATTGTGTGTTTGAAGTTTCACAGAGTATTCAAAATGGTGTCAAAGATGTGGTTATTACACAAAATTAATGTTCAATCTTTATCAATGATTTTGACGAGGGGATTGTGTGTAATATATACAATTTTCTGGACAATTATGAAACAATACATTTCTATAGCACCTCTCAGGACCACAGGACCTCTTAAAGCATTCTGCAGCCAATGAAGTAGTTTTGAAGTTTCATCATTGTTGTAATGTATGAACTATAGATAGGGTAGTCAAATTTCATTTTAAAAATCAATCACTTTCATCCTGTATTCACTGTTATAAGTAACAAGGTCAAGGAAGCCATTTTAAACTCTTAACATGTGGCTTCTTGAAACTTTTGCACATTGTATAACTTTTCTTTATTAAATAAATATTGGTTTTGTGTTAATAGCCAGTCATGAACCAGATGATTATTCAGTAATGAACCTTGAATAAGTTATCACTTAGTGAATCAATGTAATAGATAATTATTTTATAAAGGGTGCATCTGCATTTTAAAAATGAACACCATATAAACCTATTTTTTTCTAGAAACTGCAGAGCTAGCAGAAATTGTTTAAACAAACAAATTATTTTCTAATTTTGATAAGCTATAGGACATCATATTCTGCCAAAATCCAGTTTAAGAATAAGGCTCATTGTTTAATCAATTCAAGATGAGTAAAAAAGCTATTGTTTTCCACAAACTGTCGTTTTGAACCACTGTATCTTGTATTAACCAAATGTATTGATTAAATATTATTGTATTAACTATCACTAACAGATATTTAAGTAGTGAGCCTTAATTGAGTTACAATTAATGAATCAATAATGAGTCAGTAGTTATAGTAAAAGACTGAGTTTTATTTACTGTAAAGATGTGCAACCTTACTGCTGCGTACATAAAGAATGTGCAATGAAGATAAATGTACTGGCAAGAGAGACCTCCAAGCTCTGATTAGCCTCAAAATTTGAAACTGTCTGAAAACCTGTCTGATTGTGTAGAATCAGATAAAGGGATTGTATGAAACAGTTCCATTGTATTCCTGTCGATGATAATGAGAGGAGGTTGTGTAAGTAATTGTGAATACAATTAATCTAGTAACTAAATTGACCAATTGTCATGTTACAACAAGCCCCACACTGATTCGAGGTAATGGTCACTTTGGGGATAAAAGGTCTTCCTTGCTAGCCAAGTACTAAAGATTCCCAAGGCTGAGTTCCAAGGAAATTACTGTCAAAGAAGGAGCCAGAGAGGGTGACGCTTCTACGGACTGATCACCCACATGAAGTTGTAAAAAGTTAATGTCTTAAAATTGTTAAGTAAACCTTTATCTTATAATGTCTAGGGGACGCAATGGTGTAGTGGTATTGTCGCTGGACTAGTAATCCAGAGACCCAGGGTAATGCTTTGGGGACCAGGGTTTGAATCCCACCATGGCTGATGATGGAATTTGAATTCAATAGGAATCTGAGATTAAAAGGCTGATAATGACTCATGAAACCATTGTCAGGGAAGGAAATCTGCTGCCCTTACCTGGTCTGGCCTACATGTGACTCCAGACTCTTAAATGCCCCTCTGAACAAGGGCAATTAGGGATGGGCAATAAATGCTGGCCTGACCAGCAACACCCACATCCCATGAATGAGTAAAAAAAGTTTTTTTTTTAAGTTTACTATCCAGAGAAGTCTGCCTTTGCCTTAATTGGTTAAAATCTTGTTCGGACCAAAGTGAATTTATTAAGAGGCAAGCTGAAATCAGTTGTTACAGATCGCAAGATCAGATAATATAAATCTTAAATATCAGATATTACATTTATATAGCTTCTTTCACAACGACAATACATCACAAAACGCTTTTGAAGTATAGTCACTGTTGTAAAGTTGGAAACATGGAAGTTGACATTTACACACCGCAAGATCCCACAAACATCAATGTGATAATGAGCAGATGATCTGGTTTTAGTGATGTTTATTTATAAATATTCGCCAGGACACCTGGGATAGCTCCCCTGCTCTTCTTCAAAATATTGGCCATGGGAACTTCCATCTCCGCCCAAAGGGGCAGACAGGGCCCTTGAGTTAGCAACTCATCCAAAGGGCAGCAGCTCCAACAGTGCAGCACTCCCACAGTGCTCGCACTTGGAATGTTGACTTTGATTTTTGTCCTCAGGTCCCTGGAGTAAGTCTTCAGCCCTCAGCCTTCTAACTCAGAGATACGAGTGTGATCCACTAAGCTTTGGCTGACACTATAGACAATACAAAGTTAGAAAGGAAAAGTTATCCTTTAAATTCCCCACATTTTGCCTCTAGTGCCTAAATCTAATAATCAAAACTCCAATCTAAATTACATGTATTTGACTGACAAATGTTAGTGTTGGCTTACAGCCACAAGTTTTGAGCTCCCATTTGAACCTCTGGCTCTTTTCTGTCTCTATTGCTCATGTCAATGATGGAGCTGAGGGCTGAATTTAGTTGAAAATAACAGGGTCTGTAATGCAGTTAAGAAACTGCCATGGGTGTTGACTAATACGAAGATGCTGGAAGGCTGACTGGGAAGTAGACCTCCATCCAATTGAGGAAGGAGTGGGGAGTGACCGGGGCTGATGGTGACATGACCCCTGGGGTTCAGTTCCCCTGTGTCCAAAGCGGGGAGTCATGGGAACAGCGTACAGAGGAGCTGAAGAAAAATCATTTGGGTCCAGAATATTGTGCACATCCTTTTACTCTGGTTGTCTTTGATCCTTAAGTAATTTTCTTCTTTTTAACCATGTTCTGTTTCATTAATAAACTTTTATCAGAAAAGTATTTGATTTTGCTGGGCTTTACATGATTAGATTTATGCACTTTAGGGAGAGTGGCAGGCTCTTTAACAGAAAATGAGTCCCTCTAAGGTAAAGGAGCCACAGGGGGAGATGAGATTTTATTTTTGACACAGCGATGTTAGAAAATGGGGTTCAGGGAATTAATTAACCCTTTGTCCCCCTTTCCCAAACTCTTCAATGATTCACAGTGATAACACTTATTGGTGACAGTGGCTAGATATTATTCAAATAAGAGCTGACACTTGCTCATGTCTGAGCAGTAGTATCAAAGTGCAGCAGCATTACCATTACACTCTGGATAGAAGCACCATCTCCACGTAAATGCTCCCTGGTCTGTCCCAGACACCATGGCACCAATGTAATTTGTAAAACCTCTACAAATCCTTGTGCTTGGGGAATCACTTCTTTTACTTTTATACATTGCAAAGTCTATGGAGACATTTAACCCAATCATTGCCAAGCTAATATTTGAATGAACCAATTAAAAATCTGTCATTGATCCATCTGTACCCGTCCAAGCCACGTCAAACTCTGAAACAATTGATTTCCCCACACTCCATCCCCGGTACAGGGAGTCAGCATTCCCAGGCCAAGCAGTGAAAACATGATGGCCTTCACACCCAGGTGTCGCCTAAGATTCAAGGCACTCTTGTTTTCCCTGTCCTCTGGGAGCTTGTTTGTCTCCCTGTTCCCACATAGAACCATAAAAAAGTTAAAGCACAGAAGGAGGCCATTCGGCCCATCTTGTCCATGTCAGCCCAAGGACACCCAGCAAGTCATTTCTTCTCAGCTCTGCTAGGCTTCTGCCAAAGTTTGGCCCCTTTTACACCTTTCAGATCAATAAAACATTTGGTCAATGAAGACCCAAACCACAATATCCCATCCTGTCACCTATCAACCATCTTTACTCAGAGCGTAATCACAACAGGAATAAAAACAGGAGAAGCGTAAGAATAAAATTAAAAATAAATGCACAGCCAGTTATCGAATTTATTTTATTGTTCGCTAATGAGCAAGAAAACCCCAAGCGTGGATCCCCAGGATTCTTACAGCCCGCATCTTGAGGGGGAGCAGTACTCTCTCTCTGACTCCCTCATTCAATTTCACTCCATTATTTTCCAGTTCTGTTCTGGCCCCATCTGGAGTAACGTCTACTCGATCTTTTCCTCTCATGAAGGAGCTCCATGAGATCTATGGTACTAGTACATAAGGAATAACAAAGAGCATCAAGAAGCAACTTATCAAGCATGGATGTCAAAGATTCTCCAGCTCTCTCTTTACCCCTATCCAACTTGTGGACAGTTCTTACTGAGTATTATTTCTCCCAAGCCCTTGATTTTCCCAATCTAAAATTTTTATCCCTTTAACTTTAATTCATCTTTTGAGTGTGACCGGTGTGTTTAATTCTATCCTGATTATTTTAAAGTCAGTTTCTCCATGGAATATGAGTCAGTGCCTTAATGATGTCAAAATGTTGTCTCATTTCCCCGGCCACGTTAACCATTTTATGTCATGGTGTTTGTCAAGTAGCTCTCCATGTTTGGAACCCATTCTTCAGTGCCTTTCACCATGAATTTACACATTAGTTGCTTCACAAGTAACAAATTACATCTGTACACACAAATCGGTATTCCAATATCATGCCTCATATTCTGAACTTTCAGGTGTTCTTATTGAAAGATGAAAGTGGGTGTTAATCTCGAGATCTTTGCTTATCTCCCCTGATATGGTGCTGATAGTTTAGGGATTAGCCAGACTATCAAATGTGGTTTTCTTCTAAAAAAGAACATAAGCAAAGAATACAAATATTTCCAAGATGAAGCTATCAACTTGTTCATCTCATCGACACTTCCTTGACTTTCACTAGAATGTACGTGGATACCGGATTGATATATTCCATTGAACTACATCAAAGTGAGTAATCCCAATTCCTTTACTGTCCGGTACAATATTTTCATAATACCTGTAAATGCCCATTTGATTCCAGGCATTAACATATTCTGTTTGTTCTTTATTTTGGATGACAAACTGGGATTGTTCTCCTTGGCGTAAAGGAGGTTCAGGGGAGATTTGATAGAGGTGTACAAGATTATGACAAGTTTACATAAGGTGGACAAAGAAAAGCTGTTCCCATTAACTGATGGTACAAGGTTTGGGAGACACAGATTTAAGCTTTTAGGGAGGAGATGCAGGGGGATGTGAGGAAGAATATTTTACACAGTGAGTGGGAATGACCTGGAACTCACTGCTTATAAGGGCAGTGGAAAAGGAGACAATGAATAATTTCAAAAGGAAATTGGATGGACAATTGAGGGAAATAAACATTCAGGGTAACAGGGATAGAACAGGGCAATGGGACTGACTAGTTTGCTCTGCCGAGAGTCGACATGAACTCGATGGGCTGCATGGCCTCCTCCTCTGCCCTAATGACTCTATGATCTAAAGACAGAAATTTCAGCTGGTCCCGTCTCTCCAACTAACTGAAGACCCTCATCTCTAATGCACTCTCACGATTCTTCTCTGCGCCCTCTCGTGTAATTTCACATCTTGTCTAAAGTGCGTAGCTCCGATGTAGGGTTCCTTTCTAGAGGGACAGAATTGAAAAGCAGGGAGGTTATATTCAACTTGTTTCGAATCACAGTTAGACTACACTGGGAGGACTGTTAACATTTTTGATGTCCATTTAGAAAAGGGAAGTAGAGGCACTGGAGAAGGAGCAACAAATATTCACAAGAATAATACTAGAACTGAGAGCATTTCAACCCTCGGGAAAGTCTGGGGCTGCTTTTCTCTAGAAAAGATAAAACTGAAGGGTAACCTGATGGGAGTCTTTAAGATTATGAAGAAGCTCAATAATCCAATGGGGATTTCTTGAGAAACCTCTTTGTCCAGTGAGTGGTGAGAATGTGGAACTCGCTATCACAGTGAGTGGTTGAGATGAATAGCATGAATACATTTAAGGGGAAACAAAAACAGAATTACCTGGAAAAACTCAGCAGGTCTGGCAGCATCGGCGGAGAAGAAAAGAGTTGACGTTTCGAGTCCTCATGACCCTTCGACAGAACTAGTTCTGTCGAAGGGTCATGAGGACTCAAAACGTCAACTCTTTTCTTCTCCGCCGATGCTGCCAGACCTGCTGAGTTTTTCCAGGTAATTCTGTTTTTGTTTTGGATTTCCAGCATCCGCAGTTTTTTTGTTTTTATCTCTACATTTAAGGGGAAGCTAGGTACAAATAAGAGGGAGAAAGGAATAGAAGGACATGCTGATGGGGGAGATGAAGAGAGGTGGGTGTGGACTCATGTGGAGCACAAATACTGACATAGACCAATGGAGCAACTGGTCTAGCCCTGTGCTATAGACTCAATGGGAAAAAAACAAATGTATTTATTTTAGGTCTACCTGTAGTGGTAGGAACAACACTATTTACTATCCAGGATAAATAAATGTACTTCATCAGCTTTTATGGATCATTTCAGTGGAAATGTGCTCTCCCACATTCAAAGAGCATCAGCCCACTGGAAGCAAAGTCATGAAACTGACCAGTCCAGCAGAAAGAAACCCTCTGACCCTCCCAACTTTCAGAATGAACATGGTTCAGTCCTGGATGTGATTAACAGCAGCAATAGCAGCAGAATCCAACTTCTGTAAGCACTGGTGAGCTTGCTGGTGTCTTAGCAGGTGTTGTGACTGTGTGAATCCCTTCCCACACTCGGAGCAGATAAATGGCTTCTCCCCACTGTGAACTCGCTGGTGTGTCACCAGGTTGGATAGCCGAGTGAATCCCTTCCCGCACTGAGAGCAGGGGAACGGCCTCTCCCCAGTGTGAACTCGCTGGTGTGAAAACAGGTTGGATGAATCACTGAATCCCTTCCCGCACACAGAGCAGGTGAACGGTCTCTCCCCAGTGTGAATTCGCTGGTGTGTCTGCAGGCTGGATGACTGAGTAAATCCCTTCCCACACACAAAGCACATGAATGGCCTCTCCCCAGTGTGAACCCGCTGGTGTGAAAATAGGTTGGATGAATCACTGAATCCCTTCCCACACTGAGAGCAGGTGAAAGCCCCCTCCCCACTGTGAACCTGCTGGTGTCTCAGCAGATTGGATGAGTGAGGGAACCTCTTCCCACACACAGAGCAGGTGAATGGCCTCTCTGCAGTGTGAACTCGCTGATGTGAATACAGGTTGGATGACTGAGCGAATCCTTTCCCACACATGGAGCAAGTGAATGGTCTCTCCCCAGTGTGAACTCGCTGGTGTGTCTGCAGGGTAGATGAATCACTGAAACCCTTCTCACACAAGGAGCAGGTGAATGGCCTCTCCCCGGTGTGAACTCGCTGGTGTATCAGCAGGTGGGATGACTGAGTGAATCCCTTCCCGCACTCAGCACAGGTGAATGGCCTCTCCCCAGTGTGAACTCGCTGGTGTGTCAGCAGTGTGGATAATCGTGTGAATCCCTTCCCACACTTGGAGCAGGTGAACGGCCTCTCCCCAGTGTGACTGCGTCGATGAATTTCCAGCACAGATGGGGAACGGAATCCCTTCCCACAATCCCCACATTTCCACGGTTTCTCCATAGTGCAGGTGTCCTTGTGTTTCTTCAGGTTACTCCAGTCGTAGACTGGAAAATTCTCACTTGGGTGTGTGTGTGTCTCGATGCTTTTCCAGTCACACAGCTGTTTAAAACTTTTTGAAGCTGACAGAACAGACCAACATTTCTCCTTCTAGATTCAAAGGCTGATGATGTTCCGTTCCTGTGAATCGAGTGACTGTCAGATCTTGACGTGACTTTTGTATTGAGATTTCTGTTTGCAAATCTTCCCCTTCTAATATCCTGTAAAAGGAGTTCACATATGTCATCAGTCTAGGATAAAAATTCAGAACAGACAATTCTAATTTCTAAGGAACATTCTTCCCTCCTATGTTCCAAAATGTGTAAATCTCCATCCCACACACTTTCCCTCCTTTCTAACTCTGCATTATCTAATGTACACCCTCCGCATTCTCCTGAATGTGGCAAATCATGTTAATTGACAGTTCCACACTCTCCGCTTCCTGTTCTGGACATGGAGGCATGAAAATCTATCACAGGACTAAAAATTTGTGTAATATTCAGTACTCTAATACTGATAGAGAGAAACCATACTCTATTATGGAGCTGGAGATACAGTAGTCTATTGCTGAGTGATACAGTGCTCTACTACTGAGCTAGAGGGACAGTACTCTGATGCTGAGTTAGAGGGACAGTACTCTGATGCTGAGTTAGAGGGACAGTACTCTGATGCTGAGTTAGAGGGACAGTACTCTGATGCTGAGCTAGAGAGACAGCACTCTACTACTGAGCTAGAGAGAAGGTACTCTGATGCTGAGTTAGAGGGACAGTACTCTGATGCTGAGTTAGAGAGACAGCACTCTGATGCTGAGTTAGAGAGACAGCACTCTGATGCTGAGTTAGAGAGACAGTACTCTGATGCTGAGTTCCACAGACAGTACTCGGATGCTGAGTTCCACAGACAGTACTCGGATGCTGAGTTCCACAGACAGTACTCGGATGCTGAGTTCCACAGACAGTACTCGGGTGCTGAGTTCCACAGACAGTACTCGGGTGCTGAGTTCCACAGACAGTACTCGGGTGGTGAGTTCCACAGACAGTACTCGGGTGGTGAGTTCCACAGACAGTACTCGGGTGCTGAGTTCCACAGACAGTACTCGGGTGCTGAGTTCCACAGACAGTACTCGGGTGCTGAGTTCCACAGACAGTACTCGGGTGCTGAGTTCCACAGACAGTACTCGGGTGCTGAGTTCCACAGACAGTACTCGGGTGCTGAGTTCCACAGACAGTACTCGGGTGCTGAGTTCCACAGACAGTACTCGGGTGCTGAGTTCCACAGACAGTACTCGGGTGCTGAGTTCCACAGACAGTACTCGGTTGCTGAGCTCCAGAGACAGTACTCGGGTGCTGAGCTCCAGAGACAGTACTCGGGTGCTGAGTTCCACAGACAGTACTCGGGTGCTGAGTTCCACAGACAGTACTCGGGTGCTGAGTTCCACAGACAGTACTCGGGTGCTGAGTTCCACAGATAGTACTCGGGTGCTGAGTTCCACAGACAGTACTCGGGTGCTGAGTTCCACAGACAGTACTCGGGTGCTGAGTTCCACAGACAGTACTCGGTTGCTGAGCTCCAGAGACAGTACTCGGGAGCTGAGTTCCAGAGACAGTACTCGGGTGCTGAGTTCCAGAGACAGTACTCGGGTGCTGAGTTCCACAGACAGTACTCTGATGCTGAGTTCCACAGACAGTACTCTGGTGCTGAGTTCCACAGACAGTACTCGGGTGCTGAGTTCCACAGACAGTACTCGGGTGCTGAGTCCCACAGACATACTCGGGTGCTGAGTTCCACAGACAGTACTCGGGTGCTGAGTTCCACAGACAGTACTCGGGTGCTGAGTTCCACAGACAGTACTCGGGTGCTGAGTTCCACAGACAGTACTCGGTTGCTGAGTCCCACAGACAGTACTCGGGTGCTGAGTCCCACAGACAGTACTCGGGTGCTGAGTCCCACAGACAGTACTCGGGTGCTGAGTCCCACAGACAGTACTCGGGTGCTGAGTCCCACAGACAGTACTCGGGTGCTGAGTCCCACAGACAGTACTCGGGTGCTGAGTCCCACAGACAGTACTCGGGTGCTGAGTCCCACAGACAGTACTCGGGTGCTGAGTTCCACAGACAGTACTCGGGTGCTGAGTTCCACAGACAGTACTCGGGTGCTGAGTTCCACAGACAGTACTCGGGTGCTGAGTTCCAGAGACAGTACTCGGGTGCTGAGTTCCACAGACAGTACTCGGGTGCTGAGTTCCACAGACAGTACTCGGGTACTGAGTTCCACAGACAGTACTCGGGTGCTGAGTCCCACAGACAGTACTCGGGTGCTGAGTTCCACAGACAGTACTCGGTTGCTGAGCTCCAGAGACAGTACTCGGGTGCTGAGCTCCAGAGACAGTACTCGGGTGCTGAGTTCCAGAGACAGTACTCGGGTGCTGAGTTCCAGAGACAGTACTCTGATGCTTAGTTCCACAGACAGTACTCGGGTGCTGAGTTCCACAGACAGTACTCGGGTGCTGAGTTCCACAGACAGTACTCGGGTGCTGAGTTCCACAGACAGTACTCGGGTGCTGAGTTCCACAGACAGTACTCGGGTGCTGAGTTCCACAGACAGTACTCGGATGCTGAGTTCCACAGACAGTACTCGGATGCTGAGTTCCACAGACAGTACTCGGGTGCTGAGTTCCACAGACAGTACTCGGGTGCTGAGTTCCACAGACAGTACTCGGGTGGTGAGTTCCACAGACAGTACTCGGGTGGTGAGTTCCACAGACAGTACTCGGGTGCTGAGTTCCACAGACAGTACTCGGGTGCTGAGTTCCACAGACAGTACTCGGGTGCTGAGTTCCACAGACAGTACTCGGGTGCTGAGTTCCACAGACAGTACTCGGGTGCTGAGTTCCACAGACAGTACTCGGGTGCTGAGTTCCACAGACAGTACTCGGGTGCTGAGTTCCACAGACAGTACTCGGTTGCTGAGCTCCAGAGACAGTACTCGGGTGCTGAGCTCCAGAGACAGTACTCGGGTGCTGAGTTCCACAGACAGTACTCGGGTGCTGAGTTCCACAGACAGTACTCGGGTGCTGAGTTCCACAGACAGTACTCGGGTGCTGAGTTCCACAGACAGTACTCGGATGCTGAGTTCCACAGACAGTACTCGGGGGCTGAGTTCCACAGACAGTACTCGGGTGCTGAGTTCCACAGACAGTACTCGGGTGCTGAGTTCCACAGACAGTACTCGGTTGCTGAGCTCCAGAGACAGTACTCGGGTGCTGAGTTCCAGAGACAGTACTCGGGTGCTGAGTTCCAGAGACAGTACTCGGGTGCTGAGTTCCACAGACAGTACTCTGATGCTGAGTTCCACAGACAGTACTCTGGTGCTGAGTTCCACAGACAGTACTTGGGTGCTGAGTTCCACAGACAGTACTCGGGTGCTGAGTCCCACAGACATACTCGGGTGCTGAGTCCCACAGACATACTCGGGTGCTGAGTTCCACAGACAGTACTCGGGTGCTGAGTTCCACAGACAGTACTCGGGTGCTGAGTTCCACAGACAGTACTCGGGTGCTGAGTTCCACAGACAGTACTCGGGTGCTGAGTCCCACAGACAGTACTCGGGTGCTGAGTCCCACAGACAGTACTCGGGTGCTGAGTCCCACAGACAGTACTCGGGTGCTGAGTCCCACAGACAGTACTCGGGTGCTGAGTCCCACAGACAGTACTCGGGTGCTGAGTCCCACAGACAGTACTCGGGTGCTGAGTCCCACAGACAGTACTCGGGTGCTGAGTCCCACAGACAGTACTCGGGTGCTGAGTTCCACAGACAGTACTCGGGTGCTGAGTTCCACAGACAGTACTCGGGTGCTGAGTTCCACAGACAGTACTCGGGTGCTGAGTTCCACAGACAGTACTCGGGTGCTGAGTTCCACAGACAGTACTCGGGTGCTGAGTTCCACAGACAGTACTCGGGTACTGAGTTCCACAGACAGTACTCGGGTGCTGAGTCCCACAGACAGTACTCGGGTGCTGAGTTCCACAGACAGTACTCGGTTGCTGAGCTCCAGAGACAGTACTCGGGTGCTGAGCTCCAGAGACAGTACTCGGGTGCTGAGTTCCAGAGACAGTACTCGGGTGCTGAGTTCCAGAGACAGTACTCTGATGCTTAGTTCCACAGACAGTACTCGGGTGCTGAGTTCCACAGACAGTACTCGGGTGCTGAGTTCCACAGACAGTACTCGGGTGCTGAGTTCCACAGACAGTACTCGGGTGCTGAGTTCCACAGACAGTACTCGGGTGCTGAGTTCCACAGACAGTACTCGGTTGCTGAGCTCCAGAGACAGTACTCGGGTGCTGAGCTCCAGAGACAGTACTCGGGTGCTGAGTTCCAGAGACAGTACTCTGGTGCTGAGTTCCACAGACAGTACTCGGGTGCTGAGTTCCACAGACAGTACTCGGGTGCTGAGTTCCACAGACAGTACTCGGGTGCTGAGTCCCACAGACAGTACTCGGTTGCTGAGCTCCAGAGACAGTACTCGGGTGCTGAGCTCCAGAGACAGTACTTGGGTGCTGAGTTCCAGAGACAGTACTCGGGTGCTGAGTTCCAGAGACAGTACCCTGGTGCTTAGTTCCACAGACAGTACTCGGGTGCTGAGTTCCACAGACAGTACTCGGGTGCTGAGTTCCACAGACAGTACTCGGGTGCTGAGTTCCACAGACAGTACTCGGGTGCTGAGTTCCACAGACAGTACTCGGGTGCTGAGTTCCACAGACAGTACTCGGGTGTTGAGTTCCACAGACAGTACTCGGGTGCTGAGTTCCACAGACAGTACTCGGGTGCTGAGTTCCACAGACAGTACTCGGGTGCTGAGTTCCACAGACAGTACTCGGGTGCTGAGTTCCACAGACAGTACTCGGGTGCTGAGTTCCACAGACAGTACTCGGTTGCTGAGCTCCAGAGACAGTACTCGGGTGCTGAGCTCCAGAGACAGTACTCGGGTGCTGAGTTCCAGAGACAGTACTCGGGTGCTGAGTTCCAGAGACAGTACTCGAGTGCTGAGTTCCAGAGACAGTACTCGGGTGCTGAGTTCCAGAGACAGTACTCTGGTGCTGAGTTCCAGAGACAGTACTCTGGTGCTGAGTTCCACAGACAGTACTCGGGTGCTGAGTTCCACAGACAGTACTCGGGTGCTGAGTTCCAGAGACAGTACTCTGGCGCTGAGTTCCAGAGACAGTACTCTGGCGCTGAGTTCCAGAGACAGTACTCTGGCGCTGAGTTCCAGAGACAGTACTATGGCGCTGAGTTCCTGAGACAGTACTCTGGCGCTGAGTTCCAGAGACAGTACTCTGATGCTGAGTTCCAGAGACAGTTCTCTGATCTGGAGTTCCAGAGACAGTTCTCTGATGCGGAGTTACAGAGACAGTACTCTGATGCGGAGTTACAGAGACAGTACTCTGATGCGGAGTTACAGAGACAGTACTCTGGCGCTGAGTTCCAGAGGCAGTACTCTGACGCTGAGTTCCAGAGACAGTACTCTGATGCTGAGTTCCAGAGACACTTCTCTGATGTGGAGTTCCAGAGACAGTACTCTGATGCGGAGTTACAGAGATAGTACTCTGTTGCGGAGTTACAGAGACAGTACTCTGATGCGGAGTTACAGAGACAGTACTCTGATGCTGAGTTCCAGAGACAGTACTCTGATGCTGAGTTCCAGAGACAGTTCTCTGATGTGGAGTTCCAGAGACAGTTCTCTGATGCGGAGTTACAGAGACAGTACTCTGATGCGGAGTTACAAAGACAGTACTCTGATGCGGAGTTACAGAGACAGTACTCTGATGCGGAGTTACAGAGACAGTACTCTGATGCGAAGTTACAGAGACAGTACTCTGATTCGGAGTTACAGAGACAGTACTCTGATGCGGAGTTACAGCGACAGTACTCTGATGCGGAGTTACAGCGATAGTACTCTGATGCGGAGTTACAGCGACAGTACTCTGATGCGGAGTTACAGAGACAGTACTCTGATGCGAGTTACAGAGACAGTACTCTGATGCGGAGTTACAGAGACAGTACTCTGATGCGGAGTTACAGAGACAGTATTCTGATGCGAAGTTACAGAGACTGTACTCTGATGCGGAGTTACAGAGACTGTACTCTTGGCTTTACTTGGTACTTGCTGCCTACGATGCTGGTAGAAGCAGATATTAACAATGATTTGAGGATGAAATTAGTAGGCATTTGATGGAAGTAAACTTGCACGACTATGAGAATCTACAGGGTGAATGGGACTGCATGGATTGCTTTATGGAGAGTGAATGAGGACTAAGCTTGCCAACTGTGTTGAATGTATTCCTCGAGGTTTCACCGCATGATTTACCTACACATTCCAGCCATTAATCAACCGACACAGGTAACCTTGTGGCGCACTGCCTTCCTCCAGCAATTGGAAAGCAAAGAGACTCAATATCAACTTGGTTGATGCTCAACTGTCAGCCAAGCAGCCTTCCACGCCCTCCACAGCCGCCCAACACCCCACCTCCACCCCACACACATTTTCAATATTTTTATATCTGGCAAAGTGAAATGTTCTAAGAAAATTACAAAAAAACCCAATTTTTATTAATTTCCTGATGAATTTTCTCCAGGGTTGCACGCAGCACTGAATTGAAGAATGGTCTTCAATTCCTGGAGACTCCAGGCTAGTCTTGGAGAGTTGGCATGGACTCAAGTCGCTAAATGCCAAAATGACTCTATGGTTGGAAATATAAAATGTTACCACCTCATATATTACAAGAATAGAAATAATAATAATTATACATGATTAAAGAACCATAAATATCTCTAATATGTATCATATAACAACACTCGACATAACTCTTTCAATATTAATTTATTGTCCCTTAAATGTCAGCCATCTCCTGGGGAAGCCATCCCCTTAGTTATTAACTTGAAGAAAGAGGCCATCCCTTTAGCCAGACAGAAAAATGTGTCGAGCTGAGGGAGCAAAGGATGTCAATGTCTTTAAGAGAGAGAGACCTGGGCCAACCTTTCCAGAGTCTGCACCCTCCCTGGATTCACTTCCTTTCACTTCCTGCAAATCAACAATTTAAACTCAGAATGAGAAAAGAAATGGAAAGGGGGAGAAAAGAAATGGTTTTACTCACAGATCTTGGACACAGGAGGAAGTTTCGTCTTTACTTGGAGACACAAAGCCTGCGTTCTGATTGGCTAGAGCACCCGTGTACTTCCGGTCCTCCAAGTCTTCCCATTGGTCAACATCTCAGCATGAAGATAATGTTGGGAGGAAGGTGCTTTCCCTCGCACATACGCAACTTCCCTCTCCCTTGGACATGCGCAGTCCCGGATCGCCCACCTTGCGGCGGATAGAGCGGTTTCATCAGCGCGAGGGATTGTGGGAGCTGGGGGCCGCCATTACTCATCTGGATCCCAGTCTCCAAGCTCCTCAGACCTGGATGAAATGTGGGGGCGGGAGGCGCACTGACCCCATACTGACCGAAAGTATATGTGGGTAGTTACTGTATTTTATTGTGATGCCCCCTTAACCAATCAGTTTGTTAACTTCAAGCGTAAGGATTTAGATTTAAACACAAGCAGAAAGTGCTAGAGAGACGCAGGCCTCGGCTATTAAAGAAAAATATTCCACGTGCTTTTTAAACCACCCCATCTACCTATGCTGTTACCTTCAGGGATCTGAAGGCAAACAGTTCAGGATCCTTCTGTTGCTCTATATTTCTCACTATTCTACCATTTGTTCTGTTTTCCTTTGCTTTGTTAGCCTTCCCCAAATCAATTACCTCAAACTTCTCTGAGATTGAACTCGGGGATTCCCTCCTTAAACCTTTCCACCTCTCTAAATCAATGTCAGTACTGAGAGAATGCTGCACTGTCGGAGGCTCTGGATTTCAAATGAGAGGTTAAACTGGGGTCCCATCTGCCCTCTCATAGGTACATAATATATTTATAGCAGAGAAGACTATTCGGTCCATCATGTCTGTGCCATCCAAGAAAGAACAATCCAATCTAACACCACCTTCCAGTGCCTGGTCTTATATCCCCGTAGGTTACATCACCTCAAGTTCATATCCAAGATACTTTGCCACACACAACTTTGAACCTACTAATTATCCAGATGGAGCGATTCATGCTGATCGACAGACCATGGTCAGTGTTGCATCCTGGAATCAGAGACCAAAAATGTTTATGGAGGCTGCTAGTATGACATATAAGTGGACTAAAAATGTGTGATATATAGTACTGTATCTCTTAATGAGGGATATAGTGGGAAGGGGTGTATGAGAAAGGACATTATTTAGATAACAAGTGGTCATAAACTGGAACTGATGCCTACAAGAGTGGTGGAAGATCAATGGTTTTAAAATGAAATTGGATGGGTACTTGAAAGAAATAACCATGCAAGGATACAAGAATGTAGAGGATGAATCGGGCTGAGTGTTCCACAGTGAGTCAGCATGGACTCAAATTGACAACTGGATTCTTTCAGTACGATAAATATATAACATAGCAACAGTATTATATAATGAGATGAAAAAAGAACTTTCTTACAGAACCATAAATAACATATTTAAAATGTACCTTATGACAATATTAAACATATCTCTGTCCTATATTAATTTAATGTCCCCTTAAAAAATCGGCTATCTCTTAGGGAAGCCATTCCTTTAATTGTAAACAATTAGGAAGGAGGCCAGCCTAATTTAGCCAGACAAATAAATTTGTCAAGTTGAAGGAGCAAAGGATGTCAATGTCTTTAAGAGAGAGAGAGCGAGACCTCGGCTTACCTTCTCAGAGTCTGGAATCCCTCCTTGGAATCACTTCAGTTCCCTTCAGTTCCTGCAAGTCACCAATTTATCCCCAGAATGAGACAAGAAATGGAAAGGGGAAAGCATTGATTTCCTCACAGATGTTGCCCAGAAAGTTTTAGTCTGAAGCTCATCGTCCAACTTGCACATTGTGACGTCCACAATGGAACCCTGCCTGAATCAGCCAATTGGAATCACTCTGAACCACGGTGATGTCCTCAGGTTCCAGTCTGCAGGCCAGCGCGTGGACATGGGAGCCCCGCTCCCACCCATTGTTCCTGGTCCCCCGACTCCTGGAGCCAAGGTTTCCAGGCAACCGGCTGACAGCACCGGCCAGAGCGAGAAGCCGCTCGGCGAATTCTCACCCCCCTCCCGGACCCACTGACTACGGCGACTGCTTGGTCCAAAAAGAGATCGCTCCAGACAGCTCAGCTCAGGAGCGCTTTCTGCACCTGCGTGCTGGGCTGGCAGGTGGGGGAAGGGAGTTTACTTTAGGTCTTCCTTTTATTTTCTCCCACGTCATGTGGTTTGATTTTAAATAGCACCACATTTGTTTTTAGCTTCACAAACGAGACTATCAATGGACTGGTCAGGTGGGCAGAGCAGTGGCAAATGGAATTCAACCCGGAAAAGTGTGAATTAATGCACATGGGGAGGGCTAACAAGGCAAGGGATTACACTGTGAATGGCAGGACCAAGGAAAGTCAGAGGGACCTTGGTGTGCATACCAGAGGTAATTATGTGGGAACAGGTAGAGAAGCCATTGAAGGTGATCCTCTGGCTGTGATTAGATAGATTACAAGGAACCAGGCGAGGGTAGTCCCACCAGTGGGTGATAGTGGAGAAGTGCAGGAGGATTGTGTGGTCAACCATGTCGAGGCTGCAGACAGGTCCAGAAGAACAAGGAGGGTTAATTAACCTTTGTCACAGTCACAGGGGATGTCATTTGTGACTTTGAGAAGAGTTGTTTCCGTATTGTGGCAGAGGCTGAAATCTGCTGTAAGGGATTCAAATACGGACTTCCGGGAATGATGGACAGATAATTGGGAGTTGATAAAATGATCTTGGACTTTGGAGAGGAAAGGGAGTTTGGAAATGGGGCTTTAGTTTGCAAGGACAGTGGAGACAAGGGTCTGTGTTTTGAGGAGGTGGTTATGGTGGCAGATTTAAAGGAAAGCGGGAAAACAACTGAAGAGAGAGAACTGTTAACAAGATCAATTTACATGGGAATAGGGTCGATGGAGTAGGAGGTGGTTCTCATGGGCGAGATGAGCCCTGAGAGGGTATGAGGGGAGATGGGAGGGAGCCTAGAGAAAGAGGGACATTCTTGGATCAAGTGGGGGGGGTAACTTTAAAGGCAGTTTGTCCCGGTGAGCTAGTGGAAGGGCAGAAAGCAGCAGAGGCAGCTGATCAGATTGTCTCAATCTTAGAGACAAAGAAGCTCCATGAGCTCCTCACACTAGTTTTCGGAGGTGAGGGAGGAGGAGACAGGGGAGCGGGAGAGCACTTCAAAAGGAACTAACTTTTTTCAGAGACACTAAAAAGACTCAACACACTTTGTTTAAGACAAAGCTGATTTATTTGGCTTCTATTCAGAATATTAACGACTATAACTATGGTGGAGTTTATTAACATCAGCAGAAACAGACCCCAAAGAACATAATTCAATCCTGGATGTGATTTAGAGCAAAATCCAATCACTCGTGAACTTGCTTGTATCTGAGCAGATTGGTTCAATTAATGAACCCCTCCTTACACTCTGTGCAGTGTGGATTCACTGGTTTTCAGCGAGTTAAGATGACTTCCTGAACTCAGTCCCGCATTGAGAGCACCTGAATGGTATTTATTCAGCGTGAATCTGTTGATGGGACATGAGTTCCCGGGAGCTTTTATAGCATTTCCTGCAGTCTGGGCATTTAAAAGGTCTCTCCCCAGTGTGAACCTTCTGGTGTCTCTGCAGGTTGGTTGAACTAATGAATCCCTTCCCACACACGGGGCAGGTGAATGGCCTCTCCCCAGTGTGTACTCGCTGATGCCTCAGCAAGCTGAATGACTGAGTGAATCCCTTCCCACATGCTGAGCAGGTGAATGGCCTCTCCCCAGTGTGAACGCGCTGGTGGGTCAGCAGGTTGGATGAATTACTGAATCCCATCCTACACTCAGGACAGGTGAACGGTCTCTCTTCAGTGTGAACTCGCTGATGTCTCAGCAGGCTGGATGACTGAGTGAATCCTTTCCCGCACTCCGTGCAGATGAACGGCCTCTCCCCAGTGTGAGTTCTCTGGTGTTCAGTGAGGTCAGATGATCGCCTGAACCCAGTTCCGCAGTGAGAGCACCTGAACGGTCTCTCATCAGTGTGAACACGCTGATGGTACAGCAATTCACCGGAACTTTTATAGCTCTTCCCGCAGTCTGGACATTTAAAAGGTCTCTCCTCAGTGTGAACACGCTGGTGTGCCATGAGGTGGCATGTCCGAGTGAATCCCTTTCCACATCTGGTGCAGGAGAACGGCCTCTCCCCAGTGTGAACACACTGGTGCCGAAGCAGGTGGGATGAACGAGTAAATCCCTTCCCACACTCAGAGCAGGTGAACAGCCTCTCTCCAGTGTGAAAGTGCAAATGAGATTCCAGCTTAACAGGACAATTGAATCCCTTTGCACAGTCCTCACATTTCCATGGTTTCTCCGTGGTGCGGGTGTCCTTGTGTCTCTGCAGGTTGGATGAAAAGTTGAAGCTTTGCCCACAGACAGAACATGTGTACAGTTTCTCTCCGCTGTGAACGGAGCTTTTTCCTTCCATGTTCACTATCTGATGATGATATTCAGATTGCGATAAACTGGGAGACTGTCAGATCCTGACATGATGTTTAGTTTGAGTTTCCCAACTGCAAATCCTCCTCTTCTAATACCCTGTGAAATTGATGTAAAACAGAAAAAAGGGAGTGAGAGAAAATCCACAAAAACACAAAGGCAGGTTGTGAAATTGAGCTGAATGAATCTGGTAATTTGTGGGGCCAGGACTAGGAAAAAGTGACCATGAAAACTGCTGGATTGTCATAAAAACCGAACTGGTTCACTAATGTCCTTCAGGGAAGGGAACAGGCCTCCCACAAGGTTCTGGTCTCTATGGGGGAGAGATGAGAGAAAGAGAGAGAGATGGGAGAGTGAGGGGGATAAAGGAGAGTGATTTTATGTATCCACAACTCAACCAGAACTTCGACAGAACTTCCCAAACCCTCAACCCAGAAGGGCCAAGGGAGCAGGTATATGTAGATTGTTGTAAACCTAACTCGTTCACTAACGTCTTTCAGGGAAGGTAACCTGCCACCTGGTCTGCATCACCTCCAACTCCAAGTTCCCCTCCAATTCACAAACCGTTCTGACTTGTCCGGCAGCCAGTACTGGATAAGCAGAAATTTCCTCCATTTAAATATTGGAAAGACTGAAGCCATTGTCTTCAGTCCCCACTACAAACTCCTCTCCCTGACCGCCGACTCCATCCCTCTCCCTGGCAAATGTCTGAGGCTGAGCCAGACTGTCTACAACATTGGTGTCATATTTGAACTCATGATGCGCTTCCAACCACATAGCTGCATCATCACCAAGACTGCCTTTTTGCACCTCAGTCACATCGTCCGACTCCACCCGAGTCTAAAACATTCATCCATTCCTTTGTTACCTCTAGACTTAACTATCCCAACACACTCGCGACCGGCCTTCCATATTCAATCTCCCTGTAATCTTGAGCTCATCCAAAACTCTGTTGCCGATGTGTTTCCTTGCATCAAGTCTTCTTCACCCATTACCCAGTGCTTGCTGCCTACAAAAGTTCTCAGTTAAGCACCAAACTTTAAAATTCTCATCCTTGTTTTCAAATCCCTCTATGGCTATGATCATCCCTATCTCTGTACTCTCCTGCAGCCCCACGACCCTTTGAGATCTCTGCACTCATCTAATTCCTGCCCCTTGAGCATTTCTGATTTGATTCGCTCCACCATTGGTGGCTGTTCTTTCAGTTGCCAAGGCCCCAAGCTTTGCAGTTTCCCCTTTAAACCTCTCTGCCTTTCCATCTCACTTTCCTCCTTTAAAATATTCCTTAAAACTTACCTTTATGACCAAGCTTTTGGTCACCTGCCCTAATATGTCCTTATGTGGCTCAGTGTCAAATGTTGCTTTATAACACACCTGTGAAACACCCTGGAAAGGTCTATTACACAAAAGGCACTATATAAATACACATTTGGACATATATCACTGTCCCTTCATCATCACTGGGTGAAAATCCTGTAACTCCTTACCTAACAGCATCGTGGGAGCACCTTCACCTCACGGACTGCAGCGGTTCAGGAAGGTCAAACATCATCTTCTCCATAGGTAACTGGGGATGGGTAATCTCTGCTGCTGGTCTTGTTAGTGATACCAAAACCCCAAGAATAAACTTTCAAAATATGTATATGTAAAATAAATTAAAAGCATCTATAGAAATATTTATTCCAAAAATAATAGTCTTTTACATTGTACGGACAGTGTCCATTTAACAACCTGATCTCCCTGGAACTCACCTCCCTCGACAATTTCACATTGGAAATTTCTGGGTTCCGAAGAACTCAGGGTTAAACCCAGCAGCTTCTCCTCCATCTCCACTCCAGCTTAAACTGATGCAACAAAGGCTTTCAAAAGGGAATTGGATAAGCACCTGAAGGTAAAAGTTGGGCTATGCGGAAAGGGCAAGGGAATGCAACTAGCCGATTTGCTCTTGCAGAAAGCCAGCATGGGCATGACAGGCTGAACGGCCTCCTGTATTGTAATCACACAATGATCATGTGAATAAGCACCTACCATGGAGGCCAGGGGCCAAACCCTGCAACCAACACCCAACCTAATAATCAGTTCTTAATTGGTCCATCTCTGTTTTTAGATTCAGTTCTGTGAGAAACGTCTGCAATAAAACAAAAGGAAAATAATGCAGCCACTGGGAATCTCAAATAAAAAGCGCAAATGCTGGAAATACTCAGCAGGTCAGGCAGTAACTGTAGAAAAAGCAACAGAGTTAATGTTTCAGCGTGTGCAAAATGAATTATGGGGAATAAAAATAGACCAGAATTTGATGATCAATAAGTTTATAAGTGGAAGAGAAATGATCTCTCATGAAGGAGAAAACAATTCCTGATCGCGGGGAAATAAAGCTGGTAAATCAGTAGTGAATAGCTGGGGGGGTGGGCAGCAGTGGAAACCTCATTTAGACACAGTTGGTGGAAATAACAGCAAAATATCAAACATGGTTAAAACACATCCATTAGAAGAGACAGAGGAAGTTAGACAATGACAGAGAGGTGATCGGGGAGGGCAGAGGTGAAACAGAGCAATGGATGGACATGGCTTGAGATCCACAGTAAGGGAGCCACACCAGCCCCTGAGCCATGGAACCAGAGCTCAGCACTAAAAACTCTAAATTGTCAAGAATGCTCAATAACACTCACCTCTGAAAGAATTTCACTGTTTTCAAATTTAAAATCTCCTGCTGCAGCCTGAAGCTGGAAAGATATCAGAAGCACTGAGTCAGAGAACAACCTGGCAGTCTTCAAATCTTCTAACACCCTGTAAAAGGAGATCACAAAAGTCATAAGTGTCAGTCGAGTTTCGAGATTCAGAGGAGACAATCCTCTTGGTTTTCTTAATTTGACTTGTCG
Source organism: Carcharodon carcharias (assembly GCF_017639515.1). Classification (NCBI taxonomy): domain Eukaryota; kingdom Metazoa; phylum Chordata; class Chondrichthyes; order Lamniformes; family Lamnidae; genus Carcharodon; species Carcharodon carcharias. The sequence continues at coordinate 17,593,950 of NC_054493.1, forward strand.
TTGGTAATTCCTCCCCTTCAGACCCCAAGGAAAAGGAGTTTCCAACATCCATCACTGTCAGTCCAGGATAAGAATTCACACCACTCTCCCCTGGCTTTCTTTTCTACCAGTGTGATACATGCACAGTTGTATGCTGATGGCAGACCCAGGTTAGCGACTGCCATCTTTATAGGGGGCAATGTGCGGCAGGGCACATTCGCTGTTTTCCCTGTCAGCAGGAGGAGAGAATATTGTGAATTTCTATCCTGAACTGACATTGATGGATTTTGGAAACTCCTTTTACAGGGGTTTTGAAGGGGAGAATTTGCAGATGGGAAAGTAAAATCTTTTCTTTGTGGGATCTTTTACTGCAGCCATGTTGGAAACTTTGTCCCTCTGTCACAATAACATGCATGCATTGTAGATTGCTGTGAGTGTTAGACTATATTGCCTCTCTTCATTCTTCTCCCATTCCAGGTTCCAGGCTTTAGCGGTGAAGTCATTGGATTTCTGGAGCAGTGCGCATGTGCAGATGAGTATTGGTGGACATCTTGGATTGACAGGAGACACAACATTCCCTCCTCCTGCTGCAAGGGACAGTGATAACAGTGCATGCCCTACCTGCTGCTCATCACTTCTAAAGATGGCGGCTTCCTGCCCTTTGCCAGCTGTGTTTGCTACCAATGCTGTGCATGCACAATTGTACTGTCTGACTCTGTTAAGTCATTACGAGTGGCAGGGTCGCCAGCAGCAGAGATTCTTATCAAACAGTTATTAGGACATTTCCCCTAAGTTTTGAAAGATATTTTAAGCAAATGCATACACTGTGAGAAAACACCAGGCAAGACCCAGTCTCCAAACCAGTAAAATCTGACATTGTGTCCAAAGTTGCCCCCACTTCGGAGTTGAAGGCTATGAGGAGTTGGCACCAAAGAGGAGTTGAGGCCTGGAGCAGATCTGCCACGATCTTATTGAATGGTGGGGCAGGCTTGAGGGGCCGAATGGCCGATTCCTGCTCCTGATTCTCATGTTCACAGCTCCCCCCAAACCAGAGGAGGTTCCTCAGTGACGTCATGGGCCATTGTCCCGGCTCCGAAACAGTGAGACACCCACTGCGCATGCGCCCCGCCGCCCCTTGCCCCAAGATGGCGGCCGTTAACTGGGGCCTGTTCCGGGGAAAAACGCAGGAGCTGCAAACGCGGGACATGGAGATTCTAATCCAGGATTTCGGCCTACACCTAGTGTTTACATAAGGCCTCACCTCCCTCCCCTCTATTCCCGGCTCCATTCCTCCCTCCCCCCCACCGACTCTCACCCTCTGAATAAAAGCGTCTTCCACACTCGCAGGCTTCTGAGCAAAGTGACATGCGCACGCTCCAGATACAGCCTAGCACTGCGCCTGCGCACTGGGGTCCTGTCGAGTGAATAGGGCATATTGACTTTCGCTAGGATTGCTGGGCAACAGCATCGCCATTGATACTCCAAACAGGCAATAGGTTATTTTCTGCTACCCAACTGAGATGAATTAATTTAAGAGGTTAGACTTTGGGATCAAATCAATGAGCAGGACTCTGATAAAAAGCAAAATACTGCGGATGCTGGAAATCTGAAACAAAAACAAAAATTGCTGGAAAAACACAGCAGGTCTGACTGCATCTGTGGAAAGACTCTGAAGAACAGTCATACGGACTTGAAACGTTAATTCTGTCTTTCTCTCCACAGATGCTGGGAGTTTTTCCAGCAATTTTTGTTTTTGTTTCAGGAGGGCTCTGATCTGTTTGGGAAGCTATCAAAATATTTGGTCCTTGTAAAACATGAGCTCAGGGTTACATTGGGCAGGAAGAGAATCAGAAACTAAAACGGGACAAGAGACTGACTAACTTAGAGAGGGAGAGAAGGAAGGAAGGAAACACTGGGAGGTTTGGAGAAACCACCTCCACGATCGCTCGTTAAATCTCTACACAGAAAGTTCCGGACACAAATTTATCATCTGTTATTCTGTATAGTTGAATTAGGGTGATTCAGATTAATATTTTGTCACAATGATTCTGATAATTCCAGTAACTTTAGTATGTTATCTTCGGTAAGTAATTGAGAAATTAGGGAAACAACCTCTAGTGTAGAAATAATTAGGTTAGTCACAAACAGTGAGTATACTTCCTTCTCAAAGACGAGTGCTGTAAGAGATGTATCTTTAAGAATATTAGATTTATTATAGAATCAGCAGGTATTGCATAAGACTGTCTGACACAAGGTTGTTACTTTGTCTCTGCTGTCGCTCTCTCTCACTTTGAATAAACAGTTCTTAGCAGCCTGAGCCAGGGATTAGCAGAGATAACAGCCAAGAAGAATCTAGACAGGTGTCTGGCAGGAGTTAACAGGTGGCGTATCAAGCACAAGATAAGCTGCAAGATGATCTTGAAGCAAAGTGATGGATAAGGGTGGAGGGGAGGGAGTGACACCATGGCTACCTCGCCTCTGGTCACTGACCAGATGGGGAAATCGAACAAGTGATTGACATGGGGTAAACTACCAGCCTGTAGAAATAATGTATTTTAACGGGTGCTCAGAAGGAAAGGGGGCAGTCCTCATCGGCAGAAACATTCCTAACTTCCTAACCACTCAGTCAGCTTGAGAAGACATAACAAAAGAGAAAGCAGCTGCAAACATCGAACAAGAGACTGCTGTCAAAACCACTCTCACCTGTCACGGGTCAGGTGTAATTTTATATCCATTTAGTTTATGATCATATTTAATCTGGTTCTTCTGAATAAACTACTTAATAATTAATAAACAACTTTAAAATCACTGAGGTACTTGAATACTTTTTTTGTTTAATCCATGACTCCCAAACCTTAATCTTATAGAGGTGGGGATGGAGGAGACAGGGGAGAGGGAGAGCACTTCAAAAGGAACTAACTTGTGTTACAGATATTTTAAATAATAAACACACTGTGGGTTTAACACAAAACTGATTTATTTGACTTTTGCTGTGGGACACACACACTAAATCCAGTAATTGAGAGTGATTAACAGGCTGGGTTTTGTGTTTATTGATCCCGGGAGTGTTACAGATACCTTCCCAGGATCCCAAGGCCAGGAGAGACATTCTGGAAGGCATGAGGAGCTGGGAATTGTCCATGAGAGTAACCGAAGGTATGAGAACTGAAATAATCTTGAGTTAGAAAGGAAAAAAGACCCAAAAAAGCAGCAGTCAGTAACAGGACATCAATTATTCTCCTCTTATCTTAGAGAAATTAAGGACACAACACTCTGTGTTTCAAACAAAATGAATATCTTGAGATCTGTCAAATGAATCAAAATTCAGCCCAGTTACATGGTTATTAACATCAGCCCAACTGTCAGAATGAACCTGGTTGTCCTGTATGTGATTAACAGCAGTGATAACAGCAAAATCCAACCCCTTTGTTCAGTTGTGAACTCACTAGTGTCTCATTAAGTGGGATGAATGAGTGAATTCCTTCCTACGCATGGAGCAGGTGTACGGCTTCTACAAAGCGTGAACTCGTTGGTGTCTCAGCAGAACACTTATGGTTTTAAAAGTCTTCGCACATTTTGAACATTTGAAAAGTCTGTAATCAGTGTGAACAAGTTGATGCGAATTGAGGTGAGCTAGACAAGTGAATCCCTTCCCACATATGGAGCAGGTGAACAACCTCTCTCCAGTGTGAACCTGCTGGTGTGTCAGTAGGTGGGATGAACAGGTGAATTCCTTCCCACATATGGAGCAGGTGAATGGCCTCTCACCTGTGGGAATGCACTGCTGCATCAGTAGATCCCTTGTAGTTGTAAAGCTCTTCTCACAGTCAGAACATTGGAAAGATTTCCTATCAGAGTGAACTCGCTGGTGCAGCTTGAGGTTGGTCAAACAGATAAATCCCTTCTGCAGATGGAGCAGGTAAATGGCCTCTCCTCAGTGTGAACTCGCTGGTGTCTCAGAAGATCACCTGCAGTTTAAAGCTCTTCTCACATTGAACATTGGAAAGGTCTGTTATCAGTGTGAACAAATTGGTGTGAACTGAGGTGAGATAGTCGAGTGAATCCCTTCCCACACACGGTGCAGGTGAATGCCCTCTCCCCAGTATGAACTTCTTGGTGTTTTATGAGGTTCAGTGATTGTCTAAACACTTTCCCACAGTGAGAACAACTGAACTGTCTCTCAATGTGAACAAACTGGTGCTTGACCAGGTCCTCTGGTCTTTTAAAGTTCTTCTCACAATCAGAGCAGTTAAACAGCCTCTCATCAATGCGAACTAGCTGGTGTCTCAGCAGCTGGGACAGCAGAAAACTCCAGAATGCCACCTCTCAAAGGCACTGCCCAACCACATGGAAGTAAACGTATAATGGAGTTTAGGGAAAAGATAACATTTGCAAATCGGTTTGGGACAAATACACTACAAGACAGCCCGATCGTCCACGGCATAAAACTCATAAATAGGATGTAAATGATTGAGAGTTTAATGAACTCAAGCTGACAACATATGATCGAAGGACTTTAATAGAAAATGCAGAGTGCAGTAGACCTTTCATTTCTATTCTATAAGTTAAGGAGTCCTGCATTTTGTAACATATTGTAATGACTTTATGCTGAAATGATCATAATTGTGCAATCCTTTAACTGATTAATATTTTCACTCCTAATATTGTCTATAACTATGTCATGAATGATGATTACTTGTTTTATTTGTATCATCATCACAATTCAGTACCTGCCACCGTGATGACTTTTCCATAAAGCAATTATCTATCGAACCAAACCATCTATTAATCTGAATCGCCCTGACCAACCATACAGAATATCAGATGTTAAGCTTGTGTCCAGAACTTACTGTATGGAGATTTAATGTGCAATTGTGAAAGTGGTTTCTCCAAACCTCCCAGGGTTTCCTTCATACTTTCTCTCCCTAACTAATTTAAACTCAGTCTCTTGTCCCGTTTTGGTTTCTGCTTCTCTTCCTGCCCAATGTAACCCTGAGCTCAATTTACAAGGAGCCATTTGTTCATAGTTTCCCAAAGAAAGATCAAAGTCCTCATTGATTTGAGCCCAAAGTGTAACCTCTTATTTATTGTCCCCCCTCCCCCATCCTCTGATGTGAACCATCCCCCACTCGCTGACCCAGGATGGCGGTCGTTAACCTGGGCCTGTTCCCGGGAGGGAGAAGCCCCGCAGCTGAAAACCAGGAGCTGACAATTATTCCTCAGGATTTGCGGATCCACAAAGTGTTTCCAAATCCTCCCCATCCAGCTGCCGGCTCCATCACTCCCTCTACCGGTTGCAGAAGCAACAAACAAGTGGCTCTTCGTGGTCATGACTGACACTGCGCATGCTCCAAACACTGGGCGTGCACTGAGCCTGTGCACTGGTCTCCTGTGGTGTGGATAGGGGACACTCTCTACCTCAGGGAATGCTGGGTAAAAGCCCCACCATTGTGATTCACAATTCAGGTTGTGATTATTTTCTGGGAATGAGGCAGAGACTGACCATAGTCAGGAACTTGACGTTCTGTAACCTACAAGGTTACAGACGAAGAACTGGATAGTGGGATTGGGCTGGCACAGACATGATGGGCCATATGGTCTCCTTCAGTCCTGTAAAGTTTCATTTTCAGTTTCCATCGTTGAAGACTGAGATTTAGACAGACAGAATTTTGGTTTCTCAGGGAATCGAGGATCATGGGGAACAGGCAGGAAAGTGGAAATGAGGCTGAAATCAGCTATGATCGTTTTGAATGGCGGAGCAGGCGTGACAGGTCATCCAGTCTAATCCCGCTCCTAGCCCTTATAGAAACAAAGAGACTAGGAGCAGGAGTAGTCCATTGGGCCCTTCGAACCTGCTCCACCATTCATTATGATCATGGCTGATCATCCAGCTCAATAGCCTGCACCCACTCTCTCCCCTTATCCTTTGATCCCTTTCACCCCAAGAACTAAATCTGACTCCTTCTTGAAAACATACAATGTTTTGGCCTCAACTACTTTCTGTGGTAATAAGTTCCACAGGCTCACCACTCTCTGGGTGAAGAAATTTCTCATCTCAATCCTAAATGGTCTACCCCATATCCTCAGACTGTGACCCTTGGTGCTGGACTCCCCCACCATCGGGAACATCCTTCCTGCGTCTACTCTGTCTAGTCTTGTTAGAATTTTATAGATTTCAATGAGATTCTCCCCTCATTCTTCTGAACTCCAGCGAATATAATCCTAATTGACTCAATCTCTCCTCATATGTCAGTCCCGCCATCCCAGGAATCAGTCGGGTAAACCTTTGCTGCGCTCCCTCCATAGCAAGTACATCCTTCCTCAGATAAGGAGACCAAAACTGCACACAATATTCCAGGTGTGGTCTCACCAAGGCCCTGTACAATCCCTGTTCCTGTACTCGAATCCTCTAGCTATGAAGGCCAACATACCATTTGCCTTCTTTACCGCCTGCTGCACCTGCATGCTTACCTTCAGCAACTGGTGTATGAGAACACCAAGACCTCGTTGCACATTCCCCTCTCTCAATTTATAGCCATTCAGATAATCATCTGCCTTCCTGTTTTTGCTACCAAAATGGATAACCTCAGATTTATCCACATTATGCTGCATCTGCCATGCATTTGCCCACTCACTCAGCTTGTCCAAGTCACACTGAAGCATCTCTGCAGCCTCCTCACAGCTCACCCTCCTACCCAGCTTTGTGTCATCTGCGAATTTGGAAACATTACATTTAGTTCCCTCATCTAAATCATTAATACATATTGTGAATAACTAGGGTCCCAGCACCGATCCCTGCGGTACCCCACTAGTCACTGCCTGCCATTAGGAAAAAGACCCATTTATTCCTACTCTTTGTTTCCTGTCTGCCAACCAGTTTTCTATTCATCTCAATGCACTACCCCCAATCCCATGCGTTTTAATTTTACACGCCAATCTCTGATGTGGGACTTTGTCGAAAGCCTTTTGAAAGTCCAAATAAACCACATCCACTGGCTCCCCGTCATCAACTCTACTCGTTATATCCTTGAAAAATTCCAGTAGATTTGTCAAGCATGATTTCCTTTTCATAAATCCATGCTGACTCTGTCCAATTCTGCTACTGTTTTCCAAGTGCTCAGCTATTAAATCTTCTATAATGGACTCTAGAATTTTCCCAAGTACCGATTTCAGGCTGACTGGTCTACAATTCCCTGTTTTCTCTCTACCTCCCTTTTAAGTAGTGGGGTTACATTAGCTACCCTCCAATCTGTAGGAACTGTTCCAGAGTCTATAGAATCTTGGAAAATGACCACCAATGCATTCACTATTTCCAGGGCCACTTCCTTTAGTACTCTGGGATGTAGATTCTCTGGCCCTGGGGATTTATTGGCCTTCAATCCCATCAATTTTCCCAACACTATTTCCCTAATACTGATTTCTTTCAGTTCCCCCCTCTCACTAAACCCTGTGTTCCCCAACATTTCTGGTATGTTATATGTGTCCTCCTTTGTGAAGATAGAACCAAAGAATGTACTTAGTTGGTCAGCCATTTCTTTGTTCCCCATTATAAATTCTCCTGTTTCTAACTGTAAGGGACCTACATTTGCCTTCACCAATCTTTTTCTCTTCACATACCTACAGAAACTTTTACAGTTTTACGGCAAGCTTACTCTCGTACCCTATATTCCCCTTCTTAATGAATCGCTAGGTCCTCTTTTGCTGAATTCTAAACTGCTCCCAATCCTCAGGCCTGTTACGTTTTCTGGCCAATTGGTATGCCTCTTCCTTGGAACTCATCCTATCTCTAATTTTCCTTGTAAGCCATGGTTTGGCCACCGTTCTTATTTTACTTTTGCACCAGACAGGAATAAACAATTGCTGCAGTTCACCCATGCACTCTTTGAATGTTTGCCATTGCCTATCAACCCTCACCCCTTGAAGTGTTTCCCAATCCATCATAGCCAACTCACGCCTCATACAATCATAGTTTCCTTTATTAAGATTCAGGGCCCTAGTCTCAGAATCATCTATGTCACTCTCCATTTTGATGAAGAATTAATTCATATTATGGTCGCTCATCCCCAAGGGGCCTTGCACAACTAGACTGCCAATTATTCTTTTCTCATTACATAATACCCAGCCTAGGATGGCCTGTTCTCTAGCTGGTTCTTCAACGTATTGATCCAGTAAAACATCCCGTACACACTCCAGGAATTCCTCCTCTACGGTATTGTTACTGATTAGATTTGCCCAATCTATATGCATGTTAAAGTCACCCATAATTACAGACGTTCCTTTATTGTATGCTTCTCTAATTTCCTGTTTAATGCCATTCCCAACATCACCACTACAGTTTGGGGGTCTATATACAACCTCCACTAACATTTTTTGCCCCTTAGTGTTTCTGAGCTCTATCCATACAGATTCCACATCGTCGGAGCTCATATCTTTCCTTACCATTGCACTAATTTCCTCTTTAACCAGCAATGCAACTCCGCCTTTTCCTTTTCGTCTGTCCTTCCGAAATACTGAATACCCCTGGATGTTCAGTTCCCATCCATGGTCAACCTGCAGCTATATCTCCGTAATCCCGGCTATATCATACCTATTTACATCTATTTGCGTGGTTAATTCATCCACTTTATTGTGAATGCTCCTCGCGTTAAGGCATAAAGCCTTAAGACTTGTCTTTTTAACATTACTTGTCCCGTTCCCACTATTTTTCACTGAGGGTCTGTTTGATTCTTGCCCTTGATTTCTCTGCCTATCACTTTTCTCATTCCCCTTTCTGTCTTTTGTCCTTGTCCTTGATTCCCCTCCTCTGACTTCTTGCATAGGTTCCCATCCCCCTGCCATTTTAGTTTAAACCCTTCCATAACCACTCTAGCAAATGTTCCCTCTAGGACATCAGTCCCGGTCCTGCCCAGGTGTAACCCGTCCAGTTTGTACTGGTCCCACCTTCCCCAGAACTGGCCCCAATGTCCCAGGAATCTGAAACCCTCCCCTTCACACTATCTCTTCAGCCACGTAATCATCCGACATATCCTGCTATTTATACTCTGACTAGCACGTGGCACTGGTAGTAATCCTGAAATCACTACCTTTGAGATCCTACTTTTCAACTTACTTCCTAACTCCCTATATTCTGCTTTCGGGAATTCATCCCTTTTTTTGCCCATGTCGTTTGTACCAATGTGTACCAGGACCACTGGCTGTTCACCCTCCCCCTTCAAAATGTCCTCTAGCCGCTCTGAGACATCCTTGACCCTAGAACTAGGGAGGCAACGTACCATCCTGAAGTCTCATTTGCGGCCACAGAAATGCCGATTTATTCCCCTTCCAATTGAATTAATTATTGCACTCCCACACTTTTTACTCTTCACCAGTGCAGCAGAGCCAACCACAGTGCAACGAATTTGGCTGTTGCTGCTTTCCCCTGAGAGGCCATTCCCCTGAACAGTATCCAAAGTGGTAAATCTGTTTTGCAAGGGAATAGCCACAGGAGATTCCTGCATTGCATGCCTAGTCTTCTTGCTCTGCCTGGTGGTCACCCATTCCCTTCCTGTCTGTGGACTCTTAGCCTATGGTGTGACCACCTCTCTATATGTGCTATCCATGATACTCTCCGCCTCGCGGATGCTCCAGTATCCCCAGCTGCCACTTCAGCTCCAAAACCCAGGCTTCCAGAAGCTGCAGCTGGAGACACTCCTCTCGCGCTTCTCTTCCCTTCTCTTAGGTTTTTACAACAGCGCTGTCTGCTTTCACCTAAACTCATTTATTTGACAGATATCCAGAATATTAAACTCCAGCCCAGTTACAAGCATTACTAACAGCAACAGAAACAAAGGATGTGATTAACAGCAGAACCCAACCTCTGCAGTCACTTGTGAACTCGCTGGTGTGTCAGCAAGTGAGACGATCGAGCAAATCGCTTCCCACACACAGAGCAGGTGAATGGCCTCTCCCCAGTGTGAACTTGCTGGTGTGTCAGCAGATTCGATGACTGAGAAAACCCCTTCCCACACACAGAGCAGGTGAATATCTTCTCCCCTGTGTGAACCCGCTGATGTGTTACCAGGTTGGATGATGAAGTGAATCCCTTCCCACACACGGAGCAAGTGTATGGCCTCTCCCCAGTGTGAACTCGCTGGTGTTGAATGAGGTGAGGCGACTGTCTGAACCTCTTCTCACATTGAGGACAACTGAATGGTCTCTCGTCAGTGTGAACAAGCTGGTGTTTAATTAGATCAGGTGAGATCTTAAAGCCTTTCCCACAGTCAGAGCATTTAAAAGGCCTCTCGTCAGTGTGAACTCGCTGGTGTAACTGAAGGCTGGACATCAGAGTGAATCCTTTCCCACACACGGAGCAGGTGTACGGTCTCTCCCCAGTGTGAGTGCGTCGATGAGCTTCCAGCTGGGATGGGCAAATGAATCCCTTCCCACAGTCCCCACATTTCCATGGTTTCTTCATGGTCTCAGTGTCCTTGTATCTCTCCAGGTTGGACGATCAGTCGAAGCCTCATCCGCAGACAGAACACATGTACAGTCTCTCCCTGCTGTGAATGTTGTGACGTTATTTCAGGCTGGGTAACTGGTTAAAGCTCTATCCACAGTCAGTTCACTGGAGCACTCTCACTCGGGTGTGTGTCTTGGTGCTTTTCCAGCCATACTGATGCTTGAAATCTTTTCCCACAATCAGAACAAACATTTCTCCTTCGACATTCAAAGACTGATGATATTCAGGTCCTGATGAATCGAGTGACTCTGTCAGATTGTGATGAGATGTTTGGTTTGAGTTTCCCATCTTCAAATCATCTCTTTCTGATATCCTGTAAATACAGTTGACAAAAGTTATCACTGTCAGTCCAGGATAGAAATTCAGATCAGACAATTCTAGTTTCTATACAACATACTTTCTTCTCTCAGGCACGTTGTCCAATTAAATGAAAAGAGCCCAAAATCAGCATCAAAGCCCCAACAAGAGTGAAGAGAACCTTCCTAACTAAACCAGAATGTTGTTTCCAGTGTCTCTGAGACACTCTGTACCTTGGGGTACCCACCAGAGGTGGAAAGTATCAGCCGTATGAGTGGACACCACATGCTCCCTCTCCAGAGCCACCTAGGCATGGACAAGACCATGGAAGAGAGGCCAGAAGCCTCTTTTGGGGTAGAAACAGAAAATTCTGGAAAAACCCAGCATGTCTGACAGCATCTGTGGAGAGAGAAACAGAGTTAATGTTTCAAGTCCGTACGACTCTTCTTCAGAGCCAGTGAAGTCACCTCTGCTTGATGAGAGCCAATGTACTTGGGAGATTTGTCTTTGAGAGGGCAGCCACATTCCTGATTCTGTCCCTGAGATGCCCAGAACGTGCCGCAAACACTGAAGGTGAAAGTGAGCTTCTGCCCAGTGTGAATTCGCTGGTGTAACATAAGACAGGATGTCTGAGTAAATCCCTTCCCACATACAGGGCAGGTGAATGGCCTCTCCTCAGTATGAATTCGCTGGTGTGACATGAGTTTGGTTGTCTGAGTGAATCCCTTCCCACACACGGAACAGGTGAACGGCTTCCTTTCCTGATCACTGTAAATCATCCATGTTTCACAGATAGACAAGATGCTGAGGACACAGGCCTCATAAACCAGCATCTTGGTGCTGAGAGACAGCTTGATGTGAGTCGGCCAAAGGTGAAGCCACTTTCTCGATGCGTGTATCGAGTTCTACATCAAGAAACAGATTGTCTGTCATTGTGAACCCAAAGTCACAGATTTCACTGGCCACTTCCAGTGTGATCAAGGACATCACCCAGTCCCCAAACCACTGTTTTCTTGATGTTTACAGTAAGGGAGAACAAGTTACAGACACAGGAGAGACAGTCCATGAGTCTTTGTAGCTGAGTTTCTGTGTGAGTCACAAGCATGACATCATCAGCATAGAGGAGGTCTCTGATCGAGACAGGCTGTATTTTGTCTTCACTTTCAGTCTGGACAGATTATGGAGTTTGCCGTCTGACCGAGTATTCAGGGAAACTCCTTCCATATCTGCAGGGAAGGCCAAGGTCAAGAACATGGAGAAGAAAATGCCAAACAAATTGGGGACTCGGACACAGTCCTGTTTCACTCCATTCTTCACCCTGAAACTGTCAGAAGTGGAGCTGTCAAACTGTACAGTACAGGACATGTTGTCATGAAAGGACTGGATGAGACAGAGGAACTTTGGTGGACAAAGCTTTTGTTGCAGTCTTCTCTGTCCCCTTTGATTTTGTAAATTGAGATTATTTTTGTGTCATGCACGTCCTGTGGAATGGATCCGACCTTCCAGCAGAGTTCATGAATTAAGGGGAACGATCACAGATGGTGTTTTTAAAAAGGGACACTGCAGCACCGAGTATCAGTGACATCTCCAGAATATTAAACTCCAGCCAGTTATAGGGGTTGTTAACATCAGCAGAAACAAACTTGACATTGTCAGACTATCAATCCTGAACATGATTAACAGCAGTGATAACAGCAGAATCCAACCCCTGCAGTCACTTATGAACTCGCTCATGCGTCACTAGGTTGAAGGACCGAGTGAATCTCTTCCCACACACGGAGCAGGTGAATGGTCTCTCTCCAGTGTGAACTCTCTGATGTGCCAGGAGAGCAGATGAACACCTGAACCTCCTTTCACAGTCCGTGCAGCTGAATGGCTTCTGCTCAGTATGAATTTGCTGGTGTGACTCAAGGGCAGATGATACAGTGAATCCCTTCCCACATACAGAGCAGGTGAATGGTTTCTCCCCAGTGTGAACTCGCTGGTGTGCAATGAGGGTGGATGACTGCCTGAAACTCTTGCCACAAGAAGTGCAGCTAAATGGCTTCTCCCCAGTGTGAACTCGCTGGTGTCTCAGCAAACTGGATGACTGAGTAAATCCCTGCCCACACACAGAGCAGGTGAACGGCCTCTCCCCAGTGTGAACTCGCTGGTGTTCAGCAAGGGCGGATGAATGCCTGAAACTCTTTCTACAGGATGTACAGTTGAATGGCTTCTCCTCAGAATGAACTCGCTGGTGTGACCTAAGGCCAGATGAATGAGTGAATCCCTTCCCACACACAGAGCAAGTGAATGGCTTCTGCCCAGTGTGAAGTCGCTGGTGTATATTGAGGTCAGATGAAGACCTGAATCTCTTTTCACAGTGAGTGCAGCTGAATGGCCTCTCCTCAGTGTGAATTCGCTGGTGCAACATAAGACAGGATGTCTGAGTAAATCCCTTCCCACATACAGGGCAGGTAAATGGCCTCTCCTCAGTGTGAATTCGCTGGTGTGACATGAGTTTGGTTGTCTGAGTGAATCCCTTACCACACACGGAACAGGTGAACGGCTTCTCCCCAGTGTGAATGCGTCGATGGATTTCCAGCTGAGATGGATAATTGAATCCTTTACCACAATCCTCACATTTCCATGGTTTGTCCATGGTGCTGGAGTCCTTACGTCTCTCCAGGTTGGATAATCAGTTAAAGCCTTGTCCACACACAGAACACGTGAATGGTCTCTCCCCGCTGTGAATGGTGTGATGTTTTTTCAGGCTGTATAACTGGTTAAAGTTCTTTTCACAGTCAGTGCACTGAACACTCTCACTCGGGTGTGTGTCTGTGTGCCTGTGTTTTTCCAGTCACACTGATGTTTGAAATCTTTTCACACAGACAGAACAGACAAGCATTTCTCCTTCTACATTCAATTGCCGATGATATTCAGGTCCTGATGGAGTGACGGTTTTAAATCTTGATGTGAAGTTTGATTTGAGCTTCCATCTGTAAATCTTCCCCTCCTAATATCCTGCAAAAGGAGTTTACAAAACTCTTAACTGTTAGCATAGCATAGAAATTCAGAACAGACAATTCTAGTTTCTATGGACCATCTTCCTCTCGTTTCCCCAAAGCTGTAAATCCCCGTCCCACACACTCTCCCTCCTCCCTGGGCTGAAATCCAAACCCATCTCACCATCTCCACCATTTCTTTCCGCCACTCCCAGTTTTCTCCCTCCCTCTCCTCTGCCTGGGTTCAGTTCTCCAGCTCCTGTCTGCAGACTGACAATAAAATCAATGAGTCTTATTGGGGGTTTGGGGCCTCCAGCGGGTGTTTCTGAATCCTCCCCGCCCACCTCCCAGGGTTTCCTTCCTTCCCACAGATCAGATTCCTCATTAATTTGAGCCCAAAGTGCAACCTCTTATTTATTGTCCTCCCCTCCCCCATCCTCTGACGTGACCCATCCTCCACTCGCTGACCCAGGATGGCGGCCGTTAACCTGGGCCTGTTCCCGGGAGGGAGAAGCCCCGCAGCTGCAAACCAGGAGCTGACAATTATTCCTCAGGGTTTCAGGATCCACAAAGTGTTTCCAAATCCTCCCACCCACCGCCTCGCTCTGACTCCGCTTCTCCGGTACAAACAGGCGCCTCTTCCCGCAAGGCCGTCAATCGCATCGCGCATGCTCCAGAATCTTCGACACCGCGCCTACGCACTGGTGTCCAGTCTCAACAGACACACTGCGCATGCTCCCGCTCCCGGTGCTCGCCTGATTGACAGCAGCTCCAGACCAATAGAAAAAGGGGGCGTTGCTGGAGGACAGAACACGAGAGGCTGGTTCTTCAACCAATCGGAGTGAACGAGAGGCGGGGCTAGGCGCCGATCTTCCTCATTGGCTGAAACTGCATCACTTCGAAAGTTAATTTGTCTCAAACTCCAGGAGAATACTGGACCTTTCTGTTTGTGGCTTTAAACAGATGAAACCCTGTGGGTGTGGAGCAAACATTTCAACATTTGTTAGTGAAAATTGGGAACATGATGAAACAATGTATTTCAAGGGTTGACTTACAGTGATAACTGGGCAGACAAGGAATGTCATCATTAGAACAAGGAGAGTCCCTTGTTTCAATAAATGAACCGACAGAGGAGTTAAGACAGGTTACAGAGAAGGTCTTCTCTCTGACAGGATTTACTTTTGGCTCTTTCACCATGTTCACCTTCATTGTTTTCCATTTCCCTCCTGGTATTTGACAAGGTGTTCACCAAAACTCAAACGTAGTTTAGCACTCCCGCTGGTCTTGTGTCCATGACGTCTTGTCAAATTTATCCTTAGCTTCCATCTGTCCTGACCTTCTACTTTGCTTCACCTGTTCGCACTGGGGAGAGGCCATTCATGTACTCTGAGTATGGGATGGGATTCATTTGGTCAAGCACTCTCATTTCACTTCAGCTTGTTCACACTGATAAGAGAACATTTAAATGTTCTGACTATATCAAGAGCTCTAAATACAAAAGGGAACTGCTGAGGCACCAGTGCATTCACACTCAGGAGAAGCCTTTTACATGATCCGTATGTGGGAAGCCATTTAATCTATTATCTACCCTGCTGAGATGATAGATTATCAATGAATTCACAAGTGACTGCAAGCCCTGGATTCTGTTCTTATTTCTGCTGCTAATCCACTGAACTGAGGGCTGAGCTAAGTTTAGAGTTGGGGTTGTTGCTGCTGTTGTTAATAACCATATAACTGGTTTCATATTCATATACATGTTGAATAAAGTAAAGCAGGAGGGATCACTTTTTAAGAAGCTTACTTCCAGTAATGTAAACTACCATGATCAATCTTCATGTTTCATTGGTCTTCCCGATACCTCTCCATCCCTCGTCTCATAGCAAATATAGTATTCAGATATGTTTCTGCTAAAGTTATAAACTCTCAGTTATATGTGTCAATATTCTGGATAAAAGCCAAATAAATACATTTTGTGTTAAACAGATGAATGATGAGTCATTTTAATATCTCCAATGCAAGTTAGTTCCTTTTAAAGTGTTCTCCCTCTCCCCTGTGTCCTCCATCCTCACCTTCAATGACAAATGTGAGGAGCTGATTCACTTCCTTGTTTCCAAGATTGAGACCATCTGATCATCTGCCTCTGCTGCTTTCCTCCTTTTCACTCATCCACTGGGCCAAATTGCTTCTCCAGATCTGACCAGCCCTAGCTCTGAACAAGCATCTTTTTTTAGTTTCTCTTCTACCTCCCTTTCGACTTTCATGAGCTCAACTTGTCCATGAGGTACACTTTCTGCTCTGTGGTCTCCATTCCCACTAAACTGCTGTCCACCCAGAAGAGTTTTGGATGAGCGTAAGTTTATGGAGGGTGGAAGATGGGAGACTAATCAAGAGAGCATTGGAATAGTTGAAACTGGAGGTAACAAAGGCATGGTTAAAGATTTCAGCAGCAAATTGGCTCAGGTGGCTTGGAGACAATTGATATGACCTGGAAGCAGGTGATGTTAGTGATAGAGAGGATATGTTGTTGGTAGCACGATAATCAGCTCAGGTTCAAATAGGAGGCGAAGGTTGCAATTTGTCTGGTCCAGCCTCACAGGGTGGCAAGGAGAGGGATGGAGTTGGTGCTGGGTTTATGGTGGGGTTTTCATGGCCTGAGTGTTAATTCACCTCTTGGGCTGCAACTGCATAGACCTGAGTATTAATCCACCTCTATCCTGTAGGATTTCATTATAGAAACAGGCCATTTGATCCAATCTCAATTTGTTGACAAAAAATTCTGTTCACCAATTGGTTTTTTCCATGATGGTGATACAATGCAATATTTCTCAAGTGGCCAGAATATGCCCCATCAATGACGACAGGAGCCCAGTGTGATTACTCAACACCGGGTTGTACTCTGAGCATGTGCAGTACAAGGTGGATGTGGAATATGCTGATCAGGATTTGGGAGGAGATGACACCAAATTACAGAGAACACTGAGTCCAGAAACAGAACAACTGATTCACTTAGATAAAAGCAAAAAACTGCGGATGCTGGAAATCCAAAACAAGAAAAAAAATACCTGGAAAAACTCAGCAGTTCTGGCAGCATCTGCAGAGAGGGATACGGTTAACGTTTTGAGTCCAAATGATTCATCATCAGAACTAAGGAAAAATAGAAAAGAGGTGAAATATAAGTTGATTTGAGGTGGGGAGGGACAGGTAGAGCTGGATAGAGGGCCAGTGATAGGTTGAGATTGCGTAAAGATGTCATAGACAAAGGACAAAGAGGTGTTGAAGGTTGTGATATTAGCTAAGATATATGCTAATGGTGACATTAAGGGTAGAAAGCAGGATGAGCAAGGTACAGATAGCCCTATTGGGGGTGGGGTGGGGTGAAGGGATCGAAATAGGCTAAAACAATGGATGGAAATACATTTTAAGATAATGGAAATAGGTGGAAAAAGAAAAATATATATAAATTATTGGAAAAAGGGGGATCGGAAAGGGGGTGGGGATGGAGGAGAGAGTTCATGATCTGAAGTTGTTGATCTCAATATTCAGTCTGGAAGGCTGTAAAGTGCCTAGTCGGAAGATGAGGTGCTGTTCCTCCAGTTTGTGTTGAGCTTCACTGGAACATTGCAGCAGGCCAAGGACAGACATGTGGGGCATGAGAGCAGGGTGGAGTGTTGAAATGGCAAGTGACAGGGAGGTCTGGGTCATGCTTGCAGACAGACCGAAGATGTTCCACAAAGTGGTCACCCAGTCTGCATTTGGTTTCTTCAATGTAGAGGAAACTGCATTGAGAGCAGCGAATGCAGTAGACTAACTTGAGGGAAGTGCAAGTGAAGTGCTGCTTCACTTAAAAGGAGTGTTTAGGCCCTTGGACGGTGTTTCAAGTTCCACATTCCCATCTACCCCCAATAACTATTGATTCCCTTGCCTAACAAGCATATATCTACCTCAGGCTTGAAAATACTCAGTGAATAAAAAAGGGGAAGCCAAATTGTTAGGTGTTTATTATAGACCCCCAGATAATAAGAGGGAAATTGAGGAGCAAATATGTGCACAATTTGTGGAGGTATGTAAAAACAATAACAATCGGGTAATTATATTAGGTGATTTCAACTTTCCCAACATTAATTGGGATAGACATAATGTTAAGGGCTTGGATGGAGTGGATTTTTTGAAATGTGTACAGTTAGGTCAATATGTAGAGGGTCCAACAAGGGATGGCACGGTGCTGGACCTAATTCTGGGAAATGAAGCCGGACAGATGGCCGAGGTATTGGTGGGGGAGCATTTTAGTGATAGCGACCACAACATAGAACCATAGAAAAGTGACAGCACAGAAGGAGGCCATTCGGCCCATCTTGTCCATGCCAGCCCGAGGAAACCCAGGTGCCCTTTCTATTCCCACCTTCCTGCACTCGGCCCATAGCCCGGAAGCTAACAGCACTTAAAGTGCAGATCCTGGTACATTTTAAAAGAGTTTAGAGTTTCTGCCTCTACCACCAACTTGAGTAGTGAATTCCAGACACCCACTACCCTCTGCATAAAAAACGTTCTTCCTCATGTCCCCATTACACCTTCTGCCACTTATCTTGAATCTATGTCCCCTGGTTCTAGAACTCTCCTCCAAGGGAAACAATTTTATCCTGTCCACTCTATCTATTCCCCTCATAATTTTGTACACCTCAATCAAGTCACCTCTCAGCCTTCTTTGTTCGAAGAAAAATAACCCCAAACTATCCAATCTCTCCTCGTAGCTACACTTTTCTAACCCTGGCAACATTCTTGTAAACCTCCTCTGCACTCTCTCTAGAGCTATTACGTCCTTCCTGCAATGTGGTGACCAGAACTGCACACAATACTCCAGTTGTGGCTTCACCAGTGTTTTATATAATTCCAACATAATATCCTTACTTTTATATTCTATACCTCTGCCAATGAAGGAGAGCTTTCCATATGCCTTCTTTACAACCTTGTCTACTTGAACTGCTGCCTTCAGGGACATGTGTACTTGTACGCCAAGATCTCTCACTTCGTCTACCCCTCTTAGTATATTCCCATGATACAGTTTAAGTTTGTTGTGGACAAAGAAATAGACAAGTTACAAAAAATGTTTTGGATTGGGGAAGAGTGGATTTTAGTAAAATAAGGCAGGATCTGGCCAAGATAGGCTGGGAACAGCTACTTGTGGGGAAATCTATCGCGGAGCAGTGGGGAGCGTTCAAACAGGAAACGGGGAGGGTACAGTCTCAACATATTCCCTCTAGGGTGATAAGAAGGAGTAACAAGCCCAGAGAACCATGGATAACCAGAAATATTCAGGCTATGATGAGAAGGAAAAGAGAGGCTTTTAGCAGGTAGAAGGGAAGCAAATCAGTGGAGGCATTAGTGGAGTACAGAATGTGCAGGGTGGAGCTTAAGAAAGCAATTAGGAGAGCAAAGAGGGGATATGAGAAAGCTCTGGCTGGTAAAAGTAGGGAAAATCCCAATATATTCTATGTATATCAATGGGAAGAGGATAACCAGGGAAAGATTAGGGCCCATAAGAGACCAAGGGGGAAATCTATGGGTGGAGCCAGATGACATCGCTAGAGTGTTGAATGAATACTTCACATCTGTCTTCACCCAAGAGAATGAGGATGAAGTTATGGAACTTGGGGAGAGAGACTGCAAAGTTCTTGAGCAGCTTGATATAGGGAGTGACAAGGTATTGGAGGTGTTGGCAGGTTTGACAGTGGACAAATCTCCAGGTCCGGATGATTTGTGTCCCAGACTGCTGAGGGAGTCAAAGGGGGAGATCGCAGGGGCTCTGACCTGAATTTTTAATTCCTCTTTGGACATGGGGGAGATGCCAGAGGCTGGAGAACAGCTAATGTGGTTCCGCTATTCAAGAAGGGTTGTAGAGATATGTCAGGGAATTACAGGCAGGTAAGTCTCATGTCAGTGATAGGGAAACTATTGGAGAAAATGCTGAAGGAGAGAATCTATCTCCACTTGGAGAGGCAAGGTTTGATCAGGGATAGTCAGCATGGCTTTGTCAGAAGGAGGTCATGCCTAACAAATTTGATTGAATTTTTCGAGGAGGTGACCAGGTGTGTAGATGAGGGTGGTGCAGTTGATGTAGTTTATATGGATTTCAGCAAAGCCTTTGACAAGGTCCCACATGGGAGACTTATAAAGAAGGCAAATGTACATGGGATACAGGGTAATTTGATAAGGTGGATTCAAAATTGGCTTAGTTGTAGGAGACAGAGGGTGATGACACAAGGATGCTTTAGTGACTGGAAGCCAGTGACCAGTGGCGTACCACAGGAATCTATGCTGGGTCCCCTATTATTTGTAATTTATGTAAATGACATAGATGACTATGTGGGAGGTAGAATTATTAAGGTTGCAAATGTCACAAAGATTGGCCACAAACTTTGTTAACAGTGAGGTTGAGTGTCTTGGGCTACAGGAAGATATAGACAGGATGGTCAAATGGGCAGATAAGTGGTTGATGGAATTTAACCTTGAAAAGTGTGAGGTGATACACTTTGGAAGGAGTAACTTGACAAGGAAGTATTCAATGAACGGCATGACACTAGGAAGTTCTGAGGAACAAAGGGACCTTGGCGTGTGTGTCCATAGGTCTCTGAAGGCGGAGAGGCATGTTAGTGGGGTGGTCAAAAAGGCATATGGGACACTTGCTTTTATCAATCGAGGCATAGATTATAAAAGTAGGGAGGTCATGTTGGAGTTGTATAGAATCTTGGTGAGGCCACAGCTGGTACATTGTGTGCAGTTCTGGTCGCCACATTATAGGAAGGATGTGATTGCACTGGAGGGGGTGCAGAGGAGATTCACCAGGATGTTGCCTGGGATGAAACATTTAAGTTATGAAGAGAGGTTGGATAGACTTGGGTTGTTTTCGTTGGAGCAAACAAGACTGAGGGGCAACCTGCTCGAGGTGTACAAGATTATGAAGGGCATGGACAGGGTGGATAGGGAGCAGCTATTCTCCTTAGTTGAAGGGTCAGTCACAAGGGGACACAAGTTCAAGGTGAGGGGCAGAAGGTTTAGGGGGGATGTGAGGAAAAACTTTTTTACCCAGAGGGTGGTGAGGGTCTGGAATGCGCTGCCTGGGAGGGTGTTGGAGGCGGGTTGCCTCACATCCTTTAAAAAATACCTGGATGAGCACTTGGCATGTCATAACATTCAAGGTTATGGGCCAAGCGCTGGTAAACGGGGTCAGGTAGGTAGTTCAGGTATTTTTCATGTGTCGGTGCAGACTCGATGGGCCAAAAGGCCTCTTCTGCACAGTGTGATTCTGTGATTCTGTGAAGTCACTCAGCTATATTCAAGAAAGTGGCTCACCAGCACCTTCTCAAGGTTAAGTAGGGATGGACAACAAATTCTGGCCTCGTCAGCGATGCCCATATTCCATTGAAGAATAAAGAGAGAAATCACATTCAGGAATGAACCATGTTCATCCTGATAGCTGGAGATTATTGATTAGTTGGAATGAATTGTCGAGTTCTCTTTGATAAGAGACCAATTGATGTCCTGTTACTGAT
Organism: Carcharodon carcharias; assembly: GCF_017639515.1. NCBI lineage: Eukaryota > Metazoa > Chordata > Chondrichthyes > Lamniformes > Lamnidae > Carcharodon > Carcharodon carcharias. The sequence continues at coordinate 17,615,255 of NC_054493.1, forward strand.
TATTCAGTTTCTTGCCATTTCTCCTTTCTTACTCCAGATTATTTCAGTTCTCAAATCTTCAGTTACAAGTCCCAGCTCCCCAATCCTGCCATTGAATTTCCTTTCTCAATACACTGTGTTATTACCTCATATTATCCTTGCTGTCCGTCCTGAATGAATCCATTTCACTAACAAATGTTGAAATGTTTGCTCCACACCCACAGGGTTTCATCAGTATAAAGCCACAAACTGGAAGGTCCAGTTTTCTCCTGGAGTTTGAGACAAATCAGCTTTCAAAATGATGCAGAGTCTCAGCCAATGAGGCAAATCTGGGCTCAGACCTGCCCCCTCATTCACTCCGATTGGCTGGAGGACCACGGGGCAGCCAATCATTACTCCAGTGCTGCCCCCTCTTCCTATTGGTTCAGAGCATTTTCTTTACTTACTTGCAGGATGCAGGGCATCACTGGCTGGACTAACAACTATTGCCCATCCCTAATTGCCCTTGAGAAGGTGGTGATGAACTGCCTTCTTGAACAGCTGCAATCCCTGTGGTGTAGGTACACCCACAGTGCTGTTAGGGAGGAGTTTGACCTGACAACAGTGAAGGAACGGCCGATATATTTCCAAGTCAGGATGGTAAGTGGCTTGGAGGGGAACTTCCAGGTGGTCGTGTTCCCATCTATCTGCTGGGCTTGTCCTTCTCTAGATGGTAGCGGTCGTGGGTTCGGAAGGTGCTGCCTAAGGAGCCTTGGTGAATTTCCGCAGTGCATCTTGTAGATGGTACTGACTGCTGCCGATATTCGTCGGTGGTGGAGGGAGTGAATGTTTGTGGAAGGGGCGCCAATCAAGCTGGCTGCTTTGTCCTGGATGGAGTCAAGCTTCTCGAGTGTTGTTGGAACTGCTCGTGGAGAGTATTCCATCACACTCCTGACTTGTGCCTTGCAGATTGTGGACAGGTTTTGGGGAGTCATGAGGTGAGTTACTCACCACAGAATTCCTCACCTCTGATCTGGTCTTGTACCACAGTATTTATATGGCTAATCCAGTTCAGTTTCTGGTCAATGGTAACCCCCAGGCTGTTGATAATGGGGGATTCAGTGATGGTAATTCCATTGAGTGTCAAGGGGTGATGGTTAAATTCCCTCTTGTTGGAGATGGTCATTGCCTGGGACTTGTGTGGTGGACATGTTACTTGCCACTTGTCAGCCCAAACCTGGATGTTGTCCAGGTCTTGCTGCATTTGGACATGGACTGCTTCAGTAATTAGGAGCCCCGAATGGTGCTGAACATTGTGCAATCATTAGCGAACATCCTCACTTTTCTAACCTTATGATGAAAGGAAGGTCATTAATGAAGCAGCTGAAGATAGTTGGGCCAAAGACACTACTCTGAGGAGCTCCTACAGTGATGTCCTGGGAGTGAGATAATTGACCTCCAACAACCACAACCACCTTCCTTTGTGCTAGGTATGACTCCAACCAGGGAGAGTTTTCCCCCTGATTCCCATTGATTCCAGCTTTGCTAAGGCTCCTTGATGCCAACTCAGTCAAATGCTGCCTGGATGTCAAGGGCAGTCACTCTCATCTCATCTCTGGAGTTCAGCTCTTTTGTCCATGTTTGAACCAAGGCTGTAATGAGCTCAGAAGTTGAGTGACCCTGACGAAACACAAACCGAGTGTCATTGAGCAGGTTATTGCTAAGCAGTTATTGCTAAGCAATTATTGCTCGATAGCACTGTTGATGCCCCTTCCATCACTTTACTAATAATGTGAATAGACTGATGGGGTGGTAATTGGCCGGGTTGGATTTGTCCTGCTTTTTGTGTACAGGACACACCTGCCCAGTTTTCCACATTGCCAGGTAGATGCCAGTGTTGTAGCTGTACTGGAACAGCTTGGGTAGGGGCACTGGAAGTTCTGGAGTATAAGTCTTCAGTACTCTTTCTGGAATATTGTCAGGACCCATAGCCTTTGCAGTATCCATTGCCTTCTGCCATTCCTTGATATCACATGGAGTGAATCAAATTAGCTGAAGACTGGCATCTGTGATGCTGGGACCTCTGGAGGAGGCCAAGATGAATCATCCACTCGGCACTTCTGACTGAAGACTGTTGTGAACACTTCAACATTATCTTTTGCACTGATGTGCTGGGCTCCTCCATCATTGAGGATGGGAATGTTTGTGGAACCTCCTCCTCTGGTGAGTTGTTTAATTGTCCACCACCATTCACGACTAGATGTGACAGGACTACAGAGCATAGATCTGATCCATTGGTTGTGGAATCTCTTATCTCCATCTATCACTTGCTGCTTATGCTGTTTGACACGCAAGTAGTCCTGTGTTGCAGCTTCACCAGGTCGACACCTCATTTTTAGGTATGCCTGGTGCTGCTTCTTACATGCCCTCCTGAACTCTTCATTCAACCAGGGTTGATTCCCTGACTTGGTGGTAATGGTAGAGCGAGGGATAGGCCGGGCCATGAGGTTACAGATTGTGCTTGAGTACAATTCTATTGCTGCAGATGGCCCACAGTGCCTCATGGATGCCCAGTCTTGAGTTATGAAATCTGTTCAAAATCTATCCCATTTAGCACAGTGGTAGGTCAGGTGAGAGGCCAATGGTGGGAGCCTCTTTCTCTGCTGTCCTATTCAGGCTTCTATGATCTATAATAATATAATGATTCATAGTAAATACAGTATGATAGAACCACAGAGCACGGATGGTGGCCATTCAGCCCACTGTGCCTGTATTGTCTCTGAGAATGTTACCAATCTGTCCCACTCCCCTGCTCTTTTCCAATACCCTCCAAATCTTTCCTTATTAAGTAAAAGTCCAAATCATTTTTGATCGTTACTATTGGACCTGCTTCTACCAGTCATTCAGGCAGTGTGTTCCTGATCATGATAACTCACTGATTAAAATACACTCCCCTCATCTCCACTTTGGACTTTTGCCAATTATTTTGAACCTGTGTTCTGTGGTCACTAACCATCCTGCCAATGGAAACAATTTTTCCCTAAGCAGAGGAAAACTCCTAAAAAAATCAACATTGCTATGAAATCATTCACTAACCTCTGCTCTAAAGAGAACAATCCCAGCTTCTCCAGTCTCTCCACATAACATAAACCCCTCATCCCTATTAACCATTCTGGTAAATATTCCTTACATTCTCTCTAAGGCTTTGACATCTTTCCTAAAATGTGGGACTCAGAATTGAACACAATATTTCACTTTAGGATTAACCCCAGGTTTATAAAGATTCTGGATAACTGACTTTCTTTTGTACTCCATGCCTCTATTGATAAATCCAAGGTCCCCTTAGCTTTTGTCAAACAGTTTGATCAACTTCTCCTGTCATATTCTAGGATTTGTTCACTTACACTCCCAGGTCACTCTGTTCCTGCACTCTGTTTAAAATTGTACCATTTAGTTTATACAGCCTCTCCTCATTCTCCCTTCTCCTGGTACAGTGGGACCAACATTTGTGCTTTAACTAACAGCACCAAAAAAACAACTTGACGAATTGGTTATTTATCTAATTGCAGTTGTTGGACTCTTACCTTGTGCAAACTGATTGTCATGAAACAGTAGTAATTTGTATTTATAGAACATGCTTGTTGTAATAAAACTTTGCAATGCGCTTCAGAGGAGTTTCATAAAGCAGAATTAGACATCAAGTCACTCAGGGTGATATTAAGGTCGATGGCCAAAAGCTGGATTCGAGAGGCAGATTGTAACAAGCATCTTTAATCAGGAGAGTGGCCGAGAGGTTTAGGGAGGGAATTTCAGAGCTTCTTCCACCTCGTGATCCATGTGTAAAAGTTGAATATGATTGCACTTTTTGTGATGGCTATTTAGAAATATTTTGTAATGTTCTTTCAGATATTTTATGAATAAAGTATATTTTTTGAAAATAAAATTCAGAGCTTCATCACATTACCCTCGAGTGGCTGTGGTGGGGAAGAGATTGTTATTCACCTCCTTCTGGAATGTGCCTTTGGAAAGAAGGTCTGGAGAGAAATACAGTAGCTTTTGTCCAAATTCATCCCGAGCAATGCTGTGACACAGGACTCTGTGCTCTACGGGCTGTTCCCAGGGACACACAGCGTGACAAACATCAACTGGATGGTCAACTGTTAAGTTTAGTGGTTGGCACAAAAGCTTATTGGTGCTACAAAATCTTTTAGAATGTTCATGGACTAAGCAGTCCCTTTTACTGTTCTTAGACAGGTGCGGTGGTACTTTTAGGCTTTTAATATTTCTGTTAGTAGATGTTGATAAAATGTTTCCCCAACAATTATTTCTTTGACCAACATTTAATCAGCTGGAGGATCATCAACTCAGTGAAAGACGCCCTTTGGTCTGCCTGAAACTTCTTGGTCTTCCAGTGAAAAGAGCTGTCCCCAGCCGAGTGTTGCAGACTGGCACATTCCAAGATCTAGGACCACAGGCTGAGGGACGCACTAAAGCTTGACGCAGCCACCGCAAAGGTGCAATGGGGAAAGGCCACTGTCTAAGACCCCTCTGCCATAGTGCACCAAGATGCTGGGAATTGTATTGACCCCTTGGGCTGTACGGTTCACAATGAATGTATGTAGTGAATACTAAATGTATTATAATATTAAATGTATTATCCGACTGGGCACTTTACAGCCTTCCAGACTGAATATTGAGTTCAACAATTTTAGATCATGAACTCTCTCCTCCATCCCCACCCTCTTTCCAATTCCCCCCTTTTTTTCCAATAATTTATATAGATTTTTCTTTTCCCACCTACTTCCAGTATTTTTAAATTTCCATCCATTGTTTTATCTCTATCTTGTAGCCTTTTTTGATTCCTTCACCCCACCCCACCCCCACTCAGGCTATCTGTACCTTGCTCGTCCTGCTTTCTACCCTTAATTAGCACATTCCTCAGATAATATCACCACCTTCAACACCTCTTTGTCCTTTTGTCTGTGACATCTTTTGGCTATCTCCACCTATCACTGGCCCTCTATTCAGCTCTACTTGTCCCACCCCCCTTTAAACCAGCTTATATTTCTCATCTCTTCTATTTTTACTTAGTTCTGATGAAGGGTCATTCGGACTCGAAATGTTAACTGTGCTCCTCTCCCCAAATGCTGCCAGACCTGATGAGTTTTTCCAGGTATTTTTGTTTTTGTATTATAATTGTACCTCAGAATGCAACATAATGTATGTTGATAACTCCAATATCATTGCACTTGTCTGACTGTCTGTAACGTCTGTAATGAAATGACTGTAATATTCATTGATTGTATTGAAGCACCTCGTGACCCATGTGTAAAAGTTGAATCTGATTGCACTTTTTGTGTTGGCCAACTAGGAATGTTTTGTAATGTTCTTTCAGGTGCTTTATGAATAAAGTATATTTTTCAAAAAAAGTAAATCAATTTCAGAGCTTCATGCCCAGGCCCTGCCACCAATGGTGGGGTAATTAAAATCAGGGATGCTCTAAGAGGATAGAATAAGGGGAGTGCAGATATATCAGAGAGTGTGAAACTGGAGATTATGGAGATAGGGAGGGTTGAGGTCATGGGCGGATTTGAAAACAAGAATGTAAATTTTATAATTGTGGCATTAATTGACCAGAAGCCAATGTAGGTCAGTGAGTGATGAGTGAACAAGACTTGGTGTGAGAAAGCACATGGGCAGCAGAGTTTTGGATGATCTCATGTTTCCATGTAGGGGTGGGGTGAACATGAAAGGCTGGTCAGAAATGCATTGGAATTGTCGCATCTAAAGGTAACATGGGCATGGATGAAGGTTTCAGCAGCAGATGAGCTGGGGTGGGTTGGAGACAGGCGACGTTATGGAGATTGAAATATCTGTTATTCGTGATGGTTAGATATGTGGTCAGAATGTCATCTTGTGTTCAAATTGGGCTTTGGTCTTCCCAATTATTAATTGGAGAAAATTTCTGCTCATCCAGTACTGGATGTTGGATAAGCAGTTTGATAATTTAGTAACAGTGGAGGAATGGAGAGGGATGGTGGTGAGGTAGAGCTGGGCATTGTCAGTGTACATGTGAAAACTAACACGGTGCATTTGGATGATGTCACCTAGTGGCAGCCTGTAGATGAGGAATAGGAGGGGCCAAGGATAGATCCTTGGGGGACACCATGTACAAGGACTTTGGAGAGGAAAGGGAGGTTGGAGACGGGGCGGTAGTTTGCAAAAATGGTGGGTTAAAGAGGTTTTTTTAGGATGGATGATGACATGAATTTAAAGGTGAGACGGACAGTATCAAAAAAGAGAGAGAACTGTTTACAATATCAACTAACATGGGGAGGATGGATGGCCAACAGTTTAGCAAGAATAGGGTCACGGGAACAGAAGGCAGGTCTCATGGACAAAATGAGCACTGAAGGAGATAGAAGATAGGAGAAAGGCTGGAGAAAGATGCAAATTCAGGGCTTAGACAAGGGGGAACTTTACGGACAGTTTGTCCCGTTGAGCTAGTGGAAAGGAGGGAAGCAGCAGAGGCAGCTGATCAGCTTGTCTCAATCTTAGTGACAAAGAAGCTCCATATATTCCTCACACTTGTTGTTGGAGGTGAGTGTGGACGATACTATGGAAAGGGAGAGCACTTCAAAAGGAACAAACTCATGTTAGTTTATGAAAAAGATTCAACAGTGTGTGTTGAACACAAAGCTCTTTTATTTGGCTTTTATCCATAGTATTAGCTACAATGACTGGGCTGGAGTTTATTAACATCAGCAGAAACAGACCCCAATGAACAATGGTTCATCCCAAATATGATTAACAGAAAAATCCAATCACTATAGTTACTTGTGAATTCGCTGGTGTACCAGCAGGTTGGATGACTGTGTGAATCCTTTCCCACACTCAGAACAGGTGAACGGCCTCTCCCCAGTGTGAATTCGCTGGTGTATCAGCAGGGTGGATGACTGAATGAATCCCTTTCCACACTCGGAACAGGTGAATGGCCTCTCCCAGTGTGAATTCACTGGTGTGTCAGCAGGGTGGATGTCTGACTGAATCCCTTCCCACATTCAGCACAGGTGAATGGCCTCTCCCCAGTGTGAATGCCTTTGTGTGTCAGTAGGTGGGATGACCGAGTGAATCCCTTCCCACAATTGGAGCAGGTGAATGGCCTCTCCCCAGGGTGAATTCACTGGTGTTCCAGAAGGGTGGATGACCGAGTGAATCCCTTCCCACAATTGGAGCAGGTGAATGGCCTCTCCCCAGTGTGAACTCGCTGGTGTGTCAGCAGGTTGGATAACCGAGTGAACCCCTTCCCACACTGAACGCAGGTGAATGGCCTCTCTCCAGTGTGAGTGCGCTTGTGTATCAGCAGGTTGGATGAACAAGTGAATCCCTTCTCACAGTCAGAGCGGGTGAGTGGCCTCTCCCCGGTGTGAACTCGCTGGTGTTCCTGCAGGGTGGATGACCGAGTGAATCCCTTTCCACACTCAGAACAGGTGAATGGCCTCTCCGCAGTGTGAATTTGCTGGTGTGTCAGGAGGTGGGATGAACATGTGAATTCCTTCCCACAGTCGGAACAGGGAAACAGCCTCTCCCCAGTGTGAACTCGCTGGTATTCCAGCAGAGTGGATGACCGAGTGAATCTCTTCCCACACTCAGAACATATGAATGGTCTCTCACCAGTGTGAATTTGCTGGTGGACAATCAGATCAGTTGATCGCCTGAACCCAGCCCCACAGTGAGAGCACCTGAATGGTCTCTCGTCAGTGTGAACACATTGATGAAACATCAGATCCCAGGAACTTTTATAGCACTTCCCACAGTCTGGGCATTTAAAAGGTCTCTCTTTAGTGTGAACTCACTGGTGTGCCAGCAGGTGGGATGACTGAGTGAATCCCTTCCCACACTCAGAGCAGGTGAATGGTTTCTCCCCAGTGTGAATTCGCTGATGTACAGAGAGGTCAGATAATGTCTTGAACCCAGTCCCACAGTGAGAGCACCTGAACGGTCTCTCGTCAGCGTGAACACGTTGATGGCCAGTCAGTTTCCAGGAACTTTTAAAGCACTTTCCGCAGTCTGGACATTTGAAAGGTCTCTTGTCAGTGTGAACTTGTCAATGTTGCAGCAGGTGGGATAAACAAGTGAATCCCTTCCCACACTCAGAGCAGGTGAATGGCCTCTCCCCAGTGTGAACTCACTGATGACTTTCCAGTTCTGATGGGTAATTAAATCCCTTCCCACAGTCCCTGCATTTCCACAGTTTCTCCCTGTTGTGACTGCATTTATGTTCTGACAGGCCAGATGATTGGCTGAAGCCTCGTCCACACACAGAACATGTGTACGGTTTCTCCCCACTGTGAATCATGCTTTCTCCGTCTATGCTCAAAATCTGATGGTATTCAGGTTATGATAAATTAGGCGACTCTGTCAGATTTTGATGTGCTGTTTGGCCTCAGCTTCCCGACTGCAAATCCTCCACTTTAATGCCCTGTGAAATGGATTTAAAACAGAAGAGACAAAACACACAAAAACACAAAGGCAGATTGTGAATCTGGTAACTTGTGGGGCTGGCACTAGGCAAAAATGACCATGAAAACTGCTGAATTATGATAAAAACCCAACTGGTCCTTCAGAGAAGGGAACCTGCCACCCAAACTGGTCAACACAAGACTCTGATCTCAATGGGAGAAGGGAGCAAGAGAGAGAAGAGGGGTGGGAAAGGCAAGGGGTGAAGAGGGATTTTACATATCTACAAATCAACCAGAACTTTCACAGAACCTCCCAAACACTCAACCTCCATCACCTAGAGGGACAAGGATAGAAGGTGTATGCAAACAGCACCATCTCCAAGTTTCCCCTCCAAGTCACACACCGTCCTGACTTCTCTGACATCCAGGACTGGATCAACAGAAATTTCCTCCATTTAAATATTGGGAAGACCAAATCCATTGTCATTGTCTTCAGTCCCCACTACAAATTCCACTTCCTAACCATCAACTCCATCCCTCTCGCCAAAAACTGAGGATAAACCAGACTATGCACAACAATGGAGAAATATTTCACCCCAAATTGAGCTTCCAACCATGTATGGAATTGTTTAAAACACTGGTGAGGCCACAACTGGAGTATTGTGTGCAGTTCTGGTCACCACATTGCAGGAAGGACGTAATAGCTCTGGAGAGAGTGTAGAGGAGGTTTACAAGAATGTTGCCAGGGTTAGAAAAGTGTAGCTACAAGGAGAAATTGGATAGGTTGGGGTTATATTCCTTCGAACAAAGAAGGCTGAGAGGTGACTTGATTGAGGTGTACAAAATTATGAGGGGAATAGATAGAGTGGACAGGATAAAATTGTTTCCCTTGGTGGAGAATTCTAGAACCAGGGGACATAGATTCAAGATAAGTGGCAGAAGGTGTAGGGGGGACATGAGGAAGAACTTTTTTACGCAGAGGGTAGTGGGTGTCTGGAATTCGCTGCCAAGTTGGTGGTAGAGGCAGAAACTTTAAACTCTTTTAAAAAGTACCTGGATCTGCACCTAAATTGCTGTAAGCTGGAGGGCTATGGGCAGGATGCAGGAAGGTGGGATTAGAAAGGGCATCTGGTGTCCTTGGCCTGGCATAGACAAGATGGGCTGAATGGCCTCCTTCTGTGCTGTAACTTTTCTATGGTTCTATATCTGCATCATCACTATTACAGTATGCTTCCACCTCAGTAACATTGCCTAACTCCACCCCAGTCTCAGCTCATCTGCTGCCTCCCACATTCAACCTCCCTGTGATCGTGAGATCATCCAAAGCTCTGCTGCCCATGTACCCACTCAGACCAAGTCTTGTTTACCTTTCACCCCTGTGCTAACTGACCTACAAGGCTCCTGATTCATAAAACTGCTGTGCAACACCTTGGAAAGGTCGAATACATGAAAGGTGCTTTACAAATGCAAATTGCTGTTGTTGATTTTGAACATTTCATCATTACTTGGTGAAAATCCTGTAACACCTTATTTAACATTATTGTGCAAGCATCTACACTAGATGGACTGCAGCGGTTCAAAAAGGTCAAACATCATCTTCTCCACAGGTAACTGAGGATTGGTAATATCTGCTACTGGTCTTGTTAGTGAAAAGGCAGGGGATGGGATTAGCTGATTGGCTCTTGCAGAGATCCAGCACAGGCAGGATGGGCTGAATAACCTCTGTCTGTATTGTAACTAATCAGTCATTCAATAACTCGATGAAAAAGGAGCTACACTGAAGGCCAGGGAACTAACTTCTACAACCAATGCCTACTCTGCAACAAACCAGCTTTAAATTAGTCTGTTGGTGATTCTAGACTCAGTTCTGTGAGTGACGTCTGCAACAAAATAATAGCAAAATACTGCAGCTGCTGGAAATCTGGAACAAAAAGAGCAAATACTGGAAATACTCAGCAGATCAGGCAGTAACTGTGGAGAAACAAACAGAGTTAACATTTCAGTGTGTACAGAATGAATTACAGGGAATAAAAATGGTGCAGAGCTTGATGGAAAATATAAGCTCAGAAGCAGAAGAGAAATGGACTATAATGCAGGAAAAATAATTCTTGACTCTGAAAGATACTCTGGGAAGATAAAGCTGGTAAACTAACAGCACATGGTCAGGGGACGGACAGCGGTGGGAACCTCATTTCGACATGGTTGGCAGGAGTAACAGTAAAATGCTAAACACATCTAAAACACACCTATTATTGGAGATAGAGGAAGTTAGACCATGGCAGAGAGATGATCAGGGAGGGCAGAGCTGAAATGGAACAATGGATGGACATGGACTCAAATCCACAGCAAAGGAGCCACGCCAGCCCCAGAGCCATTGAACCTCACACAGACAACAGTGCAGAACACTAAAAGATCTAAATTGCAGATGAACAGTCAAAATACTCACCTCTGAAACAATTTCACTCTTTTCAAAATTAAAATCTCCTGCTGGAGCCTGCAGTTAGAAAGATATCAGAAGCATTGGAGTCAGAGAAAAATCTCCCAGGAAATACCCAGGGAGCGGGGTGATGTCTCTGTGCAATTGTCGGTGCGTGATGACATCACAGACACGAACACAGAACATCTGGGTCTGTGCAAACCAGTGATCACCACACATTATGAAGGATGTGATGGTCCTTGAGAGGGTGCAGAGGAGATTTACCAGAATGGTTCCAGGGATTATAATTGCAATGTTAGGTTGGTAAAACTGAGGTTGCTCTCCTTGAAGCAAAGCACTGGAGGGGGTGCAGAGGAGATTCACCAGGATGTTGCCTGGGATGAAACATTTAAGTTATGAAAAGAGGTTGGATAGACTTGGGTCGTTTTTGTTGGAGCAGAGAAGACTGAGGGGCGACTTGATCGAGGTGTACAAGATTATGAGGGGCATGGACAGGGTGGATAGGGAGCAGCTGTTCCCCTTAGTTGAAGGGTCAGTCACAAGGGGTCATAAGTTCAAGATGAGGGGCAGGAGGTTTAGGGGGGGATGTGAGGAAAAACTTGTTTACCCAGAGGGTGTTGACGGTCTGGAATGCGCTGCCTGGGAGGGTGGTGGAGGCGGGTTACCTCACATCCTTTAAAAAGTACCTGGATGAGCACTTGGCACGTCATAACATTCAAGGCTATGGGCCAAGTGCTGGTAAATGGGATTAGGTAGGTAGGTCAGGTGTTTCTCATGTATCGGTGCAGACTCAATGGGCCAAAGGGCCTCTTCTGCACTGTGATTCTGTGAAAGGGAGATTTGACAGAGGTGTTCAAGCTTATAATAGATTTAGGTAAGGTAGGCAAAGGAAAGCTGTTCCCAATATTTGACTGTAAAAGGATTGTGGGGCACAGATTTCAAATTTTCCGCAAGATCTACAGGGTGGATGTGAGGAAGAAATTTTTTGCAACGAGTGGTAATAACCTGGAACTTAATGTTTACACTTAAATGCTGATGAAATCCAGATCCTACATATGAACATATGAATTAGGAGCAGGAGTAGGCCACTTGGCTCCTCGAGCCTGCTCCACCACTCAATCAGATCATGGCTGATCTGAATGTAACCTCAACCCCACATTCCCACCTACTCCCAGTAACCTTTCACCCCCTTGTTTATCAAGAATCTATCTAGCTCTGCCTTAAAAATATTCAAAGACACTGCTTCCACCACCTTTTGAGGAAGGGTTCCAAACACTCACCACCCTCTGAGAAAAGAATTCTCCCCATCTCTGCCTTAAATGAGCGATCCCTCGTTCTAGATTCTCCCACAAAAGGAAATATCCTCTCCACATCCACCCTGTCAAGACCCCTCAGGATCTTAAAGATTTCAATTAAGTCGCCTCTTACTCTTCTAAATTCCAGTGGATACAAGCCTAACCTGTTCAACCTTTCCTCATTAGACAACCCACCCATTCTGGATATTTGTCTAGTAAAGCTTCTTTGAACTGCTTCTAATGCATTTACATCTTTCTTTAAGTAAGGAGACCAGAACAGTACATAATATTCCAGATATGGCCTTACCAATGCTGTGTACAACTGAAGAATAACCTCCCTATTTTTGTACTTAATTCCCCTCACAATAAATAATAACATTCTATTAGCTTTCCTAATTACCTGCTGTACCTGCATATTAGCCTTTTGTGGTTCATGCATTAAGACACCGAGATCCCTCTGAATCTCTGAGCTCTGCAATCTCTCACCATTTAGTTAAGCTTGTTTTATTCTTCCTGCCAAAATGAACAATTTCACATTTGCTGATATTATATTCCATTTGCCAGATCTTTGCCCTAACCTATCTCTGTCATGTAGTCTCCTTGCAACTTCTTCACAATTTACTTTCCTACTTATATTTGTCGTCAGCAAATTTAGCCCCCATTCCTTCATCCAAGTAATTTACATAAAGTGTAAAAAGTTGAGGCCCCAGCACTGATTCCCTGCGGCACATTACTTATCACATCCTGCCAAACAGAAGACGACCCATTATGCCAACTCTCTGCTTCCTGTTGGCTAGCCAATCTTCTATCCTTGCCAATATGTTACCCCCTACACCATCAGCTTTTATTTTCTGCAATAACCTTTGATGTGGCACTTTATCAAATGCCTTCTGGAAATCTAAATACAGTACATCCAGCAGTTCCCCTTTATTGACAGCAGATGTGGCCCATTCAGCAAACTCCAATAAATTGGTTAAACATGATCTCCCTTTTACAAAATCATGCTGACTGCCTGATTGCCTTGAATTTTTCCAAGTGCCCTGCTATAATATCTTTAATAATTGCTTTTTATGTTTTCCCTATGACAGATAATACACCAACTGTAATATCCTGTAGTTTCCTGCTTTCTGTCTCCCTCCCTTTTTGAATAACATTTGCTATTTTCCAATCCAATGGAACTTCCCTGAATCTAGGGAATTTTGGAAAATTAAAACCAACGATCTCACTAGCCACTTCTTTCAAGGGTGAAGTCTGTCCAGATCTGGGTATTTCTCAGCCTGCAGCCCCAACAATTTGCTTAATACCATTTCCCTGGTGATTGTAATTTTCCTGAGTTCCTCCCTCCCTTTTCCTGATTTACAATTATTTCCAGGATGTTACTTGTGCCCTCTACACTGAAGATTGAAGCAAAATACCTGTTTAATTCATCCATCATCTCCATACTTTCCATTATCAATTCTCCAGACGCACTTTCTATAGGACTAACAGTCACTCTTTTCCTTTTTAAATATCTACAGAAACTCTTACTATCCGTCTTTATATTACTAGCTAGCTTTCTCTCATACTCTAATTTTTCCCTCCTTATTAATCTTTTTATTGTTCTTTGCTGTTCTTATATTCTTTCCAATCTTCTGACCCGCCACATATCTTTATGTGATTACATATTTTTTCTTTTAAGTTTGATACTGTATTTAACTTTTTTGGTTATCCACGGATGATTGGCCCTCCCCTTGGGAGATGGGATGGTAGTTTGCAAAGATAGTGGGGTAAAGGTTTGTTTCGTCTCAGGAGGGTGATGGTGGTGGACTATAAGGTGAGTGGGACAGAGAAGAGAAAGAGAACCATTAACAATATCAGCTAATATGGAGAAAATGGATGGTCAGCAGTTTAATGAGAATAGGGTCAAGGCAGCAGAAGGCAGGTCTCATTGATAGGATGAGCGCTGAGAGGGCAAGAGGGGAGATAGGAGAGAGGGAGAGCACTTCAAAAGGATCTAACTTGTGTTAGAGATGTTACAGAGATTCGACACACTGTATGTTTAACATAAGGCTGATTTATTTGACTTTATCCAGAATACTAACCCCTATAATTGGCATGGAGTTTAACATCAGCAGAAACAGACCAAATGACAGAGTTCAGTCCTGGATGTGAATAACAGAAAAATCCAATCACTGTAGTTACTTGTGAACTCGCTGGTGTCTCAGCAGGTTGGATGAGGTAGTGAATCCCTTCCCACACTTGGAGCAGGTGAACGGTCTCTCCCCAGTGTGAACTCGCTGGTGTGTCAGCAGGTTGGATGAGGTAGTGAATCCCTTCCCACACTTGGAGCAGGTGAACAGTCTCTCTCCAGTGTGAATTTGCTGCTGTGTCAACAGGGCAGATGACTGAGCGAATCCCTTTGCGCACTCGGAGTGGGTGAACGGCCTCTCCCCAGTGTGAATGCGCTGGTGTACAGTTAGTTGAGATGAGTGCCTGAACCCAGTTCCACAGTGAGAGCACCTGAACGGTTTCTCATCAGTGTGAACACGTTGATGGAGCATCAGGTCCACGGAACTTTTAAAGCATTTCCCACAGTCTGGGCATTTAAAAGGTCTCTCCCCAGTGTGAACTTGCTGGTGTGTCAGCAGATGGCATGAGTGAGCAAATCTCTTCCCACACTCAGAGCAGCTGAACAGCCACTCTCCTGTGTGAATTCGCTGGTGCACAGTGAGAACAGATAACGTCTTGTACCCAGACCCACAGTGAGAGCACCTGAACGGTCTCTCGTCAGTGTGGACACGTTGATGGGCCGTCAGTTCCTGGGAACTTTTAACGCACTTCCCACAGTCTGGACATTTGAAAGGTCTCTCGTCAGTGTGAACTCGTCAGTGTTTCAGCAGCATGGATGAACAAGTGAATCCCTTCCCACACTCAGAGCAGGTGAACGGCCTCTCCCCAGTGTGAACTCGCTGATGATTTTCCAGCTCTGATGGGTAATTAAATCCCTTCCCACAGTCCCTCCATTTCCACGGTTTCTCCCTGTTCTGACTGCATTTATGTTTCGACAGGCCAGATGACTGACTGAAACTCCGTCCACACACAGAACACGTGTACGGTTTCTCTCCACTGTGAACAGTGCTTTCTCCGACCATGTTCAAATTCCAATGACATTCAGGTTATGATAAATTGGGCAACCCTGTCAGATTCTGATGTTTGGTTTCAGTTTCCCGACTGCAAATCCTCCCCTCTTAATACCCTGTGAAATTGACTGAAAACAGAGAAAAGGGAGTGAGAGAGAACCCACATAAACACAAGGGCAGGTTGTGAAATTGAGCTGAATGAATGTGGGAATTTGTGGGGCCAGCACGAGGAAAAAGTGACCATGAAAACTGCTGGATTGTCATAAAAACCCAACTGGTTCACTAATGTCCTTCAGGGAAGGGAATCTGCCACCCAGTCTGGGCCTACACAAGACACTGGCCTAGATTGGAGAACATAACAAGAGAGAGAAGGGTTGGGTGGGAGAGACAAGGGCTGAAAATGAGGGATTCCAACTCAACCAGAATTTTGACGGAAGCTCCAAAACCCTGAAGCTCCACCACCTAGAAGGGCCAGGATAGCAGGTGTATGTGAACACCATCACCTCCATGTTCTCCTCCAAGTCACACACCGTCCTGACTTGTCTGACATCCAGCACTGGATGAACAGAAATTTCCTCCATTTAAGTA
This sequence comes from Carcharodon carcharias, assembly GCF_017639515.1. Taxonomy (NCBI): domain Eukaryota; kingdom Metazoa; phylum Chordata; class Chondrichthyes; order Lamniformes; family Lamnidae; genus Carcharodon; species Carcharodon carcharias. The sequence continues at coordinate 17,631,114 of NC_054493.1, forward strand.
TTGGGAAGACCAAAGCCCACTCACTGTCTTCAGTCCCCACTACAAATTCCACACCCTGGCCACTGACTCCATCCTTCTCCCTGGTAACTGTCTGAGGCCAAACCAGTCTGTTCACAACCACTGGGTCATATTTCACCCAAAAATTAGCTTCAAACCACATATATGCATCATCACCAAGGCCGCCCATTCCCACCTCAGTAACATCGCCCGACTCTGCCCAAGTCCCTGCTCATCTTTTGCTGAAACTCTCACCCGTTCTTTTGTCACCTCTTGACTTAACACTCCCAGCCGTCCTCCCACAGTCAGCCTTCCTGTAAACGTGACATCAAGTCTTGTACCCCCATCACCCCAGTACTCGCTGACCTGATTAAGAAAAACCTAAGTTTTAAAATTCTTATCCTTATTTTCTTATTTCTTATCCTTATATCCTTATTTCTCCATGGCCCCTCCCCATCTCTGTAATCTCCTCCAGCCTCACAACCCTCTGAGATATCTGCACTCCACTAATTCTGACATCCTGAACATTCCCGATTTTAATTTAATCCTGAAAAGTGTGAGGTGATACACTTTGGAAGGAGTAAATTGACAAGGAAGTTTTCAGTGAATGGCATGACACTAGGAAATTCTGAGGAACAAAGGGACCTTGGTGTGTGTGTCCATAGATCTCTGAAGGTGGAGGGGCATGTCAGTGGTGAAAAAGGCATATGGGACACTTGCCTTTATCAATCAAGGCATAGATTACAAAAGTAGGGAGATCAACTTGGTGAGGCCACAGCTGGAGAACTGTGTGCAGTTCTGGTCACCACATTATAGGAAGGATGTGATTGCACTGGAGGGGGTGCAGAGGAGATTCACCAGGATGTTGAATGGGACGAAACATTTAAGTTATGAAGAGAGGCTGGATAGATTTGGATTGTTTTCATTGGAGCAGAGAAGACTGAGGGGTGACCTGATCGAGGTGTACAAGATTATGAGGGGCATGGACAGGGTGGATAGGGAGCAGCTGTTCCCCTTAGTTGAAGGGTGAGTCACAAGGGATCATAAGTTCAAGGTGAGGGGCAGGAGGCTTAGGGAGGATGTGAGGAAAAACTTGTTTATCCAGACGGTCTGGAATGTGCTGCCTGGCAGGGTGGTGGAGGCGGGTTGCCTCACATCCTTTAAAAAGTACCTTGATGAGCACTTGGCACGTCATAACATTCAAGGCTATGGGCCAAGTGCTGGTAAATGGGATTAGGTAGGCAGGTCAGGTGTTTCTCACGTGTCGGTGCAGACTCGATGGGCCGTGTGATTCTGTGAATTGTTCCACCTTTGGTGGTCAAGCCTTCAGCTGCCAAAGCCAAAAGCTGTGGAATTTCCTCCATGAACCTCTCTGTCTCTCTACCTCACTTTCCTCTTTTAAGATACTCCTTAAAAACTATGTTTGACCAAACTATTGGTCACCTGCCCTAACACCTCATTATGTCGGTTTAGTGTGAAATGTTGCTGTATAACACTCCTGTGAGCACACATTGGAATGTTCTATTACATGAAGGGTGCTATATAAATACACATTGTTGTTGATTTGGAAATAAACAGCTGTTCCTTCATCATCACTGGGTGAAGACCCTGTGACTCCTTACCTAACATCATTGTGGGAGCATCTTCACCACACGGACTGCAGCGGTTCAAGAAGATCAAACATCATCCTCTCCACAAGTAACTGGGGATTGGTAATATCTTCTGCTGGTCTTGTTAGTGAAAGGGCAGGAGAGTGGGACTAGCTGATTTGCTCTTGCAAAGAGCCAGCACTGGCGGGACAGGCTTAACTAACCTCTGTCTGTATTGTAACGATTCCATGATTCTATGACTGAATGCAACAGGACCTACATTGGAGGCCAAGGACGGACTTCAGCCATCAACGCCCACCCTGCAACAAATCGTCTCTGACCTGGTCCGACTGGTTCCCAGATTCGGGTTTTGTGAGCAATGCCTGCAATAAAATAATAGCAACAGACTGCGGCTGCTGGAAATCTGAAAGATAAAGAGGAAATGCTGGAAATTCTTAGCAGCTCAGTCACTATCTGTAGAGAAAGAAAAAGAGTTAACGTTTCAGGGTGTGCAGAATGAATTACGGGGAATAAAAACGATGCAGAATTTGATGTTTGAAATAAGCTCAGAAGTGGAAGAGGAATGGACTATAGCGCAGGAAAAACAATTCCTGATTATGAAAGATACTGTGGGAAGATAAAGCCGGTAAGTCAGCAACACATGGTCAGGGGATGGGTGGCCGTGGAAACCTCATTTAGACACAGTCGACAGAAATAACAGTGCAATACTAAACAAAGCTAATATACACCCATTAATAGAGACAAAGGAAGTTAAACAATGAGATAGGTGATTGGGGAGGGCAGAGGTAAAAGTATCATAGACACAGATTTAAGATTATCGGTAAGATCAACAGGGGGGATGTGTTAAGGAGTCAGTTACTGCAGTAAGGAGAGATGATATCTTGGATGGGGCTTCGAATGAAGCTTTGTGGATAGAGATTAGGAATAAAAAAGGGGCAGCCACATTGTTAGGTGTTTATTATAGACTCCCAGATAGTCAGCAGGAAATTGAGGAGCAAATATGCACAATTTGTGGAGGTGTGTAGAAACAATAACAATAGGATAAACATATTAGGTGATTTCAACTTTCCCAACATTAATTGGGATAGGCATAGTGTTAAGGGCTTGGATGGAGTGGATTTCTTGAAATATGTACAGGAGAACTTTTTAGGTCAATATGTAGAGGGTCCAACAAGGGACAGCACAGAGCTGGACCTAATTCTGGGGAATGAAGCCGGACAGGTGGCTGAGGTGGTGGTGGGCGAGCATTTTAGTGATAGCGACCACAACATGGTACAGTTTAAGTTTGTTATGAACAAAGAAATCGACAAGTTGCAAAAAATTGTTTTGGATTGGGGGAGAGTGGATTTTCGTAAAATAAGGCAGGATCTGGCCAAGGTAGACTGGGAACAGCTACTTGTGGGGAAATCTAGAGGAGCAGTGGGGGGTGTTCAAAAAGGAAATGGGGAGGGTACAGGCTCAACATTTTCCCTCTAGGGTGATAGGAAGGAGTAACAAGCCCAGAGAACCATGGATGACCAGAGGGATTCAGGTTACGATGAGAAGGAAAAGAGAGGCTTTTAGCAGGAAAAGGGAAGCAAATCAGCAGAGGCATGAGTGGAGTACAGAAAATGCAGGGTAGAGCTTAAGAAAGCAATTAGGAGAGCAAAGAAGGGAGATGAGAAAGCTCTGGCTGGTAAAAGTAGGGAAAATCCCAACATATTCTATTAGTATATCAATGGGAAGAGGATAACCAGCAAAAAAGTAGGGCACAAAAGGGACCAAGGGGGAAATCTATGGGTGGAGCCAGAGAACATCACTAGAGTGCTGAATGAATGTTTCACATCCGTCTTCACCCAGGAGAATGAGGATGGAGTTATCGAACTCAGGGAGAGAGACTGCGAGATTATTAAGCAAATTGATATAGGGAGTAACAAGGTATTGGAGGTGTTGGCAGGCTTAAAAGTGGACAAATCTCCAGATCCAGCTGATTTGAGTGCCAGACTGCTGAGAGAGGCAAGGGAGGGATCGCAGGGGCACTGACACAAATTTTTAATTCCTCTCTGGCCACGGAGGAGGTGCCAGAGGACTGGAGAACAGCTAATGTGGTTCCGTTATTCAAGAAGGGTTGTAGAGATAAGCCAGGGGACTACAGGCCAGTAAGTCTCATGTCAGTGGTAGGGAAACTATTGGAGAAAGTTCTGAAGGAGAGTATCTATCTCCACTCGAAGAGGCAAGGTTGATCAGGGAAGGTCAGCATGGCTTTGTCAGAGGGAGGTCATGCCTAACAAATTTGATTGAATTTTTTGAGGAGGTGAGGTGTGTTGATGAGGGTAGTGCAGTTGATGTAGTTTATATGGAATACAGCAAAGCCTTTGACAAGGTCCCACATGGGAGACTTATAAGGAAGGCAAATGCACATGGGAAACAGGGTAATTTGATAAGATGGATTCAAAATTGGCTTAGTTGTAGGAGGCAGAGGGTAATGACAGAAGGATGCTTTAGTGACTGGAAGCCAGTGTACAGTGGCGTACCACAGAGATCTGTGCTCAGTCTCCTATTATTTGTCATTTATATAAAACGACATAGATGACTACGTGGTGGGGGGGTAGGATTATTAAGTTTGCGGATGACACAAAAATTGGCCGGGTAGTTAACAGTGAGGTTGAGTATCTTGGGCTACAGGAAGATATAGACGGGATGGTCAAATGGGCAGAAAAGTGGCAGATGGAATTTAACCCTGAAAAGTGTGAGATGACACATTTGGAAGGAGTAATTTGACAAGGAAGCATTCAATGAATGGCATGACACTAGGAAATTCTGAGGAACAAAGGGACCTCAGCGTGTGTGTCCATACATCTCTGAAGGTATAGGGGCATGTTAGTGGGGTGGTGAAAAAGGCATATGGGACACTTGCCTTTATCAATCAAGGCATAGATTACAAAAGTAGGGAGGTCATGTTGGGGTTGTATAGAACCTTAGTGAGGCCACAGCTGGAGTACTGTGTGCAGTTCTTGTCACCACATTATAGGAAGGATGTGATTGCACTGGAGGGGGTGCAGAGGAGATTCACCAGGATGTTGCCTGGGATGAAACATTTAAGTTATGAAGAGAGGTTGTTTAGACTTGGGTTGTTTTCGTTGGAGCAAAGAAGACTGAGGGGCGACCTGATCGAGGTGTGCAAGATTATGAGGGGCATGGACAGGGTGGATAGGGAGCAGCTATTCCCCTTAGTTGAAGGGTCAGTCACAAGGGGGCATAAATTCAAGGAGAGGGGCAGGAGGTTAAGGGGGGATGTGAGGAAAAACTTTTTTACCCAGAGGGTGGTGACAGTCTGGAATGTGCTGCCTGGGAGGGTGGTGGAGGCAGGTTGCCTCACATCCTTTAAAAAGTACCTGGATGAGCACTTGGCTCGTCATAACATTTAAGGTTATGGGCCAAATGCTGGTAAATGGGATTAGGTGGGTAGGTAGGTCAGCTGTTCCACATGTGTCAGTGCAGACTCGATGGGCCGAAGGGCCTCTTCTGCACTGTGTGATTCTGTGAGGATGAAATTTCACAAAGTGAGTGTTAATGACCTGGAACTCAATACTTAAACTCAAAGGCTGATGAATGGAGTGACTCGAGTCAGATATTAATGTGATGTTTGGTTTTAGTTTGCTGTGTGTATATCCTCCCCTTCTAATCCCCTGTAAAAGGAGTTTCCAAAATTCATCCCTATCAGTCCAGGATAGAGATTCACAATATTCTCTCCTGCTGACAGGGGACAGGGACGACCGCGCATGCGCACTGCTGCACATTGACTGGGTAAAGATGGTGGTTGTTAACCCGGGCCTATCGCTGGAGACGCAATCCCACAGCCTCCGTCCACAGATACAAGCTCGACACCAGTAGCTTCTTATTCTGGGTTCAGAGCCGCATCGTGTACTTACGAACCCACCCCGTCCACCCACCGGCTCCGTTACTCCCTCTACTCCGCAAATTCTCTTATCGCCTGAAGCTGAGACAAACAAACGTCTAAAACAAAAACAGAATTACCTGGAAAAACTCAGCAGGTCTGGCAGCATCGGTGGAGAAGAAAAGAGTTGACGTTTTGAGTCCTCATGACCCTTCAACAGAACTGAGTGAATCCAAGGAGAGGGGTGAAATATAAGCTGGTTTAAGGTGGGTGGGGGGAGAGAAGTGGGGGGGTGGTGTGGTTGTAGGGACAAGCAAGCAGTGATAGGAGCAGATAATCAAAAGATGTCACAGACAAAAGATCACAGAGGTGTTGAAGGTGGTGATATTATCTAAACGAATGTTCTAATTAAGAATGGAAGGTAGGGCACTCAAGGTACAGCTCTAGTGGGGGTGGGGGGAATGTAAAAGATTTAAAAATAATGGAAATAGGTGGGAAAAGAAAAATCTATATAATTTATTGGTAAAAACAAAAGGAAGGGGGAAGAAACAGAAAGAGGGTGGGGATGGAGGAAGGAGTTCAAGACCTAAAGTTGTTGAATTCACTTCCCCCAACTTCTCTCCCCAACCCCCCAACAAACACACCTTAAACCAGCTTATATTTCACCCCTTCCTTGGATTCACCTAGTTCTGTTGAAGGACTCGAAACATCAACTCTTTTCTTCTCCGCCGATGCTGCCAGACCTGCTGAGTTTTTCCAGGTAATTCTGTTTTTGTTTTTGTTTTGGATTTAGAGCATCCGCAGTTTTTTTGTTTTTGTTTTTATGACAAACAAACGTCTTTCCATCGCCATTACCCGCACTGCGCGTGCTCCAGATCACAATTTTCGGGGAATGATTGACGGCGGTCTCGGTCCAATAGGAATAGGGGGCGAGGATATAGGACAGAGCTGGAGCGGCTGGCCCTCCAACCAATCGGAGTGAATGAGGGGCGGGGGCTGAGCCCGGATCTCCCTCATTGGCTGAAACTCTGCATCATTTTGAAAGCTGCTTTTCCTCAAACTCCAGGAAAAAACTGGATCTTTCTGTTTGTGGCTTTAAACAGATGAAACCCTGTGGCAGTGGAGTAAACATTTCAACATTTGTCACTGAAATGTGGGAACATGATGAAACAATGCACAAACAATTGACCGACTTTATCTGTATAAAATAAAGGGAGAGCCTCTAATAGTGGTGCAGAAACACAGGGACCTCGGTGTACATGTCATTGATGGTGAGAGGGCATGTTGAGAGAGCAGTTAATAAAGCATTTAGTATCTTAGGCTTTATTAATGGGGCACTGAGTACAATAGTAAGCAGGTCATGTTGAACTTGTATGAGACACTATTTCGGCCTCATTTGGAGTATACGTCCAGTTCTGGGCACCATACTTAAGGGCAGATGTGAAGACATTGGAGAGAGTACAGAGGAGATTCACAAGAATGCTTGCCAGGATGAAGAACTGTAGCCATGAGGATAGATTGGAGAGTTTGGGACTGTTTTCATAGGAGAAAAGAAGGCTGAGAGGAGACTTGATAGAGGTAGTCAAAATCCTGAGGGGTATGGACAGGATAAATAATGAAACTGTTCCCACTTGAGAACATCAAGAACTAGAGGGCACACTTTCAAAATAATTGGCAAAAGGATTAAAAGTAATGTGAGGAATTTTTTTCACCCAGAGAGTGGTTGGAGTCAGGAACAAAATTCCTGAAAGGGTGGTGAAGGCAGAATGCTTGAGGTATTCAAAAGGGAATTGGATTGCCACCTGAAAAGAGACAATGTGCAAAGTTACAGCAATAAGGCAGGGGAGTGGGATGAGGTGGAATGCTCTTTTCAGAGAGCTAGTACAGACTTAATGGGCTGAATGGTCGCCTTTTGCACTGTAAAGATACTGTGAATAACTGGGCGGACAGGGAATGTCACCATCAGAACAAGGAGAGTCCCTGGTTTCAATAAATGAACCGACAGAAGGGTTAGGACAGGTTCAAGAAAAGGTTAATACTGTCATCATTCAGAAAAGCACATGATAAAGGAACAACTGATTTCAAAGACAATCTCTTGTCGTTTGTGTGTGATGGGGCATGTTTAAAGGAATTAAATGATAAATGTTGTCTGTATTGGACAATCACATGAAAATGTGAATTCAGATGAGGATATGGATTGATGTTAGGTGGCAAGATCTGGATCTATGTATTACTCCAGGAAGCCTTAAAATCAGAATGACAGTATTTCAGAATCTAAGTTCGAAATACACAGGGGTAGGAGACGAATTCACCCCCAAAATGCCTGTGAAAATTCTATCATGGGAGCAGCCACTGGAAGAAAAATTACCCCCATATGTGGGAGACAGAACCTGAGGATCAGCTCCTCCAATCACTGATTCTGCCTCTCATGATTTTGCTGCTTCTCCAGACAGAATCTGTGATTGGAGGAGCAGCTTTGCCACCCATTTTGAGGAAGGAAGCTTGCAAGAGTGCTGCCTGAGTCAGCGATGTGTGCAGGAGCTGTGTCTCCCTGGGACGGAACTAGGTTTCAGAGCAGTGTGAGCCTCGTAAAGAGTGAATCAACCCGCAGAGAAGCACAGGACTCTCTCCATTCTGCCAAGTGAGCCTTGATTATTTTTACATATCTCAGGAGGTGGGTTGAAACACCCACAAGTGTACAGTACAAGTGTTTGAGTAACCAGGTATTGTGAACTCACTGGCTAATCACATATGCCAAATTAGAAGTTGAGATATATTTGCCAAGGTTACATTTTTAAACAGTTATGTGCTGGTTAACGCTCACAGACTACATACAGGATCCCCATTCTTAGCTGACCTCAGCTGGTATAATGATGTTACTGATGAATTTTGAATGTAATTTGAATGTAATACAATGAAGATCAGAAAGATAAGAGTTTTTTCCTGCCCCACCATCTGATCCAAAAAACATTCTGTGTTTATTTACCAAATATATAAGCGCTTCATGATTTGAACAGTATCCAATAAAATGAGTAAAACCCAAAACCAAGGATCAAAAGTATCTGGTTAACTTAATTTCAACAAAGTGGAATGGTTTCAATCTACTTTGGTGATTGCAGCAGGTCCTGTTTTTATCCAGAAAGAGGTTCACTTGACGCAGAATATTAGAAAGTTTAATGATAGGTGAATATAACTGTCAGGGGATTTGATATAAACCCTGCCAAGTGCTACTTTTTCAAACCAGTTTTCCAAAGAGAAAAGGAGCTCAGACAGACAGTCGGCAGCAACTTCAGCTTATCCACAGACAATGAAAACAATGTCAGTCAGTCATGCACTGAGAACGCACACGAGGCAGATCCTTTCTATAATATGTTTGTTTTTAGAAATACAGAACTTGTAAACTTGCCATGTAAGTGCAGGAAATTCAACATCTGCACTTTCACCTCCTCCTTTCCCGCTGTCCAGGGGCTGTTCATTCCCAATAAGTTACCTTGTATCAAATGGTTGGAATTTTCATGAAGGAAATGAAGTATGGGAGATTAATTTAAAATAAATTAACAAAAACATCTTATTTATAGATTCCAAGTTAAAAGATTTAATACATACCACAGTGTGGGGCATTTGTGCTGTTACCTATTGAAAGAAGGGACCCCCAAAAAAGATTAATGTAAATACACAAGATAATGTTACTGTGTGACTGGAGCACCTAATAAAGGAGTTAGTGAGAATGAAAAAGGAGCCCCTGAAACCCAACTCATAGTTCTCCAAAATCAAAGATTAGCCCTCAAGAAAATCTCAAGAACCTTTGAAGAAAAAAATATTTTGACATCTGTATCTTTGAGATACTGAATGGTAGATTTTGCACCAAAGATCAATTTAAGATTCAAAAAGAAGTTCATAATTTTATTATAAGTGGGTTCCTTTTGAGAGTTCTTGAACTGAGGAGAAAGATCACAGATGGTACTTTTAAAAAGGGACACTGCAGACTCAAAAGTCAGTGACGTCTCCAGAATAGTAAACTCTGCCCAGTTATTGGGCTGTTAACATCAGCATAAAGAAATAAAATATTGTCAGGCTATCAATACTAAACACGACTAACAGCAGGAATGACAGCAGAATCTGATCACTTCAGTCACTTATGAACTTGCTGATGTCTCAGGAGGCATCGTGACTGAGTGAATCCCTTTCCACACACATAGAGTTGAATGGTCTCTTCTCATTGTGTGTGCATTGGTGGGTCAGCAGATTGAAAGACTTTGCAAATCCCTTCCCACACAGCGAGCAAGTGAACGGTCTCTCCCCAGTGTGAACTCGCTGGTGTGCAGTGAGATTGGATGACCGATTGAATCCTTTCCCACACACAGAGTAGATGAACGGTCTCTCCCCTGTGTGAACTCGATGATGTAAAACGAGGTTGGAAGACTGCCTGAACCTCTTTCCACAGAAAGTGCAGTTGAATGGCTTCTCCTCAGTGTGAGTTCACAGGTGTCTCAGCAGGGTGGGCAAAACCGTGAATCCCTTCCCACACGTGGAGCAGGTGAATGGTCTCTCCCCAGTGTGAACTCGCTGGTGTAATGCTAGGTTGGATGACTGAGTGAATCTCTTCCCACACTCAGTGCAGGTGAACGGCCTCTCCCCACTATGAACTCGCTGGTGTAATGATAGGTTGGATGACTGGGTGAATCCCTTTCCAAACTCGGAGCAGGTGAACGGCCTTTCCCCAGTTGATGGTTTTCCAGCAGGGATGGGTAACTGAATCCTTTCCCACAATCCTCACATTTCCACAGTTTCTCCATTGTGTGGGTGCGTTTGTGTTCCTATAGGTTGGACAATCGCTTGAAGCCTCATCCACACAGAACATGTGCACAGCTTCTCCCTCCTGTGAATACTGTGATGTTTTCCTCAGGCTGTGTAACTGGTTAAAGCTCTTCCCACAGTCAGTTCACTGGAACACTCTCTCTCGGGTGTGTGTGTCTTGGTGCTGTTCCAGTCACACTGATGTTTGAAATCTTTTCCCTCAGACAGAACAGACAAACATTTCTTCTTCCACATTCAAAGGCGGATGATACTGAGGTCCCAATGAATGGATTGACTCAACCAAAACTTGATATGAGGTTTGATCTGAATTTCACTTCTGCAATTCTTCACTTCTAAGCGACTGTGAAAGGAGTTCACTAAAGTCATCACCATGGGTATTTTTCTTTTCTCTTTCCGTGCCTAGTGGCTTATGATGTAGACAAATCATGTGCTTACATCTGTTTCCATAGCTACTTTGTCCTGGAACAGTTTGCTAGCCTATCACCAGAGGCAATTTCATGAGGGCGCTATTACACATCAAGCACAGCTGACCAGGGGACTTTCCCACTCTTACTGCCTGTCATTGGTGTTTTGGAAGGATTTATAGGTTCATAAGCAACCTGTTTGGAATACACTGTATGAACACATCATCCGTGGCCATCAAGTCCTGAAGTGGAACCTGCAGCTTCAGCTCAGAGGCAGGGACACTACTCAATGCGCCACAAGATCTTCCCCATCACTATAAGAACAGAACAGGAATTCAAAACGGATGCTTCTAGTTTCTCTCGAAGATAATTTACTTCTGATGTTCCTCTAGAGCTCTGAATCCCTGTCACACAAACTCTCACTCCTCCCTGTGCTGAAATCCAAACCCATCACACCATCTCCACCATTCCCTTCCTACACTCCCATTTACTTCCTCCCTCTCCTTTGCTCTGACTGGGTTCAATTCTCAAGCCTTTGTGTGCAAAGTGAGAACAAAATCAATGAATCGATCATTTTCTCTCCTGGTCACTGGGACCCTGAAGCCCCGCCCACTCTCTGTTTCACCAAGATGGCCGCACAAAAAGCATAAAGTCCCGGAGCTGCAAACGCGGGACCTGCAGGTTCTTGTTGGGGGTTTGGGGCCTCCAGTGGGTGTTTCTGAATCCTCCCCGCCCACCTCCCAGGGTTTCCTTCCTTCCCACAGATCAGATTCCTCTTGATTTGAGCTCAAAGTGTAACCTCTTATTTATTGACACCCTCCCCCATCCTCTGATGTGAACCATCCTCCACTCGCTGACCCAGGATGGCGGCCATTAACCTGGGCCTGTTCCCGGGAGGGAGAAGCCCCGCAGCTGCAAACCAGGAGCTGACAATTATTCCTCAGGGTTTGCGGATCCACAAAGTGTTTCCAAATCCTCCCTGTCCAGCCGCCGGCTCCATCGCTCCCTCCACCCGGGCCTGTCACCGCGGGGTAAACACAGGGCCTGGGGCCTACTCCAGAAGTTGATCCAGTTCCCACTCCAGCCGCAGTTTCCATTCCTACCCTGTGCTCACAATCTCCTCTCGCCTCCCGAACCGTCCGCTTCTCCTCACTTTGTCACCATGACTGACACTGAGCATGCTCAGAGCGCACACCCACACTACACCTGCGCACTGGGAGCGGGCTCACCGGTCGCCGCCATCTTGGGAGAGGAAAGCGAGTCTGTTCAGGGAGCCGGGCGTATGGGCGGCCATTTTGGTGAAGGCAGGGGGAGAGAAGGGGGGCTTTCCCCCCCGTCCCCGGTTACAAGCCCGGGTTACCCGGGCAACCAGCCGCCGCCATCTTGCGCTGAGGGTTTTCCATCCGGGTCTTTACTGAAGGACAATGAGCTGGAGTCAGTTTGAAAACTGTCCAGAGGAAGGTCTGAAATCAGATTTGCATCCAGATTCCTGTAAGGCCAATAAAGTTTACATCAATTATGTGTTTAAAATGAAATCAGAATGCTGGAAATACTCAGTTCTGAAGAAGAATCATATTGGATTGGAAATGTTAAATCTGTTTCTCTCTCTTCACAGAAGCTGCCAAACCTGCTGAGGATTTCCAGAACTTTCTGTTTTTATTTCAGATTTCCAGCATCCACCGTATTTTACTAAAATTATGTTTTTCTAAAAATTTGTTGTATGACTAGTTAAGAGTAAAATAATTGTTACCATTTAAATGTACAAATCAGTGATATTTATTTATGTAACTGAGATTGGGCTGTTCAGGAACAATGTCAGAAATCACTTGACAGAAAATATAGTGGAAACCTGGAAATCTGTTGAGATTTCGTCAGTTAGCGATTTAAAAACTGAGATTGCTGGACATTTGTGAGGCAAGAGTATTAAGGGTTACGGAATCAAGGCACGTGGGTGGATTTAATGTAGAAATCAGGCACCTACACACTGGAGCTCAATGTCTGAGGTTGGACTGATTCTGGTTTTGCTTTGAAGGTGGTGTACGTTTCCCATCTGTTCTGTTGATTATATCCACGCCCATGGGTAATTTTCTCAAGCTGAGATGCAGAGAGGAAAACGGAGAATGGGGCTGGTGCAATGATGCAGCCTTGTCTGATCCCATTCTTCACTGAGATAGGGTCTGTGGTGGTTCCGTTGATGAGGATCACGGCTGTCATATCATCATGGAGCAGGCAGAGGATGGTGGCAAATTTCTGAAGACAGCCACATTTGAGGAGGATATGGATAAGATGTGACGTTTGACAATGTAAAAGGCTTTAGTGAGGACAAAAAAGGCTAAGGACAGCGTTTGGTGTTGTTCCTTGCAATTTTCTTGGGTTTGCCATGCAGTGAAGTTCACGTCTCTGGTGCCTTTCGTGGGGGAAAACCGCACTGTGAATCTGGAAGGAGCTCTTTGGCCACTAAGAGAAGGTAATTAAGAAGAATCCTTGTCATGATTTTCCCTGTGTCAGGGAGCAGGGAGACTCCTCTGTAATTACCGCAATCAGACTTGTCTCCCTTCCTGAATATCATCACAATCACAGTGTCCCAGAGATTCCCCAACATGGACTCTTTGCTGATGAGGGATATGAAGTTGTGCAGCCGGGCCAGGAGTGTAACTCCACCATGTTTCAGAATTCCGGCAGGGATTCCATCTGCTCCAGAGAGGTGGTCTTATTTTTCAGCTGTCAAATGGCTTTTTCATTTTCATGCTGGACCGTGGTAGCACCAAGACTCAGGCAAACGGGGTACTGAGGAATGGAGTTGAGGACCTCGAAGTCAGAGACAGAGTTTTGGTTGAGGAGTTCTTCAAAATGTTCTCTACAGTGACACTGGCTGACCCTCTGTCCTTGATGAGCTCCGTCCGTGCTTGACTGTCAGTGAGGTTGGCCCTTAAGTGCTTGAGCCATAGTTTGTCTTGACAGCGCTAGGAAACCACAAATATTGTTTCTGTCCATGAGCAGTTGGATCTCCTGTGCACTTTCTACCCACCATCTGTTATTTGACTTTTGGGTTTTTACTACCTACCAGTCCCAGTCCCACACCCACCCCCCAGCGCACCCTGCTCCATTGATTAAGAATATTGATGAAGCCATGGAAAATGTGGACCATTCTCTGTATCTTGGGAACTTCAACTCGATGAAGGCAGACATAGATGACAACATTCCTCATCGCCTCCAGTGTTCCAGCTCAGCCTTCGGCAAAATGAAGAATAGATTATCTGAGGACCAGGATGTCAAGCCTGGGACTCTGGTCATGGGTTACTGGGCAGCAGTGATCCTATGCTCCTACAGGCTCCAGAGACTTGGACGACCTACATCATGTACCTCAGAGCAATAGAGAAGTACCACCAGCGATGCCTTCACAAGATCCTCCAAATCCAGTGGCAAGAAAGGCAGTCCAACAGCAGGGTCCTCTCCCAAGCCACCTCGCCTGGCATTGAGGGGCTGATCACTCAAAACCAGCTCTGCTGGGTGGGACATTTGTTCGTATTCTGGAGACCAGACTCCCAAAGCAACTGTTCTACTTGGAACTCAGTTGCAGCAGGAGACTCCCAGGAGGCCAGCGGAAAACCTTTAGAGAACGATGTGATTGCACTGGAGAGAGTGCAGAGAAGATTCACTGGGACATTGCCTGGGCTGGAGCTTTTCAGCTATGAAGAGAGATTAGAAAGGCGGGGATTGTTTTTCTTAGAGCAGAGAAGGCTGAGGGGGGATCTGATTGAGCTGTACAAAGTTATGAGGGACATGGATAGGAAGAAACTTTTCCCCTTATTGGAGGGATCAGTAACCAGGGGCCATAGATTTAAGGTGATGGGCTGAAGGTTTAGAGGGGATTTGAGGAAAGTATTTTCACTCAGAGGGTGGGGGGCATCTGTAACTCACTGCCTGAAAGGGTGATAGAGGCAAGAAACATCACAACATTTAAGAAGTATTGAGATGAACACTTGAAATGCCATAGCATACAAGACTACGGGCCAAGTGCTGGAAAATGGGATTAGGGTAGATAGGGACTTGATGACTGGCACGGAAGATCAAGCATTGAACTTAACAGCCATCTCAGAACCCAACAAATCAGAGTGGAAGCAAGTCACCTTCAAACCTGAGGGACTGCCTAAGGAATAGGCAGATCAGGGAGGTGGGCCTCCCTCCCTTCCTGGTGACAAGCCCTGGTTACTCCAGCTGCTGGTTCCCATTTGAGTGGGGAAGGCAGGGCTTTTTCAGCCAGCAGGGTGCATGTGCAGCCATCTTGGTGAAGGGCCATCGAGTAGGTAGGATTTCAGGGTCCCAGTGACCAGGAAAGAAAATTATTGACTCATTGATTTTATTCTCAGTCTGCAAACAGGGGGTAGCGAACTGAACCCAGACAGAGTAAAGAGAGAGAGAAAAATGGGAATGGAAGAAAGAAACTTAACTGGATTCTGTGCAGGCAAGAGAGAGAGAGTGTGTGAGATGTGGAGCAAAAATGAAAAATGTTCCACAGAAACTAGAACTGTCAGTTCTGAATTTCTATCCTGGACTTACAGCGATGACATTTGTAAACTCCTTTCACAGGGCATTAGAAAGGGGGGATTTACAGATAGGAAACTCAAACCAAACATCACGTCAAGATCTGACAGAACCACTCGATGCATCTGGACCTGAATATCATTGGCCTTTAAACGTGAAGGAGAAATATTTGTCTGTTCTGTCTGTGGAAAAAGATTTCAAACATCAGTGTGACTGGAAAAACACTTGAGACACACACACCCGAGTGAGAGTGTTTCAGTTCACAACTGTGGAAAGAGCTTTAACCAGTTAGCCTGAGAAAGCATCGCATTGTTCACAGTGGGAGGAACTGTACATGTATTGTGTGTGTGGATGAGGCTTCAACTAATAATACAACCTGGAGAGACACATGGACATGGAGACCATGGAGAAACTGTGGAAATGTGAGGACTGTGAGAAAGGATTCAATTATCCATCCCTTCTGGAAATCCATCGACGCAGTCACATTGGTGCCGGCACCATGGAGAAACCGTGGAAATGTGAGGACTGTGGTAAAGGATTCTATTATCCACACCAGCTGGAAATGCATCGATGCAGTCACACTGGGGAGAAGCCGTTCATCTGTTCCATGTGTGGGAAGGGATTCACTCAGTCTGAGAGCCTGCAATTACACAAACGCACTCACACTGGGGAGAAGCCATTCACCTGCTCCACGTGTGGGAAGGGATTCACTCAGTCTGACAGCCTGCATTTACATGAACGCACTCATACTGGAGAGAAGCCATTCACCTGCTCCGTTTGTGGGAAGGGATTCACTCAGCCTGGCAGCCTGCTGAGACACCAGTGAGTTCACAAGTGACTGCAAGGATTGGATTCTGCTATTATTGCTGCTGTTAGTCATGTCCAGGACTGATAGTCTGACAATATCTGGTTTGTTTCTGCTGATGTTAACAACCCTATAACTGGCTGGAGTTTAATACTCTGGAGATGTCACTGATTTTCGGGGCTGCAGTGTCCCTTTTTAAAAACACTATCTGTGATCTTTCCCCTTAATTCAAGAACCTTCAACAGGAACTCATTTACAATAAAATTATGAACTTTTACTTCAAACTTAAATTGGAGTTTGCAAATTCAGTATCAGGTTCCACTGATTAACATCTCCAATTAGAAAGTGCAAATTAATCTTTGCTGACAATCAGGATTAGTTCCACAGGACATGTGTGATACAAACATTTCGGAAAAACAAAGGTGACAGAGGAGATTGCAACAATTACAGGGACATCTCACAACTTCGTGTCATTCGGAACGTCTTTGCTGGGATTATGCTTAATGATTTCATCTGCTTGCAGACTGAGTGTATCCAGAAGCACAGAGCTGGCAGATCTACAGTGAACATGATCTTCTCCAGATGCCAGCTATAAAAGAAGTGTAGAGAACAGGATATACCTCTTTACCTTACAGCGTAGATCTCAGGAAAGCATTTGGCACCCTCAGCAGGGCAGGACTTGACAAGAGTTTGGAGAAAATTGACTGTCTACCAAAGCTGTTCAGTCTCAGCCACTCCTTTCATGGCAACATGCAGTGTCCTGATTATTGATGCCATATGACTCATTATTAATTGAAATAATTCTGATTATTAATTAGCATCTTGGTAAGTGCAATAATTTTCTGGTTATTGAAGCAGTAGGCAGCTGATTATTAATGCAATTAGAACTGTAATTAATGTAATTAATGCTGATTATTAATGTATTAGGATGATGATTATTTATACAATAAGATCCTGATTGTTGATGCAATGGCCACCAGAATATTAATGTAATAATATCCTGATTATTAATGTGGTGAGATCCTGAATCTTAAAGTATTGGACTCTGATCATTAATTTAATAGGAACCTGAGCATTGATGTAATCGGATTCTTATTTTGATGCAGTAGGATTCTGATTATTAATGTAACTGTGTCCTGATTGTTAAACACATTATGATCCACACTCACTAACAAAACAAAAACCGTGAGGATTTAAAGGGGCCTCGCAGCTGTCAGGAAACAGTTGGAGCTCCACAGCAGCCGTTGCTGCCTCGGAGCTCACGAGCCCAAAATCTAGTCTCACACCCCATTGTGGTCATGACCCTCAGTTTGGGAAGCCCTCACTTACACTGAGACTATAAAATGGGAACTGGCTTTGAAAGCTCTTGTCACAGTCGAAGCATTTAAACCCTCTGCAGTATGAACTCGTTGGTGTGTTCAGAGGCTGGATAACCGAGTGAATCCCTTTCCACGTGTGGAGCAGGTGAACAGCCTCTCCCTAGTGTGCATGCACTGATTACTTTCCAACTCAAATGAGTAATTAATCCCTTTCCACTGTCCTCGCATTAACATGGTTTCTCCCCAGACTGAGCTTGTGTCTTGACGGGCCAGATGATCGGCTGAATCCTCGTTCAGGGATATGTGTTAAGAGTGGGGCAGCGGGATTAACTGGATTGCTCTTTGAAAGAGCCTGTGCAGATTCGATGAGCCAAGTGGCCTCCTTCAGTGCTGTACTATAATGAGATCATGTGATTCTATAACAGGATAATGATTCATAATAAACACCATATGATCTAATCATACATCTGACAAGGTGGCCATTCCACACAAAGAAGGCAAACATTTCCCGTCTGATTCAGGTCACTGTGTTTATGCATAAATACTATTTGGAAATTTGTTGCTAAAAATGTCTGCAGAAGGTTTGGGTGGAATGTGGGAATTGAACCCACATTCCCAGATCCAAAGCCTCGGCCTCTGGAATACTAGTCCAGTGACGTTATCACTGTGACACCATCTGCCCTATGTTTAGGGTGAGAACACACACGGGCAGCAGAGTTTTGGATGATCTCATTTCCAGGTTGTTGCGGGGGGATGGGGTGGCAGGGCAGGGTGAATGTGAGAGGCTGGCCAGGAATGTATTAGAATAGTCACTCATGGGTATGAGGAGAATTTCAGCAACAGATGAGCTGGGGTAGGGTGGAGATGGGTGACTTTACAGAGGTGGAAATATCTGGTATTAATGATGGTGTGGATATGTGGCTGGAAAGTCATCTTGGGATCAAATATGACACCAAGATTGTGAAGAGTGTGGTTCAGCCTCAGACATTTCCCAGGGAGAGGGATGGACTTGGTAGTTAGGGAAGAGAATTCGTAGTGGTGACCGAAGACGATGGCTTCGGCCTTCCCAATTTTTAACTGGAAGAAATTTCTGCTCATCCAGTGCTGGATGTCGGATGAACAGTTGATAATTTAGTAATAGTGGAGGAATGGAGAGGGATGTTGGGGAGGTAGTACTGGGTGTTGTCTGTGTACATGGAAAAACTAACACAATGTTTTTGGATGATGTCACCTGGTGGCAGCATGTAGATGAGAAGTAGGAGAGTCCAAGAATAGATCCTTGGGGAAAACCAAGTTCAAGGACGTTGGAGAAGAAAGGGAGTGGTAGCAGATCGTGTGGTAGTTTGCAAGGGAGGTGGGGTGAAGGGTTTTTTTCAGGAAGGGTAAGGGTGAGAGGGGCATAACCAGAAGAGAGAGAGCACTGTTGACAATATCAGCAACACAGGGAAGATGGATGGTCAACAGTTTGGCAGGAATAGAATCGACGGACCAGGAGATGCGTCTCCTGCACAAGAGGAGCTCTGAATGGGCATGATGGGAGATAGGAGAGGAGATAGGTGAGTTCAGGGTTCGGACAAGGGGGAACTTTAGAGACAGTTTGGCCCTGTGGCATAGTGGAAGGGAGGGGAGTAGCAGAGGCAGGTGAAAGGATTGTCTTAATCTTAGTGACAAAGAAGCTCCATGAGCTCCTCACACTTGTGGTTGTTGGTAAGGATGGAGGAGACAGAGGAGAGGGAGAGCCCTTCAAAAGGAATTAACTTTTATATTAGTGACATTAAAGGGAGAGGCAGTGGTGTAGTAGTATCGTCATTGGATGAATAATCCTGAGACCAGCTGGTAATGGTCTGGAGACCTAGGTTCAAATCCCACGACGATATATGGTGAAATTTAAATTCAATAAAAACCTGGAACAAAAAGTTTAATGATGATCATAAATTGATTGTTGTAAAAACCCATCTAGTTCACTAATGCCCTTTAGGGAAGGAAATCTGCCATCCTTACCGGTCTGGTCTACCAGACCCAAAGCACTGTGGTTTATTTTTAAATGGCCCAGCAAGACACTCGGTTGTATCAAACCATTATGATGTCTGTAAGGAAAGATACTGAACCTACACCACATGGACTGCAGCGGTTCAAGAAGACAGCTCACCACCTTCTCAAGGGCAGTTAGGGGTGGGCAATAAATGCTGGCCGAGCCAGCGAGGCCCACATCCCATGAATGAACAAAAAAAGATTCAACACAATGCATGTTTAGTACAAAGCTGATTTATTTTTCTCTTGTCAACAATATTTTCCCCTATAACTGGTCTGGGATTTATTAACATGAATAGGAACAGACACCACTGAACATGGTTCAGTCCTGGATGTGATTAACAGCAAAATCTAATCATTGTAGTTACTTGTGAACTCGCTTATGCTTCAGTAGGTGGGATGTCTGAGTGAATCCCTTCCCACACTCGGAGCAGGTGAACGGCCTCTCCCCGTTGTGAATTCACTGGTGTACAGTGAGTTGAGATGATTTCTTGAACCTAATGCCACAGTGAGAGCACCTGAACGGCCTCTCGTCAGTGTGAACATGTTGATGCGACATCAATTCCCAAGAAATTTTATAGCACTTCCTGCAGTCTGGGCATTTAAAAGGTCTCTCGTCAGTGTGAACTCGCTGGTGTGTCAGCAGGGTGGATGACTGAGTGAATCCCTTCCCACATTTAGAGCAGGTGAATGGCCTGTCCCCAGTGTGAAGTCGCTGGTGTACAATGAGTTGAGATGATCGCTTGAACCCAGTCCCGCAGTGAGAGCACCTGAATGGTCTCTCGTCAGTGTGAACACGTTGATGGGACATCAGTTCCCTGGAACTTTTATAGGACTTCCCACATTGTGGGCATTTAAAAGGTCTCTCATCAGTGTGAACACGTTGATGGGACATCAGCTCCCCAGAACTTTTAAAGCACTTCCCGCAGTCCAGACATTTAAAAGGTCTCTCGTCAGTGTGAACTCGCTGGTGTCTCAACAGGGTGGATAAATGGGTGAATCCCCTCCCACACTCTGAGCAGGAGAATGGCCTCTCCCCAGTGTGAACTCGCTGATGTTTCAGCAGGTTTGAGGAATCAGTGAACCCTTTCCCACATGCAGAGCAGGTGAACAGCCTCTCTCCAGTGTGAACTCGCTGGTGTGTCAGCAAGTTCGATGATCGAGTAAATCCTTTCCCACATATGGAGCAGATGAATCGTCTCTCTCCAGTGTGTGTGTCAATGAGTTTCCAGTTCAGACGGGTAACCAAATGCCTCCTCACAGTCCCCACATTTCTACAGTTTCTCCCCTGTGTGAATGCACTTGTGTCTTGACAAACCAGATGATTGGCTGAAGCCTCGTCCACACACAGAACACATGTAAGGTTTCTCCCCACTGTGATTGGTGCTTTTTCCTTCCATGTTCAAAATCCATGTATTCAAGTTACGATAAACTGGGCGACTCTGTCAGATCCTGATGTGATGTTTGGTCTCAGTTTCCATAATGTAAATCTTCTCCTTCTGACACCCTGTGAAATCAGTTTAAAACAGAAAAAAAGGTGACAGAGACCCCACACAAACACTAAGGCAGGTTGTGAAACTGAGCTGAAAGAATCTGGTAATTTGTGCGGCCGGCACAAGGAAAAAGTGACCATGAAAACTGCTGGATTGTCGTAAAAACCCAACTGGTTCACTAATGTCCTTCAGGGAAGGGAACCTGCTACCCGGTCTGGGTCTACACAAGACTCGAGCCTCCATGTGGAGAGGAGAGTGAGAGAGGATTGGGATCAGACGCAGAGAAGGAGAGGGATTTTCTATTTCTGCAACTTGACCAGAACTTTGACAGACTTTCCAAAACACTCCACCCCCACCACCTAGAGGAACAGGATAACAGATGTATGTGAACAGCATCACCTCCAATCTCCCCTCCAAGTTACACTCCGTCCTGACTTGTCTGACATCCAGTACCGGCTGAAAACACATTTCCTCCATTTAAACATTAGGAAGACTGAAGCTATTCCCTTCAGTCCCCACAACCAACCCTAGACACTGACTCCAGCCCTCTCCTTGACGACAGTCTGAGTCTGAAACATAAGTGTCATATTTGACCCCGAGGCAAGCTCCCAACCGCATATTGGCATCATCGTCAAGACTAGATTCCACCTCAGTGACATCGCTGGACTCCAGCCCAGCCTCAGCTCTTCTGCTGCTGAAACCATCATCCATCCCTTTGTTACCTCCAAGATATCTGCGCTCCTCTAATTCCAACTTCCCAAATATTCCTGATTTTATTTGCTCCATGTTTGATGGTCACATCTGCAACTGCCAAGATCTTAAGCTTTGGAATTTCCTCCCTAACCCTCTCCACCTTTCTATCTTCCTTTCCTTCTTTCAGATACTCCTGAAAACTGACTTCAGCTTCTGGTACCCTGTCAATCAACAGAAGCAATCAATAATAGTCAGGATAGAAACATAGGGATAGGAGAAGACCATTCAGCTCATCCAGCCTGCTCTGCCATTCAAAACTATCATGGCTGATCAAACACTTAAATGCCTTTTACCCACACTATCCCCATAGCCCTTTACTGTTAATCAGAAATCTATCAATCTCTACCTTAAACATACTCAGTGACCAAACTTCCACGGCCCTCTGGAGTAGAGAATTCTAAAAATTCACAACCCTCTGAGTATCACAGAATCACAGAAAATCACAGTGCAGAAGAGGCCCTTCAGCCCATCGAGTCTGCGCCGACACATGAGAAACACCTGACATACCTACCTAATCTCATTTACCAGCACTTGGGCCATAGCCTTGAATGTTATGACGTGCCAAGTGTTCATCCAGGTACTTTTTAAAGGATGTGAGGCAACCCGCCTCCACCACCCTCCCAGGCAGCACATTCCAGACCGTCACCACCCTCTGGGTAAAAAAATTTTTCCTCACATCCCCCCTAAACCTCCTGCCCCTCACCTTGAACTTTTGACCCCTTGTGACTGACCCTTCAACTGAGGGGAACAGCTGCTCCCTATCCACCCTCTCCATGCCCCTCATAATTTCTCCTCACCTCAGTCCTCAGTGGCTTGCCCCTTACTTTGAAATTGTGTCTCTTAGTTCTAGACTCCCCAACCAGGGGAAACATCTTACCTGCATCCACCCTGTCTATTCCTTTAAGTATTTTGTAGGTTTCAATGAGATCACCTCTCATTTTTTGAAACTCTCAAGAATACAGGCCCATTTTCCCAAGGTCTCCTCGTAAGATAGTCCCGCCATCTCCGGAACAAGTCTGGTGAACCGTTGCACTCCCTCTATGAAATATCCTTTCTGAGGTAAGGGGCCAAAGCTGCACACAGTACTCCAGGTGCAGTCTAACCAAGCTTCTATATAACTGAAGCAAGACTTCACTAGTCCTGTACTCAAACCCTCCTGCGATAAAGGCTAACATTCCATTAGCTGCATCTGCATGTTAGCTTTCAGTGACTTATGGATAAGGACACACAGGTCCCTTTGTGCATCTACACTTTCTAATCTCTTACCATTTAGGAAATGCTCTACACATCTGTTCCTTCTACCAAAGTTGTTAACCTCACATTTTTCCACATCATATTCCATCTGCCATATTCTTGCCCACTCAGTCTGTCCAAATCCTTCTTTTTTTTTATTAGTTCATGGGATGTGGGCATCACTGGCCAGGCCAGTGTTCATTGCTCATCCCTAATTGCCCTAGTTCAGAGGGCATTTAAGATTCAATCACATTGTGGGGTCTGGAGTCACATGTAGGCCAGATAAGGATGGCAGATTTCCTTCCCTAAAGGGGCATTAGTGAACCAGATGGGTCATTACAATATTCAACTATGGTTTCATGGTTTCATCATTTAGGCTTTTAATTCCAGATTTTAACTGAATTCAAATTCTATCATCTCCCATGGCCGGATTCAAACCCAGGTCCCCAGAGAATCACCCTGGGTCTCTGGATTACTAGTCCAACGACAATACCACTACGCCATCGCCTCCCCTTGTAGCCACTTCACATCTTTCTCACAACACACATTCCCGCCTAGCTTTGTATCATCCATGAACTTGGAAATATTACATTTGGTCCCCACATCCAAATCATTGTGAACAGCTGAGGCCCAAGCGCTGATGCTTGAGGTACCCCACAAGTCACAGCTTGCCAACATGAGAATAAGCTGCTTATTCCTGCTCTCTGTTTTCTGTTAGCCAATCCTTAATCCATGTCAGTATATTGCCTCTTTTCCCATTTGCTTTTATTTTGCTAATCAACCTCCTCTGGGGCACTTTATCAAATGCCTTCTGAAAATCCAAGTACACCACGTCCATTGACTCTCCTTTATCAATTGCGTTAGTAACATCCTCAAAAAGCTCCAACAAGTTCGTCAAACATGATTTCTCATTCGCAAATCCATGCTGACTATGCCCAGTCAGATCATGATTATCCAAGTATCCATTTATCACATCCTTTATAATGGATTCTAGCATTTTCCTTACTACTGGTTTGAGGTTAACAGGTCTGTAGTTCCCTGTTTTCTTTCTCCCTCCCTTCTTAAATAGTGGGTGAAATTTGCTACCTTCCAATCTTCAGGAACCATTCCAGAATCTATAGAATTTTGGAAAATGATCACCAGTGCATCCACCATCTCTATAGCAACCTCTTTCAACCCTCTGGGGTGCAGAATATCAGGTCCCAGTGACTTATCAACTTTCAGTCCCATTAAATTCTTCAAGACAATCTTCTGACTTATACCAATTTCCTTCAACTCCTCATTCTCCCTAGTCCCTTGGATCTCTAAATCTGGGAGATTCCCTTTATCTTCCTGTGAAAACAGATACAAACCAATCATTTAGCTTCTCTGCCATTTCTCTGTTCCCCATTATGAATTCTCCTGACTCTGCCTGTAATGGACTCACATTTGTCTTAGCCAAACGCTTCCTTTTTACATACCTATGGAAGCTTTTACAGTCCACTTTTATATTTTTTGCTGGTTTGCATTCATATTCTATTCTCTCTTTCTTTATCAGTTTCTTGGTCTTCCTTTGCTGTATTCTAAAAACCTCCCAAACCTCAGGTTTACTACTCCTTCTGGCAACTTTATAAGCCTTTTCTTTTAGTCTTATGCAATCCTTAACTTCCTTTGTCAGCCACGGTTGACTGACTTTTTGGGTTTTTGCACCTTGAATGAATGCATAGGTGCTGTAAGCTATGTAATGGTTCTTTGAAGACTATCCAATGTACAGTCATACCTTTTAATGTATTTTCCCAATCCATCTCAGCCAATTTATCCCTCACTCCATCATAATTTCCTTTATTCAACTTTAACACCCTTGCTTCAGAGTGAACTACCTCACTTTCAAACATAATGTGAAATTCTATCATATTGTGGTCACTCATCCCTTAAGGGTCTTTTACAACAAGATTATTAATTAGCCTCTTTTCATTATATAATACCAGATCTGAAATAGCCTGTTCTCTTGTCAGTTCCTCAATATACTGCTCGGGAACACCATCCCAACACACTCCAGAAACTCGTCTTCCGCAGCTTTAGTGCTCAATTGGTTTACCCAGTCTATATGCAGATTGAAGACATCCATGATTACTGCATTGCCCATGCTACAAGCTTCTCTCATCTCCTGATTAATACCATGTCCCACATTACCACCACTGTTTGGTGGCCAATAAACAACTCCAATCAATGTCTACTGCCCTTTGCTGTTTCTTAGCTCCACTCAAACAGATTCCACGCATTGTTCTCCCTCTCTGAGATCCTCCCTTTTATAATGCACTGATCCCATCCCTTATTATCAGCGTAACTCCACCTCCTTTCCCTTCTTGTCTGTCCTTCCTAAACATCGAATATTCTTGAATATTCAGTTCCCAGACTTGGTCACCATGCAGTCATGTTTCTGTAGTGGCAATTATATCGTACTCATTCACCTCTATTTGTGCCTTTAGATCATCTACCTTAATACGAATGCTGTGCGCATTCAGGTGGAGTGCCCTTAACTTTGTCTTTTTGACATAATTTCATATTCGAAGCATACCCAAAGCTCTGCTTTGTTTCTCTTGCCTTATGGTCTCAATACTACTTCCTGTTACCAACTTTACTTTCTTCCAATTTAGACCACCCCCCTGACAAGCTTGTTTAAACCCACCCCAACAGCATTAGCAAATCTCCCTGTGAGTATATCAGTCCCAGTCCTGTTAAAATGTAATCTGTCCAGCTTGTACAGGTCCAACCTGCCCCAGAACTGGTCCAAATGCCTCAGAAATCTGATGCCCTCCCTCCTACACCAATTCTTCAGCCACATATTTAATCGATCAATCCTCCTATTCCTGTGCTCACTAGCACGTGGCACTGGGAATAATCCTGAAATTACTGCTCTTGAGCTCCTGCTTTTTAATTTGCTTCCTAACTCCCTGAAATCTACTTTGAGGACCTCATCCCTCTTCCTACCTATGTCTTGGTATCAATGTGGACCACAACTTCCGGCTGATCCACCTCCCCCCGAAGGATGTCCTGCAGCCACTCCGTGACATCCTTCACCCTAGCACCAGGGAGGCAACACACCATCCTCGAGTCACATTTACTGCCACAGAAACACGTGTCTGATCCCCGATTATGGAATCTCCTATCACAATTGCCCTTCCATTCTTTTTCCTCCCCATTCCCCGTACAGCTGAATCGCCTGTGGGGCCACAGACTTGGCTCTGGCTGCACTCCCCTGAGAAACTATCGCCGTCATCAGCATCCAAAATGGAAAACCAATTAGCAAGCAGGATAGACTCAGGGGACTCCTGCACTACCTGCCTGGTTCTCTTAGATTGCCTGGTGGTCACCCATTCCCTCTCTGGGCTGGATGCTTCTGACCTGTGGTGTGATCACCTCCCTAAATGTGCTATCCATGTAGTCTTCTGCCTCGCAGATACACAACAGTGACTCCAGCCGCCACTCAAGTTCTGAAACCCAGAAATTCAGACAATATAAATATTTTTCTTGGTTTGGGTTCACTGTAAGTGAATCCTCCCCTTCTAACCCGATGTAAAAGGAGTTTCCAAAATCTATCCCTGTCAGTCCATGATGGAAATTCATAACATTCACTTCTCATGCTTCCTGGCCCAGGGTGATCGCATAAATGCCCTGCTGCACATTGCCTTTTGTCGTCATTAGCAGTCCCTTGATTTGAGGATGACGTCTAATCAGTGTCATGAGTTTCTGCAATGGATCTTCATCTCGCTGAACAAAGATGTGGGTCTTTGGACACGTAGGGCAGAAATTCCCATGAGGCATTGGGATCAGGACAGCAGGATTTGCTTCCTTTTCTTGCCTTCTGTGCACCGCACTGCCTCATCAATAAGACGTTGGGACTTAAGGGGTAATGCAGCTTGATGGTCAAGTTGTCACCATTCTGAACTATGGGGAACAAACTTTTCCGTGTCATTAAAAACATTGCCCCCTACAAAGATGGCAACCCGGTCCAAACTGCTCCCTCGCGGTTCTCCAAACCCATCCCTTCTTCTCATTGATGTAGGCTTTTCAGAGATCTTGGGATTCTCTTCAAATCGTTCCAGGGTGTTGTCCCTAAAGGCTAAATACACATTCTATTTTTATATAATTCTCTGCATCCAGATCCTTTTAAGCAAGCCTCGGAAATTAGGAAATAATGAGTTGTTGCCCAGATATAAAGTGATTTGCCAAAGAAGCAAACATGATGTTAGAAAAAACTTTTTGATGAGTGGTTTGCTGGAAATCT
Source organism: Carcharodon carcharias (assembly GCF_017639515.1). Classification (NCBI taxonomy): domain Eukaryota; kingdom Metazoa; phylum Chordata; class Chondrichthyes; order Lamniformes; family Lamnidae; genus Carcharodon; species Carcharodon carcharias. The sequence goes on from NC_054493.1 coordinate 17,658,266, forward strand.
GAAATAAAAACAGAAAATGCTAACACAGTTAACGCTTCAAGTCCGTATGACTTCTTAAGCTTTGAAGAAGAATCATACGGACTCAAACATTAACTCGATTTCTTTCTCCACAGATGCTGCCAGACCTGTTGAGTTTTACCAGCATTTTCTGTTCTCATTAACCTATTAATGCCAGTTCACAGGTTCTAATCTTATCTTAACTATGACTTGCTAGAACCAAGTTTGATTGCAGATCATCAATTTTAAAATGTGTTAGTGCCTTTACATGGCTGATCATCCAACTCAATAGCCTGCTGCCGCTTTCTCCCCATATCCTTTGATCCCTTTCGCCCCAAGAGCTATACCTAACTCCATCTTGAAAATATACAATGTTTTGGCCTCAACTACTTTCTGTGGTGGTGAATTCCACAAGCTCACCACTCTCTGGGTGAAGACATTTCTCCTCATCTCAGTCCTAAATGGTCTGTATCCTCAGACTGTGATCCCTGCTTCTGGATCCACCCCCCCCCCCCCCCCCCCCCCACCCCTCACCATCGGGAACATCCTTCCTGCAACTACCCTGTCTAGTCCTGTTAGAATTTTATCGGTTTCTATGAGATTCCCCCCTCATTCTTCTGAACTCCAGCGAATATAATCCTAACCGACTCAATCTCTCCTCATATGACAGTCCTGCCATCCCAAGAATCAGTCTGGTAAACCCTTGCTGCACTCCCTCAATAACAAGAAAATCCTTCCTCAGATAAGGAGACCAAAACTGCATACAATATTCCACGTGTGGTCTCACCAAGCCCCTGTATAATTGCAGCAAGACATCCCTGTTCCAGTACTTGAATCCTCTGGCTAGGAAGGTCATTTGCCTTCTTTACCACCTGCTGTACCTGCATGCTTACCTTCAGCGACTGGTGTATGAGGACATCCAGGTCTCGTTACACATTCCCCTCTCTCAATTTAAAGCCATTCAGATAATAACCTGCCTTCCTGTTTCTGCTTACCCCTTTTGGAAGATACTTAATATCAATTACTCAAGGGCCGTTCTTCCCTGCTCCTTGTTGTTACAGAATATAGCCCTTACAAACAACGAACTACAAAATAAGACCTTAAAAACTATAAGCAATAAAAGTAGTAAATACTTACCCACCCGTACTCACAGTACTCAAAGGATCACCTCATTCCCTCATCACCGAACTCCCTCAGTCACCTCTGCTCTCCTAGCTTCTCTTCACCTCCGACGCCTCTTGCGCTCCTGTTCAACTCCCGGCTCCTCTCGCGCTTGTCTTCAACTCACGGCTCCTCTCGCGCTTGTCTTCAACTCACGGCTCCTCTCGCGCTTGTCTTCAACTCACGGCTCCTCTCGGCTTGTCTTCAACTCACGGCTCTTCTCGCGCTCCTGTTCAACTCCCGGCTCCTCTCGCGCTTCTCTTCAACTCCTGGCTCCTCTCGCGCTCCTGTTCAACTCCCGTCTCCTCTCACGCTTTTCAACCCCCGGCCCCTCTCGCGCTTCTCTTCAACTCCCGGCTCCTGTCGCACTTTTCAACCCCCAGCTCCTCTTGCGCTTCTCTTCCCGGCTCCTCTCATGCTTCTTTTCAACTCCTGATATCTTTCCAGCTGCCAGCTCCAGTAGGAGAGTTTAAAATCGAAAACTGAAATTGTTTCAGAGGTGAGTATTTTTTTGACCATTTGTTTACAATTAATAGCTTTTCATGCTCTGCTATGTTTTCTTTGAGAGGTTCCATGGCTCTGGGGCTGGTGTTACTCCTTTACTGTGGATCTGAATCCATGTCCATCCATTGCTCTGTTTCACCTCTGCCCTCCTTGATCACCTCTCTGCCATTCTCTAACTTCCTCTGTCTCTAATAATGAATGCATTTTAGTTATGTTTCGCATTTTATTTACTGTTCCCTCTGCCAACCATAGCTAAATGAAGTTTCCACTGCTACCCATCCCCCGACCATGTGCCGCTGGCTTACCAGCTCTTCTGCTTTTGAGCTTATATTGATCATCAAATTTTGCATTATTTTTGTTGTCTGTAATTCATTCTACAGATCCTGAATCATTCATTTTGTTTCTCTCTCCACCGATTCCAGCATATATTGTCAGTCCCAGTTGCCTGTGGAGAAGATGATGTTTGACCTTCTTGAACCGCAGCAGTCCATGTGGTGAAGGTGCTCCCACAATGCTGTTAGGTAAGCAGTTGCAGGATTTTCACCCAGTGATGATGCAGGCAAACATTTCTGTCTCTGATCTACAGACACCACATTCTGAGAAGATTGAATTGAACAATAAAGTTCCCCCAGGGCTCATGAGTGAGATGGAATGGCAATTATTGGAATTCTCCACTTAGAATAAAAGAGCAAAATCACACCACCAGATGGTAATTGCAATGACTCGCCCTGGGTATAGTTAATGGAATTTGTCAATCCATCAGGGGGAGATGGTGGTGTAGTTGCGATATCACTGGACCTGTAATCCAAATGTTCAGGCTAATGCTTGAAAACATGGATTCAAATCCCACCATGACTGCTAGTGGAATTTAAAGTCAATTAACTGAATCTTGGGTTCACGACTGAATCTGCTGTCCTCACCTGGTCTGGCCTACATGTGACTCCACAGCAATGTGGTTGACTCTTAACTGTGTTCTGAAATAGTCTGAGTGCAATTAGCAATGACCACATTCCATGAAAGAATAATTTTTTAAAAAATCGTCATAGTGAAAGTGTCCATGAAACTAGTAAAATGTCTTGGGAGATGTTTGTATTTTTTTTTTAAAGAAAATTGCATTTATAACCTGACCACTTTCAGAGGGAGCAAAATTAAAGTGGAGAGGGATATAGAATCTGGATTTAGAAAATATCCACAAGCTGGATGCAGGTGAACAGAGAGCTGGAGAATCTTTAAAGTCCATGCATGAACTTTTGTTTGAACCATATGTATTTAGGACATGCCAATAATTTAGAATTCTATGAGATGAACTGCAGGTGGGGAGAATGAATCAAAGTCAATAGTCAAGGGTTTGTGTTGCTGATTCTGATAATTCTAGTAGCTTTAGTATGTTATTGACAGAATGTAATAAAGAAATTATGAAAACACAGCTTAGAAATAGCTGGGTTAAGCAGAAATCAGTTTGTGAGAAGTCAATAAGAATATTCCCTTCTCGAGGTTGGGACATCTGTAATAAATCACTGTCCAATATTCTTAAAAAACCTTAAGAAATTCATTATTATAGGATTGACTCGTTCTCTCTTACTTATGAATAAAGCTTCCTGGAATGACAAGCACAGGACAGTGTAGGCCTATTATCTTTGACAAGGACATGTATCTACCACAGAAACTGAAACAAGACAAACTTGGTGGGGTGGGAAATCTCAAGACCCATACGTAAACCAACTGTCTGAATAAAGATTAAACAGGATGTCCTAGCAAGCAATGAGCCACAGAATGACTTAACAGACTTCCAATAGAAATAACAGGGATTTTCTTGAATATCTGTCCCTTGCTAATGGACAAGTGGATAAGTGATTGACATAAGACCCTCAGGAATAAGGTACATGAACGGGCTTTTGAGAGGAAAAATCATTTCAGACAGGAAAGAGCTTCTCAAAATGATGCATGTTGGCTTCAGCCAAACACTTTGGCTCAAGGAGGCTGAGAAACTATGACCTCCAGCCACGGAGATCAGCATCCCCCTGATCCAGGACAAGTAAATCATTCTCACCTGTTATGGGTCGTATGAGTTTTCTGCCTATTTAACTGAAGTATCATATCAAAACTGTTGCTTCTTCATAAAATGCTTTAAAATCACCTAAGACTTTGACTCCCTTTTTGGATGATCTGTGAATCCCGGACTAAAATCTTACACTTGTCCATGAGAGTAACTGAAGGTACGAGAACTGAAATAATCTAGAGTAATGATGAGGTGTTAGTTGTGGCTCAGTGGTTGTATTCTTATCTCCGAGTCAGGAGGTTGTGGGTTCAAATCCACATCCAGAAACATGAGCATAAAATCCAGGTTGATATTCTGATGCAGTACTGAAGGAGCACTGCACTGTCAGAGATCCCGTCTTCCAGTTGAGACCTTCAACTATGGCCTCACCTGCCCTCTCAGTTGGTGTAAAAGTTCCCAGAATGTTATTCCAAAGAGCAGGGGAGTTCTACTGGCTGTACTGCTTCATATTTATCCCCAAACAAACATCACTCAGCAGATTATGTGGTCTCAGTCACATTTCCAATTGTGGGATCTTGCTGTACACAATTTGGTGACTGCATTTCCTACATTACAACAGTGATTACACTTCAAAAGAACTTCATTGGCTGTAAAGCACTTTGGGCTATCCTGAAGTTGTGAAAGGTGCCATATAAATACCATTAACAAAGGAGAAAAGGTCCAAAAACAGAACAGTCAGTAACAGGACATCAATCTATCTCCTCCTATCTTAGAGAAATCAAGGACTCGGACAATGTGTGTTTGACACTAAGCTGATTTATTTAACTTATATATTTTTTTATTCATTCATGGGATGTGTGCTTCGCTGGCTGAGCCAGCATTAATTGCCCACCCTTAATTGCCCTTGAGAAGTAGTGATGAGCTGCTTTTTTGAACCGCTGCAGTCCATGTGGTGCAGGTACACCCACAGTGCTGTAGGTACACCAACAGTGCTATCCAGAATATTAAACTCCAGCCCAGTTACAGGGATTATTAACATCAGCAGGTGGTATGCAGGTACAGCAGGTAATAAGGAAGGCAAATGAAATTTTGGCATTTATTACTAAAGGAATAGAGTATAAAAATAGGGAAGTGTTGCTGCAACTGTACAAGGCATTGGTGAGACCGCACCTGGAATACTGTGCACAGTTTTGGTCCCCTTCCTTGGGGAAGGATGTAGTTGCATTGGAGACAGTTCAATGGAGGTTCACTAGATTGATTCCAGAGATGCGGGGCTTGCTTATGAGGAGAGATTGAGCACTTTAGGCCGATACTGGCTAGAGTTTGGAAGGATGAGCGGAGGTCTAATTGAGGTATATAAGACGCTAAAGGGGATAGACAGATAGATGTGGAGCAGATGTTTGCCCTTGTGGGGCATTCTAGAATGAGAGGCCATAGTTTTAGGGTAAGGGGTGGTAGATTTAAATCAGAGATGAGGAGGAATTACTTTTCTCAAAGGGTTGTGAATCTGTGGAATTCACTACCTCAGAGTGCAGTGGATGCCGGGATGCTGAATAAATTTAAGGAGGAGATAGACAGATTTTTAATTAGTAACAGGTTGAAAGGTTACAGGGAGAGGGCAGGAAATTAGAGTTAAGGCCGAAATGAGATCAGCCATGATTGCATTGAATGGCGGGGCAGGCTCAAGCGGTTGAATTGCCTACTCCTGCTCCTAGTTCTTATGTTCTAACAGAAATAAACTCCAACTTTCAGATTGAACATGGTTCAGTCCTGGATGTGATTAACAGCAGCAGTAACTGCAGAATCCAAGCCCTGTAACTTGTGAGCTCGCTGGTGTGTCTGCAGGGTGGATGAACGACAGAATCCCTTCCCACAGATGGAGCAGGTGAATGGCCTCTCTCCAGTGTGTCTGTGCCGGTGAGTCAGCTGATCCATTATGCCTTTAAAACTGTTCTCGCAGTTGGAACATTTAAAAGGTCTCATTTCAGAGTGAACACGTTGGTGTGAAGTGAGCTGGGGAAGCTGAGTGAACCCCTTTCCACACTTAGTGCAGGTGAATGGTCTCACCCCAGTGTGAATGCGCTGGTGTCTCAGCAGGGTGGATAACTGAGTGAACACCTTCCCACACGCAGAGCAGGTGAACGGCCTCTCCCCGGTGTGAACTCGCTGATGATCCAACAGTTTACATAACTGAGTGAATGCCATCCCACATGCAGGGCAGGCGAGTGGTTTCTCCCCAGTATGAACTCACTGATGTAACTGAAGGCTGGATAACTGAGTGAATCGCTTCCCACACTCAGCACAGGTGAACGGCCTCTCCCCAGTGTGAATTCGCTGGTGAGTCAGCAGGTTTTGTTTTCTTTTAAAGCTCTTCTCACAGTTAGAACATTTAAAAGGTCTTGTGTCAGAGTGAACAAGTTGGTGTTCAGTGAGGTGGGTTAGTCCAGTGAATCCTTTCCCAACCAAAGTAAAACTCTCCTTATGTCTCACGATAAAAGCAAAATACTGTGGATGCTGGAAATCTGAAACAAAAACAAAAATAGCTGGAGAAACTCAGCAGGTCTGACAGCCTCTGCGGAGAGGAACACAGTTAATGTTTCGAGTCCGTATGACTCTTCATCGGAACTAAAGAAATATAGAAATGTGGTGAAATATAAGCTGGTTGAGGGGGGTGGGACAGGTAGAGCTGGATAGAGGGCCAGTGATAGGTGGAGGCAAAGAAGGGATTGCTAAAGATGTCATAGACAAAAGAACAAAGAGGTGTTGACAGTGGTGATATTATCTAATGAATGTGCTAATGGTGACATTAAGGGTAGAAAGCAGTACAAGCAAGTGACAGATAGCCCTAGTGGGTGTGGGGTGGGGGGAAGGGATCGAATTGGGCTAAAGGTGGAGATAAAATGATAGATCGAAATAAATTTGAAAATAGGTAGGAAAAGAAAAATATATTGAAAAATTATAAATTATTGCAAAAAGGGGGTTCGGAAAGGGGGTGGGGATGGAGGAGAGAGCTCATGATCTGAAGTTGCTGAACTCAATGTTAAGTCCGGAAGGCTCTTCCTCGAACAGAGGCCCAAGCAATCCCAATCCACCACTACTGTCCTCTATCTGGCTGAACTTGTTCTCTCACTGAACAATTTCTCCTTAAACTCCTCTTACTTCCTCCAAATAAAAGGTGTGGCTATGGGTACCTGTATGGACCCCAGTTATGCCTGCCTTTTTATGGAGCATGTGAAACATTCCTTGTTCCAGTCCTACTCAGGCTCCTTCTCACAACTCTTTCTCCGGTACATCAATGACTGTCAACTGTTTCGGTGCCGCTTCATGCTCTCATCTGGACCTGGAAAAATTTATTAATTTTGCTTCCAGTTTCCACCCCTCCATCATTTTCACACGGTCCATCACTGACACTTCTCTCCTCTTCCTTGACCTCTCTGTCTCAATTTCTGGTGATAGACTGTCCACCAATATTCATTACAAGACTACTGATTCCCACAGCTACCTCAACTACAGCTCCTCACACCCTGCTTCCTGCAAGGACTCCATCCCATTCTCTCAGTTCCTTTGCCTCCGTCACATCTGTTCTGATGATGCCACTTTCCAAAACAGTTCTTCTGACATGTCTTCCTTCTTCCTTAACCTAGGTTTTCTACCCATGGTGGTTGACAAGGCCCTCAACTGTGCCAGGCCCATCTCCCGCGCATCCGCCCTCACCCCTTCCTCTCCCTCCCAGAACCATGATAGGGTCCCCCTTGTCCTCTCTTATCACCCCACCAGCCTCCACATTCGCAGGATCATTCCCTGCCATTTCTGCCAACTCTAGCATGATGCCACCACCAAACTCATCTTCCCTTCACACACACACACACACACACACACACACACACACACACACACACACACACACACACACACACCCCCCACCCCCCCCACCCCCCCCCTCCACCCCCACACCCCGATGGCATTCTGCAGGAATTGTTCCCTCCAGGACACCCCGGTCCACTCCTCCATCACCCCCTACACCTCAAACCCTTCCCACAGCACCTTCCCATGCAACCGCAGAAGGTGTTACTTCCCCTCTCCTCACTTTCCAAGGGCCCAAACGCTCCTTTCAAGTGAAGCAGCATTTCACTTGCATGTCCCTCAATTTAGTCTACTGCATTCGCTGCTCCCAATGCGGTCTCCTCTACATTGGACAGACCAAACGCAGACTGGGTGACCGCTTTGCGGAACACTTTCGGTCTGTCCGCAAGCGTGACCCAGACCTCCCTGTCACTTGCCATTTCAACACACCACCCTGCTCTCAAGCCCACATGTCCATCCTTGGCCTGCTGCAATGTTGCAGTGAAGCTAAACACAAACTGGAGGAACAGCACCTCATCTTCCGAGTAGGCACTTTACAGCCTTCCGGAATTAACATTGAGTTCAACAACTTCAGAACATGAACTCTCTCCTCCATCCCCACCTCTTTTCCGATCCCCTTTTTCCAATAATTTATAATTTTTTAAACATATTTTTCTTTTCCCACCTGTTTTTAAATTTATTTCGATCTATCATTTTATCTCCATCTTTTAGCCATTTCGATCCCTTCCCCCCAACCGACCCCCATTAGGGCCATCTCTTATTTGTTTATCCTGCTTTCTACCCTTAATTTCACCATTAGCACTTAGATAATATCACCACCGTCAACACCTCTTTGTTCTTTTGTCTATGACATCTTTAGCAATCTCTTCTTTGCCTCCACCTATCACTGGCCCTCTATCCAGCTCTACCTGTCCCATCCCCCTCAACCAGCTTATATTTCACCACGTTCTATATTTCTTTAGTTCTGATGAAGAGTGATATGGACTCGAAATGTTAGCCTTGTTCCTCTCCGCAGATGCTGTCAGACCTGCTGAGTTTTTCCAGCTATTTTTGTTTTTGTCTCCTTCGACCTTCTCTGCTTCAGCCAACAGTTTTTCCATCCATGGGCCTTTTAATGATCCTAGGTCAAGAATCCAGCTAGAACTAGTTTGTGTACAAGGTAATTGCATGGGTCCTGAGCTGTGGAGAGATTTGAATAAAATAATGGTAATTTTAAAGGCTGAGGGCATCAGAATTTTACTCCCTGCTAAAGATGAAGAATGCTCCCTTAGCCACAGAAAGAGCAGAAAAGTGAAACATTGTCCATCTAAATATTGGAAATAGATTCAAAATGAGGGGAATGTCAAACTCTATACCTTTAACAGACATGGAAAGAAGGAAATGAATGACCTTTAGAGCTCTACTCCACTTGCGAATCAATCACCACTAGCCAACACTATTACAATGTTGGAGTTCAGGGGCTCGGAGGGTAAAAAACAATTTGGCCATGAATCTAATTTGGGAAATACAGTTAAAGAGGTAGGATTAAATTTATAAACTTAAATATTGAACTTCAAATAAAAATAATTGTTTGCACTTAATGTGTTCATGTATCCCAACACTGGAGGGGAATAGGTGTGGAGAATGTTCATTGTTTTATACTATTCTAATTTTCTATGTTTATGACGCATGACCTTCCCCTCCATTCTGTAACATATAAGTGGTGAACCATTCTACCCAGAATGCTTCATGTGGGTGAATTCAGCCTATCTCCATCAGAAGGGCCGAAATGCACAGGTGCGGGATGGCCCCTCCCTTCCCAGAGGGAAGGGATCTGCTGGATACAGCCTCTCCCACTTCACAAATATGTGGGGCTTCTTCATTTTGCAACATCCCAGCCAATTGGTGGTAGTTGTGAGGTTGCAGGAGATAAATGCAGTTACTTATAATTCCATAATCCATCAACCCTATCACATTGGGGATACAACCTGAACTGGGCTCTTTATTAATAATGTTAATCAGGTATGTGAGATGTGTGGAATTATTGGATCAAACTCTACGAGGTACTCTGTGTACTTAACTAACCAGTGAGCCTGTAATATCTTTTTCAGCACACAGGTAGATCGATTTTTCCACAGGGATGAAGGTGAGAGAATTATCCACCCAAGGATTCTCAGTGTGGACAGGTTGGGATGTGTTTGGAGACAGGATGACCCAGTTCTCCATCCTGGGATTCACAGTATGGACAGGGTGTGATGTGTTTAGAGACAAGATGTCCCAGTTCTCCACCCTGGGATTCTCAGTATGAACAGGGGGTGATGTGTTTGGAGACAGGATGTCCCAGTTTTCCACACTGGGATTCTCAGTATGGACTGAGTGGGATGTGTTTGGAGACAGGATGTCCCAGTTCTCCACCCTGGGATTCTCAGTATGAACAGGGTGGGATGTGTTTGGAGACAGGATGTCCCAGTTCTCCACCTTTAAAGGGACAAGGAGAGGACCTGATGGATAGAATGGTGATGCTTTATGACATCAGTGCAGTGCCTGGGATCTCACCTCCCTGAACCCTGCTCATTATTGGCTGTGAGAGTTTGATGGGACAGTGCAGAGGGAGTTTTACTCTCTATCAAAACTGTGCTGTACCTGCTCTGTGGCACTGTTTGATGTGGCACATTGTGGGAGTTTTTATCTGGAGCTAGCCTGGGCTGTACTTGCCCTGGGTGTGTTTGACGGGACGATTTAGAGGGAGCTTTGCTCACTATCTAATTCTAACACTTGTTGGACCTACCTTGGGAATATTTGATGGGAAAGTGTAGAGGGACATTTACTCTGTTTCTAACATGTGTTGTACCTGCCCTGAGTGAATTCCACATTGGAACAGGCACATTAAATTCTCTCACCTTGAGAAATGCTTTAAAAGACTAAAGTAGTTAATTCACAATACATTCCTAATGGGGAGAGACTGTTTAAACATCCTATGTATGGAAAGAAATGAGACACCAGTGAGTTCATCTGTGACTGCAGAGGTTGGATTCTGCTGTTATTCATCTCATTCAGGCCTGGGCCATGTCAGAGTGCCAGTGAACTTGAATTTTTGTGAGTCTTTTAAAATTAATTTTATTGGTTTAATTAATTCTTTCATCTCAATGGCATCACAGGAATCAACTTTTATTTACTATTTGTGATTTTCAATGTCGGGGCACTTGCCCAACATTCCCTGCAGAAGTAAATGTGCCCTATTCACTCTACAGGAGCTCAGTGTGCAGGTGCACTGCTGGACAGTATCTGAAGCATGCTCAGTGTCGCTATGATCAGAATCATGCAAGTGCTGGATGCGCTCTTCAGGCAGGTGAGTTGATGGCATGCAGAGGATCAAGGTTTTAGAAAAACCTGGTGAATGCCATAAGGCCTGAATAAGAACCTGCAGGGCCCATGTTTGCCCCTCTGGGGCTTTTTCCCAGGAACAGGCTTGGGTTAATGGCTGCCATCCTGCTTCAGTAAGTAGCGTAGCAAATGCGTGGCCATTTTGGTGAGAGAACAGGGAGTGAATGAGGCTTCAGGGTCCCAGTGACCGGGAAAGAAAGTTATTAAGTCATTGATTTCAGTACCAGTCTGCACACAACTGAGAACTGAACCCAGCCAGAGTAGAAGGAGAAAACTGTGGGTGCAAGCAAGGAATGGTGGAGATGGCACGATGAGTTTGCTTCTCAGCATGGGGAGGAAAGCACCAAGACACAAACCCAAGTGAGAGCGTTGCAGTGCACTAGCTGTGGAAAGAGCTTTAACCAATTATACTGCATGAGAAACACCACACCATTCACAGCAGAGAGAAACCGTACACGTGTTTTATGTGCATGGACCAGGCTTCAACTGGTTATCCAACCTAGAGACACATAGTTTTGTGTCTTGGTGCTTTCCTCCTCATGATGAGAAGCAAATTCATTGTGCTATCTCCACCATTCCTTTCCTCCACTCCCAGTTTTCTCCTTCTACTCTGGCTGGGTTCAGTTCTCAGTTGTGTGCAGACTGGTACTGAAATCAATGACTCAATAACTTTCTTTCCCGGTCACTGGGACCCTGAAGCCTCATGGCAGCATGGAGAAACTTTGAAAATGTGAGGAGTGTGGGTAGGAATTCAGTTATCCCAGTTGAATGTCATCAGCGAACTCACAGAGGGGAGAGGCCATTCACCTGCCCCATCTGGTCATCTAGCCTGCTGTTACACCAGCAAGTGCACACAGGTGAGAGGTTATTCACCTGCTGTGTGTATGGGAAGAGAATCACTCAGTCATTTACCTGCTTCCTGTCTGGAAATAGATCTGGATACTGATAATGGATCCACTGCTTTTCAGAGATCCTGGGATTCATTTCAAATTGCAATAGGACATTGGGCCCTAACAGGCTAAATGTACATTGTGTTCTTACACAATTATCTGTCTCCAGACCCCTTCAAACAAGCTCAGAAAGTAGGAAACAATGTGTTGTTGTTTAATGTTTATTTCTATTACACAAGTGACTACGTACTGAGACCATGAGATTACTGGATACTTACTGGAGGACTCTTCAGAAAGAGCTGAGAGTCATTCTAATCTGGTTATTCTAGTCAAAGTTAGACCAGGTCAAGAGTCCTGACCTTTTGTGTATTGAACCATTTTTCTTTTAGTAAGGTGTTACTAACTTGATTATAAATATTAACATGTTCTGTTTTTGTTTATTAAAATGGAAAAAGTCAATCCAATTAACTCATCTTGTAAATGATTTAATCCTCTTTAGTGAGTCTGTGAGATAATGTAATTCCTTTTCTCATAGTTTGTGCCTGAAAATCTCATATCTTTCTGTGAGATTTAATGTGTGTGTCTTTACTATTGAGAAACATTTAGTAAGGTTATTAGGATTATTCAGATCTTCCTCACTTGGCCTCCCTCCATCTATATCCAACACCACGAGGCTCAAGAAGATTCTGCCTTTTGTAGCTTCAAAGCTTTTCTCTTGGTCAGTGCAAACATTTCCATTATATTCTTTCTCCTTGTAATCTGCCTTCAAATTCTCTTAATCAACCAGACCATGGGCATTAGGGGAATTAGCACATCAGTAATACCAGGAGGAAATTAGAGGCAGTGATTATCCAGGAATGTTGTCCTGTATTTCACACTACCTGCCACTGGGACTGATCACCCAGGATAACAATGGGCCACTCAATGTTAATAGTAGGAGGGTGAATTTAACAATTTAACAAGCCATTCTTGACTTTTAGGTAATCTTACCAAATGATCAGGAGGTGTCTGACGATCTTGGCTTATGTCCCCACTGCAATGCCTCAGGTCATGGCTAGACTATTAAATGCAGTTTCCTTGAGAAGTTCAGAGGCCAGGATACTAACATCTTCAACAAAAGGCTAAAAGTTTGCTAGTCTCATCTACACCTTCATTTCTTTCACATAAATGTACATGGATACCAGATTGATTTATTCTATTGAACTATACCCAGGAAGACTAATTCCAATTGCCATTTGGTGCTTTGATTTTCTTTGCCTTTTATTTTAAGTGGGCCATCCCATCAATTACCATTCTGTCTCATTCATGAGCCCTGGAGGAACTTTACTGTCTCACTCAATATTCACAGAATATGGTATTTTTACATCAGAGATAGAAATACTTGCAATCAGCTCAGACCTTACTACCTTATCTCTTGGGATCAAGCACCTTGTCTTGAAAGATAGCAAGTGGAATAAATCCAAATCTTTAAAAGGCAAAGTCTTCAGTTCAAACTGTCTCAGTGGGACAGGGGTTAACATCTTCGCTTGTTTGCAGAAAGTTGGAGCAAACGTTCTCAAATGTGTACAATTGTGTCAACTTTACATAACTTTTCTTTTCAGATCAAAGATGAACCAAACACCATTTTTGTTTCCTTATTTGACAGATCCTAATTTCTTTTGAAAAAACTATGGAAGAAAGTTCATCATCAAGAGTCTGCTAACACAAAGAATAAACTATTTATTAAACATGAAAAAAATGAACTAAATTACACCAGACAAAAAGGTTGGAAAGATCTCAATACCAGCACAAGAAGACAATTCACATTCACACTATTCCTTTACCCCAGAAATATCTTTACAGATACATAAACCAGTGAAGAGTTACCACTAGATTGGCACAAAAGCTTCTCACTTGGGACTGGCACAGTTGCAAATAATTTTCTTCCAGTGAATTCCTGAGCATTCACTCGATGCTTATCACCCAACTTGTATCTCTCCCCGAGACACCCAAAAAATGCACTTGAAATTCATTGTTTCTTCAACTGCAAAGTGAACAAATGAGTTCCCTAAACTCCATCTTCGAGTAGCATCTCTGCTAAACTGATCAATTTACTGAGTTCCATAACTGATTATTCAGTTAACTACTGCCCCCAATAGCCTTATAATTTTTCTTATCAGAGAACTTAAAATTCCTGTCATCCCTCCCTGACACACTTTGAACTCTCAAGGACAAATGCAACCAAAGCAGGTTCCATGGATTCCTCAACAACCCACCCAGACGTTTGTCACACTGTGAGCCAACCAATCTCACTGAAATGTCGTCTTTCTCATGAGGGTTTCTAGACTCCACATCTGAAGATCTCACCTTGGAATTTTTTCCAAAAGTCAGTCCCACTTGGGCAGTTTCAACAATGGCCCACCTCGCAGGGTTTCAATCTCTCTGAGATTCCTTTCCCCTGGATTCTCGAGTACACTCAAGCTTCACATTCCAAGCACAATTTCAGATCTTTGCCTGTGTCAAGCAGAACACCACTGCTTCAAAGAGGTACCAAATGGCCCGCAGCATGGAGTCACCGACCTTCAGCTGCCTTCTCAGATCTTCAGGGCTTCTCTCAAGCTCACTTCACTACAAATATGCTCACTGCAGCTCCTTATTTAACTCTGAGCTCATCCCTCTGCTCCTTTCCTTCATCTCATTTAAAGGAACCTATTCCTGTCCCCGATCTTCATCCCTTAACTGGGACTACTTTTTGGGATTTCTCCCTGGTTTTGGAACTTCTCCCTCTCCCCTTCCCGTGTCCTGCTCCCTGGGACACCTACCAGGTAATGGTGCTCCATCTCAGGTCATCTGACATGCATTTCTGAACTGCAGTTCCTGACCTCCGAACCAAAGAAGGTGAGTTGAGGTTTCATCACACACCTTTCCAAATCACTGTAATATAACCGAAGAAAATCAAAACTAAATAAGTTGGCATTGAAGCTTCAACCTTCTTAGACCAAAAAGTGCCAAAGAGGGTGGAGCTTCCTACAGCTGGTAAGCTCCGGCTCATAACTTCAAGGCTGAAGCTTATCTTTAGGGAATCCAACTTTTCGGTGCCTTTTACAATTCTACAAGTAAATTGTGATTCATGCTAAAAGGTTCAGTAATTATAACATTTCACGTTTCTCGGCACAGAATCTGGCAGCATTTTAAATCCCAATTGTACGTTTCTCTTGCAGCTGGTGTATGGAGAAGGTCATTTCCACTGTAGACCTGCCAGAACAGAAACATCACTGTGTCCCTGGATACACTCGGTCTGCAAAAAGATAGTGTTTAATCATTACCAGAGTGAAGGTCTTCCCTGTAACGCTAAGGAGTGAGAGGCCCCTGTAGTCATTGCAATCTCCTCTGTCACCCTTGCTTTTGTATATTGTGACGATTTTTGCATCATGCCCTGTGGAACAGATGCTACTACTCAGAGAAAGAGATAATCACAATATCTGGGACTTCCTGTGCCAGTTTGGTTGGAATTCCATCCTTGCCGGGTGCTTTTCTGCTTGCTAAGCAATAATTGGCCTGTTCGAGCTGAAATGATGTGGGTTTCTCATCCAATTCAATCATGATGCGAAGCTGCAGGAGAGTTAAACAGATACTGGGAGCTGTCTGTCTCATGGGGGTACAGCTCACAGTCATGCTCAACCCAGTGGGACATCTGTTTATTTTTGTTGGTGAGTACTTCACCATCTGTCGATTTCTGGAGGGATGGTGGGGGGCAACTTTGGTGATGGTCGGACCAAGTGCCAATTTGATCCCATCATACATGGCACATAGATTTCCATTGTCATAGGCAGTTTGGATTTCTTGGTGTAGGCTGACCCAGTGTTTATTTACACAGTATCTCCCTGTCTTTTGCACAAGCATCTTGCCTATTTTCAAGTTGTGCAGTGTTCTAGCTGTTGGGTTTATTTTGTGCATCAGGTGGGCTTTGCTTTTTGCTTCAATGACAGATGTCATCTCTGCTGAGTTGGTCTCAAACCAGTCTTTGTTGTCGGTTCCATCTTTACCAAATGTTGCTGCTGCTGTGTCAGAAATGATTGAATCAGCGATTTCCAAGCTTCATCAATATCAATGTTGATTGATGAAGCTTTTATTGATGTGCCTGGAAAATATTTTACTGTTTTGTTTCATGTTCCTTGATAATTTAATTTCATGATTGAGGTGACACTAAAGAATGTGTAAGTCAGTCAGAATTGTCAACAAGGATTAATTAGCACTTTATAATTGGAGATGTAAATCAGTGGAACCTTTCTGAGACTGAATTGTAGATGTTGCATCAACGATCAATTTAGCATTGAAACAAACGTTCAACATTTTATTGTAAACGTGTTCCTGAGGAGAGTTTTTGTATTAAGGGGAAAGATCACAAATGGTGCTTTCAAAAAGGGACATTGCAGCCCCGGATGTCAGTGACATCTCCAGAATATTAAACTCCAGCCAGTTACAGGGTTGTAAACATCAGCAAAAACAAACCTAATATTGTCAGACAATCAGTCCTGGGTGTGATTAACAGCAGCAAAAACAGCAGGGTCCAACCCCTGTAATCACTTTTGAACCCACTCATGTCTCAGCAGGTGTTGTGACTGAGTGAATCCCGACCCACACAAGGAGCAGGTGAACGGTCTGTCCCCGGTGTGAACTCACTGATGTGTCAGCAGTTGGGATGATCAAGGGAATTCCTTCCCACACACAGAGCAGGTGAATGGCTTCTCCCCAGTTTGACTGCATTGGTGTTCACTGAGGTCAGTTGATTGCCTGAAACTCTTTCCACAGGAAGTACAGCTGAATGGATTCTCCTTCGTGTGCATTTGGTGGTGTGACTGGAGGGCGAATACCTGAGTGAATCCCTTCCCACACACAAAGCAAGTGAATGGTCTCCCACCCATGTGAATTCGCTGGTGTTCAGTGAGGATGGATGAAGATTTGAAATTGTGTCCACAGGTTGTGCAGCTGAATGGCTTCTTCTCAGTGTGAACTCGCTGGTGTGACCGAAGGCCGGATGACCAAGTGAATCCCTTCCCACACACAGAACAGCTGTGTGAATGTGTCAATGGATTTCCAGCCAGATGAAGAACTGAATCCTTTCCCACAGGCCTCACATTTCCATGGTTTCTCCATGGTGCCAGTGTCCTTATGTCTCTTCAGGTTCAACAATCAGTTGAAGCCTTGTCCGCACACAGAACACATGTAGTTTCTCCCCACTGTGAATGGGGTGGTTTTTTCAGGCTGTGTAACTGGTTAAAGCTCTTTCCACAGTCAGTTCACTGGAACTCAGATGTGTATGTCTCAGTGATTTTCCAGTCACACTGATGTTTGAAACCTTTTCCCACAGATGGAAGAGAGAAACATTTCTCCTCCCACATTGAAATATTGATGACATTCAGGTCCTGGAGAATCGAGTGACTCTGTCAGATCATGCTGTAATGTTTGTTTTGAGCTTCCTGTATGTAAATCCACCCATTCTAATACCCTGGAAGAGGAGTTTACAAAATTCATCACTGTAAATAAAGAATAGAAATTCTGAACAGACAAACTCTGGCTTCTATGGAACCTGTTTTCCTCCCTTGTTCCTGCAAAGCAGTAAATCCTCATCCCACATACTCTCCCTTCTCCCCATGCTGGAGTTCAAACTCCAGAGTGACCAACCATACAGGATTTTACAGAAATGTCCCATATTTGAGTCAGCTGTCCTGGGCTTCCTGGTGCTGGAACACTGGTTGTCCCATAAATTGGACCTTTCTGGTCACACCCCACACAGATCCCTTTCCCCTACTGTTTCTGTGCAGCCAATTCACCCCATTCCCCCCTGCCTCACCATATCTGGCAGCACCCCACCCAACACCCCCCACCCCCCATCCCCCACCCCGCCATCTACTCGTATGGACTCCCGTGGCAGGCTATTGCTTAATTTTCTCCATGAGAGAAGATCATCCTGCCAAACCCCTCATACCATCTCCACCATTTCTTTCTTCACTCCTAGTTTTATCCCTCTGTCTACTCTGGCCGGGTTCTGTTCTCAAGTGTGTGTGTGGAGTGAGAATATGATCAATGAATCAATCATTTTCTCTCCTGGTCACTGGGACCCTGAAGCCCCGCCCACTCTTTGTTGCATCACACAGAAAGTAAAAAGCCCCAGAGCTGCAAACACGAGACCTGCAGGTTCTGAAGAAGAGTCATACAGACTCGAAACGTTAACTCTGTCTTTCTCTCCACAGATGCTGTTAGACCTGCTGAGTTTTTCCAGTATTTTCTGTTTTTGTGATTGGGAGTGATTGGGCCCTTGGACGGTGAGGAGAGGGGAAGTAAAAGGGCAGGTATTGCAACTTCTGCAGTTGCATGGGAAGGTGCCATGGGAGGGGGTTGAGGTGTAGGGGGTGATGGAGGAGTGGACCAGGGTGTCCCAGAGGGAATGACATCCTGGTCCACTCCTCCATCACCCCCTACACCTCAACCCCCTCCCATGGCACCTTCCCATGCAACTGCAGAAGTTGCAATACCTGCCCTTTTACTTCCCCTCTCCTCAATGTCCAAGGGCCCAAACACTCCTTTCAAGTGAAGCAGCATTTCACTTGCACTTCCCTCAATTTAGTCTACTGCAGTCATTGCTCCCAATGAAGTTTCCTCTACATTGGAGAGACCAAACGCAGACTGGGTGACTGCTTTGCAGAACACCTTCGGTCTGTCCGCAAGCATGACCCAGACCTCCCTGTCGCTTGCCATTTCAACACTCCACCCTGCTCTCGTGCCCACATGTCCGTCCTTGGCTTGCTGCTTTATTCCAGTGAAGCTCAATGCAAACTTGAGGAACAGCACCTCATCTTCCGAGTAGGCACTTTACTACCTTCCAGACTGAATACTGAGTTCAACAATTTTAGATCATGAACTCTCTCCTCCATTCCCACCCCCTTTCCAATCCCCCCCTTTTTTTTCCAATAATTTATATATATTTTTCTTTTCCCACCTATTTCCATTATTTTTAAATGTATTTCCATCCATTGTTTTATCTCTACCTTTTAGCCTATTTTGATCCCTTCCCTTCACCCCACCCCACCTCCACTAGGGCTATCTGTACCTTGCTTGTCCTGCTTTCTACCCCTAATTAGCACATTCCTTAGATAATATCACCACCTTTAACACCTCTTTGTCCTTTTGTCAATGACATCTTTTGGTTATCTCCACCTATCACTGGCCCTCTATCCAGCTCTACCTGTCCCAGCATCCCCCACCCCCTTAAACCAGCTTATATTTCACCTCTTTTCTATTTTTACTTAGTTCTATTGAAGAGTCATAGGGACTCGAAACGTTAACTGTGTTCCTCTCCGCAGATGCTGCCAGACCTGCTGATTTCAACATTTGTTATTGAAATGTGGGAACATGATGAAACAATGGACAAACAATTCAGGGGCTGATTTAAAGGAATAACTGGACAGACAGGGAATGTCACCATTAGAACAAGGAGAGTCCCTGGTTTCAATATGTGAACTGGCAGAAGAGTTAGGACAGGTTAGGGAGAAGGTTAACACTCATCATTCAAAACAACAAAGAATATAAAGGAAGAACTGATTTCAAAGACAATCTCTTGTAGTGTGTATGAATGAGATATGCTGAATAAATTTAAGAGGGGTTTTCTATATTAGACTATCATATTCAAATCTAGAACTCAGATGAGGATATGGATTGGTGTTCAGTGAGAAGAACCAGATCAGTGTTTTACTCCAGGAAGCCTTAAAATCAGAGTTACAATATTTCAGAACTAATTCCTGCAGCAATCACATTGTTAATTGTCAGTACGACCAATGGAAGTATTTAAAGTGGAGACCATAGGGGTGCTTAAGGATGATGTACACAACGAATTTGTGAACTATCTGAGGATAACAGTGAGGGGAAAGGAAGGGTTCTGGAAAGCAGCAGACACTTAATGTTGTTCCAGGAGAAGTGGGTCCTGGTTGTGTAGATGTCAGGTTTTACACAACACATGGTCAGCCTTTGGTTTCACCCTAGATGAAGAATCTCTGAATTGTGCCATTCAAATCACTTGATGGGATTCTCAGAGAACCAACATCATCAGCTCAGAAAGAGGAAGGTATTTTGTTACAGCTAATGAGAAGCAGCACACACACTTAGAGACCCACACTAAAAGACCCATATGCTCTCAAACGCACACACATCCCCTTGCACACAAACTAACACACACAGCCATCCTCCCCCACACACTCTCAAATGCAACTGGTCCTGTGCCATCAGGTGGACAACACCACTCACCCTGACTAAAACTGGGAATGAGTATTGATGTCACTAAGGGCCAAAATATGAGATAAATCCAAGTAAGTATTACTCTTGACTCCCTTGTAGATCAAAAATCTGTCTAGTTCAGCCTTGAATATATTCAATGACCCAGCCTCCACTGCTCACTGGGGAAGAGAATTACAAAATCTGACAACCCTCTGAGAAAAGAAATTCCTCCTCATCTCCATCTTAAATGGGAGACCCCTTATTTTTAAACTGTGCCCCCTAGTTCTAGATTCCCTCATGGTGGGAAAAATCTCTTCGGTATCTGCACTGTCAGCCCCGTCAGAATCTTCTATGTTTCAGTACATTCACCTTTCATTCTTCTAAATCCCAACAAATATGGGTGCAACTTGCTCAATATTTCCTCATTAGAAAACCCCTTCATCTTAGGATAAAAGTGAAATACTGCGCGCACTGGAAATCTGAAACAAAAATGGAAAATGCTGGAAAAACTCAGCAGGTCTGGCAGCATCTGTGGAGAGAGAAACAGAGGTAATGTTTCAAGTCCGTATGACCCTTCTTCAGAGCTGAAGAGGAGTAGAAATGTGATGAAACTTATACTGTTTAAGGGGATGGAGCAGGTGAAGCTGAATAGAAGGTCAGCGATAGGTGGGGGCAAAGGAGAGATTGACAAAGATGTCATGGACAAAAGGACAAGGGAGTGCTAATGGTCTACCCTTATCACATTCTGCTTTCTTACCTTTCCTTCCCTTGAATGGATAAAAAAAAGACATCGGGTAGTATAATGGCTACCCTAATCAGACTGTTCCTCACTCTATATCGCACAAACTCATGAATGGGCCTAAGGCCACCACTTTCAGTCCTAAAAAGTGCCTGTCTAGCCCAGATTACTCTGGAAGGGTAAGGTGTCTCAAAAATTTGAGCAACAGGTGAAGCTAGCTCTTTCAGGCTGCTAGTATGCAGTAGCAATGCGAGCGGTATTTTCCACGAACAAGATCTTACCATCAAGGCAAAAAGATGTCCTGTCTATCACACAAATGAGTAATGTGGTATATGAATTTCAGTGCCAGTGTGATGCCAGGTATGTAGGCCATATGCCCCAAAGACGAGTGGATCATATCAAACAGAACATTCCTTCAGCTGTTTGCAATAGGCTAAGTAATGATCATACCCAACCAGCCCATGCTTGCAAAACTCAAAACATAGTGTCCAGCATTAGATGTAATTTCATGATTCGACAACACTTGCTAAACAATTCTGATTGTGCTAAGAATTGCACTGACAATCAAGTTAAGGTTATCAGTTTGTTGCGCAGTGTGGCTCACTTACTTGCACTAGAAGCTACCTATATTCACACGCACAGGACCCGGTTCTTTGCAAAAAGAGCATGTCCACGTATTGCATGTTTTTCAATTAGACAAAAGTTCACTCCCCATGGCAATCAGAGTCAACCTGCCCAATTTGAATTTAAAGAAAATCTTGGTAGTTAACTGTTCCCTGGTGCATTAACCATGGCAATACCTCTACCAATCAGAGTCCACCTTCCAACCAATGAGCACTCTCTTCTCATGCAGTGTAAATTGTTGTTTCCCAGACAGCTGGTATTCTTGTGAATCTGCCCTGATGAGTGCAAGATGAAAAGTTTCAACAGCATGCCTCTTTTGTCAGCAATACTGAAGGTGGTTGTGGTTGCTGCATGCGAAACATCTCAGCCTCAGGGCATGTTCTGGAGCATTGGACATTGTGGGTATGACCTCACCATGATTATCCTGAATAAGGTCATGTCCAATTATGTGACTGTGAATGGCAGCCTGGGATTGGCCGCTTGTGGTGATGATCCAACTAATGGTAGTGGAGAGGGACAGGACCTCTGCCAGTGAGTTCAGCTGATCAGAGCCCAGGGACACAGTGTGTGAAAGCCTGAAGGAGCTACCTGACTCTGACTGGTCTTTACGCAACTCAGAAATATTTCAACATCCCACCATTTAACTGTTCAAACTGTTTGAAAAAAAATCAACCTGCTGGAGTAGCAACGTGTTTTAACATTTGTGAATAAGTGTATCAGATTTTTGGGGATTTTATTCTTAGTTTCAGACATTGAAGGAAATGTGGCAATGAGAACAACTCTTAATGGGACTGATATAGTTTCCATCCATGACAGTTAAAGGAGTCGTATTTTCCTGATCTTATATGTAACATCAGATCTGGTCAAAATCGTGTTCCAGTGTCAGAATCCCGGGGGTCAACTGGCCTGGAGACTTGGTGCCGGGTTGGAAAGTGAGAGAGAGGGGTGTGGACAGGTGGGCGCGGTGGTGGTGGAAACCAGCGAGTGCAAAGCTGAAGCCAGCCAGAGTCAGCTTCAGGGGAGGAGAGAGGGGAACCAGTCAGTCATTGTGAATTTAATGGGAAATTAAAAGGGTTTGTGCAGAAATAGCTGGACAATTATTAAAGAAGAATTAGAGTCCCAAAAAAACCTCAGGAAATGAGTCAGACTCCACATGATAGATAAACATGGAAGAAAATGTTTAAAAAGCTGCTCTGAGAGTTAAAAATCATTGGGATAAACAGGATATATCTGAGCAGGAAAGAGGAAGTTGGTTGCGGGGCTGCAGCTAGTTTAACACAATCTCAGGAAATAGAGTGATACACAGAGCAGCCTCCCATATAATTGATTGAAATGAAACTAAGTCCATAACATTGCTCCAACCAATGAGAACCATATGAAAAGAGGAGATTGTGAAAGGTTCAGCACACTAGAATCATAATAATCATAGAATAGTACAGCAGTGAAGGAAGCCATTCAGCCCATTGAGTCTGTGTCAGCTCATTTGAAGAACAATCTAATTCGTCCCAGGCGCCAGCTCTTTCTCTGCAATTTACTTCTGCTTCACATTTTCAGGCTATTAATGAATCTGTATCCACGTTCCCTATTAGACCAGACATGTCAAATTCTAAATAAACTGTACTCTTTGTCATGTACTGTCTCTCCTCTTTCTTCCTAGCGAAATATGTCCCCTCATAATTTTCTCATCTCGCACCATTCCACTAGACTGTCTATTTCCTTGTGAAAAGAAGAAAAACTTGCATTGATTTTGTGCCTTTCATAACCACCAGTGTCTCAAAGTGCTTTACAGCCAATGATATAACTTTGAAGTATAGTCACTGTCACAGTGTAGGAAACACAAAACCTATTACTATCTTGCTGACTGTTAACTACACTTCCAGGTTTCATGTTATCAGCAAATTTCAAAATTGTGCATTGTGCCTCAAGCCCAAGTCACTAATGTACATCAAAAACAGCAGTGATCCTGGAGAACTCCACTATAAAACTCATCCCAGTCTCAGCCAAACGTCCATTCATCTCAACTCTCTGATTTCTATCCATTAGCCAGGGATTGCAGCAGTTAGTACCTGCTTTATACCATGGGCTTCAATTTAATTCACAAGTGGTGCTCATAAGTTGTGCTTTATCAATATACAGGTACACAACATCAACTGCACGGCTCTCAGTAAAAAAAGGAAACTCAATCAGGTTACTCACACACGATTTGTCTGTAACAAATCCATAATGTCTCTCCATTATTCATCCATGCTCATTCAAGTGTGCAAGAAATAATTGGAAGTCCCTTTGGACTGTCTGTTCAATAGTTTGAAGCTGAATAAATATTGGCAACATGGTTTTACTTAAACATAAATGAGAAGTAACACACTTAATATTTGAAAAGCTGCTTACGGAGCACAGATGAGAATAATATGACCCACTATTCTCCTTTAGGTAGCAGGAGCAGCTCTATTTCTCACTTCTTCTGCTCACAAACAGGCTGCAATCTATTTAGGTCAGGGTCTCACTGAGAGGAGCAAACAACACTTTGGATTTTCTCATCCCTCTTCACTGATGGCACAGTCCCCATGTGGGTTAATCCTGAGGTGTGTAAGAAATGTGTCCCAGCTACTCTCTTCAATATTTCAGAGCTCCTAAACATGGAACAGAAGGCTCCTTTGCAACTGGGTTTAGGGTCAGGAAGAACAATGGTGAATGCTGGAAAGTGCTGTCAAATCAGAGATTAGTGTCAAACTGTGATCTGTTCCCAACTGAAAGTGAAACGGCTGGTTTAAATTTCTAAAAAAGAAATGAATGTGGTAATTAATGAATGTGCGCATTAACCCATTTATAAACACATATTTAAATGCATTGTTTCAGATTGCAGGTGGTGTGTTTCAGTGAAATAAATGAATCCCACCCTCATACTCTCTTCATTGTGAACACACTGGTGTATCTAGAGGATGGATCAGATAACCAGTCTAATCCCATATATGGAGCTGGTGAATGATCTCAGGTCAACATGAACTCACCTGTGTATCTGAAGGGTGGATCAGACAGTGAATCCCTCCCCAGACATGGAGCAGGTGAAAGGTCTCTTCCCAGTGTGACTGCATCAATGATATTCCATCTAGGATAAATAAGGTCCTTTCCCACAATCCCCACGTTTCCACAGTTTCTCCGTGGTGACGGTGTCCTTGTGTTTCTCCATGTTGAATGATCAGCTCCTCATCCACACACAAAGCATGTGTGTATGGATTTTCCCTGCTGTCTATCATGAGCAGAAGTATTCACTCTCTGTTTATGAGGGAAGAGAATCACATGTACTTCTCACTTCACTGTCCCCTCAGTGAGTTCATACTGGAGAAAGGCTGTTCATCAGCTCCGTGTGCAGGAAAGGATGTACTCATGCATCCCATCACTGAGATGGGGGCCATTCTATTGTTTTATCTGATTTAGAGACAGGAAACTCAGACCAAAGATCACATCAAAATCTGACAGAGTCACTTGATTAATCAGGAGCTGAATATCATCGGCCTTTGAATGTGGAAGGAGGAATGTTTGTCTGATCTGTCTGTGGGAAAAGATTTCAAATATCAGTGTGACTGGAAAAACACCGAGACACACACGCTCAAGTGAGAGTGTTCCAGTGAACTGACTGTGGAAAGAGCTCTAACCAGTTACACACCCTGAAAATACATCACACCATTCACAGTGAAGAGAAACTGTACACGTATTTCTGTGTGTGGACAAAGCTTCAATTGATCGTCCGACCTGGAGAGACACAAGCACACCAGCACCATGGAGAAACCATGGAAATGTGAGGACTGTGGGAAGGGATTCAGATCCCCATTTGTGCTGGAAATCCATCGACACAGTCACACCAGGGAGAGGCCATTCACCCTGTTCTGCAAGAAAGTAGGGATTCATTCATTCGTCCAATCTATTGAGACACCAGCAAATTCACATTTGGGAGAGGCTGTTCACCTGCTCTATTTGTGGCAAGGGATTTAGTCAATCATCCAAACTGCTGGCACACCCATGAGTTCACAGTGGGGAGAGGGGTTCACCTGCTACATGTGTGGAAAGGGATTCATTTATTCATCAGCAAGTTCACAAGAGATTACAGGGGTAGGATTCTGCTGTTATTGCTGCTGTTAATCACATCCAGGACTGAACCACGTTCACTCTGACTGTTGGTGTTTGTTTCTGCTGATGTTAATAACCCTTATTTGAAACCCCCCACCCCCAGCCAGGGTACATTCTGTTACTTCAGTGCTTCCTCCAAATCATGATTAACGCTATTACCAAGGCCAGCTTTTTAATTCAAGATTGATTAACTGAATTTAAATTCCACAGCTGCTGTGGTGGAATTCGAATCCATGTCCAGAGCCTACAATTTCATAACTTGTCTTTGTGTTTTTGTGGGTTCTCTCAGCCCTTTTTACTGTTTTAAATCAATTTTACAGGGTATTGGAAGGGGATTTGCAGTCAGAAAATTCAAACAAAACATCACATCAGCACCTGACGGAGTCACCAATTTATTGTAACCCAATTTATTGTATTTTGAACATGGAAGGACAAAGCACCAGTCACAGCAGAGAGAAACTGTACACATGCAGTCACAACGGGGAGAAACAATGGAAGTGTGGAGACTGCGAGAAGGGATTCAGTTACCCATCTGAGCTGAAACTCACTGGCGCAGTCACACAGGGGAAAGGCCATTTACCTGTTCCAGGTGCAGGAAGGGATTTACACGGTCATCCAACTTACATAGACACCAGAGAACTCACACTGCGGAGAAACTATACATGTATTCTGTAGGTGGAGGAGGCATCAGCCAATCATCTAGCCAGTCAGAACAGCAGTGTAGTCACAATGGGGAGAAGCCGTGGACATATGGGGACTGTGGGAAGAGATTCAATTACCAAGTTCAGCTGGAAACTCATCAGCGTACACATACTGAAGAGAGACCATTCAGGTGTTCTCAGTGTGGGACTGGGTTCAAGACATCATCTGATCTCACTGTACACCAGCGAGTTCACACTGGGGAGACCGTTCACCTGTCATCAGTGTGGTAAGAGATTCACTCAATCATCCAGCCTGCTGATGCACCAGCGAATTCACACCGGGAGAGGCTATTCACCTGCTCCGAGTGTGAGAAGGGATTCACTCACCTTTTCTACCTGCAGACACACCAGCGAGTTCACACCGGGGAGAGGCCATTCACCTGCTCTGAGTGTGGGAAAGGATTCACTCAATCATCCACTCTGCTGATAGATCAGCGAGTTCACACTGGGGAGATACCTTCTCGCATGTCCAGACTGCAAGAAGTGTGATAAAAGTTCCAGTGAACTGTTGCGCCATCAACGTCTTCACACTGATGAGAAACCCTTCAGGTGCTCTCACTGTGGGACTGGGTTCATACGATCATCTCAACTCACGGTACACCAGCGAATTCACACTGGGGAGAGGCCATTCATCTGCACTGAGTGTGGGAAGGGATTCACTACCTCATTCACACTACTTAGACACCAACGAGTTCATGAGTAACTCCAGTGATCGAAATTTGTTGTTAATCATATCCAGGACTGAATGTTTATTGGGGTCTGTTCCTGCTGATGTTAATAAACTCCAGCCCAGTTATAGGGCATAGCATTCTGGATAGAAGTCAAATAAATCAGCTTTGTTTCAACACAGTGTATTTGTCTTCTTAATATTTTTGTCACAAGTTAGTTCCTGTTGAAGGCCACACTGTCTCGCTTGTCTCCTCCATCCTCACCTCCAACAACAAGAGGCAGTGGAGTTGTGGTAATGTCACTGGACTATTAGTCCAGAGGCCCAGGCTCAGGACATGGATTTGAATCCCACCACAGCAGCTGTGAAATTTAAATTCAGTTAATCAATCTTGAGTTAAAAAGCTGGCCTTTGTAATAGTGTTAATCATGACTTGGAGGAAGCGCTGAAGTAACAGAATGTACCCTGGCTGGGGGTGGGGAGCTTCAATGCCCCTCACCAAGAGTGGCTCAGGAGGACAACTGCAGACTGAGCTGGCTGAGTCCTAGAGGACATAGCTGCTAGGCATGATCTGCTGCAGGGGTTGAGGGAACCAACAAGAGGCAAAAACTTACTTGACCTCAACCTCACCAATCTACCTGGCACAGATGCATCTATCCATGACAGTATTGGTAGGACTGACCACGGCACGGTTCTTGTGGAGACAAAGTCCTGTCTTCACAGTGAAGATAACCTCCATCGTGTGGCACTACCACTGTGCTAATGGGATAGATTTCAAACAGATCTAGCAACTCAAAACTGGGCATCCATGAGCAGCAGCAGAATTGTATACAAGCACATGGCCCGGCATATCACCCACTCTATCATTACCAAGGGATCAACCCTGGCTCAGTGAAGAGTGCAGAAGGTTATGCCAGGTGTCAACCTGGTGAAGCTACAACACAGGGCTACTTGCATTCCAAACAGTGAAAGCAGCATGTGATATACAGAGCTAAGTGATTCCATAGCCAGCAGATCAGGTCTAAGCTCTGCAGTCCTGCCATATCCAGTTGCGGCACTTAAACAACTCATAGGAGGCTCCACAAATATCCCCATCCTCAATGATGGGGGGCTGGCATAGCAGTGCTACAATCTTCAGCCAGAAGTGCCGAGTGGACGATTCATCTCGGCCTTTTCCTGAGCTCCCAACATCACAGATGCCAGTTTTCAGCCAAGTCCATTCATTCCACGTGATATCAAGAAATGGCTGCAGGCACTGGATACTGCAGTGGGCCCTCACAAAATTTGGGCAATAGACTTGTGTTGCAGAACTAGACGTGTCCCTGGCCAAGCTCTTCCAGTACAGCTACAATACTAACATCTACCTGGCAATGTGGGAAATTGCCCAGATATATGCTGTGCACAAAAAGCAGGACAAATCCAATCCAGCCAATTACCGCCCCATCAGCCGACTCTCGATCATCAGCAAATTGATGGAGGGGGTCATCGACAATGCTTTCAATGGCATTTAATCAGCAATAACCTGCTCACTGATGCTTAGTTTAGGTTCTGCCACATCACTCAGCTACTGACCTTAGTACAGCCTTGGTCCAAACTTGGACAGAAAAGCTGAACTCAAGAGTGACTGCCCTTGACACCAAGACAGCATTTGACCAAGTGTGGCATCAAGGAGCCTTAGAAAAACTGGAGTCAATGGGAATCGGGGGAAACTCCCCGCTGTTTGGAGTCGTACCTCGCACAAAGGAGCGTAGTTGTGGTTGTTGGAGGTCAGTCATCTCAGCTCCAAGACATCACTGCAGGACTTCCTCAGGGTAGTGTCCTCAGCCCAACCATCTTCAACTGCTTCATCAATGACATTCCTTCCATCATAAGGTCAGGAGTGGGGATGTTCACTGATGACTGCACAATGTTCAACACCGTTCGCGACTCCTCAGAGCCACCTGTCACTTAGGGCCATCTCTCACATGTTTCTATGTTGTGCTTTCACAGAGCGTTTACCCTTTTCTGCTATTAACACATTCTGCCACTACCAACACCTTATTTAGTCATTAGCATTAGCATTAACATTCCCTTTGCATTGTACCCATGATATCTTTGTCATTCTTTCCTTAGTCCTACCTATCCCTGACATTCTACTTTGCTTCACCTGCTCCACCCCCTCTTAAACAGTATAAAACCCATCACATTTCTACTTCTCTTTACCTCTGAAGAAGGATCATACGGACTCAAAACATTATCTCTGTTTCTCTCTCCACAGATGCTGTCAGACCTGCTGAGTTTTTCCAGAATTTTCTGTTTTTACGGCAGGTTTAAGTTTCCAGTCTGAAAATGACTGTGATTATTATGGTATGAGGATTAAAAAGGCTTGCGTGGCATTCCTGAGTCTACCAGCGTGAGGCAATAACAACAAGTTGCGTTTATGTAGTTCCTTTAATACAGTAAAACATCTAAAGATGCTTCACAGGTGATCAAAAGTTTGGTGGATGAAGGAGATTTTAAGGAGGAGAGGGTTTTAGGGAGGGAACTCCAAAGCTTGGGCCCTCAGCTGCTGAAAACAGGGCTGACAGGTGGAGAGTGATGAACTTGGGAGACAGGAAGGATCTGCCCCTTCCTCCTCCTCTCTGCTGTGCAATGTTGTGCAAGATGAAGCACATCATTATACTGGAACCCCTGGCTGCCGAGTTCTGAAGGTCACCTCCAGACCTATCCAGACACCTGAAACACATCTTCAACATTGCGATGGTTTGCTTAATGTCACATCTGGTGGTTGTGTGACTCTGGTTGTAGCGTTCCTGAACCTCATTGCTGCGGTTCCTCACATGAACTGAGTTGGGAGGGGGAGTCCCTGGTCTCCGATGATCCAGGAGATATCCTGGACTGACAGTGATGACTTTTGTAAACTTCCTTCACAGGATATTAGGAGAGGATTGGCAGACAGGGAACTCGAATCAAAGGTCACATGGAGATCTTACAGAATCAATTGATTCATCAGGACATGAATATTATTGGCCTTTGAATATGGAAGGAGAAATGTTTGTCTGTTCTGCCTGTGGGAAAAGATTTCAAACATCAGTGTGACTGGAAAAGCAGTGAGACACACACACCTGAGTGAGAGTGTTCCAGTGCACTGACTGTGGAAAGAGCTTTAACCAATTACACAGCCTGAAAAAAAATCACATCATTCACAGTGAGGAGAAACCATAAAGGTGTTCGGTTTGAAGATGATACTTTAACTTATCATCCAACTTAAAGAAACACAAGGACATTCTTTTTCTTAATTCATTCATGGGATGTGGGCGTCGCTAGCTGGGCCAGCATTTATTGCCCATCGCATCTTGCCCTTGAGAAGGCGGTGGTGAGCTGTCTTCTTGAACCGCTGCAATCCATGTGGTATAGGTACACCAACAGTGATGTTAGGAAGGAAGTTCCAGGATTCTGACCCAGCAGCAGTGAAGGGAAAGGCGATATATTTCCAAGTCAGGATGGTGAGTGGCTTGGAGGGGAACTTCCAGGTGGTGGTGTTCCCATCTAACTACTGCCCTTGTCCTAGGTAGCAGTGTTCGTGGATTTCGAAGGTGCTGTCGAAGGAGACTTGGTGAATTCCTGCAGTGCATCTTGTAGATGGTACACACTGCTGCTACTTTGAGTCGGTGATGGAGGGAGTGAAGGTCTATGGATGTGGTGCCAATCAAGTGGGCCGCTTTGTTCTGGATAGTGTCAAGCTTCTTGAGCATTATGGGAGCTGCACACATCAAATCAATTGAGGAGTATTCCATCACACTCCTGACTTGTGCCTTGTAGATTGTGGAAAGGCTTTGGGGAGTCAGGAGATGAGTTACCCGTCACAAGATTCCTAGCCTCTGACCTGCTCTTGTAGCCACAGTAATTATATGGCTAGTCCAGTTTAGCTTCTGGTCAATGGTAACCCCCAGGATGATGATAATGGGGTATTCAGTGATGGTAATGCCATTGAACATCAAGGAGCGATGGTTGGATTCTCTTTTGTTGGAGATGGTCATGGCCTGACACTTGCATGGTGCAAATGTTACTTGCCACTTGTCAGCCAAAGCCTGGATATTGTCCAGGTCTTGCTGCATATGGACATGGACTGCTTCAGTATTTGAGGAGTCACGAATGGTGCTGAACATTGTGCAATCATCAGCGAACTTCCCCACTTCCGACCATATGATGGAAGAGAGGTCATCGAAGGAGCAACTGAAGATAGTTGGGCCAAGGACACTATCCTGAGGAACTCGTGCAGTGATGTCCTGGAGCTGAGATGACTGACCTTCAACAAACACAACCATCTTCCTATGTGTTAGGTATGACTCCAACTAGTGGAGAATTTTCCCCTGATTCCCATTGAATCCAGTTTTGCTAGGCCTCCTTGATGCCACATTCAAATGCTGCCTTGACGTCAAGGGTAGTCACTCTCACCTCATCTTGGGAGTTCAGCTCTTTTGTTCATGTTTGAACCAAGGCTGTAATGAGGTCAGGAGCTGAGTAGCTCTGGCAGAACCCAAACTGAGCATCAGTGAGCAGGTTATTGCTAAGCAAGTGCCACTTGATAGCACTGTTGATGACTCCTTCCATTACTTTACTGATGATCAAGAGTAGGCTGATGGGGCGGTAAATAGCTAGGTTGGATTTGTCTTGCTTTTTGTGTACAGGGTACAGCTGGGCAATTTTCCACATAGCCAGGTAGATGCCACTGTTGTAGCTGTACTAGAAAAGCTTGGCTCAAGCGTGGCAAGTTCTGGAGAACAAGTCTTCAGTACTATTGCAGGAATATTGTCAGGCCCCAGAGCGTTTACAGTGTCCAGTGCCTTCAGCCATATCTTGATATTACGTGGTGTGAAACGAATTGGCTGAAGACTGGCATCTGTGATGCTGGGGACCTCCAGAGGAGGCCAAGATGGATCATCCACCAGGCACTTATGGCTTAAGATTGTAGAAAATCATTCAGCCTCATCTTTTGCACTGATGTGCTGGCCTCCTCCAACATTGAGGATGGGGACATTTGTGGATCCTCCTCCTCCAGTGAGTTGTTTAATTGTCCACCACCATTCATGATGAGATATGGCAGGACTGCAGGGCTTAGATCTGAACCAGTAGTTGTGGGATTGTTTAGCCCTGCCTATCAGTTGCTGATTTTGCTGTTTGGCACGCTAGTAGTCCTGTGTTGTAGCTTCAACGGGTTGACACTTCATTTTTAGGTATGCCTGCTGCTGCTCCTGGCATGCTCCCCGGCACTGTTCATTGAACAGGGGTTTATCCTCTGGCTTGATGCTATGGTAAAGTAGGGGATATGCTAGGCCATGAGGTTACAGATTCTGTTTGAGTACAATTCTGCTGCTGCTGATGGCCCACAGCACCTCATGGGTGCCCAGCAATGAGTTGCTAGATTTGTTCAAAATCTATCCCATTTAACATGGTGGTAGTGCCACACAACACAATGGAGGGTATCCTCAATGTGAAGGTCAGACTTTGTCTCCACAATGACTGTACAGTGGTCAATCCTACTGAGACTGTCAAGGACATATGAACCTGTGGCAGGTTGGTGAGGATGAGGTCAAGTATGTCTTTCCCTCTTGTCGGTTCCCTCACCAGCTGCCACAGATACAGTCTAACAGTTACGTCATTTAGGACTTGGCCAGCTCGGTCAGTAGTGGTGCTACCGAGCCACACTTGGTGATGGACATTGAAGTCCCCTACACAGAATAGATTCTGCTGGGTCTGTGCTGCCGATGTGACTGGACATACCCAGGGGTGGTGATGGTGGTGTCCAGGACATTATCTGTAAGGTATGATTCCATGAGGATGACTATGTCAGGCTGTTGCTTTACAATCTGTGAGACAGCTCTTCCAATATATTAGCAAGGAGGACGTTACAGGATTGACAGGGCTGAGACTGCCGTTGTCATTTCCGGTGCCTAGGGTAGTCCATCCTTTAATGTGACTTTGTAGCAGTTTGTTACAACTGAGTAGTTTGCTAGGCATTTTCAGAGGGCATTTAAGAGTCAACCATATTGCTGTGGGTCTGGAGTCACATGTAGACCAAATAAGATAAGGATGACAGTGAATAATTCGTAAACCAGATGGGTTTCTACAACAATCGACAATGGTTCCATGGTCATCATTAGACTTTGATTCAAGATTTTTATTGAATTCAAATATACCCCCCTCATCCTTCTTGTTCTGTCTGCTACCATTGGCATGACTGATCGCAGCTTCCTCCTCTGTCGTTCAGCTCTGTGGGGCTTGATGGTGTAATTCCTGAATAGTCAGCACTCCTGATCCTCTCACAAACTCGAGGACCAGGAAATATTGATATGGTTGAGAAATTTTACTTTACAATTTACCCCCACACCTCCGTTATTTGGTTTAAGAGCAGAACACTGGTGGATCACAGGGTAGCAGAAAAATCTGTTCCACAATAAAACATTCAGAGCCTCTCCTCTCCTGGTCCAACCTGCAGTCAGCAACGTCACCAGAGCCTGACTCAGTCCTCTCTCCACCCTGACTGATTGGCCGGGTGGTTAACAGTGAGGTTGAGTGTCTTGGGCTACAGGATGATATAGACAGGATTGTCAAATGGGCAGATAAGTGGCAGATGGAATTTAACCCCGAATCATGTGAGGTGATACACTTTGGAAGGAGTAACTTGATAAGGAAGTATTCAATGAACGGTATGACACTAGGGAGTTCTGAGGAACAAAGGGAATTTGTCATGTGTGTCCATAGATCTCTGAAGGCGGAGGGTCATGTTAGTGGGGCGGTGTGAAAGGCATTTGGGACACTTGCCTTTATCAAGCAAGGCCTGGATTACAAAAGTAGGGAGGTCATGTTGGAGTTGTATTGAACCTTGGTGAGGCCACAGCTGGAGTGCTGTGTGCAGTTCTGGTCACCACATTATAGGAAGGATGTGATTACACTGGAGGGGGTGCAGAGGAGATTCACCAGGATGTTGCCTGGGATAAGTTATGAAGACAGGCTGGATAGACTTGGGTTGTTTTCATTGGGTCAGAGAAGACTGAGGGGTGACCTGAGCTGAGGTGTACAAGATTATGAATGGCATGGACAGGGTGGATAGGGAGCAGCTGTTCCCCTTAGTTGGAGGGTCAGTCACAAGGGGACATAAGTTCAAGGTGAGGGGCAGAAGATTTAGTGAGGATGTGAGGAAAAACCTTTTTACCCAGAGGGTGGTGATGGTCTGGAATGCACTGCCTGGCAGGGTGGTGGAGGCGGGTTGCCTCACATCCTTTAAAAAGTACCTGCATGAGCACTTGGCACGTCATAACATTCAAAGGCTATGGGCCAAGTGCTGGTAAATGGGATTAGGTAGGTCAGGTGTTTCTCACGTGTCGGTGCAGACTTGCTGGGCCGAAGGGCCTCTTCTGCACCGTGTGACTCTGTGACTCCGCCCCCTCCCCGCCCTGAATCAGCATTTCAGACCCGCGTGTCCGAACGGACATCCCCGGAATCAGTCAGGCCGCCGATCGCATTTGCGTCGGAACTTAGGGAGGGGGCGGGGGAAAGGGCGGGTGCACGTGGCCGGCGAGGTGCGACCGTGACTGACAGGAGCTCCAGCCAATGGGAAACGTGAGACCGAGACTGAGCGGACAAGGGCTGGCAGCCAATCGCAGCGCAGCAAGGGGGCGGGGCCTTCTCTGGATCCAAATCAACTGGACTGGGGAACCTCCCCGCCACCCCCCCACCTCATTGTGACGTTTGATCCCCCATCTCACTCAACAACAACTCCCGCGCCTCCACTGCATGTAAAACAACCCGCGCAGTTCAGAGGCTCCAACATTCAAGGGTAAACTTATGCGGATGCTGGAAATCTGAAATAAAAACTAGGAATAAAGGCTGGAAAATTCCGGGCAGCAAAATCCATCGGAGAGGTAAACGGGGTTAATTTTTCAGGGCAAGGACTCTTCACTTAAACAGTCTCCTGCCTTCCCACATCAAACTTCCATCAAACTTAGCCCTTGATTCCCAACTCCGTAACATCACTTGACTCCACCCTTGTCTCAGCTCATCTGCTGCTGAGTATCTCGTCCACGCCATCGTCACCTCCAGACTCGACTATTCCAACACTTTCCGGCTGGTGTCTCACATTCTGCCCCCTGTAACCTTGGGTCATCCAAAATTCTGCTGCCCTATGTCTTAACTCACAGACAGTTCCTCCATCCCCTCAAACCCCTCCTCTAATCCTGGCCCCTGAGCATCTCCCAATTCAATTGTTGCACCATTAGTGGTCCTGCCAAGAAGCTCAAGAATACCCTACAGGGTATGATTGGAGGTGGGAGAGAAACTGGAGAAAGAAAAGAGTTCACGGCTCAGGCAAGGAGGAACTTTGGAGATAGTTTGGCCCAGTGTGCTAGTGTAAGGGAGGGAAGCAGCTGATCAGATTGTTTCAAGGAAATTCCATGAGCTCCTCAAATTTGTTGGAGATGAGGATGGAGGAGATGGGAGAGGGAAAACCTTCAAAAATAATTAACTTGTGTTAGAGATATTAGAAAGATTCAGCACAATGTATTCAACACAAAGCTGATTTATTTGACTTTTATCCAGAATATTAGCCTATGTAACTGCATTGGAAATTATTAACATCAGCAGAAACAGACCCCAGTGAACATGGTTCAGTCCACTATGTGAATAACAGCAAAATCCAATCACTTTACTTATTTGTAAATTCGCTGTCGTCTCATCGGGTTGGATGACTGTGTGAATCTCTTTCCACACTTGGGGCAGATGAATGGTCTCTCCCCAGTGTGAACTCGCTGATGTGTCAGTAGGGTGGATGACTGAGTGAATCCCTTCCCACAGTTGGGACAGGGCTTCTCCCCGATGTGAACCCGCTGGTGTACAGTGAGATCAGATGATGTCTTGAACCCAGTCCCACACTGAGAGCACCTGAATGGTCTCTCGTCAGTGTGAATACGTTAATGGCGCATCACTTCCCCAGAACTTTTAAAACAGTTTCCGCAGTCCAGGCATTTAAAAGATCTCTTATCAGTGTAAACACGTTGATAGGACATCAGCTCCCTGGAATTTTGAAAGCACTTTCCTCAGTCTGAGCATTCAAAAGGCCTCTTGTCAGTGTGAACACTTTGGTGATTCAGCAGGGTGGATAACTGAGTGAATCCCTTCCCACTGTGAAAGCACCTGAACGGTCTCTTGTCTGTGTGAACACGTTGATGGAGCATCAGGTCCCGGGAACTTTTAAAGCACTTCCCACAGTCTGGGTATTTAAAAGCTCACTCGTCAGTGTGAACTCGCTGGTGTCTCAGCAAGTCAGATGACCGAGTGAATCCTTTCCCACACTTGGAGCAGGTGAATGGTCTCTCACCTCTGTGAACTCGCTGGTGTCTCAGTAGACTGGATGACTGAGTGAATCCCTTCTCACATACAGAGAAGATGAATGGCCTCTCTCCAGTGTAACTGCATCAATGAGTTTCCAGGTCAGATGGGAATCTGAATCCCTCCTCACAGTCTCCACATTTCCACAGTTTCTCTCCACAGTGAATGGTGCTTTTTCCTTCCATGTTCAAAATCTGATGATATTCAGGTTACAATAAATTGAGTGACTCTCTCAGATTCTGATGTGATGTTTGGTTTGAATTTCCTGACTGAAAAGTCCTCCCCTTCTAATATCCTGTGAAATTGATTTAAAACAGAAAAAAAGAGAGTGAGAGAGAACCCACAAAAACACAAAGGCAGGTTGTGAAATTGAACTAAATTAATCTGGTAATTTTTGGGTCAGAACAAAGAAAAAATGACCATGAATGCTGTCGGATTTTTTGTAAAAACCCAAGTGGTTCATTAATGTCCTTCAGGGAAGAGAACCTGCCTCCAGTCTGGGCTACACAAGACTCTGGCCTCTACAAGAACACTAGGGGAAGGTGATGGTGTAATGGCTTTGTCACTGGACTAGTAATCCAGTGATCCAGGGTGATGGTCTGGGGACCCAGGTTTGAATGCTACCACAGCAGATGGTGAAATTTGAATTCAATAAAAATCTGGAATTAGAAGTCTACTGATGACCATGAAACCAGTGTTGTTTGTCATAAAAACCCATCTGGTTCACTAATGTCCTTCAGGGAAGGAAATCTGCTACCCTTGCCTGGTATGGCCGACATGTGACTCCAGACTCACAATGCGGTTGACTCCTAAATGCCCTCTGAACAAAGGATGGACAATAAGTGTTGGGCTAGCCAATGACATCCACATCCAATGAATAAAGAAAAAGAAATAGGAGCACGAGTAGACCATCAGCCCCAATGAGCCTGCTCCACCATTGAACATGATCGTGGCTGACCTTGGTCTTTAACCCCACTTTTCCGCATGCTCCCCATTTCCCTCGACTGCCTGAGAGACCAAAAATCTCTCCATCTTAGCCTTAAATATATTTAAAGATGGAGCATCCAGAGCCCCCGGTTAGAGAATTCTACATGACAAGAGAAAAAGAGAGAGAGAAATGGGGGAGACACAGAGAGAAAGAATGAGAGAAATGGAATAGAGAAAGAATGAGAAATGGAAGGGCATGGGAGAGACAGAAGAGGGTGGTAGCGACAGGGGCAATGGAAAGACATTTTAGAGACTGACAACTGAACCACAATTTGCCAGAATCTCCTAAATCCTCAACGTCCACCATCTAGAAGGACCAGGGTAGCAGGTGTATGTGAACACCATCACCTCCAACTCACACACAGTTCTGACTTGTCTGATATCCAGTGCTGGGTGAGCAGAAATTTCGTTCATTTAAATATTGGGAAGATGAAAGCCATTGTCTTCAGTCCCCAATACAAACTCTACTCCCTAGCCAACGGCTCCATCCCTCTCCCTGACAACTCTCTGAGGATGAACCAGACTGTTCAAAACCATGATGAAACATTTCACCCCAAGATGAGCTTCCAACCACATATCCACATCATCACCAAGACCGCCTGTTTTCACCTCAGTAACATCACCCGACTCTACCCTAGTCTCAGCTCCTCTGAAACCATCATGTTATTTCTAGACTTAACTGGAGGTTCGAAATCCTGGGGACACAGTCTCAGAATAAGGGGCAGGCAATTTGGAACTGAGATGAAGAGGAATTTCTTCATTCAGAGGATGGTGAATCTTTGGAATTCTCTATCCCACAGGGCTGTGGAGGGTCAGTCGTTGAGTATGTTCAAGATAGATTTCTACATATAAAAACCATTGGGGTTAAGGGGATTGTGCCAGAAAATGGTGTTGAAGTAGAAATCAGCATGATCTCATTGAATGGTAGAAGGGCTCGAAGGGCTGAATGATCTATTGCTGCTCGTATTTCTTATGTTCCTCCCTAACGCACTTCTGGCCGGCCTCCCACATTCAACCTCCCTGTAATCTTTAGGTCATCCAAAACTCTGCTGCCCATACATTTACTAGCACCCAGTCTTATTCATCCATCCTCCCTGTGCTTACTAACCTACAAAGGTTCCTGTTTAAGAAGCACCAAAATTTTACATTTCTCATCCTTGTTTTCAAGTCCCTCCATGGTCTCACCACTCCCTACCCTTATAATCTCCTCCAGCCTCACAACCCTCCAAGGTCTCTGCACTCTGCTCATTCCGGCTTCCTGAGCATTCCCGATTTTAATTGCTTCATCCTTTTTGTCCACACCCTGAGCTCAAAGGCCTCCCTAAACCTCTCCGCTCTCTTTCTTCCTTTCCTACTTCAAGATCCTCCTTAAAACCTATATCTTTGACCAAACCTTTGGCCATCTGCCCTCTTATATCTTTACATGATTCTGTGCCAAATGTTGCTTTTTAGCACACCTGTTAAACCTGGAAAGGTCTATTACATGAAATGTGCTATATAAACACACATTGTTGTTATTGATTTGGACATATATCGCTGTTCCTTCATCATCACTGTAACTCTATCTAACACCATTGCGGGAGCACCTTCACTAAGGTTCAAGAAGGTCAAACATCATCTTCTCCACAGGTAACTGGAAATGGTAATATCTGTTGCTGGTCTTGTTAGTGAAAGGGCAGGGGGTGGGACTAGCTGATTTGCTCTTGCAGAGAACCAGCACAGGCAGGGCGGGCTGAACAGCCTCCATCTGCATTGTAACCATTCAATGATAAAGAACCGACACTGGAAACCAGGGACCAACCCTCTGGAACCAATGCCCAACCTGATACAAACTGGCTCTTCATTAAGATAAAAACAAAAAAACTGCGGATGCTGGAAATCCAAAACAAAAACAAAAACAGAATTACCTGGAAAAACTCAGCAGGTCTAGCAGCATCGGCGGAGAAGAAAAGAG
This sequence comes from Carcharodon carcharias, assembly GCF_017639515.1. Lineage (NCBI taxonomy): Eukaryota > Metazoa > Chordata > Chondrichthyes > Lamniformes > Lamnidae > Carcharodon > Carcharodon carcharias. Next base: position 17,697,457 of record NC_054493.1, read on the forward strand.
TTGACGTTTCGAGTCCTCATGACCCTTCGACAGAACTTGAGTTCGAGTCCAAGAAAAAGTTGAAAAACCATATATTTCAACTCTTTCTTGGAATCGAACTCAAGCTCTGTCGAAGGGTCATGAGGACTCGAAACGTCAACTCTTTTCTTCTCTGCCGATGCTGCCAGACCTGCTGAGTTTTTCCAGGTAATTCTGTTTTTGTTTTGGCTCTTCATTGATCTGGAAGCTGCGGCCCCGCTCAGTGCAAACAGAGATGGGGAACCGGTCAGTTGATTTTCGGGGTTTGCGGTTTACACAATGTTTCCGGAGCCTCTCCGTCCACCCGCTGGATTCATCGCTCCCTCCGCCCCGCCCATTGTGGACCCGTCTCCCCATTGCCATTACCTGCGCTGTGCATGCTTCAGTCACAGTCTGGCCCCGCCCCCTCATTCACTCCGATTGGTTGGAGGACCAACCCACCTCGCTTGGAGCCCCGCTCCCTTTTCCTATTGGTCCGGGGGGCCGTCAATCACCCGGGCATTGTGACGGTGAGTGAGTTAGTAATAATGCAACTGAAATGACCACAGCTACTGCAGGTGATTCTCTGGCTACAAGTCGATAAGAAAGGAATCGGGAGTGTGCAGTCCCACCCAGCTGGACAACAGAGGAGAGGCATTGGTGGAGGATTGTTTGGTAATGGTGTCTACTGTCCATGTCCTTCTAGATGGTACAAAAAACAAAAATACCTGGAAAAATTCAGCAGGTCTGACAGCATCTGCGGAGAGGGATACAGTTGACTTTTTAAGTCCGTATGACCCTTCATCAGAAGTAAGACATATAGAAACGAGTTGAAATGTAAGCTGGTAGAGGGGGGTGGGACAGGTAGAGCTTGATAAGGGGCCAGTGAGTGGTGGAGGCCAAGAGACTGCCAAAGATATCATAGACAAAAGGACAAAGGGGTATTGACAGTGGTGATATTATCTAAAGGATGTGCTAATGGGGACATTAAGGGTAGCAAGCAGGACAAGCTAGTGGCAGATGGCCCTAGTGGGGATGGGGTGGGGGGAAGGGATTAAAATGGGCTAAAAGGTGGAGATGAAACAATGGATCAAAATAAATTTAAAAATAGGAGGGAAAAGAAAAATATATTTGTAAAAAAAATTATAAATTATTGGAAAAAATGGGATCAAAAAGGAGATGGGGATGGAGGAAAGAGTTCATGATCTGAAATTATTGAACTCAATATTAAGTCCAGAAGACTGTAAAGTGCCTAGTCAGAAGATGAGGTACTGTTCCTCCAGTTTGTGTTGAGCTTCACTGGAACATTGCAGCAGGCCAAGGAAGGACATGTGGGCATGAGACCAGGGTGGTGTGTTGAAATGGCTAGCGACAGGGATGGTAGTGGTCATGGGTTTGGAAGGTGCTGTTGAAAAAGCCTTGGTGAGTTGGAGGTGAGTGCAGAGGAGAGGGGAGAGGGAGTGCGCTTCAAAAGAATTAACTTGTGTTTATAGATATTAAAAAGATTCAACACACTGTGAGTTTAGCACAAAGCTGATTTATTTTTATTATATCCAAAATATTAATACCTATAACTGGACTGGAATTTATTAACATCAGCAGAAACAGACTCCAATGAACATGGTTTTGTCCTGGATGTGATTAACAGAAAAATACAATCACTGTCATGACTTGTAAACTTGCTGGTGACTCAGCAGAGTGAATGACCGAGTGAATCTCTTCCCATACTCGGAGCAGGTGAATGGCCTTTCCCAGTGTGAACTCGCTGGTGTACAGTGAGTTGAGATGATCGCTTGAACCCAGTCCCACAATGAGAGCACCTGAATGGTGTTTCATCAGTGTGAAAACGTTTATGGGACATCAGTCCCCCAGAACTTTTATAGCACTTCCCACAGTCTGAGCATTTGAAAGGTTTCTCCCTAGTGTGAACTCGCTGGTGTCTCAACAGATTGGCTAACCAAGTAAATCTCTTCCCACACTCGGAGCAGGTGAACAGTTTCTCCCCAGTGTGAACTCGTTGGTGTGCAGTGAGTTGAAATGATGCCTTGAACTCAGTTCCACAGTGAGAGCACCTGAATGATCTCTCCTCAGTGTGAACCCATTGATGGGACATCAGTTCCCCAGAACATCTATAGCACTTCCCACAGTCTGAACATTTAAAAGGTCTCTCATCAGTGTGAATTCGCTGGTGTCTCAGCAGGTGGGATGACTGAGTGAATCCCTTCCCACACTTGAAGCAGGTGAATGGTTTTGCCCCAGTGTGAACTCGTTGATGTGTAATCAGCTGTGATGATCGAGAGAATCCTTTCCCACACATGGGGCAGGTGAACGGCATCTCCCCAGTGTGAATTCGCTGGTGTACAGTGAATTGAGATGATTGCTTGAACCCAGTCCCACAGTGAGAGCACCTGAATGGCCTCTTGTCAGTGTGAACATGTTGGTGGAGCAGCAGTTCCCATGAAATTTTAGAGCACTTCCCACAATCTGGGCATTTAAAAGGTCTCTCCCCAGTGTGAACTCGCTGGTTTATCAGCAGGTTGGATGACTGAGTGAATCCCTTCCCACACTCAGAGCAGGTGAATGGTTTCTCCCCAGTGTGAATTCGTTGGTGTGTAATCAGCTGGGATGATCGAGAGAATCCCTTCTCACACATGGAACAGGTAAACGGTCTCTCCCCAGTATGACTGCGCCGATGAGTTTCCAGCTCACATGGGTAACTGAATCTCTCCTCACAGTCCCCACAGTTCCACAGTTTCTCTCCAATTTGAACAGTACTTTTTCCTTCCATGTTCAAGATGCTGTGCTATTCAGGTTACGATGTATTGGGCAACTCCTTCAGATGCTGTTTTCTGACTGCAGATCCTCCCCTTCTAATATCCTGTGAAGCTGATTTAAAACAGAAAAAGGGGAACACAGAAAAACACAAAGGCAGGTTGTGAAATTGAGCTAAATGAAGAGAGAGAGAAAAAAACAGAGGGTAGAGAGAGATTTTATACGTTTTATATATCTACAGCTTGACCAGAACTGTGAGGGAATCCCCAAAACCCTCAACCTCCACCACCTAGGCCCAAGGTAGCATGACTTCCAAATTCCCCTCCAAGTCACACAACGTCCTGACTTGTTTGAAATCCAGTCCTGGATGAGAAGAAATTTCCTCTATTTAAATATTGGGAAGACTGAAGCCGTTCTCTTCAATCCCCACTACAAACTCCACTGCCAGCCACCGACTCCATCCCTCTCCCTGGTAACTGTCTGAGACTGAACCAGGCTGTTCACAACCATGGAAAAATATTTCACCCAAAGATGAGCTTCCAAACACATATCCACCCCAATTTCCACCCCAGTAACGTCACCGACTCCACTCTCATCTCAGCTCAGCCCCTGCTGTAACCATCATCCAATCCTTTGTTACCTCTAGACTTAACTATCCTAACACAATCCCAGCCAATCTCCCACATTCAGCCTCCCTGTAATCTTGAGGTCATCCAAAACTCTGCTGCCCTTGTGTTCACAGACCTACAAAGGTTCCCGGTTAAGAAGCAGCAAAATTTTAAAATTCTCATCCTTGTTTTCCTCTCTGGCTGCGATCATCCCTATCTCTGTTATCTCCTCCACTCACATAACCCTCCACTCAATGCATTTCCTCTCTGGCTGCGATCATCCCTATCTCTGTAATCTCCTCCACTCACATTACCCTCCACTCAATGCATTTCCTCTCTGGCTGTGATCATCCCTATCTCTGTAATCTCCTCCACACGCACAACCCTCTACTCAATGCATTTCCTCTCTGGCTGTGATCATCCCTATCTCTGTTATCTCCTCCACCCACACAACCCTCTGAAACATGTGTTCATCTACCGCCGGCCTCTTGAACATTCCCCATATTAATCATCCCACCGCCGATCTTTCCGTTACCAAGGTCACAAGCTTTGGAAATTCCTCCTCCGTTCACCCCGCTCTGCAGCAGCAGGAGCCCCTCAGCTGTTCCCCTGCTCTTGTAAATGGGGACCGGTAGCTTCTCATTCAGGAGACTGCAGCTTAAACAACATGTTTACGAAACCCTCCCGTCCATCCACCGGATCGTATGCTCCCTCAGACCCTTGATCCCTCCCTCACCGATAGCGGATCAGAGAAAGAAGCTTCACTCCATCGCCAGTGCTCACTCCGCGCATGCTCAAACACTGTTCGACACTGCACATGCGCACTGACTCCTGTTGTGTGGAGAGGGGGCATTCTCTACCACGGGGAATGCTGGGTAACCCCTTCCCCCATTGAAAGTCCAAATTAGGATATCCTGATTTGCTTTCCTGTTGCGGAGTGGTAGCTGGGTCGGAGGGTCCGATACTAAAGCTAAGAAACAAATGAAACTGAAAGCCAACTGCATGGACCCTCCATTACCCAGCAGAAAAAGGAGAATGGGAATTAATGGCGAATTGAGAATCCCCTAAACAGCAAAAAAACAGAATTTCAACCCTACAGACACATGTGAACTCACTAGTATCACAGCGAGTGGGAAGAACAGGAGAATCACCACCCACGCACACAACATTTAAACAGCCTCACTACTATGTAAATGTGCTGAACTTGCATCAAATGCTTTGAACTTTCAAAGTTGGCAGGAAAACTGAGTAAACCCTCCCATACTCGTGAATTACCTGGATGGTCTTTCTCTATAGTGACTGTGCTGCTGTGTCAGTAAATGGGATGACTGAGTGAATCCCTTTTCACTTTCAGCCAATACAAAGTCTCTCCCTGGTGCCACAGCACCCATGATTTTTCAACTGAGACTGGTAATGAAATCACTCCTTAAAGGAGACAACAATAGCTTGCATTTATACAACACCTTTAATGCAATAGCAACTTTATTAAAACTTACTCATTCAATAGTGAGGGTGATTTGCACCATTGACGCTTACTTGAATCTCCCATTTGCAGGTTTCTTGCATTTGATCTCACCGAGGTCATAAAATTAATGCAGCAAAATCAGACATGCTGAGATTTTATGACACACTTGAGTGGAAATAGATGTTCTTATTTCACTGTGCTCACATATTAGCCGTTCATTCAGTCAACAGAAATGAATGCGTCTTTCGATACAGATTAACACAGTTACTCACCATGTCAAAGATGTCTCATAGTAATGTATGCTCAGAATGACTAAGAAGGATCAGATAATACCACATCATTCTCAAATCTGTTCTGTGTAAAAATCTTTGATGATTCTGTTGAAATGCTGACTGATGTACTAACGTTCAAATCAGACCCATATCAAGTGCATTACCTGATGTCTGGCATTCTTTTGTTTGCCAGTCACATTTGCAATTCGCTGTTGCATATTTCAGAGAGCCCCAAGTCAACCGAGGGCATTAATATCAAATAGAAATATATTAATACTGAATGTTGAATAACATAAAAAATTGCTGAGAGAAGTTTGTTGAATTTCGTCTTCTGAGGAGGAGAAGGGTGTTCCTAATGATTGAGCAGAAAGGATTGCTGCCTGAGACATTTGCTAGACTGAGCCTTCTGCATTTTGAAATTCAAAACAAACTGAGGCTTCAGGTGGAAACCAACAGTTCTCTTCCTGTAGCAAGAGTTATGATCTCTCAGTCTAACCATTGGAATCCTCCAAACATCCTGGCAGCTCAGCACTGACCTGTTTCCTAAACAAATATTTATCCTCTGTAAGATTCCGGTGCAGGAACAAAATTATTTCAAACGAAATGAAATAAACGAACAACTGAAGCACGTGATCTTGGCAGGGCTCTGTTGAGCTCCTTAACAAACATTTTCCTCTGTCATATAGCACCCTACAGAATGGTTGTGGAGCAAAAATAATAAAATTGTATAAATCAGCTAGGATATAATGAGATGTTTGATCAGAAAAAAAAACACTTTCGTAAATTCGATATGAGATCAAGTGCATGATTACATCATATTCATATGGCGAAGTATATTAGGAACCCAAGTCCAAATCGTCGTGAACCTTGTGAATTCAGGCAAACTGGGCATGGATTCTGCAGAAACTACATTTTCAAAAGGAAATCGAGCAATTTAATGAGAGGGAGAAAAAACTGTATTTTTAAGAGAGAGAAGCAAATTGTGATTAATTAGTTTGCTCGCTCAAAAAGGGGACAGAGGTCGGATGGTATGGATACATGGTGATAGGCCATTTTATGATTACATTGTTATATCAGTCTTGCTGCAGCGTTCCTGATAATAGCAGCTGAATTCCATTTCTCCAAAACAAACACCCAGAGTGCTGCTGCTGTGTTAGAACGCAGTTTAACATTCCCACCAGGCTCATTGGAAGCATGGCAGTTTCTGAAGTTTAGTGGTTGTCATGTTCACCTAACGTGCAGAAGGTCCCTGGTTCAAAACCGAGTAGCAACATTATTGAAACTTACTCATTAAAGAGTGAGGGTAATTTGATCATTGAAACTTACCTGTATCTCCAATGTTGCAGGCATGTTGCATTTGCTCTCAGGGAGGTCTTTTATGAGATTTCATGACACACTTAATTGGAATTAGATGTTTGTATTTCACTGCACTCACATATTAGCAGTTCGTTCAGTCAACAACAGAAATTAATGGGTCTTTTGATGCAGATTAACACAGTTACTGACCATGTCAAAGATGTCTCATAGTAATGTGTGCTCACAGAGGGAACAAATATAATTAACACGTCATTCTCACACCGGTTCCCTGTAAAATTCTTTGGTGATTCTGTTGAAATGTTTACTGTTGTGCTAAATCTCCAATCAGAGACCCATATCAAGTGCAGTACCTGGTATCTGGCATTCTTTTGGTTGCCAGTAATGTTTGCAATTCGATGTTGTTGTATATTTCAGAGAGTCTCAAGTCAAGCGAGGGAATCAATATCAAAACAAAAATATTAAAACTGAATGTTGAATAATGGAAAAAATGCTGAGTCAAATGTGTTGAATTTCATCTACTGAGGAGGAGAAGGGTGTTCCTAATGATTGAGCAGAAAGCATTGCTGCCTGAGACATTTGCTGGACTGAGCCTTCTGCATTATGAAATTCAAAACAAACTGAGGCATCAGATGGAAACCAACAGTTGTCTGCCTGTAACAAGAGTCATGACCTCTCAGCCTAACCATTGGAATCCTCCAAGCATTCTGGTAAATGAACATTGCCCTTTTTCCTAAACAAATATGTATTCTGTAAGGTTTCATTCCCAGGACAAAATTATTTCAATCCACATGAATGAAACGAACTATTTCAGCATGTGACCCTGGCAGGGCTCTGTCTAACTGTATCAATCATTTTCCTCTGTGATATAACACCCTCGATTAACGAGCTGTGGAGCAAGTGTAATTAGATTATGTAAATAACTCAGAAATAATGAGATGTTTGATCAGAAAAATGAGCACTTTCGTCAATTCGACATGAAATCAAGAGAAAAGGTAAATAATGTTCATATGCATTGCTATGTAGGGGACTCAGGTCTAAATCTTCATGGCATTGGGTGAGGGAAACAGTATTATTTAAGGAAAACTAGGTATGGAATCTGCAGAAACTCCTTTTTCTAAACGGAATTGTGCAATTAATTGATATTCAGGAAAAAGAACGGGTTTCCTAAAAGAGGGAAGGATACTGCGATTAATTGGTTTGCTCTTTAAAAAAGCTGACAGAGACAGGATGTTGGAAAGGCCATGGTATGGATACATGGTGTTTTGCCATTTTATGATGACATTGTTATATGAGTCTGTCTGCAGCATTCCAAATTATAGCTGCTGAATTCCATTTCCCCCAAACAAAGAGCTAGAGAGCTGCTGCGGGACAGCAAACTTTAACATTCCAGATAGGCTGACTGCCGCCAAAGCTATTCAATGTTTCTGTAGTGTAGTGGTTATCATGTTCTCCTCACACACGAAAGGGCCCAGTTTGAAACCGGGCAGAAACATTATCAAAGCTCGCTAATTTTGTGAGGGGGGAAATTTGCGCAATTCAGGTTTGTTGACTAATATTACCTGAATCTCGCATGCTACAGGCATGGTGCTTTCGCTCTTACCTGGTCCTTAAAATGAATGCAGCAAAATCAGAAACACTGAAATTTCATGACACACTGAGTAGAAATAGATGTTTGTTTTTTGACTCGGCACACATTTTAGCAGTTTGTCCGAGCAGCAATAGGATTTAGTGGGTTTTCAATGCAGAATTACATCGTTACCCACCATCTCTAAGGTGTCTCATACTAAAGTGCGCTCATAAAGACAGGCACAAGAGATGCTGTAATTGAACCAGAGGAAATGACAGAGCTGGTACAGAATCACTCCTTTAAATAACTGGTCTTCAGCATTGAGTATCAGGAAAAATGACCCAGGGAGATGAGGAAACCGAGGTGCAGTGCAGATCTGCTGGCTTCCTTCCTGTCTTCGACATGGACGTGATTTATGTGCCAGAAAGCTTCTCAGCTGGAACAAAGAGGGATCAAATATAATGAACGCATCATTCTCAAAACTGTTTCACCAGGTGGAAACCAACAGTTGTCTTCCTGTAACAAGAGTCATGAGCTCTCAGCATAACCATTGGAATCCAGGGCTGTTAAACTCTAACAAACATTTTCCTCTGTAATATAATGCCGTCAATTGAAGAGTTGTGGAGCAAAAGTAATAAGATTGTATAAAGCAACTCGGATATAACGATCAGAAAAAATAACACGTTTGTAAATTCGATATGAGATACATTGCATAATTACGCCATGCGCATATGGTAAAGTACATTAGGAAACCAAGCCAAATCGTCATGTCATTGGGTCAGGGCAAACTTGTGAATTAAGGCAAACCAGGCATGGATTCTGTAGATACTACTTTTTCAAAAGGGAATTGAGCAATTTCATGAAAGGGGGAAAAGAAACAGGTTTATTAAAAGATAGAAGCAAATTGTGATTAATTAGTTTGCTCGTTTAAAAAGGGGCCAGTGACGCATGGTGGAAGGGCCTCTTATGCGATTGTATGAATACATAGTGCTCGGCCACTTTATGATTCCATTGTTATGTCAGTCTTGCAGCAGCATTCTTGCTAATTGCAGCTGAATTCCATTTCTCTGCAATAGACACCCAGAGTGCTGCTGCGTTGCAGCGCAGTTTAACATTCCAGACAGGCTCAATGGAAACATGACAGTTTCTGTAGTATAGTGGTTATCACATTCACCTAACACACGAAAGTCAATAGTGAGTGATTTGTAAGCTTACTTGAATTTCCTATGTTGCAGGCATGTTGCATTTGCTCTCACCTAGGTCATAAAATGAATGCAGCAAAATCAGGCATGCTACAATTTCATGACACACTTGAGTAGAAATAAATGTTCATATTTCACTGTGCTCACACGAATTAGCAGTTCGTCCAGTCAACAACAGAAATGAATGTGTCTTTCAATACAGATTAACACAGTTACTCACCATGTCAAAGATGTCTCATAGTAATGTGTGTTCAGAACGACAGACAAGGAGGGATCAGATATAATTCCCAAATCTGTTTCTTGTAAAATTCTTTGTTTTTGTTGAAATGCTGACTGTTTTGCTAAACCTCAAATCAGACCCATATCGAGTGCATTACCTGGTAACTGGCATTTTTTTGTTTGCTAGTCACATTTGCAATTCGATGTTGTTGTATATTCCAGAGAGTCTCAAGTCAACCGAGGGCATTAATATCAAAAAATATGTTAATACTGAATCTTGAATAACGTAAAAAATGCTGCTGAGTAAAGTTTGTTGAATTTCATCTACTGAGGAGGAGAAGGGTGTTCCTGATGATTGAGCAGAAAGCATTGCTGCCTGAGACATTTGCTGGACCGAGCCTTCTGCAGCATGACACTCAAAACAAACTGAGGCACCGGGTGGAAACCAACAGTTGTCTACCTGTAACAAGAGTCATGACCTCTCAACCTAACCATTGGAATCCTGCAAGCATTCTAGTAGATCAACGCTGCCCTTTTTCCTAAACAAATATGTATTTTGTAAAGATTTCATTCCCAGGACAAAATTATTTCAAATCAAACAAACGGAACGAATTATTTCAACATGTGACCTTGGCAGGTCTCTGTCTAACTGTATCAATGATTTCCCTCGATTAACGGGTTGTGGAGCAAATGTAATTAGATTGTGTAAATAACTCAGAAATAATAAGGTGTTTGATCAGAAAAATGAGCACTTTCATCAAATCGACATGAAACCAAGAGATAAGTAAATAATTTTCATATGCATAGCTATGTAAGGAACACAAGTCTAAATTTTCATGGCATTGGATGAGGGAAACAGTGTTAATTAAGGCAAACTGGGCATGGAATCTGCAGAAACTCCTTCTTCCAAAGGGAATTGTGCAATTCATTGAAACGCAGAAAAATAACAGGTTTACTAAAAGAGAGAAGGAAACTGAGATTAATTTGTTTGCACTTTTAAAAAGCTGATGATGGAAGGGCCATGGTATGGATACATGGTGTTATGCCATTTTATGATGACATTCTTATATGAATCTGTCTGCAGCATTCCAAATTAAAGCAGTGGTATTCCAATTCTCCCAAACAAAGATCCAGAGAGCTGCTGCTTGACAGCACAGATTAAGCAATCACACTTCAAATTGACAGAAGCGGTTTAAAAAACCTCTCCATGTTTCATTGTTTAAAACTCTAATATAAATGTCCCAGATCTTAAACACCTGTTTCATTATTTTATTCTATTTTGCAGACCAAGTGATCGGTTGAATTTTGGGCACTGTAGATTTTCATCAGCTCTTTACTGAAATCTCTGTATTCTGAATTTAAAATGTGTCCTCTTGGTGACTCTAAAAATGAAATACCTTCAGTTTGTTTCCGAATTTGTAACTGAGACAATCATGGATGGTATTTCTGGTTTCCTGTCTGAAATTTTTGAGATAACTATGGCTGTATTCTAATTGTAACTTATAATTCCCCGGTAGTTTGAATTCCCCCTGTAAATAAATAACTTTTCTCATTCCTCATTCACAATTATCCCCTTCCGTTTACGTTGAGCTTCTATTTTCTCTTTCTGGTGTCTGTTACTATCGTACATACAGTTGGCAGCGGAGAGGGAATGTGTGTGCTCTGTTCTGAATGTGACACTCTTATTCACTTCAGTTAACTTTAAAATAAACTGTTCTGTAAAATGTTCTCTGAAATTGTTAATAAATCATTAATGTGAAACGAACTATGGTTCTGATGAAATCCTTTCTCCAAGGCCCATTGACATCACTCCACTTTCCCTATAACACGGTTTCCCCCTCTCCCCTCCACATACTGCCCTGCAGGGCAGTACGTGGAGAAAAAAAGCTTCCTTTACACTGTCCCATGAAGCACTCCCAGGGTCTGTGCAGCAGGGGTTAGATGGAGAATAAAAGTTTTTTTCTCTTTATTCTTTAATGAAATGTGGGTGTCACCAGCAAGGCTGCCCCGAACAGCCCGGCTTCCAAGGCCATTTCAGAGGGCAGTGAAGTCACATTGCTGTGGACCTGGAATCACATGTCGGCCAGGCTGGTTAAAGGTGGCAGATTTCCTTCACTAAAGGACAGTAGTGAAGCAGTTGGGTTTTTACAACAATTGGTGATTGTTGCCGTGGTCACCACTACTGAGTCCAGTTTTCAATTCCAGACTTTATTAATTGAATTCACATGCCAGCAGCTGCCATGTTGGGATTTGAACCCATGCGCCCAGAGCATTCACCTGAATTCTCTGTACCTTGTCCAATTAAACACTCGCAAGGCAGAGACGTCACAGTCCATCTTCTCAAGGCGATTAGTGATGGGCAATAAATGATGACCCAGACAGCAACGCCCACATCGCATAAATGAATAACAAGAAATACATATATACCGCACACAGAACATTTGGTACAAACCCAGGGATGATTCCGAGTGGCTGGGGCCGATCTGACACATACACATTTTCAAGCAGTAATCCTGAAGTTATTATCACAGTTTGGGGTTTAATAGGAACACCAGGTAGCACAATCGTGGAAATTCCCAGGCTCTGCGGACTGCCTGATGCAACAAACAACTGAAGTCACAGGACATCACCCCAGGAATCCTCTCTCTCTGCTCCACTCCCTCTGTGACCATCCTCCTGAACTCACTGGCCATCACCCCAGGGATCCTCTCTCCCTGCTCCATTCCCTCTGTGACCATCCTCCTGAACTCACTGAACATCACCCAGGGATCCTCTCTCCCTGCTCCACTCCCTCTGTGAGCATCCTCCTGAACTCACTGAACATCACCCCAGGGATTTGGCTGCATCTCCTCAGAGAGCCTTTCATACCACCCCCCACCCGCCCCCCCCCCCCCCCCCCCCACCCCCCACCATCCCCCCGTCACGGGAATATCAATAGAGATTTCTGGTCAGACCCCAATATCTTCCAACATTTTCCTTCCGATGCAGGGCCGTTTTTCCTTTAAAATCCTGGAGTTCAGGCGCTTATTGATGAACATTGTAAGATGAAGGGAAGGAAAAATTGCTGGCCCACCTGAAGGGTTCGGAATGATATTTAAGAAAGGGTAGTGTTAGTGTTTAATCTGTTTCTCTGTCCCAGTCGCTCTCCCACTCTCTACCACTCGACTGTTCAGGACATCTCTCCCCTCTATGCTGCATTTATAGTTAACCTCCACCGCTGCACTTCCCAGTTTCTCGGTCCTTTCGGACAGTCTCAGTGGGCGCACGGCACCTTTAAGATGCCAAGGGGTCCCAGTCCTGAGTCAGGATCACAGGCGGCTCAAACTTCACCGCTCAGCAGAGACTGGAGACAGCCCATGATCTCCCGCACCTGAATCAATGCGGGTAATAACGAATCACGGTCCAATGGCGTGCGGAAAGCATTGTGGCGTCATCCACTGCCGGGCCAATTGGCGTCAGCCATGTTTGTGTGACGTCGCATCTTGCTCATATCTGCGGTTAATTGAAAAGAAAAATAACGTCAATTTTTTCAGATCAATCGCTCAACCTGATCGCTCATTGGACCATGAAATGCAATGATTCCGAGAGTCCACTATTTAATCTTCCGTTCCATAACAGCGTCAGTTTATGACGCTGGTTATAAATGTAGCATCATGTGCGATGCAGTGTCATGACAGAGTCAAGTTTCCTTTAATCCCCAGCTGAGCTGTCCTAGCAGATGATGTCGGTCAGGCGGACCAAATCCATAAAGGAAACTTGGCCACGCTATCACAACGGTTTTACAATTTGTATTCATTATGAGAAGATTTGTGCACTGAATTCAGAAGTAATGAGTCCACTAACACCTTTAGAGATTTTAAAACTAAGTTAAAACATTTATTGACAAAAGGAATTATTTCAAGCACATGCATAAGATTAGTTACTTAATACTATAACAAATCCCAAAATCCCTAATTAACCTCACTCCCAACTATACACCCTCTTTAGGACAGCAATCCAAAATAGCTTTAAAATTTAAATAGCAAGCAAGCAAATTTACCACAGCGCCTACTCAACAGTGGAATTCCAAAAGCTATCCTCCAGCTTTGGTTACAGGACACAGCGTCTGCTAAAGTGGCTGGAGGCTTCCCTAAGGTTGTTTTGCATGGTCCTATTAGATCTTACATGGCCCCCCAATATAGCTTTCCATTCCTCTTCATATATGTTCTCTCTCTTTAATCTGTAAATTCCATTGTTCTTTGTGTCTTTGGAAATTTACTTTTCCCATGATACAAACTTTTTTCATGTTGTTAACATGGTCAATACCTTTGGGAAAATAAATACACTACTTGGTCTTTCTTACCTTCCTTCACTTATCTCAAAATGCGAATTTCCTTCACACTATACATACTAAGACCTCATCCATGTTTACTCAATAGCATTTAAAATACCTTTTGCCCCTAATTTATTTTGATAATTTGAAACTTGCAGTCTATCTGGCCTTAATTCAATTAAATCACACAGACAGAACCATACACTCATCACCATAAAACTACTTTACAATAGACCACAATAACATAATGAAAATATCTGTTAGTTTCATGACACAGCTCTGACCAGTGACACTGCTGAACTGTCTATTCTGTAAGCTTGGTCAAAGATGGAGCCCTTGAGCGACTCCAGGTGGAATTCTGTCTGTGAAATATCGACTCTAAATGAAAATATTCTTGAATATCTCTGGATTGTCATTACGACAGATTAATATGTTTTTATTGTGTTGATTGCAGTATTATTGTAACTGTTTCCCTTTTTGTACCGTTTCTTTATATTGATTCTGAGATTATTTTAATACCAGTCATCGTGATACCAGTTCTATAACATCCACAAATTAAATGGAACTTCACACGGTGCAATGGTATGCTCCAGTTCTCTTAATATATACAGAGAATGCATTTCTATTCGCAGCTTTGAATCCTATATTTCTCATGAATTGGATGTATGTACTCAGTTGAACTATTTTTATTCTCATTGTGTTTGAAATTAATGTTTAACCGCCTGTTTGTGTGAGAACATACTGGACAATAGATGGCTGACAAAGTTTGGGGAATATTTTAATCAGATCAAAGCGCACAATCCGGAACTGTGACGGCAATGGAAGTAGGAAGGGAGGAGGGTGAGGAAGAGACTTATGTCATTGCAGGGTGATGTCAAACCACCAACTTTTCAGTTAATATCGGAACACGCTCATCACTTATGCCACGAAGAAGAGGTACAGCAAAGGAATCAAGGGCTATAGGGATCGGCTGGGAAATTGATGTTGAGGCCCAGGATCCTCCGCGATCTTATGAAGTAGCTGAGCAAGCTCGAGGGGCCTTTTTTTGGCAGACTCCTGGTCGGATTTTTTCAGTTCTCATTCAGTGCCGAAACCAGTCATGACGATGAGGGACTGCAAGCACCCCGGTAGTGTGGCCGAGCGGTCTAAGGCGCTGGACTTAAGTTCCAGTCTCTATACGAGACGTGGGTTCAAATCCCACCACTGCCAACCGATCATTTTGGGGACTTCGTGCAAATCGCTTCCAGCGGAGGGGAGGCTGCTAAAATTTATAGCAGGAAAGTGAGCCGTGTTTCTGATTGGTCGGAATCCCAAAGAGAAGAAATGTGAATATAAATTACAGGGCGACTGGGAAAAGGCCGGCATTGTGAGACTAGTTGAGTTGCTCTTCCAAAGAGCCAACATGACGGGCTGAATGACCTCCTTCTCTTCTGTAATCATTCTGTGATTTTATATGACCCCTATTGGTGAGCGCACAGGGTCTGTAGGCGAAAGCAGAGTGGCTAAGGTGATGGGTTGTCCCCACCCAGGGTCCCATCCTGCCGACTACACTTCTCATTCCTTATTTTAACCAGGCGTCTGCAGATACAGGACTAATTATCTGTTCAATGGAATAAAAAACACAGCCAAATACTTTGTTTTTTTCCTACTGCCGTTCATCTACAAGCATTTACGGAATTTGCTGTCGGATTTGTGAGAACAAAACTTAACCAATTTGTGACATCTTTGTTTTCTGAGTGTTTGCCTGTCCTTGGATCTCTGTCACTCTCGGTCTTATATATCTGTGTGTGTTCCTGTGTGTGTGTCAATGCGCTTCAGTTCCCCACTTTTGCTAATCAAAACTTTATTTATATTAGTTGAGTAGCTTCATATTAAAATCGGACAAACAAAAAAGAGTAGCTTTAAAACACGCAAGTGGGGAATTCCAGCTCTATTTGTTTTTAAGTGGAGGCTGCTCAGCGCCTAAGTGCCCGTATGTTACAAAGTTGGGGGGTGATTGACATTTACACTGAGCAACATTAAAACAGACAGAAACCGAGTCCTAGTGGTCGAGGAGTTAAGGCAATGGACACACCGAGATAATGAATTTGTAAATACAAATAGTCCAAACTGAAATCCCTCAGACCTTAGGAACTGTTTCTACTGCGGTCATACCTCTGAAGGAATAGGAAAATTAAAGTTCAATCCCAAATGTCGTATTCACCTGGAAAGGCTGAACAGTCTGAAGCTCTTTACTCTAGAAAGGGGAAGGCTGAGCGCTGACCTTATAGAAATGGAATGCTTTGTCCCTGTTTTGTCAAGGATTACACCTGCTGAATCTGATCAAACAAATAATACAAAGTTCAGAAACATAGAATGAAATGTTTACGTTGAGGTGTAGCTCTTAAGACCACATTTTGTCATTTGCTCGATCAGCATTTTTGTCGAACTGTCTCTCTGTGTTACAACACTGACTACACTTCAAAAGCACTCCATCGGCTCTACAGCACTTTCTGTTGCCCTGAGTTCGTGAAAGGCTCTGTTTAAACCTAAGTCTTTTTCTTCTTTTCCGTCTTTCAATCTAAGCTATCAATGGTGACGTGTATCTGTTCCTTTCAGTGTCGAGCCAACTCTCTGTCTCTATCTGTCTCCATATATCTGCTTTCGCCCTCATAGTCTCTATCTCGCTCTCCTTTACCGCTTTGCCAAGTGTGAAACTCTGCGACAGTTTGAGAGTGTTGATGGTGAGAGGCTGTTTTTCCCCTGGCTGGAGCGTCTAGAACTGAGCTCACATTCTGCGGATAATGTGTCAGCCATTTAGGACTGAGATGAGGAGACACTTCTTCACTCAAAGGGTTGTGAATTTTTGGAGTACTGTAGCCCAGACATCTGCAGATCCTCAGTCTGCGAGTACATTAAGGTTAAGGTGGATAGATTTTTGGATTCTGAGGGAGTAAAGGGTTAGCGCGATGGGGTAGGCAATTCGTTTTGAGGCTGGGGCTCTAAATAAATGGCGGAGCAGGTTCGAGGCGCCTGAAAGCCGTTCCCTGCTCTTTTCCTTGCTGTCTATATTTCAATGGAAATACCAGGTAAGGTAAAAACGTCCGTTATGTTATCGTGGCCGAGTGGTCTAAAATTCTGTGTTAAAAGCCACCCTAGCGTTAGGGCCGTGGGTTCGAATCGTATTCGCGCCGTGTTACGAAATCTTTAGACGGGGAAGCTTCAGTTGAAGTGGAGTGTGCGGTGTTTGATTTTGATGGGAAGAACAAGGAGAGACAATACAAATATGAATTTCTGTGTGGAACCATCTGATTGGCTCTTGCAGAGAGCTGGCACGAACATCCCTGGGCGAATGTCTTCCTGCTCTGCTGTAGCCGCCTATTATTTTATATGAATGACTCAAGCATACTCGTAGTCGTAGCCGAGTGGTTAAGGCGATGGATTCGAAATCCATTGGGATTTGCCCACGTAGGTTCGAATCCTGCTGACTACGTTTCCTCATTATTCCCGATTTCAACCAGAATAAATTATTGGTAAATTGTAGAAAATAAACTCTCCCGCGTTTTCCTATTTCCGTTCATCTGCCACTTCTCTAGGAGTGTGGACATCTCAGAAGGTTTTGGAGTTCTGGGAGACTAAAGAGAAAGAGAGGGGCAAGGACATGGAGGAATTTGAAAACAAGCAGGAGAATTTTAAACTAAAGATAATACTTGTCCAGGAGCCAATGTAGGTCAGAAAGCACAGGGGTGATAGGGGAATGGGACTTGCTGCGAGTTCAGACACGGACAGCAGAGTTTTGAATGACCTCAAGTTTACAGAGGGTAGAATGTCCACTCACATTCCAGAACTCACATCCTGGTGGATCAGCGCTGCCCTGTTTCCAAGATCAATACTGATCCTTTATCAGGTGCCATTCTCTGAACTATAGACAGTGCTCCAGTAAAAGCAGCCCGATTCTCACCCATATTCTGCCTTGTACCAACATCGTTGTAGCCAGCGCTTTGCAACCGATCACAGCCTTTCTCTTTCATTCTTTTACTTTCCAGCCCGACATCTACATTTGTTCTCGACCTGCTGCACATGTGACATTTTCATTTCTGATGCGGAGCTTCACTTCCAACTCCACTGATTCGGGCAGGGCTGTAACGCGTTTTCTGTTTTCAATCAGTAACTTAATAAAGTCGTTTTAACAAGAGGATTAAATGTCTATAGCTTCTGACCGGGATGCAAACACAGGCCGCAGCGGTGAGATCACCGAATCTTAACCACTAGACTACCAAGGAAGCTGCTTGCTGCGCTTGCATCTTGGGATATCCACGCGGCTTTTGCCATTTTCTTCATTCTGGACCATTTTCTCGAGGGCGAAGTTTCTCCGACAAAATATCATGTTGAGATAGAACACAAATTATTTCTTCAGTCAATTAAAACCAACGTAGCTATTGGCTGGAACATGAAGTCGACAGTGTGGTGAAATAGTACCAAAGCTGTGAATTGCAAAAATTCAATTTCCAAAACCCACCAATCTAATCACTGCGGCTCCTGTGAAACTGACAAGGCAACGCACGGCAGATTCATCACTAAAAGTAACTGATAGACATCAAATTCTTCCACTTTCACGTCACATTTTTTAACTCGTATTCTCCATCTCAGACATTTCCAGTTCAAAAAGATACAAAAGGAATCTTTCCAATCTGCTTTTTCTCTCTGAACCATTTTAATACGAAGCTACGAAACTAAAGTGAATGTAGTTGTAAGGCGTGAAATGAATGCGATGGTAAAAATTCGTTCACCTGTTTGTGGAACTGAGCCGAATTGATACATTCTGGATCCTAACCACTCGCTGTGCAACATAAATCTGTACGCTTTATTTCCCGTTGCCTCTCCTCTCCGACCAAAATGAATCACTTCACACTTCCTTACATTAAATTTCAGATGCCACTTGTCAGTCCAAATGGATTTGTTGAAGAGCCCGAAAGGGGAACCGACTCAAACTGGAAATGGAAGCGTGAGAATGAATGAAGAGAAGTGACGGGTTTTGTAGATCCCGGGGGAAAGAGACTCCAGGATCAAAATAAATCAAAATATTGCAGATGCTGCAAATCTGAAACAAAAACAGAAAATGCTGGAAAAACTCAGCCAATCTGGCAGCAGCTGTGGAGAAAGAAACAGAGTTAACGTTTCGACTCCTATGAAGAAGAGTCATTGGGACTGATTGGAATGCTCTTTGCAAAAAGTTGCCATAGACACGATGGGCCTAATTGTCTCCTCGTGTGCTGTACCATTTTATGGCGACATTGTTAAATCAGTCTGTCTCCAGCATTCCTAATGATAGCAGCTGAATTCCATTTCTTCAAAACAAAAACCCAAAGTGCTGCTGCATGGCTGCACAGGTTACCGTTTCAGCCAAGCCCATTGAGGATTCGGCAGTGCAGTGTTTCTCTAGCGTCGTGGCCCTAACACGCAAATAGTATCCCGGTTCGAAACCCGGGAAAATATTACCGAAATCCGCTCATTTAAGTGCACTTGCGAATTACGGCCACGTGGCAATTGGTCTTCTCGAAATACTAAAGAACATCCCACAAATAAAACAAAAGTGACATTTTATCGCACCCGATGCAGTAAAGGTTATAAAACATTTTCCACTGTCACTCGACATACATGTTAACAGTTCGTTCAGTTAGCAAAATAAATGAATCTGTTTATTGCTGTAGGTTAACGTACTTACTCGTCGTCTCAAAGATGAATAACAGTAATGTGTGCTCCTAAAGATACGAAAGCGATACTATAATTGAAACAGAAGAAATAGCAGACACTTTACATCATCATACCGGTCTTCAGCAGAGGAAGAGGAAAAACTGCCAGGGTGCGATAAAATGTCCGAGGAAACCGAGGCTCAGTGCAGGCATGGTGAAATCCCTCCTTTTTTATTCAGTCTGGAAAGAAGAGACATGAACGGGATTTAGGCACCAGAATGTAAAAGATGTCATGAGCCTATTTGAAAGAAGAGCAGGGGAGTTCTCCCCGCTTCCTGGTCAATGTTTATCCCTCAATCAACGTCACAAAGACACATTCTACGCTTATTATGACATTATTGTTTGTGAGAGTTTGCTGAGCGGTGATTGGCTGCCGTGTTTCCTACATCACAACAATGACGACACTTCACAATGTCCTTCATTGACTGGAAAGCGATTTGAGACGTCCGCTGGCGGGGAAGGGTGCTATATAAATACAAGCCTGTCTTTATTTAATTATCATAAACCCCAGCGCTCTGGTGACTGACCCTCGAGAGTGGAAACAGTTTCTCCCTACCTGCTCTATCAAACCGCTCGCCGCCGATCCCTTCCTCAGCCCAATAATTTTAAACAACACCCTGAAAACTCAGCTTAACCTGCTTTGCTCTAAAGGAAACGATCCCGGCCTTTATAGTCTCTCCACAAGACTGAATGTGTTCACGCCTGAACATGGTGCAAGGCGGAACATTGTGACGAGATTTTGGAAAATGTTAGTTGGCAGGTGGAAAAATGGAGGAGGAACCAAAACACGAAACCCAGTCTCCAGTTCTGTGAATATTTACAAACTCTTTACGAAACGGAATCAGGGGAGAATGAAGGGTTAAAAACAAAAAACTGCGGAGGCTGGAAATCGAAACCATAAGCAGAATTACCTGGAAAAACTCAGCAGGTCTGGCAGCATCGGCGGAGAAGAAAAGAGTTGACGTTTCGAGTCCTCATGACCCTTCAGCAGAACTGGGTGAATCCAAGGAGAGGGGTGAAATATAAGATGAAGGTGTGGGGGTGGTGTTGGGTGGGGGGAGAGAACTGGAGGGGGTGGGGTAGTTGTAGGGACAAGCAAGCAGTGATCGGAGCAGATAATCAAAAAATGTCACAGACAAAAGAACAAAAGAACACAGAGGCGTTGAAGTTGGTGATATTATCTAAACGAATGTACTAATTAAGAATGGATGGTAGGGCACTCAAGGCATAGCTCTAGTGGGGGTGGGGGGGCATAAAAGATGTAAAAATAATGGAAATAGGCGGGAAAAGAAAAATCTATATAAATTATTTGAAAAAACAAAAGGAAGGGGGAAGAAACAGAAAGGGGGTGGGGATGGAGGAGGGAGATCAAGATCTAAAGTTGTTGAATTCAATATTCAATCCGGAAGGCTGTAAAGTGCCTAGTCGGAAGATGAGGTGCTGTTCCTCCAGTTTGCGCTGGGCTTCACTGGAACAATGCAGCAAGCCAAGGACAGACATGTGGGCAAGAGAGCAGGGTGGAGTGTTAAAATGGCAAGTGACAGGGAGATTTGGGTCATTCTTGCGGACAGACTGCAGGTGTTCTGCAAAGCGGTCACCCAGTTTACGTTTGGTCTCTCCAATGTAAAGGAGACCGCATTGGGAGCAACGAATGCAGTATACTAAGTTGGGGGAAATGCAAGTGAAATGCTGCTTCACTTGAAAAGAGTGTTTGGGCCCTTGGACGGTGAGGAAAGAGGAAGTGAAGGGGCAGGTGTTGCATCTTTTGTGTGGGCATGGGGAGGTGCCATAGGTGGGGGTTGAGGAGTAGGGGGTGATGGAGGAGTGGACAAGGGTGTCCCGGAGGGAATGCTCCCTATGGAATGCTGCCGGGGGGGTGAAGGGAAGATGTGTTTGGTGGTGGCATCATGCTGGAGTTGGTAGAAATGGCGGAGGATGATCCTTTGAATGTGGAGGCTGGTGGGGTGATAAGTGAGGACAAGGGGGACCCTATCATGTTTCTGGGAGGGAGGAGAAGGCATGAGGGCAGATGCACGGGAGATGGGCTGGACACGGTTGAGGGCCCTGTCAACGACCGTGGGTGGAAAACCTCGGTTAAGGAAGAAGGAGGACATGTCAGAGGAACTGACAAAAGTGCTTATTTTTCTGATCAAACATCTCATTATTTCTGAGTTGATTTACACAATCTAATTACAGTTGCTCCACAAACCGCTAATCGAGGGTGTTATATCACAGTGGGAAATCATTGTTACAGTTCAACAGAGCCCTGCCAAGATCAAAGGCTGGCATAGTTTATTTCGTTCATTTGGTTTAAAATGCATTTCTTCTGGGAAGGTAATCTTACAGAATACATATGTTTAGGAAAAAGTGTTGTTCTACCAGAATGTTTGGAGGATTCCAATGGTTAGACTGAGAGGTCATGTCACCTGTTACAGGAAGACAACTCTTGGTTTCCACCTGGTGCCTCAGTTTGTTTGAATTTCAAAATGCAGAAGGCTCGGTTCAGCAAATGTCTCAGGCAGCAATGCTTTCTGCTCAATCATTATTTTTTCAACCTTACTATTTTTACAATCTTCTTATTTTTGCTCTATACCCCTTCAACCGAGGGTGCGATATTACAGAGGAAAATGTTTGTTCTGGAGTTTAACAGGGCCCTGCCAAGATCGCGTGCTTCAATTGTTCGTTAGCTTCATTTGGTTTGAAATAATTTTGTTCCTGGTCCGGAATCTAACACAGGATAAATATTTGTGTAACAAACAGAGCAGTGCTGAGCTACCAGGGTGTTTGGAGGTTTCCAATGGTTAGACTGAGGGTCCATGTCACTTGTTGCAGGAAGACAGCTGTTGGGTTCACCCTGGTGCCTCAGCTTTTTTTGAATTTCAAAATGTAGACGTGTCCGTCCAGCATATGTCTCCGGGTGCAATGCTTTCTGCTCACTCATTAGGAACATCTTTCTCATCCTTGGAAGATGAAATTAAAGAAACTCAGTATTTGTTCCATTATTCTATATTTAATATTCATATTTTATATATTATTGATGCCTTCATTTGAATTGAGACTCTCTGAAATATACACCAACTTCTAATTTTAAGCATGACTGATAGATGAAAGAATGTCAGTCAACAGGTCATGCACACCATGTGGTGCTCATTTGAAATTGAGCGCAGTTAGCTTTTAAACAAAATCCAAGAATTTTACTGGGAACAGGTTTGAGAATGATGCGTTAATTAGATCTGATCACTCTTTATCTGTCTTTGTGAGCACACGTTACAATGAGACACCTTTGACATGGTGAGTAACTGTTAAGCTGCATCGAAAGACGTGCTGATTTTGCTGCAGATAAAAGCAAAAAACTGCGGATGCTGGAAATCCAAAACAAAAATAAAAATGCCTGGGAAAACTCAGCAGGTCTGGCAGCACCTGCGGAGAGGAACACAGTTAACGTTTCGAGTCCACATGACTCTTCAACAGAACTAAGTAAAAAGTCAGTTTCTGTAGTGTAGTATCATGTTCGCCTAACACACGAAAAGTTCCGGGGTTTGAAGCTGGGCAGAAACATTATGAAAACTTACTCATTAAATTGTGAGGATAATTTGCGTCGTTGAAGTTTACCTGAATCTCCAGTGTTGCAGGCAGAATGCATTTGCTCTCACCGAGGTCATAAAATACGTGCAGCAAAATCAGAACACTGGCAAAAACCCAGCAGGTCTGGCAACATCTGCGGATAGGAACACAGTTAACGTTTCGAATTCGTATAACTCTTCAACAGAACTAGGTAAAAATATAAAAGAAGTGAAATATAAAATTTTCTATATCTCACCTCTTTTCTATTTATTAACTGTGTTCCTCTCCACAGAGGTTGCCAGACCTGCTGAGTTTTTGCAGGTACTCTGATTTTGCTGCACGCGTTTTATGATCTCGGTGAGAGCAACTGCATTATGCCTGCAACACTGGAGATTCAGGTAAGTTTAAATGATGCAAATTATCCTCACAATTTATTGAACAAGTTTTCATAATGTTTTGGTTTCAAACTGGAGACCATTCGCGTATTAGGCGAATGTGATAACCACGACACTACAGAAACTGCCATGGCTTTACCGAGCCTGTCCAGAATGCTAAACTGCGCTGTAACGCTGCAGCAATCTAGGTCTCTGTTGCGGAGAAATTAAATACAGCTGCTATTCTCATGAACGCTGCAGCGAGACTGATGTAACAATGTAATCATAAAATGGCCTAGCACCGTGCATCCAATCAAAGGCATAAGAGGCCCTTCTATCGTCCGATCCGAGGCCCCTTTTTAAACGAGCACACTAACTAATCGCAATTTGCTTCTCTCTCTTAATGAACCAGTTTTTTCCTCCCTTTCATTAAATTGCTGAAGTTCCTTTTGAAAAAGTCTTTTCTGCAGAATCCATGCCTGGTTTGCCTTAATTCACAAGGTTCACATGACGATTTGGATTTGGGTTGCTCAAATACTTCGCCAGATGAACATGATGTAATTATGCAATTGATCTCATATCAAACTTGCGAAAGTGTTATTTTTTCAACCTTACTAATTTTACAATCTTATTATTTTGCTCCACAGCCCTTCAATCGAGGGTGCGATATTACAGAGGAAAATGTTTGTTCCGTAGTTTAACAGGGCCCTGCCGAGATTGCATGCTTCAATTGTTCGTTTACTTCATTTGGTTTGAAATAATTTTGTTCCTTGAACGGAATCTAACAGAGGATAAATATTTGTTTAACAAACAGGGCAGTGCTGAGCTACCAGGCTGTTTGGAGGTTTCCAATGGTTGGACTGAGGGTCCATGTCACTTGTTGCAGGGAGACAACTGTTGATTTCACCCTGGTGCCTCAGCTTGTTTTGAATTTCAAAATGTAGACGTGTCCGTCCAGCAAATGACTCCGGGTGCCATGCTTTCTGCTCAATCATTAGGAACATCCTTCTTATCCTTGGCAGACGAAATTAAACACACTTCACTCCATATTTGTTCCGTTATTCTATATTTGATATTAATATTGTATCTGTTATTGCTGCCTTCATTTGAATTGAGACTCTGAAAGATACACCAAACTCGAATTTCAAACATGACTGATTGACAAAAGAATGCCAGTCAGCAGGTAATGCAAACCATGTGGTGCTCATTTGAAATTGAGCACAATTAGCTGTTAAACAAAATGCAAGAATTTTAATGGGAGCAGTTTTGAGAAGATGCGTTCATTATATTTGATCCCTCTTTGTTCCAGGTGAGAAGCCTTCTGAGGCCTACATTGCCTCCATGTAGAAGACAGGAGGGAAGCCAGCAGGTCTGCACTGCACCTCGGTTTCCATGACTCCCTCGGTCATTTTTCCTGATAGTCTATTTTGAAAACCGATTATTTAAACGAGTGATTCTGTATCAGCACTGTCATTTCCTCTGGTTCAATTGAAGCATCACTTGCGCCTGTCCTTATGCGCCCACTTTAGCATGAGACATCTTTGAGATGGTGAGTAACGATGTAAATCTGCATCGAAAACCCACTAAATTCTGTTGCTGGCCAGACGTGCTAAAATGCATGCCGAGTTAAAAAACATACATCTATTTCTACTCAGTGTGTCATGAAATTTCAGTGTTTCTGATTTTGCTGCATTCATTTCAACGCCCAGGTAAGAGCAAAAGCACCATGGCTGTAGCATGTGAGATTCAAGTAACATTCAACAACAAACCTGACATACACAAATTTTCCGCTCTCAAAATTGGCAAGCTTGGATAATGTTTCTGCCCAGTTTCAAACCGCTGATTTTTCGTGTGTGAGGCAAATGTGACAACCACTACACTACAGAAACATTGGCCAGACATGACTGCAGTTAGCCTATCTGGAATGGTAAACTGTGCTGTCATGCAACAGCTCTTTGGCTCTTTGGATGGGAGAAATGGAATTCAGCTGCTATAATTGGGAATGCTGCAGACAGACTCAGATAACAATGTCATCATAAAATGGCTTAACACCATGTATCCATACAATGGCCCTTCCATCATCTTGTCTCTGTCAGTTTTTTAAAAGAGCCAATGAATTAATCCCAGTTTCCTTCTCTCTATTAGTGAACTTGTTTTTTTCTGCATATCAATTAATTGCATCATTCCCTTTTGAAAAAGGAGTTTCTGCATATTCCATGCCTAGTTTGCCTGAATTAACAACGTTTCCCTCACCCAATGCCATGAAGGTTTAGACTTGTGCTCCTTACATAGCTATGCATATGAACATTATTTACTTATCTCTTGTTCTCATATTGAATTGATGAAAGTGCTTACTTCTCTGATCAAACATCTCATTATTTCTGAGTTATTTACACAATCTGATTACATTTGTTCCATGACTCGTTAATCAAGGGTGTTATTTCACAGAGGAAAATGATTGCTACAGTTAAACGGAGCCCTGCCAGGATCACATGCTGTAATAGGTCGTTTTGTTCAGTTGTTTAAATATAATTTTGTTCTGGGAACGTAATTTTACAGAATATATATTTCTTTAGGAAACAGGATAGTGCTGATCTACCAGAATGTTTGGAGGATTCCAATGGTTAGACTGAGAATTCATGTCACTTGTTATAGAAAGACAACTTTTGGTTTCCACATGGTGCCTCTGTTTGTTTGAATTTCAAAATGCAGAAGGCTCAGTTCAGCAAATGTCTTAGGCAGCAATGCTTTCTGCTCAATCATTATGAACACACTTGTCCTCCTCAGCAGAAGAAATTCAATAAACTTTTCTCAGCAATTTTTTTTATCTTATTCACCATTCAGTATTAATGTATTTGATATTGATGCCCTTGGTTGACTTGAGGCTTTCTGAAATAGACAACATCGAATTGCAAACTTGACTGGCAAACAAAAGAATGTAAGTCACGAGGAAATTTGCTATGGGTCTGATTTGAGATGTAGCACAACAGTCAGCATTTCAACAAAATCAAAGAAATTTACAGGGAACAGGCTTGGGAATGATGCGTTAATTAGATCTGATCCCTCTTGTCTGTCTTTATGAGCACACATCACACCGAGACACCTTTGACACGGTGAGTAACTTTCTCAAGCTGCATCGAAAGACCGATTGATTTATCTTGTTGACTAAACGAGCTGCTAATATGTAAGCGCAGTGAAATACGAACATCTATCCACTCAAGTGTGTCATGGAATCTCAGCAGATGCTGATTTTGCTGCATTCATTTTGTGACCTCGGTGAGAGCAAATGCAATATTGCCTGCAACATCGGAGATTCAGGTAGGCTTCAACGACGCAAATTATCCTCACTATTTAATGAGTAAGTTTTCATAATGTTTCTGCCCGGTTTCGAACCGGGGACCTTTTGCATGTAAAGTGAACGTGATAACCACTACACTACAGAAACTGCCACGGTCTCATTAATCCTGTCCGGAATGCTAAACTGCGCTGTAACTCAGCAGCAGTCTGTGTCTCTATTGCGGAGAAATGGAATACAGCTGCTGTTCTCAGGAACGCTGCAGCGAGACTGATGTAACAATGTAATCATAAAATGGCCTAGCACCATGTATCCAAACAATGGCAAAAGAGGCCCTTCCAATTTCCGATCTCTGGCCCCTTTTTAAACGAGAAAACGAATTCATCACAATTTGCTTCTCTCTCTTAATGATCTATTTCTTCTCTCTTTCATTAAATTACTCAATTCTCTTTTGATAAAGTCATTTTTGCAGAATCCATGCTTGCGCTGCCTTAATTCAGGGTTCCTAACATCCTTTACCAGATGAACATGATGTAATTATGCAATTGATCTCATATCGAATTTGCGAAAGCGTTATTTTTTCAACCTTACTACTTTTACAATCTTATTTTGCTCTACAGCCCTTCAATCGAGGGTGCGATATTACAGAGGAAAATGTTTGTTCCGAGGTTTAACAGGGCCCTGCCAAGATCGCATGCTTCAATTGTTCGTTTACTTCATTTGGCTTGAAATAATTTTGTTCCTGGATCGGAATCTAACAGTGGATAAATATCTGTTTCGGAAACAGGGCAGTGCTGAGCTACCAGAATGTTTGGAGGTTTCCAATGGTTGGACTGACCAGGGAAGCTGACAAGCAAGCCTTCAAAATCACTGTTGATCATTTCTTTACCCGTTACTGCCCTTCAGTTCACTGACACTGCCGACAGGTTTCTCACACAAAAATGTTTGTTTGGTTAACATTTGGTCACCAGCCATGGAGCCCAGGCCGTGATGGAGAAAGCATTGACTCCGAACCACCCGGGTCCACCATCACCAGCTCCGTGCTGCTCTGTCCATCATTCTTCTGTCAGTTAATCCATCCTGCCTCGCTCTCTATCACAGATCCTCCCTTTTGTTCTTTTTACAGAGTGAATCCTGACTTCAATCAGGAAAAGCTGGAAATAGCAGGCAGAGAGAGAAAAACAGTTATTTTTTTTTCCTCATTCGTTCATGGGATGTGGGCATCACTGGCTAAGCCAGCATTTATTGCCCATTCTTAAATTGCCCATTTTTTCAGGGGGTAGTTAAGAGTCAGCTACATGTGGGCTAGTCCAGGTAAGGACAGCGGATTTCCTTCTCTAAAGGACATTAGTGAACCAGATGGGGTTTTGTAGACTTTTAATTCCAGATTTCCTTTGAATTAAAATTTCACCATCTGCTATGGTTGGACCACCAGAGCATTACCCTAGGTCTCTGGAATACCAATCCAGTGAAAATACCACTATGCTATATCAAAACTAGTAAATGCTAGCAATGTAACAGGTTTGAAACAGATACAGAGAGGAGGAAAGAACAAAAGGGAAGGTCTGTGATAGGTTGGGAGGGGCAGGGGAGATGGAGGGGGCAGCGGACTGGTATTGTCACTGGACTAGTACTCCAAAGGCCCAGGGTAGTGTTTGAATCCCACCATGGCAGGTGGTGAAATTTGAATTAAAAGTCTAAATGATGAAACCATCAATTGTCATTAAAAACCCATTGATTTGCGAAAGTCCTTTAGGAAATCTGCTGTCCTTACCTGGTCTGGCCTACATGTGAATCTAGATGCACAATAATGTGATTGACTCTGAAATGGCTGAGCAAGCCACTCGGTTCTCAAGAGAAATTAGGAATGGCCAATATAATGTTGGCCCAACCAGTACTGCCTACATCCCATGAATGAATGAAAAAAGCACAAAATGGATGATGATGCCATTCTGTATCAATCAGTTCTCTCCCACACTGAAAACTCTCAATCCTTCCCCACCGTTACCCGGGACAAACATTTCATTGAACAAGCCACACAAATAACACAGGAAAAGAAAATAATTTCAGGTGCAGTTCCTTAATTTCCTTCCTGTAATCTTATGAATTAGACCATTCTCAACTGATCAGATGTGGACCCGATGCTATCAGCCCTCCATGGAGTGATTATTCTAATTCTGTGACTCTGAGCAGTTCTGTTGGTGCAGGGGCTTGAGTGGAACTTGCCACTTTTAAACTTTCATAAGAACATAAAAAATAGGAACAGGAGTAGACCATTCGGCCCCTCGATCCTGCTCCACCATTTAATAAGGTCATGGCTGATCTTGTGTTTCGCTTTCCACATTCCCATCTAACCCCGATAGCCTTTGATTCCCTTGCCTGACAAGAATCTATCTACCTTTGCCTTAAAAATATTCAATCATCATTCATTGCATATCAGACCCACAACTACAAACTGCTCTCCCACTCTTCCAATGAAGAAAAGAGCAGTTTTCACTCCTAACCCAACAACTGTGATGTTAACAAAGCGGGATGGAGATAGACTCTGTTTAAATGCGGTGACACTACTGGAAGAATGGAGAGCTGGGGTTCACTCTGGAAAACAGCAGCAATGTTTAAAGTTAATAATCTGAATCTGTGCTTCGTGTCTTAGGATGTTTGGCCCATATTGGAGTATCTTGCATCCCAGGGATGGGCAGTAACCCGCTGATTGAAGTTGCTGTCACTGCTTTCTGTTCGCAGTGGGTGATTGGAGAGGGTGGGGCAAAATCCTTCTGCTTTTCCCTGTCTCACTTACTGCAGAGCAGGGAAGACAGAATCGTTGATGGGTTTGTTGCCCTGTCTGAAATGTAGCTTTGATCGACTGTTCGTGATGGAGATCATGCTGCAGGAGCCTTTAATAATCTTGCACAAATCAGCTGGCAAGTGCAGGCTTGAGGGAAGCTTTCTGAACCATCAGGACTGGAAATGCGAACAAGTGGAAGATTCTGTCTAGTTTCAGTGTGTACAGACTGTGGAGGGGAAGAGCTAATGTCACACGGCTGTAAGGTATTATATACAGTTAATATTTAACAATAAAGATGAATTATTGCTCACATTTAAAACTTGTTTTGATAATGTTTCTGCCTGGTTTCAAACCAGGGACCCAGCCAGGAACTATAGTTCCTATTTCTTATAATTGATAATCAATGTATATCGATAAACCTCTGGCAGACCTATATACTCTGCATTTTAATTGGATTTATCAGATGTGTGCACCACTATGAGCTGGGCTGTGGACTGTAATGTCTTCACTCTTCTCTGGTGATCTTCTCCAGAAAAGCTGGTGTAGATAGAATTACTTGGTCTGCAAGATACAGTCACTGTGAGGATGATAATGGAACAATTTTCTGACAAATGTTCAGTGACACCCGATCACTTACCAAGTGATTATGTAAAAATCTAATTCAAATAATCACAGCCGCTGCCGATGAGGGAGGGAAGCAGCAGAGGCAGCTGATCGGATTGTCTCAATCTTAGTGACAAAGAAGCTCCATGAGCTCCTCACACTTGTTGGAGGTGAGGATGGAGGGGACAGGGGTGAGAGAGAGAGCATGGTCAAAAGGAACTAACTTGGGTTAGATATATTGAAGAGACTCAAGACAGTGTGTGTTTAACATAAAGCTAATCTAATTGACCTTTATTTACAATATCAGCCCGAATAACTGGGCTGGAGTTTATTAACATCATCAGAAACGGACCCCAATACACATAATTCGGTCCTGGATGTGATTAACAGCAAAATCCAACCATTGTCATTACTTGTGAACTCGCTGGTGTCTCAGCAGTGTAGATAAATAAGCAAACCCCTTCCCACATTCAGAGCATGTAAATGGTCTCTCCCCAGTGTGAACTCGCTGGTGTGTCAGCAGGTTGGATAACTGGGTTAAACCCTTCTCACGTTCAGAGCAGGTGAACGGCCTCTCCCCAGTATCAACTCACTGGTGTCTCAGAAAGTTGGATGGGTGGGTGAATCCCTTTCCACATTCAAGGCCCCCCCTAGTGGGAACCCGGTGGTGTGTTAGCAAGATAGATAAATGAGTGAATCCTTTCCCACACTCAGGGCAGGTGAACAGCCACTTCCCAGTGTGAACTCGCTGGTAAACAATGAGTTGAGATGATCGCTTGAACCCAGTCCCGCAGTGAGAGCACCTGAACGGCCTCTCCCCAGTGTGAACACTTTGATGAGACATCAGGTCCTGGGGGCTTTTAAAACACTTCCCGCAGTCTGGGCATTTAAAAGGTCTCTCGTTTGTGTGAACTCGCTGGTGTGTCAGCAGATGGGATTGCTGAGTGAATCCCTTCCCACACATGTAGCAGGTGAATGGCCTCTCATCACTGTGCCCATGCTGGTGTCTCAGCAGTTTGGATGACTGAGTGAATCACGTCCCACACAAAGAGCAGGTGACTGGCCTCTCCCCAGTGTGATTGTGCTTGTGTGCAGTGAGTTGAGACAACCACCTGAATCCAGTCCCGCAGTGAGAGCACCTGAATGGTCTCTCGTCAGTGTGAACACGTTGATGGCGCATCAGTTCCATGGAACCTTTATAGCACTTCCCACAGTCCGGACATTTAAAAAGTCTCTCCCCAAAATGAACTCGCTGGTGTATCAGCAGATAGGATGAATGAGTGAATCCCTTCCCACACTCAGAGCAGGTGAACTATTTTCCACAGTGTGAGTGCGCCAATGACCTTCCAGGTCAGACGGGGATTTGAATCCCACAATCCCCACATTTCCATGGTTTCATCCTGTTGTGACGGCATTTATGTTCTGACACGTCAGATGATTGACTGAAGACTCGTCCACACACAGAACACGTGTACGGTTTCTCCTCACTGGAAATGGTGCTTTTTCCTTCCATGTTCAAAATCCAATGATATTTAGGTTATGATAAATTGGCCAACTCTGTCAGTTTCTGATGTGATGTTTGATTTGAGTTTCCCGACTGCAAATCCCCTCCTTCTAATACCCTGTGAAATTGATTTAAAACAGAAAAAAGGGAGTGAGAGAGAACCCACAAAAACACAAAGGCAGGTTGTGAAATTGAGCTGAGTGAATGTGGTAATTTATGGGGCCGCACCAGGAAAAAGTGACCATGAAAACTGCTGGATTGTGGTTAAAAACCCAACTGGTTCACTAATGTCCTTTAGAAACAGGAGTAGGCCATTCAGCCCTTGGAGCCTGCTCCACCATTCAATATGATCATGGCTGTTCCTCTATCTCAACACCATATTCCCGCTTTCTCTCTATACCCCCTGATGCCCCTAATATCCAAAAAATGATCAATTTCTTCCTTGGCTATACTCAGTGACTCGGCCTCCACAGGCTTCTGTGGTAGAGAATTCCACAGGTTGACCATCTCCGAGTAAAGAAATTTTTCCTCATCTCAGGGAAGGGAACATGCTACGTGGTCTATGCCCACTCAAGACTCTGTCCACAAATTTCAAAATTGTGCCTGAACACTGAGGTCTGGGTTATTTATATGCATCAGGAACAGCGCGGGCCCGAACACTGACTGCTGGGGAACTCCGCTCTTAACCTTCCTCCAGTCTGAAAAACATCCATTAACCATGACTCTCTGTTTCCTGTCACTCAGCCAATTTCGTATCCATGTTGCTGCTTTCCTTTTATCCCATGAGCTATAATCTTTGCTCACAAGTTTGTTGCATGGTACTTTATCTAATGCCATTTGGAAGTTCATGTAACACAACATTAACAGCATTACCCTGAACACTTTCTGTTACCTCATCAAAAATCTTAAGCAACTTAATTAAACGTGATTTTTCCCTTAACAAATAAATGCTGGCTTTCCTTAATTAACCCACATTTTCTCAAGTGACATTAAATTTGTCCTGAATTACCATTTCTGGAAGCTTCCCCAGCACCAGGATTAAACTGACTGGTCTGTAGTTCCTGGGCTTTTTACACCTTTTTTGAACAAAGGTGTAACAATTGCAATTCTCCAGTCCCTGTGTCAGCAACTCAATCTCAGGAAGACTGGAAAATTATGGCCAGTGCTTCCACAATTTTCACTCTCATTTCGCCTCAGTATCCCTGGATGCATCTCATCCAATCCTGGGGTTTTGTCAACTTTGTCAGACAGACTATCCAATATCTCCTCCTTATCAATTTTAAACCCCACAAGGGTCTGAACTATCTCCTCTTTCACAATCACCTGTGCAGCAGGTAAAGGCAGATGCAAAATATTCATTTAATACCTCATCCATGCCCCCTGCCTCCATGTATAAATCAACTCTTTGGTCTCTAATTGCCTCCACTCCTCCTTTTACCACTCTTTTACTATTTACATGCCCATGCAAGACTTCTTGATTTATTCCCATGTTTGCTTTCAGTCTCTTTTCATGCTCTCTTTGCTTTTCTTATTTGGTTTTCCAAATCCCTCTGAACCTTCTCTATTCAGCCTGGTTCTTGGTTTTATTATCCAGCTGACATGTGTCATAAGCACACTTTTTCTCCTTTATCTCAATCGCTATCTCTTTTCTCATCGAGAGAGCTGTGGATTTGTTTACCCTACTTTTCCCCTTCATGGGAATATATCTTTACTGTGTCAGAACTCTCTCTTTAAGGGCAGTCCATTGCTCAGTTACAGTTTCACCTGCCAACCTTTGATTCATAAGACCATAAGATGTAGGAGCAGAAGTAGGCCATTCGGCCCATCGAATCTGCTCCGCCATTCAAAGAGGTCACGGCTGATCTGATAATCCTCAACTCCACTTTCCTGCATAACCCTCGATTCCCTTACAGGTTAAAAATCTGTCTATCTCAGCCTTGAATATTCTTAACAACCAAACCTCTACAGCTCTCTGCCGTAAAGAATTCCACAGATTCACTACCCTCTGAGAGAAGAAATTCTTCTTCATCCCTGTCTTAAACGGGTGACCCTTCACTCTGTGATTATGCCCCCTGTTCCTAGACTCTCCAACTTAGCATCTACCCTGTCAAGACCCCTAAGAATCTTATATGTTTCAATAAGGGCGCCTCTCACAATTCTAATCTCCAATGACTACAGGCCCAGCCTCCTCAATCTCTCCTCCTAAGAAAATCCCTCCATACCCGGGATTAACCTCAAGAACCTTCTCTGGACTGCCTCCAATGCTGATCTTTGCTGAGAGAAGGGGACCAAAACGCTTTACAGTATTCTAGGTGCAGTCCAACTAGTGCTTTGTAAAGTTTTAGCAAGGCTTCCCTATTTTTAAACTCCATTCCCTTTGAAATTCCAACTTAACTCAGTGAGATCCATTCTTACCCCATTGAAGTTGGCTTTCCCCCAGTTAATTATTCTCACCCTTATTTGAAATCTTTGCACACAGGTAGAACAGATAAGTTGTTTACCTTCCACATTAAAAATTTCATGATATTCAGGTCCTGACAAATCAAATGACTGTCAGATCTTGATATGATGTTTAGTCTGAGTTTCCCGTCCGTCAATCCTCTGCCTCTGATACCTAGAAAAGAAATTTCCAAAATCCATGACTGTCCGTTCAGGATAGACATTCAAAGGAAAAATACATTTCTCTTGGTTTGCGTTTGGTGTATGTAAATCCTCCCCTCTTAACCCCCTGTGAAAAGAGTTTCCAAAATCCATCCCTGTCAGTCCAGGATAGATATTCACAATATTTTCTCCTCCTGCTGACAGGGAAAGGGATGAACGCACATGTGGGGGGCATTTTAATGATAGTGACCACAACGTGGTACAATTTAAGCTTGTTTTGGACAAAGAAATAGACAAGTTGCAAAAAAAATGTTTTGGATTGGGGGAGAGCAGATTTCCATAAAATAAGGCAGGATCTGGCCAAGGTAGACTAGGAACAATTACTTGTGGGGAAATCTACAGAAGAGCAGTAGGGGGTGTTCAAAAAGGAAATGGGAAGGCTCAACATGTTCCCTCTAGGGTAATAGGAAGGGGTACCAAGCCGAGAGAACCATGGATAACCAGAGATATTCAGGATACGATG
Source organism: Carcharodon carcharias (assembly GCF_017639515.1). Lineage (NCBI taxonomy): Eukaryota > Metazoa > Chordata > Chondrichthyes > Lamniformes > Lamnidae > Carcharodon > Carcharodon carcharias. The sequence goes on from NC_054493.1 coordinate 17,732,169, forward strand.
AGAAGGAAAAGAGAGGCTTTTAGCGGGTACAAGGAGAGCAAATCAGTGGAGGCATTAGTGGAATACAGAAAGTGCAGGGTGGAGCTTAATCACAGAGTGTAGGAGAGGCCTCGGCCCATCGAGTCTGAACCGACACATGAGAAACACCTGACCTACCTACCTAATCCCATTTACCAGCACTTGGCCTATAGCCTTGAATGTTATGATGTGCCAAGTGCTCATCCAGGTACTTTTTAAAGGATGTGAGGCAACACGCCTCCACCACCCTCCCAGGCAGTGCATTCCAGACCGTCACTCCATCTCCACCCATAGATTTACCCCTTGGTCCCTAATGGGTCCTACTCTTTTCCTGGTTATCCTCTTCTTATTGATATACTTCTGGAATATCTTGGGATTTTCCCTGCTTTTCTAGCCAGAGCTTTCTCATACCCCCTGTTTGCTCTCTTAATTGCTTTGGGAGTATCTTGGGCTACAGGAAGATATAGACAGGATGATCAAATGGGCAGATAAGTGGCAGATGTAAATTAACCCTGAAAAGTGTGAGGTGATACACTTTGGAAGGAGTAATTTGACAAGGAAGTATTCAATGAACGGCATGACACTAGGAAGTTCTGAGGAACAAAGGGACCTTGGCATGTGTGTCCATAGATCTCTGAAGGCAGAGAGGCATGTTAGTGGGGTGGTAAAAAAGGCAAATGGGGCATTTGCCTTTTTCAATCGAGGCATAGATTACAAAAGTAGGGAGGTCATGTTGGAATTGTATAGAACCTTGGTGAGGCCACAGCTGGAGTACTGTGTGCAATTCTGGTCGCCACATTATAGGAAGGATGTGATTGCACTGGAGGGGGTGCAGAGGAGATTCACCAGGATGTTGCCTGGGATAAAACATTTAAGTTATGAAGAGAGGTTGGATAGACTTGGTTTGTTTTCATTGAAGCAGAGAAGACTGAGGGGCGACCCTGATCGAGGTGTACAAGATTATGAGGGGCATGGACAGGGTGGATAGGGAGCAGCTGTTCCCCTTAATTGAATGGTCAGTCACAAGGGGGCATAAGTTCAAGGTGAGGGGCAGGAGGTTAAGTGGGGATGTGAGGAAAAACTTTTTTACCCAGAGGGTGGTGATGGTCTGGAATGCACTGCCTGGGAGGGTGGTGGAGGCGGGATGCCTCACATCCTTTAAAAGCTGGAAATCTCTTCTTGGCCTCCATCTATCACTGGCCCCCTATTGAGCTCTCCTGTCCCATCCCCTTCTACCAGCTTATATTTCATATCGCATTTATTTTTATTCTTATATTTTATATCTCATTTCTATATGTCTTAGTTCTGATGAAGGGTCATACGGACTCAAAACGTCAACAGTATCCCTCTCCGCAGATGCTGTCAGACCTGCTGAGTTTTTCCAGGTATTTTTGTTTTTGTTTTAGATTTCCAGCATCTGCAGTATTTTGCTTTCATCCTTTAAAAAGTACCTGGATGAGCACTTGGCACGTCATAACATTCAAGGCAAGTGGCAAGTGCTGGTAAATGGTATTAGGTGGGTAGGTCAGGTGTTTCTCGAGTGTCGGTGCAGACTGGATGGGCCGAATGGCCTCTTCTGCTCTGTGTGATTCTGAGTCCAGCTGCTACTAGAAAGATGGCGGCGGCACATGCGCCCTGCTGCACATTGTCCCCTATACAAATGGCGGCCGTTTACTCAGGTCTCTCTCCGAATGGAAAGCGGGCCCCACCTGCCGCCGCCTCGTTCGATGCAACCGCAGAACCGGTAGCTTCTTATTCATAGTCTCAGACCTCTACTGGGTGTTTATGGAGATCCCCGCCATCTCCGCCACTTCCACTCCTCCCCACTCACCTGTTCTCGATATTTCTCAGTCCTTCGGTCAGCTCCGGACTCTGAACTGCGCATGCTCCAGTTTGAGTTCACATTGCGCATGTTCCTGTCGCTGCCCGGTACTGCGCCTGCGCAAGGAACTCCTCTAAATCCTAAACAAAAACAGAATTACCTGGAAAAACTCAGCGGGTCTGGCAGCATCGGCGGAGAAGAAAAGAGTTGACGTTTCAAGTCCTCATGACCCTTCAACAGAACATTTCAGCATCCGCAGTTTTTTGTTTTTATTTTTTCCTCTCAATCCTGGCCGAGCCGGAGCCGCCCACATCTCGTGAATGAATAAAAAGAATAGGGTCCATTCCGTCCCGCGGCGAATGCTGGGTAAAATGCTGCCATTGAAACGTGATTGTGTTCAACAGAAAATTATGTTTTGTGATCCGATGCTGATTGGAGCCACAGGGCCAAGGTATAAAATTATTATAAAAGAAAAATTCTGCGGATGCCGAAAATCTGAAACAAAAACAGAAAATGCTGGAAAATCTCAGCAGTTCTGACAACAACTGTGGATAGAGAAACAGACTTGATGTTTCCAGTCTGTATGCTTCTTCTTCAGAGCTGACTCTTGTTCAGCTATGAAGAATCTTACGGACTTGAAGCGTCAAGTCTGTTTCTCCACAGATGCTGTCAAACCTGCTGAGTTTTTCCAGCACTTTCTGTGTTTGTGTTACATAAAATTATTCAGTCAATTGATACGGCAACCAAAGTGCACTGGACCTCCACCATAGTTCTGTCCCAGTATAATTAACAGCAGAACATACATCAATGGTTAATTGTGAACTCACTGGACTCTCAGTAGATGGTTTGAACAAGTGACCTTTCTTCCCATATACAGAACATTCAAACTCTATGTTGTCAGTAGGAATGTAGCAATTTTGGATAAAAGCCTCTGAAGGTTTAAAACTGGAGTGTTAACAGGTGGGCAAAGTGAATCAACCCCTTTGCACAAATACAGTATCTGAATGGTCTCTCTGAGGTGTAACGGTGTTGCTGTGTCAGCGAATGGGGTGACCGAGTGAATCACTTCTTCTGAAGAAGAGTCATACAGATTCGAAACATTAACTGATTTTCTCTCCACAGAAGCTACTCGACCTGATGAGTTTTTCCAGCATTTTATGTTTTTATTTCAGATTTACAGCATCCGCAGTATGTGGCTTTTATATGAGTCATTTCCATATTGAGCTGGTGAATGACCTTTTCGTGATTTTACTCATGATTTTCCATCTCAAACTGGGATCTCAAATCCTTCTAATAATCACAGAAACACAGAATTGTAATGGCACAAAAGGATGCTATTTGGCCCAACCTGTCTACTGGCTCTCCAAATGAGCATAATGACTTAGTGCCATTCTCCGCCTTTCCCCTATAGCCTTGCACATTGTTTCTATTCAGATAATCGCCCAATGCCTTTGAATGCCTGGATTGAGCCTGCCTCCACCACACTTCCAGGCAGTACATTCCAGACTCGAACAACTCACTCAGTGAGTTATTTTTATCACATCACATTTGCTTCTTTTGTAAACCACTTTAAATCTTGTTCTTGATCCTTTTATAAGCAGGAAGAGTTCCCCCCACCCTCCAATCTACTCTATCCAGCCCCCTCATGATTTTGAACATCTCCATCAAATCTCCTCTAACCTTCTCCACTCCAAGGAGAACAGTCCCAGCCTCTCCAATCTATTTTCATAACTGAAGTTTCTCACCCATGGAACCATTCTTGTAAACCTCGTCTTCACTCTCTCCAATGCATCACATCCTTTCTATACTGTGGCACCCAGAACTGTACACAATACTCCAGGTGAGGTCTAGCTAGTGCCTGATATAAATTCAGCATAATCTCCTTGTCTATGCTCCATTAAAAGCGCAGAATACTGTATGCTTTATTAACGGCTCTCTTCATCTGTCCTGCCACCTTCAATGATCTATGCACATATACACCGAGGCCCCTCTGCTCCTGCACCCTCTTAAGAATTGTACCCCTTATTTTATATTGCTTCTCCATGTTCTTTCTACCAAAATACATAATCTCACACTTCTCCACATTAAATTTCATCTGCCATCTGTCTGCCCACTCCACCAACTTGCGATGTCCTTTTGAAGTTGCCTGCTGTCTGCCTCACAGTTTACAGTGCTTCCAAGTTTAGTATCATCCGCAAACTTTGAAATTGTCTCCTGCACACCAGGATCTAGATCATTAATATTGATCACAAAAAGCAAGGGTCCCAATACCGGCCTCTGGGGATCTCCACTAGAAACCTTCCTCCAGCCAGAAAAATATCCATTGACCATTACTCTCTGTTTCCTATTACTCAGCCAATTCTGTATTCACATTACTATTGTCCTTTTTATTCCATGATCTATAACTTTTCTCACAAGTCTGTTGTGCAGCACTGTATTGAACGCCTTTTGAAAGTCCATTAACACATCAAGAGCATTCCTCTCATCAACCTTCCCTGTTACCTCTTCAAAGAACTCCAGCAAGTTTGTTAAACACGATTTCCCTTTTAGAAATCATTGCTGGCTCTTCCTGATCAACCCACATTCTTCCACGTGATGACTAATTCTATCCCGAATAATTTCCTCTGGAAGCTTCCCCACCAAAGAAGTTAAACTGACTGGTCTGTAAATGTTAGGCTTATCCTTACAACATTTTTTGTGCAAGGGCATAATGTTTGCAATTCTCCAGTCCTCAGGCACCTCCCCTGAGTCAAAGGAAGACTGAACGATTATGGCCAGTGCCCTTGCAATTTCCACTCTCACTTCTTTCAATGTCCTTGGATGCATCTCATCCAGTCCCTGTGCCTTGTCAACTTTAAGTACCAACAGTTCAACCAGCATTTCTCCCTTAACAATTTTGTACCCTTCCAGTGACAGAGGTTCCTCCTCTTTCACCATGCTTCCTTGGTAAAGACAGATGTGAAATATTTATTTAACACTTCACCTTGCCTCCATGTGTCATCCCCCCTTTTGACCCCTAATCGACCATACTCCTTTTACCATCCTTTTATGTACCTATAGAAGACTTTGGCATTCCCCTATATGTTGGCTGCCAGTTTTTTTTCTCATTACCCCTCTTTGCTTCTCTTATTTGCATTCTCACCTCCCCTCTGAACCTTCTGTAGTCTGATTGGTTCCCAATTGTATTTGCTATCTGACACCTGTCATCGGCACACTTTTTCTCCTTTATCTTAATTTCAATCTCATTTTTCATCCAGGGAGCTCTGGATTTATTTGCCCTATCTTTCCCTTTTGAGGGAATATACCTCGAACCATTTCTTCTTTGAAGGTAGCCCATTGTTCAGCTACATCTTCCCACCCTTTGGTTCCAGTATATCCGGCCCAGTTCTGTTCTTGCTCTATTGAAGTCGGCCCTCCCCCAGTTAATTATTCTTACTCTGGATTGCACATTGTTCTTTTCTACCATCATCCTAAACCTTATGATAGAATGATCCTTGTCTCCTGAATATTCCCCCACTGATACTTGATCTACTTGGCTCACATTGTTTCCAAGAACCAGGTCTGGCAGAGCTTCCTTTCTTGTTGGACTGGACACATGCTGTAGAAAATGTGCCTGAACACACCCTAGGAACTCTTGCCCCTCTCTACTCTTTACACTACCACTATCTCAGTCTATATTCAGGAAATTAAAGTCCGTCATTATAACTACTATATAATGTTTGCACCTCTCAGCTATTTCCCTGCAGATTTGTTCCTCTACATCCTTCCCACTAGTTGCTGGTCTATAGCCTACACTGAGCAATGTAATTGCACCATTTTTGTTCCTTAGCTCTAGCCAAATTGATTCTGTCCGTGAACCCTCTGGGACATCCTCTTTCTCCAGCACTGCAATGATTTCCTTAATCAATACAGCCACCCCTCCTGTTTTTCTTCTTGCCCGATGTTTCCTCAACACGTTGTACCCAGGAATATTTAACACCCAGTCCTGCCCTTCCCTGAGCCAGGTCTCTGTTATTGTCACAATATAATATTTCCACCTGGCAATCTGCGCCTGTAACTCAGCAATCTCATCTACTATACTCCGTGCATTCACATACATATAGTATAACCCTGATTTTGAGTGTGTTACTTTCTCCCTCACTCCCTATTTGCTATTCTAGTGTTATCTGTCTCTCCCAGTATTTTGTGCACCTTGGTATTACTCTCTAATATTCTCTCCTGGTTCCCACACCCCTGTTGAATTAGTTTGAAGCCACCACCACCACCACGCACCCCCCCCCCCCCACCCCCCACCCCCCTCCTCCCACCCTCCCCCAACAGGACAAGCAAATACAACGCAAGGAGCTCAGTCCTGGCTCTGTTCAGCTGCAACACTTTCAGCTTGTACAGGTGCCATCTTCCCTCAGAGCCAGTCCCAGTGTCCCAGGAATCTAAAGCCCTCCCTCCTGCAACATCTTTCCAGCCACATATTCATCTGCCTTATTCTCCTATTTCTATACTTCCGACTTAAGTCATTGGTACCAACGTGGACCACAACCTCTGGCTGTTCACCCTCCCCCAGAAGAATATCCTGCACCCACTCGGTGACATCCTTGACCTTGGCACCAGGAAGGTAACATCCCATCCTAGAGTCTTGGCTACGGCCCCCGAAACACCTCTCTGTTCCCTTAACTAACGAATCCCCTATCACTATTGCTCTTCCTTTCTTCTTCTTCCAACTTCTCTTGCAGCTGGTGTATGGAGAAGATCATGTCCACTCTAGAACCAGCAAGAAACACCACTGTGCTTCTCCATAGACTCGGTCTGCAAAAAGATAAAGTCTTTAAAACATGACCCAAGTGAAGGTCTTCCTAGTGACACTAAGGATTGAGATGTCCCTGTAGTCACAATCTCTTCTGTCACCTTTGTTTTTGGTTATTGTAATGATTTTTGTGTCATGCATGTGGAATGGTTCCTACCTCCCAACAGAGAAGTGGGTGCTAACAATAGATGGGACTTTCCGTGCTTGAGCAGTTCAGCTGGAATTCCAATAAGCCAGGTGACTTTCTGCTTGCTGAACAATCATGGCTTTTTCAAGCTCGAGTGAGGGTTCTTTGTCCAACTAACCATGACAGGAAGTTACTGGAGAGTCAAACAGAGACTGGGAGATGTCCATCTCATGGGCGTACAGATCACAATAATGTTCAACCCAGCAGGACATCTGATTACTTCTGTTGGTGAGCACTTCACCATAAGATTTCAGTGGGAGTCAACTTTAGTGATGGTCAAACCAAGTGCCCTGTTCATCCAATCACGACATAGCACATAGATTTCCTACATTGCAGGCTGGTTGAATTTCTTGACGCAGGTCGATCCAGTGTTTATTTGCTGTTATGATCAATGCACTTGGTGAAGTAGAGATATATAAAATCCCAGAGAGAAACTTTAAACAACTGTCATAACCTATAATTTTAAGTGTTATGTTTGAGGTGTGACCTTAAATTCAGGAATCAGACCATCAGTTCTCGAGGCTTTACATTAAACTAACTGAAACATTTATTAATTTACACAGGTTAAAACATATACACAAGGCTACAAATGACTACTATTATAGCTTTTAACAAATTCCCAAACTAATCTCCATTAAGGCAACAGCAACCCATAGACTAAACCAAACACCAGGCGAAGCATTTTCATCTCACAAATTCAAAATGAGTTTCTTTTCACTTTGGAGCCAGTTGGAGGCTTGCAGCTGCCTTTTCATCTTTCATCGCCTCTGCCTGCACACCCGAAAACTATTGAAATTATACCCACCAGCCCCACTGAATGTTAATTCTCATTGTATCAACAACCTCTTTGAACTTCACCTTTTATGAATAAAACCCCTTTCATACTACCAATTTCATGAGTAATATAAACATATTGCTTGGTTGCTGCTAGAAAAGCGTCAATTTTCACCCTACTTCTTGAATGCTCTCTTCAAAAAATGCAAATGCACGCTCTCTCTCTTGCATATCAAAACTCGTACAAATCAAAGCACCCAGATTACAATTAAGACACACTCACAGACTAAACCTCTATTTTGAAAGAAAAATATTTTCCAAAATATTATTGATATTAATACCTTCATGACATTGAACAGTATCTCCCTGTCTTTTACACGACTGTCTTGGCTACTTTCAAGTTACAGGGGGTTCTAGCTGTTGGGTCTATGTTGTGCATCAGGCAGGCTTTGCTTTTTACTTCAATGAACAATGTCATGTCTGCTGCTTAGTTCTCAAACCAGCCTTTGTTGTGGGTTCCACCTTTATCAAATGTTGCTGCTGCTGTGTCAGAAATGATTGAACTCAGCGACTTCCAAGCTTCATCAATATAAATGTTAATCGATGAATCTTTTATTGATGTGCCTGTAAAATATTTTACTATTTTGATTCTTCTTTGATAACTTAATTTCATAATGGAGGTGTCATGGTGAAGAATGTGGAAGTTAGTAAAAATTGTCAGCAAGGATTAATCAGCACTTTCTAATTGCAGATGTTAATCAGTGGAACCTCTCAGAGGCTGAATTGTAGAGTTTGCACCAAAGACCAATTTAAGATTGAAGTGAAAGTTCATTATTTTATTGTAAACGAGTTCCAGTTGAGAGAGGAAAGATCACAGATGGGGTTTTTAAAAACAGACAGCCGCGAAAATCAGTGACATCTCCAGAATGTTAAACTCCAGCCAGTTATAGGGGTTGTTAACGTAAGCAGGAACAAACCTGATATGGAAACATAGAAAATGGGAGCAGGAGTAGGTCACTCGGCCCTCCAACCTGCTCTGCCATTCAATATGATCATGGCTGATCCTCTATCTCAACACCATCCTCCCACTCTCTCGGCATTCCCCTTGATACCTTTAGAGTCCAGAAATCTATCTATTTCCTTCTTAAATATATTCTATGACTCGGTTTTCACAGGCTTCTGTGGCGGAGAATTCTACAGGCGCATCAAACACTGAGTGAAGGAGTTTCTACTCATCTCAGTCCTAAACGTTCTGCCCAGTATCCTGAGATGGATCCCTTGTTCTCGACACACCTCCACCCCCCCCTTCCCATCCCCAGCCAGAGGAAACATCATCCCTGCATCCAGTCTGTCCAGCCCTGTCAGAATTTTCTATGTTTAAAATAGATCCCCTCTTGTTCTTTTAAGCTCCAGTGAACACAGGACTAGTCGGCCCAATCTCTCCTCATGCGGCAATCCTGCAATCCTAGGAATCAGTCTGGTGAACCTTCGCTGCACTCCCTCTATGGCAAGTATATCCTTTCTTAGGTAAGGCGACCAAAACTGTGCACAATATTCCACAATACTATCAATCCTGGATGTGATTAACAGCAGCAATAATAACAGAATCCAACCCCTGCAGTCACTTATGAATTTGCCGGTGTCTCAGCAGGCTGGAGGACCTTGTGAATGCTTTCCCATATGAAGAGCAGGTGAAAGGTCTCTCCCCAGTGTGAGTGCATTGGTGAGTCAGAAGGTTGGATGACTGCCTGAAACTTTTTCCACAGGTAATGCAGCTGAATGGCTTCTCCTGAGTGTGAATTCGGTGCTGTGACTGGAGGGTGAATAACCAAGTGAATCCCTCCCCACACACAGAGCAGGTGAACGGCTTCTCCCCAGTGTGAATTCGCTGGTGTGTTGCAAGGGTGGATGAATTGTTGAACCTCTTCCCACAGTAAGTGCAGCTGAAGGGCTTCTCCTCAGTGTGAATTCTCTGGTGTAACATCAGGTAGGTTGTCTTAGTAAATCCTTTCCCACATATGGAACAGCTGAATGGCTTCTCCCCAGTGTGAATGCGTTGATGGATTTCCAGCTCGGATGAAGAATTGAATCTTTTCCCACATTCCTCACATTTCCATGGTTTCTCCATGGTGCGGGTGTCCTTGTGTCTCTCCAGGTTGGACAATAAGTTGAAGCCTCATCCACACACAGAACAAATATATGGTTTCTCCCCACTGTGAATGGTGTGATATTTTTTCAGGCTGTGTAACTGGTTAAAGCTCTTTCCACAGTCAGTTCACTGGAACACTCTGACTAGGGTGTGTGTGTGTGTATTGGTACTTTTCCAGTCACACTGATGTTTGAAATCTTTTCCACAGACAGAAGAAACAAACATTTCTCCTTCCACATTCAAAGGTTCATGATATTCACGTCCACAATAATCAAGTGACTCAAACCAAGATGCTTGTTTAGATTTCTCCATCTACAAATCTTCTAATATCTGCAAAAAGAGTTTACAAAATTAATTGTTATAAGTGTAAGCAGGCTGTAGAAATTCAGGGTAGACAATTCCAGTTTTTTAAAATATTCTTTCTCGGGATGTTGGCATCGCTGGGAAGGCCAGCATTTGTTGCCCATCCCTGATTACCCATGAACTGACTAGCTTGCTAGCTTACTCAGTAGCTGAGTAGCTTGCATTTCAGAGGCATTTAAAAGTCAACCACATTGCTGTGGCTCTGGAGTCATGTAGATCAGACCAGGTAAGGACGGATTTCCTAAAGGACATTGGTGAACCAGATGAGTTTTTACAACAATCAATGGTAGTTTCATAGTCACCATTCCGGAGACTAGCTTTTAATTCTGGATTTATGGGATTTGAACCTCTGGATTACTAGTCCAGTGACATTACCACTGTGTCATCACATTTCCCTGATAGAATATATTTTCATCTTGTTCCTCAAAATTGTAAATCCACATTCCACACACACACACTCCCACCTCCATGGGTTTCTATGAAATCCCCCCTCAGTCTTCTGAACCCCAGGAGAAGCCCCGCAGCTGCAAACCAGGAGCTGACAATTATTCCACAGGGTTTGCAGATCCACAAAGTGTTTCCAAACCCTCCCCGTCCAGCCGCCGGCTCCATCGCTCCCTCCCCCCGGGCCTGTCACCGCGGGGTAAACACAGGGCCTGGGGCCTACCCCAGAAGTTGATCCAGTTCGCAGTCCAGCAGCGGTTTCCATTCCTACCCTGTGCTCACAATCTCCTCCTGCTTCCCGAACCGTCCGCTCCTCCTCACTCTGTCACCATGACTGACACTGAGCGTGCTCAGAGCACACACCCACACTGCACCTGCGCACTGGACTCCTATTGTCATTGATAGGGGACTTTCTGCTGTGCGGGGTGTTCTGGAAACACAAGCCGCCATAGGGATGACCCAGTGATCAGGAAGATTTTTTTGCAGTAGGCAAAATAGAAGATCCATGGGTGAGGAGGATACTAGACATGAAGCACAATGAGGGGTTATAACACTTTATTAAATACAGGTACACATTACACTGATAGCATATCAGTTACACATGAGCAGCTGGTGGTGTGGAGCCTTCTGAGAGTCTGTATCCTTTACAGCGAGTACTTACAGGCACTCCAACATGCAAAACCATCTCATTTAATCAGATAATTTTGTTTACTGCTTATTATTGCGACTGGAGTCACATTCGAAGTTCGTGCAGCCTGCAGCTCCCCGGTTTTATTAACCCACTCCCAGCATTCTTTTACCTCCAAGAATCTTGTCATTGGCCTCAGTCTTTTTTCTGTACGCTCAGGTCACACTGCCCAAAACGTAGCCACTCCTGCACCGGGGCACAAGGAACAATCAGCCTCTCATGCATTGGTGCACTGCATTTCCCTTATATCCTAGTGTCATGCTATGATTGCAGCTCAGAAGGAAGACATTCAAAAAATTGTGTCTGTGCCAGCTCTCTGCATGATTTACTCAACTAGTCCCACTCCCGCCATCTTTGGCACACAGACCTGCATTTTTTTTCACTTCAGATAATTGTCCAATTCTCTTTGGAAGACCTCAATTGAATCTGCCTCCACCACATTCTCAGGCAGTGCATTCCAGATCCTACTTGCAACATAGAAACCTTTTCCTCATTTCACAATTGCTTCTTTTTTCAGTCACCTTCAATTCGTGTCCTCTGGTTCTACTCTTATCTTAAATATGACTTGCTAGGAACAGCCTCTATTGCAGATCTTTAGTTTCAATGTGTGCAAGTGCCTTTATTATACAGAAATGCTTTATACAGTTTTTAGAATTATTTATGAACATAGGACTTAGGAGCAGGAGTAAGCCATTCAGCCCTTCGAGCCTGCTCCACCATTTAATAAGATCATGGCTGAGCTGGTTGTGTCTCAACTCCACTTTGCCGTGTGTCCTCCATAACCCTTGACTCCCTTGTCTATCAAAAATCTGTCTAACACAGCCTTGAATAAATTCAATGACCCAGCCCCCACTGCTTTCTGGGGAAGAGAATTCCACATTCCAGCAACCCTTAAAGAGAAAAACATTCTCCTCAACTCAGTCTTAAATGGAGGTCTCTTATTCTTAAACTGTATACCCTGGTTTTAGTCCCTCCCACAAGTGGAAACATTGTTCCAGTATGCACCTGATCAAATTTATATCTTCCACATCTGGCTTCTCTCTGTCTACATTCTCCACCTCGGAGCTGAAATATATTCTTCATTTTGTAGCTTCGAAGATTATTTCTTTGTCAGTGCAAACATTTCCATGATATTCTTTCTCCTTGTAACCTATCTAAGAATTATCTTCATCAAGCAGAACATCAATATAAGGAGAATTAAGATCATCTGTAATATCAGGAGGAAAGTAGTGGCTGCAATTATCCAAGGATATTGTCTTGCATTGTATACTATCTCTCACCAGAGCTGTTCACAAGGGTGGCAATAGAGCTCTCAATGTTTTTTTTGCTGCTTCTCTGCCAGATGTCGTTCAATATTGATTTAAGGTTCAGAGAAAGCGGTGGAATTGGACAGCCAAAACTGCTCGCAGTCCCTGAAGGGAAAAGTTCACTTGAATTTCTGAAATATTGTGGCTCTTATTCCCAGTATTGTTCAGGTTGGTTGTTGTGAGGCAAAATGTTGCCCACCTGATCAGACAGGAAGTGTCCCCAAGTATGTCTGTGAGTGTGTGTGTGTGTGTGTGTGTGTGTGTGTCTGTGTGTTTGTGTATGTGACTGCTGTTTAAACCTCACATATACACACGCAGACCCCACTTCTCCTGGAACAACACGAAGAATCTGCTGCTTTCCAGGTCCTTCCTTTCCTTTCACTATTATCCTCAGTTACTTCACAAATTCCTTGTGTACATCATCCATCAATACGTCCATGGTCTCCATTTTAAATACTTCAATCGATCATACCAACAGTGAGCAATGAGATTGCTGCTGTCACGGAATCAGTTATGAAATATTATCAATCTGATTTTAAAGCTTCCTGGAGTACATACGAGCATATGAATTAGGAGCAGAAGTAGGCCACTCGGCCCCCCGAGCCTGCTCTGCCATTTAATAAGATCATGGCTGATCTGATTGTAGCCTCAACTCCACATTCCTGCCTACTCCCGATAACCTTTCACCCCCTTGTTCATCAAGAATCTATCTAGCTCTGCCTTAAAAATATTCAAAGACTCTGCTTTCACTGCCTTTTGAGGAAGAGAGTTCCAAAGACCCACAATCCTCTGAGGGAAAAATAATTCTCCTCATCTCTGTCTTAACATTCTATTAGCTTTCCTAATTACCTGCTGCATACTAACCTTTTGTGATTCATGCACTGGGACATCAAATCCTGCTGAATTTTAGAGCTGCTCAATCTCTCACCATTTAGATAATATGCTTTTTTTTATTCTTCCTGCCAAAACGAACGATTTCACATTTGCCCATGTCATACTCCATTTGCCAGATCTTTGCCCACTCACTTAACCCATCAATGTCCTTTGTTGCCTTCTTACATCCTCTTCACAATTTCCTTTCCTATCTTTGTGTCATCAGCAAATTTAGCAACCATTCCTATGGTCCCTTCATCCAAGTCATTTATATAACTTGTAAAAAGTTGAGGCCCCAGCACTGATCCCTGTGACACACCAGTTGTCACATCCTGCCAACCTGAAAATGACCCATTTATGCCAACTCTCTGCTTCCAGTTAGCTAGTCAATCTTCTATCCATACCAATATGTCACCTCCTGCACCATGAGCTTTTATTTTCTGCATTAACCTTTGATGTGGCACTTCATCACTGATCCAAACCTGCCCACCTAATCACTACCTAAGTTCCAGATTTTAAAATAATTTTTCAAGATAGAAAACGTACATCATTTAGCCCTTTAAACCTGATTCAGCACAGTATACTACAAGACATTGTCTTTGAGATCAGAATTTTCTTTATAGTCTGTGTTGTTCCGAATGATGACAGTATTAAACTTCTCCCTAACCTGTCCTAACCCTTCTGCCGGTTCATTTATTGAAACCAAGGACTCGTCTTGTTCTAATGGTGACATTCACTGTTTGCCCTGCAATGCCTTGAAGTCTGGCCTTAAATTGTTTGTGAATTGTTTCAACATATTGCCACATTTCACTTAAATATGTTGAAATGTTTGCTCCACACCCACAGGGTTTCATTTGTTTAAAGCCACAAACAGAAAGGTCCAGTTTTCTCCTGGAGTTTGAGACAAATCAGCTTTCAAAATGATGCAGAGTTTCAGCCAATGAGGGAGATCCGGGCTCATCCCCGCCCATCATTCACTCCGATTGGATGGAGCAGCAGCTGCTCCCTCTGGGACCTCCAAATCTTCTCCTCTTCCTATTGGTCCGAAACTGCCGTCAGTCAGTCGGGCACTGTGAGCTGGAGCATGCGCAGTGTCAAAGGTTCTGGCGCATGCGCAGTGCAATCGATGTCCTTGCGGAAGGAGGCGCCTGTTTGTCCCGGAGAAGAGTCAGAGCGAGGCGGTGGGTGGGAGGATTTGGAAATGATTTGTGGATCCGCAAACCGAGGAATAATTGTCAGCTCCTGGTTTGCAGCTGCGGGGCTTCTCCCCAAACTCTCAATAAGACTCATTGATTTTATTGTCAGTCTGCAGACAGGAGCTGGAGAACTGAACCCAGGCAGAGGAGAGGGAGGGAGAAAACTGGGAGTGGCGGAAAGAAATGGTGGAGATGGTGAGATGGGTTTGGATTTCAGCCCAGGGAGGAGGGAGGGAGAGTGTGTGGGACGGGATTTACAGTTTTGGGAGAAGAAGAGGAAGAAATAGTCCATGGAAACTAGAATTGTCTGTTCTGAATTTCTATGCTATGCTGACAGTTAAGAGTTTTGTAAACTCCTTTTGCAGGATATTAGGAGGGGAAGATTTACAGAGGGAAGCTCAAATCAAACTTCACATCAAGATTTAAAACCATCACTCGATTCATCAGGACCTGAGTATCATCGGCAATTGAATGTGGAAGGAGAAATGCTTGTCTGTTCTGAATGTGGGAAAAGATTTCAAACATCAGTGTGACTGGAAAAACACTGAGGCGCGCACACACGCCCAAGTGAGAGTGTTCAGTGCACTGACTGTGGAAAGAGCTTTCACCAGTTACATAGCCTGAAAAAACATCACATCATTCACAGCGGGGAGAGACCGTACACGTGTTTTCCGTGTGGACAAGACTTTAACTGATTATTCAACCTGGAGAGACATAAGGACTCTGGCACCATGGTAAAACCATGGAAATGTAAGGATTTTGGTAAAGGATTCAATTATCCATTTCAGCTGGAAATCCATCGACGCATTCACACTGGGGGGAAGTTGATCATCTGTTCCGTGTGGGAAGGGATTCACTCAGACAACCAAACTCATGTCACACCAGCGAATTCACAGTGAGGAGAGGCCATTCACCTGCCCTGTATGTGGGAAGGGATTTACTGAGACATCCTGTCTTATGTTACACCAGCAAATTCACACTGAGGAAAGGCCATTCAGCTGCACTCACTGTGAAAAGAGGTTCAGGTCTTCATCTGACCTCAATATACACCAGCGACTTCAAATTGGGCAGAAGCCATTCACTTGCTCTGTGTGTGGGAAGGGATTCACTCATTCATCCGGCCTTAGGTCACACCAGCGAGTTCACATTGAGGAGAAGCCATTCAGCTGTACTTCCTGCAGGAAGAGTTTCAGGCATTGATCTGCCCTTGCTGAACACCAACGAGTTCACACCTGGGAGAGGCCGTTCGCCTGCTCTGTTTGTGGGCAGGGATTTACTCAGTCATCCAGTTTGCTGAGACACCAGCGAGTTCACACTGGGGAGAAGTCATTTAGCTGCACTTCCTGTGGAAAAAGTTTCAAGCAGTCATCCACCCTCATTGCACACCAGCGAGTTCCCACTGGGGAGAGACTGTTCACTTGCTCCATAAGTGGAAGGGTTTCACTGTATCATCCGCCCTCGAGTCACACCAGCAAATTCACACTGAGGAGAAGCCATTCAGCTGCACGGACTGTGGAAAGAGTTTTAAGTGTTCATCTGCTCTCCTGGCACATCAGAGAGTTCACACTGGAGAGAGACCATTCACCTGCTCCGTGTGTGGGAAGAGATTCACTCGGTCCTTCAACCTAGTGACATGTGAGCGAGTTCATAAGTGACTGCAGGGGTTGGATTCTGCTGTTAATCATATCCAGAATTGATAGTCTGACAATGTCAGGTTTGTTTCTGCTGATGTTAACAACCCTTATAATTGGCTGGAGTTTAATATTCTGGAGGTGTCACTGATACTCGGGGCTGCAGTGTCCCTTTTTAAAAGCACCATCTGTGATCATTCCCCTTAATTCATAAACTCT
Source organism: Carcharodon carcharias (assembly GCF_017639515.1). Taxonomy (NCBI): domain Eukaryota; kingdom Metazoa; phylum Chordata; class Chondrichthyes; order Lamniformes; family Lamnidae; genus Carcharodon; species Carcharodon carcharias. The sequence continues at coordinate 17,748,641 of NC_054493.1, forward strand.
GCTGGAAGGTTGGATCTGTTCCACAGAACGTACATGACACAACAATCACAATTTACAAAAACAAAGGGGACAGAGGAGATTGCAACAAAAACTTTGTCCACCAAAGGTCCTCAGTCTCATCCACTCCTTTCATGACCCCATGCCCTGTGCTGTACAGTTTGATGGCTACACTTCTGACAGTTTCAGGGTGAAGAATGGTGTGAAACATGGCTGTGTCCGAGTCCCCAGTTTGTTTGGTATTTTCTTCTCCATGTTCCTGACCTTGGCCTTCCCTGCAGATATGGAAGGATTTTTCCTGCATACTCAGTCAGATGGCAAACTCCACAATCTGTCCAGATTGAAGTGAAGACAAAACACAGCCTGTCTCAGTCAGGCTTCCTCAACACTGTTGATGTCATGCTTGTGACTCAAACAGAAACTCAGCTACAAAGACTCATGGACTGTCTCTCCTGTGTCTGTAACCTGTTCTCCCTTACTGTAAACATCAAGAAAACTGGTTTGGACACTGGTTGTCACATCTGTCCTTGATCACACTAAATAACACCCCGCTGGAAGTGGTCAGTTAATTCTGTGACTTTGGGTCCACAGTGACAGGCAATCTGTCCCTTGATAGAGAATTCAATGCACACGTAGGGAAAGCAGGTCCACCTTTGGCTGACTCATGAATCGTCTATGGAATAACATCAAGCTGCCTCTCAGCACCAAGATGCTGGTTTATGAGGCCTGTGTCCTCAGCACCTTGTTATCTGCCTGTGAAACATGGACGATTTATAGCGATCAGGAAAGGAAGCTCAACAACTTTCACCTTCGCTGTTTGCAGCACATTCTGGGCGTCTCAGGGACAGAATCAGGAATGTGGCTGTCCTCTCAAAGACAAATCTCCCAAATACGTTGGCTCACATCAAGCATAGGTGACTTCACTGGCTCTGAAGAAGAGTCATATCAGACTTGAAATGTTAACACTGATTCAGTCTCCATAGATGCTGCCAGCCCTGCTGAGTTTTTCCAGGATTTTCTGTTTCTACCCCATAAGAGGCTTCTGGCCTCTCTTCCATGGTCTTATCCGTGTCTGGGTGGCTCTGGAGAGGGAGCTTGTGGTGTCCACCCGTACGGTTGATGCCTTCCACCACCGGTGGGTACCTCAGGGTACAGAATGTCTCACAGACACTGAAAACAACATTCTGGTTTAGTTAGGAATGTTGTCTTTGCTCTATTTGGGGCTTTGATACTGATTTTGGGCTCTTTTAGTTTAATTGGACAACATGTTTGAGAAAACAAGAGAAGAAAGTAAGTATGTGCTTTAGAAACTAGAATTGTCTGTTCTGAATTTCTATCCTGGACTGACAGTGATGACTTTTGTAATCTTTGTTTACAGGATATTAGAAGATGATTTGAAGATGGGAAACTCAAACCAAACATCTCATTAAGATCTGACAGAGTCACTCGATTCATCAGGATCTGAATATCATCGGCCTTTGATTGTTGAAAGAGAAATGTTTGTTCTGATTGTGGGAAAAGATTTCAAGCATCAGTGTAACTGGAAAAGCACCAAGACACACACACCCTTGTGAGAGTGTTCCAGTGCACTGACTGTGGATAGAGCTTTAACCAGTTACACAGCCTGAAGAAACATCACACCATTCACAGCGGGGAGAGACTGTACATGTGTTCTGTTTGTGGATGAGGCTTCAACTGATCGTCCCCAACCTGGAGAGACACAAAGACACTGAGACCACAAAGAAACCGTGGAAATGTGGGGACTGTGGGAAGGGATTCACTTGCCCATCCCAGCTGGAAGCTCATCGATGGACTCACACTGGGGAGAGACCGTACACCTGCTCCATGTGTGGGAAGGGATTCACTCTGATGTCCAGCCTTCAGTTACACCAGCGAGTTCACACTGACGAGAGGCCTTTTAAATGCTCTGACTGTGAGAAATGCTTTAAAATCTCACCGGATCTAATTAAACACCAGCTTGTTCACACTGACGAGAGACTATTCAGTTGTTCTCAATGTGAGAAGAGATTCAGACAGTCGTCTCACCTCATTCAACACCAGCGAGTTCACACCGGGGAGAGGCCATACACCTGCTCCGTGTGTGGGAAGGGATTCATTTCATCGTCCAACCTGGTGACACATCAACGGGTTCACACAGGGGAGGATATTCACCTACTCTGTGTGTGGGAAGGGGTTTTCTCAGTCATCAAACCTGCTGAGACACCAGCAAGTTCATACTGGGGAGAGGCCATTCACCTGCTCTGTGTGTGGGAAGAGATTTGCTCGATCGTCTCACTTGCTGACACACCAGCGAGTTCACAAGTGACTGCAGAGGTTGGGTTCTGCTGTTAATGATTCCTTTGTTTCTGTTGCTGTTAGTAACCCCTGTAACTGGACCGGACTTTCATATTCTGGATGTCTGTCAATGAGTTTAGATGAAAGCAGACAGCGGTGCTGTAAGAACATAAGGGCGAGGAGCAGGATTAGACCAGATGACCTGTCATGCCTGCTTTGCCATGGCTGATTTCAGCCTCAATTCCACTTTTCTGCCTGTTCCCCATGATCCTCAATTCCCTGAGAGACCAAAATTCTGTCTCATTCTAAATCTCAATCTTCAACGATGGAAACTGAAAATGAAACTTTACAGGACAGAAGGAGGCCATATGGCCCATCTTGTCAATGCCAGCCCAATCCCACTATCCAGTTCTTCATCTGTAACCTTGCAGGTTACAGAACATCAAGTTCCTAACTTTATTGATTGGTGCTACAGTCAGTCTCCACCTCATTCCCACAAAATAATCACAAGAACCTGAATTGTGAATCACAATGGTGGGGCTTTTACCCAGCATTCCCTGAGGTAGGGAATGTCCCCTATCCACACCACAGGAGACCAGTGCGCAGGCTCAGTGCCCCCCCAGTGTTTGGAGCATGCGCAGTGTCAGTCATGACCACGGAAAGCCATTTGTTTGTCGCTTCTGCAGCCGGTAAAGGGAGCAATGGAGCCGGCAGCTGGATGGGGAGGATTTGGAAACACTTTGTGGATCCGCAAACCCTGAGGAATAATTGTCAGCTCCTGGTTTGCAGCTGCGGGGTTTCTCCCTCCCGGGAACAGGCCCAGGTTAACGGCCGTCATCCTGGGTCAGCGAGTGGAGGATGGTTCACATCAGAGGATGGGGGAGGTGGGACAATAAATAAGAGGTTACACTTTGGGCTCAAATCAATAAGGACTCTGATCTGTGGAAACTGTTAAGAAATGGCTCCTTGTAAAACATGACCTCGAGGTGACATTGGACAGGAAGAAAACCAGAAACCAAAATGGGACAAGAGACTGAGTTTAACTACGTTAGAGAGAGAGAGAGAGAGAGAGAAAGAAGGATGGAAACCCTGGGAGGTGTGGAGAAACCACCTTCACAATTGATTATTAAATCTCCACACAGTAAGTTCTGGACACAAGGTTAATGTCTGTTATTCTGTATGGTCGGTCAGGGTGATTCAGATTAATAGATAATTGGTTTGGTTCAATAGATAATTGGTTTATAGAAAAGTCATCACGGTGCTAGGCATTGAATTGTGATGATGATACAAATAAAACAAGTAATCATCATTCATGACATAGTTATAGACAATATTAAAATATAAATCAATAAAAGGATTGCACAGTTATGATTATTTCAGCATACAAGTCATTACAATATGTTACAAAATGGAGGACTCCTTAATCTATAGAATAGAAATGAAAGGTTTACTGCATTCTCTATTAAAGTCCTTTGATTAAATGTTGTCAGCTTGAGTTCATTAAATTCTCAATCATTTACATCCTATTGATGAGTTTTATACAGTAGGTGATCGGGCTGTCTTGTATTTGTCCCATAGCTTATTTGCAGAATGGTATCTTTTCTCCTGAACTCCATTATACATTTACTTCCATGTGTATGGGAGGTGGGGTTCTGGCGTTTTCTACTGAAGTCCAGACAGAGTTTTTCCCACATTTCAGCAAGAAAACACACATTCAGATGTTTGATTGCGTAATGTTTTGTCACGAGTCACGAATGAGGTGAATTATCGAACATGTTGCTGTCTCTATCAGATGTTAAAAGATTACAGAAAGAATTATCCAACACTTTATTTAGATTTTAGCCCTGGAAGGAGGGAGAGTATGTGGGATGGGGATTTACAGCTTTGGGGGAACAAGGGAGGGAAAAATGTTCCATAGGAACTAGAATTGTCAGTTTTGAATTTTTGTCCTGGACTGACAGTGATGATTATTGAAATCTTTTTTCACAAGGCTTTAGAAGGAGAAGATTTGCAGATCGGTAACTCAAACCAAAAATCACATCAAGATCTGACAGAATGACTCAGTTCATCAAGACCTGAACATCATTGGCTTTTGAATGTGGAAGGAGAAATGTTTGTCTGTTCTGACTGTAGGGAAAGATTTGAAACAACTGGGAAAAGCACAGAGACACACACACACACACACCTGAGTGAGAATATTCCAGTGCACTGATTGTGGAATGAGCTTTAACCAGTTACACAGCCTAAACACAAACAGAACCATTCGCAGTGCACACGTGTTGTGTGTGTGAACGAGGCTTCAACTGATTGTCCATCCTGGAAAGACTTGAAGATATGGACACCATGGAGAAACCCTGGAAATGTGGGGACTGCGGGAAGGGATTTAATTACCCATCGCAGCTGGAGATTCATCGACGCAGTCACACCAGTGGGAGGCTGTTCACCTGCTTGGTGTGTGGGGAGGGATTCACATTATCTTCCAGCTTATATATACACCAGAGGACTCACACCGGGGAGAAGCCGGTAAGCTGCTCCGTGTGTGGGAAGAGATTCAATTTTCTGTCCCAGCTGCTGAGACACCAGCTGGTTCACATTGATGAGAGGCTGTTTAACTGCTCTGATTGTGAGAAGAGCTTTAAAAGACAAGGACCTGGTCAAGCACCAGTTTGTTCACAGTGAGAGACAGTTCAGTTGCTGTCACTGTGGGATAGTGTTTAGACAATCACTGAACCTCATAAAACACCAACAAATTCACACCAGGGAGAGGGCACTCACCTGCCCCATGTGTGGGAAGGGATTCACTCGACTATCTCACCTCAGTTCACACCAACTTGTTCACACTGATAACAGACCTTTCCAATGTTCTGAATGTGGGAAGAGCTTTAAAACTACAGGTGATCTGCTGAGACACCAGTGAATTCACACTGAGGAGAGGCCGTTTTTCTGCTCCATCTGCCAGAAGGGATTTATCTGTTTGACCAACCTCAAGCTGCACCAGCGAGTTCACTCTGATCGGAAACCTTTCCAATGTTCTGATTGTGAGAAGAACTTTAAAACTACAAGGGATCTACTGATGCACCAGTGCATTCACACAGGGGAAAGGCCATTCACCTGCTCTGTGTGCGCGAAAGGATTCACTTGCCTAGCTCACCTCAATTCACATCAACTTGTTCACACTGATAACAGATCTTTCAAACGTTCAGAATGTGAGAAGACTTTTAAAATCCCAGGTGTTCTGCTGAGACACCAGTGAATTCACACTGAGAAGAGGCCGTCCACTTGCTCCGTGTGCAGGAAGGGATTCACTCATTCATCCCACTTAATGAGACATCAGCGAGTTCACAACTGAATGCAGGGCTTGGATTCTGCTGTTATTACTGCTGTTAATCACATCCAGGACTGAAGCAGGTTCATCCTGACAGTGGGGCTGATATTAATAGCCCTGTAGCTGGGCTGAAGTTTAATTCATTTGACAGATCTCAAGATATTAATGTTGTTTGAAACACGGTGTCGGGTCCTTAATTTCTCCAAGAGAAGAATAATTGATGTCCTGTTACTGACTGCTGGATTTTTGCGCCTTTTCTCCTTTGTAACTCTCAATGATTTTAGTTCGCATACCTTCGGTTAATGTCGTGAACAAGTCCCAGCGCCCCATACCTTCCAGAGTGTCTCGCCGAGCCTTGGGGTCCAGAGAAGGTATTAGTCACACAGCCGGGATGGATAAACACAAAACCCAACCTGTTAATCACTTTCAGACACTGGAGCAAAAGTCAGATCAGTTTTCTGTTAAACACAGAATGTGTCGAGTCTTAAATATTTCCAACACAAATTTACTTCCTTTTGAAGTGCTCCACCGCACCGCCCCCCCACCTCCCGCCCCGGCTCTCCTGCATCCTCACCTCTGTAAGATTAAGGTTCGGGAGTTGCAGATTATCCAAAAAATTGTTTATTAATTAAGTAGCTTATTAAGAAGAATCATAGATTAAATATGATGCACAAACCAAATGGACATGAAATAACATCCGACCTGTGACAGGTGAGAGTGGTTTTGACAGCCTTGTTCGATGTTTGTAGCTGCTTTCTCTTTTGTTCTGTCTTCTCAAACTGACCGAGGGGTTAGGAAGTTAGGAATGTTTCTGGCGATGAGGACTGCCCCCTTTCCCTCTGAGCAACTGTTAATATACTTTATTTCTAGGGGCTGGTAGTTTATCCCATGTCAATCACTTGTTCAATCCCCATCTGGCCATGACCAGAGGCAAGGTAGCCATGGTGTTACCTCCCCCTATCCATCACTTTACCTCAAGGTCATTTTGCAGCTTATCTTGTGCTTGGTGCCAAGTGTTAACTCCTGCCAGACACTTGTTGAGATTCTCCTCGGCTGTTATCTTTGTTTTTCCCTCGCTCTGGAGTTAAGAACTATTTTTTCAAAGTGAGAGAGAGAGAAAAGTAACAACCTTGTGTCAGACAGTCTCATGCAATCTCTGCTGATCCAATAATAATTCTGTAAGTCTTAAAGGTACCATTTCTTACAGCTCCCCCCTTTGAGAAGGAAATATCTTTATTCATTTCTCACAATTCTACTTTCTAGTTAATCTAGTTATTTCTACACGAGAGCTCATTCCCCTAATTTTTTGATTACATACTGTGGATAACATACTGAAGCTATTGCTGAAAAAAAATGTCTACATTTTTTGTCTTGCACTCGTCAGGACACTCGCAAGAATACCAACATAAGGGAGAAAACAACAATTTATACTATTTGTGAAGAGAGTACTGATTGGTTGGCAGGGGTCATTGCCATGGAGAATGCACCGCTGATGGTGTCTGACAGTTAACTGCCAAGCATTGTTTGAAATTTAAACCAGGCAGCTTGACACTGATTGGTCAGGGCATTGCCCTGAGAAATGAGTCAGTGAGTGGCTGTCACTTATTCTGTTTAGCTGAAACAGACGCAATGTCTGGTTACTTAGTGGGACTTGTTTCCATTCCCATGACGAGAGGATTTCTGTACCAGGCAGGAGGGGTAAGATTTGGGGACTCTTGGTTCTCCACCAATTCCTATTCCCCTTCTTTCTGGTGGATAATGGAGGTGTCACTCTGTGTAATGTGCAAGTCAGAAAGAATTGTCAGGAAGAATTAATCAGCATTTTCTAATTGGAGCTGTCCCAAGACAATGATTCTCAAAGGGACACTGCAGCCCCGAGAACACAATCAGCTGTCAATCCAGAATATTAAGCTCTAGCCCAGTTGTAAGGATGAACAACATTATTTTTCTTTATTCTTTTAGAACAGGCTTGTCCAACCTTTTCGCTTGGAGGCCCATGTTTCAGATTTTCTCTCACTCGGGGTTGTGGTGGGGGGCGCGGTTGCTGAAGTGCATGTTTTAGGCCTTACAGCGCTCTCTGCTCCGCCCATTCAGCACTGATTCAGTGAGGTCTCTGCCCACGTTTTCCCCATGCACAGGAACTCAATGCCTGCCTTTGTACCACCCACCACCCCCTCCTCTGCAGTTCACCCCCTTTAGTACTGCCCTGTTGCCCTGTTCTGCCCTTCCCTCCACAAGGGGTAACAGGGCCCAGCTCAGCCCTGCTCAATTTCACGGTGAAGCCTCCCGAGGTCCGGCTCCGCCCGCTCCAGGAACGGGGTGAAAATAAAATGGAGGCCGCCTCAGGTGTCCGGCGCTACCTTCTCCAAGCACCCCGCCCCCATTGGTGAAAATTAAAGTCGAGGCCGCCAGAAGTCGGTGGCTGACGAGGTCGAAACAGAGGTCATCCCTCCCCCCCAACTGAGCCTGCCAGCTCCAAGCACCCAACCACCCCCTGAGCCCGCCAGCTCCAAGCACCGACCCCAGCCCCCCCCACCCCGAGCCCACCAGCTCCGAGTGCCGACCCCCCCTCCCGCCGCTGATCCTGCCAGCTCCAAGCTCCCAACTCCCTGAGCCCACCAGCTATGAGCACACGCCGCCCCAACCCCAAGAACCACCCCCTACCCCCGAATCCTGCCAGCTCCGAGCAAACTGAAATTTAGGTTGCCGAGGCCTCATGAGGTCCTGGGCTCTGGAGGCTGAGGTCCAGGTGGGGGTGGGGTCAGGATGGTGTTCAGGACCGAGTTGGAGGCTGGGGCCGAGGCAGACCCTCCCCCAGTCTGCTGGCTCCGAGCACCACCCCTCCAAGATTTAACCCTCCCCCAGCTCTGAGCACCACCTCCCTCCCTCTCCCCAGCTCTGAGCACCTCCGCCCCTCGCCCCAGCTCTGAGCACCCTGGCTCCCATAGCTTAAAGGCCCTGCCCCCAGCTCTGAGCACCGCCCTCCCGCCCCAGCTCTGAGCACCCTGGCTCCCATAGCTCAAATGCCCTGCTCCCAGCTCTGAGCACCTCTGCCCCAGTTCTGAGCACCTCCGCCCCTCATCCCCGCTCTGAGCACTGCCCTCCTCCCTGGCTCCGAGCACCCACCCCCTGGTGAACTTACCTGTTGCTCTGAGTACCCCGGCCAGAAATAGCTATTTTAAAAACTTACTTGGCAAATGATGACATAATGCTTGACCAATCATAGGCTGTTCGCCGCCCCACACAGCCAGCCACTGGTGAGCCTATCAGCAGCCAATGCATGGAGAAACCCGTTTATGATTGGATGAGCAGATTCTCTGAGCATTTGTCAAAATTCAGTCTGGGAAGTCTTGGACAGTTGACTCCAACGATGTGGCAGGCCGGATGAAAATGTCACAGGGGCCACATCCAGCTGGGCCTTGGACAAGTCTGTTTGAGCATTTGTTGCCCATCTTTAATTGCCCTTGAACTGAGTGCCTTGCAGAGCCATTGCAGAGGGCAGTTAAGAGAAAAGCACATTGCTGTCGGTCTGGAGTCACACCGCAGCCAGACCAGTTAGGATGGCAGATTTCCTTAAAGGATATTAGTGATGGGTTTTTACAACAACTGATGATGGTTTCATGGTGATCATTCCTGAGACTAGCTTTATATTCTAGATTTATTAATTGATTTTAAATTCCTCCAGCTGTTGTGGCAGGATTTGAACCAATGTTCCCAGAGGATTAGCCTGAACCTCGAGATTATTAGTCTACTGACATTACCGCTATGCCACCATCTTCCATGAATAACATCAAACATCAGCAGAAACAAACCTAAATGATCAGAATGAACATGGTTCAGCCCCAGATGTTTTTAACAGTGGCATTAACAAGAAAATTCAACCTCTGCAGTCACTTGTGAACTCGCTCGTGTGTCAGCAGGTTGGCTAACTGAGTGAATCCTTTCCCACACTCAGGGCAGATGAATGGTCTCTCCCCAGTGTGAACTCGCTGGTGTGTAAGCAGTTGGGATGACTGAGAAAATCTCTTCCCACACACGGAGCAGGTGAACGGCCTCTCTCCAGTGTGAACTCGCTGGTGTTTCAGCAGTAGGGATGACTGAGTGAATCCTTTCCCACACACAGAGCAAGTGAATGGCCTCTCCCCAGTGTGACCTCTCCGGTGCACAGTGAGGGCAGATGATTGGCTGAACTTCTTTCCACAGAAAGTGCAGCTGAATGGCTTCTCCTCAGTATGAATTCGCTGGTGTGACTGGAGACCAAATAAGGCAGTGAATCCCTTGCCACACACGGAGCATGTGAATGGCCTCTCTCCAGTGTGTCTGCGTCGATGAGTTTCCAATTCAGATGGGTAGTTGAATTCCTTCCCACAGTCTCCACATTTCCACGGTTTCCCCACGGTGTGACTGCGCTTGTGTCTCGACAGGCCAGATGAATGGCTGAAGCCTCGTCCACACAGACAACACGTGTACGGTCTCTCACTCTTATGACAGGTGCTTTTTGGTTCCATGTTCAAAATCCTATGATCGTCAGGTTATGATAAATCGAATGACCTTGTTCGACCTTGAAGTGATGTTTGTTTGTGTTTTCTGACGACAAATCCTCTCCTTCTAATACCCTGTTAGATTGATTTAAAACAGAAAAAAAGTGAGAGAGCTGTAGAGAAAGCTGTAAGTCCCCATCCCACACACTCTCCCTCCTCCCTGGCCTGAAATCCAAACCCATCTCACCATCTCCACTATTTCTTTCCTCCACTCCCAGTTTACTTCCTCCCTCCCTCTCCTCTGCCTGGGTTCAGTTCTCCAGCTCCTGCCTGCAGACTGACGATAAAATCAGTGATAAAAACAAAAAACTAAAAAACTGCGGATGCTGGAAATCCAAAACAAAAACAGAATTACCTGGAAAAACTCAGTAGGACTGGCAGCATTGGCGGAGAAGAAGAGTTGACGTTTCGAGTCCTTGTGGCCCTTCAACAGAACTGAGTGAATATTAGGAGAGGGGTGAAATATAAGCTGGTTTAAGGTTGGGTGGAGGGAGAGAAGTGCGGGGTGGGGGGGTGGTGTGGTTGCAGGGACAAGCAAGCAGTGATAGGTGCAGATAATCAAAAGATGTCACAGACAGAAGAACAAAGAGGTGTTGAAGGTGGTGATATTATCTAAACGAATGTGCTAATTAAGAATGGATAGCAGGACACCCAAGGTACAGCTCTAGTGGGGGTGGTGTGGAAAGGCTAACGGCATAAAATATATAGATTTAAAAATAATGGAAATAGGTGGGAAAAGAAAAATCGACGGAGGCGAAGGAAATGAGAGAATGGAATGGAGTCCTTACAGGAAGTGAGGTGTGAGGAGCTGTAGTCGAGGTAGCTGTGGGAGTCGGTAGGCTTGTAATGGATATTGGTGGACAGTCTATCATCAGAAATTGAGACAGAGAGGTCAAGAAAGGGAAGGGAAGTGTCAGAGATGGACCATGATTCTCGTGGTCCATCTCTGACACTTCCCTTCCCTTCCTTAGTCTACTCCATTCATTGCTCCCAATTGCTCTCCTCTACATTGGAGAGACCAAACGTAAACTGGGCGACCGCTTTGCAGAACACCTGCGGTCTGTCCTCAAGAAAGACCCAAACCTCCTTGTTGCTTGCCATTTTAACACTCCACCCAGCTCTCTTGCCAATGTCTGTCCTTGGCTTGCTGCATTGTTCCAGTGAAGCCCAACGCAAACTGGAGGAACAGCACCTCATCTTCCGACTAGGCACTTTACAGCCTTCTGGACTGAATATTGAATTCAACAACTTTAGATCTTGAACTCCCTCCTCCATCCCCACCCCCTTTCCGTTTCTTCCCCCTTCCTTTTGTTTTTTCCAATAATTTATATAGATTTCTCTTTTCCCACCTATTTCCATTATTTTTTAAATCTTTTATGCCCTGCTAGTCTTTCCACCCCACCCCCACTAGAGCTGTACATTGAGTGCCCTGCCATCCATTCTTAATTAGCACATTCGTTTAGATAATATCACCACCTTCAACACCTCTGTTGTTTTTGTCTGTGACATCTTTTGATTATCTGCTCCTATCACTGCTTGTTTGTCCCTTCAACCACACCACCCACCCCCCTCCACCAACCTTAAACCAGCTTATATTTCACCCCTCTCCTTGGATTCACTCAGTTCTGTTGAAGGGTCATGAGGACTCAAAACGTCAACTCTCTTCTTCTCCGCCGATGCTGCCAGACCTGCTGAGTTTTTCCAGGTGATTCTGTTTTTGAATAAAATCAATGAGTCTTGTTGGGGGTTTGGGGGCCTCCAGCGGGTGTTCCTGAATCCTCCCCGTCCACCTCCCAGGGTTTCCTTCCTTCCCACAGATCAGATTTCTCATTGGTTTGAGCCCAAAGTGTAACCTCTTATTTATTGTCCTCCCTCCCCCATCCTCTGATGTGAACCATCCTCCACTCGCTGACCCAGGATGGCGGCCGTTAACCTGGGCCTGTTCCCGGGAGGGAGAAGCCCCGCAGCTGCAAACCAGGAGCTGACAATTATTCCTCAGGGTTTGCGGAACCACAAAGTGTTTCCAAATCCTCCCCGTCCGGCCGCCTCCAGAAGGTGAAAAAAAGATCTCCGCAAACAAGACACCACTCGCACTGCGCATGCACCAGACACGCAGCGCGGCGCCTGCGCACCGGTGCGCAGCAGCATCCCTGCTGAGCACGCTTCAGCTCACAATGCCCGGCTGATTGACGGCAGGTCCAGACCAATAGGAAAAAGGGATGACACTGGAGGACCAAGTGGGTGCGGCTGGTCCTCCATCCAATCGGAGTGAGCGAGGGGCGGGGCTGAACCCGGATCTCCCTCATTGGCTGAAACTCTGCATCATTTTGAAAGCTGATTTGTCTCAAACTCCAGGAGAAAACTGGATATTTCTGTTTGTGGCTTTAAACAGATGAAACCCTGTGGGTGCGGAGCAAACATTTCAACTTTGTTCGTGAAAATTGGGAACATGATGAAACAATGGACACACAATTCAAGGGATAACTGGGCAGACAGGGAATGTCACCATTAGAACAAGAAGAGTCCCTGGTTTCAATAAATGAACTGGCAGGAGGGTTAGGATAGGTTAGGGAGAAAGTTATACTCTCATCATTCAGAACAACTATAAAGAAACAATTGATCTCAAATACGATCTCTTGTATTGATGAGATAAGGTGAATAAATATTAAAGTCGTTAAATGACCTATGTTTTCTATATTGAACAATGATATCAAAACCTGGATGTCAGGTTTTACGCCGCACTCACACACACAAACACCCACACACACACCCACACACATAGGGACATACTTCCTGTCCGATCAGGTTGACAATATTTGTCCTCATACCAACAAACTCGACTGATATTGGGGAGAAGGGCCACAATGCTTCAGAATGTCAAGTGAATATTACCCTGCAAGGACTGCAAACAGTTTTTACCATCCAATCCCCATTATTTTAACCTTAAATCCATATTGAACAACATTTGGAAGAGAAACAAAAACAAAACAATAACACTGAACAGTCTATTGCCACCCGGGTGATGAGCCCTGGTGGGAGATAGTATACAATACAGGACAACATCCTTGAATAATTGCAGCCACTACTTTCCTGCTTGTATTACAGATGATGCCACTTCACCTTATATTGATGATCTGCTTGCTTAAGAGAATTCTAAGACAGATTATAAGAAGACAAAAATAGAATGGGAACATTTGCACTGATCAGGAGATAATCTTTGAAGCTACCAAAGGAAGAAGGTTCCTGAGATCTGAGGTGGAGAATGTTGACAGGGAGAAGCCAGAATGGAAGACACAAATATCACAAATAACTCTAGTAACTTTAGCAAACATTTCTTAATAGTAAAGGCATTTACCACATTTGCACTATGGATCTGCAATAGAGGTTTGTTCTTGCAAATCATATTTGAGTTAAAAATCGGACCAGAGGGCACTCATTTAAGGTGATTGAAAAAGACGCATTGGTGACGTGAGGATACATTGTTTTATGTTGTGGGTGGGACCTGGAATGCACTGCCTGAGAATGTGGTGGAGCCAGTTTCAATCGAGGCCTTCAATAGAGAATTGGACAATTATCTGAAGAGAAAACATTTGCAATGCTACTGGCCAAAGATGAGCTACTCTTGCAGAGTTGACACAGACATGATTTGTCAAATGCTTTCCTTCTGTGCTTTAACCACTGCATGATTCTATGATATGAAGGAAATGCAGTTCCCCAGTGTAGGAGAGGCTGATTGTTCCATCTTGATATAATTGAAACCCTGTCCCCAGTGAAGGAGTGGCTGGTTGTTGGGCAGTGTGAGCTGAGCATACAGGGATGGTAAGGGTTGAGGCAGAGGTCAAGATTCTTGGGGATGAAATAGGCCTGGGAGGTGCCAGCTGCATGTACCTCGAATGTGACCCCAGTCACAATTATAAACAGTAACCATATAACACTGATTTTAATGAGATGGCTTTCCATGTCTTTGCTCAGATTTAAAGTGATTTGCAAAATAAGCTAATGTGAAATGAGCACTAGTGAGCACATCTGGAGTGCTGTTTACAATGTTGGTCACTTTATTTAAGGAAGGACAAAAATTCATTGGAAGCATTTCAGAGAAGGTTTACCGGGTTAATACCTGGAATGGGCGGGTTGTCTTATGAAGAAAGCTTGGACAGGCTAGGCTTGTATCCACTGGAGTTTAGAAGAGTAGGAGGCAACTTGATTGAAACATGTAAGATCCTGAGGGGTCTTGACAGGGTGGATGTGGAAAGGGTGTTTCCTCATGCAGGAGAATCTAGAACTAGGGGTCACTGTTTAAAAATAAGGGGCCACCATTTAAAACGGAGATGAGGCGATTTTTTTTCTCTCAGTGGGTCGTGAGTTTTTGGAACTCTCTTCCCGGAAAGGTGTTGGAAGCGGAGTCTTTGAATATTTTTAAGGCAGAGGTGGATAGATTCTTGGCAAGCACGAGGGTGATACGTTATCGGGGCAGGTGGGATGCAGATTTGAGGTTACTATCAGATCAGACATGATCTTATTAAATGGCAGAGCAGGCTCTAGAGGCCGAATAGCCTACTCCTGATCCTTGTTTGTATGTTTGACATTGGGAGAAATTTTTTCACACAGCGAGTGGTTCGATTCTGGAATGCACTACCTGGAAATGTGGTGGAGGCGGATTCAATCGAGGCATTCAAGAGGGCATTAGATGACTATTTGAATAAAAACAATGCACAAAAGCACGGGGAAACGGCAGAAGAATGGCACTAAGTCATAATCCTCATTTGGAGAACTGGTGCAGACATGATGGGCTGAATGGCCTCCTTCTGCATTATAACATTCTGTGGTTCTGTGGTTCTGTACGTACTAACTGTAAAGGGGGTGTGCTTTCAGGAGGTTCCACTCTGCTCGCTGTACATGTTTAATTCTATCAGTGAAATGTGCTTCTGTATTTCAGTGCTGGGGATATGATTCGGAGGGACCAGGGCATACATTAAAAACTGGAAGGAGTGAGTGGTCATGGTGAAAAGAAAACTGGGTATGTGGGAGTGACGGTCCCTCTCCATTGCGGGTAAGAACTTGGTCATCAGATGTGAGGCACTCTCGCTGTTGCTGTACATGATACAGGTCTGGCTCACTCCTGTGCTGTGGCGACCAGCCAAGCCATCTTTCACTTTACCTGGTGGTCAAAAATGGATCGTGTTCATAGGGACATGATGTACAAATCTCTAAATGAAGGGAGAAAAACATGCCCAACATTGCTCTCATCCTGATAGCCACCTTTGTGTGTGGCTGCATCAAGCTGTGTGTAGACCCTCGGTACGCAAGCACTAAGCTGAGGATCTACCTGTCCCCAGTATTGTGAAGGATGGGGGGCCACGCTTCTGCAGAACACTCAAAGGAGTTAGACCCATGCCATACCACCTACCCCTCGTGGAAAAAATTATGCAGAGAAGCACCTTTAGGGGACATGGAGGCATAGTGATATTGTCACTGGATTGGTAATCCTGAGGCCCAGGGTAATGCACTGGGGACATGGGTTCGAATCCCACCATGACAGGTGGTGGTATTTGAATTCAATTAAAAAAAAAAATCTGGAATTTCTGAAAAACATTGATGTTTGTTGTTAAATCCCATCTGGTTCACTAATGACCTTTAGGGAAGGAAATTTGACGTCCTTACCTGGTCCGGCTTACGCATGACTCCAGGCCCACTGCACTTTGATTGACCCTAAAATGCCCTCTAAAACAAGGGCAATTAGTGGTGGGCAATAAGTGCTGGCCCATCCCATCCCATGAACTAATATTAAAAAAAAACCTTTGACCACAAGTCCATCAGGCAGCGGTCAGCACATAATGTCCTAGAGGCCTTGTGGGAAAAGGAGATGGTAGATCCTCTTGGATGGTTTCCCGAACAGACTGTTAAAATTATTTGGCAGAAAGCCTCATTTCCAGAACTTTTTCAACCCAAGGCATAGTTTCGCTGGTGGTGAGAAAGACCCTCCCCATCAGATCCTTCCAACATGCCAGGAGTCTCACCCCTTCCACACATTGCCCTTTAGTTAACTGTGGTGGGGAAGAGACTGTTGTTCACCTCCTTGTGGAATGTGCCTTTGCAAAGAAGATCTGGAGAGAAATGCACTGGTTTTTGTCGAGTTTCATCTCAAGCAGTTCTTTGACACTGGACTCTGTGCTCCACAGGCTGTTCCAAGGGACACACACTGAGAGAAACATCAACTGCAGCTGGAGGATTATCAACTCGATGAAAGGCGCTCTTTGATCTGGCCGAAACTTGTTGGTCTTCCAGTGCAAAGTTATCCCTGACCGAATGTTGCAGACTGGCACATTCCAAGATCCAGGACTATGTGCTGAGAGATGCATTAAAGCTTGGGGAAGCTGCCGCAAAGGCGCAATAGGGAAAGGTCAATGTCTAGGACCTTTCAGTCATAGTGCACAGAGGAATTGTATTGACCTCTCGGGCTGTATGACTCACATCGAATACTACATGTGTCACAATTGTATTGAAGCACCTCAGAGTACAGCATGATCCATGTAGATAACTTAAATACCATTGCACTGACTGTCTATAATGACCATGTTGAAATATCTGTAATATTCATTGATTGTATTCAAGCACCTCATGATCTATGTGGAAAACTTGAATATGATTGCAATTTTTGTGATGGCCAGTTTGAAATGTTTTATAATATTCTTTCAGATATTTAATGAATAAAGTATATTTTTCCAAAAAAAATTAGTGAGTCACATTGGATGTATACAGTAAATATTACATGTCTCACAATTGTATTGTAGCATCTCAGACTGCAAAATAATCTATGTAGAATATTTGAATATCATTGCACTGTCAAAGTGGCCATTTTGAAATGATTTATAGTGTTCTTTTAGATATTTTATGAATAAAATATACTTTTCCAAAAAAAACTGTGTCGGCACCCAATTATTATGCTTCACGTCCAGTATGCTCCTCATCCGTAGATCTTGTCTTTTGCCAACCGGGGAAAAAAACATTTCTTGATTACTCACTCATCTCTATGGTGATTAGTTTACCCACAACACCCCGCGCAGCAGAAAGTCCCCTATCAATGACTATAGGAGTCCAGTGCGCAGGTGCAGTGTGGGTGTGCGCTCTGAGCATGCTCGGTGTCAGTCATGGTGACAGAATGAGAAGGAGCGGACGGTTCGGGAGGCGGGAGGAGATTGTAAGTACAGGGTAGGAATGGAAACCGCGGCTGGATTGGGAACTGGATCAACTTCTGGGGTAGGCCTGAGGACCCAAATAAGAGGCCACAGGCCCCGTGTTTACCCTGCGGTGACAGGCCCAGCGGGAGAGGGCTCACTGGCCGACATCTGGCGAGTGGGAGTCGGGGCGAATCAAGGGGGCGGGGCTTCCTCCCGGTGACAGGCCCAGGTTACCCAGGCCACCGCCTTGGGAGGGGAAGGCGGGGCTTATTCCGGGAGCGAGGCACATGGGCAGCCATCTTAGTGAGGGAAGAGGCAGTGGGCGGGGCTTCGGGGACCCACCAGTCTGTGCAGCATTGTCAGAAGGAATTCACTTCCCCATTGCACATATTCAAGGCTGAGTTAGCTATACTGATTTTTGACCCACAAGGCAGCCATGAGTTATGACTATAAAAACAAAAAAACTGCGGATGCTGGAAATTCAAAACAAAAACAGAATTACCTGGAAAAACTCAGCAGGTCTGGCAGCATCGGCGGAGAAGAAAAGAGTTGATGTTTTGAGTCCTCATGACCCTTCAACAGAACTTGAGTTCGAGTCCAAGAGAGAGTTGAAATATAAGCTGGTTTAAGGTGTTGGGGGGGGTGGGGAGAGAGAGAGAAGTGGAGGGGGGTGGTGTGGTTGTAGCAGTGATAGAAGCGGATCATCAAAAGATGTCATAAACAACAGGACAAAAGAACACATAGGTGTTAAAGTTGGTGATATTATCTAAACGAATGTGCTAATTAAGAATAGATGGTAGGGCACTCAAGGTATAGCTCTAGTGGGGGTGGGGGAGCATAAAAGATTTAAAAATATTTAAAAATAATGGAAATAGGTGGGAAAAGAAAAATCTATATAAATTATTGGAAAAAAAACAAAAGGAAGGGGGAAACAGAAAGGGGTTGGGGATGGAGGAGGGAGCTCAAGACCTAAAGTTTTTGAATTCAATATTCAGTCCGGAAGGCTGTAAAGTGCCTAGTCGGAAGATGAGGTGTTGTTCCTCCAGTTTGCGTTGGGCTTCACTGGAACAATGCAGCAAGCCAAGGACAGACATGTGGGCAAGAGAGCAGGGTGGAGTGTTAAAATGGCAAGTGACAGGGAGGTTTGGGTCATTCTTGCGGACAGACCGCAGGTGTTCTGCAAAGCGGTCGCCCAGTTTACGTTTGGTCTCTCCAATGTAGAGGAGACCACATTGGGAGCAACGAATGCAGTAGACTAAGTTGGGGGAGATGCAAGTGAAATGCCGCTTCACTTGAAAAGAGTGTTTGGGCCCTTGGACAGTGAGGAGAGAGGAAGTGAAGGGGCAGGTGTTGCATCTTTTGCGTGGGCATGGGGTGGTGCCATAGGAGGGGGTTGAGGAGTAGGGGGTGATGGAGGAGTGGACCAGGGTGTCCCGGAGGGAGCGATCCCTACGGAATGCCGATAGGGGGGGTGAAGGGAAGATGTGTTTGGTGGTGGCATCATGCTGGAGTTGGCGGAAATGGCGGAGGATGATCCTTTGAATGCGGAGGCTGATGGGGTGATAAGTGAGGACAAGGGGGACCCTATCATGAGTTATGGCTGCAGGGAGAAAAGTGGAGTGAAGACCAAAATCAGATCAGCCATGATCTAACTGAGCAGGCTTGATGGGCCAACTGGCCTCTGCTGCTCCTATTTCTTGTGATCTTATGAAGGTGGAGCTGCTTCAGCGAGTTTAGTGTATTTATGGCCATCTTGTAGGGGAACAGAGATTTGGTGGTATTTCAGCATCCCAGAGACCAATAGGGAGAGTGTTTGGGACAGGTGTGTAGGGGAAACAAGAGAGGAAAAACTGCTGCGTAGAAACTAGAAATGCCTGCTCTGAATTTCTGTTCTTTACTGACAGTGGTACTTTTGTAAACTCCTTTTACAGGGTATTAGAAAGGGAGGATTGCAAATAAAAGCTTAAACCAAACATCGCATCAAGATCTGACAGTCACTTGTTTCATCAGGACCTGAATATTATTCGCCTTTGAATGTAGAAGGAGAAATGTTTGTCTGTTCTATCTGTGGGAAAAGATTTCAAGCATTAGTGTGACTGGAAAATCACCGAGACAAACAAACCTGAGTGAGCGTGTTCCAGTGAACTGACTGTGGAAAGAGTCTTAACCAGTTAAACAATCTGTAAAACATTAGCCCATTCACAGTGGAGAGAAACCACACACGTATTCTGCAAGTGGATGAGGCTTCAACTGATCATCCAATCTGGAGAGACACAAAGACACCCGCACCATGGAGAAACCATGGAAATGTGGGGACTGTGGGAAGGGTTTCAGTTACCCTTCTGAGCTGGAAATTCATCGCCGCACTCACACTGGGGAGAGACCATTTACCTGCTCTACTTGTGGGAAGGGATTCACTCAGTCATCCAGCCTGTTGACACACCAGTATGTTCACACGGATCAGAGACCTTTTGAATGTTCTGACTGTGAGAAGAAATTTAAAAGCAAAAAGTATCTGCTGAGACACCAACACGTTCACAGTGGGGAAAAGTCATTCACCTGCTCCATGTGTGGGAAGGGATTCACTGCTGCATCTAACCTGCAGAAACACCAGAGAGTTCACACTGATGAAAGACCTTTTAAATGCCCAGACTGTGGGAAATGTTTTAAAAGTTCTGGGGAAGTGACATGCCATCAACGTATTCACACAGATGAGAGACCGTTCAGATGCTCTCACTGCGGGACTGGGTTCAGGCGATCATCTGAACTCACTGTACACCAGCGAATTCACACTGGGCAGAGGCCGTTCACCTGCTCTGCATGTGGGAAGGGATTCACTCAGTCATACAACCTGCTGAAACACCAGCGTATTCACTCTGATTTGAAACCCTTTAAATGTTCTGACCCTGAGGAGAGCTTTAAAAGCAGCAATGATCTGCTGAGACACCAGCGAGTTCATGAGTGACTGCAGGATTTGGATTCTGCTGTTTATGCTGCTGTTAATCACATCCTGGACTGAACATGTGGGTTAATCCTGAGGTGTGTAAGAAATGTATCCCAGCCACTCTCTTCCATGGTTCAGAGATCCTAGACACAGAAAAGAAAGCTCCTTTACAACTGCGTTTAGAGCCAGTAAGATTAACGATGAATGCCGGAAACAAAGATTTTAGTCTGAGATTTACAGATTACCCAAAAGGGGAGTTGAAGTCAGAGGTGATTTTTCAGCATTTTATTAAGAGGCAAAAGTTTAGATATGATACATCAGTTAAATATTCAGAAAAGACACAGGACCCATAACAGCTGAGAATGGTTTACTGATCCTTGACATACTTGACCTCATCATCCTGCCTGCCACAGATGCAGCTGTCCATGACAGTATCGATCAGAGTGACCACTGCACAGTTGTTGTGGAGACAAAGTCTCGCCTTCACATTGAGGATACCCTCTATCATGTTGTGTAG
The DNA here is from genome assembly GCF_017639515.1 of Carcharodon carcharias. NCBI lineage: Eukaryota > Metazoa > Chordata > Chondrichthyes > Lamniformes > Lamnidae > Carcharodon > Carcharodon carcharias. The sequence goes on from NC_054493.1 coordinate 17,769,438, forward strand.
CACTATCGCCGTGCTAAATGCGATAGATTTTGAACAGACCTAGCAACTCAAGACTGGGCATCCATGAGGTGCTGTGGGCCATCAGCAGAATGGTACTTGAGCACACTCTGTAACCTCATGGCCTGGCATATCCTCCACTCTACCATTACCATCAAGGCAGGGGATCAACTCTGGTTCAATGAAGAGTGCAGGAGGGCCTGCCAGGAGCAGCAACAGGCATACCTTAAAATGAGGTGTCAACCTCGTGAAGCTATAACACAAGACTATTTGCATGCCAAACAGCATAAGCAGCAAGTGATAGAGCTAAGTGAAACCACAACCAACGGATCAGATCTAATCTCTGAAGTCCTGCCATATCCAGCCATGAATGGTGGTGGACAATTAAACAACTCACTGGAGGAGGAGGCTCCACAAATATCCCCATCCTCAATGATGGAGGAGCCCAACACATCACTGCAAAAAATAAGGCTGAAGCATTTGCTGCAATCTTCAGCCAGAAGTACCGAGTGGATGATCCATCTTGGCCTCCTCTGGAGGTCCCCAGCACCGCAGATGCCCGTCTCCAGCCACGTGACATCAAGAAATGGCTAAAGGCACTTTGGGCCCTGTCAATATTCCGGCAATAATACTGAAGACTTGTGCTCCAGAACTTGCTGCGCCTCTAGCCAAGCTGCTCCTGTACAGCTACAACACTAGCATCTACCCCGGCTATGTGGAAAATTCCCCAGGTATATCCTGTACACAAAAAGTAGGACAAATCCAACCCGGCCCATTACTGCTCCATCAGTCTGCTCTCCATCATCAGTAAAGAAATGGAAGGGGTCATCAACAGTGCTGTCAAGCGGCGCTTGCTTAGCAATAACCTGCTCGTTGATGCCCAGTTCGGGTTCCACCCGGGCCACTCAGCTCCTGACCTCATTACAGCCTTGGTTCAAACATGGACAAAGGAGCTGAACTCCAGAGGTGAGGTGAAAGGCTCTTGAGATCAAGGCTGCATATGACAGAGTGTGGCATCAAGGAGCCCTAGCAAACCTGGAGTCAATGGGAATCAGGGGGAAAACTTTCCACTGGTCGGAGTCATACCTAGCACAAAGGAAGAAGGTTGTGGTTGTTGGAGGTCAGTCATCTCAGCTCCAGGACATCACTACAGGAGTTCCTCAGGATAGTGTCCTAGGTCCAACCACCTTCAGCTGCTTCATAATGAACTTCGTTCCATCATAATGTCAGAAGTGGGAATGATTGCACAATGTTCATTCATGACTCCTCAGATACTGAAGCAGTCCATGTCCAAATGCAGCAAGACTTGGACACTATCCAGGCTTGGGCTGACAAGTGGCAAGTAACATTCGTGCCACCCAAGTGTCAGGCAATGACCATCTCGAACATGAGAGAATCCAACCATTGCCCCTTGATGTGCAATGGCATTGCCTAAACTGAATCCCCCATTATCAACATCGTGGGGGTTATCATTGATCAGAAACTGAACTGGACTAGCCATATAAATACTGTGGCTACAAGAGCAGGTCAAAGGCTAGGAATCATGCGACAAGTAACCACCTCCTGAATCCCCAAAGTCTGTCCACCATCTACAAGGCACAAGTCAGGAGTGTGATGGAATACTACTCACTTGCCTGGATGAGTGCTGCTCCCCAACACCCAAGAAACTTGACACCTTACAGGACAAAGCAGCCTGCTTGATTAGCACCACATTCATAAATATTCACTCACTCCACCACAGAAACACAGTGGCAGTAGTGTGTACCATCTACAAGATGCATTGCAGGAATTCACCAAGGTTCCTTGAACTGCACCTCCCAACCCACGACCGCTACCATCTAGAAGGATGAGGACAGCAGATAGATGGGAACACCGCTGCCTGGAAGTTCCCCTCCAAGCCACTCACCATCCTGACTTGGAAATATATCGGCTGTTCCTTCACTGTCGCTGGGTCAAAATCCTGGAACTCTCTCCCGAACAGCACTGTGGGTGTACCTACACCACATGGACTGTAGTGGTTTAAGAAGGCAGCTAAGCACCACCTTCTGAAGGGCAACTAGGGATGGGCAATAAATGCTGGCCCAACCAGTGAAGCCCACATCCCAGGAATGAATTTAAAAAAACGATTATTAGATGGTGATATTTCAGAAAACATGCTGTCCATTCAGAGATGTGTGTAAAAATGTGATCTGTTCCTGACTGAAAGTGAAGTTTACAGTCTGAAAGTTTCCAAATGTTTATGTGACGTTCTAGAGTCTCCCAATGTATGGCAGTGACAACAATGCCTTGGATTTACCCTTGAACAGATTAAAATGTCCCGAGACCCTTCACAGAGGATCAAAAGCTGGGTCGAAAAGGTAAGAGGGAGACAGGTTTAGTGAGTGAATTCCAGCCCTTAGGACCTCAGCAGGTGAAAGCACCTTTCCCAACGGTGGAGTGATGTGGGTGGGGGAAGCTGAAAGGGTTAGAATTTTAGTTTCATTCTTTCATGGGATGTGGGGGGTCACTGGAAAGGCCAGTACTTGTTACCCATCCCTAATTGCCCTTGAAGTGAGTGGCTTGCTGGGCACTAATGTCAACCACATTGCCGTGGATCTGGAGTCACATGTAGGCCAGACCGGGTAAGGATGGCAGATTTCCTTCCCTATCCTTTCCTATTTCCTTTCCAGATGCGTTTTTACAACAATTAGAATAGGGTCTTGGCCACCATTATTGAGACTAGCTTTACATTCCAGATCTATTAATTGAACTTAAAATCCGCCAGCTGTCAGGATTTGAACCCATGTACCCAGAGCATTAGCCTGGGGATCTGGATTACTGGTTCAGTAAAATTAAAACTACACCACCTTGCCCCATGCTTGGAGGAGTGCAGGGAGCTCGGAAGGTCATAGGGCTGGAGGAGGTTCCGGAGTCTGTCTGTCATGGAGAGAGTGGCTGCCTCCATGGAGCTTCAAGCACGGCTCTGAAATGGGTCCATGCAGGTCATGACCACAGCCGTGCAGGAGATGTGTGCTGCCTTAAACAGGATGACAGACACTGTATCTGTGACCTTACAACACGTCACTGATCTCCACCAAGCTGGTCTGCAGCAGAGTGGGAGGAATGATGTGACTCTGGTCCAGGAGAGGGATGATGGAGAAAGGAGACATGAAAGAGGGAACTTCGTTCAAAGCGCTCCCACTTCTCACCCATTGCCCCACCTAACCCCCATCTCCCTTGACATGCCGCCCCATCCCCCGCCAGGTGACTTTTCTCCCACACAAATATAGGTGGATCAGTCTTTGCCAGGACCCTCAGGGGTGCTCAAACCCAGAGGGTGGAGACCACAAGCCTCTCAGCAGTGGGAGCAGGGATGTGAGCAGCCTGTCTCTCCCTCTGCTGAAACCACGCAGGATGCACCATGTAGAAGCAATAGTTAGGGTCTGGGCCACAAATTGTAATTCACCAAGGGTGCACGGGGGAGTTTGATAAAATATTAATTTCCTTTTTAAATAATGATGCAGAAAATGTATTGATTGGAACCACTTGCAGCTCTTGTCCATTCTGACATCCCGAAGGCCAGCTCACCCTCTCACTGGGTTCATGCTGAATGTCAGTCCGGGCTGGGAGCCATTCGGTGGATGTGCAATGGGTGGATGAGTGGGTGAAGGAATGTTCAGTGAACAGGGAGGGAGAGGGGGTGGGTTGATGCTGTTGGTGGGAAGTGTTCATTCCGAAGGCGTTCCACCTAAAACAGCAACCATTCATTTATCATTTTGAAATGATTGAGCTGCTGTGTATTGTTCTTTTTGTTCGCTTAGTTTTCCAGGATTCATATATATATATTATTTTTATTAAAACAATTTTGTTGTAACACTGAAATCCAGAGGGTTTGAAGTTCTTTAAAGTCAATCTCCATGAGTACAATGACTACCATGAAACCATTGCCGATTGTCATGAAAACCGATCTGGTTCCCTAATGCCCTTCAGGGATGGAAATCTGTCATCCTTACCAGATCTGGCCTACATGTGACTCCAGATCCACAGCAATGTGGCTGACTCTTAAATGCCCTCTGAACAAGGGCAATTAGGGATGGGCAATAAAATGCTGACCTAGCCAGTGACGCCCAGATCCCATGAATGAATAATAAAAAAAGGATGCAAGTCCCTCCAGTACCTCCTCTCTCACTATGCTTATTGTATTTAATATTTCACACTCTTCCTCTTTCACTAGAATGTCTGCATCATCCTGCTCCTCAGTGAAGACAGAGACAAAGTACTCATTGAGAACCCTACCTCCAACTTCTGCATCAACCCACAAGTTACCATGTACACCTCTGATAGGCCCTACCTTTTCCTTAGTTATTCACTTGCTCTTAATGTACTGGTAAAAGATCTTAGCATTTTCTTTGATTTTATCTAGCAATGTTTTTTGTATCCTCTCTTTGCTTTCCTAATTCCCATTTTTACTTCCCCCTGTACTTTCTGCTCTCCTCTAGGTTTTTACAGTATTAAGTCTTTTGTGACTGTCATAAGCTTCCCTTTTCTGCTTTATCTTGGCTGAAATGCTTCTGGTTAACCAGAGGGCTCTAGATTTGCCAGTACCACCCTTTTTTCTTTGTGGGTTGGAAAAAATGAAATTGCTTGCTTCTCCCATGTACTGAGTCTCCGGTGAGTTTGCATCTAACTGTTGAGGTATTAATTTCTATTAATTACACACACAGGGTAGAACTATGGTGGAGGGCCCATACACTTTGGTTGCTGTAGCAATTGATGTGATAATTTTATATCTTGACCCAATGACTGGTCACGAAACATAATTTTCGATTCAACAATATCGTCTTTCAATGGCCGAGGGCTTACCCAGCATTTGCGGCGGGGCAGAATGTGCTCTAAAACAAAAACAGAATTACCTGGAAAAACTCAGCAGGTCTGGCAGCATCAGCGGAGAAGAAAAGAGTTAACGTTTCGAGTCCTCATGACCCTTCAACAGAACTGATTGAATATTAGAAGAGGGGTGAAATATAAGCTGGTTTAAGGTCGGAGGAGGGGGGGAGCGAAGTGGGGGGGTGATTTGTAGGGGAGACCGCATTGGGAGCAACGAATGCAGTAGACTAAGTTAGGGGAAATGCAAGCGAAATGCTGCTTCACTTGAAAGGAGTGTTTGGGCCCTTGGACGGTGAGGAGAGAGGAAGTGAAGGGGCAGGTGTTGCACCTTTTGCATGGGCATGGGGAGGTGCCATAGGTGGGGGTTGAGGAGTAGGGGGTGATGGAGGAGTCGACAGGATGTCCCGGAGGGAACGATCCCTACGGAATGTCACCGGGGTGGCGGCGGGGGGGGGGGGGGGGGGGGGGGGTGGGGGATGAAGGGAAGATGTGTTTGGTGGTGGCATCATGCTGGAGTTGGCAGAAATGGCGGAGGATGATCCTTTGAATGTGGAGGCTGGTGGGGTGATAAATGAGGACAAGGGGGACCCTATCATGTTTCTCGGAGGGAGGAGAAGGCATGAGGGTGGATGCGCGGGAGATGGGCCGGACAAGTTTGAGGGCTCTGTCAACAACCGTGGGTAGAAAACCTCGGTTAAAGAAGAAGGAGGACATGTCAGAGGAACTGTTTTTGAAGGTAGCAACATCGGAACAGATGCGACGGAGGTAAAGTTACTGAGAGAATGGGATGGAGTCCTTACAGGAAGCGGGGTGTGAGGAGTTGTAGTCGAGGTAGCTGTGGGAGTTGGTAGGTTTGTAATGGATATTGGTGGACAGTCTATCACCAGAAATTGAGACAGAGAGGTCAAGGAAGGGAAGGGAAGTGTCAGAGATGGACCATGTGAAAATGATGGAGGGGTGGAGATTGGAAGCAAAATTAATAAATTTTTCCAGGTCCCGATGAGAGCATGAAGCAGCACCAAAGTAATCATCGATGTACCGGAGAAAGAATTGTGGGAGGGGGCTGGAGTAGAACTGGAACAAGGAATATTCCACATACCCCATAAAGAGACAGGCATAGCTGGGGCCCATGCGGATACCCATAGCCACACCTTTTTTTTGGAGGAAGTGAGAGGAGTTAAAGGAGAAATTGTTCAGTATGAGAACAAGTTCAGCCAGACGGAGGAGGTAGTGGTGGATGGGGATTGTTCGGGCCTCTGTTAAAGGAAAAAGCTAAGGGCCCTCAGACCATACTGGTGGGGGATGGAGGTGTAGAGGGATTGGACGTCCATGGTGAAGAGGAAGCGGTTGGGGCCAGGGAACTGGAAATTGTTGATGTGACGTAAGGTTTCAGAGGAATCACGGATGTAGGTGGGAAGGGACTGGACAAGGGGAGAGAGGAGGGAGCCAAGATAACGAGAAATGAGTTCCGTGGGGTAGGAACAGGCTGACAGGATCGGTCTGCCGGGACAGTTCTGCTTGTGGATTTTGGGTAGGAGGTAGAAGCGGGCCGTCCGAGGTTGAGCGACTATCAGGTTGCAAGCTGTGGGAGGAAGATCTCAATAGGAGATGAGGTCAGTGACAGTCCTGGAAACAATGGCTTGATGTTCAGTGATGCGGTCATGGTCCAGGGAGAGGTAGGAGGAAGTGTCTGAGAGTTGATACTCAGCCTCCGCGAGGTAGAGGTCAGTGCGCCAGACAACAACAGCACCACCCTTGTCAGCAGGTTTGATGACAATGTTGGGGTTGGACCTGAGAGAACGGAGTGCAGTAAGTTCAGAGAGAGACAGATTAGAATGGGTGAGAGGGGCAGAGAAATTGAGACGACTAATGTCACACTGACAGTTCTCAATTAAACGATCAAGAGAAGGTAAGAATCCAGAGGGAGGGGTCCAGGTGGAGGGAGAATATTGGAGGTGGTAAAAGGATCCGTTGAACGGGGAGAGGACTCCTGCCCAAAGAAGTGAGCATAGAGACGAAGACGGCGGAAGAAGAGTTCAGCATCGTGCCAAGCCCGAAATTCATTGAGATAAGGGCGCAAGGGTATGAAACTAAGTCCTTTGCTGAGCAGTGAACGTTCAGCGTCGGAGAGGGGAAAGTCAGGGGGTATAGTGAATATAAGGCCGGGGCTGGGATTGGAAGATGGGGTGGGGACGGAGGGACATGCAGGGGTGGAGGGTCCTAGATGGGTGTTGGTGTCAATGAGTTGTTGGAGCTTGCGTTCCTTAGCACTTGAGAGAAAGAGAAAAAGTTTGTTGTTGAGGTGTCGGATGAGACGAAGAATAAAATGAAACCAGGGGCACGTGCAGCTTTGAAAAAGGGTCTGGCGGTGCTGCTGGAGGGAGAGGTCAAGTGTGTTCATATGGTGGCGCATGGCACTGAGTGTGGATCTCAGAATGCGACAGGAACAGCAGTCCGAGAAATGTTTTATGTCCCGGAGATACCTATAATCCTGGGTGGGTTTGAAACAAGAGGGATGGAATTTCAGTTGAAATCCACGTGGGGTGAGTCGGAGATGGAGACAGTCACTGAGAAAGGAGATATGGGTGTGAAAGCGGGTTTTAGTAAACACCTTGTCAAACACCAGGAGAGAAATGGAAAGCAATGAAGGTGAACAAGGCAAAAGAGAGATACGGAAATCTTGTTGGAGAGAGGAGCAGTACTTCTTCAAGGTAGGCATTTCTTGAAGAGGAGTGGCAGTCAATTAAACACAGAGATAAAAGCAAAAAACTGCAGATGCTGGAAATTTTGTTTTGGATTTCCATCATCCGCAGTTTTTTTGTTTTTATCAGAATATGCTCTATCATCGCTGCAGGAAGACCTTGCACAAGCACGTTACCAGGTATGACTCGAGCATGCGCCTTGTGGAGGTTTTGCAGAGCATGCGCAGTAGCGGCTGCACGAGGAATTGGTCGAAGGAGCTGAGTGCAGGCGAGTAAATTAGAAGCCGGTAGATGGGGAGAATTGGAGGCGGCAGAGCAGGCAGCGAGGCTTTTTCAACATTCACCAGAGGCTTCAATGGCCGAATAAGGAGCTAGTGGTTGCAGCGAACGGGCGGGGAGGCGGCTGTGGGCCGCGGTTCTCAGTCAGAAGCCGGAGTTAACGGCCCCATCGTTCCAGGGCCCAAAGTGCAGTAGAGCGCATGCGCAGCCGCAATCTTTACAGGGACCGTGTGCAGCAGGGCGCATGCGCGGTCATCCCTGCCCCTGTCAGCAGGAGTACAGAATGTTGTGAATTTCTATCCTGGACTGACAGGGATGGACTTTGGAAACTCGTTTTACAGGGAGTTAGAAGGGGAGGATTTACACACGGCAAACTCAGCACAAGAGAAATATTTGTCTCTTCTGGTATAGGTCTTTAAAATCCTCATTAGGATGGGCATGTCGATGTGGACAGAATGTTTCCACTTGTTGGTCTGCCCAATACTGGGGGCCATGTATACACAATAGTTACAAATAAATCCACCAGGAAAACTGGAGATATTTCTTTCCTCAGGCAGTAATTAGAATGTGGAACTCACGACTGCAGAAAGTGGTTGAGAGAAATACCTGAGATTCTTTCAAAAAGAAACTAGATGAGAACATGAGAGAAAAGGAATTAGAAAGATGTGCTGAAAGACTGAGCTGAGGTCGGCAGAATAGGAGGAGACTCGTGTGGAGTAGAAACTCCAGTATGGACTAGATAGACTGAATGGCCTGTTTGTATAATGTATATTCCATGTAATTCTTTGTAAACTTATTTTACAGAGAAATGCAAGAGGAGATTTGATGGTCAGGAAAATCAAATCAAACCTCATGCCTGATAGAGTCAGTTGGTTCATTGGGATCTGAAGATTTGTACATCTGAAGGGATTTAATTGACTGTCTCAGCTGGAAACTAGTGAGAGGCTGTTCACCTGCTCCTCCTGTTGGAAGGAATTAAAAAGCTGGTCAACATGCTGACACGTCAGCGAGCTCGCAATAATGAGAGTCCGTTCACCTGCTCCGTGTGTGGGAAGAAATTCATGTGTTCATCCAATCTGCTGGCACACCAGCTCGATCACTTTGATGAGAAACCTCTTCAGTGCCCTAACACTGGGGAAAGCTTTGAAACCTCTGAGGAACTGGTCCAACACCAGCGAGCTCACACTGATGAAAGACCGTTCAGTTGCTCCCACTGTGGGAAGAGGTTCAGGCTGTCCTCCCGTCTTGCGGAGCACCAACTCCTTCACACACATGAGAGACCGTTCAGCTGCTCCCACTGTGGGGAGTCGTTCAGCGAGCCAGTACATCTCACTGAGCACCAGCGAGTTCACACCAAGGACAGGCCATTCAGCTGCCCCCAGTGTGGGAAGAGATTCGCCCAGTCCTCCCATTACACTGAGCACCAGCTTGTTCACTCCGATAAGAGACTTTTTAAATGCTCAGAATGTGAAAAGACCTTTAAAAGATGCAGGGAATTGCTGAGACACCAACGCACTCACACCAGCGAGAGGCCATTCACTTGCTCCGTCTGTGGGAAGAGCTTCACCCGTTCAGTTCAACTTCTGAAGCACGAGGGTGTTCACACTGGGGAGAGGCCGTTCACCTATTCCGTGTGTGACAAGAGAGTTTCTGAATCCTCCCAATACACTGAACACAAACACGTTCACTCTGATAAGAGAACTTTTAAATGTTCTGAATGTGAGAAAACCTTTAAAAGAAGCAATGACCTGCTGATACACCAGCGCATTCACACTGGGGAGAGGCCGTTCTTCTGCACTGAGTGTGGGAAGAGATTCACTCGGTCATCTAATCTGATGGAGCACCAGCGCACTCACACTGGGGAGAGGCCGTTCCTCTGCTCCGACTGTGGGAAAAGATTTGCTCATTCATCTGATCTGGTGAAACACCAGCGAATTCACACAGGGGAGAGACCATTCACCTGCTCTGAGTGTGGGAAGACATTTACTCGCTCGTCCCACCTGCTGACACACCAGCGGGTTCACACTGGGGAGAGACCATTCACCTGCTCCAAGTGTGGGAAAGGATTCACTCAGTCAGCCAACCTGTGGATACACCAACGAGTTCACACTAGGGAGAGACCGTTTCTCTGCTCTGAGTGTGGGAAGGTATTCAGCCGGTTAGCCAACCTGTTGAGGCACCAGCGAGTTCACACTGAGGAGAGACCTTTTAAATGCTCTGACTGCGGGAAGTGCTATAAAACATCTGAAGAACTGATGTACCATCAACGTGTTCACACTGAGAAGAGACCGTTCAGGTGCTCTCACTGCAGGACTGGGTTCAGGAAATCATCTCAACTAACTTTGCACCAGCGAATTCACACTGGGGAGAGGCCGTACACCTGCTCCGAGTGTGGGAAGGGATTTACTTGTTCACACCACCTGCTGCGACACCAGCGAGTTCACAGGTCACCGGCAACGTTGGATTTTCTCGTTTGTGCTGCTGAGAATCACGTCCAGGACTGAACCTTTTCTCCTTTCTAACTCTAGATTATTTCAGTTCTCATACCCTCGGTTATTCTAAATGCACAGGTCCCAGCTCCTCATATCTTCCAGAGTGTCTCTCCTAACCTTGGGATCCAGGAAAGTGTAAGATTTTTGATTTGGGAGCCACAGATACCTTAGAAAGGCAGTCGACTATTTGTAAGTAATTTTAAGATAGCTTATTAATAAAAAACAGTTTAGACACAATGCACGAGCTAATTAGACAGAAAAGGTATATGACCTGTGACAGTTGAGAAGCAGTTTACTGATCCCAGAGGACAAAGGGACGGTTGGCACAGAGTAAGTTGATCTCAGTAGTTTGTGATAACAGCATTCTGCTCTCTAACCGAAGTGTTAGGGAACTCTTCCTTTGGTCTTCCTTCTCCTCCTCTTCCATCTGGAGAAGGCGGCTGCCTGATGAGCACTGCCACCTCACCAGCCCTGCCCCCTATCCCTGAGCACTTGTTGATATACCCTTTTCCTGGTGGCTTACCCAGTGTCAATCATCTATTCAGACCCCTCTGTCCAATGGAAACAGGACAGGTACCCAAAATGTCAGGGTGGTTACCTCCTCCCCTGTTCGCCGCCCTGCTCCAGGTCAGTTTTTTAGTTTTCGACATGTTGAGCGTCATTTCCTGGCCTTTTCTAAACACTTGCATGGATAAGGGGGTACACAAGATGCCTTCCTACCAACTTAGGAAGGTTAACCTGTCAGCCTGAACCAAGTGACCTTGCCATTTCCAGGAAATGTTTCGTGTTGTTGCCTGTTTAGAAATTGCCTTTCCAGAAGTTGCCTTTCCGGAGGGAGAAATTCAATGCAGTTGAGCTAATCTCATAGAGCTCTATCCTGTGCAGAAGTACCGATTTATTAAAGTTTGTTTTGGGAAGGTCACATTTGACAAATTTGATTAAATTTTTTGAGGAGGTAACCAGGAATGTTGATGACGGTAATGCCTTTGATGTGGTCTACATGGACTTTAGCAAGGCTTTTGATAAGGTCGCTCATGGCAGACTGGTCAAGAAAGTAAGAGCCCATGGGACCCAAGGCAAAGTGGCACATTGGATCCAAAACTGGCTGAGAGGCAGGAAGCAGAGGGTGATGGTAGAGGGATGTTTCTATGACTGGAAGTCTGTTTTCAGTGGGCTCCGCAGAGCTCGCTGCTGGGGCCCTTGCTGTTTATGGTGTACATAATTGATTTGGACTTAAATGTAGGGAGTATGATCTAGAAGTTCATGGATGACACGAAAAGTGGCAGGGTGATAAATAATGAAGAGGATTGCCGTAACTGCAGGAGGGTATCAATGGACTTGTCAGGTGGGTAGAGCAGTGGCAAATGGAATTCAACCTAGAAAAGTGTGAGGTAATGCACTTGGGGAGAGCTAACAAGGTAAGGGATTACACTATGAATGGCAGGACCATGGGAAGTACTGAAGATCAGAGGGACCTTGATGTGCGTATCCACAGATCCCTGAAGGTAGCAGGGCAGGTAGACAAGGTGGTTAAGAAGGCATATGGGATACTTGCCGTTATTAGCCAAGGCTTAGAATACAAGATCAGGGAGGTTATGCCGGTACTGTATAAAACGCTGGTTAGGCCACAGCTGGAGTACTGCGTGCAGTTCTGGTCACCACATTACAGGAAGGATGTGATTGCACTGGAGAGGGTGCAGAAGAGATTTACCAGGACGCTGCCTGGGCTGGAGAGTCTGAGCTATGAGGAAAGATTGGATAGGCTGGGGTTGTTTTCCTTGGAGCAGCGAACATTGAGAGGGGACCTGATAGCGGTGTATAAGATTATGAGGGGCAGAAATAGGGTGGATAGGAAGGCACTTTTTTCCACTAGTAGAGGGGTCAATAACCAGGGAGCAGAGATTTAAGGTAAGAGATAGAAGGCTACGAGGGGAGTTGAGATTAAATTTTTTCACCCAGAGTGGTGGGAGTCTGGAACTCATTGCCTGAAAATGTGGTTGAGTCAGAAACTCTTGTAACATTAAAGTAGGATTTAGATATTCACTTGTGTTGCCATAGCCTCCAGGGCTATGGGCCAAGTGCTGGAAAGTGGGATTAGTGTAGTCAGATCTTTGTTGATTGGTGCAGGCATGATGGGCCAAATGGCCTCCTTCTGTGCTGTAAACGTCTGTGAGTCTGAGAGTCTAAATCCCACCTGTGGAGACACCAGCGAGTTTACAGGTGGCTGCAGGAGTTGGATTTTGCTGTTAATCATGTCCAGGACGGAGCCATCTTCATTGGGGTCTTTTTCTGTTGATGTTATTAAATTCCAGCAGAGTTCTAGATGTTAATATCTGGATAAAAGCCAAATAAATCAGCTTTATAAACACATCGGGTGATGAGTCATTTTAATATTTCTAACACAGGTTAATTCCTTGATTGGCACCCAATCCACCACTGTAAACATTTACTCTTTCCATCACCGACACACAGTGGCAGCAATGTGTACGATCTACAAGATGCACTGTAACAATGCACCAAGGCTTTTTCAACAGCTCCTTCCAGCAACCTCTACTGAAGAACAAGGGAGCAGATAGATGGGAGCACCACCAAATTCCCCTCCAAGCCAATCACCAACCTGACTTGGAAATATATCCCGTTCCTTCACTGTCACTGGGTCAAACTCCTGGAACTCCCTCCCTAACAGCACTGTAGGTGTACCTACACCACATGGACTGCAGCAGTTCAAGAAGGCAGCTCACCACCATCATCTCAAGGGCAGTTAGGGATGGGCAATAGATGCTGGCCTAGCCAGCGAAGCCCACATCCTGTGGGAGAATAAAAAAAGTGCTCTCCATCTCCCCTGTCTCCATCCTAATCTCCAACAACAAGAGCAAAGAACTCATGGAGCTTCTTTGTCACAAAGATTGAGACAATTTGATCAGCTGCTTCCCTCCCTTCCACGAGCCCACAAGGCCAAACTGTTACTAAAGTTCCCCCATCTCGGAGCCCTGAACTCGCATCTTTTTCTAGTTTCTCTCCTATCTCCCGTTATGCCCTGTCAGAGCTCGTCTTATTCACCTCCTAGCCCCTCGACCCTATTCCCGCTAAGCTGCTGACCATCCACCTTGCCCAAAGTACGGGGGAAATCGCCTGGACAGTATCAGCTGCCACTGTAGATTCACGGTTGAGGAGTCATTGAAAATGTTCTTTCCTGTTTTGATGGATGACATTGTCATCCTCGAGCAGAGAAACACCATCCTGTGAGTGAAGGGGATTTTGTCCATTTATCTTGGTCTATTCATGGCCCTGGTGGCTTCAGAAAGCTTTGCTTGTCACAATGGTCAACGTATTGTTGGGTATCTCGGGCTTGCTCCTCCCACCACTTGTACTTTATTGTCTTTGGCCGTCAGCTTTGAGCTGTTGGAACTCTGCCTTCTTGCGACCTCGGGTTGTTCTGCCAGACAATGAAGGTTGTTCATTTTTGTTACAGGAGGTCACGTTTTGAGCATCATTTTCATTAAACCAGTCCTGGTGATGACGATGCTCGAACCCAATGATCTGGGTACAAGAGTCTAGTACAACTGACTTCATCTGATCCCACTGTTCTGAGGAGAAACAACACAGACCAAATGGTACAATTTTGAAGAGGATGCAGAAAAGGACAGACTTGGGTTTGTTTGTGCACAAATCTTTGAAGGTGTGAGGACAGGTTAACAAACAGTCAATGAAGCAGACGGGATGCTGAGCTTTATAAGTAGAGACAGAGAGTACAAAGGTCAGGAAGTCTCACTATAAAAAACATTAGTTCTGCCCCGGCTGGAGGATTGTGTCCAATTCTGAGCATCACATTTTAGAGAGGACATGAAAGCTTTGGAGAGGGCACAGAGGAGATTGACTCCAATGATTCCAGCATTGGTGGATCACAGGTTCACCGACTAATGAGGGAACCTGGGGCTGTTCTTGGAACAGAGAAAGCGAAGAGGAGAAATCATGAAGGGTTTAGATAGAGTGAATAAGGAGAAATATTTCCTATAACCACTGGTTCAATAGCCAGAGGACACTGACTTAAGGTGATTGGCCAGAGGCATCAGGAGGAAATCTTTTCAGTAACAAGTGGTTAGGATTTGGAATGCACTGTCTGATGGGGCGATGGATACAGGTTCAAGAGTGATCTTCAAAAGGATTGGAGAAATACTTGTAGGAGAAATGATGCAGGGATGGGATAAAGAATGGGGTAGTGGGACTAACTGGATAGTTCGTTGAACGTTACCAGCACAGATTCGATAGGCCAAATGGCCTCCTTCTCTGCTGTACTATTAAGAGATTCTATGATTTAGAATACAATGGTTCATAGTAAACATCATTTGATAGAATCATAGAGCACGGATGGTGACTATTCAGCCCGTTGTTCCTGTGCTGTCCCTGAAAATGTTACCCACTCCCCTGCTCTTTTCTGATTGCCCACCAAATCATTCTTTATTAAATAAAAGTCCAAATCACTTTTGAAAGTTACTATTGAATCTGCTTCATTCAAACAATGAAAACAACTTCGGCTTCCCAATATTTAATTGGGGGAAATTTTTGCACATCCACCACTGGATGTCAGACAAACAGTCTGATAATTGACCAAAACTGGGGAAGTCGAGAGAGGTGGTGGTGAGGCAGAGCTGGGAGCTGTCAGTATAATTGTGATAAGTGACAGTGTTTTCAGACAATGTCATTCTATGGAGCAGGTTGATGAGAAAAAAAGAGGAAACCAAGGTTGGATCCTTTGGGGACACCAGAGGTAACTCTGGGATTGGAAAGGGAAGACATCACAAGTAATTCTCTGACTATGATTAGATAGAGAAGAATGGAACCAGGAGAGAGCGACACCACCCAACTGGACGACAGGGGAGAGGTGAAGGAGCAGAATGATGTGGTTAACATTGTCAAAAGCTGCAGACAGGTCGAGGATGAGAAGGGAGAGTTTATCCTTGTCACAGTCACATAGGATGTCATTGTGACTTTGATAAGAGCTGGTTCAGTCCTGAGGCAGGGATGGAAACCTGATTAGAGGGATTCAAACACGGGCTAGGATTTTCTAACGGTTGGGCAGGCTTGGTGGGCGGGCCCGGGAGCAGTCAGGAACCCGTGATTGGGATTTGAGGAAGATTTTTAAAATTAAAAATTTACGCAAATGTCCCCTCATATGACTCTGTCAGGAGTAGGGACATGTTATTAATGAAATTTTAAAATTTTTATTTAGTTTTTATTTGCTGTTGGAAACCTCACCCCACCGTGGATGTGGTTTCCTAAAAATCTCCAAAGGCCGCTTGGCCTGTTCGCCTGCCCACCGACCGTGAGGTTGGACGGGCAGCGCCAAATTTCATTGAATTATTACTTTCATGGCCTCAATAGGCCTGTTAATTGTCAGTGGGCGTGCTGCCGACTCCCACTTGCACCCACTGACCGCAATATTGCACAATGACGTTGGCCATAATTTTATGTTGGGGTTGGGCGCTTTTGCCTGACAAGTGCAATACCCTGCTCATGGAATTCTGGGAAAGATGGGCAGGGATTTGGGAGGTGACAACATGTTCATGGACTTTGGAGAGGAAAGGGAGGCTGGAGATGGGGGCAATAGTTTGGAAGGACAGTGGGGTCAAGGATTTGCTTTTCGAGAAGGGGGTGAGGATGGGAGATTTGAAGGAGAGAGGGACTGTACCTGAGAGAGAAACTGTTAATATAGTCAGTGAACATGGGGAAGTTGAATGATCAGTGGTTTTGTGGGAGTAGGGTCGATGGAGCAGGAGGTGGGTTTCATGGACAAGATGAGCTCTGAGAGGGCATGAGGGGAGATGGGAGGGAAACTACAGAAAGATGAGAGTTCAGGCCTCGAGCAACAGAGAACTTTAGAGGCAGTTCAGCCCTGTGGGCTAGTGGAAGGGAAGGAAGCAGCAGAGGCAGCTGATCAGATTGTCTCAACCTCAGTGACAAAGATGCTCCGTGAGCTCCTCACACTTGTTATTGGGGGTGAGGATGGAGGAGACGGGAGAGGGAGAGCCCTTCAAAAGGAACTAACTTTTGTTAAAGATATTAAAAAAGAGTCAACACACTGTATCTTTAACACAAAGCTGATTTATTTGACTTTTAGCCAGAATATTAGCCCCTGTAAGTGATCTGTAGTTTATTAACATCAGCAGAAACAGTCCCCAGTGAACATGGCTCAGTCCTGGATGTGATTAACAGCAAAAGCCCATCACTGTTGTTACTTGTGAACTTGCTGGTGTCTCAGCAGGCTGGATGACGTAGTGAATCCCCTGCCACACGGGGGGCAAGTGAACGGCCTCTCCCCAGTGTGAACTCACTGGTGTGTCAGCAGGTGGGATGACTGGGTAAATCCCTTCCCACACTCAGTGCAGGTAAACAGTCTCTCCCCTGTGTGAATTCGCTGGTGATCAGAGAGTTGACATGATTGCCTGAACCTAGTTCCGCAGTGAGAGCACCTGAACGGTTTCTCGTCAGTGTGAACACGTTGATGGTACGTCAGTTCCCAGGAACTTTTAAAGCACTTTCCACAGTCCAAGCATTTAAAAGGCCTCTTATTAGTGTGAACTCGTTGATGTGTCAGCAGGGTGGATGAGGTAGTGAATCCCTTCCCACACTCAGAGCAAGTGAATGGCTTCTCCCCAATGTGAACTTGCTGGTGTGTCAATAATTGCGATAACTGAGTGAATCCCTTCCCACACTCGGAACAGATGAACGGTCTGTCCCCAGTGTGAATTCGCTGATGCGTCAGCAGGTCGGAGGACTGAGTGAATCCCTTCCCACAACTGGTCTCTCCCCAGTGTGAATTCGCTGGTGTACAGTGAGTTGGGATGATCGCCTGAACCCAGTACCACATAGAGAGCACTTAAATGGTCTCTCATCAGTGTGAACATGTTGATGGTACATCAGTTCCTGGGAACTTCTATAGCATTTCCCGCAGTCTGGACATTTAAAAGGTCTTTCTTCACTGTGAACCCGTTGGTGTCTCAGCAGGTGGGCTGAAATAGTGAACCCCTTCCCATACATGGAGCAGGTGAATGGTCTCTCCCCAGTGTGACTGCGCTGATGCTTTTCCAGCTCAGATGGGGATCTGAATCCCTTCCATCGGTCCCCACATTTCCACGGTTTCTCCCCAGTGTGACTGTGCTTGTGTCTCGAAAGGCCAGATGATTGGTTGAAACCTCGTTCACACACAGAGCACGTGTATGGTTTCTCTCCGCTGTGAATGGTGCTTTTTCCTTCCATGTTGAATATCTGCTAATATTCAGGTTACAAGAAATTGGGCGACTCTATCAGATCTTGACGTTTGCTTTGAATTTCCCATCTGCAAATCATCTGCTTCTAATATCCTGAGAAATTGATTTAAAACAGACGTAAGGGAGTGAGAACCCACAAAAACAGGTTGTGAAACTGAGCTGAACGAATCTGGTAATTTGTGGGGCCGGCACTAGGAGAAAGTGAACATGAAAACTGCTGGATTGTGGTAAAAACCCAATGTGGTGATTGTTGCTGTAAGGCCAGCCTGACTGAGTGAGGGTCACGTGGTCAGAACAGCCAATCAGCACCGAGCATGGGGAAGCTTATAAGGGGCAGAGTTTTCCTACTCTGGAGAGTGTATTGTAGCCTTGCTCAAGGGCTGCAGCTAATCCAGCAGCTCTGTAAATGAAGCTCAACTAAAGAGGTGAGTGAGAGAGAGTCCACAGAAACACAAAGGCAGGTTTGAAATTGAGCTGAATGAATCCAGTAATTTGTGGGGCTGACACTAGGAAAAATCACCATAAACACTGATGGATTGTCATAAAAGCCCAACTGGTTCACCAATGTCCTTCAGGGAAGGGAATGTGTTACCCAGACTGGGCTACACAAGACTCTGGCCTCCATGGGAGGAGAGAGAGAGAAAGGTGGGAGATGCAGGGGCTGAAGGAGTGTTTAATACATCTTCAGCTCAACCAGAACTTTGACAGAACATCCCAGATCCTCAACCACCACCACCTAGAAGGACCAGGCAACAGATGTATGTGAACACCATCACCTCCAAGTTCCCCTCCAAGTCACACACCATCCTGACTTATCTGACATCCAGTACTGGATTCTATTGAAATATTGGGAAGACCAAAATAATCGTCTTCAATCCCTGCTACAAACTCCACCCCCTGACCACCAACTCCATCCCTCTTGCAGTTCTCTGAGGCTGAACCAGACTGTTCACAATCTTGTAATTTCCAGTCTTACAGCCCTCCAGGATTATCTGGGATAAATGGAATTCTGGCCTGCCCCTGGCTCCAATTCCTCCCATGTGCCCACAATCTCCTCCTGAGCCGCCTGTTCCACCTCAGTCCATTTCCACCAGCACTGAACATGCTCTGCGCACAACCTGGCTCCCCCCCTATGCCGGCGCTCTGGGTTCCTGTTCTCATTTATAGGGGACGTTCTGATTCACAGGGCATTGTGGGTAAACCAGCCACCATCAAGACCAATCAGTGAACAGGCAATTTTTTTCCAGTTGGTAAAACGGATGATCCATGGATGAGGGGGATATTGGACAGAAAGCACATCTTTTTAGCCCTTGCTCTACCTTCTCCTTTAGAGCATCTCTTTTGAGTACAAACACGTTTCCATCTGTTTCAGATGAAGTTACATTGTTTGCCATTGTGAGATTTGAACTCTTGATGTAACTCTTTCGAGTACAAACCCGTTTCCATCTGTTTCAGATGAAGTTACATTGTTTCATAGTTTGCCATTGTGAGATTTGAACTCTTGATACTCTTTTGAGTAAACCTGTTTCCATCTGTTTCAGATGAAGTTACATTGTTTCATAGTTTTGCCATTGTGAGATTTGAACTCTTGATACTCTTTTTGAGTAAACCTGTTTCCATCTGTTTCAGATGAAGTTACATTGTTTCATAGTTTGCCATTGTGAGACTTGAACTCTTGATACTCTTTTGAGTAAACCTGTTTCCATCTGTTTCAGATGAAGTTACATTGTTTCATAGTTTGCCATTGTGAGATTTGAACTCTTGACCTTGGGGTTACAAACCCAGTACCATAACCACTTGGCTATTTAGGCCAAGCAAAAACACATTTCCATCTGTTTCAGATGAAGTTACATTGTTCGCCATTGTGAGATTTGAACTCTTGATACTCTTTTGAGTAAACCTGTTTCCATCTGTTTCAGATGAAGTTACATTGTTTCATAGTTTGCCATTGTGAGACTTGAACTCTTGATACTCTTTTGAGTAAACCTGTTTCCATCTGTTTCAGATGAAGTTACATTGTTTCATAGTTTGCCATTGTGAGATTTGAACTCTTGACCTTGGGGTTACAAACCTAGTACCATAACCACTTGGCTATTTAGGCCAAGCCCTTGGACAGAAAGCACAATGAGATGTTCACACACTTCATTAAATACTCACAGCAGAAGCACATTAATCTGATTGGAAATTACTTCCACATGAGCAGTCAGCGATGTGGAGCCTCCTGAGATTCTGTTCCCTTTCCAGTCAGTATTTCCAGCAGCTGGGACATGGAAAAGAGTCTCAGTAAAATCAGGGACTTATTTGTTCACTGTTTTACAATGGATCTGGGCTCACACTCGATGTTTATGCAGCCTGTGATTCCCTGAGTTTACTAACCCCCCACTCCAGACCCTTTGGGCTCTCTATTGCTTTTCAATGTCCTCCTGGCCCTGTGACTCCCTGGGTTTATTAACCCTCCCCCTCCAGACCCTCTGGGCTCTCTATTGTTGGATTGTCTATTGTTTTTCAATGTCCTCCTGGCCTTGTTGTACCTGATCCAATAAAAACCCTCCTTACATCACACAGGGAACAACTTTAGACATGTTCTGACTTTTCACCTCAATCTTATTCTGCTGAATGATCTCACTGACCGTTCCCTTTCTCTCGATCAGTTCATCCATCATCTCTTTTCTGGATTTCACTCCTTCTTGTTGTTCCAGGATTTCATCTCTCTGCCTTTTATTTCTTTTACTGAAGATTCCTGTCCATTGCTACCTCACAGCCTCATCCTGTTCCCACATATTCTCCATGTCTAAGTGCTTCCCAACGGCCGTGTCAGCGATGGCCCCTATTCCAGCCCAGTCACCGATCCCTTTCTTCCCTCCACCCTTTTTACTGGTGTCACTATCACAGGGACGATTTCCGTGTTTTCCAAAACTGCCTTAATACCGGGGTCATGGCTACTGAGTGGTCACAGTCCACCCATCTCTCTCACTGCGTTCTGACTTCTGAATCCCCAGACAATTTCCTTATCATCTGAACCTCGAGGTTCTTGTAGATGGGATGACATAACCTTGGGGACGGGTGTATGGTATTCAGGACACATTTTACAAGAACTATTTTAAATCTTGTATCATTATATCGGTTATGAGAGTATGGGTGATGACTAAACCATTTGTGGGACCTATTTCTCATGGCAGGACAGATTGAGTGAAGCATATGGGGGTTTTGGGCTTCATAAATAGAGGCATTGAGTACAGAAACAGGGAAATTTATTGAGTTTTGGTTAGGTCACAACTAGAATATTGCATCCAGTTCTGGTCACCAGTCTTTAGGAAGGATGTGAGGGACCTTGACAAGGTGCAGAGGAAATTTACCAGAATGGTTCTAGGGATGAGAAAACTTAGCTACAAGGTTAGGTTGGAGAAGCTGGGGTTGTTCTCTTTGCAGCAGGGGAGATTGAGGGGAGATTTGATAGCAGTGTCCAAGATTATGAAAGGTTTAGATAAGGTAGACAAAGGAAGTCTGTTCCCATTAGCTGATGGTACAAGGATACAGGTTTTGGGCAAGGGATGTAGGAGGGGTTATGAGGAAGAACTTTTTTTATGCAATGAGTAGGGGGTAACGTGATTTGTTCAACCAATGTGTAGCTAGCGCAGGGGAATAAATTCTAGGGCAGGAGTTTCCTAGAAAATGGTTGCATGAGGGGCTGGCTGGATACAAGCAGCCACAGAAGCTCTTGTGTAAATAAAATTTATTTTGTTTGACTAGGAAGCCTCTGAGAATGTGTTTCTACAAAAATAACCTGGAACTCGCAGCCCACGAGGGTGGTGGAAGTGGAGACGATAAATCATTTCAAAAGGAAATTGGATGTTATACTGCCAGGATTTTCTCAAGGATTTAACCATGTTAAGCACACACTGGACTCTGAGTTTCTGGTCACTTGTCATTTAAATTCTCCTCTCCACTCCCACTCTGACCTCAGCCTCCTGAACTGTTCCAAAGAAGCTCAGTGGGAGCTTGAGGGACAGCAGCTCATCTTTCGATTCAGCACTTTACTACCTTCCAGACTTCAGTTCAGCAGTTTCTGCACCAACAGAGTTGTCAGGATCTGGCACTCTCTACCTGAAAAGGTGCTGGAACCTGATTCTATGTTTAGACTCCGCCCACTCATCCTAGATTCCCCAACCAGTTCCTTTATATCTACCTGGTCAGTTCCAATTAATATCCCAAAAATGTTGATCAAATCACCTCTTAATCTTCTAAATTCCAGGGTTTCCGGGATGACAACACATAGTGAGGTGCTGGATTTTGGCAGAAGGGATAGGGAGAGGGAAGATATAATTCATGGCTCAGTTCTAAAGGGTGTGCATGGACAGAGGGACCTGGTGGTTCATGTGCTTTGATCTCTGAAGGTGGCAGGATGTATTAAGAGAGAAATTAGCAAAGCCAATTGGATCTTGAGCTACATAAATAGTGATATTGAGAACAAAAACAGGAAGTTATGCTGAATCTTTACAAAGCTCTGGTTAGGCTACAATTCAATTATTGTTTTCACTTCTGGTCACCAGACATTAGGAAGGATGTGAAGGTCCTTGAGAAGGTGCAGAGGAGATTTACCAGAATAGTTCCAGTAAATGAGGCTGAGGCAGGATTTGACTGAGGTGCACAAGATTCTGACAGGTTTAGATAAGGTGGGCAAAGAAAGGCTGTTCCCATCAGCTGATTGTACAAAGACTCAGGAATATGGATTTAAAGTTTTGGGTAAAAGGTACGGGAGATATGATGAAGAATGTTTTTACACAGAGTGGTGATGACCCAAAACTCGCTGCCAATGAGAGAGGTGGAAATGGACATGATGAGTGATCTCAAAAGGAAATTGAACAGACACTTGAGGGGAAATTAACCTGCAAGGATACAGGGATAGAGCAGGGGAATGGGACTGATTGGATTGCTCCAGAAAACTGCCATGGACTCGATGGGCTGAATGGCCTCCTCTGTGCCACAATGATTCTTTTGTGTAATATTCTTCTGTAATTTAACCCTTGGAGTTTGGATATCATTCAGGTAAATCTGTGCTACACTCCCTCCAAAGCCATTCTATCCTTCCTGATGTTTGTTACCCAGAACTGAACACAATTCTCCAGGTGTGGTCTAACCAGGGTTTGTGTGTCTTGATGCTTTTCCAGTCACATTGATATCTGAAATTTTCTCCCACAAACAGAACAGACAAACTTTTTTTACCTTCCACAGTCAGATCCTGCTGATGTTCGTTTCTGATGAATCAAGTGACTCTGTCAGATCTTGATGTGGTGTTTGGTTTGAGTTTCCCATCTATCAATCCTCCAATTCCAGTGCCCTGTAAGATAACAGAAACCATCACTGTCAGTCCAGGATAGAAATTCACATCATTTTCTCCTCTAGGGTTGCCAACTCTGATTAAATGTATCCACGCAGGTTCCATCACATGACTTGTCCCTATGCTCCAGCCATTAGTTGGCCAATACATCCTTTCTTGTGACACACTGCCTTCTCAGGCCAATTGGAAAGCAAAATGTCTCATTATGCAATTGCATGATGATTTGTCCCACTTTCAATATTTTTATAAAGAGAAATGCTTAAAGAAAATTACAAATTAAAACAATCTTTTTAATGAGCTTAGGATATTTCTCCAGGAGTGCACACAGCAGTGTCCTGGAGATTGATCTTCAGCGGTGGTTGACAGGGCCCTCAACCGTGTCCGGCCCATCTCCCGCGCATCCGCCCTCACACCTTCATCTCCCTCCCTGAAACATGATAGGGTCCCCCTTGTCCTCACTTATCACCCCACCAGCCTCCGCATTCAAAGGATCATCCTCCGCCATTTCCGCCAACTCCAGCATGATGCCACCACCAAACACATCTTCCCTTCACCCCCCACCCGGTGACATTCCGTAGGGATCGTTCCCTCCGGGACATCCTGTCCATTCCTCCATCACCCCCTACACCTCAACCCCCTCCCACAGCACCTTCCCATGCAACCTCAGAAGATGCAACACCTGCCCCTTTACTTCCCTTCTCCTCACCGTCCAAGGGCCCAAACACTCATTTCAAATGAAGCAGTATTTCACCTGTACTTCCTTCAACTTATTCTACTGCATTCGTTGCTCCCAATGCGGTTTCCTCTAAATTGGAGAGACCAAACGCAGACTGGGTGACCACTTTGCAGAACACCTTTGTTCTGTCTGCAAGCATGACCCAGACCTCCATGTCGCTTGCCATTTCAAAACTCCACCCTGCTCTCATGCCCACATTAAGGTAGTGTCCAAGGCCCAACCGGCAGTGATGTCCTGGAGCTGAGATGACTGACCTCCAACAATCACAACCATCTTCCTTTGTGCTAGGTATGACTCCAACCAGCAGAGAGTTTTCCCCGATTCCCGTTGACTCCAGTTTTACTAGGGCTACCTGATGCCACACTCGGTCAGATGCGGCCGTGATGTCAAGGACAGTCACTCACCTCACCTCGGGAGTTCATTGCTTTTGTCCATGTTTGAACCAAGGCTGTAATGTGATCAGGAGCTGAGTGGCCCTGGCAGAACCCAAACTGGGCAACAATGACCAGATTATTGGGGCTGGAGAGTGATGGGGCGGTAATTGTACGGGTTCGATTTGTGTACAGGAAATACCCGGGGAGTTTTCCTCATTGCCAGATGGATGCCAGTGTTGTAGCTGTACTGGAACAGCTTGGCTGGGGATGCAGAAAGTTCTGGAGCACAAGTCTTCAGTACTATTGCCGGAATATTGTCTGGGCCCATAGCCGTTGCAGTATCCAGTGTCTTTAGCTCTTTCTTGATATCACATGGAGTTCATTTCAGCACTCTCCAGTTAAAGAAAAGCAAAATACTGTGGATGCTTCAAATCTTAATTAAAAACATGAAATTTTGGAAATACTCAGCAATTCTGGTCGCATTTGTGAAGAGAGAAACAGTTTACATTTTAGGCTCATGATCCTTCATCAGAACTGGACTGCATCTGTGCACAGATTTAAATATTAATCTTCTGTCTCCATCCACAGATATGCTGAGTATTTCCAATGTTTTCTGTTTTTAATCTCTCGTTTAAAATGTTGCTCTGGAACTGCATATTAAATTTATTAGTGACTAAATGATATTTATTCTCATTTTGTCTGCAAGTGGAACCATCTTCTACTTGTCTATTCTGTTAAACCTTTCATAATCTTAAAGGGCCAGGAAATCCTTCACTCTCTTTTCCAGAGAAAACATTTACAGCCTGTCCAGTCTTTCTTAATGGGTTTAACCTGCCAGTTCTGGCGTCATTCTAGTAATTTTTTCTTGCATCTTCTCCAGTCCTTTTAAATCTCTCATAATATGGAGACCTGAACTAATCTGAGCAGCAAACTCACCATTGTCCCCAAAAGCATGTATGTTTCAGTATTTTACTCATTTTCCCATGAGATGAATATAAAATGGGGTGGAATAACCAGATCTAATGAGCCAGACTGTAACATTTTGGAGTAATTACAAAGTTGTCTCTTCTCCTTACAGTGCATCAAGAATTCAGGGAGTTAGGATGTAGACTAAAAAGCAAGACCTCTCGGGTTGTAGTCTCTAGATTACTCCCAGCGCCACGTGCCAGTGAGCTCAGCAATAGGAGAATAGCGCAGATGAATACGATGCTGAAGAGTTGGTGTAGGAGGGAGGGTTTTAGATTCCTAGATCACTGGGACCGTTTCTGAGGTAGGTGGGACCTGTACAAGTGGGACGGTTTACATCTGAACCAGAGCAGGATTAACATCCTTGTGGGCGGGTTTGCTCCTGCTGTTGGGAAGAGTTTAAACTAATTCGGCAGGGGGAGGGGGACACAGAACATTAGCAGAATAGGAACACATCATAATACAGTAAAACAATCAAGTCAGAGGGAGTACAGCTGCAATAAGCTTCAAGGGAGTAAGGCAAGGCTGGATGGCCTCTACTTTAATGCCAGGAGTATTACATGTAAAACGGATGAGTTAAGAGTGAGGATTGACACGTGGAATTGTGATATAGTAGCCATCACTGAGACATAGTTGAGGGAAGGGCAGGATTAGCAGCTCAACATTCTGGGATATAGAATCTTCAGGCGAGACAGGGGAGGGGGTAAAAGAGGAGGAGGTGTTGCATTATTAGTTAAGGAGTCAGTTACTACAGTAAGGAGAGATGATATCTTGGAGGGGGCATCGAAGAAGTTTTGTAGGTAGAGCTTAGGAATAAAAAAGGGGCAACCACATTATCAGGTGTTTATTATAGACCCCCAGATAGTCAGCGGGAAATTGAGAAAATATGTGCACAATTTGTGGAGGTGTGTGAAAACAAATACAATAGAGTAATTATATTAGGTGATTTCAACTTTCCCAACATTAATTGGGTTAGACATAAGTGTTAGGGGGTTGGATGGAGTGGATTTCTTGAAATGTGTACAGGAGAACTTTTTAGGTCAATATGTAGAGGGTTCAACAAGGGAAGGTGCATTGCTGAACTTAATTCTGGGGAATGAAGCCGGACAGGTGGCTGAGGTGCTGGTGGGTGAGCATTTTAGCGATATCGACCACAATATGGTACAGTTTAAGTTTGTTATGGACAAAGAAATTGATAAGTTGCAAAAAAATGGTTTAGATTGGGGGAGAGTGGATTTTAATAAAATAGGGAAGGATCTGGCCTGGGAACAGTTACTTGTGGGGAAATCTACAGAGGAACAGTGGGGGGTGTTCAAAAAGTAAATGGGGAGGGTACAGGCTCAACATGTTCCCTCTAGGGTGATAGGAAGGAGTAACAAGCCCAGAGAACCATGGATGACCAGAGTTTTCAGGTTATGATGAGAAGGAAAAGAGAGGCTTTTAGCAGATACAAGGGAAGCAAATTAGTGGAGTACAGACAATGCAGGGTGGAACTTAAGAAAGCTATTAGGAGAGCAAAGAGGGAATATGAGATAGCTCTGGCTGGTAAAAGTAGGGAAAATCCCAAGTTATTCTATAAGTATATCGATGGGAAGAGGATAACCAGGGAAAGAGTAGGGTCTATAAGGGACCAAGGGGGCAATCTATGGGTGGAGCCAGAGGACATCCCTAGAGTGTTGAATGAATACTTCACATCCGTCTTCACCCAAGAGAATGAGGATGAAGGTATGGAACTCGGGGAGAGAGACTGTGAGGTTCTTAAGCAAATTGATATAGGGAGTGACAAGGTATTGGAGGAGTTGGCAGGCTTGAAAGTGGACAAATCTCCAGGTCTGGATGAGTTGTGTCCCAGACTGCTGAGGGAGGCAAGTGAGGAAATCGCAAGGGCTCTGACCCAAATTTTTAATTCCTCTCTGGCCACAGGGGAGGTGCCAGGGGACTGGAGAACAGCTAATGTGGTTCCGCTATTTAAGAAGGGTTGTGGAGATAAGCCAGGAAAGTACAGGCCAGTGAGTCTCACGTCAGTGGTAGGGAAACTATTGGAGAAAGTTCTGAAGGAGAGTATCTATCTCCACTTGGAGAGGCAAGGTTTGATCAGGGATAGTCAGCATGGCTTTGTCAGAGGGAGGTCATATCTAACAAATTTGATTTAATTGTTTGAGGAGGTGACCAGGTGTGTAGATAAGGGTAGTGTGGTTGATGTAGTGTATAAGGATTTCAGCAAAGCCTTTGACAAGGTCCCACATGGGAGACTTTTAAAGAAGACAAGTGCACATGGGATACAGGGTAATTTGATAAGGTGGATTCAAAATTGGCTGAGTTGTAGGAGGCAGTGGGTGATGACAGAAGGCTGCTTTAGTGATTGGAAGCTAGTGGTCTAGTGGCATACCACAGGGATCTGTGCTTGTTCCCCTATTATTTGTTATTTATATAAACGACACAGATGACTATGTGGGGGGTAGGATTAGTAAGTTTGCGGATGACATGAAGATTGGCTGGGTGGTTAACAGTGAGGTTGAGTGTCTTGGGCTATAGGAAGATATAGATGGGATGGTCAAATGGGCAGATAAGTGGCAGATGGAATTTAACCCTGAAAAGTGTGAGGTGATATACTTTGGAAGGAGTAATTTGACAAGGAAGTATTCAATGAATGGCATGGCACTAGGAAGTTCTGAGGAACAAAGTGACCTTGGCGTGTGTGTCCATAGATCCCTGAAGGCAGAGGGGCTCGCTAGTGGGGTGGTGAAAAAGGCATATGGGACACTTGCCTTTATCAATCGAGGCATAGATTACAAAAGTAGGAAGGTCATGTTGGAGTTATATAGAACCTTAGTGAGGCCACAGCTGGAGTACTGTGTGCAGTTCTGATCGCCACATTATAGGAAGGATGTGCTTGCACTGGAGGGGATGCAGAGGAGATTCACCCGGATGTTGCCTGGGATGAATCATTGAAGAGAGGTTGGAAAGACTTGGGTTGTTTTCATTGTATCAGAGAAGACTGAGGGGCGACCTGATCGAGGTGTACAAGATTATGAGGGGCATGGAAAGGGTGGATAGGGAGCAGCTGTTCCCCTTAGTTGAAGGGTCAGTTACAAGGGGGCGTAAGTTCAAGGTTAGGGGCAGGAGGTTTAGGGGGGATGTGAGGAAAAACTTTTTTACCCAGAGGGTGGTGACGGTCTGGAATGCGCTGCCTGGGAGTGTGGTGGAGGCAGGTTGCCTCACATCCTTTAAAAAGTACCTGGATGAGCACTTGGCACGTCATAACATTCAAGGCTATGGGCCAAGTGCTGGTAAATGGAATTAGCTAGGTAGGTCAGGTGTTTCTCACGTTCGGTGTAGACTTGATGGGCCAAAGGGCCTCTTCTGCACTGTGATTCTGTGAAATGGTGGCTGTTTTACTCTTAATCTGTCAATTATGGCATTAAGAATAACATGTCAGAGAAAGACAAGATTTCAGTGCGGTGACACTAGGCCAGACTAAAGTTCAGTTAACATGATTGCCAAGCAGTAATCGGGAGCACTTGCAAGTTATTCTGTCTTGAATGTATTCCAGATGCAAATCCATGAAAGTTTAGATACTGGGGAATCAATGGATGTGGTGATTGGGAGGAAAAGTGGAGTTAAGGCAGAAGATCATTTAATGGTGCAGAGGCTCAAATGCCATTTGTTTTCCTGCTGCTCCTATTCCTGGTCTTCTAATGAACATCATTTTGAATCATTTCCGTGCGAGCACAGCAGATGCTGCACCCACCCTTTCACCTCCTCCCTTCCTACATTCCAGGCCCTCAACACACTTTCCAGGTGGCACAGTGATTTCCTTGCACTTGTTGCAATTTAGTATCGTGTTTTCAGTACTCATGATGTCATCTCCCCTACACTGAGGAGATTAAATCAGATTGGGTGACTGCTTTGTGGAACATCAACACACAGTTTGCAAGCGTGATCCTGAGCTTCTGATCATTTACTATTTCAGTTCTCTGCCTCAGTTCAGTTTTGACCGCTCTGTCCTCAACCTCCTGCACTGTTCCAATGTGTCTCAAAGGAAATTCGAGGTACAGCGGCTCATCTTTGATCAGACACTTTACAACCTTCTGGACTCAACATTAATTTCAACAATTTCAGATCATAACCACCACTCCCATTTTTTTCAGACAGTGGGTGCTTTAGTTGTCCTGTTATCATTCATACCTCCTATGGACCTGTCTTCTGTCTCTTCACTTGTCCCATTAGTTTATTTACTTGCCTTCTTATCACCCAGTGTTGCTTTGCATCACCCGCTTTGTCATTTAATCACTCCAGCCTTCCATCCTATCACAAGACCGTTTGTTCTTTCTTCCTCTCGCCTTCTCATTTCCCTGACTCCGTACATGTTGGAAAACAACTAAATACCTAAATTCTTCCAGCTTGATAAAAATGTAGCGGCCTGAAACATTTATTCTGTTTCCATCTCCATAGACACTTCATCTCTCGCTCTAATTCCCAAACAGAAAACGCTAAGAATCAGAAAGTCAGGCTGAGGCTGTGGCCACTCTCAGCGTTTAAAACCGTCACAATGTCCGTGTGATTGATAGCAGCTCTGGACCAATAGGAAGAGGGGGCGGGACTAGAAGACCGAGAGGGAAGAGTTGGTCCTCCAAGCAATCGGAATGAAGGAAGGGTGCCACCTGACCATCCTTCCAGCTGGCGCCCTGCGCGCAGGCGTAATGTCGTTGTGTCTGAAGCCTGGGGTTTGCGGGAGCGGGAGCTGGGGTGGGGTGGAAGGTGAGAAACAGCGTAACTGAGGAGAGGAATGGTGCCGGAGGATGGATTGGATGCTTCATAAACACCAGGTGTCGGTCTCTAGACCCGAATGAAAAGCTGCCAGACCTGCGTTTGCAGCAAATCGAGCAAAGCTGCCGACCTCCTCCGGTCACAGGCCCGAGTTAACGGCCGCCATCTTTCTAGGGGCAATGTGCATCAGGGCAGTCATCCCTGTTCCTGTCAGCAGGAGGAGAGAATATTGTGAATTTCGATCCTTGACTGACAGGGATGGATTTTGGAAACTCCTTTTAGTAGGGGAGGATTTACACACAACAAACTCAAACCTAGAGAAATGTTTGTCTCTTCTCAATTTCTATCCTGGATTGACAGTGATTAATTTTGTAAACCAAAACAAATACACCTGTTATGAAAGATTGAACAGGTTGGAGCTTTCTTTTTCCTTTAGAAAAGGGAAGAGTTAACAGTGAGCTGATAGAGATCTTTACAATGATCAATGGGTTGGACGCGGTAGATATGGAGAGAATGTTTTCATTTTAAATTTTTTGACTCAAAGTGGTTACAATGTGAAACTTAGAAAACCACTGAGATAATTTTGAAAAGAAACTAGATGAGTACATGAGGGAAATGGGAATAGAAAGATAAGCTGAAAGGATGAGATGAGGTGCATGAAATGGGAGGAGAAACATGTGGTGTATAAAAACCAGCAGAGTAGTTGGACAGAATGGCCTTTGTTTTTTGAATATTCTGAGTATTTCAATGTAAATTCCTTTTACAGGGTATTCAGAGGGTTAGATTTGCAGATGGGAAATTCAGACCAAACATCATATCAAGATCTGGTAGAGTCACTTGATTCATCAGAACCTGAATGTGGAAGGAGAAATGTTTGTTTGTTCTGACTGGAAGGAAAGATTTCAAACAACATTGCGACTGGAATAGCACTGAGACAGATACACACAAGTGAGAGTGTTTCAGTGCACTGATTGGAAAGAGCTTTAATCAGCAACACTGCCTGAAAAACAATGCACCATTCACAGCAGGGAGGGACTGTACATATGTTCAGTGTGTGGATAAGGCTTCAACTGATTGTCAAACCTGGAGAGAAACAAGGACACCAACACCATAGAGAAAC
The DNA here is from genome assembly GCF_017639515.1 of Carcharodon carcharias. Classification (NCBI taxonomy): domain Eukaryota; kingdom Metazoa; phylum Chordata; class Chondrichthyes; order Lamniformes; family Lamnidae; genus Carcharodon; species Carcharodon carcharias. The sequence goes on from NC_054493.1 coordinate 17,800,346, forward strand.
CGTGGAAATGTGGGGACTGTGGGAAGGGGTTCAATTACCCATCTGAGTTGGAAACTCATCGATGTTTTCACACTGGGGAGAGGCCATTAGCCTTCTCTGTTTTTGGGAAGGGATTCACTCAGTCATCCAGCATGTTCATACTGGTGAGAGGCCATTCACTTGCCTTGAATGTGGGAAGGGATTTAATGCATTATCAACCCTCCAGACTCACCAGTAAGTTCACTCTGACCAAAGACCATTCAAATGTTCTGACTGTGAGAAGAGCTTTAAAAGCAGAAAGGATCTACTGATACATCAATACTATCACACTGGGGAGAGGCCATTCACCGGCGCAGTGTATGGGAAGAGATTCACTCAATCATCCCACCTTCTGAAACACCAATTTGTTCACACTGATCAGAGACCATTCCATTGTTCTCACTATGAGAAAAAATTTAAAAGCAAAAGGGATCTTCTGAAACATCAACACACACACTGGGGAGAGGCTGTTCACCTGCTCTACCTGTGGGAAGGGATTCACTCGGTTAGCCCACCTGGTGAGACGCCATCGAGTTCACACTGGGGAGAGGCCGTTCACCTGCCCTGAGTGTGGACAGGAATTCATTGATTCATCTGACCTTCTGATACACCAGCGAGTTCACACTGGGGAAAGACCACACACTTGCCCCTTGTGTGGGAACAGGTTCACTCAGTCATCCCATCTCACTACACACCAACTTGTTCACACTGATCAGAGACTTTTTAAATGTTTTGACTCTGAGAAGAGCTTTAAAAGTAAAAGGAATCTGCTGACACACCAGCAAGTTCACACTGGGGAGAGACCGTTCACCTGCTCCATGTGTGGGAAGGGATTTGCTCAGTCAAAGAACCTGCTGATAACCAGCAAGTTCACAGGGGATGGATTCTCCTGTTATTGCTGCTTCTAACCTCATCGAGGACTGAATCATGTCTGGATGCCTGTTTCAATGGGGTTCCACAGTTTTGTGGTTTACATCAATGATTTTGACGTAGGGGCAACGATTAAGAAATTTGCAGATGATACAAAAGCTGCTGGTTTGTTTAATAATGAGGAAGGAAGCCATGGACTGCAGAATGACATTAATGGACTGGTCAGAGGGCAGGAAAATAGCAAATGGAATTCAATCTGGAACTATGTGAGACAGTGAATTTGGGAGGGCAACAAGACAAAAAAATGGGTTAATGCTAAGAATTGTAGAGGAACAGAGGGTGTTCCTTGGGGTGCATATTCACAGATCCCTGAATGTGGATGGGCAGGTAGTTCAGGTGGTCAACAAAGCATTTGGGACACTTTCCTTTCTTGTCTGGGGCCTAGAATATAAAAGCAGGGAGATTATGTTAGAATTGTATGAAACACTAGTTAGAGCACAATTAGAGTACTGAGTATAGTTTTGGTCATCACATTAAACAACTAAAAAGTAAGACTAGATACTTTAATTAGCATAAAACTGAAGTCAATTTGATAATTTATCTTATAATTACACTCAATGTTTCATTCATCAAATCTAGGGGATAAAGATGAATCTAACTAACAAGGAATTTTAACAGTGAAGTCTTAATTTTTCAGTAAATTAAACTCTGAGGTATTTAGATAATAAGAGTTAAGAAAATCATTTCAGTTAATTCCCTATAAAAATAAAGTGACTTCAGCACAATGGAAGAAGCTGATTTGTGAGTAGCCTCTGAAACTTTATTTATTTTAATTGTAAGTTTATTTCTCTTAAGTCGGTTAATAATTAGATAACTAGACATGGCACAGCATCTCAGTCCCATGGACTGCACATCCAGTTTCATTTGGGGAAACCAGGACACTTCTTATAACCTAGACAATCAGAACTTCAGGAAGTGTCATCAGCTGAAGCAGCAGGATGCAAAGAGGAATGATCAAAAGGTGTTTTAGTGACTGGAAAACTGTTTCCAGTTGGGTTCTGGATGGCTCAGGACAAGGCCTATGCTTTTTGTGGTATATATCAATGATTTAGCCATTAGCATAGGGAGCATGATTAAGACACTTCCAGCCTTGTTGTTGACAGTGAGGAAGAAAGTTGTAGATTGCAAGAAGATATCAATAGACTGATCAGATGGGCAGATATGTGGTAAATGGAGATCAATCTGGAGAAGTGTGAGGTAATAAATACATTTGAGGAGGGCAAACACGGCAAAGGGAAAAAATATTACTGCTATGATAGTGAGAAGTGTAGAGGAACAGAGGGACATTGGAGTGCATGTCCACAGACCCCTGAAAATGACAGGAGAGGTAGATAAGGTGATTAAAAAGGCAGACAGGATACTTTCTATTATTAACTGAGACACAGAATACAGGAAAAGGGAATATTTCCAGCATTTTCTGTTGATGAAAGATCACAGACCTGACACTCCTCTCTCAACAGATGCTGCCAGAACTGCTGAGTATTTCCAGCATTTTCTGTTTTTATTACAAGATCAGGGAGGTTATACTAGAGCTGAATAAAACACTAGTTAGATCGCAGCTAGATTACTGAGTACAGTTCTGGTCACTGCATTACAGGAAGGATGCGTTCACACCACAGAGGAGATTTACAAGGATGTTGACATGACTGGAGAATTTTACCTGTGAGGAAAGATCAGATAGACTGGGATTGTTTTCCTTGGAACAGAGGAGGCTGAGGGGAGATTTAACTGAGGTGTATAAAATTATGAGGGACCCTGATAGCGTGGATAGGAAAGACACTGCATTTTCATGAAAGAAAGATCAAAAACTAGAGGGTTTCCATTTAAAGTAATTTGCAGATAATTGGGAGGCACTTCACTGAATCATCCCATCTGTGGAGACACCAGCCAGTTCACACTGGGGCGAGAATGTTCACCTACTCTGTGTGTGGGAAGGGATGCACTCAGTTGTCCACTCTGCTGAGATACCAGTGAGTGCCATCATCATGAGTGGCTCGGTGGCACCATTAGTGACCGAGCTGGCTGAATCCTAAAGGACAAAGCTGCTAGGCTGAGTCTGCGGCAGGTGCTGAGAAAACCGACAAGAGGGCAAATCATACTTGACCTCACCCTCATCAACCTGTCTGCTGCAGGTGCATCTGTCCATCACAGTATCAGTTGAAGTGACCACTGCACAGTCGTTGTGGAGGCAAAGTCTGGCCTCCACATTGAGGATACCCTCCGTCATGTTGTGTGGCATTATCACTGCGCTAAATGGGATAGATTTCAAACAGATCTAGCAACTCAAAACTGGGTATCCATGAGGCGCTGTGGGCCATCAGCAACAGCTGAAATGTACTCGAACACAATCTGTGACCTAAGATAAAAGCAAAAAACTGCGGATGCTGGAAATCCAAAACAAAAACAAAAAATATCTGGAAAAATTCAGCAGGTCTGGCAGCATCTGTGGAGAGGAACACAGTTAACGTTTCGAGTCCGAATGATTCTTTAACAGACTCTGCTGAAGAGTCATGCGGACTCGAAAGTTTAACTGTGCTCCTCTCCACAGATGCTGCCAGACTTGCTGAGTTTTTCCCCAGGTATTTTTGTTTTTACAATCTGTGATCTCATGGCCTGGCATATCCCCCACCCTACCATTACTATCAAGCCAGGGGATCAAACCTGGTTCAATGAAGAATGCAGGAGGGTATGTCAGGAGCAGCACCAGGCATACCTAAAAATGAAGTGTCAACCTGGTGAAGCTGTAACACAGGATTACTTGTGTGCCAACAGCATAAGCAGCAAGTGATAGACAGAGCTAAGCGATCCCACAGCCAACAGGTCAGATCTAAGCTCTGCAGTCCTACCACATCCAGTCATGAATGGTGGTGGACAATTAAACAACTCACTGGAGGAGGAGGCTCCACAAAGATCCCCACCGTCAATGATGGGGGAACCCAGCACATCAGTGCAAATGGTAAGGCTGAAAAACTTCTTCAGCCAGAAGTGCTGAGTGGATGATCCACCTTGGCCGTCTTCAGAGGTCCCCAGCATCACAGATGCCAGTCTTCAGCCAATTTGATTCACTCCATGTGATATCAAGGAATGGCTGAAGACACTGGATAGTGCAAAGGCTGTGGGCCCTGATAATATTCCGGCAATAGTACTGAAGACTTGTGCTCCAGAACTTGCTGCACTCATAGCCAAGCTGCTCCAGTACAGCTACAAAACTGGCACCTACCCGGCTATGTGGAAAATTGCCCACATGTCCTATACAAAAAAAAACTGGACAAATCCAACCCAGACAATTACCGTCCCATCAGTCTATCCTTGATCGTCAGTAACATAGTAGAAGGGGTCATCAACAATGCTATCAGGTGGCACCTGCTTAGCAATAACCAGTTCACTGACGCCCAGTTGGGGTTCTGCCAGGGCCACTCAGCTCCTGACTTCATTACAGCCTTGGTTCAAACATGGGCAAAACAGCTGAACCCCCAAAGTGAGGTGAGAATGACTGCCCTTGGTATCAAGGCCGCATTTGCATGAATGTGGCATCAAGGAGCCCTAGAAAAATTGGAGTCAATGGGAAACGGGGAAAACTCTCCATTGGGTGGAGTCATGCCTAGCACAAAGGAAGAGGTCAGTCATCCCAGCTCCAGGACATGATTGCACGAGTTCCTCAGAGTAGTGTCCTTGGTCCAACCATCTTAGTTGCTTCATCAATGACCTTCCATCATACAGTCAGAAGTGGGAATTTTCACTGATGATTGCATAATGTTCAGCACCGTTCATGACTCCTCAGATACAGAAGCAGACCATGTCCAAATGCAGTAAGACCTGGACAATATCCAGGCTAAGGTTGACAAGTGGCAAGTAATATTTGCGCCACACAAGTATCAAGCAATGACCATCTCCAAAAAGAGCGAATATAATCATCACCCCTTGATGTTCAATGGTATTACCATCACTGAATCCCCCATTATAAACAACCTGGGGTTTACCATTGACCGGAAATTGAACTGGACTAGCTATATAAATACTGTGGCTGTGAGAGAATGTCAGTGGCTAGGAATCCAGTGACGAGTAACTCACCTCCTGACTCCCCAAAGCCTGTCCACTGTCTGCAAGGCACAAGTCAGGAGTGCTATGGAATACTCCCCACTTGCCTGGATGAGTGCAGCTCCCAGAACACCCAAGAAGCTTGACGCTGTTGAGGACAAAGCAGGCCCCTTGTTTGGCACCACATCCACAAACATTCACTCCCTCCACCACCAACACACAGTAGCAGCAGTGTGTACCATCTACAAGATGCACTGCAGGAATTCAGCAAGGGTCCTTTGACAGCATCTTTCAAACTCTTTACCACTACCATCTAGAAGGACAAGGGCAGCAGATAGATGGGAACACCGCCATCTGGAAGTTTCCCTCCAATCCACTCACCATCCTGACTTGGAAATATATCGGCCGTTCCTTCACTGTCACTGGGTCAAGATCCTGGAACTCCCTTCCTAACAGCATTGTGGGTGTACCTACATCACATAGACTGCAGCGGTTCAAGAAGGCAGCTCACCACCCCCTTCTCAAGGGCAATTAGGGATGGGCAATAAATGCTGACCCAGCCAGTGAAGCCCATATCCCGTGAATGAATAAAGAAAATGTCTTCTGTGAGGACAAAAAGGCCAAGTATAATGGTTGATACTGTTCCTTGAATTTTTGGGGGGTTTGCCGCACAGTGAAGATTATGTCTGTGGTGCTTCTCAATGGGGGAAAGCCACACTGTGACTCTGGAAGGAGCTCTTTGGCCAGTAAGAGAAGGTGATTGAGGAGATTCCTTACAATGATCTTCCCAGTGGGAGGCAGCAGAGAGTCTCCTCTGTAATTACCGCATTCGGACTTGTCTCCCTTCTTGAATATATTCACAACCAGTGTGTCCCAGAGATCCCCTGACATGCATCTTTCTTCCCAGAACAGGAATATGAGGTTGTGGAGCTATGCCAGGAGCGTGACACCGCCGTATTTCAGAATTTCAGCAGAAATTCCATCTGCTTCAGAGGCTGTGTCATTTCTCAGCTGTTGAATGGCTTTTTCACTTTCGCTGTGGATCGTGGAAGCACCGAGACTGAGTCAGACACAGGGTATTGAGGAATGGAGATGAATAGTAGGTCCCTATGCGACGTCGCATCTGCTCTGATGATGCTACCTTCAAAAACAGTTCCTCTGACATGTCCTCCTTCTTCCTTAACCGAGGTTTTTCACCCACGGTTGCTGACAGGGCCCTCAACCGTGTCCGGCCCATCTCCCGCGCATCCACCCTCACGCCTTCTCCTCCCTCCCAGAAACATGATAGGGTCCCCCTTGTCCTCACTTATCACCCCACCAGCCTCCGCATTCAAAAGATCATCCTCCGCCATTTCCGCCAATTCCAGCATGATGCCACCACCAAACACGTCTTCCCTTCACACCCCCAGCGGCGTTCTGTAGGGATCGTTCCCTCCAGGACACCCTGGTCCACTCCTCCATCACCCCCTACTCCTCAACGCCCACGTATGGCATCTCCCCATGCCCACACAAAAGATGCAACACCTGTCCCTTCACTTCCTCTCTCCTCACCGTCCAAGGTCCCAAACACTCCTTTCAAGTGAAGCGGCATTTCACTTGCATTTCCCCCAACTTAGTCTACTGCATTCGTTGCTTTCAATGCGGTCTCCTCTACATTGGAGAGACCAAACATAAACTGGGCGAGCGCTTTGCAGAACACCTGCGGTCTGTCCGCAAGAAAGACCCAAACCTCCCCGTTGCTTGCCATTTTAACAGTCCACCCTGCTCTCTTGCCCACATGTCCGTCCTTGGCTTGCTGCGTTGTTTCAGTGAAGCCCAACGCAAACTGGAGGAACAGCACCTCATCTTCCGACTAGGCACTTTACAGCCTTCCGGACTGAATATTGAATTCAACAACTTTAGATCTTGAACTCCCTCCTCCATCCCCACCCCCTTTCCATTTCTTACCCCTTTTGTTTTTTCCAATAATATATAGATTTTTCTTTTCCCACCTATTTCCATTATTTTAAATCTTTTATGCCCTGCTAGCCTTTCCACCCCACCCCCACTAGAGCTGTACCTTGAGTGTCCTGCCATCTATTCTTAATTAGCACATTCGTTTAGATAATATCACTTCAACACCTCTTTGTTCTTCTGTCTGTGACATCTTTTGATTATCTGCTCCTATCACTGCTTGCTTGTCCCAACAACCACCCCCCCCCCACCTTCTCTCCCCCTCCCCCACTTTAAACCAGCTTATATTTCACCCTTCCTTATATTCACTCAGTTCTGTTGAAGGGTCATGAGGACTCGAAACTTCAACTCTTTTCTTCTCCGCCGATGCTGCCAGACCTGCTGAGTTTTTCCAGGTAATTCTGTTTTTGTTTTTGATTTGGATTTCCATCATCCGCAGTTCTTTGTTTTTATGTCAATCAGGCGAGTCCCGTGAGCTGGGGCATGCGCAGTGTGGCTGATGAAGCTGGACACCAATGCGCAGGCGCAGTGTCGAAGAGTTTGGAGCATGCGCAGTGCGATCGACGGCCTTGCGGTAAGAGGCGCCTGTTTGTCTCGGAGAAGCGGAGTCAGAACGAGGCGGTGGTTGGGAGGATTTGGAAACACTTTTGTGGATCCGCAAACCCTGAGGAATAATTGTCAGCTCCTGGTTTGCAGCTGCGGGGCTTCTCCCTCCCGGGAACAGGCCCAGGTTAACGGCCGCCATCCTGGTTCACATCAGAGGATGGGGGAGGGGAGGGGGGACAATAAATAAGAGGTTACACTTTGAGCTCAAATCAATGAGGAATCTGATCTGTGGGAAGGAAGGAAACCCTGGGAGGTTGCTGGGGAGGATTCAGAAACACCCGGTGGAGGCCCCAAACCCCCAATAAGACTCATTGATTTTATTAAAAACAAAAAAACTGCGGATTCTGGAAATCCAAAACAAAAACAGAATTACCTGGAAAAACTCAGCAGGTCTGGCAGCATCGGCGGAGAAGAAAAGAGTTGACGTTTCGAGTCCTCATGACCCTTCGACAGAACTTGAGTTCGAGTCCAAGAAAGAGTTGAAATATAAGCTGGTTTAAGGTGTGTGTGTGTGTGGTGGGGGGGGGGGGGGGGGGGGGGTGGGGGGGGGGGGTGGTGGAGAGAGAGAGAGAAGTGGAGGGGGTTGGTTCTATCACTGCTTGTTTGTCCCTACAACCACACCAACCCCCTCCACTTCTCTCTCTCTCTCCGCCCCCCCCCCCCCCACACACCTTAAACCAGCTTATATTTCAACTCTTTCTTGGACTCGAACTCAAGTTCTGTCGAAGGGTCATGAGGACTCGAAACGTCAACTCTTTTCTTCTCCGCCGATGCTGCCAGACCTGCTGAGTTTTTCCAGGTAATTCTGTTTTTGTCATTGATTTTGTCAGTCTGCAGACAGGAGCTGGAGAACTGAACCCAGGCAGAGGAGAGGGAGGGAGAAAACTGGGAGTGGAGGAAAGAAATGGTGGAGTTGGTGAGATGGGTTTGGATTTCAGCCCAGGGAGGAGGGAGAGTGTGTGGGACGGGGATTTACAGGTCTGGGGGAACAAGAGGGGGAAAAAATGTTCCACAGAAACTAGAATTGTCTGTTCCCAATTTCTGCCTTGGATTTAAAGTGATGACTTGTGTAATCTTTTACAGGATAATATTAGGAGAGGATTTACAGACGGGAAACTCAAACCAAGCTTCATGTCATGAACTGACAGTCAGTCAGTTCACCAGGACCTGAATATCATCGGCCTTTGAATGTGGAAGATGAAACGTTTGTCTGTTCTGTCTGTGGGAGAAGATTTCAAACATCAGTGTGACTGGAAAAGCACCAAGACACCACCACCAGCCCCCCACCCCCCGACCCCCTGAGTGCACTGACTGTGGAAGGGGTTTTAGCAAGTTACACAGCCTGAACAAACATCACACCATTTCCAGTGGGGAGAAACTATACACGTGTTCTATGTGTGGATGAGGCTTCAACTGATTGTCCAACCGGGAGAGACACAAGGATACTGGTACCATGGAGAAACCGTGGAAGTGCGAGGACTGTGGTAAAGGATTCAGTTATAGATCCCGGCTGGAATATCATCGACGCAGTCACACCTGGGCCATCACAGTGGAAAAGCAATGGAAATGTGAGGACTGTGGTAAAGGTTTCGATTATCCATCCCTGCTGGAAAACCATCGACGCACTCACACTGGGGAGAGGCCGTTCATCTGTTCCGTGTGTGGCAAGGGATTTACTCAGCCTACCTGCCTAATGTTACACCAGCGTATTCACACTGAGGAGAGGCCATTCAGCTGCACTTCCTGTGGAAAGAGGTTCAGGTCTTCATCTGACCTCAATCAACATCAGCGAGTTCACACTGGGGAGAGACCGTTCACCTGCTCCATGTGTGGGAAGGGATTCACAAAGTCATCCAACCTGGTTACTCACCAGCGAATTCACTCTGAGGAGAAACCATTCAGCTGCATTTCCTGTGGAAAGAGGTTCAGGTATGCATCCGCCCTCGAAGAACACCAGCGAGTTCACACTGGGGAGAAGCCATTCACCTGCTCAGTGTGTGGGCAGGGATTTACTCAGTCATCCAGCCTGGTGAGTCATCAGCGAGTTCACACTGGGGAGAGGCCGTTCAGCTGCACTTCCTGCGGGAAGAGTTTCAAGCAGTCATACGCCCTTGTTGAACACCAGCGAGTTCACACTGGGGAGAGACCATTCACCTGCTCTGTGTGTGGAAAGAGATTCACTGTATCATCCACCCTTAAGTCACACCAGCAAATTCACAATGAGGAGAAGCCATTCAGCTGCACTGACTGTGGAAAGAGGTTCAGATGTTCGTCTGCTCTCTCTGCACACCAGCGAGTTCACACTGGAGAGAGACCGTTCACCTGCTCTGTGTGTGGGAAGGGATTCACTCGCTCCTGCAGTCTAGTGACACACGAGCGACTTCATAAATGACTGCAGGGGTTGGATTTTGCTGCTATCAATCACATCCTGGATTGATAGTCTGGGTTTGTTTCTGCTATTGTTAACAACCCCTATCACTGGCTGGACTTTAATATCCTGGAGATGTCACTGATTTTCAGGGTTGCAATGTCCCTTTTTAAAATCACTGTCAGTGATCTTTCCCTTTATCTCACCAGGAACTATTAACAATAAAATTATGAACTTTTACTTCAATCCAAAATTAATCTTTGGTGCAAAATCTACAATTCAGTGTCTGGAAGGTTCCACTGATTAACATCTCTAATCAGAAAATGCTGATTAATCCTTGCTGACAATTCTGACTTTCTTGCACATTACATACAGTGACAACTTCATTCTGAAATTAAATTATCAAGGAACTCTCATGAGACAGACATCTCTCAATCTCCATTTAAATATTTCCCGCAGCTTCCTGTCATGGTTGAGTTGGACAAACTGAACGACACCCGACAAGGATGCAATTCCAGCCAAAATTCTCAAGCACAGCAACTCCCGTTTACTGCTACATCTTCATGATTTCGTTCTTCTCTGTTGGAAGGTAGGATCCATTCCATAGGACATGTGTGACACAAAAATCATCATCGTACACAAAAACAAAGGTGACAGAGGAGATTGCAGCAAGAGCTTTGTCCAGCAAAGCTCCTCAGTCTCATTCACTCCTTTCATAACTACATACCCTGTACTGTACAGTTTGATGGCTCCACTTCTGACAGTTTCAGGGTGAAGAATGGAGTGAAACATGGCTGGGTCCGAGCCCCCACTTTGGTATTTTCTTCTCCATGTTCCTGATCTTGGCCTTCCCTGCAGACATGGAAGGAGTTTCTCTGCATACTCGATCAGATGGCAAACTCTACAACCTGTCCAGTCTGAAAGTGAAGTCAAAAAAATACAGCCGGTCTCGATCACACACCTCTGCTACAGTGATGATGCCATGCTAGTGACTCACATAGAAACTCAGCTACAAAGACTCATGCACTGTCTCTCCCATGTCTGTAACTTGTCCTCCCTTACTGTAAACATCAAGAAAACTGTGGTTTGGGTCACATCTCCACTCTAAATATCACACTAAATAACACCCCGCTGGAAGTGGTCAGTGAAATCTATGACCTTGGGTCCACAGTGACAGACAATCTGTTTTTCAATGCAGAGCTCGATACACGCATAGGGAAAGCAGTTCCACTTCTGGCCGACTCACGGATTGTCCATGGAATAACATCAAGCTGCCTCTCAGCAGCAAGATGCTGGTTTATGAGGCCTGTGACCTCAGCACCTTGTTATCTGCCTGTGAAACATGGACGATTTACAGTGATCAGGAAAGGAAGCTCAACAACTTTCACCTTCGCTGTTTGCGACACATTCTGGGCGTCTCAGGGACAGAATCAGGAATGCGGCAGTCCTCTCAAAGACAAATCTCCCAAGTGTGCTGGCTGTCATCAAGCAGAGGTGACTTCACTGGCTCGGGTATGTTCACAGGATGGAGGACGGTCATTACAGTGACTTGGCAACAGGTGCCAACACTGAAAACAACAACCCACAACCTCACCTGAGAACCATTTCATATGTGCCACCTGTGGCAGAACCTGCCTCTCACAGATTGGTCTCTTCAGCCATCAGTAAAAGTGAACCATATGAAGCTCCCCCATCCCCAACAGTTTGATTTGCTGCACGTCCACCATCTTATGTAGGTGGAAGGATGTTGACAACATCAGTAAAAGAGGAAGGCTGGAATGGGAATAGGATCATTAAGGGATTAGGCAGGATAATACCACAGGGAACGATAGAGAGATGACAGAAATATTCAATAATTATTGTGTTTCAGTATTTACCAGGGAGATAGAACAGGGAGATGTGACATTGAATGATGAGATGAGTCATGAGATAAGTCAATTTAAAGTCCAGAAAGGGGCTGTGTTAAAGAAACAAATCAAACTCAAAGAGAATAAAGTCTCGGATCCAAATGGATTGCAACCACAGATTTTTTTTAAATCTAGGGAAGAGATAGCAGAAGCCTCACTACACAGATTTAATCATTCATTAAAAAGGTGTAGCGCTTGAAGACTGGCAAATAGCTAATGCAACTCCTATATTTAAAATGGTAGACAGAATATGCCCAGGGAATTATAGACCAGTCAGCTTCATATCCGTGGTAGGAAAAGGTGTGAGTCTGGGTGGAGCAGAGGAACAAAGGGATCTCAGAGTGCAAACACCCCAAACAATAAAAGCAGTGCCCCAGGTTAGCAAGGCCATAAAACAGCAAAGCAAGCACTAGGATTTATTTCTAGAGGGATAGAACGGAAATGTACGGAAGTTAAGCTGAATCTGTATCAAGCCTTGGTGAGACCACACTTAGAGTACTGCTTATGGTTCTGGTCACCATATTATGAAAAGGATATAGAGAAACTGGAGGGTGCAGAGAAGATTGACCAGGATGATACCAGCTGGTCTGCAGCAGAGTGGGAGAAATGATGTGAGGCTGGTTTAGGAGAGAGATGATGGAGAAAGGAGACATGCAAGTGGGAACTCCACTCAAAGCGTTCTCACTTCTGACCCTTTAACCGGCCTCACCCACCACTCCCAGGCAGTACCTGACAGGCTGCCTCATCTCCCACTCGCTGAGTCTGCCCCTTCCTCCTCCTCCTCCTCCTCTGCTATGCAATGTTGTGAGGGTGCAGCACATCACTATTATTCTGGAGTCCCTGGCTGTCGAGTACTGAAGGTCACCTCCAGACCTATCCAAACACCTGAAACACATCTTCAACATTGTGATGCTTTGCTCGATGATGCACCTGGTGGTCATGTGACTCTGGTTGTATCATTCCTGAACCTCACTGGTGTAGTTCCTCACATGAGGCAAGTTTGAAGGGGGGTGTCCCTGCTCTCCAATAATCGGGTCCTTAATTCCGGGTCCTGGAATGAGCACATCTGGAATATTGGAATGTCAGAGTCTCAGGGCAGCTCCCAGATCTGGGGGATAATGTTCACTGTTTTATATTCGGGTCTGGGGGATAATGTCCACTGTTTTATATTCGTGTCTGGGGATAATATTCACTGTTTTATATTTGGGTCTTGGGGATAATGTTCACTGTTTTATATTCGGGTCTGGGGGATAATGTTCACTGTTTTATATTCGTGTCTGGGGATAATATTCACTGTTTTATATTTGGTTCTTGGGATAATGTTCACTGTTTTATATTCGGGTCTGGGGGATAATGTTCCCTGTTTTATTTTGGGCTCTGGTGTTTCTGAGATAGGGTTGATTCTGCCTCTTGGTGAATGCTGGGTTGTTAGAGCCACCATTAAAAGCCCTAATCTCAGATCAGTGACTGAGTTTTCTCCAATAGAATGGGGATTCTGGGTGGGGGTAAAGTGCCTCAGGGACAGTGATGGGCGGGAACGGGTATCAAATAAACCCGGGCTACACCAGGTAATGGTGACCATGATGAAATTGTCACGAACAATCTCAGGGCCATGTTCGAAAACTTTGGAGAATATTTTATCAGAACCTTTGATCAATTTTGTTCGATTAAATATTGTAACTTAGGAGTTGGATTGCTGGTTATTTTCTAAAGGTAGCTCAGGACCATCCGTTTCACCATGAACCCGGCCCTGGGGACTGAGGTGAGCTTCAGATCAACAGGAATAAGGGAAAAGAACTGGAGCACTGAGTCTGTCCCTGAATCTCAACATTTGTTAATGAGATGGATTCATTCAGGACAAACAGCAGGAATTATCTGAGGGAATAACACAGTGCAGTGAGCAAGGAAATTCAGTGGATGTTGTGTGGATGGATTGTCAGAAGGTGTTTGATAGGAGCTGGACAGGAGGCTTGTTGATAAAGTTAAAGCTCATGCTATTAAAGGGATTGGGGCAGCGGGGATAGAAGGTTGGGAAAGGACAGAAACAGATAGCAGTGGTTAATGGATGTTCTTCAGACTGGAGGGATGTAAACATTGGCGTCCCTCAGGGTCAGTGTTGGGACCATTGCTCTCCCCAGTACAGAGAAATGACTTGGGTTTGGGTATATGGGGCAAAAATTAAATTCTCCAGACATCAACATCAGGAGACTGCGCATTATCAGCAACTTGGCAAAAAGACTTGCGTTGATATAAAGCTGTTCACAACCTCAGGACATCACAACGCACCACAATCTGGGGGGAGGATCATATGGCAGGAATAACTCTTCAGTCTGGACACAGTCCAGGGGCATGATGACCATCCACATCTTATCAATCTATTCGGCTTCACCTGCTCCACCCCTCCTTAAACAGTATAAATTTAATCACATTTCTACTTCCCTTTAGCTCTGAAAGAGTCATACAGACTCTAAATGTTAACTCTGTTTCTGTCTCCACAGAAGCTGTCAGACCTGCTGAGTTTCCAGCATGTTCTGTTTTTGTTTCTGATTTCTGGCATCTGCACTATTTTGCTTTTATGACATCTTGTTCCTGTTGGATAAAATCAAACAAAGCATTTATTCTGCATCTGGTTATCTGATTTTTCATTTTGCACTGTTTACACTGATTTCCTTGGCAATATAGATATTGTGTTTCCTTTCCTTGTTTCCAATTACCAAATATAAGATTTGATTCTCTCAGTTATTCAGAACATCATGTAGACCTTCCCAATTGGTTTCCCAGCTCCACCCCATTTTAGCAATGTTTTTAGCATGAATTTATCTCCCATTGAACAGTTAATGTAACGGGTGGGGTGGTTCTCCCTGGAGTTTTGAGATGGGCAGCACCATCTTCTCCACTGCCTCTAGCAGGGAGGTTCTGGAGAAACTGTTCGTGAGTCTGTCGAGTAGTAGTGGGGAGTGGGACCCCGGTGCGGGGGGATACACAATCTGGATTTGCAGACCTGTCATGAGCTGAAATGGTCTGTGACCAGGGGTGGAGTGAATAGTCATTAAGATGCCAGGCAAGAGGCAAGACAGTGACCCAGTCATTGGGCTTGACCAGACCATCAGCTCCCTTTTTCAGTGTTGTTTCTACAGAGTGATTAATGCCCTCAACCATTCCACTGGCCTCTGGGTGGTTGGGGATGTTGAAATGTTTCCCACACCCACAAGATGAAAGAGCTGCTGCATTACATCTGCAGTGAAATGAGAACCATTATCACCCTCTGTCCTTTTCAGAAAGTCCCATCTGATTAAGATCTGTTCCCACAAGATTTCAACTGTAGTGACTGCATCAATTTTACAGACATTGAAAGCTTCAATCCACCAGGTAAACATATCTGTAACTACCAGGATATACCAGTCACCTCCTTTTACTGTGGGTTGTGGGACTATATAATCAATATGCAATGTTTCCAGGGACATCATTAAGATGGGACATGTTAATGGGACCTTTCATGTGGCAGAAGCTGGCTTAATTTGGACACAGATGAGACGCAGATTCGGGTGGTGATGGACATCATGATGCATCCTCAGCCACCATTAGTAATTATGTAACAAATCGAGGACTTGAAACATAGAAACACTCCCCTAATTTGACCCATAACAAAATTCTAAGGCATTGAGATGTGATTCAAATCAAATTAGAGCCATCCTTGTGGTAGAAAAACATATGATATAGGATGGGTAAATCATTACTTGCTGCAAGGGATGATGGGAAGACTTTCCTATGGTGTACAGCCTCTTTGACCAGAGTCACATCAGGTCATGGTCTTGATAAGTTTTTACATCAGCCTTAACTGGAGTCTGTCATACTGGTGCCAATGATGGAGTTTTGGGTAGATCCCATGGAATCCCCTCTGGAGCAGCTTTCCTGCTGAATCAGTCTGCTTGTTTATTACTATCACCCTCTTCACTAATTCCTGTGGAGTTTGAATTGGAGGGTGAGTGGCTTCCTTTCTGCTGTAGAGAAGTTGTGTTTTGCCAGAGTGGTTAGTTTCCCTGAGGGAGTTACAACCAAAAGATCTTTCAGAATAGTTGGAGATTCTGTCTGCAACGGTTTGAAGGGCTGTGATCACAATTACCTCAGATTTCTGGACTAAATATTGTGGTGGGTATTTCATAAGGTTGTTACAGCTCTCATGGGGAAACAAAGACACAGCATCATTTTGATACAGTCCACATAAACCCCAATGAGTTTAACAGTAATGTGGCTTTAACAGGTCCAGTGGACATGGCCTCTCACTTCATATGTCACAAAATCTCACAGTGCAGAAAAGGCCTTTTGACCCATCCAGTCTGCACCAACACTTGAGAAACACCTGACCTACCTACCTAATCCCATTTACCAGCACTTGGCCCATAGCCTTGAATGTTATGACATGCCAAGTGCTCATCCAGGTACTTTTTAAAGTATGTGAGGCAACCCACCTCCACCACCCTCCCAGGCAGTCCATTCCAGACCATCACCACCCTCTGGGTAAAAAGGTTTTCCTCACATCCTCCCTAAACCTTCTGCCCCTCACCTTGAACTTGTGTCCCCTCGTAACTGATCCTTCAACTAAGGGGAACAGCAGCTCCCTATCCACCCTGTTCATGCCCTTCATAATCTTGTACACCTCGATCAGGTCACCCCTCAGTCTTCTCTGCTCCAATGAAATCAACCCAAGTCTATCCAACCTCACTTCATAACTTAAATATTTCATCCCAGGCAACATCCTGGTGAATCTCTGCACCCCCACCAATGCAATCATATCCTTCCTATAATGTGGCAACCAAAACTGCATACAGTACTCCAGCTGTGGCCTCACCAAGTTTCTATAGAACTCTAACATGACCTCCCTACTTTTGTAATCTATGCCTCGATTGATAAAGGCAAGTGTCCCATTTGCCTTTTTCATTGCCCCACTAACATGCCCCTCCACTTTCAGAGATCTATGGACACACACGCCAACATCCCTTTGTTCCGCAGAACTTCCTAGTGTCATGCTGTTCATTGAATACTTCCTTGTCAAATTACTCCTTCCAAAGTGTATGACATCACACTTTTCAGGGTTAAATTCCACCTGCCACTTATCTGCCCATTTGACCATCTTGCCTCTTTCTTCCTGTCGCCCAAGACACTCAACATCACTTAACCACTCAGCCAATCTTTGTGTCATCCACAAACTTACTAATCCTACCTCCCACATAATCATCTATGTCGTTTATATAACTGACAAATAACAGGGGACCCAGCAAAGATCCTTGTGGTACGCCATTGGACACTGGCTTCCAGTCACTAAAGCAGTCTTCTGCCATCACCCTCTGTCTCCCACAACTAAGCTAATGTTGAATCCACCTTATCAAATTACCCTGTATCCCATGTGCATTTGCCTTCTTTATAAGTCTCCCATGTGGGACCTTGTCAAAGGCTTTGCTGAAATCCATGTAAACTACATCAACTATACCACCCTCATCTACACACCTGGTCACCTCCTCAAAAAATTCAATCAAATTTGTTAAGCATGACCTCCCTCTGACAAAGCCATGCTGACTATCCCTGATCAAACCTTGCCTCTCCAAGTGGAGATAGATTCTCTCCTTCAGAATTTTCTCCAAAAATCTGTGATTCTTTCATACTGAAACACACCAACCAATTGGTAATTTTGTGGTTTTAGAGTGTTAATACTGCTTTACTACTGTACTCCGCAATTCATCCACTCTTTCAGACCGGGGATACTCCCTTAACTTGGCCTTTTACTTATAATGTCACTGTGGAGTGTGGAGAGTGTAGAATTATTGAATTAAGCTTGACCAGATATTCTGTGTGCTTAACTAACCAGTGAACCCTTAATATCTGCTTAATACACTGGGCAATCGATATTTCCACAGGGGTGAGTGTGTCTGAGAAATACACAGCGGAAAACATGTTCAATTAATCCTTGCATTACTACAGCAGATATTCATTGATCTGTCTCTGCCAGTAGGGCTGTGGAATTGATTGGATAGATCTTCCAAAAGAACCAGCACAGGCATGATGGGCCGAATGGTTTCCATCTGTGCTGTTTCATTCTGTAAAGCAGTGAATATAAACTATCAGAGAAAACCAGTGACTATGGAATTGAACCCAGCCAGAGTCAGCTCCTTCAGGGGAGAAGTGAGTAGGGAAACAATGTTGATAACTTAGTGTATTCCCACAGGACAGCAGTGGTTTAGATCACTTCGGGAAATGTACCATGGCAGAGCTGGGATTTTTGTCTCCTTTTGTTCAGTATCTCAAGTGAAGAACAATTATTTTCTATTCCCAGTTTGGAGTTTCGATGTCGCTATTTTTACCCAACGTTCCGTGCGGAACTGAAAGTGCCCTATTCACTCTGCAGGAGCCCAGTGCGCAGGCGCATTTCCCTGTCTCCGGAGCATGCGCAGTGTTATCGATCAGCGTCGTGCTGCAGATGGTTTTGAAATCAGGTGAGTGCGACTGGGGCGCAGGGAGGGAACGGAGCCGATGGGTGGGGAGGAGTTGAAGGGGAGGCTTCAAAAAGATCTTGTGTAGGCCGCAAGTCCTGAATAAGAACCTAAAGCTCCCGCCTTTGTAGCTTCGGGCTTTTTCACGGAAACCGGCCCAGGTTAATGTCGCCATCTTTGTTCAGCGGGGAGCAGAGCGCATGCGTGGCCATCCTGATGACGCAAGAGAGTGGGCGGGGCTTCAGGGTCTCAGTGACCCGGAGAGTTTTGATGCTGAAACAAAAACAAAAATTGCTGGAAAAATTCAGCAGGTCTGACAGAGCATTCTGAAGATGAGTCATCTGAACTCGAAACGTTAACTCTGTTTCTCTGCCCACAGGTGCTGTCAGAGCTGCTGAGTTTTTCCAGCAACTTTTGTTTTTCTTTCAGATTTCCAGCATCCGCAGTATTTTGCTTTTATCTTCAAGTTTTTATGCTGGACTGACTGATGTCTTTTGACAACTCTTTTCACAGGCTTACATGCTGTAAACTCAAAACGTTCCATCTCTTTTGAATTTATATCGTCGACTGACGGTTATGATATTTGAGATCTCCTACAGGGGGTTAGAAGATTTGAAAGCTGCTAGAATTTCATCTGACTCCAGTGTTTCTGATATCTTTCCAGCTGCCATCTCCAGCAGGAGATTTTAAATGTGAAAACAGTGAAATCATTTCAGAAGTGAGTATTGTTGAGTATTCAGCTACAATTTAGAGCTTTTAGTGCAGTGCTGTGGTTCCATATCTCTGGGGCTGGTGTGGCTCCTTTACCTGAATCAATGTCCATCTTGCTCTTTCACCTTTGCCCTCCCCAGTTACCTCTCTGTCACTGTTTAACTTGGTCTGCCTCTAAAAATAGGTGTATTTTAACCATGTCGGATATTTTACTGTTATTTCCACCAACTGTATCCGAATGAAGTTTCTACTGCCATCCCCTGGCTATTCACTGCTGATTTATCACCTTTATCTTCCCATGCTGACGAATTATTTTTCCTGCACCAGAGATCATTTCTTTTCTGCTTCTGAGCTTATAATGACGATCAAATGATGCTATTTGTCTTCCCTGTAATTTCTATTTTTCTTCCCTGTAATTCAGTCTGCATATCCTAAAACATTAACTCTCTTTCACAATTTCACAGGGGGTTAGAAAGGGAGGATTGTGGTCAAGAAACTCAAACCAAATATCTCATTAGGATCTGACGGAGCCGCCCAATTTATTATAACCTGAACAGCATAGACTCTTGCACATGGAAGGAAAAGGCACCATTCTCAGTGGAGAGAAATTATACACGTGCCCTGTGTGTGGACGTGGCTTCAGCCGATCATCTGGTCTGTCGAAGCACAAACGCAGTCACAATGGGGTGAAGCCATGTAAGTGTGGGGACTGTGGGAAGGGATTCAATCACCCATCGGAGCTGGAAACTCATCGACGCAGCCACACTGGGGAGAGGCCTTTCACCTGCTCTATATGTGGGAAGGGCTTCACTCAGTCATCCCACCTGCTGAGACACCAGCGGGTTCACACTGAGGAGAGACCTTTTAAATGCCCAGACTGCGGGAAGTGCTATAAAGGTTCCAGCGATCTGATGTCCCATCAACGTGTTCACACTGATGAGAGACCTTTTAAATGCTCAGATTGTGGGAAGTGTTATAAAAGTTCTGGGGAACTGATGCGTCATCAACGTGTTCACACTGACGAGAGACCTTTTAAATGCCTGGACTGTGGGAAGTGCTATAAAAGTTCCAGCGAACTGATGTCTCATCAACGTGTTCACACTGACGAGAGACCTTTTGAATGCCTGGACTGTGGGAAGTGCTATAAAAGTTCAGGAGAACTGATGCACCATCAACGTGTTCATACAGATGAGAGACCATTCAGGTGCTCACACTGTGGGGCTGGGTTCAGGAGATCATCTGGCCTCACTGAGCACCAGCGAACTCACACTGGGGAGAGGCCATTCACTTGCATGGAGTGTGGGAAGAGATTCACTCAGTCATCCACCCTGTTGAGACACCAGCAAGTTCACACTGAGGAGAGACCTTTTAAATGCCCAGACTGTGGGAAGTGCTATAAAAGTTCTGGGGAACTGATGATTCATCAACGTGTTCACACTGATGAGAGACCATTCAGGTGCGCTCACTGTGGAACTGGGTTCAAGCAATCATCTCAACTCACTAAACATCAGCGCACTCACACTGGGGAGAGGCCGTTCACCTGCATTGCGTGTGGGAAGGGATTCACTCAGTCAAGCACTCTGCTGAAACATCAGCAAGTTCACAGTGAAGACAGACAATTGAAATGCCCAGACTGTGGGAAGTGCTATAATAGACCCGGGGCCATCCCACCTCATGATACACCAGCAAGTTCACACTGGGGAGTGGGCGTTCATCTTGACCGTGTTTGGGAAAGGATTCACTCAGCCATCCACCCTGATGAGACACCAGCAAGTTCACAAGTGACTCCAGGAGATGGATTTCGCTGTTAATCACATCCAGGACACAACCACATTCAGTAGAGTCCTTTTTCTGCTGATATTAATAAACTCCAGCCTAGTTATGGGTGTTAATATTCTGGATAAATATCTGGATAAATTAGCTTTATGTCAAACACATTGTGGCAAATCTTTTTAATATGTCTAAGACAAGTTAGCTCCTTTTGAAGTGCTCTCCCTCTCCTCTGCCTCCTCCATCCTCACCTCCAACAAGTGCAAGGAGCTCATGCACTTCTTTATCACTAAGATTGAGACTACCCAATCAGTTGACCCTGCATGACCCTCCCTTCCACCATCCCACTGAACCAAACTATCTCTAAAGTTTCTCCTTGTCTGAGCCCTGAACTCTCATCTTTCTCCAGTTTCTCTCCCAGCTCCCATATTGCCCTGTCTAAGCTCATCTTGTCCAAGAGACCCCTCTCAAACCTCCTCTTAGACATCTCTGTTCCAAGGAGAACATCACCAGCTTCTCCAGACTATCCATCAACTGGTGGTGATCCATCAACCTGCAATCATTCGAATGAGTCTCTTTCATACCCTCTCCAAAGCCTTCACATCCTCCCTAAAGTGTGGCACTCCGAATGGGACACAATATTGCAGCTGGTACTGAACTAGTGAATTACATCAGTTCAGCATAATTTCCTGGCTTTTGTTCTCAATGTCTCTATATATAAAGCTGAGAACTGCATACACTTTATTAGCTGCTTTCTTAACCTGTCCTGCCATCTTCAAATATTTCTGCATAAACACCCCCTTAAAATTATCCTATTTATTATGTCATAGAGGTCTACAGCACAGAAAAAGGTCCTTTGGCCCATTGAGTCAGCGCCGGTCAAACAAGCATCTATTCTCATCCCATTTTCCAGCACTAGGCCCATCGCCTTGTATGCCATGGCATCGCAAGTGCACATCAAAATACTTCTTAAATGTTCTGAGGGTTTCTGCCTTTACTACCCTTTTAGGCAGTGAGTTCCAGATTCCCATCACCCTCTGAGTGAAAAAATTCTTCCTCACATTCCCTCCAAACCTCCTGCCCCTTACCTTAAATCTATGCCCCATGGTTATTGATCCCTTCACCAAGGGGAAAAGTTCCTTCCTGTCTACCCTAACCATGCCCCTCATAATTTTATACACCTCAATCATGTCCCCCCTCAATTTCCTCTGCTCCTGTGAAAATAACCCCAGTCTATCCAATCTCTCCTCATAACTAAAACTCTCCAGCCCAGGCAACATTCTGGTAAATCTCCTCTGCACTCTCTCTAATGCAATCGCTTCCTTCCTAAATGTGGATTCCAGAAATGCGTGCAATACTCTAGCTGTGGCCTAACCAGCGTTTTATACAGTTCCAGCACAACCCCCCTGCTCTTATATTCTATGCCTTGGCTAATAAAGGCAAGTATCCCATATGCCTTCTTAACCAACTTATCTACCTGTCCTGCTACCTAAAGGGACCGGTGGACGTGCACACCAAGGTCCCTCTGATCCTCGGTACTTCCCAGGGTCCTACCTTTCATCGTGTATTCCTGTGCCTTGTTTGCCTGCCCAAGTGCATCACCTCACACTTATCCAGATTAAATTCCATTTGTCACTGATCAGCCCGTCTATATCCTCCTGTAATCTAAGGCTATCCTCCTCACTATTTACCACCCCACCAATTTTCGTGTCATCCTCGAACTCACTGATCAACTCTCCTATATTCAAGTCTAAATTGTTTATATAAACCACAAGCAGCAACGGACCCAACATCGATCCCTGTGGAACTCCACTGGACACAGGTATCCAGGCACGAAAACACCCCTTGACTATCACCCTCTGCTTCCTGCCACTTAGCCAATTCTTGACCCAATTTGCCAAATTGCCTTGGTCCCATAGGCTCTTACCTTTGTTATCAGTCTCTTATGCGGGACCTGATCAATTGCCTTGCTGAAGTCCAAGTTGACTACGTCAAATGCTTTGCCCTCATCTACACACCTAGTCACTTCTTCAAAAAATTCAATCAAATTGGTCAGACATGACCTCCCCTTAACAAAACCATGCTGACTGTCCTTGTTTAATCCCTGCCTCTCCAAGTGTGGATTAATTCTGTCCCTCATAATTGCTTCCTTTAGTTTACCCAACTCTGAGGTTAGACTGACTGGCCTGTAGTTCTCTGGTTTATCCCATCCTCCCTTCTTGAATAACGGTAACACATTGACTGTCCTCCAGTCCTCTGGCACCTCTCCTGTGGCCAGAGAGGTATTGAAAATTATTGCCAGAGCCCCTGCTATCTCCTCCCTTGCCTCACTCATCAGCCTGGGATACCTTTCATCCAGGCCTGAAGATTTATCTACTTTTAAGCCTGTCAGACCACATAGAACCTCCTCCCTTTCTATGCTAATTTCTTTAAGTATATCAAGTCCTTCTGCCTGATTTCCATACCCCCTCCTCATTTACTTCCTTCCCTGTCTCGCCTTAAGTGGGTACGTATTGTGCCTTCTCATTCTTCCTGTCAAAATGTATCACCTCACACTTAGCTGCATTGAATGTCATCCGTCATGAGTCTGTCCATTCCCCCAGCTGTGTCTGTGTCCTATTAAAATCTAATCTTATTTTCTTCACTGATTTATCTACACTTTCAAGTTTTGTCAGCTGAAAATTTCAAAATTGTGCCCTGTACCCCCAATTACAAGCCTTAATGTACATAAAAAGCAGCAGTACTGAACCCTGTGGACAACCACTTTATACCTCCCTCCAGTAAGAACAGCCATTCACCACAACTCTCTTATTTGTAACCCTGATCCAATTTTGTATCTCGCTGCTGCTGACCCTTTTCTGCCTTTATCCCATGACCTTCAATTTTACCAAATGCATTTTGAAAGTCCCAATACACAACATCTACTGCACTTTCCTCATTCCACTCTCTATGTTAACCCACAAACAAGAAAAGTCAATCCAGTTAGTTAAAAATGATTTGCCCTTAATAAATCAATGCTGGCTCTCCTTTTTCAGTCTATACTTGGTAATGTGGGTGTTAATGTTTTCCTGGATTTTTGTTTCTAAAAGCTTCTCCATCACCAGCATTAAACTGACCGGCATTAATTACCAGGTTTATCCATCTCCCCTTTTTGAGCAAGGGTGTAATATTTATAGTCTTCCAGTCCTCTATGTTCACCCGGATATATAAGGTGTTTCGGAAACTTGTGACTAATTGCTTCCTCAGTATTTACCCCTCCTTCCCTCAGCAACTAGGAATGCATTCCATCTGCACAGGGTGACTTACTCACTTTCAGTACTGCCCATCTGTTATTTATCTATTTCTTATCTCTATTATCTCAGACGCTCCATTTTTCATGTAGGGTTGACAAAGTTCACTTCGTAAGGAAACCCCTTGATAAAAGAAACATTAGTTATTAAAAATAAAGATGGAAAGTGCTGGAAAAGCTCAGCAAGTCTGGCAGCATCTGTGGAGCGAGAGAAACAGTTTATGTTTTGTTATGATCCCAGCTGATGTTAGTACTGGACAAGTCAGATCCCAGGGTGAAAGCTGGCTTGATAGATCCTGACTTCTTTTTCAGAAACCGTGGAGGCAAGTTGCTGAACAAATTCACACGACTCTGCCGATTAACTATTTAACACAAAGGATAAAATATTCATTAAACAAGAAAAATGAACTATATCACACCAGAAAAAAAGGTTGGAAAGATCTCAATACAAACACAAGAAAATGCTCCAAAGTTACACTATTCCTTTACTCCAGCAATATCTTCACTGACACATAAACCAGTAAAGAGTCACCACTAGCTTGACATGAAGGCTTCTCGCTTGGGACTGGCACAGTTGTAAACTCTTTTATTCTGGTAAATTCCTGAGCATTCACTCAATGTTTTTCACTGAACTTGTATCTCTCCCCAAGACACCTTAAACTCAGTTTTCCAATAGCACCTCAGCTAAACTGATCACTTTTCCGAATTCTGTAACTGACTATTCAGTCAACTACTGGTGCTAATGGCCTTAAAAGTTTTCTTATGAGAGAACTTAAAATTCCTGTCCCTTCTCTCTGACACGCACAGAACTATCTTCCTCCCAACTCCTGTTTTTCTTTGTGTCTGTCCCTGGATCACTTTTGCAAGGCAACAGGAAAGTTTTTTTTCTCTACTTTGTATTTTTTGCCCTGACTCACAAAACTTTTAACCCCATTTGACCCATCTCTTTCACCTCAGGGCTTGTAACACCTCATTCAAAATGCACATATACAAACAAACCCAAAAGACCTGAACGTTCAGACTCCCAGACACCAAGGCTGACAGCAACCTAAATGAAACTGAATCCATTTGTGTATATATATGTGTACACATATATATTCAACTTTAAATTATACATTGTTCATAACAGTTTCAAGTCTATGTGATTCTTCTTTGGAATCGGATATTAAGGTTGCTGGAATATATTTTCTGACAAAACAATCGGCTGCAAGGAAATTGACTAAATGTTATGATGTAACATATGTGAAATACACAATTATCATTCAGGTTATATTACCAGCAGGTCTACAAAGGCACGGCAAACACTGAGCCAGATGATCTGTTGTTTTGCAATGGTTCTGGTGCTGCTCAACGTACCAGACCATTTATTAGAACAACTGATTTATGTTGGCAAAACAGGTGTATTCTTTTTACTTTTAGCAATGTTTTGAGCACCAAATTCGATCCATAGCCACAAACATCAAATGTGTATCACTTGATCATTGATGTTATATCTTGGCCTCTGGAACTGAGCTTTCCACGCAAAGTGGGCGATCCGATGGCAGAGGGATTACCCAGCATTCTCCGCGGGACAGACTGTCCAGTCCTCCCTGCAGGTGCATCTGCGCAGGTGCTATGCCGGGCTGTGTCCCGAGCATGCGCGGTGCGGTTGCTGGAGCTCGACGGAGGCGCCAGGAGGTCGTGTCGCATTCGCAACAGGTGAGAGAAACAGCCGAGTGCAGGAGAGGAATGGGTGGGTTGATGGGTGGGGATACTTCATAAACACCTGCCGCAGACCTTGAAGTCCAGGCAAGAAACTACTGTTCCCGTATTTGCACCAAGAGGGCCGGCAGTTGTTCTCTCGGCTGGGCTTTCGGGCCGCCATCTTTATCGGGGGCAATATGGCGCTGCCATCTTACAAAGGAGGCATGTGGCGTCGCCATCTTTATCGGGGGCAATGTGCAGCAGGGCGCATGCGCAGTCATCCATGTCCCTGTCAGGAGAGAATGTTCCATTTTACGGGGATCAGAAGGGGAGGATTTACACACAGCAAACGCGAAGCATTGCATCAAAGTTCAGTCAATTCAACTGGACCTGAATGTCATCGACCTTTGAATGTGCAAAGAAACAAGTTTATCTGTTCTGTCTGTGGGAAAAGATTTTCACATCCATCTTCACCCAAGAGAATGAGGATGAAGGTATCGAACTTAGGGAGAGAGACTGTGAGGTTCTTGAGCAAATAGAAAAAGGAAGTGACAAGGTGTTGGAGATGTTGGCAGGCTTATAAGTGGACAAATCTCCAGGTCCAGATGATTTGTGTCCTAGACTGCTGAGGGAGGCAAGGCAGGAGATCGCAGGGCCTCTGACCCAAATTTTTAATTCCTCTCTGGCCACTGGGAAGCTGCCAGAATATAAACACCTGTAGGGATGAGTAAAATCAGCAGAACAAAGCCCCAGCTGTCAGAATGAACATAGTTCAGCCCTGGATGTGATTAACAGCAGCAATAACAGTAAAATCAACTCTCTGGTTAGCTGGCAGCAGTTGTCTGATTGTTTAAATCCCTTCCTGCACATGGGGCAGGTCAACGGCCTCTCCCCAGTACACACACACTGGTTTGTCAGCAGATGGGATGACTGAGTGAATCCCTTCCCACACAGAGCAGATGAATGGCCTCTCTCCTGTGTGACTACATTGATGGTTTTCCAGCTCAGCTCAGTTTGTTAACTGAATCCCCTCCTACGGTCCATGTTTGAAGTATGATGATATTCAGGTCCAGAGGTCCTGAGGACCAAGGGACTCTATCAGATTTTTATGTGATGTTTGGTTTGAGTTTCCCTTTGCAAATCATCCCTTTCTAATCAGCTGTGAAATGAATTTAAAGCAAGAAAAGGGAGTGAGAGGTAATTCACAAATATACAAAGGAAGGCTGTAAAGTTCAGCTGAATGAAGCTGGTAATTTGTGGGGCAAGAGAGTGGACAGGGCTTCAGGCTCCCAGTAACCAGGAGAGCAAATCATTGACTCATTGATTTTATCCTCATTCTGCCCACAGGAGCTGAAGAACTGAACACAACCAGAGTAGAGGAAGGGAGAAAACTGGGAATGGAGTAAGGAATTGATGGAGGTGATGCAATGGGTTTGGATTTGAGCACATGGAGGAGGGAGAGTGTTTGGGATGGAGATTTACAGCTTTGGGGGAAACAAGAGAGGAAAAAATGTTCCATAGAAACTGGAATTGATTGTTCTGAATTTCTGACCTGCACTTACAGAGATAAACTTTGTCAACTCCTTTTACAGAGTATTAGAAGGGTAGGAGTTCCAGACAGAAAAGTCAAACCAAACACGTCACGTCAATATCGGATACTCGCTCAATTTATCAGGACCTGAATATCATCAGCTTTCGAATGTAGAAAGAGAAATGTTTGTCTGTTCTGTTTGTGGGAAAAGATTTCAAACATCAGTGTGACTGGAAAAGCACCGAGACAGACAAACACCCGTGTGAGAGTGTTCCACTGAACTGACTGTGGGAAGATCCTTAAGCAGTCACACAGTCTGAAAAAAATTCACCCCATTCACAATGGGGAGAAACTGTACACATGTTCTGTATGTGGACTGATCTTCAACTGATCGTCCAACGTGGAGAAACACAAGGACTCTGGCAACATGGAGAAACTATGGGAATGTGGGGACTGTGGGAAGGGATCGAATTACCCAAAGCTGGAAACTCATCGACACAGTCACACTGAGGAGAGACCATTCACCTGCACTGTGTGTAGGAAGAGCTTCACTCAGTCATCCTACCTCACTGACCACCAACGTGTACACAGTGATCAAAGACCTTTTAAATGTTCTGACTGTGAGAAGAGCTTTAAGAACAAGAAGAATCTGGTAGCACACCAGATCGTTCACACTGGGAAGAGGCTGTTCCTCTGCTCTGAGTGCGGAAAGAGATTCATTCGTTCTTCACACCTTCTGACACACCAGCAAGTTCACACTGGAGAGAGGCTGTTCACCTGCTACACATGTGGGAAGGGATTCACTCAGTCATCCCACCTTCTGAGACATGAACGAGTTCACACTGGGGAGAAGACCGTTCACCTGCTCCGTGTGTGGGAAGGGATTTGCCCAGCCATCCGACCTTCTGGTACACAAGCGAATTCACACTGGGGAGAGGCCGTTCACCTGCTCCGTGTGTAGGAACAGCTTTGCTCAGTCATCCCACCTGCTGAGATACCAGCGAGTTCACACTGGGGAGAAGCCATTCACCTGCTCTGAATGTGAGAAGGGATTCATTCAGCTATCCGACGTTGTGAGACACCAGCAAATTCACAAGTGACTGCAGGAGTTGGAGTCTTACGGCTGCTGTTACTCACATCCAGGACTGAACATGTGCGTTATACTGACGTTTAAGAAATGTGTGTTCCATGGTTCAAAGCTTAGGAGACTCCTTTACGATTGGGTTTAGAGTCAGGAAGAACAATGGTGAATGCTGGAATGTGCTGTCAAATCAGGGATTGGTGTAAAACTGTGATTTGTTCCTGAAAGTGAAATGGCAGGTTTAAGTTTCCAGCCTGAAAATTTGATAATTATTGAAAATGTTGGTGTGACATTCCTGAGTTTACCAATGAAGGGTAATAACAATATCATGTTGCATTTATATAGAACCTTTAACAATGTCCCAAGATGCTTTAGATTTTTTATTATTCCTTCATATGATGTGGGCATCGCTGGCAGGGCCAGCATTTATTGCCCATCCCTGATTGCCGTTAAACATAGTAGCTTGCATTTCAGAGGGCAGTTAAGAGTCAACCACGTTGCTGTGGATCTGAAATCACAGGTAGGTCAGACCAGGTAAGGAGGTAGATCACCTTCCCTAAAGGACAACAATCGATGATAGATTCATGGTCACTAGCTTTTCAATTCAGATTTATTCCACCATCTGCTGTGGTGGGATTTGAACCCGGGACCACAGATCATTTGCTTGGGCCTCTGGATTACTAGTCCAGTGAATTAACCACCACGTCACCATCTCCGCATAATCAGGTGATCAAAAACTTGGTCAAACAGATAGATTTTAAGGAGGCGAGAGGTTTAGGGAGAGAAATCCAGAGCTCTGGGCCTCGGCAGCTGAAAGCACAGCCACCACTGGTGGAGTGAAGTAGGTGGGAGTGTGGGGAATGGGTCAGAATTGGAGGGGCGCAGGGAGCTTGAAGGATCGTAGGGCTGGAGGAAGTTCCAGAGACTGTCTGTTATGGAGAGAATGGCTGCCTCCATGGAGCTTCAAGCACGGCTCTGAAATGGGTCCATGCAGGTCATGACCACGGCCATGCAGGAGGTTTCTGCTGCCCTAAACAGGATGACAGACACTGTATCTGTGACCTTACAACACGTCACTGATGTCCACCAAACTGGTCTGCAGATGAGTGGGAGGAATGATGTGACTCTGTTCCAGGAGAGGGATGATGGACAAAGGAGACACGGAAGTGGGAACACCGATCAAAGTGTTCCCAGTTCGCACCCATTACTCCCGAACTCCCAGACAGTACCCAACATGCTACCCCCATCTCCCGACACGCTGTCCCCTCTCCCAGCAGCTGAATCTGCCCCTGCACAGATACAGGTGGATCAGTCTTTCCCGGGACCCTGAGGGGCTCTGATACCCAGAAGACGGAGACCACAAGCCTCTCGGCAGTGAGAGCAGGGATGTGAGCAGCCTGTCTCTCCCTCTGCTGAAACCACACAGGATGCACCACGTAGAATAGGAAGGGTCTGGGCTAGAAATTGTAATTCACCAAGGAGGTGCATTGGGATGTTTGACAAAATATTAATTCCCTTTTTAAATAATGACACAGAAAATATATTGATTGGAACCACTTGCAGCTCTTGTCCATTCCGACATCCCGAGGGCCAGCTCACCCTCTCACTGGGTTCATGCTGAATGTCAATCCGGGCTGGGAGCCATTGGATGGATGTGCAATGGGTGGATGAATGGGTGAAGGAATGTTCAGTGAACAGGGAGGGGTGGGGGGGTGGGGGTGGTGGTTGGTGCTGATGAAACCGTGACCATTCATTTATCACTTTGAGATGATTGAGCTGCTGTGTTTTTCCCAATTTTTGTTCTTTTAGTTTTCCAGGATTTATATATGTTTTCTTTTTATTAAAATGTTGCTGTTGTAACACTAAAATCCAGAGGATTTTAAATCTGTTAAAGTCAATCCCCATCGAGTACACAGGAGGACTCAACAGGTCCTAACTTCTTATGGTTTCAATAAACAAAGATCTTACAAACTGTTCATATGGGGAATTGCTTTTCTCTGAGACTAGGGACGGTCAAACAATGTTGCAAAGTTCAGATTTGGGCCTTGAGGCCTGGGCTATAAGCCCACATTCATGGAGCACCATCACCTGATATCCTTCATCCCTGATTTTAATCTCTGCACCATTGGTGGCCGTGCCTTCAGCTGCCTGGACCCTGACTCTGGAATTTCCTCCCTAAACCTCTCCACCTTTCTACTTCACTTTCCTCCATTAAGACACTCCTTATAACCAACCTCTTTGACCAAGCTTTGGTCATCTGACCTAATATGTCATTATGCTCCTGTGAAACGCCTTGGGATGTTTAATTATGTTAAAAGCTCAATATAAATATAAGTTGTTGTTGTATCTCAGTCAGACCCGATCACTTACCGATTGAGTGAGTCTGTATTAATATAACTCAGATAGACACAGCTTGTGTCATAGTTCAGTGAGACCTGATCACTTACTGAATGAATGAGTCTGAGTAAATATAACACAGATAGACACAGCTTGTGTCATAGTTCAGTGGGATCTGATCACTTACTGAGTGAATGAGACTGTGTAAATATAACTCAGATAGACACAGCTTGTGTCATAGTTCAGTGAGATCTGATCACTGACTGAGTGAGTGAGTCTGTAGAAATGTGACTCAAATAAACACAGCTTGTTGGAACAGACCTGGGAAGAAGGAAGCTCTGATTGAACTAATCACTGGACACAATTGGAAAAGATGATTCTTTCCAAACATTGAAAATTACTAATAAAGTCATTAAAGATGATTTCTTGTGAGCTGCATTATCTGGTAGAATTAGAGTGAAGGAGTGGGATTGACCTACAGCCTGAGTCAGGAGAGAGCAGCCCCTCCCAGCTGGACAACAGTGGAGAGGTGATGGAGCAGAATGATGTGGTCAACCTTGTCAAAGGCTGCAGACAAGTCAAGAAGGGAAAGTTTATCTTTCTCACAGTCACATAGGATGTCATTTGTGACTTTGATAAGAGCTGTTTCAGCACTGTGACAGGGGCAGAAACCTGATTGGAAGGATTCAGACATGGATGTCCAGGATAGGTGGGCATGGATTTGGGACTTTGGATCAAGGACATTGGAGAGGAAAGAGAGCCTGCAGGTGGGCCAGTGAAAGGACGGGGAAGTCAAGGGTTTGTTTTCTGAGGAGGGGCTGATGATGGCAAATTTGAAGGAGAGCAGGAAAGTACCTGAGAGAGAGAACCATTACTAAAGTCAGTGAACATGGGGAAGTTAGCTGATCAGCAGTTTAGTGGGAATAGGGTCGATGGAGCAGGAGGTGGGATTCATGGATAAGATTAGCCCTGGGAGGAGGGGAGATGGGAGAAAAACTAAAGAAAGACGTGAGTTCAGGTCTCAGGCAAGGATTAAAATTAGAGGCAGTTCAGCCCGGTGTGTTAGTGGAAGGGAGAGAAGCGGCTGATTGGATTGTCTCAATCTTAGTGACAAATAGCTCCATGAGCTCCTCACACTTGTTGGACAAACAGACAAATTAGGAGCAGGAGTGAGGCCACTCGGCCCCTCAAGCCTACTCCACCATTCAATAAGATCATGGCTGATCTGATTGTAACCTCATCTCCACATTCCCACCTACCCCAATAACCTTTCACTCTTGTTTACCAAGAATTAATCTACCTATGCCTTAAAAATATTCAAAGACTCTGTTTCCACTGCCTTTTGAAGAAGAGAGTTCCAAAAGACTCACTTTTTCTATTCATAATCTCTCCATCTCTGTCTTCAATGGGCGACCCCTTATTTTTAAACTGTGATCCCTAGTTCTAGATTCTCCCACAAGAGGAAACATCCTCTCCACAACGACCCTATCAAGACCCCTCAGGATTTTATATGTTTCCATCAAGTTGCCTCTTACTCTTCTAAACTCCAGAAGATACAAGCCTAGCCTGTCCAACCTTTCCTTTTGCAGGATAGGAGAGGGAGAGGATTTGCAGACAGAAAACTCAAACAAAAAATGTTGACAAGATCTTACAGCAAGGGTTCCCAAACTGTGGGTCATGATCCCCGGTGAGGTTGCGCGCTGAGGAGTTGCTGTCATGTCCTCTGGGGCAGCAATAGCAGCTGTGGAGCGGAGACTTAGCTGGGACAGTCCTGCCATCGGGTTCGAGGCTCCATTACGAGTGTTTCTTTTCTTGTGATTATTCACGTGTCCAGAGAATGAGGTCTGAGGCCCCATCACTGCCTCCATCGTAAAGACCAGTGAAAAAATGACTGCTCCACACGCCCCTCCCCAGCTTTCATAACTAAACCCCCTGCATTCTCACAACTCTTAACCGTCTCGTGCCCCTCCCTAGCTCCCACAACTCTTACACCCCACCCCAGTCTCACTCTGGGCTTTGTCTGAGGACGAGACTTCAACTGATTGTCTAATCATCCAACCTGGAAAGGCCAAAGGAAACCTGCCTGAGGGGAGGTCACAGGGAAAGTAGAGAAAGTTATGAGTTCAGGCCCAGGACAGGAGAACGTAAGAGAGTTTGTCCCAGTGGGCTATTGGAAGGGAGGGAAGCAGCAGGGGCAGCTGATCAGATTGTTTCAATCTTAGTGACAATGAAGCTCATGAGTTCCTCTCACTTGTTGTTGGAGGTGAGAATTGAGGAGATAGGGGAGTGGGAGAGCCCTTCAAAATAAACTAACTTGTGTTAGAAACATTTAAAAGACTCAACATATTGTGTGTTTTACACAAAGCTGATTTATTTGACTTTTATCCATAATATGGGAATCAAAGGTGGGAATCAAAGGTTATCAGGGTTAGATGGGAATGTGGAAATGGAAACACAAGATGATCAGCCATGATCTTATTGAATGGCGGAGCAGAATCGAGGGGCTGAATGGTCTACTCCTGTTCCTATTTCTTATGTTCTATAACTGGGCTGGAATTCATTAACATCAGCAGAAACAGACCCCAATGAACATGGTTCAGTCGCAAAATTCCTTCACTCTAGTTACTTGTGAACTTGCTGGTGTCTCAGCAGCGTGGATGACTGAGTGAATCCCTTTCCACACTCAGAGCAGGTGAATGGTCTCTCCCCATTATGAACCCGCCAGTGTGTCAGCAGGTTGGATGACTGAGTGAAACCCTTCCCACACTCAGAGCAAGTGAACAACTTCTCCCCATTGTGAACTCGCTGATGTTTCAGCAGGGCAGATGACTGAGTGAATCTCTTCCCACAGTCAGAGCAGGTGAATGGCCGCTCACCAGTGTGAGTGCGCTGGTGTGTCAGCAGGTGAGATGAACACGTGAATCCCTTCCCACACTTGGAGCAGGTGAATGGCCTCTCCCCAGTGTGAACTAGATGGTGTGTCAGCAGGTGGGATGACTGAATGAATCCCTTCCCACACTCGGAGCAAGTGAACGGTCTCTCTCCAGCGTGAATGCGCTGATGTACGGTGAGTTCGGATGATTGCCTGAACGCTGACCCACAATGAGAGCACCTGAATGGTCTCTCGTCAGTGTGAACACGTTGATGGCGCATTACTTCCCCAGAACTTTTATAATACTTCCCGCAGTCTGGGCATTTAAAAGGTCTCTCCCCAGTGTGAACTCGCTGATGCTTCAGAAGGATGGTTGACCGAGTGAATCTCTTCCCACACTCAGAGCAGGTGAATGGTCTCTCCCCAGTGTGAACTCGCTGGTGTGTCAGCAAGGTAGATGAACAAGTGAATCCCTTCCCACAGTCGGGACAGGTGAACGGCCTCTCCCCGGTGTGACTGCGCCGATGAATTTCCAGCTCAGACGGGTAATTAAATCCTTTCCCACAGTCCCCACATTTCCAACGATTCACCCGGTCGTGACTGCACTTGTGTTTCGAAAGGCCAGATGATTGGTTGAATCTTCGTCCACACACAGAACACGTGTACAGTTTCTCCTCACTATGAACAGTGCTTTTTCCTTCCATGTTCAAACTCCAATGGTATTCAGGTCCTGATGATTTGAGTGTCTCTGTCAGGCCTTGATCTGATGCTTGGTTTGAGATTCCCACTTCCAAATCCTCCCTTTCCGATACCCTGTAAAATGAATTTAAAACAAGAAAAAGTGACCATCAAAGTATTGGATTGTCCTAAAAATCCAACAGGTTCACTAATGTTCTTTAGGGAAGGGAACCTGCCACCCAGTTTGGGCCTACACAAGCCTCTGACCTTTATGGTAGGAGAGAGTGAGAGACAGAGAGAGAGCGAGTTGGAAGAGGGGAAAAGGAGATGGATTTCATCCATCTGCACCTCAAGCAGAATTTTAACAGAATTTCCCAAACCAACAAACCCCACCAACCAGAAAGACAAGGGCAGCTGGTACATGGGAAAACCATCATGTTCAATAGAGACAACACTGAGTTCACACTGGGCAGAGACTGTTCACCTTCTCCGCGTGTGAGAAGTGATTTAATTGATCATCTGAACTGCTGAAACTCCAGCCAGTTCACCAGTGACTGCAGGGCTTGGATTCTGCTGGATTAATCACATCCAGGACTGAACGGTGTTCATTCGGACACACGGGGTTCATTTCTATTGATATTAAAAATCCTTATAACTGGAATAGAATTTAATATTCAGAATTTAACATTCTGATGATCAGTTTGCTTGACTTTGCAATCTTTACTCTTCAAATAAAGAATCTTTCTTCAGGCTGTTCCCAAGATTTTGAACCATGAAACCGAACAGTGATTTACTTGTACTACTTGCAATTTAGTTTTTGTATTCAGTGCTGACCATGTGGTCTGCTCTGCATTGGGAAGATCAAACACAGATTGGGTGATCACTTTGTGGAACAACCTCCGTTCAGTCTGTGAGCTTGACCCTGCGTTTCCAGTCACTTGTCATTTTAATTCTCTGCCCCACCCCCACTCTGACCTCTCTGTCCTTGGCCTCCTGAACTGTTCCAATGGGAGCTTGAGGAACAGCAGCTCATCTTTCAATCTGGCACTTAACAACCTTCCAGACTCAATATCGGATTCAGCAGTTTCTACACTGACAGAGGGTTGTCAGGATCTGGAACTCTCGACCTGAAAAGGTACTGGAATCTGATCCTATAAGGAATTTTAAAAGGAAGTTGACAGGGATTTGGGAATGAGGAACTCACATGGTTACAAACAGAAAGTGGGTGTGTTGGTCTAAACATGACTGCGCTTTCAAAGAGACAGCACAAGCACAAAGGGTTGAATGGTCTCCTTCTGTGCTGTAAGTTTCAACGATTCTAAGATTTGGCCATTTAGCTCCTCGAGCCTGTTCCACCATGAAATGAGATGATGGCTGATCGGTGACACTTTGCCCCATGTCCCTTAATACCTTTGGTTAACAATGATTCATCAGTGTCAGGTTTAAAATTAACATTGACCTGGCATAAACTGCCATTTGATGAGTAGAGCTCCTAATTTCTACCGAGCTTACATGGAGAAGTGTTTCCAAATTCACTCCTGAAAAATCTGACACCAACTTTCAAACTACGTCCCCTACGTCCTAGATTCCCCAACAGTGGGAGTCATTTCTCTCTATCTACCCTACCAGTTCCAATTAATATCCTGAAAGCTTTGATCAAAACACTTCTTAATCTTCTAAATTCCAGGGAATATAACCTTCAAATGAGGTAAAAAGAGAAAGTGCTGGAAAAACTCAGCAGGTCTGGCAGAAGCTGTAGAGAGAGAAACAGAGTTAACATTTTGAGTCCAATATGATTCTTCTTCAGAACTCACAATGAGGTGATGAATTCTGGTAGAAGGAATAGGGAGAGGCAATATACACTTCATGATACAGTTCTAAAGAGTGTGCAGGGACAAAGAGACCTGGGAGTTCACGTACACAGGTCTTTGAAGGTGGCATGCCAGACTGAGAGAGCAGTTAGGAAAATATATGGGATTTTGGGCTTAATAAATAGAGACATTGAGTACAAAAGTAGGGAAAATATGCTGAACCTTTATAAAGCTCCGGTTAGGTCAGAAGAAGATTCTTGTGTCCAGTTCTGTTCACCACACCCGAAGGAGGATATGAGGCTCAATCAGAGGATGCACAGTAGATTTACCAGAATGGTTCCAGGGAAAATGGAATTTAGCTACAAGGTTAGTTTGCAGAAGCTGGGTTTCTCCTTGGACCAAAAGCTGAGGGGAGATTTGATAGAGGTGCACAAGATTTTGACAGATTTAGATGAAATGTACAAGGGAAAAGCTGTTTTCATTAGGTGACAGTACAAGGATTAGGGAGCACATTTAATGTTCTGGCAAGGGATACAAGGGAGATATCGGGAAGAATATTTTTTTCACAGTGAATGGGAATACTCAGCACTCGCTACCTATGAGGGTGGAGGAAGCAGAGTTCATCAATGATTTTAGAAAGGAACCGAGACACACACTTGAGGTTTAAGTATAGAGAAGGGAAAATCAGGCTGACTGGATTGCTCTGTAGAGAGCCAGCATGGACTTGATGGGAGGAATGGCCTTTCTGTGCCATAATAACTGATTTATGTAACTCATCCTAATTTAACCCTTGGAGTCCAGGTTCAGGTAAGGTAAATAAAACAGAAAATGCTGGAACTGGAGAACAGTCATATTGGATTTGAAATGTTAACTCTGTTTCTCTCACCATGTATGCCACCAGACCTGCTGAGTTTTTCGAGAATTTCTATTTTCATTCCAAACTTAGCATCCCCAGAGTTTTGCTTTTATGTCATTAAGATAAATCTGCACTTCCTCCGAGGCCTACACAGCATGTCCTTTTACGCTGTGGTGTCCAGAACTCCCTCAGTTCTCCAGGTGTGATCTGACCAGGATTTTGAATATCTCGGTGCTATTCCAATCACACTGATACCTGAAATCTTTTCCCATTTAATCCCCTGTAAAAGGAGTTTCCAAAATCCATCCCTGTCAGTCCAGGATAGATAAAAACAAAAAAACTGCGGATGCTGGAAATCCAAAACAAAAACAGAATTACCTGGAAAAACTCAGCAGGTCTGGCAGCATCGGCGGAGAAGAAAAGAGTTGACGTTTCGAGTCCTCATGACCCTTTGACAGAACAAAACACAACATTCTCTACTGCTGACAAGGAGAGGGATGACCGCGCATGCGCACCTCTGCACTTTCCAGCTGTCAAGATGGCGGCCGTTACCCCGGGGCTGTCATCGGAAGCCCCACTGCTATTGGTGCGTTTGGTCAAAACGCGGAAACTCTAGATTCTTATTCGGATCCTGAGACGTACAAAAGATACTTGTGAAGTCTTTCAGTCCACCCACTGACTATATTCCTCTCCTGCCCGGGGTCAACTCTCTCCCCGTGGATGCCACAGCACCGCCTGCATCCTGCTCCTGCACCGCGCCTGCGCGAGACTCATGCCCCGAGGATAAGGCCCCGCCCTTTATTCACTCCGATTGGTTGGAGGACAAGCTGTTCTCACTCGGTCCTCCAACCACGCCCCCTCCCTTTCTATTGGTCCGGAATCTATCTGTCGCTTCCGGCTTCACTTAGGCATCCACCTGAACCAAAGGTCCAATAGGGAAAAGGTGGTTATTTCTGTTTATGGAAAAATACTAATAGAGACATGAAAGATAATTTGCTGTTTTGACCCAAAGTATTTGGTGGAATTAAAGTGAAGGAGTGGAATTGATCCACAGCTTGAGTCACCAGTTTAAGGACAGGAGGAGGGAGAATTTGAAGAAGAGAAAACAATAATTAGGAGACTGGACACTGAATCTGGAACAATGAGCAGAGAGGGAGAGCAGTGTGTGGGACAGAGATTTATAGATTTGGGGGAATGAAAGAGGAAACTAGAATTTTCTGTTCTGAATTTCTATCTTGTGTTTACAATGATAACTCTGGTAAACTCCTTTTACAGGAGGAAAAGAACCGAGATATTCACACACCCAAGTGAGAGTGTTCCAGTGAACTGGCTGTGGCTTTAACCAGTTACAACAGCCTGAAAAACATCACCATTCGCAGCAGGAAGAAACCGTACAGGTGTTGGGTGAGGACGAGGCTTCAACTGATCGTCCAACCTGGAGATACACGAGGACACCAGGACCGTTGAGAAACCATGGAAATTTGGGGACTGTGGGAAGGGATTCACTGTCATCCCGTCTTACTGAACATCAACTTGTACACAGTGACCAGAGACCTTTTAAATGTTCTGACTGTGAGAAGAGCTTTAAAAGCAAGAAGTATCTGCGAACACACCAGCGACTTCACAGTGGGGAGTGGCCATTCATCTGCTCCAAGTGTGGAAAGGGATTCACTCGGTCATCTCACCTTCTGACACACCAGTGAGTTCACAATGGAGAGAAGCCATTCACCTGCTCTGGGTGTGGGAAGGGATTCACTCAGTCGTGCCACCTTCTGATACACCAGTGAGTTCACACTGGGGAGAGGCCGTTCAACTGCTCCAGGTGTGGGAAGGGATTCACTCAGTCGTCTGATCTAATGACACACCAGCGAGTTCAAACTTGGGAGAGGCCGTTCACTTGCTCCACATGTGGGAAGGGATTCACTCAGTCATCCCACCTGGTGAGACACCAGCGAGTTCACAACTGACTGCAGGAGTTGGATTCTGTTACTCTTGTTGTTAGTTACATCCAGGATTGAACTTGCAGGTTAATCCTGAGGTGTGTAAGAAATGTGGTCCAGCCGCACTCTTCCAATGTTCAGAGCTCCTAGACACAGAACAGAAGGCTCCTTTGCAACTGTGTTTAGAGTCAGGAAGAACAATGGTGAATGCTGGAAACCTGCAGTCAAATCAGAGATTGGTGTAAAACTGTGATCTATTCCTGACTGAATGTGAAACAGGATTAAGTTTGAAGCCTGAAAATGATGGTAATCATGATGAGGATTTAAAATGTTTAATGTGACACTCCTGATTCTATCAATGTAAAGCGATGACAACATGAAGTTGTGTTTATATACGGAACCTTTAATCTCTCTCACCTTCCACTGACTTCAATGTAATGGAAACTGACGGTTGGAATCTGTCAGCATTTGAAAGATATTTACAAATGATTTGAGGGTTTCTTACAGTTGGATCTTTCTCTGTTCTTTCCACTCCAGGTGTTAGATAACAGAATTTCTCCTGTGAATATCGAGCTGGAATATTGGGCTGTGACATATTTCCTTGTTCATCTTGTTGACTCTAAATATTGAATCTTGTGGTTTCAGACACCAGATAATCAAACTCACAACAACAGATTGTCTTTTCCTGACTTTATTAACAGCACTGCAATCATACAGAGTAATTTCTTACATGATTCCAGTCCTCAATAAAGTATCTATAAATGTCATCATTTTTTCTTCAGGAATAGTGTATTGGTATGTAATTTTAATTCAATATTCCTTCTTTTAATATCATGTTCACCACTTCCCTGTTAGCTGCTGATTTTATCTATTTTTATCATTACATGATTGTCAGGTTTCCATGTTTTTAACTTGATTATTTAGTCTATATTTTAAATGTTATGAATTTTTTTGATGTAAGTTACAATTCAGCCTTTGAGCTGTGAATATATTTCTTGAATAAAATACCATTATATTCAAAAAACATAGTTACCCGATCCAGAGAACAGAGATAATACAGTGGATTCAGAGTTCCCTTCTCCCCAGCTCTGATCTAACAAGCTGCAGCTACACTGGAGATATTTATATTTAACCTGTTCACTCCGTTCGTGATCTGGCCCTGTTCAAACCACAAGGATATCTAAGCATTGTTCTGAGTGTGAGCACAAGGCTGTGTCACTATCACACAGGTACCATTTCCTTGGTTTACATCTCCATACAAAGACCAGCTCTTTACACATCCCCTTTCTACACAATTGCAGCAGACATGAGTGAGGATGTGAGGCTCGTTAATATTCACCCACATTTCATAACAGAAAGGTTCCACTGGGACAAAGGTTCAGGCATTTTCCATTACAGGCAAAACACAGAGCAGTACAGGAGCACACTGACAGTTTAACAGAGTCTCATCAACCTGCAGGCTCCTCTCCAATATATTTACTGAATGGATTTCAATATAAACTATGTTTACAGATGTGATGCTCTATTCACACATCGAAGGTGAGAGAGATGCTATGGGACCCACACTAAGTCCAGTAGCTGAACTGATTAACAGGCTGAGTTTGGGTTTCCTGATCCAGTGCATGTTACTGATACCTTCCCTGGATCTCAAGGCTAAGAGAGAAACTCGGGAAGGTATAGGGAGCTGGGACTTGTCCATGAGAGTAACTGAATGTCTGAGAACTGAAATAATCTAAAGTTAGAAAGGAGAAAAGGTTCAGTCCTGGACGTGATTCGTAACAGCAACAACCGATTCTAACTTTGTCGGTAACATGTGAAGCCGCTTATGTTTCAGCAGGCTGTAAGACTGAGTAAATCGCTTCTCACACACAGAGCAGGTGAACGGTTTTGCCCCAGTGTGAACTCGCTGGTGTCTCAGCAGGCGGGATGAATCAATGAATCCCTTCCCACACTCAGAGCAGGTGAACAGCCTCTTCCCGCTGTGAGTGCGTTGGTGCCTCAGCAGGCCGGACGAATGAGCGAATCCCTTCCCACACTCGGAGCAAAGGAAGGGCCTCTCCCCAGTGTGGGTGCGTTGGTGTTTCAGCAAGTCATTGCTTCTTTTAAAGCTCTTCCTGCATTCAGAACATTGAAAAGGTCTCTTATCAGAGTGAACGCGTTGGTGTTCAGTGTAGTAGGACAACTGAGCGAATCTCTTGCCACAAATAGAGCAGGTGAACGGCCTGTCCTCAGTGTGAGTGCGTCGGTGTCTCTGGAGGCTGGATGACTCAGTGAAACCCTTCCCACACACAGGGCAGGTGAACGCCCTCTCCCCAGTGTGAACAGTCCGATGTCTCAGCAGGTGTTGTAAACAAGTAAATCTCTTCTTGCACACGGGGCAAAGGTACGGCCTCTCACCGGTGTGAACACGCTCATGTATCACAAGATGGGACAAACGAGGGAAACTCTTCCCACACATGGAACAGAGGAACGGCCTCTCCCCGGTGTGAACTCGCTGGTGCTTCAGCAGATAGCAGGATCGAGTGAATCCCTTTCCACACACTGAGCAGGTGAATGGCCTCTCCCCAGTGTGCACCCACTGGTGCTTCAGCAGGTCAGCTGGCTGAACGCATCCCTTCCTACATGTGGAGGAGTTGAACGGCCTCTCTCCAGTGTGAATACTCTCGTGTGTCAAAAGGTGTGAAAATCGAGTAAATGTCTTCCCACACACAGAGCAGAGGAAAGGCCTCTCCCCAGTGTGAACACGCTTGTGTGTCAGAAGGTGAATTGAATGAGTGAATCTCTTCCCACACACGGAACAGGGGTACGGCCTCTCCCCAGTGTGAATGCGCTGGTGTCTCAGCAAATTAATGCTTCTTTTGAAGGTCTTCTCACATTCAATACATTTAAAAGGTCTCTTTTCTGAGTGAACCAATTGGTGCTCAGTGTAATGGGAGGACTGAGTGAATCTCTTCCCACACTGGGAGCAGCTGAACGGCCTGTCCTTGGTGTGAACTCGCTGGTGCTCAGTGAGATGCACTGACTCACTGAACGACTCCCCACAGTGAGAGCAGCTGAACGGTCTCTCATGTGTGTGAAGGAGCTGGTGCTCCGCAAGGCGGGAGGACAGCCTGAACCTCTTCCCGCAGTGGGAGCAGCTGAACGGTCTCTCGTCAGTGTGAACTCGCTGCTGTTGGACCAGTTCCTCAGAGATTTCAAAGCTTTTCTCAGAGTCAGAGTATTGAAGAGGATCCTCATCAATGTGATCGAGCTGGTGTGCCAGCAGGTTGGATGAACACATGAATTTCTTCCCACACACGGAGCAGGTGAATGGTCTCTCGCTATTGTGAGTTCGCTGACGTGTCAGCATGTTTACCAGCTCTATCAATCCCTTCCCACAGGAGGAGCAGGTGAACAGCCTCTCACCAGTTTCCAGCTGAGGCAGTCAATTAAATCCCTTCAGATGTACGAATCTTCAGATTCCAATGAACTGATTGACCCTGTCAGACGTGAGGTTTGGTTTGCTTTTCCTGACTGCAAATCCTCCTCTATTATCCTGTAAAGTAAGTTACAAAGATTTACATGGAATATACATGAAACAAACAGGCCATTCAGTCTATCTAGTTTGTACTGGTGTTTCTAGTCCACCCAAGTGTCCCCCATTCTGCCAACCCCATCTCAGGCTTTCAGCTCATCGTTCTAATCCCTTTTCTCCCATGTTCTTGTCTAGTTTCCTTTTAATATGTTATTTTTCTCAACCACATCCAGTAGTAGTGAGTTCCACATTTTCATAGCTGTCTGAAGAAACATATATCTCCTGTGTTCTTCTTGGATTTATTCATATCTATTGTGTGTTCATGACCCCCAGTATTGGTTAGACCTACAAGTGGAAACATTCTGTCCACATTACCTGCCCAACCCAATCAGAATTTGACCCATATCAGAGATGACAAACATATCTCTCGATTTGAGTTTGCTGTGTGTAAATCCTTCCCATCTAACCCCCTGGAAAGGGAGTTTGCAAAATCCATCCCTGTCAGTCCAGGACAGAAATTCACAACATTCTCTCAGGTAAGCAAGTAATTAGGAAAGCTAACAGAATGTTATTCTTTATTGTGAGGGAAATCGAATACAAAAGTAGGAAGGTTATGCTTCAGTTGTACAGGACACTCGTGAGAGATCTGGAGTAGTGTACAGTATTGGTCTACTTATTTGAGGAAGGATATAAATGCATTAGAAGCAGTTCAGTGAAGGTTTACCAGATTAATACCAAGAATGGGCAGATTGCCTTGAGGAAAGGTTG
The DNA here is from genome assembly GCF_017639515.1 of Carcharodon carcharias. Lineage (NCBI taxonomy): Eukaryota > Metazoa > Chordata > Chondrichthyes > Lamniformes > Lamnidae > Carcharodon > Carcharodon carcharias. The sequence continues at coordinate 17,843,492 of NC_054493.1, forward strand.
GACAGGCGAGGCTCATGTCCACTGAAGTTTAGGAGAGTAAGAGGCGACTTGATTGAAACCTTTAAGATCCTGAGGGGAGGGTCTGATGAAGGGTCATACAGACTCGAAACATCAACTGTATCCCCCTCCGCAGATGCTGTAAGATCTGCTGAGTTTTTCCAGGTATTTTCATTTTTGTTCAAGATCCTGAGGGGCCTTGACAGAGTAGATGTGGGAGAATCGAGAACTAGGGATCACTGATGAGGAGTTTTTTTTCTCTCAGAGGGTCGTGAGTCTTTGGAGCTCTCTTCCTCAAAAGCCGGTGGAAGCAGAGTCTTTTATTTTTAAGGCAGAGCTACATAGATTCCTGACAAACAAAGAGGGCAGAAGGTTATCGGGGGTAGGCAGGAATGTGGGGTTTAGGTTACAGTCAGTTCAGCCATGATCTTATTGAATGGTGAAGCAGGCTGGAGGAGCCGAATGGTCTGCTCCTGCTCCTCATTCACATATTCCTTCAGCCAGTGATGAAAGCGCATGCGCCCTGCTACAAGTTGCCCCCTAGAAAGATGGCGGCTGCACATGCTTCCTGCTGCTCTTTGCCCCCGATAAAGGTGGAGACCGTTAACCCGGGTTTCATAACCGGGGAAGGGCCCATAGCTGCCGCTTGGTGCAGCCGCGGAGCCGGTAGCCTCTTGGTTGGAATTTCTCGCCTATAATGGGTGTTTATGAAACCTTCCCGCCCATCCACGGACCCTAATACCGCCACTGTGTCATCGAATGCTCACCGCCTGAAGATGCGACAAACAAACGTCTGTCCATGAACGTCACTCGCACTGCGCATGCTCCATATCACAATGCCCGTCTGGTTGACGGCAGCTTTGGACCAATAGGAAGAGGGGGCGGGACTTGAACGGAAGCTGCTGGTCCTCCAGTGAATGAGGGGCGGGACTGGCCCAGATATCCCTCATTGGCTAAAACTCTGCATCATTTTGGAAGCTGATTTGTCTCAAACTCCAGGGGAAAACAGGATCTTTCTGTCATGCTCTCGTCGGGACCTGGAAAAATTTATTAATTTTGCTTCCAATCTCCACCCCTCCATCATTTTCACATGGTCCTTTCCTTCCCTTCCTTGACCTCTCTGTCTCAATTTCTGGTGATAGACTGTCCACCATTATCCATTACAAGCCTACCAACTCCCACAGCTACCTCGACCACAGCTCCTCACACCCCTCTTCCTGTAAGGACTCCATCCTTCAGTTCCTTCGCCTCCATTGCATCTGATCTGATGATGCTACCTTCAAAAACAGTTCCTCTGACATGTCCTCCTTCTTCCTTAACCGAGGTTTTCCACCCACGGTAGTTGACAGGGCCCTCAACTGGCCCACCTCCCACACATCCACCCTCACGCCTTCTCCTCCCAGAAATATGATAGGGTCCCCCTTGTCCACACTTATCACCCCACCAGCCTCTGCATTCAAAGGATCATCCTCCACCATTTACGCCAACTCCAGCATGATGCCACCACCAAACACATCTTCCTTTCTTCCCCCCCGGTGGCATTCTGTAGGGATCGTTCCCTCTGGGACACCCTGGTCCACTCCTTCATCACCCCCTACTCCTCAACCCCCACCTACGGCACCTCCCCATGCCCACGCAAAAGATGCAACACCTGCCCCTTCACTTCCTCTCTCTTCACCGTCCAAGGGCCCAAACACTCCTTTCAAGTGAAGCAGCATTTCATTTGCATTTCCCCCAACTTAGTCCACTGCATTCGTTGCTCCCAATGCGGTTTCCTCTACATTGGAGAGACCAAACGCAGACTGGGTGACCGCTTTGCAGAACACATTCGGTCTGTCCACAAGCATTACCCAAACCTCCCTGTCACTTGCCATTTTAACACTCCACCCTGCTCTCTTGCCCACATGTCTGTCCTTGGCTTGCTGCATTGTTCCAGTGAAGCTCAACGCAAACTGGAGGAACAGCACCTCATCTTCTGAATAGGCACTTTACAGCCTTCTGGACTGAATATTGAGTTCAACAACTTTAGATCTTGAACTCCCTCCTCCATCCTCACCCCATTTCCGTTTCTTCCCCCTCCCTTTTGTTTTTTCCAATAATTTATATAGATTTTTCTTTTCCCACCTATTTCCATTATTTTTAAATGTATTCCACCCATTGCTTATTTCACCCCACCCCCACTAGAGCTACCTTGCTTATCCTGCTCTCCACTCTTAATTAGCACATTCTTTCAGATAATATTGCCACGTTCAACACCTCTTTGTTCTTTTGTCTGTGACATCTTTTGGTTATCTCCTCCTATCACTGCTTGCTTGTCCCAATAACGCACCCCCCAACCCCACCTTCTCTCCCACCCCCCACCACACCACCACCCCCCCACACACACACACACCCCCCCCCCCCCCCCCCCCCCCCGCCACCCCCCACCCCAAACCAGCTTATATTTCACCCCTTTCCTATTTCTACTTAGTTCTGTTGAAGGGTCATGAGGACTCGAAACGTCAACTTTGCTCTTCTATGCCGATGCTGCCAGACCTGCTGAGTTTTTCCAGGCATTTCTGTTTTTGTTTTGGATCTTTCTTTTTGTGGCTTTTAACAGATGAAACCCTGTGGGTGTGGAGCAAACATTTCAACATTTTTTAGTGAACTGCAGTAACATCAGGATAAAAGCACAATCAATTCAAGGGCTGACTTAAAGCAATAACTGGGCAGAGAGGGAATGTCACCTTCAGACCAAGGAGAGTCCCTGGTTTCAATAAGTGAACCGGCAAGATGGGTTCGGACAGGTTAGGGAGAAGGGTGAGTTTCAAAACAACACAGATTATAAACAACTGATCTCAAAGACAATCTCTTGCAGTGCTAATAGATATTAACAATCAGACTTAAAGGGGTTAAAAGATATATAAAAGCAAATTACTGAGGATGCTGGAAACCTGAAATAAAAACAAAGTGCTGGAAAAACTCAGCAGTTCTGACAGCATCTGTGGAAAAAGAAACAGTTAATGTTTTGAATCCAATATGACTCTTCTTCAGAACTGAATTAAATTATATATGTTTTCTATATTGAATAATTAATTTAAAATCTGGAACATGGATAGCGATGTGCATTGGTGTTAGGTGGGAAGATCTGGATCAGTATCTTACTCCAGGAAGCCTTAAAGTCAGAGTGACAGTTTTTCAGAACTGATTCGTGTGATAGCAGCAATCCCATTGCTCCCTGTTAGTAAGACCAATGAAGTGTTTAAAGTGGAGACATTGGACATTTTTCTATTCATTAATGGGATTTGGGCATTAAGTATTTATTGTCCATCCCTAGTTGCCCTTGAGGAAGTGGTGGCGAGCCAGTTTATTGAACTGCTGCAGTCCATGTGGTGTAGGTACACCCACAGTGCTGTTAGGGAGGGAGTTCCAGGATTTTGACCAAATAACAGTGATTTGACAGTGGTATATTTCCAAATCAGGATGGTGAATGGCTTGGAGGGGAACTTCCAGGTGGTGGTATATCCATGCATCTGCTGTCCTTGTCCTAGGTGGTAGAAGTCACAGGCTTGGAAGGTGTTGTTAAAGGAGCCTTCGTGAGTTGCTGCGGTGCATCTTGTAGATGGTACACGCTGCTGTCACTGTGCATCGGTGGTGGACGGAGTGAATGTTGAAGGTGGTGGATGGGCCATCAATCAAGCAGGCTGCTTTGTCCTGGAAGGTGTGGAAAATCTTGAATATTTTTGGAGTTGCACTCATCCAGGGAAGTGGAGAGTATTCCATTACATTCCTGACTTGTGCCTTATAGAATATGGACCGGCTTTGGGGAGACAGGAGGTGGGCTATTCTGCACAGAGTTCCCAGCCTCTGACCTGCTCTTGTCACCATTGTATTTATATCGCTTGTCCTGTTCAGTTTCTGGAGGATGATGCACACAAGGAAGCTGTGAACAATCTGAGGGCCATTGTGAGGGGAAAGAAAGGGATCTGGAAAACAACAGATGCTGAATGTTGTCCAGGAGAAGTGAGGTCTGGTTGTGTAGATAAAAACAGAAAATGCTGGAAAAACTCAGCAGGTCTAGCAGCATCTGTGGAGTGAGAGGCAGAGTTAACGTTTTGAATCCATTTGACTCTTCTTCAAAGCATCATACGGATTCGAAACATTTACTTTGTTTCTCTCTACACAGATTCTGCCAGACCTGCCGAGTTTTTTCCAGCATTTTCTGTTTTTATTTCAGATTTTCAGCATCCGAGTATTTTGCTTTACTGATTGTGTAGATGTCAGGTTTTACACAGGACGCAGTCAGCCTGTGGTTTCACCCTGGATGAAGAATCCCTGAATGGTACCATTCAAATCGCTCGATGGAACATCATCTGCTTGGAGAGGATGGTTTGTGTTACAGCTAATGAGAAGCAGCACACACAGGCACACAAACTCATACACATGCACACCCACATGCTCGGACACACACACACACACAGACCTCACTGATGTGTTGGAAGTTTAAATGACTGAGTGAATCCTGTCTGGCACATGGAGCAGGTGAACAGCCTCAGCCCAGTGTGAACTGCCTCTGAAGATTGGATGAATGAGTGAATTCAATCTTATGATTGAACAGACGAATGGCCTTTCCCCAGTGTGAATATCCTGGTGATTCATCACAGTATCACACAGTGCAGAAGAAGCCCTTTGGCCCATTGAGTCTACGTTGACACGTGAGAAACACCTGACCTACCTACCTGATCCCATTTACCAGCACTTGGCCCATAGCCTTGAATGTTATGATGTGCCAAGTGCTCATCCAGGTACTTTTTAAAGGATGTGAGGCAACCCACCTCCACCACCCTCCCAGGCAGTGCATTCCCGACCGTCACCACCCTCTAGGTAAAAAAGTTTCACCTCACATCCCCCCTAAACCTCCTGCCCCTCACCTTGAACTAATGTCCCCTCGTGACTGACCTTCAACTGAGGGGAACAGCTGCTCCCTATCCACCCTGTCCATGCCCCTCATAATCTTTTACACTCGATCAGGTCACCCCTCAGCCTTCTCTGCTCCAACAAAAATAACCCAAGTCTATCCAACCTCTCTTCATAACTTAAATATTTCATCCCAGGCAACATCCTGGTGAATCTCCTTTGCATCCCCACCAATGCAATCACAACCTTCCTATAATGTGGCGACCAGAACTGCACACAGTACTCCAGCTGTGGCCTCACCAAGGTTCTATACAATTCCAACATGACCTCCCTACTTTTGTAACATATTCCTCGATTGATAAAGGCAGGCGTCCCATATGCCTTTTTCACCACCCCACTAACATGCCTCTCCACCTTCAGAGATCTATGGACACACATGCCAAGGTCCCTTTGTTCCGCAGAACTTCCTAATGTCATGCAGTTCATTGAATATTTCTTTGTGAAATTACTCCTTCCAAAGTGTATCACCTCACACTTTTCAAGGTTAACTTCCATCTGCCACTTATCTGCCCATTTGACCATCCCGTCTATATCTTCCTGTAGTCCAAGACACTCAACCTCACTGTTAACCACCCAGCTAATCTTTGTGTCATCCACCAACTTACTAAACCTACCCCCTACATAGTCATCTATGTCGTTTATATAAGTGACGAATAATAGGGGACCCAGCACAGATCCCTGTGGTATGCCACTGGACACTGACTTCCAGTCACTAAAGCAGCCTTCTGTCATCACCCTCTGTCTCCTACAACTGAGCCAATTTTGAATCCACCTTATCAAATTACCCTGTATCCCATGTGCATTTGACTTCTTTATAAGTCTCCCACGTGGGACCTTGTCAAAAGCTTTGCTGAAATTCATATAAACTACATTAACTGCACTACCCTCATCTACACACCTGGTCACCTCCTCAAAAAATTCAATCAAATTTGTTTGGCATGACCTCCCTCTGACAAAGCCATGCTGACTATCCCTGATCAAACAGTGCCTCTCCATGTGGAGATAGGCACTTTCCTCCAGAACTTTCTCCAATAGTTTCCCTACCACTGACGTGAGATTAACTAGCCTGTAGTTCCCTGGCTTATCTCTACAACCCTTATTAAATAGCAGAACCACATTAGCTGCTCTCCAATCCTCTGGCACCTCCCCCATGGCCATACTTAAGTTTCTTAGTTAACTATGGACTGTGCATCCTTCTCATAGAGTCATTCTTTGTCAATGGAATACATTGCTGTTCAGAGTTATGAATTAAATATCTGCCACTCCCTATCTACAGCCTTATCTTTCAACATATTTTTCCAGTCCACTGCAACCAACCTCTGAGTTCAGACCTTTGTAGTTGCCTTTATTTAACTTTAAGATCCAGTTTCAGACCCAGGTTTCTCATCGTCAAATTGAATGTAACATTCTTTCATGTTATGATCACTCTTGACTAGATGATGTTTTACTAAGAAATCATTCCTAATCCTGCCTCATTACAGATTAACCTGCCTGTTTCCTCATTAGTTCTAGAATATGCTGTTGGATGAAACTGTCCTGAATATGTTCAATGAACTCATCCTCCACCAATTTGCTTTGTCCAATTTATAAGCAGATTATACTTGTTCACAATTATTGAAGTACTTTTCTCACAAGTCCCCATTTATTCTTCTGTTATTATCAATCCTACCACATCACTACTGTTTGGTGACATATAAAATACTCCCAACAGTGGCTTCTTACCCTTACTTGTATTATCTACAAACAAGCTGATTCCACATCTTTATCTTCTGAGCCAAGATCATTTCTCATGACTGTACTGATTTCAGCCTTCATTATCATACCTAACCTGTGACTTTTTCATTTTGTTCTCTCCTTCAGAAATGTCAAATACTCCTGAATATTCAGCCCCCTACCTTAATAACGTTGCAAACACATCCCTCTAATGTCTGTGATATCAAACACCTTTATTTCTATTTCTTCCATCAATTCATACACCTTGTTACAAATGCTGAAGCATTCATATAAAGAGCTTTTAAATCTGTCTTTCTGTCAGTTTTCCCTACTCTGACCCTGTTTGCTGTTGCCCTCTTATATTTGTACATTCTGTTCCTTCCTATCATACTCTGGTTATCATTACCCAAATTGCTAGCCTGCACTATTGCCTTGTCCTTTCCCATCAACTTTCTAACTTTCCCTTCATCCCAAACCGGCCATTCCTCCACTATTTAGTTTAAAGCTCACTCTACAGCCCTAACTATGTGATTCACCTGGGCACTGATCCCAGTGTGGTTCAAGTGTAGGCCACCCCAATGCTGTAGTTCCCTCTTTCCCCATTGTTGGTGCTAGTGGCCCATGAATCAAAATCAATTTCTCCCAACTGAGGGAGGGTCAGTACTGAGGGAGCGCTGCACTGTTGGAGAGTCAGCACTGAGGGACCGCTGCAGTATCGGAGGCTCAGTACCAATGAAGAGCTGCACTGTTGGAGAGTCAGTAATGAGGGAGTGTTGAACTGTTGGAAGGTCAGTACCGATGGAGAGCTGCACTGTCAGAAGGTCAGTAATGAGGCAATGCTGCAATGTTGGAGGGTCAGTATTGAGGGAGTGCTGCATTGTCGGAGGGCCAGTACTGAAGGAGTGGTGCACTGTTGAAGGGCCAGTACTGAGGGAGCGCTGCACTGTTGGAGAGTCAGTACCAAGGGAGAGCTGCACTGTTGGAGGGTCAGTAATGAGTGAGTGCTGCACTGTCGGAGGGCCAGTACTGATGGAGAGCTGCACTGTTGGAGGGACAGTATTGAGGGAGTGCTGTGCTGTCGGAGGGTCAGTACTGAGGGAGTGCTGTACTGTCGGAGGGTCAGTGCTGAGGTTGTGCCGCACTGTCACAGAATCAGTATTGAGGGTGTGCTGCACTGTCGGAGGGTAAGCACTGAGGGAGCGCTGCACTGCTGGAGAGTCGGTAATGAGAGAGTGCTGAACTGTTGGGTAGCCAGTACTGAGGGAGCACTGCAATGTTGGAGGGTCAGTGCTGAGGTAGTGCCACACTGTCACAGGGTCAGTACTGAGGGAGTGCTGCACTGTTGGAGGGTCAGTATTGAGGGAGTGCTGCACTGTCAGGGGGCCAGTACTGAGGGAGTGCTGCACTGTTGTAGAGTCAGTACTGAGGGAGTGCTGTACTGCCAGAAGATCAGTAATGAGGGTGCGCTACACTGTCAGAGGGTCAGTACTGAAGGTGTGCTGCACTGTTGGGTGGTCAGTTTTGAAGGAGTGCTGTACTGTCGGAGGCCCAGTACTGAGGGAACGCTGCACTGTCAAAGAGTCAGTACTGAGGGAGCACTGCATTGTTGGAGGGTCAGAACCAAGAGAGAGCTGCACCGTTGAAGAGTCAGTAATGAAGGTGTGCTACACTGTCAGGGGGTCAGTACTGAGGGAGCGCTGCACTGTTGAAGTGTCAGTACTGAGGGAGTGGTGCACTGTCGAAGGGCCAGTATTGAGGGAGCGCTGCACTGTCGGAGAGTCAGTACCAAGGGAGAGCTGCACTGTTGGAGAGTCAGTAATGAGGGAGTGCTGCACTGTCGGAGGGTCAGTGCTGATGAAGAGCTGCACTGTTGGAGTGTCAGTTATGAGGGTGCGCTACACTGTCTGAGGGTCAGTAATGAGTGAGTGCTGCACTGTTGGAGAGTCAGGAATGAAGGTGTGCTACACTGTCAGAGGATCAGTACTGAGGGAGTGCTGCACTTTTGGAGAGTCAGTAATGAGGGTGCACTGCACTGTCAGAGCATCAGCACCAAGGGAGTGCTGAACTGTCGGAGGGTCAGTATTGACGGAGTGCTGCACTGTCAGAAGGTCAGTACTGAGGCAATGCTGTACTGTCGGAGTCTCAGTATTGAGGGAGTGCTGCACTGTCAGGGGGCCAGTACTGAGGGAGCGCTGCACTGTTGTAGAGTCAGTACTGAGGGAGTGCTGTACTGCCGGAAGATCAGTACTGAGGGAGCGCTGCACTGTTGGAGAGTCAGTAATGAGGGTGCACTGCACTGTCAGAGCATCAGCACCAAGGGAGTGCTGAACTGTCGGAGGGTCAGTATTGACGGAGTGCTGCACTGTCAGAAGGTCAGTACTGAGGCAATGCTGTACTGTCGGAGTCTCAGTATTGAGGGAGTGCTGCACTGTCAGGGGGCCAGTACTGAGGGAGCGCTGCACTGTTGTAGAGTCAGTACTGAGGGAGTGCTGTACTGCCGGAAGATCAGTACTGAGGGAGCGCTGCACTGTTGGAGAGTCAGTAATGAGGGTGCACTGCACTGTCAGAGCATCAGCACCAAGGGAGTGCTGAACTGTCGGAGGGTCAGTATTGACGGAGTGCTGCACTGTCAGAAGGTCAGTACTGAGGCAATGCTGTACTGTCGGAGTCTCAGTATTGAGGGAGTGCTGCACTGTCAGGGGGCCAGTACTGAGGGAGCGCTGCACTGTTGTAGAGTCAGTACTGAGGGAGTGCTGTACTGCCGGAAGATCAGTACTGAAGGAGCGCTGCACTGCCGGAGGGTCAGTACTGATGGAGAGCTGCACTGTTGGAGAGTCAGTAATGAGGGTGCGCTGCACTGTCAGAGGGTCAGTACTGAAGGTGTGCTGCACTGTTGGGTGGTCAGTTTTGAAGGAGTGCTGTACTGTCGGAGGCCCAGTACTGAGGGAACGCTGCACTGTCAAAGAGTCAGTACTGAGGGAGCACTGCATTGTTGGAGGGTCAGAACCAAGAGAGAGCTGCACCGTTGAAGAGTCAGTAATGAAGGTGTGCTATACTGTCAGGGGGTCAGTACTGAGGGAGTGCTGCACTGTTGAAGTGTCAGTACTGAGGGAGTGGTGTACTGTTGGAGGATCAGTACTGAGGGAGCACTGCATTGTTGGAGGGTCAGAACCAAGAGAGAGCTGCACTGTTGAAGAGTCAGTAATGAATGTGTGCTACACTGTCAGGGGGTCAGTACTGAGGGAGTGCTGCACTGTTGAAGTGTCAGTACTGAGGGAGTGGTGCACTGTCGAAGGGCCAGTACTGAGGGAGTGCTGCACTGTTGGAGAGTCAGGAATGAAGGTGTGCTACACTGTCTGAGGGTCAGTACTGAGGGAGTGCTGCACTTTTGGAGGGTCAGTATTGAGCGAGTGCTGTACTATTGGAGGGTCAGTACTGAGGGAGCGCTGCACTGTTGGAGGGTCAGTACTGAGGGAGCGCTGCACTGTTGGAGGGTCAGTACTGAGGGAGCGCTGCACTGTCGGAGAGTCAGTAATGAACGTGCACTACACTGTCGGAGGGTCAGTAATGAGGGAGTGCTGCACTGTTGGAGGGTCAATATTGAGGGAGTGCTGTACTGTCGGAAGGTCAATACTGAGGGAGTGCTGCACTGTTGGAGGGTCAGTGCTGAGGTAGTGCCGCACTTTCACAGGGTCAGTACTGAGGTGTGTTGCACTGTCAGAGGATGAGTACTGAGGGAGTGCTGCACTGTTGGAGGGTCAGTATTGAGGGAGTGCTGTACAGTCAGAGGGTCAATAGTGAGGGAGTGCTGCACTTTCGGAGGGTCAGTACTGAGGGAGCGTGGTACTGTCAGAGGGTCAGTGCTGAGGTAGTGCCGCACTTTCACAGGGTCAGTACTGAGGTGTGTTGCACTGTCGGAAGGTGAGTACTGAGGGAGTGCTGCACTGTTGGAGGGTCAGTATTGAGGGAGTGCTGTACTATTGGAAGGTCAATACTGAGGGAGTGCTGCACTGTTGGAGGGTCAGTGCTGAGGTAGTGCCACACTGTCACAGGGTCAGTACTGAGGGATGCTGCCCTGTTGGAGGGTCAGTAATGAGGGAGTGCTGTACAGTCAGAGGGGCAATAGTGAGGGAGTGCTGCAGTTTCGGAGGATCAGTACTGAGGGAGCGTGGTACTGTCAGAGGGTCAGTGCTGAGGTAGTGCCGCACTTTTACAGGGTCAGTACTGAGGGTGTGTTGCACTGTCGGAGGGTGAGCACTGAGGGAGCGCTGCACTGTTGGAGAGTCAGTAATGAGGGTGCACTGCACTGTCAGAGCATCAGCACTAAGGGAGTGCTGAACTGTCGGAGGGTCAGTATTGACGGAGTGCTGCACTGTCAGAAGGTCAGTACTGAGGCAATGCTGTACTGTCGGAGTCTCAGTATTGAGGGAGTGCTGCACTGTCAGGGGGCCAGTACTGAGGGAGCGCTGCACTGTTGTAGAGTCAGTACTGAGGGAGTGCTGTACTGCCGGAAGATCAGTACTGAAGGAGCGCTGCACTGCCGGAGGGTCAGTACTGATGGAGAGCTGCACTGTTGGAGAGTCAGTAATGAGGGTGCGCTGCACTGTCAGAGGGTCAGTACTGAAGGTGTGCTGCACTGTTGGGTGGTCAGTTTTGAAGGAGTGCTGTACTGTCGGAGGCCCAGTACTGAGGGAATGCTGCACTGTCAAAGAGTCAGTACTGAGGGAATGCTGTACTGTTGGAGGATCAGTACTGAGGGAGCACTGCATTGTTGGAGGGTCAGAACCAAGAGAGAGCTGCACTGTTGAAGAGTCAGTAATGAATGTGTGCTACACTGTCAGGGGGTCAGTACTGAGGGAGCGCTGCACTGTTGAAGTGTCAGTACTGAGGGAGTGGTGCACTGTCGAAGGGCCAGTACTGAGGGAGCACTGCACTGTTGGAGAGTCAGGAATGAAGGTGTGCTACACTGTCAGAGGGTCAGTACTGAGGGAGTGCTGCACTTTTGGAGGGTCAGTATTGAGCGAGTGCTGTACTATTGGAGGGTCAGTACTGAGGGAGCGCTGCACTGTTGGAGGGTCAGTACTGAGGGAGCGCTGCACTGTTGGAGGGTCAGTACTGAGGGAGCGCTGCACTGTCGGAGAGTCAGTAATGAAAGTGCACTACACTGTCGGAGCGTCAGTATTGAGGGAGTGCTGTACAGTCAGAGGGTCAATAGTGAGGGAGTGCTGCACTTTCGGAGGGTCAGTACTGAGGGAGCGTGGTACTGTCAGAGGGTCAGTGCTGAGGTAGTGCTGCACTTTCACAGGGTCAGTACTGAGGTGTGTTGCACTGTCAGAGGGTGAGTATTGAGGGAGTGCTGCACTGTTGGAGGGTCAGTATTGAGGGAGTACTGTACTATCGGAAGGTCAATACTGAGGGAGTGCTGCACTGTTGGAGGGTCAGTACTGAGGTAGTGCCACGCTGTCACAGGGTCAGTACTGAGGGATGCTGCCCTGTTGGAGGGTCAGTATTGAGGGAGTGCTGTACAGTCAGAGGGTCAATAGTGAGGGAGTGCTGCAGTTTCGGAGGGTCAGTACTGAGGGAGCGCTGTACTGTCAGAGGGTCAGTGCTGAGGTAGTGCCGCACTTTTACAGGGTCAGTACTGAGGGTGTGTTGCACTGTCGGAGGGTGAGCACTGAGGGAGCGCTGCACTGTTGGAGAGTCAGTAATGAGGGTGCACTGCTCTGTCAGAGGGTCAGTACTAAGGGAGCACTGCACTGTCGGAGGGTGAGTACTGAGGGAGTGCTGCACTGTTGAAGACGTTTTTCAGGTGAGATGTTAAACCACCACTTCATTTGCTTTCTCTGGTCGATATGAAAGATCCCATGGCTGCTATTTGGAAGACAAGCGGGGGAAGTTCTCCCCGGTGTCCTGGGGCCAATATTTATCCCTCATCCAATGATCTGGGTCATTATCACGTTGCTCTTTGTGGGAACTTGCTGTGCACAAAATGGTGTCTCATTACAACAGGGACAACATTTCAACAAGTAATATAATTGGCTGTGATGTTCTTTGGGACGTCCTTAAGCAGTGAAAGGCGCTGGAGAAATGCAATACCTTCTCTGGCTCTAGGAGTGAGAGCTGGGTATTTCTGCTCTCGTCCGGGATCACTGTGTCTAAAAGTTGTCCCACTTGCTAATTACCTGCCTAAGATTAGCTAAGCTGTAACTAATTACTTCATCTGCTTGAAGGGGAAAATACTTGCAGGGCTGTCGGGGGAAGAGCATGGGGGACAGTTGGATTAATTGGATAGATCTTTCATAGAACCAGCACAGGCACGATGGGCCGAATGGCATCCTCCTGTGCCATAATTCTCATAAATTTGGTGGCGTCCCTTCGTTGCAGGAAACCAATGGATTAAACAGATAAATGGTAAGATGAGACACAGTGAGACCCGGTGGTAGTCGACAGACACTTAGTGAATTTAATATTCTCTCTCCTTGCTAAATGTTTAATTCTGGTTGTACTTCGATTTCTCACTAAACCCTTACCTGTTGCTAAGAGGCGAGTGATGGACGTGTGAAGCCAGAGGCGTGATCCCTCAACTCCTAAACCCCTCCCCAGGACTGCAATGGTTAGCTGGGGGAATTAATTTCTGGTCTGTTGAGTTGTAATCCGGTTGGGTGTCTGGCTTATTGTGAGAGAACATCAAGCTGTCAGGGAGAGGGATGATGTTGAGGAGAGCAGGTCTCTGATGTGCATGTGTGTGTGTGTGTGTGTTTGTGTTTGTGTGTGTGTGTGTAAGGGAGAGACAGGCTGTGCTGAGAGTTTGGTACAGGCAGCACCAGTGCAGCCCTGAATGATCGAGAACGACTCCCTCTGCCGGAGTGAGACTCTCCGCTCTGTGGATGCTGCAGGGAAGGAAGAACAGAAGGAGACTCACAAGGAGGTACTCGGTCTCGGGACGGAGCAGAAGTGAATGTGCTACCCAATTTTCAACACCAAATTATCAAGGCGAGCAAACAGGAACGAAACACCAGTGGCAAAAAGTTGGTGATGCAGGTTGATAGAGACTTTTAGAAGAGCAATAAGCACTTGGTTTCATTTCTAGAGGGTGAGCATTGAAAAACAGAGGTTTTGTTCTGCCCTGTATCAAGCGATGGGAGCACTGTGCACGGTTCTGGCCTCCATATTATAAAAAAGGATATAGAGGCACCGGAGAAGATGCAAAACAAATAAGATTTACAAGGATGATTCCAGATCTGAGAGGTTATAACCATCAGGAAAGACTGAACAGGCTGGGGCTCTTTTCTCCAGAAAAGAGAAGGCTGAGGGGGTGCCCTGATCGAGGTCATTAAAATGATGAAAGGGTTTCAAGCGGGTAGACATAGAGAAGATGTGGAGGAGACCAGAACTGGACGGTGGGGGTAGGGGTGGTTAGTGGTTATCAATATAAGATAGTCAGTAATAAATCCAAAGGGGAATTCAGGAGAATTTACCCAGAGAGTGGGGAGAATGTGGAACTCGCTCCCATAGGGAGTGGTCGAGGTGAATAGCATTTAAGGGAAAGAGTTAGGGGTGGGTTTGGTGGTAGTGGGACTAACCCGATCGCTCATCAGAAGTGCTGGCATGGATTCGATGGGTTGAATGGTCTCCTTCAGTGCTGCACAATTGGGTGAACGGGAGCAAACTTTCTGCCAGGCTTTCTTTCTATATCTAAACTGGTTGGGTTAAGTCCTGTCAAAACCTATTTGTACCACCCTGTGGTAACCCACTCCCTCTTGAAGGTGCCGCACTGCCTCCCTCGCGGGGGACGGGGGACAGCTCTGGGGAAATCAGTACGGAGCTGGGAAATGGCTGCTGGTGCCCTCCTGCCACACTTGGCAAAGCCTGGCACCTTCAAGGTCAGCTATTTGAGCTGTAAATTGTTGGACATTGATATCGTGACACCTTCCCTACGACCATCAGGGTTTTCGCTCGAGTAAACAAGGAGAAACTGTTTCTAGCGGCAGGAGGGTCGGTGAACTGAGGGACACAGATTGAAGAGAATCGGGAAAAGAACCAGAGGGGGAGATGAGGGGATTTTTATTTTTACACCACGAGTTGTTGTGATCTGGGAGGCACTGCCTGAAAGGGCAGTGGAAGCAGATTCAACAGGAACTTTCAAAAGGGGAATTGAATAAATACTTGAAGGGGAAAAATTTGCAGGGCTATGGGGGAAAGAGTGATGTGGGGGAAGTGGGACTAATTGGATAGATCTTTCAGAGAGCCAGCACAGGCACAATGGGCTGAATGGCCTCTACCTGTGTTGTAAGATTTTATGATTCATTTCTTTCTGCCAACACATTGGATTGTGCACCCTCCACAGTCACTAACTGGCATGTTTACTTGTTTTTATCACTGTTTTATTCTGGTTCCCTGCCATATCCGCCTCCTCTCCCGCTCTTCCATTTTCCCTTTCCTCCTCTCCCGCTCTCCCACTCCCCCTGCTCTCTCTCTCTCTCCTTCCCTCCCACTCTCCCACTCCCCCCACTCTCTCTCTCCTTCCCTCCCACTCTCCCACTCCCCCCACTCTCTCTCTCCTTCCCTCCCGCTCTCCCACTCCCCCCACTCTTTCTCTCCTTCCCTCCCGCTCTCCCACTCCTCCTGCTCTCTCTCTCCTTCCCTCTCGCTCTCCCACTTCTCCCAGTCTCTCTCTCCTTCTCTCCCACTTTCCCACTCCCCCTGGTCTCCCTCTCCTTCCCACCCTCTCTCCCATTCTCACCGGTTTCTCTTTCTCTCCTTCTCTCCCGCTCTCTCACTCCCTGGTCTCCCTCCCTTTCTTTCTGCTCTCCCACTCCCCTGGTCTCCCTCTCCTTCCCTCCCGCTGTCCCACTACACTGGTCTCCCTCTCCTCTCTCCCGGTCTCCCACACACCCGCTGTCTCCTCTTCTGCTCTCCCATTTTCCCCAGTCTCTCCCACTCTCCCGTTCTCCCTGGTCTCTCCTTCCCTCCCACTCTCCCGCTCCCCACAGCCTCTCTCTCCTCTCCCGCTCTGCCATTCTCTCTGGTCTCTCTCTCTCTCTCTCCCACTCTCCTGTCCTCTCTGGTCTCTCTCCTTCTCTCCCACTCTGCCACTCCCCCCGGTCTCTCTCTACCATTCTCTCCCACTCTCCCATTCTTTGCGGTCTCTCCCTCCTTGTCTTCTGCTCTCCCATTCTCTCCAGTCTCCCTCTCCTTCTCTCCCGCTCTCCCACTTCCCAGTTAGGGGAGGCGATGGCGTAGTGGTACTGTCGCTGGACTAGTCATCCAGAGACCCAGGGTAATGCTCTGGGGGCCCGGATTCAAATGGTAGTGGGTTCAGGTGGTGGAATTTGAATTTAGTAAAAATCTGGAAATAAAAGTCTTACGATAACCATGAAACCATTGTCGATTGTTGTAAAAACCCACCTAGTTCACTAATGCCCCTTTAGGGAAATCTGTCATACTTACCTGGTCTGGCTTACATGTGACCCCAGACCCACAGCAATGTGGCTGACTCCTAAATGCCCTCTGAAATGGCCGAGCTGCCACTCAGTTGTATCAAAACCGCCACAAAGTCTCGAAAAAGGAATGAAACTGGATGGGCCATCCGGCATCGACATAGGCACCGAAAATGACAACAGCAATCTCAGCCCGGTCGACCCTAACTCCTCCTTACCAACACCTGGAGGAGCCATATAAATCCTATCGCTACAAGAGCAGGTCAAAGGCTAGGAATCCTGCGACAAGTAACTCACCTCCTGACTCCCCAAAGCCTGTCCACCATCTACAAGTCAGGAGTGTGATGGAATACTCCCCGCTTGCCTGGACGAGTGCAGCTCCCTCAATATTCATGAAGCTGGACACCGTCCAGGACAAAGCAGCCCTGCTTGATTGGCACCACATCCACAAACATTCACTCCCTCCACCACCAATGCACAGTAGCAGCAGTGCGTACCATCTACAAGATACACAGCAGGAATTCACCAAGACTCCTTTGACAGCACCTTCCAAACCCACGACCACTACCATCTAGAAGGACAAGGGCAGCACATAGATCGGAACACCACCACCTGGAAGTTCCCCTCCAAGTCACTCACCATCCTGACTTGGAAATACTGTCGCTGGGTCAAAATCCTGGAACCCCCTCCCTAACAGCACTGTGGGTGTACCTACACCACAGGGACTGCAGCAGTTCAAGAAGGCAGCTCACCACCACCTTCTCAAAGGCAATTAGGGATGGGCAATAAATGCTGGCCCAGCCAGTGAAGCCCAAATCCCATGAATGAATTTTTTAAAAAGTCTCTCTCTCCTTCTCTCCTGCTCTCTCATTCCCAAGGTCTCTCTCTCCTACTTTCCCAATCCCCCGGTCTCCCTCTCCGTCTCTCCCTCTCCCAATCCCCCCATCTCCCACTCTCTCTCTCTTCTTTTCATTTCTTCCATCCCCATTCATCATTTCCTTTTCTCGCTCTCTACTTCCTTCCCCTCTAATCTGTTCTTCCTCCTTATCTCAATCTCTCTCTTTCTCCCGTCTCTCCCCAATCCCCCTCCCTCTGCCTCTCTCCCTCTCTCTCTTCCCCTCTCTGTCTCCCTACCTCTCTTTCCCCCACTCCACTCTCTCTCTCCCTTCACTCTCTTCCACCCCAGCCTTTGGAAAATTGAGGGTTTGAATCCCGACTCTGTCTCTTTCTCTCCCAATCTACCATTTCTCCTGGTCTCTCTCCATCTCTCGCGTTCCCCTGGTCTCCCACTCCTTCTCCCCCTCTCCCTGTTTATACAGAGGAGAGAGTGTCAGGATGAAATCCAGTGTGTTGTTAGAGAGGACAGAGGGTCAGGGTGGAATCCAGTGGGTTATGCAGAGGAGAGACGGTCATGGTGGAATCCAGTTGGTTATAGAGAGGAAAGAGGGTCGGGGTGGAATCCAGTCGGTTATACAGAGGAGAGAGGGTTAGGATGGGATCCAGTGATTTTTACAAAGGAGAGATGGTCAGGGTGGAACCCAGTGGTGTTTAGAGAGGGGAAAGGGTCAGGATGGGATCCCGTTGTTTTTACAGAGGGGAGAGGGTCAGGGTGGAATCCAGTTGGTTATACAGGGGAGAAAGGGTCGGATGGAATCCAGTGGTTTATTCTTTCCTTCCCTCATATTTTTTCCTCCCACGCTCCCTTCCTTCCTTCCTCCCATCCAACCAATTTCCCCAATTTATTCCTTCCATTCCTCCATCCTTCCTTCCCTTCCATTCTCCCTCGTTCCTTCCTGATGAATTTCCTCCCTCACATGCTTTTAACCTCGGAAGAGAGAGGAGGGTACCCGAGGGTTGGCCTGAGGGACAGGATTGGCTGGTTGATACCTGGTGAGATTGGCCCATGTGGTTTACATTAGGATTGGAGGTCCACTTTGCAGGAAGAGAGGAGAGGATTGGTCAGTCTTCAAAAAGGTAAGTAGAGAGGACGAGGCGGATTTATGAAGGGAACGAATCTAGAGAGAGAGAGGGGAGGGGGCAGAGCAGATTGTTGGGTTTTTGTCCCTGAGCATAATCCTACCTCTGCAGATCATTATCTATTGGGTAACTTAATTCTGTGTGCAGACCAGTCGACATACAATGAATGAGTTAACAATAGTTTGGGGACCGCAATTGTTCAGTTCATATCATGGCTGATAAATTTCATATAATTATCTTCTCAAGGTATTGTGAACACACATCCTTCATGTGAAATGATTAGTGCTTATCAATGGTCTGTGCACAATGCTTTACACACAAGAGGTTTTATTGAATTAATAAATGTCTTGATGAGGCAGTTTTAATGGAATCGGATTAAGTTACCATTGAACATCCAGAGATAACATCTTCGCCGACCATAATCCTGTTGGACAAAGCCAACTAGATTGGATTAAGAGGCACCGTTTAAGGGTTGTTTATATGAACATTTTAGAGAAACTATTGTTCGCATTTTGGATCTGCCCATGTCCCAACGCCTCTTACAACAAATGACGGAAGTACCAAAGGCGGGAGCCAAATTGAGCACAGCAAGATCCCGCCAACTTCAAGGCAGTTAATGACCAGATCATCTGGTTTAACCCTCCCTGCGTTCCTCAATCCTGCCCTCTTGAGCACCCCCCAATTCCCATCACTCCAGCACTGGCTGCCTAGGGCCTTAAGCTCTGGAATTCCCTCCATAAACATCTCCCACTCTCCCTCTCTCTCTCTCTCTCTCTCCTCCTTTAAGATACCCCTTAAAAACTGACCTCTTTGACCGAATTATTGGCTGCAATATATTTTTATGTGGCTGGGTGTCAAATGTAATAATGCTCCTATGAAGCACTTTGGGACACTTTGCCTTACTAAAGGCGCTAGATAAATATAAGTTGTTGTTGCCGCTATTGCTTCCTTTTTACCCTTGGTGCCTGGATTGCGGGTATTGTTGCACCATTTTCCCAACTTGGTTGGAGTTAAATTTTTTGCCTTCTTTCCTCTGCATGCTCCTGAGGAGGTTGGAGTTCAGAGGCCGCGGTCAATGGCTGCTCCAAACCTGGCTGCCCTGAATGACTCGCAGATGAGGGAGCTGGGGCCCTGGAGTTACTCGGCTGGTGAGCAGTGGAGGCATCGCTACAAGTACTAAGTGGCATTGCTCAGCCTCCTGATTTTCGTGGTGGTGTTTGTCAATGTGCTGGTGTGCATGGCAGTGTCCAGGGAGAGGGCACTGCAGACCACCACCAACTACTTCATCGTCAGCCTGGCTGTGGCAGACCTACTGGTGGCCACGCTGGTGATGCCCTGGGTCATCTATCTAGAGGTAAAACCATTAGTTCGGTCCTGCTTATCGATAGGTGGGAGGGCCCTGAAGGGCGTTGGGCCTTGCAGCTACCGACATCAAGCCTCAGCGATCCCACCCACCACCAAAGAGGTCGTAAGTCCTTTTCCCACTTCCCTTCCTGGAGCCAGTCACTTGCGCATCAGTCACGGCCAGAACAAGGTCTCTCTTCCACTCATCCATTTCGATACCAGGTGTTTGGTGAACAACACAAGACTGAACTTGACCATATAGAAACATAGGCCATGATTTTATGGCCCCTCCTGCCTGGCGGGATATTATGGTCCCGCCGAACTAAATGGAGAGTTAAATGGCTCTTTGCATCCATTGGAGGAGAGACACGCTGCGGTGGGGGCCATAAAATCCTGGCTATAGAAAATATAAGCAGGAGTAGGTCATTCAGCCCTTCGAGTCTGTTCCACCATTCAACATGATCATTGCTGATCCTCTATCTCAACACCACAATCCCGTGCTCTCCCCATACCCCTTGATGCCTTTGGAGTCTAGAAATCCATCTATTTGCTTCTTAAGTATACTCAGTGACTTCTCTGTTGTCGAGAATTCCACAGATTCACAACCCTCTGAGTGAAGAAGTTTCTCCTCATCTCAGCCCTATATGGCCTACCTCATATCCTGAGACTATGATGCCTTGTTCTAGACCACCCCACCAGCCAGAGGAAACGTCATCCCTGCATCCAGTCTGTCCAGCCCTGTCAGAACTTTATACATTTCAACGAGATCCCCTCTCATTCTTCTAAACTCCAGTGAATACAGGACTAGTCAGCCCAATCTCTCCTCATATGATAACCCTGCCATCCCAGGAATCAGTCTAGTGAACGTTCATTGCACTCCCTCTATGGCAAGTATACCCTTTCTTAGGTAAGGAGACCAAAACTGCACACAATAGGGACAGGAGCAGGCCATTCAGTCCATCGAGCCTGTTTCACCATTCGATTGGGTCATCATAGAATGGCCCAGCACAGAAGGAGCCCATTTGGCCCTTCAAATGGGGAGACAGTGGCATAGTAGCAATGTCACTGGACTAGTAATCTGAAGGCCCAGTCGAACGCTCTGGGGACATGGGTTCAAATCCCTACAAGGCAGCTGGTAGAATTTAAATTCAATTAATAAATCAGGAATTGAAAGCCAGTATCAATCATGGTGACCATGAAATTCTCATCGATTGTCATAAAAACCCAAATAGTTCACTAACGCCCTTTAGGGAAGGAAATCTGCCGTCCTTACCCCGTCTGGCCTACATGTCACTCCAGGTCCACAGCGATATGGTTTACTTTTAATTGCCCTCTGAAATGGCCGAGCAAGCCACTCAGTTCAGGGGCAATTAGGGATGGGCAACAAATGCTGGCCTTGCCAGCGACGCCCACATCCCATGAAAAAGATAAAAAGAAAATTGAGTCTGCTGCAGCTTTTTGAAAGATCAATCCAATTAGTCCCCACTCTCCCCCCGTCCCCCGCTGCTCTTTCCCCCGTCGCCCTGAAAATTTCTTCCCTTCCAGTATTTATCCAGTTCCCCCCTTTTGAAAGTCCCTGTTGAATCGACTTCCAACGCCCTTTCAGGCAGCGCCTTCCAGATCACAACTCGCTGTGTGATTAAAAGCCGCTCTTCCTCACCTCGCCCCCTGCTGGTGACGCTTCACTTGCACCGAAGGCTTATCTGCCTAAGCAAAAACCATTCCCACGTTGTCGCGGCCAACCCTCGGCCACTGAAAGATCGTCATGGATGGGGAATAGTATTGCAGCCGTCGGCCACACTTCTGAGTGTTGTGATCCTCCTAAGAGTGAGTCTCCCAATCCCATCTCTCAATTGCTTTCATTACTACTTCAAATAAAGAAAAAGCAAACATGAGATCAGCCGGCACAATGAAGCTATTCAGTGCACAAGTGATAAAATATTCATTCATTATCATCCAACTGCTAAATGATTAATTTTGTATAATGTCTCCGCTAGATATCTAATCATACTACTTTCACACAATTAAATCTGGAGCAAAATTAGTTTTATAGGAAATGAGAATTACTGTAATATTCTTTGCTGCAGCGCTTGTCAAACTAATTTATACTTCGCACTATCTAGATTGTCTACAAGCGTTTAACCTCTTGGAACATTCTTCATCTTGAAATTACCCGAATTAATATTTTCGCCTTTTATATTCTTTTCAATGGAGATGTAATATCTCTATGGACCTCAGTGACTTTTGGGGGAAGAAAGTAAATGAGAATTTATGGCCAGGGAGAATTCATTAAAAGGAAATCAATTACTTAAATTAGAATCTATAGGCAGGCCAATGCAAATCAATAAATCAACAATTAAACAGTTAAACCAGATGAACCTTTTACACTCTCGAAGTTTGGACACCCTCAGGGTTTGCAATCACCATCAAGGTCCTGGGAATTGGACTGGAGTCAGAGGTTGGCAATAACATAGACTAAGTGTGCTCTTCAACAGATAGGGGAAGGACAGACGGTCCTAGTTTAGATAGGAAGGCAGGTCTTTGCCTGGGTGAAAGTAGGGTCAGATGATGCATGTACCAGAGACTTTTCTGTTTAATGTAAACCTATATGTTGACAAGATCGGAATCTGGAGCATGTTCTTGTATGTGACCAATAATATATAAATATTAACAGAGCACTGTCTCAAGCTGTATTGTGATGGTGACCTCCTTGCAATTGCTCGAATGAACGATCGTAACCTGTATCTGAGCCTCCTGTGGTCCGTTCATCAAAGACACCACATCAGTGACAAATGCATAAAATGACCCAAGTGTTAATCCAATGTTCTCCAAGTTAGATTAATGTAGGTGCAGAATAAATGTTAGTTTCTCAACAGAGGATTGTTAAGATGATGTATTAACACATATTCAATGATTCAAATCAACACATTCTCTTAGCATATTCATGTTTAGACTATGAAAATGGCTAGGATTTTTCTCTGGCATGAGTTAATAATTGATGTGTCATTTAATGAAAATGACAATGAGTGCAAATCTGTCAACAGCAAAACAGCAGCAAAAAGTTTATAATTTCAACAACAACTTATGATTCTACAGCACCTTCAATTTAATGAAGTGTCTCCAAGGTGCCTCACAGGAGTGATTATCAAACAATATTTGACCCCAAGCCACATCAGGAGATATGAGGGATTGGTGACCAAAAGCTCAGTCACAGAGTGAGGTTTTAAGGAACGTCTTAAAGCAGAAGAGAGAGAGA
Organism: Carcharodon carcharias; assembly: GCF_017639515.1. Taxonomy (NCBI): domain Eukaryota; kingdom Metazoa; phylum Chordata; class Chondrichthyes; order Lamniformes; family Lamnidae; genus Carcharodon; species Carcharodon carcharias. The sequence goes on from NC_054493.1 coordinate 17,866,175, forward strand.
GAGATAGAAAGAGAGAGAGAGATAGGGGCTGGAGGAGGTTCCAGAAATAGGGAGGGTTGTAGGGGCTGGAGTGAGTTACAGAGATGGGGATGATTGTAGGGACTGGAGGAGGTTACAGAGATAGGCAGGGTTGTGTGGGCGGAAGGAGGTTACAGAGATAAGGAGGGTTGTAGGGGCTGGAGGAGGTTACAGAGATGGGGATGGTTGTAGGGACTGGGGGAGGTTACAGAGATAGGAAAGGTTGTAGGGACTGGAGGAGGTTACAGAGATAGGAAAGGTTGTAGGGACTGGAGGAGATTACAGAGATAGGAAAAGCTTTAGGGACTAGAGGAAGTTACAGAGGTAGGGAGGATTGTGTGGGCTGGAAGAGTTACAGAGATAGGGAAAGCTGTAGGGACTGGAGGAGGTTACAGGGATAGGGAGGGTTGTAGGGGCTGGAGGAGGTTACATAGATAAGGAGGGTTGTAGGGACTGGAGGAGGTTACAGAGATAGGAAAGGTTGTAGGGACTGAAGGAGGTTACAGAGATAGGAAAGGTTGTAGGGACTGAAGGTGGTTACAGAGATAGGAAAGGTTGTAGGGACTGAAGGTGGTTACAGAGATAGGAAATGTTGTAGGGGCTGGAGGAGGTTACAGAGATAGGGAGCATTGTAGGGGCTGGAGGAGGTTACAGAGATAGGGAGCGTTGCAGGGGCTGGACGAGTTTACAGAGATGGGGGGGTGGTGGTTGTAGGGGCTGGAGAAGGTTCCAGAGATAGGGAGGGGGCACAAGGAAAGATTTGAAAACAGGGATGAGAATTATAAAATTGAGTTTGGGTGAACCTTAAGTTTCCATAAACATATTCCTTGGAGCCATTCTTCCCGTTAATTCTGTTGAGCTTATTGGGGGTAACTACTGAAAGTGGGTGTGGTAGGATCGGTTGGTGGCCCTTGGGCCCTGTTCCCTGCAGCCTCCCCAGCCCCTACCACACCCCCTGCAAAAGTGATCTACTAACGAAAGTGTTTTAGAAGCAGTGCTCTTAGGTGTCTTGTGCCCAAAGGCAGTCGAAGAACAAAACACTGAGGACGCTGGAAATCCGAAATAAGAACAGAAAATGCTGGAAACACCCAGCATCTGTGAAGGGAGAAACAGAGTTAACGATTCAGGTCAGAACCAAAGGGTAAGGCACTGTAGGAATGCAGATCTTTTATCTGGATTTAAGGCTGGATATAGAGCTCCAGATGGCTGGAGGTGTTCTGTGATCTTGTGGAAAGGTTTGTTTGAAGGGATGCTAACCTGGCTGTGAACTGTTGCTGATGCTGTTTGTACTTTGCTCTGGTTAAAGGTGGTTGGCGAGTGGCGTTTCAGCTGGGTTCACTGTGACATCTTTGTGACACTGGATGTGATGCTGTGCACAGCCAGAATCCTCGGCCTGTGTGCCATCAGCATCGACAGGTAACCGGAGGGCTTTCAGTGACGTTCGCCAGTGTGGAAACAGGCCATTCGGCCCATCTGTTCCATGCTAGTATTTCTCCTCCACACGAGGTCCCTCCCTCTCCATCTTCACCTCACGCCGTTCACCATATCCTTCTACTTCTTTCTCCTTCGTGTGTTTATCCTGCTTCCCCCTTAAATTCATCGATGTTATTCACCTCAACCATTCCCTGGATGCGAGTTCCACATTCTCCCCAATCTTTGGGTAAAGAAGTATCTCCTGAATTCACCATTGGATTTATTTTTAGGAATGTGGGCATCTGCTGGCAAGGTCAATATCACCCTTCAACTTTTGAATGACCCGTCAGTGTAGGGTTAGAGTCAATCACATTTCTGTGGGTCTATAAAAGGGTTTTCTGTAGTAATTATAGTTCTGATAAATATAGGACTGTACCTTTAACCACAGAGGAGGGAAAAGAGGAGAGCGATTCTCCTGAGTATTTATGGGGGCAAATCCTACAGTTTAATTCGAAGCTTGACGATCCCTAGTGCCCCTGAATTGAAGACCCTCAGTAAATTAGTAACAATAAGGAACATTTTCAACCCAAACCCTCAGTCACAATGCAGAGGTTCAGGTTCAATTCACTGAATACAGCCCCGAGAGAGACCATTGCTACCTAAGTGGCGAAAGTAAAACAACTAATGGAATATTGTGATTTTGGTGAAAGCCTGAATGATATGCTCAGAGATCATTTTTGTCTCTGGCTTGCAAGAGGATGCTATTCAGTGAAGATTGCTGACTGAAGTGGACCTTGATTTTAAGAAAGCATTAGAAATAGCGCTTGCGATGGGAAGTGCTGGAAGGGATTCACGAGCGATTCAAGGTGCACAAAATGGCGCCATTTTCCTAGTTGGGCAGAAATGGTCAACTGAAAGGAGCACGAAAATCCAGGACTCCGCCGTGAAGCGGGAAACAGCCCCCAATAACCGAAAACTGAGGAACCAGTTTATTAGCAAATTTGAAAACTAATTTTATCGACGTGGAAACGATCACACTCCTAATGATTGGCAATTTAAAAAAGTAGAATGTTATTTTTGTTGCAAAAGAGGACACATATTGAAACATTGCAAAGCGACATTAAAACAAGCTTCTGGGCAACAAACAAAGCCCAATGAAGTATATAGTGAGGAAGACCAGAAACAACCAATTCTGACATTTAATCCTTATTCAACATGAGAGTTGGGAAGGCAAGAGCCAGTCACTGTCACTTTACAGGTGAATGGGAAATTCTTAATAATGGAAGTAGACATTGGTGCTTCTATCACTGTAGTAGGAGAACACACTTTCAAATATTTAAATAAAGGTGCTCAACAATTAAATTTGGAACAAACAGCTACCAAGTTGAAAACGTACACAGGTGAAGAAATCCAGGTAAAATATATCACCAGAGCACCTGCTTATTATAGACACCAAACAGCACAACTGCCAGTGATGGTATTAGAAGGTAGAGGACAAAGCCTTCTAAGTCGAAATTGGTTGAGGGAAACTAACCTTGATTGGCCAGTGAGATTTCAAAAGGAAGCAGGAAGAGTTCCTGAGTTGAAGAAGGAAAAAGTCAAGGCCCTTCAGAAAGAGCCTGGAAAGTCCAAGGACCGCAACTGGATGAAAATGGAGTTTGCAGCTATTCAGCAACCTGAAGAAATGAAGACTGTTTTAAACAACGACATGGAAGAACAGCAAAAGAAACTCAAGGCGACTCTGCTGAATTAGAGTTCAAGTTGAAGCGAATGAGTTTCGCATAAAGAAAAGAAAAACCCCGTTGAAAGACCCTCACACACTACAAGGATCCCTCAGGTCAAAATTTGTACCTCTGGAAAATTACAAAGCGAAGCAGGAAGAATTTAACGTCACCGTGAACAAACTGAAGAACCAGTTAGCACAGAAGACGCAGCAATGTTCAAGGTTCCAGGAGGAAGCCAACAGATACATGAAAGAGACAGAAGAGCTGAAGAATCAGCTGTATGCAACTAAAGAAACCTTGAAAGGAAAGGTCGTAGAACTTTCCAAGATGCAAGTAGATAATGAAGTCATGGGTAACTCAATTAGTGAACTAAGACAAGTTGAGAAACTACCTGAGTGAAGTCTGGCCGACAGTGAAGTCAAGAGGAAGGCCAAGACTAAACTCTGTGGTAGAAAGCAGAAGACAAAAAGGAGGAAGATCCTGAAAAGACAATAAAAGGCAGGAATGAAAAAGTTAACAGGTGAATCATCGGAAACTAAACTTGCTCATTTCCTATTTCACTACAGAACAATCCCAATTTGGAGGGGAAGGTGGAAAAAAGTCAAGGGAACCAAAAAGCGACTCCTGATTGGCATAGTCATGAGCAACAATTTACTTGGAGAAACAGTGTGTGTAAGGAATGTCGGTGGAAGACCGAAGTGGCTAGCTGGTAAAGTAAGCTCTGTGACCGGACCATTGTCATACCACATGGAAGTGGAGGGGCGGATCACCTGTAAGCATGTGGATCATTGAGGAAGAGAGATATCCTAACAAAATGATATTCCACCTGTAACCATTGCTGAACCTATGGTTCCTGTTGAAGTTGCTCAGCCAAGGACAGACGTGCCCGATGTCTCTGTTGGAGTGGAAGACACTGAACTGCCTATATCTGATGTTCATGCAGTTCCAGAGCATGTGATTCCTGCAAAATAATTGGAAGTCAGGAGCTGCGACGTTCCACAGGGATCGGGAAACCATCTTAAAGACTGAACTTGTAATTTGATGACCTGTGTAAATATTGTGATGTAATGAGATAAATCTCCTCGAAAATACAAAAGGTACAGAAAAGTTTAAGGGTGGGGTGGGAGGTGTGTTGGGTGGGGGGGGGGGGGTGGGGGGCTGCAGTAATTATAGTTCTGATAAACGTAGGACTGTAGCTTTAAGAGTATGCCTGTGTTGTAAAATCACATGAACTGTATAAACCAATGATTTAGAAGCACGGGGACCCTCGAGGAGAGAATTCCTTTTTCGTTGTAGAGTCCTTTGCACACATATAACTGCTGCTGCCGTCTTGTAAATAAAGTCCAACGTTTCCACCAAGCAAAGCTGCCTAGAAAATCAACTCTATCACACTTTCCTTCCTGAAAGTCCACCTGCCACTGTGGTAGGAATTGAACACTTGTCCCCCAGAGCATTAGCCTAGGCCTCTGGATTAATAGTCCAGACATTAATGCTATGTCGCCACCTCACCTTTTAGTGACAATCAAATATTGATAGCCCTTAGTTCTGGTCTCACCCCACACAAAAAGAAAGACTTGCTCTACTCTATCGAAAAACCCCTTTCATCGTCTTAATCAGGTCACCCCTCAGCTTTCTCATTTCTAGAGAAAAGAACGCCAGCCTGTTCAGTCTTTTCTGAGAGTTATAACCTCTCGGATTTTGGCAGTGTAGAAAATGCAGAATAGATGATCAATAGCCTCCTTCGGTGCTGTGAAGTCTTGAAAAGATCGGGAAAAGGGGTTTAATTTCACTCCACCTGACGGAAACTGCACAGCAACAGACTTAAAATGGTAGCGGACAACTTGCTTCTCCAGCCCTTTTGGCACCGGGTGGTGGGGCTGTGACAGGAAGAATAGAAAAGAGGCATCTTATCTAAATGGTGAGATATTGCAGAGCTCTGAGATGCAGAGGGATCTGGGTGCCCTAGTGCATGAATCACAAAAGGCTAAAATGCAGGTACATCAAGTAATTAGGAAGGCTAATAGAATGTTATCGTTTATTGCGAGGGGAATTGATTGTAGGGAGGCTATGCTGCAGTTTTACGGGGCACTGGTGAGACCGTTTCAGGAGTACTGTGTACAGTATTGGTCACCTTATTTAAGGAAAGATCTGAAGGCAGCAGTTCAGAGGATGTTTACCAGGCTAATACCAGGAATGCGTGGGTTGTCTTATGAGGAAAGGGTGGACAGGTTAGGAGCGTATCCACTGGAATTTAGATGAGTAAGAAACATTTAAGATCCTGAGGTGTCTTGACAGGGTGGATGTGGAGAGGATGTTTCCTCTTGTGGGAGAATCTAGAACGAGGGGTCGCTGTTTAAAAATAAGGGATTGCTCATTTAAGACAGAGATTAGGAGATGTTTTTTCTCTCAGAGGGTCGTGAGTCTTTAGAGCTCTCTTCCTCAAAAGACAGTGGATGCAGAGTCTTTGAATATTTCTAAGGCAGAGCTAGATAGATTCTTGGTTAACAAGGGTTTGAAAGGTGATCGGAGCTAGGCAGGAATGTGGGGTTGAGGTTACAATCAGGTGAGCCATGATCTTATTGAATGGCGGAACAGGCTCAAGGGGCTGAGTGGCCTGCTCCTGCTCCTATTTCATAATTTGCGATGTGTCCATCTAAATTCATACACATCAGGGTCCCATGAGAGTACGTGACACATCTGTGCCATTGTCAGTGGAATGCCCTCTGGGCTGCACAAAGGTAGCTGGACTCTTCTTCCCTCTCTTCACCACCCCCCCACCCCCCAACCAACACCCCCCCCCACCCCTCCCCCACCACCACCAGCACCTCCCTCCTCAGGACATTACCCCCCATCCTCCCTCCTTCCTCCATTACTTTCCCTGGGCTCCCTAGTTTTGGAATGAGTGGGGCCAGCGAGACCCAACGGGCAGCGAGAGGCCCTTTCATGACTCTAGGTTCTCCCGATGTGCATTCACAAGGTTCCCCCCATCCCTCCTCCTGGCAGCTCGATAGAGAATGGGACCCTCCCATGAGAGACGCTGTCCCGCTTGTGATCCTGGTTGGAAACGGTGGGAAACTGCGAAATATTGGGATACAGAGGGATTGTACATGAATCCCAGAAAGTCAGCATGTAGGTACAGCAAGGAACTCGAAAGGTAAATAGCATGTTCGCCTTTATTGCAAACAGATTGGCATATAAAAGTAAAGAAGTCTTCAAATAATTATATAGGTCTTTGGTGAGACTACACCCGAAGTATTGTGCACAGTTCTTGATCCCTAACACTACCCTTAACCCCTAGACCTACCCCTAACCCCAACCCCAACCCTTACCTCATCCCTAACTCCCTATCCCTAATCCTCACTCCATAACCCCATCCCTAACTCTCTAACCCCATCCCTAACTCCTAACTCCAGCCCTAACCCCATCCCTAACTCCCGACCTCCACCCTAACTTCTCAACCCCATCCCTAACTCCCTACACCAAACCCTAACCCCATCCCTAACTCCCTACCCCTAACCTTAACTCCATAACCCCATCCCTAACTCCCTAACCCCATCCATAACTTTAACTAAACTGATTCCTGGGATGAGAGGGATGTCCTATGAGGGGAGATTGAGTAGAATGGCCCCATATTCTCTAGAGGTTAGAAGAATGAGAGGTGATCCCATTGAAATGTACAAAATTCTTCGGGGGTTTAACACGGTCAATTCTAAGAGGCCGTTAACCCCACCCTGGCTGAGGAGTCTGGAACAATGTGGGGGGAGTGGGGTGGGGTCACAGGCTAAGGATTAGAGGTCAGCCATTTTGGACTGAGATGAGGAGAAATTTCTTCACTCAAAGGGTTGTGAACCTTTGGAATTCTCTACCCCAGAGAGCTATGGATGCTACGTCATTGGGTATACTCAAGACTCAGATTGATAGATTTTAAGGCACTGAGGGTGGGAAGGTGGAGTTGAGGTAGAACCTCAGCCATGATCTTAATGAATAGGTGGGGCAGGCTCGAGAGACCGAATGGCCTCTTCCTGCTCCAATTTGTCTGCATGTTTGCTAGTTCTTGGGAATACTGTGTACATTTTTCTGATTGGATCAATGGATCCTCATCCTCAACCTCCCTTGGTTGCCAGGGCTACAGGAGCAGGCCATTTGGCTTATTGAACTTACTTCCCTGCTTCACTCCCCACCTATTTTGGAGCTTTTTAAAGACCGTCCGGCTCATCAACAGCTCTAACCTGTTTCTTGTCCACCCCTTGCAGCTACACAGCGGTTGCCATGCCAATGCTCTACAATACCCACCTCAGCTCCAAGCAGAGAGTCACGTTGATAATAACCATGGTCTGGGTGCTGTCCTTCGCCATCTCATGCCCGCTGCTCTTCGGGCTAAAAAACCACCCTGGTAAGCTGTGCCCGTCATGAACCCTTCTTTCACCTTTTATTCCTCTATATTGTCTCCTTCTATGGTGAGGGAGGGGCATGAGAATTCTCACAGCAGTCCCAGAGATTGGGAACTTCAGTTATATGGAGAGACCGGAGCAGCTGGGATTTTTCTCCTCAGAGCAGAGAAGGTTAAGGGGGAGATTTAATTGAGGCATGCAAATTCATGATAGGTTTTCACCGAGTAAATAAGGAGTAAGTGTTTCCAGTGGCAGGAGGGCCGGTAACCAGAGGGCCACAGATTGAAGCGAATCGGGAAAAGAACCAGAGGAGAAGATTAGGAGAATTTATGCTCCACACGAGCACCCGCCCACCCCCTCTTCATCTCTCCCAACACCATTTCCTTCTATTCTTTTCTCCTTCATGTGTTTATCTAACTTCCCCCTTAAATACATCGATACTATTCACATCAACCACTCCCTGTGGGAGTGAGTTCCACATTCTCCCCACTCTCTAGGTGAAGAAGTTTCTCCCGAATTCCCCATTGGATTTACTAGTTGTTGTACTACTCTGATAGTGCTGGTATCTCACCACTGCCAACCATGTTGTATTATGGTGTGTGGTGGTGTCTCAATGATGAGACCTTGAGAATTGTAGATTTAAACATGAACTCTTTATCTATTTACAGATCTCAGGATACTGTCATGCATGGCGCTGCTACCTCCATGCAGGCTGGTTGCAGAGTGTTCTCTCCAGACTGTTCTCTCAGTCTGTTACCATGTGACTTTATACATCATACCGTGGGTGGTGTTATTCTCCAGTCCCACTCTAACTCTTACTCTCTGAACACCTTTACGTTACAGTGGCATGCCAGCACATACAACACTAGTGACTATCTTATTTTGATCACCGTCCAGTTCTGGTCTCCCACCCGCGTTACCCTCCCCCACCCCAAAAGTGGAAACAATTTCTCTAGGTTCACCCTGTCAAAACTCTTTCATAGTTTTAAATGCTTCTATCAGGTCACCCCTCAGCTTTCTCTTTTCTAGAGGAAAGAGCCCCAACCTCTTCAGTCTTGCCTGGTAGTTATAAGCTCGTAATTCGGGTGCCATCTTTGTGAACCTTTAGTTACATATTCTCCAGTGACTCAATGAGAGTTTTTGCAATTATGGAGACCAGGAATGTGCTCTGTCCTGTTCCAGATAAAAGGAACGAGACCATCTGTGCCATCATGAACCCTTCTTTTATTTCATATTCTTCTATTGTCTCCTTCTATGTTCCCTTCATCATGATGCTATTGGTTTATGTCCAGATCTATGCCATGCTGAGATGGAGGAGGAAACGCGTGGCAGCTAAGAGGATTAGCGTTGCCATGGAGCATGAAACCCAACCGCCCATAAAGGTCAGAAGCGTAAATAACAAGCTCAAATATTAAGATGAGGGGATGTGCGTAGTGGGCGTGGTGTAAGTGACTGACCTTTAACCTCTAGACTCCGCGATTAAATCCTGCACAAGTTTGCTTTGTATAGAGGCTGCACGGGTTCAATTCGACATGGGTTAGAGTTGCTTCGATCCATTTTGTACCAGACATGCTGCCAATGATGCAGAGTTGCTTTCAACCTGCCGTTTAAGGGAGGATACAGGATGACTGAGGAAGTGATGTCATCACAGGTATAGGATGTTGGTCTTTTGTAGGAGGCTGCAGATTGGCAGGTATAGAGGGAAATGTACATCTAACTTCACGTTGTCCTGGGAGTGTTTGGTGGGGACAGTGTAGAGGGAGCTCTACTCTGTATCTAATCCCGTGCTGTACCTGTCCTGGGAGTGTTTGGAAGGGACAGTGTCTTGCTTTATTATTTAAAAAATATGCTTTTCAGGGAGATATTTCCTTGTGCAATATTACTGTGCATATCACATAATTATATTCCACCTGAAACATTCACTCCCTCCACCACCAACGCACAGTGGCAGCAGAGTGTACCATCTACAAGACGCACTGCAGCAACTCACCAAGCCTCCTTAGATAGTACCTCCCAAACCCATGACCATGATCATCTAGAAGGACAAGGGTAGCAGATAAGTGGGAACACCACCACCTGGAAGTTCCTCACCAAGTCACTCACTATCCTGACTTAGAAATACATCGGCTGCTCCTTCACTGTCGCTGGGTCAAAATCCTGGAGCTCCCTCCCTAACAGCAATGTACCTACACCACATGGACTGCAACGGTTCAAGAAGGCAGCTCACCCCCACCTTCTCAAGGGGCAATTAGGGATGGGCAACAAATGCTGACCCAGCCGGCGAAGCCCACATCCCATGAACGAATATTTTTTTTTAAAAATGTAATACTTAAGTCAGTAATTTTGAAAGGATTTTGCCCTATTAAATGGATAATCTCTCAATTCAAATTGTAAACAATGGCTTTTCTTTATGGCCAATATGAAGTATTCGTATCCATGTTCGTGCCTACTCTGTTGCTAGGGTCGATAATTCCATTTTTTTTTTGTTTTATTTAGTTTCAGAATAAGTGCACACACCCAGATGTCAAACTTTGCACTTTAATGGTCCAATCAAACGGGAGCACTAGTGTGAGTAAAAATAAATTGGTAAGGCCTCACCTGGATACATCAGAATCCTCGGAGCTGATTGACAAATTCCCAGATCAATCTGAGTGGCCGAAATTCCCACTTGTCACTAAGGTCACCAATCATTCCAAAGGTCATTGATCAACTCTCTTCCCATTCGCTGCCATCGCACGGAATCTCAATGGACCCAAACCATTTCCCACTCATTCGCATTGCACACAATCCCAATGGAACAAACCCCTTCTCCTTCACTCCTATTGTGCAGAATGTCAATAGATCGATCCATTCCCATCGCACAGAACCCCAATTCTTTTCACTTCCATAGGGAGATTGGAGAAGTTGGGATTGTTCTCCTTAGAGCAGAGAAGGTACAGAGAGAGATTTAATCGAGGTGGGCGAAATCATGAGGGGTTTGGATAGAGTAAATAAGGAGAAACTGTTTCCTGTATCAGGAGGGTTGGTAACCAGAGGGACACAGATCGAAGAGAATCAGTAAAAGAAAGAGGGGGAGATGAGGAGAATTTTTTTTTCTTTTTACACAGTGAGTTGCTGTGATCTGGAAGGCGCTGCCTGAAAGGGCGGTGGAAGCAGATTCAGTAGGAACTTTCAAAAGGGGAATTGGATAAAAATTTGCTGGGCTGTTGGGCAAAGAGCGGGCGGAAGTGTGGGACTAATTAGAAAGCTCTTTCAAAGAGCCATCAGAGGCTCGATGGGCTTAATGGCCTTCTCCTGTGCAGTATGATTCTGTGAACAAGTTAACTGCCCACACCCCATGTACAAAATGGTGACTTGGAGACAAGGACCCTTTGTCATTCCCTTGCTTGTCCTCTCTTGTGATTTGTGTGTGCTCTGGTCTGTGCTATTGGCTGTTGGTAACACCCATTTCCTCTTCTTTTTGGCATCCTAGACACTGGTACGAGAAGCAATCCCTTACTCTGAGGGAGCCCGATTTGTGGGGCCTCCCGAGAGGCCAAGGCCAACAGGAACTCCACTGGCTTTCCAGCTTGAGACCACTTCCAGATCCTGCCTGATGGCTGGTAAATGGAAGGCCCCTTCCTCCTTCGAGGTATCCACGGACTCTAAGTGCGATGGCCAAGCAAGGTTCTTCAGGCGGAGCGCTTTTGACGTGCGGAGGGTGTCAGACGAGAAACAGGTGCCAGTGGCCAAATCAGCAGGGAAAGCAAACTGTCCCACCAGAAGGAGAAGAAAGCAACAAATGTTTGTGGTTGTCTTAGGTGAGTCTAGAACAAACTAGAACAATAGACTATGTTCCAACTAGTCACAATGATCTAGAACAATAGCCCAAGATCCATAGTCTCGGTGGTCTAGAACAATTGGTTAGGTGCTGTTGTGTCACAATGATCGAGAATAGGCAAACGTCTATCGGTTCTTACAATGATCTAGAACAACAGACCGAGTTCTATGTAGTTACAACTATTTAGAACAATAGACGAGGTTCCATTGTGTCTCAATGATTTAGAAGAACAGGATAGATTCCATGGATCTTGCAATGATCTTGGACTGTAGGCTAAATTACATGCTCTATAACTGTGGACAAACTTCCATAGTCTTGAAATGATTGAGAAAATAGGCAAAGTTGCCTTGTGGCACAATGATCTAGAACCATAGGTTAAGTTGCATTGTAGCACAATAATTTAGATCAACAGTCCAAGTTCTATGGGTTTTGCTGTAATCCAGAACAATAGGCTGCATTCCACCAGACCACAATGTTCTAGAGTAATAGGCCAAGCTGCATGGAAATGTAATGATCTAGACTAATTGGCTGTGAATGGTGTACCATACTCCCAGTAAATTAGTCTGAGTCCTATAGTGTTACAATGATCTAGAACAATAGGCTAAGTTGTATGGAATCGCTATGTTCTAGTATTGTATTCTATACCGATGATACCAAATGTATAAGCTTGTGTGCCATGAATGTAATGTAAATTTTATCAAAGAAGTAGCAACTGCAAGTAATTAATGGAGCCCTGTTGCCATATGATTGAGGAGCTCTGAGTGGGGTAGGAACCCTTTCGCGAGTCACTGCGTTGCAATGACAAATGGACAGGTGCATTGACGACTCTTTTCCTCTCTCTGTGTCGGATTGGCAGGCGTCTTCATCATCAGCTGGCTGCCATTTTTCATCACTCACATCCTGAACGTCCACTGCCAGAGGTGCTACATCCCGCCGGCGCTCTATAGCGTCTGCGCCTGGCTGGGTTTACATCATCAACCCCATCATCTACACGACCTTCAACGTGGCATTCCGCAAAGCCTTCATGAAGAACTTGCATTGCTGACTCTGGAACAGGGAATGACTCTGGAACAGGGACTGATGCACAGTCACTGGCAACTGAGAGCCAAGTGGACCAGACCATGAAACTTGCAACTGATGTCTCCACACGAGAGACACAGGAATTTAAGGATCCCAGACTATAAACACCTTATCTCTGCTGTCTTCACCACACCATAACAGGAAGCCAGAATGATCCCTTCCAGCCAAAGATGGAGGAACATGAGTGCACCACACACTGGCACTTTCTGAACACGACAATAAAAGGATGAGTGCTCACACCACAATGTTACGTAGTTTACATACAGTCTCTCTACACCTAAACACCTTCCATCACCACCTGCTCTGAGTTTAGTTGTTGTGTTCCTTACTGAAGTTCCCACTTCCTGGCACCCAAGCTAGTGTCCTCAGAATTAAATGCAACCATTGATCATTGTGCCACCACGAAATGTAACGTATGGGTCATGTGCAGATGAGCAGAAAGACATTAGCCCAAACTTAAAGGTGGCAGGTCCCTTACTTTCCATTCATTCATGGCTGGCATTTATTGCCCTTCCCTCATTTCCCCTTGAGAAGATGATGGGGATTTACTTTCTTGAATACCACTGAGTGGCTTGCTGGTCCATTGCAGAGGGCAGCTAGGAGTGAACCACATTGCTGTGGTTCTGGAATCACATGCAGGCCAGACCGGGTAAGGATGGCAGATTTCCTTCCCTAAAGGGCATGAGTGAACCAGATGGGTTTTTACAACAAGAATGATAGTATCATGATCACTGTTACTTCCAGATTTATTTAATGAACCTAATTTAAATTCCTTCCTGCCACGGTGGGATTTGAACTCACGTCTCTTGATTATTCATCCAATAACATGACCACAAGGCTACTGTTCAACTCAACAGAGTTGATAAGATGGTAATGAAAGCATATGGGTTCCTTGAGTTTATAAATGGAGGCACAGAATATAAAAGCAACGTGATTGTACTAGATCTTGCATGACTGTTCTTTCAGGGAGCCAGCACAGTCACAATGGGCGAAATGGCCATCGTCTGTGCTCTAATTTAATGGCACTGCAAACCTTTTCTTCTCCTTAATCCACTCTTTGACGGCATAATGCCTAGAAGCAGTGAATATACTGAGAAATAAACGCAATTATCCTGATTCCCGTTTGGGTAGAGATGTGACCTCCGTCCTTGTCTTACTTTACAGATTGTGATGGAAAGCTCAACTCTTTATAGACCTCTAATCATGCACACTGTGCAAGATGATTCAGCAAAGCTGTCCAATAAACGAGATGGTACCTGAAAAAATGCCACATGCCAATCTGTCCACCATCAAGTTAGAATTTGAGACAATAAGCAATCACTTTTTTAAAAAAATTAGTTCACAGGATGTGGGCTTCGTTGGCTGGGCCAGTATTTATTTCCCATCCCTAATTTCCTCTTGAGAAGGTGGTGGTGAACTGCCTTCTTGAACCGCTGCAGTCCATGTGGTGTAGGTACACCCACAGTGCTGTTAGGGAGGGAATTCCAGGGTTTTGACTCAATGACAGGGAAGGGGCGGCTATATATTTCCAAGTCAGGATTTCCCCCCTGGCTGGAGAGGCAGAACTTGGTGGTGGGGGGGAGGAGGGGGGGGGCGGGGCACAGTCTCAGGATAAAGGCTTGACAATTTTGGACCGAGATGAGGAGAAACTTCTTCGCTCAGAGCATTGTGAACCTTTGGAATTCCCTGCCCCAGAAAACCGTGCATGCTCATTCGTTGAGTATATTCAGGACTGAGATTGATACGTTTTTGGATATTAAGGGATATGGGGATATGTCGGACGAAGAAGTGGAGTAAGCTAGAAGATCAGCTACGATCTTACTGAATGGCAGAGCAGGCCCGAGGGGCTGAATATTCTCCTTCTGCTCCATGCTGGCCCCTTCTTGCCTAATAATCTATTGTCTGACAGATTAAAGTTCGCCATTCAGTAGAACCTTAGCTGTGCATTCAGCTAAATTGTACAGTGACACACTAAACTCAGGAGCATCTTGGGGGATGAACAATTTGAACCATTTCATTAAGTAAAATTTGTGAATCATTAAGTGCCAGTCAATGACAATTGCCAACAAGAGAAAATCTAACCATCTCCCATTGATGTTCAATGACATTACCATCACTGAATCCCCCACTATCAACATCCTGGGAGGTTACCTTTGACCAGAAACTGAACTGGACCAGCCATATAAATACTGTAGCTATGAGAGCTACAGATTGGGGATTCTCAGGTGAGTAACTCACCTCCTGACTCTCCAAAGCCTGTCCACTATCTACTAGGCACTAGTCAGGAGTGTGATGGAATACTCTTCACTTGCCTGTATGAGTGCAGCTCCCACAGCACACAAGAAGCTCGACAGCATCCAGGGCAAAGCAGCCCGTTTGAATGGCACCACATCCAAAAACATTCACTCGCTCCACCAGAGATGCACAGTGGCAGCAGTGTGTACCATCTACAAGATGCACTGCAGCAACTCACCAAGTACTTCGACAGTACGTCCCAAACCTGCAACCTGCACTGCCTCGAATGACAAGGACAGGAGATATATGGGAACTCCACCACCTGGAAGTTCTCCTCCACGTCACATATCATCCTGACTTGGAAATATATCGCCGTTCCTTCACTATCTCTGGAACTCTCTCACTAACAGCACTGTGGGTGTACCTACACCACAGGGACTGCAGCTGTTCAAGAAGACAGCTCACCACCACCTCCTCAAGGGCAATTAGGGATGGGCAATAAATGAAAGAATTAAAAGAAACAATTTTACATCAGGACAAACTATCTTTAATTTTCAAAAAAAAGTTTTTAATTTTAACTATACCAATTCCTAGCCCTGTGTGTATATATTTAGAGGATTAGGGTACAAAACGTCATACGTTGATAGAGACAATTAGAAGATGGCCAGTAATCATTGATCCATCCCAATAATTTCTTAGTTCCACAGGAAGGTGGTTTGCATGGAGCAGATCAAAGGTAAGAAGCAATTCTTTTGAAGAGAATTAGCTGCTTAATGCCAACTGGAGAAGACAGGGCCTCAGTTTCATATGTCATCCAATTGTCATCCCTCTGACAGTGCAGCATTCCCTCAGTACTCACCCTCCGACAGGGTAGCTCTCCCTCATTACTGACTCTCCGGCAGTGCTGCACTCCCTCAGTACTGACCCTCCAACAGTGCAGCATTCCCTCGGTACTCATCTTCTGACAGTGCTGCACTCCCTCAGTACTGACGCTCCGACAGGACAGCACTTCCTCAGTACTGACCCTCCAATAGTGCAGCGCTCCCTTATTACTGACCCTCCAACAGTGCAGCGCTCCCTCAGTGCTGACCCTGTGACAGTGCAGCACTCCCACAGTACTGGACCACTGACAGTGTAGCACTCCCGCAGTACTGGCCCTCTGACAGTGCAGCACTCCCTCAGTACTGGCCCTCTGACAGTGCAGATGATCCTCAGTACTGACCCTCTGACAGTGCAGATGATCCTTAGTACTGACCCTCTGACAGTGCAGATGATCCTCAGTACTGACCCTCTGACAGTGCAGATGATCCTCAGTACTGACCCTCTGACAATGCAGATGATCCTCAGTACTGACCCTCTGACAGTGCAGATGATCCTCAGTACTGATCCTCTGACAGGGCAGCATTCTCTCAGTACTGGCCCTCTGACAGGGCAGCATACCTTCAGTACTGGCACTGGGGAGTGTGAGACTTGATGTTGTGATCAAGTCTTTGGAGTGGGACTACAGATCTTTTAATACCCTTTTAATTCAGGGGCGAGATTGCTACCCCCTGCTCCCTGACTATTATTTAACTGTTGTGTCCCAGTGGGTGGCCATTTCCCTTGACCATTATCATGTCTAAGTGGATGCAACATTTCACAGCTGGTTTCTGAGTTAAGTTAGTCACTTTGGATGCCCCTTTGCTTCCATTAACCAATAATTGGCTCAATGAGATGGTGGAGATGTTAGATAATAAATATTCTTAAGAGGTGACAATGAGTCAATGGAAACTGGGCTGCACCTTTTTCAAATTGACATAGCTGCTTCAGTTAAGTAGTCAGAAGAGATCAATTAGCATTATATAAAAGCTGTGGGAGCATTTGGCATAGTTATGTGATTGGGTGGATATTCAGACAAGTAAGTGGATGATGGGTCTCCAGTTGAAGACAAACAGGAAATGCTGGAAGCAATCAGCAGGCTGGGCACTATCTGTGGCGAGAAAGGAGAAAATCAAGTGGAGTTAATGTTTCAGGTTGATGCCCTTTTATCAGAACTGAGTAAAGTTAGAAATGGGATAGATTTTCAGCAAGTGGTGATGATTGTTTTCAAAATTGAAATGTAAGTGATTGAAGGATGAGAGGTTTCATGGTGTGATGTCAAGGGAATTAGTTTTGGGATAAGTAAAGAAACAAAATGTGTCTATAGGTGTGAATGGCAGAATATTTAAAAGCAGCTATTGTCTGAATGCTTAAAAGTAAAAGTGAAACTGGCAAAGGAAACAAAATGGGGGCAGAGATTAATCTGAAATCGTTGAACTTTGAAGGCTGTAGGTAGTGTCTGATTTGAAAGATAAAGTACTGTTTCTTGGGCTTCACTGGAACAGTGGAGTAGGCTGAGGACAGAAGTTGGAGTGAGAGCAAGGTAGAGAATTAAAATGGCTGGTAACAGTTGTTGTGAGCTATTGAGGGGGAAATAATGGGTTCTTTTCCTCATCTCTTGGTCATAGCACTACTATTATCTTTTTAGCATGCTTGTTACTTCTGTGGTGAGTGAGGAACCTAAAGCTCTTGAAGCAACATTCCCTTTGCGTTTTTGGCAATTTGAATTGCTGAGCAACTCCTTGTCTGTCCTTTCACTAAACAAATTAGGGAGGTTCTGATTGTTTCCAGTGAGCTCAGCTTTTCCAAAACCATTAAAGTTTCTTACTGAATGATTCATGGAGTAACATGTCCAAGAGGAAGAAGGTTATTTGTGCTCTCTTATTTGAAAGAGCTACCTTTTTATCCTGTAAGTGTGACTGGTAGTGCAGAGCTGATCCTCCTTTTTAATATGGCTAATGTTTGTTGGAGCTGTTGGCCTCCAGCTTAAACCAGAAAGCTGACTTGAAACTGAGATAGAAATGGTTTGTGGGAGAGGGAAGGTGATGTTGGGTGTCTGTAATTAATTTCCAGTCCCTTTTTTTTTAGCATGATGTAATCTTAGTTGAATAATGCTATCTTGGTGGAGATATGTTAAATCTAAATGTGCTAAGCACTACAGGGATAGATTAATCAAGCTATTGAGCAGCTTTGCACAAATGATTTGAAATGTTATTGATTTTCCTGACAATGATGTTCATTAATTTGAGTTACTAGTCTAGAGTTCTGACTGAGTTGTAATGTTACATTATTTTTCAATGAAAAATCTGACTTTTTGTTCTAAATTGAATATTTTGGATTGGGTGATTCTCAAAAAACAAACAATCATGTTCCCTAGTAATCATCTTTTAGATGCTGACTGGGGTCTTTAACCATATGAATGTGATTGTAATGGGTGAGGCCAGATCTAGGGTTCATCAATATAAGATTCTTACTAATGAATTCAGGAGGAACTTCTTCACCCAGATAGTGGGGGAGAATTTGGAACTCGCTCTCAGGGAGTGGTTGAGGTGAATAGTGTAGATGTATTTATCCATCTTCCCCCTTTTTAAATACATTAGGAAAATGGGAATAAAGAGGTATACTGAGTTAGGTGGGAGGAGGCATTACCACTGGTGTGGGCAGGAGGGGTTGTTAATACCTTGTTTCCAAGAAAATATTGATTGATATATTCTCTAGATTCTCAATGATTCCTAGGATGAAGAACTGTAGCTACAAGGATAAGCAGGGACTCTCTTGGAGAAAATGAGGCTGAGAAGAGACTAGATGAAAGATTCAAGATCCTGAGGGGTATGGGCAGGGTAAATAGTGAGAAACCGTTCCCACTCAAGAGAACATCAAGAACTAGAGGGCACAGATTCAAACTAATTGTGGGAAAAGGAGCAAATGTGATGAGGAAAATCTTTTCACCCGGAGGGTGGTTGGTGTCTGGAATGAACTTCCTGAAAGGGTGGTGGAGATAAGTTCAACCGAGCTATTCAAAGGGGAATTGGATTGCTCACTGAAAAGTGTGCAAGGTTACAGGGATAAGGCAGAGGAGTGGGACTAGGCAGAATTCTCTTTCAGAGAGCCAGTGCAGACACAACGGGCCAAGTGTTGTCATCTTACAATGCCAAAAGTATCTTTACAGTGCATCGTAGTATTTCTTGGATTGATGTGCAAATCAAAAGGTGGAATTTGAGTGGTCTGTTTAGTTCTGTGCTGTCAGAATTGACTTCCTCTGGTCAATGACCCTGATAGCCTGCTTGAGGTCTTTTGAAGAAATGATTTACCCGCACACTTAAATAGACAACTGGTCATAGAGGGCCCTGTGCCTTGCAGTTGTCCTCTGTACATCTGAGTAGAAATGGGTTTGGTTGACTGACTTCTTACATATGGGAAATGCCTCCATTAGATATAATTAATCCTGTGTTTATTTACCCTGCCGTCCAGCTGAATGCTAGACCATCACTGTTGGCCATCTGCAGGCTAAACAGTTTCTGCATTTGGACAGCATGGGGAGGCCGTTCAGCCTGTCCTGCAGGTACTGACCCATACCTGATTAGTTCTGCTTTTGTGTAACCCTGTAGCCTTAAAGTTCCACAAAAAGGAATATTCATTTTAGAATCTGCTGCCATCATTTCACAACCATTTAAAAATAACTTTCTCGTGTTGCTGCAGCTTTTTCAGCAATCCCCGTTTAAAATCTAACTCTGCTTCCATTAAACGGTTTGTGATATTTTTGACAACCTCAATGTCGTCTTAAGCGTCTCCATGCTCAAGAGAGCAATCCCAGCTTTTCCATTTTTTTTACCTGTACGATGAAAAGCTGATAATACCAAGGACTGGGAACAGATTTTAGCTAAGACGGGGTGAGGGGGGAGGGGGTGGAAGAGTAGTGTGAAGAACATTATTTTTTGAACACTGGGGTGGTGGAAGCAGAGGTGATGAATGATTTCAAAAGTAGTGGCATTTTTTGCCCAAGCCTCAGTTTTGATGTGATCCAATTTTTATTAAGCACTCCACAGCAAACACGAGGGTGGAATCGGAGGAGTAGTTTATTTTACATGCACAAAGCAGGAAGGAGGGTTTGCCACACCACACCCCCCTCCCCAGCTACTTTTACATTCATACAAGAGGGATAAAGGAAGAAATACAGGGCAATGACCACAGAAAATATTATTTCACTGGAGTCCAGAATCAAAGGTCCAATGATGTATTCCTTTCACAGTCAGCAGATTGAAGATTAATGCTGGATAATTCAATTTTCCAGTGTGCAGAACTTCCATGATGAGATCAGCACATGGAGATGAATTAGTCTTGTAGGTGCTGGTACAGTACGTTCCAGTAGGAACAGTGTAGATGGGGGCCAGGGCAATTTAAACTTGGACAGAGTCCTGGCTCTGCTGCCACTTGCTCTTTGGAAGATAGCAATCTGCTTCACAGCTCCACAAGACAGAGTAACTGGTTCTCCCAGCTACGGTGGTGGGGGAATCATGTGAAATGACTCCCACTTCTCCACTTTGGTTTGGACAAAGGATTTATATGCCTTAGTCTGGATTCTTGATGGTTAATGTCTCAATCATTAATCATTTGCAAGAGGTTTTGGGGTCCTTTGAATTATCAGGCTGGTCATCTCTGTTGGCCAGGCCTTGACCCTAGAAATGTAATTGGTCTTTGTACAATTCCCTTGGTTTTGATCTCTGCAGTCACAATAATCATTGGCATCTCTTCAGAGATAACAAGCTGGCAGCTGTTCTCAATGCCAGGAAGTTCCTTTTGTTTGAGTCAGCCAGTAATGGTTCCAGTCATTTGAAAGTCTTTATCCAGTTTTACAATGTAATTTAGCTACATACTTTTTATAAAAAATACAGTGAGGTCTTGGCTACAGGACAGCAGAATGTGCAGGACTACAGGGGAATGGCACTAGCTGAATTGCTCAGTTGACAGATCGAATGGTCTCCTTGTGTGACAAATCTTGTCGTTGTATCTAACAGACTAGCATGCAAGGGATTAAAATCAGGCCCCCATCTACACAGTGACCTTGATCCTCAAGGCCTGAAGAAAAAATGACCTCTCAGTTGGCCTTGAGTTATATTTTTTATTCATTCATGGGGTGTGCATGTCACTGGCTAGGCCAGCATTTTCAGGGGGCAATTTAGAATTAACTGCATGTAGGCCAGACCAGGTAAGGACAGCAGCAGATTTCTTTCCTGCAAGGGCATTAGTGAACCAGATGGGTTCATGGCCATCACTAGATTTTCAGTTCCAGATTTTTATTGAATTCTAATTCCACCGTCTGCCATGACAGTTTGAACCTGGGTCCAAAGGGCATTGCCCTGGGTCTATGCATTAGTAGTCTATGATGATTCCACTATGCTACCACCTCCAATCCCTCTCCTCCCAGGTGTTTGTGGGTCTTAGAAATGGCAGGAGGACTCTTGGAGTTCGTTGATGTGTTCGTTCTTTGTTCTAAGTTGTAGATTAGATTCTAACTATGGTTTATTTTTCTCCCAGTTTACGAGCATGGATTTGGAAATTGCAGAGATTATAGGAAGGTTTTCAGATGCCATGAGCCATGGTGGGGTATCTGAAGTGGCATCTTTGGTGAAAGCTGAGAAGAGCAGAGTGGAAAGCGTGACAGTTCATGTGGCGGTCACCGGGATCCCGAGAGTGGGGAAGTCTGCCTTTATTAATTCCGTCATGGGTTTCAAGGATGGTGAAGATGGTGCAGCACCCACTGGCCCTGACCAACAAGTGGCAAAGCCAGCACCTTACAGCCGGCCAGGAAACCCCAGCTCTGTGTTCTGGGAGCTGCCCAGCATTGAGGGGTCCAACTTCTCGTCCAGTGACTACCTGAAGGCAGTGGAAATCGACAAGTACATCGGCTTCTTCATCCTGTCATCGACGTGGTTCACGCAGGAGGCCGCAGCCCTTGCCAGCGAGCTCAGGCGGGTTGGCAAGCAGTTCTACTTCATCCGTACCAAGATTGACTTGAACGCTCCTGACTACAAGAACAAGAAGTTCACTGAGGACATCCTGCGTGTTGTCACTGCCGACAACTTTGCAAACCTGGACATGGAATACGCGACTGCTCACTTCTTCTGTGTCTCCTGCCACCATGTTGACAGATTTGACTTTCTGAAGTGCATCCAGGCTCTGCAGAGAAATTCCTCACCTCCACTCCAGAAACACGCCCTGCTGCTCTCCCTGTACTACCTGGCCAACAAGATGGAGCTGAAGGACTCTATGAGGGAGTTCATTCCAGTGTCGGCGGTCTACAGCTGTGTCATTGACCCCATCCCAGTCGAAGATCTGCCTTACCAGGCCAATATCCACTTTCTGTACGATGAGATCAGGCTTTACCGTGTCCTGTTCGAGCTGGACCACCCAGCCTTGAGCAAAAGGGCCAAGCTGATTCGCCGGCCGACCTCTGTCCTCTCGGATGAGATCCAGACCACGATGGCGAGGGTGCTGACGGAGGAGGCCGTCACGGAGGAGCTGCTGAAGTGGACGGAGAACAATGCGCCGGTCTCCAACCACTACATGAAGTGGATTCCCTTCCTTGAGACCCTGCCTGGAGGGAAACTGCCTGGGGCTTCCACCATCTGCTTGTTGGATACCATGCTGGAGAAGTTTATGGACGACGCCTACCGGATTCAGAGGAAAATGGTAGATGTACGGAGGGGTAAATAACATTGTTTGAGGCCCAACAATCTAATGGTGTTTGGGACAAATGAAGGGAGAGGAAACCTCAACTTCAGTATCAAAGACCAACGTTGGTATCCTCTAGTGGGTGACATTGCTTAATTCCCTATTCTTTTTCCTCAAGTCTGCGATGTAACCTTGTTGCAGAGGCATTCCATGCTCTGCCAGTCCAAGATTGTTAATGCACAATGCCTTCTCTTCAGTACAAAACATATCCATTTCATCCCAAGACCTTCACCTGTCAACTACTAAATGAGATTGGCTTGCAGATGAAACTCTACTTGGCATTCCACATGGGTATGGGCCAAAATTGAAGGCTAGGCACAGCAAGACCTGTATTTCACTGCAGCTGGTCACTACCATGCTAGGTGGGTGTGAAGTTTCACCTAAGCACATTACAGCAACCCTCCAGCTGTTGTCAATGCAACATATTGACTGACCCTCCCTTTGTCTGAATGAACAATAAAACTCAGATGTGTTTTCTTTTGTAAGTAGTTTAAGCTATAATGTACATTCACATGTTGAAGCAATATTGGGGATCATTTCTTCTATCCTTCACATATTAAAAGTAGCAATAGCTCTTGTAGATGTTGTAACAGTAAACACCATCATTAAACAGCCAATGACCATCTTTGGAAGCCATAGTGTAGATTGAATTGCTGACTCTCCACTTTTGAAGGTGATGGGTGTGATATTTTTGACTTCAGTCTGAGTCCAGTGTGGTTGTCGAGCAGTTGGGGATATGATGCAACACTTCAATTTTTCTTAAATTGAACCTTTTTTTGTTTCAAGCACATCAACACTACTTGAGCCCAATATTTGGGCAGAATGGCTGACTATTGATGACACTGCTTTGCTTTCCTCCTCCCAACAGGAGGAGATATTAGAAACTAGTCACTGCAGGGGGAGTTGGTGGGTGAAAGGCCAGGATTCAAAAAGGAAATGCCAAATGTGTGCAAAAGAAATGGAAGCTGTGATTTCAGATTAATGCAGGTAAACTCACTTTTTTGCTGAAAATGTAAACAAAGCTGTTTCTCATAGATTACAGCTGAGTGAGTCTCCTATATTTTTTCACAAAAGGAATGCTATTGGGAGTGTCAAAATTCTCAACTTAACATTTCAGTCTATTTCCAATTGATAACTGAACTCACTACAGTTATTTGAGAAACTTCAGAATTTAAATTAAAATATTAATGTTAGTGACTGTTATCTGACTTTTCAAAGTAGCTTTAGTGAAGGGTTTGACTGCAGTTGACTTAAATATATGTATTTTTTTTTTAAAAAACTTCAACATTTTGTTAACTGCTGCTTGTAACTGCTGCTGTTTGTCATCCCCTTTTTCCATTTTCCTGTTCAAGAATTTCCTGTAAATTCTGTTTTCACAAATGTGGGTTTGTATGTGGGTCATCAAAGACTTTTTGTATTGGAGCTGTCTGTCACCCATGAGGAATTGATTTATTAAAATGAATAACTTGTTATGCAATTTATCCTGGAGTCCATTTATCCTTCAATTTTTTTCTCTATGCTAACTGTGTAGTTATGTTTCTGTAAAACTAGATTAGGTATACACTTCCAAACCCTGGATAACATTAAAAGCAATTTTTGATTTGCAGCATAATGAAGCAATTTGCCCCATGTCTGTGCCAACTGGGATTGGTCCCTAGCCTTGTGGGTTACAGCATGACAGATTTCCAAGCACACACTTTTTGGGGAAGTGGTGGCATAGTGATATTGTCACCAAGCTGGTATTCCAGAGACCCAGGGTAATGCTCTGGGGACCTATGTTCACATACCAATGGTGAAATTTGAATTTGCTTTTTAAACAAAAACATAGACCCCACGTCTGAATTTTTTTCTTCTTGTAAAGTCCTGTCTGGTCCACTGACATTTAAGATGTCCTTATCTAGCCTACATGTGACTCCAGATCCACAACAATGTGGCTGACTTAATGTCTGAACAAGATCAATTAGCAATGGGCAATAAATGCTGGCCAAGCCAGTGATGTCCACATCCAATAATTGTGTATAAAGTTGCTGCCTCTACCCCATCACAATTTCTAAAACTTCATTCATAGGATGTGGGCTTTGTGGGCTGGGCCAGCATTTATTACCCATCCCTAGTTGCCCTTGAGGGTGGTAGTGAACTGCCTTGAGCCACTGCAATACATGTGATACAGATACACCCACAGCACTGTTAGGGAGTTCCAGAAGTTTAACCCAATGACAGTGGAGGAATGGCTGATATATTTCCAACTCTGGATAGTGAGTGACAATGATGGGAACTTCCAGTGGTGGTGTTCCCATGTGTCTGCTGCCCTTCACCTTCTAGGTGATGGTGGTGGTGGATGTGGGTTTGGAAGGTGCTGTTGAAGGGAATTTGGTGAATTCCTGCAGTGTCTTGTAGACGGTACCCTGCTGCTACTGTGTGGTGGAGGGAGTGAATGTTTGTGGATGGGGTGCCAATCAAGCAGAGCTGCTTTGTCCTGGATGGTGTCAAGCTTCCTGAGTGTTGTGGGGGCTGCACTCATCCAGACAAGTGGAATATTCCATCACTCCTTGTGCCTTGCAGATGGACAGGTTTTGGAGTCAGGAGATGAGTTACTTGTCACATGGTTCCTGGCCTCTGACCTCTTGACACTGGCTAGTTCAGTTTCTATGCCTATCTAATCCTTCTACTAATGACATCTCCTGGCTGTTGAAGGACACCAGCATTCCCTTGGTGAGGTCAATCTGTGAGCAATGGTGGGCAGGTAGCAAATGATCCATTCAGAGGGATGTCTTCACTTGGTGTACATTTCTCTTTTGAAGGCCAAGAGACAGATTCTGCCTCAGGCACTGCACCATGAAGCTGTCAAGTGACATTGGGATTGTTGCCATTTGTGGCATAGCATGCCAACCCATAAAAATTGATTCCCAGGTGCAATTGTTGATGGTTAGGCCCTTTGTCATGGCTACAAGCATCCTTGAACCATTGCTTTGGTTGTCCACTAGTCATTTGGCTCCAAATACCTTGCTACAAGGAAGGTCCTTGGGAGTGTGACCATCTTCCATTGTAATAACCACAGCTGGTGTTTAATTGCTGTGCAAAGCAAATCTCAGGGAAACTTGTCTTATGGGCTATACCCTTTGTATTCTGAAAGCAAGGCAATGTACTGATATCAGTAAAAAAAAAATCCAGTAATTTTACTTTTTAAAATCCCAAGTTTTATTAGCAACAATAAGGAAACTTAAGATTATTTACACTTAAAACATTCCCCCAAAAAAGTAAATCCTACTTGGTCTAACCTACAAGTAATCATCTCCCAGGCAACAGTCCCTTTTATAGATGATTAACTATAAAATCCAGTAACATTAAACAAGACAGTGTTGTAGCTTTAATAAAGGCATAGTGCATGCCTTCTACCTTCCACTCTACATTGGAATCCACTTCAGAATAAAACTGCTTCTTTCAGCCCAGGACTTTTTCTGTTGACTCGATAGCTGGTTCAAATGGCATCCTCTGGGCCCAGAGCTCCAGCTATCTCTAATCCTAAACTCTTTCCCCTTCCATCCCAGTTCCATTGTTCTTGCAACTCTTTGAAACTCAAATCCTTCCACATAGCAATTTTTTTTGTTTCTGTCTTGTCTTTGCTTTTAGATCAATAAAATTCTCTTTACCTATGGAACTCCTGCAAAATGTAAAGATGTTTTTTGGTACCTCTGACTCCCCTTTGATATTCAAACTCAACTTCTCAAAATGCAAATTTTAAATCTAACCTAGTTAGTTGTACTTCAAGCTTAACACCCCTATCCTTTGCTTCTTTCAAAACCTCAAGACAACCTGACTCTTATTAATGCACACACATGTGTGCACTGCCTCTGAGCATCAGCACACTTAAGCAGTCTTCTCAAATCTCAGAGCTCCTGAGGCAAATGGATACTTCATATCCACTCTGCATCATGGCCCTCTCTATTACAGATAAAATGCATAATTTTGTACACCATTTACATTCTGCTCCTTGGTCTCCTTTCTTTAAAGGAAGGAAAATAGGGAACGTTTTCTTCAGGGTAGCCTCTTTCGAAGGGCCATATTTAAGGTGAGATCGCAGCCAATAAATTGGATTCCATTTTAGATGGGGAAGCCTGCAAGTTTGAAGTGGGCTTGAAGGGTTCTGACAACTAAACCTCAAATGTTTGCATATTGGCAAACAAAGGATATCATTACCAAGTTGAGTCCCTCTGGGTAGTGTCAATGCTAGCAGAATGATTTAATATGCTATACCATCAGCAGATTTGGCATCTTGACTTCCCAATGTTTGGGGGAAAAATCTGAAAAATGAGTCTCAAATATCCAACCACCTCTGTGCAGAATCCCTCAAAAGTATAATTATGTGTAATCATTCCTGCAGTTTATTTTTTAAACTAGAAAGGCCATCCAACACCAGCTTCCTCTTCCCAAGCCAGTATGACCAGTGGTGAGGTGCAAATCACTCCAAACCCACTCTGTTGTGCAGGACAGGTCTTTCATATGCCTGATACCAGACTCCGGAAGCAACTGCTAAACGCAGTGGAGGCAGGAGACTTCTGAGAGGATGGCGTATATGCTTCAGTGATGTTTCTTCCCCCTACCACCTCTGCATGCCAAAACCCCCCCCCCCCCCCATAAGTAACACCAACTCATGGGAGTCCCTGGCTTGTGACCAACCAAAATAGATGGAGGCGGTTCTTTTGTGAAAAGGAAGCACAGGCGTCCGAGAGAGTGCACAAACCCATGGAGGAGCTATCCGCCCCACCCTTCAATCGCCAGCCGCCGCTACCTGTGGCACAGTCTGCAGGTCGTACACTGGGCTTCTCAGCCACCTTAGAACCCATCAGACTGGAGTGGAAACAAATCATCCTCAACCTTGAAGGGCTGCCCAAGTAGGAGATGTTAAATCACTACACAAATAGTTTTCCCCTCCAACATTTCATTTAAATAGTTTTGAAAAGTAATGCACGTATTGATGAGGGTCGAACCAGAGCATTCAGTGACTCATCTGTCTCAGTGCCATTATATTCCAGCCACCAAGGAGACTTTGATATATATTTAAACAGTAAAAATGCAGCTGTAAGTGAATGGATATTGAGTCTTAAACCCAAAGAGGTGGAAGAGGTTGTGACCTTTTGAATGGAAACTCCAATGGGGAATGCGGAAGAAACTTCATTTCCCAGCGAGTGGTGAGAATGTGGAAATCGCTACCACAGGGAGGGGTTGAGGTGGACAGCATAGATATGTTTAAAGGGAAGTTGGAGAGATGTTAGAGAGAGAGGAGCAGAAGGATGAGGTGAGGGGGTGGGAGGAGGCTCATGTGGAGCAGAAATACTGGCACGCAGCAGATGGGCCGAATGGTCTGTTTCTGTGCTGCTGTTGTGTAGAAAAGTTAGCCCTTTCAAATAAAAACCCTGTGGATAAATATAATCATGTGAAATGTGTAATTTTTTAAAGCTTCAATTTGTATGCTAGAAGTTTTAATGAGTTGAAAAATCAAATGGAAATTTGTGTAGAAAGTTTTGGGATATATGTAGGAAAAGAGACTTTAACATTTTGTTCAATAGTAGGGTATAAGGCCACAGATGATAGTCAATGAGCCATTACTGCTTAGAAGGGAGGCCATTTGGCACATCGAGTCCATGCTGGTCCTCTGTAGAGCAATCCAGTCATTCCCATAACCCCGACTCTATCACCGTAGCCCTGCAAGTTTCTTTCCATCAGGTTTCCACCCAATTTCCTTTTGAAATCATTCATCGTCTCTGCTTCCACCACCCTCGTGGGCAGCAAGTTCATTACCACTTGCTGTGTAAAGAAGTTCTTCCTCACATCTCCCCTGCATCTCCTGTGCAAAACCTCAAATCTGTGTCTCCTCTACCTCGCTAATGGGAACAGCTTTACTGTGTCTACTTTATCTAAACCTGCCCTAATCTTATTCACCTCTAACAGTGGAGATGTTAACGTTTTTCCCCATAGGAAGTATTGACAAGATTGGAACATTAGAACATAAGAAATAGGAACAGGAGTGGACCATTCAGCCCCTTGAGTCTGCTCCGCCATTCAATAAGATCATGACTGATCCTTTTGTGTTTCAATTTCCACAGTCCCATCTAACCCCGGCAACCTTTGATTCCCTTGCCTCACAAGAATCTGTCCACCTCCGTCTTAAAAATATTCAATTACCCCGGCTCCACCATCTTCTGAGGCAGAGAATTCGAAAGTCACACAACCCTCAGAGAAAAAAATTCTCCTCATCTCTGTCCTAAAAGGGAGACCTCTAATTTTAAAACAGTGCCCCCTAGTTCTGGACTCGCCCATAAGAGGAAAGATCCTTTCGACATCTACCTTGTCAAGGCCGTTCGGGATCTTGTAAACACTTCAATCAAATCTCCCTGATTTTTGAATACAAACCCTGACTGTATACCCAGCATAGCTTGTTGGCAAGCAGCCTGGCCGCAGGGTCAGCGGTTGTGGATTCAAGGCCCAGTTCAGTGACTCGAGCGCACAAGCTGGGCTGACACTCCTGATGCAGTGCTGAGGGAATGCTGCACTGCCGTATGAGGCTTTTAACCGAGGGCTCCCGATCTGCCCTCTCGGGTGGATGTAAAGGATCGCAAGGGTACTATTCCAAAGAAGAGCAGGGGAATTATCCCTACTGTGCCATGAGCATTTATCTCTTGTCCAATGACATTGAAAAAAGCAGTAATCACATTGATAATCCTACAATGCGACAGTGCTTACGCTTCAAAAGTACTTCAATGACTTGTAAAGTGCCTTGGGATGTCATGAAAGGTGCTTTATAAAGGCAACATATCTACCAAATTGTTTAGAATAGATAAGAGTTGTGTATTGTTGAGGAGACATGCTGCGAAAATTTTCATCTTGCACTTAGCAAATTGGTCAAGGTGTTACTTTGGACAATGTACCAAGGGAACTGTTTCCCCCCAGGCTTTTGTTTAATTCTAAAAAAAAAGGTGCAATGCCTGGACATGTTCCTTTTGCCTGCAGAGGACAGGTTCCTGTTTCTGAATATATGTCGCTTCTGCTAAATCTTCTTGATTGGACCCTGTGTCCCCTGAGCGTTAGCCTGGACCGCTGGATTACTAGCCCAGTGACAGTACCACTACACCGCCATCTCCCCCCGAAACTCTTTGGGCTACATTTAAGTTTTTAGTGGGTGGTTGCACCTCAAAGTTTAGTGACTCTTGATGGCCTGTGTAGACAACTCATGTTTTGACATGGAGGCAATTATTTAGCCTTGATTAACCATCCTGGTGTTGACCATTGATTAACTTGCCTTCGATATTTCCTCCTAATTTTTCAGCAATTAGATGAGGTTATGTTCTTTTTTAGCAATCTTAAAGACTTTTAAGGAAATATGTCCTCTTTTTCAATCCTCTTAATGCTTCTTAAGATATTTTCCCTTTTTCCGTATCTTAATGCCTTTTAAAGAAGATATTTTCCTTTGTTCAATTATCTTAATGCCTTTTGAGAAATGTTCTCTTTTTCAGTCATCTTAATGCTTTATAATATGCTGCCTCCATGCATTTGAGGAGATATTTGATCATCTTAATGTCTTTTAAGAAGCTTTTCAAAATTCTCCAGATTTTGGGAAGGTTCTATTGGATAGGCAAATAGCAAATGTGATTCCTTTATTCAAGAAGGGAGGGAGACAGGAAGCAGGAAACTACAGGCTCGTTAGCTTAACATCTGTCATAGGGAAAATGTTAGAAGCTATTATTAAAGATATTATAGCAAGGCATTTAGAAAAACTCAAAGCAATCAGGCAGAGTCAACAGGGTGTTTTGAAAGGGGAATCATGTTTAACCAATTTATTGGCGTTCTTTGAAGGAGCCACATGTGCTAAGGATAAAGGGGAACCGGTAGATGAATTGTACTTAGATTTTCAGATGGCATTTGATAAGGTGCCACACAAACACTATTGTGGAAAATAAACGTTCATGGGTGTAGCGGTGTATTGGTATGGATAGAAGATTGGCTGGCTAACAGGAAACAGAGAGGGTAGCCATAAATGGATCTTTCTCTGGTTGGCAGGATGTGACGAGTGGTGTGCCTCAGGGATCAGTGCTGGGACGTCAACTTTTTACAATTTATGTAAATAACTTGGATGAAGGGGCAGATGGTTTGGTGGCTACATTTGCTGCCGACACAAAGATAGGTAGGAAAGTAAGCTGTGTAGAGGACATAATAAGGTAGACATAGATAGGTTAAGTGAATGGACAAAGACCAGGCAAATGGAGTATAATGTGGTCAAATGTGAAATTGTCCATTTTGGCAGGAAGAATAAAAAAGAAGCATATTATCTAAATGGTGAGAGATTGCAGAGACCTCAGATTCTGGATGATCTGGATGTCCTAGTGCATGAATCACAAAAGGTTAGTTTGCAGATACAACAAGTAATTAGGAAAGCTAATAGAATGTAATAGTTTATGCAAGGTGAATTGAATACAAAAGTAGTGAGGTTATGCTTCGGTTGTACAGGGCACTGGTGAGACCACACCTGGACTACTGTGCACAGTATTGGTCACCTTATTTAAGGAAGGATGTAAGTGCGTTGGAAGCAGTTCAGTGAAGGTTTACTAGACTAATACCAGGAATGGGTGGGTTGTCTTATGAGGAAACTTTGAACAGGTTAGGTTTGTTTCCAATGGAGTTTAGAAGAGTAAGAGGTGACTTGATTGAAACATTTATGATCCTGAGGGGTCAGTGGATGTGGAGAGGATGTTTTCTCTTGTGGGAGAATCTAGAACTAGGAGTCACTATTTAAAAATAAGGGGTCACTCATTTAAGACAGAGATGAGGAGAGTTTTTTTTCTCTCGGAGGGTCATGGGTCATGAAACTCTCTTATTTTAAAGGCGGTGGAAGCAAGGTCTTTTAATAATTTTAAGGCAGAGCTATACAGATTCTTGATGGACAAGGGGGTGACAGGTTATCAGGGGTAGGAGGAGGTTACAATCAGATCAGCCATGATTTTATTGTATGGTGGAGTAGCCTTGAAGGGTCTTGCGGCCTACTCCTGCTCCTAGTTCATATGTTTGTATACGTCCTCATTTTGGTTATCTTATTGCATTTAAGAAGATATGTTCTCTTTTTCAGTCATCTTAATGCCTTCTGAGAAGACATGTTCTGTATCTTAACGCATTTTAGAACATTTGTCCTCTTTTACAGTCATTTGGGAAGATGTGTTCTAGTTATCAATCATTTTAATGCCTTTTGAGAAAATATATCCTTTTTAGTCATCTCGTGGCCTTTTAAGAAGATATGCTCTCTTCTTGCGAATGCCTTTTAAGATGTTCTCTTTTTCAGTCATCTTAATGTCTTCATTTTCACGTCTTTTGAGAAGATAGCTCCCCATATCGTTCAGCCATGTTAATGCCTTTTTGCGACGCATTTTTGGGGAAAGGGGCTTGTAATGGCGGGAAGGGCTGAATAACCACCCCAACCACGTGGTCTTCATTTTGACTTCCGACCGTTGGCGGGAAAGCTCGAGCCGCCCACCCCCCGCGCGGGGTCTGGAGGTGATGGGGAGCTGATTGGACGGTGGGCCACCGCCGCGCGATGGGCGAAGCAGAAACGGCCGCCGTGATTGGTCGCGGGGGCGTGGCGATGGCTGTCCCCGCCCCCTCCCTGCGCCCGCCCCGGTATTTAAGCCGTTAGATGGAGGGGGAAACGACGCCATTTGAGGGTGTGAGGTGGAGGGGCTGGTCATGGAATAAAGTAGAAATAAAACATTATAAGAGGGAGCACTGTTTTTGAAATAAGGTTACTCTAATCAGGAGAGGCTCCCTTTTGTTTAAAAAAGTGAAATAAAAGGCAGCCAGGACTTCATTGGGATGCCAGTTTAGGCAGGGTCAAAGATCAACCAAACATTGGCCAACTAATGTGGTTCTGACTGCATGTCAGAACTGTTGGTCTTAAATGAAAAGTTCCCCTTTAAAGAGGAAAGATAGGCTTTAAGAGATAGGAGAGGTTGCAATGTAGTTCTAGAGCAAGTCAGCGAAGCATTTCAGGTTGGAGGTGGGCAAGTGACCAGTGGCAGGCCGAAGAGTTGAAATAAGGCAGTAAAGGGTCTCAGAGCACCAAAGGTCCAGGTAAGACAAAATGGCAGGAGTTACATGCACACACACACACACACCATTATCATCATCATCACACCATCATCATTGCATGTAGGGCAAAAGGGAGAATGGCACCAATTTCACTTGGGATTCGCCCCTCACTCAAAGGGAGCCAGGGCGATGCCCTGGAGTGAATTGCTTTGGTGTTGCACCCTTCAGCCACCTCGCAGAGCCCTGGACAATGTTGGCGCGTGGGAGGATTTGGGTGCCCCACACCCAAAACAGGGCAAGCTGCCCCACTGGTGGCAGCAAGCAATAAAGGGCAGCGAATGGCATGTTGGCTCTCCCCTTGCGAGGGAGGTGCTGTTTTCAGAGTAAGGAGGTTTTGCCTCCATTATAGCCCGAGGAGCTGAATGGCCTCCCTCTGTGCTGCCGAATGGCCTGTTTCTGTGCCCTATATCCTGTGTGGTTTCCAACAAGTGCCCTAGTTCCTTCTGCCAACATCCCTCATGCGAAAAACCGACAGATTTGTAATAGCAGGCAGACCTTTAAACAATAGTGAATAAAAACGGAGCTCATGAAATAGTTCATTATTGGAGGAAGTAAATAGGGAGCAAAACCCCCATTTAAAAATCATACCATCATAACTTATATTGACTTTCATCATTCTCTCAACCAAAATACACCCACTGACTCCCCCTCCCAAAGCGGAGCTCAAATTCAGTAGTGTTGTGGTCACTGTTTGCAAGGCAGTCATTGACTGTTGGATGATTAACAAATCCCCATGGTTGTCCCTCCTCTCTAACTCTCGCCTGGCCTGTTCCCGAGCCAGTTTGAAAATGTACTGTTCTAGAAAACCTGTCCTGACTGTGTTCTAGAAATTGAGACTGCATGTAGAGTGCTGGTGTAGTGTTGTGGGTTTAAACTGCCCACCCGTGTACATGATGGTGATGAGGAAAGCTCACAGGTGGCTCCTGAATTATTTCATGAGCCCCGTTTTTATACACTACTGTTTAAAGTTCTGCCTACAATTACAAATGTGTTGGTTTTTGGCATGAAGGATGTTAGCAGAAGGAACTGAGACACTGGTCAGAAACTACACAGGATTATACGGCACCGAAACAGACCATGGCCCAACCAGCCCATGCTGCTGTTTATGCTCTACTCGAACCTCCTCCTATATTCCTCATCCAAATCAATCATTGTAACCCCGCTATTCCTTTCTCCCTCATTTGTTCATTCAGCTTCCCTTAAATACATCTACACTATTCACCTCAACCACTCCCTGTAGGACTGAGTTCCACATTCTCTCCCACTCTCCGGGTAAAGGAATTTCTCCTGAATTCCCCATTGGATTTCTTGGTGACTCTCTTATATTGACAACCTCTGATTCTGCTCTTCCCCACAAGAGGAAAAGTTCCCTCTGTATCCACTCTTATCGAAACCTCTCATCATTTTAAAGACTTCCCTACTTCTCAATTCTAGCCCTCTAGAGATAAAGCCTGGTGTTTGTTTGCTTCTTTTTACGACCTCGCTAACTTGTGGCACGGTTTTCAATGATTCATAACCGAGATCCCTTTGTTCCTCTACTCCACCTAGACTGCCATCTTCCAAGTAATTTGTGACCTCTCTGTTCTTCCTACCGAAATGAACCACCTCACATTTATCTGTGCTGAACTTTATCTGCCAATTATTTTCCCATCCTGCAAGTTTATTGCTGTCCTCCTGTAATTTGTTGCAGCCCTCCTCAGTACTGACTCTTTCCCCCAGCACCCCCTGCCAATCTGGCGTCAGAGGCAAATTTAGAGATTGCGTTGTGAAACTATTCCGATAATCCCAAGACTAATATAGTGCCGGATAGTGGCAGAATAGGACCCCCTCTGCTATTCCCCAAGACCTGCCCCAGTTTCAGTAGTATAATGCAATCTTCCTTAGTTGAATATCTGATGAGAGAGTGATCGCCTCCAAGCTTTTATTCTCATTCACGGGACTTGGGCACCGCTGGCAAAGTCAGGATTTAATGCCCTCCCCTAAACTGCTTCTTGAGAAATTGGTGGCGAGCTGTTGCCTTGAGTATAACTGAGAGGCTTGCTAGGCCATTTCAGAGGGCAGTTAGGAGTCAACCATATTGTTGGGGCCTGGAGTCGCATGGGGACCAGACTAGGTAAGGTTGGAAGATTTTCTTCCCTAAAGGATATTAGTGACCCAGATGGGTTTTTACAATAATCAGACCGTTTCATGGTCACTGTCACTGAGACTAGCTTTCAATTCCAGGTTTATTTAATGAACTGAATTTAAATTCCCTCCTGCCATGTTAGGATCCAAACATACATCCAGGCCACTGGATTGCTAGCCTAATTACATAACCGCCCAGGCAATCCTGTTTTATAAAAGTCTGAAGGAGTTCTTCCAAATGACCCTTGTGACACCAGTTGTTGAACCACACATTCAACATTTTGATCTTGTCTACTCTGTGCCAATTTACTGATGGATGAGATAGTAATCTAGCGGTTATTACTTTTGTTTTTACTTTTTAATTTAGGTCCGAGCTGCTCATGCTCCCTGAGCAGAACCTCTTACACGATAATACCAATGTAGCTGGTACCTACATGAACCATGATAATTGGGCCCTCTCCCTCCCTCTCCATGTTACTCTCCAGCCCAAAGAGATGTCCTTAAATCCATTACTGAGCAGGCTGCACAGCATTCGGGACTAACACCCTTGGCTACTGTCCCTGACTTTCCCTACATTATGTTCTCTCTGCCACCCCCCACCCCAAACTTGAATGGTCCCCTGTAACTCGGTACCATGGTCACTTTGCTCATACGTCAAGCTGCTGTCCTCATGGCTCCAAGAATTTTTAATTTATTGGACAAGTGCAAAGGCTAATGCGCTTCCAGTGCTACCTTCTTGATACCCATACCTGTATCACCAATAGTCACACCCTCCCATCCCTGACCACAGACTAAATCTGATATTATGTAACTTAAGGCGAGTGTCTGTTTCCTGAATCAAATTGTCCAGGCAACTTTCTCCCCATTGTCCAAAGTTCAGGCTCCAGCTCAACAACTCTGAACTGAAGTTCCATGAACTGCACTTACTGCAGCTGTAGTTGCTGTGGATCACATTGGTGCCGATCAACTTCCAAATGCCAAGGCTGCAACACATCATATCAAGTCAATTCTGATCTGGAAGTTGCTCAATATCAGAGTATTTCCATCATTTTCTATTTTTATTGCATATTTTCAGCATCCACAATATTTTTGCTTTTCTTTGACCAGGGGAATGTTATATGGAAATCGTTATATTAAGAGATTGCGAAGCATGTCTGAGCTGGGAACTCATGGGTACAATCACACCACAAAAACACTGTCCACCAGCTGTATGTAGACAGAGATTCACTTGGTCATTCCATTTACTGACACAAGAACACAGTCACGTCAGAGGGAGACCATTCAGATACTATATATGTGCAGAGGGATCTATTCAGTATTTCCAATAGTTAACAATTCAGCTTTAAAAGTTCAAAGCAATTGTTATACAATCAATTGGTGATGAACTGTGTAAATGTTCTGTTTGCGAGAAAAGACACATTCGTTCACACCGCCTGCTAAGAATCCAGTGAGTTCACATTTGACATTGAGGGTTTTTTCCTGCTGTTAATCAAATCCACGATAGAACTATGAATGCTGTGTCAACTGACTTAACCATTTTATATCCAGGCTTCAAATCGTAATCGGACCACAAAAGATGATGTTGTATTCGATGAAACAGGTTGTCAATGGCGGTGCGGGTTACCCAGCATTCATCGAGAGGCGGAATGTCTCCTATCTGTACAACAGGCGATTGTTGCTCAGGCGCAGTACCGCTCTGACTGGAGCATGCGCAGTGCGGGTGTTGGGTCAGGTCGGATGGGCTGGCGTCGGAGCCGCAGGGAGACAGAAACTGACTGGAGCCGGCGGGTCGGGGGAGAGGCTTCAGAAACACCCGGTGTTGGCTGCAATCCCGGATCACAGCCTCCATGTCCCGTGTTTGCAGCTCCGGGGCTTCTTCCCGGTGACAGAGCCGGGTTCGGGGGAAGCGGCTCCGGGGCGGGAGATTCAGAAACTGCGGGGAGACCGCGGGCCGCCCGGGGGCTCAGAAACTGGGGGGACGGAATCAGGGTCCGGGTAAGACCCACCCGGGAGGGTCCCCCCTCCTGTGTCCCGCCCGATGGCAGCTGGGGTCCCGCCTGAGACCCCGAATCAGAGACACAGGAGCTGGAGAACTGAACCCAGGCAGAGGAGAGGGAGGGAGAAAACTGGGAGCGAAGGAAAGAAATGGTGGAGATGGTGAGATGGGTTTGGATTTCAGCCCAGGGAGGAGGGAGAGTGTGTGGGACGGGGATTTACAGCTTTGGGGCAACAAGAGGAAAAAAAATGTTTCATGGAAACTATAATTGTCTGTTCAGAATTTCTGTCCTGGATTTAACGTGATGACTTTTGTAAAATCGTTTTGCAGGGTATTAAACAGAGCTGACTGGCAGACAGAAAACGCAAAGCAAACATCACATCAAAATCTGTCAGAGGCACTGAATTCATCAGGACCTGAACAACATCAGCTTTTGAATGTGGAAGGAGAAATGTTTGTCTATTCTGTCTTTGGGAAAGGATTTCAATCATCCGTGTGACTGGAAAAGCCTCAACACACACACACACACCCGAGTGAGAGTGTTCCAGTGAACTGACTTTGGAAAAAACTTTAAGCAGTTACACAGTCTGCAAAAGTATCGCACCATTCACAGTGGGGAGAAACTGTTCACGTGTTGTGTGTGGACAAGGCTTCAACTAAGCGTCCAACCTGGAGAGAGACAAGGACCCCCACACCATGGAGAAACCATGGAAATGTGTGGACTGTGGGAAGGGATTCAATTTCCCATCCCAACTGGAAGTTCATCCGCGCAGTCATACTGGGAAGAGACTGTTCACCTGCTCTATCTGTGGGAAGGGATTCACCCATTTGTACAACCTTCAGACACACCAGCGAATTCACACTTAGGAGAGGCCATTCACCTGCCCTGTGTGTGGGAAGGACTTCACTCGGTCATCTCACATTGTGACACACCAACTTGTTCACACTGATAAGAGACCATTTACATGTTCTGACTGTGAGAAGAGTTTTAAATGCAGAAAAGATCTGCTGATACATCAACGTATTCACACTGGGGAGAGGCCATTCACCTGCTCTGTGTGGGAAGGGATTCACTCAATCATCTCACCTTCTGACACATCAACTTGTTCACTCTGACAACAATTTTTTTAATTGTTCTGATTGTGACGAGCTTTAAAAGCAAAAAAGATCTGCTAACACATCAATATGCTCACACTGGGGAGAGGCCATTCACCTGCTCCGACTGTGGGAAGGGATTCAGCCGTCCATCTGCCCTACTGAATCACCAGCGAATTCACACTGGGGAGAGGCCATTCACCTGCTCTGACTGTGGGAAGGGCTTCATTAATTCATCCAACCTTCTGATACACCAGCAACTTCACACGGGGGATAGACCGTTCACCTGCTCTGACTGTGGGAAGGGATTCATTCATTCATCTAACCTTCTGACACACCAACAGGTTCACACTGAGGAAAGACCATTCACTTGCTCCGTGTGTGGAAAGGGATTCACTTGGTCATCCAACCTATTGAATCACCAGCGAGTACACACTGGAGAGAGGCCGTTCACCTGCTCCGTGTGTGGGAAGGGATTCACTTGGTCATCCAACCTATTGAATCACCAGCGAGTACACACTGGAGAGAGGCCGTTTACTTGCTCTGTGTGTGGGAAGGGATTCACTCAGTTATCCAACCTGCTGACACACCAGAGCATTCACAATGGGGAGAGGCCATTTACCTGCTCTGTGTGTGGGAAGGGATTCACTCAGTTATCCTATCTGCTGAAACACCAGTGAGTTCACAGTGGGGAGAGGCCATTCACCATAATGCCTGTGGAAAGGCATTCACTCAGTCATCATACCTGCGAACACACCAGTGGGTTCATAAGCGACTGCAAGGTTTGGATTCTACTCCTGTTGATGCTGTTAATCATATCAGGATTGAATCATGTTCATTCTGACAGTCCTGACCTGTTGATGAGGTTCAATATTCTGAATAAATGTAAAATAAATCAGCTTTGTTTGTAGATTTTTGTTTTTCCCTCCTAAGTGTTTAACATCACCTGGCTGGAGTCAGAAAGGACAACCTGGGGGAGGATCGTACAGCAGGAACAGAACTTCAGCCTGGACACAGTCCTTCAGGGTCACACTGAGGGACCCCCAAACAACACTTTGGTCTTTCTCATCTTTCTTCACTGACGGCACAATCCCCATGTGGGTGAATCCTGAGGTGCGTAAGAAATGTGCCTCAGCTGCTTTTGCCCATGGTTCAGAGCTCCTGGACATGGAACAGAAGGCTCCTTTACAACTGGGTTTAGAGTCAGGAAGAACAACAGTGAATGGTGGAAACCTGCTGCCCAATCAGAGTTTGGTGTAAAACTGTGATCTGTTCCTGACTGAAAGTGAAACAGCAGGTTTAAGTTTCCAGTCTGAAAATGGTTCTTAATAAGTCTAAAATGTTTCAACGTGTTTGTGTGTCAGTCCCGAGTCACTGAATCGAAACACGCTGACATTTTTTGGGTTAAAATCTGCATTAAACTAGAAGCTGGAGGAGTTCACAGGAGGCTGTTAACTGCTGGGACAATAATACAACAGTTTGATTCCCAGATAAAGAATGACCTGCAGCGTTATGTCCAAGAATTCCCAGTTTTATTGATGTGCGCTTCCCACACACTGTCCTTTTAAATATACCTCACTCCTACCAGCCTTTAACTATCAGAAAGGTAACAGAGAGAAGGTTGAAGCTGTGTCTTCCCCTTTAGCTTCACAGTGTCAGGACCCCTTCGGTCCCTTTAAGAATAAGTGATTTGTTCAGCTGAAGATTCCTATTTGTAGTTTTCTGGGTGGTTTCCTTATTCTGATCATTCCTGGTGAGCCTTGGGTGTGTGTCCCTGGGCGCATAAGCCACCCCATCCCTGGGTGTGTGAACCTGCTCTATGTGGTCCTCACCTGTGGGCTCTCATGTTTCTCTCCATCTCCTTTATTCTGCGCCTCCTGCTTGAAGTTGCTGTTTGTGATATTATTATCTGGAAGTTTAACAGTAATGGTATTAACCAATGTTACTGTCAAACTGTACGTATAAAATGTCACCTTAGCTTCTTAAACATTTTAGTAGCAGTTTGGTTACAGTGACGACACTGATTTCAGGATCTCTATATTGTGGATTTCACCTTCAGAACCTGAGCATATTGACCAGGCTTCTAACCTCATCATGATATTCAAAATCTGCAATTGAAATCTGGCCTCAGTGATGGTGTCCATGAAACTATCATTGATTGTTGTAAAAACGCATCTGCTTGACTAATGTCCTATATGGAAGGAAATCTGCTGTCCTCACTGGTCCAGCCCACATGTGAGGCCAGACCCACAGCAATGTGGTTAATTCTTAATTGCCCTCTGAAATGACCGAGGAAGCCACTCTGTTCAAGGTCAGTTAAGGTTGGGCAACAAATGTTGGCCTTGCCAGTGACACTCACATCCCATCAAAGAATAAAACAAAATATATATTGCATGTGAAGATTCAATCATTTCAAGTATAAATTTAATCTTATTCATAGCTATTAGCAGCTATTAACTCTGTTATGTCTTTGATAGTTAAAGGCTGGTAGGAGTGAGGTACATTTAAAAGGACAGTGTGTGGGAAGCACACATCAATTTCTATTGACTCTAGTGTTATCTGGGTAATATTTGTGTCGAGAGGATGGGGTGAATCTTGTAACAATCTCCCAGAGATTAACTGGGATTGAGGGACAAGACTAAAGGTGAGCAATAGTGCATTTTACTTGACATGAGTTAGTGACAAACTCTGTTGTGTTAAAATTTACTAATTCACACTGGTGTTGTACTGTGTCAATTGCTCAGATAGATTGTTAATGTTAAGGATTATTTTTCCTGCAGGATTTTCTATTTAGCTTCCACCTGACCCACTGATGGTGTCAGACAGAATCTAGAACCGTCTCCTCAGTCGAATGGACTGCTGCAGGATCCTAATGGTATCCAATTAAAAATCTATCATCTGGTTAACAGACACAACTGAAACCAGCTCAACACAAAATGGTGTGTGTGAGTGTGTGCGCACGTGTGTGTGTTTGTGTCTATGTGTCTGATTGTGAGCACATCATTCTTCACATTTGCAATGTATTTCTTGAAGTAATTATCTTCATTAAGTATTTTAGTCTTTTATTTCCATTTATTTCTAATGTAATATCTTTGCAAATCTTTTAATAGCACTGACAGTTATCTGGAACGCATTCTCTGGGGTGCTGTTGTTTAGAAAACAATCTCACACTGACCGTTCAATTACCAATATGAGCACATCTATCCCCAAACTCACTTAACATCTTGAGTCCGCATGACTCTTCTTCAGAGCATGTGGTCTTCTTCAGTCATACGGACTCAAAACGTTAACTCTGCTTCTCTCTCCACAGATGCTGTCAGACCTGCTGAGTTTTTCCAGCATTTCCTGTTTTTATTGCAGATTTTCAGCATCTGCAATATTTTGCTTTTATTTCACTTAACCTCTTTCCTCCCTCTCTTTCAGACACATACTTAATCTCTCTTTCAGACTCTGTCTAAGTCATTTAACCTGTCTCCTCTCTCTCTCAGGTACTAAGTCACTTAATCTCTATTTCAGAGAGTGCCTAAACTCACTTAATTTTTTTCTCTCTTGAGAAAGAACCTAACATACTTAACCTCTCTTCACTGTCTGAGGCAGTGTTCAATGTACAGAGTTATGTACAACGTAACCTCTCTGTTTCTCTCTCTCATTCTCAGATAGGCCTCGATTCACTTTAACTCTCCTATTTTCTGATAACCGTTTTTAGGGAAAATTATTTATTTTATATAATTTCCTCTCATTTCTCCAAAGGTAAACCATCAGCTCATTTCCCCCTTCAGTGAATATGTTAAAACTCCAAATAAGCTCATGTGTTTAAACCTTTAAAATGGTAATAGAGGTGAATGTAATGCTGAGACCGGCAGCAATCTGTGTGGTTGTTCTTGATTCTGTCAGAGTGAGTTCACCTTCACAGGCAGGAAGACTGTTCACGGTGATAACATGAAACTGACGCCTGCTGTTTCATTCTCAGGTAACACAACTTCCTGTTTCTCTACTGCTGGTTCCAAACCGCACATCTCACTTCTGAGCAGAAAATAAATCCAGGGGCCACAATCTGGTGAGAACATCTGTCAAGGCAGCCTATATCTGGCCACAGAGTCAGGGCAGAGTCACACAGATCACATTGCAGTGACATTTACAAATGAGTCTGTTGTTTCTGGTCAGAATTTCCATTCCCGGACATATGTGGCCGTGTCTTTGGATCAGTCACTGAGTTCCCTCTGTTCTCCATAGCCAGGAACTGATAGTCTGCTCCCTTTCATTTTATATCATTCCCTCATATTATTCTGTTACTTGTTTCTTCTATTTCTCAGCTTTATCTCCGACTACCTCATCTTTCTGTTTTTTAAGTGTCTCAATTTTTCTCTCAGTTTTTGTCTCTCCTTTCCTCTATATCTCTCTCAATGTCAGTGTGTTCCTGTTTAATGGGGATGTTCAAAATCATGAAGGGTTTTTGATAGATTAAG
Organism: Carcharodon carcharias; assembly: GCF_017639515.1. NCBI lineage: Eukaryota > Metazoa > Chordata > Chondrichthyes > Lamniformes > Lamnidae > Carcharodon > Carcharodon carcharias. The sequence goes on from NC_054493.1 coordinate 17,908,258, forward strand.
GAAGGAAAAATGGCAAAAGGCAGGAAAAATGGCAAAAGGCATAAAATGCTGGAAAAATTCAGCAGGTCTGGCAGCATCTGTGGAGAGAGAACAGATTTAAGGTTTCCAGTCCAACATCATTCTTCTTTTGAGCAGGAAAAACAGGGGCTGTCCTTCTTAGATCAGAAAAGGTTAGGGGGGAATTTAATGGAGGTGTTCAAAATGGGGAAGAATTTGTTATAGTGTCGATAGGGAGAAACTGTTTTCAGATGCAGGACAGTTTGTAACCAGAAGACACAGATTTATGATTTTGACAACAGAATCAGAGGGGGTAATGAGGAGAATATTTTTACGCAGTGATTTGATGTGATCTGGAATGCACACACTGACGGGGTTGGAAGCAGATAAAATAGCAACTTTCAAAGGGAATTGAATCAATAAATGAAGAGGGGAAAATTGGCAGAGTTATGATGAATGGGACTAATTGGACGGTTCACTGATCTTTGTGACATTCTGAATTTTCCTCTCCTGAGGTTTTAACATTTGATCTTTTCAATCATAATGTGTCTCAAACAGAAGATTTAAAACGTTGGTTTCTACAAACTGTCAGATTTGTTTCCTGTGTGTCTATGTAACTTGGGAACTGCAGGCAAGGGTGAGAAGGAACCGATTCTTTTCAGTTCCTCAGATGCACCATTATCACCTCAGATACCAGAAATCTCTGGAGTTCCCCATGTCGTCATTGCCCTCCCCTTGGTGGAGTCAGTCACACGTGCCTCTGTCATGACATTTCCACTCCTATTTTATCACACACCTCCCTGTGACACTCACCATAACACAGAAATCCAAATATCATTGCTTCCTTAAACCTTGTCCTCCTATTTCAATCGGATCTTTATTCTGCCTCTTGCCTCCCTTAATGTAAGATTCCCTGCAGTTAAAGTGATCTCTGTTATTAAGAACTGGAGTCAGCCTGTGTGATTATTTTTACACCAGACTCCCGTCAGCCCCACGTGCTGCAGACGTAACTCCCTTCACAAACCCAAAGAGGAAGAGATTTTTTTAAGGAGTGGATGGGCACGTTAAACCTGCAATCATGTCCCAGAAATCCCTGCCTTGCTGGATGGAGCAACTGCACAGAATTGTCCTGTCATTCCCTTCACTCCTTCTGAGTCTAAGAAAATATTCGGCAAAAGAACAGAGACTCCCGTTTATAATGACACTGGGAGCATCGACTCAGATGATGTGGTCGAGTTTCTGGAGGGGGCTTGAACCCACATCTTTCTGACTCGGGGTGTGAGTGCCATCAATTAGTCAATGTTAATATCAGTTCCCATTCCACGAGACCATGTCTGTGTTATTACATTAAACCCATCCCATTCCCATTGCAGTGATCCTTGGCTCTGTTATTAGACATTAGGCAACACATTGACATCATATTATACCAATAGACCATGGCTCACTTACATAGCTAGATGAGACCCAAACTTTGGTTTTGGTGCACTAGATACTGACTGCATTATCATCACATTGGATCCAATGATGTGTTAACTAACACACTGCAGCCTGACTCGTTATTAAAACAAATACTGTATTTGTTACACTCAAGGTCAGCCAAACCTTTGCTGTTCTTCCTTTGGGCCCATCTGCACTCTTACTGTATAAGACCCTTGTGTTTGTAATTGTTACACTTAAACTATGCCACTTATTATTAGAAAATAACCTGTCTGTTATTCCAGTTCTGGTGTCTGTGTTTATTATTATCACTGGAAACATTTTTCCTGCTAGTTTTCAACTGGAACCTGTTTCTGCTATTTGATTGTCATATTTCCATGTTTTTAACTTCATTATTTAGTCTCTATGTGAATTTCCTTATGTAAATCATATTGCAATTCAGCCTTTGGTCTGAAAACCTGCTTCTTGAATAAAATACCGTTATTATAGGCCACAGTGTAGGATCATAAGCTCAGAATTACCACTTGGCAGGGTACAGGCTGGTAAACAGTGACTCGGATTGAACCTCACCATCACACAGCACCTTCATGAAAGAAAGGGAGAAAAATATGAGTGTTGCCTCCCTGTTGATGTTGATGGGCCATATTCTACCACCTGACACATTCTGGGTAGCATCATCTGCCATTGTCTTCAGATGGTACAGGAGCTAATGGAAGGTGTTCAGCTCATCATGTTTGTACCAGTGCTTTAGTGTAGCTATCGAATTAGTCCCACTTCCCTGCTCTTTACTCATAGACTTGGGTGTTTCTTCCTTCAGTTCTCCCAAGAACGTTGCTCTTGAATCTGCTTCCAGCACCCTTTCAGGCAGTGATTTCCAGATCACAACACACTGCTTAAAAAAAAGTTCTGAAATCTGTGTCCTCTGATTAGCATTTTTTCTGCTACTGGACACCCTTCTTCTTTCAGTTTGTCAAAGCCATTCATGATTTTGAAAACCACTGTTGCATCTTTTTTGAGAAGGTGGTGGTGAGCCATCTTCTTGGCCTGCTGCAGTCCATGGTGTAAGTTCTGGGTATTTTACGAGTCAACCATATTGCTGTGGGTCTAGAGTCATATTCAGGCCAGACCAGGTGAAGATGGCAGATTTCTTTCTCTAAAGGACATTAGTGAATCAGATGGGTTTTTTCTGACAAGTGACAATGGCTTCAGGGTCATCATGAGACCTGGTGGGATTTGAAACCCAGCCTCCAGAACATTAACTCTGGTCTCTGGGTTACTAGTCCAGTGACAATACCATTATGCCATCACCACCATCTGCTTAACCCTTTGCTCCAAAGAAAACAATCCCAGTTTCTCCATATAGCTGAAGCCTCTTACCCTTGGTACCGTTCTAGCAAATCTCTTCTGCACCCTCTCTAAGGCTTTCAAATCCTGTTTAAGGTGTGATGCCGATAAATGAATGCAGCACTCCAACTGAGGCATAGCCATTGGTTTATAAAATCAGTGTTAACTCATTGAACGTAAGCACACTCAAAATAAATTGTTTAAAATCTGCACTAAGAGATCGCATGGAGGAGTTCACAGGAGGCTTTTAACTGCTGCTACAATTGCATAACTGACATTCAATCCCCAGATAAAGAAGTGTATGATAACATCGTGGTTATCCATCAGTAATCCCTTCTGTCAAGTGTGATTCTTCCTTGTGGATGACTGGGTGCAGGTTGATACGTCAGTGTTAGTTGTGTATTCACAGGTAACTAATGTGTCCTATCTTAGCCTTGCAGGCTCTCCTTACAGTGAGGACATGGGGTTTGTTGGCCAGTAGAGTTGGTGATGGATTGTTGACTTGAGCAGCTGCTCTTGTTGATTGAAAAGTTCATGGATGATGACGTTTTGGAGGCGAGTGGGAATCTGCTTCCCAAGTGGTTCTGTTAATAGAGCAGAATGTCAGGTAGGCCTTGAGATTGTCTTTGAAAAGTTTCCTTTGGCCCCATGTGAAGAGCCTCCTTGGTATAGCTCTGAGTACAGTACCTGTTTGTCAATCTGAATTCAGGCATTCTGACGACATGCCCAGGCATAGTGGTTACATTACCGGATTAGCAACCTAGAGGGAATAATAATCTGAAGATGTGAGTTCAAAACTCATCATAACAGTTAGAGATTTTAAATTCAATTAATTCAATAAATCTGGAATAAAAATCTACTATAAAAGCTGTTATCAGTGATCATGAAATGAATAGATTGTTATAAAAATCCAACTGGTTCCCTGACATCCTTTAGGAGAGGAAACCTGCCATCCCAACCTCAACTGGTCTACAGGTGACTGCAGACCAACAGCAATGTGTTTGACCCTTTGAAATGGTGCATAAGCCACTTGGTCATATCAAAGCCGCTCGAAGAAAGCAAAATTCAATTGGACTGCAGCGGTTTGGGAAAGCAGGTCACAATCACATTCCCAAGGGCAATTAGGGATGGGAATAAATGCCTACATTGCCAGTAACATCTGCATCCTGTGATGAATGAAAAAAAGGAGCTGCAGCTTGTTTCCAGATTACTCTGTGTTATTGGTATGTGACAGCATAACTAAAAATACACAACCAGGAATATCCATCAGACAACAATCCTGACAGTTACTCACTGAAAGGATTCACTCAGTCACCCCATCTGCTGAGTTCACATTTGACTGGAGGGATTGGATTCCACGTCATTGCTGCTGTTTCGGTAAAACTTTGGGGGATTTGCAATTCACCATCAATTCCCTTCTTTTTGGTGGATAATGGAGGTTCTGTGCACTTGGGCTTCTGTCCAATTTGGTTCCTAATTTAAAAGCAATACACTGCGGATGCTGGAAATCCGAAACAAAAGCAAAAATTGCTGGACGAACTCAGCAGGTCTGACAGCATCTGTGGAGAAGAAGACAGAGTTAACATTACTACGGACTCGAAGTTACTATGGACTGTCTTCCTCTCCACAGGTGCTGTCAGACCTGCTGAGTTTTTCCAGCAATGTTTGTTTTTGTGTTGGTTCCTAATTTTATTGACTGCCCGACACTCGCCCCAATCCTCACATCTTTGCAAAAAGAAACATTCACTACTACCAATTAAGCCATTCTATGGCAAGGACTTTACCCAGCATCCCCCGCGGTGGTGAATGTCCCCTATCCCCGTCAAAGGCGAGCAGTCCGCAGCTGCAGTATCGCCCAGTGTTTGGAGCATGCGCCATAACCGATGTAGCGTCTTCTGTCTGTCTTCTCTTCAAACTGGTCAGGAAATGAAAACACAGAGGAAGGGTTGGAGGCGCCGGGAGGACGGACAGGGTTTCTAAACACCTCGTAAAGGCTCCAAACCTCGAATAAGACCCTGAGATACACCCCTTTGCAGCCCGGTTAACGGCCGCCATTTTGGTTCAGCGGGGACATGCGCGGACGTCTTGTTGACGCAAAGAGAATGGGCGGGGCAGTTCCCAACTGTGTCCCAGTGCCCGGGAGTTGCTGATATCTGGGCAACACATTTTTTAACAGCTTTACCCACTCCCAGGCTTCAGGTGATGTTCGCAGCCTACAGGAGTCCATGAGCCATGTATATGCTCATTGTGAGAGGTTACAGCCCCTGTATAGTTACCTGAAGGTCTGCTCCTCAATGTCTGGTCACACTTCAGACCCAGGCCCCTAATCTATGGCTGCCCAGTGTGGAGGGGGCTGGGTACATTGAGGATCTTCTCCTGGAGCTGCTGTTCAGCATGGTTACAACAACTGGTAGATCTAGGGTGGGTACGATCCTCTGGCTGCTGGTCAGTCTTCTGTGGTCTTGTCTGTTCCCTGGTGGCCAGGGCCAGGGAGGATGCAATGTCCATCAGTACAGTTGATATCTTCTACAAACAGTGGGCACCTCAGAATGCAGAGTGTCTCATGTTCACTGGAAACAACATTATGGTTTAGTTGTGAAAATTCCATTTGCATTTGTTGCCTTTTGGGGCTTCTTTTAGTTTGATTTAGATCCCATGATTGGAGGAACAGAGAGAGAAAAAAGTGGCATAGAAACTGGAATTGCCAGTTTTGAATTTCTAACATGGACTGATAGCGATACTGACACTGACAACTCTTTCTGCAGGCTATTAGAAGGAAATGATTCGAAGGAAACTAACCAAACATCACATCAAGACCTCTTAGAGTCACTCAATTCATCAGGACCTGAATATCATCAGCCTTTGAATATGGAAGGCGAAATGTTTCTTGGCTCTGTCTGTGGGAAAAGATTACAAACATCAATGTGACCAGAAAAGCACCGAGACACATACACACACACCCAAGTGAGAGTCTTCCAGTGCACTGACTAGAAAGAGCTTTAACCAGTTACACAGCCTGAAAAAAAATCACACCATTCACATCGGGGAGAAACCGTACATATGTTCTGTGTGTGGACAAGTTTGCAACAGATCATCCAACCTGGAGAGACACAAGAACATCCACACCACGGAGAAACCGTGGAAATGTGGGGATTGTGGGAAGGGATTCAGTTTCCCATCCCAGCTGGAAACTCGCCGATGCAGTCACACTGGGGAAAGACTGTTCACCTATTCTGTGTGTGGAAAGGAATTCACTAAGTCATCCAGCCTGGGGTCACACCAGAGAGTTCACAGTGACAAGAGGCCTTTTAAATGCTTTTACTGTAGAAATTGCTTTAAAACCTCTCCTGATATAACACCAGCTTGTTCACACTGACAAGAGACCATTCAGTTGCTCTCACTGTGAGAAGAGATTCAGACAATCATCTCACCTTATTCAACATCAGCGAGTTCACACTGGGGAAAGGATATTCACCTGCTCCGTGTGTGAGAAGTGATTCACTCATTCATCCAATCTCCAGACACACCAACGCACTCACAATGGGGGGAGGCCATTCACCTTCTCCGAATGTGGGAAGGGATTCAGTCAACCATCCAACTTGTTGAGACACCAGCGGGTTCAAGTGTGACTGCAGGGGTTGGATGCTACTGTTAATCACATGCTTGTTTATTTCTGCTGAAGTTAATAACTCCTATCACTGGGCCAGAGTTTACAGTTTTTCACAGGGCAGGTGCTGTGCCAGGACTGCAGCAAGTAGGAGTTTCTGGAGAATATTGCGATCCTGGACCATCATATCTATGGTGAGTATCTGCAGCTCAGGGAACCTGGGCTCAGGGTTACTGAGCTGGAGTCTGAGCTGCAGGCATCAGGGAGGGGGAGAATTACCTCGACATTTACTTCCAGGAAGCAGTCAGAGCCTTTCAAGGTTCAGGAGAAATTTATAGTTAGTCAATGGTCAAGATAGATCAGAATATGTCAAGAAAATCAGTTTTATCATCTGTGGTCTTAATTTCTCCAGGTTAAGAGAAATTGACATCTGGATTTAGCATGTGTCAGTGAAGGCAACTTTCCCTTCTATAAGTCACTGGAACATTGGCTCTGATGTTATCAGTGAAATTAACTGATCTGAGACATTGAAAGGATTCTCGTTACTGCACATCAGCAATTTAAACCTAATATTGGCTTCGGGACTTGCTAACAGACAAGACACTGAAAAGCTCAAAGGGAGACAGAACTGATTGCAGGAGAGCTGGTTCATGGTGATATGGATGTGTCTGCAATGGGTGGGATCAGACTATTTCCATGTATCCACAATGACTGTCCCACCCTTTATTTTGGAAGAGTAAAATTGACAGAGATCAATTGTCATTCTGGGAGCAACAATCTGAAGCTTTAACCCGCTGACACCCTGGTTTAGGGTATCCTGTAGAACTACCGTATATCAGCCTCTGTGGCACAATTGGCCAGTGCGTTCAGCTGTTAACTGAAAGGGTGGTGAGTTATGACCATCCAGAGACAAAACCTTCACTGTTTTCTGAAATCAGCCTTCATTGCCACACAGTTCCAGGTTGTCACGAGTACTCTGGTTGCAAGAAAAATTCTACAACCATTGACAATTCTGCTGCTATCCATTAAGATTCTGCCCGAGTGTTTTACATGAATATTCGTTCTTAAAATAATGATTAAACAACTACACCTGCCATATGCCTATCTTGAGCCCATTAGAAATCTATGAAGTTGTGAGATTCAAACAAACCCATTCCCTCCTCCTCAGCTCCACAATGAGTGTGACAAGAAAAGCAGAAAAGCAGCAATATTCCGGCCACACGCTCTCCAATTACCCGCTGCCAGCAGAAAGCGGCAACTGTAGCTTCAATCAGCAGTTTACTGCCCATCCCTGGGATGCAAGATACTCCAACCCGGGTCAAACCTCCCAATGCACGAGCACAGGCTCAGGAAAAGGCAGGTAGATGGTCACTAAACCTCCAAGCAGCATTTACAGGATACTCGAGTGAGTGAGTCACAAATAAAAACAATGACAACTTTCTAAATCTTTTCACTGCAAAATTCCTTCCTTTTATTCAAAATCTGACTGTTGTGAATCTGAAAATGAGAACCATTGGATTTGTGTCACCGACTGATTTGTTTTCCATTGTTTGTCAGGTTTGCAATTCAACTTGTGTTGGAGATTGAAGTGAATCTGATTTCAAAATGAGGTCACAAAGCAGGTCAATATTCAATCCAGGAACAAATCCTGAGGAAAATAGATCACAATGTTTGGAAGGAGGTGCAGCTGAGAAGCGGAAGCTGTGAATAATGTTATTGATGATTGAGGGGAAAGCATTGGGCCCTTGGGCTTCTGCTGGTCAATTCCCTTCTCTACCATTGCACTCAGACAGTTATCTCGCTGTGATAAGGTATCTGGTTCCATCATTGCTGTATGCCCCACTAGCTCAATCATTGGATCAAATGCTTTTTAATCTCAACACTGTGGGTTTGAGGCCTACATTGGGCCCCATTGTTTTTTAAACTTTGCTGCTTCCACGGGTGAACCCCAGCTCTCCATTCTGATATGAATCATGAAAGTTAGTCTGTAGGTACAGCAAGTGACTAGAAAGGCAAATGAAATGTTGTCATTTATTGCGAGGGGATTGGAATATAAAAGAAGGGAAGTTTTACTGCAGCCGCACAGGACCCTTGTTGAGACCTCATCTGGAGGACAGTGTACAGTTTGGGTCTCCTTATTTGAAAAAGGGCAATTGCGTTGGAAGCAGTTCAGAGAAGGTTCACTAGACTCATTCTTGGGATGAAAGGTTTATCTCATGAAGGAAGGTTGGACAGGTTGGGCCTATACCCATTAGAGTTTAGAGGAATGAGAGGTGATCCTGAACCTTATTCACATCAAAATCAGCTAGGAGGAATATATTTCATAGGCTGGGTTTTATTTTCTTTGGAAAGCTGCTGGAATGGCTTGAGTGGGGGTGTGGCTAGCTCTGGAACACAAGTCTCCAGGACTTTGATCTGATCTGTTAATTTCAGGATTGCTTAGCTCTGTCTATCACACACTTCTTCCACTGTTTTACAAGTAGTCCTGTGTTGTAGCTTTACCAGGTTGACTTTTAGATTACCTGGTGATAACCCCGACCTGCTTTCCTGCACTCTTCATTGAACCTGGGCTGATCCACTGGCTTGACGGTAATGGTGGAGTGATGGATATGCTGGGCTATGAGGCTCGACAAGAGGTTGTGGTTCTATACAATTCTGCTGATGCTGATGGCCCACACTGCCTCACGGGCTCACACTTTTGAGTTGCTAGACCTGTTCTGAATCTATCCCATTTGCCATACAACACAATGGAGAGTATCCTCAGTGTGAAGATGGGACTTTGTTTCCACAACTATGCAGTGGTCACTCCTACTGATCCTGTCATGGACAGATCCCCCTGGACAGGTAGATTGGTAAGAACAAGTTCAGGGTTTTTCCCACTTGTGGGTTCCCTCACCAGCTGCCACAGACCCAGTTTGTCCTTCAGGGCACAATCACCTGCCTGGACCTGTGAATGGGAATTGGAGGCAGTAGGTAATTAAATCTCAGAGGAACCACCAGATCCAGGTTTAAACTTATGTTCTTCCATTGTATGTTGTGATGGTGTTTCAAACATCTTCAACTTACAGTTTCCTGAGGATGAGGAAAGGCTATGATGGAACTATCCAAACACTGACGTTACTTCTCTCTTCTTCCAATTTCATACTGTCACTCCTTCCACCTCCCTCCCTTGATTGCTCCCTCCTTCTAACTTCATGCAGTTAACTTCCTGCTCTCACCACGGCTCCCAGCTCCTGCCCCTTCGATGCCTCAACCATTACTTATTGCCTTGTTGATGTATTTTAAGTGACTGACTGCAACTGCACACTCTGGGAAGAAATTCCTGTGCACAGTGCGGAACTTTAACTAATCATTTGATGCAACAGCAGTAGGAAGCAGCAATGGCTTATGGAGCACCAAAAGACATGGAGAGGCCAGGAGTGATGCTGAGGGGGTGAGGGGCTGCTGGCAATGGTACTTCATGTCGGTGGACTTGACACCCATTGTCATGGGCCAGATCTGAACTTTGAGTCATTTTGTAACTTCCCTGGTCGCAAAGGATACAAAAATCTAACGTGATGTTTAATGTTTCAGATGGGACCCCTCAATAAAGAATACCTCCTGCATGCATTATACTCAATAAGCAACACGCACCACCAGAAATAATGTTATATACCATGCTGCATAATATATCTTATATCATTACCAACTTGGTTCACAAAAAATTGAATAGGTGGGTGGACGTAGATGGGAAATGGGTTTTGAAAAAGGATAATGAAGAAAATGATGAGCTAAAATAGGAGCGAGAAATAACAATGGAATGAGATTAATGCAGGAACAGTAGAAACAAAACAGGAAAACAAGCAATACTGATTATTAATATTAACTGGTTATTAATATTAACTGGTATTAATATTAACCGGTTTTTGATTTTAGCAAATCTGGGAAAATAGAAACACTAGTTATTAAGATTGTTGGAATAAATCTGCCAGGGAGACAATCAGCTTCAAGACATTTGATTAAAATAAATGTGTGATATAACAAATATGAAATAACAGTAATTCCCATTTGAATGATATTCCTAGCAGATCTACCAAGGCACAGGTTATACTGAGCCAGAGGATTTACTGTTTTACGCCCATAGGGATGTTACACAATGTATGATGACACATTTAACAGAACCTCTGATTGATGTTGGTTAAGTGTGTGTATTCCCATTTTTATTGTATGGAAATTAAAGAAGTGTGTTTGTGATCAAATTAGAGACAAAAACACAGACTGTCTTAATATTGGGAGTATTAACACCCATGTAAAGTTTCTCAGAATATTTTTATTTTGGTAAAGGTGTTATATAAATGCATGTTCTCATTGTTGTTGTTGACTGTGAAGAGTGATTCCATTACCCGTCTAAAACTGGAAACTCATGGGTACAGTCACACAAGGAAGAGGATATTCACCAGCTGATTGTGGAATCAGTCACCCTATTTACTGATGCAGCAGTGCAGACACAGTGGAGAGAGACCATTCAGAGTACGAAAGGATTTACTCAGCTTTCTCACCTACTTTGAAAGTTCAAAGAATTTGATACATGATCAGCACATTTATACAGGAGAGAGGTTATTCAAATGTTCTGTGGGTGGGCAGTGATCCACTTGTTCTTTCCAGCAGCTGGGACACCAGTGAGTTCACATGTGACTGTAGAGGTTAGATTATGCTATTATTGCTTTTGTTTTGGAGACCCCTGATTTTCTACCAATTCCCATTCCCCTTATTTTCAGTGGATAGTGGAGGATCCATGCCGATTGGTTTCAGTATAATTTGTGTCCTGGCTTTAATATTGGACCGTTTGGCCCCAGACTCCACCGCATAACAGCAAAACAAATCAGGATAGAATAATTTGAACTGTCAATGGCGGGGCCGTTACCCAGCATTCTCTGCGGTGGAGAATGTCTTCTATTCACATCATAAGAGACTAGTGCGCAGGCGTTATGTCCAATCTTTAACACATGCGCAGTACAGGTAATGGCGATGGAGTGACGCTTTCTCACGGATCCGCAAACGGTAAATCGATGGCGGGAAGGAGGAAGCGATGAATCTGGCGGTTGGTCGGGGAGGTTATGTAAACATATTGTGTGAGCCGCAAATCCTGAAAAAGGACCTAACAGTCGCCCGTTAGCACTGAGCTGGACAGCAGCTGTTGGTGCGATTTCTCTCATTCACAGGCCCGGGTTCACGTGGCCATCTTTATTGGGGCAATGTGATGCAGGGCACATGCGCGGCCGATATCTTTATTGGGTTCGGGTGCAGCAGGGCGCATGCGCGGCTGAAATCTTTGCCAGGTGCAGCAAGGCGCATGCGCGGCCGACATCTTTACAGATAAAAGCAACAAAAGCAGAAACTGCTGGAAAAACGCAGCAGGTCTATCAGCATCTGTGGATGCTTATCTTTATAGATAAGATGCTTTTAATGAAACAATGGGGACAACTTGTTCCATCAGGCTGCTACACACTTTGAGTTACAATATCTCAATGATGTGCAGAGAAGGAAAGGAAGCAACTCCTATTCTCCTGATCCCACAAGCACATGGGACGTCCTGCCCCTTGAGTCCAAAGGTCTGCGAGTCAGTTCAGTCGCATGAAGCCACCCGGCAGAAACTCACGACCCTGAGTAGACGTTATCCTCAAATCGATAGAATGCTGACGACGACCAAGGGCAATGTACAGCGTGGCATAGGTGCGGTCATCCCTGCCCCTGTCAGCAGGAGGAGAGAATGTTGTGGATTTCTATCCTGGACTGACAGGGATGGATTTTGGAAACTCCTTTTACAGGGAGTTAGAAAGATGTGAAAACAGGAAATTCAAGCCAAACACTGCATGAAAATCTGAAACAAGCAGTCAATTCATCAGGATATTGAATATTATCGGCCTTTGACTGTAAGCGTTGAGTTCCATGTCATTATCACTAATTGTATGAAATTTCTTCCTCTTATTCCCCCTGTGGATCTTGTTGAAAATTTAAAATCTGTGTCCCGTAATCCTTTTACATTCAGGTGATGAGAATAGATTTTCTTTATCCACCTTTTCTGAATCTATCATAAACTTATATCTTTCCATCAAATCTCTCCTCAATTTCCTTTGCTGCAAAGAGAACAAGCCCAGTTTCTCCAACCTAAACTTGCAACTATAATCCCTCATCCCTGGAACCATTCTGCTAAATCTCCTCTGCACCCTCTCAAGGACCCTCATGTCTTTCATAATTTGTGGTGATCACTGGTTTGCACAGACCCAGATGTTCTGTGTTCGTGTCTGTGATGTCATCACACGCCAACAATTGCACGGTGACATCACCTCGCTCCCCGGGTATTTCCACAACTGGGAGGTTTTTCTCTGGCTCCAGTGCTTCTGATATCTTTCCATTTGTTGAAATTGTTTCAGAGCTGAGTATTTTTGACCATTTATCTAAACTTTAGAGCATTTAGTTCTATGCTCTGTTATCTGTGAGAGATTCCATGGCTCTGGGTCTGGTGTGGCTCCTTTACTGTGGATCTGAATCCATTTCCGTCCATTGCTCTGTTTCACCACTACCCTCCCTGATCACCTGTCTGCTATTGTCTAACTTCCTCTGTCTCGAATAATGGGTATATTTTAATTATGTTTATTATTTTACTGTTACTTCTGCAGACTGTGTTTAAATGAGGCTTCCGTCACTGCCCATCCCATGTGCTGCTGGCTGACCAACTTTATCTCCCTACAGTATTTTTTAAAATTCATTCACGGGATGTGGGCTTCACTGGCTGGGCCAGCATTTATTGCCCATCCCTAGTTGCCCTTGAGAAGGGGGTGTTGAGCTACCTTCTTGAACCGCTGCAGTCCATGTGGTGTGGGTACACCCACAGTGCTGTTAGGAAGGAAGTTCTAGGATTTTGACACAGCGACAGCGAAGGAACGGCGATATATTTCCAAGTCAGGATGGTGAGTGACTTGGAGGGGAACTTCCAGGTGGTGGCGTTCCCATCTATCTGCTGCCCTTGTCCTTCTAGATGGTAGTGGTCGTGGGTTTGGAAGGTGCTGCTGAAGGAGCCTTGGTGAATCCCTGCAGTGCATCTTGTAGATGGTACACACTGCTGCCATTGTGCGTCGGTGGTGGAGAGAGTGAATGTTTGTGGATGTGGTGCCAATCAAGCGGACCGCCTTGGACGGTGTCCAGCTTCTTCAGTGTTGAGGGAGCTGCACTCATCCAGGCAAGTGGGGAGTATTCCATCACACTCCTGACTTGTGCTTTGTAGATGGTGGACAGGCTTTGGGGAGTCAGGAGGTGAGTTATTCCTCACACGATTCCTAGCCTCTGAGCTGTACTAACCTTCTGCCACTCATTTTTTTTAATTCATTCATGGGATGTGACACCATATCAAATGTCTTCTGGAAATCCAAGTACAGTACATTCACTGAGTGAGATGGATTTGGTGGCTAGGGAGTGAAGTTTGTTGTGGGGACCGAAGACAACGGCTTCAGTCTTCCCAATATTTGAATAAAGTAAATTTCTGCTCATCCAGTACTGGATGTCAGACAAGTCAGGACGGTGTGTGAGTTGGAGGGAAACTTGGAGGTGATGGTGTTCACATACACCTGCTACCCTGGTCATTCTGAGTGGTGGGGATTGAGGATTTGGGAGGTTCTGTCAAAGTCCTCTCTCTCCTTCCATAGAGCCCAGAGTCTTGTGTAGACTCAGATCGGGTGGCCAGTTCCCTTCCCTGGGGAACATTATTGAACCAGTTGGGTTTTTACGACACTCCAGCAGTTTTCATGGTCACTTTTTCCTGGTGCCGGCCCCACAAGTGACCAGATTCATTCAGCTCAATTTCACAACCTGTCTTTGTGTTTTTGCGGGTTCTCTCTCACTCCCCTTTTTTCTGTTTTAAATCAGTTTCACAGGGGATTAGAAGGGGAGTATTTGCAGTCAGGAAACTCAAACCAAACATCACATCGGGACTTGACAGAGTCGCCCAAATTGCCATAAGCTGAATATCATCGGATTTTGAACATGGAAGGAAAAAGCGCCATTCGCAGTGCGGAGAAACCATATGTGTGTTGTGTGTGTGGACGAGGCTTCAGCCAATCATCTGACCTATTGAGACACAAGCACAGTCACACTGGGGAGAAACTATGGAAATGTGGGGACTGTGGGAAGGGATTCATTTCTCCATCCAAGCTGGAAACTCACCGGCGCAGTCACACTGGGGAGAGGCCATTCATCTGCTCCATGTGTGGAAAGGGATTCACTCAGTCATCCGCTCTGTTGACACACCAGCGAGTTCACACTGGAGAGAGACCGTTCACCTGCTCTGAGTGTGGGAAGGGGTTCAGTATTTCAGCCCACCTGCTGAGTCACCAGCGAGTTCACACTGAGGAGAGACCTTTTAAATGTCCAGACTGTGGAAAGTGCTATAAAAGTTCTGGGGAACTGATGCGCCATCAACGTGTTCACACTGACGAGAGACCGTTTAGGTGCTCTCACTGTGGGACTGGGTTCAGGCGATCATCTGACCTCACTGTACACCAGCGAGTTCACACTGGGGAGAGACCATTCACCTGCACAGTGTGTGAGAAGGGATTCACCCAGTCATCTGACCTGCTGAAGCACCAGCGAATTCATGCTGGGGAGAGGCCATTTACCTGCCCTGAGTGTGGGAAGGGATTCACTACCTCATCCATCCTGCTGACACACCAGCGAGTTCACAACGATGAGAGACCTTTTAAATGCCCAGACTGTGGGAAGTGCTTTAAAAATTCCGGGAAACTGATGTCCCATCAACGTGTTCACACTGATATGCGACCATTCAAGTGCTCTCACTGCGGGACTGGGTTCAGGCGATCATCTCAACTCAGTGCACACCAGCGAGTTCACAATGATGAGAGACCTTTTAAATGCCAGGACTGCGGGAAGAGTTTTAAAAGTTCTGGGGACCTGATGCGCCATCAACGTGTTCACACTGACGAGAGACCATTCAGGTGCATTCACTGCGAGACAGGGTTTGTGCGATCATCTCAACTCACTGTACACCAGCGAGTTCACACCGGGGAGAGGCCATTCACCTGCACCGAGTGTGGGAAGGGATTCACTACTTCATCCCACCTGCTGAGACACCAGCGAGTTCACAAGTAATGACAGCAATTGGATTCTGTTGTTAATCACGTTCAGGACTGAACCATCTGCTTCTGTCTGTTCCTGCTGATGTTAACAAACTCCAGATCACTTAGAGGAGCTAATATTCTGGCTAAAAGTCAAATAAATTAGCTTTGAATTAAACACACACTGTGCTGTGTCTTTTTAGTATTTCTAACATAAGTTAGTTCCTTTTGAAGGGCTCTCCTTCTCCCCGTCTCCCCCATCCTCACCAACAACAACAACTGTGAGGAGCTCATGGAGCTTCTTTGTCACTAAGATTGAGACAATCCGATCACTACCTCTGCTGCTTCCCTCCCTCCCACTATCCCACCGGGCCAAACTGCTTCTAAAGCTCATCCTTGTCTGAGCTCAGAACCTTTTTGCAGTTTCTCTCCCATCTCCCCTCCTGCCGTCTCAGAGCTCATCTTGTCCATGAATCCCACCTCCTGCTCCATCGACCCTATTCCCACTAAGCTGCTGATCAGCCAACCTCCCCATGTTCACTGACTATGTTAACAGTTTTCTCTCTCAGACACTGTCCCTCTCTCCTTCAAATCTGCCATCCTCACCCCCTCCTCAAAAAAACAAATCCCTGACCCCGTCATCCTTACAAACTTCTGACCCATCTCCAGCCTCCCTTTCCTCTCCAAAGTCCTTGTTTTCATCTCCCAAATCCCTGCCCATCTTTCCCGGAACTGTATGTTTGAATTCCCCCCCCAATCATGTTTCTGTCTCGACCTCGACCTGTCTGCAGCCTTTGACAAGGTCGACCACATCATTCGGCACCTTCGCCTCTCCCCTGTTGTCCAGCTGGGTGGGGCCGCTCTCTCCTGTCTAATCATAGCCAGAGAATCATTTGCAATGTCTTCCCTTCCCACTCACAGTTACCTCTGGTGTCCCCGAAGGATCCAGCCTTGGCATTGATTTTCTTATCAACCTGCTCCACACAATAACAGAGTTTGAGATTTTACAGCCCCTCCTGCTGGCAGGATTTTCCAGTCCCGCCAAAGTCAACGGACTTTTGAACAGCTCACCATGTTTTCCAGCCCCGCCCCCACCACAACGGGGCTGTAACATTCTGCTCATGATCTGAAAACTGTCAGTTATCACATTTACACTGACAGCTCCCAGCTCTACTTCACCACCACCTCTCTCAGCCTCTCCACTCTTAGTAAATTATCAGACTGTTTGTCTGATATCCAGTGGTGCATATGCAGAAATTTCCTCCAATTAAATATTGGGAAGACTGAAGTCATTGTTTTCATTCCCTAGCTACCAACTCCATTCCTTTCCCTGGTAACTGTCTGACACTCAAATAGACTTTTCACATGCTTGATGTCATGTTTGACCCTGAGATGGGTTTCCAACTCGGGGATGTCTGTGTGTGTTTATCCTGGTGATTTTTCAGTCAAAATTATGATTTAAATCTTTCCCCAAAGACAGAGCAAACATTTCTTCAATAATCAGGCACATGAATTAAGTGATTCCTTCAGATCTTATTGAGATTTTTAGTTTAGGTTTCCCGTCTGCAAATCCCCTCTAACCCCCTGTAAACAGAGTTTACAAAAGTCATCACTGTCAGCACAGGATAGAAATTCAGAACAGAGAATTCTAGTTTCTATGGAACATTTTTACCCTTTCATTCCTCCAAATCTATAAATCTCTGTCCCACATACTCCTCTCCCTCTCTGCTCATTGTCCCAGATTCAGTGTCCAGTTTCCTACTTATTCTTTTTCCTTCTCCAGATTCTCTCTTCTCCTGTCCTTAAACTGGTGACTTACGCTGTGGATCAATCCCACTCCTTCGCTCTAATTCTACCAGATAATGCAGCTCACAACAACAAACCATCTTTAATGACTTTATTAGTAATTTTCAATGTTTGGAAACATTCATCTTTTCCCAATTGTACAAAACAGAAAGTCCAGTGGTTAGATCAGAGCTTCCTTCTCCTCAGGTCTAAGAAGCTGTGTCTGTCTGAGTTACATTTCTACAGACTCACTCAGTAAGTGATTGGGTCTGACTGAGCTACAACAACTGATAATTATATCGAGCTTTTAACATAATAAAATGTCCCCAGGAGTTTCACAGGAGCATAAGGACATATTAGGTCAGATGACTAAAAGCTTGGTCAAAGAGGTCGGTTATAAGGAGTGTCTTAAAGGAGGAAAGTGAAGTAGAAAGGTGGAGAGGTTTATGGAGGAAATTCCAGAGCTTAGGGTCCAGACAGCTGAAGGCATGGCAACCAATGGTGGATACATTAAAATTGGGGATGAAGGAAATTGGGTAATGGTGCTCCATGTTTATTCATATTCAGTTTGTTGTCATTTTCTCCACCCTTACTGCAGATTATTTCAGTTCTCAAACCTTCAGTAACAAGTCCCAGC
The DNA here is from genome assembly GCF_017639515.1 of Carcharodon carcharias. Lineage (NCBI taxonomy): Eukaryota > Metazoa > Chordata > Chondrichthyes > Lamniformes > Lamnidae > Carcharodon > Carcharodon carcharias. Next base: position 17,926,172 of record NC_054493.1, read on the forward strand.
TCCCCAACCCTGACACTGAATTTCCTTTCTCACTACACTCTGTAATTCCCTGAAATAATTCCTGCTGTCTGTCCTGGATGAATCCATTTCACTAACAAATGTTTACATGTTTGCTGCACATAAAGGAACATAGGAACAGGCAAAGGCCATTCAGCCCATCAAGTCTGCTCCGCTATTCAATATGATCATGGCGGATTGAACACTTCAGTACCTTTTACCCACATTATCCATAGCCCTTTATGTTATTGTTAATCAGAAGTCTATCAATCTCCACCTTAAATATACTCAATGACTGAGCTTCCATGGCCTTCTGGGGTAGAGAATTCCAAAAATTCACAACCTCTGAGTAAAGAAATTTCTCCTCTTATTGGTATTAAGTGGCTTCCCCCTTAATTTGAAATGATGTCCCCTGCTTCTCAACTCCCCAACCAGAGAAAAAAATCTTACCTGCACCTACCCTGTCTATTCCTTTAAGTATTTTGTAGGTTTCAATGAGGTCACCTCTCATTCTTCAAAACTCTTGAGAATTCAGGCCCAATTTCCCCAGTCTCTCTTCATAAGACAGTCCGCAATCCCCAGAACACGTCTGGTGAACCTTTGTTGCACTCCCTCTATGGCAATAATATCCCTTCTAAGTAGGAAGAAACTTAAGCAAGGAGTCAGGAGGGCCAAAAGGTGTCATTGGCAACCAGGATTAAGGAAAATCCCAAGGCCTTTTATACATATGTAAAAAGCAAGAGGGTAGCCAGGGAAAGTGTGGGCCCACTCAGGGACAGAGTGGGAATGTGTGTGTGGAGCCAGAAGAAATGGGAGAGATACTAAATGAGTGCTTCTCATCGGTATTCACCAAAGAGAAGAACTTAGCGGTCGATTTGTCTAGGGAAGCGTGTGTAGATAGCCTGGATCATGTTGAGATCAAAAAAGAGGAGGTGTTAGGCGTCTTTAAGAATACCCTGGATGAGTCCCCAGGGCCAGATGGGATCTACCCCAGAGTACTGAGGGAGACAAGGGAGGAAATTGCTGGGGCCTTGACAGAAATCTTTGTATCCTCACTGGCTACAGGTGAGGTCCCAGAGGACTGGAGAATGGCCAACGTTGTTCCATTGTTTAAGAAGGGTAGCAGGGATAATCCAGGAAATTACAGGCCGGTGAGCCTTACGTCAGTGGTAGGGAAATTATTGGAGAAGATTCTTTGTGACAGGATTTACTACCATTTGGAAGCAAATGGGCGTATTAGTGAGAGATAACATGGTTTTGTGAAGGGGAGGTTGTGTCTCACTAACTTGATCGAGTTTTTCGAGGAAGTGACAAAGATGATCGACGATAGAAGGACAGTGGATGTTATCTACATGGATTTCAGTAAGGCCATTGACAAGGTTCCTCATGGCAGACTGGTACAGAAGGTAGGGTCGCATGGGATCAGAGGTGAGCTGGCAAGATGGATACAGAATTGGCTTGGTCATAGAAGACAGAGGGTAGCAGTGGAAGGGTGCTTCTCTGAATGGAGAGTTGTGACTAGTGGTGTTCCACAGGGATCAGTGCTGTTTGTTGTATTCATAAATGATTTGGAGGAAAATGTAACTGGGCCAATTAGCAAGTTTGCAGACAACACTAAGGTTGGAGGAGTTGCAGGTAGTGAAGAGGATTGTCAAAGGATACAACGGGATATAGATCGGGTGGAGACTGGGGCAGAGAAATGGCAGATGGAGTTTAATCCAGACAAATGCGAGGTAATGCATTTTGGAAGGTCTAATACATGTAGGACTTATACAGTAAATGGCAGAACCCTTAATTGCATCGACAGGCAGAGGGATCTGGGTGTACAGGTCCACAGGTCACTGAAAGTGGCAAGGCAGGTGGATAAGGTCATCAGGAAGGCATTTGGCATGCTTGCCTTCATCGGCAGGGGTATTGACTATAAAAGCTGGGAAGTCATGCTGCAGCTGTATAGAACCTTGGTTAGGCCACATTTGGAATATTGTGTGCAATTCTGGTCGCCACATTACCAGAAGGATATGGAGGCATTGGAGAGGGCGCAGAGCAGGTTTACCAGGATGCTGCCTGGTCTGGAGGTTATTAGCTATGAGGACAGGTTGGAGAAATTCGGATTGCTCTCACTAGAGCGACAGAGATTGAAGGGGCGACTTGATAGAAGTTTACAAAATTATGAGTGGCATGGACAGAGTAGATAAGTCAGAAGCTTTTTCCCAGCGTGGAAGAGTCAATTACCAGGGGACATAGATTTAAGGTGAGAGGAGAAAACTATAGAGGAGATGTGCAGGGCAAGTTTTTTACGCAGAAGGTAGTGAGTTTCTGGAATTCGCTGCCAGAGGAGGTGGTGGAAGCAGGTACGATAGTGGTGTTTAAGAGGCAGCTTGACAAATACATGAATAGGATGGGAATAGAAGGATACGCACTCCGGAAGTGCAAGATGTTTTAGTTTGACAGGCAATATGATCGGAGCAGGCTTGGAGGGCCAAAGGGCCTGTTCCTGTGCTGTACTTTTCTTTGTTCTTTGTATGGTGACCAAAGCTGCACACTGTACTCCAGGTGCAGTCTAACTAAGGTTCTGTACATTTGAAGCAAGACTTCACTACTCCTGTACTCAAATCATCTTGCAATAAAGGCTAACATTCCATTAATTGCGCCTGCATGTTAGCTTTCAGTGACTTATGGACAAGGACACCCAGAGCCCTTTGTATATCTACACGCACAGGGTTTCATCTGTTTAAAGCCACAAACAGAAAGGTCCAGTTTTTTCCTGGAGTGGTGTGCAGGGCATTTCAAAATTTGCAGATGATACGAAGATTGGAAATGTTGTCAACTGTGAAAAGGATAGTCTTGAACTTCAAAAGGACATAGGCGTTTTGGTGGATTTGGCAGACAAGTCGCAGATAAAGTTCAATGCAGAGAAGTGTGAGGTGATTCGTTTTGGCAGGAAAGATATGGTGAGACAATTTAAAATAAAGGGTGAGCCTCTAAAGGAGGTGCAAGAACAGAGGGACCTCGGTGTATATGTTCATAGGTCATTAAAGATGGCAGAGCGTATTGAGAGAGCAGTTAATAAGGCATATAGTATCTTAGGCTTTATTAATAGGGGCATCGAGTACAAGAGTAGAGGTCATTTTGGACTTGTATAAGACATTAGTTAGGCCTCATCTGGAGTACTGCGTCCAGTTCTGGGCATCATACTTGAGGAAGGATGTGAAGGCAGCAGAATGAGTACAGAGGATATTCACAGGAATGATTCCCGGGATGAAGAACTGTAGCTATGAGGATAGATTGGAGAGGTTGGGACTGTTTTCATTGGAGAAAAGAAGGCTGAGAGGAGACTTGATAGAGGTATTCAAGATCCTGAGGGGTATGGACAGGGTAAATAGTGTGAAACTGTTCCCACTCAAGAGAACATCAAGAACTAGGGGACACAGATTCAAAATAATTGGCAAAAGGAGTAAATGTGATGTGAGGAAAAATTTTTTCACCCAGTGGGTGGTTGGAGTCTGGAACAAACTTCCTAAAGGGTGGTGGAGGCAGGTTCAATTAAGGTATTCAGAAGGGAATTGCATTGCTATCTGAAAAGGCAGAATGTGCAAGGGGATAAGGCAGGGGAGTGGGACTAGGTGGAATGCTCTTTTCAGAGCCAGTGCAGACTCGATGGGCCGAATGGCCTCCTTCTGCATTGTAAAGATGCTGTGAAAAGATACTGAGTTTGAGACAAATCAGCTTTCAAAATGATGCAATCTCGGACCTCCAGACCCATCCCTTCTTCCTACTGGTCTGGAGCTACCATCAATCACTCAGGCATTGTGTACTGTCAAAGACTCAGCATGCGCGATCCACCCGGCCAACACACAGCAGTAGAGCGGTTTCTAAGGCGCACAGGATTGTTGATAGTCTGGCAGCCATTAGAGACTGAGTTGGTTAATCTTTGTCTGAATCTGGGAATGTGAGGCTGAGATCTTGCCAACAGAGCGATGACATAGGGATTGCAAAAGTACAAAGATCAAGTTCCAACTCCTACCATTCACACCATGCGATAATTATTGTTGATCAATCCTGACAATCAATCTCTATTGTTCTGCTTGTTTTACATTTTAAATATTTAAAAGAAAGCAGCGTAACACCTGAAGATAGAGAACTACACCAGCTTACGTGGGTGATCAGCAGTTTAGTAATAACAGGGTTGATGACAGATTGTTACAGCAGAGGGAGGCCATTCAGCCCGTTGTGAGCAGAAAGTGCGTCTGATGGACAAGATGAGCACATGAGGGGATACGAGAGAGAAACTGGGGATAGATGCAGGTTCAGGGCTCAAACAAGAGGGAATTTTAGAGGCAGTTTGTCCCGGTGGGCTACTAGAAGAGAGGGAAACAGCAGAGGCAGCAGATTGGACTGTCTCAATCTCAGTAACGAAGAAACTCCATGTGCAAATCACACTTGTTGTTGGAGGTGAGGATGGAGGAGATGGGGAGAGGGACAGCACAGAATTGACACAGTGTATTTGATTCAAAGCTGATTTATTTGACTTTTATCCAGAATATTAGCTCCTATAACTGGGCTGGAGTTTAGTAACATCAACAGAAACAGGCCCAATGGACATGCTTCAGTCCTAATTATGATTAACAGCAAAATCCAATCACTGTGGTTACTTGTGAACTCGCTGGTGTCTCAGCAAATTCCTTCCCACATGCCAAGCAGGTGGATGGCCTCTCCCCACTGTGAAATTCCTGATGTACAATGAATTGAAATGATTTCCTGGATACAGATCTACAGTGAGAGCACCTGAACGGTCTCTCGTCAGTGTGAACATGTAGATGGAACAGTTCTCAAGAACTTTTATTTCACTTTCCCCCAGTCCAGGAATTTAAAAGGTCTTGCCCAATGTGAAATCGCTGGTGTGTCGAAGCAGGTTGGGTGACCGAGAGAAGCCCTTCTCTCACTTGGAGCAGGTGTACGACCTCTTCCCAGTGTGAACTCGCTGGTGTTTCAGCAGGGTGGATAACTGAGCGAATTGATTCCCACACTCAGAGCACATGAATGGTCTCTCCCCAGTATGAACTCGCTGGTGTCTCAGCAGGTCGTTTGTCTGAGTGAATTCCTTCCCACACACACAGCAGGTGAACGGTCTCTCCCCAGTGTGAACACGCTGGTGTCTTAGCCGGTGTGATAACTGAGTGAATCCCTTCCCACACACTGGGCAGGTGAACGGTTTCTCCCCAGTGTGAACATGCTGATGTCTCAGTAGATGTGATAACTGAGTGAATCCCTTCCCACACTCGGAGCAGGCGAACAGCTTCTCCCCAGTGTGAACTCGTTGGTGTGTCAGCAAGTTGCTCAACTCAGTGAATCCTTTCCACAATCAGAGCAGGTGCACGGTCTCTCTTCAGTGTGAACTCGTTGGTGTCTCAGCAGGTTGGATGACTGGGTGAATCCCTTCCCACAATCGGGGCAGGTGAACAGCCTCTTCCCAGTGTGAGTACGCTGGCGTGTCTGCAGTTTGGGTGACTGAGTCCTTTTCCACACTCGGGGAAAGTGAAGGATCTCTCCCTAGAGTGAGTGCATTGGTGTTCATTGAGGTCAGATGATCGCCTGAACCCAGTCCCGCAGTGAGAGAACCTGAATGGTCCCTCGTCGGTGTGAACACCTTGATGGTACTTGAGCTCCAGGGAACTTTTAGAGTACTTCTCACTGTTTAGACATTTAAAAGGTCTCTCGTCAGTGTGATCTCACTGGTCTGTTAACAGGTTGGATAACTGAATGAGTCCCTCCCCAGAACTCTGTGCAAGTGGAAAGACTTTCCTCAGTGTGGACTCGCAGGTGTCTCTGCAGGCTGGATGACTGAATGAATCCCTCCTCAGACTCTGTGCAGGTGGAAGGACTTGCTTCAGTGTGAACTTGTTGGTGTGTCTGCAGGTTGGATAACTGAATGAGTCCCTCCCCAGACTCTGTGCAAGTGGCCTCTCCCCAGTGTCAACTCGCTGGTGTCTCAGCAAATCATTTGCCTGAGTGAATCCCTTCCCACACACGGAGCAGGTGAACGGCTTCTCCCCAGTGTGAATTCGCTGGTGTCTCAGCAAATCATTTGCCTGATTGAATCCCTTTCCACACTCGGAACAGATGAATGGCCTCTCCCCAGTGTGAACTCGCTGGTGTCTTTGCCGGTGAGATAACTGACTGAATTCCTTCCCACAATCAGAACAGGTGAACGGTGTCTCCCCAGTGTGAACTCACTGGTGTCTCAGCAGGTGGGATAACTGAGTAAATTCCTATCACACACAGAGCAGGTGAACGGCCTCTCCCCAGTGTGAACTCGCTGGTGTCTGAGTAGGTTAGATGAATTATTGAATCCCTTCCTACATGCAGGGCAGGTGAATGGCCTTTCCCCGGTATGAACTCGCTGATGTGTCAGCAAATTGGTTGAATTAATGAATCCCTTTCCACACTCAGGACAGGTAAATGGCCTCTCCCCCATGTGAGTGCGCTGGTGTGTCAGCAGGGTGGATGACTGAGTAAATCCCTTCCCACACTCAGGGCATGTGAACGGTCTCTCCCCAGTGTGAACTCGCTGGTGTCTCAGCAGGGTGAATAACCGAGTGAATCCCTTTCCACACTCAGTGCAGGTGAACAACCTCTCTCTAGTGTGAATACACTGGTGTTTCGACAGATCAGATGATCGGTTGAAGCCTTGTCCACACACAGAGCACGTGTACAGTTTCCCCCACGGTGAATGGTGCTTTCTCCTTCCATGTTCAAACTCCAATGATATTCAAGTTTCAATAAATTGGGCGACTCCGTCAGATCCTGATGTGATATTTAGTTTCAGTTTCCCAACTGCAAATCCTCCCCTTCTAATACCCTGTGAAATTTATTGAAAACAGAAAAAAGGGAGTGAGAGAGAACCCACAAAAGCACAAAGGCAGGTTGTGAAATTGAGCTGAATGAATCTGGTAATTTGTGGGGGCAACACTAGGAAAAAATGACCATCAAAGCAGCTGGATTTTCATAAAAACTCAACTGGTTCACTAATGTCCTTCAGGGAAGGGAACCTGTCACCCAATTTGGGCCTACACAAGACTCTAGCCTCTATGGGAAGAGGGAGAGAGAGAGAGATAGAGAGGTGGGGGAGGCAAGGGATTAAGGGGAGTTTTATATACCTACAACTAACCATAATTTTGACAGAATATCCCAAACCATCAATCTCCACTACCCAGAACGACCAGGGTAGGAGGTGTATGCAAACACCATTACCTCCAAGTTCCTCTCTAGGTCACACACTATCCTGACTTGTCTGGTTTCCAGTACTGGTTGAGCTGAAATCACTTCCAATTAAATATTGGGAAGACTGAAGCCATTGTCTTCAGTCCAGCAACAAGCTCCACTCCCTAGCCACCGACTCCATCCCTCTCGGTGAATGCACTGTACTTAGATTTCCAGAACACAGTTGCTAAGGTGCCACGTCAAAGATGTTGCAGTGTAGTGGGTAACATATTGGCATGGATAGAAGATTGGCTGGCCAACAGGAACAGAGAGTAGGCATAAATGGGTCATTTTCTGGTTGGCAAGCTGTAATGAGTGGGGTGTCACAGGGATCAGTGCTGCAGCCTCAACTTCTTACAATTTATGTAAATAACTGGGATGAAGAGGCCGAAGGTATGGTTGCTAAATTTGCTAATAATACAAAGATAGGTAGGAAAGGAAGTTGTGAAGAGGATGTAAGGAGGCTACAAAGGGATATAGATAGATTAAGTCACTGGGCAATAATTTACAAATGGGGTATAATGTGGGAAAATGTGAAATTGTCCATTTTGACAAGAAGAATAAAAAATTGGGAAGGTGTGGTAAATCAAAGAGTAGAGACAAGGCAACAGAGAAAGGTATAAATAGGGGGAAATCTAGAATCACCGAGACTGCCTGTTTCCACCTCAGTAACATCACCCGACTCCACCCTAGTCGCAGCTCATCTGCTGCTGAGACTCTCATCCATTCCTTAGTTACCTCTAGACTTAACTGTTCTAACACACTTCTGGCTGGGTTCCCACATTCAACATCCTCGTAATCTTGAGGTCATTCAAAACTCTGCTGCCTGTATGCTTACTCGCACCAAGTCTTGTTCACCCATCACTCCTGTATTCACTGACCTACAAATACTCCAGGTTAAGAAGCACCTACATTTTAAGTTTCTCATTCTTGTTTTCAAATCCCTCCGTAATCTCACCACTCCCTATCTCTGTGATCTCCTCCAGCCTTACAACTCTCCAAGATATATGTTCTCCTCTAATCCGGCCTCCTGAGCATGCCTGATTTTAAAAGGCCTTCAGTGGCCATTCTTTCAGTTGCCTAGGTGCCAAGTTCTGGAATTTCCTCCCTAAACCTCTCCACCTTCCCCCCCTCCTCTTCAACCAAGCTTTGGGTCACCTGCCCTAATATCTCCTTATGGGGCTCGGTGTCAAAGGTGCTTTGTAACATTTCTATGAAACACCCTTGAGTGTTTTATTATATTGAAAGGTGCTATACAAATACAAATTATTGCTGTTGATTTGGATATATATCATCGTTCCTTCCTCATCACTGGATGAATAACCTGTAACTCCTTATCTAACATCATTGTGGGAGCACCTTCACCATATGGACTGCAGCGGTTCAAGAAGGCCAAACATCATCTTCTCCACAGGTAACTGGGGATGGGTAATATCTGCTGCTGGTCTTGTTAGTGACTCCCAAATCCAAGAATGCATTTTAAAAATATGCATATGTAAAATAGATTAAAAGCATCCACAGAAATACTTGTTCTGGAACAATGTCCTTTTGCAACCTGACCTCTCCTGGAATCTACCTCCCTCGACAATTTCACATCAGAAATTGCTGGGTCCGACTGGGTTCCAAAGTCCTTGGGGTTAAACCCAGCATCTTCTCCTCCATCGCCCCTCCAGCTCAAACTGATATAACAAAGGCTCTCAAAAGGAAATTGGATAAACGCCTGAAGCAAAAATCACAATCACTGGACTATGAGGGAAGGGCAGGGGAGTGGGACGAACTGAGTTGCTCTCACAGACAACCAGCATGGGCCGATGAGCTAAATCCTTCTATATTGCAGTCACTTGGTGATTCTATAACTCAATGAAAATGGGCCTACACTGGAGGCCAGGGACTAACTTCTGCAGCCACTGTTGACCCTGCTACAAATTGGCTCTTAATTGGTCCACCTGTGTTTCTAGACTCGGTTCTGTGAGCAACAAATAAACAAACAAAGTGGCAATAAAATAATAGCAAATTATGCAGTGCTGGAAATCTGAAATACAAAGAGAAAATGCTGGAAAAACTCAGCAGGTCAGGCAACATCCGTGGAGAGCGAATCAGAGTTAATGTTTCAGTCTGCAAAATGAACTACGGGTATTAAAAATGATGCAGAATTTAATGGTCAATATAAGCTCAAAAACAGAAGAGAAACGGACTATGGTGCAAGAAAAACAATTCCTGACCATGAAAGATACTGTGGGAAGATAAAGCTGGGAAGCCAGCAACACATGGTTGGGGGGTGGGCAGTGGCAGAAACCTCATTTAGACATGGTTGGCAGAAGTAACAGTAAAATATACTAAACATAACTAAAATACACCCATTATTAGAGACAGAGGATGTTAGACAATGGCAGAGAGGTGATCAGAAAGGGCAGAGGTGAAACAGAGCAATGGATGGACCTGGTTTCAGATCCACAGTAAAGGAGCCACAACAGCTCCAGAGCCATGGAACCTCTCACAGGTAACAGAGCATTGCATTACAAGCTTTAAATTTTAGATGAATGGTCAAAAGTACTCACTTTTTTATTCATTCATGGGATGTGGAATTCACTGGCTGGGCCAACATTTATTGCCCATCCCTAATTGCCTTTGAGAAGATGGTGGTGAGCTGCCTTCTTGAACCGCTGCAGTCCATGTGGTGTAGGTACACCCACAGTACTGTTTGGAAGGGAATTCCAGGATTTTGAACTAACGACAGTGAAGGAACGGCGATATATTTCCAAGTCAGGATGGTGAGTGACTCGCTTCTGAAACAATTTCACTGTTTTCAATTTTAAAATCTCCTGTTGGAACCTGCAGCTGGAAAGATATCAGAAGCACTGGAGTCAGAGAAAAATCTCCCAGTCGAGGAAATACCCAGGGAGCGGGGTGATGTCACCGCGCAATTGTCGGTGTGTGATGACATCACAGACACAAACACAGAACATCTGGGTCTGTGCAAACCAGTGATCACCACACATTATGAAGGATGTGATGGTCCTTGAGAGGGTCCAGAGGAGATTTACCAGAATGGTTCCAGGAATGAGGGATTAAAATTGCAATATTAGGTTGGAGAAACTGGGGTTGTTCTCCTTGGAGCAAAGGAGATTGAAGGGAGATTTGATAGAGGTGGACAAATTCATAATAGATTTAAATAAGGTAGATAAAGAAAAGCTGTTCCCATTAGCAGACCACAAAATGATTTGGGGAAACAGATTTAAGATCTACAGGGGAATTGTGAGGAAAAAATTTTACACAGTGAGTGGTAATGACCTGAAACTCAATGCTTACACTCAAAGGCCAATAATATCCAGGTCCTGATGAATCGAATGATTCTATCAGTCCTGATGTGGTGCTTGGCTTTAAATTTCCGTTGTCAAATTCTCCCAGCTCCTAACCCACCTGTAAAAGGAGTTTCCAAAACCCACCCATCAGTCCCGGATAGAAATTCACAACATTCCCTCCTCCTGCTGACAGGGACAGGGATGACCGCACATGCGCCCTGCTGCACATTGACCCCCCCCCCACCACCACCCTCTGCTCATGATGGTGGCCGCTAACCCGCACCTGTGACCACTGGAAGCTCAGCGGCTCCAGAAAACCCCAGACTGGGCTGGAGTTTGACACTTTCACTGGGTGTTCACGGAGCCTTTCCATCCGCTCACTGCACTCATCGCTCCCTCCGACACGCATTTACCTTATTGGCTGCAGAGACCACATGCAGGTCAGGTCCGAACAATCCCCATCCACCAATACTCTCCTCCTGCTGGCTGAACAATTTCTCCTTCAACTCCTCTCACTTCCTCCAAGTAAAAGGTGTGGCTATGGGTACCCACATGGGCCCCAGCTATGCCTGTCTCTTTATGGGGTATGTGGAACATTCCTTGTTCCAGTCCTGCTCCGGCCCCCTTCCACAACTCTTTCTCCGGTACATCAATGATTAATTCGGTGCTGCTTCGTCGGGACCTGGAAAAAATTATTAATTTTGCTTCCAATCTCCACCCCTCCATCGTTTTCACGTGGTCCATCTCTGACACTTCCCTTCCCTTCCTTGACCTCTCTGTCTCAATTTCTGGTGATAGACTGTCCACCAATATCCATTACAAGTCTACCGACTCCCACAGCTACCTCGACTACAGCTCCTCACACCCCGCTTCCTGTAAGGACTCCATCCCATTCTCTCAGTTTCTTCGCCTCCGTCGCATCTGTTCTGATGACGCTACCTTCAAAAACAGTTCCTCGGACATGTCCTCCTTCTTCCTTTACCGAGGTTTTCCACCCACGGTCGTTGACAGGGCCCTCAACCGTGTCCAGCCCATCTCCCGCGCATCTGCCCTCACACCTTCTCCCTCCCAGAACCATGATAGGGTCCCCCTTGTCCTCACTTATTACCCCACCAGCCTCCGCATTCAAAGGATCATCCTCCACCATTTCTGCCAACTCCAGCATGATGCCACCACCAAACACATCTTCCCTTCACACCCCCCCTCCCCCGGCGGCATTCCATAGGGATCGTTCCCTCCGGGACACCCTGGTCCACTCCTCCATCATCCCCTACTCCTCAACCCCCACCTATGGCACCTCCCCATGCCCATGCAAAAGATGCAACACCTGCCCCTTCACTTGCTCTCTCCTCACCATCCAAGGGTCCAAACACTCCTTTCAAGTGAAGCAGCATTTCACTTGCATTTCCCCCAACTTAGTCTACTGCATTCGTTGCTCCCAATGCGGTCTCCTCTACATTGGTGAGACTAAACGTAAACTGGGCAATCGCTTTGCAGAACACCTGCGGTCTGTCTGCAAGAAAGACCCAAACCTCCCTGTCACTTGCCATTTTAACACTCCACCCTGCTCTCTTGCCCACATGTCTGTCCTTGGCTTGCTGCATTGTTCCAGTGAAGCCCAACGCAAACTGGAGGAACAGCACCTCATCTTCCGACTAGGCACTTTACAGCCTTCCGGACTGAATATTGAATTCAACAACTTTAGATCTTGATCTCCCTCCTCCATCCCCACCCCCTTCCTTTTATTTTCTCCAATAATTTATATATTTTTCTTTTCCCACCTATTTCCATTATTTTTAATTCTATATATTTTATGCCGCTAGCCTTTCCACCCCACCCTCACTAGAGCTGTACCTTGAGTGTCCTGCCATCCATTCTTAATTAGCACATTCGTTTAGATAATACCACCTTCAACACCTCTTTGTTCTTCTGTCTGTGACATCTTTTGATTGTCTGCTCCTATCACTGCTTGCTTGTTCCTACAACCACACCCCCACACTTCTCTCCCCACACCGCACCCCCCACACCCTCCACCTTAAACCAGCTTATATTTCACCCCTCTCCTAATATTCACTCAGTTCTGTTGAAGGGTCATGAGGACTCAAAACGTCAACTCTTTTCTTCTCCGCAGATGCTGCCAGACCTGCTGAGTTTTTCCAGGTAATTGTTTTTGTTTTGGATTTCCAGCATCTGCAGTTTTTTGTTTTTATGCAGGTCTGTTCCCTTCGCTATCACTCCCACTGCGCATGCTCCAAACACTGTGCTGTCCTGCACTTGCTCCTGTGGTCTGGATGGGAAACATTCTCCGCCGCGAGGGATGCTGGGGAAATGCCCCGCCATTGTAGATAAGACATGGTTTTCGTGATTTCTTTGCTGTTACCGGGTGCAGACTGGGACTAAAGAACCACAAATAAAATTAGAAAACAGATTATAGAGGAACCCAAATGCACGGGCCATTATCCACTTCCAGAGAAGGGGAATTGGAATTGGTTAGGAATTAAGAGTCATCAAAACAGTAGAAATAATTGTAGAATCCATCCCTTGTTGAACTCACATGTGAACTCACTAGTATCTCAACAGGTGCAATGAACAAGAGAGTCTTTTCCTATCAAACGGAACATTTAAAAAGACTCTCTACAGTAAAAATGTGCTGATCATGCATGAAACCCTTTGAATCTTTAAACTGCAATGTGAACAGTTGGAAAAATAACAAAATGCCCTCACTCTCGTGAAATATGTCAACAGCCTCTCTCTGATGTGACTGTGCTGCTTTGTCAGTCAATGGGATGACCAAGTGCATCTCTTTCCACATTCAGCTGCTGAGTGGTCAATCTGTGGTGCGTCTGTATCATGAGTTTGCAGCTCTGACAGGGAGTTCACTCCCTTCCCATAGTCAATGACTTGCATTTTCATAGCAGATTAACAGTATAAAAACGTTCCAAAACCCTTCACAGGAGTGTTAACTGTCCTCACATTAAAATGGATTGCTGACATTTCTATGCTCATGTGTCCAATTTAGTCCCAAAACACAGCTGTAATTTCCATACAATCAAAACAGGAATGCACAGATATTACTGACACAAATCAGTGGCTCTGAAAAATGGTCTCTTATATTGTATAACACACTGATGGTTGTGAAACTGCAGATCCTCTAGCTCTGTATGATCCAAGCCTTCGTTGACCTGTTAGCAATATAACACACACTGGAATTATTTGTGTATTTCCTGATTGTTAGATCACACACATTTATTTCAGTCAAATGCCTTATGGCTGATGGTTTCCCAGGCAAATTAATTCCAATAATCTTAAGTAACTAGTGTTTTCTGTCTTCTAGTTTTGTTTCTAATGTTTTTGCATTCAGTCAATCTCATTTTTATTTCCATGGGCACTTGCTGCTTGTATTTTCCCTATTAATTTCTTCTTTATACTGTTTCTAAATCCATTTCCCATCTGCTTCATGCCTCACCATCCTGACCATTCAGACAATGTTCCCAAAGTTGGTAAGAATGTAAGATGTGCCAAGCAGTATGGTGTATGCATTTAATCTGTTATGTGTCTGCCATTTTCACCAGTGTCTCCCTGTCCTCCTGAAGTTTGTTATTATCCTCCTCACTGTTTCTTATTGTTCTGAGTTTTGAAACACATGAAAATTTTGAAATTCGGCCCTGTGTACCCAAATCCACTTCATTGATATATATTAAAGAGATCAGTAGTGCCAACACTGAACATTGGGGTCACACTGCTGAAAGCGTCCCTCCGTCCTGAAAAACAAACATTCCTGCTATGCGTCCCTGAACCAATTTAATATCCAGGTAGCCACTATCCTTTTAATCTGATGGATTTCAACTTTGCTGACAAGTCTATTGTGTGGTACTATACTAGCCACCATTTTATCCACCAAGCCATCAACTCCAGTACTTTATACACTCTTGCTTGATGAAGTTAGTCAAATACAATCTGCTTTTAACAAATTCATGTTGGTTTCCATTTATTAATCCATACTTTTCCAAGTGGCAATTGAATTTCTTCCGTATTATTAGCTTCATCATTGCCCCACCACTGATATTAAGCTGATTGGCTGTAATTGCTGTGTTTTTGAACAGGGGTGAATTATTTGCAACCTGTCAGTCCTTTGGCACCGCTACTATATAAGGAGGATTACAAGATTGTGGCCAGAGCCTCCACAAGTTCCATCTGAAGGACACTGTCTCTCACAGTGCAGCAGTCCCTCAATGGCACACTGGAGTGTCAGCCTAGATAATGTGCTCAGGTTTATTAATATTTCCTGTTGTTATCGACGTGGATCATTATGAAACAATGGACTCTTATGATGTCATCCAGTCCTGGTGCGATGATGTCATGAAGACTATTAAATAAGAGCGGAGCCTTAGTGGTGAAAACAGTTTTGCTTGAGATAGCAGCAAGTCCATCGCTTATAGATCTGTAAATGAAACTAATGGAAAAGAAAGCTAGGGAACACATGAACATCAGGAGTAATGTTGTAAATTGTGAAGTTGTGCAATATTTACGGCTCCTTTTAGATATTGTGCAATATATGTCCTATGACATTGCAGCAGCAATGATCAAAGTCAGGGAAATACTGGACTACAGAGTCAAAACAACATTATACTCTTTCTCCTTGTAACCCGCCTTAGAATTCTCTTCATCAACTGGACCATCAATGTAGAAGAATTCGCATCTTCTATAATTACAAGAGGAAAGTTAGTGGCTGTAATTATCCTAGGATTATGCCCTGTATTGTACACTATCTCTAAATGGGGCTGATAACCCAGGGTGGCAATAGATTGCTCAATGTTATTGTTTTGTTGTTGCCTCTGTGCCAAATGTTGTTCAGTGTAGATTTAAAGTTCAGAGAAAGAGGTGGAATTGCACGGGCAAAACTGCTTGTAGTCTTTGGAGGGTAATGTTTCTTTGAATTTCTCAAACACTGTGGCCCTTACAGGCACCAGTACTTTATCCCCAGTGTTATCAGGTTGGTTGGCGTCCACCCAATTGGACAGGAAGTTTCCCCGTGTGTTTCCGTTTGTGTGGGTGTTGGTGTGTCCATGGAAAGAGAGAGAGAGAGATTCTTCATTCAGAGATTCTTCATCCAGGATGAAACCACAGGTTGACCATGTGCTGTGTAAAACCTGACATCTACACAAACAGACCCCACTTCTCCTGGAACAACATGAAGAGTCTGCAACTTTCCAGATCCCTTCCTCTCCCCTCACTATGACCCTCAGATGGTTCACAAATTCCTTGTGTGCATCATCCTACAGCACCACTGGAGCCTTATCAACAGTTAGCAATGGGATTGCTGCCAGCAGAGGAATCAGCTCTGAAATACCGTCTCTGGTTTTTAGACTTCCTGCAGTAATACACTGAGCCAGATCTTCTCATCTAACACCAATCCATATTCCCATCCGTGTTCCAGATTTTTATGTGATTGTAATAGAAAATATAATGCAATAGAAAATACATATCATTTAACCCCTCTAAACGTGATTGAGCACTCACCACCACCACCACCACCCCCACCCAAACTACAAGAGGTTGTCTTTGAGATTGAAAGCAAAATACTGCAATGCTGGAAATCTGAAACAAAAACAGAAAATTCTGGAAAAACTCAGCAGGCCTAGCAGCATCTATAGAGAGAGAAACAGAGTTAACGTTTAGAGTCCATATGGCCCTTCTTCAGAGCTGGAGAGAAGGAGAAATGTGATGAAATTTATACTGTTTAAGATGTTGTGATCAAAAGGACAAAGGGAGTGTTAATGGTAGTGGTAAGGGCTAAAAAGGTGCTGATAGTGGCATTAAGGTAAGAAAGCAGAATACGATAATAGCAGAACAAGAGTAAGCCCACAACGACACCTGATAGCCACGAATAATAATAACTTCTATTAGGGAGATAGAATAGGGAGATGTGACATTGATAGTGAGATGAGTCACGAGATAAGTGCATTTAAGTCCAGAAAGAGGTTGTTTAAATCAGTGCTCCCCAGATGTTTTCCTAGTGTGATCCCATTTTAATGCCTCAGACTTTGTGTGAACCCAGAGTGAAAATTTGAGGGTACATGAGCTGTTGAGTGGGGTTGGAGGGATTGTTGATGTACTTGGGCTTTGATTATTAATATAATAGCCTCCTGGTTATTCATCTTATAGGATCTTGATTAAAGACATAATTGGAAAATGACTTTAACGTAATAGGATCCTGATTATTGATGCCATAGGACTTTGATTATTAATTGAAATAATTCTAATTATTAATGCATTAGCATCCTGATAATTGCAATAATTTCCTGATAATTGAACCAATAGGAAGCTAACAATTAATGCAAATGGAACCATGTAATTAAATGTAATTAGATCCTGATTACAAATGTAATAGAATCCCGATTATTAATCTCATAGGATGATTATTTATACAATAAAGTCCTGATTATTGATGAAATAGGCACCAGACTATTAATGTAATGGAATCTTGATTATTAATGTAATAGCATCCTCTTTATTGATGCAATAGGATTCTAATTATTAATGTAACAGTATCCTGGTTATTAATACACTATGCCTTCCGGACTGAATATTGAATTCAACAACTTTAGGTCATGAGCTCCCTCCCCCATCTCCACCCCCTTTCTGTTTCCCCCTTCCTTTTTTTTTTCCCAATAAATTATAAAGATTTTCCTTTTCCCACCTATTTCCATTATAAAAAAAAACCCCACTAGAGCTATACCTTGAGTGCTCTACCATCCATTCTTAATTAGCACATTCGTTTAGATAATATCACCAACTTTAACTTTAACACCTATGTGTTCTATTGTACTATTGTCGTTGACATCTTTTGATGATCTGCTTCTATCACTGCTTGTTTGTCCCTACAACCACACCCCCCCCTCCACCTCTCTGTCTCTCTATCTCTCCGCCCCCCACACACACACCTTAAACCAGCTTATATTTCAGCTCTTTCCTGGACTCGAACTCAAGTTCTGTCGAAGGGTCATGAGGACTCGAAACGTCAACTCTTTTCTTCTCCGCCGATGCTGCCAGACCTGCTGAGTTTTTCCAGGTAATTCTGTTTTTGTTTTATGCTGATTATTTTCCTGATTGAGGTATTATGATCCTACTAATGCATTATGATTCTGATTATTAAAATATTATGATCTTGATTGTTAATATATTATCCTGACTATTAATATATTACAATCCTGATTATTAATACATTATGATCCTCATTATTGAAGAAATCAGCTTTTCAGAAAATATGAACACTGACCTTTTCACGAGCTTTTTCTGCAGCAGCAATTGGGCCTCAGAAAGCAGTCCATTAGGCCACGTCCACCAATAAAAACAGGAACCGGCCTTTAAAACTTTTGTCACGTTCTAAGCATTTAAACCCCCTCTCTCTCTCTCGTATGAACTTGCTGGTGTGTTTGAGAGCTGAATGACCGAGCGAATCCCTTCCTACACATGGAGCAGGTGAACGGCCTCTCCCAGGTATGTTTGTATTGATGAATTTCCAACTCAAATGAGTACTTTAATCCCTTTCCACTGTCCCCACATTAACATGGTTTCTCCCCGATGTGACTGGGCTTGTGTCTGGACAGGCCAGATGATCGGCTGAATCCTTGTCCAGGGATATGGGGAAGGAGTAGACGAGTGGGATTAACCGGATTGCTCTTTGAAAGAGTCAGTGCAGAAGTGGCCTCCTTCTGTGCTGAACACTGGTGAGATCCTATGATTCTATAATAGGATGATGATTCATAATAAACACCGTACGATCGAATCATAGAGCTCATAAGGTGGCCATTCAGCTTATTTTGTCTGTACTATCTCTCTGAAAATGTTGACATTCTGTCCCACTCCCCTGATCTTTCTCCCAAGCCCTGAAAAATCTTTCCTTATGAAGTAAAAGACCAAATCACTTTTGAAAGTTACTATTGGATCTGCTTCCACCAGTCATTCAGACAATGTGTTCCAGATCATCAGAACTCACTGAGTAAAATAACCTCCTCATCTCCATCCTGGATTTTTTGCCAATTATTTTAAATCTGTGTCCTGCAGTTACCAACCATCCTGCCAATGGAAACAATTTCTCCCTATTTGATGAAAATTCTTCAAAAATGCTCACACCTCTATTAAAATCACTCCTTAACCTTCTCTGCTCTAAAGTGAACTATCCCAGATTCTCCAGTCTCTCCACATAACGGAAACCCCTCGTCCCTGATACTATTCTGGTCAATTTTCCTCTCCAAGGCCTTGACATCTTTCCTGAAGTGTGGTGCTCAGAACTGAACACAGTATTTGAGCTGAGGATTAAAAAGTAATTTATAAAGATTCAGTGTGACTTCCTTGCTTTTGTACTTCATTTCTCCATAAATACATGGAGGACCCCGTTGTTGAGGGAATTGGGTGGTCAGCAGTTTAGTGAGAATAGGGTCAAGGAGCAGAAGACAGGTTTCATGGACAAGATGAACTTTGAGCAAGTTAGAAGATAGGAGAGAAATTGGAGAAAGATGCAAGTTCAGGGCTCGGAGAAGGAAGAACTTTAGATACAGTTTTTCCCAGTGAGCTAGTGGAAGGGAGGGAAGCAGCAGAGGCAGCTGATCAGATTGTCTCAATCTTTGTGACAAAGAAGCTCCATGAGCTCCTCACATCTTGTTGTTGGGAGGTGAGGATGGAGGAGACAGGAGAGAACTTCAAAAGGAATTAATGTGTTAGAGATATTAAGAAGATTCAACACACTGTGTCGAATACAAAGCTAATTTATTTGACTTTTATCCAGAAAACTAACCATGATAACTAGGCAGGAGTTTATTAACGTCAGTAAAAATAGACAGCAATGAACATGGTTCATAGACGTGATCAACAGCAAAATCCAGTCACGGTAATTGTTTGTGAACTCGCTGGTGACTCATCAGGGTGGATGACCGAGTGAATCTCTTCCCACACACGAAGCAGATAAATGGTCTCTCCGCACTGTGAACTCGCTGGTGTTTCTGCAGGTGGGATGACTGACTGAATCCCTTTCCACACACGGAACAGATGAATGGTCTCGCTCCAGTGTGAGCTTGCTGGTGTACAGTGAGTTGAGATGATTGCCTGAACCCAGTGCCACATTGAGAGCATCTGAATGGTCTCACATCAGTGTGAACACGTTGATGGCGCATCAGTTCCCCAGAACTCTTATAGCACTTTTCGCAGTCTGGGCATTTAAAAGGTCTCTCATCAGTGTGAACTCGCTGGTGCCTCAGCAGGTTGGATGACTGAGTGAATCCCTTCCCACACTCGGAGCAGAGGAACGGTTTCTCCCCAGTGTGAATTCGCTGGTGTACAGTGAGTTCACATGATTGCCTGAACCCAGCCCCACAGTGAGAGCACCTGAACGGTCTCTCGTCAGTGTGAAAACGTTGATGGGACATCAGTTCCTCAAAACTTTTATAGCACTTCTCACAGTCTGTGCATTTGAAAGGTTTCTTGTCAGTGTGAATTTGCTGGTGTCTCATCAGGTTTGATGAACAAGTGAATCCCTTCCCACACACAGAGCAGGTGAACGGTCTCTCCCCAGTGTGACCTCGCTGGTGTATAAGTAGGGTGGATGACTGAGCGAATCCCTTCCCACATTTGGGGCAGATGAACGGCCTTTCCCCAGTGTGAACTCTTCGGTGTGTCAGCAGGTCAGATGAATTAATGAACCCCTTCCCACACTCGGAGCAGGTGAACGGCCTCTTCCCAGTGTGAACTCGCTGGTGTTTTCGCAGGTAGTTTGACTTTGTGAATCCCTTCCCGCACTCGGAGCAAGTGAACGGCCTCTCCTCAGTGTGAATTCGCTGGTGAATTTCCAGCTCAGATGGGTAATTGAATCCATTCTCATAGTCCCCACATTTCCATAGTTTTTCCCCAGAGTGAATGGTGCTTTTTGGTTCCATGTTCAAAGGCTGATGATATTCAGGTCCTGATGAATTGAGCAACTCATTCAGATCCTGATGTGATGTTTAGTTTGAGTTTCTGAACTGCAAATTCTCCCCTTCTAATCTCCTATGCAATTGACTTAAAACAGAAAAAAGGGAGTGAGAGAGAACCCACACATACCAAAGGCAGGTTGTGAAACTGAGCTGAATGAATCTGGTAATTTGTGCAGCCAGAACTAGGAACAAGTGACCATGAAAACTGCTCAATTGTCGTAAAAACCCAACTGGTTCACTAACGCCCGGAGGGAAGGGAACCTGCCACCCGGTCTAGGCCTACACAAGATTCTGGACACTATGGGAGGAGAGAGAGAGAGAAGTGGGAGAGGCAGGTAGTAAATGAGAGACTAACTCAACCATAACTTTGACAGAAACTCCCAAACCCTCAACCTCCACCACTTGGAAGGACCAGGGTTACAGGTGTTATGTGAACACCATCAACTCCAAGTTCCCCTCCAAGTCACACATCGTCCTGACTTGTCTGACATCCAGTCCTGGATGAGAAGCAATTTCCTCCATTTAAATATTGGGAGACTGAAGCCATTGTCTTCATTCCCTGCGGTAAACTCCACTCCCTAGTCAATGACACCATCCCTCTCCCTGGAAATTGTCTGAGGCTGAACCGGACTGTTCATGATTTTTATGTAATATCTGACCCCGAGATGAGCTTACAATCACATTTCAGTGTTATCACCAAGACTGCCTATTTCCACCTCAGTAACATCATCTGACTCCACCCTATTCTTAGCTCATCTGCTGCTGAAACTCTCATCCATTCCTTTGTTACCTCTAGATTTAACTATCCGAACACAATCTGGGCTGGCCAACCTCCTACATGCAACCTCCCTGTAATATGCTGCCCGTGTGCTTACTCACAACAAGTCTTGTTCACCCATCACCCCCCTTTCTCACTGACCGACAAAGGTTCCTGTTTAAGAAGCAGCTACATTTTAAAACTTATAGCCTTATTTTCAAATTCCTCCCCAACTGTTCCCTATCTCTGTGATCTCCTTCCGCCTCACAACCCTCCGAGATATCTGCACGCATCTAATTCCAACCTCCTGAACATTCTTGATTTTAACTGTTCCCACACCTTCAGCTTCCATGACTGAGGAATTTCCTCCCTAAACCTCTTTGCCTCTCAACTTCGCTTTCCTCCTTTAAGATGCTTCTACCAATTTCGCCACAATCTGGTCACCTGCCCTAACATTTCCTGATGTATCTCGGTGTCAAATGTTGTTTTGAAACAGTTCTGTGAAATGCCTTGGAATATTCTAGTACATAAAGGAAGTATATAAATACATATTGTTGTTGTTGACTTGGACATATATCACTGTTCCTTCATCATCGCTGGGTGAATAACCTGTAACTATTCATCTAACATCATTGAAGAAGCACCTTCACCACACAGACTGCAGCGGTTCAAGAAGGTTAAACATCATCTTCTCCACAGGCGACTGGGGATGGGTAATATCTGCTGCTGTTAGTCCTGTTAGTGACACCCAATTCCAAGGATAAATCTTAAAAATATGTATAGGTAAAGAAGATTGAAAGCATCTACAGAAATACTTTTTCCTAAAACAATACTCTGGACAATGTCCGTTCAACAATCTTATCTCCTGAAATCTACCTCCCTTGACAATTTCACATTAGAAATTTCTAGGTCCAACTGTGTTCCAAAGTCCTTAGGGTTAAACCCAGCAGCTTCTCCTCCAGCTCAAACTGATGCAAAAAAAGATTTTCAAAAGGGAACTGGATAATCACCTGAAGAGAAAAACACAATTGCTGGACCATGAGGAATAGGTAGGGGAATGGGACTAACTGATTTGGTGTTGCAGAGAACCAGAATGGGCACGATGGGCTAAAGGGCCTCCTGTTCTTTGTTATCATACTCTGATTCTATTAAATAGACCTGCACTGAAGGCCAGGGACTTCTGTAACAGCCACACTGCTACAAACCGGCTCTTAACTGGTCTGCCTGTGACTCTGAGCTCTGAGTGCCGCCTGCAACAAAATAATAGCAAAATACTGCAACTGATGGAAATCTGAAATAAAATGAGAAAATGCTGGAAATACTCAGCAGGTCAGGCAATATCTGTGGAGAGAGAAACAGAGTTAATGTTTCAGTGTGTTAATGAATTATGGGGAATAAAAATGGTGCAGAATTTGATGGTCAACATAAGCTCAGAAGTGGAAGAGAAATAGACCATAGCACAAGAAAAACAATTCCTGACTGAAAGATACTGTGGGAAGATAAAACTGGTAAGCCAGCAGCACATGGTTGAGGGAAGGGCAGCCATGGAAAATGCATTTTACATGGTCAGTGAAAGAAACAGTAAAATACTAAACATAACTAAAATATACCCATTAATAAGGCAACAGCAGAGAGGTGATCAGCGAGAGCAGAGGTGAAAAAGAGCAATGGATGGACATGGATTCAGATCCACAGTGAAGGTGTCACACCAGCCCCAGAGCCATGGAATCTCTCACAGATAACATAGCAATGCTTTAAATTGTAGATGGATGCTGAATAATACTCCCCTCTGTAACAATTCCACTGTTTTCAATATTAAAATCTCCTGCTGGAGCCTGCAGCTGGAAAGATATCAGAAGCACTGAAGTCAGAGAAAAATCTCCCAGTTGAGGAAATACCCGGGGAGCGGGGTGATGTCACTGAGCAATTGTCAGTGCGTGATGACATCACAGACACGAACACAGAACATCTGGGTCTGTGCAAACCAGGGATCACCACACATTATGAAGGATGTGAAGTTCCTTGAGAGGGTGCAGAGGAGATTTACCAGAATGGTTCCAGGGATGAGGGATTTCAGTTGCAATGTTAGGTTGGAGAACTGGGGTTGTTCTCCTTGGAACAAAGGAGATTGAGGGAAGAGTTGATAGAGGTGTACAAGCTTATAAGAGGTTTATATAAGGCACAAAGAAAAACTGTTCCCATTATCTGATTGTAAAAGGATTATGAACACGAATTGAAGATTTTGAGCAAGAGATACAGGGGGAATGGGAGTAAGAGCTTTTTCTACACAGAGAGTGGTGATGACCTGGAACTCGATGCTTAAACTCAAAGGCTGATGATATTCAGGTTCTGAACAATCGAGACTTAATGTTATGTTTGGTTTGAATTTTCAGTCTCCAAACCCTCTTCTAGCCTCCTGTAAAAGTCGTTTCCAAAATCCATCCCTGTCAGTCCAGGATAGAAATTCACAACATTGGTATACAAAATTATGAGAGGCATTGATAGGGTAGATAGGAAGAAACTTTTCCCTTTAGCGGAGGTGTCAATAACCAGGGCGCATAGATCTAAGGTAAGGGGCAGGAGGTTTAGAGGGGATTTGAGGAAACATTATTTTCCCCCAGAGGGTGGCTGGAATCTGGACCACACTGCCTGAGGGGGGTGGTAGAGGCAGAAACCCTCACAACATTTAAGAAGTATTTAGATGAACACTTGAAACGCCATCGCATACAGGGCTGCGGGCCAGGTGCTGGAAAGTAGATAGGTGCTTGGTGGCCGGCACGGACACGATGGGCCGAAGGGGCTGTTTCAGTGTCTCTGACATTCTCTCCTCCTGCTGACAGTGTGGTGACCGCGCATGCGCGCAACCCCCATACCGATGGCGGCCGTTAACCTGAGCTTTGCACCGAGAAAGATACCGCTCCGTTAATGCAAACGAAGTACCTGAAGCTTCTTGTTTATGGCGTTGAGGCCTCCACTGGGTGTTTGTGAAGCCTCCCCTCCCACCCACTTCCCCCAACGCTGCCTCCGCTTCTCCGCCTCCTTCCCGCCTGAAGATGAGACAAACAAGCATCGGTCCCTAGACATCACACGCACTGCGCATGCTCCAGATCACAATGCACGGCGTGATTGACAGCAGCTCCGGACCAATAGAAAGAAAGGGCGAAACGAGTGCGTCTGGTCCTCCAACCAATCGGAGTGAGTGAGGGGCGGGGCTGAGCCGGGATCTCTCTCATTGGCTGAAATTCTGCATCATTTTGGAAGCTGATTTGTCTCAAACTCCAGGAGAAAACTGGACCTACAGTTTCCTCTACTTTGGAGAGACCAAACACAGACTGGGTGACCGCTTTGCAGAACACCTTCGGTCTGTCCGTAAGCATTACCCAGACCTCCCTGTCATTTGCCATTTCAACACCCCACCCTGCTCTCATGCCCACTTGGCTTACTGCATTGTTCCAGTGAAGCTCAACACAAACTGGAGGAACAGCACCTCATCTTCCGACTAGGCACTTTACAGCCTTCCGGACTGAATATTGAGTTCAACAATTTTAGATCATGAACTCTCTCCTCCATCCCCACCCCCTTTCCGATCCCCCCTTTTTTCCCACAATAATTTATATAGATTTTTATTTTCCCACCTATTTCCATTATTTCCATCCATTGTTTTATCTCTACCTTTTAGCCTATTTCGATCCCTTCCCTTCACCCCACCCCACCCCCACTAGGGCTATCTGTACCTTGCTTGTCCTGCTTTCTACCCTTAATTAGTACATTCCTTAGATAATATCACCACCTTCAACACCTCTTTGTCCTTTTGTCTATGACATCTTTTGGCTATCTCCACCTATCACTGGCCCTTTATCTAGCTCTACCTGTCCCCCCCCCCCCTTAAACCAGCTTATGTTTCATCTCTTTTTTATTTTTACTTAGTTCTGTCGAAGAGTCATATGGACTCGAAATGTTAACTGTGTTCCTCTCTGCAGATGCTTCCAGACCTGCTGAGTTTTTCCAGGTATTTTTATATTTGTTTTGGACCTTTCTGTTCGTGGCTTTAAACAGATGAAACCCTGTGGGTGTGGAACAAACATTTCAACATTTGTTACTGAAATGGATTCATTCAAGATAGACAGCAGGGATTATTTCAGGAAATTACACAGTGTAGCCATTGTTTCTCTTTGAACTCATCCCTTGGAGAACAGTGTAAATTAGTGGAAGAATTCACAGGATGTTTAACACTCCTTCTATGACTGGAACCATTTAATTCCAGCCGATCTGTTGGTCCGGTTTCAACCGGGAGAGTTTGATGAGTTCCCACAACTCACACAATGGGAGTGGACAGCCAGACCCGCCAGACACACCTGTACTGCCTGACATCAACCCAGAATGAGCTGGAGAGCTGTCTCAACTCACCAGGACTGTCTGCAATGTGTTTTCTGACTCAGAGGTGGGAATATGAAGTTATTCTTTATTAATAGCCATAAAAGTTATGATTGCCACCGAACTGTCAGATCTCTTTTGTATATCCACTTCATTATCCAAAAAAGTCTTGATTTTACTTTTGCAGCTTAATAGTGGTACTTATCTAACCACCTCCTTCCTTGTGAGAGTGCTGAACTACAGTAGCTGAAGAAGCCTAGCTATCCTTTACCAAGCCTCTCCTCATCCTCTCAGAATGAAATCATTCCTATCTTTGTCCAGTATTTTCAATTATCCTTAAATAAGTTGTCTCAGGTTATGACTGATTCTGCATTATGAATCTAATCAAACTCCTCCAATGTTCATTCTAATTGAGTTTGATTTATGGTTAATTGTCAACAATCACATCTGCTTGTGTTTCTGCCTTATCTTCATGTTCAGCCTGGTTTTGCTCGAGTGACCTTTCTGTGGTCAGAATTCAGTTCAGTGAACCTGTCCAGCTGCATGTATTCTCTCAGGGTAACTGGGCTGTGTCCATGGTTCAGTGTTCAACTTTGAGTCATTGTTTGATACATAACCCATGCAGTGAAATCAGAAACAACTTGTTCACATAAAAGGTGATGCAAATCTGGACCAATCTCCACAAAAGGCCGGGGGTCAATTGAAATTTTCGATTGGGAATTGATAGGTTCTTGTTAAATAAAAATATCAAAGATGGGAAAATGGAGTTGAGGTGCTGATCAACTATGATCTAATTGAATGGGGGAACATAATTGCAGGACTGAATGGCCTCATCTTGTTCCTATGTCCTGGCTGCTGTTCCTCCAGCAATGATTATCTCAGAGAGGGGCCAGTTTGGGATGTCACTGTGGGGCAGGATGTTCAGTATCCAACCCTGAGCTGTCCCAGAAAGGGGCAGTTTGTGATGTCCCCTTGGGGTGCAGTATGTTCAGTGTCTGACTCTGAGATGCGCCAGGAAGGGAAATTTGTGATGTTCCTATGGGGGGCAGTATGTTCAGCGTCTGACCCTGAACTGCCCTCACACATCCAGCTCTGACCCACAGTCATTCAAAAACAAAGTCCAGACACAAACATTACTTTCATTTCCTAATTGTTTCACTGGGATTCACCACGTTCATGGTAGCTTCCATTACTGGAAGTAAGCTTTTTAGAAAGTGACCCTTCCCACTTTACTTTATACAACATGCAGATTAAATGGATGAGTATTAAACTTCAGCCCAGTTATTAACATAAGCAGCAACAAGCCCCAACTGTGAGAATGCAGTAGAAATAACAGCAGAACCTAATTTCTGCAGTCACCTGTGGATTCGCTGGTGTCTCAGCAGGGTGGATGATAGATTAAATCACTTCTCAAACACAGAGCACGTGAAAGGCCTCTCCCCAGTGTGAATACGCTGGTGTTCAGCAGAGCGGATGAGTCAGTGAATTCCTTCCCACAGACGGAGCAGGGAAAGGCCTCTCTCCAGTGTGAGTGCGCTCGTCTCTCAGCAGTACCCTTTTGCTCTCCTCACAGTCAGAGCATTTAAACAGTCTCTTAACAGTGTGAACAATTTGGTGTGGAATCAGGGCGCTTATCCGAGTGAATCCCTTCCCACACAGGGAGCAGGTGAATGGCCTCTCCCCAGTGTGAACTCGATGATGTTCAATGAGGTGGGATGGATTAATGAATCATTTCCCGCATACAGAACAGCTGAATTCGCTGGTGTGTCAGCAGGTTACTTGTGTCTTTAAAACTCTTCCCACAATCAGAACATTTAAATGGTCTCTTATCAATGTGAACAAGCTGATGTTTATTGAGCTGCGATGACTGAATGAATCCCTTCCCACATGCAGAGCAGGTGAAAGGCCTCTTCCCAGTGTGAGTGCTCTGGTGCCTCAGCAGTTCCCTTTTGCATTTAAAGCTCTTGTCACAGTCAGAACATTTAAATGGTCTCTTATCAATGTGAACTAGTCTGCGTGAAATGAGGCTACTTGACCGAATGAATCGCATCCCACACTCGGAGCAGATGAACGGTCTCTCCCCAGTGTGAACTCGCTGGTGTTCAGAGAGGTGGGATGAATTAGTGAATCGTTTCCCACAAACAGTACAGCTAAACGGCCTCACACCAGTGTGAGTGGGTTGATGTCTCAGCAAATTTCCTGTGCTTTTAAAGCTTTTTCCCACAGTCAGAACATTTGAACAATCCCTCATCGGTGTGAACTACATTGCATATGTAAGATTCCTCCCCGTCCAAATCGCTCTATTCATCTCCTGTTGTTTCTCATCCGGATTCAGCACCAGGGATTGCTTGGTACCGCGCATGCTCCGGGCGTGAGGCGAAAACCCCGCCCTGCATTCACTCTGATTGGTTGGAGGACCAACTGTTCGGTCCTCCAGCTCCGCCTCCTACTGGGCCGGAACTGCCCTCAATCAGCCGGGTATTGTGAGGTGTCAGGTGAGAGGTCACTGTCGGGAGCGGGTTAATAAACCCCGGGCGGGGGGGCGGGGTTTATAAATTCCGAGTGCGGCCCCAGAGCCGAATATTAAACAATGAACATTCTCCACTCTCACTATCCGCCGCTTCCGGCTTCTCTCCGGGAACAACCTCAAACAAAGAGACCAGGGGGAGACAGTGGCCTAGTGGGAATGTCACTGGATCAGTAATTCAGAGACCCACTCATTACCCAAGACATTATCACTCGCTGCGTCAAAAGAAGTTCTTCCTCACATCTCCTTTCTGTATTTCTTGCACAAAATCTTTTTGATTAGTTAATGGGAACAGTTAATCTTTATCTACCTTGTATAAAACTATCATAAACTTGTACACCTCCATCAAATCTCCCAGCAATCGGCTTCACTCCAAGGAAAACAATTCTGATTTCTCCAACCTAACCTTGCAACTATAATCCCTCATTCCTGGAACCATTCTGGTAAATCTCCTCTGCACCCTCTCAAGGACCCTCACATCCTTCATAATGTGTGGTGATCACTGGTTTGCACAGACCCAGATGTTCTGTGTTTGTGTCTGTGATGTCATCACACACCGACAATTACACGATGACATCACCCCGCTCCCCAGGTATTTCCTCAACTGGGAGATTTTTCTCTGACTCCAGTGCTTCTGATATCTTTCCAGCTCCCGGCTCCAGCAGAAGATTTTAAAATTGAAAACTGAAATTGTTTCAGAGGTGAGTATTTTTGACAATTCATCTGCATTTTAGAGCTTTAAGTTCTATGCTCTGTTATCTGTGAGAGGTTCCATGGCTCTGGGGCTGGTGTGGCTACTGTGGATCTGAGTACATGTTCATCCATTGCTCTGATTCACCTCTGCCCTCTGTGATCACTGCTCTGTCATTGACTAACTTCCTCTGTCTCTTCTAACGGGTGTGTTTTAACCATGTTTAATAATTTACTGATAGTTCTGCTGACCATGTCTAATTGAGGCTTCCACCACTGGCCATCCCTGATCATGTGCTGCTGGCTTCCCAGCTTTACCTTCCCACAGAATCTTTTATATTCAGGAATTGTTTTACTTGCACCATAATTGACTTCTTTTCCTTTTGTTTTATTGCTGGCTTTTCTCACAGAACCGAGTCTAGAAACACATACAGACCAACTCAGAGCTAGTTTGTAGCAGGATAGGCATTGATGTCAGACGTTCGCCCCTGGCCTCCACTACAGGTCCATTTCCTTCGAGTCATATAGAAGGAGGCTCTTTAACTCATTGTGCCCATGCTGGGTCTCTCTGCAAGATCTGATCGGTTAGTCCCACAAGACCAGCATGTGTTAATCCCCAATTACCTGTGGAGAAGATGTTTCATCTTCTTGACTTGCTGCAGTCTGTGTGGTGAAGGTGTTCCCACAATGTGTTAGGTAAGGAGTTATAGGATTTTCACCCAGAAATGAAGGACGTGTATCTATCTAGCGCCTTTCATATAATACAACATTCCGATGCGTGTTTCACAGGAGTGTTTTAAAGCAAGATTTGACACCAAGCCCACATATGGAGATGTTAGGGCAGATGACCAATAGTTTGGTCAAAGAGTCAGTTTTTAAAGAATATCTTAAAGAACAAAAGAGAGGGAGAGAGGTGGAGAGGTTAGGGAGGAAATTCCACAGCTTATGGCCTTGGCAAGCATGGTAGGAGTGATTAAAATCAGGAATTCTCAGGAGGCCAGAATTAGAGCAGTGCAGATATCTCAGAGGGTTGTGTGGCTGGAGGAGATCACAGGGAAAGGGATGAATGCAACCATGGGGGGAATTTGAAAGCAAAGATGAGAAATTTAAAATTTTAGTGCTTAACTGAGGCGTTTGTAGGTCAGTGAGCACAGGGCTGATGCATGAACAAGACTTGGTATGAGTAAACACACAGACAGCAATTTTGGATGACCTCAAGATTACAGGGAGGTTGAATGTGCGAGGCCGGCTGGAAGTGAATGGGGATGGTTAAGTCCAGAGGTAACTAAGGATTTTTTTATTCATTGACGGGATGTGGGCTTCGCTGGCTGGGCCAGCATTTATTGCCCATCACTGGTTGCCCTTGAGAAGGTGATGGTGAGCTGCCTTCTTGAACCGCTGCAGTCCATATGGTGTAGGTACATTCACAGTGCTGTTAGGGAGGGAGTTCCAGGATTTTGACCCAGCAACACTGAAGGAATGGCCGATATATTTCCAAGTCAGGCTGATGAGTGACTTGGAGGGGAGCTTCCAGGTGGTGGTGTTCCCATCTGTCTGCTGCCCTTGTCCTTCTAGATGGTAGTGGTCGTGGGTTTGGAAGGTGCTATCAAAGGAGCCTTGGTGAATTCCTGCAGTGCACCTTGTAGATGGCACACACTGCTCCTACTGTGGATTGGTGGTAGAGGGAGTGGATATTTGTGGATTTGGTGCCAATCAAGCGGGCTGCTTTGTCCTGCATGGTGTCAAGCTTCTTGATTGTTGTGGGAGCTGTACCTGCGACCCTGGTCCTTCTTGGTGTGGAGGTTAAGGGTTTGGGGTGTTCTGTCAAAGTTCTGACTGAGTTGTAGAAAAATAAAATCTCTCTTGCTTACTGCCTGCTTCTCCCACCCCTCTCCTCTCTCTTCTTCCATAGAGGCCAGAGTCTGTCAACCCAGCCTGCCTGGCAGGTTCCCTTCCCTGAAGGATGTTAGTGAACTGATTGGGTTTTTAATGACAATCCAGCAGTTTCCATGGTCACTTTTTCCGTGTGCCGGCCGCACAAATGACCAGATTCATTCAGGTCAATTTCATAACCTGTCTTTGTGTTTTTGTGGGTTCTCCCTCACTCCCTTTTTCTATTTTAAATCAGTTTTACAGGATATTAGAAGGGAAGGATTTTCAGTCGGGAAACAGTAGCAAAACATCACATCAGAATCTGACAGAGTTGCAGAATTTATCATGATCTGAATATCATCGGATTTTGAACATGGAAGGAAAAAGCACCGTTCACAGTGGAGAGAAACCATACACATGTTCTGAGTGTGGACAAGGTTTCAGCCGATCATCTGGCTTGTTTGAACATAAATGCAGTCACACTGGGGAGAAACCATGGAAATGTGGGGACTGTGGGAAGGGATTCAGATCCCCATCTGAGCTGGAAACTCATCGGCGCAGTCACACCGGGGAAAGACCATTCACCTGCTCTGAGTGTGGGAAGCGATTCATTAATTCATCCAACCTGTTAAAACACCAGCGAGTTCACACCGGGGAAAGACCGTTCACCTGCTCTGAGTGTGGGAAGGAATACACTTCTTCATCCTCCCTGGTGACACACCAGCATGTTCACACTGACAAGAGACCTTTTAAATGCTGGGACTGTGGGAACTGCTATAAAAGTTCCTGGGAACTGATGTCCCATCAGCGTGTTCACACTGATGAGAGACCATTCAGGTGCTCACACTGTGGGATTTGGTTCAAGACATTATCTGACCTCACTGTACACCAGCGCGTTCACACTGGGGAGAGACCATTCACCTGTCTCGCCTGTGGGATGGGATTCACCCGATCATCCAACCTGCTGAGACATCAGCGAGTTCACACTGGGGAGAGGCCGTTCACCTGCCCTGAGTGTGGGAAGGGGTTCACTCACTCATCCAACCTCCTGACACACCAGCGCACTCACACTGGGGAGAGACCATTCACCTGTCCCGAGTGTGGGAAGGGATTCACTCAGTTAGGCAGCCTGCTGAAACACCAGTCTCTTCATACTGGTGAGAAGCCGTTCATCTGCACCGAGTGTGGGAAGGGATTCACTTGGTCATCCCACCTGCTGGAACATCAGCGCGTTCATACTGGGGAGAGGCCATTCATCTGTTCTGAGTGTGGGAAGGGATTCACTCAGTCATCCATCCTGCTGAAACACCAGCGAGTCCACACTGGGGTGAGACCATTCATCTGCCCAGAGTGTGGGCAGGGATTCGCTCGGTCTTCCCACCTACTGAGACATAAACAAGTCCATACTGAGGTAACAACTTTCAAATGTCCAGACTGTGGGAAGTGCTTTACAAGTTCTCTGGAATTGAAGTCTCATCAATGTGGTCATACTGATTAGAGATGGTTCAGATGTTGTCACTGAAATATAGTGTTCAGGCAATCATCTCAACTCACTGTACACCGGTGTCACAATGGGAAGGGGCAGTTCACCTGCCCCAAGTGTGAGAAGGAATTCACTCAGTTATTGCACCTGCTGAGACACAGTGAGATCACAATAAACACAGTGACTGGATTTTGCTGTTGATCACATCGAGGACTGAACCATGTTCACTGGGGTCTGTTTCTGCTGATGTTAAACTCCAGCCCAGTTATGGGTTTAGTATTGTGGAGAGAAGTCAAATAAACAGCTTTGTGTTTCACAGTGTGTCGAGTCTTTTTAATATCTCTGACGAGTTAGTCCCTGTTGAAGTGCCCTACACTCCCTTGTCTCCTCCATCCTCACCTCCAACAAGTGTGAGGAGCTCATGAAGCTTCTTTGTCACTGAGATTGAGACAATTTGATTGGCTTCTCTCCCTTCCACTAGCCCAGAGGGCCAATTGACCTCAAACGCTCCCCCCTGGACACCTCAACCCGCATCTTTCTGTAGTTTCTCCCACGTCCCCCCTTTCCTTCCCAGTGCTCATCTTGAGAACGAGACCCAACTCCTGCTACCTCAGCCCTATTCCCACTAAGCTGCTGACCATCCAACTTTCCCTGTTCACTGACATTGTTAATGGTTCTCTCTCTTCAGGTACTGCCCCTCTCCCCTTCAAATCTGCCATCATCACTCCTTCCTCAATAAAATCAGTCCTCAACTCCAGTGTCCTTACAAACTACTGCCTCATCTCTAACCACTCTTTCCTATCCAAAGACCTTGTCACCTCCCAAATCCATGCCCATTTTTCAAGGAACCCCATTTTTGAATCCATCAAATGTGCTAAAGTATTGAAGCAGCTTTTCTCAAAGTCCCAAAATGCATTGTATGCAAATGTGACCAAGGTAAACTCTCCCTCACTGTCTTTTGTCCTTTGTCCTTTTTGACCTGTCTGCAGTCTTTGACACTGTTGACCATGCCCCTCTACCATTGTCCAGCTGGTTGGGACTACACACCCTGACACCCTTCTTATCAAATTGTAGCAAAAGAATCACCTGCAGTAGCTGTGATTATTTGAGCCATATTTTTACAAACTGACTCTGGGTTTGTGTCAGGTGTCACTGAGCTTTGAGATAAAAATGTACTATTATCAATCTCACATTGACTGTTTCTTACAGACCAAGTGTTTCTAAGTATTGGAGAAACCAAACGCAGACTGGGTGACCGCTTTGCAGAACACCTTCGCTCTGTCCGCAAGCATGACCCAGACCTCCCTGTCACCTGCCATTTCAACATCCTGCCCTGCTCTCATGCCCACATGTCTGTCCTTGGCTTGCTGCTTTGTTCCAGTGAAGCTCAACGCAAACCGGAGGAACAGCACCTCATGTTTGACTAGGCACTTTGCAGCCTTCCGGACTGAATATTGAGTTCAACAATTTTAGATCATGAACTCTCTCCTCCATCCCCACCCACTTTCTGATCCCCCTTTTTTTCTCAATAATTTATATAGATTTTTCTTTTCCCATCTATTTCCATTATTTTTAAATGTATTTCCATCCATTGTTTTATCTCTGCCTTTTAGCCTATTTCGATTCCTTCATCCCACCCCACCCCCACTCGGGCTATCTGTACCTTGCTCGTCCTACTTTCTACCCTTAATTAGCACATTCCTTAGATAATATCACCACCTTCAACACCTCTTTGTCCTTTTGTCTATGACATATTTTGGTTATCTTCACCTATCACTGGCCCTCTATCCAGCTCTACCTGTCCCATCTCCCCCCTTAAACCAGCTTATATTTCACCTCTTTTCTATTTTTACTTAGTTCTGTTGAAGAGTCATACGGACTCGAAACGTTAACTGTGTTCCTCTCCCCGGATGCTGCCAGACCTGCTGAGTTTTTCCAGGTATTTTAATTTATGCTTCTAAATACACCTCCGCTCCTGGATAAGTTGAACAGAGAAAAGTGAAGACATTATAGTCCACAACCCAACTAATAGCAGTAAAAAATCTGAAAATCGCCATTAAAATGCAAGGAACAACTGCAAATTGGGCCATTACATATTTATTGAAACAGATTCATTACTAAGATTGGCCAACAGCTCCATTGTTGCAGAATATGGATGGTAGGAGATGGACCTTGATCTCACTTATTTTTCAATCCCTATGTCAGCAGAATCTCATCTTAATTTCCCCAAATTTAGACAAAAATGAACAAAGACTTGGTCTCTAATGGCAGCCCAATTAACCACAATCCTGTATGGTCCAGAAACCTGGTGGGTCACACATGCTTGGAGAGTCCTGGTCTCTTTGTTTGAGGCTGTTTCTGGAGAGAAGCCGGAAGCGGCGGACAGTGAGAGTGGAGAATGTTCATTGTTTAATATTTGGCTCATTTTAGTCCCCAAATGTCAGTAATACTTTGCTTCTTAAGTGAAAAATATTAGTGCCGATAGGCATTTTATTTCGAACCATGAGGCATTTTGAAACATTAGGCTTTAGCATAGCTAGAATTTCATTGTGAAAAAATTTAATTCAATAGTATTAAAAACATGAATTACAGAAGATTGTACTGACTTCTGAATGGGGTTTGGGATATGGAGGGGTGACTGCTTTATATTTATAACTTAGACCTGGGTATGCATGGCACAATTTCAAAATTCGAAGATGATGCAAGACTTGGAAGTATTGTGAACTGTGAGGATAGTGATAGTCTTCAAGATGTAGACAGGTTGGTGGAATGGGCAATTGGCAGATGAAATTTAATGTAGAGAAGTGTGAAGTGATACATTTTGGTCAGAATGAGAAGAGGTGACGTAACATAAAGGGTACAATTTTAAAGAAAATGCAGGAGCAGAGGGACCTGGGTGTATATGTGAAGAAACCATTGAAGGAGACAGGGCAAGTTTGGAAAGCAGTTCATAAATTCTACTGAATCTGTATTTTATACATAGGTGCACAAAGTACAAAAGCAAGTATCACAATAGAAAGGTGATTAAAGGCTGCCTATATTGAGCTGACAGCCTGACACCCAGGGCTGTTAGGTGACTGACTCCAGGCTCCTTGATCAGGTGACTGGAGGCGGTGATGGAGTTCAGGAGGGAGAGGCCAGGCTGGAGGATGACCCCGGGCAGGACCTGCAGCTGGTTCCAGGACACATTGAGGCTGCTGAGGTGGAGGCAGTGGCCAAGGCCCAGGGTTGAGGAGCTGGCTCAGGCACTTAGCGCTCACGTTCAGGAGGCTGTCGGGCAGGGACTCATTCCCAGACACATTGCTCGGTGCGGAGATCGGGAAGCCCATTTGACTTGAGCACCAGCATCCAGAGCTGTATCAGGCCGCACACAGGCCAGCCTCCAGCTCCCTGTGATCGAGCAGCGGAAGCTGATACAATCCAGGGTCCAGGCCGTCCTCGCTTCTCCACCTCTGGACCCCACAGCACCATCTCCCACTGCTCGGACAGAGACAGCTGGCCCACTGGCCACATTGCCCTGGCCACCGCCGCCATTACAACCCAACATGGAGCAGCAGAACGGATGGCCAATCAGCAAGTGTTTATCATCCAGCGGTGCTCAGGAGGTGCTGGAGCAGTGCTCCAGTAGCACTACACCCCTGGTTCAAGCTCAGACAGTGGCCAGGATAATAAAATCCAACCAATACAGTCAGATGTGAACTTGCTGGTGTGTCAAATGGTTGAATGACTGAGTGCAGGTGAATGGTTTCTCTCCAGTGTGAGTGAGTCAGTATTTCATCTGATCTTTAGAGCTTTTAAAACTCTTCACACAATTAAAAGGTCTCTGATCAGAGTGAACAACTTGATGGGCAGCGAGACTGGACAAGCAAAGTGAATCAGGATCAGACGTGGCATAAAGTTCAGTTATGGAGCAACTTTATTAAGAGAAAGGCAGGACAAACTTCTAGACAAAAAGTTCAGGCAGTGATTTACAGAATGTGAGCTCTACACTTCCCATGTTGTATCTGGACAGCAGACCGCATTTTTTTCCCCGTAGCTTCTGGTTTTCTTGTGGAATTTCCAGCTTTCTTGCTTCTTTTTCATTTCTTTACCTTCTTTCCTTTGTTCTTTTCTCCACTGCACCAAACCCCTCAGGCGGACTGTTCTTATGCTGGAAACCCACCCAACTGGCTCCCCTGAGGCTACCAATCAGAACTGTCCATGGACATTTCACTGCACAATCATGTGGCTCTTGTCCAATCACAGGTGTGTTCATCTGAACAGCGTTCGCCTGTTGTTGAGAGCACACACATTCCTCTGTGATTACATAGAACTTCTACACTTCCATCATCTCTCAGTTCTAAACTAGGACAAGCCGGTTCAAATCATGGCATCACCTCCACAGATTCTGCCCTACAGATCAACACACAGGCAAAGAAAGAACATAACTCCTACAGACTATATTAATACATAGACAAAGAAAGAACAGAATTCTTACAGACTGTATCCAGAGACTGGATGACTGAGTGAATCTTTTCCCACACACACACTAAGTTTTAAGGTTTCTCCTCACTGTGAATGCTGGATGATTTGGTGAATCCCTTCCCACAAATAGTGCAGGTGAAGGGCTTCTCCCCAGTGTGACTAAGCTGATGAGTTTCCAGCTGGGATGGAGAACTGATTCCCTTCCCAAAGTCCCCACGTTTCCACTGTTTCTCCATGCTGTGTGTGTCCTTGTGTCTCTCCAGGTTGGATGATCAGTTGAAGCCTTACCTAGGATATACAGGACAGTAACAGGCCATTCGGCCCAATCAGTCTATGTCAGCATTTATGTTCCACTCGAGCCTCCTCCCATCTTTCCACTTCCAAATCTATTATCCTAACCTGATATTCCCTTCTCCCTCATATGATTGTCTGGCCTCTCCATAAATACATTGATACCATTCACTTCACCCACCCCCAAATGGTAGAGAGTTCCACATTCTCACCACTCTCTAGGTTAAAGACGTTTTTTTTCTGAATTCTCTTGGATTTCTTGGAAACTATCTTATACTGATGGTCTCTAGTTTTACTCTTCCCCACAAGAGGAAACATTCTTTCTGTATCCTCTCTATCAAAACCTTTCATTATTTTTAAGACCTCGATTAGTTCAGCCCTCAATGTCTTTTTTCAAGAGACCCAGTTTGTTCGTCCTTATCTGAAAAGTAAACCCACACAAACTATATTATGCATTTCTGGTATCATTTTTGTTAATTTTTCTCTGTACCCTCTCCAGTGCCTCTCTATCCTTTATATAACATGGTGACTGGAACTGCACACAGCACTTGGCTATTGGGTTTTTGTTGTGCATTAGGTGGGCTTTGCTTTTTGCTTTAGATGTCATCTCTGCTGAGGTCTCAAACCAGTCTTTGTTATGGGTTCCACCTTTACCAAATGTTGCTGCTGCTGTGTCAGAAACAATTGAACTCAGCGACTTCCAAGCTTCATCAATATCAATGTTGATTGATGAAGCTTTTATTGATGTGCCTGTAAAATATTTTACTGTTTTGTTTCATGTTCCTTGATGATTTCATAATGGAGGTTTCATTGTGAAGAATGTGGAAGTCAATAAGAACTGTCGGCAAGGATTAATCAGCACTTTCTACTTGGAGATGTAAATAGTGGAAGTTTTCTGACACTGAACTGTAGATTTTGCACCAAAGATCAATTTCGGATTCAAGTAAATGTTCATTATTTTAGAGTAAACTTGTTCCTGTTGAGAGTTCTTGTATTAATGGGAAAAGTCACAAATAGCACTTTTAAAAAGGGACATTGCAGCTCCAAATATCAGTGACATCTCCAGAATATTAAATTGCAGTCAGCTATAGGGTTGTTAACACCAGCAGAAACAAATCTAATATTGTCAGACTATCAGTCCTGGATGTGATTAACTGCAGCAATAACAGCAGAATCCAATCACTGCAGTCACTTGTGAACCCGCTCGTGTCTAAGCAGGTGTTGTGACTGAGTGAATCCCGCCCCACACAAGGAGCAGGTGAATGGTCTCCCCCCGGTGTGAACTTGCTGATGTGTCAGCAGTTGGGATGACCAAGGGAATCCCTTCCCGCACATGGAGCAGGTGAACGGCTTCTCCCCAGTGTGAGTGCGTTGGTGTTCATTGAGGTCGATTGATTGCCGGAAGCTCTTTCCACAGGAAGTACAGCTGAATGGATTCTCCTTCGTGTGCATTTGGTGGTGTGACTGAAGGGCGAATACTTGAGTGAATCCCTTCCCACACACGAAGCAAGTGAATGGTCTCCCACCCGTGTGAATTCGCTGGTGTTCAGTGAGAATGGATGAAGATTTGAAATTGTGTCCACAGGTTGTGCAGCTGAATGGCTTTTTCTCAGTGTGAACTCGCTGGTGTGACCGAAGGCCAGATGACCGAGTGAATCCCTTCCCACACACGGAACAGCTGAACGGCTTCTCCCCTGTGTGAATGCATCGATGGATTTCCAGCCGGGGTGAAGAATTGAATCCTTTACCACAGTCCTCACATTTCCACGGTTTCTCCATGGTGCTGGTGTCTTTGTGTCTCTCCAGGTTGGATAATCAGTTGAACCTTGTCCACACACAGAAGACGTGTATGGTTTCTCCCCGCTGTAAATGGGGTGGTGTTTTTTCAGGCTGTGTAACTGGTTAAAGTTCTTTCCACAGTCAATGCACTAGAATGCTCTCACTCGGCTGTGTGTCAAAGTGCTTTTCCAGTCTCACTGAAATATTTTCCCACAGACAGGAGAGAAATATTTCTCCTTTCACATTGAAAGGCTGATGATATTCAGGTCCTGGTGAATTGAGTGACTGTCAGATCATGCTGTGATGTTCAGTTTGAGGTTCCTGTCTGTAAATCCACCCGTTCCAGTTCTCTAGAAAGGATGTTTACAAAACTCATCATTGTGAATACAGGATAGAAATTCTGAACAGACAATTACAGTTTCTATGGAAAATGTTTTCCTCAATTGTTCCTGAAAAGCAGTAAATCCTCACCCCACACACTCACCCTCCTCCCTGTGCTGGATCCAAAAGCCCAGAGTGACCAACCATACAGTATTTTACAGGAATGTCTCGTATTTGAAAGTCAACTGTTCTGGGCTTCATGGTGCTGGAACACCATCCTATGAATTGGACCTTCCTGGTTGTCCATAACCCTGTCCCCCCCCCCCATTTCTGTGTTCCAACAGCTCTGGGTAGCCTCTCCACAGCTCTGGGAGCACCCACCCTACACCCCCTCATCCACTCGTATGGGCTTTGAAGGCAGACTGTCCATTAATTTTCTCCATGAGAGTTGGTCACCCTGCCAAACCCGTCACACCATCTCCACCATTCCTTTCCTCAACACCCACTATTCCCCCCTCCCTCTACTCTGGCCACGTTATCTCGAGCCCCCCCTCTGCAGGGTGAGAGGAAAAACAATGTATCATTTTCTCTCCTGGTCACTGGGACCCTGAAGCCCCGCCCACTCTCTGTTGCGTCACCAAGATGGCCGCACAGAAAGCAAGAAGACCCCCTAGCTGCATACGCAGGACCTGCAGGCTCTTATTGAGGGTCTGGGGCCTCCACCAGGTGTTTATGAATCCTCCCCGCCCACCTCCCAGGGTTTCCTCCCTTCACACAGATCAGATTCCTCATTGATTTGAGCCCAAAGTGTAACCTCTTATTAATTGTCCCCCCTCCCCCCTCCTCTGATGTGAACCATCCTCCACTCGCTGACCCAGGATGGCGGCCGTTAACCTGGGCCTGTTCCCGGGAGGGAGAAGCCCCGCAGCTGTCGCTGGTTCAAAGCCGTATTAGAGCTTCGCAGTCGGGGCTTGGGGGCTACACGCGGTGTTTCTGAAGCCTCCCAACCCCCCTCGCCGGCTCAGTTCCTCCCTCCTGACCCAGCCGGCGGTACCTCAGCCACTGAGCTCGTCCGCCATCATCGGCACTGCGCATGCCTCAGACACAATAGCCGAGTGACTGACGACAACACCGGACCAATAGGAAGAGGGGGCGGGGCTGGAGGACCCAACTGGGGCAACTGGTCCTCCAAGCAATCGGAGTGAATGGGGGTGGGGCGGGGGGGGGGGCTGAGCCCGGATCTCCCTCATTGGCTGAAATTCTGCATCATTTTGGAAGCTGATTTGTCTCAAACTCCAGGAGAAAACTGGACCTTTCTGTTTGTGGCTTTAAACAGATGAAACCCTGTGGGGTGCGGAGCAAACATTTCTTAATGAAATGGATTTATTCAGGACAGACAGCGGGGATTGTTTCAGGAAGAGCCTCAGAGATGAAGAATCTCTGAATGGTGCCATTCAATTCATTCGGTAGGATTCTCAGCAAACCAATATCGTCTGCTACGAGAGAGAAAGATTTTTTGTGGCAGCTGAAAAGAAGCAGCACACATTAACCGAAGCTCGCAGACACCTTCACGCAGAGACCTGCACACACACGCACATCTGCACGGATGAACACATAACTACGCAGTCATACATAGTGGACCACAGTCAGGCACAAAGGAATACTCCCTGTCCTATCAGAAGGACAACACATGCTAACCTCATACTGGGGTTAAAGAGTCAGTGTTTGTAATGGCCACAGGGTCACAAAAATTCAAGTCAATGTTATCCTTCAGTGACTGTGAGCAATTTTGGGCATAAAGTTCCACTGTTTTCTCTGTACTTTCGATCAATATTGAACAACATCTGGGACATAGGAAACAACAAACATTAAAATTGAGCAGCTTATTGTCGCCCTGGTTGATCATCCCCGGTGATAGATAGTGTTAAACACAGAACAACATCACAGCATCTGGATAATCACAGCATTTACTTTCCTGCTGGTATTACAGATGATGTCAATTCCCCTTATATTGAAGGTCTGCTTGGTGAAGAGAATTCAAAGATAGGTTACAAGGAGAAAGAATGGAAACGTTTTCACTGACCAAGAGAAAACCTTTGAAGCTACAAAGTGAAGAATCTTCTTGAGCCTCGAGGTGGGGAATGTAAACAGTGGGAAGCTAAGTAGGGAAGACCTGAATAATTCTAATAACTTTATTAAACATTTCTCAGTAGTAAAGACACTTACACACATTAAAATTAAGAATCTGTAATAGGAGGTCATATTGAGGATAAGATTGGAACCTGTGAGTAGATCAATTATCTGAAAGGACAGATAATGTATGTTCTCAACACTGAGCCAGAAGGTCAAGAGATTAACTGAACGCAAAGACGTTATTGAGCCTTTCAGAAAGAGATGAGATATTCAGGTACAGATCATGAGAAACACAATAGCAGTATCACACGGACTCAAGAAAGAAGATTACATCATTTGCAAGATGAATTAATGGGTTAATATGTCCTGTTTTGCTAAACAAATAACCAGAATGTGTTGACATGTTATCATCAACTTAGAAAGACTTTACTAAAGTCAAAAGGGATTAACACAGAAAATCTTGGGGGTCCTGGACCATGTCTACCTTCGATCAGACTGATCAGATTAGAATCATGCACTCACAACTCTTTCTGATGAGGCCTCCCATGAGTATCCAGTAATCTCATGGTCTCTGTGTGTAACGGGTTATGTAATAGAAATAAAATTATTAAACCAATGTCTCAGTGTTTCCTAGTTTCCGAGTTTGTTTAAAGGGATACAGATAATTCTGTAAAAACACAAAGTATTTTTAGCTTTTAGGGACAAACACTCTGTAACAATTTGAAATGAATTCAATGATCTCTGATAAGTACAATATCCATTGTTGGGAAATGTGTTTCCAGTCAGGAAGCAGGTGAATAGCCTCTCCCCACTTTATATTTGACATTTTTGTAGCTGTGATGATGATCAAATCATTTTACACAGAGCCACACATACACACACAGGGCAAACACCCGTTATGCAGGGTGAACTCACTAATGAGTCAGAAGTTTAAATGACTGAGTGAATCCCTTTCCACAAACAGAGCAGGTGAACAGTCTCAGCCCAGCGTGAATTCATGGGTGTGCCCAGAAATTGGATGAATTAATGAATCCAATCTCACGTTCATATCACCTGCACAGTTGTTCCCCAGTGTGAACCTGTTGATGATTCATCAGGTGAGTTGATTCCGTGAATCCTTTCCCACACATGGAGCAAGTGAATCTGCATGACTGAGTGAATCCCCACCCACACATGGAGCATGTGATCAGTCTCTCCCTGTGTGAACTCGCTGGAGTCTCAGAAAGGTGCATGGTTGATTGACTCTTCCCCCACTCCGAGCATGAGATGATCCCTCCCCAGTGAGAGTGCGCTGGTGTGTCAGCAGGTGGGATGACTGAGTGAATCTCTTCTCACATTCAGAGCAGCTGAACGGTCTCTCGCCAGTGTGAACTTGCTGGTGTGTCAGCAGGTAGGATGAGGTAGTAAATCCCTTCCCACACTCAGAGTAAGTGAGCGGTCTCTCCCTAGTGTGAGTACGCTGATGTACAGTGAGGTCAGATGATCACCTGAACCCAGTCCCACAATGAGAGCACCTGGACGGTCTCTTGTCAGTGTGAACATGTTGATGGAAAATTTAGCTGCGCGTGCCCCCAGATTCACTTTATTCTTCGTCTCATCCGATGCCTCAACAAGAAACTTTTTCTCTTTCTCTCAAGTGCTAAGGAACACAAGCTCCAACAACTCATTGACACCAACACCCATCTAGAACCCTCCACCCCTGCCTGTCCCTCTGTCCCCACCCCATCTTCCAATCCCAGCCCCAGCCATGTATTCACCATACCCCCTGACTTACCCCTCTCCGACGCTGAACATTCAGTGCTCAGGAAAGTACTTAGTTTCATACCCTTACGCCCTCATCTCAATGAATTTCGGGCTCAGCACAATGCTGAACTTTCTTCCGCCGCCTTCATCTCCATGCTCACTTCTTTGGGCAGGAGTCCTTTCCCCGTTCAATGGATCCTTTTACCCACCTCCAATATTCTCCCTCCACCTGGACCCCTCCCTCTGGATTCTTACCTTCTCTTGATCTTTTCATTGAGAACTATCGATGTGACATTAGTTGTCTCAATTTCTCTGCTCCTCTCAGCCATTCTAATCTGTCTCTCTCTGAACTTACTGCACTCCATTCTCTCAGGTCCAACCCTTACATTGTCATCAAACCCACTGACAAGGGTGGTGCTGTTGTTGTCTGGCGCACTGACCTCTACTACGCGGAGGCTGAGCGTCAACTCGCAGACACTTCCTCCTACCAGTCCCTGCACTATGACCCCACCACTGAACATCAAGCCATTGTTTCCAGGACTGTCACTGACCTCATCTCCTCTGGGGATCTTCCTTGCACAGTTTCCAACCTGATAGTCTCCCAACCTCGGATGGCCCGCTTCTACCTCCTACCCAAAATCCACAAACAGGACTGTCCCGGCAGACCAATCGTGTCAACCTGTTCCTGCCCCATGGAACTCATTTCTCGTTATCTTGACTCCCTTCTCTCTCCCCTTGTCCAGTCCCTTCCCACCTACATCCGTGATTCGTCTGACACCCTACATCATATCAACAATTTCCAGTTCCCTGGCCCCAACCGCCTCCTCTTCACCGTGGACGTCCAATCCCTCTACACCTCCATCCCCCACCAGGATGGTCTGAGGGCCCTTAGCTTCTTCCTCAAACAGAGGCCCGAACAATCCGCATCCACCACTACTCTCCTCCGTCTGGCTGAACTTGTTCTCACACTGAACAATTTCTCCTTTAACTCCTCTCACTTCCTCCAAATAAAAGGTGTGGCTATGGGTACCCGCATGGGCCCCAGCTATGCCTGTCTCTTTATGGGGTATGTGGACCATTCCTTGTTCCAGTCCTACTCCGGCCCCCTCCCACAACTCTTTCTCCGGTACATCAATGATTACTTCAGTGCTGCTTCATGCTCTCGTCGGGACCTGGAAAAATTTATTAATTTTGCTTCCAATCTCCACCCCTTCATCATTTTCACATGGTCCATCTCTGACACTTTTCTTCCCTTCCTTGGCCTCTCTGTCTCAATTTCTGGTGATAAACTGTCCACCAATATCCATTACAAGCTTACTGACTCCCACAG
This sequence comes from Carcharodon carcharias, assembly GCF_017639515.1. Taxonomy (NCBI): domain Eukaryota; kingdom Metazoa; phylum Chordata; class Chondrichthyes; order Lamniformes; family Lamnidae; genus Carcharodon; species Carcharodon carcharias. Next base: position 17,970,463 of record NC_054493.1, read on the forward strand.
CTACCTCGACTACAGCTCCTTACACCCCGTTTCCTGTAAGGACTCCATCCCATTCTCTCAGTTCCTTCGCCTCCGTCGCATCTGTTCCGATGATGCTACCTTCAAAAACAGTTCCTCTGACATTTCCACCTTCTTCCTTAACCGAGGTTTTCCACCCATGGTCGTTGACAGGGCCCTCAACCGTATCTGGCCCATCTCCCACGCATCCGCCCTCATGCCTTCTCCTCCTTCCCAGAAATATGATAGGGTCCCCCTTGTCCTCACTTATCACCCCACCAGCCTCCGCATTCAAAGGATCATCCTCTGCCATTTCCGTCAACTCCAGCATGATGCCACCACCAAACACATCTTCCCTTCACCCCCCGGCGGCATTCCACAGGGATCGTTCCCTCTGGTAGACCCTGGTCCACTCCTCCATCACTCCCTACTCCTCAATCCCCACCTACAGCACCTCCCCATGCATACGCAAAAGATGCAACACCTGCCCCTTCATTTCCTCTCTCCTCACCATCCAAAGGCCCAAACACTTCTTTCAAATGAAGCAACATTTCACTTGCATTTCCCCCAACTTAGTCTACTGCATTCATTGCCCCCAATGTGGTCTCCTCTACATTGGAGAGACCAAACGTAAACTGGGCAACCGCTTTGCAGAACACCTGCGGTCTGTCCGCAAGAATGACCCAAACCTCCCTGTCGCTTGCCATTTTAACACTCCACCGTGCTCTCCTGCCCACATGTCTGTCCTTGGCTTGCTGCATTGTTCCAGTGAAGCTCAACGCAAACTGGAGGAACAGCACCTCATCTTCCAACTAGGCACTTTACAACCTTCCGGACTGAATATTGAATTCAACAACTTTAGATCTTGACCTCCCTCCTCCATCCCCACCCCCTTTCCGTTTCTTCCCCCTCCCTTTTGCTTTTTCCAATTACTTATATAGATTTTTCTTTTCCCATCTATTTCCATTATTTTTAAATCTATACCTTTTATGCCCTGTTAGTCTTATTTCACCCTACCCCCACTAGAGCTGTACCTTGTGTGTCCTGCCATCCATTCTTAATTAGCACATTCTTTTAGATAATATCACCACCTTCAACACCTCTTTGTTCTTTGTCTGTGACATCTTTTGATTATCTGCTTCTATCACTGCTTGCTTGTCCCTACAACCACACCCCCCACTTCTCTCCCCCTCCTCCACTTTAAACCAGCTTATATTTCACCCCTCTCCTATTTTTAATCAGTTCTGTTGAAGGGTCATGAGGACTCGAAGCGTCAACTTTGTTCTTCTCCGCCGATGCTGGCAGACCTGCTGAGTTTTTCTAGGTAATTCTGTTTTTGTTGATGGAACATTTGTTCCTTGGAACTTTTATAGCACTTCCCACAGTTTGAGCATTTAAAAGGTCTCTCCTCACTGTGAACTCGCTGGTGTCTCAGCAAGTGGGATGAACAAGTGAAACCCTTCCCACAAATGGAGCAGGTGAACGGCCTCATCCCGGTGTGAATTCGCTGGTGTGTCAGCAGTTGGGATGAGGTAGTGAATTCCTTCCCACAAACATCGCAGGTGAATGGCCTCTCCCCAGTGTTAACTTGCTGGTGTCCCAGAAGGCTGCATGTCTGATTGAATCTCTTCTCACAGTCAGAGCAGGTGAATGGCCTCTTCCCACTGTGCATGCACTGGTGTCTCAGCAGGTTGTATGAGTGAGCAAATCCCTTCCCACACTTGGAGCAGGTGAACGGTGTCTCCCCAGTGTGAACCCGCTGGTGCCTCAGCAGGTAGGATGAACAAGTGAATCCTTTCCTACACTCAGAGCAAGTGAATGGCCTCTTCCCTCTGTGAATTCGCTGGTGTGTCAGCAGGTTGGATGACTGAGTGAATTCCTTCCTACACTCAAGACCAGGTGAATGGCCTTTCCCTGGTGTGACTGCAGTGATGTGCAATGAGGTCAGATGGTTGCCTGGACCCTGTCCTACAGTGAGAACAGCTGGACGGTCTCTCGTCAGTGTGAACACATTGATGGGACATCAGTTCTCTGGAACCTTAATAAGACTGGGCATTTAAAAGGATTTTCATCTGTCAGAACTGGAAAAATTCTGAGATTTATCCGTTAAATAACAAGTACAGAGTCAGAGAAAACAGGGGCAGAGAGGAGGAAAGTTCAAATTGTCTTGTGATAGGAATGGAAGGCTGGAGAGAGTAAATGACAAAGGGTTGATGTTGCAACATTGGGTGACAATTAAAGAAATTAATGGGGCAAGTGAACAAATAAGACAAGTTCAGAGGAGGGATAAATGGTAACAGTAGGACTTTTACCAGCATCCACTGTCCTAAAAATGGAAGTGATGATTATGATCTGAAATTGCTAAAATTAATGTTAATTCTGGAAGGCTGTGAAGTAAACAATCAAAAATGAGCTGCTGTTCCTCGAGCTCCTGTAGGGCTTCAGGAGGCCGAGGACTAAGAGGTCAGACCTGAAGTGAGGCTGAGAATTGAAATAGTAAATGAGAAGAAGCTCAGGATCACACTTGCAGAGTGAATGGTGATTTTCCACGAAGCAGTCACCCAATCTGGATTTAATCTCCACAGTGTTGAGGAGACCACATCGTGAGCAGTGAATGCAGAAAACTAAATTGTAAGAAGTACGAGTAAATCACTGTGATGCCTGGAAAGTGCTTGGGAACCTGGAACATGGAAAGGGAGGTGGCAATGAATCTGTTTCAATAAGTTTGTAACAGGCCAACGCACAGTTCTTCTGCTGTGCTATATATTTTAATGGGAATTATCAAATATTTTTACCACTATGATCTTGGCTGGTGGACTTCCAAGTTTTCACTTTTCTCTGTTGATCTATCCAGGACGACTGGTGTGGTAAGAAGGCTTGGTCTGTAAAATACAGTCACTGTGAGCGTGATAGTGGAAATTTGTATATCAAAGTGCACTGATACCTGATCACCAGTCGAGTGAGTGAGCTTGTAACAGTGTAACTGAAATGATCACAGCTACTGCAGGTGATTCTCTGGCTACAATTTGAAAAGAAAGGATCGGGGTGCAGACCCACTCAGCTGGACAACAGAGGAGAGGCATTGGAGGAGGATGGAGTTGTCAGTGGTAGTCAATGGTCAGTCTGCTGCCGTTGTCCTTCTAGATGGTAGTGACCATGGGTTTGGAAGGTGCTGCCTAAGGAGCCTCGGTGAGTATGGAAATGGGAAAGGGAGAGCACTTCAAAGGAATTAACTTGTGTTACGTATCTTAAAAAGACTCGGCACACTGTGTGTTCAACACAAAGCTAATTTATTTTTATTATATCCAGAATATCAACAACTATAACTGGCCTGGAGTTTATTAACATCAGTAGAAACAGACCCCAATGAACATGGTTCAATCCTAGATGTGATTAACAGAAAAATCCAATCACTGTCGTAACTTGTAAACTCGCTGGTGACTCAGCAGAGTGGATGACCGAGTGAATCTCTTCCCACACTCGGAACAGGTGAACGGCCTCTCTGCAGTCTGAACTCTCTCGTGTCTCAGCATGTGGGATAACTAAGTGAATCCCTTCCCACACAAGTGGCAGGTGAATGGCCTCACCCAGTGTGAACTCGCAGGTGCACAGTGAGTTGAGATGATCGCTTGAACCCAGTCCCACAGTGAGAGCACCTGAATGGTCTCTCATCAGTGTGAAAACGTTTATGGGACATCAGTCCCCCGGAACTTTTATAGCACTTCCCACAGTCTGAGCATTTAAAAGGTTTCTCCCTGGTGTGAACTCGCTGGTGTCTCAGCAGGTTGGCTGACCAAGTAAATCCCTTCCCGCACTCGGAGCAGGTGAACAGTTTCTCCCCAGTATGAACTCGCCGGTGTACAGTAAGTTGAGATGATGCTTTGAAACCAGTCCCACAGTGAGAGCACCTGAACGGTCTCTCCTCAGTGTGGTAACGTTGATGGGACATCAGTTCTCCAGAACTTTTATAGCACTTCCCACAGACTGGGCATTTAAAAGGTCTCTCCCCAGTGTGAACTCGCTGGTGTCTCAGCAGGTGGGATGACTGAATGAATCCCTTGCCACACTCAGAGCAGGTGAATGGTTTCTCCCCTGTGTGAACTCGCTGGTGTGTAACCAGCTGGGATGATCGAGAGAATCCCTTTCCACACATGGAGCAGGTGACTGGCCTCTCCCCAGTGTGAATTCGCTGGTGTACATTGAGTTGAGATGATCGCTTGAACCCAGTCCCACAGTGAGAGCACCTGAATGGTCTCTCGTCAGTATGAACACGTTGATGGAGCAGCAGTTCCCATGAACTTTTATAGCACTTCCCACAGTCTGCGCATTTAAAAGGTCTCTCCCCAGTGTGAACTCGCTGGTGTCTCAGCAGGTTGGAAGACTGAGTGAATCCCTTCCCACACTCAGAGCAGGTGAATGGTTTCTCCCCGGTGTGAACACGCTGGTGTGTAATCAGCTGAGATAATCGAGAGAATCCCTTCCCACACACGGGACAGGTGAACGGCCTCTCCCCCGTGTGAGTGCGCCGATGAGTTTCCAACTCACATGGGTAACTGAATCTCTCTTCGCAGTCCCCACATTTCCATGGTTTTGCTCCAATTTGAACAGTGCTTTTTCCTTCCATTTTCAAAATGCTATGTTATTCAGATTAGGATGTATTGAGCGACTCCTTCAGAAGCTGTTTTCTGACTGCAAATCCTCTATATCTAGCCCCCTGTGAAATGATTTAAAACAGAAAAAGGGAGTGAGAGCGAACCCACAAAAACACAAAGGCAGGTTGTGAAATTGAGCTAAATGAAGAGAGAGAGAAAAAAACAGAGGGTAGAGAGAGATTTTATACGTTTTATATACCTACAGCTTGACCAGAACTGTGAGGGAATCCCCAAAACCCTCAACCTCCACCACCTAGGCCCAAGGTAGCATGACTTCCAAATTCCCCTCCAAGTCACACAACGTCCTGACTTGTATGAAATCCAGTCCTGGATGAGAAGAAATTTCCTCTATTTAAATATTGGGAAGACTGAAGCCGTTCTTTTCAATCCCCACTACAAACTCCACTGCCAGCCACCGACTCCATCCCTCTCCCTGGTAACTGTCTGAGACTGAACCAGGCTGTTCACAACCATGGAAAAATATTTCACCCAAAGATGAGCTTCCAAACACATATCCACATCATCACCAGGACTGCCAATTTCCACCCCAGTAACGTCACCGACTCCACTCTCATCTCAGCTCAGCCCCTGCTGTAACCATCATCCATTCCTTTGTTACCTCTTGACTTAACTATTCTAACACACTCCCAGCCGGCCTCCCACATTCAATATCCTTGTAATATTGAGGTCATCCAAAACTTGGCTGCTCATATATTTACTCACACTCAGTCTTATTCACCCATCACCCCTGTGCTCACTGACATACAAAGGTTCCTGTTTAAGAAGCACCAAAATTTTAAATTGCTCAACTTTGTTTTCAAGTCCATCCATGGTCTCATCCCTCCCTGTCTCTGTAATCTCCTCCAGCCTCACAACCCTCTAAGGTCTCTGCACTCTGCTCATTCCGGCTTCCTGAGCATTCCCAATTTTAATCGCTCCATCCTTGGTGCCCACACCCTGAGCTCAAAGGCCATAAGCACTGGAATTTCCTCCCTAAACCTCTTCACTCTCTTTCTTCCTTTCCTACTTCAACATTCTCCTTAAAACCTACATCTTCAACCAAACCTTTAGCCATCTGCCTTGTGTCAAATGTTGATTTTTAACACGCCTGTGAAACACCCTGGGAAGGTCCATTACATGAAACATGCTATATAAATACACATCGTTGTTGTTGATTTGGACAAAGATCGCTGTTCCTTCTTAATCGCTGTAACTCTTTATCTAACAGCATTGTGGGAGCACCTTCACCACACGGACTGCAGCGGTTCAAGAAGGTCAAACATCATCTTTTCCACAGGGAACTGGGGATGGGAAATATCTGCTGCTGGTCTTGTTAGTGAAAGGGCAGGGGAGTGGGACCAGCTGATTTGCTCTTGCAGAGAACCAGCACAGGCAGGGCGGGCTGAACAGCCTCCATCTGCATTGTAACCATTCAATGATTCAATGATAAAGAACCGACACGAGACCAGGGACCAGCCTCTGGAACCAATGTCCAGCCTGATACAAACCGGCTCTTCATTGATCTGGGAGCTGCGGTCCCGCTCGGTGCAAACGGGGGAGGGGAACCGGTCAGTTTATTTCCGGGGTTTGCGGTTTACACAACATGTTTCCGGAGCCTCTCCGTCCACCCGCCGGATCTATCGCTCCCTTCGCCCCGCCATCCCGCCCTTTACCCATTGTGCACCCGTCTCTCCATCGCCATTACCCGCGCCGCGCATGCTTCAGTCACAGCCAGGCCCCGCCCCTTCATTCACTCCGATTGGCTGGAGGACCAGCCGATCCCCGCGTTCCTCCAGTCCCGCCCCCTCTGCCGTATTGGTCCGGAGCTGCCGTCAATCACCCGGGCATTGTGACGGTTTCAAACGCTGAGAGCGGCCACAGACTGAGCCTGACTTGCTGATTCTTGGCAGCATTTTCTGTTTGAGAATTAGAGCTAGAGATGGATGGTCAGTTCCCCTCTGTCCAAGGAGGATTCACACTCATTTCCCCAGTGCAGTGATTATCACGTTTACTGTACATGAGAAAGTCCTCGGTTCAATCCCGGCTGGAAACTTTGTGTTTAACATTGTTACTGATGAGGTATTAACAGTGAATTTAGTTTCATGTCAAACAGGGTGTAGTTACTGCTGTCTCATTCCAGAGAAAACTGATCCTCTCTGACCCAAAAACAAAATACTATAATACTCTTGATGAAAATCCGGCCTAGAACGGGGTGGGGGTTGGTGGTAGCGGTGGGGAGGTCACTGTTTAAAAATAAGGGATGGCCAATTTAAGACAGAATTGAAGAGAATATTTTTCTCTCAGAGGGTCATGAGCCTTTGGAATTGTCTTCCTCAAAGGCAGTGGAAGCAGAGTCTTTGAATATTTTTAAGGCAGAGCTCGATAGATTCTTAACAAAAACAAAAATACCTGGAAAAACTCAGCAGGTCTGGCAGCGTCTGTGGAGAGGAACACAGTTAACGTTTCGAGTCCGTATGACTCTTCAACAGAGCTAAGTACAAATAGAAAAGAGGTGAAATATAAGCTGGTTTAAGGAGGGGGGGTTGCTGGTGGGACAAGTAGAGCTGGATAGAGGGCCAGTGATAGGTGAAGATAACAAAAATATGTCATAGACAAAAGGACAAAGAGGTGTTGAAGATGGTGATATTATCTAAGGAATGTGCTAATTAAGCGTAGAAAGCAGGACAAGCAAGGTACAGATAGCCTGAGTGGGGGTGGGGCGGGGTGAAGGAATCAAAAAAGGCTAAAAGGTAGAGATAAAACAATGGATGGAAATACATTTAAAAATTATGGAAATAGGTGGGAAAAGAAAAACCTAAATAAATTATTAGGACAAAAATTGGGGGGGGGGGGGAATTGGAAAGGGGGTGGGGATGGAGGAAAGAGTTCATGATCTAAAATTGTTGAACTCAATATTCAGTCCGGAAGGCTGTAAAGTGCCTAGTCAGAAGATGAGGTGCTGTTCCTCCAGTTTGCATTGAGCTTCACTGGAACAATGCAGCAAGCCAAGGACGGACATGTGGGCAAGAGAGCAGGGTGGCGTGTTGAAATGGCAAGTGACAGGGAGATCTGGGTAATGCTTGCAAACAGACCGAAGGTGTTCTGCAAAGCAGTCACCCAGTCTGCGTTTGGTCTCTCCAATATTTAGAAACACTTGGTCTGTAAGAAACAGTTAATGTGAGATTGATAATAGAACATTTTTATCTCAAAGCTCAGTGACACCTGACACAAACGCAGAGTCAGTTTGTAAAAATATGCAAAGTGGTCAACCAGTCTGCGTTTGGTCTCTCCAATGTAGAGGAAACCACATTGGGAGCAATGAATGCAGTAGACTAAATTGAGGGAAGTGCAAGTGAAATGCTGCTTCACTTGCAAGCAGTGTTTGGGCCCTTGGACGATGAGAGGGGAAGTAAAGGGGCAGGTATTGCACCTTCTGCGGTTGCATCGGGAGGTGCCATGGGAGGGGATTGAGGTGTGATGGAGGAGTGGACCAGGGTGTCCTGGAGGGAACGACCTCTGTGGAATGCCGCCGGGGGGGTGAAGGGAAGATGTGTTTGGTGGTGGCATCATGCTGGAGTTGGCGGAAATGACGGAGGATGATCCTTTGAATGTGGAGGCTGGTGGGGTGATAAGTGAGGACAAGGGGAACCCTATCATGTTTCTGGGAGGGAGAGGAAGGTGTGAGGGTGGATGCGTGGGAGATGGGCAGGACACGGTTGAGGGCCCTGTCAACCACCATGGGTGGAAAACCTCAATTAAGGAAGAATGAAGACATGTCAGAGGAACTGTTTTTGAAAGTGGCATCATCAGAACAGATGCGACGGAGGCGAAAGAACTGAGAGAATGGGATGGAGTCCTTACAGAAAGCGGGGTGTGAGGTGCTGTTGGAGTCGGTAGGCTTGGAATGGATATTGGTGGACAGTCTATCACCAGAAATTGAGACAGAGAGGTCAAGGAAGAGAAGGGAAGTGTCAGAGATGGACCATGTGAAAATGATGGAGGGGTGGAGATTGGAAGCAAAATTAATAAATTTTTCCAGGTCCAGATGAGTGCATGAAGCAGCACCAAAGTAATCATCGATGTACCAGAAAAAGAGTTGTGGGGGGGGGGCGCTGGAGTAGGACTGGAACGAGGAATGTTCCACATACCCCATAAAGAGACAGGCATAGCTGGGGCCCATGCGGGTACTCATAGCCACACCATTTATTTGGAGGAAATGAGAGTTTGAGGAGAAATTGTTCAGTGTGAGAACAAGTTCAGCCAGACGAGGAGAGTACTGGTGGATGGGGATTGTTCGGGCCTCTGTTCGAGGATGAAGCGGAGAGCCATCAGACCATCCTGATGGGGGATGGAGGTGTAGAGGGATTGGACTCAATGGTGAAGAGGAGGCAGTTGGGGCCAGGGGACTGGAAATTGTTGATATGATGTAGGGTGTCAGAGGAATTACGGATGTAGGTGGGAAGGGACTGGACAAGGGGAGAAAGAAGGGAGTCAAGATAGCGAGAAATGAGTTCCGTGGGGCAGGAACAGGCTGACATGATCGGTCTGCCGGGACAGTCCTGTTTGTGGATTTTGGGTAGGAGGTAGAAGCGGGCCGTCCGAGGTTGGGAGACTATCAGGTTGGAAGCCGTGGAAGGAAGATCTCCAGAGGAGATGAGGTCAGTAACAGTCCTGGAAACAATGGCTTGATGTTCAGTGGTGGTGTCATAGTCCAGGGGGAGGTAGGAGGAAATGTCTGCGAGTTGACGCTCAGCCTCTGCGAGGTAGAGGTCAGTGCACCAGATAACAACAGCACCACCCTTGTCAGCGGGTTTGATGACAATGTCAGGGTTGGACCTGAGAGAACGGAGTGCAGCAAGTTCAGAGAGATACAGGTTAGAGTGGGTGAGAGGAGCAGAGAAATTGAGACGACTAATGTCACGCCGACGGTTCTCAATGAAAAGATCAAGAGAAGGTAAGAATCCAGAGGGAGGGATCCAGGTGGAGGGAGAATATTGGAGGTGGGTAAAAGGATCTGTTGAACGGGGAGAGGACTCCTGCCTAAAGAAATGAGCATGGAGACGAAGGCAGCAGAAGAAGAGTTCAGCATTGTGCCGAGCCCGAAATTCATTGAGATGAGGGTGTAAGGGTATGAAACTAGGTCCTTTCCTGAGCACTGAACATTCAGCGATGGAGAGGGGAAGGTCAGGGGTATGGTGAATACACGGGGCCGAGACTGGGATTGGAAGACGGGATGGGGACAGAGGGACAGGCAAGGGTGGAGGGTCCTGGATGGGTGTTGGTGTCGATGAGTGGTTGGAGCTTGCGTTCCTTTGCACCTGAAAGAAAGAGACAAAGTTTCTTGTTGAGGCGTCGGATGAGACGAAGAATAAAATGAAACTGGCTATGGGTACCTACATGGGCCCCAGCTATGCCTGTCTCTTTATGGGGTATGTGGAATATCCCTTCTTCCAGTCCTACTCCGGCCCCCTCCCACAACCCTTTCTCTGGTACAACGATGATTACTTCAGTGCTGCTTCATGCTCTCGTCTGGACCTGGAAAAATTATTAATTTTGCTTCCAATTTCCACCCCTCCATCATTTTCACATGGTCCATCTCTGACACTTTCCTTCCCTTCCTTGACCTCTCTGTCTCAATTTCTGGTGATAGACTGTCCACCAATATCCATTACAAGCCTACCGACTCCCACAGCTACCTTGACTACAGCTCCTCACATCCCGCTTTCTGTGAGGACTCCATCCCATTCTCTCAGTTCCTTCCTCTCTGTCGCATCTGTTCTGATGATGCCACTTTCAAAAACAGTTCCTCTGACATGTCTTTCTTCTTCCTTAATCGAGTTTTCCACCCATGGTTGTTGTCAGGGCCCTCAACTGTGTCCGGCCCATTTCCCACGTATCCACCCTCACACCTTCCTCTCCCTCCCAGAAACATGATAGGATCCCCCTTGTCCTCACTTATCACCCCACCAGCCTCCGCATTCAAAGGATCAACCTCCGCCATTTCCACCACCAAACACATCTTCCCTTCACCCCCTCAGCGGCATTCCACAGGGATCATTCCCTCTGGGACACCCTGGTCCACTCCTCCATCACTCCCTGCACCTCAACTCCCTCCCACGGCACCTTCACATGCAACCGCAGAAGGTGCAATACCTGCCTCTTTACTTCCCCTCTCCTCACCGTCCAAGGGCCCAAACACTCCTTTCAAGTGAAGCAGCATTTCACTTGCACTTCCCTCAATTTAGTCTACTCCATTTGTTGCTCCCAATACAGTTTCCTCTATATTGGAGAGACCAGATGCAGACTGGGTGACCACTCTGCAGAACACCTTCAGTCTGTCTGCAAGTATTACCCAAACCTCCCTGTCACTTGCCATTTCAACACTCCACCCTGCTCTCTTGCCCACATGTCCGTCCTTGGCCTGCTGCAATGTTCCAGTGAAGCTCAACGCAAACTGGAGGAACAGCACCTCATCTTCCGACTAGGCACTTTACAGCCTTCCAGACTGAATATTGAGTTCAACAATTTTAGATCATGAACTCTCTCCTCCATCCCCACCCCCTTTCCGATCCCCCCCCCTTTTTTTCCAATAATTTATATAGATTTTTCTTTTCCCACCTATTTCCATTATTTTTAAATGTATTTCCATGCATTGTTTTATCTCTCCCTTTTAGCCTTTTTTGATTCCTTCACCCCACCCCACCCTCACTAGGGCTATCTGTACCTTGCTTGTCCTGCTTTCCACGCTTAATCAGCACATTCCTTAGATAATATCATCACCTCCAACACCTCTTTGTCCTTTTGTCTGTGACATCTTTTGGTTATCTCCACCAATCACTGGCCCTCTATCCAGCTCTACTTGTCCCCCCCCCCCTTCCCCCTTAAATCAGCTTATATTTCATCTCTCTTCTATTTTTACTTAGTTCTGTTGAAGGGTCATTCGGACTCGAAACGTTAACTGTGTTCCTCTCCACAGATGCTGCCAGACCTGCTGGGTTTTTCCAGGTATTTTTGTTTTTCTTTTGGATTTCCAGCATCCGCAGTTTTTTGCTTTTATCTAGATAGATTCTTGATAAGCAAGGAGGTGACGGGTTATCAGGGGTGGGGAGAAATATGGATTTAAGGTTATAATTAGATCAGCTCAATTAGATGAGGCTCAAGGGGCCGTGTGGTCTACTCCTCCTCCTAAATCGTATATTCGTTTGACCTCAAAACAGAAAATATTGGAAACTCTGAGCAGGTCAAACTGCAGCTATGGAGAGGGGAACAGAGTAAATGCTCAGGTCAGGAACCTTTGATCCAAACTGGAAAATAATTAGAGATCTAACAGTTTATCAGCAAGTACAAAGTCAGAGAAAAGAGATTGGGGGAGGACGAAGGATTTTCTTATGATGAGAGATAACAGTGGATTTAAAGGTGAGAGGAACAGTATGAAAAGAGAGAGAACAGTTAAGGATATTGCTTAAAATGTGGAAGTTGGATGGTCAGCAGTTTAGTGAGAATAGTGTCAAGGAAGCCGAGGGCTGGTCTCAGAGACAAGGAGGGAGATAGCTGAGGGAGATAGAAAATAAGAGAGAAACTGGAGAAAGATGCAGGTGCAGAGCTTGGACAAGAAGGCGCTTCAGATACAACTTTTCCAGGTAGGTTAGTGGAAGGGAGGGAAGCAGCAGAGGCAGCTGATCAGATTGTCTCAATCTTAGAGACAAAGAAGTTCCATGAGCTCCTCACACTTGTTGTTCGAGGTGAGGAAGAGGATACGGGGAAAGGGAGAGCACTTCAAAAGGAACTAACTCCTGTTAGAGATATTAGAAGTTTCGCCACACTGTGCGTTTAGAACAAAACTGATTTATTTGACTTTTATCCAAACTATTAACCATTATAACTGGGCTGGAGTTTATTAACATCAGCAGAAACAGACCCCAATGAACATGGTTCAGTCCTGGGCATGATTAACAGCAAAATCCAATCACTGTAATTATTTGTGAACTCGCTGGTGACTCATCAGGGTGGATGACCGAGTGAATCTCTTCCCACACACGAAACAGCTGAATGGTCTCTCCACACTGTGAACCCGTTGGTGTGTCTGCAGGTGGGATGACTGAGTAAATCCCTTCCCACACTCGGAGCAGCTGAACGGCCTCTCTCCAGTGTGAATTCGCTGGTGTTCAGTGAGCTGAGACGATTGCCTGAACCCAATCTCACAGTGCGAGCATCTGAACGGTCTCTCGTCAGTGTGAACACGTTGATGGGACATCAGATCCCCAGACCTTTTATAGCACTTCCCACAGTCTGGGCATTTAAAAGGTCTCTCATCAGTGTGGACTCGTTGATGGCGCATCAGTTCCCCAGAACTTTTAAAGCATTTCCTGCAGTCTATGCATTTAAAAGGTCTCTCGTCAGTGTGAACTCGCTGGTGTGACAGCAGATTGGCTGATTGAGTGAATCCCATCCCACACTCAGAGCAGAGGAATGGTCTCTCCCCAGTGTGAATTCATTGGTGTACAGTGAGTTCAGATGATCGCCTGAACCCACTTCCGCAGTGAGAGCAGCTGAACAGTCTCTCATCAGTGTGAATATGTTGATGGGACATAAGTTTATCTGAAGTTTTATAGCACTTCTCACAGTCTGGGCATTTAAAAGGTCTCTTGTCAGTGTGAACTCCTTGGTGTCTCATCAAGTTGGATGAACAAGTGAACCCCTTCCCACACTCGAAGCAGGTGAATGGTCTCTCCCCAGTGTGACCTCGCTGGTGTATCAGCAGGGTGGATGACTGAGCGAATCCTTTCCCACACTTGTTGCAGATGAACGGCCTCTCCCCAGTGTGAACTCTTCGGTGTGTCAGCAGGTCGGATGAATTAATGAATCCCTTCCCACACTCGGAGCAGGTGAATGGTCTCTCCTCAGTGTGGACTCGCTGATGTTTCAGCAGGTGGTTTGACTTTGTGAATCCCTTCCCACACTCGGAGCAGGTAAACGGCCTCTCCTCAGTGTGAACTCGCTGGTGTGTTAGCAGGTTGGTTGAATCAACAAATTCTTTCCCACAGTCAGAGTGGGGGAATGTCCTCTCCCCAGTGTGACAGCGCTGATGAATTTCTAGCTCAGATGGGTAATTGAATCCCTTCCCATAGTCCCCACATTTCCCTGGTTTCTCCTCAGTGTGAATGGTGCTTTTTACTTCCATGTTCAAAGGCTGATAATATTCAGGTCCTGATGAATCGAGAGACTCTGTCAGATCCTGATGTGATGTTTGATTTCAATTTCCTGACTGCAATTCCTCTCCTTCTAATATCCTATGAAACTGATTTAAAATAGAAAAGAGGGAGTGAGAGAGAAACCACAAAAAGACAAACATAGGTTGTGAAATTGAGCTGAATGAATCTGGTAATTTGTGGAGCCGAACCCAACTACATCACTAATATCCTTCAGGGAAGGGACTCAGGCTCCAGGTCTGTTTGACTTTCCTGTCTGTAAATCCTCCTCTTCTAACCTCCAGTAAAGGGAGTTTCCAAAATCCATCAGTCAGTCCAGGATAGAAATTCACACCATTCTCTCCTCCTGCTCCAGGATCAGTAAAGTGAGTTAAAGATAATTTCTCATTAACAAACCCATTGCTGCATTTCCTTCATTAACCCACATTTGTCCACTCGGGCCTGGCACCGGGAGAAAGCCTGCAGCTGTCGTTCGGTGCAAAGGCAGGCCCGACACTTTCTTATTTGGGGTGTTGAGGCCTCCACTGGGTGTTTGTGAAGCCTCCCCTCCCACCCACCGCCCCTAACGCTGCCTCCGCTTATCCGCCTCCTTCCCGCCTGAAGATGAGACAAACAAGCGTCGGTCCATGAACATCACCCGCACTGCGCATGCTCCAGATCACAATGCCCGGCGAGTGATTGTCGGCAGATCCGGACCAATAGGAAGACGGAGCGGAGCGAGAGCTGCTGGTCCTCCAACCAATCGGAGTGAATGAGGGGCGGGGCTGAGCCCAGATCTCCCTCATTGGCTGAAACGCTGCATCATTTTGGAAGCTGATTTGTCTCAAACTCCAGGAGAAAACAGGACCTTTCTGTTTGCGGCTTTAAACAGATGAAACTCTGTGGGTGTGGAGCAAACATTTCAACATTTGTTACTGAAATGGATTCATTCAGGACAGACAGCAGGGATTATTTCAGGAAATTACAGTGTAGTGATTGTTTCTCTTTGAACTCATCCCTTGGAGGACAGTGTGAATTAGTGGAAGAATTCACAGACTGTTTAATGCTCCTTCCATGTCTGGGACTATTTAATTCCAGCCGATCTGTTGGTCCAGCTTCAACTGGGAGAGTTTGATGACCTCACTACTCACATAATGGACACCCACACCACCGGACACACCTATCCTGCATGATATCAACCCAGAATGAGCTGGAGAGCTGTCTCCACTCATCAGAACTGTTTGCAGTGCGCTTTCTGACTCAGAGGCAGGAATACGAAGTTATTATTTACTAATAACCTTAAAAGTTACAACCGCCACCAAACTGACAGGTCTTCTCCTCTGTATATCCACTTCATTATCCAAACAGAGTCTTGATTTTACTTATACAGCTTAATGGTGACACTGACATCATCTAACCATCCCTTTCCATGTGAGAGTGCAGAGCTACAGTTGCTGCAGCAACCATATCCTTGTCTATCCTCTACCAATCCTCTCAGAATCAAACCATTCCTATCTTTCTCCAGTATTTTCCATTATCCTTAAATGAATTGTCTCAGTTTATTATTGATTCTGCATTATGATTCTAATCCAGCTGCTCCAATGTTCACTCCACTTCTGTTTATATTGTGGTTGATTGTGAACTATCACATTTGCTTCTGTTTCTGCTTTAGCTTCATGTTCAGTCTGGTTTTGTTCAAGTGAACTTTCTGTGGTCAGAATTCAGTTCAGTGATTTGTCCAGCTGCATGTATTCTCTCAGGGTAATTGGATTTCTGTTCCTGGTGTCTGTTTTAGACATTGAGTCATTGTTTAATACACATTTCACCTGTCCAGTGAAATCAGAAACAACTTGTTCATGTAACGGCACTGTGGGTGTACTTGCACCACATGGACTACAGCAGTTCAGGAAGGCAAGTCATCTCAAAGTTAATTAGGGATCAGTAATAAATGCTGGCCTAGCCAGTGACACCCAAATTGCACGAATGAATTTTAAAAATCTGGAACAATCTCTCCAAAAGGCTGTGGTTGAAATTTTCAAGATGGGAATCAATAGATTCTTAAATAGAGCTATCAAAGGAAATGGATCAAAGGTGGGAAAATGGAGTTGAAGTGCAGGTTAACCATGATCTCACTGAATGGCGGAGCAGGCTTGAGGGGCTGAATGGCCTTCTCCTGTTCCCATGTTCTGGCTGCAGTTGCTCCAGCAATGATTGCCTCAGAAAGGGGACAATTTGTGATGTCACTGTTGGGTGCAGTATAATCAGCGTATGACCCTGATCTGCCCTCACTCATCTGCTTTAGGGGGCAGCACTCATCTCTCAGAAGGGGTTTCAAGGAGGATCTGTCCCATCTGACAGAGACGATACTATAGACCCATCGTGTCTGTGCCACCAATTTCACACAGTAATCCAAACACAAAGTCTAGATACAAACATTACATTTATTTTCAAATTATTTTACAGGGATTCACCACATTCATGGTAGTCACATTACTGGAAGTCATCCTTTTAGAGAATACACCTTCACTCTACTTTATTTGGCATGTATCCAGAATATTAAACTCCATCCCACGTACAGAGGTTATGAACATCAGCAGGAAAAAATCTCCAACTTTCAGAATGAACATGGTTCAGTCCTGAATGTGATTAACAACGGCAATAACAGCAGAATCCAAACCCCAGAAGTCACATGTGAACTAGCTGATGTTTCAGTAGGGTGGCTGAATGATTAAATCCCTTCTCACACATGGAGCAGGTGAATGGCTTCTCCCCGGTGTGAACTCGCTGATGCACCATCAAGCGGTAGGAATGAGTGAAACCCTTCCCACACTCAGTACATTTAACTGGTTTCTCTTGCCTGTGAACTGACTGGTGTTCCACCAGGTTAGTGAACTGACTGAATCCCTTTCCGCATTCGGAGCAGGTGAATGGCTTCTCCCCAGTGTGAATGCATTGGTGTGTTTGTAGGTGGAACAAGTCCCTAAACCTCTGACCACAGTCAGAGCACTGGAATGGTCTCTCGTCAGTGTGAATTATCTCGTATTTCTGCAGACCAGGTGAATTTTGAATCCCTTCGCACACATGGAGCAGAATGGCCTCACTCCAGTGTAAATTCGCTGATGTGTAAGCAGGCTGAATGACCAAGTGAATCCCTTCCCACGCACGGAGCAGGTGAATAGTCTTTCCCCAGTGTGACGGTATTGATGAGTTTCCAGCTGCGATGGAGAATCAAATCCCTCCCCATACTCCACACATTCATGTTTCTGCATGAAATGACTGAGTTTGTGCTTTGAAAAAGCAAATGATTGACTGAAGCCTCGTCCACACAGCGAGCATGTGTACTATCTCTCCACATTGCGATTGGTGTTTTCTTTTTCCATATTTAAAGGCCGATGTTATTCAGATCCTGATGAATCAGATCTTGAGGTGAAATTTGGTTTGAGTTTCCCATCTGTAAACCCACCCTTTCTAATCCTCTGTGAAAGGGGTTTACAAAAATCATCACTGTAAGAACACGATAGAAACTCAGGAAAACATTCTAGTTTCTATGGAGCATTTTGCTCTTTCTTTCCTCTCTTTAGGGTAATAAGGTTATTTAAGACCTCCAGGGGCCATTTTGCGAGTTACTCCAGGCCCAGGTAAGGGTCTCATGCTCAGGGTTACGACCAGTGGCCAATGGAGGATCCAATGAACTTTCAGTGCTGATGGTGAAAGAACTAGAACCTTGAGGGACAAAACTGCTTACAGGAGGAGGGAGGATACTTCAGGAAGGGAACTTGTGTTTCCTCTAAACACATATGAGGAAGGCAATGGGAAGCCACCTCGTGGATTCTTGCCCCTAGCCATGGAGCTGATTGAAGTTGAATTTGGGAGGGTCTTATGAGCAACCGATGAGGAAAGCGCAAGACCGTGAGGCACAGAGAAATGAGCAGAGAACCTGCCCATGTGCAGATCACCACAACTCTCTTTTCTCTTCGCCAAAACTATAAATCCCCATTCCACCCACCCTCTCTTTTCCCTGTGCTCAATTCCAAACTCATTACACCATCTCCGACATATTTCCTTCCAGGCAACTTTTCCCTGGACCCTGGAGTCCATCAAGGTATGGACTCTGACTGGGTTCAGTTTTACACTGGCTGGTTCCCCTCTCTCTCCTCCCTGAAGATGCTGACTCTGTCTGGGTTCAGTTCTACACTGCCTGCTTCTCTCTCTGTCCTCTCCTGAAGATGCTGACTCTGTCTGGGTTCAGTTCTACACTGCCTGCTTCCCTCTCTGTCCTCTCCTGAAGGTGCTGACTCTGTCTGGGTTCAGTTCTACACTGCCTGCTTCCCTCTCTGTCCTCTCCTGAAGGTGCTGACTCTGTCTGGGTTCAGTTCTACACTGCCTGCTTCCCTCTCTGTCCTCTCCTGAAGGTGCTGACTCTGTCTGGGTTCAGTTTTACACTGGCTGGTTCCCTCTCTGTCCTCTCCTGAAGGTGCTGACTCTGTCTGGGTTCAGTTCTACACTGACTGTTTCCCTCTCTGTCCTCTCCTGAAGGTGCTGACTCTGTCTGGGTTCAGTTCTGCGATGACTGGATTCTTTTCCAGAAGGGATGAGGCCAGTGACAGTCTGAAAATTGATGGTGAGGTATTCAGTGCTGGGGTCATTGTCTGGAGGTATTAGGAGGGCCAGTCTAGGGGCTGTTTTGTTCTTTAAGGAAAGGGTTAATCTTACTAGCAACAGTTTTTATAACTGAGTTTAAATGACCTGATGCTGATCCAACAATACTAATGATTTTCTTTACATCATTGTTCATTTAACTTCTAACCTCTCTTAAAGAGGGAAGTGTGATTTTAGAATTATAATATTGTAATATCTGCAAGTAATTCTAACTGATGAGCTCCACAATCAGACCAAGATGGTGATCCTGAATGTTTGAACACAGACTGACGCTCACAGCTCCAGCAACTTCTAACATGACATTACAACCTGGTTAATTGGAAAATTAATTAGAAACTTTTCAGTGAGTGATTATAAAGTAATTATAAAGGGAGGATAATTGTGCAAAACGCTATACTTCCAGTTAGAATTTACAACAAGGGTAGTGAATGTCTTTGACTCTGCAACAGACTCAGGGTTAAATGTTTCACTTGTAGAATAGCAATTAAATGACAATAGAGGAACATGCAATAGGGTAATGAAATAGGAAGTTACAATGATTCCATTAGTCCAAGGGTGATAATAATGTATTTCTGAAGAACTCAGTTTAATTAGCCAAGTTATTCTAAAATTAGAGAGTCTCAGTAGTTTCTCCCTTGTAGGCGAGTTGTTACCTTTTGCTATCACAATATAGTGTGAAAACAAACTGAAGATCACACATCGAGGTAGGAGGAGGGTACGTGGACAGCATCAAGAGTTTGGGTTTGATTGATCTTAACACTGAGCTTGGAACTTTATTGTAGCCAAGTCCCCAGCTACCATTGCCCAGTGTGTGGGTTTAAATAATATATACACTGAATAAATCTGTGACATCTGACCCTAACAGTTCTGGGACATTCCTGAATGAGTAGATGGAACATTGAATCATCAATAAATCATTATATCCTCTAACAATCTCCAAATAAGTTCATCCGCTGTAACTGTTCTCACATCCTCTGAGATTTGTATGTCTTTTATTTCTCTTGATTGTCTCTATTGTAATTATCACTTTTCTCATTGACCCATCTTGTGATCACCACTCAAATCATTTATTTCCTTTTTTTTCTGTATGTTCATTCTCTCTCTCTTTGTCCTATTACTCTATTCCTCCCTGTAAGCTGTCCATCTGCAATGGCTCCCACAACTAACCAAGGGCTTTGTGTGACCACTTCTCCTTCCTGTACAGACATACTCCATCCACTCACCAGTTCTTGTTCAGTCACAGACACTACCTGAAAAGTCACAATTACCATCCCTTTGTCAGCATTCCCTAAACAGTCTTCCTTTCTCAATTTACAGACACTCCCTGACCAGTTTCCATTTACAGATGCTCTCTGCCCAGTTTCAATTCCCTTCCTTCTACAGATGATCCCTGACCAGCATCCATTTCTCCTCCATTTACAGACACTCCCTGACCAGTCTCCATTTACAGACGCTCCCTGGCCAGCCTCCATTTCTCCTCCATTTACAGATAGTCTCTGACCAGTCTCCATTTCTCCTCCATTTACAGACACTCCTGACCAGTCTCTATTTACAGACGCTCCCTGGCCAGCCTCTATTTCTCCTCCATTTACAGATGCTCCCTGACCAATCTCCATTTACAGATGCTCTCTGACCAGTCTCCATTTCTCCTCCATTTACAGATGCTCCCTGACCAGTCTCCATTTCTCCTCCATTTACAGACACTACCTGACCAGTCTCCATTTCTCCTCCATTTACAGACACTCCCTGACCAGTCTCCATTTACAAACGCTCAATGGCCAGCCTCCATTTCTCCTCTATTTACAGATGCTCCCTGACCAGTCTCCATTTCTCTTTCATTTACAGACACTCCCTGACCAGTCTCCATTTCTCCTCCATTTACAGACACTCCCTGACCAGTCTCCATTTCTCCTACATTTATGGACATTCTTTAACCATCAAAATTATCCTAGATGCTTGTGAATGGTAATAGTTTAAAAAGAGTAGAAGATCAGAACAGTAAAGAGGTGGAAGATTCAAGTTAGCACCTTGTCTTAATAATCAGTGGATTTGAAAGTCCAATGTCAGCAACTTCAATACTTTATTAATACAAGCTGAGCAGATTCTCTGTCCTCTGCCGTATCTTATATTGATCCATCAATCAGAGTAAACATCCAAGTCCCATGTGTCCACAGTCACTTACACGAGGTCAGCCTGCTGAATGGAGCCTCGGGCACCCTTAGCTTGATCTCTGGTCTCTCCAGTCCTGACTGCCCTCTTTCATCAGAACCCCATCACTTTTATACCCTGTGGTGACCCAGCTCTGGCCCCTGACTCTTCTTTGTCTTCTCTGCTGGGTTTTGGTAGAAAGTGAGGAAACAACATGTGGAATTTCTCTATTCTGTGATTTACAAGGACACATTCCCTGGATCCCAGCAGTTATTTTTCATCAGTAATTTTCTCATTCTCCCTTAGCTCCCCTGCCTACTCTTAATTCTGTTATTTCTTATAGCTTTACAATTAAAGGTATAAACATCACACCTTATAATGTGATCTATCCTATTCTTCACTTTGGTTTAAGTTTCTATCCTGGTTAATAACAGACAAACTCTGTCCTTTCCCCTGATCAGATTACAGTTTCCAATGAGTTGATTCTGTGGAATGAAATGTCTTCCCAGTGTTTCCATGGTGACCTGTCTGCAGTGAAGAACCTGTTTTTTGAGCTTCTAACTCAGACTAAACTTCCTTATCCCATAATACACATTGTATTACAGCCCTTACCTCAGTATATCATAGCCATGTTACAAGGGGTTTAGATACAGAAATCTTTAAAGCTGGTGGATGTTTTCACGCTGTTTGAAAACATTACCGTACATTTTATAAAATAATCTTCTCAATCATTGACCAATTATCAGTTAGCAAATTGAGCCAAGTTTTGGAGATCTGATACTAGGAAGTATGTCAAGGCCATGGAACGGGTGTAGCAGAGATGCACCGCCACAGATGAAAGGCTACACCACAAAGAAGCCCTTGGTGGCTTTGCCAGCTCTTTGGTCGACCAATCTAATTAGTCCCACTCCTCTGCTGTTTCCCCATGGCCCTGTCAATGTTTTCCTTCAAGCATTTCTCCAATTGTCTTTTGAAAGTTACTATTGAATCTGCTCCCATCAAACTTTCAGGCAGTGTATTCCAGATTAGAAAAAGTCATTGTGAAATGAAATGTTTCCTCACGGTGACCTGTCTGCTGTGAAGCTCCTGTTTGAGATTCTAACTTAGTCCTAACTTCTCTTTCCCGTGAGCAGGAACTAGAGAAACTGGGAATCTTTTCATCAAAATGAAACAGGGTGAGAGGAGACGTGAGCAAAGTGTTCAAAGCTTGATCAAAGACATGATCCAAAATGTTACAGACACACCTTGACTTTCAGGATCCCTTTGACATCTGTCATTGGGAAATGTTAGAATCCATTATTGAGGAGGTAGTATCAGGGCACTTAGAAAATCCGAATACAATCAGGCAGAGTCAACATCGTTTTATAATCGTGTTTGACAAATTTATTAGTGTTCTTTCAGGATGTAACATATAGGGTGGATAAAATGGCACCAGTAGATGTAGCGCATTTGAATTTCCAAACAACATTCGATAAGGTGTGACTTAAAAGGTTGCTTGCTGCACAAGACAAGAGCTCATGGTGTTGAAGGTGATTTATTAGCCTGGTTAGAGCATTAGTTAACTAACAGGGACCAGATAAATGGGTCATTTTCAGTTTGGCAAACTGTAACTTGTGGACTGCCACAGGGATCAGTGCTGGGGTCTCAACTATTTACAATTTATATCAATGACTGGGATGAAGGGACTGACTGTACTGTAGTCACATTTGCTAATGGTACAAAGATAAGCAGGAAAGTAAATTGTGAGGATGATACAAAGTGTATTTTGTAGTGTTCCCTCCCCACTCTCTGTACTATTATTTTACAGAAGCTGGACAGATTCCCCGCCTGCCATGAGGCATTTTAAAATCAGATTCATTCATCCCGCCTTTCTTTGGGTCTTTTTCTCTTCGTTCCAGGCTCTGTGATGGTTCCTGTGTGTTCAGCTCTCAGCTGCAGGCAGTACCTGGTTCAGTTTTGTCCAGCACAGCTATGTCTGTGATGTCGCATTCATCTCACGTTTATAAAGCTACTTTCATGCAGTGAGAAACAGCCCGAGGGACTTCACAGAGTGATGACCCTGAACCACAGAAGGAGATATGAGGATGTTAAACCAAGGGCCCCATCTGCCCTCTTAGGCAGATGTGAAAGATCCCACAGTCAGTATTTTGAAGGGGAGCAGGGAAGTTCTCCCCGGTGAGGCCGATGCTCCACCCTCAACCAATCTCACCAAAAACAGATCACCTCTCTGGTCACGATCACCTTGCTGTTTGTGGAGGCTTACTGTGCACCGAGATGTCCAGAGGCTGTGAAAAGAGCTACAGAAATGCAAATTCTGTCAACTCCAGCCCAGTTATTGAGGTTATCAGCAATAACATCAACATTCCCCAATATCAATATTAATAAGGTTCACTCCTGAATCTGATTAAGAGGAGCAGAATCAGAGTAGTGCAGTCACATGTGAACTCGCTGGTGTTTCACCAGGTTGGATGATCAATGAAATCTCTTCCCACACTCAGAACAGGTGAAGGGTCTCTCCCTGTTGTGAATTTGCTGCTTTTCACCAGGTTGGATGATCAATTAAATCCCTTCCAATACATGGAGCTGGTGAAGGGTCTCTTCCCAGTGTGAACTCCCTGGCGTACCCACAGGAGGGAAGATCGAGTGAATTCTTATCCACACACAGAGCAGATGAACAGTCTCTCCCTATTAGGGCTGCATCAATGAGTTTCCAGTGCAGAGGGGTAATTTAATCCCTTCCTGTAATCCGCACATTTACACAGCCTCTCCCTGTCTTGGTTGCACATGTGGTTCCGCAGGTCAATTGGTTGAATCCACATCCACACATGGAACACGTGTACAGTTTGTCCACGTTGTGAATGCTGCTCTCCCCTTCCACATTGCACACTCTGCTTTCACACAAACCCTGGTCACCTCAGGCGTGGACCTGAGAGAATGGAGAATGACCAGTTCAGAGGGAGATAGGTCAGAATGAGTGAAGGGAACAGAGAAATTTAGCTGGCCAATATCACGCTGGCAGATCTGAATGAAAAGCCAGAGAGATCCAGAAAGTAAAAGGAAATTTGTCTATTCTGAACCTTCCTCCTCCATTTACAGCAATTACTTGTAAAGTTACACAACCCTATCGTCCATCATGAAAGACAGGATGGTGGTGAGGGGGAGTCTGGTCTAATGGGGAACTGCCTGGCAACAATGTTTTAATTGGCTCCTGAACAGGGTTTGTGTGAGAGCAGTGCAGCAGAAAAGCTCCTAGCCTGAAAGGAAAAAGACCTAAAACCTCTTTCTCCCGTGTAAGATTCCAGTAATTCTACAATGATAGCCAGCTGGCTTTTCTCCTCAGATCTCTATAACCTGCTCTCTCTCTGAAAACTCCTGTCAAGAGGCAAAGGGAAAAATCACAGTTAGAGATGTTGAAAGGCAAGTGCTCAATCAGTGAACTAAAGACTGAAAGTGCTGGAAGACCACGTTGTGTCATCAACAAGGAACTGAAAGGAATTTGGAAAACATTGATCAAAATCAACCCAACAAATCCTGTACTCTGGAATTGGAGCTATTGAACCAGCCTATCCCACCCTTAAAATCCATGTTTCTGTCTGTCTTGTGTGTCCTGTAAGTGTGTGTAAAGGGATTTAAGGAGGGGTAGAGTTTAGGTTATAGAGTTAGAAACGGGCAGTTCATATTTCTTTCTTTTGTCACTGGTTAAGACAATTTGTTCAATAAACAGTTATTTACTTATTCAGTTTACAAATCTGATGCTTATATTCTGTTAACCTAATTTACACAATTAGGTGCGTTGATCAAACTTTTTCACATTTGTCACGGCTCAGGGTGTAGTGGGGCTTGATATTGCAGTGCACTATCCCCAGTGAGTCTGTGACAGTGTCACTGTCCCTTAAATGACAAGTAAACAGAAAGGTCAAGTCCCTCTAAATATGCAGATCACCTGCCGGGCATCACGCATGCTCAGTTGCCACAAAACATTCACCCTGACACTGCATCTGAGCGCTGGGATTCTGGGGCAGGCAGCCGCTGAGGGGCCGAATCACCGACAGAAAGTGAGGTTTCCCAAACCGAGTGAGCTTGAAGATGGGGTAGGGGTGGAGAGGCAGGTGGAGAGAGAGAGAGAATCAAATAAAATAAAATACAAAACTGAGAGTCAGATCGGGGCTAACGGGGCAGCAAGTGGAGGGTATGCAGCGTGAGCAGGGAACACCACGTGATCATCACGGGGTGATGACTGATGTTTGCTCAGACCAATAAAGGGAGTGGGGCGGGTGGGGTGGGAGGACCGAGAGGGTGGCAGGTCCTCCAACCAATTGCGGCCCGGTAATGGGGCGGGGCCTAGTGCATGGTGTGCAGCTCAGGTGCACTGATGTGGATTGTGAGGCGCTGTCCCCAGGTGAGAGCAACTGAGGCAGCACAGAGCTTGGACTGGAAGCTAAGGCTGTTCTGGGACAGGGGGCACAGGGGGACCCCACTGGATCATGGCTGATCATCTACCTCAACATCGTTTTCCTGCACTATGCCCACGTGCCTTGGTATCATTAGTATTGAGAAATCTATCGATCTCTGTCTTGAACATATTCAATGATTCAGCCTTCACTGCCCTCTGGGGTAGAGAATTCCAAAGATTCACCACCCTCTGAGTGAAGAAATTCCTCCTCCTCTCAGTACTAAATGACCTATCCCTTATTCTGAGACTGTATCCCCTAGTTCTAGATCCCCAGCCAGGGTAAACATCCTTTCTGCATCTACTTTGTCCAGCCCCTTAAGAATATTGCAAGTTCAATGTGATCACCACTCATTCTCCTAAACTCTAGAGAATACAGGTCCAGTCTCAATCGCTCCTCATCAGACAATCCTGCCACCCCAGGAATCAGTCTGGTGAACCTCCACTGAACCCCCTCTATGGCAAGTATATCCTTCCTTAGGTAAGGAGACCAGAACTGTACACAATACTCCAGGTGTGCTCTAACCAAGGTCCCCTACAGCTGCAGCAAGACCTCTTTACTCCTGTACTCAAATCTCCTTGTGATAAGGGCCATTTGCCTTCCTCACTGCTTCCTGCACTTGCATGTTAGCTTCCAGTGACTTATGAACAAGGACAAGGACACCCAGGGCCCTTTGGCCATCAGCACTTCCCAATCTCTCACCATTTCAGAAATACTCTGCACGTTCCTCCTACCAAAGTGGATAACCTCACACTCCCACATTATATTCTAGCTGCCATGTTCTTACCCACTATGGGAAGGGAGGCTGAGGATTTCCTGGAGCACATGCTCCAGGGGACAGTAGCTACCCCCACCCACAGGGAAGGAGAGATCACTGGAAATAGTAAGCGGGAGGCCAGGGTAAGCGGAGGCAGGGTGGGATCCTCCAGGAGCGGTAGTAGGTAATGAGGCACCACTGTCAGAGCAGCTTTCAGGTGACACTGAGGGTGTGGACACTTGTGGAGGGGGTGGGGGATAGATTCTAGAGTGAATCCACAGCCCTGGGAAAGGGTGCAATGAAGTCTAACAATTGTAGACGGATGGGCTGCGCCTCATCTGAGCTGGGGCCATGGTCCGTGCAGGTAGGTTAGATAGCACAATCGGGGAAGGGTTCAAATTAATTTTACAGGGTGTTGCAAAAATTATTGCTCCTTCCACTGGGGTCACTTAAAGAAACATTTCCCTGATTATTCAGTTTACTTGTTGCTGCATTGAAGTCGGGTTTTAATAACACTGGGAGATGGGAATGATACACAGCATATCACCCTTTGGTCAAGGTCAGCCTGACAGTGCTCCCTCCCCACTCCCTGTATTATTATTTTACAGAAGTTGGACAGATTCCCACATATGCCATTAGGCATTTTACAAGCAGATTAATTCATCCTGGTTTTTGTTTTACCTCTTGCTCTTTGCTCTAGGCTCTGTGGCAGTTCCCATGTATTCATACTCTCAGCAGCAGCTGGGTCAGCTTTACCCTCTCCTCTTCTTATGTAGTCCCTTGGGAACTCCGTTCAATGAGTTCAGAGATGGGTGATAAACCCAAAGTGCAATCGTGAGACTCTGCCAGATGTGGGGTAGGTGGTGCTTGAAATGTTGGATGGGGGGGCGTCTGGCAGTTTGTGCGCTCCCTCCAATGCCTTGACTTCGTCTCCACATGTTCCCAATATGTTCAGTGCCTTCCCCAATGAGTTTCCTCCATTTTGGTCAGTCATAAGCCAGGGTCTCCCATGAGACTGCAAGAATGTTTGATCTCTCCAGGGATGCTTTGAGGACATCTCTAAGTGTTTTCGCCATCCTCCCAAGTGTCTCCTGCTGTGGCAAAGTTCTGAATAGAGCAGTTGCTTTGGGAGTCTGGTATCAGGCATACGAACGACACGTCCTGCACAGCGGAGCTGGTTTAGAGTGATTAGTGCCTTGATGCTGGGCAGGTTGACCTAGGAGAGAACGCTGCTGTTGGACCACCTTCCCCACCACTGGATTTGGAGGATCTTGCACTGGCACTGCTGGTGGTACATCTCCAGAGTCTTGAGGTGCTTGTTCTAGGTTGTCCAAGTCTCTGATGCGTATGGCAGTGCAGGGATCACTGTAAACCATGACCTTAGTCTCAGATTTGTGATCCTGGTCCTCAAATGCTCTTTCCCTCAGTCGGGCGATGGCTGAGTGGGCACATTGTCTTTGCCCATCTTTGCCAAGAGATGGCTCCCAAGAAATGGAAAATGGTCCACACTTTCCACGATTTCTCCGTTGATCCTAATAGCGGGAGGGAGGTACTCTGCTGTGGGAGCCGCTTGTAACAGTTTTCCGAGTGTTAAGTTAAAGGCCCATTTTCTGACCTATTTTGGAGAAGACTAAATGACCTGCAGCTCAGTTTCTGAGTGAGCGCAGACACACACACAAGCATCATCTGCTCCAGTGCATCTATGTCTGTGATGTCACATTCATAAAGCTCCTTTCATGCAGTGAGAAACATCCCAAAAGGACTTCATAGGAGCAATGACCCTGACCCACATAAGGAGATATAAGGATGTTAAACCGAGGGCCCTGTCTGCCCTCTCAGGAAGATGTAAAAGACCCCACGGCCATTAATTTGAAGGAGCGCAGGGGGTTCTACCCAGTAAGGCCAATAGTTCACCCTCAACCAATTTCACTAAAAATAGATCGTCTCTGCTCATTATCACATTGCTGTTTGTGGAGGCTTACTGTGCACAAAGACATCCTGAGATTGTGAGAGGCGTTATAGAAATGCAAAGTCTGTCAACACCAGCCCAGTTACTGTCATTAGGGGCAACATCAATAACACTTCCCCAATATCATAATTAACAAGATTCACTCCTGAATCTGATAAACAGCAGCATAATCAGAGCAGTGCACCCACGTGTGAACTCATTGGTGTCTCACCAGGTTGGATGATCGAGTGATTCCCTTCCCATACATGGGGCAGGTGAATGATCTCTTCCCGTGTGCACTCGCTGGTGTCTCAGCAGGGTTGAGGACTCAGCAAATCCCTTTTCACACAGAGAGCAGATGAACGGCCTCTCCCCAGTGTGAACTCGCTGGTGTCGCAGCAGGTTGGACGCTTGAGTGAATCTTTTCTCACAAATGGAGCAGCTGAAGGGCCTCTCCCTGGTATGAGTTCGCTGGTGTCTCAGTAGGTGAGAGATTTGAGTGAATCTCTCCCCACACGTGGGGCAGGTGAATGGTCTCTCCCCTGTGTGAACTCGCTGGTGTTTCAGCAGGTCAGATGAATCAGAAAATCCCCTCCCACACACAGAGCAAGTGAAGGGTCTCTCCCCAGTGTGAACTTTATGGTGTCTCAGCAGGTGGGAAAATCGAGTGAATCCCTTCCCACACATAGTGCAGATGAACAGTCTCTCTCCACTGTGAACTTGCTGGTGTGACCGCAGATTGCAAGATCGAACGAATCCCTTCCCACACACAGAGCAGGTAAACGGCCTCTCCCCAGTGTGAATGCGTCGATGAGTTTCCAGCTCAGAGGGGTAACTGAACACCTTCCCGCAGTCCCCACATTTACATGGCTTCTCCTTATTTTGGATACATTTGTGCCTCCCCAGGTCATACGCTCGGTTGAATCCACGTCCACACACAGAACATGTGTAAGGTTTGTCTACATGGTATATGCTGCTCTCCCCTTCCATATTGCCAATGCCCTTCACGTCCTGATGAATCACATGACTCGGTCACATTGACTCAATGTTTGATCTGAGCTTCCCATCTGTAAACCCTCTGCCTGTAAAACAAGTTTATATTGGTAATAACTGTATAAAAGAAATGCAGGAAAAATTCAGAATTTCAAATGTTCTTACTTTACTCCTTTCTTATTTTGATTGCTCGAAAATCCACGCTTCCTCCCTCTCCCCTGAAATCAGTCTCTTTCTCACACTATCACTGTCCCTTTTAATCACAAGTGAACACAGGGACAGGGTCCCTTTAATTGTCCCACCCCCACCCCTTAAACCAGCTTATATTTCACCTCTTTTCTATTTTTCCTTAGTTCTGTTGAACAGTCAGACGGACTCGAAACGTTAACTGTGCTCCTCTCCGCAGATGCTGTCAGACCTGCTGAGTTTTTCCAGCTATTTTTGTTTTTGTTTTGGATTTCCAGCATCCGCAGTTTTTCGCTTTTATCTGTTTTTTCTCTTTAATTATGCAGAGCACCAGCCGGGTGCCGCGCATGCTCAGTTGGCTCAAACCAACCCTGGGCGGCACTGCGCCTGCGCGCTGGACTCCTGAGGCAGGCGTCCGTTGAGGCCTAATCACCGATGGAAAGTGAGTTTTACCAAACCAAGTGAGTGAGCAACAGGATGCCATAGGGGTGGGGAGAGAGAGAGAGGGGGTGATCAAATAAAATACAAACCTCAGAGTCCGACTGAGGCTAACGGGGCATCGAATGGAGCGAGTTGGTGCAGCGGTGACGCCTCTGATCGACCATATGATTCCATGGATGGGGGTGGGGCCTGAACGATGACTGACGTGCGTTCCGACCAATAGTGAGCGAGCGAGGCTGGAAGACCAATGGGGCAGCGGGTCGTCCAACCAATGTCGGCACGGCAAGGGGGCGGGGTCTCGTGTTGAGCTCAGGTGCGCTGGAGGCTGATTGTGACGTTGACACGAGGCGGTCCGTCGGCTCGGGAAGCAAACTCCTGCAGATGCTGCAAAAGCTGAGATAAAACCCAAGCATCGAACTTTGTCCTAGATGATCACCCTCCTTTTTTTAACAATCATGTGACATTTGTAATTATCCAGTCTTCTGACACCACTCCACGTGTCTAAGGAGGATTGATAAGATAATGCCAAGTGCCTCTGCAATTTTAGCCCTACCTTCCCTCAGCATCCTTGGATACCTGTTTACTCACCTGAAGAGAGAACAGGAAGAAAACAGAGAATGCTGGAAAAAAATCAGCAGGTCTGACAGCATCTGAGGAGAGAGAAACAGAATCAACATTTCGAGCCCGTATGACCCTCCTTTGAAGAACAAGAAGATCCCATCAAACAAATCATCTTTACCCAGTTTTGTTCTGGCTTTGGGATTCCTTGTGTGGTCGGAGGCTGGGATCGGTCAACACAATCTCAGCCTCTGGGGTTGTATGTTTTACATTGAGGGGGTAAAAGGGGCTGTTTCTGGCAGCCAAAGGCGAGGAAGCAATGCGGTGACTCTTTTTTTAAATTTTAAATTATTTATACAATCTCCCCCCCATTACAGCAAGCCTCCTATTTCAATATAAAAGAGAAAAAAAGAATTGGGATGTCGGCAATGCCATTGGAGGATGAAGAGGAGAGAGGGAGCCCAAGATGGTGGCAGATGCATTGCAGGTAAAGAGGCTCCAACTGCGTATGTGAGAGAGAGGGAATGTGAGAGGGGGGAAAGAAAGAGAGAGAGATTGACGGAGGAGAAGCTGGATTGGCGGTGGGGAAAGGAGGCCTCGCAGGGCGAGAGAGACAGAGTTTGGGAAACAGGCAGCATTGTTCAATTTCACACTTACAGCTTGTTTTCTTCATTAATATGATATCCCAACTTTTAAAAAATAAATATTTACTTTTCCTTCTGAAACCCTCCCTCAGGCCTGGCTTTCACAGTTACAAACTACAACTGGAACAACAATAACCAACAGAAAAGAAAGTTAAATCCTTTTCAAAGACTTTCTTCCTCTTTCATATTTGTCCAGGGTGGGGGGTGGGGGGGAGCAGGGGTAGGGTAGGGGGAGTAGGTGGAGGTAGGGGGTAGGGGTGGTCCAGTTAAAAAGCAGAACTGGGTTTATAACTCAAGTCTTTATAAATTATAGTGTTAAATTCGTAGTGCTGGTTTTTCATTTTCTTTTGCTTGACATACACAGTAAACTTTGTAAAACATAAACAAAAATACCTGGAAAAGCTCAGCAGGTCTGGCAGCATCTGTGGAGAGGAGCACAGTTAATGTTTCGAATCCGAATGACACTTCAACAGAACTAAGTAAAAATAGAAAAGAGGTGAAATATAAGTTTGTTGGGGGGGGTGGTGGGACAAGAAGAGCTGGATAGAGGGTCAGTGATAGGTGGAGATAACCAAAAGATGTCACAGACAAAAGGACAAAGAGTGTTGGAGGTGGTGAAATTATCTAAAGGAATGTGCTAATTAAGGGTAGAAAGCAGGACAAGCAAGGTACAGATAGTGGGGGTGGGGTGGGGGGAAGGGATCGAAATAGGCTAAAAGGTAGAGATAAAACAATGGATGGAAATACAATTAAAAATGGAAGTAGTTGAGAAAAGAAAAATCTATATAAATTATTGGAAAAACAAAAAGGAGGGGGAAAATCGGAAAGGGGGTGGGGATGGAGGAGAGAGTTCATGATCTAAAATTATTGAACTCAATATTCAGTCCGGAAGGCTGTAAAGTGCCTAGTCAGAAGATGAGGTGCTGTTCCCCAGTTTGCATTGAGCTTCACTGGAACAATGCAGCAAGCCAAGGACGGACATGTGGGCATGAGAGCAGGGTGGAGTGTTGAAATGGAAAGCAACAGGGAGGTCTGGGTAATGCTTGCGGACAGACCGAAGGTGTTCTGCAAAACGGTCACCCAGTCTGCGGTTGGTCTCTCCAATGTAGAGGAAACCGCATTGGGAGCAACAAATGCAATAGACTAAGTTGAGGGAAGTGCAAGTGAAATGCTGAAAAGGAGTGTTTGGGCCCTTGGAAGGTGAGGAGAGGGGAAGTAAAGGGGCAGGTGTTGCACATTCTGCGGTTGCATGGGAAGGTGCCGTGGGAGGAGGTTGAGGTGTAATGGAGGAGTGGACCAGGGTGTCCTGGAGGGAACGATCCTTGTGGAATGCTGCCGGGGGGTTGAAGGGAAGATGTGTTTGGTGATGGCATCATGCTGGGGTGGGCGGAAATGGCGGAGGATGATCCTTTGAATGTGGAGGCTGGTGGGGTGATAATTGAGGACAAGGGGGACCCTAACACGTTTCTGGGAGGGAGAAGAAGGTGTGAGGGCAGATACGCAGAAGATGGGCTGGACATGGTTGAGGGCCCTGTCAACCACCGTGGGTGGAAAACCTCGGTTAAGGAAGAAGGAAGACATGTCAGAGGAATTGTTTTTGAAAGTGGCATCATCAGAACATATGCGATGGAGGCGAAGGAACTGAGAGAATGGGATGGAGTCCTTACAGGAAGCGGGGTGTGAGGAGCTGTAGTCGAGGTAGCTGTGGGAGTCGGTGGGCTTGTAATGGATATTGGTGGACAGTCTATCACCAGAAATTGAGACAGAGAGGTCAAGGAAGGGAAGGGAAGTGTCAGAGATGGACCATGTCAAAATGATGGAGGGGTGGAAATCGGAAGCAAAATTAATACATTTTTCCAGGTCCAGATGAAAGCATGAAGCAGCAGCGAAGAAATCATCGATGTACCCGAAAAAGAGTTGTGGGAGGGGGCCGGAGTAGGACTGGAACAAGGAATGTTCCACATACCCCATAAAGATATAGGCATAGCTGGGGCCCATGCGGGTACCCATAGCCACACCTTTTATTTGGAGGAAGTGAGAGGAGTTTAAGGAGAAATTGTTCAGCCAGACGGAGGAGAGTAGTGGTGGATGGGGATTGTTCGGGCGTCTCTTCGAGGAAGAAGTGAAGATCCATCAGACCATCCCGGTGGGGGATGGAGATGTAGAGGGATTGGATGTCTATGGTGAAGAGGAGGCGGTTGGGGCTAGGGAACTGGAAATTGTTGATATGATGTAGGGTGTCAGAGGAATCACGGATGTAGGTGGGAAGGGACTGGACAAGGGGAGAGAGAATGGAGTCAAGATGGCAAGAAATGAGTTCCGTGGAGCAGGAAAGGCTGACACGATCAGTCTGCTGGGACAGTCCTGTTTGTGGATTTTGGGTAGGAGGTAGAAGCAGGCCGTCCGAGGTTGGGAGACTGTCAGGTTGGAAGCTGTGGAAGGAAGATCTCTAGAGCAGATGAGGTCAGTAACAGTCCTGGAAACAATGGTTTGATGTTCAGTGGTGGGGTCATGGTCCAGGGAGAGGTAGGAGGAAGTGTCTGCAAGTTGACGCTCAGCCTCTGCGAGGTAGAGGTCAGTGCGCCAGACAACAACAGTACGACTCTTGTCAGCGGGTTTGATGACAATGTCAGGGTTGGACCTGAGAGAACGGAGTGCAAGTTCACAGAGTCAGGTTAGAGTGGGTGAGAGGAGCAGAGAAATTGAGACAACTAATGTCATGCCGACAGTTGTCAATGAAAAGATCAAGAGAAGGTAAGAATCCAGAGGGAGGGGTCCAGGTGGAGGGAGAATATCGGAGGTGGGTAAAAGGATCCGTTGAAAGGGGTGAGGACTCCTGCCCAAAGAAGTGAGCAAGGAGACAAAGGCAGCGGAAGAAGAGTTCAGCATCGTGCCGAGCCCGAAATTCATTGAGATCAGAGTGTAAGGGTATGAAACTAAGTCCTTTGCTGAGCACTGAACGTTCAGCGTCGGAGAGAGGAAGGTCAGGGGTATGGTGAATACACGGCTGGGCTGGGATTGGAAGACGGGATGGGGACAGAGGGACAGGCAGGGGTGGAGCGTTCTGGATGGGTGTTGGTGTCGAAGAGTTGTTGGAGCTTGCGTTTCTTTGCACCTGAAAGAAAGAGACAAAGTTTCTTGTTGAGGCGTCGGATGAGATGAAGAATAAAATTAAACTGGGGGCACGCGCTGCTTTGAAAAAGGGTGCGGTGGTGCTGCTGGAGGGAGAGGTCAAGTGTATTCATATGACGGCACATGGCACTGAGTGTGGATCTCAGAATGCGACGAGAACAGCAGTCCAAAGAGTGTTGTATGTCCCAGAGATACCTGTAATCCTGGGTGGGTTCGAAAAATTAGGGATGGAACTTCAGTTGAAATCCACATGGGGTAAGTCAGAGATGGAGACAGTCACTGAGGCAGGAAATATGGCTGTGAAAGCGGGTTTTAGTAAACACCTTGTCAAACACCAGGAGAGAAATGGAAAGCAATGAAGGTGAACAAGGCAAAAGAGAGATACGAAAATCCTGACGGAGAGAAGAGCAAAACTTCTTCAAGGTAGGCCTTCCTTGAAGAGAGTGGCAGTCAATTAAACACTAAGAGAAAAGCAAAAAAACTGCGGATGCTGGAAATGCAAAACAAAAACAAAAATACCTGGAAAAACTCAGCAGGTCTGGCAGCATCTGTGGAGAGGAACACAGTTAACATTTCAAGTCCGAATGACCCTTCAACAGAACTAAGTAAAAATAGAAAAGAGATGAAATATAAGCTGGTTTAAGGGAGGGTGGGACAAGAAGAGCTGGATAGAAGGCCAGCGATAGGTGGAGATAACCAAAAGATGTCACAGACAAAAGGACAAAGAGGTGTTGAAGGTGGTGATATTATCCAAAGGAATGTGCTAATTAAGGGGAGAAAGCAGGACGAGGAAGGTACAGATAGCCCTAGTGGGGGTGGAGTAGGGGGAAGGGATCAAAATAGGCTAAAAGGTAGAGATAAAACAATGGATGGAAATACACTGAAAAATAATGGAAGTAGGTGGGAAAAGAAAAATCTATATAAATTATTGGAAAAAACAAAAAGGAGGGGGAAAATCGGAAAGGAGGTGGGGATGGAGGAGAGAGTTCATGATCTAAAATTGTTGAACTCAATATTCAGTCCAGAAGGCTGTAAAGTGCCTAGTCAGAAGATGAGGTGCTGTTCCCCAGTTTGCGTTGAGCAAAGTTTGTATTTATTTAAAAACGTGGAATCATGTGGTGTAATTCTTTCAGTTAATCACTAGGTGTTCGAATTTCTTTTTAAACATTAACAGTCCCGACTGAGATCGTAACAATAACCACAAACAATATTTCAAAACAAATCAGAGGAAAAAATATGATTTTCCTTATTTTGTACAAAGCATTACAATATAAGACACCCCTCTTCTAGGATCCCCAATAATTTCTTAGCTTGAGCACTTCTTTTCGTGAAACAATCCAATAATTGATGACTAAAAATTGAACTAATTGTAGTCCCTTCTAAAGTAGGAGGGCTATCACCCAGCACAGAGGGTAACTAGGAAATTCTCCCATATACCAATTGATAGGGACAATATCCTCCAACCATCTGAAGTGAATTATTTACATGAATCGTCCGTGCCAGTGCAGTTGTAAACTTGCAGTTTGGCTGATTAGCTAAAATTTTGTGCAGCATTTCATCGATCACCACCTGATTCCTTCCACAGAGTCCATTGCTGAAAGGACTTTCAGCTGTGATGTTCATGACCATAATGTTCATGTTTTCACACACATTTCTAAACTTGTCATTCACAAATTCCCCTCCATTATTAGTTGGTGCCCCAGGTCCAGTCCCCATCCATTTCCCATGACTTGGTCTATAATCACCCTTTTGTCCAAATCATGTATTATTGGAGAAAGGCTAAATCGGGTTACCATGTCTATAAAGTGGTAGAATGAAAATATTTCTGTGTTTGTCCCATACTTTTAGATCCATGGCAACTACCTCATTAAAGTCACGTGCCAAGGGAAGGATAACAATAGGATGTGATGGTGTCCTCCGATACTTTTTACAGATTTCACACTTTGCACTGATCTCTTCAATGAACCTCGTATACTCTTCATCAACCACCCCTGCATCTTTTAGCTGGATTTTTAATCTTTGACAAGAAGAGTGATCTAATTGCCTGCATAGCTTTAAGGCCATTTGATTTTCTTGCTCTGATTCTTAACACCTGATGCCATTAATCCTTCTCAAACACTGATTAGAAACATCAGGTATTGTTAAGGGGATACGATAATGTCCTGATTCAGGAAACTGCAGATTCACTGACTTTCCAAAAACAATTGTCTTATCTTGCTCTGTGTCTAGTTGCATTTGTGCCTTTTTCATGGAAGGTTTACTCAACAGTTAGGGTATCTCACCAGAGACTACACCAGTCCTGATAAAGTGGCTGACTCCAGCTATTTTGTATGGAATCACCACTCTTTTTAGTGACTTCAATGTCTGACATCACCCAAACCTAAACAAGTCAAACTGTCATACTCCTTAGCCTTGCATCTATCTTTACCATGAGGTTAATCTGGGTAACATCTTCACCAATCTGATCTACATACCTTCGAGGTACAGAAACTATCTAACACAGCACAGTTGAAAGAGTCTGTGACTAACACTCTCATCATTGGATCAAAGCTCCTTGTGATGAGCACAGTTCCTTCAGAGTGATCATCACCATCATCTTCAGCCTCAGAATTCTCTGTGTCATGTGTCACTCTGAAGACCCTGATTTTCCACTTTGGGCAGTTCATCATATCATGACTTTTTGAGTTAGACCTGAAACACCCGTTAATTGTTCCCCGGTCATTCCTGGAGTTCATTCACCTATTAGTGCTGTTCCAATCCTTTACTTTGTTGTGATATCTAGATGTGCTAACGATGCTTTCACCCCCATTTGAGACCTGTCAAATTCTGACCATGTTTCATAGGCATCCAAGAGATCGTCTTTCTTGTAAATCTCACCAATGACCCCGAACAGAAGATCTAAACCTTCATCAGTATCCAACTGACAAGAACACAGCTCACAAAATACTTTGCTTCTGATTTTAATTTTGTCAGGAAGTGACAATGCCAAGGTCAGACCTTGTTTCCTCTTTGGTTGGGATGTAACCCGTGTTCACATATCTACTTCATTCTTCCACTGGTTGTATGATTCAGACTCCGAGAACATCGGTGGGTAATTGGTGACAAGCCCCACTTGCTTTTAGCCATTTCTCACAAAAGCCACTAGAATTGTTAGTCTCTGTCTGAAATTTTATTTTCCTTGAGTTTCAAACCTTCACCATTAGGCAAGCATTCTGTGTTACCATGTTATAATCCTGACAGGCGTAGGGTGGAGTCAATATTTATTTGGTATAAATTTATTCACAGAGTGAAACATTACAGGTTTTTTCCCTTGGATGCCATGGTATATCAGGAAGTGTCTCTTTATATGTGATCATTATAACCATTGAATCAATGCCTTTAACCTGTGTATACTTAACCTCAATTGATACAGTTAACACCCACAGTCAGAGCATCTAAAAGGTCTCTAATTGGTGTGACTGCCATGGTGTCTCAGCAGCTTGGATGAACAAGTGAATCCCTTCCCACAAACTGAGCAGGTGAATGGTCTCTCTCCACTGTGAACTCGCTCGTGTGTCTGCAGGTGGGATGACTGAGTAAATCCTTTCCCACACTCAGAGCAGGTGAATGGCTTCTCCCCAGTGTGAACTCGCTGATGTCTCAATAAGTCGGATGATGTTCTAAACCTCTTTGCACAGCGAGAGCAGCTGAATGGTCTCTCCTCAGTGTGAATGCGCTGGTGGACCATCAGGTAGGCTGAGTTTTTAAAGCAGCTCCCACAGTCAGAGCATTGAACAGGTTTCTTATTGCTGTGAGTGCCCTGGTGTCCCAGGAGACTGGATGACTGACTGAATCCCTTCCCACACACAATGCAGGTAAATGGCCTCTCCCCGGTATGAATGCGTCGGTGTCTCACCAGGCTGGATAACTGACTGAATCCCTTCCCACACTCAGAGCAGGTGAATGGCCTCTCCTCAGTGTGAGTATGTTGGTGTGTCAGCAGGAGGGATGAGTGAGTGAATCCCTTCCCACATTCAGAGCAGGTGAACAACCCCTCACCAGTGTGAAATCGCTGGTGATTCCGCAGGGCGGATAACCGTGTGAATCCCTTTCCACACATGGAACAGGTGAACGGTCTCTCCCCAGTGTGAACCCTCTGGTGTACCAGCAGCGCAGGTGAATCACTGAATCCTTTCCCACATTCAGAGCAGGAGAATGGCCTCTCCCTGGTGTGAACTCGCTGGTGATTCCGTAGGGTGGATGAATCACTGAATCCCTTCCCACATTCAGAGCAGGTGAATGGCCTCTCCCCGGTGTGACTGCGTCGATGAGTTTCCAGCTTCGATGGGCAAGTGAAGGCCTTTGCACAGTCCTCACATTTCCATGGTTTCTCCATGGTGCGAGCGTCCTTGTGCATCTCTAGGTTCGCCAATCAGTTGAAGCGTCATCCTCACAAAGAACACATGTACAGACTCTGCCCACTGTGAAACTTTCAATCTTTTTCAGGCTGTGTAACTAGTTAAAGCTCTTTCCACAGTCAGTGCACTGGGATGCTCTCACTCTGGTGTGTGTGTTTTGGTACTTTCCAGTCGCTCTGGTGTTTAAACTATTTGAAGGAGACAGAACAGACAAACATTTCTCCTTCAAGTTTCAAATGCCGATGACATTCAGGTCCCGAATAATCACGTGACTCTGTCAGATCTTGATGTGATGTTTGTCGAGATTTGTGTCTGTAAATCCTCCTCTTCTAATATCCTGTAAAAGGAGTTTATGAAGTCATCATGGTCAGTAAAGGATAGAAATTCAGAACAGACAATTCTAGTTTCTATGGAACATTCTTTCCTCTCTCATTCCCCAAAAGCTGTAAATCTCCATCCCACGCACTCTGTCCATTCTCACTCTGCTGTATCTAAATATATACCCTCCCAATTCTGAAGGAGTGATTCATGCTGATTGACAGATCCACGCTCATTGCTTCCTGTCCTGGACACAGAGACCTGAAAATCTTCATCCAGACTGCTGACATAAATATACATATATTTTTATATTTAGTGTACGAAAAATTGTATGCAATATATAGAGCTCTATTATCTGATTCGAGCTACAAGGGTGGGAGATGAAGAACTTTACTTAGGCAGCGAGCGGTCATGAACTGGAACTCACTGCCTACAAGGGTCATGGAAGCGGAGACGACCAATGATTTCGGAATGAAATTGGGTGGCACTTGAAGGAATTAAACTTACTCGGGATCAGGGACATAGAGAGGGGATGGGACTGACTGAATTGCTGTATGGAGTTGGAATGGACTCGAGTTGCCGAATGGACTCCTGTGCCCTGATGACGGTTTGAGTGGAAATATATAACAAAGCTACAGGACTATATTATATGCCTGGAAATAATAATAAATGAACTTTATAGCAGAACCATAAGTAATATACCAAATATGTGCCACATAACAACACTAGACATTCCTCTGCTGTTACAATCCCCATGAAGATTGATAACCTTAAAATAAACAAATTCCCAGACAACCCCAATGGAATAAACCAAAGGACAAGGTTTCACTTTTTAAAAACTATTCCTGTAACAATCAAACTAAAATCAAGTACAAAGATAAAAACAAAAAACTGCGGATGCTGGAAATCAGAAACAAAAATAGAATTACCTGGAAAAACTCAGCAGGTCTGGCAGCATTGGCGGAGAAGAAGAGTTGATGTTTCGAGTCCTCATGAGGACTCATGACTCATGGGTCATGAGGACTTGAAACGTCAACCCTTTTCTTCTCCGCCGATGATGCCAGACCTGCTGAGTTTTTCCAGGTAATTCTGTTTTTGTTGTGTAAAATCAAGTACAGATTAACAGACAAACAGGATTTGAATGGACTGGATAATTTTTACTTTAAACAGTTTATACAATAAAAACAGGTTCCACAAAATCACCAGCATTTCCCCCCTCAGCATAGTTGGCACTAATTCCAGTTACAGATTCCCACAGTTCTCTGCATTTCCCAGGGGGGAAAGTAAGTCTTTTACTCACAGATGTTGAACACAGGAGCAGGTTTTAGAATTTGTGTGAAGCTAAAAACAAATGTTGTGCTGTTTAAAATCAAACTACATGTCCTGGAAAAAAAAAATGAGGGGAAGACATTTTGTACAGTCACCTCCCCAATTCCCCCCAACTAGCAGCCGAGCGCGCAGGCGCAGAAAGCGCTGCTGACCCCGAGCTGTCTGGAGCAGGCGCAGTGCGGCTGCCGCCAGCGGTCGCTCTCCATCTACTTTTGGACCAGCCAGCCGCCGTAGACAGGGGGGTGGGGAGAAGGGACCTTTGGCCGAGCGGCCTCTCGCTCTGGTCGGAGCCGTCAACCGGTTGTCTGGAAACCTTGGCTCGATGAGGTGCAGGAGAATAATGGGTGTCCGCGCGCCTGGCCGGCAGCTTGGAACTCGAGGACGTCACCGTGGAACCGAGTGATTCCTATTGGCTGATTCAGGCAGGGTTCCATTGTGGACGTCACAATGCGGGTGTTAGACAATGAGCTTCAGACTAAAACTTCCTCCTCTGGGCAACATCTGTAAGGAAATCAATGTTTCCCCCTTTACATTTCTTGTCTCATTCTGGAGGCAAACTGTTGACTTGCAGGAACTGAAGGGAGAGGAAGTGAATCCAGGGAGGGTACAGACTCTGGAAAGGTTGGCCCAGGTCTCTTTCTCTCTCAAAGGACATTGATGTCCTTTGGTCCTTTGCTCCCTCAGCTTGACACATTTATTTGTCTGGCTAAAAGGATGGTCTCTTTCCTAATGTTTCCAACTAAAGGGTTGGTTGGCATTTAAGGTGGCTGGGGCAAGGCACAATGAATGGTGGGACCCTGGAAAGTACTGAAGATCAGAGGGACCTTAGTGTGCCTATCCATAGATCCCTGAAGGTAGCAGCGCAGGTAGATAAGGTGGTTAAGAAGGCTTATGGGATACTTGCCTTTATTAGCCGACGCATAGAATACAAGAGCAGGGAGGTTATGCTGGAACTGTATTAAACACTAGTTAGGTCATAGCTGGAGTACTGTGTGCATTTCTGGTCACCACATTATAGGAAGGATGTGATTGCACTGGAGAGGGTGCAGAGGAGATTTACCAGGATGCTTCATGGGCTGGAGGGTCTGAGTTATGAGGAAAGATTGGATCTGCTGGGGTTGTTTTCCTTGGAGCAACAAGGGTTGAGAGGGGACCTGGTAGGGGTGTATAAGATTATGAGGGGCATAGATTGGGTGGATAGAAAGACACTTTTTCCATTAGTAGAGGGTTCAAAAACCATAGACTTAAAGTAAGAGGTAGAAGGCTACAAGGGGAGTTGAAAAATCTTTTTCACCCAGATGGTGGTGGGAATCTGGAACTCACTGCCTGAAAGGGTGGTTGAGCCTGAAACTCTCGTACATTTAAGAAGTATTTGGATATTCACTTGCATTGCCATAGCCTCCAGGGCTATGGGCCAAGCACTGGAAAATGGGATTAGTGTAGTCAGATCTTTGTTGACTGGCACGGACAGGATGAGCCAAATAGCCTCCTTCTGTGCTATGGATCTCTATGACTCTTAAGGGGACAGTAAATTAATATAGGGCATGGATATGTCTAGTGTTATATGGTGCATATTATTTATGGTTTTCTCATTAAGGATATTTATTTAACTTGCAATCTGCTAATATTGTACTGCTTATGTTTCCAAACATAGAGGTGTTAAGACACAGAAGGAGTCTATTTGGCAACTTGAGTCCATGCTGACTTCCTGTAGAGCAATCCAGTCAGTCCTATTCTTCTTCTAACTCCCCGTAGCCGTGGAAGTTTGCTTCCTTCCAGTGCCCATCCAATTTTATTTTTAAATTATTGATCATTTCTGCTTTGACCATCATTATAGGCAGCAAGTTCCAGGACATGATCACATTCTGCTGAAATAAAGTTCTTCCTCACATCCCCTATGAATCACATAATACAATACTGTATATTACATAATGTTTTATTCATAAATAAAGTGTCCTTTTATCTCTCCAAGTTCGGCAATCAATTTAAGCCTCTCCCGTGCACAGAACATGTGTAGTATTTCTCCCCGCTGAGAATGGGGCATTTATTTTTTCAGGCTGTGTAACTGGTTAAAGTTCTTTTCACAGATTTAATGTATAAAGAGAGCAAAGCGCTGGAAATGAAGTTGTTAATCCGCAGGACTGAGCATCTTTAGGATAATTTGGAGGGTGTACATTTGGTACAGCAGAGTGAGAGTGGAGGGAGAGTGTGTGGGACAGAGATTTATAACTTCAGGGGAACAAGAGAGGAAAGAATAATTCATAGTGATTAGAATCGTCTGTTCTGAATTTCTATCCTGTACTGACAGTGATGACTTTTGTAAACTCCTTTTACAGAATAACGGAAGGTGAAGGATTTGCAGGCAGAAACCTCAAAGCAAACATCACATCAAGATCTGACAGAGTCACTTGCTTCATGGGAGTTGAATATCGGCCTTTGAATCTAGAAGGAGAAATGTTTTTCTGTTCTGTCAGCTTCAAAAGATTTTAAACATCAGTGTGACTGGAAAAGCACCAAGACACACACACACACCTGAGTGAGAGTGTTCCAGTGCACTGACTGTGGAAATAACTTTAACCAGTTACACAGACTAAAAAAATAAATGCACCATTCTCAGCGGGGAGAAATACTACACGTGTTGTGTACATGGGAGAGGCTTAAATTGATCGCCGAACTGGAGAGATAAAAGGACACTTGCACCATGGAGAGACCATGGATGTGTGAGGACTGTGGGAAGGGATACCGGTCCCCATCTGAGCTGCTAACACATCGACAGATTCACACCAGGGAGAGGCTGTTCACCTGCTTCATGTATCGAAAGGGATTCACTCAGTCATGCTGTCTGCAGAGACACCAGCGAGTTCACAATGGGGAGAGGCCATTCACCTGCTCTGAGTGCGGGAAGGGATTCACTCGATCAAGCAACCTGCTGAGACACCAGCGTGTTCATGAGTGATTACAGGAGTTGGATTCTCCTGTTATTGCTGTTGTTAATCACAATTAGGACTGAACCAATCTTGCCGGAAACTTGAAATCTGTGACCTTGAGTCCTTGTACCATCAGCTAATGTGAACAGCCTTACTTTGTCCACCTTATCTGAACCTGTCATAATCTTGTACACCTCTATCAAATCTTCCTTCAACCTGTTTTTCTCCAAGGTGAACAAGCCCAACCTGACATTGAAAAGAAAGAACAAACATGTTAAGACCTGAAATCAAATGGAAATGTTTGATTTCTGATTTGAAGATATTATGACAATATTATATTGGGCAGTAAATAAATTGGAATAATGCACCTTGGGTGTAGTTCAATGGAATATATCAATATGGTCTCCACCTACATTTTAGAACATACGAGCGTGGAACATGCCCAATTGGCCCTTCAAGCCTGTTCCGCCATTCTGTAAGATCATGGCTGAACCGATTGTAATCTCCCGCCTACCCCCAATAACCTTTCACCCCCTTGTTAATCAAGAATCTGTCTTCAGCTGCCTTAAAAATATTCAAGGACTCTGCTTCCACCAACTTTTGAAGAAGAGAATCCCAAAGAATCCCGACCCTCTGAGAGAAAATATTTCTCCTCATCTCTGTCTTAAATAAGCGACCCCTTATTTTTAAACTGTGACCCCTAGTTCTACATTCTCTCACAAGAGGAAATATCCTCTCCACATTCACTCTGTCAAGACCCCTTAGGATCTTAAAGGTTTTGATCAAGTCACCTCTTATTCTTCTAAACTCCAGTGGATACAAGCCTAACCTGTCCTACCTTTCCTCATAAAACAACCCACCCACTCCTGATATTAGTCTAATAAACCTTCTCTGAACTGTTCTTAACACATTTACATCCTTCCTTAAACAAGGAGACCAATACTGTACACAATACTCCAGATGTGGTCTCATCAGCGTCCTGTACAATTGAAGCATAACCTCCCTACTTTGTACTCAATTCACCTCACAATAAATGATAACATTCTATTAGCTTTCCTAATTACCTGCTGTACCTGCATACTAACCTTTTTGTGATCCTTCTGAATCTTAGAGCCCTGCCATCTCTTACCATTTAGTTAATATGCTTTCCTTTTATTCTTCCTGCCAAAATGGACAATTTCACACTTGGCCACAGTATACACCATTTGCCAGATCTTTGCCCACTCACTTCACCTATCAATGTCACATTGTATCCTCCTTATCTCTTCTCAAATTACTCTCCTCCCTATCTTTATGTCATCATCAAATTTAGCAACCATATCATCTGTCCCTTCATCCAAGTCTTTTTTTTATAAATTGTTAAAGGTTGAGGCCCCAGAACTGATCCCTGTAGCAGACCACTAGTTACATCCTGCCAACCAGAAAAAGACCTATTTATGGCTACCCTCTCTTTCCTGTTAGCTAGTCAATCTTCTATCCATGCCAATATGCAACCTTCTACACCATGAACTTTTAGTAAAGTCTGACATGTGTAGTGGAAATGATAAGGTGCCAAATCAAAGATTATTATGGA
Source organism: Carcharodon carcharias (assembly GCF_017639515.1). Classification (NCBI taxonomy): domain Eukaryota; kingdom Metazoa; phylum Chordata; class Chondrichthyes; order Lamniformes; family Lamnidae; genus Carcharodon; species Carcharodon carcharias. Next base: position 18,014,761 of record NC_054493.1, read on the forward strand.
ATTATCACCCTTGTTGGTGAGCCCTTATTCCGAATCCCTAATTCCTACAGTTTCAAATTTTGAGGTTGACCAGAGCTTGAAGGTCTCTCTTCCCAGTACGTTTATCTTCATTGCACATTCTTCACATTCACAGCAATTAAGGTTTTACACCTTTACAGCAAATAAAACTCAGTCTTTTACGATAACGACTGATCAGTTAATTTTAACTCAATTAAGGCTCACGACTTTATTTAATCCTCTGTTACTGACTGGTCGTTAATGAATACAGCAATCTTTAATTAATACATTTGATTAATACAAGATAGACTGGTTCAAAGAGACAGTTTGTGAAAGACAATAGCTTTCTTTCTCACTGATCTTGATCAGATTGAACAATGAGCCTTATTCTTGAGCTGGACTTTGACAGAATATGATGTCCTGAAGCTTATCAAAATTAGAAAAGAGTTTATTTGTTTAAACAATTTCTGCTAGCACTGCATTTTTGAGAAATGTACAGCACTCATTTTTAAAATACAGATCCAGCTTTTACAATAATACTTTGATTCACTAATGATAAATTATTCAAGGTTCACTACTGAATAATCATCTATTTCATGACTGGCTTCTAATACAAAATCAATATATAATTAATAAAGAAAAGTTACAGAATGCAAAAAGGCTGCAAGAAGCCACATGCTAATGGTTTCTTGACTTTGTTACTTATAACAGTGAATACAGTATGAAAGTTTGATTTTTAAAACAAAATTTTAACTACCCAGGCCTACCTACAGTTTCCCACATTACAACAGCGATGACACTTCAAAAGTATTTCATTGGCTGTAAACTGCTTTAGGAAATCCTGTGGTTGAGAGGTGCTATAGAAATGCAATTTTTTCTAATTGTCCATAAACTTTGATATATTACACACAATCCCTTCATCAAAATCATCGATAAAGATTAGTCTGAACATTGTGTAATAACCATGTCTTTGATACCATCTTGAATATTATGTAAAACTTCAAACACACTATATCCTGGATTATTTGTTTTAAAACACAGCGAGTTGTTGTGATTTGGAATGCACTGCCTGAAAACAGTGTGAGAAGCAGAATTGATTCCAACTTTAAAAAGGGTCCTGGACAAATTCTTGAAAGGAAAATAAAACTGCAGGGCGACTGGATTAATTGGGTAGTTCTGTAAAGAGCCAGCATGAACATGATGGGCCTAATGGCCTCCTTTGGTCGATGAGCCTCATGGGCATTTAAAGTGAGTGGGAATGGCCTGGAATCTGCTTCTAATGAGGTTGATGGAAGTGGAGATGATGGATTGATTTCAAAAGGAAATTGAGTGGACAAATAAACCTACAGGGATGTGGGGATGGAATAGGGCAATGGGACTAATTGGTTTGCTCCAGAGAGCTGGTTTGCAATTGATTGGCCGAAATGCCCCATTCCTTACCCTAATGACTCTATGGTCTAGACAGAGGAATTTCAGCTGCTTCAGTCTCTCCAACTAACTGAAGACCCTCATCTCTGGTGCCATTCCTCTTAATCCTGTTTCCAGCCTCTCAAAGAATTTCAAATCTTTCCTTAAATGTGGGGCCCATATAGAGGGTTCTATTCTAGAGGGATATAATTGAAAAGCAGGGAGGGTATGTTCAACTTGTTTAGAACCATGGTTAGACTACACTGAGAGTACTGTCAACATTAATGATCTCCCTTTAGAAAAAGGAAATAGAAGCACTGGAGAGGGGGCAACAAAAAGTCAGGATAATAATACCAGAACTGAGAGCATTTTCTTCAGGGCTGGTTTTCTCCAGAAAAGAGAAGACTGAAGGGTGACCTGATGGAAGTCTTTAAGATTATGAAGAGGTTCAATAATCCAATAGAGCTTTATTGAGAAACCTCTTCATCCAGCGAGTAGTGAGAATGGAATTCACTACCACAGCAAGTGGTTGAGGTGAATAACATGAATACATTTAAGGGGAAACTAGATACATAAATGAGGGAGAAACAAATAGAAGGATATGCTGATGAGGGAGTGAAGAGGGGTGGGTGGAAGCTCATGTGGAGCATAAATACTGATGTAGACCATTCTACCTAAACTCTTTCCCCTGCCTTATCCCCGTAACCTTGCAAATTCTCTCTTTTCAAATAACAATCCAATTTCCTTTTAAATACCTTGATCGAACCTACCCCCGCCACTCTTTCAGAAAGTTCATTCCAGACTCCAATCACCCTCTGGGTGAAAAAGTTTTCCTCACATTACTTCCTCTTTTGTCCATTAATTTGAATCTATGGCGTCTAGCTCTTGATGTTCTCTTGAGTTGGAACAGTTTCTCACAAATTACTCTCTGGTGTGTCAGCAAGTGGGATAACTGAGTGAATCCCTTCCCACACACAGAGCCGGTGAATGGCCTCTCCTGTGTGGCTGTGTCAATTAATTTCCAGCTCATATGGGGCTTTGAAGCTCTTCCCACAGTCCCAAAACTTCCACAATTTCTCCCTGATGCAAGTGGCCTTTTGTCCTTCCAGTTTTGATGATCAGTTGAAGTCTCATCCTGTACACAGAACATGTGTACAGTCTCTCGTCACTGCGAATGGTGTGATATTTTCCCAGGCTGCGTAACCTGAATGCTCTCACTTGGATGTGTGTGTTTCAGTGTTTTCCAGTTGATGTTTAAATCTTTTGAAGCAGACAGAAGAGGCAAACATTTTTCCATCTAGATTCAAAAAAATTCACATTGTGATTACTTGAGTGACTCTGTCAGATCTTAACGTGATGTTTGTTTTGAGATTTCTGTCTTCAGATCCTCTCCTTCCAATTTCCTGTAAAAGGAGTTTACATGAGTCAACACTGTCATTAGAGGATAGAATTTCAGAACAGGCACTTTGAGTTTCTATGAATATTTTTACTTCTCTCATTCCTGAAAAGTTGTAAGTCTCCATTCCACAAACTATCTCTCTAATCTCACTTTACTGTCCCTATATACACTCTCCAAGTTCTCCTGAAGGTGCCAGTCCATGCTGATTGACAGAAACATGCTCACTGCTTCCTGTCCAGGACATAGGGCCATGAAAATGGATTGGAACTCAGTTCATATGTGGATGGTGGAATTGGAGATAATCAATGATTTCAAAATTAAATTGGATGGACACTTGAAGGAAATAAACTTGCAGGGTTACCAGGACTTGGAGGGGGAATGGGACTGACTGGATCGCTCTACAGGGAGTTGGCAGGGAATTGAGTAAAACAATAGTCTCTGTCTGTGCTAGAATGACTCTATGACTGGAAATATATAACAAACCTACAGTACTATGTTACAAGACTAGAAATAATAAAGAATGAACTTTACTACAGAACCATAAATGACATATCTGATATGTTCCATATAACAACACTAGACACATCTCTGTTGTTACAATCCCCATGGAGAACGATAACCTTAAAATAAAGAAACAAATTCCCAGGCAACCTCAACGGAATAAACTGAAGGGCAAGGCTTCACTTTTTAAAACTTTTACTGTAACAATCAAACTAAAATCAACATAAATTTGGCATGCATTAAAAAAGAAAGTTGTTTTTAAAAATAGAGCTAAATTTCACTTTAAATAGCTCATACAATAAAAACAGCTTCCACAAAAATCACAAGCATTTCCCCCCTCAGCACATATGACACTGATTCCAGTTACAGAGTCCCACAACTCTCTGTATTTCCAATGTTTACATTCTGTTCCTTTCCTCTCCTGGACGTTGGACTGAAGTCCCTTCAGAGGGCGGTCTTCCCACAGCCCATTTCCATAGGCAGCCCCAAGAGTAACAGCCTCTGGATCTCTCACTGTTGGATTCCCCAATCAGTCTTTTTGCTCTTCTTTTCCCAGCTGCTCAGACCTCCTCCCTCTCCATCTACCACTCACAGCTTCACTGTTCTGTTACTGAATTGTTCCCTTTTCTCTTGAAAACCTCAACCTCTCAAACCCTGCCTGTTCCTCTTCTCTTTCTTTTCAACGCAAACAAACTCTCAAATCCTGATCTCTGGAGGAAATTTAAGTCTGTGTGAAGCGCCATCGTCATTGATACAAAACTCGTCCTCTGATTGGCTGGTGGACAAAAGTCCTTCCGGTTCTCCAGCACTTTCTATTGGCCGCAGCCTTCAGTCGGTTGCCTGGAGATCTCGAGGAGGTGTAGGGGCTCCCGTGGTCTGCAGACGTCACCGCGGAGCAGAGTGATTCCTATTGGCTGATTCAGGCAGTGTTCCAACGTGGACGTCACAATGACTCAGTGGTTCGTCCCCAGTACACGGTGTCCCATTGGGAGCAATAGCTCTGGTTACAGAAGCAAAATACTGCGGATTGGACAATAGCTTAGCGCGTCTAGAGGTCAAAGTCTCGCCCGCCCCCACGTGGGCACGGGTTACGCTCCCTCATTGTGGTCGGACCTGAATTGACCAATGGGAAGAGCTGGTGGACCTGAATTGGGCTTTGTGCCAATGGCTGCACGGAGCTTCCCCCATTGTCTGAATGTGGGTGTTGGACAATGAGTTTGTGAACATGTTCATTACTGCCCAGCAAAACTGTAATGAGCAGATTAACAAGCTCTGAATGAAGATTTTGCTTCATACACACCAACACTTCTTCCTCTGTCCCACTTCTGTGAGTAAAACACTTTCTTTTATCCCCCTTTCCATTTATTTTCTAATTATGGTTTAAATTGTTGACTTGCAGGAGCTGAAGAGAAAATATGTGAATCCAGGGAGGGTACAGACTCTGGAAAGGTTGGCCCAGGTCTCTCTCTCTCTATTGAAAACATTGAAATCCTTTGCTGCTTCAGCTCGACACATTTATTTGTCTGGCTAAAAGGAAGGCCTCTTTCCTAATGTTTCTAATTAAAGAAGTGGTTTCCCCAGGAGATGGATGGCATTTTAGAGGACAGCAAAGTAATATAAGACTGAGATATGTTTAGTGTTGTCATATGCTATATATTACATATATTTTAATGTTTCTGTAATAAAATACATTTATCATTATTTCTAGTCTTGTAATATAGTACTGTAGCTACTTTGTATATCTCCAGTCATAGTGTCATTACAGCACAGAAGGAATCCATTTTGGCAACTTGAGTCCATGACAATTGCCTGTCGAGCAATTCAGTCAGTCAGTCCCATTCCCCCACTATATCCCCAGTCCCCTGCAAGTTTATTTCCTTCAAGTGCCCATCCCATTTCATTTTAAACTCATTGATTGTCTCTTCTTCCACCACCCTCGTAAGTGGAGAGTTCCAGGTCATGGCCACTCATTTCCTAAATAAAGTTCTTCATCACATTACCCATGTATCATGTAATACAACACTCTATATTACATGAATTTTTGTCCAATAGATATATAGAACTGGTAAGCATGGACCTGACGATCAGCATGAATTTGCACCTTCAGGAGAATCGGAAAGGTGTATATTAGGTATAGTGGAGTGAGAATGGAGGGAGAGTGAGTGCGATGGAGATTTACAGCTTTTAGGAAACAAGAGAGGAAAGAATGATCCAAAGAAAATAGAATTGCCTATTTCGAATTTCTATCCTGTACTGATAGTGATGAAGTTTGTAAACTCTTTTTGCAGGACATTAGAAGAAGTGGATTTGCAGACAGATTATCAAAACAAACGTCATGTAAGAATCTGACAGTCACCTGATTCATTGGGACCTGAATATTATTGGCCTTTGAATATAAAAGAATAATTTTTTGTCTGCTTTGCCTGCTTCAAAAGATTTTAAACATCAGTGTGCCTGGAAAACCACTGAGACGCAGAGACCCTAGTGAATGTGTTCCAGTGCATCACACCATTCATAGCGGGGAGAGGCAGTACACGTGTTCTGTGTGTGTGGACAAGGCTTCAACTGATCGTCAAACCTGGAAAGACAGATGGAAACCAGTACCATGGAGAAACAGTGGAAATGTTGGGATTGTGGAAAGGGATTCCGGGCCCTGCCTGCATTGGAAACCCATCGACGCATTCACACTGGGGAGAGGCCATTCATGTGCTCTGTGTGTGGGAAAGGATTCAGATCCCCATCTGCACTGAAAGTTCATCGGCGTGGTCACACGGGGGAGAGGCCATTCACCTGCTCTGAGTGCGGGAAGGGTTTTCTCCAGTCATCTGATCTGCGGACACACCAGCGAGTTCACACCAGGGAGAGGCCGTTCACCTGCTCTGAATGTGGGAAGGGATTCACTCAGTCATCCAACTTGCTGACACACCAGCGAGTTCACACCAGGGAGAGGCCATTCACCTGCTCTGAGTGTGGGAAGGGTTTTCTCCAGTCATCCGACCTGTGGAATCACCAACTAGTTCACTCCGGGGAAAGGCCATTCACCTGCTCTGAATGTGGGAAGGGATTCACGCAATCATCCAGCCTGCGGACACACCAGCGAGTTCACACCAAGGAGATGCCATTCACCTGCTCTGATTGTGGGAAGGGATTCACTCAGTCATCCAACCTACTGACACATCAACGAGTTCACACTGGAGAAAGGCCATTCACCTGCTCCGAGTGTGGGAAGGGATTCACTCAGTCATCCAACCTGCTGACACACCAACGAGTTCACACTGGAGAAAGGCCATTCACCTGCTCTGAGTGTGGGAAGGGATTCACTCAGTCATCCAACCTGCTGACACACCAACGAGTTCACAACTGATTTCAAGTCTTGGATCCTGCTATTATTGCTGCTGATCAAATTCAGGACTTAGCCATGTTCATTCTGACACTTGGTGAAGTGGGAGAGTCAGAGGGTTTAATCCTGCTAGACTGCCTTTGCTTCCAGTGGGCTGCTGGGGCTCTTTGAGCCTGGAAGTGCACATTTCCACTGAAATGGTCTGCAAAAACTGAAGAAGTAGATTTATTTTATTATCCTGGATAGTAAATAGTGTTTTTCCTACCATTACAGGTAGATCTAAAATAAATACATTTGTCTCTGTTCCACAGCACAGGGCCAGATCAGTGGGCTCAATTGGTCTGTGTCAGTATTTATGTTCCTCATGAGTGTCTACCCACCCCTCTTCATCTGCCCCCATCAGCATATCATTCTACTCCTTTCCCCCTCATGTATGTTTGTAACCTGGCTTAGATTTTATATTTTATTTGAGTTGAATACATGTGACCTGCAAAGGACTAACATGGTCAAGACACCATTTTATTCTGACATGTGAACAGAAAATAAGCCATTTTGATGTTGCTAACCTGTTAACAAACTAATCCAATCTAGTACTGGGAGGTAGTCACCGACGAGCAACAGATGATTTTATTAGAAGAAAGTACCTGAATTACTGTCTGCCGATCTGACAGAGTCACTCAATTCATCAGGACCCATATATCATCAGCCTTTAAAAGTGGAAGAAGAAATGTTTGTCTGTTCTGTCTGTAGGAAAAGATTTCAAACATCATTGTAACTAGAAAAGCACTGGGACATACACACCCAAGTGAGAGAGTTCCAGTGTACTGACTGTGGAAAGAGCTTTAACCCATTACACAGCCTGAAAAAACATCAGTGTTCACAGCGGGAAGAAACTGTACATGCGTTCTGTGTGTGAACGAGGTTTCAACTGATCATCCAGCCTGGAGTGACATATGGACACCTGCGCTGTGGAGAAACCGTTGAAATATGGGGACAGTGGGAAGTTATTCAGATCCATGTCTGTGCTGGAAATTCATCTGCACAGTCACCATAGGGAGAAACCACTCACCCGCTCTGTGTGTGGGAGAAGATTCATTCGACTAGTCAACTTCATTTCACACCAATGTGTCCACTCTGTCATGAGACCCTTTAAATGTTCCGACTGTCAGAAGAGCTTTAAAAGAAAACAAAATCTGCTGATGCACCAGCGAGTTCACACAGGGGAGAGACCGTACACCTGTCCTGTGTGTAGGATGGCATTCACTCAGTAATGCAGTCTGTTAGATCACTAGTGAGTTTACAATGGGGAGAGACCATTCACCTGCTGTGTGTGTGAGAAGTGATTTACTCAGCCTTTCCTCCAGCTGACACACCAGTGCACTCACACTGGAGCGAGGCTGTTCATTTGCTCCATGTGTGGGAAGGGATTCTCTTGTTTGTTCACCCTGCACACACACCAGTGCATTCAAAAGTGACTGCAGGCATTGGATTCTGCTGTTCTTGCTGTGTTAATCACCTCCAGGACTGAACCATTTTCATTCTGACAGTTGGAGTTTGTTTCAGTTAATGTTAATAATCCCTGTAACTGGGCTGAGGCTTAATATTCTGGATTTAGGTTAAATAAATCAGCTTTGTGTCTAACACACAGTGTGCAAGTCCTTGATTTCTCTCAGATAAGAGGAGACTGATTGATCTCCTGTTACTGATAAAACTCATGGTGTGGGGATAACATAGCGTAGATAGAAGATTGGCTGACTAGCAGAAAACAGAGAGTATGCATAAATGGGCCTTTGTCTGATTGAAATGATGTGACTAGTGAGGTCCTGCAGGGTGTCTCAACATTTTACAATTTACATGAATGACTTAGATGAGGGAGCAAAGGTACGATAACTAAATTTGCAGGTGACATAAAGATGGGTAGGAAAGTATGTTGTGAAGAAGAGAAAAGGAGTTTGCTGACGAATGTAGATAAATTGAGTGAGTAGGCAAAAGTCTGGCAGATGGAATATAATGTGGGAAATTGTGAAGTTGTTCACCTTGGCATGAAGAATAAAAAAGCAGAGTATTACTTAAACAGAGAATAGCTGCAGGATTCCGAGCTGCAGAGGGATCTAGGTGTTCTGGTGCATGAATCACAAAAAGCTAGTATGCAAGTACAGCAAGTATTCAAGATGGCTAATGCAATGCTAACATTATTACGAGAAGAATTGAAGTTAAAAATAGGGATGTTATGCTTCAGTTATACAGGCCATTGGTGAGACCGCCTTTCGAATATTGTCTGCAGTTTTGGTCTCCTTATTTAAATGTAAATGCATTGGAGGTGGTTCAGAGCAGGTTTACATGATTGGTACCTGGAATGAGTGGGTTGTCTTATGAGGAAACATTGGACAAACTGGGCTTGTTTCCACTGGAGTTTAGAAGAGTGAGGGGCGACTTGATTGAAGTATATAATACCCTGAATCATCTTGACAAGGTGCATGTGCAAAGGATATTTCCTCTTGTGGGTGAGTCCAGAACTAGGTGACACTGCTTTAAAATTAGTAATCACCCTTATAGGGCAAAGGTGAGGAGAAATTTTTATTCTGAGAGTTGTGCAACTTTGGAACTCTACCTCAGAGGAGGTGGAGGTGGGGTCACTGAATATTTTTAAAGTGGCGGTGGTTAGATTCTTGTTACACAAGGGAATCAAAGATTATTGGGGGTAGATAGGAATGTAGAACTCAAAACACAAACAGATCAGCCATGATCTTACTGATGGTGCAGGCTTGAGGGGGTGAATGGCCTACTTCTGCTCCTATTTCATATGTTTGTATGTTCCATTTTCGGGTCTTTTATACTTTGTTAATGGAAGACTTGTATTTATATAGCGCCTTTCAAAACTTCAGTATGACCCAAAGTGCTATGCAGCCAATTAAGTTCCTTTGAAGTGTTGTCACTGCTGTAATTTACAAAATGCAGTCGTGAAATTGTGCACAGCAAGATCCCATCAGTAGAACTGTGACTTTGACCAGGTAATCTGTTCAGTGATATTTGTTGAGGGATAAATATGAAGCAGTACACCAGGGGGAACTCCCCTGCTCTTTCGAATAACATCATGGGAGCTTTTACACCAACTGAGAGGGCAGATGGGGCCGTAGTTGAAGGTCTCATCTGGAATATGGGACGCCTGAGAATGCAGTGCTCCCTCAGTACTGCATCAAAATATCAACCTGGAATTTATGCTCATATTTCTGGATATGGATTTGAACTCAGCCTCCTGACTCAGAGATAAAAATGCAACAACTGAGCCACAACTAACACCTCATCATTACTCTAGATTATTTCAGTTCTCATACCTTCAGCTACTCTCATGGACAAGTGTAAGATTTTAGTTCAGGATTCACAAATTATCTGAAAAGGGGGTCGAAGGCATAGGTGATTTAATGCATTTTATTAAGAAGCAACAGTTTAGATATGATACATCAGTTAAATCATTAGAAAACACATGATCCATAACAGGTGAGAATAGTTTACTGGTCCCTGAATGGACAAATGGATGGCGAAAAGCAGGGGATCCTGATCTCCGTGGCTGGACGTGGCAGTCTCCTCGGAATGGTTTACTGGTCCTGGATCAGGGGGATGCTGATCTCCATGGCTGGAGGTGGAAGTCTCCTCGGAATGGTTTACTGGTCCCGGATTGGGGGATGCTGATCTCTGTGGCTGGAGATGCCAATCTTTTCGGAATTACTACTCGGAATGGACAAACAGATGCACGAAGCTGATCTCTGTGGCTAGAGATGGCAGTTTATCCATTTCTCAGTCTCAGTCTCCTTGAGCCAATGTGTTCTGCCAAAGCCTACATGGACCTGGATCTTTGAGAAGCTCTTTCTTGGATGAAATGATTTTCAAAAGCCCAAGTCCAGGCCATTCATATACCTTATTTTGGGGATCTTAATGACAATCGTTTATTGAATTTTCCACTCACAAGGGACAGATATTCAAGGAAATCCCTTGTTTCCTTTGGAAGTTCATGAATTCATTTTTTTTCTATCCGCTGACGTGGACGTTGCTGGCTCGGTCACCATTTATTGCACATCCCTAAATGCCCTTGTTCAGAAGGCATTTAAGACTCAACCACATTGCTGTGGGTCTGGAGTCACATGTAGGCTAAACCAGATAAGGACAGCAGATTTCCTTCCCTAAAGGGCATTAATGATGGGTTTTTATGACAATAATTCCATGGTCATCATTAGACTTTTAATTCCAGAATTTTATTGAATTTAAATTCCACCATCTGCCACAGTGGAATACGAACCCTTTTCCCCAGAGCATTATCCTGGGTTTCTGAATTACCAGTCCAGTGGCAATACCACCATCTTCCCATTTTGTGGCTCATCACGTGCTAGGACATTCTGTTTAACCTTTACTCAGTCAGTTAGTTTTTCTGTGGGGCATGAGAAATTCCCAACCTATCAAGTTTGTCTTGTTTCAGGGTCTGTGCTAGAGGCATGTCTTTGGCAGAGATAATGGCCTACACTGTCCTGTGTTTGTCAACCCAGGAAGCTTTCTTCATAAGAGAGAGAGAGATCTATTCCTATAATATTCAATAAATTTCTGAAGACTTCTTACAGATCTCCCCACCTTGAAAAGGTACTCATGTACTGATCTAGTTTCCATTTGAAACCATATAAGATATTCACCTCAACAGCTTCCTGTGGTAGTGAATTTCACTAAACACTAACCTGAGTAACCACTCTCTAAGTAAAGAAATTTCTCCTTATTTCCCTATTGGATTTATTAAGGACCATTTTGTTCTTACAGACCTAGATTTTAATTCATCCATAAGTGGAAACATTAGTTCCACTTCTACCCTCATAATTTAAAGAAACTTGTGTTAGATCACCTCTCGTCACTTTTCAGAGGATCAAAAACCTAACCTGATAACGTTTTCAATAACTGTAATCTCTTAGTTCAGATATCAGTCTTAATAATCCTTTTTTCTGCAAGCTCCAATGCTTCATTGACTCTTTAATTGTATAGGACAATAACTGTGTGCAGCATCCTAAACAAATTGAACATAATTTCATTATTTATGAATTTTGTAACCCTAGAAATAAATCTCAGTCCGTTGTGAGCATTTTTACTTGATTTGTTGACTTGCAGTGATGTTCTTCATTATTTATTCACCTGTATCCAGAGATTGCTTTGCTCCTCTATTACATTCACTTTCTTATTCTCTAAGGTCCAGGTATTCTTTGTATTTTTTCTCTCAAAGCATATCGTTGCATCTTATAGTTGTTCAATTTAATTTGCCATCTAACTTTTCAAATGCTTTCTTGTATGATGTTGCATTCTTCCTCAGTGTTAGAAACATTGTTTGGTATCAGCTGCAAATTTTGACATTATTCCCAAGTCCAGGTCATTGGTGTAAAATATGAATAACAATGGCCTTAGCATTGATCCTTGTGGATCACCACCTTTTTCCAATCTGAAATTGTGGGGGGGGGGGGGGGGGGGTGAATTGAACAGATTGCATCAAGGAGGAGGGTACAGGCATTCGGTTTCTAAATAATGTAAGTGCCAATTTTATGTATTGCCCCCTGGCATCGATCTCAACTGGGATGCCAGAACATTACGTTTTTCGCCGGCAATTCAAGCCATCAATGGCGTCTGCTTTACCCATAACACTCCGAAGGTCCCCTATCAATGACTATTGGAGTCCAGTGCGCAGGTGCAGTGTGGGTGTGCGCTCTGAGCATGCTCAGTGTCAGTCATGGTGACGGAGAGAGGAGGAGCGGACGGTTCGGGAGGCGGGAGGAGATTGTGAGCACAGGTTAGGAATGGAAACCGCGGCTGGACTGGGAACTGGATCAACTTCTGGGGTAGGCCCCAGGCCCCGTGTTTACCCCGCGGTGACAGGCCCGGGGGGAGGGAGCGATGGAGCCGGCGGCTGGACGGGGAGGATTTGGAAACACTTTGTGGATCTGCAAACCCTGAGGAATAATTGTCAGCTCCTGGTTTGCAGCTGCGGGGCTTCTCCCTCCCGGGAACAGGCCCAGGTTAACGGCCGCCATCCTGGGTCAGCGAGTGGAGGATGGTTCACATCAGAGGATGGGGGAGGGGAGACAATAAATAAGAGGTTACACTTTGGGCTCAAATCTGATCTGTGGGAAGGAAGGAAACCCTGGGAGGTGGGCGGGTAGGATTCAGAAACACTCGCTGGAGGCCCCAAACCCCCAATAAGAACCTGCAGGTCCCGCGTTTGCAGCTCGGGGTCTTTTTCCTTTATGTGCGGCCATCTTGATTGAAGCAACAGAGAGTGGGCAGGGCTTCAGGGTCCCAGTGACCAGGAGAGAAAATGATTGATTTTATTCACCTGCACAGTGTGGCTGGAGAACTGAATGCAGCCAGATTGCAGGGAGAGAAAAAAAAAACTGGGAGTTGAGGTAAGAAATGGTGGAGATGGTGTGATGGGTTCAGATTTTAGTCCATGGAGATGCAAGTGTGTGTGGGACGTGGATTTACAGTTTGGCGGAACAAGAGGAAAATATGTTCCATCAAGGGGAAGCGAAGGTGCAGTGGTAATGTCACTGGACTAGTAATCCAAAGGCCCAGGGTAATGCTCTGGGGATGTAGGTTCAAATCCCCTCATGTCAGCTGGTGGAATTTGTATTCAATTAATAAACCTGGAATTATAAGCTCGTCTCAGTGATGATGACCATGAACCTGTCTTTGAGAGTTGTAAAAACCCATTTGGTTCAGTAATGTCCTTTAGGAAATCTGCCTGCTCTGATCTACATGTGATTGACTCTTAAATGCCCTCCAAAATGGCCTAGTAAGCTACTCAGTTCAAGGGTAATCAGGGATGGGCAGCAAATTCTGGCCTTCCCAGTGATGCCAACATCACGAGAAAGAATATTTTAAAATACTGGGATTGTCTACTCTGAATTTCCACACCCTGCTTACACTTACAACGATTAATTTTGTAAACTCTTTTTGCAGGTATTAGAAGGGAAGGATTTATAAATCTAAACAAGCATTTTGGTTTGAGTCACTTGATTATTTTGGACCTGAATATCATGAACCTTTGAATGAGGAAGGAGTAATGTTTGTCTCTTCAGTCTGTGGAAAAGATTTCAAATATCAGTGTGACTGGAAAAGCACAGAGACACACACACCCGAGTGAGAGTGTTCCAGTGAACTGACTGTGGAAAGAGCTATCACACCATTCACATCGGGGAGAAACCATACATGTGTTCTGTGTGTGGGTGAGTCTTCAACTTATTGTCCAACCTGGAGAGACACAAGGACAGCCACACCATGGAGAAACCGTGGAAATGTGCGGACTGTGGAAAAAGATTCACTTCATCATCCCGGCTGGAAATCCATCGACGCATTCACACTGGGGAGAAGCCATTCAGCTGTTCCGTGTGTGGGAAGGGATTTACTAAGACAACCTACCTGATGTTACACCAGAGAATTCACACTGAGGAGAGGCCCTTCAGCTGCACTTACTGTGGGAAGAGGTTCAACAGTTCATCCACCCTCGCAACACACCAGCGAATTCACACTGGGGAGAAGCCATTCACCTGCTCTGTGTGTGGAGAGGGATTCACTCGGTCGTCCGGCCTTTGGACACACCAGCGAGTTCACACTGAGGAGAAGCCATTCAGCTGCACTCACTGCGGAAAGAGTTTCGGGCAGTCGTCCACCCTCACTGCACACCAACGCACTCACACTGGGGAGAGACCGTTCACCTGCTCCGTGTGTGGGAAGAAGTTTTCTCAGTCATTTGATCTGGTGAGACACCAGCGACTTCACACTGGGGAGAGACCTTTCACCTGCTCCCTGTGTGGGAAGGGATTCGCTCGGTTATTCACCCTCCAGTCACACCACCGAATTCACACTGAGGAGAGTCCGTTCAGCTGCACTACCTGTGGAAAGAGTTTCAGGCAGTCATCCAACCTTCTGACTCACCAACGCACTCACACTGGAGAGAGACCTTTCACCTGCTCCTTATGTGGGAAAGCTTTCACAAGGTCCTCCAGCCTGCTGAGACACCAGCAAATTCATCAGTGACTGCAGGGGTTGGATTCTGTTGTTATTGCTGCTGTTAATCACATCCAGGATTGATACTATTGTGGAATATTGTGTGCAGTTTTGGTCTCCTTACCTAAGAAAGGATATACTTACCATAGAGGGAGTGCAGTGAAAGTTCACCAGACTGATTCTTGGGATTGCAGGATTGTCGTATGAGGAGACATTGGGCTGACTAGTCCTGTATTCACTGGAGTTTAAAAGAATGCAAGTGGATCTATTTGAAACATAAAATTCTGACAGGGCTGGGCAGACTGGATGCAGGGATGATGTTTCCTCTTACTGGGGGTGGGAGGAGCGGCATTGGGGGTGTCAATAACAAGGGATCCGTCTCAGGATACTGGGTAGAACATTTAGGACTGAGATGAGGAGAAACTCCTTCACTCAGTGCGTGGGCGAACCTGTGGAATTCTCCACCACAGAAGGTTGTGGAGGCCGAGTCATAGAATATATTAAAGAAGGAAATAGATAGATTCCTGGACTAAAGGTATCAAGGGGAATGCCGAGATATTGGAAGGATGGCGTTGAGATAGAGGATCAGCCATGATCATATTGAATGGCAGAGCAGGTTCGAGGGCCGAATGACCTACTCGTGCTCCTATTTTCTATGTTTCTGTATCAGGTTTGTTCCTGCTTATGTTAACAACCCCTATAATTGGCTGGAGTTTAACATTCTCGAGATGTCACTGATTTTCGTGGCTGTCCCTTTTTAAAAGCCCCATCTGTGATCTTTCCTCTCTCAACCGGAACTCGTTTACAATAAAATAATGAACTTTCATTTCAATCCTAAATTGGTCTTTGGTGAAAAATCTACAATTCAGTGTCTGAAAGGTTTGACTGATTAACATCTCCAATTAGAAACTGTTGATTAGTCTTTGCTGACAATTCTTACTGACTTCCACATTCTTCACAGTGATACCTCCGTTATGAAATTAAATTATCAAAGAAGAATCAAAATAGTAAAATATTTTACAGGGCACATCAATAAAAGCTTAATCGATCAATATTGATATTGATGAAGTTTGGAAGTCGCTGATTTCAATCATTTCTGACACAGCAGCAGCAACATTTGGTAAAGGTGGAACCCACAACAAAGACTGGTTTGAGAACTAATCAGCAGACATGATAACTGTCATTGAAGTAAAAAGCAAAGCCTACCTGATGCACAACATAGTCCCAACAGCTAAAACCCTCTGTAACTTGAATGTAGCCAAGACAGTTGTGTAAAAGACAGAAGATACTGTTCAATGTCATGAGGCTATTAGTGTCTATAATATTTTGGAAAATATTTTTCTTTTAAAATAGAGGTTTAGTCTGTGGATATGTCTTAATTGGATAAAAGCTAGTCTGGGTGCTTTGAAATGTACTAGTTTTGTTACGCAAGAGAGAGAGCATGCATTTGCATTTTTTGAATAGAGCATTCAAGAAGTGGTGTGAAAATTGACACTTTTTTAGCAGCTACCAAACAATATGTTCATATTACTCATAAAATTGGTATAATGAAAGGGGTGAAGTTCAAAGAGGTTGTTGATACAATGAGAATTAACATTCAATGGGGCTGGTAGGTATAACTTGAGTAGTTTTTGGGTGTGCAGGCAGAGGCAATGTAAGGTCAAAAGGCAGCTGCAAGCCTCCAACTGGCTCCAAAGTGAAAACCTCATTTTGAATTTGTGAGGTGAAAATACTTTACCTGTGGTGTTTGGTTAAGTCTATGGGTTGCTGTTGTCTTAATGGAGATTAGTTTGGGAATTTGTTAAAAACTATAACAGTAGTAATTTGTAGCCATGTGTATATGTTTTAACCTGTGTAAATTAATAAATGTTTCAATTAGTTTAATGTAAAACCTCGAGAACTGATGGTCTGATTCCTGAATTTAAGGCCCCACCTCAAACATAACACTTAAAATTATAGGTTATGACAGTTGTTTAAAGTTTTCCTCTGGGATTTTTAAATAACTCTGCTTTACCAACTGGATTGGTCATAACAGCAAATAAACACTGGATTGACCTGTGTCAAGAAATTCAACCAGCCTGCGATGTCGTCAATCTATGTGCTATGTGTGATTGAATAAACAGGGCACTTGGTCCGACATCACCAAAGTTGTCCCCCTCTGAAATCACATGGTGAAGTGCTCACCAACAGAAGTAATCAGATATCCCACTGGGTTGTACATTACTGTGATCTGTACACCCATGAGATGGACATCTCCCAGTCTCTGTTTGACTCTCCAGTAACTTCCTGTTATGGTTAGTTGGACAAGGAACCCTCATGACTTGAGCTTGAAAAGGCCATTGATTGTTCAGCAAACAGAAAGTTACCCGGCTTAATGGAATTCCAGCTGAACTGCTCAAGCACGGAAAGTCCCATCTATTGTTAGCATCCACTTTTCTGTTGGGAGTAGGAACCATTCCACATGCGTGACACAAAAATCATCACAATAACCAAAAACAAAAGGTGACAGAAGAGATTGTGACTACAGGGCCATCTCACTCCTTAGCATCACTAGAAAGACCTTCACTAGGGTCATGTTTTAAAGACTTAACCTTTTTGCAGACCGAGTCTATGGAGAAGCTCAATGATGTTTCTGTGCTGGTAGATCTACAGTAGACATGATCTTCTCCATATACCAGCTACAAGAGAAGTTGGAGGAAGAAGGAAGGAGGAGCATAGTGATAGGGGATTCATTAGTTAAGGGAGCAGGGAGGTGTTCCTGCAGCCATAGACATGACTCCAGGATGGTATGTTACCTTCCTGGTGTCTGGGTCAAGGATGTCACCGAGTGGGTGCAGGATATTCTTTTGGGGGAGGGTGAACAAACAGAGGTCATGCTCCATGTTGGTACCAATGACTTAAGTAGGAAGAGGGATGTTGTCCTGCAGACAGAATTTAGAATAGGTAGAAAATTAGCAAGCAGGACCTCAAATGTATTATTCTCCATATTACTTCCAGTGCAATGTGTAAGTGAGTATAAAAATAGGAGGTTAAGACAGATTAATGCGTGGCTGGAAAGATGTTGCAGGAGAGAGGGCTTCAGATACCTGGGACTGGCTCTGAGGGAAGATGGCACCTGAACAAGCCGGAAGGGTTGCACCTGAACAGAGCCAGGACTTAGCTCCTTGATGTGTGTTTGCTAGTCTTGTTGTGAGGGATGGGGGAGGCTTCCAACTAATTCAGCAGGGGTGTGGGAACCAGGAGAGAATATTAGAGAGTAATAATAAGGTGTAAAAAATACTGGGAGAGACAGATAACGTGAGAATAGCAAATAGTAAGGAAACAGGCGGAATCGGAGTGAGGAAGAAAGTAATGCACTCAAAATCAGGGTTACACTACATGTATGTGAATGTACGGAGTATAGTAGATAAGATTGCTGAGTTACAGGTGCAGATTGCCATGTGGAAATATTACGCTGTGGTGATGACAGAGACCTGGCTCAGGGAAGGGGAGGACTGGGTGTTAAATATTCTTGGGTACAACATGTTCAGGAAAGATAGGGCAGGAAGAAAAGGAGGAGGGGTGGCTGTATTGATTAATGATAGCATTGCATTACTGGAGAAAGACGATGTCCAGAGAGTTCAAGGACAGAATCAATTTGACTAATGTTAAGGAACAAAAAGGGTGCAATTACATTGCTTAGTGTAATCTATAAACCGCCAACTAGTAGGAAGGATGTAGAGGAACAAATCTGCAAGAAAATAGCAGAGAGTTGCAAACATTAGCTATAATGGCGAACTTTAATTTCCTGAATATAGACTAGGATAGTGGCAGTGTAAAGGGTAGAGAGGGGCATGAGTTCCTAGGGTGTGTTCAGGCGAATTTTCTACAGCAGCATGTGTCCAGTCCAAAAGAAAGGAGGCACTGCCAGACCTGGTTCTTGGAAACAATGTGAGCTAAGTACATCAAGTATCAGTGGGGGAACATTTAACAGACAGTGATCATTCTATGATAAGGTTTAGGATGATGCTAGAAAAGGACAATGTGCAATCCAGAGTAAGAATAATTAACTGGGGGAGGGCTGACTTCAATGGAGCAAGAACAGAACTGGGCCGGATAGACTGGAACCAAAGGTTGGTGGGAAGATGTAGCTGAACAATGGGCTACCTTCAAAGAAGAAATGGTTCGAGGTATATTGCCTCAAAAGGGAAAGGTAGGGCAATCCAGAGCTTCCTGGATGAAAAATGAGATAGAAATTAAGATAAAGAAGAAAAAGTGTGCTGATGACAGGTGTCAGGTAGAAAATACAATTGGGAACTAGTCAGACTACAGAAGGTTCAGAGGGGAGGTGAAAATGCAGATAAGAGAAGCAAAGAGGGATCATGAGAAAAAAGCTGGTAGCCAACATAAAGGGGAATGCCAAAGTCTTCTATAGGCACATAAAAGGATGGTAAAAGGAGGAGTAATGTCGATTAGGGACCAAAAGAAAGGATTACACATGGAGGCGGGGGCATAGCTGTGGTGTTAAATGAATATTTTGCATCTGTCTTTACCAAGGAAGCAGATGCTACCCAGACAGAACCTCTGTCGCTGGAAGGGTACAAAATTGACAAGGGTGAAGTGTTGGTTGAACTGTTGGTACTTAGAGTTGACAAGGCGCTGGGACTGGATGAGATGCATCCAAGGATATTGAAGGAAATAAGAGTAGAAATTGCAGGGGCACCGGCCATAATCGTTCAGTCTTCCCTTGACTCGGAAGGTGCCAGAGGATTGGAGAATTGCAAACATCACGCCCTTGTTCAAAAGAAGTTGTAAGGATAAGCCCAACATTTACAGACCAGTCAGTTTAACTTCTTTGGTGGGGAAGCTTCTATTGATTAGGAAGAGCCAGCAAGGATTTCTAATGGGGAACAAAACCAAGAATTGCTGGAAAAACTCAGCAGGTCTGACAGCATCTGTGCAGAGGAAGATAGAGTTAATGTTTCAAGTCCATATGACTCTTCATCAGAACTAAAGAAAAATAAAAATATGGTGTTTAATGGGGGGTTGGACAGGTGGAGCTGGATCGAGGGCCAGTGATAGGTGGAGGCAAAGGAGAGATTGCCAAAGATGTCATAAACAAAAGGTCAAAGGGGTGTTGATGGTGGTGATATTAGCTAAAGGATGTGCTAATGGTGACATTAAGGATAAAAAGCAGGATGAGCAAGTGACGGATGGCCCTAGTGGGGGTGGAGTGGGGGGAGGGAATCGAAATAGGCTAAAAGGTGGGGATAAAGCAATGAATGGAAATAATTTTTTGAAATAATAATAGAAATAGGTGGGAAAAGAAAAAAATATATATAAAAAATATATAATAATTCTTAGAAAAAAGGGGTGAGGATGGAGGAGGCAGTTCATGATCTGAAGTTGTTGAACTCAATGTTAAGTCTGGGAGGCTGTAACGGACTCGAACATTAACTCTGTCTTCCTCTCCACTGATGCTGTCAGACCTGCTGAGTTTTTCCAGCAATTTTTGTTTTTGTTTCAGAATTCCAGCGTCTGCAGTATTTTGCTTTTTTCCAAAGGGGAAATCCATAAGACCATAAAACATAAGAGCAGAAATTAGGCTATTCGGCCCATCGAGTCTGCTCCTCCATTCAATCATGGCTGATAAGTTTCTCAACCCCATTCTCCCGCCTTCTCCCTATAACCTTTGATCCCCTTACCAATCAAGAACCTATCTATCTTGGTTTTAAATAAATTCAATGACCTGGCCTCCACAGCCTTCTGTGGCAATCTATTCCATAGATTCACCACTCTCTGGCTAAAGAAGTTTCTCCTCATCTCTGTTCTAAAAGGTCTTCCCTTTACTCTGCGGCTGTGCCCTCGGGTCCTAGTCTCTCCTACTAATGGAAACATCTTCCCCACGTCCACTCTATCCAGGCCTTTCAGTATTCTGTAAGTTTCAATCAGATCCCCCCTCACCCTTCTAAACTCCATCGAGTATAGACCCAGAGTCCTCAAACGTTCCTCAAATCGTGTTTAACTAACTTGCTGAAGTTCTTTGAAGAGATATCAGAGAGGGTTGATGAGGGTAATACTTTTGATGTGTTTATGGACTTTCAAAAGGCATTCAATACAGTGCTGCATAACAGACATGAAAAATGTTATAGCTGATGGAATAAAAGGGACAATAGCAACGTGAATACAGAATTGGCTGAGTAATAGGAAACAGAGAGTAATGGTCAATGGATATTTTTCTGGCTGGAGGAAGGTTTCTAGTGGAGTTCCCCAGAGGTTGGTATTGAGACCCTTGCTATTAATGATCTAGATCTTAGTGCGCAGGGGAAAATTTCAAAGCTTGTGGATGATACTAAACTTGGAAGTGCTGTAAACTGTGAGTATAGATCTTCAAAAGGACATGGACAAGGTGGTGGAGTAGGCAAACAGATGGCAGATGAAATTCAATGTGAAGAAGTGTGAGATGATGCATTTTGATAGGAAGAACATGGAGAGACAATGTGAAATAAGGGGTACAATTCTTAAGGGGGTGCAGGAGCAGAGGGGCTTGGATGCATATGTGCATAGATCATTAAAGTAATTTGGGAGACACAGCAAAAATTCATACCTAGGAAGAAGAAGCATACTAAACGGAGGACAAGGCAACCATGGCTGACAAGGCAAGTCAGGGACAGCATAAAAGCTAAAGAGAAAGCATACAATGCGGCAAAGAGCAGTGGGAAGCCAGGGGATTGGGAAGCCTACAAAAACCAACAGAGGACAACGAGAAAAGAAATAAGGAGGGAGAAGATTAAATATGAGGGTAAACTAGCCAGTAATATTAAAGAAGATTGCAAGAGTTTTTTTCAGATGTGTAAAGGGTAAGAGAGTGGCAAAAGTGGACATTGGGCTGCTGGAAAATGATGCTGCAGAAGTAATAATGGGGAACAAAGAAACGGTGGAGGAACTGAATAGGTACTTTGCATCAGTCTTCATGGAGGAAGACACGAGTAACATCCCCAAAATTCAAGAGAGTCAGGGGGCAGAAGTGAGTATGGTGGCCATTATCAAGGAGAAGATGCTAGGAAAACTGAAAGGTCTGAAGGTGGATAAATCAGCTGGACCAAATGGATTACACCCCAGAGTTCTGAAGGAGATGGCTGAAGAGATGGTGGAGGCATTTTTGATGATCTTTCAGGAATCACTGGAGTCAGGGAGGGTCCCAGAGGACTGGAAAATTGCTAATGTAAGCCCCCCTGTTTAAGAAGGGAGTGAGGCAAAAGCTGGGAAATTACAGGCCAATTAGCCTGACCTCAGTCGTTGATAAGATTTTAGAGTCCATTATTAAGGTTGAGATTTCAGAATACTTGGAAGTGCATGGTAAAATAGGGCAAAGTCAGCATGGTTTCATCAAGGGGAGGTCATGCCTGACAAATCTGTTAGAATTCTTTGAGGAGGTAACGAGTGGGTTAGACAAAGGAGAGCCAATGGATGTTATCTACTTGGATTTCCAGAAGGCCTTTGACAAGGCGCCACACAGGAGGCTGCTCAGTAAGATAAGAGCCCATGGTGTTAGAGGCAAGGTACTAGCATGGATAGAAGATTCGCTGTCTGGCAAGAGGCAGAGAGTGGGGATAAGGAGGTCCTTCTCAGGATGGCGGCTGGTGACTAGTGGAATTCCGCAAGAGTCAGTGTTAGGACCACAACTTTTCACTTTATACATAAATGATCTAAATGAAGGAACTGAGGGCATTCTGGCTAAGTTTGCAGATGATACAAAGATAGGTGGAGGGACAGGTAGTATTGAGGAGGCGGGGAGGCTGCAGAAGGATTTAGACAGATTAGAAGAATGGGCAAAGAAGTGGCAGATGGAATAAAATGTGGGAAGTGTGAGGTCATGCACTTTGGTAGGAAGAATAGAGGCGTAGACTATTTTCTAAATGGGGAGAGAATTCGGAAATCTGGAGTGCAAGGGGACTTGGGAGTCCTAGTCCAGAATTCTCTTAAGGTTAACTTGCAGGTTCAGTCGGTAGTTAGGAAGGCAAATGCAATGTTGGCATTTATTTTGAGAGGACTAGAATATAAAAACAGGGATGTGCTGCTAAGGCTTTATAAGGCTCTGGTCAGATCACATTTAGAATATTGTGTTCAATTTCAGGTCCCACATCTCAGGAAGGATGTGCTGGCCCTGGAGACGGTCAAGAGGAGTTTTACGAGAATGATCCCAGGAATGAAAGGCTTAACATATGAAGAATGTTTGAGGACTCTGGGTCTACACTCGATGGGATTTAGAAGCATGAGGGGGAATCTGATTGAAACTTACAGAATACTGAAAAGCTTGGATAGAGTGGACGTGGGGAAGATGTTTCCATTAATAGGAGAGACTAGGACCCGAGGGCACAGCCGCAGAGTAAAGGGAAGACCTTTTAGAACAGAGATGAGGAGAAACTTCTTTAGCCAGAGAGTGGTGAATCTTTGGAATTCATTGCCACAGAAGGCTGTGGAGGCCAGGTCATTGAGTGTATTTAAGACCGAGATAGATAGGTTCTTGATTGGTAAGGGGATCAAAGATTATGGGGAGAAGGTGGGAGAATGGGGTTGAGAAACTTATCAGCCATGATTGAATGGCGGAGCAGACTCAATGGGCCGAATAGCCTAATTTCTGCTCCTATGTCTTATGATCTTATGGTCTAAAGGTGGCAGGACTGGTGAAGATAGCCATTAATAAAGCATACAGTATGCTGGGTTTTTTAAATAGGGGCATAGAGTACAAGAGCAAGGAGATTATGCTGAATTTATATAAGACATTAGTTAGACCTCATCTGGAATATTGTGTACAGTTCCAAGTGCCACAGTTTAGGAAGGATGTGAATGCATTTGAGAGAGAGTGAAGAAGAGGTTTACAAGAATGGTTCCAGGGATGAGAAACTTCAGTTATGAATATAGATTGGAGAGGTTGGGATTGTTCTCCTTGGAGAGGAGAAGGCTAAAAGGAGATTTGATAGAGATGTTCAAAATCATGAGGGGGGCTGGATAAACTAGATAGGGATAAACTGTTCCTGCTCATAAAAGGATAGGGAACAAGAGGGCATTGATTTAAGGTGGTTTACAAAAGAAGCAAATGCGATGTGAGAAAAAGCTTTTTCACTCAGCGAGTAGTTCGAGTCTGGAATGTAATGCCTGGAAGTGTGGTGGAGGCAGGCTCAATTGAGGCATTCAAGCGGGTAATGGGCGATTATCTGAATAGAAACATTGTGCAAGGCGACAGGGAAAAGGCATAGAGCGGCACTGAGTCATAATGCTCATTTGGAGAGCCAGTACAGGCAGGTTGGGCCTTCCTCTGTGCCATAACAATTCTGTGTTTCTGTGGTTATCAAAAGGATTTGAGATCCCAGTTTGAACTGGAAACTCATGGGTAAAATCATCAAAAGTCATTCACCAGCTCAATGTGGAAAAGACTCATATAAAAACCACATACTGCATATGCTGGAAATTTGAAATAATAACATAAAATGCTAGAAAAACTCAGCAGGTCTGGCAGCACTTTTGGAGAGAGAAACCGAGTTAATGTTTCAAGTCCATATAACTCTTCTCCAGAAGAAGTGATTCTCTCGGTCACCCCCATTTGCTGACACAGCAACAGTTACACCTGAGAGAGGCCATTCAGATACTGCATTTGTGCAAAGGGATTTACACATTTTGCCCACCTGTTAACACTTCAGTTTTAAACTTTCAGAGGCTTTGATCCAAAATTGCTACATTTCGACTGACAACACAGAGTTTGAATGTTCTGTGTATGGGAAGAAAAGTCACTTGTTCAAACTGCCGTCTGGGAGTCCAGTGAGTTCACAACTAACCATAGATGTATGTTATGTTGTTAATTATACCGGGACAGAACTATGGTGGAGAGCAAGAGCACTTTGGTTGCTGTATCAATTGACTTAATAATTTTGTATAACACAAACACAGAAGTGCTGGAAA
The DNA here is from genome assembly GCF_017639515.1 of Carcharodon carcharias. Taxonomy (NCBI): domain Eukaryota; kingdom Metazoa; phylum Chordata; class Chondrichthyes; order Lamniformes; family Lamnidae; genus Carcharodon; species Carcharodon carcharias. The sequence goes on from NC_054493.1 coordinate 18,039,372, forward strand.
AACTCAGCAAGTCTGACAGCATCTGTGGAGAGAGAAACAGACTTGACGCTTCAAGTTCGTATGATTCTTCTTCAGCTCTGAAGAAGAGTCATACGGACTCAAAACATCAAGTATGTTTCTCTATCCACAGATGCTGTCAGAACTGCTGAGTTTTTCCAGCATTTTCTATTTTTGTTTCAGGTTTTCGGCATCGGCAGAATTTTTCTTTTATGATAATTTTATACCTTGGCCCTGTGGCTCCAATCAGCATTGGATCACAAAACATAATTTTCTGTTGAACACAATCACGGTTCAATGGCAGCATTTTACCCAGCATTCGCCGCGGGGCGGAATGGACCCTATTCTTTTTATTCATTTACGGGATGTGGGCGTCGCCGGCTCGGCCAGGATTTAGAGGAGCTCCTTGCGCAGGCGCAGTACCGGGCAGCGACAGGAACATGCGCAGTGTGAGCTCAAACCAGAGCATGCGCAGTCCAGAGCTGAGCGAAGGACTGAGAAATATCGAGAACAGGCGAGTGGAGGGAGCCGGTGAGTGGGGAGGAATAGAAGCGGCGGAGATGGCGGGGATATTCATAAACAGCCGGTAGAGGTCTGAAACTGTGAATAAGAAGCGACCGGTCCTGCGGTTGCATCGAACGAGGCGGCGGCAGGTGGGGCCCGCTTTACCTTCGGAGAGAGGCCCAAGTAAACAGCCGCCATTTGTATAGGGGACAATGTGCAGCAGGGCGCATGCGCCGCCGCCATCTTTCCAGTGGGAAACGTGCAGCTGGAGTCAGAATCACACAGAGCAGAAGAGGCCCTTCGGCCCATCGAGTCTTTACCGACACGTGAGAAACACCTGACCTACCTACCTAATCCCATTTACCAGCACTCGGCCCATAGCCTTGAATGTTATGACGTGCCAAGCGCTCACCCAGGTACTTTTTAAAGGATAAAAGCAAAATACTGCGGATGCTGGAAATCTAGTACAAAAACAAAAATACCTGGAAAAACTCAGCAGGTCTGACAGCATCTGCGGAGAGGGATACGGTTGACATTTTGAGTCAGTCTGACCCTTCATCAGAACTAAGATTTATAGAAATGAGGTGAAATATAAGCTGGTAGAAGGGGGTGGGACAGGAGAGCTCGATAGGGGGCCAGTGATAGATGGAGGCCAAGAAGAGATTTCCAGCTTTTAAATGATGTGAGGCAACCTGCCTCCACCACCCTCCCAGGCAGCACATTCTAGACTATCACCACCCTCTGGGTAAAAAAGTTTTTCCTCACATCCCCACTAAACCTCCTGCCCCTCACCTTGAACTTATGCCCCCTTGTGACTGACCATTCAATTAAGGGGAACAGCTGCTCCCTATCCACCCTGTCCATGCCCCTCATAATCTTGTACACCTCGATCAGGGTCGCCCCTCAGTCTTCTCTGCTTCAATGAAAACAAACCAAGTCTATCCAACTCTCTTCATAACTTAAATGTTTTATCCCAGGCAACATCCTGGTGAATCTCCTCTGCACCCCCTCCAGTGCAATCACATCCTTCCTATAATGTGGCGACCAGAACTGCACACAGTACTCCAGCTGTGGCCTCACCAAGGTTCTATACAATTCCAACATGACCTCCCTACTTTTGTAATCTATGCCTCGATTGAAAAAGGCAAATGCCCCATTTGCCTTTTTTACCACCCTACTAACATGCCTCTCTGCCTTCAGAGATCTATGGACACACATGCCAAGGTCCCTTTGTTCCTCAGAACTTCCTAGTGTCATGCCGTTCATTGAATACTTCCTTGTCAAATTACTCCTTCCAAAGTGTATCACCTCACACTTTTCAGGGTTAATTTACATCTGCCACTTATCTGCCCATTTGATCATCCTGTCTATATCTTCCTGTAGCCCAAGATACTCCCAAAGCAATTAAGAGAGCAAACAGGGGGTATGAGAAAGCTCTGGCTAGAAAAGCAGGGAAAATCCCAAGATATTCCAGAAGTATATCAATAAGAAGAGGATAACCAGGAAAAGAGTAGGACCCATTAGGGACCAAGGGGTAAATCTATGGGTGGAGACGGAGTGACGGTCTGGAATGCACTGCCTGGGAGGGTGGTGGAGGCGTGTTGCCTCACATCCTTTAAAAAGTACCTGGATGAGCACTTGGCACATCATAACATTCAAGGCTATGGGCCAAGTGCTGGTAAATGGGATTAGGTAGGTAGGTCAGGTGTTTCTCATGTGTCGGTTCAGACTCGATGGGCCGAGGCCTCTTCTACACTCTGTGATTAAGCTCCACCCTGCACTTTCTGTATTCCACTAATGCCTCCACTGATTTGCTCTCCTTGTACCCGCTAAAAGCCTCTCTTTTCCTTCTCATCGTATCCTGAATATCTCTGGTTATCCATGGTTCTCTCGGCTTGGTACCCCTTCCTATCACCCTAGAGGGAACATGTTGAGCCTGTACCCTTCCCATTTCCTTTTTGAATGCCCCCTACTGCTCTTCTGTAGATTTCCCCACAAGTAGCTGTTCCTAGTCTACCTTGGCCAGATCCTGCCTTATTTTACGAAAATCTGCTCTCCCCCAATCCAAAGCATTTTTTTTTGCAACTTGTCTATTTCTTTGTCCAAAACAAGCTTAAACTGTACCATGTTGTGGTCACTATCACTAAAATGCCCCCCACATGTGTGTTCATCCCTTTCCTTGTCAGCAGGAGGAGAGAATATTGTGAATGTCTATCCTGGACTGACAGGGATGGATTTTGGAAATCCTTTTTACAGGGGGTTAAAAGGGGAGGATTTACACACACCAAACGCAAACCAAGAGAAATGTATTTTTCCTCTGAATGTCTATCCTGGACTGACAGTTATGGATTTTGGAAATTTCTTTTCCAGGGTATTAGAGGCAGAGGATTGACGGACGGGAATCTCAAACCAAACATCACATCAAGATCTGACAGAGCCATTTAATTCGTCAGGACCTGAATATCATCAAACTTTTAATGCGGAAGGTAAACAACTTATCTGTTCTACCTGTGTGCAAAGATTTCAAGTAAAGGTAAGAATAATTAACTGGGGGAAAGCCAACTTTAATGGGGTAAGAATGGATCTGACTCAGCTAAGTTGGAATTTCAAAGGGAATGGAGTTTAAAAATAGGGAAGCCTTGCTAAAACTATACAAGGCACTAGTTGGACCACACCTAGAATACTGTGAACAGTTTTGGTCCCCTTCTCTCAGCAAAGATATGCTGGCATTGGAGGCAGTCCAGAGAAGGTTCTCGAGATTGATCCCGGGTATGGAGGGATTTTCTTATAAGGAGAGGTTGAGTAGGCTGGGCCTGTACTCATTGGAGTTTAAAAGTGTGAGAGGCGACCTTACTGAAACATGTAAGATTCTTAGGGGGTCTTGACAGGGTAGATGCTGAATGGGAGAGTCTGGGGCCAGGGGGCATAATCTCAGAGTAAAGGGTCGCCCATTTAAGACAGGGATGAGGAAGAATTTCTTCTCTCAGAGGGTAGTGAATCTGTGGAATTCGTTACTGCAGAGGGTTGTAGAGGTTTGGTAGTTAAGTATATTCAAGGCTGAGATAGACAGATTTTTAACCTGTAAGGGAATCAAAGGTTATGCAGGAAAGTGAAGTTGAGGATTAACAGATCAGCCATGACCTCATTGAATGGCCTACTTCTGCTCCTACCTCTTCTGCTCCAACCAATCAAAGGTTGGCAGGTGAAACTGTAACTGAGCAATGGACTGCCTTTAAAGAAGAGAGAGTTCTGACACAGTAAAGATATATTCCCATGAAGGGGAAAGGTAGGGTAAATAAATCCACAGCCCCCTCAATGAGAAAAGAGATAGAGATTGAGATAAAGGAGAAAAAGTGTGCTTATGACACATGTCAGCTGGATAATAAAATCAAGAACCAGGCTGAATAGAGAAGGTTCGGAGGGATTTGGAAAACCAAATAAGAAAAGCAAAGAGAGCATGAAAAGAGACAGAGCAAACATGGAAATAAATCAAGAAGTTTTCCATGGGCATGTAAATAGTAAAAGAGTGGTAAAAGGAGGAGTGGAGGCAATTAGAGACCAAAGAGGTGATTTAGGCATGGAGGCAGGGGGCTTGGATGAGGTATTAAATGAATATTTTGCATCTGCCTTTACCAAGGGAAAATATGCTGCACAGGTGATTGTGAAAGAGGAGATAGTTCAGACCCTTGTGGGGTTTAAATCTGATAAGGAGGAGATATTGGATAGTCTGTCTGATAAAGTTGACAAAGCCCCAGGACTGGATGAGATGCATCCAGGGATACTGAGGGGAAATGAGAGTGGAAATTGTGGAAGCACTAGCCATAATTTTCCAGTCTTCCTGAGATTCAGAGTTGCTGACACAGGGACTGGAGAATTGCAAATGTTACACCTTTGTTCAAAAAAAGGTGTAAAGAGAAGCCCAGCAACTACAGACCAGTCAGTTTAATCTCGGTGCTGGGGAAGCTTCTAGAGATAGTAATTCAGGACAAATTTAATAGTCACTTGAGAAAATGTGGGTTAATTAAGGAAAGCCAGCATTTATTTGTTAAGGGAAAATCATGTTTAATTAAGTTGCTTAAGATTTTTGATGAGGTAACAGAAAGTGTTCAGGGTAATGCTGTTAATGTTGTGTTACATGAACTTCCAAATGGCATTAGATAAAGTACCATGCAACAAACTTGTGAGCAAAGATTATAGCTCATGGGATAAAAGGAAAGCAGCAACATGGATACGAAATTGGCTGAGTGACAGGAAACAGAGAGTCATGGTTAATGGATGTTTTTCAGACTGGAGGAAGGTTAAGAGCGGAGTTCCCCAGGAGTCAGTGTTCGGGCCCGCGCTGTTCCTGATGCATATAAATAACCCAGACCTCAGTGTTCAGGCACAATTTTGAAATTTGTGGACAGTCTTGAGTGGGCATAGACCACGTAGCAGGTTCCCTTCCCTGAGATGAGGAAAAATTTCTTCACTCGGAGGCGGTCAACATGTGGAATTCTCTACCACAGAAGCCTGTGGAGGCCGAGTCACTGAGTATAGCCAAGGCAGAAATTGATTATTTTTTTGGATATTTGGGGCATCAGGGGGTATAGAGAGAAAGCAGGAATATGGCATTGAGATAGAGGAACAGCCATCATCATATTGAATGGTGGAGCAGGCTCCAAGGGCTGAATGGCCTACTCCTGTTTCTATGTTTCTGAAGGACATTAGTGAACCAGTTGGGTTTTTAACCACAATCCAGCAGTTTTCATGGTCACTTTTTCCTGCTGCCAGCCCCATAAATTACCACATTCATTCAGCTCAGTTTCGCAACCTGCCTTTGTATTTTTGTGGGTTCTCTCTCACTCCCTTTTTTCTGTTTTAAATCAATTTCACAGGGTATTAGAAGGAGGGGATTTGCAGTCGGGAAATTCAAACCAAGCATCACATCAGAATCTGACGGAGTCGCCCAATTTATCGTAACCTAAATATCATTGAATTTTGAACATGGAAGGAAAAAGCACCGTTCACAGTGAGGAGAAACCGTACACGTGTTCTGTGTGTGGACGAGGCTTCAGCCAATCATCTGACGTGTCAGAACATAAATGCCGTCACAACAGGATGAAACCATGGAAATGTGGGGATTGTGGGATTCAAATCCCCGTCTGACCTGGAAGGTCATTGGCGCACTCACACTGTGGAAAATAGTTCACCTGCTCTGAGTGTGGGAAGGGATTCACTCGTTCATCCTATCTGCTGATACACCAGCGAGTTCATTCTAGGAAGAGACTTTTTAAATGTCCGGACTGTGGGAAGTGCTATAAAGATTCCATGGAACTGATGCGCCATCAACGTGTTCACACTGACGAGAGACCATTCAGGTGCTCTCACTGCGGGACTGGATTCAGGTGGTTGTCTCAACTCACTGCACACAAGCACAATCACACTGGGGAGAGGCCAGTCACCTGCTCTTTGTGTGGGACGTGATTCACTCAGTCATCCAAACTGCTGAGACACCAGCATGGGCACAGTGATGAGAGGCCATTCACCTGCTACATGTGTGGGAAGGGATTCACTCAGCAATCCCATCTGCTGACACACCAGCGAGTTCACACAAACGAGAGACCTTTTAAATGCCCAGACTGTGGGAAGTGTTTTAAAAGCCCCCAGGACCTGATGTCTCATCAAAGTGTTCACACTGGGGAGAGGCCGTTCAGGTGCTCTCACTGCGGGACTGGGTTCAAGCGATCATCTCAACTCATTGTTTACCAGCGAGTTCACACTGGGAAGTGGCTGTTCACCTGCCCTGAGTGTGGGAAAGGATTCACTCATTTATCTATCTTGCTAACACACCACCGGGTTCCCACTAGGGGGGGCCTTGAATGTGGAAAGGGATTCACCCACCCATCCAACTTTCTGAGACACCAGTGAGTTGATACTGGGGAGAGGCCGTTCACCTGCTCTGAACGTGAGAAGGGTTTAACCCAGTTATCCAACCTGCTGACACACCAGCGAGTTCACACTGGGGAGAGACCATTTACATGCTCTGAATGTGGGAAGGGGTTTGCTTATTTATCTACACTGCTGAGACACCAGCGAGTTCACAAGTAATGACAATGGTTGGATTTTGCTGTTAATCACATCCAGGACCGAATTATGTGTATTGGGGTCCGTTTCTGATGATGTTAATAAACTCCAGCCCAGTTATTCGGGCTGATATTGTAAATAAAGGTCAATTAGATTAGCTTTATGTTAAACACACACTGTCTTGAGTCTTTTCAATATATCTAACCCAAGTTAGTTCCTTTTGACCATGCTCTCTCTCTCACCCCTGTCCCCTCCATCCTCACCTCCAACAAGTGTGAGGAGCTCATGGAGCTTCTTTGTCACTAAGATTGAGACAATCCGATCAGCTGCCTCTGCTGCTTCCCTCCCTCATCGGCAGCGGCTGTGATTATTTGAATTAGATTTTTACATAATCACTTGGTAAGTGATCGGGTGTCACTGAACATTTGTCAGAAAATTGTTCCATTATCATCCTCACAGTGACTGTATCTTGCAGACCAAGTAATTCTATCTACACCAGCTTTTCTGGAGAAGATCACCAGAGAAGAGTGAAGACATTACAGTCCACAGCCCAGCTCATAGTGGTGCACACATCTGATAAATCCAATTAAAATGCAGAGTATATAGGTCTGCCAGAGGTTTATCGATATACATTGATTATCAATTATAAGAAATAGGAACTATAGTTCCTGGCTGGGTCCCTGGTTTGAAACCAGGCAGAAACATTATCAAAACAAATTTTAAGTGTGAGCAATAATTCATCTTTATTGTTAAATATTAACTGTATATAATACCTTACAGCCGTGTGACATTAGCTCTTCCCCTCCACAGTCTGTACACACTGAAACTAGACAGAATCTTCCACTTGTTCCCATTTCCAGTCCTGATGGTTCAGAAAGCTTCCCTCAAGCCTGCACTTGCCAGCTGATTTGTGCAAGATTATTAAAGGCTCCTGCAGCATGATCTCCATCACGAACAGTCGATCAAAGCTACATTTCAGACAGGGCAACAAACCCATCAACGATTCTGTCTTCCCTGCTCTGCAGTAAGTGAGACAGGGAAAAGCAGAAGGATTTTGCCCCACCCTCTCCAATCACCCACTGCGAACAGAAAGCAGTGACAGCAACTTCAATCAGCAGGTTACTGCCCATCCCTGGGATGCAAGATACTCCAATATGGGCCAAACCTCCTAAGACACGAAGCACAGATTCAGATTATTAACTTTAAACATTGCTGCTGTTTTCCAGAGTGAACCCCAGCTCTCCATTCTTCCAGTAGTGTCACCGCATTTAAACGGAGTCTATCTCCATCCCGCTTTGTTAACATCACAGTTGTTGGGTTAGGAGTGAAATCTCTTTTCTTCACTGAAAGAGTTGGAGAGCAGTTTGTAGGCGCGGGTCTGATATGCAATGAATGATGATTGAATATTTTTAAGGCAGAGGCAGATAGATTCTTGTTAGGCAAGGGAATCAAAGGCTATCAGGTTAGATGGGAATGTGGAAATCGAAACACAAGAAGATCAGCCATGATCTTATTGAATGGCGGAGCAGGCTCGAGGGGCTGAATGGTCTAGTCCTGTTCCTATTTCTTATGTTCTTATGACAGTTTAAAAGTGGCAAGTTCCACTCAAGCCCCTGCACATACAGAACTGCTCAGAGTCACAGAATTAGAATAGTCACTTCCTGGAGGGCTGATAGCATCGGGTCCACATCCGATGGGATCCAGTTGAGAATCGTCTAATTCATAAAATTACAGGAGGGAAATTAAGGAACTGCACCTGAAATTATCCAAGTCACAGTGAAGATTTCTTTTCCTGTGTTACTTGTGTGGCTTGTTCAATGAAATTTTTGTCCCAGGTAATGGAGGGGAAGGATTGAGAGTTTTCAGTGTGGGAGAGAACTGATTGATACAGAATGGCATCATCATCCATTTTGTGCTTTTTTCATTCATTCATGGGATGTAGGCAGTACTGGCTGGGCCAACATTATATTGGCCATTCCTAATTTCTCTTGAGAACCGAGTGGCTTGCTCAGCCATTTCAGAGTCAACCACATTATTGTGCATCTAGATTCACATGTAGGCCAGACCAGGTAAGGACAGCAGATTTCCTAAAGGACATTCGCAAATCAATGGGTTTTTAATGACAATTGATGGTTTCATCATTTAGACTTTTAATTCAAATTTCACCACCTGCCATGGTGGGATTCAAACACTACCCTGGGCCTTTGGAGTACTAGTCCAGTGACAATACCAGTCCGCTGCCCCCTCCATCTCCCCTGCCCCTCCCAACCTATCACGGACCTTCCCTTTTGTTCTTTCCTCCTCTCCTCTATATTTGTTTCAAACCTGTTACATCTCTAGCATTTACCAGTTTTGTTGTAGCATAGTGGTATTTTCACTGGACTGGTATTCCAGAGACCTAGGGTAATGCTCTGGTGGTCCAACCATAGCAGATGGTGAAATTTGAATTCAACAGAAATCTGGAATTAAAAGTCTACAAAACCCCATCTGGTTCACTAATGTCCTTTAGGGAAGGAAATCCGCTGTCCTTACCTGGACTAGCCTACATGTGGCTGACTCTTAACTGCCCCCTGAAAAAAATGGGCAATTTAAGGATGGGCAATAAATGCTGGCTTAGCCAGAAGCGCCCACATCCCATGAACGAATGAGGAAAAAAAACATCAACCCTGTTTCTCTCTCCGCCTGCTTTTTCCAGCTTTTCCTGATTGAAAAGTCAGGAGTCACTCCGTAAAAAGAACAAAAGGGAAGGTCTGTGATAGAGAGCGAGGCAGGATGGATTAACTGATACAAGAATGATGGACAGGGCAGCACAGAGCTGGTGATGGTGGACCCTGGGTGGTTCAGAGTCAATGCTTTCTCCATCACGGCCTGGGCTCGACGGCCGGTGACCAAATGTTAACCAAACAAACATTTTTGTGTGAGAAACCTGTCGGCAGTGTCAGTGAACTGAAGGGCAGTAACGGGTAAAGAAATGATCAACAGTGATTTTGAAGGCTTGCTTGTCAGCTTCCCTGGTCAGTCCAACCATTGGAAACCTCCAAACATTCTGGTAGCTCAGCACTGCCCTGTTTCCGAAACAGATATTTATCCACTGTTAGATTCCGATCCAGGAACAAAATTATTTCAAGCCAAATGAAGTAAACGAACAATTGAAGCATGCGATCTTGGCAGGGCCCTGTTAAACCTCGGAACAAACATTTTCCTCTGTAATATCGCACCCTCGATTGAAGGGCTGTAGAGCAAAATAAGATTGTAAAAGTAGTAAGGTTGAAAAAATAACACTTTCGCAAATTCGATATGAGATCAATTGCATAATTACATCATGTTCATCTGGTAAAGGATGTTAGGAACCCTGAATTAAGGCAGCGCAAGCATGGATTCTGCAAAAATGACTTTATCAAAAGAGAATTGAGTAATTTAATGAAAGGGAGAAGAAATAGATCATTAAGAGAGAGAAGCAAATTGTGATGAATTCGTTTTCTCGTTTAAAAAGGGGCCAGAGATCGGAAATTGGAAGGGCCTCTTTTGCCATTGTTTGGATACATGGTGCGAGGCTATTTTATGATTACATTGTTACATCAGTCTCGCTGCAGCGTTCCTGAGAACAGCAGCTGTATTCCATTTCTCCGCAATAGAGACACAGACTGCTGCTGAGTTACAGCGCAGTTTAGCATTCCGGACAGGATTAATGAGCTCGCGGCAGTTTCTGTAGTGTAGTGGTTATCACGTTCGCCTCACACGCGAAAGGTCCCCGGTTCGAAACCGGGCAGAAACATTATGAAAACTTACTCATTAAATAGTGAGGATAATTTGCGTCCTTGAAGCCTACCTGAATCTCCGATGTTGCAGGCAATATTGCATTTGCTCTCACCGAGATCACAAAATGAATGCAGCAAAATCAGCATCTGCTGAGATTCCATGACACACTTGAGTGGATAGATGTTCGTATTTCACTGCGCTTACATATTAGCAGCTCGTTTAGTCAACAAGTTAAATCAATCGGTCTTTCGATGCAGCTTGAGAAAGTTACTCACCGTGTCAAAGGTGTCTCGGTGTGATGTGTGCTCATAAAGACAGACAAGAGGGATCAGATCTAATTAACGCATCATTCCCAAGCCTGTTCCCTGTAAATTTCTTTGATTTTGTTGAAATGCTGACTGTTGTGCTACATCTCAAATCAGACCCATAGCAAATTTCCTCGTGACTTACATTCTTTTGTTTGCCAGTCAAGTTTGCAATTCGATGTTGTCTATTTCAGAAAGCCTCAAGTCAACCAAGGGCATCAATATCAAATACATTAATACTGAATGGTGAATAAGATAAAAAAGATTGCTGAGAAAAGTTTATTGAATTTCTTCTGCTGAGGAGGACAAGTGTGTTCATAATGATTGAGCAGAAAGCATTGCTGCCTAAGACATTTGCTGAACTGAGCCTTCTGCATTTTGAAATTCAAACAAACAGAGGCACCATGTGGAAACCAAAAGTTGTCTTTCTATAACAAGTGACATGAATTCTCAGTCTAACCATTGGAATCCTCCAAACATTCTGGTAGATCAGCACTATCCTGTTTCCTAAAGAAATATATATTCTGTAAAATTACGTTCCCAGAACAAAATTATATTTAAACAACTGAACAAAACGACCTATTACAGCATGTGATCCTGGCAGGGCTCCGTTTAACTGTAGCAATCATTTTCCTCTGTGAAATAACACCCTTGATTAACGAGTCATGGAACAAATGTAATCAGATTGTGTAAATAACTCAGAAATAATGAGATGTTTGATCAGAGAAGTAAGCACTTTCATCAATTCAATATGAGAACAAGAGATAAGTAAATAATGTTCATATGCATAGCTATGTAAGGAGCACAAGTCTAAACCTTCATGGCATTGGGTGAGGGAAACGTTGTTAATTCAGGCAAACTAGGCATGGAATCTGCAGAAACTCCTTTTTCAAAAGGGAATGATGCAATTAATTGATATGCAGAAAAATAACAAGTTCACTAATAGAGAGAAGGAAACTGGGATTAATTCATTGGCTCTTTTAAAAAACTGACAGAGACAAGATGATGGAAGGGCCATTGTATGGATACATGGTGTTAAGCCATTTTATGATGACATTGTTATCTGAGTCTGTCTGCAGCATTCCCAATTATAGCAGCTGAATTCCATTTCTCCCATCCAAAGAGCCAAAGAGCTGTTGCATGACAGCACAGTTTACCATTCCAGATAGGCTAACTGCAGTCATGTCTGGCCAATGTTTCTGTAGTGTAGTGGTTGTCACATTTGCCTCACACACGAAAAATCAGCGGTTTGAAACTGGGCAGAAACATTATCCAAGCTTGCCAATTTTGAGAGAGGAAAATTTGTGTATGTCAGGTTTGTTGTTGAATGTTACTTGAATCTCACATGCTACAGCCATGGTGCTTTTGCTCTTACCTGGGCGTTGAAATGAATGCAGCAAAATCAGAAACACTGAAATTTCATGACACACTGAGTAGAAATAGATGTATGTTTTTTAACTCAGCATGCATTTTAGCACTTCTGGCCAGCAACAGAATTTAGTGGGTTTTCGATGCAGATTTACATCGTTACTCACCATCTCAAAGATGTCTCATGCTAAAGTGGGCGCATAAGGACAGGCGCAAGTGATGCTTCAATTGAACCAGAGGAAATGACAGTGCTGATACAGAATCACTCGTTTAAATAATCGGTTTTCAAAATAGACTATCAGGAAAAATGACCGAGGGAGTCATGGAAACTGAGGCACAGTGCAGATCTGCTGGCTTCCCCCCTGTCTTCTACATGGTTGCGATTAAGGCACCAGAAGGCTTCTCACCTGGAACAAAGAGGGATCAAATATAATGAACGCATAATTCTCAAAACTGGTCCCAGTAAAATTCCTGTATTTTGTTTAAAAGCTAATTGTACTCAACTTCAAAAAAGCACCACATTGTTTGCATTACCCGTTGATTGGCATTCTTTTGTCTATCAGTCATGTTTGCAATTTGAGTTTTGGTGTATCTTTCAGAGAGTCTCAATTCAAATGAAGGCAGCAATAACAGATACAATATTAATATTAAATATAGAATAATGGAACAAATGCGGAGTGAAGTTTGTTTAATTTTGTCTTCCAAGGATGAGAAGGATGTTCCTGATGATTGAGCAGAAAGCCTTGCACCCGGAGACATTTGCTGGACGGACACGTCTACATTTTGAAATTCAAAACAAGCTGAGGCACCAGGGTGAAACTAACATTTGCTTCTCTGCAACAAGTGACATGGACCCTCAGTCCAACCATTGGAAACCTTCAAACACCCTGGTAGCTCAGCACTGCCCAGTTTGTTCCAAATATATTTATCCTCTGTTAGATTCTGATCCAGGAACAAAATTATTTCAAACCAAACGAAGTAAACAAACAATTGAAGCACGTGATCTTGGCGGGTCCCTGTTAAACTCCGGAACAAACATTTTCCTCTGTAATATCGCACCCTCGATTGAAGGGCTGTGGAGCAAAAGTAATAAGATTGTAAAAATAGTAAGGTTGAAAAATTCGCAAATTCGATATGAGATCAATTGCATAATTACATCATGTTGAAGCTTACCTGAATCTCCAATGTTGCAGGCATAATGCATTTGCTCTCACCGAGATCATAATACACGTGCAGCAAAATCAGAGTACCTGCAAAAACTCAGCAGGTCTGGCAGCATCTGTGGATAGGAACACAGTTAATAAAGAGAAAATTAAAATCTTTTATATTTCACCTATTTTCTATTTTTACTTAGTTCTGCTGAAGAGTCATATCGACTCGAAACATTAACTGTGTGCCTCTCCACAGATGCTGCCAGGCCTGCTGGTTTTTTTGCCAGTGTTCTGATTTTGCTGCATGTGTTTTATGACCTCAGTGAGAGTAAATGCATTCTGCCTGCAACATAGGAGATTCAGGTAAGCTTCAACGATGCAAATTATCCCCACTATTTAATGAGTAAGTTTTCATAATGCTTCTGCCCAGGGCCTTTTCACATGTTAGGCAAAGCTGATAACCACAACACTACAGAAACAACCTTTTTACTTAGTTCTGTTGAAGAGTCATACGGACTCGAAACGTGAACTGTGTTCCTCTCCACAGGTGCTGCCAGACCTGCTGAGTTTTTCCAGGTATTTTTATTATTGTTTTGGTTTTCCAGCATCCGCAGGTTTTTGCTTTTATCTGCAGCAAAATCAGCACGTCTTTTGATGCAGCTTAATACAGTTACTCACCATGTCAAATGTATCTCATTGTAACGTGTGCTCACAAAGACAGATAAAGAGTGATCAGATCTAATTAACGCATCATTCTCAAGCCTGTCCCCAATAAAATTCTTGGATTTTGTTTAAAAGCTAATTGCGCTCAATTTCAAATGAGCACCACATGGTTTGCATTACCTGTTGACTGACATTCTTTCATCTATCAGTCATGCTTGAAATTAGAAGTTGGTGTATATTTCAGAGAGTCTCAATTCAAACGAAGGCATCAATAACATATAAATTATTAATATTAAATATAGAATAACAGAACAAATACTGAGTTTCTTTAATTTCGTCTTCCAAGGATGAGAAGGATGTTCCTAATGATTGAGCAGAAAGCATTGCACCCGGAAACATTTGCTGGATGGACACATCGACGTTTTGAAATTCAAAACAAGCTGAGGCACCAAGGTGAAATCAACAGCTGTCTTCCTGCAACAAGTGACATGGATCCTCAGTCCGACCATTGGAAACCTCCAAACACCATGGTAGCTCAGCACTGCCCTGTTTGTTACACAAATATTTATACTCTGTTAGATTCCGGTCCAGGAACAAAATTATTTCAAAACAAATGAAATAAACAAACAATTGAAGCACCTGATCTTGGCAGTGCCCTGTTAAACTCCGGAACAAACATTTTCCTCTGTAATATGGCACCCTCGGTTGAAGCGGTATGGAGCAAAATTACGAAGATTGTAAAAATAGTAAGGTTGAAAAAATAACACTTTTGCAAATTCGATATAAGATCAATTGCATAATTACATCATGTTCATCTGGTGAAGTAGATTAGGATCCGAAGTCCAAATCGTCATGTGAACCTTGTGAATTAAGACAAACCAGGCATGTATTCTGCCGAAACAAAAGGCAATTAAGCAATTTAATGAAAGGGAGAAAAAACCTGGTTCATTAAGAGAGAGAAGCAAATTGTGATTAATTAGGGTGCTCGATTAAAAAGGGGCCTCGGATCGGATGATGGAAGGGCCTCTTATGCCTTTGCATGGATACATGGTGCTAGGCCATTTTATGATTACAATGTTACATCAGTCTCGCTGCAGCGTTCCTGAGAATAGCAGCTGTACTTCATTTCTCCGCAACAGAGACCCAGATTGCTGCAGCGTTACAGCGCAGTTTAGCATTCCAGAGAGGCTCAACAAAACCACAGCCATTTCTGTAGTGTAGTGGTTGTCACGTTCACCTAACACGAGGAAGGGCTGCGGTTCTAAACTGGGCAGAGACATTATGAAAACTTACTCATTAAAAAGTGAGGATCATTTGCATCATTGAAGCTTGCCTGAATCTCCTATGTTGCAGGCATAATGCATTTGCTGTCACCAAGATCATAATACACGTGCAGCAAAATCAGAACAATGGCAAAAACCCAGCAGGTCTGGCAGCATCTGTGGAGAGGAACACAGTTAATAAATAGAAAAGAGATGAAATATAGAAGATTTTATATTTGACCTCTTTTCTATTTTTACTTAGTTCTGTTGAAGGGTCATGTGGACTCGAAACATTAACTGTGTTCCTCTCCACAGGTTCTGCCAGACCTGCTGAGTTTTCCCAGGCATTTTTATTTTTGTTTTGGATTTCCAGCATCTGCAGTTTTTTGCTTTTATCTGCAGCAAAATCAGCATGTCTTTCGATGCAGCTTAACACCATGTCAAAGGTATCTCATTGTAACGTGTGCTCACAAAGACAGATAAAGAGTGATCAGATCTAATTAACGCATCATTCTCAAGCCTGTTCCCAGTAAAATTCTTGGATTTTGTTTAAAAGCTAACTGCACTCAATTTCAAATGAGCACCACATGGTTTGCTTACCTGTTGACTGACATTCTTTCGTCTATCAGTCATGCTTGAAATTAAAAGTTGGTGTGTATTTCAGAGAGTCTCAATTCAAACGAAGGCATCAATAACATATAAAATATGAATATTAAATATTGAATAATGGAACAAGTACTGAGTTTCTTTATTTTCATCACACAAGCATGATAAAGATGTTCCTAATGATTGAGCATAAAGCATTGCACCTGGAGACATTTGCTGGATGGACACGTCTACATTTTGAAATTCAAAAAAAGCTGAGGCACCAGGTGAAATCAACAGTTGTCTCCCTGCAACAAGTAACTTGGACCCTCTGTCCAACCATTGGAAACCTCCAAACACCATGGTAGATCAGCACTGCCCTGTTTGTTACACAAATATTTATCCTCTGTTAGATTCCGGACCAGGAACAAAATTATTTCAAAACAAAAAAAGTAAACGAACAATTGAAGCACCTGATCTTGGCAGGGCCCTGTTAAACTCCGGAACAAACATTTTCCTCTGTGATATCGCACCCTCAGTTGAAGGAGTATGGAGCAAAAGTAAGAAGATTGTAAAAATAGTAAGGTTGAAAAAATAACACTTTTGCAAATTCGATATGAGATCAATTGCATAATTACATCATGTTCATCTGGTAAAGTATATTAGGTTCCCAAGTCCAAATCGTGAACCTGACGAATTAAGGCAAACCAGGCATGGATTCTGCAGAATCAATTCTCATAAGAGAATTGAGTAATTTAATGAAAGGGAGGAGAAATGGATCATTAAGAGAGAGAAGCAAATGATGATGAATTAGTTTTCTGGTTTAAAAAGGGCCTGAGATCGGATGTTGGAAGGGACACTTTTGCCATTGTTTGGATACATGGTGCTAGGCCATTTTATGATGACATTGTTACATCAATCTCGCTGCAGTGTTCCTGAGAACAGCAGCTGTATTTAATTTCTCCGCAATAGAGACACAGATTGCTGCAGCATTACAGCACAGTTTAGCATTCCACACAGGCTCAACACAACCACAGCAGTTGCTGTAGTGTAGTGGTTATCACGTTCGCCTAACATGTGTAAGCGCCCCAGACCGAAACATTATGAAAACTTACTCATTAAATAGTGAGGATCATTTGCATCGTTGGAGCTTACCTGAATCTTCTATATTGCAGGCATAATGCATTTGCTCTCACCGAGGTCATAATACACGTGCAGCAAAACCAGAACACTGGCAAAAACCCAGCAGGTCTGGCAGCTTCCGCGGAGAGGAACACAGTTATAAATAGAAAAGAGGTGAAATATTTAAGATTTTATATTTCACCTCTTTTCTATTTTTACTTAGTTCTGTTGAAGAGTCATGCAGACTCGAAACATTAACTGTGTTCCTCTCCGCAGGTGCTGCCAGACCTGCTGAGTTATCCCAGGCATTTTTATTTTTGTTTTGGTTTTCCAGCACCTGCAGTTTTTTGCATTTATCTGCAGCAAAATCAACACATCTTTCAATGCAGCTTAACATAGTTACTTACCATGTCAAATTTCTCTCATTGTAATGTGTGCTCACAAAGACAGACAAAGAGTGATCAAATCTAATTATCGCATCATTCTCAAGCCTGTTCCCAGTAAAATTCTTGGATTTTGTTTGAAACCTAACTGCGCTCAATTTCAAATGTGCACCACATGGTTTGCATTACCTGTTGACTGACATTCTTTCGTCTATCAGTCATGCTTGAAATTAGAAGTTGGTGTATATTTCAGAGAGTCTCAATTCAAACGAAGGCATCAATAACATATAAATTATTAATATTAAATATAGAATAACAGAACAAATACTGAGTTTCTTTATTTTCGTCTTCCAAGGATGAGAAGGATGTTCTTAATGATTGAGCAGAAAGCATTGCACCTGGACACATTTGCTGGACGGACATGTCTACATTTTGTAATTCAAAACAAGCTGAGGCACCAGGGTGAAATCAACATTTGTCTCCCTGCAACAAGTGACATGGACCCTCAGTCCAACCATTGGAAACCTTCAAACACAGTGGTAGCTCAGCACTGCCCTGTTTGTTTAACAAATATTTATCCTCTGTTAGATTCCGGTCCAGGGACAAAATTATTTCAAAACAAATGAAGTAAACGAACAATTGAAGCACGTGACCTTGGCAGGGCCCTGTTAACCTCCAGAACAAACATTTTCCTCTGAGATATCGCACCCTAGGTTGAAGGGGTATGGAGCAAAAATAAGAAGATTGTAAAAATAGTAAGGTTGAAAAAATAACACTTTTGCAAATTCAGATCAATTGCATAATTACATCATGTTCATCTGGTAAAGTATATTAGGATCCCAAGTCCAAATCGTGAACCTGATGAATTAAGCCAAACCAGGCATGGATTCTGCAGAATCAATTCTCAAAAGTGAATTGAGTAATTTAATGAAAGGGAGGAGAAACTGATCATTAAGAGAGAGAAGCAAATGGTGATGAGTAAGTTTTCTCGTTTAAAAAGGTGCCTGAGATCGGATGTGAGAAGGGATACTTTTGCCATTGTTTGGATACATGGTGCTAGGCCATTTTATGATTACATTGTTACATCATTCTGGCTGCAGCGTTCCTGAGAATAGCAGCTGTATTTCATTTCTCCGCAACAGGGACACAGATTGCTGCAGCGTTACAGCGCAGTTTAGTATTCCAGACAGGCTCAACAAAACCACAGCTGTTTCTGTAATGTAGTGGTTATCATGTTTGTCTAACATGCGACTGGGGCCCTGGTTCAAAACCGGGTGTAAGTGTTATGAAAACTTACTCTTTAAATTGTGAGGATTATTTGCATCGTTGGAGCTTACCTGAATCTCCTATGTTGCAGGCATAATGCATTTGCTCTCATCAAGATCATAATGCACGTGGAGCAAAATCAGAACAATGGCAAAAACCCAGCAGGTCTGGCAGCTTCTGCAGAGAGAAACACAGTTAATAAATAGAAAAGAGATGAAATATAGAAGATTTTATATTTGACCTCTTTTCCATTTTTACTTAGTTCTGTTGAAGAGTCATGTGGACTCGAAATGTTAACTCTGTTCCTCTCCACAGGTGCTGCTAGACCTGCTGATTTTCCCAGGTATTTTTATTTTTGTTTTGGATTACCAGCATCTGCAGTTTTTTGCTTTTATCTGCAGCAAAATCAGCACGTCTTTTGATGCAGCTTAGCATAGTTACTCACCATGTCAATGGTGTCCCATAGTGACGTGTGCCCACAAAGACAGATAAAGAGTGATCAGATCTAATTAAAGCATCATTCTCAAGCCTGTTACCAGTAAAATTCTTGGATTTTGTTTAAAAGCTAACTGCACTCAATTTCAAATGAGCACCACATGATTTGTGTTACCTGTTGACTGACATTCTTTCGTCTATCAGTCAGGCTGGAAATTAGAAGTTGGTGTGTATTTCAGAGAGTCTCAGTTCAAATCAAGGCATCAACAACATATAAGATATGAACAGCAAATATTGAATAATGGAACAAATACTGAGTTTCTTTAATTTCGTCTTCCAAGGATGAGAAAGATGTTCCTAATGATTGAGCAGAAAGCATTGCACCCGGAGACATTTGCTGAACGGACACGTCTACATTTTGAAATTCAAAACAAGCTGAGGCACAGGGTGAAATCAACAGTTGTCTTCCTGCAACAAGTGACATGGACTCTCAGTCCAACCATTGGAAACCTCCAAACACAGTGGTAGCTCAGCACTGCCCTGTTTGTTACACAAATATTTATCCTCTGTTAGATTCCTGTCATGGGACAAAATTATTTCAAAACAAATAAAGTAAACGAACAATTGAAGCATGTGATCTTGGCAGGGCCCTGTTAAACTCCGGAACAAACATTTTCCTCTGAAATATCGCAACCTCAGTTGAAGGGGTATGGAGCAAAAATAAGAAGATTGTAAAAATAGTAAGGTTGAAAAAATAACGCTTTTGCAAATTCGTTCTGAGATCAATTGCATAATTACATCATGTTCATCTGGTAAAGTATATGAGGAACCCAAGTCCAAATCGTGAACCTGATGAATTAAGGCAAACCAGGCATGGATTCTGCAGAATCAACTCTCAAAAGAGATTTGAGTAATTTAATGAAATGGAGGAGAAATGGATCATTAAGAGAGAGAAGCAAATGATGATGAATTAGTTTTCTGGTTTAAAAAGGGGCCTGAGATCGGATGTTGGAAGGGACACTTTTGCCATTGTTTAGATACATGGTGCTAGGCCATTTTATGATTGCATTGTTACATCAGTCTCGCTGCAGCGTTCCTGAGAATAGCAGCTGTATTTCAGTTCTCCACAACAGACAACCAGATTGCTGCAGCGTTACAGCGCAGTTTAGCATTCCAGACAGGCTCAACACAACCACAGCAGTTTCTGTAGTGTAGTGGTTGTCATGATGGCCTGATACATGAAAGGGCCCTGGTTCAAAACCAGACAGAAGCATTATGAAAACTTACTCATTAAATAGTGAGGATAATGTGCATCGTTGGAGCTTACCTGAATCTCCTATGTTGCAGGCATAATGCATTTGCTCTCACCAAGATCATAATAAACGTGCAGCAAAACCAGAACACTGGCAAAAACCCAGGTCTAGCAGCTTCTGCAGAGAGGAACACAGTTAATAAATAGAAAAGAGATGAAATATAGAAGATTTTATATTTGACCTCTTTTCTATTTTTACTTAGTTCAGTTGAAGAGTCATATGGACTCGAAACGTTTACTGTGTTCCTCTCCACAGATGCTGCCAGACCTGCTGAGTTTTCCCAGGCATTTTTATTTTTGTTTTGGATTTCCAGCATCTGCAGTTTTTTGCTGTTATCTGCAGCAAAATCAGCACGTCTTTCGATGCAGCTTAACATAGTTACTCACCATGTCAAAGTTGTCTCATTGTAACGTGTGCTCACAAAGACAGACAAAGAGTGATCAGATCTAATTAAAGCATCATTCTCAAGCCTGTTCCAACTACATTTTTTGGATTTTGTTTAAAAGCTAACTGCTCTTAATTTCAAATGATAACCACATGGTTTGCATTACCTGTAGACAGACATTCTTTCGTCTATCAGTCATGCTTGAAATTAGCAGTTGGTGTATATTTCAGAGGGTCTCAATTCAAACGAAGGCATCAATAACATATAAAATATGAGTATTAAATATTGAATAACAGAACAAATACTGAGTTTCTTTAATTTCGTCTTCCAAGCATGAGAAACATGCTCCTAATGATTGAGCAGAAAGCATTGCACCCGGAGACATTTGCTGGATGGACACGTCTACGTTTTGAAATTCAAAACAATCTGAGGCACCAGGGTGAAATCAACAGTTGTCTTCCTGCAACAAGTGACATGGACCCTCTGCCCAACCATTGGAAACCTCCAAACACCATGGTAGCTCAGCACTGTCCTGTTTGTTACACAAATATTTGTCCTCTGTTAGATTCCAGTCCAGGAACAAAATTAATTCAAACCAATTGAAGTACACGAACAACTGAAGCACGTGATCTTGGCAGGTCCCTGTTAAACTCCAGAACAAATATTTTCCTCTGTGATATCGCACCCTCAGTTGAAGGGGTCTGGAGCAAAAGTAAGAAGATTGTAAAAATAGTAAGGTTGAAAAAATAACATTTTTGCAAATTCAATATGGGCTCAATTGCATAATTACATCGTGTTCATCTGGCGAAGTATATTAGGATTCCAAGTCCAAATCGTCATGTGAATCTTGTGAATTAAGACAAACCAGGCATGGATTCTGCTGAAACAAAAGGGAATTGCGCAATTTAATGAAAGGGAGGAAAAAACTGATACCTTAGAAGAGAGAAGCAAATTGTGATTAATTATTGTGCTTGTTTAAAAAGGGACCCTGGATCGGATGTTGGAAGGGCCTCTTATGCCTTTGCATGTATACATGGTGCTAGGCCATTTTATGATGACATTGTTACAGTAGTCTCGCTGCAACGTTCCTGAGAATAGCAGCTGTATTTCATTTCTCCGCAACAGAGAACCAGATTGCTGAAGCATTACAGCGCAGTTTAGCATTCCAGACAGGGTCAACAAAATCACAGCCATTTCTGTAGTGTAGTGTCTATCACGTTCAGCTAACACGCGAAAGGGCCCGGGTTTGAAAACGGGAAAAAGCGTTATGAAAATTAACTCTTTAAATAGTGAGGATAATTTGAATCGTTGGAGCTTGCCTGAATCTTCTATGTTGCAGGCATAATGCATTTGCTCTCACCGAGATCATAATACATGTGCAGCAAAATCAGAACACTGGCAAAAACCCAGCAGGTCTGGCAGCTCCTGTGGAGAGGAACACAGTTAATAAGCAGAAAAGAGGTGAAATATTTAATACAAAAACAGAATTACCTGGAAAAACTCAGCAGGTCTGGCAGCATCGGCGGAGAAGAAAAGAGTTGACGTTTCGAGTCCTCATGACCCTTCGACAGAACTTGAGTTCGAGTCCAAGAAAGAGTTGAAATATAAGCTGGTTTAAGGTGTGTGTGTGGGGGGCGGAGAGATAGAGAGACAGAGAGGTGGAGGGGGGGGCGTGGTTGTAGGGACAAACAAGCAGTGATAGAAGCAGATCATCAAAAGATGTCAACGACAATAGTACAATAGAACACATAGGTGTTAAAGTTAAAGTTGGTGATATTATCTAAACAAATGTGCTAATTAAGAATGGATGGTAGGGCACTCAAGGTATAGCTCTAGTGGGGTTTTTTTTTAAATAATGGAAATAGGTTGGAAAAGGAAAATCTTTATAATTTATTGGAAAAAAAAGGAAGGGGGAAACAGAAAGGGGGTGGGGATGGGGGAGGGAGCTCACGGCCTAAAGTTGTTGAATTCAATATTCAGTCCGGAAGGCTGTAAAGTCCTTAGTCGGAAGATGAGGTGTTGTTCCTCCAGTTTGCGTTGGGCTTCACTGGAACAATGCAGCAAGCCAAGGACAGACATGTGGGCAAGAGAGCAGAGTGGAGTGTTAAAATG
This sequence comes from Carcharodon carcharias, assembly GCF_017639515.1. Taxonomy (NCBI): domain Eukaryota; kingdom Metazoa; phylum Chordata; class Chondrichthyes; order Lamniformes; family Lamnidae; genus Carcharodon; species Carcharodon carcharias. The sequence continues at coordinate 18,062,045 of NC_054493.1, forward strand.
GCAAGTGACAGGGAGGTTTGGGTCATTCTTGCGGACAGACCGCAGGTGTTCTGCAAAGCGGTCGCCCAGCTTACGTTTGGTCTCTCCAATGTAGAGGAGACCACATTGGGAGCAACGAATGCAGTAGACTAAGTTGGGGGAAATGCAAGTGAAATGCTGCTTCACTTGAAAGGAGTGTTTGGGTCCTTGGACGGTGAGGAGAGAGGAAGTGAAGGGGCAGGTGTTGCATCTTTTGCGTGGGCATGGGGTGGTGCTATAGGAGGGGGTTGAGGAGTAGGGGTGATGGAGGAGTGGACCAGGGTGTCCCGGAGGGAGTGATCCCTACGGAATGCCGATAAGGAGGGTGAAGGGAAGATGTGTTTGGTGGTGGCATCATGCTGGAGTTGGCGGAAATGGCGGAGGATGATCCTTTGAATGCGGAGGCTGGTGGGGTGATAAGTGAGGACAAGGGGGACCCTATCATGTTTCTGGGAGGGAGGAGAAGGCGTGAGGGCGGATGCGCGGGAGATGGGCCGGACACGGTTGAGGGCCCTGTCAACGACCGTGGGTGGAAAACCTCGGTTAAGGAAGAAGGAGGACATGTCAGAGGAACTGTTTTTGAACGTAGCATCATCGGAACAGATGCGACGGAGGCGAAGGAACTGAGAGAATGGGATGGAGTCCTTACAGGAAGTGGGGTGTGAGGAGCTGTAGTCGAGATAGCTGTGGGAGTCGGTGGGTTTGTAATGGATATTGGTGGACAGTCTATCACCAGAGATTGAGACAGAGAGGTCAAGGAAGGGAAGGGAAGTGTCAGAGATGGACCACGTGAAAATGATGGAGGGGTGGAGATTGGAAGCAAAATTAATAAATTTTTCCAAGTCCCGATGAGAGCATGAAGCGGCACCGAAGTAATCATCAATGTACCGGAGAAAGAGTTGTGGAAGGGGGCCGGAGTAGGACTGCAACAAGGAATGTTCCACATACCCCATAAAGAGACAGGCATAGCTGGGGCCCATGCGGGTACCCATAGCAACACCTTTTATTTGGAGGAAGTGAGAGGAGTTGAAGGAGAAATTGTTCAGTGTGAGAACAAGTTCAGCCAGACGGAGGAGAGTAGTGGTGGATGGGGATTGTTCGGGCCTCTGTTCGAGGAAGAAGCTAAGGGCCCTCATACCATACTGGTGGGGATGGAGGTGTAGAGGGATTGGACGTCCATGGTGAAGAGGAAGCTGTTGGGGCCAGGGAACTGGAAATTGTTGATGTGACGTAAGGTGTCAGAGGAATCACGGATGTAGGTGGGAAGGGACTGGACAAGGGGAGAGAGAAGGGAGTCAAGATAACGAGAAATGAGTTCTGTGGGGCAGGAGCAAGCTGAGACGATCGGTCTACCGGGGCAGTTCTGTTTGTGGATTTTGGGTAGGAGATAGAAGCGGGCCATCCGAGGTTGGGCGACTATCAGGTTGGAAGCTGTGGGAGGGAGATCTCCAGAGGAGATGAGGTCAGTGACAGTCCTGGAAACAATGGCTTGATGTTCAGTGGTGGGGTCATGGTCCAGGGAGAGGTAGGAGGAAGTGTCTGCGAGTTGACGCTCAGCCTCCGCGAGGTAGAGGTCAGTGCGCCAGACAACAACAGCACCACCCTTGTCAGCGGGTTTGATGACAATGTCAGGGTTGGACCTGAGAGAATGGAGTGCAGTAAGTTCAGAGAGAGACAGGTTAGATTGGGTGAGAGGAGCAGAGAAATTGAGACGACTAATGTCGCGCCGACAGTTCTCAATGAAAAGATCAAGAGAAGGTAAGAATCCAGAGGGAGGGGTCCAGGTGGAGGAAGAACATTGGAGATGGGTAAAAGGATCCGTTGAACTGGGAGAGGACTCCTGCCCAAAGAAGTGAGCCCGGAGACGAAGACGGCGGAAGAAGGGTTCAGTATCATGCCGAGCCCGAAATTCATTGAGGTGAGGGTGTAAGGGTATGAAACTAAGTCCTTTGCTGAGCACTGAACATTCAGCATCGGAGAGGGGAAGGTCAGGGGGTATAGTGAATACACGGCTGGCGTTGGGATTGGAAGAAAGGGTGGGGACGGAGGGACAGGCAGGGGTGGAGGGTCCTAGATGGGTGCTGGTGTCGATGAGTTGTTGGAGCTTGCGTTCCTTAGCACTTGAGAGAAAGAGAAAAAGTTTCTTGTTGAGGCGTCGGATGAGCCAAAGGATAAAATGAAACTGGGGGCACGCGCAGCTTTGAAAAAGGGTATGGCGGTGCTGCTGGAGGGAGAGGTCGAGTGTGTTCATATGGCAGCGCATGGCACTGAGTGTGGATTTCAGAATGTGATGGGAACAGCAGTCCGAGAAACGTTTTATTTCCCGGAGATACCTGTAATCCTGGGTGGGTTCGAAATATGACGGGTGGAATTTCAGTTGAAATCCACGTGGGGTAAGTCGGAGACGGAGACAGTCACTGAGAAAGGAGATATGGCTGTGAAAGCGGGTTTTAGTAAACACCTTGTCAAACACTAGGAGGGAAATGGAAAGCAAGGAAGGTGAGCAAGACAACAGAGAGATACGGAAATCTTGTCGCAGAGAGGAACAGAACTTCTTCAAGGAGGTAGGCATTTCTTGAAGAGCAGTGGCAGTCAATTAAACACAGAGATAAAAACAAAAAAACTGCGGATGCTGGAAATCCAAAACAAAAACAGAATTACCTGGAAAAACTCAGCAGGTCTGGCAGCATCGGCGGAGAAGAAAAGAGTTGACGTTTCGAGTCCTCATGACCCTTCGACAGAACTTGAGTTCGAGTCCAAGAAAGAGTTGAAATATAAGCTGGTTTAAGGTGTGTGTGTGGGGGGCGGAGAGATAGAGAGACAGAGAGGTGGAGGGGGATGGTGTGGTTGTAGGGACAAACAAGCAGTGATAGAAGCAGATCATCAAAAGATGTCAACGACAATAGTACAATAGAACACATAGGTGTTAAAGTTAAAGTTGGTGATATTATCTAAACGAATGTGCTAATTAAGAATGGATGGTAGGGCACTCAAGGTGTAGCTCTAGTGGGTTTTTTTTTAAATATTTAATATTTTATAGTTCACCTCTTTTCTATTTTTACTTAGTTCTGTTGAAGAGTCATGTGGACTCGAAACGTTAACTGTGTTCCTCTCCGCAGGTGCAGCCAGACCTGCTGAGTTTTCCCAGGCATTTTTATTTTTGTTTTGGATTTCCAGCACCTGCAGTTTTTTGCTTATATCTACAACAAAATCGGCACGTTTTTCGATGCAGCTTAACATAGTTAATCACCACGTCAAAGAGTGATCAGATCTAATTAACGCATCATTCTCAAGCCTGTTCCCAGTAAAATTCTTGGATTTTGTTTAAAAGCTAACTGTGCTCAATTTCAAATGAGCACCACATGGTTTGCATTACCTGTTGACTGACATTCTTTCGTCAATCAGTCATGATTGAAATTAGAATTTGGTGTGTATTACAGAGAGTCTCAATTCAAATGAAGGCATCAATAATATATAAAATATGAATATTCAATATTGAATAACGGAACAAATACTGAGTATTTTTAATTACGTCTTCCAAAGATGTTAACGATGTTCCTAATGATTGAGCAGAAAGCGTTGCACCCGGAAACATTTGCTGGATGGACACGTCTACGTTTTGAAATTCAAAACAATCTGAGGCACCAGGGTGAAATCAACAGTTGTCTTCCTGCAACAAGTAACATGGACTCTCAGTCCAACCATTGGAAACCTCCAAACACCGTGGTAGCTCAGCACTGTCCTGTTTGTTACACAAATATTTATCCTCTGCTAGATTCCAGTCCAGGAACAAAATTATTTCAAAACAAATGAAGTAAACAAACAATTGAAGCACCTGATCTTGGCAGGGCCCTGTTAAACTCCGGAACAAACATTTTCCTCTGTGATATCGCACCCTCAGTTGAAGGGGTATGGAGCAAAAATAAGAAGATTGTAAAAATAGTAAGGTTGAAAAAATAACACTTTTGCAAATTTGATGTGAGATCAATTGCATAATTACATCATGTTCATCTGGTAAAGTATATTAAGAACCCAAGTCCAAATTGTGAACCTGATGAATTAAGGCAAACCAGGCATGGATTCTGCAGAATCAATTCTCAAAAGAGAATTGAGTAATTTCATGTAAGGGAGGAGAAATGGATCATTAAGAGAGAGAAGCAAATGGTGATGAATTAGTTTTCTCGTTTAAAAAGGTGCCTGAGATCGGATGTTGGAAGGGATACTTTTGCCATTGTTTGGATACATGGTGCTAGGCCATTTGATGATTGCATTGTTACATTAGTCTCGCTGCAGCGTTCCTGAGGATAGCAGCTGTATTTCATTTCTCCGCAACAGAGACCCAGATTGCTGCAGAGTTACAGAGCTGCTTAACATTCCAGAAAGAGTCAACAAAACCACAGCAGTTTCTGTAGTGTAGTGGTTATCACGTTCGCCTAACACACGAGAGGGCCCCAGACCGAAACATTATGAAAACTTACTCATTAAATAGTGAGGACAATTTGCATCGTTGAAGCTTACCTGAATCTCCAATGTTGCAGGCATAATGCATTTGCTCTCACCGAGATCATAATACATGGGCAGCAAATCCAGAACACTGACAAAAACCCTGCAGGTCTGGCAGCATCTGCGGAGAGGAACACAGTTAATAAATAGGAAAGAGATGAAACATAGAAGATTTTATATTTCACCTCTTTTCTATTTTTACTGAGATCTGTTGAAGAGTCATGTGGACTCGAAACGTTAACTGTGTTCCTCTCCGCAAGTGCTGCCAGACCTGCTGAGTTTTCCCAGGTAATTTTATTTTTGTTTTGGATTTCCAGCGTCTGCTGTTTTTTGCTTTTAACTGCAGCAAAATCGGCATGTCCTTCGATGCAGCTTAACACAGTTACTCACCATGTCAAAGGTGTCTCATTGTAACGTGTGCTCACAAAGACAGACAAAGAAGGATCAGATCTAATAAACGCATCATTCTCAAGCCTGTTCCCAGTAAAATTCTTGGATTTTGTTTAAAGCTAACTGCGCTCATTTTCAAATGAGCACCACTTGGTTTGCATTACCCGTTGACTGACATTCTTTCGTCTATCAGTCATGCTTGAAATTAGAAGTTGGTGTATATTTCACAGTGTCTCAATTCAAACGAAGGAATCAATAACATATAAAATATTAACATTACAATTAGAATAATGGAACAAATACTGAGTTTCTTTAATTTCGTCTTCCAAAGATGAGAAAGATTTTCCTAATGAGTGAGCAAAAAGCATTGCACCCGGAGACATTTGCTGGATGGACACGCCTACGTTTTGACATTCAAAACAAGCTGAGGCACCAGGGTGAAATCAACAGTTGTCTCCCTGCAACAAGTGACATTGACCCTCAGTCCAACCATTGGAAACCTCCAAACACCCTGGTAGCTCAGCACTGCCCTGTTTGTTACACAAATATTTATCCTGTGTTAGATTCCGGTCCAGGAACTAAATTATTTCAAAACAAATGAAGTAAACAAACAATTGAAGTACACTAACTTGGCAGCGCCCTGTTAAACTCCGGAACAAACATTTTCCTCTGTGATATCGCACCCTCAGTTGAAGGGGTATGGAGCAAAAGTAATAAGATTGTAAAAATAGTAAGGTTGAAAAAATAACACTTTTGCAAATTCAATATGAGATCAATTGCATAATTACATCATGTTCAACTGGTAAAGTATATAAATGTACCCAAGTCCAAATCATGAACCTGATGAATTAATCAATTCTCAAAAGAGAATTCAGTAATTTCATGTAAGGGAGGAGAAATGAATCATTAAGAGAGAGAAGCAAATGGTGATGAATTAGTTTTCTCATTTAAAAAGGTGCCTGAGATCGGATGTGAGAAGGGATACTTTTGCCATTGTTTGGATACATGGTGCTAGGCCGTTTGATGATTACATTGTTACATCAGTCTCGCTGCAGCGTTCCTGAGAATAGCAGCTGTATTTCATTTCTCCGCAACAGAGACCCAGATTGCTGCAGAGTTACAGAGCTGTTTAGCATTCCAGAAAGGGTCAACAAAACCACAGCAGTTTCTGTAGTGTAGTGGTTATCACGTTCGCCTAATACACGAGAGGGCCCCAGACCGAAACATTATGAAAACTTACTCATTAAATAGTGAGGATAATTTGCATCGTTGAAGCTTACCTGAATCTCCAATGTTGCAGGCATAACGCATTTGCTCTCACCGAGATCATAATACATGGGCAGCAAATCCAGAACACTGACAAAAACCCTGCAGGTCTGGCAGCATCTGCGGAGAGGAACACAGTTAATAAATAGAAAAGAGATGAAACATAGAAGATTTTATATTTCACCTCTTTTCTATTTTTACTGAGATCTGTTGAAGAGTCATGTGGACTCGAAACGTTAACTGTGTTCCTCTCCGCAAGTGCTGCCAGACCTGCTGAGTTTTCCCAGGTAATTTTATTTTTGTTTTGGATTTCCAGCGTCTGCTGTTTTTTGCTTTTAACTGCAGCAAAATCGGCATGTCTTTCGATGCAGCTTAACACAGTTACTCACCATGTCAAAGGTGTCTCATTGTAACATGTGCTCACAAAGACAGACAAAGAAGGATCAGATCTAATAAACGCATCATTCTCAAGCCTGTTCCCAGTAAAATTCTTGGATTTTGTTTAAAGCTAACTGCGCTCATTTTCAAATGAGCACCACTTGGTTTGCATTACCTGTTGACTGACATTCTTTCGTCTATCAGTCATGCTTGAAATTAGAAGTTGGTGTATATTTCACAGTGTCTCAGTTCAAACGAAGGAATCAATAACATATAAAATATTAACATTACAATTAGAATAATGGAACAAATACTGAGTTTCTTTAATTTCGTCTTCCAAAGATGAGAAAGATTTTCCTAATGAGTGAGCAAAAAGCATTGCACCCGGAGACATTTGCTGGATGGACACGCCTACGTTTTGACATTCAAAACAAGCTGAGGCACCAGGGTGAAATCAACAGTTGTCTCCCTGCAACAAGTGACATTGACCCTCAGTCCAACCATTGGAAACCTCCAAACACCCTGGTAGCTCAGCACTGCCCTGTTTGTTACACAAATATTTATCCTGTGTTAGATTCCGGTCCAGGAACTAAATTATTTCAAAACAAATGAAGTAAACAAACAATTGAAGTACACTAACTTGGCAGCGCCCTGTTAAACTCCGGAACAAACATTTTCCTCTGTGATATCGCACCCTCAGTTGAAGGGGTATGGAGCAAAAGTAATAAGATTGTAAAAATAGTAAGGTTGAAAAAATAACACTTTTGCAAATTCAATATGAGATCAATTGCATAATTACATCATGTTCAACTGGTAAAGTATATAAATGTACCCAAGTCCAAATCATGAACCTGATGAATTAATCAATTCTCAAAAGAGAATTCAGTAATTTCATGTAAGGGAGGAGAAATGAATCATTAAGAGAGAGAAGCAAATGGTGATGAATTAGTTTTCTCATTTAAAAAGGTGCCTGAGATCGGATGTGAGAAGGGATACTTTTGCCATTGTTTGGATACATGGTGCTAGGCCGTTTGATGATTACATTGTTACATCAGTCTCGCTGCAGCGTTCCTGAGAATAGCAGCTGTATTTCATTTCTCCGCAACAGAGACCCAGATTGCTGCAGAGTTACAGAGCTGTTTAGCATTCCAGAAAGGGTCAACAAAACCACAGCAGTTTCTGTAGTGTAGTGGTTATCACGTTCGCCTAACACGCGAGAGGGCCCGAGACCGAAACATTATGAAAACTTACTCATTAAATAGTGAGGATAATTTGCATCGTTGAAGCTTACCTGAATCTCCAATGTTGCAGGCATAACGCATTTGCTCTCACCGAGATCATAATACACGTGCAGCAAATCCAGAACACTGACAAAAACCCAGCAGGTCTGGCAGCATCTGCGGAGAGGAACACAGTTAATAAATAGAAAAGAGGTGAAACATAGAAGATTTTGTATTTCACCTCTTTTCTATTTTTACTGAGATCTGTTGAAGAGTCATACGGACTCGACACGTTACCTATGTTCCTCTCCACAGATGCTGCCAGACCTGAGTTTTTGCCAGTGTTCTGATTTTGCTGCACGCGTTTTATGACCTCGGTGAGAGCAAATGCATTATGCCTGCAACATTGGAGATTCAGGTAAGCTTCAATTATGCAAATGATCCTCACTATTTAATGAGTAAGTTTTCATAATGTTTCTGCCCGGCTTCAAACCGGGAACTTTTCGCATGTTCGGCGAACATGATACTACACTACAGAAACTGACGTTTTATTTAGTTCTGTTGAAGAGTCAGGTGGACTCAAAGCGTTAACTGTGTTCCTCTCCGCAGGTGCTGCCAGACCTGCTGAGTTTTCCCAGGCATTTTTATTTTTGTTTTGGATTTCCAGCGTCTGCTGTTTTTTGCTTTTCTCTGCAGCAAAATCGGCACGTCTTTCGATGCAGCTTAACACAGTTACTCACCATGTCAAAGGTGTCTCATTGTAACGTGTGCTCACAAAGACAGACAAAGAAGGATCAGATCTAATAAACGCATCATTCTCAAGCCTGTTCCCAGTAAAATTCTTGGATTTTGTTTAAAGCTAACTGCACTCATTTTCAAATGAGCACCTCTTGGTTTGCATTACCTGTTGACTGCCATTCTTTCGTCTATCAGTCATGCTTGAAATTACAAGTTGGTGTATATTTCACAGTGTCTCAATTCAAACGAAGGAATCAATAACATATAAAATATTAACATTACAATTAGAATAATGGAACAAATACTGAGTTTCTTTAATTTCGTCTTCCAAAGATGAGAAAGATTTTCCTAATGAGTGAGCAAAAAGCATTGCACCCGGAGACATTTGCTGGATGGACACGCCTACGTTTTGACATTCAAAACAAGCTGAGGCACCAGGGTGAAATCAACAGTTGTCTCCCTGCAACAAGTGACATTGACCCTCAGTCCAACCATTGGAAACCTCCAAACACCCTGGTAGCTCAGCACTGCCCTGTTTGTTACACAAATATTTATCCTGTGTTAGATTCCGGTCCAGGAACTAAATTATTTCAAAACAAATGAAGTAAACAAACAATTGAAGTACACTAACTTGGCAGCGCCCTGTTAAACTCCGGAACAAACATTTTCCTCTGTGATATCGCACCCTCAGTTGAAGGGGTATGGAGCAAAAGTAATAAGATTGTAAAAATAGTAAGGTTGAAAAAATAACACTTTTGCAAATTCAATATGAGATCAATTGCATAATTACATCATGTTCAACTGGTAAAGTACCCAAGTCCAAATCATGAACCTGATGAATTAATCAATTCTCAAAAGAGAATTGAGTAATTTCATGTAAGGGAGGAGAAATAGATCATTAAGAGAGAGAAGCAGATGGTGATGAATTAGTTTTCTCGTTTAAAAAGGTGCCTGAGATCGGATGTTGGAAGGGACACTTTTGCCATTGTTTGGATACATGGTGCTAGGCCATTTTATGATTGCATTGTTTCATCAGTCTCGCTGCAGCGTTCCTGAGAATAGCAGCTGTATTTCATTTCTCCGTAACAGGGACACAGATTCCTGCAGCGTTACAGCGCAGTTTAGCATTCCGGACAGGCTCAACAAAACCACAGCAGTTTCTGTAGTGCAGTGGTTATCACGTTTGCCTAACACGTGAAAGGGCCCCAGGCCAAAACATTATGAAAATTTACTCATTAAATAGTGAGGATAATTTGCATCGTTGAAGCTTACCTAAAATCTACAATGTTGCAGGCATAACGCATTTGCTCTCACCGAGATCATAATACACATGCAGCAAAATCAGAACACTGACAAAAACCCAGCAGGTCTGGCAGCATCTGCGGAGAGGAACACAGTTAATAAATAGAAAAGAGGTGAAACATAGAACATTTCATATTTCACCTCTTTTCCATTTTTACTGAGATCTGTTGAAGAGTCATACGGACTCGATACGTTAACTATGTTCCTCTCTGCAGATGCTGCCAGACCTGAGATTTTGCCTGTGTTCTGATTTTGCTGCACGCGTTTTATGACCTCGGTGAGAGCAAATGCATTATGCCTGCAACATTGGAGATTCAGGTAAGTTTCAACGATGCAAATGATCCTCACTATTTAATGAGTAAGTTTCCATAATGTTTCTGCCCAGCTTCAAACCGGGAACTTTTCGCATGTTCAGTGAGCATGATACTACACTACAGAAACTGACTTTTTACTTAGCTTTGTTGAAGAGTCATGTGGACTCAAAGCGTTAACTGTGTTCCTCTCCGCAGGTGCTGCCAGACCTGCTGAGTTTTCCCAGGCATTTTTATTTTTGTTTTGGATTTCCAGCATCTGCAGTTTTTTGCTTTTATCTGCAGCAAAATCAGCACGTCTTTCGATGCAGCTTAACACAGTTACTCACCATGTCAAAGGTGTCTCATTGTAACGTGTGCTCACAAAGACAAAGAGTGATCAGATCTAATTAACATATCATCCTCAAGCCTGTTCCCAGTAAAATACTTGGGATTTTGTTTAAAAGCTAACTGCGCTCAATTTCAAATGAGCACCACATGGTTTGCATTACCTGTTGACAGACATTCTTTCATCTATCAGTCATGCTTGAAATTAGAAGTTGGTGTATTTTTCACAGAGTCTCAATTCAAACGAAAGTATCAATAACATATAAAATATTAATTACAATTAGAATAAAAGAACAAATACTGAGTTTCTTTAATTTCGTCTTCCAAGGATGAGAAAGGTGTTCATCGTGATTGAGCAGAAAGCATTGCACCCGGAGACATTTGCTGGATGGACACATCTACGTTTTGAAATTCAAAACAAGCTGAGGCACCAGGGTGAAATCAACAGTTGTCTTCCTGCAACAAGTGACATGGACCCTCAGTCCAACTTTTGGAAACCTCCAAACAACATGGTAGCTGAGCACTGCCCTCTTTGTTACACAAATATTTATCCTCTGTTAGATTCCGGTGAAGGAAAATAATTATTTCAAACCAAATGAAGTAAACAAACAATTGAAGCACCTGATCCTGGCAGGGCCCTGTTAAAATCTGCAACAAACATTTTCCTCAGTAATATAGCACCCTCGATTGAAGGGCTGTGGAGCAAAAGTAATAAGATTGTAAAAATAGTAAGGTTGAAAAAATAACACTTTTGCAAATTCGATGTGAGATCAATTGCATAATTACATCATGTTCATCTGGTAAAGTATATTAGGAAGCCAAGTCCAAATCATGAACCTGATGAATTAAGGCAAACCAGGCATGGATTCTGCAGAATCAATTCTCAACAGAGAATTGAGTAATTTAATGAAAGGGAGGAGAAATGGATCATTAAGAGAGAGAAGCAAATGGTGATGAATTAGTTTTCTGGTTTAAAAAGGGGCCTGAGATCGGATGTTGGAAGGGACACTATTGCCATTGTTTGGATACATGGTGCTAGGCCATTTTATGATTGCATTGTTACATCAGTCTTGCTGCAGCGTTCCAGAGAATAGCAGCTGTATTTCATTTCTCCACAACAGAGACCCAGATTGCTGCAGGGTTACAGCGCAGTTTAGCATTCCAGACAGGCTCAACAAAGCCATTGCAGGTTCTGTAGTGTACTGGTTGTTACGTTTGCCTAACACGTGAAAGGGCCCTGGCTCGAAGACGGGCAGAAGCATTATGAAAACGTACTCATTAAATAGTTAGGGTAATTTGCATCGTTGAAGCTTACCGGAATCTCCTTTGTTGCAAGCATAGTGCATTTGCTCTCACCATGATCATAATACACGTGCAGCAAAATCAGAACAATGGTTAAAACCCAACAGGTTTCACAGCATCTGCAGAGAGGAACACAGTTAATAAATAGAAAAGAGGTGAAAAATATAGAAGATTTTATATTTGACCTCTTTTCTATTTTTACTTAGTTCTGTTGAAGAGTCATGTGGACTCGAAACGTTAACTGTGTTCCTCTCCGTGGTAGCTCAGCACTGTCCTGTTTGTTACACAATTATTTATCCTCTGCTAGATTCCAGTCCAGGAACAAAATTATTTCAAAACAAATGAAGTAAACAAACAATTGAAGCACCTGATCTGCCAGACCTGATGAGTTTTCCCAGGCATTTTTATTTTTGTTTTGGATTTCCAGCTTCTACAGTTTTTTGCTTTTATCTGCAGCAAAATCAACATGTCTTTCGATGCAGCTTAACACAGTTACTCACCATGACTAAGGTATCTCATTGTAATGTGTGCTCACAAAGACAGATAAAGAGTGATCAGATCTAATTAACACATCATTCTCAAGCCTGTTCCCAGTAAAATTCTTGGATTTTGTTTAAAAGCTAACTGCGCTCAATTTCAAATGATCACCACATGGTTTGCATTACCTGTTGACTGACATTCTTTCATCTATCAGTCATGCTTGAAATTAGAAGTTGGTGTATATTTCAGAGTCTCAGTTCAGACGAAGGCATCAATAACATATAAAATATTAATGTTAAATATTGAATAACGGAACAAATACTGAGTTTCTTTAATTTCGTCTTACAAAGATGATAAAGATGTTCCTAATGATTGAGCAGAAAGCATTGCACCCGGAGACATTTGCTGGATGGACACGTCTACATTTTGAAATTCAAAACAATCTGAGGCACCAGGGTGAAATCAACAGTTGTCTTCCTGCAACAAGTGACATGGACCCTCTGTCCAACCATTGGAAACCTCCAAACACCGTGGTAGCTCAGCACTGTCCTGTTTGTTACACAAATATTTATCCTCTGCTAGATTCCAGTCCAGGAACAAAATTATTTCAAAACAAATGAAGTAAACAAACAATTGAAGCACCTGATCTTGGCAGGGCCCTGTTAAACTCCGGAACAAACATTTTCCTCTGTGATATCGCACCCTCAGTTGAAGGAGTATGGAGCAAAAGTAAGAAGATTGTAAAAATAGTAAGGTTGAAAAAATAACACTTTTGCAAATTCAGTATGGGCTCAATTGCATAATTACATCATGTTCATCTGGCGAAGTATATTAGGATTCCAAGTCCAAATTGTCATGTGAATCTTGTTAATTAAGACAAACCAGGCATGGATTCTGCTGAAACAAAAGGGAATTGCGCAATTTAATGAAAGGGAGGAAAAAACTGATACCTTAGAAGAGAGAAGCAAATTGTGATTAATTAGGGTGCTCTTTTAAAAAGGGGCCCTGGATCGGATGTTGGAAGGGCCTCTTATGCCTTTGCATGGATACATGGTGCTAGGCCATTTTATGATGACATTGTTACAGTAGTCTCGCTGCAACGTTCCTGAGAATAGCAGCTGTATTTCATTTCTCCGCAACAGAGGACCAGATTGCTGAAGCATTACAGCGCAGTTTAGCATTCCAGACAGGATCAACAAAATCACAGCTGTTTCTGTAGTGTAGCGGCTATCACGTTCAGCTAACACGTGAAAGGGCCCGGGTTTGAAACCAGGAAAAAGTGTTATGAAAATTAACTTTTTAAATAGTGAGGATAATTTGCATCGTTGGAGCTTGCCTGAATCTCCAATGTTGCAGGCATAATGCATTTGCTCTCACCGAGATCATAATACATGTGCAGCAAAATCAGAACACTGGCAAAAACCCAGCAGTTCTGGCAGCTCCTGTGGAGAGGAACACAGTTAATAAGCAGAAAAGAGGTGAGATATTTAATATTTTATAATTCACCTCTTTTCTATTTTTACTTAGTGCTGTTGAAGAGTCATGTGGACTCGAAACGTTAACTGTGTTCCTCTCCGCAGGTGCTGCCAGACCTGCTGAGTTTTCCCAGGCATTTTTATTTTTGTTTTGGATTTCCAGAACCTGCAGTTTTTTGCTTATATCTACAACAAAATCGGCACGTCTTTCGATGCAGCTTAACATAGTTAATCACCACGTCAAAGGTGTCTCATTGTAACGTGTGCTCACAAAGACAGACAAAGAGTGATCAGATCTAATTAACACATCATTCTCAAGCCTGTTCCTAGTAAAATTCTTGGATTTTGTTTAAAAGCTAACTGCGCTCAATTTCAAATGAGCACCACATGGTTTGCATTACCTGTTGACTGACATTCTTTCGTCAATCAGTCATGATTGAAATTAGAATTTGGTGTGTATTACAGAGAGTCTCAATTCAAACGTAGGCATCAATAACATAAAATATGAATATTCAATATTGAATAATGGAACAAATACTGAGTTTCTTTAATTTCGTCTTCCAAGGATGTTAAAGATGTTCCTAATGATTGAGCAGAAAGCATTGCACCCGGAGACATTTGCTGGATGGACACGTCTACGTTTTGAAATTCAAAACAATCTGAGGCACCAGGGTGAAATCAACAGTTGTCTTCCTGCAACAAGTAACATGGACTCTCAATCCAACAATTGGAAACCTCCAAACACCGTGGTAGCTCAGCACTGCCCTGTTTGTTACACAAATATTTATCCTCTGCTAGATTCCAGTCCAGGAACAAAATTATTTCAAAACAAATGAAGTAAACAAACAATCGAAGCACCTGATCTTGGCAGGGCCCTGTTAAACTCCGGAACAAACATTTTCCTCTGTGATATCACACCCTCAGTTGTAGGGGTATGGAGCAAAAATAAGAAGATTGTAAAAATAGTAAGGTTGAAAAAATAACACTTTTGCGAATTCGATGTGAGATCAATTGCATAATTACATCATGTTCATCTGGTAAAGTATATTAAGAACCCAAGTCCAAATTGTGAACCTGATGAATTAAGGCAAACCAGGCATAGATTCTGCAGAATCAATTCTCAAAAGAGAATTGAGTAATTTCATGTAAGGGAGGAGAAATGGATCATTAAAAGAGAGAAGCAAATGGTGATGAATTAGTTTTCTCGTTTAAAAAGGTGCCTGAGATCGGATGTTGGAAGGGACACTTTTGCCATTGTTTGGATACACGGTGCTTGGCCATTTTATGATTGCATTGTTACATCAGTCTCGCTGCAGCGTTCCTGAGAATAGCAGCTGTATTTCATTTCTCCGCAACAGGGACACAGATTCCTGCAGCGTTACAGCGCAGTTTAGCATTCCGGACAGGCTCAACAAAACCACAGCAGTTTCTGTAGTGTAGTGGTTATCACGTTCGCCTAACACGCGAGAGGGCCCGAGACCGAAACATTATGAAAACTTACTCATTAAATAGTGAGGATAATTTGCATCGTTGAAGCTTACCTGAATCACCAATGTTGCAAGCATAATGCAGTTGCTCTCACCGAGATCATAATACATGTGCAGCAAAACCAGAACGCTGACAAAAACCCAGCAGGTCTGGCAGCATCTGCGAGAGGAACACAGTTAATAAATAGAAAAGAGGTGAAATAGAAGATTTTATATTTCACCTCTTTTCTATTTTTACTGAGATCTGTTGAAGTGTCATACGGACTCGACACGTTAACTATGTTCCTCTCTGCAGACGCTGCCAGACCTGAGTTTTTGCCACTGTTCTGATTTTGCTGCACGCGTTTTATGACCTCGGTGAGAGCAAATGCATTATGCCTGCAACATTGGAGATTCAGGAAAGCTTCAATTATGCAAATTATCCTCACTATTTACTGAGTAAGTGTTCATAAGGCTTCAAACCGGGAACTTTTCGCATGTTCGGCGAACATGATAACTACACTACAGAAACTGACGTTTTACTTAGTTCTGTTGAAGAGTCATGTGGACTCGAAACGTTAACTGTGTTCCTCTCCGCAGGTGCTGCCAGACCTGCTGAGTTTTCCCAGGTAATTTTATTTTTGTTTTGGATTTCCAGCGTCTGCTGTTTTTTGCTTTCATCTGCAGCAAAATCAGCACGTCTTTCGATGCAGCTTAACACAGTTACTCACCATGTCAAAGGTGTCTCATTGTAACGTGTGCTCACAAAGACAGACAAAGAAGGATCAGATCTAATAAACGCATCATTCTCAAGCCTGTTCCCAGTAAAATTCTTGGATTTTGTTTAAAGCTAACAGCGCTCATTTTCAAATGAGCACCACATGGTTTGCATTACCTGTTGACTGATATTCTTTTGTCTATCAGTCATGCTTGAAATTAGAAGTTGGTGTATATTTCACAGTGTCTCAATTCAAACGAAGGAATCAATAACATATAAAATATTAACATTACAATTAGAATAATGGAGCAAATACTGAGTTTCTTTAATTTCGTCTTCCAAAGATGAGAAAGATTTTCCTAATGAGTGAGCAGAAAGCATTGCACCCGGAGACATTTGCTGGATGGACACGCCTACGTTTTGAAATTCAAAACAAGCTGAGGCACCAGGGTGAAATCAACAGTTGTCTTCCTGCAACAAGTGACATGGACCCTCTGTCCAACCATTGGAAACCTCCAAACACCGTGGTAGCTCAGCATTGCCCTGTTTGTTACACAAATATTTATCCTCTGTTAGATTCCGGTCCAGGAACAAAATTATTTCAAAACAAATGTATTAAACGAACAATTGAAGCACGTGACCTTGGCAGGGCCCTGTTAAACTCCGGAACAAACATTTTCCTCTGTAATATCGCACTCTCGGTTGAAGGGGTATGGAGCAACAGAAAGAAGATTGTGAAAATAGTAAGGTTGAAAAAATAACGCTTTTGCAAATTCGATATGAGATCAATTGCATAATTACATCATTTTCATCTGGTAAAGTATATTAGGAACCCAAGTCCAAATCGTGAACCTGATGAATTAAGGCAAACCAGGCATGGATTCTGCAGAATCAATTCTCAAAAGAGAATTGAGTAATTTAACGAAAGGGAGGAGAAATGGATCGTTAAGAGAGAGAAGCAAATGGTGATTAATTAGTTTTCTGGTTTAAAAAGGGGCCTGAGATCGGATGTTGGAAGGGACACTTTTGCCATTGTTTGGATACACGGTGCTAGGCCATTTTATGATGACATTGTTACATCAGTCTCGCTGCAGCGTTCCTGAGAATAGCAGCTATATTTCATTTCTCCGCAACAGGGACCCAGATTGCTGCAGCATTACAGCACAGTTTAGCATTCCAGACAGTGTCAACAAAACCACAGCAGTTTCTGTAGTGCAGTGGTTATCACGTTCGCCTAACACGTGACAGGTCTCTGGTTTGAAACCGGGCAGAAATGTTATGAAAACTTACTAATTTAAATGGTGAGGATAATTTGCATCGTTGAAGTTTACCTAAATCCCAATATTGCATTTGCTTTCACCGAGGGCAGAAAATGAATGCAGCAACATCAGCACGTGCTGAAATTCCATGACCCACTTTTGAGTGGACAGATGTTCGTATTTCACTGCGCTGACGTACTGGCAGTTCGTTTGGTCAACAAGAGAAATCAATGGGTCTTTAGATGCAGCTTACGAAAGTTACTGACCATGTCAAAGGTGTCTCAGTGTAATGTGTGCTCATAAAGACCGACAAAGAGGGATCAGATCTAATTAACGCATCATTCTCAAGCCTGTTCCCTGTAAAATTCTTTGATTTTGTTGAAATACTGACTGTTATGCTACATCTCAAATCAGACCCATATCAAATGCATTACCTGGTGACTTACATTCTTTTGTTTACCAGTCAAGTTTGCAATTCAATGTTGTCTATTTCAGAGAGCCTCAAGTCAACCAAGGGCATCAATATCAAATACATTAATACTGAATTTTAAATAAGGTAAAAAATTGCTGAGAAAAGTTTGTTGAATTTCTTCTGCTGAGGAGGAGAAGGGTGTTCCTAATGATTGAGCAGAAAGCATTGCTGCCTGAGACATTTGCTGGACCGAGCCTTCTGCATTTTGAAATTCAAACAAACTGTGGCACCAGGTGGAAACCAAGAGTTGTCTTCCTGTAACAAGTGACATGACCTCTCAGCCTAACCATTGGAATCCTCCAAACATTCTGGTAGATCAACACTTTTACCTAAACAAATATGCATTATGTAAGATTACCTTCCCAGAACAAATGCATTTTAAACCAAATGAACGAAATAAACTATGCCAGCCTTTGATCTCGGCAGTGCTCTGTTGAACTGTAACAATGATTTCCCACTGTGATATAACACCCTTGATTAGCGGCTTGTGGAGCAAATGTAATTAGATTGTGTAAATAACTCAGAAATAATGAGATGTTTGATCAGAAAAATAAGCACTTTTGTCAATTCGATATGAAATCAATAGAAAAAGTAAATAATGTTCATATGCATAGCTATGTAAGAAGCACTAGTCTAAATCTTCATGACATTGGGTGAGGGAAACAGTATTAATTAAGGTAAACTAGGCATTGAATCTGCAGAATCTCATTTTTCAAAAGGGAATTGTGCAATTAATTGATATTCAGGTTTACTAAAAGAGGGAAAGAAACTGAGATTAATTCGTTTGCTCTTAAAAAAGCTGATCGAGGACAGGATTATGGAAGATAAAAACAAAAAACTGCGGATGCTGGAAATCCAAAACAAAAACAGAATTACCTGGAAAAACTCAGCAGGTCTGACAGCATCGGCGGAGAAGAGTTGACGTTTCGAGTCCTCATGACCTTTCCACAGAACGGATTACGGAAGGGCCCCTTATGCCATTGAATAGATACATGGCTCTTTGTTTTTTGATTACATTGTTATATGAATCTCTGTGAAGCATTTCTGATAATATCAGCTGAATTCCATTTCACCGAAACAGAGACCCAGAGTGCTGCATGACAGCATGGCTTAACATTCCGGATAGGCCCTGGTCAGTCGGACAGCTCACCCTTCACTCTCCCCTGATTCCGTTTCCTAAAGAGTTTGTAAATATTCACAGAACTGGAGACTGGGTTTCCTGTTTGGTTCCTCCTCCATTTTTCCACCTGCCAACTAACAACATTTTCCAAAATCTCGTCACAATGTTCCGCCTTGCACCATGTTAAGGGGTAAACACATTTAGTTTTGTGGATAGACTGGGATCGTTTTCTTTAGAGCAAAGCAGGTCAAACTGAGTTTTCATGGTGTTTAAAATTATTGGACTGAGGAAGGGATCGGCGGCGGGCGGTTTGATAGAGCAATTAGGGAGAAACTGTTTCCACTCTCGATGGTCAGTCACCAGAGGACTGGGGTTTATAATTAAATAAAGACAAGCTTGCATTTATATAGCACCCTACCCGACCAGCGGACGTCTCAAATCGCTTTCCAGTCAATGAAGGACATTGTGAAGTGTTGTCATTGTTGTGATGTAGGAAACACTGTAGCCAATCACTGCTCAGCAAACTTTCACAAACAGGAACGTCATAATGAGCGTAGAATGTGTCTTTGTGACGTTGATTAATGGTTAAACATTGACCAGGAAGCGGGGAGAACTCCCCTGAGATAAAAACAAAAAAACTGCGGATGCTGGAAATCCAAAACAAAAACAGAATTACCTGGAAAAACTCAGCAGGTCTGGCAGCATCGGCGGAGAAGAAAAGAGTTGACGTTTCGAGTCCTCATGACCCGAGTTCTGTCGAAGAGTCATGAGGACTCGAAACGTCAACTCTTTTCTTCTCCGCCGATGCTGTCAGACCTGCTGAGTTTTTCCAGGTAATTCTGTTTTTGTTTTGAACTCCCCTGCTCTTCTTTCAAACAGGCTCATGGCACCTTTTACATTAGGCGCCTAAATCCCGTTCATGTCTCTTCTTTCCAGACTGAATAAAAAAGGAGGGATTTCACCATGCCCGCACTGAGCCTCGGTTTCCTCGGACATTTTATCGCACTCTGGCAGTTTTTCTTCTTCCTCTGCTGAAGACCGGTATGATGATGTAGAGTGTCTGCTATTTCTTCTGTTTCAATTATAGTATCGCTTTCGTCTGTCTTTAGGAGCACACATTACTGTTATTCACCTTTGAGACGACGAGTAAGCATGTTAACCTACAGCAATAAACAGATTCATTTATTTTGCGAACTGAACGAACTGTTAACATGTCTTTCGAGTGACAGTGGAACGTGTTTTACAACATTTACTGCATCGGGTGCGATAAAATGTCACTTTTGTTTTATTTGTGGGACGTTCTTTAGTATTTCGAGAAGACCAATTGTCACGTGGCCGTAATACGCAAGTGTACTTTAACGAGCATCAGAAATGAAAATGTCAAGCGTGCAACAGGTCGAGAACAAATGTAGGTGTCGGGCTGGAAATTAAAAGAATAAAAGAGAAAGGCTGTGATCGGTTGCAAAGCGCTGGCTACAACGATGTTGGTACAAGGCAGAATATGGATGGGAATGGGGCTGCTTTTACTGGAGCATTGTGTATAGTTCAGAGAATGGCACCTGATAAAGGATCAGTATTGATCTTGGAAACAGGGCAGCGCTGATCCACCAGGATGTGAGTTCTGGAATGTGAGTGGACATTCTACCCTCTGTAAACTTGAGGTCATTCAAAACTCTGCTGCCCGTTTCTCAACTCGCAGCAAGTCCCATTCCCCTATCACCCCTGTGCTTTCTGACTTACATTGGCTCCTGGACAAGTACTATCTTTAGTTTAAAATTCCCCTGGTTATTTTCAAATCCCTCCATGTCCTTGCCCTTCTCTTTCTCTTTAGTCTCCCAGAACTCCAAAACCTTCTGAGATGTCCACACTCCTTGAGATGTGGCAGATGAACGGAAATAGGAAAATGCGGGAGAGTTTATTTTCCACAATTTACCAATAATTTATTCTGGTTGAAATCGGGAATAATAAGGAAACGTAGTCAGCAGGACTCAAACCTACGTGAGCAAATCCCAATAGATTTCGAATGCATCTCCTAAACCACTCGGCCACGACTGCGGGCATACTCACATCATTCATATAAAATAATAGGTGGCTACAGCAGAGCAGGAAGACATTCGCCTGGGCATGTTCATGCCAGGTCTCTGGAAGAGCCAGTCAGTTGGTTCCACACAGGCTCCTTTTCCCCCACAGAAATTCATATTTGTATTGTCTCTCCCTGTTCTTCCCATCAAAATAAAACACCGCACACTCCACTTCAAATGAAGCTTCCCCGTCTAAAGATTTCGTGACACGGCATGAATACGATTTGAACCCATGCCCCCAAAGAAAAGGTGGTTTTTAACACATTTTAGACCGCTCGGCCACGATAACATAATGGACGCCTTTTACCTTACCTGGTATTTCCATTGAAATATAGACGGTAAGGAAAAGAGCAGGAAGTGGCTTTCAGGCGCCTCGAACCTGCTCCACCACTATGTTTAAATCCCCAGCCGCAACACCAATTTTCTACCGCATCGCTCTATCCCTTTTTTTTCCTTAGCGCCCAAAAATCTATCCATCTTAACCTTCAATGTACTCGCCAGCTGAGGATCTGCAGATGTCTGGGGTACAGTACTCCAAAAATTCGCAACCCTTTGAGTGAAGAAATGTCTCCTCATCTAGTCCTAAATGGCTGACACATTATCCGCAGAATGTGAGCCCAGTTCTAGACGCTCCAGCCAGGGGAAAAACAGCCTCTCACCATCAACACTCTCAAACTGTCACAGAGTTTCACACTTGGCAAAGCGGTAAAGGAGACAGAGACAGAGAGACTGTGAGGGAGAAAGCAGATATATGGCGACAAAGAGAGACAGAGAGTTGGCTCGATACTGAAAGGAACATATACGTTTCACCATTCCATATGATTCATAGCTTAGATTAAAAGATGAATAAAAGACTTACGTTTAAACAGAGCCTCTCACGAACTCAGGGCAACAGAAAGTGCTGTAGAGCCGATGGAGTGCTTTTGAAGTGTAGTCAGTGTTGTAATTTAATGACACAGAGAGACAGTTCGACAAAAATGCTGATCGAGCAAATGACAAAATGTGATTTTAAGAACTACACCTCAATGTAAACATTGCATTCTATGATTCTAAACTTTCCATTATTTGTTTGATCAGATTTAGCAGGTGTAATCCTTGACAAAACAGGGACAAAACATTCAATTTCTATAAGGTCAGCGCTCAGCCTTCCCCTTTCTAGAGTAAAGAGCTTCAGACTGTTCAGCCTTTCCAGGTGAATATAACATTTGGGACCGAACTTTAATTGTCCTATTCCTTCAGAGGTATGACCGCAGTAGAAACAGTTCCTAAGGTCTGAGGGATTTCAGTTTGGACTATTTGTATTTACAAATTCATTCTCTCGGTGTGTCCATTGCCTTAACTCCTCGACCACTAGGACTCGGTTTCTGTCTGTTTTAATGTTGCTCAATGTAAATGTCAATCATCCACCCACCCCCCCCCCCCCCAACTTGGTAACATACGGGCACTTAGACGCTGAGCAGCCTCCACTTAAAAACAAATAGAGCTGGAATTCCCCACTTGCGTGTTTTAAAGCTGCTCTTTTTTGTTTGTCCGATTTTAATATGAAGCTACTCAACTAATATAAATAAAGTTTTGATTGGTAAAAGTGGGGAACTGAAGCGCATTGACACAATACAGGAAAACACATACAAATAAGACCAAGAGTGACAGAGACCCAAGGACAGGCAAACACTCAGAAAACAAAGATGTCACAAATTGGTTAAGTTTTGTTCTCACAAATCCGACAGCAAATTCCGTAAATGCTTGTAGATGAACGGCAGTAGGAAAAAAACAAAGTGTTTGGCTGTGTTTTTTATTCCATTGAACAGATAATTAGTTCTGTATCTGTAGACGCCTGGTTAAAATAAGGAATGAGAAGTGTAGTCGGCAGGATGGGACCCTGGGTGGGGACAACCCATCACCTTAGCCACTCCGCTTTCGCCTACAGACCCTGTGCGCTCACCAATAGGAGTCATATAAAATCACAGAATGATTACAGAAGAAAAGGAGGTCATTCGGCCCGTCATATTGGCTCTTGGAAGAGCAACTCAACTGGTCTCACAATGCCGGCCTTTTCCCAGTCGCCCTGTAATTTATATTCACATTTCCTCTCCTCGGGATTGCGACCAATCGGAAACACGGCTCACTTTCCCGCTATAAATTTTAGCAGCCTCCAATCCGCCGGAAGCGATTTGCGCGAAGTCCCCAAAATGAGCATCTGGCAGTGGTGGGATTCGAACCCACGTCTCGTATAGAGACTGGAACTTAAGTTCAGCGCCTTAGACCGCTCGGCCACACTACCGGGGCTTACAGCCAGTTATCGTCATGACTGGCACTGAATGAGAATTGAAGAAATCAGACCAGGAGTCTGCCAAAAGGCCCCTCGAGCTTGCTCAGCTACTTCATAAGATCGCGGAGGATCCTGGGCCTCAACATCAATTTCCCAGCCGATCCCTATAGCACTTGATTCCTTTGCTGTACCTCGTCTTTGTGACATAAGTGGTGAGCGTGTTCCGATATTAACTGAAAACTTGGTGGTTTGACATCATCCTGCAATGACAAAAGTCTCTTCCTCACCCTTCTCCCTTCCTACTTCGATTGCCGTCACAGTTCCGGATTGTGCGCTTTGATCTGATTAAAATATTCCCCAAACTTTGTCAGCCATCTATTGTCCAGTATGTTCTCACACAAACAGACGGTTAAACATTAATTTCAAACACAATGAGAATAAGAATAGTTCAACTGCGTACATACATCCAATTCATGAGAAATATAGGATTCAAAGCTGCGAATAGAAATTCATTCTCTGAATATATTAAGAGAACTGGAGCACAGCATTGCACCGTGTGAAGTTCCATTTAATTTGTGGATGTTATACAACTGGTATCACGATAACTGGTATTAAAATAATCTCAGAATCAATATAAAGAAACGGTACAAAAAGGGAAACAGTTACAATAATAATGCAATCAACACAATAAAAACATATTAATCTGTCGTAATGACAACCAGAGATATTCGCGAATATTTTCATTTAGAGTCGACATTTCAGAGACAGAATTCCACCTGGAGTCGCTCAAGGACTTCATCTTTGGCCAAGCTTACAGAGCAGACAGTTCAGCAGTGTCACTGGTCAGAGCTGTGCCATGAACCTAACAGATATTTTCATTATGTTATTGCGGTCTATTGTAAAGTAGGTTTATGGTAGTGAGTGTATGGTTCTGTCTGTGTGATTTAATTGGCCAGATAGACTGCAAGCTTCAAATTATCAAAATTAATTAGGGGCAAAAGGTATTTTAAATGCTATTGAGTAAACATGGATGAGGTCTTAGCACATATAGTGTGAAGGAAATTCGCATTTTTAGATAAGTGAAGGAAGGTAAGAAAGGCCAAGTAGTATGTTTATTTTCCCAAAGGTACTGACCATGTTAACAACATGAAAAATTTTTGTATCATGGGATAAATAAATTTCCAAAGACATAAAGTACAATGGAATTTACAAATTAAAGAGAGAGAAACGTATGTGAAGAGGAATGGAAGGCTATGTTGGGGGGCCATGTAAGGACCATGCAAAACAACCTTGGGGAAGCCTCCAGCCACTTTAGCAGACTCCTGCTGTGTCCAGTAACCAAAGGTGAAGGATAGCCTTTGGAATTCCACTGTTGAGTAGGCGCTGTGGCAAAGTTGCTTGCTTGCTATTTAAATTTTAAAGCTATTTTGGACTGCTGTCCTAAAGAGGGTGTACAGTTGGGAGTGAGGTTAGTTAGGGATTTTGGGATTTGTTATATTATTAAGTAACTGTAATCTTATGCATATGCTTGAAATCATTCCTTTTGTCAATAAATGTTTTAATTTAGTTTTAAAATTTCTAAAGGTGTTAGTGAACTCATTACTTCTGAATTCAGTGCACAAATCTTCTCGTAATGAATACAAGTTGTAAAACCGTTGTGATAGCGTGGCCACGTTTCCTTTGTGGATTTGGTCCGCCTGGCCTACATCATCTGCTAGGACAGCTCAGCTGGGGATTAAAGGAAACTTGACTCTGTCATGACACTGCATCGCACATGATGCTACATTTATAACCAGCGTCATAAACTGACGCTGTTATGGAACGGAAGATTAAATAGTGGACTCTCGGAATCATTGCATTTCATGGTCCAATGAGCGATCAGGTTGAGCGATTGTTCTGAAAAGAATTGACGTTATTTTTCTTTTCAATTAACCGCAGATTTGAGCAAGGTGCGACGTCACACAAACATGGCTGACGCCAATTGGCCCGGCAGTGGATGACGCCACAATGCTTTCCGCACGCCATTGAACCGTGATTGGCTATTACCCGCATTGATTCAGATGCGGGAGGTCATGGGCTCCAGTCTCTGCTGAGCTGTGAAGTTTGAGCCGCCTGTGATCCTGACTCAGGACTGTGACCCCTTGGCATATTAAAGGTGCCGTGCGCCCACTGAGACTGTCCGATACTGGGGAAAGGACCGAGAAACTGGGAAGTGCAGCGGTGGAGGTTAACTATAAATGCAGCATAGAGGGGAGAGATGTCCTGAACAGTCAAGTGGTAGAGAGTGGGAGAGAGACTGGGACTGAGAAACAGATTAAACACTAACATTATCCTTTCTTAAATATCATTCCAAGCCCTTCAGGTGGGCCAGCAATTTTCCCCTCCCTTAATCTTACAATGTTCATCACAAGCGCCTGAACGCCAGGATTTTAAAGGAAAAACGGCCCTGCATCGGAAGGATAATGTTGGAAGATATCGGGGTCTGACCAGAAATCTCTGTTGATATTCCCATGACAAGGGGGGGAGGTATGAAGAGGTCTCTAAGGAGATGCAGCGAAATCCCTGGGGTGATGATCAGTGAGCACAGGAGGATGGTCACAGAGGGAATGGAGCAGGGAGAGAGGATCCCTGGGGTGATGTTCAGTGAGTTCAGGAGGATGGTCACAGAGGGAATGGAGCAGGGAGAGAGGATCCCTGGGGTGATGTTCAGTGAGTTCAGGAGGATGGTCACAGAGGGAATGGAGCAGGGAGAGAGGATTCCTGGGGTGATGTTCGGTGAGTTCAGGAGGATGGTCACAGAGGGAATGGAGCAGGGAGAGAGGATCCCTGGGGTGATGTTCTGTGAGTTCAGTTGTTTGTTGCATCAGGCTGGCCGCAGGACCTGGGAATTTCTTGGTGTTCCTATTAAACCCCAAACTGTGGTAACAACTTGCAGGATTACTGCTTGAAAAGGTGTCTGTGTCAGATCGGCCCCAGCCTCTCGGAATCATCCCTGGGTTTGTACCAAATGTTCTGTGTGCGGTATATATGTATTTCTTGTTATTCATTTATGCGATGTGAGAGTGGCTGTCTGGGTCAGCATTTATTGCCCTTCTCTAATTGCTTGAGAAGGTGGACTGTGATGTCTCTGCCTTGCGAGTGTTTAATTGGACAAGGTACAGAGAGTTCAGGCGAATTCTTTGGGGGCTTGGGTTCAAATCCCAACAAAGCAGCTGCTGGCCTGTGAATTCAATTAATAAAATCTGGAATTGAAAACTGGACTCAGTAATGATGACCATGGCAACTATCACCGATTGTCGTAAAATCCCAACTGCTTCACTACTGTCCTTTAGTGAAGGAAATCTGCCACTTTTACCCAGCCTGGCCGACATGTGATTCCAGGTCCACAGCAATGTGACTTCACTGCCCTCTGAAATGGCCTCGGAAGCCGAGCTGTTCGGGGCGGCCTTACCAGTGACATCCACATTTCATTAAAGGATAAAGAGGAAAAAACTTTTATTCTCCATCTAACTCCTGCTGCACAGACCCTGGGAGTGCCTGATGGGACAGTGTAAAGGAAGCTTTCTTTCTCCACATCCTGCCCTGCATCGGCCTCTGATGAAGCAGAGTCCTGCTGTTTACAATTAGCTGACAGACCAGGATATGACTGAGGCTCCCCACGCTCTGAGGGAAAGGTGTATTAACACCAATGGGTCGCTCGGTGGCGCAGTGACTCTTTCACTGATGGGTGTTCGATTCAAACACATAGATAAAAACAAAACAAAAACTGCGGATGCTGGAAATCCAAAACAAAAACAGAATTACCTGGAAAAACTCAGCAGGTCTGGCAGCATCGGCGGAGAAGAAAAGAGTTGACGTTTCGAGTCCTCATGACTCTTCAACAGAACTGAGTGAATATTAGGAGAGGGGTGAAATATAAGCTGATTTAAGGTGGGGGAAGGGATGGGGGGAGAGAAGTGGGAGGTGGTGTGCTTGTAGGGACAAGCAAGCAGTGATAGCAGCAGATAATCAAAAGATGTCACAGACAAAAGAACAAAAGAACAAAGAGGCGTTGAAGGTGGTGATATTATCTAAACGAATGTGCTAATTAAGCATGGATGGCAGGGCACTCAAGGTACAGCTCTAGTGGGGGTGGGGTGGAAAGACTAGCAGGGCATAAAAGATTTAAAAAATAATGGAAATAGGTGGGAAAAGAAAAATCTATATAAATTATTGGCAAAAACAAAAGGAAGGGGGAAGAAATAGAAAGGGGGTGGGATGGAGGAGGGAGTTCAAGATCTAAAGTTGTTGAATTCAATATTCAGTCCGGAAGTCTGTAAAGTGCCTAGTCGGAAGATGAGGTGCTGTTCCTCCAGTTTGTTTTGGGTTCACTCAAACACATCCCCACATCCCAGACAGGACTGGTGAAAATTACCTGTCTGGAAATGGGGGCGGTGGTGGTGGTGGGGTGGGCGGGGAGAAGGGGAGAGGGGGAAACCGTGTTATAGGGAAAGTGGAGTGGTGTTGATGGGCCTTGGAGAAAGGATTTCGTCAGAACCATAGTCCGTTTCACATTAATGATTTATTAACAATTTCAGAGAACATTTTACAGAACAGTTTATTTTAAAGTTAACTGAAGTGAATATGAGCGTCACATTCAGAACAGAACACATTCCCTCTGAGCTGCCAACTGTATGTACAATAGTAACAGACACCAGAAAGAGAAAACAGGAGCTCAACATAAAGGGAAGGGGATAATTGCGAATGAGGAATGAGAAAAGTTATTTATTTACGTGGGGAATTCAAACTACAGGGGAATTATAAGCTACAATTAGAGTACAGCCATAGTTATCTCAAAAATTTCAAACAGGAAACCAGAAATACCATCCACGATTGTCTCAGTTACAAATTCGGAAACAACCTGAAGGTATTTCATTTTTAGAGTCACCAAGAGGACACATTTTAAATCTGGAACACAGAGATTTCAGTAAAGAGCTGATGAAAATCTACAATCACTTGGTCTGTAAAATAAGATAAAATAATGAAACAGATGTTTAAGATCTGGGACATTTTTTTTGAGTTTTAATCAATGAAACATT
This sequence comes from Carcharodon carcharias, assembly GCF_017639515.1. Classification (NCBI taxonomy): domain Eukaryota; kingdom Metazoa; phylum Chordata; class Chondrichthyes; order Lamniformes; family Lamnidae; genus Carcharodon; species Carcharodon carcharias. The sequence continues at coordinate 18,090,218 of NC_054493.1, forward strand.
GAGAGGTTTTTCAAACCGCTTCTGTCAGTTTGAAGTGTGATTGTTTAAACTGTGCTGTCACTCAGCAGCTCTGGCTCTTTGTTTGGAATTCAGCAGCTATAATTTGGACTGCTGCAGACAGACTCACATAACAATGTCATCATAAAATGGCATAATACCATGCGTCCATACCATGGCCCTTCCATCATCCTGTCTCTGTCAGCTTTTTAAAAGTGCAGACAAATTAGTCTCAGTTTCCTTCTCTCTTTTAGTAAATCTGTTATTTTTCTGAATATCAATTAATTGCACAATTCCCTTCGGAAGAAGCTGTTTCTGCAGATTCCATGCCCAGTTTGCCTTAATTAACATTGTTCCCCTTACCCAATGCCATGAAGATTTAGACTTGTGTTCCTTACATAGCTATGCATATGAACATTATTTACATATCTCTTGATTTCATGTCGAATTGGCGAAAGTGCTAATTTTTCTGATCAAACACATCATTATTTCTGAGTTATTTACACAATTACATTTGCTCCACAACACGTTAATTGAGGGAAATCATTGATACAGTTAGACAGAGCCCTGCCAAGGTTACATGTTGAAATAGTTCATTCTGTTCATTTGGTTTGAAATGATTTTGTCCCGGGAATGAAATCTTTACAGAATACATATTTGTTTAGGAAAAAGGGCAATGTTGATCTACCAGAATGCTTGGAAGATTCCAATGGTTAGGCTGAGAGGTCATGACTCTTGTCACAGGAAGACAACAGTTGGTTTCCATCCGGTGCCTCAGTTTGTTTTGAGTGTCACAATGCAGAAGGCTCGGTCAAGCAAACGTCTCAGGCAGCAATGCTTTCTGCTCAATCATTAGGAACAGGCTTCTCCTCCACAGAAGACGAAATTCAACAAAGTTTACTCAGCAGCATTTTTTACATTATTCAAAACTCAGTATTAATATTTTTTTGGTATTGATGCCCTCGGTTGACTTGAAGCTCTCTGGAATATACAACAACATCAAATTGCAAATGTGAGTGGCAAACAAAAGAATGCCAGACACCAGGTAATGCACTTGATATGTGTCTGATTTGAGATTTAGCACAACAGTCAGCATTTCAACTAAATCAAAGAATTTTACAGTAAACAGATTTGAGAGTTATATCTGATCCCTCTTTATCTGTCGTTCTGAACACACAGTACTATGAGACATCTTTGACATGGTGAGTAACTGTGTTAATCTGTATCAAAAGATGCATTCATTCCTGTTGTTGACTGAACGAACTGCTAATATGTGTGCGCAGTGAAATATGAACATTTATTTCTACTTAAGTGTGTCATGAAATCGCAGCACGTCTGATTTTGCTGCATTCATTTTATGACCTCGGTCAGAGCAAATGCAACATGCCTGCAACATAGGAGATTCAAGTAAGCTTACAAATCACTCACTACTGACTGAACCTGGGCCCTTTCGTGTGTTAGGCGACCGTGATAACCATTATACTACAGAAACTGTCATGTTTCCATTGAGCCTGTCTGGAATGTTAAACTGCGCTGCAACACAGTAGCACTCTGGATGTCTGTTGCAGAGAAATGGAATTCAGCTGCTAATGGAATTAGCAGGAATGCTGCAGCAAGACTGACATAACAATGTAATCATAAAGTGGCCGAGCACCATGTATTCATACAATCGCATAAGAGGCCTTTCCACTATACGACCTCTGTCTCCTTTTTAAACGAGCAAACTAATTAATCACAATTTGCTTCTCTATTTTAATAAACCTATTTTTTCCTCCCTTTCATTAAATTGCTCAATTCCCTTTTGAAGAAGCAATTTCTGCAGAATCCATGCCTAGTTTGCCTTAATTCACAAGGTTCGCATGACAATTTGGACTTGGGCTCCTAATATACTTTACCATGTGAACATGATGTAATTATGAAATTGATCCTCACATCAAATTTACGAAAGTGTCATTTTGTCAATCTTACTATTTTTACAACCTTATTACTTTTGCTCCACAGCCCTTCAATCGAGGGCATGATATTACAGAGGAAAATCTTTGTTAAGGAGTTTAACAGGGCCCTGCCAAGAGCATGTGCTTCACTAGTTTAATTACTTCGTTTGGTTTGAAATAAATTTTGTTCCTGGACTGGAATCTTACAGAGGATAAATATTTGTGTAACAAACAGGGCAGTGCTGAACTACCAGGGTGTTTGGAGGTTTCCAATGGTTGGGCTGAGGGTCCATGTCACTTGTTGCAGGAAGACAGCTCTTCTTTTCCACCCGGTGCCTCAGTTTGTTTTGAGTGTCATGCTGCAGAAGGCTCGGTCCAGCAAACGTCTCAGGCAGCAATGCTTTCTGCTCAATCATTAGGAACAGCCTAACTGGAAACAGTTCTGAGGATGATTGTTCATGATATTTGATCCCTCTTTGTACCAGCTGAGAAGGTTTCTGGTGCATAAATCGTGTCCATGTGGAAGACAGGAGGGAAGCCAGCAGGTCTGCACTGCGCCTCGGTTTCCTGGGTCTCACTGGGTCATTTTTCCTGACTTCCCTGTTGCTTGCCATTTCAACACTCCAACCTGTTCTCATGCCCACATGTCCGTCCTTGGCCTGCTGCAATGTTCCAGTGAAGGTCAACGCAAACCGGAGGAACAGCACCTCATCTTCTGACTAGGCACTTTACAGCCTTCCAGACTGAATATTGAGTTCAACAATTTTAGATAATGAACTCACTCCTCCAACCCCATCCCCTTTCCAATACACATTTTTCCAATAATTTATATAGATTTTTCTTTTCCCACCTATTTCCATTATTTCTAAACGTATTTCCATCCATTGTTTTATCTCTACCTTTTAGCCTTTTAAGATCCCTCCCCATTCCACCCCCACTAGGGCTATCTGTACCTTGCTCGTCCTGCTTTCTACCCTTAATGTCCCCATCAGCACATTTCTTTGCTAATATCAACACCGTCGACACCTCTTTGTCCTTTTGTCTATGACATCTTTTGGTTATCTCCACCAATTACTGGCCCTCTATCCAGTACTACCTGTCACACCACCCCACCCCACCACCCCCCAAGCCAGTTTATACTTCACCTCTTTTCTATTTTTCCTTAGGTCTGAGGAGGAGGCATACAGACTCGAAACATTAACTGTATCCCTCTCTGCAGATGCTGAAAGACCTGCTGAATTTTTCCAGGTATTTTTGGGTTTTTTTCTAGATTTCCAGTATCCGCAGTATTTTGCTTTTATCTTAGTATGAGACATCTTTGAGACGGTGAGTAATGATGTAAATCTGCATCGAAACCCATTAAATCCTGTTGCTGCTCGGACGAACTGCGAAAATGTGTGCCGAGTCAAAAATGAACATCTATCTCTAGTCAGCGTGTCATGAAATTTCAGCGTTTCTGATTTTGCTGTATTCATTTAAAGGACCAGGTAAGAGCGAAAGCACCATACCTGTAGCATGCAATATTCAGGTAACATTAATCAACAGACCTGAATTGTGCAAATTTCCCCCCTCACAAAATTAGCTTGGATAATGTTTCTGCCCGGTTTCAAACCAGGGCCCTTTCGCGTGTGAGGCAAATGCGATAAGTACTACACTACAAAAACATTGAATGGCTTTGGCGGCAGTCAGCCTATCTGGAATGTTAAAGTTTGCTGTCCCGCAGCAGCTCTCTGGCTCTTTGTTTGGGGGAAATGGAATTCAGCGGCTCTTATCAGGGATGTTGCAGCAAGACTGATCTAACAATGTGATAATAAAATGGCAGAGCACCATGTATCAACGTACCATGTATCATACAATGGCATAAGAGGCCCTACCATCATCTGACCTATTTCCCAGTTTTAAACGAGCAAACTAATTAATCACAATTTGCTTCTCTCTTTTAATAAACCTGTTTCTTTTCCCCCTTTCATTAAATTGCTCAATTGCCTTTTGAAAACATAGTCTACAGAACCCATACCTGGTTTGCCTTAATTCACAAGTTTGCCCTGACCCAATGACATGACGATTTGGGATTGGTTTCCTAATATACTTTGCCATATGAGCATTGCGTAATTATGCAATGGATCTCATATCGAATTTACAAACGTGTTATTTTTTCTGATCATTATATCCGAGTTGCTTTATACAATCTTATTACTTTTGCTCCACAACTCTTCAATCGAGTGCATTATAATACAGAGGAAAATGTCTGTTAGAGTTTAACAGCCCTGGATTCCAATGGTTATGCTGAGAGCTCATGACTCTTGTTACAGGAAGACAACTGTTGGTTTCCACCTGGTGAAACAGTTTTTAGAATGATGCGTTCATTATATTTGATCCCTCTTTGTTCCAGCTGAGAAGCTTTCTGCACATAAATCGCGTCCATGTCAAAGACAGGAAGGAAGCCAGCAGATCTGCACTGCACCTCGGTTTCCACATCTCCCTGGGTCATTTTTCCTGATACTCTATGCTGAAGACCGATTATTTAAAGGAGTGATTCTGTATCAGCTCTGTCATTTCCTCTGGTTCAATTACAGCATCACTTGTGTCTGTCTTTATGAGCGCACTTTAGTATGAGACATCTTAGAGGTGGTGGGTAATGATGTTTATCTGCATCAAAAACCCACTAAATCCTGTTACTGCTCGGACAAACTGCTAAAATGTGTGCCGAGTCAAAAAATGAACATCTCAGTGTGTCATGAAATTTCAGCCTTTCTGATTTTGCTGCATTCATTTTAAGGACCAAGTAAGAGCAAAAGCACCATGCCTGTAGCATGCGAGATTCAGGTAACATTAATCAACAAACCTGAATTGAGCAAATTTCCGCCCTCACAAAATTAGCGAGATTGGATAATGTTTCTGCCCGGTTTCGAACCGGGGCCCTTTTGCGTGTGAGGCAAATGTGATAAGAACACTACAGAAACATTGAATGGCTTTGGCAGCAGTCAGCCTATCCAGAATGTTAAAGTTTGCTGTCCCGCAGCAGCTCTCTAGCTCTTTGTTTGGGGGAAATGGAATTCAGCAGCTAAAATTTGGAATGCTGCAGACAGACTCATATAACAATGTCATTATAAAATGACAAAACACCATGTATCCATACCATGGCCCTTCCAACATCCTGTCTCTGTCAGCTTTTTTAAAGAGCAAACCAATTAATCGCAGTATCCTTCTCTCTTTTAGGAAACCTGTTATTTTTCTGAATATCAATTAATTGCACAATTCCCTTTAGAAAAAGGTGTTTCTGCAGATTCCATGCTTAGTTTTCCTTAAATAACATTGTTTTCCTCACCCAATGCCATCAAGATTTAGACCTGGGTCCCCTACATAGCAATGCGTATGAACATTATTTACCTTTTCTCTTGATTCAATGTCGAATTGACGAAAGTGCTCATTTTTCTGATCAAACGTCTCATTATTTCTGAGGTATTTACACAATCTAATTACATTTGCTCCACAACTCGTTAATCAAGGGTGTTATATCACAGAAGAAAATGATTGTTACAGTTAAACAGAGCCCTGCCAGGATCACATGCTGAAATTGTTTGTTTCGTTCATTTGGTTTGAAATAATTTTGTCCTGAGATTGAAACCTTACAGAATACATATTTGTTTAGGGAACAGGGCAGTGTTGATCTGCCAGAATGCTTGGAGGATTCCAATGGTTAGGCTGAGAGGTCATGACTCTTGTTACAGGCAGACAACTGTTGGTTTCCACCTGATGCCTCAATTTGTTTGAATTTCATAATGCAGAAGGTTCAGTGCAGCAAATGTCTCAGGCAGCAATGCTTTCTGCTCAATCATTAGGAACACCCTTCTCCTCCTCAGAAGATGAAACTCAACACACTTGACTCAGCATTTTTTTCCATTATTCAACATTCAGTTTCAATATTTTTTTGATATTGATTACTTGAGACTCTGAAATATACAACAACATTGAATTGCAAACGTGACTGGCAAACAAATGAATGCCAGACACCAGGTAATGGACTTGATATGGGTCTGATTTGAGATTTAGCACAACAGTTAGCATTTCAACAAAATCAAAGAATTTTACAGGGAACAGCTTTGAGAATGATGCGTTAATTATAATTGATCCCTCTTTGCCTGTCTTTATGAGCACACATTGCTTTGAGACATCTTTGATAGGGTGAGTCTCTGTGTTTATCTGCATCGAAAGACCCATTCATTTCTGTTGTTGACTGAATGAACTGCTCACATGTGGGATGATGGATATATGAACTTGTACTTCCACTCAAGTGTGTCATGAAAATCTCAGCACGTCTGATGCTGCTGCATTCATTTTATGACCTCGGTGAAAGCAAATGCAACACGGCAGATGTTCATGGCAGTAATCTTCAACGATGCAAATCATCGTCCTCACTATGTAATGAATAAGCTTGAATAATGCTTCTGCCTGGTTTTGGGCTGGAAACCTCTCGCATGTTAGGTGAACATGACAACCACTACACTACAGAAACTGCCATGGTAGCAGTAAGCCTGACTGCAATGTTGAATTGCACTGTAACGCAGCAGCACTCTGGGTCTCCATTGCGGAGAAGTGGAATTCAGCAGCTCTTATCAGGGATGTTGCAGCAAGACTGATCTAACAACGTGATAATAAAATGGCAGAGCACCATGTATCAACGTACCATGTATCATACAATGGCATAAGAGGCCCTACCATCATCCGACCTATTTCCCAGTTTTAAATGAGCAAACTAATTAATCACAATTTGCTTCTCTCTTTTAATAAACCTGTATCTTTTCCCCCTTTCATTAAATTGCTCAATTGCCTTTGGAAAAAGTAGTCTACAGAACCCATACCTGGTTTCTTTTAATTCATAAGTTTGCCCTGACCCAATGACATGACGATTTGGGCTTGGTTTCCTAATGTACTTAACCATATGCTCATGGTGTAATTATACAATGGATCTCATATCGAATTTACAAACGTGTTAGTTTTTTTGATCATTATATCTGAGTTGCTTTATACAATCTTATTACTTTTGCTCCACAGCTCTTCAATCAAGGGTATTATATTACAGAGGAACATGTTTGTTAGAGTTTAACAGTCCTGGATTCCAATGGTTATGCTGAGAGCTCATGACTCTTGTTACAGGAAGACAACTGTTGGTTTCCACCTGGTGAAACAGTTTTGAGAATGATGCGTTCATTATATTTGATCCCTCTTTGTTCCAGCTGAGAAGCTTTCTGGCGCATAAATCGCGTCCATGTTGAAGACAAGAAGGAAGCCAGCAGATCTGCACTGCGCCTCAGTTTCCTCATCTACCTGGGTCGTTTTTCCTGATACTCAATGCTGAAGACCAATTATTTAAAGGAGTGATTCTGTACCAGCTCTGTCATTTCCTCTGGTTCAATTACAGCATCGCTTGTGCCTGTCTTTATGAGCTCCCTTTACTATAAGATATCTTAGAGGTGGTGGGTAATGATGTTTATCTGCATCGAAAACCCACTTAATCCTGTTGCTGCTTGGACAAACTGCTAAAATGTGTGCCAAGTCAATAAACAAACATCGATTTCGACTCAAAAATAAAAATAGCTGGAAAAACTCAGCAGGCCTGACAGCTTCTGCGGAGAGGAATGCAGTTATCATTTCGAGTCCGTATGACTCTTCATCAGAACTAATTTGACTGAGAGTGCAATGAAATTTCAGCACTTCTGATTTTGCTATATTAATTTTAAGGCCCAGGTAAGAGCAAAGGCCACATGCCTGTAGCATGTGACATTCAGGTAACATTCAACACCAACCCTGACATATGCAAATTTTCTTCTCTCAAAATTAGCGAGCTTGGATAATGTTTCCACGCAATTTCGAACCAGGGACTGTTCGCATGTGTAATAGCCACAACGTAATAGCCACAACACTACAGAAACATTGTCCAGCTATGACTGCAGTCAGCCTATCCGGAATATTAAACTGTGCTGTCAGGCAGCAGCTCTCTCGCTCTTTTGTTGGGTGAAATGGAACTCTGCTGCTTTAATTTGGAATGCTGCAGACAGACTCAGATAACAATGTCATCATAAGATGGCACAACACCATGTATCCATACCATGGCCCTTCCATCATCCTGTCTCTGTCAGCTTTTTAAAACAGCAAACAAATTAATATCAATTTCCTTCTCTCTGTTAGTGAACTTGTTATTTTTCTGCATATCAATTAATTGCATCATTCCCTTTTGAAAAAGGAGTTTCTGCAGATTCCATGCCTGGTTTGCCTTAATTAACACTGTTCCCCTCACCCAATGCCATGAAGATTTAGACTTGTGTTCCTAACATAGCTGTGCATATGAACGTTATTTACTTATCTCTTGATTTCATATCGAATTGATGAAAGTCCTTATTTTTCTGATCAAGCATCTCATTATTTCTCAGTTATTTACACAATCTGATTACATTTGCTCCACAACTTGTTAATCGAGGGTGTTATATCACAGAGGAAAATGATTGTTACAGTTAAACAGAGCCCTGCCAGGATCACATGCTGAAATAGGCCGTTTCATTCAGTTGGTTTAATATAATTTTGTTCTGTGAATGTAATTTTACAGAATATATATTTCTTTAGGAAACAGGTCAGTGCTGATCTACCAGAATGTTTGGAGGATTCCAATGATTAGACTGAGAGGTCATGTCACTTGTTACAGGAAGAGAACTGTTGGTTTCCATCTGGTGCCTCAGTTTGTTTTGAATTTCAAAATGCAGAAGGCTCGGTCCAGCAAATGTCTCAGGCAGCAATGCTTTCTGCTCAATCATTAGGATCACCCTTCCCCTCCTCAGAACACGAAATTCAACAAACTTTTGTCAGCAATTATTTATGTTATTCATCATTCAGTATTAATATATTTCTATTTGTTATTGATGCCCTCGCTTGACTTGACACTCTCTGAAATATACAACATCAAATTGCAAACGTGACTGGCAAACAAAAGAATGCCAGACACCAGGTAATGCGCTTGATATGGGTCTGATTTGAGATTTAGCACAACAGTCAACATTTCAACAGAATAATCAAAGAATTTTACAGGGAACCGGTTTGAGAATGACACATTAATTATATTTGTTCCCCCTGTGAGCACACATTACTATGAGACATCTTTGACATGGTCAGTAACTGTGTTAATCTGCATTGAAAGACCCATTAATTTCTGTTGTTGACTGAATGAACTGCTAATATGTGAGCGCAGTGAAATACGAACATCTAATTCCACTTAAGTGTGTCATGAAATCTCATAAAAGACCTCCATGAGAGCAAATGCAATATGCCTGCAACATCGGAGATTCAGGTAAGGTTCAATGAGCAAATTATCCTCATTCTTTAATGAGTAAGTTTCAATAATGTTGCTATTCGGTTTTGAACCAGGGACCTTTCGCGTGTTAGGCGAATGTGACGACCACTACACTTCAGAAACATCAAATGTGTCATGAAATCTCAGCATGTCTGATTTTGCTGGATTTGTTTTATGACCTCAGTGAGAACGAATGCAAGATGCCTGCAAATGGAAGATTCAAGTAAGTGTCAATGGTGCAAATCACCCTCACTATTGAATTAGTAAGTTTTAATCAAGTTTTTATTTCTTTAAAGGTGCTGTATAAATGCAAGCTATTGTTGTCTACTTTAAGGAGCGATTTCATTACCTGTCTCAGTTGAAAAACCATGGGCGCTGTGGCACCAGGGAGAGGATTTGTACTGGCTGAGAGTGAAAAGGGATTCACTCGGTCATCCCATTTACTGACACAGCAGCACAGTCACTCTGGAGAGAGACCATCCAGGTAATTCATGGGTACGGGAGGGTTTACTCAGTTTTCCAGCCAACTTTGAAAGTTCAAAGCATTTGATGCATGTTCAGCACATTCACACAGTAGTGAGGTTGTTTAAATGTTGTGCGCGTGGGCAGTGATTCACCTGTTCTTCCCAACCGCTGTGATGCCAGTGAGTTCACATGTGACTGTAGGGGTTGGAATTCTGTTTTTCTGCTGTTTTGGGGATTCTCGATTCGCCATTAATTCCTATTCTCCTTTTTTCTGGTAGGTAATGGAGGGTCCGTGCAGTTGGCTTTCGGTATAATTTGTTTCTTAGCTTTAGTATTGGACCCTCCGACCCAGCTTCCACTCCGCAACAGGAAAACAAATCAGGATATCCTAATTTGGACTTTCAATGGGGGATGGGGTTACCCAGCATTCCCCGCGGTAGAGAATGTCCCCGCTCCACACAACAGGAAGGTCAGTGCGCAGGCGCATTGTCGAACAGTGTTTGAGCATGCGCGGAGTGAGCAATGGCGATGGCGAGGAGCTTCTTTTTCTGATCCGCAATCGGTAAGGGAGGGATTAGGGTCTGAGGGAGCGAATGATCTGGTGGGTGGACGGGAGATCTTCGTAAATATGTTGTGTAAGCTGCAGTCTCCCGAATGAGAAGCTACCGGTCCCCGTTTACAAGAGCAGGGCGACAGCTGAGGTGCTCCTGCTGCTGCAGAGCGGGGTGAACGGAAGAGGAATTTCCAAAGCTTGTGGCCTTGGTAACGGAAAGAGCGGCACCAATGGTGGGGTGATTAATATGGGGAATGTTCAAGAGGCCGGCGGGAGATGAACACATGTTTGAGAGTGTCGTGTGGGTGGAAGAGATTCCAGAGATAGGGATGATCGCAGCCAGAGAGGAAATCCAGTGAGTGGAGGGTCTGTGGGTGGAGGAGATTCCAGAGAAAGGGATGATCGCAGCCAGAGAGGAAAGCAAGGATGAGAATTTTAAAATTTTTGATGCTTCTTAACCGGGAGCCTTTGTAGGTCAGTGAGCACAGGGATGAAGGATAAACAAGAATTGGCCTGAGTAAGCAGAGTTTTGGATGACCTCAAGACTACAGGGAGGTTGAATGTGGGAGCCTGGCAGGGAGTGTGTTAAAATAGTTACATCTAGAGGTAACAAAGGAATGGATGATGGGTTACAACAGGGGCTGAGCTGTGACGAGGGTGGAGTTGGGCGATGTCACTGAGGTGGAAATCGGCCGTCTTGGTGACGTTGTGGATATGTGTTCGGAAGCTCATCTTCGGGTGAAATATTTTTCCATTGTTGTGAGCAGCCTGGTTTAGCCTCAGACAGTTACCAGGGAGAGGGATGGAGTTGGGGGCTGGCAGTGGAGTTTGTGGTGGGGACTGAAGAGAACGGCTTCAGTTTTCCCAATATTTAAATAGAGGAAATTTCTGCTCATCCAGTACTGGATGACAGACCAGTCAGGATGGTGTGTGACTTGGAGAGGAACTTGGAGGTGAAGCTACCCTGGCCCTTCCAGATGGTGGAGGTTGAGTGTTTTGAAGATTCCCTCACAGTTCTGGTCAAGCTGTAGATATACAAAATATGAAATCTCTCTCTACCTGTTTATTTTTCTTTCTCTGTCTCTTCATTCAGCTCAATTTCACAACCTGCCTTTGTGTTTTTGTGCGTTCTCTCACTCCCTTTTTCTGTTTTAAATCAGCTTCACAGGGTATTAGAAGGGGAGGATTTGCAGTCAGAAAACAGCATCTGAAGGAGTCACCCAATACATCCTAACCCGAATAGCAAGCATTTTTAACATGGAAGGAAAAAGCACTGTAGAAAAACCATGGAAATGTGGGGACTGCGAGGAGAAATTCAGTTATCCATGTGAGCTGGAAACTCATCGGCGCAGTCACACTGGGGAGAGGCCATTCACCTGCTCCGTGTGTGGGAAGGGATTCACTCGGTCATCCCAGCTGATTACACACAAACGAGTTCACACTGGGGAGAAACCATTCACCTGCTCCGAGTGTGGGAAGGGATTCACTCAGTCATCCAACCTGCTCAGACACCAGCGAGTTCACACTGGGGAGAGACCTTTTAAATGCTCAGACTGTGGGAAGTGCTATAAAAGTTCATGGGAACTGCTGCTCCATCAACGTGTTCACACTGACGAGAGACCGTTCAGGTGCTCTCACTGTGAAACTGGATTCAAGCGATCATCTCAACTCACTGTGCATCAGCGAATTCACACTGGGGAGATGCCATTCACCTGCCCCATGTGTGGGAAGGGATTCTCTCGATCATCCCAGCTGATTACACACCAACGAGTTCACAGTGGGGAGAAACCATTCACCTGCTCCGAGTGTGGGAAGGGATTCACTCAGTCATCCCATCTGCTGAGACACCAGCGTATTCACACTGGGGAGAGACCTTTTAAATGCCCAGACTGTGGAAAGTGCTATAAAAGTTCTGGGGAACTGATGTCCCATCAACCTGTTCACACTGAGGAGAGACCGTTCAGGTGCTCTCACTGTGGAACTGGTTTCAAGGCATCATCTCAACTCATTGTACACCAGCGAGTTCACACTGGGGAGAAACTGTTCACGTGCTCCGAGTGTGGGAAGAGATTTACTTGGTCAGCCAACCTGTTGAGACACCAACGAGTTCACACGAGGGAGAAACCGTTTAAATGCTCAGACTGTGGGAAGTGCTATAAAAGTTCTGGGGGACTGATGTCCCATAAACGTTTTCACACTGATGAAACACCATTCAGGTGCTCTCACTGTGGGACTGGGTTCAAGCGATCATCTCAACTCACTGTACACCAGCGAGTTCACACTGGGAGAGGCCATTCACCTGCTCCGAGTGTGGGAAGAGATTCACTCGGTCATTCACTCTGCTGAGTCACCAGCAAGTTTACAAGTCATGACAATGATTGTATTTTTCTGCTAATCACATCCAGGACAAAACCATGTTCATTGGAGTCTGTTTCTGCTGATGTTAATAAATTCCAGTCCAGTTATAGGTATTAATATTTTGGATATAATAAAAATAAATCAGCTTTGTGCTAAAGACACAGTGTGCCGAGTCTTTTTAATACCTATAACACAAGTTCATTCTTTTGAAGCGCACTCCCTCTCCCCTCTCCTCTGCACTCACCTCCAACTCACCAAGGCTCTTTCGACAGCACCTTCCAAACCCATGACCACTACCATCCCTGTCGCTTGCCATTTCAACACCCCACCCTGCTCTCATGCCCACATGTCCTTCCTTGGCCTGCTGCAATGTTCCAGTGAAGCTCAACGCAAACTGGAGGAACAGCACCTCATCTTCCAACTAGGCACTTTACAGCCTTCCGGACTGAATATTGAGTTCAACAATTTCAGATCATGAACTCTCATGAGTTCTCCTCCATCCCCACTCCCTTTCTGATCCCACTTTTTCCAATAATTTATTTTTTTTACAAATATATTTTTCTTATCCCTCCTATTTTTAAATTTATTTCGTGCTATTGTTTCGTCTCCACCTTTTTAGCCCATTTCGATCCCTTCCCCCCACCCCACCCCCACTAGGGCCATCTGCCACTAGCTTGTCCTGCTTGCTACCCTTAATGTCCCCATTAGTACATCTTTTAGATAATATCACCACCATCAACACCCCTTTGTCCTTTTGTCTATGACATCTTTGGCAGTCTTTTCTTGGCCTCCACCCATCACTGGCCCCCTATCGAGTTCTACCTGTCCCACCCCCCTCTACCAGCTTATATTTCATCTCATTTCTATATGTCTTGGTTCTGATGAAGGGTCCTATGTACTCGAAACATAAACTGTATCCATCTCCGCAGATGCTGTTAGACCTGCAGAATTTTTCCAGGTATTTTTGTTTTTTGTACCATCTAGAAGGACATGGGCAGCAGACACCATTGACCAAACAATCCTCCACCAATGCCTCTACCCTGTTGTCTAGCTGGGTGGGACTGCACACTCCCGATTCCTTTCTTATTGACTTGTAGCCAGAGAATCACCTGCAGTAGCTCTGATCATTTCAGTTGCATTATTACAAACTCACTCACCATCACAATGCCGGGGTGATTGACGGCACCCCCGGACCAATAGGAAAAGGGGGCTGGGCTCCGAGCGAAGCGGGGTTGGTCTTCCAATCAATCAGAGTGAATGAAAGGGCGGGGCCAGGCAGTGACTGAAGCATGCACACTGCGGGTAATGGCAATGGAGAGACGGGTCCACAATGGGTAAAGGGCGGGATGGTGGGTCAGAGGGAGCGATGGATCCAGCGGGTGGATGGAGAGGCTCCGGAAACATGTTGTATAAACCGCAAACCCTGGAAATAAACTGACCGGTCCCCCTCCCCCGTTTACACCAGCAGGGCCGCAGCTCCCAGATCAACGAAGAGCCAGTTTGTATCAAATTGGGCATCGGTTCCAGAGGTTGGTCCCTGGTCTCCAGTGTCGGTTCTTTATCATTGAATCTTTACAATGCAGATGGAGGCTGTTCAGCCCGCCCTGCCTGTGCTGGTTCTCTGCAAGAGCAAATCAGCTTGTCCCACACCCCTGCCCTTTCACTAACAAGACCAGCAACAGATATTACCCATCCCCATTTACCTGTGGAGAAGATGATGTTTGACCTTCTTGAACCTTAGTAAAAGTGCTCCCAAAATGCTGTTAGACAGAGTTACAGCGATGATGAAGGAACAGTGATATATGTCCAACAACAACAATGTGTATTTATATTGCACATTTCATGTAATAGACCTTGCCAGGTTTAACAGGCGTGCTAAAAAGCAACATTTGGCACAGAATCATGTAAAGATATAAGAGGGCAGATGGCCAAAGGTTTGGTCAAAGATGTAGGTTTTAAGGAGGATCTTGAAGTAGGAAAGGAAGAAAGAGAACGGAGAGGTTTAGGGAGGAAATTCCAGTGCTTCTGGTCTTTGAGCTCAGGGTGTGGACACGAAGGATGAAGCGATTAAAGTCGGGAATGCTCAGGAAGCCGGAATGAACAGAGTGCAGAGACCTTGGAGGGTTGTGAGGCTGGAGAAGACTATAAGGGTAGGGAGGGGTGAGACCATGGAGGGACTTGAAAACAAGGATGAGAAATGTAAAATTTTGGTGCTTCTTAAACAGGAACCTTTGTAGGTTAGTGAGCACAGGGAGGATGGATGAATAAGACTGGGTGCGAGTAAATGTACGGGCAGCAGAGTTTTAGATGACCTAAAGATTACAGGGAGGTTGAATGTGGGAGGACGGCCAGAAGTGCGTTAGGGAGGAACATAAGAAATACGAGCAGCAATAGGCCATCCAGCCCTTCGAGCCCTTCTACCATTCAATGAGATCACGGCTGATTTTCTACTTCAACACCATTTTCTGGCACTATCCCCTTAACCCCAATGTTTTTTATATGTAGAAATCTATCTTGAACATACTCAACGACTGAGCCTCCATAGCCCTGTGGGGTAGAGAATCCCAAAGATTCACCATCCTCTGAATGAAGAACTTCCTCTTCATCTCAGTTCCAAATTGCCTGCCCCTTATTCTGAGACTGTGTCCCCTGGATCTCGAACCTCCAGCTAGAGTTAAGCCTAGAAATAACAAAGGGATGGATGATGGTTTCAGACGAGCTGAGACTAGGGTAGAGTCGGGTGATGTTACTTAGATGGAAACAGGCGGTCTTGGTGATGATGTGGATATATGGTTGGAAGCTCACCTTGGGGTGAAATGTTTCATCATGGTTTTGAACAGTCTGGTTCATCCTCACAGAGTTGTCAGGGAGAGGGGTGGAGCCGTTGGCTAGGGAGTGGAGTTTGTATTGGGGACTGAAGACAATGGCTTTCATCTTCCCAATATTTAAATGAACGAAATTTCTGCTCACCCAGCACTGGATATCAGACAAGTCAGCACAGTGTGAGTTGGAGGTGATGGTGTTCACATATACCTGCTACCTGGTCCTTCTAGATGGTGGGGGTTGAGGGTTTAGGAGATTCTGTCAAATTGTGGTTCAGTTGTCAGTCTCTAAAATGTCTTTCCATTGCCCCTGTCGCTGCCACCCTCTTCTGTCTCTCCCATGCCCTTCTATTTCCCTCATTCTTTCTCTATCCCATTTCTCTCATTCTTTCTTCTCTGTGTCTCCCCCACTTCTCTCTCTCTTTTTCTCTTGTCATGTAGAA
This sequence comes from Carcharodon carcharias, assembly GCF_017639515.1. NCBI lineage: Eukaryota > Metazoa > Chordata > Chondrichthyes > Lamniformes > Lamnidae > Carcharodon > Carcharodon carcharias. The sequence goes on from NC_054493.1 coordinate 18,106,132, forward strand.
TTCTCTAACCAGGGGGCTCTGGATGCTCCATCTTTAAATATATTTAAAGCAAAAATGAAGAAATTTTTCGTCTCTGAGGCATTCGAGGGAAATGGGGATCAGGCGGGAAAGTGGGATTAAAGACCAAGATCAGCCATGATCATGTTGAATGGCGAAGCAGGCTCATTGGAGCTGATGGTCTACTCGTGCTCCTATTTCTTTTTCTTTATTCATTGGATGTGGGTGTCATTGGCTAGCCTAGCATTTATTGCCCATCCCTTGTTCAGAGGGCATTTAGGAGTCAACCGCATTGTGAGTCTGGAGTCACGTGTAGGCCAGACCAGGCAAGGGTAGCAGATTTCATTCCCTGAAGGACATTAGTGAACCAGATGGGTTTTTATGACAAACAACAATGGTTTCATGGTCATCAGTAGACTTCTAATTCCAGATTTTTATTGAATTCAAATTTCACCATCTGCCATGCTAACATTCAATCCTGGGTCCCCAGACCATTACCCTGGATCGCTGGATTATTAGTCCAGTGACAAAGCCATTACGCCACCGCCTTTCCCTGGCGTTCTTTTAGAGGCCAGAGTCTTATGTAGCCCAGACTGGAGGCAGGTTCACTTCCCTGAAGGACATTAATGAACAAGTTGGGTTTTTACAAAAAATCCAACAGCATTCATGGTCATTTTTTCCTAGTTCTAACCCAAAAATGACCAGATTCATTCAGTTCAATTTCACAACCTGCCTTTGTGTTTTTGTGGGTTCTCTCTCACTCCCTTTTTTTCTGTTTTAAATCAATTTCACAGGATATTAGAAGGGGAGGACTTTTCAGTCAGGAAACTCAAACCAAACATCACATCAGAATCTGAGTCACTCAATTTATTGTAACCTGAATATCGTCGGATTTTGAACATGGAAGGAAAAAGCACCATTCACTGTGGAGAGAAACTGTTGAAATGTGGAGACTGTGAAGAAGGATTCAGATTCCCATCTGACCTGGAAACTCATCGACGCAGTCACACTGGAGAGAGGCCATTCATCTTCTCCATATGTGAGAAGGGATTCACTCAGTCATCCAGTCTACTGAGACACCAGCGAGATCACAGAGGTGAGAGACCATTCACCTGCTCCAAGTGTGGGAAAGGATTCGCTGGGTCATCTGACTTGCTGAGACACCAGCGAATTCACACTGACGAGTGAACTTTTAAAAACCCAGACTGTGGGAAGTGCTTTAAAAGTTCCCAGGACCTGATGCTCCATCAATGTGTTCACACAGACGAGAGACCATTCAGGTGCTTTCACAGTGGGAAGGGATTCACTCAGTTATCCACCCTGCTGAATCACCAGAGTGTTCACGCTGACAAGAGGCCTTTTGAATGCCCAGCCTGCGGAAACTGTTTTAAAAGTTCTGGGGAACTGATGCGCCATCAACGTATTCACACTGACGAGAGACCATTCAGGTGCTCTCAGTGTGGGACTGGGTTTAAGACATCATCTGATCTCACTGTACACCAGCGAGTTCACATCGGGGAGAGGTCGTTCACCTGTCCCAACTGAGGGAAAGGATTCACTCAGTCATCCACTCTACTGACACATCAGCAAGTTCACACTGGGGAGAGACCATTCATCTGCCCCAAGTGTGGAAAGAAATTCAGTCATCCAACCTGATGAGACACCAGCGAATTCACAAGTGACTAAAGTGATTGGAGTTTGCTGCTGTGATTGGATTTTGCTGTTATTCACATAGAGGGCGGAACCATATTCACTAGGGTCTGTTTCTGCTGATGTTAATAATTTCCAATGCAGTTACATGGGCTAATATTCTGGATAAAAGTCAAATAAATCAGCTTTGTGTTGAATACATTGTGTTGAATCTTTCTAATATCTCTAACACAAGTTAATTACTTTTGAAGGTTTTCCCTCTCCCATCTCCTCCATCCTCATCTCCAACAAGTATGAGGAGCTCATGGAATTTCCTTGAAACAATCTGATCAGCTGCTTCCCTCCCTTACGCTAGCACACTGGGCCAAACTGTCTCCAAAGTTCCTCCTTGCCTGAGCCGTGAACTCTCTTCTTTCTCCAGTTTCTCTCCTCCCTCCAATCATACCCTGTAGGGTATTCTCGAGCTTCTCGGCATGACCGCCAATGGTGCAGCAATTGAATTGGGAGATACACAGGGGGCCAGGATTAGAGGAGGGGTTTGAGGGGATGGAGGAACTGTCTGTGAGTTAAGACATAGGGCAGCAGAATTTTGGATGACCCAAGGTAACGGGGGGCAGAATGTGAGAGACCAGCCAGAATGTGTTGGAATAGTCGAGTCTGGAGGTGACGATGGCGTGGACGAGATATTCAGCAGCAGATGAGCTGAGACAGGGGTGGAGTCAAGTGATGTTACGGAGGTGGGAATAAAGGTGATGAAAGTTTGATGTGAAGAGTCCTTGCCCTGAAAAATTAACCCTGTTTACCTCTCCGATGGATTTTGCTGCCCGGAATTTTCCAGCCTTTATTTCGAGTTTTTATTTCAGATTTCCAGCATCCGCATAAGTTTCCCCTTGAATGTTGGAGCCTCTGAACTGCGCGGGTTGTTTTACACGCAGTGGAGGCGCGGGAGTTGTTGTTGAGTGAGATGGGGATCAAACGTCACAATGGCGGGGGGGAGCTTCCCCAGTCCAGTTGATTTGGACTCAGAGAAGGTCCCGCCCCCTTGCTGCGCTGCTTTTGGCTGGGTTACCGACTTCCAAACCCGTCCTCTCAGCCTCAGCCTCACGTTTCCCATTGGCTGGAGCTCCTGTCAGTCACGGTCGCACCTCGCCGGCCACGTGCACCCGCCCTTTCCCCCGCCCCCTCCCTAAGTTTCGACGCAAATACGATCGGCGGCCTGACTGATTCCGGGGATGTCCGTTCGGACACGCGGGTCTGAAATGCTGATTCATGGCGGGAGGGGGCGGAGTCACAGAGTCACACGGTGCAGAAGAGGCCCTTCGGCCCAGCAAGTCTGCACGACAGGTGAGAAACACCTGACCTACCTAATCCCATTTACCAGCACTTGGCCCATAGCCTTGAATGTTATGACATGCCAAGTGCTCATCCAGGTACTTTTTAAAGCATGTGAGGCAACCTGCCTCCACCACCCTCCCAGGCAGCGCATTCCAGACCATCACCACCCTCTGGGTAAAAAGGTTTTCCTCACATCCTCCCTAAACCTTCTGCCCCTCACCTTGAACTTATGTCCCCTCGTGACTGACCCTCCAACTAAGGGGAACAGCTGCTCCCTATCCACCCTGTCCATGCCCCTCATAATCTTGTACACCTCGATCAGGTCGCCCCTCGGTCTTCTCTGCCCCAATGAAAACAACCCAAGTCTATCCAACCTCTCTTGATAGCTTGAATGTTTCATCCCAGGCAACATCCTGGTGAATCTCCTCTGCACCCCCTCCAGTGCAATCACATTCTTCCTATAATGTGGCGACCAGAACTGCACACAGCACTTCAGCTGTGGCCTCACCAAGGTTCTATACAACTCCAACATGACCTCCCTACTTTTGTAATCTAGGCCTCGCTTGATAAAGGCAAATGTCCCAAATGCCTTTTACACTGCCCACTAACATGCCCCTCTGCCTTTAGAGATCTATGGACATACACACCAAATTCCCTTTGTTCCTCAGAACTTCCTAGTGTCATGCCGTTCATTGAATACTTCCTGTCAAATTACTCCTTCCAAAGTGTATCACCTCACATGATTCGGGGTTAAATTCCATCTGCCACTTAACTGCCCATTTGACCATCCTGTCTATATCTTCCTGTAGCCCAAGACACTCAACCTCACTGTTAACCACCCGGCCAATCAGTCAGGTTGGAGGGGGGATGGAGTCAGGCTCTGGTGACGTTGCTGACTGCAGTCTGGACCAGGAGAGGGGAGGCTCTGAATGTTTTATTGTGGAACAAATTTTTCTGCTACCTTGTGATCCATCACCATATTCTGCTTTTAAACCAAATAACGGAGGTGTGGGGGTAAATTGTAAAGTAAAATTTCTCAACCATATCAATATTTCCTGGTCCTCGAGTTTGTGAGAGGATCAGGAGTGCTGATTATTCAGGAATTACACCATCAAGCCCCACAGAGCTGAACGACAGAGGAGGAAGCTGCGAGCAGTCAAGCCAATGGTAGCAGACAGAACAAGAAGGATGAGGGGGTACATTTGAATTCAATAAAAATCTGGAATTAAAAGTCTAATGATGACATGGAACCATTGTCGATTGTTGTAAAAACCCATCTGGTTTACGAATGATTCACTGTCATCCTTACCTGGTCTGGGCTACATTAGCTCCAGACCCACAGCAATGTGGTTGACTCTTAAATGCCCTCTGAAATAGCCTAGCAAGCTACTCAGTTATAACAAACCACTACAAAGTCACATTAAAGGACAGACTACCCTAGGCACCAGAAATGACAATGGCTCTCAGCCCTGTCAACCCTGAAAAATCCTCCTTGCTAACATCTGGGGACGAGTGCCAATATTGGAAGAGCTGTCTCACAGACTAGTCAAGCAACAGCCTGACATAGTCATCCTCATGGAATCATACCTTACAGATAATGTCCTGGACACCACCATCACCATCCCTGGGTATGTCCAGTCACATCGGCAGCACAGACCCAGCAGAATCTACTCTGTGTAGGGGACTTCAATGTCCAGCACCAAGTGTGGCTCGGTAGCACCACTACTGACCGAGCTGGCCAAGTCCTAAATGATGTAACTGTTAGACTGTATCTGTGGCAGCTGGTGAGGGAACCGACAAGAGAGAAAGACATACTTCACTTCATCCTCACCAACTTGCCACAGGTGTATATGTCCTTGACAGTATTGGTAGGAGTGATCACTGCACAGTCATTGTGGAGACAAAGTCCGACCTTCACATTGAGGATACCCTCCATTGTGTTGTGTGGCACTAACACTGTGCTAAATGGGATAGATTTTGAACAGATATAGCAACTCAAGGCTGGGCACCCATGAGGTGCTGTGAGCCACCACAGCAGCAGCAGAATTGTACTCAAACACAATCTGTAACCTCATGGCCCAGCATATCCCCTACTCTACCATACCATCAAACCACGGGATCAACCCCGGTTCAATGAACAGCGCAGGAGGGCATGCCAGGAGCAGCAGCAAGCATACCTAAAAACGAAGTGTCAACCTGGTGAAGCTGCAACACAGTACTACTAGCATGCCAAACAGCAAAATCAGCAATTGATAGGCAGGACTAAATGATCCCACAGCCAATGGATCAGATCTAAGCCCTGCAGTCCTGCCACATCAAGTCATGAATGGTGGTGGACAATTAAACAACTCACTTGAGGAGGAGGATCCACAAATGTCCCCATCCTCAATGATGGAGGAGCCCAGTACATCAGTGCAAAAGATGAGGCTGAATGATTTGCTACAATCTTCAGCCAGAAGTGTCTGGTGGATGATCCATCTTGGCCTCCTCCGGAGGTACCCAGCATCACAGATGCCAGTCTTCAGCCAATTCGTTTCACACCACGTAATATCAAGAAATGGCTGAAGGCACTGGACACTGTAATGACTCTGGGCCCTGACAATATTCCTGCAATAGTACTGAAGACTTGTTCTCCAGAACTTGCCACGCTTGAGCCAAGCTTTTCTAGTACAGCTACAACAGTGGCATCTACCTGGCTATGTGGAAAATTGCCCAGCTGTACCCTGTACACAAAAAGCAAGACAAATCCAACCTAGCTACTTACCGCCCCATCAGCCTACTCTCGATCATCAGTAAAGTAATGGAAGGGATCATCAGCAGTGCTATCAAGCGGCACTTGCTTAGCAATAACCTGCTCACTGATGCTCAGTTTGGGTTCTGCCAGAGCTACTCAGCTCCTGACCTCATTACAGCCTTGGTTCAAACATGAACAAAAGAGCTGAACTCCCGAGATGAGGTGAGAGTGACTACCCTTGACATCAAGGCAGCATTTGAATGTGGCATCAAGGAGTCCTAGCAAAACTGGAGTCAACGGGAATCAGGGGAAAAATTCTCCACTGGTTGGAGTCATACCTAACACGTAGGCAGATGGTTGTGTTTGTTGGAGGTCAGTCATTTCAGCTCCAGGACATCACTGCAGGAGTTCCTCAGGGTAGCGTCCTCGGCCCAACTATCTTCAGTTGCTCCTTCAATGACCTCTCTTCCATCATATGGTCGGAAGTGGGGATGTTCGCTGATGATTGCACAAATGTTCAGCACCATTCGCGACTCCTCAAATGCTGAAGCAGTCCATGTTCAAATGCAGCAAGACCTGGACAATATCCAGGCTTTGGCTGACAAGTGGCAAGTAACATTTGCACCATGCAAGTGTCAGGCCATGACCATCTCCAACAAAAGAGAATCCAACCATCGCCCCTTGATGTTCAATGGCATTACCATCATGGAATCCCCCACTATCATCATCCTAGGGGTTACCATTGACCAGAAGCTAAACTGGACTAGCCATATAATTACAACAGCAGGTCAGAGGCAAGGAATCTTGTGACGAGTAACTCACCTCCTGACTCCCCAAAGCCTGTCCACAATCTACAAGGCTCAAATCAGGAGAGTGATGGAATACTCCTCAATTGAATTGATGTGTGCAGCTCCCACAATGCTCAAGAAGCTTGACACCATCCAGGACAAAGCGGCCCACTTGATTGGCACCACATCCACAGACATTCACTCCCTCCACCACCGACTCAAAGTAGCAGCAGTGTGTACCATCTACAAAGTGCACTGCAGGAATTCACCAAGTCTCCTTCGACAGCATCTTCTAAATCCACGAACACTGCTACATAGAAGGACAAGGGCAGCAGTTAGATGGGAACACCACCACCTGGAAATTCCCCTCCAAGTCACTCACCATCCTGACTTGGAAATATATTGCCTTTCCTTCACTGCTGCTGAGTCAGAATCCTGGAACTCCCTTCCTAACATCACTGTGGGTGTACCTACACCACATGGATTGCAGCGGTTTAAGAAAACAGCTCATCACCACCTTCTCAAGGGCAAGTAGCGATGGGCAATAAATGCTGGCCCAGGCAGCGACGCCCACATCCTGTGAATGAATTAAGAAAAAGAATGTCCTTGTGTTTCTTTAAGTTGGATGATAAGTTAAAGTATCATCTTCAAACCGAACACCTTTATGGTTTCTCCTCACTGTGAATGATGTGATTTTTTTCAGGCTGTGTAATTGGTTAAAGCTCTTTCCACAGTCAGTGCACTGGAACACTCTCACTCGGGTGTGTGTGTCTCGCTGCTTTTCCAGTCACACTGATGTTTGAAAACTTTTCCCACAGGCAGAACAGACAAACATTTCTCCTTCCAAATTCAAAGGCCAATAACATTCATGTCCTGATGAATCAATTGATTCTGTAAGATCTCCATGTGACCTTTGATTCGAGTTCCCTGTCTGCCAATCCTCTCCTAATATCCTGTGAAGGGAGTTTAGAAAAGTCATCACTGTCAGTCCAGGATATCTCCTGGATCATCGGAGACCAGGGACTCCCCCTCCCAACTCAGTTCATGTGAGGAACCGCAGCAATGAGGTTCAGGAACGCTGCAGCCAGAGTCACTCGACTACCAGATGTGACATTAAGCAAACCATTGCAATGTTGAAGATGTGTTTCAGGTGGCTGGAGGTCTGGAGGTGACCTTCAGAACTCGGCAGCCAGGAACTCCAGAATAATAGTGATGTGCTTCATCCTGTACAACATGGCACAGCAGAGAGGAGGAGGAAGGGGCAGATCCTTCCTATCCCCTAAGTTCATCATTCTCCACCTGTCGGCCCTGCTTTCAGCGGCTGAGGGCCCAAGCTTTGGAGTTCCCTCCCTAAAACCCTATCCTCCTTAAAATCTCCCTCATCGACCAAGCTTTTGATCACCTGTGAAGCACCTTTGGACGTTTTATTGTATTAAAGGAACTACATAAACGCAACTTGTTGTTATTGCCTCACACTGGTAGACTCAGGAATGCCACACAAGCCTTTTTAATCCTTGTACCATAATAATCACAGTCATTTTCAGACTGGAAACTTAAACCTGCCATAAAAACAGAAAATTCTGTAAAAACTCAGCAGGTCTGACAGCATCTGTGGAGAGAGAAACAGAGTTAATGTTTTGAGTCCGTATGATCCTTCTTCAGAGGTAAAGAGAAGTAGAAATGTGATGGGGTTTAAACCGTTTAAGAGGGGGTGGAGCAGGTGAAGCAAAGTAGAATGTCAGGGATAGGTAGGACTAAGGAGAGAATGACAAAGTTATCATGGGCACAATGCAAAGGGGTGTCAATGCTAATGACCAAATAAGGTGCTGGTAGTGGCAGAATGTGTTAATAGCAGAACAAATGTAAATGCTCTGTGAAAGCACAACATAGAAACATGTGAGAGATGGCCCTAAGTGACAGGTGGCTCTGAGGAGTCGCGAACGGTGTTGAACATTGTGCAGTCATCAGTGAACATCCCCACTCCTGACCTTATGATGGAAGGAATGTCATTGATGAAGCAGTTGAAGATGGTTGGGCTGAGGACACTACCCTGAGGAACTCCTGCAGTGATGTCCTGGAGCTGAGATGACTGACCTTCAACAACCACAACCACGCTCCTTTGTGCAAGGTATGACTCCAACCAGTGGAGAGTTTCCCCCGATTCCCATTGACTCCAGTTTTTCTAAGGCTCCTTGATGCCACACTTGGTAAAATGCTGCCTTGATGTCAAGGGCAGTCACTCTTACCTCATCTCTTGACTTCAGCTTTTCTATCAAAGTTTGGACCAAGGCTGTACTAAGGTCAGTAGCTGAATGACTGTGGCAGAACCTAAACTGAGCATCAGTGAGCAGGTTATTGCTGATTAAATGCCATTGAAAGCACTGTCAATGGCCCCCTCCATCAATTTGCTGATGATCGAGAGTCGGCTGATGGGGCGGTAATTTGGCTGGATTGGATTTGTCCTGCTTTTTGTGCACAGCACATACCTGGGCAATTTCCCACATTGCCAGGTAAATGTTAGTATGGTAGCTGTACTGAAACAGCTTGGCCAGGGACACGCCTAGTTCTGCAACACAAGTCGATTACCCGAATTTTGTGATGGCCCACTGCAGTATCCAGTGCCTGCAGCCATTTCTTGATATCATGTGGAATGAATGGAATTGGCTGAATGAATCTGTGATGTTGGGAGCTCAGGAAAAGACCAAGATGGATCGTCCACTCGGCACTTCTGGCTGAAGATTGTAGCACTGATGTGCCAGCCCCCCATCATTGAGGATGGGGATATTTGTGGAGCCTCCTCCTATGAGTTGTTTAAGTGCCACAACTGGATATGGCAGGACTGCAGAGCTTAGATCTGATCTGCTGGTTATGGGATCAATTAGCTCTATATATCATATGCTGCTTTCACTGTTTGGAATGCAAGTAGTCCTGTGTTGTAGCTTCACCAGGTTGACACTTGGCATAACCTTCTGCAGTCTTCATTGAGCCAGGTTTGATCCCTTGGTAATGATAGAGTGGGTGATATGCTGGGCCATGTGCTTGGAACCAATTCTGCTGCTGCTCATGGATGCCCAGTTTTGAGTTGCTAGATCTGTTTGAAATCTATCCCATTAGCACAGTGGTAGTGCCACACGATGGAGGTTATCTTCACTGTGAAGACAGGACTTTGTCTCCACAAGAACCGTGCAGTGGTCAGTCCTACCAATACTGTCATGCACAGATGCATCTGTGCCAGGTAGATTGGTGAGGTTGAGGTCAAGTAAGTTTTTGCCTCTTGTTGGTTCCCTCACCCCTGCTGTAGACCATGCCTAGCAGCTATGTCCTCTAGGACTCAGCCAGCTCGGTCTGCAGTGGTCCTACTGAGCCACTCTTGGTGAGGGACATTGAAGCCCCCCACCCCCAGCCAGGGTACATTCTGTTACTTCAGCGCTTCCTCCAAGTCAGCATTAACACTATTACCAAGGCCAGATTTTAACTCAAGATTGATTAACCAACTTTAAATTCCACAGCTGCTGTGGTGGGATTCAAATCCATGTCCTGAGCCTGGGCCTCTGAACTAATAGTCCAGTGACATTACCACTACTCCACTGCCTCCTCAATGTGTCTCTTGTTGTTGGAGGTGAGGATGGAGGAGACAAGGGAGACAGTGTGGCCTTCAACAGGAACTAACTTGTGACAAAAATATTAAGAAGAAAAATACACTGTGTTGAAACAAAGCTGATTTATTTGACTTCTATCCAGAATGCTATGCCCTATAACTGGGCTGGAGTTTATTAACATCAGCAGGAACAGACCCAAATAAACATTCAGTCCTGGATATGATTAACAGCAAATTTCGATCACTGGAGTTACTCATGAACTCGTTGGTGTCTAAGTAGTGTGAATGAGGTAGTGAATCCCTTCCCACACTCAGTGCAGGTGAATGGCCTCTCCCCAGTGTGAATTCGCTGGTGTAACGTGAGTTGAGATGATCGTATGAACCCAGTCCCACAGTGAGAGCACCTGAAGGGTTTCTCATCAGTGTGAAGACGTTGATGGCGCAACAGTTCACTGGAACTTTTATAACACTTCTTGCAGTCTGGACATGCAAAAGGTCTCTCCCCAGTGTGCACTCGCTGATGTGTCAGCAGGGTGGATGATTGAGTGAATCCTTTACCACACTCAGAGCAGGTGAATGGCCTCTCCCCGGTGTGAACTCGCTGGTGTGTCAGCAGGCTGGATGACTGAGTGAATCCCTTCCCACACTCGGAGCAGGTGAACGGCCTCTCCCCAGTGTGAACTCGCTGGTGTGTCTGCAGGCAGAAAAGGTGAGTGAATCCCTTCCCACACTCGGAGCAGGTGAATGGCCTCTCCCCGGTGTGAATTCGCTGGTGCATCAGCAGGCTGGATGATTGAGTGAATCTCTTACCACACTCAGGACAGGTGAACGGTCTCTCCCCAGTGTGAACTCGCTGGTGTACAGTGAGATCAGATGATGTCTTGAACCCAGTCCCACACTGAGAACACCTGAATGGTCTCTCTCCAGTATGTGTACGCCGATGAGTTTCCAGCTGAACTCGGTAATTGAATCTCTTCCCACAGTCCCCACATGTCCACGGCTTCTCCCCATTGTGACTACACTGCTGTTCTGAGTGGCTAGATGATTGGCTGACGCCTCCTCCACCTACAGAATATATGTATAGTTTCTCCGCAGTGTGAGTTCTCTGGTGTCTATGTAAGTTGGATGACCGTGTAAATCCCTTCCTGCACCTGGAACAGGTAAATGGCCTTTCCCCTGTGTGACTGCGCCGGTGAGTTTCCAGCTCAGATGGGTAACTGAATCCCTTCTCACAGTCTCCACATTTCCATGGTTTCTCCCCATTGTGACTGCATGTGTACAGTTTCTCTCTGCTGTGACTGGTGCTTTGTCCTTCCATGTTCAAAATACGATAGGGTTACAATAAATTGGGTGACTCCGTCAGGTGCTGATGTGATGTTTTGTTTGAATTTTCCGACTGCAAGTCCCCTTCCAATACCCTGTAAAATTGATTTAAAACAGAAAAAAGGGCTGAGAGAACCCACAAAAACACAAAGACAGGTTATGAAATTGTAGGCTCTGGACATGGATTAGAATCCCACCACAGCAGCTGTGGAATTTAAATTCAGTTAATCAATCTTGAATTAAAAAGTTGGCCTTTGTAATAGCGTTGATCATGATTTGGAGGAAGCACTGAATTTACAGAATGTACCCTGGCTGGGGGTGGGGCGGCTTCAAATAAGGGTTGTTAACATCAGCAGAAACAAACACAAATAGTCAGAGTGAACGTGATTCAGTCCTGGATGTGATTAACAGCAGCAATAAGAGCAGAATCCAACCCCTGTAATCTCTTGTGAACTCGCTGATGAATAAATGAATCCCTTTCCACACATGCAGCAGGTGAACCCTCTCCCCAGTGTGAACTCACGGGTGTGCCAGCAGTTTGGACGATTGACTAAATCCCTTGCCACAAATGAACAGGTGAACAGCCTCTCCCAAATGTGAATTTGGTGGTGTCTCAATAGATTGCATGAATAAATGAATCCCTACTTTCTTGCAGAACAGGGTGAATGGCCTCTCCCTGGTGTGACTGCGTCGATGGATTTCCGGCACAAATAGGGATCTGAATCACTTCCCACAGTCCTCACATTTCCACGGTTTCTCCATGGTGCTGGTGTCCTTGTGTCTCTCCAGGTTGGACAATCAATTGAAGCTTTGACCACACACAGAAACGCGTGTACAGTTTCTCCTCACTGTGAATGATGTGATGTACTTTCAGGGTGTGTAACTGGTTAGAGCTCTTTCCACCGTCAGTTCACTGGAACATTGTCACTTGGGTGTGTGTGTCTCGGTGTTTTTCCAGTCACACTGATATTTGAAATCTTTTCCCATGGACAGATCAGACAAACATTCCTCCTTCCACATTCAAAGGCCGATGATATTCAGCTCCTGATTAATCGAGTGACTCTGTCAAATCGTGATGTGATCTTTGGTCTGAGTTTCCTGTCTCTAAATCAGATAAAGCAATAGAATGGCCCATCTCAGTGATGGGATGCATGAGTGCATCCTTTCCTGCATACGGAGCTGATGAACAGCCTTTCTCCAGTATGAACTCACTGAGGGAACAGTGAAGTGAGAAGTACATGTGATTCTTTTCCCTCATATACAGAGAGTGAACACTTCTGCTCATGATAGACAGCAGGGAAAATCCATACACACATGCTGTGTGTGTGGATGAGGAGCTGATCATTCAACATGGAAAAATACAAGGACACCCTCACCACGGACAAACTGTGGAAACATGGGGATTGTGGGAAGGAACCTTATTTATCCTAGATGGAATATCATCAATGCAATCACACTGGGAAGAGACCTTTCACCTGCTCCATGTCTGGGGAGGGATTCACTGTCTGATCCACCCTTCAGATACACAGGTGAGTTCACGTTGACCTGAGATTATTCACCAGCTCCATGTTTGGGATAGGACTGGTTATCTGATCCATCCTCTAGATACACCAATGTGTTCACAATGAAGAGAGTGTGAGGGTGGGATTCATTATTTCACTGAACCACACCACCTGCGATCTGAAACAATACATTTAATATAAGTGTATTTTAAATGGGTTAATGCGTGCTTCGAAAACCTAGACTCAGGGCTGACAAAGAAGTTAATGCGTCTTGGAATCATTACCACATTCATTTCTTTTTTAGAAATTTAAACCAGCCATTTCACTTTCAATTGGGAACAGATCACAGTTTGACACTAATCTCTGATTTGACAGCACTTTTCCAGCTTTCACCGTTGGTTCCTCCTGACCCTAAACCCAGTTGTAAAGGAGCCTTCTGTTCCGTGTTTAGGAGCTCTGAAACATTGAAGAGAGTAGCTGGGACACATTTCTTACACACCTCAGGATTAACCCACATGGGGACTGTGCCATCAGTGAAGAGGGATGAGAAAATCCAAAGTGTTGTTTGCTCCTCTCAGTGAGACCCTGACCTAAATAGATTGCAGCCTGTTTGTGAGAAGTGAGAAATAGAGCTGCTCCTACTACCTAAAGGACAATAATAGGTCATATTATTCTCATCTGTGCTCCGTAAGCAGCTTTTCAAATATTTAGTGTGTTGATTCTCATTTATGTTTAAATAAAACCAAATTGTCAATATTTATTCAGCTTCAAACTATTGAACAGACAGTCCAAAGGGACTTCCAATTATTTCTTACACACTTGAACGAGCATGGATGAATAATGGAGAGACATTATGGATTTGTTACAGACAAATCGTGTGTGAGTAACTTGATTGAGTTTTCTTTTATTACTGAGAGCTGTGCAGTTGATGTTGTGTACCTGTATATTGATTTAGCACCACTTATGAGCAGCACTTGTGAATTAAATTGAAGCCCATGGTATAAAGCAGGTACTAACAGCTGCGATCCCTGGCTAATGGATAGAAATCAGAGAGTTGAGATGAATAGATATTTGGCTGAGGCTGGGATGAGCTTTATAGTGGAGTTCTCCAGGATCACTGCTGTTTTTGATGTACATTAATGACTTGGGCTTGAGGCACAATGCACAATTTTGAAATTTGCTGATAACATGAAACTTGAAAGTGTAGTAAACAGTCAGGAAGATAGTAATAGGTTTTGTGTTTCCTACACTGTGACAGTGACTATACTTCAAAGTCATATCATTGGCTGTAAAGCACTTTGAGACACTGGTGGTTATGAAAGGCACAAAATCAATGCAAGTTTTTCTTCTTTTCACAAGGAAATAGACAGGCTAGTGGAATGGTGCAAGATGAGAAAATTATGAGGGGACATATTTCACTAGGAAGAAAGAGGAGAGACAGTACATGACAAAGAGAACAATTTATTTGAATTTGACATGTCTGGTCTCACAGGGAACTTGGATACAGATTCATTAATAGCCTGCAAAAGTGAAGCAGAAGTAAATTGCAGGGATCCAGAGAAAGAGCTGGCGCCTGGGACGAATTAGATTGTTCTTCAAATGAGCTGACACAGACTCAATGGGCTGAATGGCTTCCTTCACTGTTGTACCATTCCAAGATTATTATGATTCTAGCGTGCCGAACCTTCCACAATCTCCTCTTTTCATATGGTTCTCATTGGTTGGAGCAACGTTATGGACTTAATTTCATTTCAATCAATCAATCAATTATATGGGAGGCTGCTCTGTGTATCATTCTATTTCCTGAGATTGTGTTAAACTAGCTGCAGCCCCGCAACCAACTTCCTCTTTTCTGCTCAGACATATCCTGTTTATTCCAATGGTTTTTAACTCTCAGAGCAGCTTTGTAAACACTTTCTTCTATGCTTATCTATCATGTGGAGTCTGACTCATTTCCTGAGGTTTTTTTGGGACTCTAATCCTTTTTTTAATAATTGTCCAGCTATTTCTGCACAAACCCTTTTAATTTCCCCATTAAATTCACAATGACTGACTGGTTCCCCTCTCTCCTCCCCTGAAGCTGACTCTGGCTGGCTTCAGCTTTGCACTCACTGGTTTCCATCATCACTGCGCCCACCACCACCACCACCCCCCCTCCCCTCCACCACCACCACTTTCCAACCCGGCACCAAGTCTCCAGGCCAGTTGACCCCCAGGATTCTGACATTGGAACACGATTTTGACCAGATCTGATGTTACATGTAAGATAAGGAAAATATAACTCCTTTAACTATCACGGATTGACGCTATATCAGTCCCATTAAGAGTTGTTCTCATTCCCACATTTCTTTCAATATCTGAAACTAAGAATAAAATACCCAAAAATCTGACACATTTACTCACAAATGTTAAAACATGTTGCCACTCCAGCAGGTTGATTTTTTTCAAACAGTTTGAGTGTTGAAATATTTCTGAGTTGCATAAAAATCATTCAGAGTCAGGTAGCTCCTTCAGGCTTTGACACAGTGTCCCCCTGGGCTCTGATCAGCTGGACTCACTGGCGGAGGTCCCATCCCTCTCCACTGCCATTGGTTGAGTCATCACTACAAGCGGCCAATCCCAGGCTGCCATTCACAGTCACATAATTGGACATGACCTTATTCAAGATAATCATGGTGAGGTCATACCCACAATGCCCAATGCTCCAGGACATGCCCTGAGGCTGAGATGTTTCGCATGCAACAACCACAACCACCTTCAGTATTACTGATAAAAGAGACATGCTGTTGAAACTTTTCATCCTGTACTCATCAGGACAGATTCCTGTCTAGGAAACAACAATTTATACTGCATGAGAAGAGAGTGCTCATTGGTTGGCAGGTGGACTCTGATTGGTAGAGGCATTGCAATGGTTAATGCACCAGGGAACAGTTAACTGTCAAAATGTTGTTTAAATTCAAACCAGGAAGGTCGACTCTGATTGCCATGGGGAGTGAACTTTTGTTTACTAGATAAAGGTGCAATACGTGGATATGCTCTATTTGCAAAGAACAGGGCCCTGTGTGTGAATAGAGTGCAAGTAAGTGAGCCACACTGCGCGACCAACTGATAACCTTAACTTGGTTGTCAGTGCAATTTTTAGCACAATCAGAATTGTTTAGCAAGTGCTGTGGTGTTATGGAATTACATTTAATGTTGGACACCACGTTTTGAGTTTTGCAAGCATGGGCTGGTTGGGTATGATCATTACTTAGCCTGTTGCCAGCAGCCAAAGGAATGTTCTGTTTGATATGATCCATTAATTTTTGGGGCATATGGCCTACAAACCTGGCATTACACTGGCACTGAAATTCATACACCACATTACTCATTTGTGTGATAGACAGGACGTCTTTTTGCCTTGATGGTAAGACCCTATTAGTGGAAAATACCACTCACATTGCTACTGCATAGTAGCATCATGAAACAGATAGCTTCACCTGTTGATCAAATTTTTGAGACACCTTACCCTTCCAGGGTAATCTGGGGTAGACAGGCACTTTTCAGGACTGAAAGTGGTGGCCTTAGGCCCATTCATGAGTTTGTGCAATATCGAGTGAGGAACAATCTGATTAGGGTAGCCATTATCCTGCAAGATGTCTTTTTTATCCATTCAAGGGAAAGAAAGGTAAGAAAGCAGAATGTGATAATGGCAGACCATTAACACTCCCTTTGTCCTTTTGTCCATGACACCTTTGTCAATCTCTCCTTTGCCCCCTTGAAACATTAACTCCATTTCTCTCTCCACAGATGCTGTCAGACCTGCTGAGTGTTTCCAGCATTTTCCGTTTTTGTTTCAGATTTCCGGTGCCCGCAGTATTTTGCTTTTATCCAAAGATGAAGGGGTTTTCTTATGAGGAAAGGTTGAGCAAGTTGCACCCATATTTGTTGGGATTTAAAAGAATGAGAGGTGAACTTACTGAAACATAGAAGATTCTGGGGGGGCTGACAGTGTCGAAACTGAGGAGGTGTTTCCCATCAAGGGAATCTAGAACTAGGGGGCACAGTTTAAAGATAAGGGGTCTCCCATTTAAGATGGAGATAAGGAGGAATTTCTCCTCTCAGAGGGTTGTCAGTCTTTGTAATTCTCTTCCCCAGTGAGCAGTGGAGGCTGGGTCATTGAGTATATTCAAGGCTGAGTTAGACAGATTTTTGATCTACAAGAGTAATATTAACTTGGATTTATCTCATATTTTGGCCCTTAGTGACATCAATACTTCATCTCCAGTTTTAGTCAGGGAGTGGCGTTGTACACCCAATGTGAGAGTGTGTGGGGGTGGGTGGTGGGGGTGGATGGCTGTGTGTGTTAGTTTGTGTGCATGGGGATGTGTGTGCTTGAGTGTGCGTTTGAGAGCATATGGATCTTTTTTGTGTGGGTCTCTGAGTGTATGTGCTGCTTCTCATTAGCTGTAACAAAATACCTTCCTCTCTGAGCTGATGATGTTGGTTCTCTGAGAATCCCATCGAGTGATTTGAGTGGTACATTTCAGAGATTCTAGGGTGAAACCACAGGCTGACCATGTGCTGTGTAAAACCTGACATCTACACAACCAGGACCCACTTCACCGGGAACAACATGAAGTGTCTGCTCCTTTCCAGATCCCTTCCTGTCCCCTCACTGCTATTCTCAGATGAGGATAACCTCAGACAAATTCATTGTGTACAAAATCCTTAAGCACCCCTATGGTCTCCGCTTTAAATACTTCCATTGGTCATACTGAGTTAGCAATGGGATTGCTGCTATCACAGGAATCAGTTCTGAAATACTGTCACTCTGATTTTAAGGTTTCCTGGAGTAAAACACTGATCCAGATCTTCCCACCGAACACCAATCCATATGAGAGTTCTAGATTTGAATGTGATTGTCTAATATAGAAAACCCCTTTTAAACATATTCAGCATATCTCAACCATACACACAAGAGATTCTCTTTGAAATCAATTCTTCCTTTATATTATTTACTTCTCTGAATGATGACAGCATTAACCTTCTCCCTAACCTGCCCTTACTCTTCTGCTGCTTAATTTATTGAAACCAGGGTCTCTCCTTGCTCTAATGGTGAAATTCCCTGTCTGCCCAGTTATTCCTGAAAGTCAGCCCCTGAATTGTTTTTATATTGTTTCACCGTGTTCCCACATTTCAGTGACAAATGTTGAAATGTTTGCTCCACACCCACAGGGTTTCATTTGTTTAAAGCCACAAACAGAAAGGTCCAGTTTTCTCCTGGAGTTTGAGACAAATCAGCTTTTAAAATGATGCAGAGTTTCAGCCAATGAGGGAGATCCGGGCTCAGCCCCGCCCCTCATTCACTCTGATTGGCTTGAGGACCAACGGCTCCCCTCTCCATCCTCCAGACCCGCCCCCCACCCCGTTTACCTATTGGTCCGGAGTTGCTGCCAATCAGCCGGGCACAGTGAGCTGGAGCATGCGCAATGCCGATGATGACGGATGACAGAAGCGGCTGTGTCAAAATTCTCAGCCGGCGAGTCATCTCCGGTTGGGTCATGAATGGAAGAATGCGGCGGGTAGATCGGGAGGCTTCAAAAGCTCCGAATATGAAGCTCGGCTACGGCATCTGAACGGGCTAAAACTTCTCAGGTTTTTCCCCAAGACAGGCTCGAGTTAAGAGCCGCCATCTTCAATCGGGGACAATGTGCAGCTGGGCGCACGCGGAGTTATGGGCTCAGCCCCGCCCCTTATTCACTCCGATTGGTTGGAGGACCAGGCTGTCTCGCTCGGGCCTCCAGCCCCATCCCCTCTTCCTATTGGTCCGACCTTCCCGTCAATCACTCCCTGGGCATTGTGAGTTGGAATAACCGTTATGAATAATTATCAGCTCCTGGTTTGCAGCTGCGGGGCTTCTCCCTCCCGGGAACAGGCCCAGGTTAACGGCCGCCATCCTGGGTCAGCGAGTGGAGGATGGTTCACATCAGAGGATGGGGGATGGGGGATGGGGGAGGGGGGACAATAAATAAGAGGTTACACTTTGGGCTCAAATCTGATCTGTGGGAAGGAAGGAAACCCTGGGAGGTGGGCGGGGAGGATTCAGAAACACCCGCTAGAGGCCCCAAACCCCCAATAAGAACCTGCAAGAACAAAAACATAAAATACTGGAAAAACTCAGCAGGTCTGACAGCTTCTGTGGAGAGAAAGACAGAGTTAACGTTTCGAGTCCCTATGACTCTTCTTCAGAACCTGCAGGTCCCGTGTTTGCAGCTCCGGGGGTTTTTACTTTCTGTGTGATGCAACAGAGCGGGCGGGGCTTCAGGGTCCCAGTGACCAGGAGAGAAAATGATTGATTCATTGATGATATTCTCACTCTCCACACACAGACTTGAGAACAGAACCCAGCCAGAGTAGACAGCAGGATAAAACTGGGAGTGAAGAAAGAAATGGTGGAGATGGTATGAGGGGTTTGGCAGGATGACCTTTTCTCATGGAGAAAATTAAGTGATAGCCTGCCATGGGAGTCCATACGAGTTGGTGGCAGGGTGGGGGTTGTTGGGTGGGGTATGTCATAAATGATCAGCTGTCCTTTTTTACTAACAGGCAACTTGATGTTCATTCTTGATCATGCACAACTTAGAATTATCAGCAAGCATAGCATAATTTTCTTTAAAAAAATAAAATAATAAAGTTCAGGATTAAGATCGTCAGGTTTTAAGTTACAGCCCTAAAAGAACATGAGAACCAGATTTGTTGCTGACATACAGCAGGTTGTGGATGGGGAAGGTAAATGTAGTGTGATTATAGCTGGTGAGGCAGAGGGAATGGGGTGAATTGGCTGCACAGAAACAGTAGGGGAAAGGGTTCTGTGTGGGGTGTGACCAGAAAGGTCCAATTTACGGGACAACCAGTGTTCTGTCACCAGGAAGCCCAGGACAGCTGACTCAAATATGGGACATTTCTGAAAAATCCTGTATGGTTGGTCACTCTGGAGTTTGGATTTCAACATGAGGAGAAGGGAGAGTATGTGGGATGAGGATTTACTGTTTTGCAGGAACAAGGGAGGAAAACAGGTTCTATAGAAGGCAGAGTTTGTCTGTTCAGAATTTCTATTCTTTATATACAGTGATGAATTTTGTAAACTCCTCTTCCAGAGTTTTAGAACAGGTGGATTTATATACAGGAAGCTCAAAACAAACATTACAGCATGATCTGACAGAGCCACTCGATTCTCCAGGACCTGAATGTCATCAACCTTTCAATGTGGGAGGAGAAATGTTTCTCTCTTCCATCTGTGGGAAAAGGTTTCAAACATCAGTGTGACTGGAAAATCACTGAGACATACACATCTGAGTTCCAGTGAACTGACTGTGGAAAGAGCTTTAACCAGTTACACAGCCTGAAAAAAACCCCATTCACAGCGGGGAGAAACTGTACACGTGTGGACAAGGCTTCAACTGATTGTTGAACCTGAAGAGACACAAGGACACTGGCACCATGGAGAAACCATGGAAATGTGAGGCCTGTGGGAAAGGATTCAATTCTTCATGCCGGCTGGAAATCCATCGACAAATTCACACAGGGGAGAAGCCGTTCAGCTGTTCCGTGTGTGGGAAGGGATTCACTCGGTCATCCGGCCTTCAGTCCCACCAGCGAGTTCACACTGAGAAGAAGCCATTCAGCTGCACAACCTGTGGACACAATTTCAAATCTTCATCCATCCTCACTGAACACCAGGGAATTCACACGAGTGGGAGACCATTCACTTGCTTCGTGTGTGGGAAGGGATTCACTCAGGTATTCACCCTCCAGTCACACCACCAAATGCACACGAAGGAGAATCCATTCAGCTGTACTTCCTGTGGAAAGAGTTTGAAGCAGTCAACTGACCTCAGTGAACACTGAGGAGAAGCTATTCACCTGCTCCGTGTGTGGGAAGGGATTCCCTTGGTCATCCCAACTGCTGACACATCAGCGAGTTCACACCGGGGACAGACCATTCACCTGATGCTTGTGTGGGTCGGGATTCACTCAGTCACAACACCTGCTGAGACATGAGCGAGTTCACAAGTGATTACAGGGGTTGGGTTCTGCTGTTATTGCTGCTGTTAATCACACCAGGACTGCTCGTCTGACAATATTAGGTTTGTTTTTGCTAATATTTACAACTCTATAACTGGCTGGAGTTTAATATTTTGGAGATGTCACTGACATTCAGAGCTGCAGTGTCCCTTTTTGAAAGCACCATTTGTGATCTTTCCCCTTAATACAAAAACTCTCCTCAGGAACACGTTTACAATAAAATGTTGAATGTTTGCTTCAATCCTAAATTGATCGTTGATGCAAAATCTACAATTCAGTCTCAGAAAGGTTCCACTGATTTACATCTCCAATTATAAAGTGCTGATTAATCCTTGCTGACAATTCTGACTGACTTACACGTTCTTTAGTGTCACCTCAATCATGAAATTAAATTATCAAGGAACATGAAACAAAACAGTAAAATATTTTACAGGCACATCAATAAAACCTTCATCAATCAACATTGATATTGATGAAGCTTAGAAGTCGCTGATTCAATATTTCTGACACAGCAGCAGCAACATTTGGTAAAGGTGGAACCCACAACAAAAACTAGTTTGAGACTTACTCAGCAGAGATGACATCTGTCATTGAAGCAAAAGGCAAAGCCCACCTGATTAACAAAATAAACCCAACAGCTAGAACACAGCACAACTTGAAAGTAGGCAAGATGGCTGTGCAAAAGACAGGGAGATACTGTGTAAATAAACACTGGGTCAGCCTACACCAAGAAATCCAAACTGCCTGTGACAATGGAAATCTATGTGCCATGTATGATGGGATCAAGATGGCACTTGGTCCGACCATCACCAAAGTTGCCCCCCACCATCCCCCCTGAAATCGACAGATGGTGAAGTACTCACCAACAGAAATAAACAGATGTCCCACTGGGTTGAACACTACTGTGAGCTGTATCCCCATGAGACGGACAGCTCTCAGTATCCGTTTGACTCTCCAGCTTCGCATCATGTTTGAGTTGGATGAGAAACCCACATCATTTCAACTCGAACGGGCCAATTATTGCTTAGCAAGCAGAAAGGCACCCGGCAAGGATGGAATTCCAACCAAACTGTTCAGGCACAGAAAGTCCCAGATATTGTGACTATCTCTTTCTCTGGGAGGTAGCATCTGTTCCACAGGACATGATGCAAAAATCATCACAATATACAAAAACAAGGGTGACAGAGGAGATTGCAATAACGACAGGGGCCTCTCACTCTTTAGCGTTACAGGGAAGATCTTCACTATGGTAATGATTAAACACTATCTTTTTGCAGACACAGTGATGTTTCTGTTCTGGCAGGTCTACAGTGGAAATAATCTTCTCCATACACCACCTGCAAGAGAAGCGTACAATTGGGATTTAAAATGCTGCCAGCTTCTGTGCCGAGAAACGTGAAATGTTATAATTACTGAACCTTTTAACATGAATCACAATTTACTTGTAGAATTGTAAAAGGCACCGAAAAGTTCAACCCTAAAGATAAGCTTCAGCCTTGAAGATATGAGCCGGAGCTTACAAACTGTAGGAAGCTCCACCCTCTTTGGCTCTTTTTGGTTTAAGAAGGTTGAAGCTTCAATGCCAACTTATTTAGTTTTGATTTTCTTCAGTTATGTTACAGTGATTTGGATAGGCGTGTGATGAAACCTCAACTCACCATCTTTGGTTCGGAGGTCAGGAACTGCAGTTCAGAAATGTATGTCAGTTGACCTGAGATGGAGCGCCATTACCTGGTAGGTGTCCCAGGGAGCAGGACACGGGAGGGGGAGAGGGAGAAGTTCCAAAACCAGGAAGAAATCCCAAAAAGTAGTCCCAGGTAACGGATGAAGATTGGGGACAGGAATAGGTCCCCTTAAATGAGGTAAAGGAAAGGAGCAGAGAGATAGGCTCAGAGTTAAATAAGGAGCTGAGTGAACATATTTGTAGTGAAGTGAGCTTGAGATAAGCCCTGAAGATCTGAGAAGGCAGCTGAAGGTTGGTGACTCCATTCTGTGGGCTGTTTGGTATCTCTTTGAAGCAGTGGTGTTCTGCTTGACGCAGCCAAAAATCTGAAATTGTGCCTGGAATGTGATGCTTGAGTGTACTCGAGAATCCAGGGGAAAGGAATCTTGGAAGGAGAGATTGAAACCCTGCGAGGTGGGCCATTGTTGCAACTGCCCAAGTGGGAGTGACTTTTGGAAAAAATTCCAAGGTGAGATCTTCAGATGTGGAAACTAGAAACCCTCACGAGAAATATGAAGTTTCAGTGAGATTGGTTGGCTCACAATGTGACAAACGTCTAGGTGGGTTGTTGAGGAATCCATGGAATCTGCTTTGGTTGCATCTGTCCTTGAGAGTCCAGTGTGTTAGGGAGAGAGGACAGGAATTTTAAGTTCTCCGATAAGAAAAATTATGAGGCTATTGGGAGCAGTAGTTAACTGAATAATCAGTTATACGACTCAGTAAATTGATCAGTTTAGCAGAGATGCTACTGGAAGATGGAGTTTGTTCATTTTGCAGTTGAAGAAACAATGAATTTCAAGTGCATTTTTTGGGTGTCTCCGGGAGAGATACAAGTTGGGTGATAAGCATCGAGTGAATGCTCAGGAATTCACTGGAAGAAAACTGTTTGCAACTGTGCCAGTCCCAAGTGAGAAGCTTTTATGTCAAGCTAGTGGGAACTCTTCACTGGTTTATGTATCTGTAAAGATATTTCTGCGGTAAAGGAATAGTGTGAGTGTGAATTGTCTTCTTGTGCTGGTATTGCGATCTTTCCAACTTTTTTGCCTGGTGTAATATAGTTCATTTTTTTTCATGTTTAATAAATAGTTTATTCTTTGTGTCAACAGACTCTTGTTGATGAACTTTTTTCCATAGTTTTTTTTTCAAAAGAAATTAGGATCCGTCAAATAAGGAAACAAAAAAGGTGTTTGCTTCATTTTTGATCTGAAAAGAAAAGTTACGTAAAGTTGACACAATTGTGCACATTTGAGAACATTTGCTCCAACTTTCTGCAAACAAGCAAAGATGTTAACTCCTGTCCCACTGAGACAGTTTGAACTGAAGACTTTGCCTTTTAAAGATTTGGATTTATCCCACTTGCTATCTTTCAAGACAAAGTGCTTGACCGCAGGACATATGGCAGTTAGCTGACTGCAAGTATTTCTATCTCTGATGTAAAAACACCATATTCTGTGAATATTGAGTGAGACAGTAAAGTTCCTCCAGGGCTCATGAATGAGATAGAATGGTAATTAATGGGATGGCCCACTTAGAATAAAAGACAGAGAAAATCAAAGGACCAAATGGCAATTGGAATTAGTCATCCTCAGTATAGTTCAATAGAATAGATCAATCTGGTATCCATGTACATTTATGTGAAAGAAATGAAAGTGTAGATGAGACTAGCAAACTTTTAGCCTTTTGTTGAAGATGTTAGTATCCAGGCCTCTGAACTTCTCAAGGAAACTGCATTTAATAGTCTAGCCATGACCTGAGGCATTACAGTGGGGTCATAAGCAAAGATCGTCAGACACCCTCCTAATCATTTGGTAAGATTACCTAAAAGTCAAGAATGGCTTGTTAAATTGTTAAATTCACCCTCTACTATCAACATTGAGTGGCCCATTGTTATCCTGGGTGATCAGTTCCAGTGGCAGGTAGTGTGAAATACAGGACAACATTCCTGGATAATCACTGCCCCTAATTTCCTCCTGGTATTACCGGTAATGCTAATTCCCCTAATGTCCACGGTCTGGTTGATGAAGAGAATTTGAAGGCAGATTACAAGGAGAAAGAATATAATGGAAATGTTTGCACTGACCAAGAGAAAAGCTTTGAAGCTACAAAAGGCAGAATTTTCTTGAGTCTCACGGTGCGGAATGTAGATGGAGGGAGGCCAAGTGAGGAAGATCTGAATAATCCTAATAACCTTATTAAATGTTTCTCATTAGTAAAGACACTTACGCACATTAAATCTCTCAGAAAGAGATGAGATTTTCAGGCACAAACTATGAGAAAAGGAATGACATTATCTCACAGACTCACTAAAGAGGATTAAATCATTTACAAGATGATTTAATTGGATTGACTTTTTCCATTTTAATAAACAAAAACAGAATATGTTGATATTTATTATCAAGTTAGCAACACCTTACTAAAAGAAAAATGGTTCAATACACAAAAGGTCAGGACTCTTGACCTGGTCTAACTTTGACCAGAGTAACCAGATTAGAACAACTCTCAGCTCTTTCTGATGAGTCCTCCAGTAAGTATCCAGTAATCTCATGGTCTCAGTATGTAGTCACTTGTGTAATAGAAATAAACATTAAACAACAACACATCGTTTCCTACTTTCTGAGCTTGTTTGAAGGGGTCTGGAGACAGATAATTGTGTAAGAACGCAACGTACATTTAGCCTGTTAGGGGCCAATGTCCTGTTACAATTTGAAATGAATCCCAGGATCTCTGAAAAGTAGTGGATCCATTATCAGCAGATTTATTTCCAGACAGGAAGCAGGTAAATGACTGAGTGATTCTCTTCCCATACACACAGCAGGTGAATAACCTCTCACCTGTGTGCTTGCTGGTGTAACAGCAGGCTAGATGACTGAGTGAATCCCTTCCAGCAGACAGGGCAGGTGAATGGCCTACCCCCTCTGTGAGTTCGCTGATGACATTCAGCTGGGATAACTCAACCCTTCCCACACTCCTCACATTTTCATAGTTTCTCCATGCTGCCTTGTGTCCTTGTCCATGTGTCTATAGGTTAGATGACCAGTTGAAGCCTGGTCCATGCACACAAAACACGTGTACGGTTTCTCTCTGCTGTGAATGGTGTGATGTTTCTCATGCAGTGTAACTGGTTAAAGCTCTTTCCACAGCTAGTGCACTGCAACACTCTCACTTGGGTGTGTGTCTTGGTGCTTTCCTCCCCGTGATGAGAAGCAAACTCATCGTGCCATCTCCACCATTCCTTTCTTCCACCCCCAGTTTTCTCCTTCTACTCTGGCTAGTTTCAGTTTTCAGTTGTGTGCAGACTGGTACTGAAATCAATGACTCAATAACGTTCTTTCCTGGTCACTGGGACCCTGAAGCCTCATCCACTCCCTGTTCTCTTACCAAAATGGCCACGCATTTGCTGTACTGCTTACTGAAGCAGGATGGCAGCCATTAACCCATGCCTGTTCCTGGGAAAAAGCCCCAGAGGGGCAAACTTGGGCCCTGCAGATTCTTATTCAGGCCTAATGGCCTTCACCAGGTTTTTCCTGAAGCCTTGATCCTCTGCATATCATCAGCTCACCTGCCTGAAGAGCGCATCCAGCACTTGCATGGTTCTTATTAAAGCGACACTGAGCAAGCTTCAGATACTGTCCAGCACTGCACCTGCACACTGAGCTCCTGCAGAGTGAATAGGGCACATTTACTTCTGTGGGGAATGTTGGGAAAAAGCCCCGACACTGAAAATCACAAATAGCAAATAAAAATTGATTCCTGTGATGCCATTGAGATGAAAGAATTAATTAAATCAATAAAATTAATTTTAAAAGACTCACAGAAATTCAAGTTCACTGGCACCCTGACATGGCCCAGGCCTGAATGAGATGAATAACAGCAGAATCCAACCCCTACAGTCACAGAT
Organism: Carcharodon carcharias; assembly: GCF_017639515.1. NCBI lineage: Eukaryota > Metazoa > Chordata > Chondrichthyes > Lamniformes > Lamnidae > Carcharodon > Carcharodon carcharias. The sequence continues at coordinate 18,132,747 of NC_054493.1, forward strand.
GAACTCACTGGTGTCTCATTTCTTTCCATGCATAGGATGTTTAAACAGTCTCTCCCCATTAGGAATGTTTTGTGAATTAACTTCTTTAGTCTTTTAAAGCATTTCTCATGGTGAGAGAATTTAATGTGCCTGTTCCAATGTGGATTTCACTCAGGGCACGTACAACATGTATTAGAAACAGAGTAAATGTCCCTCTACACTTTCCCATCAAATATTCCCAAGATAGGTACAACATGTGTCAGAATTAGATACTGAACAAAGCTCCCTCTAAATTATCCCAACAAACATGCCCAGGGCAATTACAGCCCAGGGTAGATACAGAGTAAAACGTCCACAACGTACCACATCAAACAGCGCCACAGAGCAGGTACAGCATGGTTTTGATACAGAGTAAAACTCTCCCTGTGCACTGTCCCATCAAACTCTCACAGCCAATATCGAGCAGGGTCCGGGGAGGTAAGATCCCAGGCACGGCACTGATGTCATAAAGCATCACCATTTTATCCATCTGGTCCTCTCCTTGTCCCTTTAAAGGCGGAGAACTGGGACATCCTGTCTCCAAACACATCCCACCCTGTTCATACTGAGAATCCCAGTGTGGAGAACTGGGACATCCTGTCTCCAAACACATCACACCCTGTCCATACTGAGAATCCCAGGATGGAGAACTGGGACATCCTGTCTGAAAACACATCATACCCTATCCATACTGTGAATCCAGGGTGGAGAACTGGGACATCCTGTCTCCAAACACATCCCGCCCTGTTCATACTGAGAATCCCATGATGGAGAGCTGGGACATCCTGTCTCAAAGCACATCCCACCCCGTTCATTCTGAGAATCCCAGGATGTAGAACTGAGACATCCCATCTCAAAACACATCGCACCCTGTCCACACTGAGAATCCTAGGGTGGATAATTCTCTCAGCTTCATCCCTGTGGGAAAAGCGATCTACCTGTGTGCTGAAACAGATATTAGGGGGTTCACTGGGTAGTTAAGTACACAGAGTACCTCGTACAGTTTGATCTAATAATTCCACACATTTCACATACCTGAGTAACATTATTAATAAAGAGATAAAAACAAAAAAACTGCGGATGCTGGAAATCCAAAACAAAACAGAATTACCTGGAAAAACTCAGCAGGTCTGGCAGCATCGGTGGAGAAGAAAAGGGTTGACGTTTCGAGTCCTCATGACCCTTCAACAGAACTAGGTGAATCCAAGGAAGGGGTGAAATATAAGCTGATTTAAGGTGTGTGTGTGTGTGGGGGGGGGTGGGGGGGTGGTTTGGGTGGGGGGGCAGAGAAGTGGAGGGGGGTGGTGTGGTTGTAGGGACAAACAAGCAGTGATAGAAGCAGATCATCAAAAGATGTCACAGACAACAGAACAAAAGAACACATAGGTGTCGAAGTTGGTGATATTATCTAAACGAGTGTGCTAATTAAGAATGGATGGTAGGGCACTCAAGGTATAGCTCTAGTGGGGGTGGGGGGAGCTTAAAAGATTTAAAAATAATGGAAATAGGTGGGAAAAGCAAAATCTATATAATTTATTGGAAAAAACAAAAGGAAGGGGGAAAAAACAGAAAGGGGGTGGGGTGGAGGAGGGAGGTCAAGACCTAAAGTTGAATTCAATATTCAGTCCGGAAGGCTGTAAGGTGCCTCGTCGGAAGATGAGGTGTTGTTCCTCCAGTTTGCATTGGGCTTCACTGGAACAATGCAGCAAGCCAAGGACAGACATGTGGGCAAGAGAGCAGGGTGGAGTGTTAAAATTGCAAGCGACAGGGAGGTTTGGGTCATTCTTGTGGACAGACCGCAGGTGTTCTGCAAAGCGGTTGCCCAGTTTATGTTTGGTCTCTCCAATGTAGAGGAGACCGCATTGGGAGCAACGAATGCAGTAGACTAAGTTGGGGGAGATGCAAGTGAAATGCTGCTTCACTTGAAAGGATTGTTTTTTCTCTCCGAGCCCCTGAACTCTGACAGCGTAATAGTGTTGGCTAGTGGTGATTGATTCGCAAGTGGAGTAGATCTCTAAAGGTCATTCATTTCCTTCTTTCCATGTCTTTTAAAGATATAGAGTTTGATATCTCCCTCATTTTGAATCTACTTCCAATATTTAGATGGACAATGTTTCACTTTTCTGCTCTTTCAGTAGTTAAGGGAACATTCTTCAACTTTAGCAGGGAGCAAAATTCTGATGCCCTCAGCCTTTAAAATTACTATTATTTTGCTGAAATCCCTCCACAGCTCAGGGCCCACGCAATCACCTTGTACACAAACTAGTTCTAGCTGGATTCTTGACCTATGCTCATTAAAAGGCCCATGGATGGAAAAACTGTTGGCTGAAGCAGAGAAGGTCGAAGGAGACAAAAACAAAAATAGCTGGAAAAACTCAGCAGGTCTGACAGCCTCTGCGGAGAGGAACACAGTTAACGTTTCGAGTCCATATGACTCTTCATCAGAACTAAAGAAATACAGAAATGTGGTGAAATATAAGCTGGCTAAGGGGGGTGGGACAGGTAGAGCTGGATAGAGGGCCAGTGATAGGTGGAGGCAAAGAAGAGATTTCCAAAGATGTCATAGACAAAAGGACAAAGGGATGTTGACGGTGGTGATATTATCTAAGGAATGTGCTAATGGTGACATTAAGGGTAGAAAGCAGGACAAACAAGTGACAGATAGCCCTAGTGGGGGTGGAGTGGGGGGAAGGGATCGAAATGGGCTAAAAGGTGGAGACAAAACGATAAATCGGTTCCCGATGGCGGGAACGTTACCCAGCATCCCCCGCGATTTTGAATGACCCCTTTCTCCACAACAGGAGTTGGGCGCATGCGCAGTACCGCTCATTGTTTGGAGCATGCGCAGTGATGACTCTAGCCAGCCTCTTGTCTGTCGTGTCCCCAAACCGGTAAGGATGCGGAAACGCGGAGGGAGCGATGGAGCCGGCGGGTCAACGGGGAGGTTTTCTAAACACCGGGTGAAGAACTCAAGCCGCGAATACGAACCTGCAGCTCCCGCGTTTGCAGCTTCGCGTAGGAAACCAAGAAACAGGCCCAAGTGAACGGCCGCCATCTTGGCTCAGCAGGGCGCAGAGCGCATGCGCTGGCGGTTCGGTGATGTAACTGAGTAGGCGGACCTTTAGGGTCTTTGTTCCCAACCGAGTTCTCGGGTCCGGTCGATGCATCTGAACCCTGGTGATGTTTGCAGCCCAGAGGAATCCATGGGCATATGAGAGGTTGCAACCCCTGTATAGGCTTGGTTATAATCTTTGCTTGCCCAATGTGGAGGGACTAGGTAAGTTAGAGGACCTTATCCTGGACCTGGTCTTGGTTAAAACAACAATTTGCAGATCCAAGATGTAAGGGGCATATGGTGGGGATGGGGGTGGGTTCACACAAGGTGCCGGCCTCTTTCGCAGCCTTGTCTATGCCTAGGTAACCGTGCACAGGGAGCAAGTGGTGTCCATCTTCCGTAATTGGTGGGGACATCAGGGTTCGGAGTGTTTCACAGACATGGAGAACAACATTCTGGTTGAGATAGAAAGGTTCTCTGAACTCTTATTGGGACTTTGTTGCTGATTTTCTCTTCTTTTACTTTGATTGAGCCACATCTTTGGGGAAACAAGAGAAGAAAGAATGTTCCATTGGAACTAGAATTGCCTATTCTGAATTTCTATCCTGGGCTGATAGTGGTACTGACTCTGTCAACTCCTTTTCCAGGGATTAGAAGGAGATAATTTGCAAAAATTTCTCCAGATCTGACAAAGTCACTCGATTCATCAAGACCTGAATATCATCGGCATTTGAATGGAAGGAGAATTTTTTGTATGTTCTCCCTGGGACTGGAAAAACACCAACACACACACACCCAAATGAGGGTGTTCCAGTGCCCTGACTGTCGAAAGAGCTTTAACCAGTTCCACGTCCTGAAACTACATTGCACCATTCACAGTGGGGAGAAACCACACGTGTTCTGTGTGAACGAGACTTCAACTAATCATCCAACCTGGAGAGACACAAGGAGATTGACACCACGGAGAAACCATGGAAGTGTGGAGACTGTGGGAAGGGATCCACATCGCCATCTGCGTTGGAAATTCATCGACGCAGTCACACCGGGGAAAGGCCGTTCATCTGTTCTGAGTGTGGGAAAGGATTCACTCGACTAACCCACCTCACTGCACACCAACTTGTTCACTCTGACACGAGACCTTTTAAATGTTCTAACTGTGAGAAGAGCTTTAAAAGAAAACAAAACCTGCTGACTCACCAGCGAGTTCACACTGGGGAGAGGCCATTCACCTGTGCTGAGTGTGGGAAGCGATTCACTCAGTTATCCAGCCTTCAGTTACATCAGCGAGTTCATACTGGGGAGAAACCATTCGCATGCCCTGAGTGTGGGATGGCATTCACTCAGTTATGCAAACTGTTGGATCATCAGCGAGTTCACACCGGGGAGAGGCCGTTCACCTGCTCTGTGTGTGGGAAGGGGTTCACTCAGTTATCCACCTTGCTGAGACACCAGCGCATTCACACTGGGGTGAGACCATTCACCTGCACTGAGTGTGGAAAGGGATTCACTCAGCTTCCCCACCTCACTTCACACCAACGAGTTCACTCTGAAATGAGACCTTTTAAATGTTCTGACTGCGAGAAGAGTTTTAAAGGCAAAATGGATCTGCTGACTCACCAGCGCACTCACACTGGAGAGAGGCCGTTCACCTGCTCCGTATGTGGGAAGGGATTCATTCAGCATTCCCTCAGGCTGAAACACCAGCGCGTTCACACCAGGGAGAGGTTGTTCACCTGCTCCATCTGTGGGAAGGGATTCTGTCGTTCATCCACCCTGCAGACACACCAGCGAGCTCACAAGTTGCAGGGCTTGGATTCTGCTGTTATTGCTGCTGTTAATCACATCCAGGACTGAATCGTGTTCAATCTGAAAGCTGGAATTTATTTTTGTTAGAACATACGATCTAGGAGCAGGAGTAGGCAATTCAGCCCCTTGAGCCTGCCCCGCCATTCAATACAATCAAGGCTGATCTCATTTCAGCCTCAACTCTAATTTCCTGCCCTCTCCCCATAACCTTTTAACCTGTTACTAATTAAAAATCTCTCTATCTCCTCCTTAAATTTATTCAGCATCCCGGCATCCACTGCATTCTGAGGTAGTGAATTCCACAGATTCACAACACTTTGAGAAAAGTAATTCCTCCTCATCTCTGATTTAAATCTACCACCCCTTACCCTAAAACTATGGCCTCTCATTCTAGAATGCCCCACAAGGGGAAACATCTGCTCCACATCTACTCTGTCTATCCCCTTTAGCGTCATATATACCTCAGTTAGATCTCCGCTCATCTTTCCAAACTCTAGCCTGTATAGGCCTAAACTGCTCAATCTCCCCTCATAAGACAAGCCCCGCATCTCTGGAATCAATCTAATGAACCTCCTCTGAACCGTCTCCAATGCAACTACATCCTTCCTCAAGTAAGGGGACCAAAACTGTGCACAGTATTCCAGGTGTGGTCTCACCAATGCCTTGTACAGTTGCAACAACACTTCCCTATTTTTATACTCTATTCCTTTAGCAATAAATGCCAAAATTCCATTTGCCTTCCTTATTACCTGCTGTACCCTCATACTACCTGCTGATGTTAATAATCCCTATAACGGCTGGAGTTTAATATTCTGGATAGCACTGTTGGTGTACCTACAGCACTGTGGGTGTACCTGCACCACATGGACTGCAGCGGTTCAAGAAGGCAGCTCATCACTACTTCTCAAAGGCAATTAAGGGTGGGCAATTAATACTGGCTCAGCCAGCGAAGCCCACATCCCATGAATGAATAAAAAAATATATAAGTTAAATAAATCAGCTTAGTGTCAAACACACATTGTCCGAGTCCTTGATTTCTCTAAGATAGGAGGAGACTGATTGATGTCCTGTTACTGACTGTTCCGTTTTTGGACCTTTTCTCCTTTGTTAATGGTATTTATATAGCGCCTTTCACAACTTCAGGATGGCCCAAAGTGCTTTACAGCCAATGAAGTTCTTTTGAAGTGTAATCATTGTTGTAATGTAGGAAATGCAGTCACCAAATTGTGCACAGCAAGATCCCACGAATAGAAATGTGACTGAGACACATAATCTGTTCAGTGATGTTTGGGGATAAATATGAAGCAGTATAGCAAGTAGAATTTCCCTGCTCTTTGGAATAACATTCTGGAAACTTTTACACCAACTGAGAGGGCAGATGAGGCCATAGTTGAAGGTCTCAACTGGAAGACGGGATCTCTGACAGTGCAGTGCTCCTTCAGTACTGCATCAGAATATCAACCTGGGTTTTATGCTCATGTTTCTGGATGTGGATTTGAACCCACAACCTCCTGACTCAGAGAAAAGAATACAACCACTGAGCCACAACTAACACCTCATCATTACTCTAGATTATTTCAGTTCTCATACCTTCAGTTACTCTCATGGACAAGTGTAAGGTTTTAGTCCAGGAGTCACAGATTATCCAAAAAGGGAGTCAAAGTTGTAGGTGATTTTAAAGCAGTTTATTAACAACAGTTTTGATATGATACATCTGTTAAGTAGGCAGAAAAGACATACAACCAATAACAGGTGAGAACGGTTTATGGTCCCAGATCAGGGAGATGCTGATCTCTGTAGCTGGAGGTGACAGTCTCCTCGGAATGGTTTACTGGTCCCGGATCAGGAGGATGCTGATCTTTGTAGCTGGAGGTGACAGTCTCCTCGGAATGGTTTACTGGTCCCGGATCAGGAGGATGCTGATCTCCATGGCTGGAGGTGGCAGTCTCCTTGGAATGGTTTACTGGTCCTGGATCAGGGGGATGCTGATCTCCGTGGCTGGAGGTGGCAGTCTCCTTGGAATGGTTTACTGGCCGCGGATCAGTGGGATCCTGTTCTCTGCGGCTGGAGGTCACAGTTTCTCAGCCTCCTTGAGCCAAAGTGTTTGGCCGAAGCCAACGTGCATCATTTTGAGAAGCTCTTTTCTGTCTGAAATGATTGTTCCTCTCAAAAGCCCGTTCATGTACCTTATTCCTGTGGGTCTTATGTCAATCACCTATTCACTTGTCCATTTTATTCAAGAAAATCCCTGCTATTTCTATTGGAAATCTGTTAAGTCATTTTGTGGCTCATTGCTTGTTACGACATCCTGTTTAATCTTTATTCAGGCAGTTGGTTTACTTATGGGTCATGAGATTTCCCCATCCTACCAAATTTGTCTTGTTTCAGTTTCTGTGCTAGAGACATGTCCTTATCAGAGATAACAGGCCTACCCTGTCCTGTGCTTGTCATTCCAGGAAGCTTTATTCATAAGTAAGAGAGAACCAGTCAATCCTATAATAATGAATTTCTTAAGATTTTATAAGAATATTGGACAATGATTTATCACAGATCTCCCCACCTCGAGAAGGGAATATTCTTATTGACTTCTCACAAACTGATTTCTGCTTAACCCAGCTATTTCTAAGCTGCATTTCTGTAATTTCTTTATTACATTCCATCAATAACATGCTAAAGCTACTAGAATTATCAGAATCAGCAACACAAACCCATGAGCTGCACCAAGAATAAATGTAAAAACTTTTCCAGTAAATGGTGATAACTATTGACTTTGATTCATCCTCCCCACCTGCAGTTCATCTCATAGAATTCTAAATTATTGGCATGTCGTAAATACATATGGTTCAAACAAAAGTTCATGCATGGACTTTAAAGATTTTCCAGTTTTCTGTTCACCTGCATCCAGCTTGGGGATATTTTCTAAATCCAGATTCTATAACCCTCTCCAATTTAATTTTGCGCCCTCTGAAAGTGGCTAGGTTATAAATGCAATTTTCTTCAAAAAAATACAAACATTTCCCAAGACATTTTACTAGTTTCATGGACACTTTCACTATGACAATTTTTTAAAAATTATTCTTTCATGGAATGTGGTCATTGCTAATTGCACTCAGACCATTTCAGAACATAGTTAAGAGTCAACCACATTGCTGTGGAGTCACATGTAGGCCAGACCAGGTGAGGACAGCAGATTCAGTAGTGAACCCAAGATTCAGTTAATTGACTTTAAATTCCACTAGCAGTCATGGTGGGATTTGAATCCATGTCTCCAAGCATTAGCCTGAACATCTGGATTACAGGTCCAGTGATATCGCAACTACACCACCATCTCCCCTTTTATTCTAAGTGGAGAATTCCAATAATTGCCATTCCATCTCACTCATGAGCCCTGGGGGAACTATATTGTTCAATTCAATCTTCTCAGAATGTGGTGTCTGTAGATCAGAGACAGAAGTGTTTGCCTGCATCATCACTGGGTGAACATCCTGCAACTGCTTACCTAACAGCATTGTGGGAGCACCTTCACCACATGGACTGCAGTGGTTCAAGAAGGTCAAACATCATCTCCATAGGCAACTGGGACTGACAATATATGCTGGAATCGATGAAGAGAGAAACAAAATGAATGATTCAGGATCTGTAGAATGAATTACAGGCAACAAAAATGGTGCAAAATTTGATGATCAATATAAGCTCAAAAGCAGAAAAGCTGGTAAGCCAGTGGCACATGGTCGGGCAATGGGTAGCGGTGGAAACCTCATTTAGATATGGTTGGCAGCGGGAACAGTAAAATGCGAAACATAACTAAAATACATTCATTATTAGAGACAGAGGAAGTTAGACAATGGCAGAGAGGTGATCAAGGAGGGCAGAGGTGAAACAGAGCAATGGATGAACATGGATTCAGATCCACAGTAAAGGAGTAACACCAGCCCCAGAGCCATGGAACCTCTCAAAGAAAACATAGCAGAGCATGAAAAGCTATTAATTGTAAACAAATGGTCAAAAAATACCTCTGAAACAATTTCAGTTTTCAATTTTAAACTCTCCTGCTGGAGCCGGCAGCTGGAAAGATATCAGGAGTTGAAGAGAAACGTGAGAGGAGCCGGGAATTGAAGAGGAGCCGGGAGTTGAAGAGAAGCGCGAGAGGAGCCGGGAGTTGAAGAGAAGCGCGAGAGGAGCCGACAGTTGAAGAGAAGCGCGAGAGGAGTCTGGAGTTGAAGAGAAGCGAGAGAGGATTCAGGAGCTGAAGAGAAGCGCGAGAGGAGTCGGGAGTTGAAGAGAAGCGCGAGAGGAGCCAGGAGTTGAGAAGCGCGAGAGGAGCCGGGAGTTGAAGAGAAGCGCGAGAGGAGTCGGGAATTGAAGAGAAGCGCGAGAGGAACTGGGTGTTGAAGAGAAGCGCGATAGGAGCCGGCAGTTGAAGAGAAATGCGAGAGGAGCCGGGAGTTGAAGAGAAGCGCGAGAGGAGCCGGGAGTTGAAAAGCGCGAGAGGAGCTGAGAGTTGAAGAGAAGCGCGAGAGGAGCCGGGTGATGAAGAGGAGCCGGGAGTTGAAGAGGAGCCGGCAGTTGAAGAGAAGTGCGAGAGGAGCCGGATTGAAGAGAAGCGCGAGAGGAGCCGGGAATTGAAGAGAAGCGCGAGAGGAGCCGGGAGTTGAAGAGAAGCGCGAGAGGAGCCGGGAGTTGAAGAGAAGCGCGAGAGGAGCTGGGAGTTGAAGAGAAGCACGAGAGGAGCCGTGAGTTGAAAAGAAGCGCGAGAGGAGTCGGGTGGTGAAGAGAAGTGCGAGAGGAGCCGGGTGGTGAAGAGAAGCGCGAGAAGTGCCGGGTGGTGAAGAGAAGCGCGAGAGGAGCCGGGAGTTGAAGAGAAGCGCGAGAGGAGTCGGGAGTTGAAGAGAAGCGCGAAAGGAGCCGGGAGTTGAAGAGAAGCGCGAGAGGAGCCGACAGTTGAAGAGAAGCGCGAGAGGAGTCTGGAGTTGAAGAGAAACGAGAGAGGATTCAGGAGCTGAAGAGAAGCGCGAGAGGAGTCAGGAGTTGAAGAGAAGCGCGAGAGGAGCCAGGAGTTGAGAAGCGCGAGAGGAGCCGGGTGTTGAAGAGGAGCCAGCAGTTGAAGAAAAGGGCGAGAGGAGTTGGGAGTTGAAGAGAAGCGCAAGAGGAACTGGGTGTTGAAGAGAAGCGCGAGAAGAGCCGGGAGTTGAAGAGAAGCGCGAGAGGAGCTGACAGTTGAAGAGAAGCGCGAGAGGAGCTGACAGTTGAAGAGAAGCGCGAGAGGAGTCTGGAGTTGAAGAGAAGCGAGAGAGGATTCAGGAGCTGAAGAGAAGCGCGAGAGGAGTCGGGAGTTGAAGAGAAGCGCGAGAGGAGCCAGGAGTTGAGAAGCGCGAGAGGAGCCGGGAGTTGAAGAGGAGCCAGCAGTTGAAGAAAAGCGCAAGAGGAGTCAGGAGTTGAAGAGAAGCGCAAGAGGAACTGGGTGTTGAAGAGAAGCGCGAGAGGAGCCGGCAGTTGGAGAGAAGCGCGAGAGGAGCCGACAGTTGAAGAGAAGCGCGAGAGGAGTCTGGAGTTGAAGAGAAGTGAGAGAGGATTCAGGAGCTGAAGAGAAGCGCGAGAGGAGTCGGGAGTTGAAGAGAAGCGCGAGAGGAGCCAGGAGTTGAGAAACGCGAGAGGAGCCGGGAGTTGAAGGGGAGCCAGCAGTTGAAGAGAAGTGTGAGAGGAGCCGTGAGTTGAAGAGAAGCGCGAGAGGAGTCGGGTGGTGAAAAGAAGCGCAAGAGGAGCCGGGCGGTGAAGAGAAGCGCGAGGGGTGCCGGGAGTTGAAGAGAAGCGTGAGAGGAGCCGGGTGGTGAAGAGAAGCGTGAGAGGAGCCGGGAGTTGAAGAGAAGCGCGAGAGGAGCCGGGAGTTGAAGAGAAGCGCGAGAGGAGCCGGGAGTTGAAGAGAAGCGCGAGAGGAGCCGGGAGTTGAAGAGAAGCGCGAGAGGAGCCGGGAGTTGAAGAGAAGCGCGAGAGGAGCCGGGAGTTGAAGAGAAGCGCGAGAGGAGCCGACAGTTGAAGAGAAGCGCGAGAGGAGTCTGGAGTTGAAGAGAAGCGAGAGAGGATTCAGGAGCTGAAGAGAAGCGCGAGAGGAGTCGGGAGTTGAAGAGAAGCGCGAGAGGAGCCAGGAGTTGAGAAGCGCGAGAAGAGCCGGGATTTGAAGAGGAGCCAGCAGTTGAAGAAAAGGGCAAGAGGAGTCGGGAGTTGAAGAGAAGCGCAAGAGGAACTGGGTGTTGAAGAGAAGCGCGAGAGGAGCCGGCAGTTGAAGAGAAGCGCGAGAGGAGCTGGGAGTTGAAAAGCGCGAGAGGAGCTGAGAATTGAAGAGAAACGCGAGAGGAGCCAGCAGTTGAAGAGAAGCGCGAGAGGAGCCGGATTTGAAGAGAAGCACGAGAGGAGCCGGGTGATGAAAAGAAGCGCGAGAGGGGCCGGGAGTTGAAGAGAAGCGCGAGTGGTGCCAGGAGTTGAAGGGAAGCGTGAGAGGAGCCGGGTGGTGAAGAGAAGCGCGAGAGGAGCCGGCTGGTGAAGAGAAGCGTGAGAGGAGCTGAGAGTTGAAGAGAAGCGTGAGAGGAGCCGGCAGTTGAAGAGAAGCGCGAGAGGAGTCGGGTGGTGAAGAGAAGCGCGAGAGGAGTCGGGTGGTGAAGAGCAGCGCGAGAGGTGCCAGGAGTTGAAGAGAAACGCGAGAGGTGCCGGGAGTTGAAGAGAAGCGCAAGAGGAGCCGGGTGGTGAAGAGAAGCGCGAGAGGAGCTGGGAGTTGAAGAGAAGCACGAGAGGAGCCGGGTGATGAGGAGGAGCCGGGAGTTGAAGAGGAGCCGGGAGTTGAAGAGAAGCGTGAGAGGAGCCGTGAGTTGAAAAGAAGCGCGAGAGGAGTCGGGTGGTGAAGAGAAGTGCGAGAGGTGCCGGGAGTTGAAGAGAAACGCGAGAGGTGCCAGGAGTTGAAGAGAAGCGCGAGAGGAGCCGGGTGGTGAAGAGAAGCGCGAGAGGAGCCGGGTGGTGAAGAGAAGCGTGAGAGGAGCCGGGAGTTGAAGAAAAGTGCGAGAGGAGCCGGGAGTTGAAGAGAAGCACGAGAGGAGCCGTGAGTTGAAGAGAAGCGCGAGAGGAGTCGGGTGGTGAAGAGAAGCGCGAGAGGTGCCGGGAGTTGAAGAGAAGCGCGAGAGGAGCCGGGTGGTGAAGAGAAGCGCGAGAGGAGCCAGGAGTTGAAGAGAAGCGCGAGAGGAGCTGGGAGTTGAAGAGAAGCGTGAGAGGAGCTGGGAGTTGAAGAGAAGCGCGAGAGGAGCCGGGAGTTGAAGAGAAGCACGAGAGGATCCGGGAGTTGAAGAGAAGTGCGAGAGGAGCCGGGAGTTGAAGAGAAGCGCGAGAGGAGCCGTGAGTTGAAGAGAAGCGCGAGAGGAGTCGGGTGGTGAAGAGAAGCGCGAGAGGTGCCGGGAGTTGAAGAGAAGCGCGAGAGGAGCCGGGTGGTGAAGAGAAGCGCGAGAGGAGCCGGGAGTTGAAGAGAAGCGCGAGAGGAGCCGGGAGTTGAAGAGAAGCGCGAGAGGAGTCGGGAGTTGAAGAGAAGCGCGAGAGGAGTCGGGAGTTGAAGAGAAGCGCGAGAGGAGCCGACAGTTGAAGAGAAGCGCGAGAGGAGTCTGGAGTTGAAGAGAAACGAGAGAGGATTCAGGAGCTGAAGAGAAGCGCGGGAGGAGTCGGGAGTTGAAGTGAAGCGCGAGAGGAGCCAGGAGTTGAGAAGCGCGAGAGGAGCCGGGTGTTGAAGAGGAGCCAGCAGTTGAAGAAAAGGGCGAGAGGAGTTGGGAGTTGAAGAGAAGCGCAAGAGGAACTGGGTGTTGAAGAGAAGCGCGAGAAGAGCCGGGAGTTGAAGAGAAGCGCGAGAGGAGCTGACAGTTGAAGAGAAGCGCGAGAGGAGCTGACAGTTGAAGAGAAGCGCGAGAGGAGTCTGGAGTTGAAGTGAAGCGCGAGAGGAGCCCGGAGTTGAGAAGCGCGAGAGGAGCCAGCAGTTGAAGAAAAGCGCGAGAGGAGTCGGGAGTTGAAGAAAAGCGCGAGAGGAGTCGGGAGTTGAAGAGAAGCGCAAGAGGAACTGGGTGTTGAAGAGAAGCGAGAGGAACCGGCAGTTGAAGAGAAGCGCAAGAGGAGCCGGGAGTTGAAAAGCGCGAGAGGAGCTGAGAGTTGAAGAGAAGCGCGAGAGGAGCTGGCAGTTGAAGAGAAGCGCGAGAGGAGCCGGAATTGAAGAGAAGCGCGAGAGGAGCCGGGAGTTGAAGAGAAGCGCGAGAGCAGCTGGGAGTTGAAGAGAAGCGCGAGAGGAGCCGGGCGATGAAGAGAAGCGCGAGAGGGGCCGGGAGTTGAAAAGAAGCGTGGGAGGAGCCGTGAGTTGAAGAGAAGCGCGAGAGGAGTTGGGTGGTGAAGAGAAGCGCGAGAGGAGTCGGGTGGTGAAGAGAAGCGCGAGAGGAGCCGGGTGGTGAAGAGAAGCGCGAGGGGAGCCGGGTGGTGAAGAGAAGCATGAGAGAAGCTGGGAGTTGAAGAGAAGCGCGAGAGGAGCCGGGAGTTGAAGAGAAGCGCAATAGGAGCCGGGAGTTAAAGAGAAGTGCGAGAGGAGCTGGGAGTTGAAGAGAAGCGCGAGAGGAGCTGGGTGGTGAAGAAAAGCGCGAGAAGAGCCGGGAGTTGAAGAGAAGCGTGAGAGGAGCCGGGTGATGAAGAGAAGCGCAATAGGAGCTGTGAGTTCAAGACAGGTGTGAGTGGAGCCGGGAGTTGAACAGGATTGCGAGAGGTGTCGGAGATGAAGAGAAGCTAGGAGAGCAGAGATGACTGAGGGAGTTCGGTGATGAGGGAATGAGGTGATCCTTTGAGTACTGTAAGTACAGTTGGGTAAATACTACTTTTATCGCTTATAGATTTTAAGGTCTTATTTTGTAGTTCATCGTTTGTAAGGGCTATAATCTCTAACAAGAAGGAGCAGAGAAGAACGGCCCTAGAGTAATTGATATTAAGTATCTTCCAAAAGGTTTAATTTAATTTAACGGGGTGAGCAGAAACAGGAAGGCAGATTATTATCTGAATGGCTATAAATTGAGAGGGGAATGTGTAACGAGACCTGGATGTCCTCATACACCAGTCACTGAAGGTAAGCATGCAGGTACAGCAGGTTGTAAAGAAGGCCTTCCTAGCCAGAGGATTCAAGTACAGGAACAGGGATGTCTTGCTGCAATTGTACAAGGTTTTGGTGAGACCACACCTGGAATATTGTATGCAGTTTTGGTCTCCTTATCTGAGGAAGGATGTTCTTGTTATTGAGGGAGTGCAGCAAAGGTTTACCAGACTGATTCTTGGGACGGCAGGACTTCATATGAGGAGAGATTGAGTCGGTTAGGATTATATTCGCTGGAGTTCAGAAGAATGAGGGAGGATCTCATAGAAACCTATAAAATTCTAACAGGACTAGACAGGGTAGTTGCAGGAAGGATATTCCCGATAGCGGTGGGGTCCAGAAGCAGGGATCACAGTCTGAGGATACAGACCATTTAGGACTGAGATGGGGAGAAATGTCTTCACCCAGAGAGTGGTGAATTTGTGGAATTCACTACCGAAAGCAGTTGAGGCCAGAACATTGTATGTTTTCAAGAAGGAGTTAGATATAGCTCTTGGGGCGAAAGGGATCAAAGGATATGGGGAGAAAGCGGCAGCAGGCTATTGAGTTGGATGATCAGCCATGTAAATGCACTTACACATTTTAAAATTGATGATCTGCAATCAAAATTGGTTCTAGCAAGTCATAGTTAGGATAAGATTAGAACCTGTGAACAGACACTGATAAGTTAATAAAAACAGAAAATGCTGCTAAAACTCAATAGGTCTGGCAGCATCTGTGGAGAAAGAAATCGAGTTAACGTTTGAGTCCGTATGATTCTTCAAAGCTTAAGAAGTCATACAGACTTGAAACGTTAACTGTGTTCGCATTTTCTGTTTTTATTTCAGATTTCCAGCAAACCACTCGTGTGAAAAAGTTTTTTCTAACTTTTTCTAGTTTGCTTCTTTTACAAATCACTTTAAATCTGGGCAACAACTCATTATTTCCTAATTTCCGAGGCTTGCTTAAAAGGATCTGGATGCAGAGAATTATATAAAAATAGAATGTGTATTTAGCCTTTAGGGACAACACCCTGGAACGATTCGAAGAGAATCCCAAGATCTCTGAAAAGCCTCCATCAATTGAGAAGAAGGGGTGGGATTGGAGGACCGCGAGGGAGCGAATCGGAGTGAATGAGGGGCGGGGCCGGGCTGTGACTGAAGCATACGCAATGCAGGTAATGACGATGCAGAGACATTTCTTCGTCAGATCCGCAATCGGTAAGAGGGAGGTGGCGGGACAAAGGGAGCAATGGATCCGGCGATTGGGCGGGGAGGCTTCGTAAACATGTTGGGCAAGCCGAAACCCAGAAAAAGATCTTATCGGTCCCCTATTTGCATGGAGCAAGGCCACAGCTTCCAGAGACCGGGTCGCCATCTTTATTGGGGGCAATGTGCAGCAGGCGCATGTGCGGCCGCCATCTTTGTGGGGGGAAATGTTTTTAATGACAGAAAAGTTTGTTCCCCATAGTTCAGAATGGTGACATCTTGACCATCAAGCGGCATTACCTTTTAAGTCCCAGCATCTTATTGATGAGGCAATGCAGTGCACAGAAGGCAAGAAAAGGAAGCAAATCCTGCTCCGCTGATGCCAATGCCTCATGGGAATTTCTGCCCTATGTGTCCAAAGACCCACATCTCTGTTCAGCGAGATGAAGACCCATTGCAGAAACTCATGACACTGAGTAGACGTCATCCTCAAATCGAGGGACTGCTAATGACGACAAAAGGCAATGTGCAGCAGGGCACTTATGCGATCACCCTGGGCCAGGAAGCATGAGAAGTGAATGTTATGAATTTCCATCATGGACTGACAGATTTTGGAAACTCCTTTTACAGGGGGTTAGAAGGGGAGGATTCGCACACACTGAACTCAAACCAAGAAAAATATTTATATTGTCTGAATTTCTGGGTTTCAGAACTTGAGTGGCGACTGGAGTCACTGTTGTGTATCTGCGAGGCAGAGGACTATATGGATAGCACATTTAGGGAAGTGGTCACACCGCAGGTCAGAAGCATACAGCTAAAGAGGGAATGGGTGACCACCAGGCAGTCTAAGAGAATTAGGCAGGTAGTGCGGGAGTCCCCTGAGTCTATCCTGCTTGCTAATTGGTTTTCCATTTTGGATGCTGATGAGGGCAATAGTTTCTCAGGGGATGCAGCCAGAGCCAAGCCTGTGGCACTACAGGCGATTCAGCTGTACGGGGGATGGGGAAGAAGAAGAATGGAAGGGCAATTGTGATAGGGGATTCCATAATCAGGGGATCAGACACATGTTTCTGTGGCAGTAAAAGTGACTCGAGGATGGTGTGTTGCCTCCCTGGTGCCAGGGTGAAGGATGTCACGGAGTGGCTGCAGGACATCCTTCGGGGGAGGGGGATCAGCCAGAAGTTGTGGTCCACATTGATACCAACAACATAGGTAGGAAGAGGGATGAGGTCCTGAAAGTAGATTTCAGGGAGTTAGGAAGCAAATTAAAAAGCAGGAGCTCCAGAGCAGTAATCTCAGGATTACTCCCAGTGCCACGTGCTAGTGAGCACAGGAATAGGAGAATTGATCGATTAAATACGTGGCTGAAGAATTGGTGTAGGAGGGAGGGCATCAGATTTCTGAGACATTGGACCAGTTCTGGGGCAGGTTGGACCTGTACCTGAAGCTGGACAGATTACATCTTAACAGGACTGGGACTGATGTACTCACAGGGAGATTTGCTAATGCTGTTGGGGTGGGTTTAAACAAGCTTATCAGGGGGTTTGTCCAAATTGGAAGAAAGTAAAGTTGGTAACAGGAAGTAGTATTGAGACCATAAGGCAAGAGAAACAAAGCAGAGCTTTGAGTATGCTTCAAATATGAAATGATGTCAAAAAGACAACGTTAAGGGCACTCCACCTGAATGCGCGCAGCATTCGCAGTAAGGTAGATGATCTGTTTGTGAATGAGTATGATATAATTGCCATTACAGAAACATGACTGCATGGTGACCAAGACTGGGAACTAAATATTCAAGAATATTCAACGTTTGGGAATGACAGACAAGAAGGGAAAGGAGGTGGAGTTACGCTGATAATAAGGGGTGGGATCAGTGCATTGTTAAGGGAGGATCTCAGATAGGGAGAACAATGCGTGGAATCTGTTTGAGTGGAGCTAAGAAACAGCAAAGGGCAGTAGACATTGATTGGAGTTATTTATCGGCCACCAAACAGTGGTGGTAATGTGGGGCATGGTATTAATCAGGAGATGAGAGAAGCTTGTAGCATGGGCAATGCAGTAATCATGGATGACTTCAATCTGCATATAGACCGGGTAAACCAATTGAGCACTAAAGCTGCAGAAGACGAGTTTCTGGAGTGTGTTGGGATGGTTTTTTCGAGCAGTATATTGAGGAACTGACAAGAGAGCAGGATATTTTAGATCTGGTATTATATAATGAAAAGAGGCTAATTAATAATCTTGTAAAAGATCCTTTAGGGATGAGTGACCACAATATGATAGAATTTCACATTATGTTTGAAAGTGAGGTAGTTCACTCTGAAGCAAGGGTGTTAAAGTTGAATAAAGGAAATTATGATGGAGTGAGGGACAAATTGGCTGAGATGGATTGGGAAAATACATTAAAAAGTATGACTGTACATTGGCAATGGATAGTCTTCAAAGAACCATTACATAGCTTACAGCACCTATGCATTCATTCGAGGTGCAAAAACCCAAAAAATCAGTCAACCGTGGCTGACAAAGGAAGTTAAAGATTGCATAAGACTAAAAGAAAAGGCTTATAAAGTTGCCAGAAGGAGTAGTAAACCTGAGGTTTTGAGAAAACAGCAAAGGAAGACCAAGAAACTGGTAAAGAAAGGGACAATAGAATATGAATGCAATCCAGCAAAAAATATTAAAGTGGACTGGAAAAGCTTCTATAGGAATGTAAAACGGAAGTGTTTGGCTAAGGCAAAGGTGGGTCCATTACAGGCAAAGTCAGGAGAATTCATAATGGGGAATAGAGAAATGGCAGAAAAGCTAAATGATTGGTTTGTATCTGTTTTCACAGGAAGGTAAAGGGAATCTCCCAGATTTCGAGATCCAAGGGACTAGGGAGAATGAGGAGTTGAAGGAAATTGGTATAAGTCAGAAGACTGTATTGAAGAATTTAATGGGACTGAAAGTTGATAAGTCACTGGGACCTGATATTCTGTACCCCAGAGGGTTGAAAGAGGTTGCTATAGAGATGGTGGATGCACTGGTGATCATTTTCCAAAATTCTATAAATTCTGGAATGGTTCCTGAAGATTGGAAGGTAGCAAATTTCACCCCACTATTTAAGAAGGGAGAGAGAAAGAAAACAGGGAACTACAGACCTGTTAAACTCACATCAGTAGTAAGGAAAATGCTAGAATCCATTATAAAGGATGTGATAAATGGATACTTCGATAATCATGATCTGATTGGGCATAGCATAGATTTGCGAATGAGAAATCATGTTTGACGAACTTGTTGGAGCTTTTTGAGGATGTTACTAACGAAATTGATAAAGGAGAGTCGATGGACATGGTGTACTTGGATTTTCAGAAGGCTTTTGATAAAGTGCTCCAGAGGAGGTTGATTAGCAAACTAAAAGCAAATGGGAGAAGATGCAACCTACTGGCATGGATTAAGGATTGTCTAACAGGCAGAAAACAGAGCAGGAATAAGCAGGTTATTCTCATGTTGGCAAGCTGTGACTTGTGGGGCACCTCAAACATCAGTACCTGGGCCCCAGCTGTTCACAATACATAATGATTTGGATGTAGGGACCAAATGTAATATTTCCAAATTCGGGATGATACAAAGCTAGGCGGGAATGTGTGTTGTGAGGAAGATGTGAAGTGGCTACAAGGGGATGCGATGGCATCGTGGTATTGTTGTTGGACTAGTAATCCAGAGACCCAGGGTATGCTCTGGGGACCTGGGTTTGAATCCGGCCATGGCAGATGGTAGAATTTGAATTCAGTTAAAATCTGGAATTAAAAGCCTAAATGATGAAACCATGAAACCATTGTTGAATATTATAATGACCCATCTGGTTCACTAATGCCCCTTTAGGGAAGGAAATCTGCCATCCTTATCTGGCCTACATGTGACTCCAGACCCTACAATGTGATTTAACTAAGAACAAAGAAAAGTACAGCACAGGAACAGGCCCTTCGGCCCTCCAAGCCTGCGCCAATCATATTGCCCTTCAACTAAAACATTTTGCGCTTCCGGGTCCATATCCTTCTATTCCAATCCTATTCATGTATTTTTCAAGCTGCCTCTTAAACACCACTATCGTACCTGCTTCCACCATCTCCTCTGGCAGCGAATTCCAGACACACATTACCCTCTGCGTAAAAAACTTGCCCCGCACATCACCTTTATAGTTTTCTCCTCTCACCTTAAATCTATGTCCCCTAGTAATTGACTCTTCCACCCTGGGAAAAAGCTTCTGACTATCTACTCTGTCCATGCCACTCATAATTTTGTAAACTTCTATCAAGTTGCCCCCTCAATTTCCGTCGCTCTAGTGAGAACAATCTGAGTTTCTCCAACCTCTCCTCATAGCTAATAACCTCCAGACCAGGCAGCATCCTGGTAAACCTCCTCTGCACCCTCTCCAATGCCTCCATGTCCTTCTGGTAATGTGGTGACCAGAATTGCACGCAATATTCCAAGTGTGGCCTAACCAAGGTTCTATACAGCTGCAGCATAACTTCCCAGCTTTTATACTCAATACCCCTGCCAATGAAGGCAAGCATGCCACATGCCTTCCTGACTACCTTATCCACCTGCGTTGCCACTTTCAGTAACCCGTGGACCTGTACACCCAGATCCCTCTGCCTGTCGATGCACTTAAGGGTTCTGCCATTTACTGTGTAATTCCTGCCTGTATTAGACCTTCCAAAAAGCATTACCTCGCATTTGTCCGGATTAAACTCCATCTGCCATTTCTCTGCCCAAGTCTCCAACCGATCTATATCCCGTTGTATCCTTTGACCATCCTCTTCACTATCTGCAACTCCTCCAACCTTGGTGTCATCTGCAAACTTATGAATTAGCCCAGTTACATTTTCCTCCAAATCATTTATGTATATCACAAACAGCAAAGGTCCTAGCACTGATCCCTGCGGAACTCCACTAGTCACAGCTCTCCATTCAGAAAAGCACCCTTCCACTGCTACCCACTTCTATGACCAAGCCAATCCTGTATCCGGTATCAACTCTGATCTCGTGCGACTTTACCTTCTGTACCAGTCTGCCATGAGGGACCTTGTCAAAGGCTTTACTGAAATCCATGTATATAACATCCACTGCCCTTCCATCGTCGATCATCTTTGTCACTTCCCCGAAAACTCAATCAAGTTAGTGAGACACGACCTCCCCTTCACAAAACCATGCTGCCTCTCACTAATACGCCCATTTGCTTCCAAATGGTAGTAAATCCTGTCACGAAGAATCTTCTCCAATAATTTCCCTACTTCTGACGTAAAGCTCACCTGCCTGTAATTTCCTGGATTATCCCTGCTACCCTTCTTAAACAATGGAACAACATTGGCCATTCTCCAGTCCTCTGAGACCCCAACCGTAGCCAGTGAGGATACAAAGATTTCTGTCAAGGCCCCAGCAATCTCCTCCCTTGCCTCCCTCAGTGCTCTGGGGTAGATCCCATCTGGCCCTGGGGACTTATCCACCTTAATATTCTTCAAGACACCTAACACCTCTTCTTTTTTGATCTCAACATGATCCAGCCTATCTACACACCCTTCCCTAGACAAATCGACCACTAAGTCCTTCTCTTTGGTGAATACTGATAAGAAGTATTCATTCAGTATCTCTCCCATTTCTTCTGGTTCCACACACAGATTCCCACCTCTGTCCCTGAGTGGGCCCAGCCTTTCCCTGGCTACCCTCTTGCTCTTTACATATGTATAAAAGGCCTTGGGATTTTCCTTAATCCTGGTTGCCAGTGACTTTTCATGACCTCTTTTAGCCCTCCTGACTCCTTGCTTAAGTTTCTTCCTACTTTCTTTGTATTCTCCACGGGCTTCATCTGTTCCCAGACTTATAGCCCTTACGAATGCTTCCCTTTTCTTTTTGACTAATTTCACAATATCCTTCGTTATCCAAGGTTCCTGAAACTTGCCATGCTTATCCTTCATCCTAGCAGGAACATGCCGGTCCTGAATTCTTATCAACTGATGTTTGAAAGCCCCCCACATGTCAGTTGTTGATTTGCCCTCATTCGCCTCCAATCTAGATTCCTCAGTTCCTGCCTAATATTGTTATAATTAGCCTTCCCCCAATTAAGCACCTTAACCCGAGGACTCCTGTTTTCCTTATCCACCAGTACCTTGAAACTTACTGAATTATGGTCACTTTTCCCGAAATGCTCTCCTACTGAAACTTTGACCACCTGGCCGGGTTCATTCCCTAATACCAGGTCCAGTATTGCCCCCTCCCTAGTTGGACTATCAACATATTGTCTCAGGAAGCCTTCCTGGATGCACCTTACAAATTCTGCACCATCCAAATCCCGAGCACTAAGTGATTCCCAGTCAATATAGGGAAAGTTAAAATCATCCACCACAACAACCCTATTGCTCTTACATCTTTCCAAGATCTACTGACATAACTGTTCCTCAATCTCCTGCCGGCAATTGGGAGGTCTATAGTAAAACCCCAACATTGTGACTGCACCCTTCCTCGTTGCATGAGCCCAACGAGGTGAACTCCTGTCATACAGCTGTGATATCCCCCTTAACCAACAGTGCAACTCCCCCACCTCTTCTACATCCCTCTCTATCCTGCCTGAAACATCTAAATCTTGGAACGTTTATCTGCCAATCCTGTCCATCCCTCAACCAAGCCTCTGTAATAGCAATAACATCATAGTCCCAAGTACTAATCCAAGCTCTAAGCTCATCTGCCTTGCCTGTTATACTTAATGCATTGAAACAAATGCATTTCAGACCCCCAGTCCCACAGTAATTTCTTCCTGCCTGCCCTTCCTCTTAATCCTACTGGCCATATTCACTGATTCCCTTTATTTCCCCTGATGTCCTATTGCGCTGGTTCCCACCCCTCTGCCATACTAGTTTAAACCCTCCCGAGTGACACTAGCAAGCCTCGCAGTCAGGATATTGGTGCCCCTCCAGTTTAGATGCAACCCGTCCTTCTTGTACAGGTCCCACCTGCCCTGGAAGAGATCCCAATGATCCAGATATCGGAAACCCTCCCTCCTACACCATCTGTTCAGCCACATGTTCAGCTGCACTATCTTCTTATTTCTAGCCTCACTGGCACATGGCACAGGGAGTAATCCTGAGATTACAACCCTCTGAACTAGGGCAATTAGGGACGGGCAATGAACGCTGGCCTGGCTAGTGATGCCCACATCCCATGAACGAATAAAAAAAAAGGAGGATTTGGACAGACTGAGTGGGCAAGAATATGGCAGATGGAATAAGATGATGTGGAAAAATGTGAGGTTATCCACTTTGGTAGAAGGAACAGATGTGTGGAGCACTTCCTAAATGGTAAGAGTTTAGAAAGACTAGATGCACAAAGGGACCTGGCTGTCCTTGTCCATAAGTCACTGAAAGCTAACATGCAGATGCAGCTAATGGAATGTTAGCCTTTATCGCAAGAGGATTTGAGTACAGGAGTAGTGAAGTCTTGCTTCACTTATATAGAAGCTTGGTTAGACTGCATCTGGAGTACTGTGTGCAGTTTTGGCCCCTTACCTCAGAAAGGATATTATTGCCATAGAGGGAGTGCAACGACAGTTCACCAGACTTGTTCTGGGGATGGCGGGACTATCTTATGAGGAGACCTTGGGGAAAATGGGCCTGTATTCTCTATAGTTTCAAAAAATTGGAGGTGATCTCATTGAAACCTACAAAATACTTAAAGGAATAGACAGGGTAGATGCAGGTAAGATGTTTCCCCTGGTTGGGGATTCTAGAACTAAGAGACACAATTTCAAAGTAAGGGGCAAGCCACTGAGGAATGTGATCGGGAGAAATTATGAGGGGCGTGGACAGGGTGGATAGGGAACAGCTGTTCCCCTTAGTTGAAGGGTCAGTCACAAGGGGACATAAGTTCAAGGTGAGGGGCAGGAGGTTTAGGGGGGATGTGAGGAAAAACTTTTACCCAGAGGGTGGTGACGATCTGGAATGTGCTGCCTGGGAGGGTGGTGGAGGCGGGTTGTTTCACATCCTTTAATAAGTACCTGGATGAGCACTTGGCACGTCATAACATTCAAGGCTATGGGCCAAGTGCTGGTAAATGGGATTAGGTAGGTATGTAGGTCAGGTGTTTCTCACGTGTCGGTGCAGACTCGAGCTGAAGGGCTTCTTCTGCACTGTGATTTTCTGTGACTCTGTGAAACTCAGAGGGTTGTGAATTTTTAGAATTCTCTACCCCAGAGCGCCATGGAAGCTTGGTCACTGAGTATGTTTAAGGTAGATATTGATAGATTTCTGATTAACAATAATGTAAAGGTTATGGGGATAGTGTGGGTAAAAGGCATTTAAGTGTTCAATCAGCCATGATAGTATTGAATGGCGGAGCAGGCTGGATGGGCTGAATGGTCTTTTCCTATCCCTATGTTTCTATCCTGACTACTAGTGATTGCTTCTGTAGACTGACAAGGTATCAGAAGCTGAAGTCAGTTTTCAAGAGTATCTGAAAAAGGAAAGGAAGATAGAAAGGTGGAGAGGGTTAGAGAGGAAATTCCACAGCTTAAGATCTTGGCAGTTGTAGATGTGGCCACCAAACATGGAGCAAATAAAATCAGGAATACTCGGGAAGTCAGAATTAGAGGAGGGCAGATATCTTGGAGGTAACAAAGGGCTGGATGATGGTTTCAGCAGCAGATGAGTGAGGCTGGAGTGGAGTCCGGCGATGTCACTGAGGTGGAATCTAGTCTTGACGATGATGCCAGTATGCGGTTGGGAGCTTGCCTCGGGGTCAAATATGACACCAATGTTTCAGACTCAGACTGTTGTCAAGGAGAGGGCTGGAGTCAGTGTCTAGGGTTGGTAGTGGGGACTGAAGGGAATACCTTCAGTCTTCCCAATGTTTAAATGGAGGAAATTTGTGTTCATCTGGTACTGGATGTCAGACAAGTCAGGACAGAGTGTAACTTGTGGGGGAGATTGGAGGTAATGCTGTTCACATACACCTGTTACCCTGTTCCACGTGGTGGGGGTTGAGTGTTTTGGAAAGTCTGTCAAAGTTCTGGTCAAGTTGCAGAAATAGAAAATCCCTCTCCTTCTCTGTGCCTGATCCCAATCCTCTCTCACTCTCCTCTCCACATGGAGGCTAGAGTCTTGTGTAGGCCCAGACCAGGTAGCAGGTTCCCTTCCCTGAAGGACATTAGTGAACCAGTTGGGTTTTTACAACAATCCAGCAGTTTTCATGATCACTTTTTCCTTGTGCTGGCTGCACAAATTACCAGATTCTTTCAGCTCAGTTTCACAACCTGCCTTAGTGTTTGTGTGGGGTCTCTGTCACTCCTTTTTTTCTGTTTTAAATTGATTTCACAGGGTGTCAGAAGGAGAAGATTTGCATGATGGAAACTGAGACCAAACATCTCATCAGGATCTGACGGAGTCGCCCAGTTTATCGTAACTTGAATACATTGGATTTTGAACATGGAAGGAAAAAGCACCAATCACAGTGGGGAGAAACTTTACATGTGTTCTGTGTGTGGACGAGGCTTCAGCCAATCATCTGGTTTGTCAAGACACAAGCGCATTCACACAGGGGAGAAACCATGGAAATGTGGGGACTGTGAGGAGGCATTTGGTTACCCGTCTGAACTGGAAACTCATCGACGCACTCACACTGGAGAGAGACCATTCATCTGCTCCATATGTGGGAAAGGATTTACTCGATCATCGAACTTGCTGACACACCAACGAGTTCATACTGGAGAGAGGCTGTTCACCTGCTCTGCATGTGGGAAAGGGTTCACTGATTCCTCCAACCTGCTGAAACATCAGCGAGTTCACACTGGGGAGAGACCATTCTCCTGCTCAGAGTGTGGGAGGGGATTCACCCATTTATCCACCCTGTTGAGACACCAGCGAGTTCACACTGACGAGAGACCTTTTAAATGTCTGGACTGCGGGAAGTGCTTTAAAAGTTCTGGGGAACTGATGTCCCATCAACGTGTTCACACTGATGAGAGACCTTTTAAATGCCCACAATGTGGGAAGTCCTATAAAAGTTCCTGGGAACTACTGTCCCATCAACGCGTTCACACTGACGAGAGACCGTTCAGGTGCTCTCACTGCAGGACTGGGTTCAAGCGATCATCTCAACTCATTGTACACCAGCGACTTCACACTGGGGAGAGGCCATTCACCTGCTCTAAATGTGGGAAGGGATTCACTCAATCATCCACCCTGCTGAAACACCAGCGAGTTCACACTGACGAGAGACCTTTTAAATGCCCACACTGCGGGAAGTGCTATAAAACTTCCTGGGAATTGATGTCGCATCAACATGTTCACACTGACGAGAGACCATTCCGGTGCTCTCACTGTGGGGCTAGGTTCAGGAAATCATCTCAACTCACTGTACACCAGCGAATTCACACCGGGGAGAGGCCGTTCACCTGCTCCGAGTGTGGGAAGGGATTCACTCAGACATCCCACCTACTGAAGCATCAGCGAGTTCACAAGTAACTACAATGATTAGATTTTGCTGTTAATCACATCCAGCACTGAACCATGTTCAGTGGTGTCTGTTCCTATGCATGTTAATAAACCCCAGACCAGTTATAGGGGAAAATATTGTTAACAAGAGAAAAATAAATCAGCTTTGTACTAAACATGCAGTGTGCTGAATCTTTTTTTGTTCATTCATGGGATGTGGGCCTCGATGGCTAGGCCAGCATTTATTGCCCACCACTAATTGCCCTTGAGAAGGTGGTGAGCTGCCTTCTTGAACTGCTGCAGTCTATGTGGTGTAGGTTCAGTATCTTTCCTTATAGACTTCATTACGGTTTAATACAACCAAGTGTCTTGCTGGGCCATTTAAAAATAAACCACAGTGCTTTGGGTCTGGTAGACCAGACCGGGTAAGGACGGCAGATTTCCTTCCCTAAAGGGCATTAGTGAACTAGATTGGGTTTTTACGACAATCAATTTATGGTCATCATTAAACTTTTTGTTCCAGGTTTTTATTGAATTTAAATTTCACCATATATCATCATGGGATTTGAACCTAGGTCTCCAGACCATTACCAGCTCGTCTCAGGATTATTCATCCAATGACGATACTACTACACCACTGCCTCCCCCTTTAATGTCACTAATATATAAGTTAATTCCTTTTGAAAGTCTCTCCCTCTCCTCTGTCTCCTCCATCCTTACTAACAACCACAAGTGTGAGGAGCTCATGGAGCTTTTTTGTCACTAAGATTGAGATAATCCTTTCACCTGCCTCTGCTACTCCCCTCCCTTCCACTATGCCACAGGTCCAAACTGTCTCTAAAGATCCCCCATGTCCAAGCCCTGAACTCACAGTTCCTTTCCTATCTCCCATCATGCCCGGTCTTCTTGTGCAGGAGACCCACCTCCTTGTCCCTCAATTCTATTCCTGCCAAACTGCTGACCATCCATCTTCCCTGTGTTGCTGATATTGTTAACAGTGCTCTCTCTCTTCTGGTTATGCCCCTCTCACCCTTACACTTCCTGAAAAAAACCCTTCACCCACCTTCCTTGTGAACTACCACACCATCTGCTACCACTCCCTTTCTTCTCCAACGTCCTTGAACTTGGTTTTCCCCAAGGATCTATTCTTGGACTCTCCTATTTCTCATCTACATGCAGCCACCAGGCGACATCATCCAAAAACATTGTGTTAGTTTTCCCATGTACACAGACAACACCCAGTACTACCTCCCCAACATCCCTCTCCATTCCTCCACTATTACTAAATTATCAAACTATTCATCCGACATCCAGCACTGGATGAGCAGAAATTTCTTCCAATTAAAAATTGGGAAGACCAAAGCCATTGTCTTCGGTCACCACTACAAATTCTGTTCCCTAACTACTGAGTCCATCCCTCTCCCTGGGAAATGTCTGAGGCTGAACCACATTCTTCACAACCTTGGTGTCATATTTGATCCCAAGATGACTTTCCAGCCACATATCCACACCATCATTGATACCAGATATTTCCACCTCCGTAACGTCACCTGTCTCCGCCCTACCCCAGCTCATCCGTTGCTGAAATTCTCCACATACCCATGACTTGACTATACTAATACATTCCTGGCCAGCCTCTCACATTCACCCTGCCCCGCCACCGCCCCCGCAACAACCTGGAAATGAGATCATCCAAAACTCTGCTGACCGTGTGTGTTCTCACCCTAAACATAGGGCAGATGGTGTCACAGTGATAACGTCACTGGACTAGTATTCCAGAGGCCGAGGCTTTGGATCTGGGAATGTGGGTTCAATTCCCACATTCCACCCAAACCTTCTGCAGACATTTTTAGCAACAAGTTTCCAAATAGTATTTATGCATAAACACAGTGACCTGAATCAGACGGGAAATGTTTGCCTACTTTGTGTGGAATGGCCACCTTGTCAGCTCTGTGCTTTGATCATGTGATGTTTATTATGAATCATTATCCTGTTATAGAATCACAGGATCTCATCAGAGTACAGCACAGAAGGAGGCCGCTTGGCTCATCGAATCTGCACTGGCTCTTTCAAAGAGCAATCCGGTTAATCCCATTCCCCCATTCTTTACCCATATCCCTGGACAAGGATTCAGACGATCATCTGGCCTGTTAAGGCACAAGCTCAGTCACAGTGGAAGGGATTAATTACTCATTTGAGTTGGAAAGTCATCAGTGCATGCACACTGGGGAGAGGCTGTTCACCTGCTCCACATGTGGAAAGGGATTCACTCGGTCATCCAGCCTCTAAACACACCAACGAGTTCATACTGGAGCAGGTTTAAATGCTTCGACTGTGACAAGAGCTTACAAAGCCAGTTCCCATTTTATAGTCTCAGTGTAAGTGAGGGCTTTCCAAACTGAGGGTCGTGACCACAATGGGGTGTGAGACAAGATTTTGAGCTCGCGAGCTCTGAGGCAGCAACGGCTGCTGTGGAGCTCCAACTGTTTCCTGACAGCTGCGAGGCCCCTTTAAATCCTCACAGTTTTTGCTTTGTTAGTGGGTGTGGCCTAATGGACGACTCTCTGAGGCCCAATTGTTGCTGCAAAAAACACTTGTGAAAAGGTCGGTGTTCATTTTTTTCTGGAAAGTCGATTTCTTCAATAATCAGGATCATAATGTTTTAATAACCGGGATCATAATTTGTTTAACAATCAGGTCGCTGTTAATAATTAGAATCCTACTGCATCAAAATAAGGATCCTATTGCTCAGGTTCCTATTAAATTAATGATCAGTGTCCAATTACTTTAAGATTCAGGATCTCAATACATTAATAATCAGGATATTACATTAATATTCTGGTGGCCATTGCATCAACAATCAGGATCTTATTGTATAAATAATCATCATCCTAATACATTAATAATCAGCATTAATTACATTAATTACTGTTCCAATCGCATTAATAATCAGCTGCCTACTGCTTCAATGACCAGAAAATTATTGCACTTATCAAGATGCTAATTAATAATCAGAATTATTTAAATTAATAATCAGAGTCATATGGCATCAATAATCAGGACACTGCACGTTGCCATGAAAGGAGTGGCTGAGACTGAGCAGCTTTGGTGGACAGTCAATTTTCTCCAAACTCTTGGCAAGTCCTGCCCTGCTGAGGGTGCCAAATGCTTTCCTGAGATCTACGCTGTAAGATAAAGAAATATATCCTGTTCTCTACACTTCTCTTATAGCTGGCATCTGGAGAAGATCACGTTCACAGTAGATCTGCCAGCTCTGTTCTTCTGGATACACTCAGTCTGCAAGTAGATGAAATCATTAAGCATAATCCCAGCAAAGACCTTCCGAGTGACACTAAGGAGTGAGATGTCCCTGTAGTTGTTGCAATCTCCTCTGTCACCTTTGTTTTTCCAAAATGTTTGTATCACACATGTCCTGTGGAACTGATCCTGATTGTCAGCAAAGATTAATTTGCACTTTCTAATTGGAGATGTTAATCAGTGGAACCTGTCAGACACTGAATTTGCAAAGACCAATTTAAGATTGAAGTAAAAGTTCATAATTTTATTGTAAATGAGTTCCTGTTGAGGGTTCTTGAATTAAGGGGAAAGATCACAGATGGTGTTTTTAAAAAGGGACACGAATGCCCCAAAAATCAGTGACATCTCCAGAGTATTAAGCTCCAGCCAGTTATATGCTGTTAACATCAGCAGAAACAAACCAGATATTGTCAATCCTGGATGTAAATAACAGCAGAATCCAAGCTTTGCAGTCACTTGTGAACTCATTGGTGTCTCAGCAGGCTGCCAGGCTGAGTGAATCACATGGATCAGGTGAATGGCTTCTCTTCGGTATGTGTGCATTCATGTAAATGCAGGCTGCCAGGCTGAGTGAATCCCTTCCCACAAACGGAGCAGGTGAATGGCTTCTCTCCAGTATGAGTGCGTTCATGTAAATGCAGGCTGCCAGACTGAGTGAATCCCTTCCCACACGTGGAGCAGGTGAATGGCTTCTCCCCAGTGTGAGTGCGTTCGTGTAATTATAGGCTCCCAGACTGAGTGAATCCCTTCCCACACACGGAACAGGTGAACGGTTTCTCCCCAGTGTGTGTGCGTTGGTGAGCAGTGAGGGTGGATGACAGCCTGAAACTCTTCCCACATGAAGTGCAGATGAATGGCTTCTCCCCAGTGTAAGCTCGCTGGTGTATCAGCAGGGTGGCTGACTGAGTGAATCCCTTCCCACACACAGAGCAGGTGAACGGCCTCTCCCCGGTGTGAACTCGCTTATGTGAATCGAGGTCGGCTGAACGCCTGAACCACATTCCACAGCAAGTGAAGTAAAACGGCCTCTCCCCAGTGTGAATGCGCTGGTGTGACAGCAGGGTGGATGACCGAGCAAATCCCCTCCCACACACAGAGCAGGTGAATGGCTTCTCCCTAGTGTGAACACGCTGGTGTTCAACAAGGGCAGATGAATGCCTGAACCTCTTTCTACAGGAAGTACAGTTGAATGGCTTCTCTTCAACGTGAATTTGCTGGTGTAACATGAGGCAGGATGTTCGAGTAAATCCCTTCCCACACACGGAACAGATGAACGGCTGTGACTGGATAATAGAATCCTTTACCACGTCCTCACATTTCCACAGTTTCTCCATGGCGCCGGCCCCAATGTGGCTGCATCGATGGATTTCCTGAAGGGATGGATAATTGAATCCTTTCCCACAGTCCTCACATTTCCATGGTTTCTCCATGGTCCCCGTGTCCATGTGTCTCTTCCGGTTGGATGATTAGTTGAAGCCTCATCCATACACACAACACATGTACTGTTCCTCCCACTGTGAACAATGCGATGCTTTCTCAGGCCAACTGGTTAAAGCTCTTTCCACAGTTGTGCACTGGAACACTCTCACTCGGGTGTGTGTGTCTCAAGTGCTTTTCCAGTCACACTGATGTTTGAAATCTTTTTCCACAGACAGAACAGACAAATATTTCTCCTTCACATTTAAAGGCCAATGATATTCAGGTCCTGATGTATCGAGTGGTTCTGTCAGATCTTGACATGATGTTTGGTTTGGGTTTCCTGTCTGTAAATCCTCCCTTTCTAATGCCCTGTGAAAGGAGTTTACAATTGTCATTGCTGTAAGTCCAGGATAGAAATTCAGAACTGACAGTTCTCGTTTCTGTGGAATATTTTTCATTTTTGCTCCACATCTCACACACTCTCTCTCTTGCCTGCACAGAATCCAGTTAAGTTTCTTTCTTCCTTTCCCATTTTTCTCTCTCTCTTTACTCTGTCTGGGTTCAGTTCACCATTCCCTATTTGCAGACTGAGAATAAAATCAATGAGTCAATAATTTTCTTTCCTGGTCACTGGGACCCTGAAATCCTGCCTACTCGATTGGCACTCACCAAGATGGCTGCACATGCACCCTGCTGGCTGAACAAGCCCTGCCTTCCTCACTCAAATGGGAACCAGGAGCTGGAGTAACCAGGGCTTATCACCAGGAAGGGAGGCCCACCTCCCTGATCTGCCCAAACTGCCTATTTCTTAAGCAGTTCCTCGGGTTTGAAAGTGACTTGCTTCCACTCTGATTTGTTGGGTTCTGAGATGGCTGATAAATTCAATGCTTGATCTTCCGTGCTGGTCATCAAGTCCCTATCTACTCTAATCCCATTTTCCAGCACTTGGCCCATAGCCTTGTATGCTATGGCATTTCAAGTGTTCATCTCAATACATCTTAAATGTTGTGAGGTTTCTTGCCTCTACCGCCCTTTCAGGCAGTGAGTTGCAGATGCCCCCTGCCTTCTGGGTGAAAATACTTTCCTCAAATCCCCTCTAAACCTTCAGCCCATCACCTTAAATCTATGCCCCCCTGGTTACTGACCCCTCCACTAAGGGGAAAAGTTTCTTCCTATCCATGTCCCTCATAAATTTGTACAGCTCAATCAGGTCCCCCCTCAGCCTTCTCTGCTCTAAGGAATACAATTCCCGCCTATCTAGTCTCTCTTCATAGCTGAAATGCTCCAGCCCAGGCAACGTCCCAGTGAATCTCCTCTGCACTCTCTCCAGTGCAATCACATCGTTCTCTAAAGCTTTTCCGCTGTCCTCCTGGGAGTCTCCTGCTGTGACTGAGTTCCAAGTAGAACAGTTGCTTTGGGAGTCTGGTGTCCAGAATACCAACAAATGTCCCACCCAGTAGAGCTGGTCTTGAGTGATCAGCCCCTCAATGCCAGGCGAGGTGGCTTGGGAAAGGACATTGCTGTTGGACTGCCTTTCTTGCCACTGGATTTGGAGGATCTTGTGAAAGCATCACTGGTGGTACTTCTCCTTTGCTCTGAGGTACGTGATGTAGGTTGTCCAAGTCTCTGGAGCCTGTAGGAGCACAGGGATCACTGCTGCCCAGTAACCCATGACCTGAGTCCCAGGTTTGACATCCTGGTCCTCAGATAGTCTGTTCTTCATTTTGCCGAAGGCTGAGCTGGAACACTGGAGGCGATGAGGAATGTTGTCGTCTATGTCTGCCTTCATCGAGTTGAAGCTCCCAAGATACAGAAAATTTTCCATGGTTTCATCATTATTCTTATGATGGAGTAGGGTGCGCTGGGGGCTGGGGGCTGGGGGGTGGGTGTGGGCCTGGGACTGGTAGGTGGTTAAAACCCAAAAGACAAATAACAGATGGTGGGTAGAAAGTGCACAGGAGATCCAACAACTCATGGACAGAAACAACATTTGTGGTTTCCTCAGCGCTGTCAAGACAATCTATAGCTCAAGCACTTAAGGGCCAACCTCACTGACAGCCAAGCACGGAGGGCACTCATCAAGGACAGAGAGTCAGCCAGTGTCACTGGAGAGAACATTTTGAAGAACTCCTCTACCAAGACTCTGTTTTTGACTTCGAGGTCCTCAACTCCATTCCTCAATACCCCGTTTGGCTCAGTCTTGGTGCTACCACAGTCCAGCATGAAAATGAAAAAGCCATTTGACAGCTGAAAAACAAGAAGACCTCTGGAGCAGATGGAATCCCTGCCGGAATTCTGAAACATGGTGGAGTTACACTCCTGGCCCAGCTGCACAACTTCATATCCCTCATCAGCAAAGAGTCCATGTTGGGGAATCTCTGGGACACAGATTGTGACGATTTTCAGGAAGGGAGACAAGTCTGACTGCGGTAATTACAGAGGAGTCTCCTGCTGCCTGCCACAGGGAAAATCATTACAAGGATTCTCCTCAATCACCTTCTCTTAGTGGCCAAAGAGCTCCTTCCAGATTCACAGTGCGGTTTTCCCCCATCGAAAGGCACAGAGACGTGATCTTCACTGCATGGCAAACCCAAGAAAATTGCAAGGAACAACACCAAATGCTGTCCTTAGCCTTTTTGTCCTCACAAAAGCCTTTTACATTGTCAAACGTCACATTTTATCCATATCCTCCTCAAATGTGGCTGTCTTCAGAAATTTGCCACCATCCTCTGCCTGCTCCATGATGATATGACAGCCGTGATCCTCATCAACGGAACAACCACAGACCCTATCTCAGTGAAGAATGGGATCAGACAAGGCTGCATCATTGCACCAGCCCCATTCTCCATTTTCCTTTCTGCATCTCACCTTGAGAAAATTACCCATGGGCGTGGATATAATCAACAGAACAGATGGGAAACCTACACCACCTTCAAAGCAAAACCAGAATCAGTCTAACCTCAGACATTGAGCTCCAGTGTGTAGGTGCCTGATTTCTACATTAAATCCACCCATGTGCCTTGATTCCGTAACCCTTAATACTCTTGCCTCACAAATGTCCAGCAATCTCAGTTTTTAAATCGCTAACTGACGAAATCTCAACAGATTTCCAGGTTTCCGCTATATTTTCTGTCAAGTGATTTCTGACATTGTTCCTGAACAGCCCAATCTCAGTTACACAAATAAATATCACTGATTTGTACATTTAAATGGTAACAATTATTTTACTCTTAACTAGTCATACAACAAATTTTTAGAAAAACATAATTTTAGTAAAATACGGTGAATGCTGGAAATCTGAAATAAAAACAGAAAGTTCTGGAAATCCTCAGCAGGTTTGGCAGCTTCTGTGAAGAGAGAGAAATAGATTTAACATTTCCAATCCAATA
Source organism: Carcharodon carcharias (assembly GCF_017639515.1). NCBI lineage: Eukaryota > Metazoa > Chordata > Chondrichthyes > Lamniformes > Lamnidae > Carcharodon > Carcharodon carcharias. Next base: position 18,166,550 of record NC_054493.1, read on the forward strand.
TGATTCTTCTTCAGAACTGAGTATTTCCAGCATTCTGATTTCATTTTAAACACATAATTGATGTAAACTGTCTTGTCCTTACAGGAATCTGGATGTAAATCTGATTTCAGACCTTCCTCTGAACAGTTTTCAAACTGACTCCAGCTCATTGTCCTTCACTAAAGACCCGGATGGAAAATACTCAGCGCAAGATGGCGGCGGCCGGTTGCCCGGGTAACCCGGGCCTGTCACCGGGGAGGAAGCCCCGCCCTCACTCCCCTGCCTTCACCAAGATGGCCGTTCATGATCCTGGCTCCCTGAACAAGACCCACCTTCCTCTCCCAAGATGGCAGCCGTGAGCCCGGCTCCCTGTGCGCAGGTGCAGTGTGGGTGTGCGCTCTGAGCATGCGCAGTGTCAGTCATGGTGACAGAGTGAGGAGGAGCGGACGGTTCGGGAGGCGGGAGGAGATAGTGAGCACAGGTTGCCCACATGTCTGTCCTTGGCTTGCTGCATTGTTCCAATGAAGCCCAACGCAAACTGGAGGAACAACACCTCATCTTCCGACTAGGCACTTTACAGCCTTCCGGACTGAATATCGAATTCAACAACTTTAGGTCTTGACCTCCCTCCTCCATCCCCACCCCCCTTCTGTTTCTTCCCCCTTCCTTTTGTTTTTTTTCTAATAAATTATATAGATTTTTCTTTTTCGCTCCTATTTCCATTATTTTAAAATATTTTTAAATCTTTTATGCTCCCCCCACCCCCACTAGAGCTATATCTTGAGTGCCCTACCATCCATTCTTAATCAGCACATTTGTTTAGATAATGTCACCAACTTCGACACCTATGTGTTCTTTTGTTCTGCCGTCTGTGACATCTTTTGATGATCTGCTTCTATCACTGCTTTTGCCTACAACCACACCACCCCCCTCCACTTCTCTACCCTCCCCACCCGCCCCCACCCCACCACCACTACCTTCAACCAGCTTATATTTCAACCCACCCTGGGATTCACCTAGTTCTGTTGAAGGGTCATGAGGACTCGAAACGTTAACTCTTTTCTTCTCCGCCGATGCTACCAGACCAGCTAAGTTCTTCCAGGTAATTCTGTTTTTGTTTAGGAATGGAAACCACGGCTGGACTGGGAACTGGAGCAACTTCTGGGGTAGGCCCCAGGCCCCGTGTTTGCCCCGCGGTGACAGGCCCGGGGGGGAGGGAGCGATGGAGCCGGCGGCTGGACGGGGAGGGTTTGGAAACACTTTGTGGATCCGCAAACCCTGAGGAATAATTGTCAGCTCCTGGTTTGTAGCTGCGGGGCTTCTCCCTCCCAGGAACAGGCCCAGGTTAACGGCTGTCATCCTGGGTCAGCGAGTGGAGGATGGTTCACATCAGAGGATGGGGGAGGGGGGACAATAAATAAGAGGTTACACTTTGGGCTCAAATCAATGAGGAATCTGATCTGTGGGAAGGAAGGAAACCCTGGGAGGTGGGCGGGGAGGATTCAGAAACACCCGCTGGAGGCCCCAAACCCCCAATAAGAACCTCCAGGTCCCGTGTTTTGCGGCTCCGGGAATTTATGCTTTTTGTGCGGCCATCTTGGTGAAGCAACAGGGAGTGGGCGGGGCTTCAGGGTCCGAGTGCCCAGGAGAGAAAATGATCAATTCATTGATTTTGTTCTCACTTTGCACACAAAGGCTTGAGAATTGAACCCAGTCAGAGCAAAGGAGACGGAGGAAGTAAATGGGAGTGTAGGAAGGGAATGGTGGAGATGGTGTGATGGGTTTGGATTTCAGCACAGGGAGGAGCGAGAGCTTGTGTGACAGGGATTCACAGCTCTGGAGGAACAAAAGAGGTAAATTATGTTTGAGAGAAACTAGAATTGTCCGTTTTGAATTCCTATTCTGTTACAGTGATGGGGAAGATTTTGTGGCGCATTGAGTAGTGTCCCTGCCTCTGAGCTGAAGCTGCAGGTTCCACTTCAGGACTTGATGGCCATCGACGATGTGTTCATACAGTGTATTCCAAACAGGTTGGTTATGAACCTGTAAATCCTTCCAAAATGCCAATGACAGGCAGTAAGAGTGGGAGAGTCCCTGGTCAGCTGTGCTTGATGTGCAATTGCCTCTGGTGATAGGCTAGCAAATTGTTCCAGGACAAAATAGCTATGGAAACAGATGTAAGCACATGATTTGTCTACATCATATGCCACTAGGCACGGAAAGAGAAAAGAAAAATACCCATGGTGATGACTTTAGTGAACTCCTTTCACAGCCGCTTCGAAGTGAAGGATTGCAGAAGTGAAATTCAGATCAAACCTCATATCAAGTTTTGGTTGAGTCAGTCCATTCATCGGGATCTCAATATCATCCGCCTTTGAATGTGGAAAAAGAAATGTTTGTCTGTTCTGTCTGAGGGAAAAGATTTCAAACATCAGTGTGACTGGAACAGCACCAAGACACACACACTCGAGAGAGAGTGTTCCAGTGAACTGACTGTGGGAAGAGCTTTAACCAGTTACACAGCCTGAGGAAAACATCACAGTATTCACAGGAGGGAGAAGCTGTGCACATGTTCTGTGTGGATGAGGCTTCAAGCGATTGTCCAACCAATAGGAACACAAACGCACCCACACAATGGAGAAACTGTGGAAATGTGAGGATTGTGGGAAGGGATTCAGTTACCCATCCCTGCTGGAAAACCATCAACGCAGTCACACTGGGGAAAGGCCATTCACCTGCTCCGAGTGTGGAAAGGGATTCACCCAGTCATCCAACCTATCATTACACCAGCGAGTTCATAGCGGGGAGAGGCCGTTCACCTGCCCTGTGTGTGGGCAGGGATTCACTCAGTCATCTGGCCTTTGGTCACACCAGCGAATTCACTCTGAGGAGAAACCATTCAACTGCACTTCCTGTGAGAAGAAATTCAGGCATTCTTCTGCCCTCACTGCACACCAACACACTCACACTGGGGAGAGGCTGTTCACCTGCACTGAGTGTGGGAAGAGATTCACTCAGTCATCCAACCTAGCATTACATCAGCGAGTTCACACTGGGGAGAGACCATTCACCTGCTCCACGTGTGGGAAGGGATTCACGGTTTTGCCCACCCTGCTGAGACACCTGCAAACTCACACTGAGGAGAAGCCATTCAGCTGCACTGTCTGTAGAAAGAGATTCAGGCAGTCTTCCAACCTCATTCCAACCTCCCCCACACTGGGGAGAGACCGTTCATTTGTTCCATGTGTGGGAAAGGATTCAATCGGTCATTCAATCTCACTGCACACCAGCGAGTTCACACTGGGGAGAGACCATACACTTGCTCGCTGTGTGGGAAGGGATTTGCAAAGTCTTTCAACCTGCTGACCCAACAACGCACTCACAATGAGAAGAGACCATTCAACTCTGTGTGGAAAGGGATTCACTCAGTCACGATGCCTCCTGAGACATCAGCAAGTTCATGAGTGACTGAAGGGATCAGATTCTGCAGTTATTCCTGCTGTTAGTCGTGTTCAGTATTGATAGCCTGACAATATTTTATTTCTTTATGATAATGTTAAGCACAATAACTGGGTGGAGTTTAATATTCTGGAGACGTCACTGACTTTCGAGGCTGCAGTGTCCCTTTTTAAAAGTACCATCTGTGATCTTTCTCCTTAGTTCAAGAACTCTCAAGAGGAACCCACTTACAATAAAATTATGAACTTCTTTTTGAATCTTAAATTGATCTTTGGTGCAAAATCTACCATTCAGTATCTCAAAGATACAGCCACAGGTGTCAAAATATTTTTTTCCTCAAAGGCTCTTGAGATTTTCTTGAGGGCTATTCTTTGATTTTGAAGAACTACGAGTTGGGTTTCAGGGGCTCCTTTTTCATTCTCACTAACTCTTTTATTAGGTGCTCCAGTCACACAGTAACATTATCTTGTGTATTTACATTAATCTTTTTTGGGGGTCCCTTCTTTCAATAGGTAACAGCACAAATACCCCACGCTGTGTATTTATTAAATCTTTTAACTTGGAATCTATAAATAAGATGTTTTTGTTAATTTATTTTAAATTAATCTCCCATACTCCATTTCCATCATGAAAATTCCAACCATTTGATACAAGGTAACTTATTGGAAATGAACAGCCCCTGGACAGTGGGAAAGGAGGAGGTGAAAGTGCAGATGTTGAATTTCCTGCACTTACATGGGAAGGTGCCTTGGGAAGTTTATAAGTTCTGTATTTCTAAAAGCAAACATATTATAAAAAGGATCTGCCTCGTGTGCGTTCTCACTACATGACTGACTGACATTGTTTTCACTGTCGATGGATAAGCTGAAGTTGCTGCCGACTGTCTGCGCTCCTTTTCTCTTCGGAAAACTGTTTTGAAAAAGTAGCACTTGGCAGGGTTTATATCAAACCCCCTGACAGTTATATTCACCCATCATCAAATAAAGACACTTTCTAACATTCTATGTCAAGTGAACCTCTTTCTGGATAAAAACAGGACCTGCTGCATTGATAAAAGTAGATTGAACACATTCCATTTTGTTGAAGTTAAGTTAACCAGATACTTTTAATCCTTGGTTTCAGGTTTTACTCATTTTATTGGATACTGTTCAAATCATAAAGCGCTTATATTTGGTAAATAAACGCAGAATGTTTTTTGGATCAGATGGTGGAGCAGGAAAAAACTCGTCTTTCTGATCTTCATTGTGTGTGTAATTACATTCAAAATCCATCAGTAACATCACTATACCAGCTGTGATCAGCTCAGAACGGGGGTTCTGTATGTTGTCTGTGAGCGTTAACCAGCACATAACTGTTTAAGAATGTAAACCTTGACAAATATATCTCAACTTCTAATTTGCCATATGTGATTAGCCAGTGAGTTCACAATACCTGGGTACTCAAATACCTGTGCTGTACATTTGTGGGTATTTCAACCCACCTCCTGAGATATATAAAAATAATCAAGGCTCACTTGGCAGAATGGGGAGAATTGTGTGCTTCTCTGCAGGTTGATTCACTCTTTACGATATAAAAATAAAAACAAAAAACTGCGGATGCTGGAAATCCAAAACAAAAACATATACCTGGAAAAACTCAGCAGGTCTGGCAGCATCAGCGGAGAAGAGCAAAGTTGACGTTTCAAGTCCTCATGACCCTTCAACAGAACTAAGTAGAAATAGGAAAGGGGTGAAATATAAGCTGGTTTAAGGTTGGTGGGGCAGGGAAGAAGTGGGGGGGGTGTTGTTGGGACAAGCAAGTAGTGATAGGAGGAGATAACCAAAAGATGTCACAGACAAAAGACCAAAGAAGTGTTGAAGGTGGTGATATTATCTAAAAGAATGTGCTACTTAAGAGTGGAGAGCAGGACAAGCAAGATAGCTCTAGTGGGGTGGAACACCTTCGGTCTATCCGCAAGCATGACCCAGACCTCCCTGTCGCTTGCCATTTTAACACTCCACCCTGCTCTCTTGCCCACATGTCTGTCCTTGGCTTGCTGCATTGTTCCAGTGAAGCTCAACGCAAACTGGAGGAACAGCACCTCATCTTCCGACTAGGCATTTTACAGCCTTCCGGACTGAATATTGAGTTCAACAACTTTAGATCTTGAACTCTCTCCTTCATCCCCACCCCCTTTCCGTTTCTTCCCCCTCCCTTTTGTTTTTTCTAATAATTTATATAGATTTTTCTTTTCCCAACTATTTCCGTTATTTTTAAATGTATTCCACCCATTGCATTTTTCACTCCACCCCCACTAGAGCTACCTTGCTTGTCCTGCTCTCCAATCTTAATTAGCACATTCTTTTAGATAATATCACCACCTTCAACACCTCTTTGTTCTTTTGTCTGTGACATCTTTTTGTTATCTGCTCCTATCACTGCTTTCTTGTCCCAACAACACCCCCCACCCCCCCTCCTTAAACCAGTTTATATTTCATCTCTTTCCTATTTCTACTTAGTTCTGTTGAAGCGTCAAGAGGACTCGAAACGTCAACTTTGCTCTTCTCTGCTGATGCTGCCAGACCTGCTGAGTTTTTCCAGGTATTTCTGTTTTTGTTTCACTCTTTACGAGGCTCACACTGCTCTGAAACCTAGTACCGTCCCAGGGAGACACAGCTCCTGCACACATCACTGACTCAGGCAGCACGCTCGCAAGCTTCCTTCCTCAAAATGGATGGCAAAGCTGCTCCTCCAATCACAGATTCTGTCTGGAGAAGCAGCAAAATCATGAGAGGCAGAATCAGTGATTGGAGGAGCTGATCCTCACAGGTTCTGTCTCCCACATACGGGGGTAATTTTTCTTCCAGTGGCTGCTCCCATGATAGAATTTTTATAGGCATTTTGGGGATGAATTTGTCCCCTACTCCTGTGTATTTTGAGCCAAGGTTCTGAAATACGGTCACTCTGATATTAAGGCTTCCAGGAGTAATACACAGATCCAGATCTTGCCACCTAACACCAATCCATGTCCTCAACTGAATTCATATTTTCATGTGATTGTCCAATACAGACAACATTTATCATTTAATTCCTTTAAACGTGACCAAGCACATCCCCATCACACACAAACGACAAAAGATTGTCTTTGAAATCAGTTCCTTTATCATGTGTTTTTCTGAATGATGACAGTATTAACCTTTTCTTGAACCTGTCCTAACCCTTCTGTCGGTTCATTTATTGAAACCAAGGACTCTCCTTGTTCTAATAGTGACATTCCCTGTCCGCCCAGTTATTCACAGTATCTTTACAGTGCAAAAGGAGACCATTCAGCCCATTAAGTCTGTACTAGCTCTCTGAAAAGAGCATTCCACCTAATCCCACTCCCCTGCCTTATCCCTGTAACTTTCCACATTGTCTCTTTTCAGGTGGCAATCTAATTCCCTTTTGAATACCTCAAGCATTCTGCCTCCACCACCCTTTCAGGAAGTTTGTTCCTGACGCCAACCACTCTCTGGGTGAAAAAAAAATTCTCACATTACTGTTAATCCTTTTTCCAATTATTTTGAAAGTGTGCCCTCTAGTTCTTGATGTTCTCTTGAGTGGGAACAGTTTCATTATTTATCCTGTCCATACCCCTCAGGATTATGACTACCTCTATCAAGTCTCCACTCAGCCTTCTTTTCTCCTATGAAAACAGTCCCAAACTCTCCAATCTATCCTCATAGCTACAGTTCTTCATCCTGGCAAGCATTCTTGCGAATCTCCTCTGTACTCTCTCCAATGTCTTCACATCCGCCCTCAAGTATTGTGTCCAGAACTGGACGTATACTCCAAATGAGGCCGAAATAGTGTCTCATACAAATTCAACATGACCTGCTTACTATTCTACTCAATGCCCCCTTAATAAAGCCTAAGATACCAAATGCTTTATTAACTGCTCTCTCAGCATGCCCTCTCACCATCAATGACGTGTACACCGAGGTCCCTGTGTTTCTACACCACCATTAGAGGCTCTCCCTTTATTTTATACAGATATAGTCGGTCAATTGTTTGTGCATTGTTTCATCATGTTCCCACATTTCAGTGACAAATGTTGAAATGTTTACTCCACAGCCGCAGGGTTTCATCTGTTTAAAGCCACAAACAGAAAGATCCAGTTTTCTCCTGGAGTTTGAGGCAAATCAGCTTTCAAAATGATGCAAGTTTCAGCCAATGAGGGAGATGCGGGATCAGCCCCGCCCCGCCCCTCATCATTCCGATTGGTTGGAGGGCCAGCCGCACCCACTCAGTCCTCCAGCCTCTATTCCTATTGGTTAGAAGCCGCCGTCAATCATTCCTCGAACATTGTGATCTGGAGCATGCGCAGTGCGGGTAATGGCGATGGAGAGACCCTTGTTTGTCTCAGCTTCAGACGGTAAAAGAATTTGCGGACTAGAGGGAGTAACGGAGCCGGTGGGTGGACGGGGCGGGTTCGTAAGTACACGATGCGGCTCCAAACTCGGAATAAGAAGCAACTGGTGTCGAGTTTGTATCTGTGGGACGGAGGCTACGGGATCGCGTCTCCAGCGATAGGCCCGGGTTAATGTGCAGCGGTGCGCATGCGCGGTCGTCTCTGTCCCCTGTCAGCAGGAGAGAATATTGTGAATTTCTATCCTGGACTGACAGGGATGGATTTTGGAAATTCCTTTTACAGGGGGTTAGAAGGGGAGGATATACACACAGCAAACTAAAACCAAACATCACATTAAGATCTGACCAGAGTAACTCCATTCATCAGCCTTTGAGTTTAAGTATTGAGTTCCAGGTCATTAACACTCACTTTGTGAAATTTCGTCCTCACAGAATCTCACAGTGCAGAAGAGGCCCTTTGGCCCATTGAGTCTGCACTGACACGTGAGAACTACCTGACCTACCTACCTACCTGATCCCATTTACCAGCACTTGACCCATAGCCTTGAACGTTATGACGTGCCAAGTGCTCATCCAGGTACTTTTTAAAGGATGTGAGGTAACCCACCTCACCACCCTCCCAGGCAGCGCATTCCAGACTGTCACCACCCTCTGGGTAAAAACGTTTTTCCTCACATCCCCCCCCTAAACCTCCTGCCCCTCTCCTTGAACTTATGCCCCCTTGTGACTGACCCTTTGACCAAGGGGAACAGCTGCTCCCTATCCACCCTGTCCATGCCCCTCATAATCTTGTACACCTCGATCAGGCCGCCCCTCAGCCTTCTCTGCTCCAACAGAAACAACCCAAGTCTATCCAACCTCTCTTCATAACTTAAATGTTTCATCCCAGGCAACATCTTGGTAAATCTCCTCTGCACCCCCTCCAGTGCAATCACATCCTTCCTATAATGTGGCAACCAGAACTGCATACAGTACTCCAGCTGTGGCCTCATCAAGGTTCTATACAACTCCAACATGACCACCCTACTTTTGTAATCTATGCCTCAATTGATAAAGGCAAGTGTCCCATCTGCCTTTTTCACCACCCCACAACATGCCCCTCTGCCTTCAGAGATGTATGGACACACACGCCCTTTGTTCCTCAGAATTTCCTAGTGTTATGCTGTTCATTGAATACTTCCTTGTCAAATTACTGTTTCCAAAGTGTATCACTTCACACTTTTCAGGGTTAAATTCCATCTGCCACTTATCTACCCATTTGACCATCCCGTCTATATCTTCCTGTAGCCCAAGACACTCAACCTCACTGTTAACTACCCGGCCAATCTTTGTGTCAACCACAAACTTACTAATCCTACCGCCCCCCCCACCATAATCATCTATGTCGTTTTATATAAATGACAAATAATAGGGGACCGAGCACAGATCCCTGTGGCACGCCACTGGACACTGGAAGTCTCCCATGTGGGACCTTGTCAAAGGCTTTGCTGTATTCCATATAAACTACATCAACTGCACTACCCTCATCAACACACCTGGTCACCTCTTCAAAAAAGTCAATCAAATTTGTTAGGCATGACCTCCCTCTGACTAAGCCATGCTGACTATCCCTGATCAAACCTTGTCTCTCCACGTGGAGATAGATACTCTCCTTCAGAACTTTCTCCAATAGTTTCCTTACTACTGACATGAGACTTATTGCCTATAGTTCCCTGGCTTATCTCTACAACCCTTCTTAAATAGCGGAACCACATTAGCTGTTCTCCAGTCCTCTAGCATCACCCCTGTGGCCAGAGAGGAATTAAAAATTTGGATCAGTGCCCCTGCAATCTCCTCCCTTGCCTCCCTCAGCAGTCTGGCACACAAATCATCTGGACCTGGAGATTTGGCCACTTTTAAGCCTGCCAACACCTCCAATACCTTGTCACTCCCTATATCAATTTGCTTAATAGCCTCGCAGTCTCTCTCCCCGAGTTCAATACCTTCATCCTCATTCTCCTGGGTGAAGACGGATGTGAAACATTCATTCAACACTCTGATGATGTTCTCTGGCTCCACCCATAGATTTCCCCGTTGGTCCCTTTTGGGCCCTACTTTTTCCCTGGTTATCTTCTTCTCATTGATATACTAATAGAATATCTTGGGATTTTCCCTACTTTTACTAGCCAGAGCTTTCTCATATCCCTTCTTTGCTCTCCTAATTGGTTTCTTAAGCTCCACCCTGCATTTTCTGTACTCCACTAATGCCTCTGCTGATTTGCTTCCCTTGTACCTGCTAAAAGCTTCTCTTTTCCTTCTCATCGTAACCTGAATACCTCTGGTCATCCATGGTTCTCTGGGCTTCTTACTCCTTCCTATCACCCTAGAGGGAAAATGTTGAGCCTATATGCTCCCCATTTCCTTTTTGAACACCCACCACTGCTCCTCTGTAGATTTCCCCACAAGTAACTGTTCCCAGTATACCTTGGCCAGATCCTGCCTTATTTTACGAAAATCCACTCTCCCCCAATCCAAAACAATTTTTTGCAACTTGTCAATTTCTTTGTCCATAACAAACTTAAACTGTACCATGTTGTGGTCACTATCGCTAAAATGCTCGCCCACCACCACCTCAGCCACCTGTCCGGCTTCATTCCCCAGAATTAAGTCCAGCTCTGCGCTGTCCCTTGTTGGACCCTCTACATATTTTCTAAAAAGTTCTCCTGTACACATTTCAAGAAATCCACTCCATCCAAGTTCTTAACACTATGTCTGTCCCAATTAATGTTGGGAAAGTTGAAATCACCTAATATGTTTACCTTATTGTTTTTACACGCCTCCACAAACTGTGCATATTTGCTCCTCAATTTCCCGCTGACTATCTGGGGGTCTATAATAAACACCTAACAATGTGGCTGCCCTTTTTTTATTCCTAAGCTCTACGCACAAAGCTTCATTCGATGCCCCCTCCAAGATATCATCTCTCCTTACTGCAGTAACTGACTCCTTAACACATCCCCCCTGTTGATCTTACCGATAATCTTAAATCTGTGTCTATGATACTTTTACCTCTGCCCTCCCCAATCACCTATCTGTCATTGTTTAACTTCCTTTGTCTCTCATAATGGGTGAATATTAGCTTTGTTTAGTATTGCACTGTTATTTCTGTCGACTGTGTCTAAATGAAATTTCCACGGCCACCTATCCCTTGACCATGTGCTGCTGACTTACCGGCTTTATCTTCCCACAGTATCTTTCATAATCAGGAATTGTTTTTCCTGCGCTACAGTCCATTCCTCTTCTACTTCTGAGCTTATTTTGAACATCAAATTCTGCACCGTTTTTATTCCCCGTAATTAATTCTGCACACCCTGAAACGTTAACTCTTTTCCTCTCTCTACAGATAGAGACTGAGCTGCTGAGAATTTCCAGCATTACCTCTTTATCTTTCAGATTTCCAGCAGCGGCAGCCTGTTGCTATTATTTTATTGCAAGCATTGCTCACAAAACCGAATCTGGGAACCAGTCGGACCAGGTCAGAGACAATTTGTTGCAGGGTGGGCGTTGATGGCTGAAGTCCGTCCCTGGCCTCCAGTGTAGGTCCTGTTTCATTCAGTCATAGAATCATGGAATCGTTACAATACAGACAGAGGTTAGTTAAGCCTGTCCCGCCAGTGCTGGCTCTTTGCAAGAGCAAATCAGCTAGTCCCACTCTCCTGCCCTTTCACTAACAAGACCAGCAGAAGATATTACCAATCCCCAGTTACCTGTGGAGAGGATGATGTTTGACCTTCTTGAACCGCTGCAGTCCGTGTGGTGAAGATGCTCCCACAATGATGTTAGGTAAGGAGCCACAGGGTCTTCACCCAGTGATGATGAAGGAACAGCTGTTTATTTCCAAATCAACAACAATGTGTATTTATATAGCACCTTTCATGTAATAGAACATTCCAATGTGTGTTCACAGGAGTATTATACAGCAACATTTCACACTAAACCTACATAATGAGGTGCTAGGGCAGGTGACCAATAGTTTGGTCAAACATAGTTTTTAAGGAGTATCTTAAAAGAGGAAAGTGAGGTAGAGAGACAGAGAGGTTCATGGAGGAAATTCCACAGCTTTTGGCTTTGGCAGCTGAAGGCTTGACCACCAAAGGTGGAACAATTCACAGAATCACACGGCCCATCGAGTCTGCACCGACACGTGAGAAACACCTGACCTACCTACCTAATCCCATTTACCAGCACTTGGCCCATAGCCTTGAATGTTATGACTTGTCAAGTGCTCATCAAGGTACTTTTTAAAGGATGTGAGGCAACCCGCCTCCACCACCCTCCCAGGCAGCACATTCCAGACCGTCACCACCCTCTGAGTAAACAAGTTATCCCTCACATTCCCCCCCCCAAAACCTCCTGCCCATCACCTTGAACTTATGCCCCCTCGTGACTGACCCTTCAACTAAGGGGAACAGCTGCTCCCTATCCACCCTGTCCATGCCCCTCATAATCTTGTACACCTCGAGCAGGTCACCCCTCAGTCTTCTCTGCTCCAACGAAAACAACCCAAGTCTTTCCAACCTCTCTTCATAACTTAAATGTTTCATCCCAGGCAACATCCTGGTGAATCTCCTCTGCACCCCCTCCAGTGCAATCAAATCCTTCCTATAATGTGGCGACCAGAACTGCACACAGTACTCCAGCTGTGGCCTCACCAAGTTGATCTCCCTACTTTTGTAATCTATGCCTCGATTGATAAAGACAAGTGTCCCATATGCCTTTTTTACCACTGACATGCCCCTCCACCTTCAGAGATCTATGGACACACACACCCCAAGGTCCCTTTGTTCCTCAGAACTTCCTAGTGTCATGCCATTCATTGAAAACTTCCTTGTCAAATTACTCCTTCCAAAGTGTATCACCTCACACTTCAGGGTTAAATTAAAATCAGAATGTTCAGGATGTCAGAATTAGTGGAGCGCAGATATCTCAGAGGGTTGTGAGGCTGGAGGAGATTACAGAGATAGGGAGGGGCCATGGAAGTAATTGAAAATAAGGATGAAAATTTTAAAACTTAGTTTCTTCTTAACCAGGAGCCTTTGTAGGTCAGCGAGTATTGGGGTGATGGGGGTACAAAACTTGGTGTCATGTTTACAGGGATGCTGAATGTGGGAGGATGGCTGGGAGTGTTAAGTCTAGAGGTGACAAAAGAATGGATGAGAGTTTCAGCAAAAGATGAGCAGGAACTTGGGCGGCCTTGGTGATGATGCATATATGTGGTTTGAAGCTAATTTTTAAGTGAAATATGACCCAGTGGTTGTGAACAGACTGATTTGGCCTCAGACAGTTACCAGGGAGAGGGATGGAGTTAGTGGCCGGGAAGTGGAATTTGTAGTGGGGACTGAAGACAGTGAGTGGGCTTTGGTCTTCCCAATACTTAAATGAAGAAAATTTCTGTTCATCCAGTGCTGGATGTCAGACAAGTCAGGACGGTGTGTGACTTGGAGGAGAACATGGAGGTGATGGTGTTCACATACACCTGCTATCCTGGCCCTTCTAGGTGGTGGAGCTTCAGGGTTTTGGAGCTTCCGTCAAAATTCTGGTTGAGTTGGAATCCCTCATTTTCAGCCCTTGCCTCTCCCACCCAACCCTTCTCTCTCTTGTTATGTTCTCCAATCTAGGCCAGTGTCTTCTGTAGGTCCAGACTGGGTGGCAGATTCCCTTCCCTGAAGGACATTAGTGAACCAGTTGGGTTTTTATGACAATCCAGCAGTTTTCATGGTCACTTTTTCCTCGTGCTGGCCCCACAAATTACCAGATTGATTCAGCTCAATTTCACAACGTGCCCTTGTGTTTTTGTGGGTTCTCTCTCACTCCCTTTTCTCTGTTTTCAGTCAATTTCACAGAGTATTAGAAGGGGAGGATTTGCAGTCGGGAAACTGAAACCAAACATCAGAATCTGACAGAGTTGCCCAATTTATCGTAACTTGAATATCATTGGAATTTGAACATGGTCGGAAGAAAGCACCGTTCACAGTGGAGAGAAACCGTACACGTGTACTGTGTGTGGACGAGGTTTCAGTCAGTCATCTGGCCTGTCGAAACATAAATGCAGTCAGAATGGGGAGAAACCGTGGAAATGCAGGGACTGTGGGAAGGGATTTAATTACCCATCGGAGCTGGAAAATCATCAGCGAGTTCACACTGGGGAGAGGCCATTCACCTGCTCTGAGTGTGGGAAGGGATTCACTTGTTCATCCACGCTGCTGAAACACCGACGAGTTCACACTGACGAGAGGCCTTTCAAATGTCCAGACTGTGGGAAGTGCGTTAAAAGTTCCCAGGAACTGACGGCCCATCAACGTGTTCACACTGACGAGAGACCGTTCAGGTGCTCTCACTGTGGGTCTGGGTTCAAGACATTATCTGTTCTCACTGTGCACCAGCGAATTCACACAGGAGAGTGGCCGTTCAGCTGCTCTGAGTGTGGGAAGAGATTTGCTCACTCATGCCATCTGCTGACACACCAGCGAGTTCACACTGGGGAGAGACCTTTTAAATGTCCAGACTGTGGGAAATGCTTTAAAAGTTCTGTGGACCTGATGCTCCATCAACGTGTTCACACTGATGAGAAACCATTCAGGTGCTCTCACTGTGGAACTGGGTTCAGGCACTCATCTCAACTAACTGTACACCAGCGCATTCACACTGGGGAGAGACCTTTCACCTGCTCCGATTGTGGGAAGGGGTTCACTCAGAAATCCAACTTGCTGACACACCAGCGCACTCACACTGGGGAGAGACCGTTCGTCTGCTCCGACTGTGGGAAGGGATTCACTCAGTCATCCACCCTGTTGGCACACCAGCGAGTTCACATTGGGGAGAGGCCGTTCACCCACTCCGAGTGCGCAAAGGGATTCGCTCAGTCATCTGCCCTGTTGACACAGCAGCGAGTTCACACTGGGGAGAGGCCGTTTACCTGCTCCGACTGTGGGAAGGGATTTACTCAGTCATCCAACCTGCTGACACACCAGCGAGTTCACACTGGGGAGAGACCGTTCACCTGCTCCAAGTGTGGGAAGGGATTCACTACCTCATCCAACCTGCTGAGACACCAGCGAGTTCACAAGTAACTACGGTGATTGGATTTTTCTGTTATTCACATCCAAGACTGAACTCTGTCATTTGGTCTGTTTCTGCTGATGTTAAACTCCACGCCAATTATAGGGGTCAGTATTCTGGATAAAGTCAAATAAATCAGCCTTATGTTAAACATACAGTGTGTCAAGTCTTTGTAACATCTCTAAAACAAGTTAGATCCTTTTGAAGTGCTCTCCCTCTCTTATACCTTCCCTCTTGCCCCCTCAGAGCTCATGCTATCAATGAGACCTGCCTTCTGCTGCCTTGACCCTATTCTCACTAAACTGCTGACCATCCATTTTCTCCATGTTAGCTGATATTGTTAATGGTTCTCTTTCTCTTCTCTGTCCCACTCACCTTAAAATCCACCACCATCACCCTCCTGAGAAGAAACAAACCTTTACCCCACTACCTTTGCAAACTACCGTCCCATCTCCCAAGGGGAGGGCCCACCATCCGTGGTTAACCAAAAAAGTTAAAATACAGTATCAAACTTAAAGAAAAAATATGTAATCACACAAAGATGTGTGGCAGGTCAGAAGATTGGAAAGAATATAAGAACAGCAAAGGACGATAAAAAAGATTAAGGAGGGAAGAATTAGAGTAAGAGAGAAAGCTAGCTAGTAATATAAAGATGGATAGTAAGAGTTTCTGTAGATATTTAAAAAGGAAAAGTGTGACTGTTAGTCCTATAGAAAGTGCGTTTGGGGAATTGATAATGGAAAGTATGGTGATGACGGATGAATTAAACAGGTATTTTGCTTCAATCTTCAGTATAGAGGGCACAAGTAACATCCCGGAAATAGTTGTAAATCAGGAAAAGGGAGAGAGGAGCTCAGGAAAATTACAATAACCAGGGAAATGGTATTAAGCAAATTGTTGGGGCTGCGGGCTGAGAAATACCCAGGTCTGGATGGACTTCACCCTTGAAAGAAGTGGCTAGTGAGATCGTTGGTTTTAATTTTCCAAAACTCCCTAGATTCAGGGAGGTTCCATTGGATTGGATTCAAAAAGGGAGGGAGACAGAAAGCAGGAAACTACAGGCCAGTTGGTGTAGTATCTGTCATAGGGAAAACATAAAAAAAACTATTATTAAAGATATTATAGCAGGGCACTTAGAAAAATTCAAGGCATTCAGGCAGAGTCAGCATGATTTTGTAAAAGGGAGATCATGTTTAACCAATTTATTGGAGTTTGTTGAATGGGCCACATCTGCTGTCGATAAAGGGGAACTGCTGGATGTACTGTATTTAGATTTCCAGAAGGCATTTGATAAAGTGCCACATCAAAGGTTATTGCAGAAAATAAAAGCTGATGGTGTAGGGGGTAACATATTGGCAAGGAAAGATGATTGGCTAGCCAACAGGAAGCAGAGAGTTGGCATAAATGGGTCGTCTTCTGTTTGGCAGGATGTGATGAGTGGTGTGCCACAGGGATCAGTGCTGGGGCCTCAACTTTTTACACTTTATGTAAATGACTTGGATGAAGGAATGGTGGCTAAATTTGCTAACGACAAATATAGGTAGGAAAGTAAACTGTGAAGAAGTTGTAAGGAGACTACATGACAGAGATAGGTTAGGTGAGTGGGCAAAGATCTGGCAAATGGAATATAATGTCAGCAAATGTGAAATTGTTCATTTTGGCAGGAAGAATAAAACAAGCTGAGTTAAATGGTGAGAGATTTCAGAGCTCTGAGATTCAGAGGGATCTGGGTGTCTTAGTGCATGAACCACAAAAGGCTAATATGCAGGTACAGCAGGTAATTAGGAAAGCTAATAGAATGTTATTATTTATTGTGAGGGGAATTAAGTACAAAAATAGGGAGGTTATGCTTCAGTTTTACACAGCATTGGTAAGGCCATATCTGGAATATTATGTACAGTTCTGGTTTCCTTATTTAAAGAAAGATGTAAATGTATTAGAAGCAGTTCAAGGAAGCTTTACTGGACAAATACCCGGAATGGGTGGGTTGTCGAATGAGGAAAGATTGAACAGGTTAGGCTTGTATCCACTGGAATTTAGAAGAGTAAGAGACGACTTAATTGAAATCTTTATGATCCTGAGGGGTCTTGACAGGGTGGATGTGGAGAGGATATTTCCTCTTGTGGGAGAATCTAGAATGAGGGGTCATTGTTTAAAAATAAGGGGTCGCTCATTTTAAGACAGAGATGGGGAGAATTTTTTTCTCAGAGGGTGGTGAGTTTTTGGAACCCTTCCTCAAAAGGTGATGGAAGCAGAGTCTTTGTATATTTTTAAGGCAGAGCTAGATAGATTCTTGATAAACAAGGGGCTGAAAGGTTACTGGGAGTAGGTGGGAATGTGGTGTTGAGGTTACATTCAGATCAGCCATGATCTTATTGATTGGCGGAGCAGGCTCGAGGAGCCAAGTGGCCTACTCCTGCTCCTAATTCATATGTTCATATGTAGGACCTGGATTTGATCAGCATTTAAGTGTAAGCATTAAGTTCCAGGTTATTACCACTCATTGCAAAAAAATTTCTTCCTCACATCCTCCCTGTAGATCTTGTGGAAAATTTGAAATCTGTGTCCCATAATCCTTTTACAGTCAAATAATGGGAACAACTTCCTTTGCCTACCTTACCTAAATCTATTATAAACTTGTACACCTCTGTCAAATCTCCCTTTCACAGAATCACAGTGCAGAAGAGGCCCTTCGGCCCATTGAGTCTGCACCAACACGTGAGAAACACCTGATCTACCTACCTAATCCCATTTACCAGCACTTGGCCCATAGCCTTGAATGTTATGACATGCCAAGTGCTCATCCAGGTACTTTTTAAAGGATGTGAGGCAACCCGCCTCTACCACCTTCCCAAGCAGCGCATTCCAGACCATCAGCACCCTCTGGGTAAACAAGTTTTTCCTCACATTCCCCCCCTAAACCTCCTGCCCCTCACCTTGAACTTATGACCCCTTGTGACTGACCCTTCAACTAAGGGGAACAGCTGCTCCCTATCCACCCTGTCCATGCCCCTCATAATCTTGTACACCTCGATCAAGTCGCCCCTCAGTCTTCTCTGCTCCAACAAAAATGACCCAAGTCTATCCAACCCCTTCATAACTTAAATGTTTCATCCCAGGCAACATCCTGGTGAATCTCCTCTGCACCCCCTCCAGTGCTTTGCTTCAAGGAGAGCAACCTCAGTTTTACCAGCCTAACAATGTGACTATAATCCCTCATCCCTGGAACCATTCTGGTAAATTTCCTCTGCACCCTCTCAAGGACCCTTACATCCTTCATAATTTGTGGTGATCACTGGTTTGCACAGACCCAGATGTTCTGTGTTCGTGTCTGTGATGTCATCACACATCGACAATTGCGCAGTGACATCACCCCGCTTCCTGGGTATTTCCTCAACTGGGAGATTTTTCTTTGACTCCAGTGCTTCTGATATCTTTCTAACTGCAGGCTCCAGCAGGAGATTTTAAAAATGAAAAGAGTGAAATTGTTTCGGAGGTGAGTATTTTGACTGTTCATCTGCAATTTAGATCTTTTAGTGTTCTGCACTGTTGTCTGTGTGAGGTTCCATGGCGCTGGGGCTGGCGTGGCTCCTTTGCTGTGGATCGGAATCCATTGTTCCATTTCAGCTCTGCCTAATCTCCCTGATCATCTCTCTGCCATGGTCTAACTTCCTCTGTCTCCAATAATAGGTGTGTTTTAGATGTGTTTAGCATTTTACTGTTACTCCTGCCAACCCTGTCGAAATGAGGTTCCCACGGCTGTCCATCCCCTGACCATGTGCTGTTAGTTTACCAGCTTTATCTTCCCAGAGTATCTTTCAGAGTCAGGAATTATTTTTCCTGCATTATAGTCCATTTCTCTTCTGCTTCTGAGCTTATATTTTCCATCAAGCTCTGCACCATTTTTATTCCCTGTAATTCATTCTGTACACTTTGAAATGTTTGTTTCTCCACAGTTACTGCTTGATCTGCTGAGTATTTCCAGTAATTGCTCTTTTTGTTTCAGATTTCCAGCAGCTGCAGTATTTTGCTATTATTTTGTTGCAGACATCGCTCACAGAACTGAGTCTAGAATCACTAACAGACTAATTTAAAGCTGGTTTTGTTGCAGGGTAGGCATTGGTTGTAGAAGTTAGTTCCCTGGCCTTCAGTGTAGCTCCTTTTTCATCGAGTCATGAATCACTGATTAGTTACGATACAGACAGAGGTCATTCAGCCCATCCTGCCTGTGCTGGATCTCTGCAAGAGCCAATCAGCTAATCCCATCTCCTGCCCTTTCACTAACAAGACCAGTAGCAGATATTACCAATCCTCAGTTACCTGTGGAGAAGATGATGTTTGACCTTTTTGAACCACTGCAGTCCATCTGGTGCAGATGCTCCCACAATGATGTTAAATAAGGAGTTACAGGATTTTCACCAAGTAATGATGAAATGTTCAAAATCAACAACATCAATTTGTATTTGTAAAACACTTTTCATGTATTCGACCTTTCCAAGGTGTTGCACAGGAGTTTTATGAATCAGGAGCCTTGTAGGTCAGTGAGCACAGGGGTGAAGGGTAAACAAGACTTGGTCTGAGTAGGTACACGGACAGCAGAGCTTTGGATGACCTCACGATCACAGGGATGTTGTGGGAGGCAGCAGATGAGCTGAGACTGGGGTGGAGTTAGGCAATGTTACTGAGGTGGAAGCATACTGTAATAGTGATGATGCAGATATAGAACCATAGAAAAGTTACAGCACAGAAGGAGGCCTTTTGGCCCATCTTACTATGCCAGGCTGAGGACACCCAGGTGCCCTTTCTAATCCCACCTTCCTGCACCCAGCCCATAGCCCTGCAGCTTACAGCAATTTAGGTGCAGATCCACGTACTTTTTAAAAAGAGTTTAGAGTTTCTGCCTCTACCACCAACTTGGGCAGTGAATTCCAGACACCCACTACCCTCTGCGTAAAAAAGTTCTTCCTCATGTCCCCACTACACCTTCTGTCACTTATCTTGAATCTATGTCCCCTGGTTCTAGAATTCTCCACCAAGGGAAACAATTTTATCCTGTCCACTCTATCTATTCCCCTCATAATTTTGTACACCTCAATCAAGTCACCTCTCAGCCTTCTTTGTTCGAAGGAAAATAACCCCAACCTATCCAATCTCTCCTCATAGCTACACTTTTCTAACCCTGGCAACATTCTTGTAAACCTCCTCTGCTCTCTCTCTAGAGCTATTACGTCCTTCCTGTAATGTGGTGACCAAAACTGCACGCAATACTCCAGTTGTGGCCTCACCAGTGTTTTATACAATTCCGTACATGGTTGGAAGCTCAGTTTGGGGTGAAATATTTCTCCATTGTTGCGCATAGTCTGATTCATCCTCAGTTTTTGGCAAGAGGGATGGAGTTGATGGTTAGGAAGTGGAATTTGTAGCGGGGACTGAAGACAATGGATTTGGTCTTCCCAATATTTAAATGGAGGAAATTTTTGTTGATCTAGTTCTGGATGTCAGAGAAGTCAGGACGGTGTGTGATTCGTAGGGGAAACTTGGAGATGGTGCTGTTTGCATACACATGCTATCCTTGTCCCTCTAGGTGATGGAGGTTTAGGGTTTGGGAGGTTCTGTGAAAGTTCTGGTTGAGTTGTAGATATGTAAAATCCCTCTTCTTCACCCCTTGCCTCTCCCACCCCACTCTTCTCTCTCTTGCTCTCTTCTCCCATTGAGATCAGAGTCTTGCATTGACCAGTTTGGGTGGCAGGTTCCCTTCTCTGAAGGACATTAATGAACCAGTTGGGTTTTTATGATAATTCAGCAGTTTTCATGGTCATTTTTACCTAGTGCCAGCCCCGCAAGTTACCAAATTCACAATCTGCCTTTGAGTTTTTGTGGGTTCTGTCTCTTATTCTGTTTTAAATCAGTTTCACAGGGCATTAAAGGGGAGGATTTGCAGTCGGGAAGCTGAGGCCAAGCATCACATTAAAATCTGACAGAGTTGCCTAATTTATCATAACCTGAATACCATTGGATTTTGAACATAGAAGGAGAAAGCATGATTCACAGTGGAGAGAAACCGTACACGTGTTGTGTGTGTGGACGAGGCTTTAGCCAATCATCTGGCCTGTCAGAACATAAATGCAGTCACAACAGGGAGAAACTGTGGAAACGCAGGGACTGTGGGAAGGGATTTAATTACCCATCAGAGCTGGAAAGTCATCAGTGAGTTCACACTGGGGAGAGGCCGTTCACTTGCTCTGAGTAAAGGAAGGGATTCACTTGTTCATCCCACCTGCTGCAACATCGACAAGTTCACACTGACAAGAGACCTTTCAAATGTCCAGACTGCGGGAAGTGCGTTAAAAGTTCCTGGAAACTGACTGGCCATCAACGTGTTCACACTGACGAGAGACTGTTCAAGTGCTCTCACTGTGGGACTGGGTTCAAGACATTATCTGACCTCACTATGCACCAGCGAATTCACACTGGGGAGAAACCTCCTCTGAGTGTGGGAAGAGATTCACTCAGTCATCCCACCTGCTGGCACACCAGCGAGTTCACACTAACGAGAGACCTTTTAAATGCCCAGACTGTGGAAAGTGCTATAAAAGTTCCTGGGATCTGATGTTTCATCAACGTGTTCAACTGACGAGAGACCGTTCAGGTGCTCTCACTGTGGGACTGGGTTCAGTGAATTCACACTGGTGAGAGACCATTCACATGTTCTGAGTGTGGGAAAAATTCACTCGGCCATCCACTCTGCTGGAACACCAGTGGGTTCACACTGGGGAGAGGCTATTTCCCTGTTCCGACTGCGGGAAGGAATTCACTTGTTCATCCAACCTGCTGACACACAAGCGCACTTACACTGGGGAGAGACCATTCACCTGTGCTGAATGTGGGAAGGGGTTTAGTCAGACATCCACCCTGCTGACACACCAGCGAATTCACACTGGGGAGACGCCATTCACCTGTGCTGAGTGTGGGAAAGGATTCACAGTCATCCAACCTGCTGGTACACCAGCGAATTCACAAGTAACTATAGTGATTGGATTTTTCTGTTAATCATATTTGGGATGAACCATTGTTCATTGGGGTCTGTTTCTGCTGATGTTAATAAACTCTAGCCCAGTTATTGTAGCTAATACTATGGATAAAAGCCAAATAAAACAGCTTTGTGTTCAACACAGTCTGTTGAATCTTTTTTCATAAACTAACATGAGTTTGTTCCTTTTGAAGTGCTCTCCCTTTCCATAGTATCATCCACTCTCACCTCCAACAACAAGTGTGAGGAATGCGTGGAGCTTCTTGGTAACTAAGATTGAGACAAGCTGATCAGCTGCCTCTGCTGCTTCCCTCCTTTCCACTAGCTCAACAGGACAAACTGTCCGTAAAGTTCCCCCTTGTCTAAGCCCTGAATTTGCATCTTTCTCCAGCCTTTCTCCTATCTTCTATCTCCTTCAGTGCTCATTTTGTCCATGAGACCTGCCTTCTGCTCCCGTGACCCTATTCTCGCTAAACTGTTGGCCATCCATCCTCCCCATGTTAGTTGATATTGTTAACAGTTCTCTTTTTTGATACTGTCTGTCTCACCTTTAAATTCATGTCATCATCCATCCTAAAAAAATCCTCTTTAACCCACCGTTTTTGCAAACTACCGCCCCGTCTCCAACCTCCCTTTCCTCCCCAAAGTCCTTGTACATGGTGTCCCCCAAGGATCTATCCTTGGCCCCTCCTATTCCTCATCTACAGGCTGCCACTAGGTGACATCATCCAAATGCACCGTGTTAGTTTTCACATGCACACTGACAATGTCCAGCTCTACCTCACCACCATCCCTCTCCATTCCTCCACTGTTACTAAATTATCAAACTGCTTATCCAACATCCAGCACTGGATGAGCAGAAATTTCCCCAATTAATAATTAGGAAGACCAAAGCCCAATTTGAACCCAAGATGACATTCTGACCTCATATCTAACCATCACGAATACCAGATATTTCAATCTCCATAATGTCGCCTGTCTGCACCCCACCCCAGCTCATCTGCTGCTGAAACCTTCATCCATGCCCATGTTACCTTTAGACACGACGATTCCGATGCATTTCTGACCAGCCTCTCATGTTCACCCCACCCCTACATGGAAACGTGAGATCATCCAAAACTCTGCTGCCCATGTGCTTTCTCACACCAAATCTTGTTCACCCATAACTCACTGACCTACATTGGCTCCTGGTCAAGCAATGCCTCAATTTTAAAATTTACATTCTTGTTTTCAAATCCGCCCATGACCTCAAACCTCCCTATCTCCATAATCTCCAGTTTCATACTCTCTGATATATCTGCTCTCCCCTTATTCTATCCTCTTAGAGCATCCCTGATTTTAATTACCCCGGCATTGGTGGCAGGGCCTCGACATGAAGCTCTGAAATTGATTTACTTTTTTTGAAAAATATACTTTATTCATAAAACACCTGAAAGAACATCACGAAACATTTCTAGTTGGCCATCACAAAAAGTGCAATCAGATTCACCTTTTACACATGGATCACGAGGTGCTTCAATACAATCAATGAATATTACAGTCATTTCATTACAGACGTTACAAACAGACAAGTGCAATGATATTGGAGTTATCAACATACATCATTTGCACTCTGAGATACAATTATAATACAAAAACAAAAATACCTGGAAAAACTCAGCAGGTCTGGCAGCATCTGCGGAGAGGAGCACAGTTAACGTTTCGAATCCGAATGACCCTTCAACAGAACTAAGTAAAAATAGAAGAGAGGTGAAATATAAGCTGGTTTAAGGGGTGGGGTGGGACAAGTAGAGCTGGATAGAGAGCCAGTGATAGGTGGAGATAGCCAAAAGATGTCACAGACAAAAGGACAAAGAGGTGTTGAAGGTGGTGATATTATCTGAGGAATGTGCCAATTAAGGGTAGAAAGCAGGACAAGCAAGGTACAGATAGCCCTAGTGGGGGTGGGGTGGGGTGAAGGAATCAAAAAGGCTAAAAGGTAGAGATAAAACAATGCATGGAAATAGATTTAAAAATACTGGAAGTAGGTGGGAAAACAAAAATCTGTATAAATTATTGGGAAAAAAGCG
Source organism: Carcharodon carcharias (assembly GCF_017639515.1). Classification (NCBI taxonomy): domain Eukaryota; kingdom Metazoa; phylum Chordata; class Chondrichthyes; order Lamniformes; family Lamnidae; genus Carcharodon; species Carcharodon carcharias. Next base: position 18,190,574 of record NC_054493.1, read on the forward strand.
GGGGGGTGGGGAATCAGAAACGGGGTGGGGATTGTGGAGAGAGATCATGATCTAAAATTGTTGAACTCAATATTCAGTCCGGAAGGCTGTAACGTACCTAGTCGGATAATACATTTAATATTATAATACATTTAGTATTCACTACATACATTCATTGTGAACCGTACAGCCCAAGGGGTCCATACAATTCACAGCATCTCGGTGCACTATGGCAGAAAGGTCTTAGACAGTGGCCTTTCCCCATTGCACCTTTGCGGTGGCTGCGTCAAACTTTAGTGCGTCCCTCAGCCTGTGGTCCTAGATCTTGGAATGTGCCAGTCTGCAACACTCGGCTGGGGACAGCTCTTTTCACTGGAAGACCAACAAGTTTCAGGCAGACCAAAGAGCATCTTTTACTGAGTTGATGATCCTCCAGCTGCAGTTGATGTTTGTCTCGCTGTGTGTCCCTGGGAACAGCCCGTAGAGCACAGAGTCCTGTGTCACAGCATTGCTCAGGATGAATTTGGACAAAAGTCACTGTATCTCTCTCCAGACCTTCTTTCCAAAGGCACATTCCAGAAGCCACTCAAGGGTAACGTAATGAAGCTCTGAATTTTTTTTTCGAAAAATATACTTTATTCATAAAATATCTGAAAGAACATTACAAAACATTTCTAAATCGCCATCACAAAAAGTGCAATCAGATTCAACTTTTACACATGGATCACCAGGTGGATGAAGCTCTGAAATTCCCTCCCTAAACCTCTTGGCCACTCTCCTGATTAAAGGTGCTTGTTGCAATGTGCCTCTCGAATCCAGCTTTTGGCCATCGAACCTAATATCGCCCTGAGTGACTCGGTATCTAATTCTGCTTTATGAAACTCCTCTGAAGCACATTGCAAAGAACAAACATGTTCTATAAATAAAAGTTACTACTGTTTCATGACAATCAGTTTGCACAAGGTAAGATTCCAACAACAGTGATTAGATGAATAACCAATTCGTCAAGTTGTTTTTTTGGTGCTGTTAGTTAAAGCACAAATGTTGGTCCCACTGCACCAGGAGAAGGGAGAATGAGGAGAGGCTGTATAAACAAAATGGTACAATTTTAAACAGAATGCAGGAACAGAGTGACCTGGGAGTGTAAGTGAACAAATCCTAGAATACGACAGGAGAAGTTGATCAAACTGTTTGACAAAAGATAAGGGGACCTTGGATTTATCAACAGAGGCATGGAGTACAAAAGAAAGTCAGTTATCCAGTATCTTTATAAACCTGGGGTTAATCCTAAAGTGAAATATTGTGTTCGATTCTGAGTCCCACACATTAGGAAAGATGTCAAAGCCTTAGAGAGGATGTAAGGAATATTTACCAGAATGGTTAATAGAGATGAGGGGTTTCCGTTATGTGAAGAGACTGGAGAAGCTGAGATTGTCCCCTTTAGAGCAGAGAGGATAGGAGTGATTTCACAGCAATGTTGATATTTTTTAGGAGTTTTCTTCTGCATAGGGAGAAATTGTTTCCATTGGCAGGATGGTTAGTGACCACAGAACACAGGTTCAAAATAATTGGCAAAAGTCCAAAGTGAAGATGAGGGGAGTGTATTTTAATCAGTGAGTTATGATCAGGAACACACTGCCTGAATGACTGGTAGAAGCAGGTCCAATAGTAACGATCAAAAATGATTTGGACTTTTACTTAATAAGGAAAGATTTGGAGGGCTATTGGAAAAGAGCAGGGGAGTGGGACAGATTGGTAACATTCTCAGAGACAATACAGGCACAGTGGGCTGAATGGCCAGCATCCGTGCTCTGTGGTTCTATCATACTGTATTTACTATGAATCATTATATTATTATAGATCATAGAAGCCCAAATAGGACAGCAGAGAAAGAGGCTCCCACCATTGGCCTCTCACCTGACCTACCATCGTGCTAAATGGGATAGATTTCGAACAGATCTCAGAACTCAAGACTGGGCATCCATGAGGCACTGTGGGCCATCTGCAGCAGTAGAATTGTACTCAAAAACAATCTGTAACCTCATGGCCTGGCATATCCCTCGCTGTACCATTACCACCAAGTCAGGGGATCAACTCTGGTTGAATGAAGAGTGCAGGAGGGCATGTAAGGAGCAGCACCAGGCATACCTAAAAATGAGGTGTCGACCTGGCGAAGCTGCAACACAGAACTACTTGCGTGTCAAACAGCATAAGCAGCAAGTGATAGATGGAGATAAGAGATTCCACAACCAATGGATCAGATCTATGCTCAGTAGTCCTGTCGCATCTAGTCGTGAATGGTGGTGGACAATTAAACAACTCACCAGAGGAGGAGGTTCCACAAACATCCCCATCCTCAATGATGGAGGAACCCAGCACATCAGTGCAAAAGATAATGTTGAAGTGTTCACAACAGTCTTCAGTCAGAAGTGCCAAGTGGATGATTCATCTTGGCCTCCCCCAGAGGTCCCAGCATCACAGATGGCAGTCTTCAGCCAATTTGATTCACTCCATGTGATATCAAGAAATGGCAGAAGGCAATGGATACTGCAAAGGCTATGGGTCCTGACAATATTCCAGAAAGAGTACTGAAGAATTGTGCTCCAGAACTTCCAGTGCCCCTACCCAAGATGTTCCAGTACAGCTACAACATTGGCATCTACCTGGCAATGTGGAAAACTGGGCAGGTATGTCCTGTATACAAAAAGCAGGACAAATCCAACCTGGCCAATTACCACCCCATCAGTCTATTCACAATCATGAGAAAAGTGATGGAAGGGGCATCAACAGTGCTATTGACCAGTGGTTGATTAGCAATAACCTGCTCAATGACACTCGGTTTGTGTTTCGTAAGGGTCACTCAGCTTCTGAGCTCATTACAGCCTTGGTTCAAACATGGACAAAAGAGCTGAACTCCAGAGATGAGATGAGAGTGACTGCCCTTGACATCCAGGCAGCATTTGACTGAATGTGGCATCAAGGAGCCTTAGCAAAGCTGGAATCAATGGGAATCAGGGGGAAAACTCTCCCTGGTTGGAGTCATACCTAGCACAAAGGAAGGTGGTTGTGGTTGTTGGAGGTCAATTATCTCACTCCCAGGACATCACTGTAGGAGCTCCTCAGAGTAATGTCCTTGGTCCAACCATTTTCAGCTGCTTGATCAATGCTCTTCCTTCCATCATAAGGTTAGAAGTGGGGATGTTCGCTGATGATTGCACAATGTTCAGCACCATTCGTGGCTCCTAATTACTGAAGCAGTCCATGTCCAAATGCAGCATTCCTGGACAACATCCAGGCTTGGGCTGACAAGTGGCAAATAACTTGTCCATCACACAAGTCCCAGGCAATGACCATCTCCAACAAGAGGGAATTTAACCATCACCACTTGACACTCAGTGGAATTACCATCACTGAATCCCGCATTATCAACAGCCTGGGGGTTACCATTGACCAGAAACTGAACATATAAATACTGTGGCTACAAGATCAGGTCAGAGGTTAGGAATTCTGTGGTGAGTAACTCACCTCATGACTCCCCAAAACCTGTCCACAATCTGCAAGGCACAAGACAAGTCAGGAGTGTGATGGAATACTCTCCATGAGCAGCTCCAACAACACTCAAGAAGATTGACACCATCCAGGACAAAGCAGCCAGCTTGATTGGCATCCCTTCCACAAACATTCACTCCCTCCACTACCGACGAACATTGGCAGCAGTCAGTACCATCTACAAGATGCACTGCGGAAATTCACCAAGTCTCCTTAGGCAGCACCTTCCAAACCTACGACCACTACCATCTAGAGAAGGACAAGCGCAGCAGATAGATGGGTACACCACCATCTGGAAGTTCCCCTCCAAGCCACTTACCGTCCTGACTTGGAAATATATCGGCCATTCCTTCACTGTCGCCAGGTCAAACTCCTGGAACTCCTCCCTAACAGCACTGTGGGTTTACCTACACCACAGGGATTGCAGCTGTTCAAGAAGGCAGCTCATCACCACCTTCTCAAGGGCAATTAGGGATGGGCAATAGTTGCTAGTCCAGCCAGTGATGCCCCACATCATGCAAGTGAGTAAAGAAAATGTTCCGAACCAATAGGAAGAGGGGGCAGGACTGGAGTACCGATTGGCTGCCCGTGGTTCTCCAGCCAATCGGAGTGAATGAGGGGGCAGGGCTGAGCCCAGATTTGCCTCATTGGCTGAGACTTTGAATCATTTTGAAAGTTGATTTGTCTCAAACTCCAGGAGAAAACTGGACCTTCCTGTTTGTGGCTTTAAACAGATGAAACCCTGTGGGTGAGGAACAAACATTTCAACATTTGTTAGTGAAATGGACTGATTCGGGACAGACAGCAGGGATAATATGTGGTAATAACACAGTGTATTGAGAAAGGAAATTCAATGGCAGGATTGGGAAGCTGAAGATTTGAGAACTGAAATAATCTGGAGTAAAAAAGGAGAAATGACAAGAAACTGAATAATCAGTAACAGGACATCAATTGGTCTCTTATCAAAGAGAAATCGACAATTCATTCCAACTAATCAATAATCTCCAAATGTCAGGATGAACATGGTTCATTCCTGAATATGATTTCTCTCTTTATTCTTCAATGGAATATGGGCATTGTTGACAAGGCCAGCATTTGTTGCCCATCCCTAATTAACCTTGAAAAGGTGATGGTGAGCTACCTTCTTGAATATAGCTGAGTGACTTCACAGAATCACAGATTCACACTGTGCAGAAGAGGCCTTTTGGCCTATCGAGTCTGCACCGACACATGAAAAACACCTGACCTACCTATCTGATCCAATTTACCAGCACTTGGCCCATAGCCTTGAATGTTATGACATGCCAAGTGCTCATCCAGGTACTTTTTAAAGGATGTGAGGCAACCCGCCTCCACCACCCTCCCAGGCAGCGCATTCCAGACCGTCACCACCCTCTGGGTAAAAAGGTTTTTCCTCACATCCCCCCCAAACCTCCTTCCCCTCACCTTGAACTTATGTCCCCTCGTGACTGACCCTTCAACTAAGGAGAATAGCTGCTCCCTATCCACCCTGTCCATGCCCTTCATAATCTTGTACACCTCGATCAGGTCGCCCCTCATCTTCTTTGCTCCAACGAAAACAACCCAAGTCTATCCAACCTTTATTCATAACTTAAATGTTTCATCCTGGTGAATCTCCTCTGCACCCCCTCCAGTGCAATCACATTCTTCCTAAAATGTGGCGAACAGAACTGCACACAGTACTCCAGCTGTGGCCTCACCAAGATTCTATACAACTCCAACATGACCTCCCTACTTTTGTAATCTACGCCTCGATTGATAAAGCCAAGTGTCCCATATACCTTTTTCACCACCCCACTAACATGCCCCTCTGCCTTCAGAGATCTATGGACACACACTCCAAGGTCCCTTTGTTCCTCAGTTATCCTCTTCCCATTGATATACTTATAGAATATGTTGGGATTTTCCCTACTTTTACCAGCCAGAGCTTTCTCATATCCCCTCTTTGCCCTCCTAATTGCTTTCTTAAGCTCCACCCTGCACATTTTGTACTCCACAAATGCCTCCACTGATTTGCTTCCCTTGTACCTGCTAATAGCCTCCCTTTTCCTTCTCATCACAGCCTGAATATTTCTGGTTATCCATGGTTCTCTGGGCTTGTTACTCCTTCTTATCACCCTAGAGGGAACATGTTGAGCCTGTACCCTCCCCGTTTCCTGTTTGAATGCCCCCCACTGCTCCGCTGTAGATTTCCCCACAAGTAGCTGTTCCCAGCCTACCTTGGCCAGATCCTGCCTTATTTTACTAAAATCCACTCTCCCCCCATTCCAAAACAATTTTTTGTAACTTGTCTATTTCTTTGTCCACAACAAACTTAAACTGTATCATGGGAATATACTAAGACGGAGAGACGAAGTGAGAGACCTTGGCGTATAAGTACACATGACCCTGATGGCAGCAGTTCAAGTAGACAAGGTTGTAAAGAAGGCATATGGAATGCTCTCCTTTATTGGCAGAGGTATAGAATATAAAAGTAAGGATATTATGTTGGAATTAGATAAAACACTGGTGAGGCCACAATTGGAGTATTGTGTGCAGTTCTGGTCACCACATTACAGGAAGGACGTAATAGCTCTGGAGGCAGTGCAGAGGAGGTTTACAAGAATGTTGCCAGGGTTAGAAAAGTGTAGCTACGAGGAGAGATTGGATAGGTTGGGGTTATTTTCCTTCGAACAAAGAAGGCTGAGAGGTGACTTGATTGAGGTGTACAAAATTTTGAGGGGAATAGATAGAGTGGACAGGATAAAATTGTTTCCCTTGGTGGAGAATTCTAGAACCAGGGGAAATAGATTCAAGATAAGTGGCAGAAGGTGTAGTGGGGACACGAGGAAGAACTTTTTTACGCAGAGGGTAGTGGGTGTCTGGAATTCACTACCCAAGTTGGTGGTAGAGGCAGAAACTCTGAACTCTTTAAAAAGTACCTGGATCTGCACCTTAAGTGCTGTTAGCTGCAGGGCTATGGGCCGAGTGAAGGAAGGTGGGATTAGAGAGGGCACATGAGTGTCCTCAGGCTGGCATGGACAAGATGGGCCAAATGGCCTCCTTCTGTGCTGTCACTTTTCTATGGTTCTTTGTTGTGGTCGCTATCACTAAAATGCTCCCCCACCAATACCTCAGCCGTCTGTCTGGCTTCATTTCCCAGAATTAGGTCCAGCACCATGCCATTCCTTGTTGGACCCTCTATATATTGACCTAACTGTACACATTTCAAAAAATCCACTCCATCCAAGCCCTTAACACTATGTCTATCCCAATTAATGTTGGGAAAGTTGAAATCACCTAATATAATTACCCAATTGTTATTGTTTTTACACACCTCCGCAAATTGTGCACGTATTTGCTCCTCAATTTCCTGCTTACTGTCTGGGGGTCTATAATAAACACCTAACAATGTGGCTGCCCCTTTTTTATTCCTAAGCTCTACCCACAAATCTTCATTTTATGCCCCCTCCAAGATATCATCTCTCCTAATTGCAGAAACTGACTCCTTAACTAATAATGCAATGCCTCCTCCTCTTCTTCACCCAATTTAAAGGGCAGTTAAGACTGAACCACATTGCTCTGGGTCTGGAGTCACATGTAGGCCAAACTGGGTATGGATAGCAGATTTCCTTCCCTGAAGGACATTAGTGAACCAGGTGGGGTTTTTGATAGTTGTCACGGTCACCATTGCTTAGACTAGATTTATATTCTAGATATATCAGTTCAGAACTGAGGAAGAAGTCATATTGGACCTGAAACATTAACTCTATTTCTCTCTCCACAGATGCTGCCAGACCTACTGAGTTTTTCCAGCATTTTCTGTAGATGAGGCTGGATGCACAAGTGAATCCTTTCCAACGTATGGAGCAGATGAACTGAATCTCCCTGGTGGAAAGGACGTTTTCCTCTTGTGGATGAGTCCAGAACTAGGGAGCACTGTTTTAACATTAGGGATCACCCATTTAAAATGGAGATGAGGCAAAAAAAAATTCTCTCAGAGGGTTGTGAGTCGATGGAACCCTCTTCCTGAAAAGATGGTGGAGGCAGAGTTTTTGAATATTTTTAAGGCAGAGGTGGATAGATTCTTGGTAAGCAAGGGAGTGATAGTTTATTGGGAGTAGGCAGGATGCAGATTTGAGGCTACAATCAGGTCAGCCATGATCTTATTGAAAGGCAGAGCAGGCTCGATATGCTGAATGGCCTATCCTGCTCCTTGTACGTATATTTGTTCATATGCCTCAGAAGGCAGTTGGAGGCAGGGTCACTGAGTACTTTTAAGCCTGAGGTAGATATATGCTTATTAGGCAAGGGAATCAATAGTTATCGGGGGTAGATGGGAATGTGGAACTTGAAACGCCGTCCAAGGGCCTAAACACTCCTTTCAAGTGAAACAACACTTCATTTGCACTTCCCTCAATTTAGTCTACTGCATTCGCTGCTCCCAATGCGGTTTCCTCTACATTGAAGAGACTAAATGCAGACTGGGTGACCGCTTTGCAGAACACCTTCGGTCTGTCCGCAAGCATGACCCAGACCTCCCCGTTACTTGCCATTTCAACATTCCACCCTGCTCTCGTGCCCACATGTCCGTCCTTGGCCTGCTGCAATGTTCCAGTGAAGCTTAACGCAAACTGAAGGAACAGCACCTCATCATCCAACTAGGCACTTTACAGCCTTCCGGACTGAATATTGAGTTCAACAACTTCAGATCATGAACTCTCTCCTCCATCCCCACCCCCTTTCCGATCCCCCTTTTTCCAATAATTTATGTATATTTTTCTTTTCCCAACTATTTCCATTATTTTTAAATGTATTTCCATCCATTGTTTTAGCCTATTTTGATCTCTTCCCCCCACCCCACCCCCACTAGGGCTATCTGTACCTTGCTCATCCTGCTTTCTACCCTTAATGTCACCATTAGCACATATCTTAGCTAATATCACCACCTTCAACACCTCTTTGTCCTTTGTCTATGACATCTTTTGGCAATCTCCACCTATCTCTGGCCCTCTATCCAGCTCTACCTGTCCCTCCCCACCTCAAATCAACTTATATTTCACCTCTTTTCTATTTTTCCTTAGTTCTGATGAAGAGTTTTTCGGACTTGAAACATTAACTGTATCCCTCTCCACAGATGCTGTCAGACCTGCTGAGTTTTTCCGGTATTTTTGTTCTTGTTTTGGATTTCAAGCATCCGCAGTTTTTTGTTTTTATCTAAGTGAATCAGGTGTTCTGTTTCTGGACTCAGTGTTCTCTGTAATTTGGTGTCATCTCCTCCCAAATCCTGATCAGCATATTCCACATCCACCTTGTACTGCACATGCTCAGAGTACAACCCGGTGCTGAGTAATCACACTGGGCTCCTGTCGTCATTGATGGGGCACATTCTGGCCACTTGAGAAATAGTGCATTGTATCACCATCACGGAAAACCAATTGGTGAACAGAATTTTTTGTCAATAAATTGAGATTGGATCAAATGGCCTGTTTCTGTAATGAAATCCTACGGGGTAGAGGTGGATTAATACTCAGGTCTATGCAGTTGCGGCCCAAGGGGTGAATTAACACTCAGGCCATGAAAACCCCACCATAAACCCAGCACCGACTCCATCCCTCTCCTTGCCACCCTGTGAGGCTGGACCAGACAAATTGCAACCTTCACCTCCTATTTGAACCTGAGCTGAGTATCGTGCTACCAACAACATATCCTCTCTATCACTAAGATCACCTGCTTCCAGCTCTGTCATATCATTGTCTCCATCCCACCTGAGCCAATTTGCTGCTGAAATCTTCATCCATGCCTTTGTTACCTCCAGTTTCGGCTATTTCAATGCTCTCTTGATTAGTCTCCCATCTTCCACCCTCCATAAACTTACGCTCATCCAAAACTCTTCTGGGTGGACAGCAGTTTAGTGGGAATGGAGACCACAGAGCAGAAAGTGTGTCTCATGGACAAGTTGAGCTCATGAAAGTATAAAGGGAGTTAGGAGAGAAACTAAAGAAACTTGCTTGTTCAGAGCTAGGGCTGGTCAGATCTGGAGAAGCAGTTTGGCCCAGTGGACAAGTGAAAAGGAGGAAAGTGGCAGAGGCAGCTGATTAGATGGTCTCACTCTGGGAAACAACGAAGTGAATCAGCTCCTCGCATTTGTCATTGGAGGTGAGGATGGAGGAGACAGGGGAGAGGGAGAGCACTTCAAAAGGAACTAACTTACATTGGAGATATTAAAATGACTCATTATTCCATCTGTTTAAAACAAAATGTATTTATTTGGCTTTTATCCAGAATATTGACACATATAACTGAGAGTTTATAACTTTAGCAGAAACATATCTGAATACTATATTTGCTATGAGGCGAGGGATGGAGAGGTATCGGGAAGACCAATGAAACATGAAGATTGATCATGGTAGTTTACATTACTGGAAGTAAGCTTCTTAAAAAGTGACCCCTCCTGCTTTACTTTATTCAACATGTATATGAATATGAAACTAGTAATATGGTTAACAACAGCAGCAACAACCCCAACTGTAAACTTAGCTCAGCCCTCAGTTCAGTGGATTAGCAGCAGAAATAAGAACACAATCCAGGGCTTGGAGTCACTTGTGAATTCATTGATAATCTATCATCTCAGCAGGGTAGATAATAGATTAAATGGCTTCTCACATACGGATCATGTAAAAGGCTTCTCCCGAGTGTGAGTGCGCTGGTGCCTCAGCAGTTCCCTTTTGTATTTAGACCTCTTGTCATAGTCAGAACATTTAAATGTTCTCTTATCAGTGTGAACAAGCTGAAGTGAAATGAGAGTGCTTGACCAAATGAATCCCATCCCACACTCGGAGAAGATGAATGGCCTCTCCCCAGTGCGAACTGGTGAAGCAAAGTAGAAGGTCAGGACAGATGGGAGCCAAGGATAAATTTGACAAGACATCATGGACACAAGACAGCAGGAGTGTTAAACTATGTTTGAGTTTTGGTGAACACCTTGTCAAATACCAGGAGGGAAATGGAAAACAATGAAGGTGAACATGGTGAAAGAGCCAAAAGTAAATCCTGTCAGAGAGAAGACCTTCTCTGTAACCTGTCTTAACTCCTCTATCGGCTCATTTATTGAAACAAGGGACTCTCCTTGTTCTAATGATGACATTCCTTGTCTGCCCAGTTATCACTTTAAGTCAACCCTTGAATTGCATTGTTTCATCATGTTCACAATTTTCATTAACAAATGTTGAAATGTTTGCTCCACACTCACAGGGTTTCATCTGTTTAAAGCCACAAACAGAAAGGTCCACTTTTCTCCTGGAGTTTGAGACAAATCAACTTTCAAAGTGATGCAGTTTCAACCAATGAGGAAGATCCGGGCTTAGCCCCGCCCCTCATTCGTTCCGAATGGTTGAAGAACCAACCTCCCGAGTGCTGTCCTCCAGCCCCGCCCCCTTTTTTCTATTGGTCCGGAGCTGCTGTCAATCAGGAGGGCACGGTGATCTGGAGAATGCGCGGTGTGGCTGGACACCAGTGCGCAGGCGCAGTGTCGAAGAGTCTGGAGCATGCGCACTGCGATTGATGGTCTTGCGGGAAGAGGCGTCAGTTTGTCCCGGAGAAGCGGAGTCAGAGCGAGGCGGTGGGTGGGAGGATTTGGAAACACTTTGTGGATCCGCAAACCCTGAGGAATAATTATCAGCTCCTGGTTGGCAGCTGCGGGGCTTCTCCCTCCCGGGAACAGGCCCAGGTTAACGGCCGCCATCCTGGGTCAGCGAGTGGAGGATGGTTCACATCAGAGGATGGGGGAGGGGAGACAATAAATAAGAGGTTACACTTTGGGCTCGAATCTGATCTGTGGGAAGGAAGGAAACCCTGGGAGGTGGGCGGGGAGGATTCAGAAACACCCGCTGGAGGCCCCAAACCCCCAATAAAACTCTTTGATTTTATTGTCAATCTGCAGACAGGAGCTGGAGAACTGAACCCAGGCAGAGGAGAGGGAGGGAGAAAACTGGGAGTGGAGGAAAGAAATGGTGGAGATGATGAGATGGGTTTGGATTTCAGTCCAGGGAGGAGGGAGAGTGTGTGGGACGGGGATTTACAGCTTTGGGGAAACGAGAGGAAGATGGTCCATAGAAACTAGAATTGTCTGTTCTGAATTTCTAGGCTCTGCTGACAGTTAAGAGTTTTGTAAACTCCTTTTATAGGATATTAGGAGGGGAAGATTTACAGAGGGAAGCTCAAATCAAACTTCACATCAAGATTTAAAAGCATCACTCGATCCATCAGGACCTGAATATCATCGGCAATTGAATGTGGAATGCTTGTCTGTTCTGTCTGTGTGAAAAGATTTCAGACATCAGTGTGACTGGAAAAGCAGTGAGGCACACACACACCCGAGTGAGAGTGTTCAGTGCATTGACTGAGGAAAGAACTTTAACCAGTTATATAGCCTGAAAAAACATCACACCATTCACAGTGGGGTGAGACCGCACACGTGTTCTGTGTGTGGACAAGGCTTTAACTGATTATCCAATCTGGAGAGACATAAGGACTCCGGCACCATGGACAAACCATGGAAATGTGAGGATTGTGGTAAAGGATTCAATTATCCATCTCAGCTGGAAATCCATCGACGCATTCACACTGGGGAGAAGCCGTTCACCTGTTCCGTGTGTGGGAAGGGATTCACTCAGACAACCAAACTCATGTCACACCAGCAAATTCATACTGAGGAGAGGCCATTCACCTGCCCTGTATGTGGGAAGTGATTTACTGAGACATCCTGTCTTATGTTACACCAGCGAATTCACACTGAGGAGAGGCCGTTCAGCTGCACTCACTGTGAAAAGAGGTTCAGGTCTTCATCTGACCTCAATATACACCAGCGACTTCACACTGGGCAGAAGCCATTCACTTGCTCTGTGTGTGGGAAGGGATTCACTCATTCATCCGGCCTTAGGTCCCACCCAGCGAGTTCATTCTGAGGAGAAGCCATTCAACTGTACATCCTGTAGAAAGAGTTTCAGGCATTCATCCGCCCTTGCTGAACACCAGCGAGTTCACACTGGGGAGAGGCCGTTCACCTGCTCTGTGTATGGACAGAGATTTACTCAGTCATCCAGTTTGCTGAGACACCAGCGGGTTCACACTGGGGAGAAGCCATTTAGCTGCACTTCTTGTGGAAAGAGTTTCAGGCAATCATCCACCCTCATTGCACACCAGCGAGTTCACACTGGGGAGAAACCATTCACCTGCTCTGTATGTGGGAAGGGATTCACTGTATCATCCGCCCTCGAATCACACCAGCAAATTCACACTGAGGAGAAGCCATTCAGCTGCACAGACTGTGGAAAGAGGTTCAGGTGTTCATCTGCTCTCCTGGCACATCAGAGAGTTCACAATGGAGAGAGACCATTCACCTGCGCCGTGTGTGGGAAGAGATTCACTTGGTCTTTCAACCTAGTGACACATGAGCGATTTCATAAGTGACTGCAGGGGTTGGATTCTGCTGTTTTTGCTGCTGTTAATCATGTTCAGGATTGATAGTCTGACAATGTCAAGTTTGTTTCTGCTGATGTTAACAACCCCTATAACTGGCTGGAGTTTAATATTCTGGAGATGTCACTGATACTCGGGGCAGCAGTGTCCCTTTTAAAAAGCACCATCTATGATCGTTCCCCTTAATTCATGAACTCTGCTGGAAGGTCAGATCCATTCCACAGGATGTGCATGACACAAAAATAATCTCAATTTACGAAAACAAAGGGGACAGAGGAGATTGCAACAAAAACTTTGTCCACCAAAGTTCCTCCGTCTCATCCACTCCTTTCATGACAACATGCCCTGTGCTGTACAGTTTGACGGTTCCACTTCTGACAGTTTCAGGTTGAAGAATGGAGTGAAACAGGGCTGTGTCCGAGCCCCCGCTTAGTTTGGTATTTTCTTCTCCATGTTCCTGACCTTGGCCTTCCCTGCAGATATGGAAGGAGTTTCCCTGAATACTTGGTCAGATAGCAAAGTCCACAATCTGTCCAGACTGAAAGTGAAGACAAAATACAGCCTGTCTCGATCAGAGACCTGCTCTATGCAGATGATGTCATGCTTGTGACTCACACAGAAACTCAGCTACAAAGACTCATGGACTGTCTCTCCTGTGTCTGTAACTTGTTCTCCCTTACTGTAAATATCAAGAAAACAGTGGTTTGGGGACTGGGTGACGTCCTTGATCACACTGGAAGTGGCCAGTGAAATCTGTGACTTTGGGTCCACAATGACAGACAATCTGTTTCTTGATGCAGAACTCGATACACGCATTGAGAAAGCGGCCCCACCTTTGGCCGACTCACATCAAGCTGCCTCTCAGCACCAAGATGCTGGTTTATGAGGCCGGTGTCCTCAGCACCTTGTTGTCTGTCTGTGAAACGACGATTTACAGTGATCAGGAAAGGAAGCTCAACAACTTTCACCTTCAATGTTTGCGGCACATACTGGGCATCTCAGGTACAGAATCAGGAATGTGGCTGCCCTCTCAAAGACAAATCTCCCAAATACATTGGCTCTCATCAACTTCACTGGCTCTGAAGAAGAGTCATACGGACTTGAAACATTAACTCTGTTTCTCTCTCCACAGATGCTGTCAGACCTGGGTTTTTCCAGAATTTTCTGTTTCTACCCCATAAGAGGCTTCTGGCCTCCCTTCCATGGTCTTGTCCGTGTCTGGGCGGCTCTGGAGACGGAGCATGTGGTGTCCACTTATACGGCTGATACTTTCCACCTCTGGTGGGTACCCCAAGGTACAGAGTGTCTCAGAGACACTGGAAACAACATTCTGGTTTAGTTAGGAAGGTTCTCCTCACTCTTGTTGGGGCTTTGATGCTGATTTTGGGCTCTTTTCATTTAATTGGACAACGTGCTTGAGAGAAGAAAGTATGTTCTATAGAAACTAGAAATGTCTGATCTGAATTTCTATCCTGGACTGACAGTGATAACTTTTGTCAACTGTATTTACAAGATATCAGAAAGAAATGATTTGAAGATGGGAAACTCAAACCAAACATCTCATCACAATCTGACAGAGTCACTCGATTCATCAGGACCTGAATATCATCAGTCTTTGAATGTCGAAGGAGAAATGTTTGTTCTGACTGTGGGAAAAGATTTCAAGCATCAGTGTAACTGGAAATGCACCGAGACACACACACCCGAGTGAGAGTGCTCCAGTGAACTGACTGTGGATAGAGCTTTAACCAGTTACACAGCCTGAAATAACGTCACAACATTCACAGCAGGGAGAGACTGTACATGTGTTCTGTCTGCGGATGAGGCTTCAACTGATCGTCCAACCTGGAGAGATATAAGGACACTGAGGCCACAAAGAAACCGTGGAAATGTGGGGAGTGTGGGAAGGGATTCACTTGCCCATCCCAGCTGGAAGCTCATCGACGGACTCACACTGGGGAGAGACCGTACACCTGCTCCATGTGTGGGAAAGGATTCACTCTGATGTCCAGCCTTCAGTTACACCAGCGAGGTCACACTGACGAGAGGCCTTTTAAATGCTCTGACTGTGGGAAAGGCTTTAAAATCTCACCAGATCTAATTAAACACCAGCTTGTTCACACTGACGAGAGACCATTCAGTTGTCCTCAATGTGAGAAGAGATTCAGACAGTTGCCTCACCTCATTCAACACCAGCGAGTTCACACTGAGGAGAGGCCATACACCTGCTCCATGTGTGGGAAGGGATTCACTTCATCATCCAACCTGGTAACACATCAGCGGGTTCACACAGGGGAGAAGATATTCACCTGCTCTGTGTGTGGGAAGGGGTTTTCTCAGTCATCGAATCTGCTGACACACCAGCAAGTTCACACTGGGGAGAGGCCGTTCACCTGCTCTGTGTGTGGGAAGAGATTTGCTCGATCATCTCAATTGCTGACACACCAGCAAGTTCACAAGTGACTGCAGAGGTTGGATTCTGCTGTTAATCACATCCTTTGTTTCTGTTGCTGTTAGTAATGCTTGTAACTGGGCTGGAGTTTAATATTCTGGATATCTGTCAAATAAATGAGTTTAGATGAAAGCAGACAGCGCTGCTGTAAGAACCTAAGAGAAGGGAAGATAAGCGTGAAAAGAGTGTGTGCAGCTGCAGCTTCTGGAAGCCCGGGTTTTGGAGCTGGAGTGGCAGCTGGGGACACTGGAGCATCCGTGAGGCGGAGAGTATCATGGATAGCACATATAGAGAGGTGGTCATACCGTAGGCCAAGAGTCCACAGACAGGAAGGGAATGGGTGACCACCAGGCAAAGCAAGAAGACTAGGCACACAGTGCAGGAATCTCTTGTGGCTATTGTCTTGCAAAACAGATGTACCACTTTGGATACTGTTCAGGGGAATGGCCTCTCAGGAGAAAGCAGCAATAGCCAAATTCGTTGCACCGTGGTTGGCTCTGCTGCACTGGTGAAGAGTAAAAAGTGTGGGAGTGCAATAATTAATTCAATTGGAAGGGGAATAAATCAGCGTTTCTGTGGCCGCAAACGAGACTTCAGGATGGTATGTTGCCTCCCTGATGCTAGGGTCAAGGATGTCTCAGAGCGGCTAGAGTACTTTCTGAAGGGGGAGGGTGAACAGCCAGTGGTCCTGGGACACGTTGGTACAGATGACATGGGCAAAAAAAGGGATGAAGTCCCAAAAGCAGAATATAGGGAGTTAGGAAGTAAGTTGAAAAGTAGGATCTCAAAGGTAGTAATTTCAGGATTACTACCAGTGCCACGTGCTAGTCAGAGTAGAAATAGCAGGATATGTCGGATGAATACATGGCCGAAGAGATGGTGTGAAGGGGAGGGTTTCAGATTCCTGGGACATTGGGGCCAGTTCTAGGGGAGCTGGGACCAGTACAAACTGGACGGGTTACACCTGGGCAGGACCGGGACTTATGTCCCAGGAGGAACATTTGCTAGAGTGGTTGGGGAGGGTTTAAACTAAAATGGCAGGGGGTTGGGAACCTATGCAAGAAATCAGAGGAAGGGGAATCAAGGACAAGAACAAAAGACAGAAAGGGGAATAGAAAAGTGATAGGCAGAGAAATCAAGGGCAAGAATCAAACAGGCCCTCAGTGAAAAATAGTGGGAACAGGACAAGTAATGTTAAAAAGACAAGTCTTAAGGCTTTATGCCTTAACGAGAGGAGCATTCACAATAAAGTGGATGAATTAATGCGCAAATAGATGTAAACAGGTATGATATAGCCGGGATTACGGAGACATAGCTGCAGGTTGACTAGGGATGGGAACTGAACATCCAGGGGTATTCAGTATTTTGGAAGGACAGACAAAAAGGAAAAGGCAGAGTTGCATTGCTGGTTAAAGAGGAAATTAGCACAATGGTAAGGAAAGATATTAGCTCCGACGATGTGGAATCTGTATGGATAGAGCTCAGAAAAACTAAGGGGCAAAAAACGTTAGTGGAGGTTGTATAGACACCCAAACTGTAGTGGTGATGCTGGGAATGGCATTGAACAGGAAATTAGAGACACGTGCAATAAAGGAACATCTGTAGTTATGCGTGACTTTAATCTGCATATAGATTGGGCAAATCTAATCAGTAACGATACCGTAGAGGAGGAATTCCTGGAGTGTGTACAGGATGTTTTTCTGGATCAATATGTTGAAGAACCAGCTAGAGAACAGGCCAAAATAAAAAATACCTGGAAAAACTCAGCAGGTCTGGCAGCTTCGGCGGAGAAGAACACAGTTGACGTTTTGAGTCCTCATGACCCTTCAACAGAACTAAGTAAAAATAGGAGATGGATGAAATGTAAGCTGGTTTAAAGGGGGGCGGTGGGGGGGGGGGGGGGGGGGGGGAGAGAAAGAAGGGGGGGGTGGGCGGTGGTTGTAGGGACAAGCAAGCAGTGATAGAAGGAGATAACCAAAAGACAAAAGAACAAAGAGGTGTTGAAGGTGGTGATATTATCTAAATGAATGTGCTAATTAAGAATGGATAGCAGGACAAGCAAGGTAGCTCTAGTGGGGGTGGGGTGAAATAAGACTAAAAGGGCATAAAAGGTATAGATAAATGATCGGTGGAATACATTAAAAATAATGGAAATAGGTGGGAAAAGAAAAATCTATATAAATTATTGGAAAAAACAAGGAGGAGGGGGAAGAAACGGAAAAGGGGGTGGGGATGGAGGAGGGAGTTTAAGATCTAAAATTGTTGAACTCAATATTCAGTCCGGAAGGCTGTAAAGTGCCTAGTCGGAAGATGAGGTGCTGTTCCTCCAGTTTGCGTTGAGCTTCACTGGAACAATGCAGCAAGCCAAGGACAGACATGTGGGCATGAGAGCAGGGTGGGGTGTTAAAATGGCAAGCGACAGGGAGGTCTGGGTTATGCTTGCGGAAAGTCTGGCCTTCATAGCCAGAGGATTTGAGTACAGGAACAGGGATGTCTTCCTACAATTGTACAGGGCCTTGGTGAGACCACACCTGGAATATTGTGTGCAGTTTTTGTCTCCTTATCTGAGGAAGGATATACTTGCTATGACTTTATTGATTGGCGCTATGGTCAGTCTCCACCTCATTCCCACAAAATAATCACAACCTGAATTGTGAATCATAATGGTGGAGCTTTTACCCAACATTCCCTGAGGTAGAAAATGTCCCCTATCCACACCACAGGAGACCAGTGCGCAGGCTTAGTGCTCCCCAGCGTTTGGAGCATGCGCAGTGTCAGTTGTGACCACGGAAAGCCACTTGTTTGTCGCTTCTGCAACCGGTAGAGGGAGCGATGGAGCCGGCAGCTGGACAGGGAGGATTTGGAAACTCTGTGGATCCGGAAACCCTGAGGAATAATTGTCAGCTCCTAGTTTGCAGCTGCGGGGCTTCTCCCTCCCGGGAACAGGCCCAGTTTAACGGCCGCCATCCTGGGTCAGCGAGTGGAGGATGGTTCACATCAGAGGATGGGGGAGGGGGGACAATAAATAAGAGGTTACACTTTGGGCTCAAATCAATGAGGACTCTGATCTCTCTTTGGGAAACTATGAACAAATGGCTTCTTGTAAATTGAGCTCAGGGTTACATTGGGCAGGAAGAGAATAGAAATGAAAGGTCTACTGCACTCTGCATTTTCTATTAAAGTCCTTCGATCATATGTTGTCAGCTTGAGTTCATTAAACTCTCAATCATTTACATCCTATTTATGAGTTTTATGCCGTGGACAATCGGGCTGTCTTGTAGTGTATTTGTCCCAAACCTATTTGCAGATGTTATCTTTTCTCCTGAACTCCATTATACATTTACTTCCATGTGGTTGGGCAGTGCCTTTGAGAGGTGGGATTCTGGAGTTTTCTGCTGTTCCAGCTGGTGAGACACCAGCTAGTTCGCATTGATGAGAGGCTGTTCAACTGCTCTGATTGTGAGAAGAGCTTTAAAAGATCAGAGGACCTGGTCAAGCACCAGTTTGTTCACACTGAGAGACAGTTCAGTTGTTCTCACTGTGGGAAAGTGTTTAGACAATCACCAAACCTCATAAAACACCAACAAGTTCACATTAGGGAGAGGGAATTCAGCTGCACCGTGTGTGGGAAGGGATTCGCTCAACTATCTCACCTCAGCTCACACCAACTTGTTCACACTGACCTTTCCAATGTTCAGAATGTGAGAAGAGCTTTAAAACTGCAGTGATCTGCTGAGACACCAGCGAATTCACACTGAGGAAAGGCCGTTTACCTGCTCCATCTGCCAGAAGGGATTTATTTGTTTGACCAACCTCAAGCTGCACCAACGAGTTCACTCTGATCGGAAACCTTTCCAATGTTCTGACTGTGAGAAGAGCTTTACAACTACAAGGGATCTACTAATGCACCAGTGCATTCACACAGGTGAAAGGCCATTCACCTGCTCCATATGTGGGAAGGGATTCACCCGTTCATCCCACCTACTGACACACCAGCAGGTTCACACTGGAGAGAGGTTGTTCACCTGCTCCGTATGTGGGAAGGGATTCACTTGTCTTGCTCACCTCAATTCACATCAACTTGTTCACACTGATTACAGACTTCTCAAATGTTCAAAATGTGAGAAGACTTTTAAAACCACAGGTGTTCTGCTGAGACACCAGCGAGTTCACACTGTGGAGAGGCCCTTCACCTGCTCCGTGTGTAGGAAGGGATTCACTCATTCATCCCACTTAATGAGACACTAGCGAGTTCACAATTGAACTGCTTTTGCTGTTATCATTGCTGTTAATCACATACAGGACAACCAGGTTCATTCTGACAGTTGGGCTGATGTTAATAACCATGTAACTGGGCTGAAGTTTGATTCATTTGGCAGATCTCAAGATATTCATTTTGTTTGAAACACAGAGTGTCATGTCCTTAATTTCTCTAAGATAAGAGGAGAATAACTGCTGCTTTTTGGGGTCTTTTTTCCTTTCTAACTCAAGATTATTTCAGATCTCATACCTTCGGTTACTCTCATGGACAATTCCCAGCTCCTCATACCTTCCAGAATGTCTCTCCTGGCCTTGGAATCCTGGGAAGGTATCTGTAACACTTTCGGGATCAATAAACACAAAACCCAGCCTGTTAATCACTCTCAACTTCTGGACTTAGTGCGGGTCCCCCACAGCAAAAGTCAAATAAATCAGTTTTGTGTTAAACACACAGTGTGTTTATTATTTAAAATATCTGTAACACAAGTTAGTTCCTTTTGAAGTGCTCTCCCTCTCCCCTGTCTCCTCCATCCCCACCTTTATAAGGTTAAGGTTTGGGAGTCATGGATTAAACAAAAAAAGTGTTCAAGTACCTCAGTGATTTTAAAGTTGTTTATTAATTATTAAGTAGTTTATTCAGAAGAACCAGATTAAATATGATCATAAACTAAATGGATATAAAATTACACCTGACCCATGACAGATGAGTGGTTTTGACAGCAGTCTCTTGTTCGATGTTTGCAGCTGCTTTCTCTTTTGTTCTGTCTTCTCGAGCTGACTGAGGGGTTAGGAAGTTAGGAATGTTTCTGCCGATGAGGACTGCCCCCCTTCCCTCTGAGCACCCATTAAAATACTTTATTTCTAGGGGCTGGTAGATTATCCCATGTCAATCACTTGTTCAATTCCCCATCTGGTCAGTGACCAGAGGCAAGGTAGCCATGGTGTCACCCCCTCCCCTCCACCCTTGTCCATCACTTTGCTTCAAGATCATCTTGCAGCTTATCTTGTGCTTGGTACGCCACCTGTTAACTCCTGCCAGACACTTGTCTAGATTCTTCTTGGCTGTTATCTCTGTTTGTCCCTGGCTCTGGCTGCTAAGAAGTGTTTATTCAAAGTGAGAGAGAGAGAGACAGCAGAGACAAAGTAACAACCTTGTGTCAGACAGTCTTATGCAATACCTGCTGATTCTATAATAATCCTGTAATATTCTTAAAGATACATCTCTTACAGCACTCCTCTTTGAGATGGAAATATACTCACAACTGTTTATGACTAACCTAATTATCTCTACACTGGTGCTTGTTTCCCTAATTTCTCGATTACAAACCATAGATAACATACTAAAGCTACTGGAATTATCAGAATCATCGTGACAAAATATTAATCTGAATCACCCTAATTCAACTATACAGAACAACAGACGTTAACCTTGTGTCCGGAACTTTCTGTGTAGAGATTTAACGAGCAATCATGAAGGTAGTTTCTCCAAACCTCCCAGGGTTTCCTTCCTTCCTTCTCTCCCTCTCTAAGTTAAAGTCAGTCTCTTGTACCGTTTTAGTTTCTGATTCTCTTCCTGCCCAATGTAACCCTGAGCTCATGTTTTACAAGGACCAAATATTTTGATAGCTTCCCAAACAGATCAGAGCCCTCCTGAAACAAAAACAAAAACTGCTGGAAAAACTACCAGCGTCTGTGGAGAGAAAGACAGAATTAACGTTTCAAGTCCATATGACTTCTTCAGAGTCTTTCCACAGATGCTGTCAGACCTGCTGAGTTTTTCCAGCAATTTTTGTTTTTGTTTCAGATTTCCAGCATCCGCAGTATTTTGCTTTTTATCAGAGTACTGCTCATTGATTTGATCCCAAAGTCTAACCTCTTAAATTAATTAATCTCAGTTGGGTAGCAGAAAATAAGCTATCGCCTGATTGGAATATGAATGGCGACGCTGTTACCATCAATCCTCGCGAATGTGAATATGCCCTATTCACTCGACAGGACACCCCCCCCTCCCAGTGCGCAGGCGCAGTGCTGGGCCGTATCTCGAGCGTGCGCAGTGTCACTTTGCTCAGAGGCCTGCGAGTGCGGAAGACGCTTTTATTCAGAGGGTGAGAGTCGGTGCGGGGTAGGGTGGAATGGAGCCGGGAATAGAGGGGAGGGAGGTGAGGCCTTATGTAAACACTAGGTGTAGGCCGAAATCCTGGATTAGAACCTCCATGTCCCGCGTTTGCAGCTCCGGCGCTTTTCCCGGGAACAGGCCCCAGTTAACAGCCGCCATCTTGGGGCAAGGGGCGGCGGGGCGCATGCGCAGTGGGTGTCTCACTGATTCGGAGCCGGGACAATGGCCCATGACGTCACTGAGGAACCTCCTCTGGTTTGGGGGGAGCTGTGAACATGAGAATCAGGAGCAGGAGTCGGCCATTCGGCCCCTCAAGCCTGCCCCACCATTCAATAAGATCATGGCTGATCTGCCCCAGGCCTCAATTCCTCTTTGGTGCCAACTCCTCATAGCCCTCAACTCCCAAGTGGGGGCAACTTTGGGCACAATGAAAGATTTTACTGGTTTGGAGACTGGGTCTTGCCTGGTGTTTTCTCACAGTGTAGGCATTTGCTTAAAATATATTTCAAAACTTAGGGGAAAATGTCCTAATAACTGTTTGATAAGAATCTCTGCTGCTGGCGACCCTGCCACTCATAATGACTTAACGGAGTCAGACAGCATTGGTAGCAAACACAGCCGGCGATGGGCAGGAGGATGCATGCACAGCTGCCATCTTTAGAAGCGATGTGCAACAGAGGGCATGCACAGTCATCACTATCCCTTGCAGCAGGAGGAGGGAATGTTGTGTCTCCTGTCAATCCAAGATGTCCACCAATACTCATCTGCACATGTGCACTGCTCAAGAAATCCAATGACTTCACCGCTGAAGCCTGCAGCCTGGAACCTGGAGTGGGAGAAGGGAGAAGAATGAGGAGAGGCAATATAGTCTAACACTCACAGCAATCTACAATCCATGCACATTATTGTGACAGAGAGACAAAGTTTTCAACATGGCTGCAGTAAAAGATCCCACAAGGAAAATATTTTACTTTCCCATCTGCATATTCTCCCCCTCAAAACCCCTGTAAAAGGAGTTTCCAAAATCCATCAGTGTCAGTCCAGGATAGAACTTCACAATATTCTCTCCTCCTGCTGACAGGGAAAACAGCGAATGTGCCCTGCTGCACATTGCCCCCTATAAAGATGGCAGTCGCTAACCTGGGTCTGCCATCAGCATACAACAGTGCATGTATCACACTGGTAGAAAACACAGCCAGGGGAGAGTGTTGTGAATTCTTATCCTGGACTGACAGTGATGGATGTTGGAAACTCCTTTTCCTTGGGGTCTGAAGGGGAGGAATTATCAACGACAAGTCAAATTAAGAGAACCAAGAAAATTGTCTCCTCTGAATCTCGAACCTGGACTGACACTTATAACTTTTGTGATCTCCTTTTACAGGGTGTTAGAAGATTTGAAGACTGCCACGTTGTTCTCTGACTCAGTGCTTCTGATATCTTTCCAGCTGCAGGCTGCAGCAGGAGATTTTAAATTTGAAAACAGTGAAATTGTTTCAGAGGTGAGTGTTATTGAGCATTCTTGACAATTTAGAGTTTTTAGTGCTGAGCTCTGGTTCCATGGCTCAGGGGCTGGTGTGGCTCCTTTACTGTGGTTCTCAATCCATGTCCATCCATTGCTCTGTTTCCCCTCCCCGATCACCTCTCTGTCATTGCCTAACCTCCTCTGTCTCTTCTAATGGATGTGTTTTAACCATGTTTGATATTTTGCTATTATTTCCACCAACTGTGTCTAAATGAGGTTTCCACTGCTGCCCACCCCCCCAGCTATTCACTACTGATTTACCAGCTTTATTTCCCCGCGGTCAGGAATTGTTTTCTCCTTCACGAGAGATCATTTCTCTTCCACTTATAAACTTATTGACCATCAAATTCTGGTCTATTTTTATTGCCCATAATTCATTTTGCACACTCTGAAACATTAACTCTGTTGCTGTTTCTACAGTTACTGCCTGACCTGCTGAGTATTTCCATTTTTTATTTGAGATTCCCAGTGGCTGCATTATTTTCCTTTTGTTTTATTGCAGACGTTTCTCACAGAACTGAATCTAAAAACAGAGATGGACCAATTAAGAACTAATTATTAGGTTGAGTGTTGGTTGCAGGGTTTGACCCCTGGCCTCCATGGTAGGTGCTTATTCACATAATCATTGTGTGATTACAATACAGAAGGCCATTTAGCCTGTCATGCCCGTGCTGGCTTTCTGCAAGAGCAAATTGGCTAGTCACATTCCCCTGCCCTTTCCGCGTAGCCCAACTTTTACCTTCAGGTGCTTATCCAATTCCCTTTTGAAAGCCTTTGTTGCATCAGTTTAAGCTGGAGTGGAGATGGAGGAGAAGCTGCTGGGTTTAACCCTGAGTTGTTCAGAACCCAGAAATTTTTAATGTGAAATTGTCGAGGGAGGTAGATTCCAGGGAGATCAGGTTGTTAAATGGACACTGTCCATACAATGTAAAAGAATATTGTTTTTGGAATAAATATTTCTATAGATGCTTTTAATTTATTTTACATATACATATTTTGAAAATTTATTCTTGGGGTTTTGGTATCACTAACAAGACCAGCAGCAGAGATTACCCCTTCCCAGTTACCTATGGAGAAGATGATGTTTGACCTTCTTGAACCGCTGCAGTCCGTGTGGTGAAGGTGCTCCCACAATGCTGTTAGGTAAGGAGTTACAGGATTTTCACCCAGTGATGATGAAGGAACAAATCAACGGCAATAATGTGTATTTATATACTGCCTTTTGTGTAATAGACCTTTCCAGGGTGTTTCACAGTGTGTTATAAAGCAACATTTGACACTGAGCCACATAAGGACATATTAGGGCAGGTGACCAAAAGCTTGGTCAAAGAGGTAGGTTTTAAGGAGTATTTTAAAGGAGGAAAGTGAGGTGGAGAGGCAGAGAGGTTAAAGGGGGAAACTGCAGAGCTTGGGGCCTTGGCAACTGAAAGAACAGCCACCAATGGTGGAGCGAATCAAATCAGAAATGCTCAAGGGGCAGGAATTAGATGTGTGCAGAGATCTCAAAGGGTTGTGGGGCTGCAGGAGAGTACAGAGATAGGGATGATCATAGCCATAGAGGGATTTGAAAACAAGGATGAGAATTTTAAAGTTTGGTGCTTAAATGAGAACCTTTGTAGGCAGCAAGCACAGGGTAATGGGTGAAGAAGACTTGATGCAAGGAAACACATAGGCAACAGAGTTTTGGATGAGCTCAAGATTACAGGGAGGTTGAATATGGGAGGCCGGTCGCGAGTGTGTTGTTAAGTCTAGAGGAATGGATGAGGGTTTTACACTTGGGTGGAGTCGGACGATGTGACTGAGGTGCAGATAGGCAGTCTTGGTGACGATGCAGCTATGTGGTTGGAAGCTCATCATGAGTTCAAATATGACACCAATGTTGTAGACAGTCTGGTTCAGCCTCAGACAGTTGCCAGGGAGAGGGATGGAGTCGGCAGCCAGGGAGAGGAGTTTGTAGCGGGGACTGAAGACAATGGCTTCAGTCTTTCCAATATTTAAATGGAGGAAATTTCTGCTCATCCAGTACTGGCTGCCAGACAAGTCAGAACGGTTTGTGAATTGGAGGGGAACTTGGAGTTGGAGGTGATGCAGACCGGGTGGCAGGTTACCTTCCCTGAAAGACGTTAGTGAACAAGTTAGGTTTACAACAATTTACACACACCTGCTCCCTTGGCCCTTCTGGGTTGAGGGTTTGGGAAGTTCTGGTTGAGTTGTGGATACATAAAATCACTCTCCTTTATCCCCCTCACTCTCCCATCTCTCTCTCTCTTTCGTCTCTCCCCCCATAGAGGCCAGAACTTTTGTGTAGGCCCAGACTGGGAGGCCTGTTCTCTCCCCTGAAGGACATTAGTGAACCAGTTGGGTTTTTATGACAATCCAGCAGTTTTCATGGTCACTTTTTCCTAGTCCTGGCCCCACAAATCACCAGATTCATTCAGCTCAATTTCACAACCTGCCTTTGTGTTTTTGTGGAATTTCTCTCACTCCCTTTTTTCTGTTTTACATCATTTCACAGGGTATTAGAAGAGGAGGATTTGCAGTCGGGAAACTCAAACTAAACATCATGTCAGGATCTGACAGTCTCCCAGTTTATCGCAATCTGAATATCATCATCAGATAGTGAACATGGAGGGAAAAAGCACCGTTCACAGCGGAGAGAAACCGTACACATGTTCTGTCTGTGGGCAAAGCTTCAACTTTTCATCCAACCTGCAGAGACACAAGGACACCTGCACCACGGAGAAACCATGGAAATGTGAGGACTGTGCAAAGGGATTCAATTGTCCTATTAAGCTGGAATCTCATTTGCACTTTCACACTGGAGCGAGGCCGTTCACCTGCTCTGAGTGTGGGAAGGGATTTACTCGTTCATCGCACTTGCTTCAGCGCCAGTGGGGAGAGGCCGATCACCTGCGCCAGATGTGGAAAGGGATTCACTCGGACATGCCACCTCATGGCACACCAGCGTGTTCACACTGAGGAGAGACCTTTTAAATGTCCAGACTGTGGGAAGAGCTATAAAAGTTCCGGTGAATTACTGTACCATCAACGTGTTCACACTGATGAGAGACCGTTCGGGTGCTCTCACTGCGGGACTGGGTTCAGGCAATCATCTGACCTCACTGAACACCAGAGATCTCACACTAGGGAGAGGCCGTTCATCTGCACGGAGTGCAGGAAAGGATTCACTCAGTCATCCAGCCTGCTGAGACACCAGCGAGTTCACACTGAAGAGAGACCGTTCACCTGTCCCGAGTGTGGGATGGGATTCAGTATTTCATCCAACTTGCTGACCCACCAGTGCATTCACACTGGGGAGAGGCCATTCACCTGCTCAGCATGTGGGAAGGGATTCACTCAGTCATTCAGCTTGCTGAGGCATCAGCGAGTACACAATGGGGAGAGGCCGTTCACCTGCCCCGTGTGTGGGAAGGGATTCATTAGTTCAACCAACCTGCAGAGACACCAGAAGGTTCACACTGGGGGGAGACCTTTTAAATGCCCAGACTGCAGGAAATGCTATAAAAGCTCCCGGGAACTCATGTCCATCAACAGATTCACGCTGAATAAATGCCATTCAGGTGCTCTCAATGTGGGACTGAGTTCAGGAAATCATCTTAACTCGCTGAACACCAGTGAATTCACACTGGGGAGAGGCCATTCACCTGCACAGAGTGTAAGGAGGAGTTCATTAATTGAACCAATCTGCTCAGATACAAGCAAGTTCACGAGTGATTGGATTTTGCTGTAAATCAAATCCAGGATTGAATTATGTTCCTTGGGGTCTGTTTCTGCTGATATTAATAAACTCCACCATAGTTATAGTAGTTAATATTCTGCTTAGAAGCCAAATAAATCAGCTTTGTCTTAAAATGTGTTGAGTCTTTTTAATGTCTCTGAAACAAGTTAATTCATTTTGAAGTGCTCTCCCGCTCCCCTGTCTCCTCCTCCCTCACCTCCAAAAACAAGTGTGAGGAACTCACGGAGCTTCTTTGTCACTAAGATTGAGACAATCTGATCAGCTGCCTCTGCTACTTTCCACCCTTCCACTAGTTCACCGGGACAAACTGCCTTTAAAGTTCCCCCCCCCACCCCTGCCGCCACTGCCTGATCCAAGAACATCCCTCTTTCTCTAGGCTCCCTCCCATCTCCCCTCATACCCTCTCAGGACTCACCTTGCCCATGAGACCCACCTCCTGCTCCATCGACCCTATTCCCATGTAAATTGATCTTGTTAACAGTTCTCTCTCTTCAGTTGTTTTCCCGCTTTCCTTTAAATCTGCCACCATCGCCACCTCCTCGAAACACAGACCCTTGTCTCCACTGTCCTTGCAAACTAAAGCCCCATTTCCAAACTCCCTTTCCTCTCCAAAGTCCAAGATCATTTTATCAACTCCCAATTATCTGTCCATCATTCCCGGAAGTCCGTATTTGAATCCCTTACAGCAGATTTCAGCCTCTGCCACAATACGGAAACAACTCTTCTCAAAGTCACAAATGACATCCCCTGTGACTGTGACAAAGGTTAATTAACCCTCCTTGTTCTTCTGGACCTGTCTGCAGCCTCGACATGGTTGACCACACAATCCTCCTGCACTTCTCCACTATCACCCACTGGTGGGACTACCCTCGCCTGGTTCCTTGTAATCTATCTAATCACAGCCAGAGGATCACCTTCAATGGCTTCTCTACCTGTTCCCACACAATTACCTCTGGTATGCACACCAAGGTCCCTCTGGCCTTCAGTATTTTCCATGGTCCTGCTATTCACAGTGTAATCCCTTGCCTTGTTAGCCCTCCCCATGTGCATTCATTCACACTTTTCCGGGTTGAATTCCATTTGCCACTGCTCTGCCCACCTGACCAGTCCATTGATATCCTCGTTTGTGAAGCTATAAACAAATGTGGTGCTATTTAAAATCAAACCACATGACGTGGGAGAAAATAAAGGGAAGACAGTGACTAAACTGCCTTCCGCCACCTGCCAGCCCAGCACGCAGGCGCAGAAAGCGCTGCTGACTTGAGCTGAGCTGTCTGGAGCGATCTCTTTTTGGACCAAGCAGTCGCCCTAGTCAGTGAAGGGAGGAGAGAATTCGCCGAGCAGCTTCTCGTTCTGGCCGGAGCCGTCAGCCGGTTGCCTGGAAACCTTGGCTCGAGGAGTCAGTGGAGCGGGAACAATAGGTGGGGGCGGGGCTCCCGTGTCTGCGCGCTGGCCCGCAGACTGGAAACCGAAGACGTCACCGCGGATCAGAGTGATTCCTATTGGCTGATTCAGGCAGGGTTCCATTGTGGACGTCACAATGCGGAAGTTGGACAATGAGCTTCAGACGAAAACGTCCTCCTCTGGGCAACATCTGTGAGGAAATCAATGCTTCCCCCTTTCCATTTCTTTTCTAATTCTGGGGATAAATTGGTGACTTGCAGGAACTGAAGGGAAATGAAGTGATTCCAGGGAGGGATTCCAGATTCTGAGAAGGTAAGCCGAGGTCTCGCTCTCTCTCTCTTAAAGACATTGACATCCTTTGCTCCTTCAACTTGACACATTTATTTATCTCGCTAAATTAGGCTGGCCTCCTTCCTAATTGTTTATAATTAAAGGAGTGGCTTCCCTAAGAGATAGCCGATATTTAAGGGGACATTAAATTAATATAGGACAGAGATATGTTTAATATTGTCATAAGGTACATTTTAAATATATAATTTATGGTTCTGTAAGAAAGTTCTTTTTTCATCTCATTATGTAATACTGTTGCTATGTTACATATTTCTCGTACTGAAAGAGTCTAGTTGTCAATTTGAATCCATGCTGACTCACTGTGGAACAATCCACTCAGCCCGATTCGTCCTCTACATTCTTGTAACCTTGCATGGTTATTTCTTTCAAGTGCCCATCCAATTTCATTTTAAAACCATTGATCTTCCACCACTCTTGTAGGCATCAGTTCCAGTTTATGACCACTTGTTGTCTAAATAATGTCCTTCCTCATACACCCCTTCCCACTATATCTCTCATTTAGAGATACAGTACTATATATCACATTTTTAGTCCACTTATACGTACATACTAGCAGCCTCCATAAACATTTTCAGTCTCTAATTCCAGGACATGCAGCACTGACCATGGTCTGTTAATCAGCATGAATCGCTCCTTCAGGACAATTAGGAGGTTCAAAGTTACGTGTGGCAAAGTATCTTGGATATGAACTTGAGGTGATGTAACCTATGGGGGTACAGACCAGGCACTGGAAGGTGGTGTTAGATTGGATTGTTTTTTCTTGGATGGCACAGACATGATGGACTGAATAGTCTTCTCTACTATAAATATATTATGTACCTATGAGAGGGCAGATGGAACCCCAGTTTAACCTCTCATTCAAAATACAGAACCTCAGAAAGTGCAGCATTCTCTCAGTACTGACATTGATTTAGAGAGGTGCAAAGGTTTAAGGAGGGAATCCCTGAGTTCAATCCCAGAGAAGTTTGAGGTAATTGATTTGGGGAAGGCTAACAAGGCAAGGGAATACAGAACAAATAGTAGAATAGTGAGAAATGTAGAAGAACAGAAGGACCCTACAGATCCCTGAAGGTAACAGCACATGTAGATAAGGTGGTTAAAAAAGCACGTGGAATATTTTTCTTTAATAGCCGAGGGCTGCGTATCTCTAGCACTTTCTGCTTGTATTTAAATCTAAATCCTTATGCTTGAAGTTAACAAATTGATTGGGTAAGGGGGCGTCACAATAAAATACAGTAACTACCCACATATACTTTCTGCTGGTGTGGGGTCAGTGCGCCTCCCACCCCCACATTTTATCCAGGTCTGAGGAGCTTGGAGACTGTGTTCCGGATGAGTAATGGCTGCCCCAGCACCCACAACCCCCCGCGCTGGTGAACCCGCTCGATCCGCCGCGCGGTGGGCGACCCGGGACTGCGCATGTCCAAGGGAGAGGGAAGTTGCGCATGTGCGGGGGATAGCCCCTCCACCCAACATTACCATCGTGCTGAGATGGGAAGACTTGGAGGACCGGAGGCTTGGCCTAAATAGCCAAGTGGTTATGGTACTGGGTTTGTAACCCTGAGATCAAGAGTTCAAATCTCACAATGGCAAACTATGAAACAATGTAACTTCATCTGAAACAGATGGAAACGGGTTTGTACTTGAAAGAGTTACAGATGCTGCCAGACCTGCAGGAGTTAGGAGGCTGGTAAAAAGACCTTGGAGGACCGGGTGCTCTAGCCAATCAGAGCGCAGGCTTTGTGTCTCCGGCGCTTGAGCTTCACGGAGACGGAAATTTCCTCCTGTGTCCAACATCTGTGAGTAAAACCATTTCTTTTCTCATTCTGAGTTTAAATTGTTGATTTGCAGGAACTGAAAGTAAAGAAAGTGAATCCAGGGAGGGTGCAGACTCTGGGAAGGTTGGCCCAGGACTCTCTCTCTTAAAGACATTGACATCCTTTGCTCCCTCAGCTCGACACATTTATCTGTCTGGCTAAAAGGATGGTCTCTTTCCTAATGTTCATAATTAAGGGGATGGTTTCCCCAGGAGATGACTGACATTTAAGGGACAATAAATTAATATTGGAAGAGTTATGTCGAGTGTTGTTATATGATACATATTAGAGATAATATTTATGGTTCTTTAATCATGTATATTTATTATTATTTCTATTCTTGTAATATATAAGGTGGTAGCATTTTATATTTCTAACCATAGAGTCATTTTGGCATTCAGCGACTTGAGTCTATGCCAACTCTCCAAGATCAGCCTGGAGTCTCCAGGAATTGAAGACCATTCTCCAATTCACTGCTGCGTGCAACCCTGGAGAAAATGCATCAGAAAATTAATTGTTTTTTTTTGTAATTTTCTTAGAACATTTCACTTTGCAAGTTATGAAAATATTGAAAATGTGTGTGGGGGTGGAGGTGGGGTATTGGGCGGCTGGGGAGGGCGTGGAAGGCTGCTTGGCTGACTGTTGAGCATCATCCAAGTGGATATTGAGTCTTTTTGCTTTCCAGTTGGTCTAGGAAGACAGTGCGCCACAAGGTTGGCTGTGTTGGGTTGATTAATGGCTGGAACGTGGAGGTAAATCATGCGGTGAAACCTCCAGGAATACATTTCATCACAATTGGCAAGCTCAGTCCTCACTCACTCTTCATAAAGCAATCCAGGCAGTCCCATTCACCCTGTAGATTCTCATAGTCTTGCAACTTTATTTCCTTCAATGCCTACTAATTTCACCCTCAAATCGTTGTTAATATCTGATCCTACCAGCATCATAGGCAACAAGTTCCAAGCAAATCTAAGAGTACTGTATCTGTAACTCCGGATCAGAGTACTGTATCTGTAACTCCGGATCAGAGTACTGTATCTGTAACTCCGGATCAGAGTACTGTATCTGTAACTCCGGATCAGAGTACTGTATCTGTAACTCCGGATCAGAGTACTGTGTCTGTAACTCCGGATCAGAGTACTGTGTCTGTAACTCCGGGTCAGAGTACTGTGTCTCTAACTCAGCATCAGAGTACTGTGTCTCTAATTCAGCATCAGGGTACTGTGTCTCTAACTCAGCATCAGGGTACTGTGTCTCTAACTCAGCATCAGAGTACTGTGTCTCTAACTCAGCATCAGAGTACTGTGTCTCTAACTCAGCATCAGAGTACTGTGTCTCTAACTCAGCATCAGAGTACTGTCTCTAACTCAGCATCAGAGTACTGTCTCTGTAACTCAGCATCAGAGTACTGTCTCTGTAACTCAGCATCAGAGTACTGTCTCTGTAACTCAGCATCAGAGTACTGTCTCTGTAACTCAGCATCAGAGTACTGTCTCTGTAACTCAGCATCAGAGTACTGTCTCTGTAACTCCGCATCAGAGTACTGTCTCTGTAACTCCGCATCAGAGTACTGTCTCTGTATCTCAGCATCAGAGTACTGTCTCTGTAACTCAGCATCAGAGTACTGTCTCTGTAACTCAGCATCAGAGTACTGTCTCTGTATCTCAGCATCAGAGTACTGTCTCTGTAACTCAGCATCAGAGTACTGTCTCTGTAACTCAGCATCAGAGTACTGTCTCTGTAACTCAGCATCAGAGTACTGTCTCTGTAACTCAGCATCAGAGTACTGTCTCTGTAACTCAGCATCAGAGTACTGTCTCTGTAACTCAACATCAGAGAACTGTCTCTGTAACTCAGCATCAGAGAACTGTCTCTGTAACTCAGCATCGGAGTACTGTCTCTGTAACTCAGCATCGGAGTACTGTCTCTCTACCTCCGCATCGGAGTACTGTCTCTCTACCTCCGCATCGGAGTACTGTCTCTCTACCTCCGCATCGGAGTACTGTCTCTCTACCTCCGCATCGGAGTACTGTCTCTCTACCTCCGCATCGGAGTACTGTCTCTCTACCTCCGCATCGGAGTACTGTCTCTCTACCTCCGCATCGGAGTACTGTCTCTCTACCTCCGCATCGGAGTACTGTCTCTGTAACTCCGCATCAGGGTACTGTCTCTGTAACTCCGCATCAGTGTACTGTCTCTGTAACTCCGCATCAGGGTACTGTCTCTGTAACTCCACATCAGGGTACTGTCTCTGTAACTCCGCATCAGGGTACTGTCTCTGTAACTCCGCATCAGGGTACTGTCTCTGTAACTCCGCATCAGGGTACTGTCTCTGTAACTCCGCATCAGAGTACTGTCTCTGTAACTCCGCATCAGAGTACTGTCTCTGTAACTCCGCATCAGAGTACTGTCGCTGTAACTCCGCATCAGAGTACTGTCGCTGTAACTCAGCATCAGAGTACTGTCTCTCTAACTCAGCAGAGTACTGTCTCTCTAACTCAGCTTTAGGGTACTGTATCTCTAACTCAGCTTTATTGTACTGTATCTCTAACTCAACGTCAGATTATTGATCTCTAGCTCAGTAATAGAGTACTGTATCTCTAACTTACTAGTAGAGCACTGTATCACTCAGCAATAGAGTACTGTATCTCCAGCTCCATAATAGAGTACAGTATCT
This sequence comes from Carcharodon carcharias, assembly GCF_017639515.1. Lineage (NCBI taxonomy): Eukaryota > Metazoa > Chordata > Chondrichthyes > Lamniformes > Lamnidae > Carcharodon > Carcharodon carcharias. The sequence goes on from NC_054493.1 coordinate 18,223,941, forward strand.
CTATATCAGTATTAGAGTACTGAATATTACACACATTTTTAGTCCTGTGATAGATTTTCATGCCTCCGTGTCCAGAACAGAAGCGGTGAGTGTGGAACTGTCAAATAGCATGATTTGCCACATTCAGGAGAATTGGGAGCATGTACATTAGGTAATGCAGAGTTAGAAAGGAGGGAAAGTGTGTGGAATGGAGATTTACACATCTTGGAACATAGGAGGGAAGAATCTTCCATAGAAATTAAAATTGTCTGTCTGAATTTTTATCTTAGACTGATGAAATGTGTGAACTCCTTTTACAGGATATTAGAAGGGGAGGATTTGCAAACAGAAATCTCAATACAAAAGTCACGTCAAGATCTCACAGTCACTCAATTCACGGGAACTGAATATCATCAGCCTTTGAATCTAGAAGGAGAAATGTTTGTCTGTTCTGTCAGCTTCAAAAAGTTTTGGAAAAGCATCGAGACACACACACCCAAGTGAGAATTTTCCAGTCTATGACTGGAGTAACCTGAAGAAACACAAGGACACCTGCACTATGGAGAAACCGTGGAAATGTGGGGATTGTGGGAAAGGATTCCGTTCCCCGTCTGTGCTGGAAATTCATCGACGCAGTCACACTGGGGAGAGGCCGTTCACCTGCTCCGAGTGTGGGAAGGGATTCACACGATTATCCACACTGCTGACACACCAGCGAGTTCACACTGGGGAGAGGCCATTCACCTGTGCTGAGTGCGGGAAGGGATTCACTCAGTCATCCCACCTGCTGATACACCAGCGAGTTCACACCGGGGAGAGGCCATTCACCTGCTCCTTGTGTGAGAAGGGTTTCAGTGATTCATCTACCCTGCAGACACACCAGCGAGTTCACACTGGGGAGAGACCATTCACTTGCTCCATGTGTGGGAAAGGATTCGCTCAGTCATCCAACCTGTATTCACATCAGCGAGTTCACACTGCAGAGAGGCCATTCACCTGCTCTGTGTGTGGGAAGAGGTTCCCTCACTCATCTAATCTGCTGAGACACCAGCAGGTTCACAGTGGGGAGGGGGCTTTCACCTGCTCTCAGTGTGGGAAGGGATTCAGTGATTCATCCAACCTATTTTCACACCAGCGGGTTCACACTGGGGAGAGGCCGTTCATGTGCTTTGAATGTGGGAAGGGATTTACTCAGTCATCCAGCCTGCAGACACACCAGCGAATTCACACTGGGGAGAGACCGTTCACCTGCTCTGTGTGCGGGAAGGGATTCAGTGATTCATCCAACCTGTTTTCACACCAGCGAGTTCATACTGGGGAGAGGCCGTTCCCCTGCTCTCAGTGCGGGAAGGGATTCACTCGGCTATCCAACCTGGTGACACACCAGCGAGTTCACAGTGGGGAGAAGCCATTCATCTGCTCCGAGTGTGGGAAGGGATTCACACAGTCACAACACCTGCTAAGACACCAGCGAGCTCACCAGTGCTTCCAGAGGTTGGATTCTGCTACTATTGCTGCTGTTAATCACATCCAGGACTGAATCATGTTCATTCTGAAAGTTGGGAGGGTCAGAGGGTTTCTTTCTGCTGGACTGGTCAGTCTCATGACTTTGCTTCCAGTGGGCTGATGCTCTTTGAATGTGGGAGAGCACATTTCCACTGAAATGATCCATAAAAGCTGATGAAGTACATTTATTTATCCTGGATAGTAAATAGTGTTGTTCCTACCACTACAGGTAGATCTAAAATAAATACATTTTTTTTCCCATTGAGTCTATAGCACAGGGCTAGACCAGTCGGCTCCATTGGTCTATGTCAGCATTTATGTTCCACATGAGTCCACACCCACCTCTCTTTATCTCCCCCATCAGCATGTCCTTCTATTCCTTTCTCCCTCTTGTTTATATCTAGCTTCCCCTTAAATGTATTCATACTATTCACCTCAACCACTCACTGTGATAGCGAGTTCCACATTCTTACCACTTACTGGATAAAGAGGTTTCTCAAGAAATCCCCATTGGATTATTGAACTTCTTCATAATCTTAAAGACTCCCATCAGGTTACCCTTCAGTTTTATCTTTTCTAGAGAAAAGCAGACCCAGACTTTCCCGAGGGTTGAAATGCTCTCATTTCTAGTATTCTTGGGAATATTTGTTGCCCCTTCTCCAGTGCCTCTATTTCCCTTTTCTAAATGGACATCAAAAATGTTAACAGTCCTCCCACTGTAGTCTAACCATGGTTCGAAACAAGTTGAACATAACCTCCCTGCTTTTCAATTCTGTCCCTCTAGAAAGGAACCCTACATCTGAGCCCCGCACTTTGGACAAGATGTGAAATTATGCGAGAGGGCGCAGAGGAGAATTGTGAGAATGCACTAGAGATGAGGGTCGTCAATTAGTTGGAGAGACGGGAGCAGCTGAAATTTCTGTCTTTAGATCATAGAGTCATTAGAGCAGAGAAGGAGGCCATGCAGCCCATCGAGTCCATGTCGACTCTCAGCAGAGCAAACTAGTCAGTCCCATTGCCCTGTTCTATTCTTGTTACCCTGAATGTTTATTTCCCTCAAGTGTCCATCCAATTTCCTTTTGAAATTATTCATTGTCTCCTTTTCCATTGCCCTTATAAGCAGTGAGTTCCAGGTCATTCCCACTCAGTGTAAAATATTCTTCCTCACATTCCCCCGCATCTCCTCCCCAAAAGCTTAAATCCGTGTTCCCCAATCCTTGTACCATCAGTTAATGGGAACAGCTTTTCTTTCTCCACCTTATGTAAACTTGTCATAATCTTGTACACCTCTATCAAATCTCCCCTGAACCTCCTTTACACCAAGGAGAACAATCCCAGTTTGTCATCTAAAATAAAGAACAAACAGAATATGTTAATGCCTGGAATCAAATGGGAATTTAAAGGTATTATGAAAATATTGTACGGGACAGTAAAGGAATTGGGATTACTCACTTTGATGTAGTTCAATGGAATATATCAATCCGGCATCCATGTACATTTTAGTGAAAGTTAAGGAAGTGTCGATGAGATGAACAAGTTGATAGCTTTATCTTGGAAATATCTGTATCCTTTGCTTATGTTCTTTTTTTAGAAGAAAACCACATTTGATAGTCTGGCTAATCCCTAAACTATCAGCACCATATCAGGGGAGATAAGCAAAGATCTCGAGATTAACACCCACTTTCATCTTTTAATAAGAACACCTGAAAGTTCAGAATATGTGGCATGATATTGGAATACCGATTTGTGTGTACAGATGTAATTTGTTACTTGTGAAGCAACTAACGTGTAAATTCATGGTGAAAGGCACTGAAGAATGGGTTCCAAACATGGAGAGCTACTTGACAAATACCATGACATGAAATGGTTAATGTGGCCGGGGAAATGAGACAACATTTTGACATCATTAAGGCACTGACTCATATTCCATGGAGAAACTGACTTTAAAACAATCAGGATAGAATTAAACACACTGGTCACACTCAAGAGATGAATTAAATTAAAGTTAAAGGGATAAAAATTTTAGATTGGGAAAATCAAGGCCTTGGGCGAAATAATACTCAGTAAGAACTGTCCACAAGTTGGATAGGGGTAAAGAGAGAGCTGGAGAATCTTTGACATCCATGCTTGATAAGTTGCTTCTTGATGCTCTTTGATATTCCTTATGTACTAGTACCATAGAGCTCGTGAAGCTCCTTCATGAGAAAAGATCGAGTAGATGTTACTCCAGATGGGGCCAGAACAGAGAGAGACAGTACTGCTCCCCTTCAAGATGTGGGCTGTAAGAATCCTGGGGGATCCCCGCTTGGGGTTTTCTTGCTAATTAGCGAACAATAAAATAAGTTTGATAACTGGCTGTGTATTTATTTTTAATTTTATTCTTATGCTTCTCCTGTTTTTATTCCTGTTGTGATTACGCTCTGAGTAAGGCTGGTTGATAGGTGACAGGATGGGATATTGTGGTTTGGGTCTTCATTGACGAAATGTTTTATTGATCTGAAAGGTGTAAAAGGGGCCAAACTTTGGCAGAAGCCTAGCAGAGCTGAGAAGAAATGACTTGCTGGGTGTCCTTGGGCTGGCATGGACAAGATGGGCCGAATGGCCTCCTTCTGTGCTATAACTTTTCTATGGTTCTATGTAGGAACAGGGAGACAAACAAGCTCCCAGAGGACAGAGAAAACAAGAGTTCCTTGAATCGTAGGCGACACCTGGGTGTGAAGGCCACCATATTTTCACTGCTTGGCCTGGGAATGCTGACTCCCTGTACCGGGGGTGGAGTGTGGGGAAATCAATTGTTTCAGAGTTTGACATATCTTGGACGGGTACAGATGGATCAATGACAGATTTTTAATTGGTTCATTCAAATATTAGCTTGGCAATGATTGGGTTAAATCAGTCTCCATAGACTTTGCAATGTATAAAAGTAAAAGAAGTGATTCCCCGAGCACAGGGATTTGTAGAGGTTTTACAAATTACATTGACTGGTGCCATGGCATTTGGGACAGACCAGGGAGCATTTATGTGGAGATGGTGCTTCTATCCAGAGTGTAATGGTAATGCTGCTGCACTTTCATCCTACTGCTCAGACATGAGCAAGTGTCAGCTCTTATTTCAATAATATCTAGCCACTATCACCAATAAATGTTATCACTGTGAATCATTTAAGAGTTTGGGAAAGGGGGACAAAAGGTTAATTAACTCCCTGAACCCCATATTCTAACATCACTGTGTCAAAAATAAAATCTCATCTCCTCCAGTGGCTCCTTTACCTTAGAGGGACTCATTTTCTGTTAAAGAGCCTGCCACTCTCCCTAAAGTGCATAAATCTAATCATGTAAAGCCCAGCAAAATCAAATATTTTTTCTGATAAAAGTTTATTAATGAAACAGAACATGGTTAAAAAGAAGAAAATTACTTAAGGATCAAAGACAACCAGAGTAAAAGGATGTGCACAATGTTCTGGACCCAAATGATTTCTCTTCAGCTCCTCTGTACGCTGTTCCCATGGCTCCCTACTTTGGACACGGGGGAACTGAATCCCAGGGGTCACGTCACCATCAGTCCTGGTTGCCCCCTACTCCTTCCTCAATTGGTTGGAGGCCTACTTCCCAGTCAGCCTTCCAGCATCTTCCTATTAGTCAACACCCATGGCAGTTTCTTAACTGCAATGCAGACCCTGTTATTCTCAGCTAAATTCAGCCCCTCAGCTCCATCACTGACATGAGCAATAGAGACAGAAAAGAGCCAGAGGCTCAAATGGGAGCTCAAAACTTGTGGCTGTAAGCCAACACTAACATTTGTCAGTCAAATACATGTAATTTAGATTGGAGTTTTGATTATTAGATTTAGGCACTAGAGGCAAAATGTGGGGAATTTCAAAGGATAACTTTCCCTTTCTAACTTTGTATTGTCTATAGTGTCAGCCAAGGTTTAGTGGATCACACTCGTATCTCTGAGTTAGAAGGCTGAGGGCTGAAGACTCACTCCAGGGACTTGAGGACAAAAATCAAAGTCAACATTCCAAGTGCGAGCACTTTGGGAGTGCTGCACTGTTGGAGCTGCTGTCCTTTGGATGAGTTGCTAACTCAAGGGCCCTGTCTGCCCCTTTGGGCGGTGATGGAAGTTCTCATGGCCAATATTTTGAAGAAGAGCAGGGGAGCTATCCCAGGTGTCCCGGCCAAAATTTATCAATCAACAACTAAAAACAGATCATCTGCTCATTATCACATTTGTGGGATCTTGCGGTGTGTAAACTGGTTGCCATGTTGCCAACTTTATGACAGTGACTACACTTCAAAAGTACTTCATTGGCTGCAAAACGTTTTGTGATGTATTGTGGTTGTGAAAGAAGCTATATAAATGTAATATCTTAAATTTAAGATTTATATTATCTGATCTTGCGATCTGTAACTTTATTGATTTCAGCTTGCCACTTAATAAATTCACTTTGGTCTGAACAAGATTTTAACCAATTTAGGCAAAGGCAGACTTCTCTGGATAGTAAACTTTAAAAACTTATTTTTTTATTCATTCATGGGATGTGGACGTCGCTGGCTAGGCCAGCATTTATTGCCTATCCCTAATTTCCCTCGTTCAGAGGGGCATTTAAGAGTCTGGAGTCACATGTAGGCCAGACCAGGTAAGGGCAGCAGATTTTCTTCCCTGAAAATGGTTTCATGAGTCATTATCAGCCTTTTAATCTCAGATTCCTATTGAATTCAAATTCCATCATCTGCCATGGTGGGATTCAAACCCTAGTCCCCAAAGCATTACCCTGGGTTTCTGGATTACTAGTCCAGCGACAATACCACTACACCATTGCCTCCCCCAGACATTATAAGATAAAGGTTTACTTAACAATTTTAAGACATTAACTTTTACAACTTCATGTGGGTGATCAGTCCGTAGATGCGTCACCCTCTCTGGCTCCTTCTTTGACAGTAATTTCCTTGGAACTCAGCCTTGGGAATCTTCAGCATTTGGCTAGCAAGGAAGACCTTTGGAACCTCTACTTTTATCCCCAAAGTGACCATTACCTCACATCAGAGAGGGGCTTGTTGTAACATGACAATTGATCAATTTAGTTACTAGATTAATTGTATTCACAATTACTTTTACGACCTTCTCATTATCTTCGACAGGAATACAATAAAACTGTTTCATACTATCTCTTTATCTGATTCTATACAATCGGACAGTTTTTCAGACAGTTTCAAACTTTGAGACTAATCAGAGTTTGAAGGTCTTTCTTACCAGTACATTTATCTTCATTGCACATTCTCTACATACACAGCAATGAAAGTTTCACATCTTTACAGTGAATAAAACTCAGTCTTTTACTATAACTATTGATTTCATTATTGATTCATTAATTGTAACTCAATTAAGACTCACTACTTAAACATCTGTTACTGACTGACAGTTAATTAATACAGTAATATTTAATCAATACATTTGGTTAATACAAGATACAGTGGTTCAAAACGACAGTTTGTGGAAAACAATAGCTTTTTACTCATCTTGAATGGATTAAACAATGAACCTTATTCTTAAACTGGATTTTGGCAGAATATAATGTCCTATAGCTTATCAAAAGTAGAAAATAATTTATTTGTTTAAACAATTCCTGCTAGGTCTGCAGTTTCTAGAAAGAATAGGTTTATATGGTGTTCATTTTTTAAAATGCAGATGCACCCTTTATAAAATAATTATCTATTACATTGATTCACTAAGTGATAACTTATTCAAGGTTCATTACTGAAAAATCATCTGGTTCATGACTGCCTATTAATACAAAACCAATATGTATTTAATAAAGAAAAGTTATACAATGTGCAAAAGTTTCAAGAAGCCACATGTTAAGAGTTGAAAATGGTTTCCTTGACCTTGTTACTTATAACAGTGAATACAGGATGAAAGTGATTAATTTTTAAATTGAAATTTGACTACCCCACCCTATCTATAGGTTCATACATTACAACAATGATGAAACTTCAAAACTACTTCATTGGCTGCAGAACGCTTTAAGAGGTCCTATGGTCCTGAGAGGTGCTATAGAAATGCATTGTTTCGTAATTGTCCAGAAAATTGAACATATTACACACAATCCCCTCGTCAAAATCATTGATAAAGATTGAACCTTAATTTTGTGTAATAACCACATCTTTGACACCATTTTGAATACTATGTGAAACTTCAAACACACAATATCCTGAATTATTTGTTTTAAAACACAGCAAGTTGTTGTGATTTGGAATGCACTGCCTGAAAACGGTGCGAGAAGCAGATTCACTTCTATCTTTAAAAAGGGATCTGGATAGATTCTTGAAAGGAAAAGAAAATTGCAGGGCGACTGGATTAATTGAGTTGTTTTTCAAAGAGCCAGCATGAGCATGATGGGCCTAATGGCCTCCCTCTTTGCTCTGTGAGCCTCGTAGGCATTTAAAGTGAGTGGTCATGACTTGGAATCTGCTTCCAATGAGGGTGAGAGAAGCGGAGATAATTGGGTGGACGAATAAACCTCTACGGATGTGAGGATGGAACAGGGCAATGGAACTGACTGGTTCACTCTGGAGAGCTGGCATGCAATTGATAGGCCGAATGCATAACTCTATGATCTAAAGAAAGGAATTTCATCTACTCCAGTCTCTCCAACTAACTGAAGTCCCTCATCCCTGACGTCATTCTCATAAATCCTGTCTCCAGCCTCTCAAAGAATTCACATCATTCCTTTAATGTGTGGTCCATATATAGGGTTCCATTATAGAGGGATAGAATTGAAAAGCAGGGAGTTTATGTTCAACTTGTTTCGAACCATGGTTAGACTAACTGGGAGAACTGTCAACATTAGTGATCTCCATTTAGAAAAAGAACAATACCAGAACTGAAAGCATTTTCTTCACTGACACTTTTCAGGAAAAAGAGAGAAGACTGAAGGGTGACCTGATGGACGTCTTTAAGATTATGAAGGGATTCAATAATCCAATAGGGATTTCATGACAAACCAGCGAGTGGTGAGAATGTGGAACTTGCTACCACAGCAAGTGGTTCAGGTGAAAAACATGAATACATTTAAGCAGAGGTTAGATACATACACGAGGTATATAGGAATAGAAAGATATGCTGATGGGGGAAGATGAAGTGGAGGCTCATGTGGAGCATAAAAACTGACAAAGACCAATTGAGCCGACTAGCCTGGCCCCATGCTGTAGACTCAATGGAACAGAGACAAATGTATTTATTTGTGATCTATCTGTAGCGGTAGGAAAAACACTATTTACTATTTAGGATATAATAAATGTACTTAATCAGCTTTGTGGCTCATTTCAGTGGGAATGTGCACTCCCAGGCTCAAAGAGCATCAGCCCACTGGAAGCAAAGCCGTGAGACCAGCCAGCCCAATGGAAAGAAACCCTCTGACCCTCCCACTTCACCAACCGTCAGAATGATCATGGTTCAGTCCTGGATGTGATTAACAGCAGCAATAACAGCAGAATCCCTGCAATCATCTGTGAACTTGCTGGTGTCTCAACAGGCTGGATAACTGAGTGAATCCCTTCCCACAAGCGGAGCAGGTGAATGGTCTCTCCTCAGCATGAACTTGCTGGTGCTTCAGCAGGGTGGATGAATGTCTGAATCTCTTCCTGCAGCTACAGCAGGTGAATGGCCTCTCCCCAGTGTGAATTCGTTGGTGCATCAGCAGGTTGGATGAATCACTGAATCCCTTCCCACACTCAGAGCAGGTGAATGGTCTCTCCCCAGTGTGAAGTCGTTCATGTGTCTGCAGGGCAGATGAATGAATGAATCCCTTCCCACAGTCAGAGCAGGTGAACGGTTTCTCCCCAGTGTGAATTCGCTGGTGTCTCCGCAGGGCGGATGAATGAGTGAATCCCTTCCCACACTCGGAGCAGGTGAATGGCTTCTCCCCTGTGTGAACTCGCAGGTGTGTCAGCAAGTTAGTTGACTGATTGAATCCCTTCCCACACTCAGAGCAGGTGAAAGGTCTCTCCCCGGTATGAAGTGGTGTATCAGCAGGTTGGATAACTGAGTGAATCCTTTCCCACAGTCAGAGCAGGCGAATGGCCTCTCCCCAGTGTGAATTCGCTGGTGGGTCAGGAGGCTAGATAACTGAGTAAATGCCTTCCCACAGTCAGAGCAGGTGAACGGCCTCTGCCCAGTGTGAACTCGCTGGTGTCTCCACAGGGTGGATGACTGAGTGAATCCTTTCCCACACTCAGAGCAGGTGAATGGACTCTCCTCTGTGTGAACTCGCTGGTGTGTCAGCAAGTTAGTTGACTGATTGAATCCCTTCCCACACACAGTGCAAGTGAAAGGTCTCTCCCCGGTATGAAGTCGCTGGTGTATTAGCAGGCTGGAAAACTGAGTGAATCCTTTCCCACAGTCAGAGCAGGCGAATGGCCTCTCCCCAGTGTGAATTCGCTGGTGGGTCAGCAGGCTGGATAACTGAGTAAATGCCTTTCCACAGTCAGAGCAGGTGAACGGCCTCTGCCCAGTGTGAACTCGCTGGTGTCTCCGCACAGTGGATGACTGAGTGAATCCCTTCCCACACTTGGAGCAGGTGAATGGTCTCTCCCCGGTGTGAACTCGCTTGTGTGTCAGCAGGTTGGCTGAGAGAGTGAATCCCTTCCCACAAACAGGGCAGGTGAATGGTCTATCCCTGGTGTGACTGCATCGATGATTTTCCAGTGCAGATGGGGTCCGGAATCCCTTACCACAGTCCCTACACTTCCATGGTTTCTCCATTGTGTAGGTGTCCTTGTGTCTCTCCAGTTTCAACAATCAGTTGAAAACACTTCTACAAACAGAACATGTGTACAGTCTCTCCCTGCTGTTAATGGTCTCATGTTTTTGTCAAACTGTGTACCCTGTTAAAGCTTTCTCCACAGTCAGTGCACTGGAACACTCTCACTCGGGCTGTGTGTCTCAGTGCTTTTCCAGTCACACTGATGTTTAAAACCTTTTGACGCAGACGGAACAGACAAACAGTTCTCCTTCTAGATTCAAAGGCCGATGATACTCACATTGTGATGAACCGAGTGACTGTTGATGTGACATTTGGTTTGAGATTTCAGTTTGCAAATCCTCCCCCTCTAATGTCCTGTAAAAGGAGTTTACAGAAGTCCTGTCAGTACAGGGGAGAAATTCAGAACAGACAATTGTAATTTTGATGGAACATTCTTTCCTCTCTCATTCCCCAAAATCTCTAAATCTCCATCCCGCACACTTTCCCTTCATCCTCATTCTGCCATACCAAAAATAGACCCTTCCAATTTTTCTAAAGGTGCTGATTCAAGCTGATCGACAGATTCCTGTTCACTGCTTCCTGTCCTGGGCACAGAGGTTATAAGAAATGGGAACAGCAGTAGGCTATTCATTCCATCAAGCCTGCTCCACCATTCAAAAAGATCATGTTTAATCCGATGTGGCCTTAACTGCACTTTCCTGCCTATCTACCATAACCATTTGGCTTCCTTGTCGATCAAAAATCTGTCTAACTCGGCCTTGAATATATTCAATGACCCGTCTCCACTGGTCTCTGTGGAAGAGAATTCCTAAGACTAATGCTCCTCTGAGAGAATAAATTCCTCCCCATCTCCATCTTAAATAGGAGACCCCTTTTTAAAAACTGTGTCCCCTTGTTCTAGATTTCCCATGAGAGGGAACCTACCCTGTCGAGCCCCCTCAGAATGCTATTTGTTTCAATAAGATCACCTCTCATTCTTCTAAACTCCAATGAGTTAAGGCTCAACCTGCTTAGCATTTCTCATAAAACAATCCTTCATCCCAGGAATCAGCCTAGTGAACCTTCTAAAATGGCTCCAAGCCAGTATAACCCTCCTTAAGGAAGGAGAACAAAACTGTACAGAATACTCAACATGTGGCCTCAACAATGCCCTGTACAGCTGTAGCAAGACTTCCTGAAAAATTCCTTTGCGAGTAGTGGACCGGACCCAGAATAGGGACAAATGGACCTTCTAGAAAGTATAAGTGAGCCACGTTGTGAGTCCAACTGATAATCTTTTATTGGGCCTGGTCCTCAGCAAGGAAAATGAATTTGTCTAGGCATTGTGGCTTTTCAATTAAACAAAAACTACATGGACAACTATTCCTTGTCGTTTCCCCCAGTGGCATCTCTCAACCAACTGGATTTGACTCGGAATTTCTGAATTTAATTAAAAGCTAGCCATGATTGTTTCCTGGTGCATACCCCAAAGCAACAACTTGACCTGAGTACACTTGCAAAACAATCAGCTCACTGTTTTACAATATGAATTATTGTTCCCTTTGAAATTTGACATTCTAGCATCTATTCTGATGCGTGCAAATGAAAAGCTTTGGCAGAGTCTCTCTTTTTACAGCAATACTCAAAGTCTATATTACTGTACTGTCTCGTCAAATACCAGCCAACTCCTGGACAAACCACCCCTTTCGTTGAGAGGCCTGGGGCAACCTTTCCAGAGTCTGCATCCTGCCTGGATTCACTTCATTTTCTTCAGTTCCTGCAAGTCAACAATTTAAGCCCAGAATTAGAAAAGAAATGGAAAGGGGGAAGCATTGATTTCCTCACAGATGTTACCCAGAGGAGGAAGTTTTAGTCTGAAGCTCATTGTCCAACTTCCGCATTGTGACGTCCACAATGGAACCCTGCCTGAATCAGCCAATAGGAATCACTCTGCTCCGCGGTGACGTCTTCGGTTTCCAGTCTGCAGGCCAGCCCCGCCCCCACCCATTGTTCCCGCTCCCCCTGCACCTCCTCGAGCCAAGGTTTCCAGGCTGACGGCACCGGCCAGAGCGAGAAGCCGCTCGGCGAATTCCCCCCTCCCCCCGACTGACTACAGCGGGGCTGGTCCATAATTAGATCGAGAGCGACCGCTTGCGGCAGCTGCACTGCGCCTGCTCCAGACAGCTCGGGTCAGCAGCCCCTTCTGCGCCTGCGCGCTGGGCTACCAGCTGAGGGAGTGGAGCTCACAAAATGTCTTTCCCTCATTTTCTTTCAAGTTTGTTTTTAAACAACACAACATTTGTTATTAACTTCCCACGGACACTAAAACTTCCTCCTCTGTCTAACATCTGTGAGTAAAACACTTTCTTTCCCTCACAACAAAAACAAAAACAGAATTACCTGGAAAAACTCAGCAGGTCTGGCAGCTTCGGCGGAGAAGAACAAAGTTGACGTTTCGAGTCCTCATGACCCTTCAACAGAATTAAGTAGAAATAGGAAAGGGGTGAAATATATGCTGGCTTAAGGTGGGGGGGGAGGTTTACTGGGACAAGCAGCCAGTAATAGGTGGAGATAACCAGAAGCTATCACAGACAAAAGGACAAAGAGGTGTTGAAGGTGATGATATTATCTAAACAAATGTGCTAATTAAGAGTAGAAGACAGGACGAGCAAAGTACAGATGGCTCTAGTGGAGGTGGGGGAATACTAAAAGTTAGAAATAAACAATCGGTGGAAATACATTTAAAAATAATGGATATAGGTGGGAAAAGAAAAATCTATATAAATTATTGGAATAAACAAAAAGGAGGGGGAAGAATCAGGAAGGAGTGGGGATGGAGGAGAGGGTTCAAGATCTAAAATTGTTGAACTCAGTATTCAGTCCGGAAGGCTGTAAAGTGCCTAGTCGGAAGATGAGGTGTTGTTCCTCCAGTTTGCGTTGGGCTTGACTGGAACATTGCAGCAGGCCAAGGACGGACATGTGGGCAAGAGAGCAGGGTGGAGTGTTGGAATGGCAAGCGATAGGGAGGTCTGGGTAATGCTTGCGGACAGACCGAAGGTGTTCTGCAAAGCAGTCACCCAGTCTGCGTTTGGTCTCTTCAATGTAGAGGAAACCGCATTGGGAGCAATGAATGCAGTAGACTAAGTTGAGGGAAGTGCAAGTGAAAAGCTGCTTCACTTGAAAGGAGTGTTTGGGCCCTTTGACGGTGAGGAGAGAGGAAGTGAAGGGGCAGGGTTGCATCTTCTGTGGTCGCATGGGAGGGTGCCGTGGGAGGGGTTGAGGTATAGGTGGTGATGGAGGAGTGGACCAGGGTGTCATGAAGGGAACGATCCCTACTGATTGCCGCCAAGGCGGGGTGAAGGGAAGATGTGTTTGGTAATGGCATCATGCTGGAGTTGGCGGAAATGGTGGAGGATGATCCTTTGAATGCGGAGGCTGGTGGGGTGATAAGTGAGGACAAGGGGGACCCTATCATGTTTCTGGGAGGGAGGAGAAGGCGTGAGGGCAGATGCTTTCTTTGCCTCCCCATAAGCTAGGTGTAAGCCAAGAGGAGTTTGTGTGTGCAGGTCAGACGCGTGTAACATCTGAAAAGTCTGTAAGCCCTACAACTGTCTGCAAAGGAAACAACTTGAAAGGAACCTCATTTTGAATTCATAAGATGATATGTGCTTTGCCTGGTGACTGCTTAAAGTCTGTGGCAGTGTCTGGGGGGTGGGTGCTGTGGAGAACAGAAATTTACAGACTTGGGGAATGAGAGAAGAAAGAAAGTTCCATAAAAACTAGAATTGTCTGGTCTGAATTTCTATTACAGACTGAAAGTGATGACTTTTATAAACCCCTTTTATTGGATATTAGAAGGTGAGAATTTGAAGACACAAATCTCAAAACAAACTTCACATCAAGATCTGACAGAGTCACTTGGTTCTTCAGGACCTGAATACCAATAGCATTTCAATCTAGGAGAAGAAATGTTTGTCTGCTCTGTCTGCTTCAAAAGGTTTTAAACAGAACTTTGACTGGAAAAGCACCAAGACATACTCACCTGAGTTCCAGTGCACTGACTGTGGAAAGAGCTTTAACCGGTTACACAGCCAGAAAAAAAAAAACACACCATTCACTGTGGGAAGAGACTGTACACTTGTGTGTGTGGACAAGGCTTCAACTGATCACTGAACCTGCAGAGAAAGAAGGCCTTTGGGAAAGCGTGGAAGTGTGGGGACTGTGGGAAGGGATGCAGATTCCCATGTCGGCTGGAAACTCATTCACTCATTCACAGCAGGGAGAGGCCGTTCACCTGTTCTAAGTGTGGGAAAGGATTCAATGATTCATCCACCCTATGCTAGCCGAGCGAGTTCACACTGGGGAGAGACCATTCACCTGCTCAGAGTGTGGGAAGGGTTTTACTCAGTTATCCAGCCTGCAGACACACCAGCGTGCTCACACCAGGGAGAGGCCATTCACCTGCCCTGAGTGTGGGAAGGCATTCAGTGATCATTCACCCTGTGGAAACATCAGCAAATTCACACTGGGGAGAGGCCGTTCACGTGCTCTGAATGTGGGAAGGGATTCAGAGATTCATCTGCCCTACAGAGGCACCAGCGAGTTCACAATGGTGAGAGGCCATTCATTTGTTCTGTGTGTGGAAAGGGATTCACTGACTCATCCACCCTGCTGACACATTGACGAATTCACACCGAGGAGAGGCTGTTCACTTGCTCTGAGTGTAGGAATGGATTCAGAGATTCACCCACCTTGCTGAGGCACCAGTGAGTTCACACCGAGAGGCCATTCAGCTGCTCCGCATGTGGAAAGGGATTCACTGACTCATTCTGACACACCAGCGAGTTCATACAGGGGAGAGGCCGTTCACTTGCTGTGTGTGTGGGAAGGGATTCAGTACATCGTCCAGCCTGCTGAGACACCATGTCACCCACACCAATGAGAGACCTTTTAAATGCTCTGACTGTGGGAGTTGTTTCAAAAGCTCTCGGGGCCTGATGGTTCACCAACGCAATCACACTGAGGAGAGACCGTTCAGCTGCTCTCACTGTGTGAAGAGATTTAGAACATCATCCAACCTGCAGGCACACTCATGAGTTCACAAGTGACTGCAGGGGTAGGATTCTGCTGTTATTGCAGCTGTTAATCACATCCAGGACTGAACCATGTTCATTCTGACAGTTGGTGAAGTGGGAGGGTTGGCGAGTTTCTTTCTGCTGGACTGGACGGTTTCACAACTTTAATTCCAGTGGGCCGAATGCTCTTTGAGCCTGGGAGTGCACATTTTCACTGCAAAAGCTGATGAAGGACATTTATTTCATCCTGGATAGTAAATAGTGTTTTTCCTACCACTTCCAGAAGATCTGAAGTATATACATTTATCTCTGTTCCACTGAGTCTACAGCACAGGGCCAGGCTCATCTGGTCTTTGTCAGTATTTATGTTCCACATGATTCTCCGCCCACTCCTCTTCATCTCCCCCATCAGCATATCCTTCTATTCCTTCTCCATGATGTATGTACCTAGCTTCCCTTAAATGTATTCATGCTGTTCACCTCAACCACTTGTGATTCCTTTCACAGAGTCCATTGCTGAAAGGATTTTCAGCTGCGGTGCTCATGAACATGACGTTCATGTTTTTACACGTCTCTAAACTCATCATTCGCAAATTCCCCTCAATTATCAGTCAGAAATTTAACTGCTGTCCTAGGTCTAGTCACAGAATCTTTACAGTGCAGAATGAGGCCATTCGGCCCATCGAGTTTGCACAAGCTCACTGAAAGAACGTTCTACCTAATCCCACTCCCCTGCCTTATTCCCGTAACCTTGCACATTCTCTCTTTTCAGGCAGCAATCCAATTCCCTTTTGAATACCTCGATCAAACCTGCCTCCGCCACCCTCTCAGGAAGTTCATTCCAGACTCAAATCATCCTCTGGGTGAAAAAATTTCCTCTCATCACTTCTCCTTTTGGCAATTATTTTGTATCTGTGCCCTCTAGTTCTTGAAGTTCCCTTGAATGGGAACAGTTTCTTACCATTTACCCTGTCCATACCTCTTGGGATCTTGAATACCTCTATCAAGTCTCTTCTCAGCCTTCTTTTCTCCAAGGAAAACAGTCCCAACCTCTCCAATCTTACCTCATAGCTACAGTTGCTTATCCCTGGAATCATTCTTGTGAATCTCCTCTGTACTCTCTCCAATGCCTTCACATCCTTCCTCAAGTATGGTGCCCAGAACTGGATTTGTGCTCCAGATGAGGCTTAACTAGTGTCTTACACAAGTTTAACATGATCTCCTTACTCTTGTACTCAATTCCCCTATTAGGATACCATACATCTCCTCTGTACTCTCTCCAATGCCTTCACATCCTTCCTCAAGTATGGTGCCCAGAACTGGATTTGTGCTCCAGATGAGGCTTAACTAGTGTCTTACACAAGTTTAACATGACCTCCTTACTCTTGTACTCAATTCCCCTATTAGGATACCATATACTTTATTAACTGCCCTCTCAACATGCACTGCCACCTTGAATGAGTTATGTACATATACACTGATGTCCTTATGTTCCTGCACTTCCTTAAGAACTTCCCCTTATTTCATAAAGTCTCTCCACATTCTTCCTGCCAAAATGAATCACCTCCCACTTCTCTGCATTGAACTTCATCTGCTATTTGTCTGCCTAGTCTACCAATGTGTCTATGTCTTTTTAAAGTTCAAGACTATCCTCGTCACGATCGACAGTGCTTCCAATCTTCGTATCATCCGCAAATTTTGAAATCATGCCCTGCACACCACAGTCTAGGTCATTAATATATATCAAGAAGAGCAAGGGTCCCAACACTGACTCCTGGGTAACTCCACTACAGTCCTTCCTTTAATCTGAAAAACAACCATTTATCATTATTCTCTCTTTCCTGTCACTGAAACAATTTCTTATCCAAGTTCCTACTTTCCCTTTTATTCTTTGAGCTAGAATTTTGCTCACAAGTCTGTTCTGTGGCACTGTATCAAATACCTTTTGCAAATCCATATACACGACATCAACAACATTGCCCAGAACAATTCCATACTTGACCCCTCTGGAACATCCTCTCTCTCCAGTACTGTAATACCATCTTTAATCAATACAGCCACTCCATGCACCCCCAACTTTCTTCCTTTCCTGTCCCTCCTAAATACCTTATACCCAGGAACATTTAACAGTCCTGTCCTTCTTTGAGCCAGGTCTCAGCTATAGCAATAATATCACAGTTCCATTTGTCAGCCTGTGTCTTTAGTTCACCAATCTTATTAATCACAATCCATGCATTCACATACATGCACATTAATACCGGTTTAGGGTTTTTAAACGTTCCCCCTTGCTCTGACTCCATTTAATGACTTACGATAGCCTACTCTAGTTCTATCAGACTCTCCGAATATTCTCCGAATTGATACTACTCTCTGATATATCCTCAACAGCTACTTCTACTTCTATATTTCCCAGTTTTTCTCCTCTCCTCTCTGAATTTCCCCTCAGGTTCCCATCCTCCTGCCAATCTAGTTTAAACCCTCCCTAACAAAAACAGAATTACCTGGAAAAACTCAGCAGGTCTGGCAGCATCGGCAGAGAAGAGTTGACATTTCAAGTCCTCATGACCCTTCAACAGAACTGAGTGAATATTAGAAGAGGGGTGAAATATAAGCTGGTTTAAGGTGGGGGGTGGTGGTGTGGTTGTAGGGACAAGCAAGCAATGATAGGAACAGATAATCAAAAGATGTCACAGACAAAGGAACAAAGAGGCGTTGAAGGTGGTGATATTATCTAAATGAATGTGCTAATTAAGAATGGATGGCAGGGCACTCAAGGTACAGCTCTAGTGGGGGTGTGGTGGAAAGACTAGCAGGGCATTCAAGATTTAAAAATAATGGAAATAGGTGGGAAAAGAAAAATCTATATAAATTATTGGAAAAATAAAAGGGGGAAGAAACAGAAAGGGGGTGGGGATGGAGGAGGGAGTTCAAGATCTAAAGTTGTTGAATTCAATATTCAGTCTGGAAGGCTGTAAAGTGCCTAGTCGGAAGATGAGGTGCTGTTCCTCCAGTTTGCATTGGGCTTCACTGGAACAATGCAGCAAGCCAAGGACAGACATGTGGGCAAGAGAGCAGGGTGGAGTGTTAAAATGGCAAGCTACAGGGAGGTTTGGGTCTTTCTTGCGGACAGACCACAGGTGTTCTGCAAAGTGGTCGCCCAGTTTACGTTTGGTCTCTCCAATGTAGATGAGACTGCATTGGGAGTAACGAATGCAGTAGACCCTCCCCATCTATTTCTCCATGGCTTGGTCTATAATCACCCTTTTGTCCTTGCGATGGCTTATTGGAGAAAGACTAAATCGGTTACCATGCCTATAAAGTGTAGAATGAAAATATTTCTGTCTTTGTCCCATTCCTTTCGATCCATGGCATCTACCTTGTTTTGGAGTCACCTGCCAAGGGAAGGTTTACAAAAGGACCCACTCATAATTGGGCCAAAGCTCCTTCTAACTGGTACAATTTCTTCAGAGGAATCATCATCATCTTCAGCCTCAGAATTCTCAGTGTCACGTGTCACTCTGAAGACCCTGATTTTCTGCTTTGGGCAGTTCATCACACAATGATATTGTGAGTTAGTCCTGAAACACCTGTTAATTGTTCCCTGGTCATTCAGTCCTGACAGCCTTATCGTGAAGGAAGAAACTGGAGCCAAACTTATTGGTATAGATTTATTCACAGAGTGAAACACTATGGGTATATACCTCCTAACTCCACTCTATGTCAGTAAGTGCCTCTTCATATGCACTCATGTAACCAACCAATCAATGCCCACCACCTGTATATACTGAAGCCCAAATGATATAATGAACACCCACAATCAGAGTATTTAAAAAATCTCTAATCGGTGTTACTGCCATGCTAACTCAGAAAGTTGGATGATTCAGTGAATCCTTTCCCACACACGGAGCAGGTGAAAGGCCTCTCCCTAGTGTTAATGCGCCAGTCTGTCCACAGACTGGTTGACTGAGTGAATCCCTTCCCACACACAGAGAGCAGGTAAATGACCTTTCCCCAGTGTGAACTGCCCAGTGATTCTGCAGGGTGGATGATTCACTGAATCCCTTCCCACACACAGAGCAGGTGAACGGCCTCTCCCCAATGTGAGCTCATTGGTGTATCAGCAGGTTGAATAGCTTAGTGAATCCCTTCCCACACACGGAGCAGGTGAACAGCCTCTCCCCAGTGTGACTGCGTTGATGAATCTCCAGCTCAGATGGCATTTTGTATCCCTTCCCACAGTCCCCACATATCCAATTTCTCCCTGGTGTGGGTTGCCTTTTGTCCTTCCAGATTTTATGATCAGTTGAAGACTCAACCTCACACAGAACATGTGTACAGTCTCTCACCACTGTGAATGGTGTGGTTTTTTCAGGCTGCTTAACATGAGCACACTGACTTGGGTGTGTGTGTCTCAGTGCTTTTCCAGTCATACTGATGATTAAACCTTTTGAAGAGACAGAATGGACAAACATTTCTCTGTCTAGATTCAAAGGCCAATGATATTCACATTGCGATTAATTGAGTGACTCTGTCAGATCTTAATGTGATGTTTGTTTTGAGATTTCTGACTTCAGATCCTCTCCTTCCAATAGCCTTCCAATAAAAGGAGTTTACACAAGTCAACACTGTT
Source organism: Carcharodon carcharias (assembly GCF_017639515.1). Lineage (NCBI taxonomy): Eukaryota > Metazoa > Chordata > Chondrichthyes > Lamniformes > Lamnidae > Carcharodon > Carcharodon carcharias. Next base: position 18,243,874 of record NC_054493.1, read on the forward strand.
ATTAGAGAATAGAAGCTCAGAACAGACAATTCTAGTTTACTTGAACACTTTTTTCTTCTTTCATTCCTGAAAAGGTGTAAACCTCCACCCCACACACTTTTCTTCTAATCCCACTCTGCTGTTCCTCATATAACTCTCCAAGTTCTCCTGAAAGTGCCAGTTCATGCTGATTGACAGATACATGCTCACTGATAAAAACAAAAAAACTGCAGATGCTGGAAATCCAAAACAAAAACAGAATTACCTGGAAAAACTCAGCAGGTCTGGCAGCATCGGCGGAGAAGAAAAGAGTTGACGTTTCGAGTCCTCATGACCCTTCGACAGAACCTGTCGAAGGGTCATGAGGACTCGAAACGTCAACTCTTTTCTTCTCCGCCGATGCTGCCAGACCTGCTGAGTTTTTCCAGGTAATTCTGTTTTTGTTTTACATGCTCACTGATTCCTGTCCAGGACACAGGGCCCTGAAAATGAACTGAAACTCACTCCATACGAGGGTGGTGGAAGCAGAGATAATCAATGATTTCAAAATTAAATAGGATGGACACTTGAAGGAAATAAACTTGCAGTGTTATCAGGATATAGAGGGGGAATGGGACTGACTGGATTGCTCTACAGAGAGTTGGCATGGACATGGCATGGAGTAACTGAATTGTCTCTGTGCTGGAATAACTCTATGACTGGAAATATATAACATACCTACAGTACTGTATTACAAGACTAGAAATAATAATGAATGAACTTTACTACAGAGCCATAAATGACATCTAATATGTACCATACAACAACACTAGACACATCTCTGTTGTTACAAACCCCATGGAGAAAGATAACCTTAAAATAAAGAAACAAATTCCCAGTCAACCCCAACGGAATAAACCAAAGGGCAAGATTTCACTTTTAACTTTTACTGTAACAATCAAACTAAAATCAACATAAATGAAGCATGCATTAAATAATACGTTTTTATAATAAGAACTAAATTTTACTTTAAATAGCTTGTACAATAAAAGCATCTTCCACAAAATCACAAGAAATTCCCCCTTCAGCATATTTGACACTAATTCCAGTTACAGAGTCTCATAACTTTATGTATTTCCAAGGTTTACATTCAGTTCCTTTCCTCCTACGGGAGGTTGGACTGAAGTCCGTTTAGAGGGCTGTCTTCCCACAGCCCATTTCCACAGGCAGCCCCAAGAGTCACAGCCTCTGAATCTCTCACTGTTGGATTCCCCCAATCAGCCTTTTTGCTCTTCTTTTCCCTCAGACCTCCTTCCTCTCCATCTCCCACTCACAACTTCACTGTTCTGTTACTGAATTGTTCCCTTTTCTCCTGAAAACCTCAACCTCTCAACCCCGCCTGTTTCTCTTTTTCTTTTCAACGCAAACTCTCAGATCCTGAACACAGGAGAAAGTTTTGGTCTGTGTGAACCCCATCTTCTGATTGGCTGGAGGACCAAAGTCCTTCCGGTCCTCCAGCGCTCGCTATTAGCCGGAGCCGTCATCGGTTGCCTGGAGACCTTTTGTTGAAAAGTCATACAGACTCGAAACGTTAACTGTGTTCCTCTCCGCAGATGCTGTCGGACCTGCTGAGTTTTTCCAGGTGTTTTTATTTTTCCCTGAAGAACTTGTCTGGAGGAGGTGCTGGGGTGGGGGCGGGGCTCCCGTGTCCGCGCGGCCTGCAGGCAGAGGACGTCACCGTGGAGCAGAGTGATTCCTATTGGCTGAATCAGCCAGTGTTCCATTGTGCATGTCACAAATACTCAGAGGTTCGTTCCCAGTACACAGTGTCCCATTGGGAGCAATAGCTCTGGTTACAGAAGCAAAATACTGCGGATTGGACAATAGTCTGGAGGTCAAAGTCACTCCCGCCCCACGTGAGCACGGGTTACGTTCTCTCAAAACAAAAACAGAATTACCTGGAAAAACTCAGCAGGTCTGGCAGCATCGGCGGAGAAGAAAAGAGTTGACGTTTCGAGTCCTCATGACCCTTCGACAGAACTTGAGTTCGAGTCCAGGAAGGAGCTGAAATATAAGCTGGTTTAAGGTGTGTGTGTGGGGGGCGGAGAGATAGAGAGACAGAGAGGTGGAGGGAGGGGGGGGGGGTGTGGTTGTAGGGACAAACAAGCAGTGATAGAAGCAGATCATCAAAAGATGTCAACGACAATAGTACAATAGAACACATAGGTGTTAAAGTTAGTGATATTATCTAAACGAATGTGCTAATTAAGAATGGATGGTAGGGCACTCAAGGTATAGCTCTAGTGGGTTTTTTTTAATAATGGAAATAGGTGGGAAAAGGAAAATCTTTATAATTTATTGGAAAAAAAAAGAAGGGGGAAACAGAAAGGGGGTGGGGATGGGGGAGGGAGCTCACGACCTAAAGTTGTTGAATTCAATATTCAGTCCGGAAGGCTGTAAAGTCCTAGTCGGAAGATGAGGTGTTGTTCCTCCAGTTTGCGTTGGGCTTCACTGGAACAATGCAGCAAGCCAAGGACAGACATGTGGGCAAGACAGCAGGGTGGAGTGTTAAAATGGCAAGCGACAGGGAGGTTTGGGTCATTCTTGCGGACAGACCACAGGTGTTCTGCAAAGCGGTCGCCCAGCTTACGTTTGGTCTCTCCAATGTAGAGGAGACCACATTGGGAGCAACGAATGCAGTAGACTAAGTTGGGGGAAATGCAAGTGAAATGCTGCTTCACTTGAAAGGAGTGTTTGGGTCCTTGGACGGTGAGGAGAGAGGAAGTGAAGGGGCAGGTGTTGCATCTTTTGGGTGGGCATGGGGTTGTGCCATAGGAGGGGGTTGAGGAGTAGGGGGTGATGGAGGAGTGGACCAGGGTGTCCCGGAGGGAGCGATCCCTACGGAATGCCGATAAGGGGGGTGAAGGGAAGATGTGTTTGGTGGTGGCATCATGCTGGAGTTGGCGGAAATGGCGGAGGATGATCCTTTGAATGCGGAGGCTGGTGGGGTGATAAGTGAGGACAAGGGGGACCCTATCATGTTTCTGGGAGGGAGGAGAAGGAGTGAGGGTGGATGCGCGGGAGATGGGCCGGACACGGTTGAGGGCCCTGTCAACGACCGTGGGTGGAAAACCTCGGTTAAGGAAGAAGGAGGACATGTCAGAGGAACTGTTTTTGAATGTAGCATCATCGGAACAGATGCGACGGAGGCGAAGGAACTGAGAGAATGGGATGGAGTCCTTACAGGAAGTGGGGTGTGAGGAGCTGTAGTCGAGATAGCTGTGGGAGTCGGTGGGTTTGTAATGGATATTGGTGGACAGTCTATCACCAGAGATTGAGACAGAGAGGTCAAGGAAGGGAAGGGAAGTGTCAGAGATGGACCACGTGAAAATGATGGAGGGTTGGAGATTGGAAGCAAAATTAATAAATTTTTCCAAGTCCTGACGAGAGCATGAAGCGGCACTGAAATAATCATCGATGTACCGGAGAAAGAGTTGTGGAAGGGGGCCGGAGTAGGACTGCAACAAGGAATGTTCCACACACCCGATAAAGAGACAGGCATAGCTGGGGCCCATGCGGGTACCCATAGCCACACCTTTTATTTGGAGGAAGTGAGAGGAATTGAAGGAGAAATTGTTCAGCGTGAGAACAAGTTCAGCCAGACGGACGAGAGTAGTGGTGGATGGGGATTGTTCGGGCCTCTGTTCGAGGAAGAAGCTAAGGGCCCTCAGACCATCCTGGTGGGGGATGGAGGTGTAGAGGGATTGGACGTCCATGGTGAAGAGGAAGCGGTAGGGGCCAGGGAACTGGAAATTGTTGATGTGACGTAAGGTGTCAGAGGAATCACGGATGTAGGTGGGAAGGGACTGGACAAGGGGAGAGAGAAGGGAGTCAAGATAACGAGAAATGAGTTCTGTGGGGCAGGAGCAAGCTGAGGCGAACGGCCCGAACAATCCCCATCCACCACTACTCTCCTCCGTCTGGCTGAACTTGTTCTCACGCTGAACAATTTCTCCTTCAACTCCTCTCCCTTCCTCCAAATAAAAGGTGTGGCTATGGGTACCCGCATGGGCCCCAGCTATGCCTGTCTCTTTATGGGGTGTGTGGAACATTCCTTGTTGCAGTCCTACTCCGGCCCCCTTCCACAACTCTTTCTCCGGTACATCGATGATTATTTCGGTGCCGCTTCATGCTCTCGTCAGGACTTGGAAAAATTTATTAATTTTGCTTCCAATCTCCAACCCTCCATCATTTTCACGTGGTCCATCTCTGACACTTCCCTTCCCTTCCTTGACCTCTCTGTCTCAATCTCTGGTGATAGACTGTCCACCAATATCCATTACAAACCCACCGACTCCCACAGCTATCTCGACTACAGCTCCTCACACCCCACTTCCTGTAAGGACTCCATCCCATTCTCTCAGTTCCTTCGCCTCCGTCGCATCTGTTCCGATGATGCTACATTCAAAAACAGTTCCTCTGACATGTCCTCCTTCTTCCTTAACCGAGGTTTTCCACCCACGGTCGTTGACAGGGCCCTCAACCGTGTCCGGCCCATCTCCCGCGCATCCACCCTCACTCCTTCTCCTCCCTCCCAGAAACATGATAGGGTCCCCCTTGTCCTCACTTATCACCCCACCAGCCTCCACATTCAAAGGATCATCCTCCGCCATTTCCGCCAACCCCAGCATGATGCCACCACCAAACACATCTTCCCTTCACCCCCCTTATCGGCATTCCGTAGGGATCGCTCCCTCCGGGACACCCTGGTCCACTCCTCCATCACCCCCTACTCCTCAACCCCTTCCTATGGCACAACCCCATGCCCACCCAAAAGATGCAACACCTGCCCCTTCACTTCCTCTCTCCTCACCGTCCAAGGACCCAAACACTCCTTTCAAGTGAAGCAGCATTTCACTTGCATTTCCCCCAACTTAGTCTACTGCATTCGTTGCTCCCAATGTGGTCTCCTCTACATTGGAGAGACCAAACGTAAGCTGGGCGACCGCTTTGCAGAACACCTGCGGTCTGTCCGGCAAGAATGACCCAAACCTCCCTGTCGCTTGCCATTTTAACACTCCACCCTGCTCTCTTGCCCACATGTCTGTCCTTGGCTTGCTGCATTGTTCCAGTGAAGCCCAACGCAAACTGGAGGAACAACACCTCATCTTCCGACTAAGGACTTTACAGCCTTCCGGACTGAATATTGAATTCAACAACTTTAGGTCGTGAGCTCCCTCCCCCATCCCCACCCCCTTTCTGTTTCCCCCTTTTTTTTTCCAATAAATTATAAAGATTTTCCTTTTCCCACCTATTTCCATTATTAAAAAAAAACCCACTAGAGCTATACTTTGAGTGCCCTACCATCCATTCTTAATTAGCACATTCGTTTAGATAATATCACTAACTTTAACACCTATGTGTTCTATTGTACTATTGTCGTTGACATCTTTTGATGATCTGCTTCTATCACTGCTTGTTTGTTCCTACAACCACACCAACCCCCTCCACCTCTCTGTCTCTCTATCTCTCCGCCCCCCACACACACACCTTAAACCAGCTTATATTTCAGCTCTTTCCTGGACTCGAACTCAAGTTCTGTCGAAGGGTCATGAGGACTCGAAACGTCAACTCTTTTCTTCTCTGTCGATGCTGCCAGACCTGCTGAGTTTTTCCAGGTAATTCTGTTTTTGTTTTGGATTTCCAGCATCCGCAGTTTTTTTGTTTTTATCTTTACGTTCTCTCATTGTGGTCGGACCGGGTTAACCAATGGGATGAGCTGGTGGACCTGAATTGGGTTTTGTGCCAATGGCTGCACGGAGCTTCCCCCATTGTCTGAATGCGGGTGTTGGACAATGAGCTTGTGAACATGTTCATTATTGCCCAACAAAACTGTAATGAGCAGATTAACAAGCTCTAAATGAAGATTCAGCTTCAGCCAAGTGGTTATGGTACTGGGTTTGTAACCCCAAAATCAAGAGTTCAAATCTCACAATGGCAAACTATGAAATAATGTAACTTCATCTGAAACAGATGGAAACGGGTTTGTACTCGAAAGAGTTACAATAACTTAGGGAGCTTGGCTTAAATAGCCAAGTGTTTATGGTACTGGGTTTGTAACCCCAAGATCAAGAGTTCACACACATCAAAGCTTGGCCTAAATAGCCAAGTGGTTATGGTACTGGGTTTGTAACCCCAAGATCAAGAGTTCAAATCTCACAATGACAAACTATGAAACAGTGTAATTTCATCTGAAACAGATGGAAATGTGTTTGTAAGCCTTTTCCAAACCCTGCGCCGAGGAGCCAGTCGAGATGAGTGGCACTGTGACCATCAGAACAAGAAAGTTCTTGACAAACCGCTTGCTCCAACGCAAGCAAATGGTTGTCGATGTCCTCCACCCTGGCAAAGCCACAGTTCCCAAGACAGAAATTAGGGAGAAGTTGGCAAAAATGTACAAAACAACGCCAGATGTTGTGTTTGTATTTGGCTTCAGGACGCAATTTGGTGGTGGCAAAACAACAGGATTTGCCATGGTCAATGATTCCTTGGATTACGCCAAGAAGAATGAGCCCAAACACAGGCTGGCAAGGCATGGCCTATTGGAGAGAAAGAAGGTTTCCAGGAAACAGCGAAAGGAACGCAAGAACAGAATGAAGAAAGTTCGGGGCACAGCTAAAGCAAACGTTGGTGCCGGCAAAAAGTAACTTGGGAATGACACTGAAAGTTCTTTAAAATGCTAAGCTATCCAAGGATCAACTTCAATAATTATTTGTATATGCCCCCAAATAAATTCAGCCAAGTGGTTATGGTACTGGATTTGTAACCCCAAGATCAAGAGTTCAAATCTCACAATGGCAAACTATGAAACAATGTAACTTCATCTGAAACAGATGGAAACGGGTTTGTACTCGAAAGAGTTACAATAACTTAGGGAGCTTGGCCTAAAAAGCCAAGTGGTTATGGTACTGGGTTTGTAACCCCAAGATCAAGAGTTCACACACATCAAAGCTTGGCCTAAATAGCCAAGTGGTTATTTTACTGGGCTTGTAACCCCAAGATGAAGAGTTCAAATCTCACAATGTGAAACAATGTAACTTCACACACATCAAGGCTTGGCCTAAATAGCCAAGTGGTTATGGTACTGGGCTTATAACCCCAAGATCAAGAGTTCACACACATCAAAACTTCTTCCTCTGTCCCACTTCTGTGAGTAAAACACTTTCTTTCCTCCCCCTTTCCATTTCCTTTCTCATTATGGGTTTAAATTGTTGTCTTGCAGGAACTGAAGGGAACGGAAGTGAATCCAGGAAGGGTGCAGACTCTGGAAAGGGTGGCCGAGGTCACTCTCACTCTTAAAGGCATTGACATCCTTTACTCCCTCAGCTCGCCACATTTATTTGTCTGGCTAAAAGGATGGCCTCTTTCTTAATATTTCTAATTAAAGGGGTGGTTTCCCCAGGAGATGGCTGGCATTTAAGGGGACAGTAAATTAATATTGGAGAGATTTAGTGTTGTCATATGCTTAAAATTAGATATATTAATGTTTCTGTAATAAAGTACATTTGTCATTATTTCTAGTCTTGCAATATAGTGCTGTAGCTACTTTGTATATTTCCAGTCATAGAGTCATTACAGCACAGAAGAAATCCATTTGACATATTGAGTCAATGCTGACTCTTTGTCAAGAAATTCAGTCAATCAGTCCCATTCCCCCACTATATCCCCATTCCCCTGCAAGTTTATTTCCTTCAAGTGCCATCCCATTTCATTTTAAAATCATTGATTGTCTCTGCTTCCACCGCCCTCTTAAGCGGAGAGTTCCAGGTCATGACTACTCACTTCCTAAATAAAGTGCTTCCTCACATCCCCCATGTATTATATAATACAGTATTCTGTGTTACATGAGTTTTCCTCCAATAGATATATAGAACTGGTAAGCATGGATCTGTCGACCAGCATGGATTCGCACCTTCAGGAGAATTGGAAGGGTGTATATTAGGTATAGCAGAGTGAGAATGATGGGAAAGTATGTGGGATGGAGATTTACAGCTTTTGAGGAAAGAATGATCCATAGGAACTAGAATTGCCTGATCCAAATTTCTATCCTGTACTGACAGTGATGACCTTTGTAAACTCCTTTTGCAGGACATTGGAATGGGCAGATTTGCAGACAGATTATCAAACCAAACGTCATGTAAGAATCTAACAGTCACCTGATTCATTGGGACCTGAATATTACCAGCCTTTGAATCTAAAAGAAGAAATGTTTGTCTGTTTTGTCTGCTCCAAAAGATTTTAAACATCAGTGTGACTGGAAAATCACTGAGACAGAGAGACCTGAGTGAGTGTATTCCAGTGCATCACACCATTCATAACAGGGAGAGATGGTACACGTGTTCTGTGTGTGGACGAGGCTTCAACTGATTGTCAAGCCTGGAAAGAAATAAGTAAACCCGCACCATGGAGAAACCGTGGAAATGTGGGGATTGTGGAAAGGGATTCCGGATCCCGTCTGCACTGGAAACCCATCGACGTGTTCACACCGGGGAGAGGCCATTCACATGCTCTGTGTGTGGGAAAGGATTCTGTACCCCGTCTGCACTGAAGGTTCATCAATGTGGTCACACCGGGGAGAGGCCACTCACCTGCTCTGAGTGTGGGAAACGTTTTCTCCAGTCATCTGACCTGTGGAAACACCAACGAATTCACACTGGGGAGAGGCCATTCACCTGCTCTGAATGTGGGAAGGGATTTACTCAGTCATCCCACCTAGTGGCATATCAGGGAGTTCACACAAAGGAGAGGCCATTCACTTGCTTTGAGTGTGGGAAGGGATTCACGCAATCATCCAGCCTGCGGACACACCAGCGAGTTCACACCGGGGAGAGGCCCTTCACCTGCTCTGCGCATGAGAAGGGATTCACTCAGTCATCCAACTTGCTGACACACCAGCGTGTTCACACTGGGGAGAGGCCATTTAACTGTTCTGAATGTGGGAAGGGATTCACTCAATCATCCAACCTGCTGACACACCAGCGTGTTCACACCGGGGAAAGGCCATTCATCTGCTCTGAATGTGGGAAGGGATTCAGTCTGTCCTCCAATCTGCAGAATCATCAGCGAGTTCACGTTGGGGAGAGGCCATTCACCAGCTCTGAGTGTGGGTAGGGATTCACTCAGTTATCAAACTTGCAGACACACCAGCAAGTTCATGGTTGATTGTAGGGGTTGGATTCTGCTATTATTGCTGCTGTTAATCTCATCCGAACTGAGCCATGTTCATTTTGACACTTGGTGAAGTGGGAGGGTCGAAGGGTTTCTTTCTGCTAGACTGATTTTTCTTCCAGTGGGCTCAAGCTCTGTTGGACTGACTTTGCTTCCAGTGGGCTGATGCTCTTTGAGTTTGGGAGTGCACATTTCCACTGAAATGGTCTGCAAAAGCAAAACTGTAGTAGAACTGGAGTCAATGGGAATCAGGGGGAAAACTGTCCACTGGTTGGAGTCATACCTGGCAGAAAGTAAGATGGTTGTGGTTGTTGGAGGTCAGTCATCTCAGCTCCAGGACATCACCGCAGGAGTTCCTCAGGGTAGTGTCCTCGGCTCAACCATCTCCAGCTGCTTCGTCAATGACCTTCCTTCCATCATAAAGTCAGAAGTAGGGATGTTCACTGATGATTGCACAAAGTTCAGCACCATTCACGACTCCTCAGATACTGAAGCAGTCCATGTCCAAATGCAGCAGGGCCTGGACAATATCCAGGCTTGTGTTGACAAGTGGCAAGTAACATTTGCGCCACACAAATGCCAGGCAATGACCATCTCCAACAAGAGAGCATCAAACCATCGCCCTTGAGATTCAATGGCATTAACTTCACTGAATTCCCCACTATCAGCATCCTGGGGGTTACCATTGACCAGAAAATGAACTGGACTAGCCATATAAATACTATGGCTACAAAATTAGGTAGGAGGCTAGCAATCCTGTGACGTGTAACTCATCTCCTGACTTCCCAAAGCCTGTCTACTGTCTACAAGGCACAAATCAGGATTGTGATGAAATACCCCACACTTGCCTGGATGACTGCAGCTCCCACTACAATCAAGGAGCTTGACACCGTCTAGGATAAAGCAGCCCGCTTGACTGGCACCACATCCACAAACATTCACTCCCTCCACCACTGACACAAAGTAGCAGCAGTGTGTACCATCTACAAGATGCACTAGCAGGAATTCACCAAGGCTCCATCAACAGCACCTTCCAAACCCACGACCACTATCATCTAGAAGGGCAAGATCAGCAGATAGATGGGAACACCACCACCTGGAAATTCCCCTCCAAGTCATTCACCATCCTGACTTGGAAATATATTGCTGTTACTTCACTGTCGATGGGTCAAAATTCTGGAACTCCCTTCCTGACAACACTGTTAGTGTACCTGCACCACATGGACTGCAGTGGTTCAGGAAGGCAGCTCACTGCCACCTTCTCAAGAGCAACTAGGGATAGGCAATAAATGCTGGCCCAGCCAGCGAAGCCCACATCCCATGAATGAATAAATAAAATCTCAGAGCTCTACAATCTCTCAATATTTAGATAATATGCTTCTTTTTTATTCTTCCTGACAAAATGGTCAATGCCACATTTGCCCACACTATACCCCATTTGCCAGATCTTTACCCATTCACTTAACCTATATGTGTCCCTTTGTGGCCTCCTTATGTCCTCTTCACAACTTACACTCCCACCTACCTTTCTATCATTGAAATAATTTTGATTATTAATGTATTAGCATCCTGATAATTGCAATAATTTCCTGATTATTGGAGCAATGGGCAGCTGATTATTAATACAATGGGAACTGTGTAATTAATGTAATTAGATCCTGATTATTAATGTAATAGGACGCTGATTATTTATACAATAAGATCCTGATTGTTGATGCAATAGGTACCAGACTATTAATGTAATAATATCCTGATTATTAATGTGTTGGGATCCTGAATATTAAAGTAATTGGACTCCGATCATTAATGTAATAGGATCATCATTATTGATGCAATAGGATTCTGATGATTAATGTAACAGTACCCTGATTATTGATACATGTTTTTATTCATTCATGGGATGTGGGCGTCACATTTACTGATGATCCCTGATTGCCCTTGAGAAGGTGGTGGTGAGCTGCTTTCTTGAACTGCTGCAGTCCATGTAGTATAGATACACCCACAGTGCTGACTTGTTTTTAGTGCTTTTTATACAACCAAGTGGTTTGCTGGGCCATTTCAGAGGGTGTTTAAAAGCCAACCACCTTGCTGTGAGTCTGGAGTCACACATAGGCCAGACCAGGAAAGGATGGCAGATTTCCTTCCCTTAAGGGCATCAATGAACCAGACAGGTTTTTACAACAATGAAAATGGTTTCATGGTTGTCATTGGACTTTTAATTCCAGATTTTTATTGAATTCAAATTCCATCATCTGCTTTGGTGGGATTTGAACCCAGATCCCCAAAGCATTACCCTGGGTTCCTGGATTACTAGTCCAGTGACAATGTAGTGACACTACACCACTACCTCCCCCCACCTGACACTGTTCTGAGGATGTGAAAGGTTCTAAATGAATACAAGAGCTTTCAGCTCCACATACTGTCCACTGGGGTGTTCTCCTGGTGCAGTGCGACCAACATTTGTGTTCTAACACCACCAAAAAAACTGGATTAATTGGTACTCGTCTGATTGCTGCTTTTGGAATTTTACTGTGTGCAAACTGGTTGATAAGAAACAGTAATAACTTGTATTTATATAATATAATTAATGTAATAAAACATCCCAAGGTGCTTCAGAGGAGTTTCATAAAGAAAATATTGACACATAGGGCAACATTAAGGTGGATGGCCAAAACATTGATTGGAGAGTTAGATTTGAATAAGAATCTTTAATCAGAAGAGAGATGGAGAATTTAGGGAGGGAATTTCAGAGCTTCATACCGAGGCCCTGCCACCAATTGTGGAGTAATTAAGATCAGGGATGTTAAAGAGGTCAGAACGAGAAGCACAGATATCTCAGAGGGTGTGAAACTGGAGATTACAGAGATAGGGAGGGATGAGGCCATGGAGGGATTTGAAAATGAGGATGTGAATTTTAAAATCGAGCATTACTTGACCAGGAGCCAATTTGGTCAGTAAGCACAGGGGTGAAGGGTGAATGGGACTTGGTGTGAGAAAGCACATGGGCAGCAGAGTTTTGGATGATCTCACATTTCCGTGTGGGGGTGGGGTGAATGTGAGAGGCTGGTCAGAAGTGTATTGGAATAGCCAAGTCTAAAGGCATGTATGAGGATTTCAGCAGCAAATGAGCTGGGGTGGGGTGGAGACAGGCGACATTATGGATGTTGAAATATCTGGTATTAGTGATGGTGTAGATATGTGGTCAGAAACTCATCTTGGTGTCAAATCTGACACCACAATTGTGAAGAGTGTGGTTCAGCCTCAGACAGTTCCCAGGGAGAGGGATGGACTCAGTAGTTAGGGAACGGAATTTGTAGCGGTGACTGAGACAATGGCTTTGGTCTTCCCAATTTTTAATTGGAGGAAATTTCTGCTCATCCAGTACTGGGTGTGGGATAAGCAGTTTGATATTTTAGTAACAGTGGAGGAGTGAAGAGGGATGGTGGTGAGGTAGAGCTGGGCGTTGTCAGTGTACATGTGAAAACTAACATGGTGCTTTTGGATGGTGTCACTTAGTGGCAGCATGTAGATGAGAAATAGGAAGGGCCAAGGATTGATCCTTGGGGAGACTCCCAAGGAGAGGAAAGGAGAATTAGAGATGGGGCGTTAGTTTGCAAAGCTGGTGAGTTCAAAGGTTGTTTTTGTAATGATGGGTGATGACGGTGGATTTAAAGGTGAGGGACATAACCAGAAGAAACAGAGAACTGCCAACAAGATCAGCTAAAATGTGGAAGCTGGATGGTCAGCAGTTTAGTGAGAATAGGATTAAGGGAGCAGAAGGCAGGTCTCATGGATAAGCTGAGCTCTGAGGGAAATAGAAGATAGGAGCAAAACTGGACAAAGATGTGAGATCAGGGCTCTGACAAGGGGGGACTTCAGAACCAGTTTTGCCCAGTGCGCTAGTGGAAGGGAGGGAAGTAGCAGAGGCAGCTGATCAGATTGTTTCAATCTTAGGGACAAAGATGCTCCATGAGCTCCTCACACTTGTTGTTGGAGGTGAGGATGGAGGAGACAGGGGAGAGGGAGAGCCCTTCAAAAGGAACTAACTTATGTTTGAGATATTAAAAAGATTCAACACACTATGTTTAACACAAAGCTGATTTATTTGACTTTTATCCAGACAATTAATCCATATGATTGGGCTGGAGTTTATGAATATCTATAGCAACAGATGCCAATGAACATGGTTCAGTCCAGGATGTGATTAACAGCAAAATACCATCACAATAGTCACCTGTGAACTCGCTGGTGTTTCAGCAGGGTGGATGAGGTGGTGAATCCCTTCCCACAGTCAGGGCAGGTGAACGGTCTCTCCCCAGTGTGAACGCGCTGGTGTGTCCGCAGGGTGGATGACTGAGTGAATCCCTTCCCACATATAACGCAGGTGAACGGTCTCTCCCCCGTGTGAATTCGCTGGTGTGCAGTGAGTTGCTCTAATCCCCTGAACCCAGTCCCACAGTGAGAGCACCTGAATGGTCTCTCGTCAGTGTGAACACGTTGATGGCGCATCAGGTCCCCGGAACTTTTATAGCACTTCCCACAGTCTGGGCATTTAAAAGGTTTCTCATCAGTGTGAACACGTTGATGGGACATCAGTTCCCGAGAACTTTTATAGCACTTCCCACACTCTGGGCATTTAAAAGGTCTCTCATCAGTGTGAACACTCTGGTGCTTCAGCAGGGTGGATGGATCTGTGAATCCCTTCCCACACTTGGAGCAGGCGAACGGTCTCTCCCCAGTGTGAACTCGCTGGTGTGTCAACAGTGCAGATGACTGAGTGAATCCCTTCCCACACTCGGAGCAGGTGAACGGCCTCTCCCCAGTGTGAACTCGCTGATGTACAGTGAGTTCTTCTGATCGCCTGAACCCAGTCTCACAGTGAGAGCACCTGAATGGTCTCTCATCAGTGTGAACAAGTTGATGGCGCATCAGATCCAGGGAAATTTTATAGCACTTCCCACAGTCTGGGCATTTAAAAGGTCTCTCATCAGTGTGAGCTCGCTGGTGTTTCAGCAGGTTGGATGACTGAGCAAATCCCTTCCCACACTGGGAGCAGGTGAACGGCCTCTCCCCAGTGTGAACTCGCTGGTGCGTCAGCAGCCCTGATGATCGAGTGAATCCCTTCCCACACTCAGGGCAGGTAAACAGCCTCTCCCCACTATGAACTCGCTGGTGTCTCACTAAGTGGGATGACTGAGTGAATCCCTTCCCACACTGGGAGCAGGTGAATGCCCTTTCCCCAGTGTGAGCTCTCTGGTGTTGCAGCAGGTTGGATGACCGACTGAATCCCTTTCCACACTCAGGGCAGGAGAACGGCCTCTCCCCAGTGTGACTGCGTCGATGAGCTTCCAGTTCAGACGGGGATCTGAATCCCTCCTCGCAGTCTCCACATTTCCACGGTTTCTCCCCACTCTGAATGGTGTTTTTCCCTTCCATGTTCAAAATGTGATGATATTCAGGTTATGGTAAATTGGCGACTCTGTCAGGTCCCAATGTGATGTTTGGTTTGAATTTCATGACTGCAAATCCTCCCCTTCTAATACCCTGTGAAATTGATTTAAAACAGAAAATAAACAAGTGAGAGAGAACCCAGAAAAACACAAAGGCAGGTTGTGAAATTAAGCTGAATGAACCTGGTAATTTGTATGGTTGGCACTAGGAAGAAGTGACCATTAAAGCTGCTGCGTTTTTTGTAAAAACCCAACTGGTTCACTAATGTCCTTTCGGGAAGGGAATCTGCCACCCAGTCTGGCCTACACAAGACTCTCACCTCTATAAGAACAAACACCCTGTGGAACCTGCTCCACCGTTCAACATGATAGTGGCTGATCTTGGTCTTCAACTCCACTTTCCCGCCCACTCCCCATATCCCTCGATTACCTGAGAGACCAAAAATCTCTCCATCTCAGCCTTAAATATATTTAAAGATGGAGCATCCAGAGATCTCTGGGCCAGAGAATTCTATGTGCCAAGAAAGACAGAGAGAAGCAAAGGAGGGAAGTGGGAGAGAGAGAAAAAAAAAACATTGAGAGGAATCGGATAGAGAGAGAGAGGGTGGTGGGGTGTGGGGGGGCAATGGAAGAGGCAGATGGAAATGGATCGGCATTTTATAGACCTGCAAATGCTCCACAATTTAACAGAATCTCCCAAACCTTCAACTTCCACCATCAAGAAGGGCTCGGGTAGCAAGTATATGTGAACACCATCACCTCCAAGTTCTCCTCAAAGTCACACACCATCCTGATTTGTCTGACATCTAGTACTGGATGAGCAGAAATTTACTCCATTTAAATATTGGGAAGCCCAAAGCCATTGTCTTCAGTCCCCTCTGTAAACTCCACTTCTGAGCCACCAACTCCATCCCTCTACCTGCCAACTATCTGAGAATGAACCAGACTGTTCAAAACTATGGCAAAACATTTCACCCGAAGATGAACCTTCAAACACATATACACATCATCACCAAGACCGCCTATTCCCACCTCAGTAACATCTCCTAACTCCACCCTAGTCTCAGTTCATCTGCTGCAAAAACTGTCATCCATTCCCTTGTTATTTCTAGACTTAACTCGGGAGGTTCTGGAGCCAGGGGAGAGAGTCTCAGAATAAAGGGCAGGCCATTTGGGGTTGAGACAAGGAGGATTTTTTTCACTCAGATGGTGGTGAATCTTTGGAATTCACTGCCCCACAGGATTGTGGCAGCTCTTGAATATGTTCAAGACTGAGATCGATAGATTTCTACATTTTAAAAACATAAAGCAATCCGGGAATAGTGCAGGAAAATGGCATTGAAGTAGAAATTATCTCATTGAATGAAGGAGCAGGCTCGAAGGGCTGAATGGTCAACTCCTGCTCCTATTTCTTATGTTCTTTGGCTCTCTCCAAACATTTAACCTCCCCGAAATCTTGAGGTGATCCAAAATTCTGCTGCCTGTGTGCTTACTCACACCAAACCATGTTCACCCATTACCCCTGTGCTCACTGACCTACAAAGGTTCCTCTTTAAAAAGCAAAAAAACTTTTAATTTCTCATCCTTGTTTTTAAATCCCTCCATGGTCTTGCCTCTCTCTATCTCTGTAATCTCCTGCAGCCTCACAACCCTCCAAGATCTCTGCACTCCTCCATCTGTATTGTCCATCGTTGTGGGAGCACCTTCACCACATGGACTCCAGCGGTTCAAGAAGGTCAAACATCATCTTTTCCACAGGTAACTGGGGATGGGAAATATCTGCTGCTGTTAGTGAAAGGGCAGGGGAGTGGGACCAGCTGATTTGCTCTTGCAGAGACAGCACGGGCAGGACGGGCTGAACAGCCTCCATCTGCATTGTAACCATTCAATGATAAAGAACCGACACGAGACCAGGGACCAGCCTCTGGAACCAATGTCCAGCCTGATACAAACCGGCTCTTCATTGATCTGGGAGCTGCGGTCCCGCTCGGTGCAAACGGGGGAGGGGGACGGGTCAGTTTATTTCCGGGGTTTGCGGTGTACACAACATGTTTCCGGAGCCTCTCCGTCCACCCGCCAGATCTATCGCTCCCTTCGCCCCGCCATCCCCCACTTTACCTATTGTGTATCCGTCTCTCCATCGCCATTACCCGCACTGCGCATGCTTCAGGCACAGTCTGGCCCCGCCCCCTCATTCACTCCGATTGGTTGGAGGACCAGACCCAGCAGCTGGGACCTCCAGCCCCGCCCCCTCATCCTATTGGTCCGGAGCTGCCGTCAATCGCCCGGGCATTGTGACGGTTCCAAATGCTGAGAGCGGCCAGAGACTGAACCTGACTTGCTGAGTCTTGACAGCATTTTCTGTTTGAGAATTAGAGCTAGAGATGGATGGTCAGTTCCCCTCTGTCCGGGGAGAATTCACACTCATTTCCCCAGTGCAGTGATTATCACGTTTACTTTACATGAGAAAGTCCCCGGTTCAATCCCGGCTGGTAACCTTGAGTTTAACATTGTTACTGATGAGGAATTAACAGTGAGTTTAGTTTCATGGAAAAACTCAGCAGGTCTGGCAGCATCGGCGGAGAAGAATAAAGTTGACGTTTCGAGTCCTCATGACCCTTCAACAGAACTAAGTAGAAATAGGAAAGGAGTGAAATATAAGCTGGTTTAAGGGGGGGGGGGGGGGTCGGTTGTTGGGACAAGCAAGCAGAGGAGGAGATAACCAAAAGATGTCACAGACAAAAGAACAAAGAGGTGCTGAAGGTGGTGATATTATCTAAAAGAATGTGCTAATTAAGATTGGAGAGCAGGACGAGCCAGGTAGCCCTAGTGGGGATGGGGTGATTCTTTTAGATAATATCACCACCTTTAACACCCCTTTGTTCTTTTGTCTGTGACATCTTTTGGTTATCTCCTCCTATCACTGCTTGCTTGTCCCAACAACCGCCCCCCCTTCCCTTAAACCAGCTTATATTTCACCCCTTTCCTATTTCTACTTAGTTCTGTTGAAGGGTCATGAGGACTCAAAACGTCAACTCTTTTCTTCTCCGCCGATGCTGCCAGACCTGAGTTTTTCCAGGTATTTCTGTTTTTGTTTTGGATTTCCAGCATCTGTAGTTTTTTTGTTTTTATCTCTGAGTTTAGTTTCATGTCGAACAGGGTGATAGTTACTGTTGTCTCATTCCAGAGAAAACTGATCCTCTCTGACCCAAAAACAAAATACTGTAATACTCTAAGTGGAAATCCAACCTAGAACTGGGGGGTCACTGTTTAAAAATAAGGGGTGGTCCATTTAAGACAGAGATGAAGAGAATTTTTTTCTCTCATCGGGTCATGAGTCTTTGGAATTGTCTTCCTTAAAAGGTGGTGGAAGCAGAGTCTTTGAATGTTTTTAAGGCAGAGCTTGATAGATTCTCGATAAGCAAGGAGGTGAAAAGTTATCAGGGGTGGACAGGAATGAGGAGTTAAGCTTACAATTAGATCAGCTCAATTAGATCAGGCTCAAGGGACCGAGTGGCCTACTCCTCCTCCTAATTCGTATATTTGTTTGACATCAAAACAGAAAATATTGGAAACTCTGAGCAGGTTAAACAGCGTCCACACAGAGGGGAACAGAGTGAATGCTTCAGGTCAGGAACCTTTGATCCAAACTGGAAAAGAATTAGAGATCTAACAGCTTATCAGCAAGTACAAAGTCAGAGAAAAAAGATTGGGGGAGGATGGTGTGGTTGAAGGATTTTCTTATGATGAGAGATAACAGTGGATTTAAAGGTGAGAGGGACAGTATGAAAAGAGAGAGAACAGTTAAGGATATTGTCGAAAATGTGGAAGTTGGATGGTCAGCAGTTTAGTGAGAATAGTGTCAAGGAAGCCGAAGGCAGGTCTCAGAGACAAAGTGCGCTGAGGGAGAAAGAAGATAGGAGAGAAACTGGAGAAAGATTCAAGTGCAGAGCTTGGACAAGAAGGTGCTTCAGATACAACTTTTCCAGGTAGGTTAGTGGAAGGGAGGGAAGCAGCAGAGGCAGCTGATCAGATTGTCTCAATCTTAGTGACAAAGAAGTTCCATGAGCTCCTCACACTTGTTGTTCGAGGTGAGGAGGAGGATACGGGGAAAGGGAGAGCACTTCAAAAGGAACTAACTCCTGTTAGAGATATTAGAAATTTCACCACACTGTGCGTTTAGAACAAAGTTGATTTATTTGAAACAGTTCTGTTGAAGGGTCATGAGGACTCAAAACGTCAACTCTTTTCTTCTCCGCCAATGCTGCCAGACCTGCTGAGTTTTTCCAGGTAATTCTGTTTTTGTTTTGGATTTCCAGCATCCACAGTTTTTTGTTTTTATATTATTATTGATTTATTTGACTTTTATCCAAAATTTTAACCATTATAACTGGGCTGGAGTTTATTAATATCAGCAAAAACAGACCCCAATGAACATGGTTCAGTCCGAGACATGATTAACAGCAATCCAATCACTGTAATTATTTGTGAAC
Organism: Carcharodon carcharias; assembly: GCF_017639515.1. Classification (NCBI taxonomy): domain Eukaryota; kingdom Metazoa; phylum Chordata; class Chondrichthyes; order Lamniformes; family Lamnidae; genus Carcharodon; species Carcharodon carcharias. The sequence goes on from NC_054493.1 coordinate 18,263,003, forward strand.
TTGCTGGTGTCTCATCAGTGTAGATGACTGAGTGAATCTCTTCCCACACATGAAACAGGTGAATGGTCTCTCCACACTGTGAACTCGTTGGTGTGTCTGCAGGTGGGATGACTGAGTAAATCCCTTCCCACACTCGGAGCAGGTGAACGGCCTCTCTCCAGTGTGAATTCGCTGGTGTTCAGTGAGCTGAGACGATTGCCTGAACCCAATCTCACAGTGCGAGCATCTGAACGGTCTCTCATCAGTGTGAATACGTTGATGGGACATCAGATCCCCAGACCTTTTAAAGCATTTCCTGCAGTCTATGCATTTAAAAGGTCTCTCGTCAGTGTGAACTCGCTGGTGTGACAGCAGATTGGCTGATTGAGTGAATCCCATCCCACACTCAGAGCAGAGGAATGGTCTCTTCCCAGTGTGAATTCGTTGGTGTACAGTGAGTTCAGATGATCGCCTGAACCCACTCCCACAGTGAGAGCACCTGAACGGTCTCTCATCAGTGTGAATATGTTGATGGGACATAAGTTTATCTGAAGTTTTATAGCACTTCTCACAGTCCGGGCATTTAAAAGGTCTGTTGTCAGTGTGAACTCGCTGGTGTCTCATCAAGTTGGATGAACAAGTGAATCCCTTCCCACACTCAAAGCAGGTGAATGGTCTCTCCCCAGTGTGACCTCGCTGGTGTATCAGCAGGGTGGATGACTGAGCGAATCCTTTCCCACACTTGGTGCAGGCGAACGGCCTCTCTCCAGTATGAACTCTTCAGTGTGTCAGCAGGTTGGATGAATTAATGAATCCCTTCCCACACTTGGAGCAGGTGAATGGCCTCTCCTCAGTGTGAACTCGCTGGTGTGTCAGCAGGTTGGTTGAATCAATGAATTCTTTCCCGCAGTCAGAGTGGGGGAATGTCCTCTCCCCAGTGTGACAGCGCTGATAAATTTCTAGCTCAGACGGGTAATTGAATCCCTTCCCATAGTCCCCACATTTCCCTGGTTTCTTCTCAGTGTGAATGGTGCTTTTTACTTCCATGTTCAAAGGTTGATGATATTCAGGTCCTAATGAATCGAGAGACTCTGTCAGATCCTAATGTGATGTTTGAGTTAAATTTCCTGACTGCAATTCCTCTCCTTCTAATATCCTATGAAACTGATTTAAAACAGAAAAGAGGGAGTGAGAGAGAAACCACAAAAAGACAAACCTAGGTTGTGAAATTAAGCTGAATGAATCTGATAATTTGTGGAGCTGAACCCAACTACATCACTAATATCCTTCAGGGAAGGGAATCAGGCTCCAGGTCTTATTTTTGATGAAGAGTCATATGGACTCGATACATTAACTGTGTTCCTCTCCGCAGAGGCTGTCAGACCTGCTGAGTTTTTCCAGCTATTTTTGTTTTTGTTTCAGGCTCCAGGTCTGTTTGGCTTTCCCGTCTGTAAATCCACCTCTTCTAACCCCCTGTAAAAGGAGTTTCCAAAATCCATCCCTGTCAGTCCAGGATAGAAATTGACACCATTCTCTCCTCCTGCTCCAGGATCAGTAAAGTGAGTTAAAGATAATTTCTCATTAACAAACCCATTGCTGCATTTCCTTCATTAACCCACATTTGTCCACTGGGGCCTGGCACCGGGAGAAAGCCTGCAGCTGTCGTTCGGTGCAAAGGCGGGCCCGGCACTTTCTTATTTGGGGTGTTGAGGCCTCCACTGGGTATTTGTGAAGCCTCCCCTCCCATCCGTTGCCCCTAACGCTGCCTCCGCTTATCCGCCTCCTTCCCGCCTGAAGATGAGACAAACAAGCGTCTGTCCATGGACATCACCCGCACTGCGCATGCTCCAGGTCACAATGCCGGGGAATGATTGACGGAGTTTTCGGACCAATGGGAAGAGGGGACGGCACTGGAGGACCGAGCAGGAACGGTTGGTCCTCCAACCAATCGGAGTGAATGAGGGGGCGGGGCTGAAACTCTGCATCATTTTGAAAGCTGATTTGTGTCAAACTCCAGGAGAAATCAGGACATTTCTGTTTGTGGCTTTAAACAGATGAAACCCTGTGGGTGTGGAGCAAACATTTCAACATTCGTTACTGAAATGGATTCATTCAGGACAGACAGCAGGGATTATTTCAGGAAATTACACAGTGGAGCGATTATTTCTCTTTGAACTCATCCCTTGGAGAACAGTGTGAATTAGTGGAAGAATTCACAGGATGTTGAACGCTCCTTCCATGTCTGTAATCATCTAATTCCAGCCGATCTGTTGGTCCGGCTTCAACCTGGAGAGTTTGATGAGCTCCCACAAACTCACACAATGGGAGCGGACAGGCAGACTTACCGGACATTCAGAACACATGAACCTGACCACTCCACTTTGAACAGGGTTGTTTGCTTCCATGTTCAAAAGCTGATGATGTTCAGGTCCTGATCTATGTCAGATCTTGATGTGATGCTTGGTTTGTGTTTCCCGTTTGCAAATCCCCCTGTAAAAGGAGTTTCCAAAAACTATCACTGGAAGTTAAGGCTAGAAATTCAGACCTAACTTTTCTTTTGGTTTGAATTAACTGTGTGTAACCTCTTTCTCCGAAAAAAATTCCAAAAACAACCACTGTCATAATACAATCAGAGACCAGATTGTTTTCAGAAAGGGAAATCGTGTTTGACAATTTCATTAAAGTTCTCTGAGGATGTAACTAGCTGGGTGGATAATGGAAACCAGTAGATGTAGTGCATTTGGGTTTTGAAAAGGTATTCAATTAGCTGTCACATAAAAGTTAACTGCACAGGCTAAGTGATAAGGTGTTGTGGTAATATATTAGTATGGACAGAGGATTGGATAACTAACATGAAACAGAAGGTTTGGATAAATGGTTCATTTTCAGGTTGGTAGACTAACTGCTGGAATGCCACGGGGATAAACGAGCACGAGGAGAGCAGCAGAGACATGGGATAAAACTGAAAAAGTGACATCACAGGAAAGCTGTGACCTGATTGGTTAGTAGGAAATTTGCACCAAATTTGAAAAAAACACTGCAAAGCTAATTAATAAATTAATTAACAAAGTAGAGATGGCTGGGCAGGCGATGTGTTGTAGCTGTATGATGTGGGAGCTGGCAGATCCCATTGTGAGCCGCAGTGACCATATCTGCAGCAAGTGTTGATTGCTGGAGGAACTCCTCAAAGTTGATGAGCTGGAGTCCGAGCCCCGGACGTTGCAGCACATCCGGGAGGGGGAGAGTTACCTGGACACTTTGTTTCAGGAGGCAGTCACACCCAGTAGATTAAGTACCTCAAATTTGGTCAGTTGTCAGGATCAGCAGGGTTTGACTGCAAGTGAGGCAGGTAGAGGGATCCTGTGTTCAGGAACAGAGAAGCTTCAGCTCTTGACCTTGTCCAACAGGTACGAGATACTTGCTCCCTGTGTGGATAAGGAACAGAGCTGTAGGGAGGATGAGCCAGCTGACCACAGCACCGTGGCACAGGAGGCCATTCAAGAGGGGGGAGCAAAAAGACAAGTGGTAGTTGTAGGGGATTCTATAATTAGGGGAATTGTTAACATCCTTTGTAAGCAGGATCGAGAGTCCCGCATGGTATGTTGCCTGCCCGATGCCAGGGTGAGGGACATCCCTGACCGGCTTGAAAGGATTTTGGAGAGGGAGGGGAGGATCCAGTTGTTGTCGTCCACATCGGGACAAATAACAGAGGTAAGACTAGGAAAGAGGACCTGTTTGTGGATTATCAGGAACTAGGAACTAAATTAAAGAACAGGTCATCAAGGGTTATAATCTCAGGATTACAACCCAAGCCACGTAAAAATTGGCATAGGGACGTGAGAATAAGGGAAGTCAGAGCGGGTGGGGCTGCTTTGTTAGTAAGAAATGAAATTAAATCGATAGCAAGAAATGACGTAGGGTCAGATGATGTAGAATCTGTGTGGGTACAGTTGAGGAACCACAAAGGTAAAAAAACCCTAATGGGAGTTATGTACAGGCCTCCGAACAGTAGTCAGGATGTGGGGCACAAGATACACCATGAGATAGAAAAGATGTGTAAGAAAGGCAAGGTTACAGTGATCATGGGGGATTTCAATATGCAGGTAGAATGGGAAAATCAGATTGGTAGTGAATCCCAAGAAAAGATATTTGTGGAATGTCTATGAGATGGTTTTTTGGAGCAGCTTGTGGTGGAGCCCACTAGGGAACAGGCAATTCTAGATTTAGTGATGTGTAATGAAGCAGATTTGATAGGGGAGCTCAAAATGAAGGAAACCTTAGGAGGAAGTGACCATTATATGATAGAATTTACCCTGCAATTAGAGAGGAAAAAGCTGGAATCAATTACAGTTGAATAAAGGCAACTACAGAGGCATGATGGAGGAGCTGGCCAGAATTGACTGGGAGATGAGCCTAGCAAGAAAGACAGTGGAACAGCAATGGCAGGAGTTTCTGGGAGTAATTTGGGAGACACAGCAAAAATTAATCCCTAGGAAGAAGAAGCATACCAAAGGGAGGACGAGGCAACCATAGCTGACAAGGAAAGTCAGGGACAGCATAAAAGCTAAAGAGAAAGCATACAATGCGGTGAAGAGCAGTGGGAAGCAAGGGAGTTGGGAAGCCTACAAAGACCAACAGAGGACAACTAAAAAAGAAATAAGGAGGGATGAGATTAAATATGAGGGTAAAGTAGCCAGTAATATAAAAGAAGATTGCAAGAGTTTTTTTAGATATGTAAAGGTAAGAGAGAGGCAAAAGTGGACATTGGGCCACTGGAAAATGACGCTGGGGAAGTAATAATGGGGAACAAAGAAATGGCGGAGGAACTGAATAGGTACTTTGCTTCAGTCTTCATGGAGGAAGACACGAGTAACATCCCCAAGATTCAAGAGAGTCAGGGGGCAGAGGTGAGTATGGTGGCCATTACCAAGGAGAAGGTGTTAGGAAAACTGAAAGGTCTGAAGGTGGATAAATCACCTGGACCAGATGGATTACACCCCAGAGTTCTGAAGGAGATGGCTGAAGAGATGGTGGAGGTGTTAGTGGTGACCTTACAGGAATCACTGGAGTCAGGGTGGGTCCCAGAGGACTGGAAAATCGCTAATGTAACCCCCTGGTTTAAGAAGGGAGTGAGGCAAAAGCTGGGAAATTACAGGCCGATTAGTCTGACCTCAGTCATTGGTAAGATTTTAGAGTCCATTATTAAGGATGAGATTTCAGAATACTTGGAAGTGCATGGTAAAATCGGGCAAAGTCAGCATGGTTTCATCAAGGGGAGGTCATACCTGACAAATCTGTTAGAATTCTTTGAGGAGGTAACGAGCGGGTTAGACAAAGGAGAGCCAATGGATGTTATCTACTTGGACTTCCAGAAGGCCTTTGACGAGGTGCCACACAGGAGGCTGCTCAGTAAGATAAGAGCCCATGGTGTTAGAGGCAAGGTACTAGCATGGATAGAAGATTGACTGTCTGGCAGAAGGCAGAGAGTGGGGATAAGGGGGTCCTTCTCAGGATGGTGGCCGGTGACTAGTGGAGTTCCACAAGGGTCAGTGTTGGGACCATATCTTTTCACTTTATACATTAATGATCTAGATGAAGCAACTGAGGGCATCCTGGCTAAGTTTGCAGATGATACAAAGAAAGGTGGAGGGACAGGTAGTATTGAGGAGGCAGGGAGGCTGCAGAAGGATTTAGACAGGTTAGGAGAATGGGAAAAGAAGTGGCAGATGGAATACAACGTGGGGAAGTGTGAGGTCATGCACTTTGGTAGGAAGAATAGAGGCATGGACTATTTTCTAAATGGGGAGAGAATTCAGAAATCTGGAGTGCAAACGGACTTGGGAGTCCTAGTCCAGGATTCTCTTAAGGTTAACTTGCAAGTTGAGGTGGTAGTTAGGAAGGCAAATGCAATGTTGGCATTTATTTCGAGAGGAATAGAATATAAAAGTAGGGATGTGCTGCTGAGGCTTTATAAGGCTCTGGTCAGACCACATTTAGAATATTGTGAGCAATTTTGGGCCCCGTATCTCAGGAAGAATGTGCTGGCCTTGGAGAGGGTCCAGAGGATGATCCCAGGAATGAAAGGATTAACATATGAGGAATGTTTAAGGACTCTAGGTCTATACTCGATGGAGTTTAGAAGGATGAGGGGGGGATCTGATTGAAACTTACAGAATACTGAAAGGCCTGGATAGAGTGGGTGTGGGGAAGATGTTTCCATTAGTAGGAGAGACTAGGACCCGAGGACACATCCTCAGAGTGAAAGGAAGACCTTTTAGAACAGAGATGAGGAGAAACTTCTTTAGCCAGAGAGTGGTGAATCTATGGAATTCATTGCCACAGAAGGCTGTGGAGGCCAGGTCATTGAGTGTATTTAAGACTGAGATAGGTAATGGGATCAAAGGTTACAGGGAGAAGGCGGGAGAATGGGGTTGAGAAACTTATCAGCCATGATTGAATGGCAGAGCAGTCTCGATGGGCCGAATGGCCTAATTTCTGCTCCAGTGTCTTATGGTTTTATGGGATCAGTTCTGGGACCTCAACATTTACAGCCTATATTAATGACGTGGTTGAATGGGCCAAGTGTATTGCAGCCAAATTTGCTGACAATACAAAGATGGGTAGGAAATCAAGTTGTGAGGAGACAAAGAGCTAGGTTAAGTGAATGGGAAAACACTTGCAGATGGTGCCTGATTTGGGAAAATGTGAGGGTTTCCACTTTGACAAGAAGAATAGAAAAGCAGAAATTATTTAAGTAGAGAGAGACTGCAGAATGCTATAGTACAGAGGGATCTCGGGGTCCTGGCACATAAATCTCAAAAAGTTAGCATTCAGGTACAGCAAGAAATTAGGAAGGTAACTGGAATGTTGGCCTTTATTGCAAGAGGGTTGGAGTATAAAAGTAGGGAAGTTTTGCTACAGCTGTACAGGGCATTGGTGAAACCACACCTAGAGTACTGTGTACAGTTTTGGTCTCCTTACTTAAGGAGGGATATACCCAGCGTATCCACTCTGAACCAGGTTTGCCGCTCCCTCTGTCCAGCGCTGTCTGCATCCCTGGCACAAGGAAATGGAATTTCAAAAGAAGGAAGGAATCTGTCAGCATTTGAAAGACATTCACAGACAATTGAAGGGCTCCTTGGATGGCAAGCTGTAACTAGTAGGGTGCCACGGGGTTCAGTCCTTGGGCCCCAACTATTTACAATCTATATTAATGACTTGGATTTAGGGATAGAAGCTACGATAGCTAACTTTGCAGATGACACCAAAATAGGTGGGAAAGTAAGTTGCAATGAAGAAATAAGAAATTTACAAATGGATATGGACAGGTTAGGTGAATGGGCCAAAATTTGGCAGATGGAGTTTAATGTGGATGAGTGTGAGGTTATCCACTTTGGTCAGAAGAATAAAAAGGCGACTTGTTATTTAAATGGAGAGAAACTTCAGTGCAGAGGGATCTGGGTGTCCGTGTTCATGAATCGCTGAAAGCTAGTATGCAGGTACAGCAGATAATTAGGAAGGCAAATGGAATTTTGGCATTTATTACTAAAGGAATAGAGTATAAAAATAGGGAAGTGTTGTTGCAACTGTACAAGGCATTGGTGAGACCGCACCTGGAGTACTGTGCACAGTTTTGGTGTCCTTACTTGAGGAAGGATGTTGTTGCATTGGAGGCAGGTCAGAGGAGGTTCACTAGATTTATTCCAGAGATGCGGGGCTTGTCTTATGAGGAGAGATTGAGCAGTTTAGGCCTATACTCGCTAGAGTGTAGAAGGATGAGAGGAGATCTAATTGGGGTATATAAGATACTAAAGGGGGTAGAAAAAGTAGACATGAGCAGATATTTCCCCTTGTGGGGCATTCTAGAATGAGAGGCCATAGTTTTAGGCTAAGGGCTGGTAGATCTAAATCAGAGATGAGGAGGAATTACTTTTCTCAAAGGGTCATGAATCTGTGGAATTCACTACCTCAGAATGCAGTGGATGCCAGGACACTGAATCAATTTAAGGAGGAGATAGACATATTTTTAATTAGTAATGGTTGAAAGGTAATGGGGGGAGGGTGGGAAATTGGAGTTGAGGCCAAAATGAGATCAGCCATGATCGTATTGAATGGTGGGGCAGGCGCGAGGGGCTGAATTGCCTACTCCTGCTCCTACTTCTTATGTTCTTATAAGAGTTAAGATTTTTCTTTATTCTTGGACAGTTGGACATCAAACTGTCTCCTTTCAATATGGAGCTCCATTGTAGGGCTGGGACCACCTTTGAAGGAGCTGCCAATGAGTCCCACTCCCCTGCCCTTTCTCCAAAGCCTTCTGTAGAATCATAGAATGGTTACAGCATAGAAGAAGGTCATTCGGCCCATCATGTCCATGCCCACACCAGCTTTCTGAAAGAGCTACTTAGCCAGTCCCACTCCTCAGCCATTTCGTCGTAGCCCTGCACATTTTTTCTGTTCAGATAATTATCCAATTCTGTTTTGAAAGGCATGATTGAACCTTCCTCCACCACAATCTCAGTCAGTGCACTCCAGATTCTAACCACTTACTGCATAAACAGGGTTTTCCTCATGTCACCATTGCTTCTTTTTCAATTCACCTTTAACCCATGTCCTCTGGTCCTCAGACCTTCTGCCACTAGAAATAGTTTCTCCCTGTCTACTCTGTCCAGATCCCTCATGATTTTGAACATTTCTATCAAATCTCCTCTTAATCTTCTTTTCTCTAAACAGATCAGCCCCATCTTTACCAATCTAACCTCATAACTGCAGTTTCTCATCCTTGGAACCATTCTCAATAATCTGTTCTGCATCCTCTTCAATACCTTTACATCCTTCCTAAAGTGTGGTATCCAGAATTGGACACGGTACTCCAGTTGAGGCTGAACCAGTGTTTTATTCTGATTTCTTATAACTTCCTTGTTATTCTCGGGGAGTTGAACACCAGCCTTTCTCCTGTCGACATAGAGCGGCCTTATAGGGTTGTGATCACCTTTGAAAGAGCTGCCAATTAGCCCACACTCCCCTGTGCTTTCCCCAGAGCCCTGCAAACTTTACCTTTTAACTGAAGATCCAACTCACTTTGGTAAGTTTTTATTGAATCTGCCTCCTATCCCTTTTCAGGCAGAATGTCTCAGGTCATAACTTATTGAGTGAGAAATGGTTCCTCATCTTCCTCATGGATTTTTTCTAATTATTTGATGTGATGTGTTTAATTGTTGGTTTCCTGTTGAAGACATTTCCTGAGTGGATTTAAGGCTCGCGATATCTCAGAGAGACCAAACACACAACCGCTGTATATTTGAAACAAAGCTGATTTATTTGATGTATTAAAATAGTCAACACCAGCCACATTACTGGAGATTGCTGAAAAAAGAGACATGACTAAGCTTTTTGTCTTGCACTCATCAGGACAATTCACAATGTTCAGCACCATTCGTGACTCCTCAGATACTGAAACAGTCCATGTCCAAATGCAGCAAAGATCTGGACAATATCCAGGTTTTGGCTGACAAGTGGCAAGCAACATTCACGCCACACAAGTGTCAGGCAATGACCATCTCCAAAAATAGAGAATCCAACCGTTGCCCATCGCTGTATCCCCCACTATCAACATCCTGGGGGTTACCATCTGCTAATTAGTTTAAATCTAAGCCCTCTGGTCATTGACATCTCTGTTAACGGAAATAAGTCCTTCCTATCCACTCTATCTGGGCCCCTCATAATTTTATACACCTCAGTTAAATCTCCCCTCAGCCTCCTCTGTTCCAAAGAAAACAACCCCAGCCTGTCCAATTTTTCCTTCTAGTTAAAATTTGCCATTCCTGTCAATATCCTCGTAAATCTCCTCTGTACCCTCTCTGGTGTGAACACATCCTTCCTGTAATGCACTGACCAGAACTGTACTCAGTAGTCCAGCTGTGGTCTAACTAGTAGTTTATTCAGCTCTAGTATAACCTCCCTGATCATGTAATAAAAACAGAAAATGCTGGATATGCTCAGCAGCTCTGGCAGCATCTATGGAGAGAGAGGAGTTTCTGGTCTGTGATCTTTCATCAACCGAAAATGCTAGAAATATTCTCTGTTCTTGTATTCTATGTCTCAGTTAATAACAGAAAGTATCCGGTCTGCCTTTATAATCACCTTATCTACCTCACCTGTCCCCTTCAGGAATCTGTGGACATGCATCCCAATGTCCCTCTGTTCCTCTACACTTCTCACCATCATACCAGTAACATCCTTTCCCTTTGCCATGTTTGCCCTCCCCAAATGTATTTATTACCTCACACTTCTCCAGGCTGATCTCCATTTGCTACTTTTCTGCCCACCTGACCATTCTATTGACACCTTCTTGCAGTCTACAGCTTTCTTCCTCACTGTTAATGACAAGGTTGAAAATGTCTTAATCATGTCCCCATGTTAAAGTCTAAATCAGTGATATATACCACAGAAGTATAGAATCCTGTACTGAGCCATCCAGAACTCCACTGGAAACAGCCTTGTCGTCCCAAAAACACCTCTTGGCCATTCCCCTTTGCTTCCTGCTGTTCCAGGTGATGACACTTCCTGCACTTGTGATTGTCCAGCACAGAAGCATCCTGGTTTTCCCACATGGAACTGAATACGCACTCTACAGGAATCGGATGCCCCGCCATGCCTTTACTTATCTGATTATTAACTCATTTAAACAAAATAAGCTAATCATTAAAATAAATAAAGATTCATCAGCTACCCACCAATCAGCTTCTATTGTGCTGAAGTCACCTTATTTTTTAGAGGGAATTAGCAAAAATGTTTTTCTTAACTCTTATTATCTAAACACCTCAGGGTTTAATTTACTAAAAAAATCAGATTTCTTCGCTGTTTCAACCCATTGTTAGTTAGCTTTATCATTATTCCCTAGATTTGATTAATTGAACACTGACTGCAATTATATGATAAATTATCAATTTGTCTTTAGTTTTAGGCTAATTGGTTACTTTATAGTTGATTAATGCAGTGACCAGGGTCATACTCAGTACTCCAGCTGTGGTCTAACTAGTGTTTTACACAATTCTAACATAATCTCCCTGCTCTTATATTCTAGGCCTCAGACAAGAAAGTGCCCCAAATGCCTTCTTGACCACCTGATCTCCCTGTCCAGCCACTTTCAGGGATCTGTGGATGTGCACTGCAAGGTCTCTCTGTTCCTCTGTACTTCTCAGCATCATCCCTTTTATTTTCATTCCCTTTCCTTGTTTGCCCTCCCCAATTTCATTATCACACACTGCTCCAGATTGATTTACATTTACCAATTTTCTGCTCATCTGACCAGTCCATTGATGTTTTCCTGCAGTCCACAGCTTTCTTCCTCATTGTCAACCACACCAGCAATGTTGACATCATCTGCAAATTTCTTGCTCATTGCCCCTACATTTAAGTCTAAATCATTGATATAAACTACAAATTGTGGAATCCCACTGAAAACTGAAAACAGACGTCCAGACATGATTCAGTCCTGTATGTGATTAACAGTAGCAATACCAGCAGAATCCAACCCCCGCTGTCGCATATGAACTTGCTGGTGTCTCACCAGGTTGTTTGACTGAGCGAATCTCTTCCCACACACGGAGCAGGTGAACGGCCTCTCCCCAGTATGAACTCGCTGGTGTGTCAGCAGATTCTGTTTACTTTTAAATCTCTTTTCACAGTCAGAACATTTAAAAGGTCTCTGATCAGTGTGAACAAGTTGATGTGTAGTGAGGTGAGATGACTGAGTGAATCTTTTGCCACACACAAGGCAAGTATATGGTCTCTCCCCAGTGTGAACTCGCTGGTGTATCAGAAGGTCAGATGAATCAATGAATTCCTGCCCACATTGACTGCAGGTGAATGGCCTCTCCCCAGTGTGAACTCGATTGTGTCTCACCAGATGGGCTAACCGAGTGAATCCCTTCCCACAGATAGAGCAGGTGAATGGCCTCTCCCCAGTGTGAGTGTGTTGGTGTTTCAGAAGATCCTTTTTGCTTTTAAATTTTTTCTCACAGCCAGGACAATTATAAGGTCTCTGCTCAGTGTGAACAAATTGGTGTGTCAGAAGGTGGGATGAAGAAGTGAATCTCTTCCCACACACGGAGCAGGTGAATGGCCTCTCCCCAGTGTGAGTGCGTTCATGGTTCAGTAAATCTTTTTTACTTTTAAAGCTCTTCTCACAGTCAGAACATTTAAAAGGTCTCTTATCAGTGTGAACAAGTTGGTGCGTCAGGAGGTGGGATGACTGACTGAATCCCTTCCCACACACATTGCAGGTGAACGGCCTCTCCCCAGTGTGAGTGCGTTGGTGTGTCAGTAGATCCTTTGTGCTTTTAAAGCTCTTCTCACAGTCAGAACATTTAAATGGTCTCTCATCAGAGTGAGCTCGATGGTGAGTCCGGAGGTTTGACAAAGCATTAAATCCCTTCCCACATTCAAGACAGGTGAATGGCCATTCGCCAGTATGAACATGCTGGTGTGTATAGAGGCTGGATGACTGAGTGAATCGCTTCCCACACACGGAGCAGGTGAACGGTCTCTCCCCAGTGTGGCTGCGTCGATGAGTTTCCACCTCAGATGGATAATTAAATCCCTTCCCACAGTCCCCACATTTCCACGGTTTCCCTGTGGAGCGGGTGTCCTTGTGCCTCTCCAGGTTGCACGGTCAAATGAAGCCCAGTCACACACACACACACACACACACACACACACACAAAACAGTCCCTCCTCCAAAACAGTTGATGTTTTTTCAGGCTGTGTGACTGGTTAAAGCTCTTTCCACAGTCAGTTCAGTAGAAAACTCTCACTCGGGGTGTGTGTGTCTGTCTTTGTGCTTTTCCAGTCACAATGATGTTTGAAACATTTTCCCACAGATAGAACAGCCAAACATTTCTCCTTCCACATTCAAAGGCCAATGATATTCGGATCCTGATGAATCAAGTGACTGTCAGATCTTGATGCGGTGTTTGGTTTGAATTTCCCATCTGCAAATCCAACCCTCCGAATACCCTGTAAATGAAGTTTAAATTGAAATACTCAAAATATGCAATTGACAAACAGGCCATTCTATCCAACTATTCTGCTAGTTTTATGCTTCTCCTCCCATTCTATGCAAATCATCTCAGCCTTTCAGCTTACCTTTCTAATCCCTTTTCTCCCATGTAGTCATCTAGTCTCCTGTTGAAACTATCACAATGTTTCCCCCTCAAGGGTTTCTTGTGAGTTCCACATTGTAACCACTCTCTGAGTGAAGAAATTTCAAGTGGAAACATTCTCTCCATATCTACCCAGTCCAACCCATTGATCATTGTAAAGATCTCTACCTAAAGAAAAAATGCCCCAACCCAAACTTTCCCAACACCTGTAATTTTTTTTTTGGTTTACAAAATTCATCAATTGGCCCAGTATAGAAATTGGGAAGAGACAAAAGTTTCTCTCGGTTTGAGTTTGCTGTGTGTAAATCCTCCTCTTCTAACCCCCTGTAAAAGGAGTTTCCAAAATCCATCCCTGTCAGTCCCGGATAGAAATCCACAACATACTCTCCTCCTGCTCCGGGTTTGTCACCGGGACATTTCCTCTCGGCTCCACTCAGTGCAAACGGAGAACCGGTAGGTTCTCATTTGGGGTTTGCAGTTTTCACAAGACGTTTCCGGAGCCTCTCCGTCCACCCGCCGGATCCCTCGCTCCCTCCGCCCCGCCATCCCGCCCTTTACCCATTCTAAATCCGGGAGAGAAGCGTCTGTCCCTGGTCATCTGACACTGCGCATGCTCCCAAAACTGGGCAGCACTGCGCCTGCGCACTACTCCCCTGTGGTTATGGACAGGGGACATTCTCCACCGCGGGGGATGCTGGGTAGAAATGCTGCCACAGAGAACTCCAATTAAGAACAGGTTTTTTTTTGCTTTCACACTGGGGTCGGATGGCCAATAAATAAGATTAAATTCGTGCTGGCTTTCCTTAATTAACCAACATTTATCAATGTGATTATTAATTTTATCTCGAATTATTGCTTCCAGAATTTTCCCCACCACAGAAGTTAAACTGACTGGCCTGTAGTTACTGGGTTTATCTTTACTTTGTTTGAACAAAGTTGTAACGTTTGCAATCTTCCAGTCCTCTGGAACCACCTCTGACCCTAAGTGAAATTGGAAAAATATGGCCAGTGACTCTGCAAATTCCACTCTCACTTCCTTCATTATCCTTGGATGCAACTCATCCAGTCCTGGTGCTTTATTAACTTTTAGTACAGACTGACTATCTAATATCTCCTTCTTATCAATTTTAAATACTTCTAGTGTTTTAATTACCTCCTCTTTCACCGTGGCCATAAAGCATCTTCATCCTTGGTAAAGACAGATACAAAATATTCTTATAAAAGCAAAATACTGCAGATGCTAGAAAGCTGAAACAAAAACTCAGCAGATCTGACAGCCTCTTACTCTCTCCAATACTATACTCTCACTCATTCTCTCTCCAGGAAGAATGTATCCATTGTCCTTTGTTGTTTCATTGGCCTTTATTGCTTTTTATCATCCGTAATTGGCCTTTAATGTAAGCGGATTGGAGTAGAAGAATTAAGTTGTCTTGTTACAATTATACAGGGATTTTCTGAGACCACAACTGCAACCCTGCATGCAGTTTTGGTTTCCACATTTAAAGAAGGATATACTTGCATTGGAGGTAGTACAGTGAAGGTTCACTACATTGGTCCCTGGGGTGAAATGGTTGTCCTATGATCAGTGGCTGAGTAAATCTCAGGAATTTAAAAGGTGAGAGGTGATCTCATTTTAACATTTCAGATTCTAAGGAGCTGGATAGGGCAGACATGGAGAAGTTGTCTTCCCGGCTGAAGAATCAAAAAGATGGGGCACAGTCTCAGGATAAGGAGCCAATCATTTAGGACTGAGATGAGGAAAAATTTATTCACTCATGTTGTTGTGAATATTTGGAATTCTCTACTCCAGAGGATTGTGCATGGTCTATTGTGCACGATTCTTTTAAGGCTGAGATAGACAAATCTTTGGTCTTTCAACGATCGACGGATATGGGGAACAGGTGGGAAAGTGGAGTTGAAGCTGAAGATCAGCTAGGATCGTATTCAATGATGGAGCAGGCTCGAGGGGCCCTATGGTCTATTCTGCTGCTTTTTCCTATGCACTTACGTCCAGAAAATGCTTTTAACTTGTAAAACTGATTCGATTTCTGATTCCCAGCTGTTGGTGTTTTAATCTTGTCCCATTGAGTGATTTCACTGTGACTGAATATGGTTTTACTGATCAATGGACATTGAGCTCTCAGTGACTGCGCTGCAGAAATCATTCGTTTAACTGTTCTGTTTGGAAATGAGAAACTGAGCAGAAAATGGTTAACAGGTGCACTTCTCTCAAACACTGAGATTAGAGAGGGGAAAATGTGTTATCGTTGACAGCAAGCAGTCTCAGGCATTCCATGTCTGACTGGTTGTTTTTATTTAATTGTAAGAAAATAGGGAAGTGTAACACAGAAATAAGAGGAGTTCATACAACTCCACCACCCCCCCCCCCCCCCCATTTTACATCATTATTTTGTTAAACGCTCTAAGATTTAGTCTTTTTAATCCTATTTGTCTTTAATATTCGACTTTCCAAGAGCTTATTTTAAACTCTTCAACTCATCTGTGATGGTCACTCTCTCTGTGCCCAACCTGCCTTTATTCGGAAATAAATTGATCATTACTTCTCTCTGTCAGTCTAACTTTCTCTCTTTCTAGGTATCTGTCATTCTCACTCTGCATCATTCTCCATCAATCCCACTCTTTACAGTTTTTGGAAAATATATTGTCCTTCAATAGAAACAGGAGGATGTCACTCAGCCTCCTTGACGCTACTCTGAATTCACTAAGAGAATTGCTGATCTGCCTATCAGCATCGTTCCCTTACTTCCATCTTCCTCGCTCAACAAAAGCAGGAACAGCCCCGGCAAACAAACTCCCAGGAGGAGGTTGGGTGTGGGGGGCTCAATTCCACTTGAGCATTCATTGATTGAACCAAAGTCCAACACCATAATCATTCGAACAACCTGCTGCAATGGAACCTTTTGCTGACCATTCATTGGGCCTTTCAGTGAACGAGACAGGACACATTCCAATGGTCATGGTGAGTTTCTTTTTCTCAAATGTTCCTTCATTCTATTTTCATCAGTCTCCAATTTGAAATGACTGACAAGTCCCTCTCAGTATTATAACTGAGAATGTGTCTATCTGCTCAGCATTAATTGAACACGGTAAGATTATTTGAACTTGGTTTCAGCCCATGCACACAGTGGTTCACTGAGGGCTTGGTGATACATGTGCTACTGACATATTTACGATGCGGGGAAGAGACTGTGAAGAGAATCTATGTATCAACATTACATAGGCAAGAAGATAGAATGGAGGGAAACTGAAATGAGTGGAGTGTATGAAGGCAGATAGAAAGACAGAATAATACATGATGGACACAGACTGTTTATAATGTACCTTCACTTGTCTGTGATTACAGATATCCGGTAACATAACGGTTGTGAACTTAATGTTGATTATCATGTTTTGTTTCAAGATTCAAACATCCATCTTCAAATTTGACATGTGGGGAATCTTCTCTGTTGCAAAGCTAGCTGCCTTTCCAGAAACTCATCAGAGATTTCAATGATGATGATGACGGCGATCATTACTATTAATTCATGTTGATATAACCATGACAAAGTGGATAGTGGAGGGGATACTCTTATGACAGACAGATGATGAGGAAAGTAATGCCATACCATCTTGCACCTTAAAATCGTAGACCTCATGTGCGCCAGCATCATCAGAATGTCAGTAAACCTCCACAATGTCACAATAGAATGTCATTCCCACTCGGTCTGTAACAGATGAACCATCCCGCCTGTGAGCAGGCTGACTATAACCTAGCTCAGGGTCAGAGAATCATAGAGTTATACAGCACAGAAAAAGTCCCTTCGGCCCATCATGTCCATGCTGGCCATCAAGCACCTATCTATTCTAATCCCATTTCCCAGCCCTTGGCCCACAGCCCTGTATGTAATGGCATTTCAAGTGCTCACCTAAATATTTCTTAAATGTTGTCAGGGTTCCTGCCTCTACCATCCCCTCAGGTGGTGTGTTCCAGATTTCAACCAACCCCTGTGTGAAAATATTTTTCCTCAAATCCCCTCTAAAGCTCCTGCCTCTTAGCTTAAACCTCTGCCCCCTGGTTATTGACACCTCCGCTGAGGGGAATAGTTTCTTCTTAATTACCCTATCTATGCCCCTCAGGGATCTATGGACTTGTACACCAAGGTTCCTCTGATCCCCTGTACTTCCTTGGCTCGTGACATTCATTTGTATTCTCTTGCCATGTTAATCCTCCCAAAATACATCACCTCACACTTCTCAGGATTAAATTCAATTTGCCACTGCTCTGTCCATTTTACCAGCCCATCTATGTTACCCTGTAATCTAAGGCTTTCCTCTTCACTATTTATGACACCACCAATTTTTTTGTCAGCTGTGAACTTACTGATTATACCTCCTATATTCACATCGAAATCATTAAAGTACACTACAAACAGCAAGGGTCCCAGCACCGATCCCTGAGGTATACCACACATCACAGGCTTCACAAAAACAACTTTGGACAATCACCCTCTGCCTCCTGCCACTAAGCCAATTTTGGACCAATTTGCCAAATTGCAGAGCTCGAAATCGGGACCAAATTAATCACGTTAACTATATGGGGGCTGCAGCTGACTGACGCTACAGAGTTGTACTACTCCCTGAGGCTCACAGTGACAGAAAACAGTGAAACTCTCATACAGAACTCCTGGATGCCTGGGCCCCAGCTGCTGAAGCGTGATATAAGGGCGGTCAGATGCTGACACGGTGCTGAGTCACGCCCCTGTGAGCTGACACACACGGAGACGGAGCCAGGAAGCAGCCCCTTGTGTGAAGGACTCACAACAGAGATTATTTGACACTGGGAAGTGTTCTCGAGTGTCAGCAATCTCTGTCTCGATGCGTATCTGAACTTTGAACCCTAGTTTTAAAGGGAGAAGTATTTGATCAGAGGCAAGAAGGAAGGTTTAACCTGTATATTGATTCTCTGATGGGTCTGTCTGTCCGATTCGATTCGACAGTTTGTTTTCTCAGCTGCTCCTGGACACAGTTGGGTGACAGTTTAAGCCGAGTTTCTATCTGACACCCAACAGGAGTTCCCAGCCACAATCCAAAGTCAGTTTTTGTACAGGGGTGAGACAGTTTTCCATCACTGTGAGTCTTAGAGAGAGTGCAGTGTGAATACGCTGGTGTCTCAGCAGGTCATTGCTTCTTGTAAAGGTATTCTCACATTCAGAATATTGAAACAGAGTGAACACATTGGTGTTCAGTGTATTGGGAGGATTCAGAGAGAAGCCGGAAGAGGCGGATAGTGAGAGTGGAGAATAAAAACAAAAAAACTGCGGATGCTGGAAATCCAAAACAAAAACAGAATTACCTGGAAAAACTCAGCAGGTCTGGCAGCATCGGCGGAGAAGAAAAGAGCCGACGCCTCGAGTCCTCATGACCCTTCGACAGAACTTGCCTAAGTTCTGTCGAAGGGTCATGAGGACTAGAGGCGTCGGCTCTTTTCTTCTCCGCCGATGCTGCCAGACCTGCTGAGTTTTTCCAGGTAATTCTGTTAGAGTGGAGAATGTTCATTGTTTAATATTCGGCTCTGGGGCGCACTCGGGATTTATAAACCCCGCCCTCTCACCTGACAGCTCACAATACACGGCTGACTGACAGCAGCTCCGGACCAATAGCAGGAGGGGGCGAGTCCGCGGCAGCGGCTGGTTCTCGAGCCAATCGGAGTGGTGGAGGGGCGGGGCTAGGCTGCGACTGAAGCATGCGCAGTACTGGAATCGGAGCCGGAAGAAGGCGGTCGGGTTAAGATCTCAAAGGGTGAGAAATGAAGCCGACGGCTGGAGATTGTGAACCGGGGGGGGGGGGGTGGGGGGAGCCTGGAAACCGCACGCGAGCTCAGAAGGCGGGTGGAGATTGTGAATTGGGGGGAGCCTGGAAACCGCGCGCGAGCTCGGGGGGCGGGGAGACGGTGGCCTAGTGGTAATGTCACTGGGCTAGAAACCCAGAGACCCTGTTCTGAGGATATGGATTCAATTCAGTGAATAAATCTGGAACATAAACCTCGTCTCGGAAATAGTGATCATAAAACTATCATGGGTTGTTTTAAACCCATCTGGTTCACCTGCGCCCCTTCAGGGAAGGAAATCTGCCAACCGACATTTGACTCCAGACCCACAGTGAAGTGGTTCACTCTGAAACCGTCCAGCAAGCCCCTCAGTTCCAGGGCTATTCCGGATGGGCAAAGCCCACATCCCATCATAGAATTAAAAAACACGGTGGCTGTGGGACTGGAAACCCTGCTAAGAGGCCTGGCTTATGCAGGCAACTGCCTGTCACCATCTTGGGAGGGGAAGGGGGTGGGGGTGAATGGCTGGCCATATTGGTGAGGGAATTGTCATTTGTGGGAGAGAATTCCAAACTTTTCCCAGCCTTTGTGTCTACAATTGTTCTCTCATTTCACTCTGAAAGACCTGGCCATAATTTTTAGACTATGTCCCTAGTCCACAACTCTCCAGTTAACAGAAATAACAATCCGAGCTTCAGTCATCTCTCCTGATAATTTAATTTCAGGTATTACTGTGACTGGAAAAGTACCTGGATACACAAAGCCCTGCTCAGACCACACCTAGAGAACGGTGTTCACTTTTGGGCAGCGCACCTTAGGAAGGATATATTGTTCTTGGAGGAAGTGCAGCACAGATTTGAATGAATGATACCTGGACTCCAAGAGTTAAATTGTGAGGGAAGATGATACAAAGTTGGGTTGTATTCCCTGGAATTTAGAAGATTAAGGGGTGATTTGATCAAAGTTTTCAAAATATTAATTGGAACTGACTGGATAGACAGAGGGAATCAATTTCCACCAGTAGGGGAATCTGGGACTGGGAGCATAGTGTAAACATGAGAGAGCCAGACCTTTCAGGAGTGAAGTTAACAAACACTTCTACACACAAAGGGAGGTAGAAGTGATGAACTCTGTTCCACAAACAACAGTTGATGTGAGATCAATGTTAATGTTAAATCTAACGTTGAACGATCTTTGTTAACCAAAGGTGTTAATGGATATGGGGCAAAGGCAGGCATATAGGGTTAGATCACAGATAACTCATGATCTCATTTCATGGTGGAACAGACACGAGGGGCTAAATAGCCATCTCCTAGAATCATAGAAACTTATACCACAGAAAGAGGCCATTCAACCCTTTGTGCTTCTGCTGTCTCTTTGAAAGAGCAGTCATGTTTAGACCCACATACTCACACTCTGTTTGTAATCAGTAAGTTCCTCATTCTCAAACCCTTTTAAAATTCCTTATAGAATCACATTCCAGCGCCTTTTCAGCTCAAGAGTTCCCGGTTCTGACAACTCCCTGCTGGTGCAGAAACTGCTGAACTCGATGTTGAGTTCTGGAAGGTAGTAAAATGTCGAATCAAAACATGAGCTGCTGTTCCTCGAACTCCCACTGAGCTTTATTGGAACAGTTCAGGGGGCCAAGGGCAGAGAGGTCAGAGTGGGAGTGGGGCAGAGAATTAAACTGACAAGTGACTGGAAGCTCAGGGTCAAGCTCACAGACTGAACAGAGGTTTTTCAACAAAGTGATCACCCAATCTGTGTTTGAACTTCCCCATGTAGATGCAGACCACATGATGAGCACTGAATAAAGAAACTAAATAGAAAAAATTACAAGTAAATCACTGTTTGTTGTAGGCTGAAGAAAGATGCTTTATTTGAAGAGTAGGGGTTACAAAGTAAAACAAGCCGATTTCCAGAATGTTAAATCACCAGTCCAATTATAGAGATTATTATCAGCAGAAACAAACCCAAACTATCAGAGTGAACATGGTTCAGTCCTGAATGTGATTAACAGCAGAATCCAATTCCTGGAGTCACTGCTGAACTTACTGGTGTGTCAGCTGGTTGGATGATGGATTAAACCCCTTCTCACACGTGGATCAGGTGTCCGGCCTCTCCCTAGTGTGAACTCGCTGCTGTGTGTCTTGGAGCCGACGGTATTCCCCATGCACCAGTTGCTCTTGTCTTTCCAGGTGGTGGGGGTCATGGGTTTGGGAGATTCTATCAAAAATTCTGGTTGAGTTGCAGATCTATGAAATCCATCTCCTTTTCCCCTCCTCCACCTCTCTCTCTTCTCCCATAGAGGCCAGAGTCTTGTGTAGGCAAAGACTGGTGGCAGGTTCCCTTCCCTGAAGGACATTGGTGAACCAGTTGGGTTTTTATGACAATCCAGCCCATTCTCTCGGTTCCTTCGCCTCCGTCGCATCTGTTTCGATGATGCTACCTTCAAAAACAGTTCCTCTGACATGTCCTCCTTCTTCCTTAACCGAGGTTTTCCACCCACGGTTGTTGACAGGGCCCTCAACCGTGTCCGGCACATCTCCCGCGCATCCGCCCTCATGCCTTCTCCTCCCTCCCAGAAACATGACAGGGTCCCCCTTGTCCTCACTTATCACCCCACCAGCCTCCGCATTCAAACGATCATCCTCCGCCAACTCCAGCATGATGCCACCACCAAACACATCTTCCCTTCACCCCCCCTGTCGGCATTCCGTAGGGATCGTTCCCTCTGGGACACCCTAGTCCACTCCTCCATCACCCCCTACTCCTTAACCCCCACCTATGGCACCTCCCCATGCCCACGCAAAAGATGTAACACCTGCCACTTCACTTCCTCTCTCCTCACTGTCCAAGGGCCCAAACACTCCTTTCAAGTGAAGCAGCATTTCACTTGCATTTCCCCCAACTTAGTCTACTGTAGTCGTTGCCCCCAATGCGGTCTCCTCTACATTGGAGAGACCAAACGTAAACTGAGTGACCGCTTTGCAGAACACCTGCGGTCTGTCCGCAAGAATGACCCAAACCTCCCTGTCGCCTGCCATTTTAACACTCCACCCTGCTCTCTTGCCCACATGTCTGTCCTTGGCTTGCTGCATTGTTCCAGTGAAGCCCAACGCAAACTGGAGGAACAGCACCTCATTTTCTGACGAGGCACTTTACAGCCTTCCGGACTGAATATTGAATTCAACAACTTTAGGTCTTGAACTCCCTCCTCCATCCCCATCCCCTTTCTGTTTCTTCCCCCTTTTGTTTTTTCCAATAAATTATATAGATTTTTCTTTTCCCACCTATTTCCATTATTTTTAAATCTTTTATGCTCCCCCCACCCCCACTAGAGCTATACCTTGAGTGCCCTACCATCCATTCTTAATTAGCACATTCGTTTAGAGAATATCACCAACTTCAACACCTCTGTGTTCTTTTGACTGTGACATATTTTGATGATCTGCTCCTATCACTGCTTGCTTGTCCCTACAACCACACCACCCCCCTTCCACTTATCTCCCCCCACCCGACCCCACCACCCCCCCTGCCCCCCCCACACCTTAAACCAGCTTATATTTCACCCCTTTCCTAAGATTCACTCAGTTCTGTTGAAGGGTCATGAGGACTCGAAACGTCAACTCTTTTCTTCTCCGCCGATGCTGCCAGACCTGCTGAGTTTTTCCAGGTAATTCTGTTTTTGTTTTGGATTTCCAGCATCTGCAGTTTTTTGTTTTTATCTAGCAGTTTTCATTTTATCCTAGTGCCGCCCCCCCACAAATTATCAGATTCATTCAGCTCAATTTCACAGCCTGCCCTTGTGTTTTTGTGGGTTCTGTTTCATAGTTCCTTGTTTGTTTTAAATTAATTTTACAGGGTATTAGAAAGATTTTCAGTCAGGAAAGTCAAACCAAACATCACATCAAAATCTGCCAGAGTCGTTCGATTCATTAGGACCTGAATATCATCAGCCTTTGAACATGGAAGCAAAAAGTACCATTCACACCAGGGAGAAACCCTGGAAATGTGGGGACTGTGGGAAGGGATTCAGATCCCCATCTGAGCTGGAAACTCATCGACGCAATCACACCGGGGAAAGGCTGTTCATCTGCTCTGTGTGTGGGAAGGGATTCATTCAGTTAGTCTGTCTTCAGAGGCACCAGCGACTTCACACTAGGGAGAGGCCGTTCACCTGTTCTGTATGTGGAAAAGGATTCACTCTCTCATCCCACCTGCTGAAACACCAGCAAGTTCACACTGACAAGAGAGAGTTTAAATGTCCCAAATGTGAAAAGAGCTTTAAAAACCCACACGGACTGAGGGTGCACCAGCACATTCACACCAGGTACGCACCATTCAGCTGCTCACAGTGTGGGAAGAGGTTCAGGACATCACCCCACCTTCTGACACACCAACGAGTTCACACTGACGAGAGACCTTTTAAATGTCCAGACTGTGGGAAGTGCTTCAAAACTCCTGGGGATCTGCAATATCATCAACGTATTCACACTGATGAGAGACCGTTCAGGTGCTCTCACTGTGGGACTGGCTTCAGGCAATTGTCTCACCTCACTACACACCAGCGCACTCACACTGGGGAGAGGCCATTCACCTGCTCCCAGTGTGGGAAGGGATTCAGTCAGTCATCCAACCTGTTGACACACCAACAAGTTCACACTGAGGAGAGGCCATTCACCTGCTCTGAATGTGGAAAGGGATTCACACGATCATCCCACCTACTAAGCCACCACCGCATTCACACTGGGGAGAGGCCGTTTACCTGCTCCAAGTGCGGGAAGGGATTCACACAATCATCAGCGCTGCTGACACACCAGCGAGTTCACACCGGGGAGAGACCCTTCACCTGCTCAATGTGTGGGAAGGGATTTAATTGATCATCCAACCTGGGGAAACACCAGCAAATTCACATGTGACAGCACTGCTCTGATTCTGCTGCTGTTAATCAGATTCAGGAGTGAACCTTGTTAATTATGATATTGGGGAAGTGTTGATGTTTTTGTTGCTAACCACAGTATCCAGGCTGGAGTTGACAATTATGAAGTGCCTTTCACAATCTTAGGACAGCTCTGTGTGCAGTAAGCCTCCACAAACAGCAGTGTGATAATGACCAGAGATGACCTGTTTTTAGTGAGTTTGGTTAAGGGTGAAATATTGGCCTCACAGGGGAGAACTCCCCTCCTCTCCTTCCAAATAGTGGCCATGGGATCCTTTACAGTCCATGTCCAAATGCAGCCAACCTGGTCAATATCCAGGTTTGGGCTGACAAGTGGCAAGTAACATTCACACCACAGAAGTGTCAGGCAATGACCATCTTCAACAAGAGAAATCCAATCATTGGCCCTTGATGTTCAAAGGCATTACCATCACTGAATCCCCCACGATCAACATCCTGGGGGTTACCATTGACCAGAAACTGAACTGGACCAGCCATATAAATATTGAGGCTACAAGAGCAGATCAGAGGTTAGGAATCATGCATTGAGTAACTCACCTCCTGACTCCTCAAAGCCTGTCTACCATCTACAAGGCACAAGTTAGGAGTGTGATGGAATACTCCCCACTTGCCTGGTTGAGTGCAGCTCCCACAACACTCAAGAAACTTTACACCACTCAGGACAAAGTAGCCTGCTTGATTGGCACCACATCCTCAAACATGCACTCCCTCCACCACCGATGCACAGTAGCAGCAGTGTGTACCATCTGCAAGGTGCACTCCAAGAATTCACCAAGGCTCCTTCAACAGCACCTTTCAAACCCACAACCCTACCATCTAGAAGGACAAGGGCAGCAGATAGATGGGAATACCACCACCTGGAAGTTCCCCTCCAAGTCACTCACTATCCTGACTTAGAAATATATCGACATTCTTCACTGTTGCTGGGTCAAAATCCTGGAACTCCCTTCCTAACATCACTGTGGGTGCACCTACACCACATGGATTGCAGCGGTTCCAAGAAGGCAGCTCAC
Source organism: Carcharodon carcharias (assembly GCF_017639515.1). NCBI lineage: Eukaryota > Metazoa > Chordata > Chondrichthyes > Lamniformes > Lamnidae > Carcharodon > Carcharodon carcharias. Next base: position 18,287,948 of record NC_054493.1, read on the forward strand.
CACCACCTTCTCAAGGGCAACTAGGGATGGGCTCAGCCAGCGAAGCCCACATCCCATGAATGAATGAACAAAAAACATCCAGAGTACTGTGTACAGTACTGTTCTCCTTATTTAGGAAAGATGTCAATGTGTTCGAAGCAGTTCAGAGAAGGTTTACTAGACTAATACCAGGAATGGGTGGGTTGTCTTATGAGGAAAGGCTTTTTTTCCATTTGTTCATGGGATGTGGGCATCGCTGGCTAGGCCAGCATTTGTTGCCCATCCCTAATTGCCCTTGTTCAGAGGCATTTCAGAGTCAACCACATTGTTGTGGGTCTGAAGTCACAATATCCACTGGAATTTAGAAGAATAAGAGCTGACTTAATTGAAATGTTTAAGATCCTGAGGGGTTTTGACAGGGTGGATGTGGAGAGGATGTTTCCTCCGGTCGGAGAATCTAGAACTAGGGGGTCACTGTTTAAAAATAAGGGGTTGCTCATTTAAGACAGAGATGAGGAGAAATTTTTTCCCCTCAGAGGGCTGTGAGTCTTTGGAACTCACCATTAGAGATATAAATTATCCACGTGGGTCAAAAAATCAAAGGGGTTGTTTTTACGGTAAAAGACAGTTAATTTACATTTCTGTTTGGACCATCCTTGGTATATCACGTCATGTAGATAGGCTGTGGGAGTTAGGAAAGTTCTTTGGTATAATTTATCTGTGTGTGGCCATCTTGGTGATGCAACAGAGGGTGGGCGGGGCTTCATGGTCCCAGTGACCAGGAGAGAAAATGATGAATTCATTGCTTACATTCTCACTCTCCATACAGGGACTTGAGAACAGAACCCAGCCAGATTAGAGAGAGGGATAAACTGGGAGTGAGGAGAGGAATGGTGGAGATGGTATGATGGGTTTGGCAGGATGACCATATCTCATGTTGAAAATTAAGGGACAACCTGTCATGAGAATCCATATAAGTGGGTGGGAAGGTCTTGGTTGGGATGCTGCCAGAGCTGGTGAGGCGCGGAGGAATGGGGTGAATTGGCTGACAGAGCTGTTGGAGCACAGAAACAGTAAGGGACAGTGTTCTGTATGAGGCATGACCACAAAGGTCCAATTTAAGGGACAAACAGTGATCTGGCACCAGGAAGCCCAGGACAGCTGAATACAGGACAATTCTGTAAAATCCTGCATTTTGGATTCCAGCACAGGGAGAAGGAAGAGTGTGTGGGATGAGGGTTTACTGCCTTGCAGGAACAAGAGAGGAAACCATGTTCCATAGAAACCAAAATTGTCTGTTTAGAATTTCTATCCTGTCTTTACAGTGATGAGTTTTGTAAACTCCTTTTCCAGGATATTAGAACGGGTTTTACAGGCAGGAGGCTCAAACCGAACACCACAGCATGATCTGACAGAGTCACTCGATTCATCAGGACTTGAAGATCATCAGCCTTTCAATGTGGATGGAGAAATGTTTGTTTGTTCTGCCTGTGGGGAAATGTTTCAAACATCACATATACTCACACTGCGGAGAAGCCATTCATCTGCTCCTTGTGTGGGAAGGGATTCCCTTGGTTATCCCAACTGCTGACACATCAGCAAGTTCACACCGGGGACAGACCGTTCACTTGCTCCTTGTGAGGGACTGGATTCACTCAGTCACAACACCTACTGAGACACGAGTGGGTTCACAAGTGATTACAGGGGTTGGATTCTGCTGTTATTGCTGCTGTTAATCACACCCAGGATCGATAGTCTGACAATAATTGGTTTGTTTCTGCTGATGTTAACAAAACTGTAACTGGCTAAAGTTTAATATTCTGGAAATGTCACTGATTTTCAGGGCTGCACTGTCCCTTTTTAAAAGCTTCATCTGTGATCTTTCCTCTTAATACGAGAACTCTCAATAGGAGCTAATTCACAATAAAATTCTGAACTTTTACTTCAATCTTAAATTGATCTTTGATGCAAACTCTACAGTTCAGTATCTGAAAGGTTCCACTGATTAACATCTTCAATAAGAAAGTGCTGATTAACCCTTGCTGACAATTCTTACTGACTTCCACATTCTTCATAGTGACACCTCCATTACGAAGTTAAATTATGAATGAACAGCAGTTAAAATGGTGAAATATTTTACAGGCAGATCAATAAAAGCTTCATCAATCAACATTGATATTGATGAAGCTTGGAAATCGCTGAGTTCAATCATTTCTGACACAGCAGCAGCAACATTTGGTAAAGGTGGAACCCACACAAAGACTGGTTTGAGACCTACTCAGCAGAGATGACATCTGTCATTGAAGCAAATGGCAAAGCCCACCTGATGTACAACATAAAGCCAACACCTAAATACTGTGTGCAGTTCTGGTCACCATATGAATTTAAGGGGAGGTGGTGGAGTGGTATTGTCACTGGACTCGTGTTCCAGAGACCCAGGGTCATGGGGATGCGGGTTTGAATCTCACCATGGCAGATGGTGGAATTTGAATTCAAATATCTGGAATTAGAAGTCCAATGATGACCATGAAACCATTGTCATAGAAACCCATCTGGTTCACTGATGCCCTTTAGGAAAGGAAATCTGTCATCCTCACCTGGTCTGGCCTACATATGACTCCAGACCCACAGCAACTCCTAAAAATGCTCTCTAAACAAGGGCAATTAGGGATTGGCAATAAATGCATGGGTTTGTATGTCATGAGAACGCACACACACAAACAAACTGGGTCTCTTTTCTTTTGAAATAAGACATCTGAGGGCTGAGCTAATCATTTAAAATGATGAAAGGTTTTGATAGAGAGGATACAGGGAGAATGTTTACTCTTGTGGAGAAAAGCGTAACTAGACACCATCAATATAAGATTGTCACCAAGAAATCCAAAAGGGAATTCAGAAACTTCTTCACCCACAGGTGGAGTGAGTGAAATGAATAGTATCAATGTACTTATGGGGAGGCTGGACAAACATATGAGGGAGAAGGGGATATTTGGTTATGGTGATAGATTTGGAAGTGGAAAGATGGGAGGAGGCTCGAGTGGAACATAAATACCAAAATGGACTGGATGGGCCGAATGGTCTGTTTCTGTGCTGTATGTCTATGTAAGGCTTCAACTGATTGTCCAACCTGGAGGGACACAAGGACACCCACAACTGGGAGAAACCATGGAAATGCAGAGACTGTGGGAAGGGATTCTGTTCAGCTTCCCAGCTAGAAAGTCATTGGCTCAGTCACACTGCGGAGAGACTGTTCCCCTGCACCAGGTGGAGGAAGGGATTCACCGAATCATCCAGCTTCCAGAAACACCAGCACACTCACAGTGAGGAGAAACTGTGAAACTTACACTGTGTGTGGGAAGAGATTCATTCAGTCACCCATTCTCCAGATACAGTCTGTAAGAATTCCGTTCTTTCTTTGTGTATTTATATAGTCTGTAGGAGTTGTGTTCTTTCTTTGCCTGTGTGTTGATCTGTAGGGCAGAATCTGTGGAGGTGATGCCATGATTTGAACTAGCTTATCCTAGTTTGGAACTGTGAGATGGTGGAAGTGTAGAAGTTCTATGTAACTCTTTCAAGTACAAACACATTTCCATCTGTTTCAGATGAAGTTACATTGTTTCATAGTTTGCCATTGTGAGATTTGAACTCTTGATACTCTTTCGAGTACAAACCTGTTTCCATCTGTTTCAGATGAAGTCACATTGTTCCATAGTTTGCCATTGTGAGATTTGAACTCTTGATACTCTTTCAAGTACAAACCTGTTTCCATCTGTTTCAGATGAAGTCACATTGTTCCATAGTTTGCCATTGTGAGATTTGAACTCTTGATCTTGGGGTTACAAACCCAGTACCATAACCACTTGGCTATTTAGGCCAAGCCAGAAATTCTATATAATCACAGAGGAATGTGTGTGCTCTCAACAACAGGCGAATGCTGTTCAGATGAACATACCTGTGATTGGACAAGAGCCACATGATTGTGTAGTGAAATGTACATGGACAGTTCTGATTGGTGGGCTCAGGGGAGCCAGTTGGGTTGGGTGGGGGGGTGGAGGGGGGGGAGGTTTCCAGCATAAGAACAGTCCTCTCAAGGGGTTTGGTGCAGTGGAGAAAAGAACAAAGGGGAGAAGACAAAGAAATAAGAAAGAAGCAAGAAAGCTGGAAACTCAACACGAAAACCAGAAGCTACAGGGAAAGAAGTGTGCTCTGCTGTCCAGATATGACACGGGAAGTATAGAGCTCACATTATTCTGTAAATCACTGCTTGAACTTGACCTTTAGTCCAGAAGTTTGTCCTGCCTTTTTCTTAATAAAGCTGCTCCATAACTGAACTTTATTGTCACATCCGATCCTGTTGTAAGTAAGGAGTTCAATCCCTACAACCCACAAGTTCACATCAAGGAGATTCTGTCCATCTGCTCCATTTGTAGGAAAGGATTCACTTGTGTGTCCAGCCTCACTGCCCATCAAGTTGTTCACTCTGATAAGAGACCTTTTAATTGTTCTCATTGTGTGAAGAATTTTAAAAGCTGTAAATATCTGATGAAATACCAACTCACTCACACTGAAGAGAAACTTTTCATCCGCACTGAGTGGGAAGAGATTCACTACTCACTCAACCTGTGGACACACCAACCATCCTGCCAATGGAAACAATTTCTCCCAATGTAAATGAAAACTCCTAAAAAATAATCATTTCCACACCTCTGTTAAATCAGTCCTTAACCTTCTTTGCTCTAAAGAGAACAATTCCAGCTTCTCCAGTCTCTCTGCATAACTGAAACCTCTCACCCCGATACTATTCTGGTAAGTTTTCTCTGCACTCCAAGGCCTAGACATACTTCCCAAAGTGTGGTGCTCAGAATTGAGCACAAGACTACAGATGATCAGTGATTTATAAAGATTTAGGATAACTGCCCTGCTTTTCCACTCCATGTCCCCATTACTAAACCGAGGTTCCCATTATATTTTTTATAAACAATTGATCAACACGTCCTGACGGATTCAAAGGTTTGTGTCCATACACTCCCAGGTCACTCTGTTCCTGCACTCTGTTTAAAATTGTACCATTTAGTTTATACTGCCTCTCCTCATTCGTCCTTCCAAATGCATCATTGACTGTGAATCATTTTGAAATGTTCTGAGTGTGTGAAAGGTGCTAAATGAACACGAGAACTTTCTTTTACAGCTGAATAAAAGTTGTAGATTTTGATCCAAAGATTAAATTGGGATTGATATTCAAAGATAACTACTTTACTGTAGAAAAACTCCAACTGGGAGTCAGTGAATTAAGAGGAATGATCCCAAACAATGGTTCTTCAAGGTACACTGCAGGCCCGGCAGCTCAATCAGCTACACTCTCAGCTCAGGAGATCTCAACAACTCCACAAACTATCCACAGGGGAGTTCTCCTGGTGCAGTGGGACCAATATTGGTGCTTTAACTATCACCACCAAAAAAACTGTATTAATTAGTCACTGGTCTGATTGCTGTTTGTGGAATCTTACTGTGCACAAACTGGCTGTTGTGAAACAGTAACAACTGGTATCTATATAACATGATTAATGTAATAAAACATACCAAGTGCTTCAGAGAAATTTCATAGAGAAAAAAATTGACACTGAGTTACATAGGACATTATTAATGTAGATGGCCAAAACCTTGATTGGAGAGGTAGATTTTAACAAGCATCTTTAATCAGGAGACAGAGCTGGAGGAGTGGAATGGGTTAGGGAGGGAATTTTATGCCTGGGTACAGCTACTAATGGTGGAATAATTAAAATCAGGGATGTTGAAGGGGCCAGAATAAGAGGAGAGCAGATATCTCAAAGGGTATGAGGCTGGAGATTACAAAGATTCGGAGTGATGGGCCATAGAGGAACTTGAAAACAAGGCTACGATTTTAAAATCAGGATTTGGTCAAAACCAAGTTTTAACCAATGGCCAATGTAGAGCAGAGAACACAGGACTGATGGGTGAATGGGAATTGGCGTGAGAAAGCACATGGGCAGCAGAGTTTTGGACAATCTCACGTTTCCAGGTGGGGGTGGGGTGAACGTGAGAGTCTGGTCAGGAATATATTGCAATCGTCAAGTCTAGAGGTAACACAGGCATGGATGAGGGTTTCAGCAGCAGATGAGCTGGGGTGGGGTGGAGACAGGTGACGACAGGGAGATTGAAATATCTGGTATTAGTGATGGTGTGGATATATGGTCAGGAACTCATCTTGGGGTCAAATCTGACACCAAGATTGTGAAGAGTGTGGTTCAGCCTCAGACAGTTCCCAGGGAGAGAGATGGACCCGGTAGTTAGGGAACGGAATTTGTAGCAGTGACTGAAGACAATGACTTTGGTCTTTCCAATTTTTAATTGGCAGAAATTTCTGCTCATCCATTGGAGGAATGGAGAGGGATGGTGGTGAGGTAGAGCTGGGCGTTGTCAGTGTACATGTGAAAACTAACACGGTGCTTTTGGATGATGTTGCCTAGTAGCAGCATGTAGATGAGAAATAGGAGTCCAAGGATAGATCCTTGGGGGACACCAAGTACAAGGACTTTGCAGAGGAAATGGAGGTTGGAGATGGGTGGTAGTTTGCTAGGACTGTGGAGTCAAGGGTTGGTTTCTCTCAGGAGGGTGACAATGGTACATTTCAAGGCAAGGGTGATAGTACCAGGAGAGAGAGAGAAAAATTAACAATATCAGCTAACATGGGCAAGTTAGATGGTCAGCAGTTTAATGAGAATAGGATCGAGGGACTTGGATGTGGGTCTCATGGACAAGATGAGCTCTGACAGGGATTGACAGGAGGTAGAAGAGAAACTGGAGAAAGATGCAATTTCAGGGTTTGGTCAAAGAGGAACTGTAGAGACCATTTGGCCCGGTGGACTGGTGGGAAAGAGGGAAGCAGCAGAGGCAGCTGATTGGATTGTCTCAACCTTAGTGACAAAGAAGCTCCATGAGCTCCTCACAGTTGTTGTTGGGAGTGAGGATGGAGGAGGCTGGGTAGAGCCCTTCAGAAGGAACTAACTTGTATTCGAGATACTAAAAAGATTCGACAGGCTGTGTGTTCAACACAAAGCTGATTTATTTAATTATTGCCAGAATAATATTCTCGCTAACTAGGCTGGAGTTTATTAACATCAGTAGAAACAGACCCCAATGAACATGGTTCAGTCCTGAATGTGATTAACAGCAAAATCCATCACTGTAGTTACTTGTGAACTCGCTGGTGCTTTAGCAGCGTGGATGAAGTTGTGAATCCTTTCCCACACTCAGAGCAGGTGAATGGCCTCTCCCCGATGTGAATTCGCTGGTGATTCAGCAGGGTGGATAACTGAGTGAATCCCTTCCCACATTCCATGCAGGTGAATGGCCTCTCCCCGGTGTGAATTCGCTGGCGCACAGTAAGTTGTTCTGATCGCCTGAATCCAGTCCCACAATGAGAGCACCTGAATGGTCTCTCCTCAGTATGAACACGTTGATGGGACATCAGTTCCCCATAACTTTTAAAGCACTTCTCGCAGTCTGGGCATCTGAAAGGTCTCTCCTCAGTGTGAACTCACTGGTGCGTCAGCAGGTTGGATAACTGAGTGAATCCCTTTCCACGCTTGAAGCAGGTAAATGGCCTCTCCCCAGTGTGATCTCGCTGGTGTCTCAGCAGGCTGGATGACTGAGTGAATCCCTTCCCACACATAGAGCAGGTGAATGACCTCTCCCCAGTGTGACTGCGTCGATGAGTTTCCAGGTCAGATGGGTAATTGAATCTCTTCCCACAGTCCCCACATGTCCACAGTTTCTCCCCAGTGTGACTGCGCTTGTGTCTTGACAGGCTTGTTGATTGTCTGAAACCTCGTCCACACACAGAACACGTGTACAGTTTCTCCGCGATGTGAACGGTGCTTTTTCCTTCCATGTTCAAAGGCTGATGATATTCCAGTTATGATAAATTGGGCGACTGTCAGCTCCTGATGTGATGTTTGGCTTGAGGTTCACGACTGAAAGTGATTTAAAACAGAAAAAAGGGGGTGAGAGAGAACCCACAAAAACACAAGGGCAGGTTGTGAAATGAAGATGAATGAATCTGGTAATTTGTGAGGCCGGCACAAGGAAGAAGTGTCCATGAAAACTGCTGGATTGTCATAAAAACCCAACTGCTTCAGGGAAGGGTACCTGTCACCCAGAATGGACCTACACAAGACTATGGGAGGAGAGAGAGAGAGGAAGAGAGAGAGAGAGAGAGGTGGAACAGGCAGGGGGTCAAAGAGAGGGAACAAACCCAGAACCTACTAAAAGGACCAGGGTATCAGGTGTATGCGAACACCATCACCTCCAAGTTACTCATCGTCCTGACTGGTCTGACATCCAGTACTGGATTAACAGAAATTTCCTCCACTTAAGTACGGGGAAGACCAACGCCTTTGTCTTCAGTCCCCACTACAAACTTCACTCCTTAGCCACCGACTCCATCCCTCTCCTTGCCAACTGTCTGAGGCTGAACCAGGCTGTTTACAACCATGGCAGAATATTTCACCCCAAGCAAGATAAGCTTTCAGCCACGAATCCACATTATCACCAAGACCGCCATTTCCACCTCAGTAACATCATCTGACTCCGTCCTCATCTCAGTTCATCTGCCGTTGAAACCATCATCCATTCCTTTGTTACCCCTAGACTTAACTATCCTCACACACTCCCTGCTGGCCCCCCACATTCAACCTCCCTGTGACCTTGAGGTCACGCAAAACTCTGCTGCCCGTGTGTTTACTCACACCAAGCCTCATTCACCCATCCTCCCTATGCTCACTGACCTACAAAGGCTCCTGTTTAAGAAGCACCAAAATTTAAAAATTCTCACCCTTATTTTCCTCCATGGTTGTATTCTCCCCTATCTCTGTAATCTCCTCCAGACAGTCAATCCTCCAAGATCAAAAACAAAAATACCTGGAAAAACTCAGCAGGTCTGACAGTATCTGCAGAGAGGTTGCACTCATCTAATTCAGGCGTTCCTGATTAGTGGCCGTCCTTTCAGTTGCCTAGGCCCCAAACTCTGGAATTTCATCCTTAAACCTCTCCCCGTTGCTACCTCACTCTCATCTTTTAAGATAATCCTCAAAACCTACCTCTTTGGCCCTACACCTGCTGCCCTGCTCCCTCACAACTTATATAGCTCAGTTTAAATGTTTCTTTATAACATTTTTGTGAAATGTCTTGGAAAGTTTTATTATGTTAAAGGCACAATATAAATATAAATTATTAGAACATAAGAAATAAGAGCAGGAGTAGGCCATTCAGCTCCTCCAGCCATTCAATAAGATCATGGCTGCTCTGCCCCAGGCCTCAACTCCTCATTTGTGCCAGTTCTTCATAGCCCTCAACTCCTCAATATTTCAAAAATCTATCTACCTCCTCTTTAAATCTTTTCAGTGATCCAGCCTCCACAACTCTCTGTGGTAGAGAATTCCAGACATTCACTACCCTCTGAGAGATGAAATTCCTTTGCATCTCAGTTTTAAATGAGTGTCCCCTTATTCTGTAACTCTGTCCCCTAGTTCGAAATTCTCCCACTAATGGAAACATCTTCTCAACATCTAACCTGACAAGCCCCCTCAGAATTTTTTATGTTTCAGTAAGATCACACCCCACTGACTTGGATGCATATCTCTGCTTCTTCATCATTGCTGGGTCAAAATCGTGTAACTCCTCACCTAAAAGCTTCATGAGATCACCTTCACCACATGGAATGCAGAAGTAAGAAAGTCAAACATCATCTTCTCCATGAGCAACTGGGCATTGGCAATATAAAAACAGAATTACCTGGAAAAACTCAGCAGGTCTGGCAGCATCGGCGGAGAAGAAAAGAGTTGACGTTTCGAGTCCTCATGACCCTTCGACAGAACTTGCGTTCGAGTCCAAGAAAGAGTTGAAATATAAGCTGGTTTAAGGTGTGTGTGTGGGGGGCGGAGAGATAGAGAGACAAAGAGGTGGGGGGGGGGGTGGGGGTGTGTGGTTGTAGGGACAAACAAGCAGTGATAGAAGCAGATCATCAAAAGATGTCAACGACAATAGTACAATAGAACACATAGGTGTTAAAATTAAAGTTGGTGATATTATCTAAACGAATGTGCTAATTAAGAATGGATGGTAGGGCACTCAAGGTATAGCTCTAGTGGGTTTTTTTTTTTAATTTTAATATATAATGGGAATAGGTGGGAAAAGGAAAATCTTTATAATTTATTGGAAAAAAAAGGGAAGGGGGAAACAGAAAGGGAGTGGGGATGGGGGAGGGAGCTTACGACCTAAAGTTGTTGAATTCAATATTCAGTCCAGAAGGCTGTAAAGTCCCTAGTCGGAAGATGAGGTGTTGTTCCTCCAGTTTGCGTTGGGCTTCACTGGAACAATGCAGCAAGCCAAGGACAGACATGTGGGCAAGAGAGCAGGGTGGAGTGTTGAAATGGCAAGCGACAGGGAGGTTTGGGTCATTCTTGCGGACAGACCGCAGGTGTTCTGCAAAGCAGTCGCCCAGTTTACGTTTGGTCTCTCCAATGTAGAGGAGACCACATTGGGAGCAACGGATGCAGTAGACTAAGTTGGGGGAAATGCAAGTGAAATGCTGCTTCACTTGAAAGGAGTGTTTGGGTCCTTGGACGGTGAGGAGAGAGGAAGTGAAGGGGCAGGTGTTGCATCTTTTGCGTGGGCATGGGGTGGTGCCATAGGAGGGGGTTGAGGAGTAGGGGGTGATGGAGGAGTGGACCAGGTTGTCCCAGAGGGAGCGATCCCTACGGAATGCCGATAAGGGGGGTGAAGGGAAGATGTGTTTGGTGGTGGCATCATGCTGGAGTTGGCGGAAATGGCGGAGGATGATCCTTTGAATGCGGAGGCTGGTGGGGTGATAAGTGAGGACAAGGGGGACCCTATCATGTTTCTGGGAGGGAGGAGAAGGCGTGAGGGCGGATGCGCGGGGGATGGGCCGGACACGGTTGAGGGCCCTGTCAACGACCGTGGGTGGAAAACCTCGGTTAAGGAAGAAGGAGGACATGTCAGAGGAACTGTTTTTGAATGTAGCATCATCGGAACAGATGCGACGGAGGCGAAGGAATTGAGAGAATGGGATGGAGTCCTTACAGGAAGCAGGGTGTGAGGAGCTGTAGTCGAGATAGCTGTGGGAGTTGGTGGGTTTGTAATGGATATTGGTGGACAGTCTATCACCAGAGATTGAGACAGAGAGGTCAAGGAAGGGAAGGGAAGTGTCAGAGATGGACCACGTGAAAATGATGGAGGGGTGGAGATTGGAAGCAAAATTAATAAATTTTTCCAAGTCCTGACGAGAGCATGAAGCGGCACCGAAGTAATCATCGATGTACCGGAGAAAGAGTTGTGGAAGGGGGCCGGAGTAGGACTGCAACAAGGAATGTTCCACATACCCCATAAAGAGACAGGCATAGCTGGGGCCCATGCGGGTACCCATAGCCACACCTTTTATTTGGAGGAAGTGAGAGGAGTTGAAGGAGAAATTGTTCAGTGTGAGAACAAGTTCAGCCAGACGGAGGAGAGTAGTGGTGGATGGGGATTGTTCGGGCCTCTGTTCGAGGAAGAAGCTAAGGGCCCTCAGACCATCCTGGTGGGGGATGGAGGTGTAGAGGGATTGGACGTCCATGGTGAAGAGTAAGCGGTTGGGGCCAGGGAACTGGAAATTGTTGATGTGACGTAAGGTGTCAGAGGAATCACGGATGTAGGTGGGAAGGGACTGGACAAGGGGAGAGAGAAGGGAGTCAAGATAACGAGAAATGAGTTCTGTGGGGCAGGAGCAAGCTGAGACGATCGGTCTACCGGGGCAGTTCTGTTTGTGGATTTTGGGTAGGAGATAGAAGCGGGCCGTCCGAGGTTGGGCGACTATCAGGTTGGAAGCTGTGGGAGGGAGATCCCCAGAGGAGATGAGGTCAGTGACAGTCCTGGAAACAATGGCTTGATGTTCAGTGGTGGGGTCATGGTCCAGGGAGAGGTAGGAGGAAGTGTCTGCGAGTTGACGCTCAGCCTCCGCGAGGTAGAGGTCAGTGCGCCAGACAACAACAGCACCACCCTTGTCAGCGGGTTTGATGACAATGTCAGGGTTGGACCTGAGAGAATGGAGTGCAGTAAGTTCAGAGAGAGACAGGTTAGAATGGGTGAGAGGAGCAGAGAAATTGAGACGACTAATGTCACGCCGACAGTTCTCAATGAAAAGATCGAGAGAAGGTAAGAATCCAGAGGGAGGGGTCCAGGTGGAGGGAGAATATTGGAGATGGGTAAAAGGATCTGTTGAACTGGGAGAGGACTCCTGCCCAAAGAAGTGAGCCCGGAGACGAAGACAGCGGAAGAAGAGTTCAGTATCATGCCGAGCCCGAAATTCATTGAGGTGAGGGCGTAAGGGTATGAAACTAAGTCCTTTGCTGAGCACTGAACGTTCAGCATCGGAGAGGGGAAGGTCAGGGGGTATAGTGAATACACGGCTGGGGTTGGGATTGGAAGAAAGGGTGGGGACGGAGGAACAGGCAGGGGTGGGGGGTCCTAGATGGGTGTTGGTGTCGATGAGTTGTTGTAGCTTGCGTTCCTTAGCACTTGAGAGAAAGAGAAAAAGTTTCTTGTTGAGGCGTCGGATGAGCCGAAGGATAAAATGAAACTGGGGACACGCGCAGCTTTGAAAAAGGGTACGGCGGTGCTGCTGGAGGGAGAGGTCGAGTGTGTTCATATGGCGGCGCATGGCACTGAGTGTGGATTTCAGAATGTGACGGGAACAGCAGTCCGAGAAACGTTTCATGTCCCGGAGATACCTGTAATCCTGGGTGGGTTCGAAACATGAGGGGTGGAATTTCAGTTGAAATCCACGTGGGGTAAGTCGGAGACGGAGACAGTCACTGAGAAAGGAGATATGGCTGTGAAAGCGGGTTTTAGTAAACACCTTGTCAAACACTAGGAGGGAAATGGAAAGCAAAGAAGGTGAGCAAGACAACAGAGAGATACGGAAATCTTGTCGCAGAGTGGAACAGAACTTCTTCAAGGAGGTAGGCATTTCTTGAAGAGCAGTGGCAGTCAATTAAACACAGAGATAAGAACAAAAAAACTGCGGATGCTGGAAATCCAAAACAAAAACAGAATTACCTGGAAAAACTCAGCAGGTCTGGCAGCATCGGCGGAGAAGAAAAGAGTTGACGTTTCGAGTCCTCATGACCCTTCGACAGAACTTGCGTTCGAGTCCAAGAAAGAGTTGAAATATAAGCTGGTTTAAGGTGTGTGTGTGGGGGGCGGAGAGATAGAGAGACAAAGAGGTGGAGGGGGGGGGGTGGGGGTGTGTGGTTGTAGGGACAAACAAGCAGTGATAGAAGCAGATCATCAAAAGATGTCAACGACAATAGTACAATAGAACACATAGGTGTTAAAATTAAAGTTGGTGATATTATCTAAACGAATGTGCTAATTAAGAATGGATGGTAGGGCACTCAAGGTATAGCTCTAGTGGGTTTTTTTTTAATTTTAATATATAATGGGAATAGGTGGGAAAAGGAAAATCTTTATAATTTATTGGAAAAAAAAGGGAAGGGGGAAACAGAAAGGGAGTGGGGATGGGGGAGGGAGCTTACGACCTAAAGTTGTTGAATTCAATATTCAGTCCAGAAGGCTGTAAAGTCCCTAGTCGGAAGATGAGGTGTTGTTCCTCCAGTTTGCGTTGGGCTTCACTGGAACAATGCAGCAAGCCAAGGACAGACATGTGGGCAAGAGAGCAGGGTGGAGTGTTGAAATGGCAAGCGACAGGGAGGTTTGGGTCATTCTTGCGGACAGACCGCAGGTGTTCTGCAAAGCGGTCGCCCAGTTTACGTTTGGTCTCTCCAATGTAGAGGAGACCACATTGGGAGCAACGGATGCAGTAGACTAAGTTGGGGGAAATGCAAGTGAAATGCTGCTTCACTTGAAAGGAGTGTTTGGGTCCTTGGACGGTGAGGAGAGAGGAAGTGAAGGGGCAGGTGTTGCATCTTTTGCGTGGGCATGGGGTGGTGCCATAGGAGGGGGTTGAGGAGTAGGGGGTGATGGAGGAGTGGACCAGGGTGTCCCGGAGGGAGCGATCCCTACGGAATGCCGATAAGGGGGGTGAAGGGAAGATGTGTTTGGTGGTGGCATCATGCTGGAGTTGGCGGAAATGGCGGAGGATGATTGGCAATATATGCTGCCGGCCTTTTAGTGATGTCCAAATTGTAAGAATAATTTTTTAAAATATGTATATATTCCAAAAACAATACTCTTTTACATTGTACATACAGCGTTTGTTTAATAACCAGATCTCCCTTAGTATCTGCCTCCCTTGATAGTTTCAATTTGAAATTGCTGGGTCCAACTGAGTTTCAAAATCCTCAGGGTTAAACCCAGCAGCTTCTCTTCCATCTCCCCTCCAGCCCAAACTGATGCAAATAAGATTGTAAAAAGGGAATTGGATAGCAATCTAAGGAGAAAAAAATTGCCAAAGAAAGGACAGGGGAATGGGACTAGCTGATCTGTCCTTGTTGAGAACCAGAACAGGCACAAAGGATCAAATGGCCTCTGTCTGTATTGCAATCATTCAATGATTCTCTGATTCTATTAAAAAGGACCAACTTCTGAACCAATGCCTACCTGGCAACAAACTGGCTCATAATTCTAGACTCGGTTCTGTGAGCAATGCTTGCAATAAAAGGAACACAAAATACTGAAGCTGCTGGAAATCTGAAATAAAAAGAGCAAATGCTGGAAATACTCAGTAGATCAGGCAGTATCTGTGGACAAAGCAAAATAGTTAATGTTTCAGGTTGTGCAGAATGAATAACGGGGAATAAAAATGATGTAGAATTTGGTGGTCAATATAAGCTTAGAAACAGAAAAGAAATGGGCCAAAGCGCAGGAAAAGAAAATTCCTGACTGAAAAATATGGTAGGAAGATAAAGCTGGTAAGCGAAATATAAAATACCAAATAGAGCTAAAAGACACCCAATACTGGAGGCAGCGGATGTTAGAGAATGGGAGAGAGGTCATCTGGAAGGGCAGAGGTGAAACAGAGCAATAGATGGATTCAGATCCACAGAACAGGAGCTGCACAGCCCAAGAGCCGCACAGCCCAAGAGCCATGAAACTCTCACAGATAACAAAGTACAGCACCAAGAGTTCTAAATGGTAGCTGAATGTCAAAAATACTCACCTCTGAAACAATTTCAGTTTTCAATATTAAAATCTCCTGCTGGAGCCTGCAGCTGGAAAGATATCAGAAGCACTGGAGTCAGAGAAAAATCTCCCAGTTGAGGAAGTACCCAGGTCCTGCGGTGATGTCACCGAGCAATTGTCGGTGTGTGATGACATCACAGACATGAACACAGAACATCTGGATCTGTGCAAACCAGTGATCACCACATATTATGAAGGATGTGAGGGTTCTTGAGAGGGTGAAGAGGAGATTTACCAGAATGGTTCCAGGGGTGTGAATTTTATTTGCAATGTTAGGTTGGAGAAACTGGGGCTGTTCTCCTTGGAGCAAAGGTGATTGAGGGGAGATTTGATAGAGGTGTACAAGTTTATAATAGGTTTAGGTAAGATAGATAAAGAAAAACTGTTCCCATTATCTGATTGCGAAAAGGTTACTCACCATAGATTTAAGGTTTTGGGGAGTTGAGAGGAAGAAATTTTACACAGCGAGTGGTAATGACCTGGAACTCAATACTTACATTCAAAGGCTGATAACATCCAGGTCCTGATGAATTTCTGATTCTTTCAGATGTTGATGTGATGCTTGGTTTGAGTTTCTTGTCTGAAAATCTTCTTCTAATACCCTGTGAAAAAAGTTCACAAAAACCATCACTGTCAGTCCAGGATAGAAAATCAGAAGAGAAAAGCATTTTTCTTGATTTGAGTTTGCTGTGTGTAAATCCTCCCCTTCTAATCCCCTGTAAAAGGAGTTTCAAAAATCCATACCTCTCAGTCTAGGAAAGAAATTCACAATATTCTCCCCTCCTGCCACCTAGCCCTGCTGCACATTACCCTACATCGTCATCAGCAGTGTTCCTCGATTCAAGGATGACATTTAATCAGGGTCGTGAGTTTCTGCCGTGGGTCTTCATGTGATTAAACAGATGCACAGAGCTTTGGACACATTGGGTTCCATGAGGTATTGGGATTAGGACAGCAGGATTTGCTTCCTTGTCTTTCCTTCTCTGCCTCCTCAATAAGACATTGGGACTCAAAGGGCAATACAGCTTGATGGACAAGCTGTCCCCATTCTGAACAATGGGTAGCAAGCTCCTCCCAGTCATTAAAAACATTGCCCCCTACAAAGATGGCGGCCGTGCATGAGCCCTGCTGCACGTTACCCCAATAAAGATGGCGGCCGTTAACCGGCCCGATTACTGGCACCGCTTGGTGAAAACAGTGGAACAATAAGTTCTTTTTCGGGGTTCGCGGCTTACACAACATGTTTAAGAACCCTCCCCGCCCACCCACCCACCGGATCTATTGCTCCCTCCGCCCCGCCATCCCCCCTCTTTACCGATTGCGGATCCGAGAAAGAAACGCCTCTCTTTTTCTCTCTCGCCATTACCCTCACTGCGCATGCTTCGGTCACAAGACAAGCCCCGACCCTCATTCACTCCGATTCGTTGGATGACCAGCCGCTCCAGCTCGGTCCTCCTGCCCCGCCCCTAGTTTCTATTGGTCCGGAGCAGCCGTCAACCATCCGGGCATTGTGACGGTTACAAACGCTGAGAGCGGCCACAGACTCAGCCTGACTTGCTGATTCTTGGCAGCATTTTCTGTTTGAGAATTAGAGCTAGAGATGGATGGTCAGTTCCCCTCTGTCCCAGGGGATGGGATTCACACTCATTTCCCTAGTGCAGTAATTATCACGTTTACTTTACATGAGAAAGTCCCCGGTTCAATCCCGGCTCTGAAGAAGTCATACGGTCTCGAAACGTAAACTCTCGTTCTCTCCCCACAGATACTGTTAGACATGCTGAGTTTTTCCTTCCTTTTCTGTTTCAGATTTCCAGCATCCACAGTATTTTGC
Source organism: Carcharodon carcharias (assembly GCF_017639515.1). Lineage (NCBI taxonomy): Eukaryota > Metazoa > Chordata > Chondrichthyes > Lamniformes > Lamnidae > Carcharodon > Carcharodon carcharias. The sequence goes on from NC_054493.1 coordinate 18,304,977, forward strand.
TTTTATCAATCCCGGCTGGAAGCTTTGTGTTTAACATTGTTACTGGTGAGGAATTAAAAATGAGTTTAGTTTCATGTCGAACAGGGTGATAGTTACCGTTGTCTCATTCTTTAAACGTTCCTTCTTCACCTTGAAACAGGTAACGGAAAGTGAGAGTAAACTGATCCACAGCGACCCAAAAACAAGACACTGGAAATCCGACATCAAAACAGAAAATGTTGGAAACGCTCAGCAAACAATGGAGAGGGAAACAGAGCGAATTTTTCAGGTCATTGAACTTTTATCCAAACTGGGAAAACTATGTTTACTAACAAGTACATAGTCGGAGATAAGAGAGGCAGAGAGCAGGAAAGAAAAACGATCCTATGAAAGGATGGAAAGCTGGAGATTAAATGACAAAGGGGATGATGGTGCAAGGCAAACCTGGGCGATAATGATACAAGCAAACAAACCAATGGAACAAGTGAACAAATAAAAGACAAGTCCAGAGGAAGTACAAATCGTAACAGCAGAACAATTAGCATCAAATACTGTGCGGAAAAAAGGGAGCAGTGGTTATGATCTGAAATTGTTGAAATGAATGTTGAGTCCAGAAGGTCATTAAGTGGCCAGTCAACAACAAGGTGCTGGTCCTCGAGTTTCCTTTGAGATTTATTAGAAGAGTGCAGGAGGCTGAGGGCAGAGGTCAGACCTGAAGTGAGGTGGAGAATTAAAATAGTAAATGACCGGAAGCTCACAGACTCACAGACTGGTGATGTTCCACAAAGCAATCATCCAATCAGATTTATTCTCTTCAATGTAGAGGAGACCACATTATGAGCAGATAATACAATACTAAATTGCAAGAAGACACAATAAATTACTGTGCCACTTGGAAAGTGTGTTTGGGGTTCTGGAATGTAAGAAGTGGGAGGTGAAAGTTTGGGTGCTGCATCTGCTGTACTTGCATAGAAATGATTCACAATGATGTTCATAAGAACACAAGAAATAGGAGCAGGTGTAGACCATATGGTCCTTGAGCATCTGAACCATTAAATGATTAACCTTAGCCCCACTTTCCTACCCTATCCCCAAATCTATTGATTCCCCGATTATCCAAATCTTCATGGATTTGCATTCTGAATACACTCAAAGTGGAGAGTGATAGATTCAATTAATTTTTAATCTGGAAAATGCATAGAGAAGGTGCACATGAATCGCAAGTGCTCCCTATCACTGCTTGGCAATCATATTAACTGAACTTTCATTTGGCTTGTGTCATCCCACTGAAATCCTGTCTTTCTCTGACATGTTGTTCTTCATATCATAACTGATGGATTAAGAGTTAAACAGCCCACTATCCCAGTGTAAGGGGAAGAGGCAACTTTGTAGATGCTCCATAATGTTACAGACTGGCTCGTTGGATCTGCTCATTCTATCCCAACTTATATTCAGCTAATGATTAAAATGCTGCAACATACAGGCATTTGGGGACAATAGTGAATTTAATGCTCAGATTAGCTTAATATATAAAATGGATCTGGAAGAACTGGAGAAGATGCAAGAAAAAATTACTAGAATGATGCCAGAACTGGCAGGTTACGCCCAACAAGAAAAATTGGACAGGCTGTAAATGTTTTCTCTGGAAAAGAAAGTAAAGGATGACCTGAACATTTAAGATTATGAAAGGCTTTGACAGGGTAGATAAGTGAGAGATGTTTCCAGTTGTGGACAGATGAGAATAAATATCAGTTTGTCACTGATAAATCTAAGTACAGTTCTAGAGCAACCAGAGATAAAAACAGAAAATGCTGGAAATACTCAGCATATCAGTGGAAGGAGAAAAGGAGTTAATATTTCAGATCTGTGCAGTTCTGATGAAAGCTCATCTGCCTGAAATGTAAACTCTGTTTCTCTCTCCACAGATGCTATCAGATCTACAGAGTATTTCCAGAATATTCTAATGTTAATTCAAATCTGATGCACCCACAGTATTTTGCTTTTCTTTAACTGGAGAATGCTGAGAACGTGGAACTCATTACCAAGAGCACTTGGGATTCCTGTCTGAGCTGGAAACTCATGGGTAAAATCCCCCCGTGGAGAAAAGATACTTTGCCAGATGAATGTGGAAATGGATTCACTCAGTCATCCCATTTACTGACACAACAGCATAATCACACCAGAAGGAGACCACTCAGACACTTACCATGTGTGAAGGGATTTGCTCAGTTAAACCACTGGTTAACATTCCAGCTTTAAAAGCTAAAAGCACTTGATCCACTGTCAGTGTTTTCATGTTGGTGAGGGGCAGTTTAACTATTGTGTCTATGGGGAAAAAGCCATATACCCTACCTGCTGAGACCCCAGTGAGTTCACACCTAACTATAGATGTTTGTTCTGCTTTTAATCACACCCAGTACAAAACTATGTTAGAGGGCCTGTGGTCTTTAGTTGCTACATCAATTAATTTAATAAATTGGTATCGTGGCCCAATGGCTCCAATCGTAATCGATTCGCACAACTTTATGTTCCATCAACACTATCGACTTTCAATGGCGAGGAACTTACCCAGCATTCGCTGCGAGTACGAATATGCTCTATCCTCATCACCGGGGCTCATCGCGCAAGCGCACTGTTCCGTTGCGAAGCATGCGCAGTGTGGGCTGTCACTGGAGCTGCAAGGAACGGGCAGGAAGTGATCGAGTGCAGTTGAGTAATGGAGCCGGTGGCTGGGTGAGGAGGATTAGAACCATCGAAGTGGGCGGGGATGCTTCATAAGTACTCAGTGTAGGCCTGAAACCCGAAATAAAACCTTATCGTTCCCGCCTTGGCACCGAACGGAGTATAAGCAATGGGACTCCTCCCGCTAGAAGGCCTGGTTTGCCGGCCGCCATCTTGGTGGGGGGCAATGTGCAGCATTGCGTGTGCGCGACCGCCATATTTATTGGGGGTGATCCTGGACCAGGAGCAGAGGAAGGGCTGCCATCCCATCACAGATTCACAGAATTGTTACGGCACAAAGGAGTCCATACAGCCCATCGTGTCTGTACCGGCTCTCAAAATGAGTATTATAACATTTCCCCGTACCCTTGCATATTGTTTCTATTTAAATAATTATCCAATGTCCTCTTGAATACCTCGATTGAAGCTGTCTCCACCACACTTCCAAGCAGTGCATTCCAAACTTGAACCACTCACTGTGAGAAAAAGTTTTTTTCTCACACGACATTTGCCTTTTTTTGCAAATCACTTTAAATCTTTGCCGCCTTGTTCTCCATTGTTTTCCGAGCAGGAACAGTTTCTCCCTTTCTACTCTATCCAAACCCCTCATGATTTTGAGCATCTCTATCAAAACTCCTCTTAGCCTTCTCCTCTCCAAGGAGAACAGTCCCAACCACTCCAATCTATCTTCATAACTGAAGTTTTTAATCCCTGAAATCATTCTTGTCAACCTCTTCCACACACTCTCCAATGCATTCATATTGTTCCTAACGTGTGATGCCCAGAACTGTACACAATACTCCAGCTGAGGTCTAACTAGTGTCTTATATAAGTTCAGCATAACCTCCTTGGAGTCTCGAGGAATTAAAGATGAATCCCCAGGACACTGCCGTGTGCAACCCTGGAGAAAAATCATCAGGACATTAAAAAATATATTTTTTTGTAATTTTCTTTGAATGTGGAAGGTAAAAGGTTTCTCTATACTCTCTGTGGGAGAAGATGTCAGGTATCAATGCGACTGGAAAAGCACTGAGACACACAAACCCTGGTTAGAGCACACCTGGAGAATTTTGTTCAGTTCTGGGCAACAAACAACAGGAAGGATAGAATGACCATGGAGGGAGTGACATTTACCTAAGTGATATCTGAACTCCATGGTTTAAATTACAAGGTGAGGTTACACAAAAGAGTCATCGAGTTATGATGGCACAGAGGAGGCCATTAGGCCCATTGAGTCCATGCCAGCTCTCTACTGCAATCCAGTCAGTGCCATTCCCCTGCTCTATCCCTGTATCCTTGCAGGTTTATTTCCCTCAAGTGCCTATCCAATTTCCTTTTGAGATCATTCATCATGTTCATTTCCACCACCCTCAAAGGCAACAAGTTCCAGCTCATTACACTCACTGTGTAAAAATGTTTTCCCTCAGAAGCCCCTCAATCTCTTACCCAAATCCTTAAATCTGTGTCCATGAGTCCTTGAGCGATCAGCTGATGGGAATAGCCTTTCTTTTTCTACCTTATCTAAACCTGTAATAATCTTGTGCACCTCTATCAATCTCCCCTCAACCTCCTTTGCAGGAACCATTCTGGTAAAGCTCCTCTGCACTTTTCTCAATGACTTTCACATCCTTCCTAAAGTAAGGTGACCAGAACTGGATGCAATTCTTGAATTGTGGCCAAACCAGAGCTTTATAAAGATTCAGCATAACTTCCCTGTTTGTGTACTCAATGCCACTATTCATGTAGCTCAAGATCCAATTTATTTTAACCAGCTACTCTCTTAATATGTCCTGTCACCTTCAAAGATCTCTGCACATGAACCCGCAGGTCCCTCTGTCTCTGCTCACTCTTTAGAACTGTGCCTTTCATTATATATTGACTCTCTCTATCCATTCTGCTAAAATACTCACTGTGAGGATTGTGATCCCTAAATTTAGAAGATTAAGAGGTGATTTGATCAAAGTTTTCAGTATATTAATTATAACTGTCAGGGTGGATAGAGAGGAACTATTTCCACTGGTTGGGGAATCTAGGACGAGCGAGCAGAGTCTAAACATAGAATTAGGTCCAGCACCTTTTCAGGTACAGAATTCCCGATCCTGACAATCCTGATCCTGTTGGTGCTGAAACTGCTAAACTTGATATTGAGTCTGGAAGGTTGTAAAGTGCTGAATCGAAAGATGAGTTGCTATTCCTCGAGCTCCCACTGAGCTTTATTGAAACAGTTCAGGAGGCCAATGACAGAGAGGTCAGAGTGGGAGTGGGGCGGAGAATTAAAATGACAAATGACCGGAAGCTCAGGGTCAAGGTCACAGACAAAATGGATGTTGTTCCAAAAAGTGATCACCCTCATTGTCGAGCAGATCACTTCGTGAGCAGTGAAGACAATAACTAAATTGCAAGAAGTACAAGCAAATTTCTGTTTGGTTTCATCTTGCAAAACCTTGAGAATAGCCCAAAGAAAGATACTTTCTTTTAAGAATAAAGGTTACAAAACAAAGCCTCTTCCCAGTGTGAACATGCTGGTGTGTCTTGGACGTGATGGTTTTCCCATGCACCAGCTGCTCTTGCTCTTCTAGAAGATGGGGTGCTGGGTTTGGGACATGATGTCAAAATTGTCATGTATCAAGTCCATCTCCGTTGCCCCCTCCTCCACCTCTCTCTCTTCCTCCTCCCATAGAGGCCAGGTTCTTGTGTAGCTCCAGACCGGCTGGCAGGTTCCGTTCCCTGAAGGACATTAGTGAACCAGTTGGGTTTTTATGACAATCCAGCAGTTTTCATGGTCACCTTTCCCTGGTGCCAGCCCCACAAATGACCAGATTCATTCAGCTCAATTTCACAACCTGCCTTTGTGTTTTTGTGGGTTCTCTCTCACTCCCTTTTATCTGTTTTAAATCAATTTCACAGGATATTAGAAGGGGAGGATTTGCAGTCGGGAAACTGAAACCAAACATCACATTAGAATCTGATGGAGTCTCTCAATTTATCAGGACGGGAATGTCATTAGCCTTGGAACATGGAAGGAAAAAGCACCGTTCACGCTGGTGAGAAACCCTATAAATGTGGGGACTGTGGGAAGGGGTTCAATTACTCGTCTCAGTTGGAAATTCATCGGCGGAGTCACACTGGGGAGCGGCCGTTTACCTGCTCTGAGTGTGGGAAGGGATTCACTCAGTCATCCAACCTGCTGCAACACCAACGAGTTCACACTGGGGAGAGGCCATTCAGGTGCTCTCACTGCGGGACTGGCTTCAGGCGATCGGGTGACCTCACCACACACCAGCGAGTTCACACCAGGGAGCGGTTGTTCACCTGCTCCGTGTGTGGGCAGGGATTCAATCATTTTTCTGTCCTGTGGACACACCAACAAGTTCACACCGACGAGGGAGAGTTTAAATGCTGTAACTGTGAAAAGAGCTTTAAAAGCCCATGTTCACTGATGGAACACCAGCGCATTCACACCAGTTCCACGCCATTCAGCTGCTCTGAGTGTGGGAAGAGGTTCAGGGGATCCTCCACCCTGCTGAAACACCAATGCACTCACATTGGGGAGAGGCCGTTCAGCTGCTCTGAGTGTGGGAGGAGATTCACTCGGTCATCCAATCTATTGAGGCATTGGCATGTTCACTCAGACGAGAGACCTTTTAAATGTCCAGACTGTGGGAAGTGCTTTAAAAGGTCTGAGAAACTGACGTCCCATCAACGTGTTCACACTGACGAGAGACCGTTCACGTGTTCTCACTGCCGGACTGGGTTCAGGCGAGCAGGTGACCTCACTGCACACCAGCGAGTTCACTCTGGGGAGAGACCGTTCACCTGCTTGGAGTGTGGGAAGGAATTCACTCGTTTATCTCATCTCACTACACATCACCTTGTTCACACAGATACGAGACCTTTTCAATGTTCTGACTGTGAGAAGCACTTCAAAATCAGAAATGATCTGGTGAAACATCAGCAAATTCACACTGGGGAGAGGCCATTCACCTGCTCTGTGTGTGAGAAGAGATTCACTCGTTCATCCAACCTGCTGAAACATCAGCGAATTCACAAGTGATTACAGGGGTTGGATTCTGCTGTTGTTGCTGCTGTTAATCACATCCTGGACTAAACCATGTCCATTCTGACAGTTGGGGTTGATCTCTAATGTCAGTTGCCCAGTTTAGGCTTAGCGTGTACCTGCATCGTCTCTCAATCATATGTGAATAAACCATCATGTCTGCAAACCTCGTTTTCAATGTAAATCACTCAGAAACTGTCTTGAACTAAAGATGAACAATAAACAGATCACAGTCCTGCAGCTCTATATTGACGGGAGAAATTCTGTTCTGTAACTCGAGGATGAGGCTCGGTAAGCTCTGAATGTTTGTAATCACAAGTAGGCTCGAGCTGTTTGTGAGACGGGCTGATCAAAGCTGTTAATTTGTCAGATATTGAAGGAATTACTCTGAAAATAAACTCACCAATTTATAACCTCAGACTCTGCTCCCTGCTGTAATCAATACTCAGCATCCATTTGTGCTGTTTTGCAGTGAATCACTGAATATCCTGTGGAGTCTTTGTTCCTTGTTCTCTCCCCATTAGTGCTGAACTGCTGGATAAATCTGATTACATTTAGACACGTCTAGAAAGGGTCTGTGTGCCCACATTTCACTGTGATTTGAAAACAATAAACAATGTTCATGGCCTGACTTGTAGTCTGGTATCCGGGTGATTTGTGAAGAAAGATTTAATTCACTTACTCAGCAGCTCGAGGGGAACCAGACTGAGGTTTAATGAACATAAGAAATAGGAGCAGGAAAGGCCATTCAGCCCATTAAGCCTGCTCTGTTATTCGATACGATCATGTCTGATCTTCTACCTTAGCTCCACACTCCCCACAAACGTTAATTCCCCTTGTACCCAAACCTCTATTGACCTCTGTTTCAAATATAATTGAGAACTACAGCTCCCTGGGGTAGAAAGTTCCAAAACCCTATCAATCTCTGTCTTAAATATAACTGAGAACCACAGCTCCCTGGGGTAGAAAGTTCCTAAACCCTATCAATCTCTGTCTTAAATATAACTGAGAACCACAGCTCCCTGGGGTAGAAAATTCCAAAGGATCACAACTCTGAATGAAGAAATTCCTTCTCATCTCAGTCATGAATGGTTGACCCCTTATTCTGAGACTAATCCCCGTGTCTAGATTCTCCAGATGGGAAACTTTTTCTCAGCATCTACTTTGACAGGCCCCTTAAGAATGTTTCAGTTAGATCACCTCTCATTCTTCTAAACTCCATTCAATATAGGCTTAATCTGCTCAATCTCTCCTCATGGGACAATCTCCTCATCCCGGGAACCAGTCTGGTGAACATTTGTTTCACTCCCTCTAGGTCAAGTATGTCTTTCTTTAGGTAAGGAGACTAAACCCGCACACAGTACTGCAGGTGAGGCCTTACCAATGCTCTGTGTAATTGTAGTAAGACTTTTTACTCTTATACTCCAATCCCTTTGTAATAAAAGCTAACAGACCATTTACCATTTGCTTGATGTACCTGCGAGTTAACTTTCTGTGATTCATGTACAAGAACAGCCAGGTCCTTCTGAATGCAAAAATTTCCCTCTCACCATTCGAAAAATATTTTTTTTTATTATTCCTACCAAAGTGGATAACTTCACATTTCACCATGTTGTATTCCAACTGCCATGTTCTTACCCAACCTGTCTATATCCCTCTGCAGCCTCTTTGTGTCCTCCTCAGCACTTACCTTCCCACCCCACATTGTATTGTCAGAAAACCTGGATACATTACACTCAGTCCCCTCATCTAAGTCATGGGTATCAATTGTAAATAGCTGAGGCACAACTACTAATCCTTGTGGTACCTGCTAGTCACAGCCTGCCAACCTGAAAATGTCCCGTTTATTCCTACTCTCTGTTTTCTGATCATTAACCAATCCTCAGTCCATGCTGAGATACCCCCAAACACCAGACCGAATTGTGTGCAATTACTTCTTGTGTGACCCCTTATCAAATGCTTTTTGAAAATCCAAATACACAACATCTACTGATACCCTCATTATCCTCCTTACTTATTACATTTTCAAAAAGCTCTGAACAGATTTGTCAAATATGAATCCATAAATCCATATTGGCTCTGCTTAATCAGTTAATGATTTTCTAAATGCCCTGTTAACACATCCCTCATGATAGATTCCTACATTTTGCCAATTATTGATGTTAGACTAACTGGTTTCTAGTTCCCCATTTTCTTTCTTCCTCCTTTTCAGAAAAGTGAGATGATGTTTGCTACCAAGGCTAGGAGAGACACTCTGGAAGGTATGGGCAGCTGGGACTTGTCCATGAGAGTAACCAAAGGTCTGGGAACTGAATTAATCCAGAGCGATGATGAGGTGTTAGTTGTGGCTCAGTGTTGCATTTTTATATCTGAGTCAGGAGGTTGTGGGTCCAAATCCACATCCAGAAAGATGAGCATAAAATCCAGGTTGACATTCCACTGCAGTACTGAGGGAGCACTGCACTGTCAGAGATGGCACTGAGACAGAATGGATGGGTGTAAGAGATCCATTGACACTATTTCAAAGAGCTGGGGGTTTCTACCAAGAGTTTTGGTCAATATTTATCCTTCAATCAACATCACTGAAACAGATCATCTGGGTATTATCAATTTTTTGTCCATGGGATCTTGCTGTGCATAAATTAGCTGCTGTATTTCCTACATTACAATATTGACTGCACTTTAAAGGAATTTCATTGACTATAAAATGCTTTGGGACATCCCTGATGTCATTAAAGGCTCTGCAGAAATACAAATCTTTCTTTAACAGTGGAGAAAAGGCCCAGAAATGGAACAGTCAAGAACAGGATTTCAATTTGTCTCCCCTTAACTTGGAGAAAACAAATACTCCACACACACTGTGTTGGACACCAAGTTGATTTATTTGACATTTAACCAGAATATTAAACTCCAGACCTGTTGCAGGGATTATTAACATCAGGAGGAATAAACTCCCAAGAGCTGGATTTTCAAAGCGGTTTGGAAACCTGACACTGGATTAATTCCAAGTTCAGACACTGCACCTGAACTGCATTGCTCTTGCGACATTATTTTTAAATGTAAATGAGCTGTTTTGGCAGGAGGTGAGCTCAGCATCCAATCCAAGGCACCAAGTGCCTCCAGGGGGAGGGAGCTTCTTGTCTGAAACCAGCAGCAAATGCAGACAGCAGCCATTTGGGGGTTTGCTGCTGCTTTGCAGAGGGGAGCTGGCAGTTCATGAAATGACCAGGACAATAAAGACAACACAAGTGTGCACTGATGCCAAGTTGAGGTACAGCGCTCAAACCAGAACAAGTCTACCCCACAAATTTTACACGCACACAAAAAAAGAGAAAATTAACTTCCTTTTGACGCATGGTAACTCTAACAGCTGTGCACTAACATGTCTGGCATCATCCTGTAAGTAAGCCTGGGTAATAGATTTTAGTGCAGCCCAACCACGTTCAGGTTCATTTCATGTCATATTCTTTGTAATAAGCTAACAAGGTCAAAACACAATTTTCTGCTAACGCTGAGATGAGAAGCCATTTTGATGTTAACCTTTTACAAGAAACTAACCCAAAACAGTATCACGAAGCAGTGACTGATGAGCAACAGATGATTGGTAGTTAAGTAGAAGTCACTTTATGTTGTTTCTGTATTTCTCCATTAGCATTTCTTATGAGAGAATTAAAGTGCTGTAACAGCTAGGAAAGAAATGGGATAAGCCCTGGACTCACTCCCTATCAGGAACACACATTGATTGTTGAGTCTATCTTAATGAATGGGCTCCTGTAAAGACACCAAGAAAAGAGACACAGCTTAAAGGTAGGCACTGTCCTAAGTTTAAGACAATGTGGTAAATTAGCTAAAACCAATGGAGTTAGCTCTTGCCACATTCTTGACAAATTATAGACCAATTAGCCATTTCCAACAACTTGGCTAAGGTAGGCTTACAATGTCTTTTAAGTTCTGGTATGAAAGCCAAATGGTTATGGTACTGGGCTTGTAACCCCAAGATCAAGAGTTCAAATCTCACAATGGCAAACTATGAAACAATGTAACTTCATCTGAATAGGAACAGATGGAAACATGTTTGTACTCGAAAGAGTTACAACATCTTTTAAGTGTAAAAATGAAGGTTGCGAGAAGCCATTTTGTTAGCATGTTATCTGTGTATCAAATGACGGAGGGTTATCCTCACTTCACATCTTCGGCCTGATCGACCGAGCAACATTAAGTCTGTTTAATTGTTAAAGTTAAACATTCTCCTCTTACTGTTAACTGAAACTTTGATTTTTAATCTTTCTAACTTGTTACCTTTCCAACTTTTAATGGTTAATATATCTTTTTGAAACGACCATTTAAAGCATTCATTCCTACAAGTCCTGTAGTACCTGATGATTTCATTCACAATTGGGGATTTATTGCAAACAACCTGTACTCCATAAATCAATTTAGAATCCAGAAGAAATGATTGAAAATCCCATTCTGTTCCAGACAGGCTCCTTAACAACTATGAGATTAAATTGGTTCATTAGTGGTTAATCAGACGGTTAATTGGTGGTGAGTTAATTGGCGCTTTGAAAATCACAAACTGTCTCAGAGGCAGCGGATCCAATGCTTCTGACCAGGAAAGTAATTTTCAAGTCGCACAAGTCCCAGTTCTTACCCTCCAGCTCATTGTGATGTGATCCACAGCAGCAATAACAGCAGAATCCAACGCCTGTTGTCATATGTGAAACTTCTGGTGTCTCTTCAGGTTAGATGAAAAAGTGAAACTCTTCCCACAGATGGGACAGTTGAAAGGCCTCTCCCCAGTGTGAACTCGCTGGTGTCTGTGCAGGTTATGCGACCAAGTGAATCTCTTCCCACACACAGCAGGTGAACGGCCTCTCCCCAGTGTGAACTCGCTGGTGTTTGAGCAAATTTATTGGTCCTTTGAAACTCTTCTCACAGTCAGAGTATTTGAACAATCTCTGATCACTGTGAACAAGTTGATGTGTCAGCAGAGCAGATGACTGAGTGAAGCCTTTTCTACACACAGAGCAGGTGAACGGACTCTCCCCAGTGTGAACCCGCTGGTGGGTCCCCAGGTTAGATGAGCTCATGAATCCCTTCCCACATACGGAACAGCTGAACGGCCTCACGCCACTGTGAACACGCTGGTATGTCAGAAGATTTGATAACTGCGTGAAACCCTTCCCATAGTCAGTGCAGGTGTACGGCCTCTCCCCAGTGTGAATATGCCAGTGAATTTCCAGCTGGGTTGGGGAAATGAATCCAGCTCCACAGTCCCCACATTTCCACGGTTTCTCCGTGGTGCGGGTGTCCTTGTGTCTCTCCAGGTTGGATCCTTGTCCAAACACACAGACACGTGTACGGTTTCTCCCCACTGTAAATGCTGTAATTTTTTCAGGTTGCGTAACTAGCGAAAGCTCTTGGCAGTCAGTGCACTGGAACACTCTCACTGGTGTGTGTGTGTCTCGGTGCTTTTCCAGTCATATAGATGAGTGATTTTTTTTTCAACAGTCAGAATAGGCAAATATTTCTCCCTTCCATGTTCAAAGGCCGGTGATATTCAGCTCCTGATGAATCAAGTGACTCTGTTAGATCTTGATGTGATGTGTTGTTTGAGTTACCAGTCTATAAATTCTCCCTTCTGATGCCCCTGTAAGCAGAGGTTTCAAAAGACCTCATTGTAAGCACAACACAGAAATTCAGAAGTTAATTTTAGTTTCTATGGAACATTTTTTCCTCTCTTGTTCCCCAAAAGCTGTAAATCCCCATCTCACGCACTCTCCCTCCTCCCTGGGCTGAAATTCAAATGAAGTGTTGGATAATTCTCTGTATCCTTTTAATAAATTCTACAACTGAAGATCATGTTTTACAAGGGGCCATTTGTTAACAGTTTCCCAAACACAGATCAGATCCTCATTGATTTGAGCCCAAAGTGTAACCTCTTATTTATTGTCCCCCCTCCCCTCCCCCATCCTCTGATGTGAACCATCCTCCACTCGCTGACCCAGGATGGCGGCCGTTAACCTGGGCCTGTTCCCGGGAGGGAGAAGCCCCGCAGCTGCAAACCAGGAGCTGACAATTATTCCTCAGGGTTTGCGGATCCACAAGGTGTTTCCAAATCCTCCCCGTCCAGCCACCGGCTCCATGGCTCCCTCCCCCCGGGCCTGTCACCGCGGGGTAAACACGGGGCCTGGGGCCTGCCCCAGAAGTTGATCCAGTTCCCAGTCCAGCCACGGTTTCCATTCCTACCCTGTGCTCACAATCTCCTCCCGCCTCCCGCTCCTCCTCACTCTGTCAACATGACTGACACTGAGCATGCTCAGAGCTCACACCCACACTACACCTGCGCACTGGGGGGGGGGGGGGTGGCGGGGCTTCACGATCCGCCCCCATTTTGGCAAAGGAAGGTGAGTCTTGTTCAGGGAGCTGGGCACATGGGCAGCCATCTTGGTGAGGGAAGAGAGGAGTGAGGTCTTCCCTGGTGACAGGCCCGGGTTACCCGGGCAACCAGCCGCCGCCATCTTGTGCTGAGTGTTTTCCATCCGGGTCTTTAGTGAAGGAATGGACAATGAGCTGGAGTCATTTTGAAAACTGTTCAGAGGAAGGTCTGAAATCAGATTTACATCCAGATACCTGTGAGGACAATAATGTTTACATCAATTATGTGTTTAAAATGAAATCAGAATGCTGGAAATACTCAGTTCTGAAGAAGAATCATATTGGATTGGAAATGTTAAATCTGTTTCTCTCTCTTCACAGAAGCTGCCAAACCTGCTGAGGATTTCCAGAACTTTCTGTTTTTATTTCAGATTTCCAGCATTCACCATACTTTACTTTTATTTCAGTGCTGGTACTTCTGTAAAGAAATATAAGCCAAAAAGCTGTGTTGAGGTAGATGGAATGGAATTGTCTTGTGTGAAATATAAACACCAGCATAGGTCAGTTGAACAGAAAGGTCAGTTTCTGGAGTCGGTATTCTCTGTAATTCAGCGTCATCTCCCACCTGCTCCTGATCAGCATGTTCCACATCCACCACTTGTACTGTACATGCTCAGAGTACAACCCGGTGCTGAGTAATCGCACTGGGCTCCTGCAGTCATTGATGGGTCACATTCTGCCATATGGGAAATTATGGATTATAACAATGTAATTGAAAGACCAATTGGTGAACATAAATTTTTATCACCACATTGAGATTGGACCTGTTTCTGAGATGTTGTCCTATGGGACAGAGACAAATTAATGCTCAACTCTCTACAGCTGTGGCCCAGGAGATGGTTTAATACATGGGCCCATAGCCCCTACCCACCACCATTAACACTGTCATCCTCATCACCAACTCCATCCCCCTCCCCTTACCAAAGTCTGAGGCTGAAGCTGACCGATTGCAACCTTAGTTTCCTATTTGACCCTCAGCTGAGAGCTGAGCTACCGACAACTTATCCTTTCCATCACTAAAATCAGCTCCTCCCACCTCTAATATCAGTTTCTTCATCCCTCCTCAGCTCATTTCCTGTTGAAATCTTCAATCATGTCTTTGATGCCTCCAGATTCGACTATTCCAATGCTCTCCTGACTGGTGTCCCATCTTCCACCCTCCATAAACTTATGCTCATTTAAAACTCTTTTGAGTGGTCAGCAGTTTAGCAGAATAGGGTCAATAGAACAGAAGGTGGGTCTCATGGACAAGATGAGCTCTTGAGAGGATAACGGGAGATCAGAGAGAAACTAAAGAAAGATGTGAGTTCAGGGCTAGAGTTGGTCAGATCTTTAGAGGAAGGTTGGCCAGATGGTCTAGTGGAAAGGAGGGGAGGAGCAGAGAGAGTTGATCGGATTGTCTCAATCTCAGCGACAAAGAAGCTTCATGAGCTCCTCACGCTTGTTTTTGGGGGTGAGGATGGAGGAGATGGGGAGAGAGAGAGCCCTTCAAAAGGAATTAACTTGTGATAGAAATATTAAATGACTTGTCACATTGGCTGTTTTACATAAAGCTTACTGGTTTGACTTTTATCCAGAATATTAACATATATAACTGGGTAAAACTTTTAGCTTTATTAACATCAGCAGAAACAGTTCCCAATGCTATTTTTATTTTCAGACAAGTGATGAAAAAATATTGGGGAGGTCAATGAATCATGAAGATTGTATTTATTGATCTAGAGAAGGCTTATGACCAGGTGCCCAGGGAGGGAAACTGGAGATGTGTTAGAATTCATGGAGTCCATGTACGACTATTAAGGACATGTCCAAGGAGTTCCAGACAGGAGTAAGAAGCTGTGTGGGAGAGACTGAGAGCTTCAAAATCAAAGTTGGATTGTACCAAGGATCAACACTGAACCCTTTCCTCTTCCTGATGGTCACAGATGTTCGAACTGAGCAAAAGTGACAGGAACTGCCATGGTCAATGATATTTGCAGATGACACTGAGCTGTGCGGTGGGTTTGATGAGAACATGACTGAGTATCTGGAGAAAAGCACTGGTAAGACACGGGTATGAAGATTAGGTTTTTAAAAATTTATTATTTCATGGGATGTGGGAGTCACTGACAAGACCAGCAACTGATGTCTATTCCTAATTGCCAATAATGGTTCCTCGTCCATTGCAGGGGGCAGTTAAGAGTCAGCCACATTGCTGTGGGACTGGAGTCACATGTTGGCCAGACTGGGTAAAGATGGCAGATTTACCTTCCCTAAAGGACATTAGTGAACCAAAGACCCAATTTATGGACTGTCAGTTTGAGTCTAGGGAAGAGAATCAGAGTGACGTTGTAAAGGTTATGGGCGAAGACTTGGAGAATGTGAGTAGCTACAAGTGCCTGAGGTCAGTGATGGCAGAGGGTGGAAGTATAGAAATTAAGAAACCGATTAGCTCAGGTTGGAGTAATTGGAAGAAGTGCGGCTCAGTGTGCTGTGATAGAAAAGTGTCACTGAAGTTGAAAAGGAAGAATTTACAGGACCGGCCTTGTTGAATAGAGCAGAAACTCGGACAACATCAAGAAAAGAAGAACAGCAACTGAATACTCGTGAGATACAGATGCTGAAGTGGACATGTGGAGTGACAAAGGATAAGATCAGGAATCAGTGTGGCCGTTATCATCGTGACAGCAGCGGTGGCAGACAATGAGGACAACATTTTTTCTTCTTTCAAGGGATGTGGACGCCACTGGCTAGACCAGCATTTACTGCCCATCCCTAATTGCCCTTGAGAAGGCAATGGTGAGCTGCCTTCTTGAACCACAGCAGCCCATGTAGTGTGGGTATACGGACAGTGCTGTTCGGGAGGAAGTTCAGCATTTTGACCCAGCGACAGTGAAGGAACGGTGATATATTTCCAAGTCAGGATGGTGAGTAGCTTGGAGGGGAAATTTCAGGTGGTGGTGTTCCCATGTGCCTGCTGCCCTTGTCCTTCTAAGTGGTAGATGTTGCAGGTTTGGAAGGAGCTGTCAAAGGCCTTGGTGAGTTGCTGCAGTGTATGTTGTAGATGATGTCACTGTGGATCAGTTGTAGAGGGATGGATGTTTAAGGTAGTGGTCGGAGCACCAATCAAGCTCGCTGCTCTGTGCTGGATGTTGTTGAGCTTCTTGCATGTTATGAAGCTGCACCCATCCAAGCAAGTAGCGAGTATTTCATCACACTCCTGACTTGTGCCTTGTAGATGATGGGGAGTGTTATGACGTGGTAGGTGATGTGTGCCAGGCAGACCAAATCCACAAGGGAAACTTATCCACACTATCACAAGGGTTTTGCAATTTGTATTTATTTCAAGATTTGTGCACTGATCAGAAGTAATGTGTGCACTAACACCTTTAGAGACTTTATAAACTAAATTGACACATTTATTAATGAAAAAAATATTTCAAGCATGTACATAAGATTAGTTACTTAATACAATAACAAATCTCAAAATTACTAATTAACCTGATTTCCAACTACCCACTTTAAGGCAACAGCCCAAAACAGATTTTAAGTTAAAATAGCAAGCCAGCAAGTTTACCACAGCATCCACTCGACTGTGGAATTCCAAAGGCTTTTCTCCAACTTTAGTTACCGGACTTCTGCAAAAATGGCTGGGGGCTTCTCTAAGGCTGTTTCACACACTCCTCTTAGATCTTACATGGCTCCAAAACAAAGCCTTTCATTCCTCTATATATGTTTCTCTCTCTTTAATCTGTAAATTCCATTGTTCTGTTTGTCTTTGGCAATTTACCTTCTTCATAATATAAAAAGCTTTCATATTGCCAATATGGTCAGTACCTTTGGGAAAAATAAACACACTGGTTGGCCTTGCTTATCTTGCTAGTTGTAAACATTCTATCATCCCGTTGAAACCCAACAACTCCTTCGCTTATCTAAAAATTCAAATTTCCTTTGCACCATATATGCAAAGCCTTGTCCATGCTTACACATTAGCATTTATAATACCGTTTGTACACCTCACTTCTTTTGATAATTTCAACCTTGCAGTCGATGTGACTCTCATTAAATATCGCAGACAGAAAAATGTACATTCACATCCACAAACCAACTTTACAATAAACCACTATAATATTATGAAAATTATTATAGTTTCATGACAGGAGACAGGAGGTGAGAAACACGCCACAGAAATCCTCGTCTCAACCTGTTCTTCTTGCCACGCTATAGTGGGGGTTTCAGTGATGGTAATGCCATTGAATATCAAGGGGAGATAGTCATTGCCTGGCACTAGTGTGAAGTGAAAGTAACTTACCACTTGTCAGTCCAAGCCTGAATGTTGTCCAGGTCTTGCTGCATATGGACATGGACTGCTTTAATATCCAAGGAGCCATGAGTGATGGCTGAACATTGTGCAATGATCATTGAAATCCCCATTTCTGACTTTATGATGGAGGGAAGGTCATTAATGAAGTAGCTGAAGATGGTTAGGCTGAGGACACTACCCTGAGAAACTCCTGCAGTGATGTCCTGGGACTGAGATGATTGACCTCCAACAACCACAACCATCTTCCTTTGAAGAAGAAGAAAACGATCCCAATGAACATGGTTCAGTCCTGGATGTGGTTAACAGCAAAATAAAATCACAGTGCTTACTCATGAGCTCACTGGTGTGTCAGCAGGTTGGATGACTGCGTGAATCCCTTCCCAAACTCGGATCAGGTGAAAGGTCTCTTTCCAGTGTGAACTCGCTGGTGTCTCAGTAGGTTGAATGACAGAGTGAATTCCTTTCCACAGTCAGAGCAGGTGAATGGCCTCTCCCAGTGTGAATTTGCTGGTGCGTCAGCAGGTGAGATGACTCACGAAATCCCTTCCCACAGTCAGAGCAGGTGAATGGCCTCTCCCCAGTGTGAACTCGCTGGTGTCTCTGCAGGTGGGATGACTGAGTGAATCTCTTCCCACACTTGGAGCAGGTGAATGGTTTCTCCCCAGTGTGAATTCGCTGGTGCGTCAGCAGGTGAGATGACTCAGGAAATCCCTTCCCACAGTCAATGCAGGTGAATGGCCTCTCCCCTGTGTGAACCTTCCGGTGTGTCAGAAGGGTGGATGACCGAGTGAATCCCTTACCACACTCAAAGCAGGTGAATGGTCTCTCCCCAGTGTGAACTCGCTGGTGTATCAGCAAGTAGGATGACTGAGTGAATCCCTTTCCACAGTCCCCACATTTCCATAGCTTCTTCCAATTGTGACTGTGCTTGTGTCTTGACAGGCCAGATGATTGCCTGAAGCCTTGCCCACACACAGAACACGTGTACGGTTTCTCTCCACTGTGAACGGTGCTTTTTCCTTCCATGTTCAAATTCTGATGATACTCAGGTTTCAATAAATTGAGCAACTCTGTCAGATCCTGATGTGAGATTTGGTTTGAGTTTCCTGACTGCAAACCCTCCACTTCTAATATCCTGTGAAATTGATTTAAAACAGATAAAAAGGGATGAGAGAACCCACAAACACAGTTTGTAAAATTGAGCTGAATGGATCTGGTAATGTATGGAACTGGCATGAGGAAAAAGTGACAATGAAAACTACCGGATTGTCACAAACATCCAACTGGTTCACTAATGTCCTTTAGGGAAGGGAACCTACCACCCTGTCTGAGTCTGGCTGTACACAAGAGTCTGAACACTTGGTGCGGAGAGACAGATGTGGGAGAGGGGGTGAAGGAGTGGGAGTTTAAATGTTTACAGCTTGACCAAAATTGTGATAGAATCTCCTAAACCCTCAACTTCAACCTTCTAGAAGGACCAGGTGGTAGGTGCTTGTGAATACCATCACCTCCAAGTCACACACCATCCTGACTCGTCTGACATCCAGTACTGGATGAACAGAAATGTCTTTCATATAAATACAGAGAAAACTTTTTTAATTCGTGCATGGGATGTGGCCATCTTTGGTTAGGCCAACATTTATTGCCCATCCGCAATTGCCCTGGAGAAGTTGGTGGTGAGCTATCTTCTTGAACCACTGCAGTCCATGTGGTGCAGGTACACCCACAATGCTATTAGTGAGGGAGTTCTAGGATTTTGAACCAGCAATATTGAAAGAACAGCAATATTTTTCCAAGTCAGGATGGTAAGTGGCTTGGAGAGGAACTTCCAGGTAGTGGTGTTCCCATCTGTCTGCTGCCCTTGTCCTTCTAAATTTGAAAGATGCTGCCAAAGAACCCTTGGTGAGATCCAGCAGTGCATCTTGTAGATGGTGTGTACCGTGCGTCGGTGGTGGAATGTTTGTGGATGGGGTGCCAATCAAGCGGCTGCTTTGTCCTTGATGGTTTCGAGCTTCTTGAATATTGTTGGAGCTACACTCATCCAGACAATGGGAAAGTATTCCATCAAGCACCTGACTTGTGCCTTGTAGATGGTGGACAGGCTTTGGGGAGTCAGAAGGTGAGTTATTTGCTGCAGCATTCCTAGCCTCTGACCTGCTCTTGTAGCCATAGTATTTATACGGCTAGTCCAGTTCAGTTTCTGGTCACTGGTGACCCCTAGAATGTTGATATTGGGGGATTCAGCGATGGTAATGCAATTGAATGTAAAAGGGAGATGCCTGGCACTTGTGTGGCACGAATGTTACTTACCACTCGTCAGCCCAAGCCTGGATATTGTTCAGGTCTTACTGCATTTGTTCATGGACTGCTTCAGTATCTGAGGAATCGTGAATGCTGCTGACATTGTGCAATTATCAGTGAACATCCCCACTTCTGACTTTATGATGGAAGGAAGGTCAGTGATGAAGCAGCTAAAGATGTTTGAGCCCAAGACACTACCCTGAGGAACTCCTACAGTGATGTCCTGGAGCTGAGATGATTGACCTCCAACAACCACAACCATCTTCTTTTGTGCTAGGTATAACTCCAACTAGTGGAGAGTTTTCCCCCAATTCCCTTTGACTCCAGTTTTGCTAGGGCTCTTTGATGCCACAATCAGTTAAATGCTGCCTTAATGTTAAGAGCAGTCACTTTCACCTGACCTCTGGAGTTCAGCTCCTTTGTTCATGTTTGAACAAAAGCTGTAATGGGGTCAGGAACTGAGTGAACCTGGCAAAATGCAAACTATGTGTCATTGAGCAGGTTATTGCTAAGCAAGTGCTGCTTGATAGCACTGTTGATGACCCCTTCCACCGCTTTCCTGATTATCAAGAGTAGACTGATGAGTCTGCAATTGGCTGGGTTGGACTTTTCCTTTTGTGTGCATGACAAACCTGGGCAATTTTCCACAAAGTCAGGTAGATGCCAGTGTTGTAGCTGTACTGGAACAGCTTGGCTAGGGGCATGGCAAGTTCTGGAGCACAAGTCTTCAGTGCTATTGCCAGAATGTTGTCAGGGCCAACAGCCTTTGCAGTATGCACTGCCTTCAGCCATTTCTTGATATCACCTGGAGTGAATTTAATTGGTTGAAGACTGGCATCTGTGATGCTGGGGACCTCAAGAAGAGGCTGAGCTGGATCACCCACTCAGCACTTCTGGCTGAAAATTGTTGCAAATTCTTCAGCCTTATCTTTAGCACTGATGTGCCAGGTTCCCCCATCATTGAGGGTGGGGATATGTGTGGAGCCTCCTTCTCCAGTGACTTGTTTAATTGCCCACCACCATTCACGACTGGATATTGGCAGGACTGCAGAGCTTAGATCTGTCAGGAAGATATAATTATTATTATAATGTTATTGTAAAATAGAGTAACAGTGGGATGTGTCTATGCGTCTATATGTGTCTGCGTGTGTGTGAGATTTAATTGAATTAGAGGCAGCTAGTCTGGATGCTTTTACGTAAGAAGAGAAGTTAGGTTTGAAAGATTACTTTGATAAACATAGTGAAGTTTAGAAACATAGGTGTCAAGGGAATATTTGCATTTTTGAATAAACCAGACTAGATTGTTTTTAAAAGATGGAGTGAAATGTGACACCTAGCCAGGTGAAGTTTAGAAAGAGTGTGTTTATTTTTCCAAAAGACTATTGGTAAAACTTAGTGGTATGAGACATTTTATCAGAAACATGAAGTCCAACGACATAGTGAAGCAATAGGAATTTGCATTTAAAGGGGAAGAAATGTATAAAGGAACGAAGGTTGCGTGTAAGGGAAAGCAGTCTAAGGTTCAACGAGTGTGAAAAACCTTTAGCATCTATGCCTCAAACTGCTGCCTTCAGGGGCTGAAGTTAAGAGAACTCATTTGGATTCTTAATTTAAAAAAAAAATTCATTCACGGGATGCGGGCTTCACTGGCTGGGCCAGCATTTATTGCCCATCCCTAGTTGCCCTTGAGAAGGTGGTGGTGAGCTGCCTTCTTGAACCACTGCAGTTCATGTGGTGTAGGTACACCCAGAGTGCTGTTAGGAAGGGAGTTTCAGGATTTTAACCCAGCGACAGTGAAGGAACAGTGATATATTTCCAGGTCAGGTTGGTGAGTGACTTGGAGGGGAACTTCAAGGTGGTGATGTTCCCATCTATCTGCTGCCCTTATCCTTCTAGATGGTAGAAGTCATCGGTTTGGAAGGTGCTGTTGAAGTAGCCTTGGTGAATTCCTGCAGTGCATCTATTAGATGGTACACAATGCTGTTACTGTGCGTCAGTGGTGGAGGGAGTGAATGTTTGTGGATGTGGTGCCAACAAGCAGGCTGCTTTATCCTGGATGGTGTCCAGCTTCTTCAGTGTTGTAGGAGCTGCACTCATCCAGGCAAGTGGAGAGTATTCCATCACACTCCTTACTTGTGCCTTGTAGATGATGGACAGGCTTTGGGGAGTCAGGAGGTGAGTTACTTGTCACACAACCTGCTCTTGCAGCCACAGTATTTATATGGCTAGTCCAGTTCAGTTTCTGGTCAATGCTAACCCCCAGGATAGTGGGGAATTTAGTGATGGTAATGCCATAGAATGTCAAGGGGCGATGGTTAAATTCTCTCTTGTTTGAGATGGTCATTGCCTGACACATATGTGGCACGAATGTTACTTGCCACTTGTCAGCCCAAGCCTGGATGCTGTTCAGGGTAAGGTTTATTTTGCCTGGGACTTAGGAAAGTATGTGTCTTACTGTTGCCTTAATGAAAGTGCAATTGGGAGTCAGATTAAGCAGATTAAGTTATCAAAGTAGTAATTTATGGATCTATATATGTATTTAAAGTCATTTCTTTTATTAATAAATATTTAATCTAGTTATGTAAAAACCAGTAAGACTTGATGGGCTTATTACTACTGAATTCAAGGCACGCATCTCAAAATGTAAACAAATTGCAAAATAAGTTGTGGCAGTTGCTTCAAGTTCTCCTTTAGGATTTGAACAACTCAGCATTTACCATCGCCTGTGCCATAACAGATCTGAACCGTTGGTTGTGGAATCGCTTAGCTCTGTCTATCACTTGCTGCTTATGCTGTTTGGAACTCAAGTAATCCTGTGTTGCAGCTTCAGCAGGTCGATACCTCATTTCTACATATGCCTCGTATTGCTCCTGGTATGCCACCTGCACACTTGATTGAAGCAGGGTTGATCCCCTTGATGGTAATAAGACCATAAGACATCGGAGCAGAAATTAGGCCATTTGGCCCATCGAGTATGCACCACCATTCAATCATGGTTGATAAGTTTCTCAACCCCATTCTCCCACCTTCTCCCTGTAACCTTTGATCCCCTTACCAATCAAGAACCTATCTATCGCGGTCTTAAATACACTCAATGATCTGGCCTCCACAGCCTTCTGTGGCAATGAATTCCATAGATTCACCACTCTCTGGCTAAAGAAGTTTCTCCTCATCTCTGTTCTAAAAGATCTTCCCTTTACTCTGAGGTTGTGCCCTCGAGTCCTAGTCTCTCCTACTAATGGAAACATCTTGCCCACATCCACTCTATCCAGGCCTTTCAGTATTCTGTAAGTTTCAATCAGATCCCCCCTCATCCTTCTAAACTCCATCGAGTATAGACCCAGAGTCCTCAAACGTTCCTCATATGTTAAGTCTTTCATTCTTGGGATCGTTCTTGTGAATCTCCTCTGGACCCTCTCCAGGGCCAGCACATCCTTCCTGAGATACGGGGCCCAAAATTGCTCACAATATTCTAAATGTGGTCTGACCAGAACCTTATAAAGCCTCAGCAGCACATCCCTGCTTTTATATTCTAGTCCTCTCGAAATAAATGCCAACATTGCATTTGCCTTCCTAACTACTGACTCAACCTGCAAGTTAACCTTAAGAGAATCCTGGACTAGGACTCCCAAGTCCCTTTGCACTCCAGATTTCCGAGTTCTCTCCCCATTTAGAAAATAGTAATGGTAGAGTGGGTGATATACCAGGGCATGAGGTTACAGATTGTGGATGAGTACAATTCTGCTGCTGCTGATGGCCCACAAGGACTATATTCTGCGAATATGAGTGTGTCAGGCTTTTGCTTAATTTGCTTGTGAGCAGCTCTCCCAATTTTGGCACCAGATGTTAGTAAGGATGATGTTCCAGGGTCGACAGGGCTGAGTTTGCCATTGTCGCTTCCGGCCTAGGTCGATGCCAGGTGATCTGTCTTGTTTCATTCCTTATCCAATTGCTGGTAATGGTTTGACAGAGTCAACCACATTGCTGTGGGTCTGGAGTCACATGTAGGCCAGACCAAGTAAGGAAGGCAGATTTCCTTCCCTAAAGGGCATTAGTGACCCAGATCGGTTTTTAAGACAATCGAGAATGGTTTCATTGTCATCATTAGACTTTTAATTCTACCATGTGTCATGGTGGGATTACAATCCGGTTCCCAGAGCATTACCCTTGGTCTCTGGATTACTAGTCCAATGACAATATCACTATGCCACCACCTTCCCTATAACTGAAACCATTGTCTTCAGTCCCTTCTCCATTCAATAGACACTGACCCCATCCCTCCCCCTAGCAACTATCTGAGAATGAACCAGACTGTTCACAACATTGGTGTCATGTCTCACCCCAAACTGACCTTCCAACCACATATCTGCATCGTGTGAACATGCAAAATAGGAGCATAAATAGGTGATTCGGCTCCTCAAGCCTGCTTCGCCAGTCAATATAATTATGACTTTGATTAGAGAACCTTTGATTCCCTTGCCTAACAAGAATCTATCTACCTCAAAAATATTTAATGACCCTGCCACCACCGATTTCTGAGGCAGAGAGTTCCAGAGTCGCAGAACCCTCAGAGAAAAAAATTCTCCTCAACTCTGTCCTGAAAGGGCGACTCCTAATTTTCAAACAATGCCCCGAGTTCTGGACTCACCCAAAAGAGGAAACATCCTTTGCAAGTCCATCTTGTCTAAATGATTCAGGATCTTATATACTTCAATCAAACCACCCCTCACTCTTCTAAACTCCAGTAGAAACAGGCCAGCCTGACCAACCTTTCCTCATAAGACAACCTGCTCAGTGCAGGTATCAATGGAGTAAACCTCCTCTGAACCACCTCAAACACATTTACATTCCTCCTTAAATAAGGAGACCAAAAACTGCTCACAGTTTTTGAGATGTGGTCTCACCAATGCCCTCTATAACTGGTGTATAACATACTGACTTCTATATTCAATTCATCTCGTAATAAAGAGAAGCTTCCATTAGCCTTCTAAATTACTTACTGTACCTGCATATTATTTTTTTGTGACTCATGCACTAGAACACCTAGATCCCTCTGCACCTCAAAATTCTGTATAATCCTCCATTTAAGTAACACTCAGCCTTTTTATTCTTCCTGCCAAAGTGAACAACTTCACATTTTCCCACATTATACTCCATTTGCCAGATCTTAGCCCACTTGCTCAACCTATCTATATGCGTCTGCAATCTTCTCATGTCATCTTCACAACTTACTTTCCTACCTATCTTGGTGTCATCAGCAAATTTAGCTCCCATGACTTTGCTCCCCTCATCTAAGTAATTGATATAAATTGTTAAATGTTCAGGATCCAGCACAGACCCCTGGACTCCACTCATCACATCCTGACAATTAGAAAAATACCCATTTATGTATACTCTCTGTTTTCTGCCAGCCAGCCAATCTTCTATCCATGCTAATATGTTCCCCACTACAACATGAGCTTTTATTTTCCACAATAATCTTTGGTGTGTCACCTTATCAAATGCCTTCTGGAAATCCAAGTACAATATTTCTACAGGCTCCCCTTTATCATCACCAAGACTGCCCATTTCCACCTCATTGAAATCGTCCAACTCCATCCTCGTCTCAGTTCATCTGCTGCTGAAACCCTCTTCCATTCCTTTGTTACCTCAAGACTTAACTAACCTAACACAATCCCGGGTGGCCTTCCACATTAAACCTCCTGTAATCTTGAGGTCATCCAAAACTCTGTTGCCCATGTGCTTACTCATACTAAGTCTTGTTCACCCATCATGCCTGTGCTTGCTGATCTTCAAAGGCTTCAGTTTAAGAAACACCTACATTTTTAATTTCTCATCCTTGCTTTCAAATCCCTACCTGTCTCTGTGATCTCCTCCAGTCTCACACCTTCTAAGATAATTCTTAAAACCTACCTCTGTGACCAAACCTTTGCCCAAACATCTCCGTATGTGGGCTCATTGTCAAATGCTGCTTTATAAGACTCCAGTGAAACGCCTTGGAATGTTCTATTACATGAAAGGCGCTATATAAATATACATCATTGTTGTTGATTTGGACGTATGTCACCGTTCCGTCATCGTCACCGAGTGAAAATCCTGTAACCGCTTATCTCACAGAATTGTGGGAGCACCTTCACCACACGGGCTGCACCGGTTCAAGGTCAAACATCATCTTCTCCACAATTGCTGAACAATTCTATGACTCGATGACTCTTTACATAGATGGGAACATCACCACCTGGAAGTTCCCCTCCAAGTCACTCACCCACCTGACCTGGAAATATATCGGCCGTCCCTTCACTGTCGCTGGGTCAAAACCCTGGAAGTCCCTCCCTAACAGCGCGGTGGGTGCACCTACACCACAGGGACTGCAGCGGTTCAACAAGACAGCTCAGCACCACCTTCTCAAGGGCAACTAGGGATGGGCAATAAATGCCGGCCTCTCCCCAGAGTCGGACCCGAGCGAAACGGAAGAAACCGGGGACTCGGGGATAAATATTCACTGTTTTCTAGTCGCGTCTTAAGTAGAAAATGTCGCCGGTTTTATTTGGGGCTCGGGATCCGCATTCAGTGTTTGTCAAACCTCCATTTTAAACCCGCTGCCTCGAGCTTTCTTACCGTCTGTCGCCATGGCCCACGCACGCTCAGATCACAATGCCCGGGGTGTGATTGACGGCGGCTCCGGACCAATAGGAAGAGGGTGGGGCAGGTCTGGAGGACCCAAAGCGAAAGGATGATCCTCCAGCCAATCGGAGTGAACGAGGGGCGGGGCTGAACCTGGATGTCCCCCATTGGCTGAAAGTCTGCATCTTGAAAGCTGATCTGTCTCAAACTCCAGGAGAAAACTGGACCTTTCTGTTTTGTGGCTTTTAACACCTGTGGATGTGGAGCAAACATTTCAACATTTGTTAGTGAAATTGATTAATTCAGGACAAACAGCAGGGATTATTTCAGGAAATTACACAGTGTAGTGATTATTTCTCTTTGAATTCACTCCTTGGAGAACAGTGTGAATTAGTGGAAGAATTCACAGGCAGTTTAATGCTCTTTCCATGTCTGGAACTGTTTAGTTCCAGCCGATCTGCAGTTCCGGCTTCAACCTGGAGAGTTTCATGAGTTCCCACAACTCACTCAATGGGAGTGGACAGCTGGACCCGCCGGACTGTCTGATATCAACCCAGAATGAGCTGGAGAGCCGTCTCCACTCCCCAGGACTGTCTACAGTGGGGTTTCTGACACAGAGGCAGGAACGCCAATAGTTTTCTTTTAGTAATAACCCTAAATAGTACAAGTTTCATTGAGCTGACATGATCTCTTCCTTTCTATATCCACTTCACTGTTTAAATAAAATTTTGATTTTACTTCCACAGCTTAATGGCAGCAGCGACATCATCGAACCACCTCCTTCCTTGTGAGAATGCAGAAATACAGTCACTACAGAAACACATCCTTCTCTATCCTCTACCAAATCTCTCCTCATCCTCTGAGAATCAAACTATTTCTAGCTCTGTCCAGTATTTTCATTATCCTTCAATGAAAGGTCTCTGTATTATTGCTTAGTTATTGTGAATCTAATCAAGCTGCTCCAATGTTCCTTCTAATTCAGTTTGCGTTATGATTAATCTTGGGCTATCACATCTGCTTCTGCCTTATCTTCATGTTCAGCCTGGTTTCACTGGAGTGAGCTTCCTGAGGCCAGAATTCAGTTAAACGACCTGTTCAGCTGCATGTATTCTCTCAGTGCCCAAGTGCCTGTGTTAGTCATTTGGTCATTGTTTAATACTTTATCAGCAGTCTCTCGATTCAAGGATGACATCTACTCAGCCTGGTGAGTTTCTGCCATGGGTCTCCTTGTGACTGATCAGCCTGATTCTCGACATGCAGATCTTTGGCCTCATGGGGCTGGACATCCATGAAGTATTGGGATCTGGAGCACAGCATTTGCTTCCATTTCTTTCCTTCTCTGCTGCTGCTCTGCCTCATCATGAAGATGTTGTGACTCAAAGTGTGATGCAGCTTGATGGAAAAGTTGTCTCCATTCTGAACAATTGGGAGAAAGCTCCTCCAGGTCATTAAGGTCAACGCTGCTGCACTACAAGGTGAGCAGGCTGCAGAAAATTGGTTTGTATTTCATTAAATATTCAGGTTTCAGGGATGATATGATGCTGGTTTTTAAAATGATCAATGTGCTTGTGAGGATAGATACAGGGAAACGATTTGCCTTGCTGGGGAATCCAGAACAAGAATGCATAATCAAAACAATAGAACTGGAGTGAAATCAGGAACAACGTGTTCAGACAAAGGGTGGTGGAAATCAGGACCAAACTCCCCAGAATCTGTGGATGCTGGGGGTCAATTGAATTTCTCAAGGCATGAACCGATCGAATTTTGTTCAGTAAATATATCAAAGTAATTTGATCCAAGATGGGAAAATGGAGGTGTGGTGCAGATCAGCCATGATCTAATAGAACGGTGGAGCAAGCTTGAGGGGCTGAATGGCCTGCTTCTGTTCCTATGTGCTGGCTGCAATCGCTCCAGCAAGAAGTACCCAAGAAAGGGGGCAGTTTGTAATGTCCCTATGGGGTGCAGTGTGTTCAGCATCTGACTCTGAGCTGCCTTCTCTCATCAAGCTCCAGGGAGCAGTCACTCTCCTCTCAGATGGAGTTTAAAGGAAGGGCCGCTCCATTTGACACAGGTGATACTTGGGATTTTGGTGTCACTAACAAGACCAGCAGCAGATATTGCCCATGCCCAGTTACCTGTGGGGAAGATGATGTTCTTGAACCGCTGAAGTCTGTGTGATGGTGCTCCCACAATGCTGCTAGATAAGGAGATACAGGATTTTCAGCCAGTGAGGATAAAGGAACAGTGATATATGTCCAAACCAACAATAATTTATATTTATATAGCATCTTCAATGTAGTATAATGTTCCAAGGCATTTTGCAGAAATATTACAAAGCAACATTTGACACCAAGCAGCGTAAGGAGAAATTGGGGAAGGTGACCAAAAGCTTTGTGAAAGAGGTAGGTTAAGGAGAATCTTAAAGGAGGGAAGCGAGCAGAGATGTGGAGAGGTTTAGGGAGGAAATTCCAGAGCTTGGGGCTTTGGAAACTTAAAGAATGGTCAAGAATGGCCAAGAGATCAGTGCAGACATCTTGGAGGGTTGTGGGACTGGAGGACATCACAGGGATAGGAATGATCACAGTCACAGATGGATTTGAAAACAAGGACGAGAATTTCAAAATGTTGGTGCTTCTTAAACAGGAGCCTTTGTAGGTCAGTGAGCACAGGGATGATGGGCGAACAAGACTTACTGCAAGTAAACACATGGGCAGCAGAGTGTTGAATCAGCTCAAGATTACTGGTGGGCGAATGTGGGAGGCCAGCCTGGGGTGTGTTAGTATAGTTAAGTCTCGAGATAATAAAAAAATGGATGAGAGTTTCAGAAGCAGATGAGCTGAGACAAGGACTGGGTTGGGTGATGTTACTGAGGTGGAAATAGGTGGTCTTGGTGATAATGGAGATATGTGAATGGAAGCTAAGTTTGAAACATGACACGAGTTTGTGAAGAGTCTGGTGCAGCCTCAGACAGTTGCCGGGGAGAGGGAAGGAGTCAGTGGCTAGGGAGTGGAGTTTGTAGCGGGTACTGAAGACAATGGCTTTCATTTTTTCAATATTTAATTGGAGGACATTTCTGTTCATCCAGTACTGGATGTCAGACAAGTCAGGACAGTGTGTGACACTTGGAGGGGAACTTGGAAGTGATGGTGTTCACATACACCTGTTACCCTGTTCCTCCTAGGTGATGCAGATTAAGGGTTTGGGAGCTTCTGTCAATGTTCTGTTCGAATTGATATGAAATCCCTCTCCTTCACCCCTGCCACTCCTATCTGTCTCTCTCTCCCTTTTTACCCCTCTGCATCTCTCTCATCCACCCAGTTCTCTCTCTCTCTATCTCTCTCTCTCTCTATCTTGCTCTGTCCCTCCTCCCATAGAGGCCAGGGTCTTGTTAAAGCCCAGACTGGATGATAGGTTCCCTTCCCTGACGAACATTAGTGAAGCAGTTGAATTGTTATGACAATCCAGCAGATTTCAATGTCATTTTTCCCCAGTGCTAGTCCCACAAATTCACAGATTTTAAGCTCAATTTCACAATCTGCTTTTTGTGTTTTTGTGGGTTCTCTCTCACTCCCTTTTTTCTGTTTTAAGTCAGTTTCACAGGGTATTAGAAGCGGAGGATTTGCAGTCAAAAAACTCAAACCAAACTTCACGTCAGGATCTGACGGAGTCGCCCAATTTATCGTAACCTGAATATCATTGGACTTTAAATATGGAAGGGAAAAGCCCATTTCACAGCGGGGAGAAACGTGTACACGTGTTCTGAGTGTGGACGAGGATTCAGAGGATCATCTCGCCTGTCGAAATACAAGTGCAGTTACACTGGGGAGAATCTGTGGAAATATGGGGAATGTGAGGAGGGATTTAGCTACCTGGAAGCTGGAAATTCACCAACACAGTCACACTGGGGAGAGGCCTTTAAGCAGCTCCACGTGTTGGAAGGGATTCATTCATACATCCACCCCACTGAGAAGCCAGTGAGTTCACACTGGGGAGAAACCTATTAAATGCCCAGACTGTGGGAAGTGCTATAAAAGTTCCAGCGAACTGATGTCTCATCAACATGTTCACACTGACAAGAGACCTTTCAGGTGCTCTCACTGTGGAACTGAGTCCAGGCGATCATATCAATTCACTGTACACAAACAAATTCATACTTGGGAGAAGCCATTCACCTGCTCTGAGCGTGGGAGGGGATTCACTCAATCATCTCACCTCATGGCACACCCGCAAGTTTACACTGAGAAAAGACCTTTTAAATGCCCAGAATGTGGGAAGTGCTATAAAAGTTCTGGGGACCTGATGTTCTATCAACTTGTTCACACTGATGAGAGACCGTTCAAGTGCTGTCACTTTAGGACTGGTTTCAAGCGATCATGTCACCTCACTGCACACCAGCAAGTTCACACTGGGGGAAAATTGATCACCTGTTCTGAGTGTGGGAAGAGATTCACTCAGTTATCCACCATGCTGTCACACCTGTGAGTTCACACTAACAAGAGACCTTTTAAATGCTCAACATGTGGGAACTGCTGTAAAAGTTTTGGGCAACGGATGCTCCATCAATGTGTTCGCACTGATGAGGCCCTTCAGGTGTTCTCACTATGGGATTGTGTTCAGGCGATCATCTCATCTCACTGTATACCAGAGAATTCACACTGGGGAGAGACCTTTCACCTGCTCTGAGTGTGGGAAGAGATTCATTCAGGAATCGCACCTCATGGCACACCACCGAGTTCGCAAGTGACTGTTAGAGCTCGATTTTGCTGTTAATCACATCCAGGATGTGACCATGTTCATTAGGGTCTTTTTCTGCGGATGCTAATAAATTCCAGCCCTGTTATAGATGTTAATCATCTGAATAAAAGTCAAATAAATCAGCTTTTTGTTAAACACACAGCCTGTTGAATCTTTTTAATATCTTTAACACAAGTTACTTCCTTTTTAAGTGCTCTCCCTCTCCCCTGTCTCCTCCATCCTCATCTCCAACAACAAGTGTGAGGAGCTGAAATAAAAACAGAAAGTGCTGGAAATGAATAAACTCTGCAGGTCTGGCAGTATCTGCCAGAAAGTAGCAGGTTAATGATTCGAGTCCAATATGACTCATCTTCGGAACCTTGCTCTTTGGGAGAGTCATGTTGGACTCAAAATGTTCACTCTGTTGACATACATTGCCTCCTGATCAAACAAGGCTTCAATTTTTAAATTTGCATCTTTGTTTTCAAATCCTTTCATGACCTCATCCTTTCCTGTCTCTGTAATCTCCAGTCTCACAATCCTCTGAGATATATGAAATCCCCCTCCTTTGCCCCCTGCCTCTCTAATCACTCCTCCCACGGGGACTGGAATCATGTTTAGGCCCAGATCAGGTGGCTGCTCCCTTCCCTGGTGGATATTATTGAACCCAGTTCAGTTTCTGATGACAATTTAACAATTTTCATTGTCACTTTTTCCTAGTGCCGGCCCCAAAAATTACCACATTCATTCAGCTGAATTTCACAACCTGCATTTGTGTTTTTTTGGGTTCTCTCACTCCCTTTTTTTCTGGTTTAAATCAATTTTAGAGGGGATTAAGGAGAAGTATTTGCAGTCCAGAAACTCAAAGTAAGCATCACATCAGGATTGGAGAGAGTCGCCCAATTTATCCTAAACTGAATATCATCCTCAGATTTTGAACATGGAAGGACAAAGTGCCGTTCACAGTGGGGAGAAACAGTACACATGTTGTGTGTGTGGGCGAGGCTTCCACCCATCATCAGGCCTAATGAAACACAAGTGCAGTCACTCCAGGGAGAAACCATGGAAATGTGGGGATTGTGGGAAATAATTCAGCTACCCATCTGAACTGAAAACTCATCGGCACCATCACACCCGGGAGAGACAGTTCACCTGCTCTGAGTGTGGGAAGGGATTCATTCAGTCATCCCAACTGCTGAGACACCAACGGGTTCACACTGGGGAGAGACCGTTCAGCTGCTCCCTGTGTGAGAAGGGATTTACTCAGTCATTGCAGCTGCTAATACACCAGCATGTTCACACTGGGGAGAAGTTATTCACGTGCTCCCTGTGTGGGAAAAGATTCACTCAGTCGTTGCACCTGTTGATACACCAGCAAGTTCGCACTGGGAAGAGGCCATTCACCTGCTCTATATGTGGGAAGGGATTCACTCAGCCATCCCACTTGCTGATACATCAGCGAGTTCACACTGGGGAGCGGCCATTCACCTGTTATGAGTGTGAGAATGGATTCACTCGGTCATCCCATCTGCTCACACACCAGTGAGTTCACACTGCAGAGAGGCCATTCACTTGCTCCGTGTGTGGGAAGGGATTCACTCGGTCATCCCACCTGCTGGAACACCAGCGAGTTCACACTCTGGAGAGACCGTTCAACTGCTCCGAATGTGGGAAGGAATTCTCTCAGCTATCCTCCCGGCTGAGACACCAGCAAATTCACACTGAGAGGCCTTTTAAATGCCCAGATTGTGGGAAGTGCTATAAAAGTTCTGGGGAACTGATGTCCCATCAACTTATTCACACTGTGGAGAGACCGTTCAGGTGCTCTCGCTGTGGGACTGTGTTCAGCCGATCAGACAAACTCACTGTTCACCAGCGCACTCGCACTAGGCAGAGACTATTCACCTGCTCTGTGTGCAGGAAGAGATTCACTCAGTCACTGGCACTGCTGAGACACCAGAGAATTCACAAATAACTACAGTGATTAGATTTTGCTGTTATTCACATCCATGACTGGAGTATGTTCATTGGGGCCTGTTTCTGCTGATGTCAATAAACTCCAGTCTACTTATAGGGCTTAATATTCAGGGTAAAAGGTCAAATAAATCAACTTTGTGTTAAACGCACTGTGATGAGTTTTTAAAAATATATCTCTAGCATAAGTTAGTTCCTTTTGAAGGGCTTTCCCTCTCCCCAGTCTCCTCCATCCTCACCCCCAACAACAAGTGTGAGAAGCTCATGGAGCTTCTTTGTTGCTAAGGTTGAGACCCTCTGATCAGTTGCTTCTGCTGCTGACTTCCCTTCCACTAGCCCACCAAGCCAAGCTGCCTCTAAAGATCTGCCCAACTCTAGCCCTAAACTCATTTTTATTTAGTTTCTCTCCAATCTTCCTCCATCCTCTCAACAGCTTATCTTGTCCATGAGACCCACATTCTGCTCTATCCACCCTGTTCCCACTCAACTGCTGACCACCTAAAAAAGTTTTGGATGAGCAAAACATTCTGGAGGGTGGAAGATGGGAGACCAGCCAGGAGAGGATTGGAATCATCAAATCCGGAAGTAACAAAGGCATGGATGAGAATTTCAGCAGGAAATGGGCTGAGAATGGATGGACATAACCAATATTACAGAGAAGGAAGGAGGTGATCTTAATGGATATGTAGTGGTAGCTCAGCTGTCAGTCAAATAGGAAACTAAGTATGCAATTGGTCTGTTTCAGCCTCAGACTGTGGTCAGGGGGGTGGGGGGATGGAGTTGATGATGAGGGTAACAGTTTATGGTGGGGAGAGTGTTTTCATGGGCTCATATATTAACCCACCTCGTCTCGCAGCCATTTAGACTCGAGCATTAATCCCCATCTCTGGCATATGATTACATTACAGAAAAAGATTCATTCAGTCCAATCTTGGCGTGTTGACGAAAATTTCTGTTCATCAGTTGGGGCTTTCAGTGACAGTACTACAATCCATAATTAATCATGTGTCAGAATGACTGCAGGAGCCCAGTACGATCACTCAGCACCAAGTTGTACTCGGAGCATGAGCAGTACAAGTAGTGGATGTGCAACATGCTGATCAGGAGACAGTTGGAGGTGACATTTAATTACAGACAATCTCGAGTCCAGAAACAGACCATTCAGTTCAACCAATGTGCGCTGGTGTTTATAGTGGACATAAGATACGTTCCATTCCATCTCCCTCATCTCAGTCTTTCAGCTTATCTTTCTAATCTCCTTTCTCTCATGTAATCATCTAGCTTCCTTTTGAAACAATCTAAGCTATTTGCCCAACTTCTTCCTGGGGTTGTGAATTTCTCATTCTAAACATTCCGAGTAAAGACATTTTTCCTTATTTCCTAATAAATCCAACAGGGAAATATCTTGATTTTATGGCCCTAGATTTTGATACCCCACAAGTGGAAGTATGGATTCCAAATTTACCTTATCGAACCCGTTCATAATTTAAAGACCTCTATCCAGTCACCTCTAAGACTTCCCTTTTCTAAAGGTAAAAGCCCCAACCTGTTCAATCTTTCCCAAGGACTGTAACCTCTCTGTTCTGACATCATCCTTGCAAATCACTTTTGCACTTTCTCCAGTTCTTCTTTATCCTTATTACAGTACAGAGATCAGAACTGTGCACAGGATCCTACACAAATGGAACATAACTTTACTATTTTGGAATTCTACACCCTAGAAATACGTCCTGGTCCTGTGTGAACATTTTTATTTGATTTACTGACTTGTGATGATGTTTTTAACTATTTCTTCACCTGTATTCGAGATTGGTTTGCCCTTCTACCCCTTTAACTTTCTTATTCTCTAAGGTTTGGTGATATTTGTACTTTTCCTACCAAAGTGCATCATCGCATATTATCTCCGTTGAAGTTTATTTACCACTTCACTGTCCAGTCTGTAACTTTTCCAATATCCTCTTGCATTATGTTGCATTCTTCCTCAATTTTTGATATATGCCCTTAGTTTGGTAACAGCTGCAAACTTTGACATTGAATTACTCGTTCTCAGGTCCAAATCATTAACGTAAAGTATGAATAATAGTGGTACCAGGACTGATCCTTGTGGATCACCACTTTTGACCTTTTTGTAATCTGAAATTGTGGGAGGTGGGTGGGAATAAATTTCACAGACATTGCATCAGCAGGAGGAACTTGAAATCATAGGTGAACACAGTGGGGAGAACTTGAAATAAAAACAGAAAATGCTGGAAAAGCTCAGCAGGTCTGGCAGAATCTGTGGAGAGAGAAACAAAGTCAATGTTTCGAGTCCGCATGACTCTTCTTCAGAGCAGGGGGTACTTGAAACTACAGGTGAACACGGAAAGCAAGGAGGGAGAAATGTCTGAATAGACTGAGAAGCTTTAGAAACTTTCTAAGATCCTGAAAAAGAGGCCACAGGCCCCGAGTTTACTTTTCAGTGAGAGGCCCAGGGGAGTGGGCTCACTGGAGTCAGGATTTTATTTTCCGAGTACTTGGAATGGACAATGAGCTGGAGTCAGTTTTCAAGCTGTTCTGAGGAAGGTCTGAAATCAGATTTACATCCAGATCCCTGTAAGGACAATAAAGTTTAGATCAATTATGTTTTTAAAATGAAATCAGAATGCTGGAAATACTCAGTTCTGAAGAAGAATCATATTGGATTGGAAATGTTAAATCTATTTCTCTCTCTTCACAGAAGCTGCCAAACCTGCTGAGGATTTTCAGAACTTTCTGTTTTTATTTCAGATTTCCAGCACCCATACTATTTTGTTTTTATTATAGTTTTTTTTAAAAATTTTGTTGCATAACAAGTTAGGGTAAATAATTGTTACCATTTAAATATACAAATCAATGATATGCAATTGTGGAATTGAGAATTGGCTGTTTAGGAGCAATGTCAGACAGCATTTCTTCACAAAAAATATATTGGAAATCTGGAATTCTGTTGAGATTAGAAGGGCTGAAATTTAAAAACTAAGATCGCACGATGTTTCTGAAGAGAATCAAGGCAGTTGGATGGATTTAACAAACAGATCAGGTACTGCATACTGGAGCTCAATGCCTGAGGTTGGACTAACTCTGGTTTTGTTTCGAAAATGGTGTAGGTTTCCTGTTTGCTCTGTAGATTATCTTCATGCCTGTAGGTAATTTGATGGAGGTGAAGAGCAGTTTTGCAGTGAGTGAAAGGGAGGATGGATGGTGTGATATGTTAAGAATGGCAGATGATGTGTGCCAGACAGACCAAATCCACAAGGGAAACCACAATGGTTTTCCAGTTTGTATTTATTACGAGAAGATGTGGGTTTTTTTATGCATTCATGGGATGTGGGCGTCACTGGCTAGGCCAGCCTTTATTGCCCATCCTAAATTGCCCTTGTTCAGAGGGAATATAAGAAGCAACCACACTGCTTTGGGTCTGGAGTCACATGTAGGCCTGACCAGATAAGGACGGCAGACTTCTTCGCTAAATAACATTAGTGAACCAGATGGGATTTTACAACAATTGACAATGGTTTCGTGTCATCATTAAACTTTTAATTCCAGATTTTTACTGAATTCAAATTCCACCATCTGTCGTGGCAGGATTCAGACTCGGGTCCCCGCAGCATTAACTTGGGTCTCTGGATTACTAGTCCAGCTAGTCCAGTTCTGAATTCAGAAGTAATAAGTCCACTAAGACCTTTAGAGATTTAAAAAAATAAATCAAAATATTTATCAACAAAATAAAAGATTTCAAGCACATACATAAGACTATAATTACTTAATACTATAACAACTCTTAAAAGTCCTAATTAACCTGACTCCCAGTTACACACCACCTTTAAAGCAACAGTCCAAAACAGATTTTAGATTAAAAAAACAAGTTAACATGGTACCCACTTGACAGTGGAATTCCAAATAGATTTCTCCAACTTTAGTTACTAGGCACAACAGACTTATGCACAAATGGATGGAGGCTTCTTGAAGGTTGTTTCACACACTCCTGTTAGATCTACATGGCCCTCAACATAGCCTTTCATTCTCCTTTACATACTTTTATCCCTCTTTATTATGTGAATTCCAATGTTCCATATGTCTTTGCAACTGTACCTTTCCCATAATATAAAAACCTTCATGTTGCCAATATTGTCAGTAACCTTTGGGGAAAAAATAAACATACTCCCTAGCTTTGCTTAACTGGCTAATTATAAACCCTTTGAAATCCAAACAATCCCTTCACTTGTCTAAAAATACAAATTTCCTTCACACTTTACATGCTTAAACAGCATCGGGGTTTACTCATTAGCATTTCAAGTACATTTCTACTCTGAGCTTATTTTGATAATTTCAAGCTTACAGTCCACCTGACTCCAAATGTAGTTAAATCACACAGACAGGACCATCTACCCTCATACACATATACCTACTTTACAACAAATCAGCAAAATATTGTGAAAATTATTATACTTTCGTAACAGATAACACAACCTTGTTTGACCACAGCCTTCATTGAAATAGGATAGTGGTTCTTTTAACAAAGTCACCAAACATGGGGAAATTGGATGGTCGGCAGCTGGGCAGGAAAAGGGCTGATGGAGCAGGAGGTGGGTCTCAGACAAGATGAGCACTGAGAGGGCATGAGCGGAGATCAGAGAGAAACTAGAGAAAGATGTGACTTCAGGGCTTGGCAAGGGGCAGTTTTAGAGACAGTTTGGATCAGTGGGCCAGTAGAAGGGAGGGAAGCAGCAGAGTCAACTGATCAGATTGCCTCAATCTTAGCGACAAAGAAGCTCCATAAGCTCCTTGCACTTGTTGCTGGGGGTGAGGATAGAGGAGACAGGGGAGAGGGAGGGAACACTTCAAAAGTAATTAACTTCCTTTAGAGATATTAAAAAGAATCAACCGTGTTTAATACAAAGTGGATTTATTTGACTTTTATGCAGAAAATTAGCCCCAATAACAGGACTGGAGTTTATTCACATCAGCAGAAACAGAATCCAATGGACATATTTCAGTCCTGAATATGCTCCACAGCAAAATCCAATCACTGTAGTAGTAGCTTGTGAACTTGCTGGTGTCTCAGCAGGGTGGAGGAGTGAGTGAATCCCTTCCTGCACATGGAACAGGTTAACAGCCTCTCCCCATTGTGAATTTGTTGGTATTTCTGTAGGTAGGATGAACGTGTAAATTTTTTTCCCACGCTCAGATCAGGTAAACAGCCTTTCCCCAATGTGAACTCGCTGGTGTCTCAGCAGGTCAGATGAATGAGGGAATCCCTTCCCACGCCTGGAGCAGGTGAATGGCCTCTCCCTATTGTGAAAGCATTGGTGTCTCAGCAGGTCTGATGAATGAGTGAATCCTTTCCCACATTCAGAGCAGGTAAATGGCTGCTTCCCAGAGCGAATTTATTGATGTTTCTGCAGTTAGGATGAACAAGTGAATCCTTTCTCACACTTGGAGCCGGTAAACGGTCTCTCTCCAGCGTGAACCCGCTGGTGTCTCACCAGGTTAGTTTAATTACTGAATCCCTTCCCACACTCGGTGCAGGTGAACGGCCTCTCCCCAATGTGAATGCGCTGGCGTCTCAACAGGGTGGTTAACTGAGCAAATCTCTCCCCACACACTGAACAATTGAATGGTCTCTCCCCCAGTGTGATTGTGCCAATGAATTTCCAGTTCAGAAAGGGATCTGAATTCTTTCCCACAATCCCCACAGTTTCACTGTTTCTCCATGGTGTCAGTGCCTTTGTGTTTCTTCAGATTGGACAATCAGTTGTAGCCTCGTTCACACACAGAACACATGTACAGTTTCTCCCCAGTTTGAATGGTGTGATTGTTCTTTTCCCAGGCTGTATAATGGGTTAAAGTTCTTTCCAGTCAGTGCACTGAGACACTCTCACTCAGGAGTGTGTGTGTCTTGGTGCTTTTCCAGTCACACTGATGTTTGAATTTTTTTTTTGAAAAATATACTTTATTCATAAAATATCTGGAAGAATGTTCCAAACCATTTCAAAATCACCATCATATAAGTACAATCAGATTCAACTTTTACACATTTATCACAGGTGCATCAATACAATCAATGAATATTACAGTCATTTCAATATGGTCAATGCAGACAATCAGACAATGTTATTGGAGTTATCAACATACATCATGTTGCACTCTGAGGTGCTTCAATACATTTATAATACACTTTATATTCACTGCAGACATTCATTTTGAGCTGTACAGCCCAAGGAGCTCTCAACAGTTCCCAGCCCCTCAGTGCACTGTAGCAGAAAGGTCTTAGGCAGCGACCCTTCCCCATTGCGCCTTTACGCTGGCTGCCCCAAGCTTTAGTGCATCCCTCAGCACGTAGTCCTGGACCTTGGAATGTGCCAGTCTGCGACACTCGTCGGGGACAACTCTTTGCGCTGGAAGACCAACAAGTTTTGGACAGACCAAAGAGTGTCTTTCACCGAGTTGATGATCCTCCAGCTGCAGTTGATGTTTGTCTCGGTGTGTGTCCCTGGGAACAGCCCGTAGAGCACAGAGTCCTGTGTCACAGAACGGCTCGGGATGAACCTCGACAGAAACCATTGCATCTCTCTCCAGACCTTCTTTGCAAAGGCACAATCTACAAGGAGGTGAACAACGGTCTCGTCCCCACCACAGCCACCTCGAGGTCAACGTGTAGAGCGGGTGAGACTCCTGGCATGTAGGAAGGATCTGACGGGGAGGGCCTTTCTCACCACCAGCCAAACTACTTCTTGATGCTTGTTGGAAAGTTCTGGCGATGAGGCATTCTGCCGAATGACTTTGACAGTCTGCTCGGGGAACCATCCCATAGGATCCACCCTCTCCTTTTCCCGCAGGGCCTCTAAGACATTATGTGCCTACCACTGCCTGATGGACTTGTGGTCAAAGGTGTTTCTCTGCATAAATTTTTCCACCAGGGACAGGTGGTACAGCATGGTCCAACTACTTGGAGTGTTCCACGGCAGCGTGGCCAGACCCATCCTTCACAACACCGGGGACAGGTAGAACCTCAGCACAGTGACACTTGGTGTTTGCGTACCGAGGGTCTATGCACAGCTTGATGCAGCTGCACACAAAGGTGGCCATCAGTATGAGGGCAATGTTGGGCACATTTTTTACCCCTTTATCTAGAGGCTTGTACATCACATCCCTGCGGACACGATCCATTTTCGACCTCCAGATAAAGCGAAAGATAGCTCGGGTGATCACCATCATGCAGGAGTCAGGAATGGGTTAGACCTGCGCCACATACAGCAACAGCGAGAGTGCCTCACACCTGATGACCAGGTTCTTACCCGCAATGGAGAGGGAGTGTCACTCCCACATGTCCAGTTTTCTTTGCACCATAGACACTCGCTCCTTCCAGTTTCTAACACACACCCAGGTCCCTCCGAACCATATCCCCAGCATCTTCAGGACGTCAGCCCTGACGGTGAAGGGGACAAAGGATCGGTCAGCCCAGTTCCCAAAGAACATGGCCTTGCTCTTCCCACAATTTACCTTGGCTCCCGAGGCCAATTCGAACTGGTCGCAGATGTGGATAAGTCTGTGCACCGACAGCGGATCCGAGCAGAAGACGGCGACATCGTCCATGTACAGGGAGACTTTGATCTGAGTGCCTCCACTACCTGGGATCGTCACTCCTCTTATGCCCGGATCCTTCCTGATGGACTCAGCAAAGGGTTCTATGCAACACACGAAAAGAACAGGCGAGAGAGGACAGCCCTGCCTGAGTCCAGATTTAATCGGAAAGCTATCTGATTCCCACCCATTGATAGAGACTGCACTACTGATGTTAGTGTAGAGCAGTTGGATCCAATTGCGAATTCCCTCCCCAAACCCCATTTTGGAGAGCACATCAACATGTTGGTGTGCGATATTCTGTCAAAGTCCTTCTCCTGATCCAGGCTGATGAGGCAGGTGTCCACCCCCCTGTCCTGCACATAGGCAATCGTATCCCTGAGCAGTGCGAGGCTGTCAGAGATCTTCCTGCCCGGCACAGTGCAGGTCTGGTCATGGTGGATCACCAATTTCAGAGCGGACTTGACCCGATTGGCGATGACCTTGGACAGAATCTTATAGTCCACATTCAACAGTGAAATGGGTCGCTAATTTCTAATTTCCTCCCTTTCCCCCTTGTGTTTGTAGATGAGGGCGATGATGCCTTTCCTCATGGATTCTTACACTTCTGGCAGGTCTGGGCCCATCCAGTTCCTAATACAACTCCACCGGCAAGCCATCGCTTCCGGGAGTTTTACTCTTCTCGAAGGACTCAAGGGCCTTAGTCAGTTCGTCAGGAGTTAGCGGTTTGTCCAGGCTGTCCCGTGTACTGTCATCTAAGACTTCCGTGATAGAGGACAGGAAGGACTGGGAGGCCGTGCTGTCTGTGGGCTTCACGTCATACAATCCGGCATAAAAGGATTTGCTGATCCTCAAAATGTTGGACTGCGATGACTTTACTGAGCTGTCTTCTTCCTTCAGGCTGCTGATCACAGGGCTCTCTTTCTGTTCCTTTTGGAAGAAGAAACGTGAGCACGTCTCATCCTGCTACATGGAGCAGACTGTGGAACGGAAGATGATCTTGGAGGCCTCCGAGGCAAAGAGCGAGGCTTGCTGGCTCTTCACCTGTTGAAGTTCCTCCTTGACATTGACCCCCATCGACTGCAACCGGAGCAGATTCTGCATGTTTTTCTGGAGTCGGGACATTACCCTCTGTTCCTTTCTAGCTTTCTGGATGCCTTTGAAGATGAAAAACCTCTTGATGTTTCCCTTGATCGCTTCCCACCAGTGTGTCAGGGACTCAAAGAGGGGTTTCACGGTTCTCCAACCTTTGTAATCTCTCTTGAGCTCCTCAATGTTCTCTGGGGTTAGCAGCTGCATGTTTAGCTTCCATTTACCACCCCCCCACCCCCGGTCCTTCTCTAAGTGATAGTCAGCCAGTAGGAGGCAGTGGTCAGAGAAGAACACCGACTTGACATCGGTGGATCTGACTGCAAACGCATGGGACACAAACAGGAAGTCTATCCTGGAACGGATTGACCCGTCTGGCCGCAACCAGGTGTATCTACACTGCGCTCACACTGATGTTTGACATGTTTTTTTTTGCAAAAATATACTTTATTCTTAAATCTTCAAAAACATTTCGAACCATTTCAAAATCACCATTACAAAAATACAATCAGGTTCAACTTTTACAACATGAATCACAAGGTGTATCAGTACAAACAATGAATATTACAATCATTGGCAGACATTCATTTTAAGTTGTACAGCCTGAGGGGCTCTTTACAGTTCCCAGTCCCTCAGTGCACTGTGGCAGAAAGGTCTTAGGCAGCGACCCTTCTCCATTGCGCCTTTGTGGCAGCTGCCCCAAGCTTAACTGTGTCCCTCAGCACGTAGTCCTGGACCTTGGAATGTGCCAGTCTGCAATACTCAATCGGGGACAACTCGTTGCGCTGGAAAACCAACAAGTTTTGGGCAGACCAAAGAGCGTCTTTCACCGAGTTGATGATCCTCCAGCTGCAGTTGATGTTTGTCTCGGTGTGTGTCCCTGGGAACAGCCCATAGAGCACAGAGTCCTGTGTCACAGAACGGCTCGGGATGAACCTCGACAGAAACCACTGCATCTCTCTCCGGACCTTCTTCGCAAAGACACAATCTACAAGGAGGTGAACAACGGTCTCTTCCCCACCACAGCCACCTCGAGGGCAACGTGCAGAGGGGGTGAGACTCCTGGCATGTAGGAAGGATCTTACAGGGAGGGCCTTTCTCACCACCAGCCAAGCTACATCTTGGTGCTTGTTGGAAAGTTCTGGCGATGAGGCATTCTGCTGAATGACTTTGTCAGTCTGCTCGGGGAACCATCCCACAGGATCCACCCTCTCCTTTTCCCTCAGGGCCTTTAAGAAGTTACGTGCCGACCACTGCCTGATGGACTTGTGGTCAAAAGTGTTTCTCTGCATAAATTTTCCCACGAGGGACAGGTGGTACGGCACAGTCCAACTATTTGGAGTGTCCCGCGGCAGCGTGGCCAGACCCATCCTTCGCAACACTGGGGACAGGTAGAACCTCAGCATGTAGTGACACTTGGTGTTTGCGTACTGAGGGTCTACGCACCGCTTGATGCACACAAAGGTGGCCATCAGTATGAGGGCAATGTTGGGCACGTTTTTTCCCCCTTTCTCTAGAGGCTTGTACATCGTGTCCAGCTCCAGCAGCCGCACAACGAATCCTTCAGTCACAGCCCAGCCCCGCCCCTCATTTGTTCCAATTGGTTGGAGGACCAGCCACTCCTGTTCAGTCCTCCAAGTTCACCCCTCTTTCTATTG
This sequence comes from Carcharodon carcharias, assembly GCF_017639515.1. Taxonomy (NCBI): domain Eukaryota; kingdom Metazoa; phylum Chordata; class Chondrichthyes; order Lamniformes; family Lamnidae; genus Carcharodon; species Carcharodon carcharias. The sequence goes on from NC_054493.1 coordinate 18,348,457, forward strand.
GTCCGGAGCTGACGTCAATCACCGGGCATTGTGAGGTGTTGGGAACGGGTTAATAAGCCCCGGGCGGGGTTTAGAAATCCAGAGTGGGCCCCAGAGCCGAATATTAAACAATGAACATTCTCCACTCTCACTATCCGCCGCTTCCGGCTTCTCTCCGGGAACAACCTCAAAGAGACCAGGACCCTCCGAGCATGCGCGACCCACCCGCGGTTTCTGAGACACACAGGATTGTGGGTGATCAGGCCGCCATTAGCGACCGAGTCTCAGTTAATCTCTCTCTCAATCTGGGCAAGTGAGGGTGAGATTCTGCTGACACAGAGATTGTAAAATTTTTTAAAATATGAATCTTTCTCCCAGCATCTTCCCCCTGCAATCTTGGCAATCAGCCTGTTTCATTAGGTCTGTAAAAGACCTAATGCTTTGTATTTTAATGGGAATTAGCAGATTTTTTTTACGACCATGAGCTTGCATTGCGAACTGTAATACTGTTATCCTTCTCTGTTGATCTTATCCAGAAGGGCTGGTGTAAATAAAAGGACTTGGTCTGCAAGATAGTCACTGTGAGCATGATAATGGAACATTTTTGTGTCAAAGTTCAGTGACAGCTGATCATTCACTGAGTGTGTGTGTGTAAAAATATAACTCAAATACTCACAACTTCTGCAAATGATTCTCTGGTTACAGTTCGACAGATAAGAAAGGAATCAGGAGCGTGCAGTCCCACACAGTTTACAAACAGTGGAGAGGTATTGGAGGATGATGGTTTGGTTAACAGTGTCAAAGATTGCAGACAGGCTGAAAAGAAACAATAAGTGAGAGTAAACCTTTGTCACACTCACATAGGATGTAATTTCTGACTTTGATAAGAGCTATTCTGATACTGTGCAGGAGGAGAAATCTTATTGGAGGGATTCAAACATGGAGGTCAAGAAAAGATGGGCATGGGTTTAAGAGGTGACAAGGACTTTGCAGAGGAAAGGGTTGTCAAAGATGGTGCGGGAGTTTGTAAGGACATTGAGGTCAAAAGTTTGTTTTATTGAGGAGGGGGTGATGATGGCAGATTTGAAGGAGAGAGGGACAGCACCTGAAGAGAGAGACTGATAACAATGTCAGCAAATATGGGAAAGTTGAGTGATCAGTGGTTTAGTGAGAATAGCGTCAATGGAGGAGATGAGTTTCATGGACGAAATAAGCACTGAGAGGGCGTGAGGGAAGATGGGAGTGAAACTAAAGAAATATACAGGTTTCAGAGCTCATTCAAAGGGGAACTTTAGAGGCAGCTTAGCCCAGTGGGCTACTGGAAGGGGCAGAAACAGCAGAGGCAACTAATTGGATTGTCTCAATCTTTGCGACAAAGAAGCTCCATGAGCTCCTCACACATGTTGTTGGAGGTGAGGTGCGGGAGACAGGGGAGAAGGAGAGCCCTTCAAAAGAAATTAACTTGGGTTAGAGATATTAAAAAAGACTCAACAGACTGTGTTTAACAAAAGCTGATTTATTTGAGTTTTATTCAGAATATTAACATTAACTGGGCTTGAGTTTATTAACATTAGCAGAAACAGGCCCGAGTTCAGTCTTGGATATGACAATCACATTCACTGGTGACTCAGGACATGGGATAAATAAGCAAATCCATTGCCACATTCACAACAGGTACACGACCTCTCACGAGTGTGAATTTGCTGGTGTAGTGAGTTGAAGTGAATAGTGAACACAGTCCCGCAGTGTAAACACCTGAGTGGTCTGTCGTCAGTGAGAACAAGTTGGTGGAACATCAGTTCCTGGGAAACTGTATAACCCTTCCTGCACTCTGGACATTTAAAAGGTCTTCCATCAGTGTGAACATGTGGGTGTTCCAACTGGATGGCTGAGTGAATTTCTTCCCTCACTCGGAGTAGGTGGACGGCCTTTCCCTAGTGTGAACGTTCTGGTGTTTCAGCAGGTTGGATGACCGAATGAAGCCCTTCCCACACTCAGCGCAGGTGAATTGCCTTTCCCTAGTGTGAACCTTCTGGTGTCTCAGCAGGTTGGTTGAATTAATAAATCCCTTCCCGCACTTGGGGCAAGTGAACGGTCTCTCCCCAGTGTGAACTCGCTGATGTGTCAGTAGGTCGGATGACTGAGTGAATCCCTTTCCACACTCAGAACAGGTGAATGGTCGCTCCCCAGTGTGAATTCGCTGGTGTACAATGAGGACAGATGATTGTCTGAACCCAGTCCCGCAGTGAGAGCACCTGAACGGTCTCTCATCAGTGTGAACACGTCGATGGTACATCAGTTCCCCGGAACTTTTATAGCACTTTCCGCAATCTGGACATTTAAAAGGTCTCTCATCAGTGTGAACTCGCTGGTGTGTGTGCAGGTGGGACAACTGAATGAATCCTTTCCCGCACCTGGAGCAGGTGAAAGGTCTCTCCCCAGAGTGAATTCGCTGGTGTAACAGCAAGTCGGATGACTGAGTGAATCCCTTCCCACACTCAGAGCAGGTGAATGGCCTCTCCCCAGTGTGAAGTCGCTGATGTTTCAGCAGGTGGGATGACTGAGTGAATCCCTTTCCGCAATCAGCGCAGGTGAACGGCCTCTCCCCTGTGTGACTGCGCTGGTGTTTCTGCAGGTGGGATGACTGAATGAATCCCTTACCACAGTCGGAGCAGGTAAACGGTCTCTCCCCAGTGTGAACTCTCTGGTGTGTCAGGAAGTGCGATGACTGAGTGAATCCCTTCCCACATTCAGAGCAGGTGAATGCCCTCTCCCCAGTGTGACTGCGCTGGTGTGCCAGCATAGCGGATGACTGGGTGAATCCCTTCCCACATTTGGAGCAGGTGAATGGCCTCTCTCCAGTGTGACTACGCCGATGAGTTTCTAGCCTAACTGGATAATCAAATCCCTTCCCACAGTCCCCACATTTCCACGGCTTCTCCCCATTCTGGCTGCATTTATGCTTTGACAGGCCAGATGATCGGCTGAAGCCTCGTCCACACACAGAACACGTGTACGGTTTATCTCCGCTGTGAATGGTGCTTTTTCCTTCCATGTTCAAAATCTGAAGATCTTCGAGTTATGATAAAATTGGTGGCTCCATCATGATGTGATGTTTGGATTTATTTTTCCAACTCCAAATCCTCCCCTTCTAATACCCTGTGAAATTGATTTTAAAAAGTAAAAAGGGAGTGAAAGAGAACCCACAAAAACACAAAGGCAAGGTTGTGAAATCGAGCTGAAGGAATCTGGTAATTTTGTGGGGCCAGCACTAGGGAAAAGTGACCACGAAAACTACTGGATTGTGAAAAGAACCCAACTGGTTTATTCACGTCCTTTGGGGAGGGGAACCTGCCACCAGGTCTTGGCCGACATAAAACTCTGGCCTCTATGGGAGGAGAGAGAAGAGAGATGGGGTGGAAGAGGCAGGAGGCTGAGGAGAAGCATTTCATGTACCTGAAACTCAAAAGGAACTTTGACAGAATCTCCCAAACACTCAACCTTCACCATCAAGAAGGCCAAGGTAGCAGGTGTATGTGAACATCATCACCAGCAAGTTCCCCTCCAACTCATACATCATCCTGGCTTGTCTGTCCTGGCCAGTACTGGATGAGCAGAAATTTACTCCACTTAAATATTGGGAAGAGCAAAGCCATTGTCTTCAGTACCCATAACAAACTCCACTCCCTCGGCACTAACTTCATCCCTCCCCCTGGCACTTGTCTGAGGCTAAAGTTCACAACTTTGGTGTAATATTTGATCCTGAGATGAGCTTCCAACCACATATCTGCACCATCACCAAGACCACCTCAGTAACATCGCCTGACTCCGCCCTAGTCTCAGCTCATCTGCTGATAGAACACTCATACATTCCTTTATTATTTTTAGACTTAACTATCCTAATGCACTCCTGACAGCCTCCCACATTCAACCGCCCTGTAATTTTTAGGTGATCCAAAACACTGCTGCCCGTGTGCTTACTCGCACCAAGTCTTGTTCACCCATCAGCCCTGTGCTCGCTGACCTACTAAAGCTCTGGGTTAAGAAGCATCTAAATTTTAAAATTCTCATCCTTGTTTACCGGCATGGCTGTGATGATCCCTCCCTCTGTAATCTCCTCCAGCCAGACAACCTTCGAAATCTCTGCAACTCATCTAATTCCGGCCACTTTAACATTACTAATTTGAATTGTTCCATCAGTGTTGACCATTCTTTCGGCTACCCAGGTCCCAAGCTCTGGAATTTCCTTCCTAACTCTCTGCTGCTCTCTCCCTCGCTTTCCTCCTTTGAGACCCTCCTTACAAGCGCAATATAAATATAAATTGTTGTTGATCTGGACATATATCATTGTTCCTTCATTGTCACTAGTGAGTAATCTGTAACTCCTTAAAAAACAGCATTGTGGGAGCACCTTCACCACACGGACTGCTGAGGTTCAAGAAGGTCAAACATCATCTTATCCACAGGCAACTGGGAATTAGTAATATCTGCTGCTGGTCTTGTTACTGACACCCAAATCCCAAAAATACATTTTTAAAATATGCTTGTAATATACTTGTAAAATAGATTGAAAACATCTACAGAAATACCTGCTCCTAAAACAATATCCTTTTACACTGTTGGGACAGTGTCTGTTTGGCAAGCTGATCTCTCCTAGGATGTACTTCCCTTGACAATTTCATACTGGAAATTGCTGGGCTCAACTGGGTTCCAAAGTGGTCGGGGTTAAACCCAGCAGTTTCTCCTCCATCTCCGCTCCAGCTAAACTGATGCAACAAAGGCTTTCAAAAGGGTGGATAAAATACCTGAAGAGAATAGAATTGCTGGGCTACAAGGACAGGATAGGGGAATGGGACGAGCTGATTGCTCTTGCAAAGAACCAGCACAGCCACAATGGGCTAAATGGTCTCCTTCTGTATTGTAATCATACTATGAATGCATGAAAAAGGACCTATATTTGAACATTTTTTTTGAACCTATATTTTAAGGGTAAAACTCCGAGAAGCATGACTAATGGGAAACAAAGCAGCAGGTTAGCGTGTCGGGGGGGTGGATTCAACTTCATGGAAAATTATGAAAAAACTGAAAAGGAGAGCCCAGGAGAAGCTATTAAAGTCTCCAGAACACAAAATAGGACAGAGTGTTTGGAAAGGGCTAGGAATCTAACTTCAAGCACATCAGATAAAGGGATGACAATGAGAAAGGGGACAGGAAATACAGGACTGAAGGTGTTGTATCTGAATGCACGCAGTATACTAAATAAGGTAAATGAGCTTGTGGCGCAGATTGAAATTGGCAGGTATGATGTGGTGGGCATTATGGAGACATGGCTGCAAGGGGATCAGGGCTGGGAGCTAAATATCCAAGGATATACATTCTATCGAAAAGATAGGCAGGTTGGCAGAGGGGGTGGGGATGCTTTGTTAGTAAGAAATGAAATTAAATCGATAACAAGAAATGATGTAGGGTCAGATGATGTAGAATCTGTGTGGGTAGAGTTGAGGAACCACAAAGGTTAAAAAAACCATAATGGGAGTTATGTACAGGCCTCCAAACAGTAGTCAGGATGTGGGGCACAAGATACACCAGGAGATAGAAAAGGTGTGTAAGAAAGGCAAGGTTACAGTGATCATGGAGGATTTCAATATGCAGGTAGACTGGGAAAATCAGTTTGGTAGTGGATCCCAAGAAAAGGAATTTGTGGAATGTCTACGAGATGGCTTTTTGGAGCAGCTTGTGGTGGAGCCCACTAGGGAACAGGCAATTCTAGATTTAGTGATGTGTAATGAAGCAAATTTGATAAGGGAGCTTAAGGTGAAGGAACCCTTGGGAGGAAGTGACCATAATATGATAGAATTTACCCTGCAATTTGAGAGGAAAAAGCTGGAATCAGATGTAACGGTATTACAGTTGAATAAAGGCAACTACAGAGGCATGAGGGAGGAGCTGGCCAGAATTGACTGAAGATGAGCCTAGCAGGAAAGACAGTGGAACAGCAATGGCAGGAGTTTCTGGGAGTAATTTGGGAGACACAGCAAAAATTAATCCCTAGAAAGAAGAAGCATACTAAAGGGAGGACAAGACAACCATGGCTGACAAGGGAAGTCAGGGACAGCATAAAAGCTAAAGAGAAAGCATACAATGCGGCGAAGATCAGTGGGAAACCAGGGGATTGGGAAGCCTACAAAGACCAACAGAGGACAACTAAAAAAGAAACAAGGAGGGATGAGATTAAATATGAGGGTAAACTAGCCAGTAATATAAAAGAAGATTGCAAGAGTTTTTTTAGATATATAAAGGGTAAGAGAGGCAAAAGTGGATATTGAGCCACTGGAAAATGACGCTGGAGAAGTAGTAGTGGGGAACAAAGAAATGGCGGAGGAACTGAATAGGTACTTTGCGTCAGTCTTCACAGTGGAAGACACAAGTGACATCCCCAAAGTTCAAGAGAGTCAGCAGGCAGAGGTGAGTATGGTGGCCATTACCAAGGAGAAGGTGTTAGGAAAACTGAAAGGTCTGAAGGTGGATAAATCACCTGGACCAGATGGATTACACCCCAGAGTTCTGAAGGAGATAGCTGAAGAGATAGTGGAGGTGTTAGTGGTGATCTTTCAGGAATCACTGGAGTCAGGGAGGGTCCCAGAGGACTGGAAAATCGCTAATGTAAGCCCCCTATTTAAGAAGGGAGTGAGGCAAAAGACGGGAAATTACAGGCCAATTAGCCTGACCTCAGTCGTTGATAAGATTTTAGAGTCCATTATTAAGGATGAGATTTCAGAATACTTGGAAGTGCATGGTAAAATCGGGCAAAGTCAGCATGGTTTCATCAAGGGGAGGTCATGCCTGACAATTCAGTTAGAATTCTTTGAGTAGGTAACGAGTAGGTTAGACAAAGGAGAGACAATGGATGTTATTTACTTGGACTTCCAGAAGGCCTTTGACAAGGTGCCACACAGGAGGCTGCTCAGTAAGATAAGAGCCCATGGTGTTAGAGGCAAGGTACTAGCATGGATAGAAGATTGGCTGTCTGGCAGGAGGCAGGGAGTGAGGATAAGGGGGTCCTTCTCAGGATGGCGGCCGGTGACTAAAGGAGTTGTGTTGGGACCACAACTTTTCACTTTATACATTAATGATCTAGATGAAGGAACCGAGGGCATCCTGGCTAAGTTTGCAGATGATACAAAGAAAGGTGGAGGGACAGGTAGTATTGAGGATGCGGGGAGGCTGCAGAAGGATTTGGAGAATGGGCAAAGAAGTGGCAGATGGAATACAACGTGGGGAAATGTGAGGTCATGCACTTTGGTAGGAAGAATAGAGGCATGGACTATTTTCTAAATGGGGAGAGAATTCAGAAATCTGGAGTGCAAAGGAACTTGGGAGTCCTAGTCCAGGATTCTCTTAAGGTTAACTTGCAGGTTGAGTCGGTAGTTAGGAAGGCAAATGCAATGTTGGCATTTATTTCAAGAGGACTAGAATATAAAAGCAGGGATGTGCTGCTGAGGCTTTATAAGGTTCTGGTCAGACCACATTTAGAATATTGTGAGCAACGTTGGGCCCCGTATCTCAGGAAGGATGTGCTGGCCCTGGAGAGGGTCCAGAGGAGGTTCACGAGAATGATCCCAAGAATGAAAGGTTTAACATATGAGGAATGTTTGAGGACTCTGGGTCTATACTCGATGGAGTTTCGAAGGATGAGGGGGGATCTGATTGAAACTTACAGAATACTGAAAGGCCTGGATAGAGTGGACGTGGGGAAGGTGTTTCCATTAGTAGGAGAGACTAGGACCCGAGGGTACAGCCTCAGAGTAAAGGGAAGATCTTTTAGAACAGAGATGAGGAGAAACTTCTTTAGCCAGGTAGTAGTGAATCTATGGAATTCATTGCCACAGAAGGCTGTGGAGGCCAGGTCATTGAGCGTATTTAAGACTGAGATAGATAGGTTCTTGATTGGTAAGGGGATCAAAGGTTATAGGGAGAAGGCGGGAAAATGGGGTTGAGAAACTTATCGGCCATGATTGAATGGCGGAGCAGACTCAATGGGCCGATTGGCCTAATTTCTGCTCCTATGTCTTATGGTCTAACATACAAATTAGATGCAGAAGGCCAGTCGGCCCCTCAAGCCTACTTTTCCATCATTCAATAAGATCCTGGTTGATCTGATCGTAGCCTCAATTCCACATTCCACCTCTCCCTAATAATCTACCATGGAGGCCAGGGACCAACCTACCCAACCAACACCAACCCTGATACAATTCTGTGCTTAATTGGTTTATCTCTGTTTCTAGATTCAGTTCTTTGAGCAACACCTGCAATCAAACAAAAGCAAAATTCTGTGGTTACTGGAAATCTGAATTAAAAAGAGCAAATGCTGGAAATACGCAGCAGGTCAGACAGTAGCTGTGGAAAGAAAAAAGGAATTAATGTTAATGAATTACAGGAAATAAAAACGGAGCAGTATTTGATGGACAATATAAGCTCAGAAGTGGAAAAGAAATAATCTCTAATGGAGGAAAAACAATTCCTGACCACAGAAAGATAAAATTGGTACATCAGTGGTGAATAGCCAGGGGATACGCAGATGTGGAAACCTGATTTAGACACAGTTGGCAGAGATAACAGTAAATTACCAAACATAACTAAAATACTCTATTACTAGAAGCAGAGGAAGCTAGACAATGGCAGACAGGTGACTGGGGAGGGCAGATATGAAGCAGAGAAATAAATGAGAATGGATCCAGATCCACAGTAAAGGAACCACACCAACCCCAGTGTCATGGAACAGCTCTAAACTGTAGATACATGTTCAATAATACTCACCTCTGAAATAAGTTCAAATTTAGAATCTACTGGAGCCTGCAGCTGAAAAGATATCAGGAGCACTGGAGTCAGAGAAAAATCTGGCAGTCCTTGAATCATCTAACTCCCTGCAAAATGAAATTACAAAAGTCATAAGTGTCAGATGTGGTTAGAAATTCAGGAGAGATAAACATTTATCTTGGTTTGAGTCTGCTGTGTGTAAATCCTCTCCTGCTAACTCCCTGTAAAAGGAGTTTCCAAAATCCATCCCTGTCAACCCAAGATAGTAATTTATAACATCATCTCCTGCTTCCTGGCCCAAGCTAACTTAGGCAGGGACATGCTTGCATTGGAGGCTTTCAGAAAATTTTAATGAGGCTGATTCCTGGGATGAGGGGGTTTGTCTTATGAGGAAAGGTTGAACAAGTTTGGTCTATAGTCATTGGAGTTTAGGAGAATGAGAGGTGATCTTACTGAAATATGTAAGATTCTGAGGGAGCTTGACAGGATGGATCAAAAAGGTTGCTTCCACTCATGGGGGAACCTGGAACCAACGGGCATGGTTAAAATGTAAGGGTTCTCCCGTTTAATGCAAGGATGAGGCGAAATTTCTTCTGAGGGTTGTCAGTCTCTGGAAATATTTTCCCCACAGTGGAGACTGCTCATTGAACATATTCAATCCTGATTTAAACAGATTTTTGATCTACAAGAGAGTCAAGGGTTATTTGGGGGTGGGTGGGTTGGGGAGGGGTGGGGGTGATACAAGAAAATGGAGTTCAGGCCACAGTCTGATCGACCATGATCTTATTGAATGGTGGAGCATGCTCGATGGGCCAAATGGCTTTCTGCAAATTCTGATGTTCTTATTCTTATGTTGTTAGGCCGGCCGCGCATGACCTCCCTGAAGATGACGACAGTTAACCTGGGCCTGCCACCACCCCTTGTGTGCAGAATGACAATAAAATAAACGAGTCAATAATTTTCTCTCCTGGTCACCGGGACCCTGAGGCCCCACCTACTGTCTGTTTCGTTACCAAGATGTCCGCGCATGCGCTCCAGTCCCCGCTGAAACAAGCTCGCGGCTGGGCCTGTTCCCGGGGAAAAGAAACCGAGACCTGCAAACATGGGACTTGTAGGGCCTTACTCGGGCCCTGCGGCCTACACCAAGATGTTTACGAAGCCTCCCCGCTCCTCAGCTCCATTCCTCCCCTCCCTTCTCACCCCCGACTCGCCAACTCCATTCCTCCTCTCGCTTTCCCGACCTGATCCACCCGCTCTCACCCATTTCCAATCGCGTCAGTCACCCTCGTACGGCTCTGAGCAAAGTGACACTGCGCATGCTCCTGGAAGTTCCAGCACTGCACCTGCGCACTGGACTCCTGTAAAGTGAATAGGGCACATTCACAGCCGCAGGGAATGTTGGGTGACAGCAGCGCCATTGGAACATCGAAATGCACAACAGAAAATAATATTGTTACGCAATAGAGATAAAATATTAAAAAGCAACTTCTTGTAAATCTGCGCGCTGCCCTGTTCCGTACCCAAAGTGTCTTAAACGGCTGTTCTCCTGTGGGAAAATGCTGAGCTTTTAAAGCTTTCCCCACTGGTTCTCCTTTAACTCCTCCACAGAAACTGCTGATTCTGGCTGGGTTCAAACCCACTGGTTCCGCTGTCTTACTCAGCCTATCCCCAGACACTGAATATTCACTGTTTTATAGAATGATGCAGCACAGATGGAAACCATTCGGTCCATCATACCTGTGCTGGTTGTTTGGAAGATCTAGCCAATTAATTCCACAGACCTGTTGGCATTGTCACATCCATGTATATCTGCTGTAATAATGCAGGAGGTGAATGGAAAAGGCTTTCCAGGTGGATGCTTCTCAGACACACTAACCCCTGTGAAAAGATTGATTGACCAGTGTACTGGGCAGGCATTAAGGGTTCACTGAAATAAAAAAGAAAGTATGGGAAAACTCAGCAGGTTTGGCAGCACCTATGGAGAGAGAAACAGAATTAATGTTTTGAGTCCAATATGATTCTTCTTCAGAACTGAACTAGACAGTCCTTTATTCTGCCATTAAAACTGACTGGGTTTTGTTTCTTTATTACAACCATTACCATTCCCTTTGCTTTTCGTTCCATTACACCTTTGTTATTTCAACCCTACCGCTCTCTAACCTATCCCTGACCTTCTCTTTTATTCTATCTGACCCTGCCCTCTTCTTCAACAGCTTAAAACCCATCCTATTTCTATAGATAAAAGCAAAATACTGTGGATGCTGGAAATCTGAAACAAAAAATAGAAAATGTTGGAAAAACTTAGCAGGTCTGACAGCATGTGTAAAGAGAGACACAGGGTTGACTTATCGAGTCCATATGACTCTTCTTCAGATCCACCCTATTTCTACCTCAATTCAGTCCTGAAGAAGAGTCATACTGGACTCTAAACATTAACTCTGTTTCTCTCTCCACAGATGCTGTCAGAGAATCCTCCAAAAACGCCCAAGAAGCTTGACAACATCCAAGACAAAGCAGTCTGCTTGATTGGCACCCCTTCCATGAACATTCACTCCTTCCACCACCGTATAGTGACAGCAGTGTGTACCATCTATGAGGTGCACTGCAGAAACTCACCAAGGCTCCTTAGACACCTCCTTTCAAACCCACGACCACAACCATCTAGAAGGACAAAGGTATTAGACACATGGGTACACCACAACCTGGAATATCCCCTCCAAGCCACCCACCATCCTGACCTGGAAATATATCACTGCTCCTTCACTGTCGCTGGGTCAAAATCCTTGCCTAACAGCACTGTGGGTGTATCTACATCACATGGACAGCAGCGGTTCAAGAAAACAGCTCACCACAACCTTCTGAAGGGCAACTAGGGATGGACAATAAATGCTGGTCTGGCCAGCGATTCCCACCTCCCTTGAATGAATGAATAACTCCTGGGTTTTTCCAGAACCTGTTCTTATTTCTGTTCTGTGGCATCCACAATATGTTGCTCTTGTTTAAGTGTTCACTAGTTAGTTAAGCACGAAGGGTACTTCATAAAGTTTAATTCAATAACCCTACATCCCACAGGCCACAGAGGCATAATTAATAAAAGGCCAAGTTAATGGAGTATCCCGGTGTGATACAGCAGAAGAATTATGGAGTTACAAAGCAAAGGTTTTAATATACTGTAACCTCATAATCACCAATTGACTGGGATGTTGCAGTATGAAAGAATCACACATACCTGTCAGACGAAGGAGGCCATGTCCAAACCTGTTAAAGGTACACCACTGTTAGATTGCACTGGTGTTTCTGTGGATTGGTCTCGGTTTTATGAACAAGGACTGTATCAGACTGTTGCTGTGTCTTTGATTCCCCATGACAGCTGTAGCATCCTTATTAAATACCCACCACAATACTTAGCCCAGAAATGTGAGGTTATTATCATCACAGTCCTTCAAACCATCACTGAAACAATCGGCTCCTTTGGTTGTAACTCATTCAGAGAAAACCCACCTCTCTGGCAAAACAAAACACGGAAATGAAACCACTCCAAACTCCGAATGACTTGGGATTTTTTTTTAATTCATTAATGGGTTGTTGGCTTCATTGGCTGGGCCAGCATTTATTGCCCATCATTAATTGCAGTGGAGAAGATGGTGGGGAGCTGCCTTATTGATCTGCTGCAATCCCTGTGATGTAGGTACACCCACAGTGCTGTTAGGGGCAGAGTTACAGGATTGTGACTCAGCGACAGTGAAGGAACAACAGTATATTTACAAGTCAATATGGTGAGTGGCTTGGTGGGGGGTGGGCAGAATTTCTAGGTGGTGGAGTTCCCATCCATCTGCTGCCCTTGTCCTTCTAAATGGTAGTGGTTGTGGGTTTAGAAGGTGTTGTCAAAGGAGCCTTGGTGAATTCCTGCAGTGCATCTTGTAGATGGTGCACAGTGCTGCTAGTGTGTGTCAGTGTTGTAGAAAGTGAATGTTTGTGGATGTGGTGCCAATTAAGCGCTGCTTTATCCTGGACGGTGTCAAGCTTCTTGAGTGCTGTGGGAGCTGCACTCATTCAGGCAGGAGTATTCCATCACACTCCTGATTTGTGTCTTGTAGTTGGTGGACAGGCTCTGTGGAGTCAGGGGCTGAGTTACTCATTGCTTGACTCCTAGCCTCTGACATGCTTTTGTAGCCATAGCATTTATATGGCTAATCCAGTTCAGTTTCTGGTCAATGGTAATCCCCAGGATGCTGATAGTGGGGAACTCAATGATCGTAGTGCCATTGAACATTAAAGGGCGATGGTTGGATTCTCTCTTTTTGGAGATGATTCATTGCTTGATATTTGTGTGGTGCGAATATTACTTACCACTTGTCATCCCAATCCTGGATATTGTCCAGGTCTTGCTGCATTTGGACATGGACTGCTTCAGTGTCTGAGGAGTTGCGAATGGTGCTGAACATTGTGCAATCATCAGCGAACATCTCCACTTCTGACCTTATGCCGAAAGGAAGGTCGTTGATGAAGCAGCTGAAGGTGGCTTGGCCCAGGACAAAACCCTCAGGAATTCCTGCAGTGATGCCCTTAAATTGAGATGACTGACCTCCAACAACCACAATCACCTTCCTTTGTGCTTGGTGTGGCTCCAACCAGCAGAGAGTTTTCCCCTGATTCCCATTGATTCCAGTTTTGCTAGGGCTTCTTAATGCAAAACTGTGTCAAATGCAGCCTTGATGTCAAGGGCAGGCACTCTCACCTCACCTCGGGAGTTCAGCTCTTTTGTCCATGTTTGGACCAAGGCTGTAATGAAGTCAGGAGTTGAGTGGCCTGGGTGGAACCCAAACTGGACGTCAGTGAGCAGGTTATTGCGAAGCAGGTGCCACCTGATAGCACTGTTGATGACCCCTTCCATTACGTTACTGAGGGTCAAGTAATTGGCCAGGTTGGATTTGTCCTGCTTTTCGTGTACAAGACATAACTGGGCAACGTTGTACATAGCCGGGTAGATGCCAGTGTTGTAGTTGTGCTGGAACAGCTTGGCTAGGGGTGCAGCAAGATCTGGAGCACAAGTCTTCAGTGCTATTGCCGGAATATTGTCAGGGTCCACAGCGTTTGCAGTATCCAGTACCTTCAGCCTTTTCTTGATATCACGTGGAGTGAATCAAATTGGCAGAAGACTGGCATCCGTGATGCTGGGGACCTCTGGAGGAGGCTGAGATGGATCATCCACTTAGTACTTCTGGCTGAAGATTGTAGCAAATGCCTCAGCCTTATCTTTAGCACTGATGTGCTGGGCTCCTCCATCATTGAGGATGGGGATATTTGTGGAGCCTCCTCCTCCAGTGAGTTGTTTATTTGTCCACCACCATTCACGACTGGATGTGGCAGGACTGCAGAGCTTAGATCTGATCCGTTGGTTGTGGAATCGCTTAGCCTGTCTAACACTTGCTGCTTATGCTGTTTGGCATGCAAGTAGTCCTGTTTTATAGCTTCACCAAGTTGACACCACATTTTTAGGTATGCCTGGTGCTGCTCCTGGCATTCTCTCCTGCACACTTCATTGAACCTGGATTGATCCCCTGGCATTATGGTAATGGTAGAGTGGGGGATATGCCAGGCCATAAGGTTACGTATTGCGTTTGAATACAATTCTGCTGCTGCTGATGGCCCACAGCACCCCATGGATGCCCAGTCTTGAGTTGCTGGAGCTGTTCGAAATCTATCCGATTTAGCACAATGGTAGTGGCACACAACATAATGGAGGGTATTCTCAAATTGAAGGCAGGCCTTCGTCTCCACAATGACTCTGCAGTGATCACTCCTATCGATAGAGTGGACAGATGTATTTGCAGCAGGCAGGTTGGTGAGGGTGAGGCCAGGTTTTTTTTTACTCTTGTTCTCTCACCACCTGCCGCAGACCCAATCTAGCAGGTATATCATTTAGGCCTCGGCCAGTAGTGGTGTTACCGAAGCACTCTTGGTAATGCACATTGAAGTCCCCCACTCAGAGTACATTCTGCACCCTTACTGACCTCAGTGCTTTGTTAAAGCGGTGTTCAACATGGAGGAGCACTGATTCATCAGCTGAGGGAGGGCTGTACGTGGTAATCAGCAGGAGGTTTGCTTGCACATGTTTGACCTGATGTCATAAGACTTCATGGGCTCCAAAGTCGATGTTGAGGACTCCCAGGGCAACTCCCTCCTGACTACCTCTACTGGGCCTGTCCTGCCGGTGGGACAGGACATACCTAGGGATGGTGATGGTGGTGTCTGGGACATTATCTGCAAGAAATGATTCTGTGAGGATGACTCTGTCAGGCTGTTGCTTGATTAGTCTGTGAGACAGCTCTCCCAATTTTGGCACTAGCCTCCAGATGTTAGTAAGGAAGACATTGCCATTTCCAGTGCCTACGTCGATGCTGGGTGTTCCGTCTCGTTTCATTCCTTTTTTGTGACTTTGTAGTGGTTGTTACAACTGAGTTGCTTGCTAGGCCATTTCAGAGGGCATGTAAGAGTCAACCACATTGCTGTGGGTCTGGAGTCACATGTAGGCCAGACCAGGTAAGGACAACAGATTTTCTTCCCTCAAGGACATTAGTGAACCTGATGCGTTTTTACAACAATCAACAATGGTTTCACGGCCATCATTAGGCTTTATTTCCAGATTTTTATTGAATTGAAATTCCACCATCTGCCATGGCAGGATTTGAACCAGGGCCTCCAGAGCATTTCCCTGGGTCTCTGGATTACCAGTCCAACAACAAAACCACTGGCATTGTCCACAATATTGCTGGTAAGTGTCCAGGATAAGTTGATATTTGCAAGGTGAAGGGACATCAGCAGCAGCAGTTAGTGAGGAGGTTGATGGTAGTAAGCAGGCAGACTGATTCACCAGAAAACCTGCACCAGAGGGGATTCCATGGGATCCACCCAAATCACAATCGTTGGCACCGGTACAACAGACTCTAGTCAAACCTGATTTAAAAGCTTGTCAGGACCCTGACCCTGATGTGACTGTGGTCAAAGAGGCTGTACACCATAGCAAAGACTTTCCCTCATCCCTCACAGCAAGTAAGGACTCACTCATCACAAGGATGGCCTAGATGGCCTTGTTGGACTTGGGTCACACCTCGATGCCTTGAAAAGAATTAATTTTTTCTATGGATCAAATTGGGGCACTTTTGCTTTTTCAAGTCCTCGATATGTTACATAATTACTATCGGTGGCTGAGGATGCATCAGGATGGCCATCACCACCTGAGGCTGTGTCCAAATTAATCCAGACCTGTGAAATAAATGATCCCATTGGACACAGCCATCTGAATGATGTCCTCTGGGAAACACTGCAGATTAATTATACAGGCCCACTGCCCACAGTAAAAACAAGGGACTGGTATACCCTGGTAGTTATCGATATGTTGAATGGCCTCTCCCCGGTTTGAACTCGCTGGTGTATCAGAAAGTCGGTTGAATGAATTAATCCCTTCCCCTACTTGGAGCAGGTGAACAGCCTCTGCCCAGTGTGAATGGTGTGTCAGCAACTGGTACCTGCTTTTAAAACTCCCCTGCTGGATTGAAGCTTTCTCTGTCTTTAAAAATGATGCAGTCACTACAGCTAAAATCTTTTGGGAACCAGATGGGGCTTTCTGAAAAGGATAGAGATTGATAATGTTTCTTATTTTATGGCAGAAGTAATACAGCAGCTCTGTCGTCGTGCGTGTGGAACCACATTTCCAAACCCCCTACCACCCAGAGCCCTGTGCAATGGCCGAGATCTTAAATCACTCTGGAGAAATGACACTGAAAAAAGTTGTCATGAAGGGAGCTGATGATATGGTCAAGGCCAGTGACTGTGTCACTGCCTTGCCTGGTATCTCAATGACCTTTCACTCCACTCCTGTTCACTCACCCGGTCACAGCCTATTTCAGCTTGGCCAATCCAGATTGTAACCGCTCCCCCCCCCACCCCCTGCTGGGGTCCCACTCCCCATTGCTACTCAACAGAATAAGGACCAGTTTCTCCAAAACCTCCACATCCTCCCTGCCACAGGCAGTGGAGAAGATAGTGCTGCCCATCTCAACAGCTCCAGGGAGAAATGCCCCACCTGTTACATTAACTGCTCAGTTGGAGATGAAGTGATATTAAAAGCATTGTTAAACAGGGGGAGCCTGGGTGGGTTACTTGGGAAAGTCCATATGATGGTCTACATAAATTGGGAAAAACAAGTCTTAGATTGAGTATTCAGTAGCAAGAGAAGGAAACACAATATCTGTGTACCATGGAGATCAGTGTAAATAGTAAAAACTGAAAAGGTCAGATAGCCATATGGAGAATAAATACTGTGTTTGATTTTATCCAACAGGGACAACATATGGATGGTCATGGTGTTCCTGGACTGTGTCCAGGCTGAATTTCTGTTCCTGCCGTATGATCGTCCCCCAGATTGTCCTTTCTGAGTTCCAGCCAGGTGACGTTAAACACTCAGGTGGGAAAGACAAAAATCTACAACAATGTATTTAAAACAAAGCTGATTTATTTGATATATAACCAGAATATTAAACTTCAGTTCAGTTATTAACAACAAGAAAGAAATACCAACTTTCAGAATGAACAGGGTTCAGTCCTGGATGTGATTAACAACAGCAGAATCCAACCCCTGCAGTCAATTCTGAACTCGCCACACACGGAGCAGGTGAATGGCTTCTCCTCAGTGTGAACTCGCTGGTGTATCAAAAAGTCGGATGAATGAACGAATCCCTTCCCACACTCGGTGCCAGTGAACAGCCTCTCCCCAGTGTGCGTACATTGGTGTGCCAGCAATTTACACCTGCTTTTAAAGCTCTTCTCGCAGTCAGAACATCTAAAAGGTCTCTGATCAGTGTGAACCAGTTGGTGTGCCTTGAGCAGGGATAATCGGGAGAATCTTTTGCCACACATGGAGCAGGTGAACGGCTTCTCCCCAGTGTGAACTCGCTGGTGTATCAAAAAGTCGGATGAATGAATGAATCCCTTCCCACACTCAGAGCAGGTGAATGGCCTCTCCCCAGTGTGAACTCTCTGGTGGGCCAGCAGGTGGGCTGACTGAGTGAATCCCTTCCCACAGGCGGAGCAGGTGAACGGCCTCTCTCCAGTGTGAACTCGCTGGTGTGTCCGAAGGTCTGATGAATTAATGAATCCTTTCCCACACATGGAGCAGGTGAACGGCCTCTCCTCAGTGTGCGTGAGTTGGTGTCTCAGAAGGTCAGATGACCGAGTGAATCCCTTCCCACACAAGGAGCAGGGGAATGGTCTCTCCCCAGTGTGAATGTGTCGATGAGTTTCCAGCCGCAATTAGTATTTGAATCCTTTCCCACAGTCCCCACATTTCCATGGTTTCTCCATGGGGCTGGTGTCCTTCTGTCTCTCCAACTTGGAAGATCAATTGAAGCCTCATCCACACACACAACACTTGTACATTTTCTCCTTACTGTGAATTGTGTGATTCTTTTCAGGCTGTGTACTGGAACACTCTCAATCGAGTGTGTGCGTCTTGCTGCTTTTCCAGTCACACTGATGTTTGAAATCCCTTCACATGGACAAACGTTTCTCCTTCCATGTTCAGAGACCAATGATATTCAGGTCCTGATGAATCAAGTGACTCTGTCAGATCTTGATAATTGGTTTTAGTTTCCCATCTGTATATCTTCCCCTCCTAACACCCTGTTAAAAAAAAAGTTTACCTAGAATTACACAGAATATACAGAATAGAAACAGGCCATTTGGCCCAACTAGTCTCTGCTGGTCTTTATACTCCACATGCTTCTCATTCCATCTACCTCAACTCAGTTTTTCACTTTATTTTTCTATTCCTTTTTCTCTCATGTACTCATCTAGTTTCCTTTTGAAATTATCTCAGCTTTTTGCCACAACTGCTCCTTGTGGTAGTGAGTCACTTTCGAACCACTCTGAGTAAACACATTTCTCCTTATTTCCCTATTGGATTTATCAGTAACTATCTTGTACTTCTGGCCCCTGGTTTTGGATTCACCCACAAGTGGAAACACCTACATCTACAACGTCTCGCATGGCAGGCTGAGCAGAAAAATAAAAAGTCAAGGAACCCCAGAGCAAGATGCAAGTTGGAATCAAAATAGGCTCAATGGCAGGAAATGATGAATGACAGTCGATGGGTGTTTTTTTATGATTGGAAGGCTGTTTCCAGTGGGGTTTCACAGGGCTCAGTACTGGGTCCTTTATTCATGGTTTATACCATTGATTCAGACTTAAACGTCGGGATGTGAATAACAAATTTGCAGATGATACAAACATAAGGCTATGAGCTTGGTAGTGAGATAGAAAGCAGTGTCCCTTAATTCTCAATTCCCTCACAAGAGGAAACATATTCTTAGCATCTACCCTGTCAAGACCCCTCAGAATCTTGTATGTCTCAATAAGGTCACCTCTCATTCTGCTCAGCTCCAATGGATACAGGCCCAACCTTTCCTCATGAGACAACACCTTCACCCCAGGAATCAGCCCAGTGAACCTTCTCTGAACTGCTTCCAGTGCAAGTATATCCCTCCTTGAGTAAGGGGACCAAACACAGTACTCCAGATGCAGTCCTATCAATTCCTTGTACAATATTAGCAAGATTATCCTACTTTTATACCCCATCCTCCTTGCAATAAAGGCCAACATCCCATTTGCCTTCCTAATCACTTGCTGTACCTGAATGTTAACTTTTTGTGATTCATGTACAAGGACATCTAGATCCTTCTGTACTGCAGCCTCTCTCTATTTCAATAATATTTTGCTTTTCTATTCTTCCTTTCAAAGTGGACATCCTCACATTTTACCACATTATACTCCATCTGCCAATTTTTGCCTACTCACTTAGCCTATCTATATCCTTTTGCAGACTCTTTGCATCTTCCTCACAACTTGCTTTCCTACCTATCTTTGTATCATTAGAAAATTTAGCTACAATACAATTGGCCCCTTCAGCCAAGTCATTAGTATAGATCCTAGGTAGTTGAGGCCCCAACACTGATCCCTGTGGCACTCCACTAGTTACAGATTGCCAACTGGAAAATGGCCCATTTATCCCAAATCGATCTTTCCTGTTAGTTAGCCAGTCCTCTATCCATGCTAATATATCACCCCCAACACCATGAACTCTAATCTTGTGCAGTAACTTTTAACGTGACAACTCATTGAAGGTCTTTTGGAAATCCAAACACACTCCATCTACTGGTTCCCCTTTATCCACCCTGCTTATTACATCCTTAAAGAACTCAAGGCTTCTTGGTCATTTTGGAGGTGAGGATGAAGCAGACAGGGGAGAGGGAGGGCCCTTCAAAAGAAACTTGAGTTAGAGATATTAACAAAATCCAACACACTGTGCACTCAACAAAAAGCTGATTTGACTTTTGTCCAGAATATTAATCACTGTAACTGGGCTGGGCTTCATTAACATCAGAAACAGACACCAATGGACAAATGGATTAACAGCAAAGTCCAATCAGAGTAGATACTTGTGAACTCGCTGGTGTCTCAGCAGGGTGGATGAGTGAGAAAACCCCTTCTTACATACGGAGCAGGTGAATGGCCTCTATTCAGTGTGAACTCGTTGGTGTGTTAGCAAGCATAATGACCAAGGGAATCCCTTTCCCCGCTCTGTGCAGGTGAACGGCCTCTCTCCAGTGTGAGGTCAGATAATTGCTTGAACCCAGTCCTGCAGTGAGAGCACCTGAACAGTCTCTCATCAGTGTGAACATGTTGATGATGCATTAGTTCCCCAGAACTTATATAGCACTTCCTGCAGTCTGGCATTTAAAAGGTCTCTTGTCAGTGTGAATTCTCTGGTGAACCAACAGGTTGCATGACAAAGTGAATCCCTTCCCACACTTCAGCCAGATGATCGGTTGAAGCCTCGTGCACACTTTGAACAAATGTATGGTTCCAACTTCCGAGTTCAAAATCTAATGATATTCAGGTTATAATAAATTGGGTGACTGCATTAGATCCTCATGTGATGTTGAGTTTGAGTTTCGCAACTGCAAGTTCTCACCTTCTAATATCCTGTAAAAATGATTTAAAACAGAAAAGGGGAGTAAGAGACAACCCATTAAAACATAAAGGCAGGGTGTGAACTTGAGCTGAATGAATCTGGTAATTTGTGGGGCTGGCACTAGGAAAAAGTGACCATGAAAACTGCTGGATTGTCGTAAAACTCCAACTGGTTCACTAATGTCCTTCAGGGAAGGGAACCTACCATCCAGTTTCCCTACACAAGACTCTGTGGGAAGATTGAGAGACAGGGAGAGAGGGTGTGGCGAAGGAGAGGGATTTTATATTTCTACAACTAAGCTAGAAGTTTCCCACAGTTACATTTATACAGTTTCTCCCCGGTGTGACTGCGCTTGTGGCTCGACAAGTTAGATGATTGGCTAGATGATTCTTATCCACAGAAAGCACATATATACAATTTCTCCCTGTTGTAAATGCTGCTTTTTCCTTCCAGGTTCAAAATTATATGATATTCGGATTAGGACAATCTGCCAGTCTGAACCTACACAAGGCCCTGGCCTCGATAGGGGTAAGGAGACAGGGAGGGGGGGGGGCGGGAGATTTTATGTATCATCAACCTGATCAGAACTTTGACAAATCCTTCTAAACCATCAACCTCCACCACCTAAAAGTAAATCCTTCCCTTCTAACCCCCTGTGAAAGGAGTTTCCAAAATCCATCCCTGTCACCCCAGGATAGAAATTCACAATATTCTTTCCTCCTGCTGACAGGGGCAAAGATGACTGCGCATGCGCCCCGCTGGACATTGCTCCCTATAAAGATGGCGGCCGTTAACGCGCGCCTGTCATCAGGTACAGCCCCGCGGCTGCTGCCCCACTTGGACTAAATGCGGGATTGGTAGATTCTTAATTTTGTTCCCAGGCATCCACTGGGTGTTTATGAGGCCTTCTCACCCATTCCGCCTCCTCCATTACCCACCTATAATCAGCCGTTGTGCACCGGTTGCGGAATCGAGACGACCGCCTCACTGTCGCTCCAACACAGAGTGCGCGCGCCCCCACGGGAACTAAATGCGCATGCGCCATTCACAATCCACCGTAGCGCCTGCGCCATGATTTCCTATGGTGAGTATAGGGCACATTCTGTATCGTCATGGATGCTGGGTAAGATCCGTACCATTAAAACACGATATTGTTGAATAGAAAATTATGATTTGTGATCGGACTACGATGGAGCCATGGGGCCAAGATATAAAACTATTAAATTAATTGAAACAGCAAACAAATTGGCCCTCCATCATAATTCTGTCCTGGGTATAATTAACAACAGAACAAACCACTACAGTTAGGTGTGAATTCACTGGAGTCTCAGCAGCTGGTGGGTGAGCAAGTAATTTTTCTTCCCCATTCATGGAACATTTAAACCATGTCTTGCCTGTAAGAGACAAGTGGATAAAATCCTTTGAACTTTTAAAGCTGGGGTGTGAACAGGTGGGCAAACTGAATAAATCCCATTGCACAAGTGTAGTATCTGAGTGGGCTCTCTCCAGAGTGACTGTGCTGCTGTGTCAATAAATGGAATAACTGAATGAATCCATTTCCACATTCAGCTGGTGAACAATCCATTCATGGGTGTGAATTGACCCATCAGTTTCCAGCTCAGATGAGTATCCCAAACCCTTCCTGTGATGAATTCCAGATTCTCAACATGCTCCCAGTAAAAAAATACTGTCAATGCTGTAAATTGGGAATAAAAACAGACAATTCTGAAATTTCAAGTAGACCTGATAACATCTGCAGAGGGGAAATATTTACATTTCAGGTCTGCAACCTTTCAATGAAATGTTAATCATGTTTCCCAATCCATAGATGCTGCCAGACATGGTGAGGATTTGAAGCATTTTCTGTTTTTATCTCCTGTTGAAGAAGTTTCTCCCGAATTGCACATTAGTTTTATTGATGATGAACTTATATTTATTCTCATCCATCTACAACTGGAAACATCTTCCACTTGTCTTCCCTGTCAACCCCTTTTATAATCTGAAAAGCTCGATCAGGTCATCTGTCACTCTTTACCAGGGAAAACATCTCTAGCTTGTTCAATCTTTCTTGACAGGTATAACCTTGCAGTTTTGGCATTATTCCAGTGTAGATGCAACAATCACCCTTTCACCCCTTCAGTTCCCACATTCTAGGCCCCAAATACAGTTTCCAAGTGATACAGCAAATTACTTGCACTTCTTTCAATTTAGGATCATGTATTCACTGATTATGATGTGATCCCCTCCACACTAAGGTGACTAAACCAATATTGGGCAACTGCTTTGTGGAAAATCACAATTCAATTTTCAAATATATTCCTGAGCATCTGGTCATTTGCTATTTTAATTCTCTGCCCCATGCCCGGTTTGACCTCTCAGTCCTCAGCCTCCTGCACTGATCATAATCATCACTCCCATTTTTTCAGAAGGTAGGTGCTGGTAATGGTTCTGCTATTACTATTTATGTCTATTCTGGATCTGTCTTTTATTTGTTCACTTGTCCCATAAGTTTATTGTCTCATCACAGAATTTTGTCTCGCATTATCCCCCCCTTTATCATTTAATAACTCCTGCCTTCCATCAACAATATTCATTCCTCCTCTTCACCTCTTATCCTTGACTTTGTACTTGTTTGTAAACTATAATATCTCTAAATTCTTCAACTTTTGATAAAGGTTCACTCACCTTAAGCATTGATGCTGTTGTCCTCTCCACAGAGGCTGTTTGACCTGCGGAGTGTTTCCAACAATATCTTTTGAGTTCAAATTTGCAGCCTCCGCAGTATTCTGTTTTTGGGTCACTGTGGATCAGTTTTCTCTCACTTACCGTGACCTGTTTAAAGAAGTTAAAGAAGGAGCCATTAAAGAATGAGGCAACAGTTATTGTCATGCTGTTCAAAAACAAATGGAATAAAATGTTAATTGATCATGTTTTTATATACTTTGATGGGATGTGGGGGTCACTGTCAAGACCAGCAGTTATAACCAAAGCCTAATTTCCATTGAACTTAGTGGCTTGATCGACCATTTTAGAAGGCAGTTAAAAGTCAACCACATCACTGTGGGCCTGGAGTCACATGTAGGTCAGACCAGGTAAGAACAGCAGATTTCCTCCTCTAAAGGAAATTCGAGAACCAGGTGGGCTTTTATGACAATTGATGATAGCTTCATAGTCACCATTTCTGAGACTAGTCTTCAATTTCAGACTTATTGATGAACTGAATTTAAATTCCACCCACTTCCATGGTGGGATTTGAACCTGAGTTCGCACTTCTGGATTATTAGTCCAGTGGCCTGATCATCTGCCCTTTGCAATTGAAACACAAAGTTTCCACGTTGGCTCAAAGCAGGAATTTTATGCGTAAAGCAAACATTCTGCACACTGCACTATGGAAATTAGTGTCAAACATTCCCAACCAGGGGAGCTGACAATACATCTCTCAGTCCAATTCACAAAAGGAAATGCTGGGCTTACTGAGTGGGTCAGACTGAGTCTGTGGAGAGAGAAACAGTTATTGGTTCAAGACACTAAACTTCCATCAGAATTGGAAAAAAGACACACAATAAATTTTTTAAACAAATGCACAGTCAGAGAATGGGGGAGGGGTAAATAACTGAAGAGGAGGTTTGTAATCGGAGGTATTGAATAACAAGGTTGAAGGTAGGAGGTATTGAATAACAAAAGGATGATGATGCAAGGCAAAAGTTAGGGTAATAGAACTACTGAAGAAACTAAAGGTGGGAGAGCCATTCTGTATCTGTCATCTATTTCTACTCTGGTTGGAAATGTGTTCCTTATTTGTTGATTCATTTCACTTCTGTCCCACACTGAAAATTCTCAATCCTTCTCCACCATTACCTTTTACAAACATTTCATTGAACAATCACCATTTTGAAGCACTGAAACAATGAAGTCATAGAAATATTTTCATAACCATCTTGTTCATGCTTCATATCAATATTTTAGAGGTCATTTTTACTTTGGGGAAGATTAAAATTGTACCGTTAAGGTTATTAAATTCTGGACTTTAGAAATTGCCAGGACACCTCAAGAAATGGCAGTTCAAAGGCTGGTCCATGTTTGTTCAATATGATCAGAATAAAAGAGAGAAAGAGAGAGAGAGAGAGATCTATAAAATGGCAGGGGAGCTCGTTTAGCCAGAAATCTGGAGACAGAGTGTGTGTGAGCTGTATGGTCCTGTCTTTGTTAAAGAGGTGAATTATTTAAGCAGACTTCAGGGTTAAGAGGGTTGGTTAATCAGTGTAAATATCTATTGGTACATGGGCTCTTTTTAAAAATGTCATCATACATTGTACATTAGGTCACACGTACAAACTTGTCCCTTGCACTTCCTGTGAAGTGGATGGCAGTTTTCACTGGCAGTTTCAGTGGATTGAAGAACAGAGTGATGCACAGACACAGTGCGGTTCTGATGAACAGTCACAGACCTGAAACGTAAACTATGTCTCTTTCTCCACAGACACAAGCAGATCTGCTGAAAACTCCAGCATTTTCTGCTTTATTTCTGATTTCCAACATCTGCAATATTTTGCTTTTCCTTAACTGGAGAGGGCTGAGAATGTGGAACTCATTGCAGGAAGACAGGAAATGTTGGGAAAACTCAGCAGGCCCGGCAGCATCTGTGGGGAGAGAAACAGAGTCAACGTTTCAAGTCCGTATGACCCTTCTTCAGAGCTGAAGAAAAGTGGAAATGTGATTACATTTATACTGTTAAAGGGGGTGGGGCAGGTGGAGCTGGATAGAAGGCCAGGGATAGGTGGGGACAAAGGAGGGATTGACAAAGATGTCATGAACTAAAGGACAAAAGGAGTGTTAATTGTAGTGGTTAGCGCTAAAAAAAAGTTGCTGATAGTGGCATAAAGATAAGAAAGCAGAATGTGATAATAGCAGAACAAGGGTAGCACTGTGTGAAAGAACAACATGGAACAAGTAACAGATGGCCCTGTAGGGGATAGGGTTTGGGGAGGGGGTGGTGTGTGGTGGGGTGGGAAAAAAGGATAGAAAATGGGATAGAAGGGGGATATAAAAAGGGGGATAAAACAATGGATAAATGAATACAAATGAAAATAAAAACGTGGAAAAAAAACTGAATGTAGAAAAAAGGGGATTAGAAAAAAGGGGTGAGAATGGAGGAGAGAGTTCACAGTCTGAAGTTGTTGAACTCAATGTTAAGTTCAGAAGGCTGTAAAGTGCCTAATCAGAAGATGAGGTGCTGTTCCTCCAGTTTGCGTTAGGCTTCACTGGAACATTGCAGCAGGCCAAGGACGGAGATGTGGGCATGAGAACAGGATGGGGTGTTGAAATGGCAAGTGACCGGAAGGTCTGGTTCATGCTTGAGGACAGACCAGGGGTGTTCTGCAGAGCAGTCACCCAATCTGCGCTTGATCTCTCTGATGTAGAAGAGACCACATTGGGAAAACAGCTGAGTTTTCCCAGCATTTTTTGTTTTTGTTTCAAATTTATAGCATCTGCAGTATTTTGCTTCTATCATTTCAAGAAGGGTTTGAGATTCCCATCTGAGCGTAAAGTGATGGGTAAGTTCACAGCAAGAAAGTATCATCACCAGCTGAAGGTGGAAAGGTATTCAGTTGGTCATCCCATTTACTGACACAGCAGCACAGTCAGAGTGCAGAGAGACCTTTCACATATTTCACGAATGAGAAAGGAATTACTTAGTTTTCTCACCTCTCAATCCACCAACTTTGAAAGTTCAAATGACTTGATTCACAATTAGTGCATTCTGACTAGCAAAAGGCAGCTTAAGTGTTTTGTGTCTTGGGAAAACTCCACGCACTGACAGTCCAGTGAGTTTCCATCTAACTGTTAAAGCATTAATTTTTATTAATTACACCCAGGATGGGAATATGGTGGAGGACCCGTGCACTTTGGTTGCCGTATTAATTGATTTAATAATATTATATTTTCGCCCTGTGACTCCAGTCGATCACAAAACATAATTTTCTATTCAACAATATCATGTTTCAATGACCGGAGTCTTACCCAGCATTCGCGGCGGCGCAGAACGTGCCTTATCCTCGTAGCAGGATCTTCTTGCGGAGGCGCACTACCGGGTGTGACTCGAGCATGCGCAGTCGAGGCCGCACCAGGAAATGGTCGAAGCTGTTGACAGATATCGAATCCAGGCGATATAAATGAAGCCGGTAGATGGGGAGGATTGGAGGCGGTAGAGTGGGCGGGGAGGCTTGATAAATACCCACTGGCGGCCTCAATGTCGGAATAAGGAGCTAGAGCTCCCGACGTCGCAGCGAACGGGGAGGTAGCTGCGGGCCGCGGTTGTCAGTCACAGGCCGCAGTTAACGGCCGCCATCTTTACAGGGGGCAAAGTGGAACAGAGCGCATGCGCGGACATCCCAATCCCTGTCAGCAGGAGAAGAGAATGTTGTGCATTTCTATCCTGGACTGACAGGGATGGATTTTGGAAACTTCTTTTACAGCGGGTTAGAAAGGGAGGATTTACACACAGCAAACTCTTCTGACATAGCTCTTTAAAGTTCTGATTGGGTTGGACAGATGTGGACAGAATATTTACACTTTTTGTTAGTAATAAATCCAAGAGGAAAACGGGAGATATTTCTGTCCTCGGACAGTTGTTAGAATGTGGAACTCGCTACTACAGGAAGTGGTTGAGACAAATCCCTGAGATGCTTTCAAAAGTAAACTAGATGAGAACAAGAGAAGAAAGGGATTAGAAAGATAAATTGAAAGGCTGAGATGAGATCGGCAGAATAGGAGGAGACACCTGTGGAGTAGAAACTCCAAGACATACTAGATAGACCGATTAGCCTGTTTGTGTAATGTATGTTCCATGTAATTCTTTGTAAACTTATTTTACAGAAAAAAGAAGAGAAAGATTTGCAGTCAGGAAAAGTAAACCAAACTTTACATCAAAATCTGACGGTCTCTCAATTCATCTGGATCTGAAGATTTGTATTTCTGAAGGATTTAATTGACCGTCTCAGTTGGAAACCGGTGAGAGACTGTTCACCTGCTCCTGTGGGAAGGGATTGATACAGCTGGTAAGCATGCTGACACGACAGCGAGCTCACAATAGTGAGAGGCTGTTCACCTGCTCCGGGTGTGGGAAGAATTTCATGTGTTCATCCAACCTGCTGGCACACCAGCTCGATCACTTTGATGAGAAGCCTCTTCAATGCTCTGACTCTGGGAAAAGCCTTGAAACCTCTGAGGAACTGGTCCTACACCAGCAAGTTCATACTGATGAGAGACTGTTCAGCTGCTCCCACTGTGGGAAGAGGTTCAGGCTGTCCTCCCGCCTTGCGGAGCACCAGCTCCTTCACACACATGAGAGGCCGTTCAGCTGCTCTCACTGTGGGGAGTCGTTCAGTGAGTCAGTGCATCTCACTGAGCAACAGCAAGTTCACACCAAGGACAGGCCATTCAGCTGCTCCCAGTGTGGGAAGAGATTCGCTCAGTCCTCCCATTACACTGAGCACCAGCTTGTTCACTCCGATAAGAGACCTTTTAAATGCTCAGAGTGTGAGAAGACCTTTAAAAGACACAGTGAACTGCTGAGACACCAGCGCACTCACACCAGCGACAGGCCATTCACTTGCTCTGTGTGTGGGGAGAGCTTCACCCATTCAGTCCAACTTCTGAAGCACGAGGGTGTTCACAATGGGGAGAGACCCTTCATCTGCTCCATGTGTGGGAATGGATTCACTCGGTCATCCAACCTTCTGGCACACCAACGGGTTCACACCGGGGAGAGGCCGTTCACCTGCTCTGACTGTGGTAAGACATTTACTCGATCATTCCACCTTCTGACACACCAGCGAATTCACACAGGGGAGAGACCGTTCACCTGCTCTGACTGTGGGCAGAGATTCACACGGTCATCCCACCTGGTGAGACACCAGCGAGGTCACACTGGGGAGAGGCCGTTCATCTATTCCACGTATGACAAGAAAGTTCCTGAATCCACCCTCCAACGTGTTCACTCTGATAAGAGAACTTTTAAATGTTCTGAATGTGAGAAGACCTTTACAAGAAGCAATGACCTGCTGAGACACCAGCGTATTCACACTGGGGAGAGGCCCTTCCTCTGCTCCGAGTGTGGGAAGACATTTGCACATTCATCTGATCTGGTGAAACACCAGCGCACTCACTCTGGGGAGAGGTCATTCCTCTGTGCCGAGTGTGGGAAGAGATTCACTCGGTCATCTGATCTAGTGAGACATCAACGCACTCACACTGGGGAGAGGCCATTCACCTGCTCTGAGTGTGGGAAGGGATTCACTCTGTTAGCCAACCTGCTGAGACACCGGCGAGTTCACAGTGGGGAGAGGACATTCCTTTGCTCCGAGTGTGGGAAGAGATTCACTCAGTCATCCCACCTGCTGAGACACCAGCGCATTCATACTGAGGAGAGACCTTTTAAATGCTCTGACTGCGGGAAGTGCTATAAAACCTCAGGAGAACTGATGTACCATCAACGCGTTCACACTGAGAAAAGACCATTCAGGTGCCCTCACTGCAGGACTGGGTTCAGGAAATCATCTCAACTCACTTTACACCAGCGAATTCACACTGGGGAGAGGCCGTTCACCTGCTCCAAGTGTGGGAAGGGATTTGCTCACTCAGGCACCCTGCTGACACACCAGCGAATTCACACTGGGGAGAGGCCATTCACCTGCTCCGAGTGTGGGAAGGGATTTACTTGTTCACACCACCTGCTGAGACACCAGCAAGTTCACAGGTCACCGGCAAAGTTGGATTTTCTTGATTTTGCTGCTGAGAATTACATCCAGGACTGAACTTTTTCTCCTTTCTACCTCTAGAGTATTTAGTTCTCAGA
Organism: Carcharodon carcharias; assembly: GCF_017639515.1. Lineage (NCBI taxonomy): Eukaryota > Metazoa > Chordata > Chondrichthyes > Lamniformes > Lamnidae > Carcharodon > Carcharodon carcharias. The sequence goes on from NC_054493.1 coordinate 18,378,141, forward strand.
CCTTCAGTTACTCTCACGGAAAAGTCCCAGCTCCCCATGCCTTCCAGAGTGTCTTTCTTAGCCTTGGGATCCAGGGAAGGCATCTGTAAGGATCACTAAACACAAAACTCAACCTGTTAATCAGTTTCAGCTCCTGAACTTGGTGTGTGTCCCACAGCATCTCTCTCACCTTCGATGTGTGAATGGAGCATCATGTCTGCAAACCTGGCTTAAATTGAAATCCACTCAGTAAATGTATTTAATGAAACACTGTGGCTGATGAGACAATGTTAAGGTGCCAGCGTGCGGCTGTATTGCTGGGTCAGCCGTGGCTCAGTGGGTAACATTCTCATCTCTCAAGCAGAAGGTTGTGGGATCAAGTTCCACTTCAGCCACTCAGCACAAAAACTGAGGTTGACTCTCCAGTGCAGTACTGAGGGAGTGCCTCACTGTCAGAGATGCTGTCTTTCAACTGAGAATATTACACCAAGGCCCCCACCTGGCTGCTCGGGTGGATGTGAAAGATCCACTGGCCTTTAATTTGAAGAAGGGCAGGGGAGTTATTCCTCATGCCCCAGCCAATATTCATCCCTCAGCCAATGTGACAAACACAGATGATCTAGTCATTATCATGTTGCTGTGTGTGGGAGCTTGCTGTGCACAAATTGATTGTGATGTGTTTCCTAAATTACAACAGTGACTGTACTTCAAAAGGATTTCCCTGATGTAAAGCACTTTGGGACTCCCTGAGGTGGTGAAAGGTGCTATATAAATGCAAGTCTTTCTTTTCTCTGTGTTTTGCCTATAATGGAAAATGCCTGAACCTTTGTCCCAGTGGAACCTTTGCTGTTATGAAATTTGGGTGTATTAATGAGCCTCACATCCTCATTCATGTCTGCTGCAATTGTGTAGAAAGGAGATGTGTAAAGAGCTAGTCTTTGTATGGCGATGTGAACCAAGGAAATGGTATCTGTGTGTGATAGTGACACAGCCTTGTACACACACTCAGAGCAATGCACCGATATCCTTGTGGTTACTGTTTGAGCAGAGTCATCACGAATGTAGTGAACAAGTTAAATATAAATATCTCCAGTGTAGCTGCAGCTTGTTAGAACAGAGATAGGGAGAATGGGAAATGAAATTGAACCCAGATAAATGTGATGTAGCAGATTTTGGTCAGAACCATAGAACACTACAACACAGAAAACAGGCCATTTGGCCCTTCTAGTCTGTGCCGAAATATTATTCCGCTAGTCCCATTGACCTGCACCTAGTCCATAACCCTCCAGACCTCTCCCATCCATGTATCTATCCAATTTATTCTTAAAACTTAAGAGTGAGCCCGTATTTACATCAGATGGTAGCTTGTTCCACATTCTCACCATTCTGAGTGAAGAAGTTCCCCCTAATGTTCCCCCTAAACCTTTCCCCTTTCACCCTAAAGCCATGTCCTCTCGTGTTTATCTCTCCTAATCTAAGTGGAAAGAGCCTACTTGCATTTACTCTGTCTATACCCCTCATAATTTTGTAAACTTCTATCAAATCTCCCCTCATTCTTCTACGCTCCAAGGAATAAAGTCCTAACCTGTTTAATCTTTCCCTGTAACTCAACTCCTTAAGACCCGGCAACATCCTAGTAAATCTTCTTTGCACTCTCTCAATCTTACTGATATCCTTCCTGAAGTTAGACGACCAGAACTGCACACAATACTCCAAAGTTGGCCTCACCAATGTCTTATCCAACCTCACCATAACATCCCAACTCCTATACTCAATACTTTGATTTATGAAGGCCAGTATGCCAAAAGCTTTCTTTACAACCCTGTCTACCTGTGACGCCACTTTCAGGGAATTATGTATCTGAACTCCCAGATCCCTTTGTTCCTCCGCACTCCTCAGTGCCCTACCATTTACTGTGTATGTCCTACCTTGGTTTGTCCTTCCAAAATGCAACACCTCACACTTTTCCGCATTGAATTCCATCTACCATTTTCTGGCCCATTTTTCCAGTTGGTCCAGATCCCTCTGCAAGCTTTGAATGCCTTCCTTGCTGTCCACAACGCCTCCAATCTTAGTGTCATCAGCAAACTTGCTGATCCAATTTACCACATTATCATCCAAATCATCCAAACAACAATGGTCCCAGCACAGATCCCTGAGGCACACCACTAGTCACAGACCTCCAGTCTGAGAAGTAATCATCCACTACCACTCTCTGTCTTTTCCCACACAGCCAATTTTGAATCCAGTTTACAACCTCTCCATGGATACCAAGTGTCTGAACCTTCTGAACTAACCTCCCATGTGGGACCTTGTCAAAGGCCTTACTAAAATCCATGTAGACAACATACACCTTGAACTTATGCCCCCTTGTGACTGACGCTTCAACTAAGGGGAACAGATGCTCCCTATCCACCCTGTCCATGCCCCTCATAATCTTGTACACCTCAATCAGGTCACCCCTCAGTCTTCTCTGCTCCAACGAAAACAACCAAGTCTATCCAACCTCTCTTCATAACTTAAATGTTTCATCCCAGGCAACATCCTGGTGAATCTCCTCTGCATCCCCTCCAGTGCAATCACATCCTTCCTATGAAGAAAGGATTGACAGGCAGGATCTCTTCACTTCTGAGAAAAGAAGGTTGAAGGATGTCCTAATAGAATCAGAGAATCTCACAGTGCAGAAGAGCCTCTTCGGCCCATCGAGTCTTTACGTGTACGTGAGAAACACCTAACCTACCTACCTAATCCCATTTACCAGCACTTGGCCCATAGTCTTGAATGTTATGATGTGCCAAGTGCTCATGCAGGTACTTTTTAAAGGATGTGAGGCTACCTGCCTCCACCACCCTCCCAGGCAGCGCATTCCAGACAGTCACCACCCTCTGGGTAAAAAGGTTTTTCCTCACATCCCCCACTAAACCTCCTGCCTCTCACCATGAACTTGTGCCCCCTCATGACTGACCCTTCAACTAAGGGTATCAGCTGCTCCCTATCCACCCTGTCCATGCCCCTCATAATCTTGTGCATCTCAATCAGGTTGCCTCTCAGTCTTCTCTGCTCCAACTAAAACAACCAAGTCTATCCAACCTCTCTTCATAACTTAAATGTTTCATCCCAGTCAACATCCTGGTGAATCTCCTCTGCACCCCGTCCAGTGCAATCACATTTTTCCTATAATGTGGCGACCAGAACTGCACACACTACTCCAGCTGTGGCCTCCCTGTCAAATTACTCCTTCCAAAGTGTATCACCTCACACTTTTCAGGGTTAAATTCCATTTGCCACTTATCTGCCCATTTGACCATCCCGTCTATATCTTCCTGTAGTCCAAGACACTCAACCTCACTGTTAATCACCCAGCCAATCTTTGTGTCATCCGAAAATTTACTAATCCTACCCCCCACGTAGTCATCTATGTCATTTATATAAATGATGAATAATAGGGGACCCAGCACAGATCCCTGTGGTACGCCACTGGACACTGGCTTCCAGTCACAAAAGCAACCTTCTGTCATCATATGGGTATTGGCAATGTGCTGCACAGTGGGAATTGAACTGGTAAGTCTTTCTCTTTAATTTCTCTGAGTTCAGTAGTCTAGTTAAAAGGTTGCTCAGGTAGCTGACTCATCTGACTGTGTGACAGTTAACTGTCAATCACCTGAAGCCTGATTAGGGCCTGAATAGGTGTTGATTACTATTTGAAGCTATATTCAAGACATTACTGCAGTTGATCCTCTCTGATTATCACTAGATTTGACTAAGTCTCTACTTATATTTTACATGACTCTGTTATTTGTGCCCTTGATGCTGTCTCAGTTGTTACAAACTAGACCATGTTTCTGTTTCTGTTTCATTAGACCCTGTCTCAGTTATTTGACCGTGTCTCTAATTATATCTACCTGTATTACACGAGGCCCTGCGTTAGTAACATGACTAACAATTTGAAAGTACTTAATTAGGTATAAAGTGTTTTGACACATTTGGTGATCATGAAATGAGCTATATAAATGCAAATATTTCTTAATATTATTTTGAACTGTACTAGACCCTATCCTGGGTTATAGTACACTAGACCCAGTGTACTGATTACTGCACTAGACCCTGTCCCTGTTTATAATGCACTCGGCCTTGTTTTGCTTTTAACTTACCTTGACCGTGGCTCAGTTATTGTCATCTAAGTCCAGCCCACTATTTGCACTACACTAGGCCCTGTCAAAGCTACTGCAGTCAACTGCGCCACTGTAATTTGGGCCCTCTGTCTGTTACATTACAGTGGGCCATATCATAATATATCTCAGTTATTACTGCACTAGAGTCAGACCATGTCTTGCTTAATATTCCACTAGGCACCATCCTTTTCATTACTGCACTAGATCAGGTCTTGGTTTATTTTACTCCTCTTGCTGTATCAGTAATCACTGCACTGGACCCTGTCTCAGTTGAGATTAACCTGAGCCCTGTCTCAGTCATCCCTACACTAGACCCTGTCTCAGTTTCTTTAACCTAGACCCTGTATCAATAATCAATTGCAAGGTTATGAAAAAAGGCGGGACAGTGTGATCAGCTAAGTGACGCTAGATGATAAGATCGGCCAATTGTCCTCCTTCTCTGGTGGAACCATTGTTTGAGTCTTATGCTAATGGCGGCCGTGGTTCCCACAATCCCCCGCGCCCCAGAAATCGCTCTATCCAACTCGCTCCTTTCCCTGGGCGCTGAGAGTGCGCATGCTCCCCAGGGCCAGCCGCGGGGCATTCTGGGCGGCTCCTTTGTTGTGAGTCGGACTCGGTGGAAACGGGAGAAGAAACCGGGAAGCGGCGGCCAGGATGGGGGAGGGGCTGCAGCATCGCTTTAATGGGCAACCTCGACCCCCGACCCCCATCCCCGGGAGATCACCGCAGGGCCGCCGGGTCCGGCCGCTCTCATTCGGCCTCTGAGAGCCGCACTCGCTGTTCCTGAGGCTCCGCTCGCCCCCCGCTCAGTTTCTCCATTGAATCCTGTTTCTCTCCTTGTTTTTCCCAACTCAGATCCACCGCCTCATTTTCTTTTCTTCCTCTGAGCCCCTGAACTCCATCTGACAGGGTCATGTTGGACAGCGGGCATTGACTGTCCTGGGAAACAACAGCAAGAGGAGCTCAGAGGCCGGAGGAGCGAAGGGAGCAGCGAGTTCAGTCACCAATCGGGGGGATTGAGGACTGGACCCTGAGTCAGTCAGTCAGGGGAGTCAGAGTGAACCCCTGGGGAATCAGTCATCTCTGAAAAATTAACTGAGTATCTCTTTTATCAACAACATTATTTAACATTTATCAGTTTATTTTTTATTCTTTGTTACCTCAAACCCAGGACATCGCTGCAGGAATTCCTCAGGACGGTATCCTAGGCCCAACCATCTTCAGCTGCTTTATCAATAACCTTTCTTCCATCATAAGTCAGACTTGGGAATATATTGCCATTCCTTCACTGTCGCTGGGTTGAAATCCTGGAACTCCCTTCCTAACAGCGCCAACACCACATGGACTACTGCAGCTCAAAGAAGTGAACAGGAAAATTTGCTGACAGGAAACTCAAACCAAAAATCACATCAAAGTCTGACAGATTCACTCAATACATCAGGTGCTGGATATCATTGAACCTTGAATGTAGAAGGAGAAATGTTTTAACCAATTGCACAGCCTGAAAAAAAATCTAATCATTCACAGCGAGGATAAACTGTGTACGAAGTTTGGTCTGACCATCCAACATGGACAGCCACGAGGACACCGGCACCATGGAGAAACCGTGGAAATGTGGAGACTGTGGGAAGGGATTTGGTTCCCCATCAAAGCTGGAAATTCATCAACGCAGTCACACTGGGGAGAGGCCGTTCACCTGCTCCGTGTGTGGGAAGGGATTTACTAGTTCATCCAACCTGATGAGACACCAGCACACTCACACTGAGCAGAGTTCAGTCATCTGCTCTGTGTGTGGGAAGACAATCGGTCATTCATCAAACTTTCAGAGGCACCAGCAAACTCACAGTGGAGAGAGGCCGTTCACCTGCTCCGTGTGTGGCAAGGGATTCAGTCAGTCATCCTACCTGCTGACACACCAGCGCATTCACACGAGGGAGAGTCCGTTCATCTGTTCCTTGTGTGGAGAGGGATTTAATCGATTATCTAGGCTTCTGAATCACCAGAGAATTCACACTGGGGAAAGTCCATACACCTGCTTTATCTGTGGCAAGGGATTTAATCGGCCATCCAAACTACTGACACACCAGCGAATTCACACTGGGGAGAGGCCATTCGCCTGCTCCATGTGTGGGAAGGGATACACCAATTCATCTGACCTGTTGACACATCAGCGAGTTCACACTGGCGAGAGGCCATTCACATGTTCCATGTGTGGAAAGGGATTCATTCGGTCATCCCACCTTCTGACACATCAACTTGTTCATACTGATCAGAGACCTTTTAAATGTTCTGAGTGTGAGAAGACCTTTAAAAGTGAAAAGGATCTGCTGACACACCAGCGAGTTCACACTGGGGAGAGGCCATTCACCTGCTCTGTGTGTGGGAAGAGATTCACTCAGTCATCCACCCTGCTGACACATCAGCAAGTTCACAAGTGACTATGGAGATTGAAATCTGTGGTTACTGTTGCTGTTAATCCTGTTCAGGATTGAATTCTTTCATTCTGATAGCTGAAGTTTGTTTCTGCTGAATTATAATTGTGCAAAGATGGGTGGTAGCTCAGAAGACTGGACAGAATTTTAAAAAGGAAAAGAATGATTGAAAGATTAATAAAGAGAGAAAAAGTCGAGTATGAGAGAAAGTGAGGTAGAAATATAAAGACAGATAGTAAAAGTAAATATTGATATCTAAAAATGAAAAGAGTTAACAAAGTGAAGGTTGCTCCTATAGAAAGTGAATCTGGGGAGTTAATAATGGAAAATAAGGAGATGGCAGATGAATTGAACAGGTATTTTGCATCGTCTTCACTACAGAGGATACAAGTAACATGCCAGGAATGGCTATAAATCAGGAATTGAAAGGGAGGGAGGAGCTCGAGAAAATTGCAATCACCAGGGAAGTGGTACTGAGCAAATTGTTGGAGCTGCGGGATGACAAGTCCCCGGGTCTTGAAGGATTTCATCCTAGGGTCTTAAAAGAAGTGGCTAGTGAGATAGTTGATGCATTGGTTTTAATTTTCCAAAATTCGCTAGATTCGGGGAAGGATAGGAAAATCAGATAGGAAAATAGGAAATGTAATTCCTTTATTCAAAAAGGGAGGGAGACAGAGAGCAGGAAACTATAGGCCAGTTAGCTTAACATCTGTCATAGGGAAAATGTTAGAAGCGTTATTACAGGGCACTTAGATAACTTCAAGTTTAATCAGGCAGAGCCAACAAGGTTTTGTGAGAGGGAAATCATGCTTAAACAATTTATTGGGGCTCTTTGAAGAAGTAACGAGTGCTGTGGATAGAGGAGAACTGGTGGATGTACTGTACCTATATTTCCAGAAGGCATTTGATAAGGTGCCTCATTAAAGGTTATTGCGGAAAATGAAATCTCATGGTGTATGGGGTAAGATATTGACATGAATAGAAGATTAGCTAGCTAACAGGAAGCAGAGAGTAGACATAAATGGATCTTTTTCTGATCAGGATGTGATGAGTGGTGTGCCACAAGGATCACTGCTGGGATCTCAACTCTTTATAATTTATATAAATGATTTGGATGAAGGAACCGATGGTACGGTTGCTAAATTTGCTGATGACACATAGGTAGGAAAATAAATTGTGAAGAGGACATAAGGAGACTACAAAAGGATACAAATAGGTTCAGTGAGTGGGCAAAAATCTGGCAAATGGAGTATAATGTGGGAAAATGTGACATTGTCCATTTTGGCAGGATGAATAAAAATGAAGCATATTATTTAAATGGTGAGAGATTGCAGAGCTCTGAGATTCAGAGGGATCTGGGTGTCCTAGTGCATGAATCGCAAAAGGTTAGCAAGTACAGCAAGTAATTAGCAAAGCTGAAAGAATGTTATCGTTCATTGCAAGGGAAATTGAGTACAAGAGTAGAGAGGTTATGCTTCAGTTATACAGAGCACTGGTGCACCCACATCTGGAGTACTGTGTGTAGTATTGGTCTCTTTATTTAAGGAAAGATGTAAATGCATTGGAAGCAGTTCAGCAAAGGTTTAGTTGATCAATACCAGGAATGTGCGGGTTGTCTTATGAGGAAAGGTTGGACAGAATAGGCTTGTACCTGCTGGAGTTTAGAAGGGTAAGAGGCAACTTGATTGAAACACATAAGATCATGAGGGGTCTTGTCAAGATGGATGTGGAAAGGATGTTTTCTCTTCTGAGAGAATCTTGAACTAGGGGCCACTGTTTAAGGGGTCGCCCATTTAAGTCAGAGATGAGGAATTATTTTTTCTCTCATAGGGTTGTGAGACTTTGGAATTCTCTTCCTCAAAAGGCAGTTGAGACAGAGTCTTTGAATATATTTAAGGCAGAGGTAGATAGATTCTTGATAAGCAAGGGGGTGAAAGATTATTGGGGTCGGCAGGAATGTGTAGTTGAGATTACAATCAGATCAGCCATGATCTTATTGAATGGCAGAACAAGCCCGAGGGGCCGAGTGGCCTACTCCTGCTCCTAATCCGTATGTTCATCTATAAGTAAATAAACCATATCAATGGGCTGCTGTTTAATATTCTGGATAAATGTCACATAGCATGTCAAACTTTGTTTTTCACACATTGTTGTACAATTTTGTCTTTCCCACCTGAGTGTTTAACATCACCTGGCTGAAGCTCAAAGGACAATCTGGGGGAAGATCATACGGCAGGAACAGAACTTCAGCCTGGACACAGTCCTTCAGGGTCACACTGAGAGGGACAAATGACACTTTGGTCTTTCTCATATTTCTTTACTGACAGCAAAACCCACATGTGGATTAATCCTGAGGTGTGTGAGAAATGTGTCACAGCCACTTCTGTGCAGTACATACAGCCTAAAGATGACCAAGGTCAGGCTGTGGAGTCCAAGGCCACATAGAAAAATGGATGGAAAAATACAAACTCCCTGTAAATCTAACCCTCTGATTTCTGTTTTGTAACCAATGTGTTTCAAAGCTGCTAGGCAGAGAGCAGAAGGCTCCTTTACAACTGCGGTTGTACAACCTGAGTCAGGCAGTCTGGAAACATGCTGTTAAATCAGAGATTGGTGTAAAACTGTGCTCTGTTCCTGACTGAAACTGAAATGGCAGGAATAAGTCTCCAGTTTAAAAATGACTGTGGTGATTATTCTGTGAAGTTTTTAAGGTTTATTGGTGACAGTCCTGAGTCCACTACTTTAAGCCAATGTCAACAACAACTGGTAGTGACATAGCACCTTTAACATAGTAAAACGTAGCTAAAAGTAAATAGTGTAAAGTCTGTATTAAAATAACACAAGGAGGAATTCACAGGATCCTTTTAACCCCAGGACAATTATACAACAGACACTTGATCTCCAGATAAAGAAGGACCTACACCATATTTCCAAGAATTCCCTGCTATATTGATGTGTGTGTTAGATCCCAGGATTTTGTTGCAGTCTTCCTCAGTATTAACTGTACTTCCCAATTTGGTAATCAATTAATTAATAAATAAATCAGTTCATCACTTCCTCATGTCATTGTACACTCTGCTACTGAATTAAAGATCTAATGAACTGTACAACAAAGTTTTGTTAACTGGGAATTCTTATCTGTGATTTACTGTAATTCTGCTCCCAAATTTTAAAGTTGGGTTTCTGATTTCTGAGTCCAAATCATTTATATAAATTTGAATAACAGTAGAACATCAATTCCCACCTTTTACCAACTGAGTCACTACCCTTAACCTCTTCTCTCTGTTTTCTGTTTTGTAACCTGCTTGTCACCCATAACAGTGCGTACAAGGTGACCAAGATCAGGCTGTGTGGAGTGAAGGGCCAGGCAGCAGATGGATGGAAAGATGGCTACAAAACCGAAATCAGAGGGTTAGATTTACAGGGAGTTTGGAGCCATCTTTTCATACATTCTGCTCTGTGGCCTGACCTTCAACGAGACCATCAATATAAGGGGTCCACCTGATCGATAGGAAGTGTATCCATTTGGGTTTTTGTGTGTGTGTTGTGTCTACCCAAGTGGAAGGTCCAACTTCCTTTGTAACAACATGGAGCGTCTGTTTTTTTTTCAAGATCCCTTCCTTTCCCCTCACTATTATCCTCAGTTCAGAAAACACTTGTGTACATCATCCTCCAGCATGCTACTGTCTCCACTAAATACTTCCATCAGTCTTACTAACAGATACGAATGGGATCACTGATATCACAGGAATAATTTCTGAAATGCTGTCATTCTGATTTTAAAGCTTCCTGGAGTAAGACATTGATCCAGACCTTCCCACCTAACACCAATCCATATTCCCATCTGAGTTCCAGATTTTAATGTGATTGGCCCATATGTTTAGCATCTATCCATCTGTGAGAGATGATGGGAATGCAGCCTCAGAACTTTGGTGAGATCAGATGAGATGATCTGCTGCACTTCATCTGATGGCTGAACAAACCGATTCTGTAAAGGCAAAATGTCTCGTATAAGGTTTTCCTTACTCGTGTTGCGGGATGACCTCTGCTGACACCTTGATTGTCTGTGTTGGAGTTTCTGGAACAACATGTCGCTGTGGTGGTGGACTTCTGCCCACAGCTGGTGTTTCCAATTGCATCAATCATCAGTTAGCTTCCCACTTGTCATGATTAACGTCGAGGGCTTTCATGTCTCATCTTTGAAGCTTTGTGACTGTGCGATATGGAAAACATGTTTAACCTCTTTAAACCTGGTTCAGCACATTCCCTCCACACACGTTACAACAAATTGTCTTTGAGATCAGTTTTTCCTTTACATTCTGTGTTGTTCTGAATATTAACCTTATCCTGACCTGTCCTAACCCTCCTGCCGGTTCATTTATTGAAACCAAGGACTCCCCTTGTTCTAATGGTGAATTCCCTGTCTGCCCAGTTATTCCTTTAAGTTTGTGCCTTGTTTCACCATGTTCCCACATTTCAGTAACAAATGTTGAAATATTTGCTCCTCACCCGCAGGGTTTCATCTATTTAAAGCCACAAACAGAAAGGTCCAGTTTTCTCCTGGAGTTTGAGACAAATCAACTTCCAAAATAATGCAGAGTTTCAGCCAATCAGGGAGATCCGGGCTCAGCCCCGCCCCCTCATTCACTCCAATTGGCTGGAGGGCCAGGCGCTCCCCTTTGGTCCTGCCACCTGTTTCTATTGGTCCAGAGCTGCCATCAATCACCCAGGCATTGTGATGGGAGCATGCGCAGTGTGGCTGCTGGAACTGGACATCAGTGCGCAGGTGCAATCCCGCCTCGAGTTTGGAGCATGCGCAATGTGATGCAGGGCGAAGGAAAGCTGCTTGTTTGTCAGGTTCGCAGCCGGTAAGATAAAGGGCGGAATTGAGGGACAGATGCAGCCGGCGGGTAGACAGGCAGGTTTCATAACACCTTGAGCCGTTCTGAAGCCAGAATAACCAGCTACTCGTTCCTTGCTGGTATCGGTGGGCGGCAGTTGCCCCGATCCGCGTTCCTCGGTGAGAGACCCGGATTAACGGCCGCCATCTTGTTCAGAGGGGCGCATGCGCGGTCATCTATGTCTCTGTCAGCAGGAGGAGAGAATATTATGAATTTCTTTCCTGGACTGACAGGGATGGATTTTGGAAACTATCTTTACAGTGGGTTAGAAGGGGAGGATTTACACACAGGAAACTCAAATCAAGAGAAATGTTTGTCTCTTCTCAGTTTCCATCCTGGATTTATAGTGATGGTTATTGTAAATTTACAGGACACTGGCAGTGGAGGATTGACAGACGGGAAACTCAAACCAAACATCTGACAGAGTCATTCGATTCATCAGAACCTGAATATCACCAAAGTTTGAATGTAGAAGTGAAACAGCTTGTCTGTAGGCAAAGATTTCAGGTAAGCATGCGAATAATGAACTTCAGTGGGGTAAGAATGGATCTGACCCAGTTAAGTTGGAATCAAAGGTTGGCAGGTGAAACTGGAACTGAAAAATTGGCTGCCTTGAAAAAAGAGATAGTTTGGATACAGTCAAGGTACATTCCCACGAGGCAAAATATAGGAGAAAGAAATCCAGAGCACTCACTATGACAAAAACAACAGAGATTAAGATGAAGAAGAAAAAGTGTTCTTCATTGCAGATGTCAGGTGTAAAATAGAACCAAACTGAATAAGAAAGATTCAGAGCAGGATTGGAAAAGCAATTAAGAGAAGCAAAGAGAGAGTATGAAAAGAGATTGATGGCTAACATAGAAAGAAATTAAAATGTCTTCTATAGACATACAAAGGATGATGAAGGGATGGGTGGGGCTCATTTGGAACCACAAAAGGGATTTACACATGGAGGCAGGGGGCATGGCTGATGTATTAAATTAATACTTTGCACCTGTATTTACTAAAGAAAAAGACATTGCACAGGTCATGGTGAAAGAGGAGGTAGTTGAGACCCCTGAAGGGTTTAAAATTGATGACATATTGGATAGTCTGTCTGTACTTAAAATGGACAATGTACCAGGATGGTTTGCATCCACGGATATTGAGGGAAGTGAGATTGGGAATTGCGGAGGCACTGGCCAGAACTTTGCAATCTTCCTTATACTCAGGTGATGTCAGAGGACTGGAGAATTCCAAAGGTTCCACCCTTGTTCAGAACTGGTCAAAAGATAAGCTCAGCAACTACAGGTCTATCAGTTTAACTTCTGTGGTGTGGAAGCTTCTAGAAACGATAATTCAGGACAAAATAAATAACGATAAATCATGTTTATCTAAAATAAAAACAGAAAGTTCTGTAAAAACTCTGCAAGTCAGGCAGCATCTGTAGAGAGAGAAACAGAGTTAATGTTTCGAGTCCGATATGACTCTTTCTCAGAACCGGCTTATCTAACTTGCTTGAGTTTTTTGATGAGGCATCAGAGAGGGGTGATGAGGGTAATTCTGTTTATGTGGTGTAGATGGACTTCCAAAAGGCATTTGATAAAGTGCCGCACAACAGACTTGTGAGAAAAGTTATAGCTCATGTGATCAAAGGGACAGTAACAACATGGATACGGAATTGGCTGAGTGCCTGGAAACAAAGAGCCGTGGTTAATGGTTGTTTTTCAGACTGGATGAAGGTTTATAGTGGAGTTCCCAAGGGATCAGCATTAAGACCTCTGCTATTCCTGAAGAATTATTAATGATCTACACCTTGGTATACAGGGCTCAGTTTCAAAATTCACAAACATTACAAAACTTGGAAGCATTGTGAACTGTGAGGATGATTGTGTGGAACTTCAAAAGGACGTAGACAGGCTAGTAGACAGGATGGACAAGTAGCAGATGAAATGTAATGCAGAGAAGTGTGACGTGATTCATTTTGGTCAGAAGAATGCTGGGAGACAATAGAAAAGAAAGAATACAAGTCTAAAGTGGGTATAGGAGCAGAGAGACCTGGATGTATATGTGTATATGTTGAAGGTGGCAGGGCAGGTTGAGAAAGCAGTTTATAAAGCACACAGTATCCTGGGGTTTATTAATGGGGACATTGAGTACAAGAGCAAAGTTGTTATGTTAAACTTGGATACAAGACTGGTTCGGCCTCAACTGGGGTATTGTGTCTATTTCTGGGCACCACACTTTGGGAAGGATGTAAAGGCATTAGAGAGAGTGCAGAAAAGATTCATGAGAATGAAGTCCCTCATCCCTGGGACCAGTTACAAATATAAATTAGAGAAGTCCGGACTGTTCTCCTTGGAGAAGAGAAGGTTGAGAGGAGATTTGATAGAGGTATTCAAAGTCATGAGGGGCCTGGACAGAGTGAACAGGGAAAAGCTGCTGTCATTGGTGGGAGGATGGAGATTCAGAGGACACAGATTGAAGGAATTGGGGAAAGAAGCAATGGTCATATGAGAAAAACTTTATCGCACAGCCAGTGTTTGGACTGTGATGGAGGCAGATTCCATCGAGGCATTCGAAAGGAAATGATTGTATTGTTTGAAAAAGAAGAATGTGAGGGGCTACAGGGAGAAGGCAGAGGAGTGGCACACAGCGGATATCTCCTTTAGGGAGCCAGAACAGACACAAAGGGCCGAACAGCCTCCTTCTGTGCTGTAACTATTCTGTGATCCTGAAGCAGTGTGACTGGAAAAGCACTGAGACACACAAACGCTAGTTAGAGCACACCTGGAGAACTGTGTTCAGCTCTCGGCCACAAACCTTAGGAAGGATAGAATGGCCTTGGAGGGAGTGTAGCACAGATTTACCTGAATAATATCCAATCCCCAAGGGTTAAGTTACAGGGCGAGATTGCACAAAGAGTCATGGAGACGTTATGGCATAGAGGAGGCCATTCAGCCCATTGAGTCCATGCCAGCTCTCCAGAGCAATCCAGCCCATCCCATTTCCCTGCTCTATCCGTGTATTCTTGCAGATTTATTTCCCTCAAGTGTTTATCCAATTTCCTTTTGAGATCATTCACCACGTTCATTGCCACCACACCCCCCCCTTGGCAGCAAGTTAATAGGCTGTGGAATTCTCTTCCCCTGAGACCAGGGGGGCTGGGTCATTGAATATATTCAAGGCTGAGTGATATAGATTCTCGATTGACAAATGAGTCGTAGGTTCTTGGGGATAAATAGGAAAATAGAGTTGAGGCCACGATCAGATCAGCCATGATCTTATCAAATGGTGGAGCAGGTTAGAAGGGCCGAATGGCCTATTGTTGCTCCTAATTCCAATGTTTGTATGTATGGAAACTCAGTACAGTCCTGCCAGGGAGAGGGTGTTCAGCAATTGAAATCAGTGAGGACTCTGATCTCTGGGAAGGAAGGAAACCCTGGGAGGTGGGCGTGGAGGATTCAGAAACACTCATTGGAGACCCCAAACCCCCAATAAGAGCCTGCAGGTCCTGCGTTTGCAGCTCTGGGGCTTCTTCCCAGGAGCAGGCCCAGGTTAACGGCCGTCATCTTGGTTCATCTGGGAGCAGACGCATGTATGGCCACCTTGATGATGCAATGGAGGGTGGAATGGGCTTGAGAGTGTCTGTGACCAGGAGGGAAAATGATTAATTCATTGATTTTATTGTCAGTCTGCAGACAGGAGCTGGAGAACTGAACCCAGGCAGAGGAGAGGGAGGGAGAAAACTGGGAGTGGAGGAAAGAAATGGTGGAGATGGGTTTGGATTTCAGCCCAGGGAGGAGGGAGAGTGTGTGGGACGGGGATTTACAGCTTTGGGGGAACAAGAGAGAAAACAATATTCCATTAAAACTAGAATTGTCTGCTCTGAATTTATATCCCGGACAGACAGTGATGACTTTTATAAACTCGTTGTCCCGGGTATTAGAAGGGAAGGATTTGCAGATGTGAAACTCAAACCAAACATCTTCTGACAGAGTCACTCGATTCACCAGGACCTGAATATCCTCAGACTTTGAATGTGGAAGGAGAAATGTTTCTCTGTTGTGTCTGTGGGAAAATATTTTGAACTTCAGTGTGACTGGAAAAACACCGAGACACACACTTACACCTGAGTGAGAGTGTCTCAGTGAACTGACTGTGGGAAGAGCTTTAACCAGTTAAACAGCCTGAAAAAGCATCACATCGTTCACAGTGAGGAGAAACCATACACATGTTCTGTGTCTGGACAAGGCTTCAACTGATCATTCAACCTGGAGAGACACAAGGACACCCACACTATGGAGAAACCGTGGAAATGTGAGGACTGTGGGAAAGGATTCAATTATCCATCCCTGCTGGAAAACCATCGACACAGTCACACAGGGGAAAGGCCATTCACCTGCTCTGTGTGTGGGGAGGGATTTACTCAGTCATCTGGCCTTTGGTCACACCAACGTATTCACACTGAGGAGAAGCTATTCAGCTGCACTTCCTGTGGAAAGAGGTTCAGGCACTCTTCTGCACTTACTGTACACCAACGCACTCACACTGGGGAGAGGCCATTCACCTGCTCCGAGTGTGGGAAGGGATTTACTCAGTCATTCCACCTGCTGACACACCAGCGAGTTCACACTGGAGAGAGGCTGTTCACTTGCTCTGTGTGTGGGAAAGGATTCACTGGGTCATCCCACCTGCTGTCACACCAGCGAATTCACATTGAAGAGAAGCCATTCAGTTGCACTTCCTGTGGAAAGAGTTTCAGACAAGCATCCTCCCTCATTTTACACCAGCGAGTTCACACTGGGGAGAGACCATTCATCTGCTCCGAGTGTGGGAAGGGATTCACAGTTTTACCCAACCTGCTGAGACACCAGCGAATTCACACTGGGGAGAAGCCATTTAGCTGCACTTCCTGTGGGAAGCGTTTCAGGCAGTCATCCAACCTCACTGCTCACCAACGCACTCACACTGCAGAGAGACCATTCACATGCTCCGTATGTGGGAAAGGATTCAGTCGATCATCCAACCTCACCGCACACCAGCGAGTTCACACTGGGGAGAGGCCGTTCACTTGCTCGCTGTGTGGGAAGGGATTTGCAAAGTCTTTCAATCTGCTGACCCACCAACGCACTCACACTGAGAAGAGGTTATTCAACTCTCGGTGTGTGGGAAGGGATTCACTCAGTCACGATGCCTCCTGAGACATCAGCAAGTTCATAAGTGACTGCGGGGGTTGGATCCTGCTGTTCTTGCTGCTTGTAAGATTGTTTAGTATTCATAGTCTGGCAATATTTTGTTTCTGCTGATATTAACCACCCTATAACTGGCTGGAGTTTAATATTCTGGAGATGTCACTGATTTTCAGGACTGCAGTGTCCCTTTTTAAAAGCACCATCTGTGATCCTTCCTCTTAATTTCAAAAACTTTCAGTAGAAACCCCTTGACAATAAAATTATGAACTTTTACTACAATCTTAAATTGATATTTAGTGAAAAATCTACAATTCGGTGTCTGAAAGATTTAACTGCAGGGATCTAAATTTTTTTTTCAATGCCAGTGGGAAGAGGATAACCAGGGAAAGAGTAGGGCCCATTAGGGACCAATGGTCCTTGACATCTTGACCAACATTCAAGGCTATGGGCCAAGTGCTGGTAAATGGGATTAGGTAGGTCAGGTGTTTCTCATTATTGGTGTAGACTTGATGGGCTGATGGGCCTCTTCTGAGAAGATTTCAGGTGTGACTGGAAAACTACTGAGACACACAAACCCTAGTTATAGCACACCTGAAGAACAGTGTTCAGTTCTGGGCAACAAACATCAGAAAGGATAGAATGGCCTTGGAGGGAGTGTAGCACATATTTACCTGAGTGATCTGAGCTCCAAGGGTTAAATTACAGAATGAGATTACGCAAAAGTGTCACAGAGTCATTATGGCACAGAGGAGGCCATTAGGCTCATTGAGTCCATGCCAGCTATGTAGAGCAATCCAATCAGTCTCATTCCCCTGCTCTATCCCCATATCCTTGCAAGTTTATTTCCCTCATGCTTCTGTCCACTTTGCTTTTGAAATTACTTACCATGTCCATTTCCACCCCCCTCATAGGCAGTAACCTCCAGCTCATTACCACTCACTGTGTAAAAATATTCTTCCTCACATCTCCCGCACCTTTTACCCAAAATCTTAAACCTCTGCCCTTGAGTCTTTGTATGATCAGCTGATGGGAATAGCTTTTCTTTGTCCACCATATCTAAACCTGTCATAATCTCATACACCTCTACCAATTTCCCCTCAACCTCCTTTGCAGGAACCATTCTGGTAAAGCTCCTCTGCACCTTCTCAATGACCTTCACATCCTCCCTAAAGTGAGGTGACCAGAACTGGATGCAGTTCTCAAATTGTGGCCTTACCAGAGCTTCATAAAGAATTCAACATAACTTCCTTGTTTTTGTTCTCAATATCACTATTTATGAAGCTCAAGATCCAATCGGCTTTGCTAACCACTCTCTTAATACATTCTGTCACCTTCAGAGATCAAAGCCATGAAGCCCCAGGTCCCTCTGTCCCTGCACACTCTTTAGAGCTGTGCCATGAATAATATTTTCCCTCTCCCTATTCCTCCTGATAAAATAAATCACCTCACTGTGAGGGTTGTAATCCCTGGAATTTATAAGATTAAGAGCTGATTTGATGAAAGTTTTTGGGATATTAATTGGAACTGACAGGATAGATAGAGAGAAACTATTTCCACTGGTTGGGGAATCTAGGACGAGTGGGTGGAGGCTAAACATAGAATCAGGTTCTAGCACCTTTTCAGGGAGAGAGTTCCCGATCAGAACAACTCTCTGTTGGTGCATTTCCCTGTTTTTGTACTCAGTACCTCTATTTATGAAGCCCAAGACTCCAAATGCTTCACTGATACCCCCTCAATCTGTCCTGCCACACGAAATTGGTTCCATAAATGGTTTAATCATCACTCGTACTCACAAAGCCTACAGAATGATACAAGATTTAAAATAGTTCCTGTACTATGTGCCCTGAATACCACACACTCGTCCCCACGGTTATGTCATCCTATCTACAAGGACCTTGATGTTTGGATGATAAGGGAATTATCCAGGGATTTCAGAAGTCAGAATGCAGGGAGAGAGATGGGTGGACTATGACCACCTGGTAGCCAAGACCCCTGTGTTAAGGCAGTTTTGGGAAAACACTGCGATCATGCCTGTGATAGTGACACCAGTAAAAAGGATGGAGGGAAGCGAGGGATCAGTGACTGGGCTGGAATAGGGGCCACGGCTGGCACGGCCACTGGGAAGCACTTAGACATGGAGAATATGTGGGAACAGGACGAGGCTGTGAGGCAGCAATGGACAGGAATCTTCAGTAAAAGAAATAAAAGGCAGAGAGATGAAATCCTGGAACAACAAGAAGGAGTGAAATCCAGAAAAGAAATGGTGGATGGACTGATCGAGAGAAAGAGAACGGTCAATGAGATCATTTAGCACAATAAGACTGAGGTGAAAAGTCAGAACATGTCTAAAGCGGTTCCCTGTGTGAGGGTTTTTATTGGATCAGGTACAACAAGGCCAGGAGGACATTGAAAAACAATAGAGAGTCCAACAACAGAGAGCCCAGAGGGTCTGGAGGGGGAGAGTAAATAAACTCACGGAATCACAGGCTGCATAAACATCGAGTGTGAGCCCAGACCCATTGTAAAATCGCGAACAAATAAATCCCTGATTTTACTGAGACTCTTTTCCGTGTCCCAGCTCCTGTAAATACTGATGGGAAAGGGACCGGAATCTTCGGAGGCTCCACTCCGCTGGCTGCTTGTGAGGAAGTGATTTCCGACCAGATTAATGTGCTTCTGCTGTAAGTATTTAATAAAGTGTCCGAGCCTCTCATTGTGCTTCCTGTCCAATATCCCCCCTCATCCATGGATCTTCTGTTTTACCAATGGGGAAAAAAATGCCCTTTTACAGATTGGTCTCGATGGCGGCTGGTTTACCCAGAATCCCATGGGTCAGAAAGTCCCCTGTCAATGAGAACGGGAATCCATAGCGCTGGAATGAGGGCCGGGCTGTGCTCTGAGGCAGGGGCACAGCTGGGCGATGTTACTGAGGTGGAAATGGGTGGTTTTAGTGATCTGCAGTCAGAAGCTCAGTTTGGGCTGAAATATGACAACAAGATTGTGAATATTCTGGTTCAGCCTCAGAGAGCTGGTTAGGGAGTGGAGACAATGGCTTTCATCTTCCCAAAGTTTAAATGGAGGGAATTTCTGCTCATCCAGTACTGGATGTCAGACAAGTCAGGACGGTGTGTGAGTTGGACAGGTGTTCATTGACACCTGGGTTAAAAACAAAAAAACTGCGAATGCTGGAAATCCAAAACAAAAACAGAATTACCTGGAAAAACTCAGCAGGTCTGGCAGCATCGGCGGAGAAGAAAAGAGTTGACGTTTCGAGTCCTCTTGACCCTTCGACAGAACTTGAGTTCGAGTCCAAGAAAGAGTTGAAATATAAGCTGGTTTTTATTTCAACTCTTTCTTGGACTCGAACTCAAGTTCTGTCGAAGGGTCATGAGGACTCGAAACGTCAACTCTTTTCTTCTCCGCCGATGCTGCCAGACCTGCTGAGTTTTTCCAGGTAATTCTGTTTTTGTTTTTGTTTTGTTCATTGACACCTGTTACCTTCGTCCTTCTAGGTGGAGGAGGTTGAGGGTTTGGGAGATTCTGCCAAAGTTCTGGTTGAGCTGAAGATGTATTAAACACATCTTCAGCCCCTGCATCTTCCATCTCTCTCTCTCCTCCCATGGAGGCCAGTGTCTTGTATAGGCCCAGACTGGGTGGCAGGTTCCCTTCCCTGAAGGACATTAGTGAACCAGTTGGGTTTTTATGACAATCCAGCAGTTTTCATGGTCACTTTTTCCTAGTGCCGGCCCCACAAATTACTAGATTCATTCAGCTCAGTTTCACAACCTGTTTTTGTGGGTTCTCTCTCACTCCCTTTTTTCTGTTTTAAATCAGTTTCACAGGGGATTAGAAGGGGAGGATTTGCAGTCGGGAAACAGAAACAAAACATCACAGCAGAATCTGACATTCGCCTGATTTATCATAACCTGAATATCATTTGATTTTGAACATGGAAAGAGAAAGCATCGTTCACATCGCAGAGAAACCGTACACGTGTTCTCTGTGTGGACGAGGCTTCAACCAATCATCTGACCTGTCAAGACACAAGCGCAGCCACACCAGGGAGAAACCACGGAAATGTGGGGACTGTGGGAAGGGATTCAGATTCCCATCTGAGTTGGAAATGCATCGGTGCAGTCACACTAGGGAAAGGCCGTTCACCTGCTCCACGTGTGGGAAGGGATTTACTCTTTCATCCAACCTATTGAGCCACCAGCGAGTTCACTCTGACAAGAGACCTTTTAAATGCCCAGACTGTGGGAAGTGCTTTAAAAGTTTCTGGGAGCTGATGTACCATCAGTGTGTTCACACAGACAAGAGACCATTTAAATGCTCTCACTGCGGGACTGGGTTCAGGCGATCATCTCAACTCATTGTACACCAGCGAATTTACACTGGGGAGAGGCCGTTCACCTGCTCCACTTGTGGAAAGAGATTCACTCATTCACCCCACCTGCTGACACACCAGCGGGTTCACACTGGGGAGAAGCCATTCACCTGTGCCCAGTGTGGGAAGAGATTCACTCATTCACCCCACCTGCTGAGACACCAGCGAATTCACAAGAAACGACAGTGATGGGATTTTGCTGTTCATCACATCTTGGACTGAATCATGTTCATTGGGGTCTATTTCTGCTGATGTTATAAACTACAGCCCACTTGCAGGGTCTGATCGGGTGAAAAGTCAAATAAATTAGTTCTGTGTTAAAGACACAGTGTGTTGAATCTTTTTAATATCACTAACACAAGTTAGTTCCTTTTGAAGGGCTCTCCCTTTCCCCTCTCCATCTTCACCTCCGCCAAGTGTGAGGATCTCATGGAGCTTCTTTGTCACTAAGATTGAGACAATCCAATCAACTGCCTCTGCTGCTTCCCTCCCTTCTACTCGCTCTCCCTAAAGTTCCCCATTACCCAAGCCCTGAACTCACATCTTTCTGTCGTTTCCCTCCCATCTCCCCTCATGCCCTCTCAGAGCTCATCTTGCCTATGAAACCCACCTCCTGCTCCATCGACCCTGCTCCCACTAACTGCTGATCACTCAACTTCCCAATGTCCACTGACTATATTAATAGTTTTCTCTCTCAGGTACTGTCCCTCTCTCCTTCAGATTTCCCATCATTACATTCTTCTCAAAAAACAAATCCTTGACCCCACTGTCTTTCCAAACTATTGCCCCATCTCCAGCCTCCCTTTCCTCTCCAAAGTCCTTGAACACGTTGTCACCTCCCAAATCTGTGCCCATTTTTCCCAGAACTCCATGTTTGAATCCCTCCAATCAGGTTTTTGCCTCTTCATAGTGCTGAAACAACTCTTAACAAAGTCACAAATGACATCCTGTGTGACTGTGACTCTCCCTTCTCGTCTTCGACCTGTCTGTAGCCTTTGACAATTTTGACCACATCATTCTGCACCTTCACCTCTCCCCTGTCGTCCAGCTGGGTGGGGCCGCTCTCTCCTGGTTGCATTCTTCTCTAACTAGTCACAGCCAGAGACTCACTTGCAATGTCTTCCCTTTCCAATCCCAGAGTTACCTCTGGTGTCCCCAAAGGATCCAGCCTTAGTCTCCTCTTATTTCTCATTAACCTGCTCCACACAATGACATCGTCTGAAAACCCTGTCAGTTCTCACATTTACACTGACAGCTCCCAGCTCTGCCTCACTACCACCTCTCTCGACTTCTCCACTCTTGGTAAATTATCAGACTGTTTGATATCTGGTGGTGGACGTGCAGAAATTTCTTCAAATTAAACATTGGGAAGACTGAAGTCATTGTCTGAATGACTGGTAGAAGCAGATTCATTAATAACTTTGAAAAGTGATTTGAATTTCAACTTAGTAAGTAAAGATTTGGAGGGCGATTGGAAAAGGGCAGGGGAGTGCGACAGATTGGTAACATTTTCAGAGACAGGACAGGCACAATGGGCTGAATGGCCACCATCCGTGCTCTATGAGATTCTATTATATGTTTATTATGAATCGTTCCATTATTATAGATGACAGAATGTCATCAAACCACAGCAGAGAAAGAGGCCATTTGGCTTATCGAATCTGTGCTGACAAATTCGGCAAGCGACCCAGTTAGTCCCATTCCCCCATTCTTTACTCCATCCCAGCATCATTTCTCTTTCAAGAATTTATCCAATTCCCTTCTGAAGGTCACTCTTGAATCTGTATCCATCCGATGGTGAATTCCAAATTCTTACCACTTGTTACTGAAAAGATTTCCTCATGATGCTAGCGTAAAAGCAAAATACTGCAGATGCTGGGTGTCTGAAATATAAACAGGAAATGCTGGAAAAACTCAGCAGGTCTGACAGTGCCTGAGGAGAGAGAGAAACAGAGTTAACATTTTGAGTCCGTGTATGACTCTCCTTCATTGCGCAATACCAAATGTAGAATAGCTTGTTCCCTAGTCGGTTCCTCGACATTCAAATCTAAAAAAAAGCTTGTACACTCCAGGAATTCATCCACCACAGTAATATTGCTAATTTGGTTTGCCCAATCCATATGCAGTTTAAAGTCACCCCTGAATACCATAGCGCCCTTGTTACATGCATCTCTAATTTCCTGTTTAATACTGTCCCCCACCTGATCACTACTGTTTGGAAGCCTACAGACAACACCCAATAATGTTTTCTTCCCATTGTTCCTTCTTAGCTCCAACCAGACTGATTCTACATCTAGATTTTCTGAGCCAATTTCCTCTCTCATTATCACACTGAATTTGTCCTTAACTAACAATGCCACACCACCTCCTTTCCATTTTTCCTGTCTGTCCTTAATATCGAGTATGCTTGGACATTCAGTTCTCAGCCTTGGTCACCCTGCAGCCATGTCTCTGTAATCACAATCATATTGTATCCGTTTACATCTACTTGCACTGTTAATCCATCTACTTTATTGCGAATGTTCTGTGCTTTAGACTTTTTAACATTTTTACACATTTTTTTGTACTGTGGCTCTATTTACTGTTAGCCCTTGTTTCCTCTGCCTTCCACTTTTGCTTTCTACTTTTCTGTCTCTCATTCCAATCTTTGTTTCCCTCTCTTGTGTCTCCCCACTCAGTTTCCCATCCCCCTGCCAGTCTAGTTTAAACCCTCCCCCACAGTACTAGCATACACCCCAGCGAGGATATTTGTTGCAGTCCTTCTGGGGTGCAACCCATCTACCTTGTACAGGTCCTATCTTCCCCAGAATCAGTTCCAATGTCTCAGCAATCTAAATCCCTCCCTCCTGCACCATCTCTCCAGCCATGAATTAATCTGATATATTCTCCTTTTCCTGATCTTTCTAGCACGTAGCACTTGGAGTAATCCTGATTCCAGGGGAATCGCTTTTTATTTCCTAGCTCCCTATATTCTGCTTTCAGGACCTCATCCCTCTTTTTCCCTACATCATCGGTACCTATATGGACCATGACCTCTGGCTGTTCACCCATCCCTTCAGAATGTCCTGCAGCCACTCAGTGACATCCTTGATGCTGGCACCAGGGAGACAACATACCATCCTGGCGTCACGTCTGTGGCCGCAGAAAAGTCTATCTGTTCCCCTTATGATTGAATCCCCTGTCAATATTTCTTTTGCGCTGTCCCCACCTTTTGCAGCTGAGCCACTCATGATGCCACTGACATCTTTTAATTAATTCATCGGATGTGGGCATCGCTGGCTGGGTCAACATTTATTGCCCATCCCTAATTGCCCTTGTTCAGAGGACATTTAAGAGTCAACCACATTGCTGTGGGACTGGAGTCACATGTAGGCCAGACCAGGTAAGGATGACAGATTTTCTTCCCTAAAGGGACATTAGTGAACCAAATGGGTTTTCACAACAATCGACAATGGTTTTTAGACTTTTTAAATTCTAGATTGTTTATCAAATTCAAATTCCATGGCGGGATTCAAACCCAGGTCCCCAGAGCATTACCCTGGGTGTCTGGATTATTCGCCCAGCGACAATACCACTACGCCATTGCATCCCCTTTGCTTGGACCCAGGGACCCCTGCACTACCTGCCTAATGCTTTTACTCTGTCTGGCAGTCACCCAATCACTTTCTGCCTGTGTACTCTTTACCTGCGGTATGACCACCTTGCTGTATGTGCTATCCACGAAGATCTCTTCTTTGCTTTGTCTCCACAGTGACTCCAGCCACAGCTCCAGCTCTGAAACGTGGATTTTGAGTAGCTGCAACTGGAGACATTTCCTACATACTTGGTCACCTGGAGACTGGAAGTGTCCCTGACTTCCCACATTGCACAGGAGGAGCATTCCACTTGGCCGAGCTGCCCTGCCATGACTTAACTGTATAAGCCAGTTAACTAATGGACTAGCTGCAGCTGCAAGTAGAGCCTGTATAAGTTTGGTTTTAAAGCTGGACTAACAGTCACTTTCTCCCAACCCAAAGAATAACTTTTAGCAATACTTAGAAGGACAAGGGCAGCAGACAGAGGGGAACACCACCGCCTGGAAGTTCCCCTCCAAGCCACTCACCATCCTAACTTGGAAATATGTTGCCATTCCTTCACTGTTGCTGGATAAAAATCCTGGAATTCCTCCCTAACAGAACTGTGGGTGTACCTACACCATGTAGATGACAGTGGTTCAAGAAGGCAGTTCACCGCCACCTTCTCAAGGGCAACTAGGGATGGGCAATAAATGCTGGCCTAGCCAGCGATTCCCACATCCCATAAATGAATAAAAAATTTAAAGAATGGTTAGACTTTAGATAGAAATTAATCCTTAAAAGTCCCTCTCTTACCAATGGCTTGCTTTTATGCTGCCTGAATCTAGCTTCTGAAAACGTTTAAGCCAGTTAACTAATTAACTAGCTACAGCTGCAAGCAGAGCCTGTATAACCTCTGTTTTAAAGCTGGACTAAAACTCAACTTCTCCCAACCCAAAGAACAACTTTTAGTTAGTTGCTAAATTAAAGAAAGATTATACTTTAGATCGAATTAACCCTTAAAAGTCCCTCTCTCATCAAACTCCAGCTGAAGCACTCTGATGCACCCCAAAGCAGCCCTCCTATGCAGGCCAGTGAGGGTGATAATGGAACATTTTTATATCAAAGTGCAGTGATACCTGATCGCCTATTGAGTGAGTGAGTCTGTAACAGTTTTATTCAAATAATCACAGCTACTGCAGGTGAGTCTCTGGCTACAATTTGATAAGAAAGGAATCAGGAGTGTGATGTCCCATCTAGCTGGGCACCAATGGAGGGGTATTGGGGGAGGATGGTTTGGTTCATGGTGACAATGACTGCAGAGAGGCTGAGAAGGACAAGGAGGGAGAGTTCATCTTGGTGACATGGAATGTAGGTTGTGATTCTAAGAGCTCCTTCAACACTGTGACAGGGGCAACAATCATATTGGGGGGATTCAAAAATGGAATTCCTGGAAAGATGGGCATGGATTTGGGAAATGACAAAGACTGGATGCAAAAAGGAAGTTGGAGATGGGGTGGAAGTTTGTAAATATGTTGTGGTCAAGGGTTGGTTTTATTGAGGAGGGGATGATGATGGCAGATTTGAAGGACAGAGGGGCAGGACCTGAAGAGAGAGAACCATTAACAATGTCAGTGAAAATGGGGAAGTTGGAAGATCAGCAGATTAGTGAGAATAGGGTCAATGGAGCAGGAGGTGGTTCTCATAGACAAGATGAGCTCTGAGAGGGCATGAGGAGAGACGGCAGATAAACATAAGAAATATGTGAGTTCAGGGCTAGGAGAAGGAGCAGCTTGAGAGGCAGTTCAGTCTGGTGTGTTAGTGGAAGGGAGGAAAGCAGCAGAGGCAGTTGATAGGATTGTCTTAACCATAGTGACAAAGAAACTCCATGAGCTCCTCACACTTGTTTTTTTCTAATTCAATCATTGGACGTGGGCATCACAGTCGATGCCAGCATTTATTGCTCATCCCTAATTTCCCTTGAGAAGGTGAGGGTGAGCTGCCTTTTTAAGGTACACCCACTGTGCTGTTAGGGAGGAGGTTCCAGGATTTTGACCCAGCGACAGTGAAGGAATGGCAATATATTTCCAAGTCAGGATGGTAAGTGGCTTGGAGGGGAACTTCCAGGTGATGATGTTCCCATCTATCTGCTATCTGCTTGCCTTGTCCTTCTAGGTGGTAGCGGTCGTGGGTTCAGAAGGTGCTAAGGAGCCCGGTGAGTTGGAGTTTGAGAACGGAGGAGACAGGAAAGGGAGAGCACTTCAAAGGAATTAACTTGTGTTATAGATATTAAAGACACTCGGCACACTGTGTGTTTAACACAAAGCTGATTTATTTTAATTATATCCAGAATATTAACACCTATAACTAGGCTGGAGTTTATTAACATCAGCAGAAAAAGAGCCCAATTTAGTCCTGGATGTGATTAGCAGCAAAATCTAATCACTATACTTACTTGTGAACTCGCTGGTGTGTAAGCAGGGTGGATGACTGAGTGAATCCCTTCCCACACTCAGAGCAGGTGAATGGTCTCTCCCCAGTGTGAACTCGCTGGTGCTCAGTGAGGTGAGATGACCTCCTGAACCCAGTCCCACAGTGAGAGCACCTGAACGGTCTCTCGTCAGTGTGAACACGTTGATGGGACATCAAGACCCCAGAACTTTTATAGCACTTCCCGCAGTCTGGGCATTTAAAAGGTCTCTCCCCAGTGTGACCTCGCTGGTGTATCAGCAACCTGGAGGACCGAGTGAATCCCTTCCCACACACGTGGCAAGAGAATGGCCACTCCCCAGTGTGAACTTGCTGATGTGTCAGCAGGTCGGATGTCCGAGTGAATCCCTTCCCGCACTTGGAGCAGATGAACGGCCTCTTCCCAGTGTGAACTTGCTGATGTATCAGCAAGGTGGATAACTGCGTGAATCCCTTCCCACAATCGGAGCAGGTAAACGGTGTCTCCCCAGTGTGAATGCGCCGGTGTGTCACCAGGTGGGATGACCGAGTGAATCCCTTCCCACACTCGGGGCAGGTGAATGGTCTCTCTCCAGTGTGAAGTCGTTGGTGTACAGTGAGTTGAGATGACCATCTGAACCCAGTCCCGCAGTGAGAGCACCTGAACGGTCTCTCATCAGTGTGAACATTTTGATGGGACATCAAGTCCCCAGAACTTCTGAAGCACTTCCCACAGTCTGGACATTTAAAACGTGTCTCGTCAGTGTGAATGCGCCGGTGTGTCAGCAGGTTGGATGACTGAGTGAATCCCTTCCCACACTCGGAGCAGGTGAACGGCCTCTCCCCAGTATGAACTCGTTGGTGTCTTGTCAGGTGGCATGATCGAGTGAAACCTATCCCACAGTCAGAGCAGGTGAATGGCCTCTCCCCAGTGTGAGAGCGCCTGTGACTTTCCAGCTGAACTGGATAATTATATCCCTTCCCACAGTCTCCACATTTCCACAGTTTCTCCCTGTTGTGGCTGCATTTGTGTTTTGATAGGTTAGATGATCGGCTGAAGCCTCGTCCACACACAGAACACGTGTACGGTTTCTCTCCACTGTGAATGGTGCTTTTCCCTTCCATGTTCAAATTCCGATGATATTCTGGTTATGATAAATTGGGTGACTCTGTCAGATCCCAATGTGATGTTTGGTTTCAACTTCCTGACTGCAAATCCTTCCCTTCCAATATCCTGTGAAATTGATATAAAACAGGAAAAGAGAGTGAGACAGAACCCAGAAGACACAAAGGCAGGTTGTGAAATTGAGCTGAATGAATCTGGTAATTTTTGGGGCCGGCACCAGGAAAAATTGACCATGAAAACTGCTGGATTGTCATAAAAACTCAGCTGGTTCACTAATGTCCTTCAGGGTGGGAATCTGGTGTGGGCCTAAACAAGACTCTGGTTCTATGGGTGGAGAGAGGGTGTGTGTGAGAGAAAGAGAGGTGGGAGAGGCAGGTGGTGAAGGAGAAAAATTTGATATCTATAATTTCACAAGAACATTGACAGAATCACCCAAACCATCAGATTCAACCACCTAGACAGACCAGGGTATGTGAACACCAGCACCTCCAAGTTCCCAACCAAGTCACGCACCATCTTGACTTGTCTGACGTCAAGTATGGGATGCGCAGAAATTTCCTCTGAAGCTGAACCAGATTGTTCACAACCATGGTGTCATATATGACTCCCAGATGACCTTCCAACCACATATCCACATCATCACCAAGGCCGCCTATTTCTACCTCAGTAATATGGCCTGGCTCCACCTTAGTCTCATTTTATCTCCTGCAGAAACTATTATCGATTCCTTTGTTACTGCAAGGCCAAACTATCCTAACACACTCCCAGTCGACCTTCAACATTAAACCGTCCCCCTCCACCCCCGTAATCTTGAGGTCATTCAAAGCTTTGTTGCTTGTGTGTTTAGTCGCACTGTCTTGTTCACCCACTGCCACTGTGCTCACTGACCTACAAAGGCTCCCAGTTAAAAAGCACCAACTTTTAAAATTCTCAAACAAAAACAAAAATAGCTGGAAAAATTCAGCAGGTCTGACAGCATCTGCGGAGAGGAATACAGTTAATGTTTCAAGTCCGTATGACTCTTCATCAGAACTAAGGAGAAATAGAAATGAGGTGAATTATAAGCTGGTTGAGTGGGGTGGGACAGGTAGAACTGGATAGAGGGCCAGTGATAGGTGGAGGCAAAGAAGAGATTTCCAAAGATGTCATAGACAAAAGGATAAAGTTCTCATCCTTGTTTTCCTCCATGGTTATGATCATTCCTATCTCCACAATCTCCACCACCAGCCACACAATCTCCAAGATCTCTGCACTCATCTAAATCCAACCTCTTGAGCATTCCCAATTTTAATTGCCATCAGTGACTGTTCCTTCCATTGCCTAGGCCACAAGCTCTGGAATTTCCTTCTTAAACCTCTCTCCCTCTCCACGTCATTTTCCTCCTTTAAGATATTCCTTAAAACCTATCTCTTTGACAAAGCTTTTGGTCACCTGCCCTAATATCTCCTTATATGGCTGTGGCAAATGTTACTTTGTAACATTTATGTTAAATGCATTGGAAAGTTTTATACTGTTTAGGGCACAATATAAACACAAATGATTGTCATTGACTTGGACATATATCATTGTTCTGCCTCATCAATAAGACATTGTAACTCAAATATGAAGCAGCTTGATGGACAATTGTTCACACTTTGTCATTGGAAAAATTTCAATAACATTGCCCCCTACAAAGATGGAGGCCGCGCACGCGCCCTGCTGCAAATTGCCCCCAATAAAGATGGCGGCCGTTAATCCGGGTCTGGGACTGGGAGAAAGCGGCGGCCCTGCTCTGTACAAAAGAGCGTCACGGTCCCGGTTATTGGTTGGTTGTTTATCGAGGTTTACGATTTACATAACATTTACGAAGCCTATTCAACCACCGGCCGGCTTGCGCCATCGCTCCACCCCGCCATCCCACCCTCTTCGCCTTTACCGAATGCGAATCTGAGAAAGAAGCTTTTCCCCTATCGCCATTAAACGCACTGCGCATGCTTCATTCAGCCCAGCCCCGCCCCTTATTCATTCCGATTGGTTGGAGGACCAGCCGCTTCGACGCGCCGACAGCCCCGCCCTCACATTTCCTATTGGTCCGGTTCTGCCGTCAATCAGCAGGGCATTGTGAGCTGTCAGGTGAGAGGCTTCATTGAGACATAGGAAATGGAAGCAGGAATAGGCCATTAGTTTTTGGAGCCTGCTCCGCCATTCAATATGATCATGGCTGATCCTCTATCTCCCGCCATATTCTCACTCTCACCCCATACTCCTTGATGCCTTTAGAGTCTAGAAATCTGTCCGTTTCCTTCTTAAATATATTCAGCGACTTTGCCACCACAGCCCCCTGTGATAGGGAGCTTCACAGTTGACCACCCTTTGAGTGAAAAAGTTTCTCCTTATCTCAATCCTAAATGGCCTACCCCGTATCCTGAGATTGTGACCTCTTGATCTAGATCCCGCCCCCAGGCAGAGGAAATGTCATCCCGGCATCCAGTTTGTCCAGCCCTGTCAGAATTTTATACGTTTCAATGAGACCCACTCTCATTCTTCTAAACTCCAATAAATACAGGCTTTGTCGGCTCAACCTGTCCTCATATGACAATCCTGCCATCCCAGGAATCAGTCGGGTCAACCTTTGCTGCACCCCCTCTATGGCAAGTATATCCTTTGTTAGGTAAGGAGACAAAACTTCACACAATACTCCAGGTGTGATCTTACCAAGGCCCTGTATAGCTGCAGTAAGACATCCTTGTTCCTGTACTCAAGTCCTCTCCCAATGAAGGCCAGCATACCATTTGCCTTAACAGCTCGCTGCACCTGCATGCTTGTTTTCAGTGATTGGTGTACAAGGACACCCAGGTCCCTTTGTACATCAACATTTCCCAATGTACCACCATTTAAGTAATACTCTGCCATTGTTTTTCCTACCAAAGTGAATAACTTCACTTATCCATGTTATACTGCATCTGCTTTGTATTTGCCCACTCATTCGACTTGTCTAAATCACCTTGAAGCCTCTTGACACCCCCCTCACCACTCACATTTCCACCTAGTTTTGTGTGGTCAGCAAACTTGGAAATATTATATTTGTTTCGCTCCTCCAAATCATTGATATATACTGTAAATAGCTGGGGCCCAAGCACTGATCCCTGCGGTACCCCACTTGTCACTGCCTGCTATTCCAAATAAGACCATTTATTCCTGCTGTTTCCTATCTGCTAACCATTTCTCAATCCATACCAATATATTACCCCCAATCCCATGTGCTTAAATTTTGCACACTAACCTCTTACATGGGACTTTAACCTTTCTGAAAATCCAAATACACCACATCCACTGGTTCTCCCTTACCTTTTCTGCTAATCATGTCCTCAAAAAACACCAGGAGGTTTGTCAAACATGATTACCCTTTCATAAATCCATATTGACTTTGTCTAATCCTGTTGATATTTTCTAAATATCCTGTTATCACATCCTTTATAATAAATTCTAGCATCTTCCCTACCACAGATGTTAGGCTGACTGGTCTGTATTTCCCTGTTTCTTCCCTCCTTCCTTTTTCTAAAATCGTGGGGTTACATTTGCTACCTTCCAATCTGCTGGGACTATTCCAGAATCTACAGAATTTTGGAAGATGACAACCAACGCATCCACTATTTCCATGGCCACCTCCTTTAGTACCCTGGGATATAGATTATCAGGCCCTGGGGATTTATCAGCTTTCAGTCCCATTAATTTCTCCAGCAATTTTTTTTTTAAGTAATGCTAATTTCCTTCAATTCCTCCTTCTCATTAGACCTTTGGTTCCCTAGTATTTCTTGGAAGCTATTTGTGTCTTCCTCCATGAAGACAGAACTAGCGTAGTTGTTTAATTGCACTGCCATATCCTTGTTCTCTATTATAAATTCTCCGATTTCCATAAGACCATAAGATATAGGAACAGAAATTAGGCCATTCAGCCCATCGAGTCTGCTCCGCCATTCAATCATGGCTGATAAGTTTCTCGACCCCATTCTCCCGCCTTCTTCCTGTAACCTTTGATCCCCTTACCAATCAACAGATTTTGGCCTGTAAGCGACCTACATTTGTCTTCACTAATCTTTTTCTCCTTACATGCTTGTAGAAGGTTTTATGTTCCTTGTAAGTTCACACTGCTGAGAGACCTTTTGAATGCCCAGACTGCGGGAAGTGCTATAAACGTTCCCTCAGAACTGAGTCTAGAGACACAGA
Organism: Carcharodon carcharias; assembly: GCF_017639515.1. Classification (NCBI taxonomy): domain Eukaryota; kingdom Metazoa; phylum Chordata; class Chondrichthyes; order Lamniformes; family Lamnidae; genus Carcharodon; species Carcharodon carcharias. Next base: position 18,410,520 of record NC_054493.1, read on the forward strand.
TAGACCAGTTAAGAACTGATTGGTAATGGGCTGCGTGTTTGTGCAAAGGTTGATCCCCGGCCCCCAGAATGGGTCCTTTTTCACAGAATCATTGAATGGTTACAATACTGAAGGAGGCCATTTAGTCCATCGTACCCATGCTGGCTCTCTGCAAGTACAGATCAGTTAGTCCCACTCCCCTGCCCTTTCCTCATAGCCCAGTAGTTTTGTTTTCTCTCCAGGATCTTATCCAATTCCCTTTGTTTTGTTGCATCAATTTGAGCTGGAGTGGAGATGGAGGAGAAGCTTCTGGGTTTAACCTCAAGGACTTTGGAAGCTAGTTGGGACCAACGATTTTAGTTGTGAAACTGTCAAGGGAGGAAAATTCCAGGGAAGAACTGGTTGCTAAATGGACATTTAGGAACGAGCATTTCTTTAGATGCTTCAATCTATTTTACATATACATATTTTAAAAGTTTGTGGAATTTGGGTGACACTAACAAGACCAGCAGCAGATATTGTCAATCCCCAGTTACCTGTGGAGAAGATGATGTTTGATCTTCTTGAACCGCTACAGATGGTATGGTAAAGGTGCTCCCACAATGCTGTTCGGTCAGTAGTTACAGGTTATTCACCCAATGGTGATGAAGGAATGGTGATATATGTCCAAATCCATGACAATGATTTATATTGTGTCTTTAACACAATAAAACTTTCCAAGCCATTCACTGAAATGTTACAAAGCAACATTAGACACCGAGTCACATAAGGTGATATTAGAGCAGGCGACCAAAAGCTTAGTTAATGAGGTAAAGAAGTGGAGAAGTTTAAGAAGGAAATTCCAGAGCTTAGGCCTAGGCAATTGAAACAATGGCCACCATTGCTGATATGATTAAAATGTGGAATGTTCATGATGCTGCAATTAGATGAGTGCAGTTATCTCAAAGGGTTATGTGACTGGAGGAGATTACAGAGATATGAATGGGTAAGTCTAGAGGTAACAAAGGAATAGAGGAGAGTTTCAGAAGCAGATGAGCTGAGACTAGGAAAGAGCCAAGCAATGTTACTGAGGTGGAAATAGGCGATCTTGGTGATGACGCTGATCGGTGGTCAGAAGCTCAGTTCGGGGTAAAAGATGACAGCAATCTTGTGAACAGTCTGGTTCAACTTCAGACAGTTTCTGGGGAGAGGGATGGAGTCAGTGGTTATGGAGTGGAGTTTGCAGCAGGGACTGAAGACAATGGCAGTCATGTTCCCAGTATTTAGTTGAAGAAAATTTCTGTTCACCCAGGAGTGGATGTTAGACAAGTCAGGATGGTGTCTGAATTGAAGGGGAACTTGCAGGCGATGGTGTTCACATACACCTTCTACCCTGGTCCTTCCAGGTGGTTAAGCTTGACGGTTTGGGAGGTTCTGTCACCTTTTGGCCAAACTGTAGATTTATAAAAGGACTCTCTGTCATTCGCTGCCTCTCGCTCTGTCTCTCTTTCTCTTTCTCCCTCTCTCTACCTCTCTTTCTATATCTCTTTCTCCCTCTCGTGCTTGTGCTCTCACACTCGTTCGTGCTCTCTCTTTTGCTCACACTATCTTTCTTGCACTCTCTCTCTCTCTCTCTCTCGCTCTTTCTCTTTTTCCTCCAATTGTGTCCAAAGTCCCAGTTAGGTCCAGACCGGGTGACAGTTTCCCTTCCCTGAAGGACATTAATGAAGCAGTTGGGTTTTTATGACAGCCCTTCAGCTTTCATGGTCTTTTTTTCCGATTGCAAGTCCCATAAATTCATTCAGCACAATTTCACAGTCTGTCTTTGTGTTTTTGTGGGTTCTCTGTCACTCTTTTTTTTCTGTTTTAAATTTCACAGGGTATTAGAAGGGGAGGGAAACTGAAACCAAACATCACATCAGGATCTGATGGAGTTGCCCAATTTATGTTATTATATTATATTATATTATCACATTTTGAATATGGAAGGGAAAAGCACCATTCACAATGGAGAGAAACCGTACATGTGTTCTGTGTGTGGACGAAGCTTCAGCCGATCATCTGGCCTGTCGAGACACAAGCACAATCACATGAGGGAGAAACCATGGAAATGTGAGGACTGTGGGAAGGGATTCACTCATTCATCTGCCCTGCAGATTCACCAGTGAATTCACACTGGGGAGAGACCATTTACCTGCTCTGGTGTGGGAAGGGATTCACTCGGTCAGCCACCCTGCTGACACACCGGCGAGTTCACACTGGGGAGAGGCCATTCACCTGCTCCGAGTGTGGGAAGGGATTCACTCAGTCATCCTATCTGTTGACACACCAGCGTGATCAAACTGGGGAGAGACCATTCACCTGTTCTGTGTGTGGGAAGGGATTCACTCGGTCATCCCACCTGATGACACACTAGTGAGTTCACACTGGGGAGAGACCATTGACCTGTTCTGTGTGTGGGAAGGGATTCATTCAATTATCCAAACTGTTGGCTCACTGGCAGGTTCATACTGGGGAGAGGATATTCACCTGCTCCGAGTGCGGGAAAGGATTCACTCCATCCGGCAGCCTGCATTTACACAAGCTCACTCACACTGGGGAGAGACCATTCACCTGCTCAGAGAGTGAGAAGGGAATCACTCGGTCATCTGACTTGCTTATACACCAGCGAGTTCACACTGATGAAAGACCTTTTAAATGCCCAGATTGTGGGAAGTGCTATAAAAGTTCCGGGGAATTGATCTCCCACCAACATGTTCACACTGAGGAGAGACCGTTCAAGTGCTCTCACTGTGGGACTGGGTTCAGGCGATCAGCTGACCTTACTGTACACCAACGAATTCACACTGGGAAGAGACCATTCACCTGCTCTGAGTGCGGGAAGGGATTCTCTGATTTATCCACCCTTCTGAAACATCAGGGCGCGCACACTGGAGAGAGGCCGTTCACCTGCTCTGAATGTGGGAAGGGATTCACTCAGTCAGCCAACCTGCTGAGGCACCAGTGGATTCACACTGGGGGGAGGCCATTCACCTGCTCTGAGTGTGGGAAGGGATTCACTGACTTGTCCAACCTGCTGAGACATCAGCGAGTTCATGAGTAACTACTGTGATTTGATTTTGCTGTTAACCACATCCAGGGATATGTTTTTTCTTCTTCCTCTTCCTCCCATTTTACTTGGGGTCACCACAAAGCTGCTTGATCACCTTCTCTATCTCCTCCTGACACTCACACATTCCTCTTCCAATCCCACTGCGTTTCTGTCTCTGGCCACCACATCTTTCCATCTGGTCTTAGACCTTCATCTTCTCCTTCTTCCTGACAGTCCCATGTCCATCACTCACCTCACCACATTTCCTGTCTCTCTCCACGACAAATGACCAGACCATTTCAATCTTTTCCCAGCTACATTCTTTGATGTTTCCACAATCTTCACGGACCCCCTGATGTACTAGTTTCTAATCCTGTCCTTTCTTGTCACTCCACACATCCATCTCAGCATCTGTATCTCTTTAGTATCCAGTCGTTGTCCTCTCTTCTTGATATTGTCCAAGTTACCCCAGGTATTTGAAGCTACTCATTTTGTCCAAGTCTTCACCCATCATCTTTACATCTTCACTCTGATTGTCTTCCTTAGGCTCAAACTAACAGTCCATAGATTGGGTCTTTGGTTCACTAATGTCCTTCAGGGAAGGAAATCTGTATGGACGCAAAACATTAACTTGGTTTTTCTATTTCCACTGATGCTGCTAGACCTGCTGAGTTTTTTCACCATTTTCTGGTTTTATTTCAGTTTCCCAGCAATCATAGTATTTTGCTTTTATTTAAAACAATCTCCATGTTGTATTGACCTTCCTGGTATTTCTCCATCACTTGTCTCAAAACAAAAATAGCTTTGGAATCTGTTTCTGCTGATGATAATAAACTCTATCCCTGATATATGTGTTAATACTCTGGATAAAAGTCAAATAAATCAGCTTTAACAGACAGTATGATGAGTCATTTTGATCTCTCTCACAAATTAGTGCCTTGTTAAGGTCTCTCCCTCTTCCCTGTCTCTTCCTCCTCACCAACAAGTGTGAGGAGCTCATGGTGCTTCTTTGTCTCTAAGATTGAGACAATCTGATCAGCTGCCACTTCCTCTTCCCTCCCTCCCACTAGCCCACCAGGAAAAACTGCGCCTCAAGATCGGCCCAGCTGTAGCCCTAAACTCACACCTTTCTTTAGTTTCTCTCCTGTCTCCCCTTATCCCCTCAAGAGCTCCTCTTGTCCATGGGATCCACCTTCTGCTTGATTGATCCTATTCCTACTAAACTGCTGACCACACAGAAGAGTATTGAAGGAGGGTAAGTTTATACAGGGTGGATGATAGGGGACCAATTAGGAGAAGATTGGAATTGTCGATTCTGGATGTAACAAAGTCATGGATGAAGATTTCAGCAGCAAATGTGCTGAGGCAGGATGGAAACAACTGATATTACAGGGGTGGACGGAGGTGATCTTAGTGTTGGAGTGGATATATCGTCCGTAGCTCAGCCCTCACCTCAGGGTCAAATAGGAAACTAAGGTTGCAATTGGCCTGGTTCAGCCTCAGACTGTGGTCAGGGAGGGGGATAGAGCTGGTAATGAGGGTAACAAAGTTTATGGTGGAGGGAGGTTTCATGGGCCTGACTATTAATCCACCTCCTGGGCCACACTGTACAGACCAGAGAAATGATCCAATTCTGCCTCATTGGATTACAAGCCATTTGGTCCCATCTCAATCTGTTGGTGAAAATTACTGTTCACCAATTGGGTTTTCAATGATACTGTTACAACCCATAGTTTTCCATGTGAGAGAATGTGCCTCATCAATGACTACAGAAGCCCAATGTGATTCCTCAGCACTGGATTGTACTCTGAGCATGTGCAGTCCAAGTGGTGGATGTGCAACATGCTGATCAGAAGCTGGGTGGTGAGGACAGGGAATATTGGGTCCAGGAACAGACCATTTGTTTCAACTAGCCTGGGTGATTATCTTCAACATGAATCTCCTTCCATTCCATCTTCCTCATCTTAGTCTTTCAGCTTATCTTTCTATTCTCTTCTCTCATGTAACCATCTCCTTTCCTTTTAAAAACATCTAAGCTATTTCACCTCAACGACCTCCTGTGGTAGTGAATTTCACATTCTAACCATTCTCTGAGTAAAGATGTTTCTCCTTATTTGCCTGTTGGATTTATTAGTTACCATCTTGTACATATGGACCTAGTATTTTATTCTCCTACAAGTTAATAATTTAAAAGACCTCTACCACCTCAAAGTCTTCTCTTTTTGAAAGATAAAAGCCCAAACCTGTTCAATCTTTCAAAAAACTGCAAAATCTCAGTTATGAGATTTGTCCTTGCATATCATTTTGCACTTTCACCTGTGCTTCTTTGTCCTTTCAGTAGAACAGAAACCAGAGCTGTGCACAGGATCACAAATTGAACATAATTTCACTATTTCTGAATTCTGTACCTCTAGAAATAAATGCCACTCTTTTGTAAGCATTTTTAATTGATGTGCTGACTTGCAGTGATGGTTTTAATGAATTGTTCACTTCTATCCAGAGATTGCTTTGCTCTTCTGCACCAGTAACTTTCTTATTTTCTCAGATGCAGGTGATGTTTGTATTTTTCATATCAAAGTGCATCGCCACAACTTATCTATGTTAATGTTCACTTGCCACTTCACTGCCCAGGCTGGAAATTTTGTAACGTGTATGTTACATTTTTCCTCAGTTTTAGATATACGCCCCTAGTTTGGTATCAGCTGCAAATTTTGACATTGAATTACTTGTTCTCAGGTCCAATTAGCAGTGCTGCGAGAACTGGTCCTTGTTGATCACCTTTTTTGACCCTTTTCCAATCTGATATTGGTGAGGGAGGCGAGGTGCATTGAACAGACTTGGTATCAGGTATGGAAGGCCTAGGCTTTCGATTTTCTACATATTATAGGCGCTTATGTTGTATTATGCCTTTGGCACCGATCTCGCTTGGGATACCGAGACATTAATTTTCAGTCCGCTGTTCAAGCTGTCAATGGTGGTGTGTTTACCCACAACATCCCACGCTTCAGAAAGTCCCCTATCAATGACTATAGGAGTCCAGTGCGCAGATGCCGTGTGTGTGTGTGTGTGTGTGTGTGTGCGTGCGTGCGTGCGCGCGCTCTGAGCATGCTCAGTGTCAGTCATGGTGACAAAGTCAGGAGGAGCGGACGTTTCGGGAGGCGGGAGGAGCTTGTGAGCACAGGGTAGGAATGGAAACCGCGGCTGGACTGGTAACTGGATCAACTTCTGGGGTAGGCCCCAGGCCCTGAATAACAGGCCATTGGCCCCGCGATAACAAGGCCGGGTAGCGGGCTTACTGGCCGCCATATTGCGAGTCAGGGCGGATCAGGGAGGCGGAGCTTCCTCACCGGTGACGGGCCGTGTAATCCAGGGAACAGGCCGCCATCTTGAGAGAGGAGGGCGGGGCTTGTTCAGGGATCGAGGCACATGGGCGGCCATCTTGGTGAGGGAAGAGGGAGTGGACGGGGATTGTTCGGTGAGCGGGAATTAGGAGCAGGAATAGGCCATTCGGCCCTTCAAGCCTGCTCCACCATTCAATAAGATCATGGCTGATCTGACTGTAACCTCCAGTTCACATTCTGCCTTCCCCTGAAATTTTACACCCCCTTGTTAGTCAAGAGTTTATATAACTTTTACCTTAAAAATATTGATTAGACCCATTCTCCACCGCTCTCTGGGGAAACAAATTCCAAAGATTCACGACCCTTTGAGAGAAAAAAAAATCTCATCTCTGCCTTAAATAGTTTTAAGCTATGTCCCCTATTTCTAGTCTCCCCCACAAGGGTAAACATCATTTCAGCATCCATCCTGTCAAGGCCCCTCAGGACCTTATATGTTTTAATAAGATCACCTCTCATTCTTCTAATCTCCAATGTATACTGGACCAGCCTGTCCAACCTTGCCTCGTAAAATAACCCCAATCTCAGGGATCATTCAAGTGAACCTTCTCTGAACTGCTTCTAACGCATTTATACCCCTTTCTTGAATATGGAGACCAAAACTGTACACAGTGCTGTAGATGTGGTCTTACTAACAACCTGTCCAACTGTGGCAAAACATCCCAACTTTTATATTCCATTCCCCTTGCAACAAACCAAAACATTCAATTTGCCTTCCTAATCACTTGCTGTGCCTACACACTAACATTTTGTTATTCAGATACCGGACACCCGGATCCCTCTGCATCTCAGAGTTCTGCAGTCTCTCTCCGTTTATATAATATGCTGCTTTTCTATTCTTCCTGCCAAAGTGCACAGGTTCACATTTTCCTACATTATACTCCATCTACCAAGTTTTTGCCCACTCACTTAACCTGTCTATATCACTTTACAGACTCCTTATGATTTTTGGCAACTTGTGCCTCTATCTATCTGTATGTCATCAGCAGATTTAGCAATCATACATTCAGCCCCATCATCCAAGCCATTAATATAGGTTGTAGATAGTTGAAGCCCAACACTGATCCCTGTGGCACTTCACTCGTTACATTTTGCCAACCTGAAAATGATCCGTTTATGCCAACTCTCTGTTTCCTGTTAGCTAATCGATCCCCTATCCATGCTAATATGTTATCCCGAACACCATGAGCTTATTTTGTATAGTAACCTTTGATGTGGCACCTTGTCAATCCTGGAAATCTAGTACATCACATCCACAGATTCTCCTTTATCCACATTGCTTGTTACTTCCTCAAGCCAATTTCCCTTTCACAAAGCCCTGTTGACTCTACCTGATTGCACTGAGATTTTCCAAGTGTCCCACTATAACCTTAATGATAGATTCTAGCATTTCCCCAGTGACACATGTTAAGCTTGTTGGGCTGTAATTTCCTGCTTTCTGTCCCTCTGTGTTGAATGAAGGTGTTACCTTAGGAATTTTCCAATCTGTTGGGATCATTCCAGAATTTAGGGAATTTTGGAAAATTAAAACAAATGCATCTACTGTCTGAGCAACTACTTCTTTTAGGACCCGAAGGTGAAGACAATCAGGACCCAGGGATCTTTCAACTTTCAGTTCTAATAATTTTCTCAGTGCTTTTTCCCTGGTGATTGTAATTGTTTTAAGTCCCTCCCTTCCTTTCACCTCTACAGTGAAGATGCAAGATATGTGTTCAATTCATCTTCTATTTCCTTATTTTCCATTATTAATTCCCAGACTCGTCCTGTAGAGGACCAATGTTCACTTTACTTACTCTTTTCCTTTTTGAATACCCATAGAAACTCTTACATTTGCTTCCATATTTCCATCTAGCTTTCTCTTGTACTCTAAATTCTTCCTCATTTTTTATCCATTCTTTGCTTTTTCTATATTCTGTCCAATCTTCTAACCTGCCACTAATCTTCACATAATTGTACGCTTTTTCTTTCAATTTGATATTATCTTAAACTGCCTTAGTTAGCCACGTATGGTACATATTTCCCCTAGAGTCTTTTTTCTCAATGGAATCTTTCTGAGTATTATGAAATATCTCCTTAAATTTCTGCCACTGCATCTCTACTGACTTAACACTTAGTCTTATTTCCCAGTTCGCTTTGGCCAGCTGTGTCTTCATACCCTCATAATTTTCCTTATTTAAGTTCAAAACACTAGTCTTAGACCCTTTCTTCTCTCCCTCGAACTGAATACAAAATTCAATCATATTATGATCACTGCTACCTTGGGGCACCTTTAATATGAGGCCATTAATTAATCCCTTCCCATTACACATTACCAGATCCAGTATAGCCTGCTTTCTGATTGTCTGTAGCACATGCTGCTCTAAGAAATTGTTCCGAAAACACCCGACGAACTCATCTTCCAGGTTAACTTTGCCATTCGGATTCATCCAATCTACATGTAGGTTAAAATCACCCATGATTGTTGCCGTATCTTTCTCACAAGCCCCTATTATTTCTTAAAAGCAAAAATCTGCGGATGCTGGAAATCCAAAACAAAAATAAATATAAAAATACCTGGATTAATACCTACCATTATTCCTTCTACACACCCTGTCCTACAGTGTGGTTACTGTTAGGGGGCTTATAAACTACTCCTACAAGTGACTTCCTACCTTTACTATTTATTATCACTACCTTTACTATTTCTTAACACTACCCAATCTGATTCTACATCTTGATCTCCAGAACTAAGGTCATCTGTCTCTGTTGTACTAATGTCATCCTTAACTGACAGATCTACCCATCACCTTTTCCTAGCTTCCTGTCCTTCTGAAACACCATGTGCCCATGAATATTCAGGTCCCAGCCTTTGCCACCTTGAAGCTATGTCTCTGTAATAGCTTTCAGATCACAATACATGGAGTACTGTGTACAGTTTTGGTGTCCTTAATTAAGGGGAGCTATTCCCAAGAATAACTTGGGAGCAGTTCAGAGAAGGATCACCAGGCTGGTTCCTGGAATGAAGATGTTGTCTTATGAGGAAAGGTTGGGCCTGTACTCATGGGAGTTTAGAAGAATGAGAGGTGATCTTACTGAAACCTATAAGATTCTGAGGGGGGTTGACAGGGTCGATGAAAAGAGGCTGTTTCCCCTCATGGGGGATTCTAGAACTAGGGGAGCAAAGCCTCAAAATAAGGGGTCTCTCACTTAACATGGAATTGAGGAGAAATTTCTTCCATCAGCGGGCCATTATTCTGTGGAATTCTCTTCCCCAGAGAGTAATGGAGGCCAAGTCATTGAATATATTCAAGGCTGAGTTATACAGACTTTTGATTGACAAGAGTCAAGGGTCATGGGTGACAGGCAGGAAATTGGAGTTAAGATCACAATCAGATCAACCATAATCCTTTTGAATGGAAGAGCAGGCTCGATGGGCCAAATGGCCTACTCCTGCTCGTATTTCTTATGTTATGATCTCTGTGCTGAGGACAGAAAGCGGTGTGTATTGATCTGTCGATCAGCTTGAAGCAGCACCTTCTGGAGAATTGAGAGGGTGTATCTTAGGTAAAGCAGAGTGAGAATGGAGGGAGAGGGTGTGGGGCAGAGATTTACAGCTTTTGGGGAACGAGAGAGGAAAGAATGATCCATAAAAACTGGAATTGTCTGTTCTGAATTTACATCCCGTACTGACAATGATGACTTTCTGTAAATTCGTTTTACAGGATATTAGAAGGGGAGATTTGGAGACAGAAATCGCAAAACAAATGTCACATCACGATCTGACATCACTTTATTCGTTGGGATGTGAATACCATTGACCATTTTAACATCAGTTTGACCAGAGCAGCACCAAGTCTCACACCCAGGTGAGAGTGTTCTAGTGCGCTGACTATGGAAAGAGCTCTAACCAGTTACACTGCCTGAGAAACATCACACCATTCACAGTGGGAAGACGCTGTACACGTGTTGTGTGTGTGGACGAAGCTTCAACTATTTATCCAATCGGGAGAGACACAAGAACACCGGCACCATGGAGAAACCGTGGAAATGTGGAGACTGTGGGAAGGGATTCAGAACCTCGTCTGAGCTGGAAACTCATCGATGCAGTCACACCGGGGAGAGACCATTCATCTGCTCTGCGTGTGGGAAGGGATTCACTCAGTCTTCCAATTTGCTGAAACACTGGCGAGTTCACTCCGGGCAGAAACCATTCGCCTGCTCTGAGTGTGGGAAGGGATTCAGTGATTCATTTCACCTGCTGAGACACCAGAGAGTTCACACTGGGGAGAGGCCGTTCACCTGTTCCGTGTGTGGGAAGGAATTCACTCATTCATCCATCCTACTGGCACACCAGCGAGTTCACACAGGGAAAGGCCGTTCACCTGATCTGCGTGTGGGAAGGGATTCACTCAGTCTTCCAATTTGCTGAAACACTGGCAAGTTCACTTCGGGCAGAAACCATTCGCCTGCTCTGAGTGTGGGAAGGGATTCAGTGATTCATTCCACTGGCTGAGACACCAGAGAGTTCACACTGGGGAGAGGCCGTTCACCTGTTCCGTGTGTGGGAAGGAATTCACTCATTCATCCATCCTACTGGCACACCAGCGAGTTCACACAGGGAAAGGCCGTTCACCTGATCTGCGTGTGGGAAGGGATTCACTCAGTCTTCCAATTTGCTGAAACACTGGCAAGTTCACTTCGGGCAGAAACCATTCGCCTGCTCTGAGTGTGGGAAGGGATTCAGTGATTCATTCCACTGGCTGAGACACCAGAGAGTTCACACTGGGGAGAGGCCGTTCACCTGTTCCGTGTGTGGGAAGGAATTCACTCATTCATCCATCCTACTGGCACACCAGCGAGTTCACACAGGGAAAGGCCGTTCACCTGATCTGCGTGTGGGAAGGGATTCACTCAGTCTTCCAATTTGCTGAAACACTGGCAAGTTCACTTCGGGCAGAAACCATTCGCCTGCTCTGAGTGTGGGAAGGGATTCAGTGATTCATTCCACTGGCTGAGACACCAGAGTTCACATGTAATTACAAGGGTTGGATTCTGCTGTTAATCACATCCAGGACTGAACCATGTTCCTTCTGACAGTTGGTGAAGTGGGAGGGTCAGAGGGTTTCTTTCTGCTGGACTGGCCAGTTTCATTATTTTCCTTCCAGTGGACTGATGCTTTTCGAGCCTGGGAGTGTACGTTTCCAGTGAAATGATCAACAAAGGCAGATGAAGTACATTTATTTTATCCTGGATAGTAAATAGTGTTTTTCCTATCCTACAGGTGTCTTATCTTGTTTTCACCTGTCTTTGTTTCGAGGGTTGCCACACTATGAATAATCTTTCTCCACTGATTTCTATTCTCTGCTGCCCCCACTGCCTGTCCCATTGAGAGGTCAGTCCACCTTCTGATATTATCCATCTATTCCATCTTGGGTCTTCCTTGTGCACATTTTCCAGGTGTTTGTTTTTGCATTACCTCTTTTTGCAAACACTCTCCTCCTGTTCGCATCACGTGTCCAAACTCTGTGAGCTTCCCTGATATCACTGCCTCAAACAAGTTCCTCTTAACACCAGCTTTCTCGAGCACCCACTTGTCTGTCCTCCTCGCTGTCCATGACACACAGAATATCCGTCTGAGGCCTTTCATTTCAAATGCTCTCATTCAAGCCTCCTCATTCTTCTTGATAGTCCAGCTTTCACACTCGTACATTGTCACCGGCCACACAAGGGCTTTCACAAGTCACATGTTTGTTGTAATCAAGATGCTGTGGCTGCTCCATACTCTGTTAAGTGAGCTCACAATGCCATGATCCTTGCTAAGTCTGGCCCAAATTTCTTTGGTGACTCTGTATCTACCACTACAGGGAGATATAAAATAAATACGTTTGTTCCTGTTCCATTGTCTCTACAGCACAGGGCCAGGCCGGTCAGTTCAACTGGTCTGTCAGTATTTATGCTGCACATGAGCATCCTCCCACCTCTCTTCACTTCCCCCATCAGCATATCCTTTTATTCCTTTCTCCCTCATTTATGTATCTAGCTTGTGCTTAAATGTATTCACGCTATTCGCCTCAACCACTCGCTGTGGTAGCAAATTCCACATTCTCACCACTTGCTGGGTAAAGGAGTTTCTCATGAAATCCCTATTTGGATTATTGAACCCCTTCATAATCTTAAACTCTTCAGTCAGGTCACAGTGCCAATGATTGTATTTTGGGTGGATCCCATGGAATCCCCACTGGATCAGCTTCCCTGGTGAGTTAGTCTGCCTGGTTATTACCATCAACTTCTTCACTAACTCCTGCTGCTGATGTACCTTCACCTTGCAAATAGTAATTAGTCCTGGACACATACCAGCACATTCCAGTTCTCCACCCTGGGATTCCCCTGTATGAACAGGGTGGGATGTGTTTTCAGACAGAATGTTCCAGTTCTCCACCCTGGGATTCTCGGTATGAACAGGGTGGGATGTGTTTGGAGACAGGATGTCCCAGTTTTCCACACTGGGATTCTCAGTATGAACAGGCTGGGATGTGTTTGGAGACAGGATGTCCCAGTTCTCCACCTTTAAAGGGACAAGGAGAGGACCAGATGGATAGAACATCAGTGCAGTGCCTGGGATCTCACCTCCCTGAACCCTGCTCAATATTGGCTGGGAGAGTTTGATGGGACAGTGCAGAAAGAGTTTTATTCTCTTATTAAAACTGTGCTGTACCTGCTCTGTGGCACTGTTTGATGTGACACATTGTGGGAGTTTTTATCTGGAGCTAGCCTGGGCTGTACTTGCCCTGGGTGTGTTTGACGGGACAATTTAGAGGGAGCTTTGCTCACTATCTAATTCTAACACTTGTTGGACCTACCTTGGGAATATTTGATGGGGAAAGTGTAAAGGGACCTTTACTCTGTTTCTAACACGTGTTGTACCTGCCCTGAGTGAATTCCACATTGGAACAGGCACATTAAATTCTCTCACCTTGAGAAATGCTTTAAAAGACTAAAGTAGTTAATTCACAATACATTCCTTATGGAGAGAGACTGTTTAAATATCCTATGTATGGAAAGAAATGAGACACCAGTTCATCTGTGATTACAGGTGTTGGATTCTGCTGTTATTCATCTCATTCATGTCAGAGTTCCAGTGAACTTGAATATGTGAGACTTTTTAAATTAATTTTATTGATTTAATTAATTTGTGCATCTTAATGGCATCACAGATCAACCATTATTTATTATTTGGGATTTTCAATGTCAGGGTTTTTGCCCAACAATCCCCACAGAAGTAAATGTGCCCTGTTCACTCCACACAAGTCAGTGTGCAGGTGTAGTGCTGGACAGTATCTGAAGCATGCCCTGTGTTGCTTTGACCAGAACCATGCAAGTGCCAGATGCACTCTTCAGGCAGGTGAGCTGGTGGCATGCAGGGGATCAAGGTTTTAGAAAAACCTGGTGAAGGCCGCAAGACCTGAATAAGAACCTGCAGGGCCCACATTTGCCACTCTGGGGCTTTTTCCCGGGAACAGGCCCAGGTTGATGGCTCTCATCTTGCTTCAGGAAGTAGCCCAGCAAATGTGTGGCCATCTTGGTGAGGGAACAGGGAGTGGGTGGGGCTTCAGGGTCCCAGTGACCAGAAGAAAAAATTATTGTCATTGATTTCATTTCCAGTCTGCACACAAGTGAGAACTGAACCCAGCCAGAGTAGAAGGAGGGAGAAAACTGGGAGTGGAGGAGAGGAATGATGCAGATGGCACATTGAGTTGGTTCTCATCACAAGGAGTAAAGCACCAAGATACACACCCAAGTGAGAGTGTTCCAGTGCACTGGCTGTGGAAAGAGCTTTAACCATTCACAGCCTGGACAACATCACACCATTCAAAGCAGAGAGAAACTGTACATGTGTTTTGTGTGTGGACCAGGTTTCAACTGGGTATCTAACTTCGAGAGACACAAGAAGACTTACAAAATGGAGAATCTGTGAAAATATGAGGACTGCGGGAACTCAATTATCCAAGCTGGAAAGTCATTGGCAAACTCACACAGGGGAGGCCATTCACCTGCCCCATCTGCTGGAAGAGATTCACTCAGTCATCCAACCTACTGTTACACCAGCAAGTTCACACAAAGGAGAGGCCATTCACTTAACCTGTCTGCTGGAAAGGAATCACTTAGTCATCTCGCCTGCTGTTACACCAGCGAGTTCACATGGGAGAGGCTAGTCACCTGCTGTGTGCATGGGAAAAGAATCAATCAGTCATTTACCAGCTTTCTATGTTGAAATAAATTTGATAATGGATCCACTGCTTTTCAGAGATCTCTAGATTAATTTCAAATTGTAACAGGATGTTGGCCCCTAAAAGGCTAATTATACATTGTGTTCTTACACAATTATCTGTACCCAGACCCTCTTCAAACAAGCTTAGAAAGTAGGAAACAATGGGTTGTTGTTTAATGTTTATTTCTATTACACAAGTGACTACATACTGAGACAATGAGATTACTGGATATTCACGGGAGGAATCATCAGAAAGAGTTGTGAGTGCGATCAGCACATTGTTCTAATCTGGTTACCCTGGTCAAAGTTAGACCAGGTCAAAAGCCCCAAGCTTTTGTGTACTGAACCATTTTTGTTTTAGTAAGGTCTTGCTAACTTGATAACAAATATTAACATCTTCTGTTTTTGTTTATTAAAATGGTAAAAGATCAATCTAATGGACTCATCTTGGAAATGATTTAATCCTCTTTAAATGAGTCTGAGAGATAATGTAATTTCTTTTCTCACAGTTTGTGCCTGAAAACCTCATCTCTTTCTGAAAGACTTAATGAAGTCTTTGTATTGAGTTCATCCCTTGACCCTCTGGCTCAGTGTTGAGAACATACATTATCTGTCCTTTCAGATCATTGATCTACTCCTGTCTAATCTTTTCCTCAATAGGATCTCCTGCTTCTATTACAGCTTCATACCTTTGAGAAATGTTTAATAAAGTTATTAGAATTATTCAGATCTTCCTCACCTGGCCTCCCTCTGTCTACATTCCCCACCTCGAGGCTCAAGAATGTTCTTCCTTTTGTTGCTTCAAAGCTTCACACTAGTGCAAACATTTCCATTGTATTCTTTCCCCTTGTAATCTGTCTTTGAATTCTCTTTATCAACCAGACATGAACATTAGGGGAAATTAGCCTCATCGGTAATATCAAGAGGAAATTAGAGGCAGTGATTATCCAGGGATGTTGTCCTGTATTTCACACTATCTGCATGGGGGGCAGATCACCCAGTGTAACAATGAACCACTCAATGTTAACAGTAGGAGGGTGAATTTAATGTGTTTAATTCTATCCTGATTGTTTTAAAGTCTGTTTCTCTATGGAGCACTGATAACATAAAAAATCTCATTCTACTAACCACATTAATCACTTTATGTTGTTGTGTTGTTGAGTTCCTGGGCATGTCTGGGTCTCATTCCACAGAGCAGGTTCACCATGCATTTCCACATGTTAATTACTTCACATGTAACAAATCACATTGGGACACACACACCAGTATTCCAATATCATGCCACACATGCCGTCTGATACAAGCCATTCTTGACTTTCAGGTAATCTTAACAAAAGATCAGGAGGGTATCTGATGATCTTGACTTATCTCCCCACTGCATGGTGCAATGCCTCAGATACTGACCAGACAATTAAATGCAGTTACCTTGAAAAGTTCAGAAGCAAGGAAACTAAAATCTCCAAGAAAAGGCTTTCAATTTATTAGTCGCATCTACACTTTCCTTTCCTCCACTTAAATGTACGTGGATACAAAATTGAGCTATTTTATTGACCTATACCCAGGATGAGT
Source organism: Carcharodon carcharias (assembly GCF_017639515.1). NCBI lineage: Eukaryota > Metazoa > Chordata > Chondrichthyes > Lamniformes > Lamnidae > Carcharodon > Carcharodon carcharias. Next base: position 18,426,784 of record NC_054493.1, read on the forward strand.
TCTTCCAATTTCCATTTGTTGGTATGATTTTCTCTATCTTTTACTCGAAGTGGACCATCCCATTAATTACCATTCTATCTCATTTATGAGCTCTGGAGGAACTTTACTGTCCAACTCAATATTCACATAATATGGTGTTTTTACATCAGAGATAGAAATACTTACAATTCAGTTTAGACCTAACTCCCATATCTCCCGTTATCAAGCACTTTGTCTTAAAAGGTAGCAAGTGGGATAAATCCAAATCTTTAAAAGGTGAAGTCTTCAGTTCAAACTGTCTCAGTGGGACAGGAGTTAACGTCTTCGCTTGTTTGCGGAAAGTTGGAGCAAACGTTCTCAAATGTGCACAATTGTGTCAACTTTACATAACTTTTCTTTTCAGATCAAAGATGAATGAACCAAACACCATATTTTTTCTCCAATTCTTTTGGTATTTCTCACAGCTCTTTTGTTCTCTCTTCAGATTACTGTTACAATCTCAGCTGATGTTAAAACTTGACAATAAGATCCCAGAGTGAATCCTGGTTTGACAGATCCTAAATTTTTTTGAAGAAACTGTGAAGCAAAGTTCATCAACAGGAGTCTGTTGATGAACTTCTAATGCAAGAAATAAACTAATTACTAAACAGGAAAAAAATGAACTATATTACACCAGACAAAAAGGTTGGAAAGATCTCAATACCAACAAAAAAAGACACTTCAGATTGATGCTATTTCCTTTACCCCAGAAATATATTTACAGACACATAAACCAGTGAAGAGTTACCACTAGCTTGACACAAAAGCTTCTCACTTGGGTCTGGCACAGTTGCAAACAGTTTTCTTCCGGTGAATTCCTGAACATTCACTTGATGCTTATCACGCAACCTGTGTCTCTCCCCAAGACACCCAAAAAACACACTCTAAACTCATTGCTTGTTCAACTGCAAAGTGAACAAATGAGTTCCCTAAACTCCACCTTCCAGAAGCACCTCTGCTAAACTGATCACTTTACTGAGTTCGATAACTGATTATTCAGTTAACTACTGTCCCCGATAGCCTTGCAATTTTTCTTATCAGAGAACTTAACATTCCTGTCCTCTCTCCTTGACGCACTCTGAATTTTCAATGACAGATACAACCAAAGCAGATCCCATGGATTGCTCCAGAACCCACCCAGACATTTGTCACATTGTGAGCCAACCGATCCCACTGAAACTGTCTTTCTCATGAGGGTTTCCAATCTCCACATCTGAAGATCTCACCTTGGAATTCTTTCCAAAAGTCATTCCCACTCGGACAGTTTCAATAATGTCCCACCTCACAAGGTTTCAATCTCTCCCGAGATTCCTTTCCCCTGGATTCTTGAGTACGCTCAAGCATCACATTCCAAGCACAATTTCAGATCTTTGTCAAGCAGAACACCACTGCTTCAAAGAGGTACCCAAGTCACCGACCTTCAGCTGCCTTCTCAGATCTTCAGGGCTTCTCTCAAGCTCACTTCACTACAAGTCTGCTCACTGCAGCTCCTTATTTAACTCTGAGCCTGTTTATCTGCTCCTTTGCTTTACCTCATTTAAGGGGACCTATTCCTGTCCCTGATCTTCATCCCTTACCTGGGACTACTTTTGGGGATTTCTCCCTGGTTTCGGAACTTCTCCCTCTCCCCCTCCCGTGTCCTGCTCCCTGGCACACCAAAATAATGGTGCTCCATCTCAGGTCATCTGACGTGCATTTCCGAACTGGAGTTCCTGACCTCTGAACCAGAGAAGGTGAGTTGAGCTTTTATCACATGCCTTTGCAAATGACTGTAATATAACTGAAGAAAATTAAAACTAAATAAGTTAGCATTGAAGCTTCAACCTTCTTAAACCAAAAAGAGTCAAAGAGAGTGGAGCTCCCTACAGCTTGTAAGTTCCAGATCATAACTTAAAGGCTGAAGCTTATCTTTAGGGAATCCAACTTTTCGGTGCCTTTTACAGTTCTACAAGTAAATTATAATTCACTCTAAAAGGTTTACTTTCACTCAGTAATTATAACGTTTCACTTTTCTCAGCACAGAAGCTGGCAGCATTTTAAATCCCAATTGTATGCTTCTCTTGTAGCTGGTGCATGGAGAAGATCTTTTCCACTGTAGATCTGCCAGCACAGAAACTGCACTGTCATCCTGGATACACTCGGTCTGCAAAAAGATAAAGTGTTTAAGCATGACTGTATTGTAGGTCTTCCCTGTGAGGCTAAGGAGTGAGATGTCTCTCTAATTGTTGCAATCTCCTCTCTCACCTTTGTTTTTGTATATTGTGATGACTTCTGCATCATGCATGTCCTGTGGAACAGATGCTACCTTTCACAGTAGGAGGTGCTCACAAAATCTGGGACTCCCTGTACCTGAGCAGTTTGGTTGGAATTCCATCCTTGCCAGGTGCTTTTCTGCTTGCTAAGAATAATTGGGTCTGGTCAAGCTCAAATGATGTGGGTTCTTTATCCAACTCAAACATGATGGGAAGCTGCAGGAGAGAGTCAAACAGACTGGGAGATGTCTGTTTCACAGGGGTACAGCTCACACTAATGTTCAGCCCAGTGGGACATCTGTTTACTTTTGTCAGTGAGTACTTCACCATCTGTGATTTCAGGGGTCAACTTTGGTGATGGTCGGACCAAGCGCTCTTTTGATCCCATCATACAAAGCACATAGATTTCCATTGTCACAGGCAATTTAGATTTCTTGACATAGGCTAATCCAGTGTTTATTTATACCATATCTCCCTATTTTTTGCACAATCATCTTGGCTACTTTCAAGTTATGCAGTGTTCTAGCTGTTGGGTTTATGTTGTGCATCAGGTAGGCTTTGCTTTTTGCTTCAATGACAGATATCATCTCTGCTGAGTAGGTCTCAAACCAGTCATTGTTGTGGGTTCCACCTTTACCAAATGTTACTGCTGCTGTGTCAGAAATGACTGAATCAGCGACTTCCAAACTTCACCAGTATCAGTGTTGATTGATGAAGCTTTTATTGATGTGCCTGTAAAAGGTTTTACTATTTTGTTTAATGTTCCTTATTAATTTAATTTCATGATGAAGGTGTCACTGACAGAATGTGCAAGTCAGTAAGAATTGTCAGCAAGGATTAATCAGCACTTTATAACTGGAAATGTTAATCACTGGAACCTTTCTGACACTGAATTGTAGATTTTACATCAAATATCAATTTAGGATTGAAGTAAAATCCAAAATGTTATTGTAAACTAGTTCCTGGGGAGAGTTCTTATATTCAGGGGAAAGACCACAAATGGTGCTTTTAAAAACGGACATTGCAACCCTGAAAGTCAGTGACATCTCCAGAATATTAAACTCCAGCCAGGGTTGTTAACATCAGCAGAAACAAACCTAATATTGTCAGACTATCAGTCCTGGGTGTGATTCACAGCAGCAATTACAGCAGCAGAACCCAGCTCCTTCAGTCACTTGTGAACCCGCTCGTGTCTCAGCAGGTGTTGTGACTGAGTGAATCCCGCCCCACACAAGGAGCAGGTGAATGGCCTCTCCCCAGTGTGAACTCGCTGATGTGTCAGCAGTTGAGATGACCAACAGAATCCCTTCCCACACAAGGAGCAGGAGAATGGCTTCTCCCCAACGTGAGTGCGTTGATGCTCACTGAGGTCAGTTGACTGCCTGAAACTCTTTCCACAGGAAGTACAGCTGAATGGATTCTCCTTCGTGTGCATTTGGTGATGTGACTGGAGGGCAAATACCTGAGTGAATCCCTTCCCACACACAAAGCAAGTGAATGGTCTCCCACCCGTGTGAATCCGCTGGTGTTCATTGAGGATGGATGAAGACTTGAACCTTTCTCCACAGGTTGTGCAGCTGAACGGTTTCTTCTCAGTGTGAACTCGCTGGTGTGACCGAAGGCCGGATGACTGAGTGAATCCCTTCCCACACACAGAACAGCTGAACGGCTTCTCCCCAGTGTGAATGCGTCGATGGATTTCCAACCGGGATAAATAGGTGAATCCTTTACCACAGTCCTCACATTTCCACGGTTTCTCCATGGTACCGGTATTTTTTGTGTCTCTCCAAGTTGGACAATCGGTTGATCCTTGTCCACATATACAACAGGTGCACAGTTTCTCCCTACTGTGAATGATCTGATGTTTCCTCAGGCTGTGTAACTGGTTAAAGCTCTTTCCACAGTCAATTCACTGGAACTCTCTCACTCAGGTGTATGTGTCTTGGTGATTTTCCAGTCACATAATGTTTGAAACATTTCCCCACAGACAGAACAGACAAACATTTCTCCTTCCACATTGAAACGCTTATGTTATTCAGGTCCTGAGTGACTGTCAGGCCATGCTGTGATGTTAGGTTTGAGCTTCCTGAATGTAACTCCACCCGTTCTAATACCCTGGAAAAGGAGTTTACAAAACTCATCAGTGCAAATACAGGATGGAAATTCTGAACAGACAAACCTAGTTTCTATGGAACATGCTATCCTCTTGTTCCTGCAAAGCAGTAAATCCTCACACTACACAGTCTTCCTCCTCCCCGTGCTGGAATCCAAAACCCAGAGTGACCAACTGTACAGTATTTTACAACATTGTTCCGTATTTGAGAGTCAACTGTCCTGGTGCCGGAACACTGTTTGTCCTGTAAATTGGATCTTTCTGGTCGCACCCCTTACAGTACCCTATCGTCTACTGCTTCTGTGTTCGAACATCTCCGGCAGCTATTTCCCCCATTACCCCCACCCTCGCCCCACCAACTCTGGCAGCATCCCACCATTGACTCGTATGGACTCCCATGGCAGGCTGTCCCTTAATTTTCTCCATGAGAGTTCGTCATCCTCCCAAACACATCACACCATTCCTTTCCTCACTCCCAGTTTTATCCCTCTCTGTACTCTGGCTGGGTTCTGTTCTCAAGTGTGTGTGGAGAGTGAGAATATCATCAATGAATCGATCATTTTCTCTCCTGGTCACCGGGACCCTGAAGCCCCGCCCACTCTTTGTTGCGTCACCGGAAAGCAAGAAGACCCCGAGCTGCAGACGCAGGACCAGCAGGTTCTTATTGGGGATTTGGGGCCTTCAGTGGGTGTTTCTGAATCCTCCCCGCCCACCTCCCAGAGTTTCCTTCCTTCGCACAGATCAGATTTGAGCCCAAAGCGTAACCTCTTATTTATTGTCGCCCCTCCCCCATCCTCTGATGTGAACCATCCTCCACTCGCTGACCCAGGATGGCGGCCGTTAACCTGGGCCAGTTTCCGGGAGGGAGAAGCCCCGCAGCTGCAAACCAGGAGCTAATAATTATTCATAACGGTTATTCCAGCTCACAATGCCCGGGGAGTGATTGACGGGAGGACCGGACCAATAGGAAGAGGGGATGGAGGCCCGAGCGAGACAGCCTGGTCCTCCAACCAATCGGAGTGAATGAGGGGCGGGGCTGTCATTGTCTCCGCAGGCGCCCGGCTGCAACATTGTGCCCGATAAAGGTGGCGGCCGTTAACCGGGGCCTGTCTCGGGGAAAAGCCCGAGCAGTTGTAGCCAGTTCAGATACCACACAGGAGCTTCATATTGGGGACTTGCAGCCTATATAAGGTGTTTGTGAATCCTCCCAACCCACCCGCCGGTTCCTTCCCTCCTTCATGACCCAACCGGCGATAACTCACCGGCTGAGAATTTCCATACAGCCATCTCAGTTAATCATCACCATCATCGGCAGTGCGCATGCTCTAGCTCACACTGCTCGGCTGATTGGCAGCAGCTCCGGACCAATAGGTAGAGGGGGCGGGGCTGGAGGGCCGCGTGCGAGAGAGTGAACGGCTGGTCCTCCGACCAATCGGAATGAATGAGGGGCGGGGCTGAGCCCGGATCAACCTCATTGGCTGAGACTCTGCATCATTTTGGATGCTGATTTGTCTCAAACTCCAGGAGAAAACTGGACCTTCCTGTTTGTGGCTTTAAACAGATGAAACCCTGTGGGTGTGGAGCAAGCATTTGTTAGTAAACTGTGGGAACATGATGAAACAATGCAGAACTAATTCAAGGGCTGACTTCAAGGAATAACTGGGCAAACAGGGAATGTCACCTTTAGAACAAGGAGTGTCCTTGTTTTCAATAAACGAACAACAGAAGGGTTAGGACAGGTTAGGGAGAAGGTTCATACTGTTCATATATATACAGCAACAACTGGTCTCAAAGACAATCTCTTGTAGTTTGTGTGCATGGAGTGTGGGTGCTCAATCAGGTTTAAAGGGGTTAAATGATATATGTTTCCTTAACAAAAACAAAAATTGCTAGAAAAACTCAGCAGGCCTGACAGCATCTGTGGAGAGAAAGACAGAGTTAATGTTTCGAGTCCATGTGACTCTTCTTCAGAACTTGTTTCCTAGATTGGACAATCGCATTAAAATGTTGAACTCAGATGGGAATATGTATTGGTGTGAGGTGGGAAGATCTGGTTCCATGTACTCCTACGGCAAGCCTTAAAATCAGAGTGACAGTATTTCAGAACTGATTTCTGTGTTAGCAGCTATCCCATTGCTAACTGTTGGTAAGAGCGATGGAAGTCTTTAAAGTAAAGTGGAGACCATAGATGAGTTGGAGGATGATGTACACAAAGAATTTGTGAACTATCTGAGGATGATAGTGAGGGGAAAGGAAGGGATCTGGAAAGTAGCAGTCAGCTTGTGTTGTTCCAGGAGAAATGGGGCCTGGTTGTGTAGATGTCAGGTTTTACACAGCAGATGGTCAGCCTATAGCTTCACTCTGGATGAAGAATCTCTGAATGGTACCATTCAAATCATTCAATGAGATTCTAGGAGAACCAACATTGTCTGCTCAGAGAGGGGAAGGTTTGTTTTACAGTTAATAAGAAACAGCACATACGCTCACAGACACCCATACACAGAAACCTGCACACAGGCACACATATACCCATAACAGACAACCACACACTCAAACACAGAGACCCACATTCACACTCACACAGGCGTACATTATCCTCCAGTGATTCTGAGTGGTTTTGGCCATACAATTTCACGGTTTTCTCTGAAGCTTAAATCAATATTGAACAACACCTGGGACACAGGAAACAACAAGCAATAACATTTGAGTGATCTATTGTCACCTGGGTGATCATCCCTGGTTGGAGATAGAGTAAAATACAGAAGAACATCCCTGGATAATCACAGCAAGTACTTTCCTCCTAGTATTACAGATGATGCTAATTCCTCTTCTATTGATGGTCTGCGGGATGGAAAGAATTGTAAGACAGGTTACAAGGAGAAAGAATATAATGGAAATGTTTGCACTGACCAAGAGAAAAGCTTTGAAGCTACAAAAGGAAGAATCTTCTTGAGCCTCGAGGTTGGGAATGTAGACAGTGGGAAGGCCAGGTGAGGAAGACTTGAATAATTCTAATAACTCTATTAAACATTTCTCAATAGTACAGACACTTACACACATTAAACTAAGAATCTGCAATAGAAGTAGGCTCTAGGAGGTCATACTGAGGATAAGATTAGAGCCTGTGAACAGACACCAATACATTAATGATCTGGAAGAACAGACAATGTATGTCCTCGGCACTGAGTCAGAGGGTCAGGAGACGAACTGAATACAAAGACGTTATTAAGTCTCTCAGAACGAGATCAGATGTTCAGGTAGAAATCATGAGAAGAGCAATGACGATATCGCACAGATTCACTAACGAGGATTACATCATTTATGAGATGAAATGTTATGATATGGCAAGTGGTATTTGCCAGACTGAGTAAATACACAAGGGAACCTTGGCCACGCTAGCACAATGGTTTTGCAACTTGTATTTATTACCAGAAGATTTGTGCACTGATTCAGAAGTGATACGTCCACTGACACCTTTAGAGATTTTGGAAATCAAATTAAAACATTTATTAACAAAAGAAAAGCATAAATCACATACACAAGATTACAGTTACATGGTTACTCCATATTATAACAATTTCCAAAATTCCTAGTTAACCAGACTCCAGACTACAAATTCCTAATTAACCAGACACCCCCTTTAAGGCAACAGTCCAAAATAGATTTTAAATTTATTGTGACAATCCAGCAAGGTTACCCACTCAACAGTGGTGTTCCAAAGGCTTTTAACACAACTTTGGCTACGGGAACAGCAGACTTCTGCAAAGTGGCTAGAGGCTTTTCTCCAAGTAGGTTTTACACTTGTACCTTTCAGATATTACACGGCCACCCCACACACAGCCTTCCATCCTTCTTTAAATATATTTCTTCCTCTTTAATCTCTAAAACCCATTGTTCCTTCATGTCTTTGGCATTTACTTTTCCCATAATATGAAAATCTTTTATGTTGTCATTATGGCCAGCACTTTTGGGAAAACTCAACATAATAACCTGCCTTATTTATCTTGTTAGTTGTCAACATCTCATCATGTATTTTGAAAACCAAACACCTCTGCACATATCTTAAAATGCAAATTCTATCTGCCAAGGCTTTACCCTACTTCATTCATTAACATTTCACATGCCCTTTTTATACGTGACTCCTTTGATAATTTGAACCTTGCAGTCTATCCATCTCTAATTTAATTAAATCAGCCACGCAGACAGAACCATCCACACACACAAACATAAGCCTACTTTACAATACCCAACAATATTATGAAAAATATGAGAGTTTTGTGACAGATTTAAACGGTTACTGTATTCTGTTTGATAAACAAATAACCAGAATATGTTGACATGTTATCATCAAGTTAGCGAAACGTTACTAAAGTCAAAAAGGATCAATACACAAAAGCTTGGAGTTGTTGACCATGTCTACCTTCAATCAGACTGATCAGATTCAAATAATGTGCTCACAACTATTTCTGATGAGTCCTCCTGTGAGTATCCAGTAATCTCATGGTCTCTGTGTGTAACGGATTATGTACTAAAAAAAAGCATTAAACCAATGTCTCTGTGTTCCCTAGTTTCCGAGCTTCTTTAAAGGGAGACAGATAATTCTGTAAAAACACAAAATGCATTTAGCTTTTAGGGAGCAGCACTCTAACAATTTGAAATTAATTCCAGGATCTCTGTTAAGTACAATATCCATTATCAGGAAATGTGTTTCCATACAGGAAGCAGGTGAATAGCCTCATTCCACTTTGTCATTGACATTTTTACAGTTTTCATGATGATCAAATCCCTTTACAAGGAGATATACACATACACACACACACAGAAACATTCACTATTCAATGTGAACTCACTGATCAGTCAGAAGTTTAAATGACTGAGTGAATCCCTTCCCTCACATGGAGCAGGTGAATAGTCTCAGCCCAGTGTGAACTTGCTGCTCTGTCCAAAGATTGGATGAAATAATGAATCCAATTTCATGTTCATATCACCTGCACAGCCTTTACCCAGTGAGAACATGTTGGTGATTCATCAGGTCAGTTGATTCCGTGAATCCCTACCCACAATTGGAGTAAGTGAATGGCTGTCCAACAGCAGGCTGTATGACTGAGTGAATCCCCACCCACACGTGGAGCAGGTGATTGGCCTCTCTCCGGTGAGAACTTGCTGGTATTTGAGAAGGGTGCATGTCTGATCAATTCTCTTCCCACATCCTGAGCATGAGACAGCCTCTCCTCAATGTGACTGTGCTGGTGGACAGTGAAATGAGATGACTGCCTGAACTTAGTCCCACAGTGGGAGCACTTGCAAGGTTTCGTATCAGTGAGCATTTTGGTGGAACGACAGGTCTCCAGGGCTTTTATAGCACTTCCTGCAGCCTGGGCATTTAAAAGGTCTCTAGTCAATGTGAACCCGTTGGTGTTTCAGTAAGTTGGATGAGGTACTGAATCCCTTCCCACAATTGGAGCAGGTGAATGGCCTCTCCCCAGTGTGAACTCGCTGGTGGGTTAGCAAGTGTGATAAGCAAGTGAATCTTTTCCCACACACAGAGCAGGTGAATGGCCTCTCCCCAGTATGAGTGCGCCGATGTGTCGACAGTTGGGATGACTGAGTGAATCCCTTCCCACACTCAGAGCAGATGAACGGCCTTTCCCCAGTGTGAATTCGCTGGTGCATCAGCAGGCGGGATGAAATACTGAATCCCTTCCCACATTCAGAGCAGGTGAAAGGACTCTCCCCAGTGTGACTGTGCTGATGTACAGTGAGTTCAAATGATCGCCTGAACCCAGTGCCACATTGAAAGCACCTGAACGGTCTCTCCTCAGTGTGAACACGTTGATGGGACATCAGTTCCCCAGAACTTTTATAGCACTTCCCGCAGTCTGGGCATTTAAAAGGTCTCTCAGCAGTGTGAACTCGCTGGTGCGTCAGCAGACGTGATGAACATGTGAATCCCTTCCCACATTTGGAACAGGTGAATGGCCTCTCCCCAGTGTGACTGCGCTGGTGAGTCAGCAGGTGGGATGACTGAGTGAATCCCTTCCCACAGTCAGAGCAACTGAAGGGTCTCTCCCCAGTGTGAGTGCGCTGGTGGGCTCGTAGTTGGGATGACTGAGTGAATCGCTTCCCACAGTCAGAGCAGGTGAATGGCCTCTCCCCAGTGTGAATTCGCTGGTGTGTCAGCAGGTGAAATGAGGTAGTGAATCCCTTCCCACACTTGGAGCAGGTGAATGGTCTCTCCCCATTGTGATCCCGCTGGTGTTTCAGCAAGCTGGATGAGTGAGTGAATCTCTTCTCACACTCAGAGCAAGTGAACGGCTTCTCCCCAGTGTGAGTGCGCCGATGAGTTTCTAGGTCAGACGGGTAATTGAATCCCTTCCCACAGTCCCCACATTTCCATAGTTTCTCCCTCGTATGACTGCACTTGTGTTTCGATAGGCCAGATGATCGGCTGAAGCCTCGTCCACACACAGAACATGTGTACGGTTTATCTCCACTGTGAACGGTGCTTTTTCCTTCCATGTTCAAAATCAAATGATATTCCAGTTATGATAAATTTGGAGGCTGCATCAGATCCAGATGTGATGATTGGTTTGAGTTTCCTCACTGCAAATCCTTCCCTTCTAGCACCCTGTGAAATTAATTTAAAATAGAAAAAAGACAGTGAGAGAGAACCTACAAAAGCACAAAGACAGAAACAGAGTGAGAGAGAGGGATGGAGCAGCAGGGGGCTAAGGAAAAGGATTTTAAATATTTACAACTTGACCAGAACTTTGACAGAGCCTGCCAACCTTTCAAACTCCCCCACCCAGAAGGACCAGGGTAACAGGTGTATGTGAACACCATCACCAACAAGTCCTCCACGGTCTTGCCTTGTCTGACATCCAGTAATGGATGAACATAATTTACTCCATTAAAATATTGGGAAGCCCTTCAGTCCCCACTACAAACTCCATTTCCTAGCCACCGACTCCATCCCTCTCCCTGGAACTGTGTGAGGCTGAATCAGACTGTTCACAACCTCAGTGTCATATTATACCCAAAGATGAGCTTTCAACCACATACCCACATCACCAAAACCGCCTATTTTCACCTCAGTAACATTGCCCGACTCTATCCTAGTTTCAGCTCATCTGCTGCTGAAACCGTCACCCATTCCTTTGTTACCTTTAGGCTTAACTATCCTAACGCACTCCCAGGCAGCCTCCCACATTCAACCTCCTCTAATGTTGAGCTCAAGCAGAGCTCCATTGCCATGTGCTTCCTTGCACCAAGTCATATATATCCATCACCCTTATGCTCACTGACTTACAAAAGCTCCCATTTAATAAGTACCTACATTTTTAAGTTCTCATGTTTGTTTTCAATTTCCTCCATGTTCCCTGTCTCTGTAATCTCCTCCATGCTCTTGTCCCTCCCTGTCTCTGTAATCTCCTCCATACTCTTGTCCATCCCTGGCTCTGTAATCTCCTCCATGCTCTTGTCCATCCCTGGCTCTGTAATCTCCTCCACACTCCTGTCCGTCCCTGTGTCTGTAATCTCCTCCATACTCCTGTCCGTCCCTGTGTTTGTAATCTCCTCCATGCTCTTGTCCCTCACTGTCTCTGTAATCTCCTCCACACTCCTGTCCGTCCCTGTCTGTAATCTCCTCCATGCTCTTGCCCCTCTCTGTCTCTCTAATCTCCTCCAGTCACGCAATCCTCTGAAATATCCGCGCCCTTATAATTCCGGCCTGCTGACCACTCCTGATTTTAATCGCTCCACTGTTGGTGGCCCTTCTTTCAGTTGCCAAGGCCACAAGCTCTGGAATTTCCTCCTTAAACCTCTCCGTCCCTCTACCTCGCTTTCCTCCTTTAAAATACTCCTTAAAACCTACCTCTGACCAAGCTTTTGATCACCTGCCCTAATATCACCTTATGTGGCTCGTTGTCAAATGTTGTTTTGTAACATTTGTGTGAAACATCTTGGAACATTGTACTGCATCAAAAGCGTGACATAAATATAAATTAGTATTGTTGACTTGGACATATATGGCCTTCATCATCACAGAGTGAATAACCTGTAACTCCTTATCTAACAACATTGTGGGAGCACCTCCGCCACATGGACTGCAGCGGTTCAAGAAGGTCAAACCTCATCTTCTCCACAGGCAACTGGAGATTGGTAATATCTGCTGCTGGTCCTGTTGGTGAAAGGACAGGGACATGGGAGCTGATTTGCTCTTGTCAAGAGCCAGCCTGAGCACAACGTGCTAAATAGTCTTCTTCTGTATTGTAATCACTCAATGATTCTATGACTCAATGAAAAAGGACCTACATTGGAGGTCAGAGATCAGCTCCTGCCACCAAAGCCCACCGTGATGCAACCCAGCTCTTAATCAATCTGTCTGTGTTTCCAGACTTGGTTCTCTGAGTGATGCCTGGAATAAAATAATAGTAAAATACTGCAGCTGCTGGAAATCTGAAATAAAAATAAAAAACGCTGGGAATACTCAGCAGGTCGGGCAATTTCTTTGGAGCGAGAAACAGCATTAACATTTCAGGATGGGCAGAATGAATTACGGGGAATAAAAATGGTGCAGAATTTGACTTGCAGTATAAGGTTAGAAGTGGAAGAGAAATGGACAATAGCGCAGGCTAAACAAGACGTAACAATGAAAGATCATGTGGGAAGATGGAAAGCCAGCAGCACATGGTTGGGGGATGGGCAGCAGTGGAACCTCATTTAGACATAGTCAATGGCAGTAACATTAAAATACCAAACATAACTACAATACATTCATTATCAGAGGCCAAGGAAGTTATATAATGGCAGAGAGGTGATCAGGGAGGGCAGAGGTGAAATAGACCAATGGATGGGCTTGGGTTCACTTCTACTGTAAAGTAGCCAAACCAGCCCCAGAAACGTGGGACTTCATACAAATAACAGAGCATAGAATTAAAAGCTCTAAATTGCAGATATTCTTATTGTGTCCACGGACAGTCTATACATGGCCCAGCCAGAACTGGACATATTTTTGCACCTTGCTGTTGAATTCGGCAAGATCTGCAACAGTGTAGGGTTCCTCTAGTGATAGGCATTGCAGGAGATGTTGCATAGTCTGTGGCTCAGTTCCACATTCACAAGTTGTCAGGCTGGTTGTATATCGCCATTTGCTTAGTGACACCTTTGAACGACCTACCCCAGTCCTAAGTCTGTTAAGGCACTTCCATGTTAATTGCAGATGAATGGTCAGAAATACCACTGAAACAATTTCAGTTTTTAATTTTAAAATCCCCTGATGCAGCCTGCAGGTGGAAACATATCAGAAGCACTGGAGTCCGAGAAAAATCTCCCAGTTGAGGAAATACTCATGAACTCCAGCGGAAAAAGCTTCTATTAACCACTACTGTTTGTTACCTGTCACTCAGCCAATTCCGTATCCTTGTTGTTCATGTCCCTTTTATTCCATGAATTAGAACTTTGCTCACAGCTTAAAGTCTGTTGTGTGACACTGTATCAAATGTCTTTTGGAAATCCATGTACATCACATCATTGCTCACATTAACCCTCTCTGTTACCAATTCAAAAAACTCCCGCAAGTTAGTTAATTGTGATATTAAACAGTTTCCCCTCCTGCTTCCTGTAAAGTTAAAGATGATTTTTTGTAAACAAATGCATCAGTGTCAATCCAGGATAGAAATTCACACCATTCTCTCCTCCTGCTCCAGGATCAGTAAAGTGAGTTAAAGATAATTTCTCATTAACAAACCCATTGCTGCATTTTCTTCATTAACCCACATTTGTCCACTCGGGCCTGGCACCGGGAGAAAGCCTGCAGCTGCCGTTCCGTTCGGTGCAAAGGCGGGCCCGGTACTGTCTTACTGGGGGTGTTGAGGCCTCCACTGGGTGTTTGTGAAGCCTCCCCTCCCACCCACTGCCCCTAACGCTGCCTCCGCTTATCCGCCTCCTTCCCGCCTGAAGATGAGACAAACAAGCGTCTGTCCATAGACATCACCCGCACTGCGCATGCTCCAGATCACGATGCCCGGGGAATGATTGACGGCAGCTTAGGACCAACGGGAAGAAGGGGCGGGACTGGAGGACCGAACGGGGGAGCTGGCCATCCGACCAATCGGAGTGAATGAGGGGCGGGGCTAATCCCGGATCTCCCTCATTGGTTGAAACTCGGTATCATTTTGGAAGCTGATTTGTCTCAAACTCCAGGAGAAAACTGGACCTTTCTGTTTGTGGCTTTAAACAGATGAAACCCTGTGGGTGTGGGGCAAACGTTTCAACAGTTGTTATTGAAATTGATTCATTCAGGACAGACAGCAGGGATGATTTATTTGCAATGTAGTGGGAAAGGGAAAAAATGACCACGAACTGAATAATCAGTAACAGGATATTTATCTCCTCTCTCAGCAACAGAGGAGCTGTGGGTGGAGACAAGTAACGTTATGGAGGTGGAGATATGTGGTATTTGTGATGGTGTGGATAAGTGGTGGGAAAGTCATCTTGAGATCAAACAGACATCAAGATTCTGAAGTGTGATTCAGCCTCAACACAGTTCCTAGAAAGAGGGATGGACTCGGTAGTTAGGAAACAGAATTTGTAGTGGCGACTGTAGACAATTGCTTTGGTCTCCCTAATTGTTAATCGGAGGAAGTTTCTGCTCATCCAGTACTGGATGTTGGATAATCGGTTTGATAATTTAGTAACTGGAGGAATGAAGAGGGATGGTGCTGAAGTAGAGCTAGGCATTGTCAGTGTACATGTGAAAACGAACAAGGTGCTTTTGGATGGTGTTGCCTGGTGGCAGCATGTAGATGAGAAATAGGAGGGACCAAGTATAGATCCTTGGGGGACACCAAGTTCAAGGTCCTTGCAGAGGAAAAGCAGGTTGGAGATGGGGCAGTAGTTTGCAAGGATGGTGGGGATCAAAGGTTGCTTTTTTTCAGGATGGTGATGATGGTGGATTTAGAGGTGAGAGGGACAATATCAGAAGAGAGATACAACCATAAACAGTATCAGCTAAAATGGGGAAAATGGAGCATCAGCAGTGTAGTGGGGTTAGGAGTGAAGGACTAGGAGGTAGGTCTCATGGACAAGATGAGCTCCGACAGGTGTTGATGGGAGATAGGAGAGAAACGGGAGAAAGATGCAAGTTCAGTGCTAAGACAAGGAGGAACTTTGGAGACAGTTTGGCCTGGTGGGATAGTGGAAGGGAGGGAAATAGCAGATGCAGCTGATCAGATTGTCCAAATCTTAGTGATGGAGAAGCTCCATGAGCTCCTCACACTTATTGTTGGAGGTGAGATGAGGGAGATGGGGAGAGGGAGAGCATTTCAAAAGAAACTAACTTGTGTTAAGAGATATTAAAATAATTTGCCGCACTGTGTTTAACACAAACCTAATATATTTCACTTTTATCCAGAATATTAACCCCAATAACTGGGCTAGAGTTTATTAACATCAGCAAAAATAGACTACAATGACATACTTCAGTCCTGAATCTGATTAACAGCAGAATCCAACCCCTGCAGTCACTCATGAATTCGCCAGTGTTTCAGCAGGTGGGATGACTGAGTGAATCCCTTCCCACACTCAGAGCAAATGAACGGCCTCTTCCCAGTGTGAACTTGCTGATGTCTCAGCAGGGTGGAGGACAGAGTGAATCCCTCCCCACACTCAGAGCCTCTCCCTTGTGTGGATGTACTGCTGTGTAGAGAGTTGAGATGATCGCCTGAACCCAGTCCCGCAGTGAGAGCACCTGAACAGTTTCTCATCAGTGTGAACATGTTAATGAAGCATCAGTTCACTGGTACTTTTAAAGCACTTCCCACAGTCCAGGCATTTAAAAAGTCTCTCCTCAGTGTGAAAACGTTGAGGGGACATTAGTTCCCAGGAACTTTTATAGCACTTCCCACAGACTAAGCATTTAAAAGGTCTCTCACCAGTGTGAACACGCTGGTGCGTCATGAGTTGCAATGACCGTGTGAATCGTTTCCCACAGTCAGAGCAGGTGAACGGCCTCTCCCTGTGTGACTGCTTCGATGAGTTTCCAGTTCAGACGGGTAACTGAATCCCCACATTTCCACAGCTTCTCCCTGTTGTGACTGCACTTGAGTCTCGACAGGTCAGATGATCGGCTGAAGTCTCATCCACACACGGAACATGTGTATGGTTTCTCTCCACTGTGAACTGTGACTTTTCCTTCCATGTTCAAAGTCCAGTAAATTGGGTGACTTCACCAGAACCTGATGTGATGTTAGGTTTGAGTTTCCCAATTGCAAATCCTTCCCTTCTAATCCCCTGTGAAATTGATTTAAAACAGAGAAAAGGGAGTGAGATAGAATCCACAAAAACACAAAGACGAATTGTGAAACTGAACTGAATGAATCAAGTAATTTGTGGGGCTAGCACTAGGAAAACGTGACCATTAAAGAAGCCAATTGGCATAAAAACCCAACTGGTTCACTAATGTCCATCAGGGAAGGGAACCTGTCACCCAGCCCAGACGTACACAAAACTCTGGCCTCCATGAGAGGAGAGGGAGGGGTGGGAGACGCAGGCGGTAAGCGAGAGAGATTTTATTTTTCTACAACTCAGTCAGAACTTTGACAGAACACCCCAAACCCTTAACCTCCACACCAAGAAGGACCAGGGTCACAGGTGCACGTGGATGAGTGCAGCTCCCACAACACTCAGGAAGCTTGGCACCAGACAGGACAAAGCAGCCCGCTTGATTGGCACCACACCCACAAACATTCACTCCCTCCACCACCAATGCACAGTGACAGCAGTGTGTACCATCTACAAGATGCACTGCAGGGATTCACCAAGGCTCCTTTGACAGCACCTTCTAAACCCTCGACCACTACCACCCAGAAGGACAAGGGCAGCAGTTAGGTGGAAACACCACCACCTGGAAGCTTCCCTCCAAGTCACTCACCATCCTGACTTGGAAATATATCAGCCGTCCCTTCACTGTTGCTGGGTCAAAATCCTGGAACTCCCTTCCTAACAGCACTGTGGGTGTACCTACACCATGTGGACTGCAGCGGTTCAAAAAGACAGTTCACCACCACCTTCTCAAGGGCAACTAGGGATGGGCAATAAATGCTGGCACAGCCAGTGAAGCCAGCATCCCGTCAATGAATTTTTAAAAAATCCTTAGTTGCCTCTGGATTTAACTATCCTCACTCACTTCCAGCCAGACTTGCACATTCAACCTCCCTGTAATCTTGAGGTCATCCAAAACTCTGCTGTGCGTTTCCTCACACCAAGTCTTGTTCATGCTTCAGCCCTGTGCTCACTGGCCTACAAACGTCTCATTTAAGAAGCACCAAAATTTTAAATTTCTCATCCTTGTTTTCAAATCCTCCTCATGGTTGCATTCATCCCTTTCTCTGTGATCTTCTCCAGCCACACAACCCTCTGAGATATCTGCACTGCTCTAATTCTGGCGTCCTGAGAATTCCTGGTTTTACTCACTCCCACCTTGCTTGCCAAGGCCATAATCTGTGGAATTTCCTCCCCAACCTCTCCACCTCTCTATTGTTCTTTAAGATACAATTTAAAAACTAACTCTTTGACCAAACTAGTTGTCATCTGCCCTAACTTCTCCATATGTGGGCTCGGTGTCAAATCTTGCTTTAGAACACTCCTGTGAAACACACATTGGAAAGTTGTATTATATGAAAGGTGCTATATAAATACGTGTTGTTGTTGCTGTTTTACATATATCACCATTTCTTCAGTTCTGGCCGAAAACCCTATAACTCCTTACCAAACACATCGTGGGAACACCTTCACCACACAGACTGCAGCAGGTCAAGAAGGTCAAACATCTTCTCCACAGCTAACTGGGGATTGGTAATATATGCTGATCTTGTGGGACTAACTGATCAGATCTTGCAGAGAGTCAGCATGGGCACAATGAGTTAAAGAGCCTCCTTCTATATGACTTGAAGAAAATGGACCTGTAGTGGAGGCCAGGGGCGAACATTTGCCACCAATGCCTATCCTGCTACAAACCAGCTCTGAGTTGGTCTGTATGTGTTTCTAGACTCGGTTCTGTGAAAAAATCCTGCAATAAAACAAAAGGAAAAGAAATGAATTATGGTGCAAGTAAAACAATTCCTGAATATAAAAGATTCTGCGGGAAGGTAAAGCTGGGAAGCCAGCAGCACATGGTCAGGGATGGCCAGTGGTGGAAGCCTCACTTAGACCTGATCAGCATAACTATCAGTAAAATACTAAACATGGTTAAAACACACCCATTAGAAGAGACAGAGGAAGTTAGTCAAAGGCAGAGAGGTGATCAGGGAGGGCAGAGATGAAACAGAGCAATGGATGGACATGGATTCAGATCCACAGTAAAGGAGCCACACCAGCCCCATAGCCATGGAATCTCTCACAGATAACACAGCATCGAACTTAAAGCTCTAAAATGCAGATGAATGGTCAAAATACTCACCTCTGAAACAACTCCACTGTTTTCAATATTAAAATCTCCTGCTGGAGCCTGCAGCTGGAAAGATATCAGAAGCACTGGAGTCAGAGAAAAATCTCCCAGTTGAGGAAGTACCCAGGGAGCAGGGTGATGTTACCGTGTAATTGTTGGTGCGTGATGACATCACAGACACGAACACAGAACATCTGGGTCTGTGCAAACCAGTGATCACCACACATTATGAAGGATGTGAGGGCCCATGAGAGGGTGCAGAGGAGATTTACCAGAATGCTTCCAGGAATGAGGGATTATAGTTGCAAGGTTAGGTTGGAGGAATCGGGATTGTTCTTCTTGGAGTGAAGCCGATTGCTGGGAGATTTGATAGAGGTGTACAAGTTTATAAAACAAAAACAAAAATGAAAATACCTGGAAAAACTCAGCAGGTCTGGCAGCATCTGGGGAGAGGAACACAGTTAACGTTTCGAGTCCGTATGACTCTTCAACAGAACTTGTGCTAGTTTTATACCAGGTAGATAAAGATTAACTGTTCCCATTAACTAATCAAAAAGATTTTGTGCAATACAGAAAGGAGATGTGAGGAAGAACTTCTTTTGACGCAGCGAGTGATAATGTCTTGGGTAATGACCCTGGGTCTCTGAATTACTGATCCAGTGACATTCCCACTAGGCCACTGTCTCCCCCTGGTCTCTTTGTTTGAGGTTGTTCCCGGAGAGAAGCCGGAAGCGGCGGATAATGAGAGTGGAGAATGTTCATTGTTTAATATTCGGCTCTGGGGCCGCACTCGGGATTTGTAAACCCCGCCCGGAGTTTATTAACCCGCTCCCGACAGTGACCTCTCACCTGACAACCTCACAATGCCCAGCTGATTGACGGAAGCTCCGGACGAATAGGAGGCGGGGCTGGAGGACCGAACGAGCTGATGGTCCTCCAACCAATCGGAGTGAATGGGGCGGGGATTTCGCGTCAGGACGGGAGCTGTGCGCGCGGCACCGAGCAATTCCTGGTGCTGAATCCGGATGAGAAACAACAGGAGAGCAGGAGATGAATAGAGCGGTTTAGGCGGGGAGGATTCATACATATACTATGCAGCCGTGAAACTCCGAAAATCAAGGTATTAATTTTGCATCAACGGGGTGCCATTGTTGGAGGGGGCAATATGCAGCGGAGAGCATGCGCGACCACTATCTTTATAGGGGCAAGTCCAGATGAGCGCATGCGCAGTCATCCTGGACCCGGAAGTCGGAATGTTGTGTTTTTTTTGTCCTGGACTGACAGTGATGGACTTTGGAAACTCCTTTTACAGGCAGATTTGCTGACTAAGAACGAAAACTAAGCATCACCTCAGGATCTGACAGAGTCAATCGATTCATCAGGGCCTGAACGTCATCAGACGTTGAACGTGGAAGCAAAGAGCCCTGTTCAAAGTGGGGAGAAACAGTTCATGTGTTCCGAGTGTGGACGAGGTTTTACCCGATCATCTGACCTTTCAAAACACATGCACAATCACACTGGGGAGAAGCCTTGGAAATGTGGGGACTGTGGAAGGGATTTAATTACCTATCAGAGCTGGAAATTCATTGGCGTATTCACACTGGGGAGAGGCCGTTCACCTGCTTGGTGTGTGGGAAAGGATTCACTCAGTCATCCCAACTTCTGAGACACCAGCGAATTCACTCTGGAGAAAGGCCTTTCACCTGTACTCAATGTTGGAAGCGATTTCATGCTTTTTCGCATCTTTTGTCAGACTCTCGTGTTCACACCAATGAGGTATTGTTCAAATGTTCTGACTGTGAGAAGAGATTTAAAAATACAAGGGATCTGCTGAAACGCCAATGCATTCACACTGGGGAGAGACCATTCACCTGCTCTGTGTGTGGGAAGGAATTCACTCAGTCATCGCACTTCAATAAACATCAACTTGTTCACAGTGATAAGAGACCGTTTAAATGTTCTGACTGTGGGAAAAGCTTTAAAAGTACAGGGGATTTGCTGAGGCACCAACACACTCACACTGGTGAGAGGCGGTTTAGCTATACTGTATGTGGGAAGCGATTCACTAATTCATCCCAGCTCTCTGAACACCAGCGAGTTCACACTGAGGAGAAACCATTCACCTGCTCTGACTGTGGGATGCGATTCATTCGGTCAAGCAGCCTCATTTCACACTGACTAGTTCACACTCATAAGAGACATTTAAATGTTCTGACTGTGACAAGAGCTTTAAATGCTGAGGCACCAGAGCACTCACACTGGGAAGAGGCCATTCACCTGCTCTGCATGTGGGATGGAATTCACTGTCTCCTGCAACCTGCTGAAACACCAGTGCACTCACACTGGGGAGAGGCTGTTTGTCTGCTCCGTGTGTGGGAAGGAATTCGTTCAGTTATCGTAGCTCAATAAAAATCAGCTTGTTCACACTGATAAGAGACCATTTAAATGTTCTGATTGTGGGAAGAGTTTTAAAAACATAAATAACTGCTAACACACCAGCGAATTCGCACTGGGGAGAGGCCATTCAGCTGTTCTGTATGTGGGAAACAATTCATTAATCAATCCCACCTCACTGAACATCATCGAGTTCACACTGGGGAGAGGCCATTCACCTGCTCCCTGTGTGGGAAGGGTTTCACTCGGATAAGCACCCTGATTTCACACCAACTTGTTCACGCTGTTAAGAGACAATTTAAATGTTCTGACTCTGAAAAGAGTTTTAAATGCAAAAGGGAACTGCTGAGGCACGAATGCAGTCACACTGGAGAGAGGCTATTCCCCCGCTCCGTGTGTGGGAAGGAATTCACTGACTTATCCGGTCTGCGGAAACACCAGCGTATTCACACTGGGGAGAGGCCTTTCACATGCTCCGTGTGTGAGAAGTGATTTAATCCATCATCTACCCTGCTGAGACACCAGCGAATTCACAAGTGACTGCAGGGATTAGGTTCTGCTGTTATTTCTGCTGCATTCTCACAGTTGGGGTTTGTTGCTGCAGCTGTTAATAACTGGGCTGAAGTTTAATACTCATATACATTTAATCTGCATGTTGTATAAAGTAAAATGGGAAGGGTCACTTTCTAAAAAGCTTACTTCCAGTAATGGAAGCTACCATGAATGTGGTGAATCCCAGTGAAACATTTAGGAAATTAAAGTAATGTTTGTGTCTGGACTTTGTTTTTGAATGACTGTGGGTCACAGCAGGATGTGTGAGGGCAGTTCAGGGTCAGACGCTGAAATACTGCCCCCACAGGAACATCACAAACTTCCCTTCCTGGCGCATCTCAGGGTCAGACACCTGCACCCCAAGGGGACATCACAAATTGCTCCTTTCCGGGACAGCTCAGGGTTGGATACTGAACATCCTGCCCCACAGTGACATCCCAAACTGGTCCCACTCTGAGATAATCATTGCTGGAGGAACAGCAGCCAGGACATAGGAACAAGATGAGGCTATTCAATCCCACAAGTCTGCTCCCCCATTCAATTAGATCATAGTTGATCTGGACCTCAACTCCATTTTCCCATCCTCGATCCATTTGCTTTGAGATATTTATTTAACAAGAATCTATCGATGCCCAATTGAAAATTTCAATTGATCCCCGGCTTTTTGTGGAGATTGGTCCAGATTTGCATCACCTTTTATGTGAACAAGTTGTTTCTGATTTCACTGCACGGGTTATCAAACAATGACTCAACGTCTAACACAGACACCATGGACATAAATCCAGTTACCCTGAGAGAATACATGTAGCTGGACAGGGGTCACTGAACTGAATTCTGACCACAGAAAGTTCACTCGAGCAAAACCAGGCTGAACATGAAGATAAGGCAGAAACACAAGCAGATGTGATAATTGACAATTAACCATAAATCAAACTCAATTAGAATGAACATTGGAGGAGCTTGATTAGATTCATAATGCAGACACTGAGACAATTTCTTTATGGATAATGGAAAATACTGGACAAGGATAGGAATGATTTCATTCTGAGAGGATGAGGAGAGGCTTGGTAGAGGATAACTAGGTTTCTTCAGCTACTGTAGTTCAGCACTCTCACAAGGAAGTAGGTGGTTAGATTATCTAAGTACCACTATTAAATTGCAAAAGTAAAATCAAGACTTTTTTTGGAGTGGATATACAAAGGAGATCTGTCAGTTCGGTGGCAATCGTAACTTTTACGGTTATTAATAAAGAATAACTTCACATTCCCACCTTTGAGTCAGAAACCACATTGCAGATAGTCCTGGTGAGTGGAGACGGCTCTCCAGCTCATTCTGGGTTGACGTCAGGCAGGATCAGTGTGTCCGGCGGGTCTGGCTGTCCACTCCCATTGTGTGAGTTATGGGAACTCATCAAACTCTCCCGGTTGAAGTCGGACCAACAGATCGGCTGGAATTAAATGGTTCCAGACATGGAAGGAGCATTAAACAGCCTGTGAGTTCTTCCACTGATTCACACTGTTCTCCAAGGGATGATTTCAAAGAGAAACAATCACTACACTGTAATTTCCTGAAATAATCCCTGCTGACTGTCCTGAATGAATCCATTTCACTAACAAATGTTGAAATGTTTGCTCCACACCCACAGGGTTTCATCTGTTTAAAGCCACAAACAGAAAGATCCGGTTTTCTCCTGGAGTTTGAGACAAATCAGCTTCCAAAACGATGCAGAGTTTCAGCCAATGAGGGAGATCCGGGCTCAGCTCCACCCCTCATTCACTCCGATTGGATGGAGGTCAGCTGCTCACGATCGGTCCTCCAGCCATGCCCCCTCTTCCTATTGTTGTGAAGCTGCCGTCAATCAGTCCCCGGGCATTGTGATCTGGAGCATGCGCAGTGCAGGTGATGTCCATGAATAGACGCTTGTTTGTCTCATCTTCAGGCGGGAAGGAGGCGGATAAGCGGAGGCAGCGTTAGGGGCGGTGGGTGGTACGGAAGGCTTCACAAACACCCAGTGGAGGCCTCAACGCCATAAACAAGAAGCTTCAGGTACTTTGTTGGCATTAACGGAGCGGTATCTTTCTCGATGGAAGGTCCTTGTTAACGGCTGCCAGCGTCATGGGGGTGCGCATGCGCGGTCACCACTCTCCCTGTCAGCAGGAATGATAGCGACAGAGAGTGAAACAGGCACAGAAAGAGCCCCTTCGGCCCATCGTGTCCGTGCTGGCCATCAAGCACCTATCTATTTTCCAGCACATGGCCCATAGCCCTGTATGCGATGCCGTTTCAAATGCTGATCTAGATACTTCTTAAATGTTGTGAGGGTTTCTGCCTCTACCGCCCCCACTCAGGCAAGTGTAGTCCAGATTCCAGCCACCCTCTGGGTGGAAATAATGTTTCCTCAAATCCCCTCTAAACCTCCTGCCCCTTACCTTAAATCTATACCCCCTGGTTATTGACACCTTCGATAAAGGGAAAAGTTTCTACGCCCCTCATAATTTTGTATACCAATGTTGTGAATTTCTATCTCGGACTGACAGGGATGGATTTTAGAAACTCCTTTTACAGCTGGTAAGGAGAGGGTTTTGAGACAAACCAAACATAACATTAAGTCTCGATTAATCAGAACCTGAATATCATTGGCCTTTGAGTTTAAGCATCGATTTCCAGGTCATCACCACTCACTGTGTAAAAAAAGGTCTTACTCTCATTCCCCCTGTATCTCTTGCTCAAAATCTTCAATTTGTTTTCATAATCCTTTTACAGTCAAATAATGGGAACAGTTTTTCTTTATGTACCTTATAAGCTTGTACACCTCTGTCAACTCTCCTCAATCTCCTTTGCTCCAAGGAGAACAACCCCAATTCTCCAATCTAACATTGCAACTAAAATGCTTCATCCTTCAAACCTCTGCACCCTCTCAAGGGCCCTCACGTCCTTCATAATGTGTGGTGATCACTGGTTTGCACAGACCCAGATGTTCTGTGTTCGTGTCTGTGATGTCATCACGCACTGACACTTGCTCGGTGACATCACCCCGCTTCCTGGGTATTTCCTCAACTGGGAGATTTTTCTCTCTGACTCCAGTGCTTCTGATATCTTTCCAGCTGCAGGCTCCAGCAGGAGATTTTAAAAATGAAAACAGTGGAATTGTTATAGAGGGGAGTATTATTCAGCATCCATCTACAATTTAGAGCATTTAATGCTATGCTCTGTTATCTGTGAGAGATTCCATGGCTCTGGGGCTGGTGTGACACCTTCACTGTGGATCTGAATCCATGTCCATCCATTGCTCTTTTTCACCTCTGCTCTCGCTGATCACCTCTCTGCTGTTGCCTAATTAATGGGTATATTTTAGTTATGTTTAGTATTTTACTGTTTCTTTCACTGACCATGTAAAAATGCATTTTCCACGGCCGCCCTTCCCTCAACCTTGTGCTGCTGGCTTATCAGTTTTATCTTCCCACAGCATCTTTCAGTCAGGACTTGTTTTTCCTGTGCTATGGTCCATTTCTCTTCCACTTCTGAGCTATAATGACCATCAAATTCTGCACCATTTTTATTCCCCATAATTCATTAACACACTGAAACTTTAACTGTTTCTTTCTCCACAGATATTGCTTGACCTACTGAGTACTTCCAGCATTTTCCCATTTTATTTCAGATTTCCATCAGTTGCAGTATTTTGCTGTTATTTTATTACAGGCGGCACTCAGAGTTCAGAGACACAGGCAGACCAGTTAAGCGCCGGTTTGCAGCAGTGTGGCTGTTACAGAAGTCCCTGGCCTTCAGTGCAGGTCTATTTAATAGAATCAGACTATGATAACAAAAAACAGGAGGCCCTTTAGCCCATCGTGCCCATTCTGGTTCTCTGCAACACCAAATCAGTTAGTCCCACTCCCCTGCCCATTCCTCATGGTCCAGCAATTGTGTTTTTCTCTTCAGCTAATTATCCAGTTCTCTTTTGAAAACCTTTTTTTGCATCAGTTTGAGCTGGAGTAGAAGCTGCTGGGTTTAACCCTAAGGACTTTGGAATCCAGTCAGACCCAGAAATTTCCAATGTGAAATTGTCAAGGGAGATAGATTTCAGGAGAGGTAAGGTTGTTGAATGGACACTGTTCAGTCAATGTAAAAGAGTATTGATTTAGGGAAAAGTATTTCTGTGGATGCTTTCAATCTACTTTACATGTACATATTTTTAAAATTTATTCTTGGGATTGGGTGTCATTAACAAGACCAGCAGCAGATGTTACCCATCCCCAGTTACCTGTGGAGAATATGATGTTTGACCTTCTTGAACCGCTACAGTCTGTGTGTTGAAGATGCTCCCATGAAGCTGTTAGATAAGGAGTTAGAGGTTATTCGCCCAGCGATGAGGAAGGAACAGTGATATATGTCCAAGTCAACAACAACAATATGTATTTATATACTTCCTTTACATACTAGAATATTCCAAGGCATTTCACAGAAATGTTTCAAAGCAACGTTTGACACCGAGATACATCAGGAAATGTTAGGGCAGATGACCAGATTGTGGTGAAATAGGTAGAAGCATCTTAAAGGAGGAAAGCGAAGTCGAGAGGCAAAGAGGTTTAGGGAGGAAATTCCTCAGTCATGGAAGCTGAAGGTGTGGGAACAGTTAAAATCAAGAATGTTCAGGAGGTTGGAATTAGATGCGTGCAGATATCTCGGAGGGTTGTGAGGCAGAAGGAGATCACAGAGATAGGGAACAGTTGGGGAGGAATTTGAAAATAAGGCTATAAGTTTTAAAATGTAGGTGCTTCTTAAACAGGAACCTTTGTCGGTCAGTGAGCACAGGGGTGATGGGTGAACAAGACTTGTTGTGAGTAAGCACACGGGCAGCATATTACAGGGAGGTTGCATGTAGGAGGTTGGCCGCCCCGGAGTGTGTTAGGATAGTTAAATCTAGAGGTAACAAAGGAATAGATGAGAGTTTCAGCAGCAAATGAGCTGAGACTAGGGCGGAGTCAGACGATGTTACTGAGGTGGAAATAGGCAGTCTTGGTGATAACACTGAAATGTGATTGTAAACTCATCTCGGGGTCAGATGTTACATAAAAATCATGAATAGTCTGGTTCAGCCTCAGACAGTTTCCAGGGAGAGGGATGGAGTTGGTGACTAGGGAGTGGAGTTTATTACAGGGACTGAAGACAATAGCTTCACTCTCCCAATACTTAAATGGAGGAAATTTCTTCTCATCCAGGACTGGATGTCAGGCAAGTCAGGATGGTGCGTGACTTGGAGGGGAACTTAGAGTTGATGGTGTTCACAAAAACCTGTAACCCTGGTCCTTCCAAGTGATGGAGGTTGAGGGTTTGGGAGTTTCTGTCAAAGTTATGGTTGAGTTGGTCTCTCGTTTGCTACCTGCCTCTCCCACTTCTCTCTCTCTCTCCTCCCATAGTGTCTAGAGTCTTGTGTTGGCCTAGACTGGGTGGCAGGTTCCCTTCCCTGCAGGAATTAGTGAACCAGTTGGGTTTTTACGACAATCAAGCAGTTTTCATGGTCACTTGTTCCTAGTTCCGGCTGCACAAATTACCAGATTCATTCAGCTCAGTTTCACAACCTGCCTTTGGTATGTGTGGGTTCTCTCTCACTCCCTTTTTTCTGTTTTAAGTCAATTGCACAGGAGATTAGAAGGGGAGAATTTGCAGTTCAGAAACTCAAACTAAACATCACATCAGGATCTGAATGAGTCACCAATTCATCAGGACCTGAATATCATCAGCCTTTGAACATGGAACCAAAAAGCACCATTCACTCTGGGGAAAAACTATGGAAGTGTGGGGACTATGAGAATGGATTCAATTACCCATCTGAGCTGGAAATTCACCAGCGAATTCACACTGAGGAGAGGCCGTTCACTTGTTCTGAGTGCGGGAAGGGATTCACAAAGTCAAACTACCTGCGAAAACACCAGCGAGTTCACACTGGGAAGAGGCCGTTCACCTGCTCCGAGTGTGGGAAAGGATTCATTAATTCATCTGATCTGCTGACACACCGAAGAGTTCACACTGGGGAGAGGCCATTCATCTGCCCCAAGTGTGGGAAGGGATTCGCTCAGTCATCCACCCTGCTTATACACCAGCGAGGTCACACTGGGGAGAGACCGTTCACCTGCTCTGTGTGTGGGAAGGGATTCACTTGCTCATCAAACCTGATGAGACACCAGCAAATTCACACCGACAAGAAACCTTTCAAATGCACAGACTGTGAGAAGTGCTATAAAAGTTTTGAGGAACTGATGTCCCATCAACGTTTTCACACTGACGAAAGACCGTTCAGGTGCTCTCACTGTGGGGCTGGGTTCAGGCAATCATGTGAACTCACTGTACACCAGCGAATTCACACTGGGGAGAGACCGTTCCTCTGCTCCGAGTGTGGGAAGGGATTCACTCAGTCATCGCACCTGCTGAGGCACCAGCGAGTTCACACTGATGAGAGACCTTTTAAATGCCCAGACTGCGGAAGGTGCTATAAAAGTTCTGGGGAACTGATGCGCCATCAACGTATTCACACTGATGTGAGACCATTCAGATGCTCTCAATGTGGCACTGGGTTCAGGTGGTCATCTGAACTCACTGTACACCAGCGAGCACACACTGGGGAGAGGCCATTTATCTGCTCTGAGTGCGGAAAGGGATTCACTCAGTCATCCCACCTGCAGAAACACCAGCGAGTTCACAGTGCGGAGAGACCATTTATCTGCATTGTGTGTGGGAAGAGATTCACTCGGTCATCCACCCTGATGAGTCATCAGCGAGTTCACAAACAATTACAGTGATTGGATTTTGCTGTTGATCACGTCCAAGACTGAACCATGTTCATTGGGTCTGTTTCTGCTGATAATAAACTCCAACCCAGTTATAGTGGTTGATATTCTGGATAAAGGTCTAATAAATCAGTTTTGTATTAAACACTGTGTTGAATCTTTTTAATATCCTTTTGAAGCTCTCTCGCCTGTCTCCTCCAACCTCACCTCCAACAAGTGTGAGGAGTTCATGGAGCTTCTTTGTCACTAAAATTGAGACAATCTGATCAGCTGCCTCTGCTGCTTCCCTCCCTTCCAATAGCTCACCGGGCCAAACTGTTTCTGAAGCCCTTCCTTGTCTGAGCCCTGAACTTGCATCTCTTTCCAATTTCTGTCCTATCTTCTAACTTCCTCAGAGTTTAGCCTATCCATGAGACCTGCCTTCTGCTCCCTTGACTCCATTCTCACTAAACTGTTGGCCATCCACCCTCCCCATGTTAGCTGATATTGTTAACAGTTCTGTCGCTCTTTTGGTTTTGTCCCTCTCACCTTTAAATGCACCAGCATCACCCAAACTAAAACAACCTTTGATCCCGCCATCTTTGCAAACTACCGCCCCATCTCCAATCTCCCTTTCCTCTCCAAAGTCCTTGGTTAGTGTGTGCCCCAAGAATCTATCCTTGGCCCCTCCTATTTCTCATCTATATGCTGCCACTAGTTGACATCATCCAAAAGCACCGTGTTAGTTTTCACATGTACACTGACAATGCCCAGCTCTCCCTCACCACCATCCCTCTCCATTCCTCCATTATTACTAAATTATCAGACTGCTTATCCCACACCCCGTACTGGATGAGCAGAAATTTCCTCCAATTAAAAATTGGGAAGACCAAAGCCATTGTCCAGTCACCACTACAAATTCCAGTCCCTAACTACTGAGTCCATCCCTCTCCCTGGGAACTGCCTGAGGCCGAACCACACTCTTCATAATCTTGGTGTCTGATTTGACTGGAAGATGAGCTGTTGTCTCCACCCTACCCCAGCTCATCTGCTGCTGAAACCCTCATCCACGCCCATGTTAACTTTCGAGTTGACAATTCCAATACATTCCTGACCAGCCTCTCACATTCATCCTGTCCCCACCCGGAAACATGAGATCATTCAAAACTCTGCTGCCCGGGTGCTTTCTCACACCATGTCCCTTTCACCCATCACCCCCCTGTGCTCATTGACCAACATTGGCATCTGGTCAAGCCATGTCTCAATTTTAACGTTTGCATCCTTGCTTTCAAATCCCCCCATGACCTCCCCCTTTCCTGCCTCTGTAATCCCCAGTGGCACAACCCTCTGAGATAACTGCATTCTTCTCATTCTGGACTCTTTGGCATCCTTGACTTTAATTACTCAACCATTGGTGGCCATGCCCAGGCATGAAGCTCTGAAATTCCCTCCCTAATCCTCTCCACCCCTCCAGCTCTCTATTGATTAAAGATGCTTGTTAAAATCTGCCCCTCCAATCAACCATTTGGCCATCTACTCAGATGTCACCCGATGTGATTCGGGGTGAAATTCTTCTTTATGAAACTCCTCTGAAGCACCTTGGGTCATTTTATTACACTAGTTGTGTTATATAAATACAAGTTGTTACCATTTCGCGACAGCCAGTTTGAACAAGGTAAGATTCCACAAAGAGCAATCAGACGAGTGACCGATTAATCCAGTTTTCTCGGTGGTGTTAGTTAAAACACGAATGTTGGTCCCACTGCAACAGGAGAACTGCCCTGTGGACAGCATGTGGAGGTGAAGGTTCCTGTGTTCATTTAGCACTTTTCACACCCTCAGTACATCCCAAAGTGACTCACAGTCAATGATGCATTTAGGAAGGAGGAATGAGGAGAGGCAGGATAATCTAATTGGTACAAATTTAAACAGAGTGCAGGAACAGAGTGACCTGGGAGTGTATGGACACAAATCTTTGAAGGTAACAGGAAAATTTGATTAAGCTTGATTAATTTAATTAAATTTGATTAAAAAAAAACTAATGGAGTCCTTCATTTATTAATGGAGACATGAAGAACAAAAGCAAGGAAGTCACACTGATTCTTTATCAATCACTTTTTAATCCTCAGTTCAAGTATTGTGTTCAGTTCTGAGCACCACACTTCAGGAAAGATGTCAAGGCCTTGGAGAGGGTACATGAAAAATTGACCAGAATAGTATCAGGGATGAGGTGTTTCCATTATGTGGAGAGACTGGAGAAGCTGGGATGGTTCTCTTTAGAGCAGAGAAGATTAAGAGTGATTGAATAGAGGTGTGGACATTTTTGAAGAGTTTTCATTTACATTGGGAGAAATTGTTTCCATTGGCAGGATGGTTGGTTACCACAGAAAACAGATTTAAAATAATTGGCAAAAATTCCAGGGTGAAAATGAGGAGTGATTATTTTACTCAGTGAGTTCTGATGATCTGGAACACATTGTCTGAATGACTGGTGGAAGCAGATCCAATAATAACTTTCAAAAGTGATTTTTGACTTTTACTTCATAAGGAAAGGTTTCCAGGGCTCAGGAGAAAGATCAGGGGAGTTGAAAAATGGTAACATTTTCAGAGGCAGTACAGACACAACAGGCTGAAGGGCCACCTTCTCAGCTCTATGATTCAATCGTTTGGTGTTTATTATGAAAATTATCCTGTTATAGAATCACATGATCTCATCATAGTGCAGAACAGAAGGAGGCCACTCGGCTCATCAAATCTGCACTGGCTCTTTCAAAGAGCAATCCGGTTAATCCCACTTCCCCACTCTTTCCCCATATCCCTGGACGAGGTTTCAGCCGATGACCTGGCCTGTCAAGACACAAGCTCAGTCACACTGGGGAGAAACCGTGTTAATGTAGGGAGGTGGGAAGAGATTCAATTACTCATTTGAGTTGGAAGTCATTAGCACATGAATGTCAGGGAGAGGCTGTTCATCTGCTCCATGTATGGATTAACTCAGTCATCCAGCCTTCAAACACACCAGTAAGTTCACACTGGAGAGAGAGAGAGGGCTTAAATGCTTAGACTGTGACAAGAACATTAAAAACCCGTTCCCATTTTATAGTTTCAGTTTAAGTCAAGGCTTCCCAAGCTGAGGATAGTGACCCACAGTGGGATCAGATAGCATATTTTGGGCTCACGAGCTCTGAGGAAGCACTGGCTGCCAATGGAGATCCAACTGTTTCCTGACAGCTGCAAGGCCCCTTTAAGCCCTAGTGTTTTTTGTTGCGGCCTAATGTACAGCTCTCTGAGACCCAGCAAACAAAGCTTGTGAAAAGGTCGGTGCCCATTTTTTCAGGAAAGCCGATTCCTGTAGGCTGTTCTGTATGCACTCAGTCTGCAAGTAGATGGGGTCTTCTAAATATGACTCCAGCGAAGGCCTTCACAGCGATGCTTAAAATTGAGATGTCCCTGTAGTTGTTGCAATCACCTCTATCACCTTTGTTTTTGTACATTGTGATGAATTTTGTGTCATGCATGTCCTGAGGAATGGATCCTTCCTTCCAACAGAGAAGGAGGAGATGATGAAGGCGTGGCGGTAGATGGGACTTGCCGTGCTTGAGCAGTTCAGCTGGAATTCTATCCTTGCTGGTGTCTTTCTGCTTGCTGGACAATCAATGGCCTTTACCAGCTCAAGTGATGAGGTTTCCTCGTCCAACTCAACCCTGACAGGAACCTGCTGGAGAGCGTCAAACGCAGACTGGGAGATGTTTGTCTCATAGAAACCAGGAGCAGCAGCAGGCCATTCGGCCCTTCGAGCCTGCTCTGCAATTCAATATGATCATGGCCGATCTTCTATCTCAACAACATATTTCCGCTTTCTCTCCCTTGATGCCCCGAATATCCAAAGATTGACCAATTTCTTTCTTGAATATACTCAGTGACCCGGCCTCCACAGCCTCCTGTGGCAGAGAATTCCACAGGTTGACCACCCTCTGAATGAAGAAACTTTTCCTCATCTCAGTGCTAAATGGTCTGCCCCATATCCTGAGGCTGTGGCCCCTGGTTCTATATTCCCCAGCCTGAGGAAACATCCTCCCTGCATCTAGTCTGTCTAGCCCAGTTAGAATTTTATACATTTAAATCAGGTCCCCTCTCATGCTCCTAAACTCTAATGGATACAGGCCCACTCAAACTAATCTCTCCTCATACAACAGTCCTGCCATCTCCGGTATTAGCCTAGTGAACTTTCTCTGTACTCCCTCTAAGGCACATATATCCTTTCTCAGGTAGGGAGACCAAAACTGCATGTAATACTCCAGATGTGGTCTCACCAAGGCCTGTATTATGCAGTAAGACATCCCTACTTCTGAACTCAAATCCTCTTGCAATGAAGGCCAACATACCATTTGCCTTCCTAATTGCTTGCTGCCTGTTTATTTTCATTGACTGGTGT
The DNA here is from genome assembly GCF_017639515.1 of Carcharodon carcharias. Classification (NCBI taxonomy): domain Eukaryota; kingdom Metazoa; phylum Chordata; class Chondrichthyes; order Lamniformes; family Lamnidae; genus Carcharodon; species Carcharodon carcharias. The sequence goes on from NC_054493.1 coordinate 18,459,761, forward strand.
ACAAGGACACCCAGATCCCTTTGTACATCCCAATATATCACCATTTAAAAAATACTCTGCCTTTCTGTTTTTCACACCAAAGTGTATAACTTCACATTTATCCACGTTATACTGCATCTGCTATGCGTTTGCCCGCGCACACAACTTGTCTAAATCACCCTGAACCTCCCTGCATCCTCCTTACAACTCACAACCCCACCCAGTTTTGGGTCATCAGGAAACTTGGAAATATTGCTCTGAAGAAGGGTCTTACGGACTCGAAACGTTAACTTTGTTTCTCTCTCCACAGATGCTGCTAAACCTGCTGAGTTTTTCCAGTATTTTCTATTTTTGTTGGAAATATTGCATTTGGTTCCCTCACTCAAGTCATTTATATATATCGTGAATAACTGGGGCCCAAGCACTGATTCCTGCGGTACACCGCCTACCACCTGGAAAAAGACCCATTTATTCCCACTCTATGTTTCCGGTCTGTCAACCAGTTCTCAATCCATGCCAGTATATGACCTCCAATCCCATGTGTTTTAATTTTTCCCACTAGCCCCTTACGTGGGACTTTAGCAAAAGCCTTCTTGAAATCCAGATACATCACATCCACTGGTTCTCCCTTATCTATTCTACTAGTTATATCCTCAAAAAACTCCAGTACATTAAGTTAAGCATGATTTCCCTTTCATAAACCCATGCTGACTTTGTCTAATCCTGTTAATGCTTTTCAAATGTTCTGTTACCACATCTTTTATACTAGGCTCTAGCAATTTCCCCACTACTGACATTAGGCTAACTGGTCTGTAATTCTCTGTTTTTTTCTCCATCCTTTTTTAAACAGTGGGGTTAAATTTGCCACCCCCAATTTGTAGGAATTGCTCCAGAGTCTATAGAATTTTGGAAGATGACCATCAATGCATCCAATATTTCCAGGGCCATTTCCTTTAGTACTCTGGGGTGTAGATTATCAGGCCCTGGGGATTTTTCAGCCATTAACCCCATTAATTTCTCTAGCACCATTTTTTTTTACTTATACTGCTTTTCTTCAATTCCTCCCTCTCACTAAACCCTTGGTTTCCTAACTTTTCTGGGAAATTATTTGTGTCCTCTTTTGTGAAGACAGAACCAAAATATGTGTTCAATTCTTCTGCCATTTCTTTGTTCCCCGTTATAATTTCCCCCATTTCTGACTGTAAGAGACCTACATTTGTCTTCGCTAATCTTTTTCTTTTCATATATTTATAGGAGTGTTTTCTGTCAGTTTTTATGTCCCTTTTATGTTCTCATACTCCATTTTCCCCTTCTTGATCAATCTTTTTGTCCACGTTTGTTAAATTCTAAACTGCTCCCAATCCTCAGGCTTGCTGCTTTTTCTGGCATTTTTATATGTCTCCTCTTTGGATCTAATACTATCCCTAATTTCTTTTGTAATCTATGGTTGAGCACCTTTCCTATTTTATTTTTGCACCAGACAGGAATAATTGTTTTAACTTATGCATATGTTTCTTAAATATTAGCCATTGCCAATCCATTGTCAATCCTGTTAGTAAGGTTTCCTAATACATCATTGCCAACTCGCACCTCATACCCTCATAGTTCCCTTTATTCAGATTCAGGACCCTAGTTTTGGATTCAACATGTTCACTTTCCATCCTAATGAACAATTCTATCATTTTTTGGTCGCTCTTCCCCAAGGGCCCCTGCACAACAAGATTGTTAATTAATTCTTTCTCATTGCACAATGCCCAGTCTAGGATAGCCTGCTCTCTGGTTGGTTCCTCAATGTATTGGTCTAAAAAACTATCATGTACACACTCCAGGAAATCCTCCTCCACAATATTATCGCTCGTTTGGTTTGTTCAATCTATATGTAGATTAAGGTCACCCACAGTGACTCATGGGAGTCTCACGGGAGTACAGCTCACAGTACTGTTAAATTATATACTGTTTACTTCTGTCGGTGAGTACTCCACCATCTGCCAATTTCAGGAGGGCAAATTTGGGGATGTTCAGACCAAATGTCCAATTGATCCCATCATACAGAGCACACAGATTTCCGTTGTCACAGGCAGTTTGGATTTCTTGATGTAGGCTGATCCATTGTTTATTTACACAGTAACTCTCTGTCTTTTGCACGACTATCTCAGAGACTTTCAAGTTATGTAGTGTTCCAGCTGTTAGGTTTATGTTGTACATCAGGTGGCCTTTGCTTTTTGCTTCAATGACAGATGTCATCTCTGCTGAGTAGGTCTCAAACCAGTTCCACCTTTACCAAATGTTGCTGTTGTGTCAGAAATGATTGAACTCAGCGACTTCCAAACTTCTTCAATATCAATGTTGATTGTTGAAGCTTTTATTGAACAACTGCCTGTAAAATATTTTACAGTTTTCTTTAATGTTCTGTGATAATTTAATTTCATAACGGAGGTGTCACTGTGAAGAATATGTAAGTCAGTAAGAATTGTCAGCAAGGATTAATCAGCACTTTCTAATTGCAGATGTTAATCATGGAACCTTTCAGACACTGAATGTAGATTTTACACCAAAGATCAATTTAGAATTGAAGTAAAAGATCATAATTTTATTGTAAATGAGTTCCTGGTGAGAGTTCTTGAATTAAGGGGAAAGATCACAGATGTTGTTTTTAAAAAAGGACAATGCAGCCCCGAAAATCAGTGACATCTCCACAATATTAAACTCCAGCCAGTTATAGGGTTTGTTGGTATCAACAGAAACAAACCAAATATTGTCAGACTAGCGATCCTGGATGTGATTAAGAGCAAACAATAACAGCAGAATCCGACTCCTGCAGTTTCTTATGAACTCGCTGGTGTGTCAACAGGTGGGCTGACTGAGTGAATCCCTTCCCACACACACGGCAAGTGAATGGCCTTTCCCCAGTGTGAACTCGTTGGTGTGCTTTGAGGTCGGATGACTGCCTGAATCTCTTTTCACAGGAAATGCAGTTGAATGGTCTCTCCTCAGTGTGAACTCGCTGGTGTCTTAGAAGGTGGGATGACCGAGTGAATCCCTTCCTACACACGGTGCAGATGAATGGCCTCTCCCCAGTGTGAATTCTCTGGTGTTCATTGAGCTCGGATGACTGCCTGAATCTCTTTCCACAGGAAGTGCAGCTGAATGCCTTCTCCTCAGTGTGAATTCGCTGGTGTGTGCAAAGTCCAGATGACTGACTGAATCCCTTCCCACATATGGAGCAGGTGTATGGCCTCTGCCCAGTATGAAGCTGCTGGTGCCTCAGCAGGGTGGATGCACTCCTGAATTTCATTCCACAGCGAGTACAGCTGAACGGCCTCTCCTCAGTGTGAATTTGCTGGTGTAACATGAGTTTGGTTGTCTGAGTAAATCCCTTCCCACACAGGGAACAGGTGAATGGTCTCTCCCCAGTGTGACTGCGTCGATGCATTTCCAGCTGGGATGGATAATTGAATCCTTTACCGCAGTCATCACATTTCCACGGTTTCTCCATGGTGCTGGTGTTCTTCGTACGTTTGTGTCTCTCCAGGTTGGATGATCAGTTGAAGCTCGTCCACACAGAATACGTGTAACAGTTTCTCTCCGCTGCAAATGCTGTGGTGTTTTTTCAGGCTGTATAACTGGTTAAAGCTCTTTCCACAGTCAGTTCACTGGAACACTCTTACTCAGGTGTGTCTGTGTCTCGGTGCTTTTCCAGCCACACTGATCTTTGAAATTTTTCCCCACAGACAGAAACAGACAAACATTTCTCCTTGCACATTGAAAGGCTGATGATATTCAGGTCTTGATGAATCTGGTGACTCTGTCAGATCATGATGTGATGTTTGTTACGAATTTCCCGTCTGTAGATCCTCCCCATCTAACCACCTGTGAAAGGAGTTTAGAAAACTCATCACTTAAGACACAGGATAGAAATTCTAAATAGGCCTTCCGGCTCCAGTACCCACAATGCGCACGCCCCGCCCTTCATTCACTCCGATTGGCTGGAGGACCAGCCGCTCTCGTTCGATCTTCCAATCCCGCCCCCGCTGTTATTATTGGTCCGGAGCTGCCGTCAGTCACTTGGGCATTGTGAGGTGTCAGGTGAGAGGTCACGGGCGGGGGGGGGGCGGGGTTTACAAATCCCGAGTGCGGCCCCAGAGCCGAATATTGAACAATGAACATTCTCCACTCTCACTATCCGCCGCTTCCGCCTTCTCTCCGGAAACAACCTCAAACAAAGAGCCCAGGACCCGCCGAGCATGCGCGGAACTGCCGCCAACCTGCAGCAGATAGAGCGGTTTCTGAGACGCATGGGACTGTGGGTAGTCCAGTCGCCATTAATGACAGGTACACCATGACTGCAGCGGTTCAAGAAGGCAGCTCACCAGCACTTTCTCAAAGGCAATTAGGGATGAGCAATAAATGCTGGCCCAGCTAGTGAAGCCCGCACCCCAGAAATGAACTTAAAAAAGATAAGAAAGGAATCAGGAGCGTGCAGTCCCACCCAGCTGGAGAACAGTGGAGAGGCATTGGAGGAGGATGGTTTGGTCAACGGTATCAAAGACTGCAGACAGGATAAGGACAATGAGAGGGAATTTATCTCTGTCATATTGATATAGGATGTAATTTGTGACTTCAATAAGAGCTGCTTCGATATTGTGGCAGGGACAGAAATCTCATTGAAAGGTTTCAAACATGGAGTTCTGGGAAAAAAAAATGCATAGATATGGGAGGTGACAAGGACTTTGGAGTGGAAACGGGTGGTTAGAGATGAGGCAGTAGTTTGCAAGGACATTGGTGTCAAGGGTTTGTTTTATTGAGGAGTGGGTGATGATGACATAGTTAAAGGAATGAAGGGCAGTACCTGAAGAGAGAGAACTGTTAACAATATCAACGAACAGGGAGAAGTAGTATAGCGGGAATAGGGTCAACAGAGGAGGTGGGTTTTATGGAAATGATAAGTTCTGAGAGGGTCTGAGGGGAGATGGGAGAGAAGCGAAAGAAAGAACCAGATTCAGGGCTACATCAAGAAGGGGCTTTAGAGACAGTTTGGCCTGGTGGGCTAGTGGAAGGGAGGAAAGCAGCAGAGGCAGCTGATCGGATTAAGTCAGTGACAAAGAAGCTCCTGAACTCCTGACAGTTGTTGTTGAGGTGAGGATGGAGCAGACAGAAGAGAGAGGGAGCCCTTCAAATTGAAGTCACTTGTGTTTGAGATATTAAAAAGACTCGACATCATGTATGTTTAACACGAAGATGATTTATTTGAATTCTATCCTGAATATTAACATCTATAACTGGGCTGGAATGTATTAACATCAGCATAAACAGACCCCAATGAACATAGTTCAATCCTGGATGTGATTAACAGCAAAATCCATTCATTGTAGTTACTGGTGACTCAACAGGGTGGATGACCGACTGAATCTCTTCCCAAACACGGTGTAGGTGAATGACCTCCCATCATGTGACCTCGCTGGTGACCTCGCAGGTGGGACAATCGAGTGAATCTCTTTCCGCACTCGGAGCAGGTGAATGGCCTCTCCCCAGTATGAACTCGCTGGTGATTCAGCAGGGTGGATGACTGAGTGAATCCCTTCCCACACTCAGAGCAGGTGAATGGCCTGTCCCCAGTGTGAATTCGCTGATGTACAGAAAGTTGAGATGATCCCCTGAAAGCAGCCCCACAGTAAAAGCACCTGAACGGTCTCTCGTCAGTGTGAATACGTTGATGGGATATCAGTTCCCCGGAACTTTTATAGCACTTCCCACAGTCTGGGCATTCAAAAGGTCTTTCCCCAGTGTGAACTCTTTCGTGTCTCAGCACGTGGGATAACTGAGTGAATCCTTTGCCACACATATAGCAAGTAAATGGCCTCTCCCCAGTGTGAATTCGCTGGTGTACAGTGAGTTGAAATGATCCCCTGAACCCAGCCCCACAGTGAGAGCACCTGAACGGTCTCTCATCAGTGTGAACACGTTGATGGGACATCAGGTCCCCAGAACTTCTATAACACTTTCCACAGTCTGGGCATTGAAAAGGTCTCTCCCCAGTGTGAACCCGCTGGTGTGTCAGCAGGTTGGAAGACTGAGTGAATCCCTTGCCACACTTGGAGCAGGTGAATGGTTTCTCCCCGGTGTGAACTCGCTGGTGTGTAATCAGCTGGGATGATCGAGAGAATCCCTTCCCACACACGGAACAGGTAAATGGCCTCTCCCCAGTGTGAGTGCGTCGATGAGTTTCCAGCTCACATGGGTAACTGAATCTCTCCTCACAGTCTCCACATTTCCACGGTTTCTCTCCACTTTGAGCAGTGCTTTTTCCTTCCATGTTCAAAATGCTGTGCTGTTCAGGTTACGGTGCATTGGATGACTCCTTCAGATGCTGTTTTCTGACTGCAAACGGTCCACTTCTAATAACAGTGAAATTGATTTAAAACAGAAAAAAAGGGAGTGAGAGAGGACCCACAAAAAATACACAAAGGGAGACTATGAAATTGAGCTTAATGAATCCACTATTGGTGGCCGTTCTTTCAGTTGCCAAGGCCACAAGCTCTGAAGTTTCATCCTTAAACCTCTCCACCTCACTTTCCTCCTTTAAGATGCTCCTTAAAACCCAACACTTTGACCAAGCTTTGGTCACCTGCCTATTTTCTCCTTATTTGAACTGGTGCTTTGTCACATTTTTGCTAAATGTCTTGGAACGTTTCATTGCATCAAAAGTGTGATATAACTACAATTTAGTGATGTGGACTTGGTCAATAATCACCATTCCTTCATCATCGCTTGGTGAATAACCTGTAACTCCTTATCTAACAGCATTATGGGAACACCTTCACCGCGCAGACTGTGGTCAAGAAGGTCAAACATCATCTTCTCCACATGTAACTGGGGGCTCACAATGTATGCATGTAACACTCAAGATCCTGAGGAGTCTTGACAGGGTGGATGTGGAGTTGAAGTTTCCTCTTGTGAGCGAATCTAGAACTAGGGGCCGCTGTATAAAAATAAGGGGGTCGCCCATTTAAGACAGAGATGAGGAGAATATTTTTCTCTCAGAGGGTTGTGAGTCTTTGGAACTCTCTTCTGCAAAAGATGCTGGAAATAGAGTCTTTGAATATTTTTAAGGCAGTGGTAGATAGCTTCTTGACAAGCAAGGGAGTGCAATGTTATCGGAGTAGGCGGGAATGTGAAGTTGAGGTTACAATCAGATCAGCCATGATCTTATTAAATGATAGGGGCTGAGTGACCTGCTCCTGCTCCTAATCCGTATGTTCATATGAGAGAGAAACAGAGTTAACATTTCAATGTGCAGAATGAATTCCAGGGAATAAAAATGGTGCAAAATTTGATGGTCACTATAAGCACAGCAACAGAAGAGAAATGGACGATACCACAGGAAAAAACAATTCCTGACTATGAAAGGTATGGTGGGAAGATAAAGCTGTTAAGCCAGCTGCACATGGCCAGGGGATGGGCAGCGGTGAAAACCTCATTTAGTAGAAGCAACAGTGAAATACTAAACAAAACTAAAATTAAAGGCAATGGAAGTTAAACCATGGCAGAGAGGTGATCAGGAGGGTAGAGGTGAAAGAGAGCAATGGATTCAGATCCATATTAAAGAAGTCACACCAGCCCCAGAGACACAGAACCTCTCTCAGATTACGGAGCATAGCAATAAATGTAGATGAATGGTCAAAAATAATCACCTCTGAAACAATTTCGCTGTTTTCAATTTTAAAATCTCCCACTGAAGCCTGCAGCTGGAGAGATATCAGAAGCACTGGAGTCAGAGAAAAATCTCCCAGTTGAGGAAATACCTAGGGAGCGGGATGTTGACACCGCGCAATTGTCGGTGTGAACACAGAACGTCTGGGTCTGCACAAACCAGTGATCACAATAATTATGAAGGATGTGAGGGTCCTTGAGATGGTGCAGAGACAATTTACCATTATAGTTCCAGGGATTATAGTTGCAATGTTGGGTTGGGGAAACTGGGCTTGTTCTCCTTGGAGCAAAGGAGATTGAAGGGGGATTTGATAGAGAAGTACAAGTTTATGGTAGTTTTAGATAAGGTAATAGCTAATTGTAAGATTGTCATAGACACAGGTTTAAAATTTTTGGCAAACTCAACGGGGGATGTGATCAAAAAATATTTGCAGTGAGTGGTAATGACCTGGAACTCAATGCTTACACTCAAAGGCCGATAATATTCCGGCCTTGATGAATCGAGTGACTCGTAAATGTTCCCCTTCTCCGATCCCCTTTAAAAGGTGTTTCCAAAATCCATCGTCAGTCCCGGACAGAAATGCACAACATTCTCTCCTCCTGCTGACAGAGACATGGATGAATGCGCATGCGCCCTGATGCACAATGACCCCGCTCAAGATGGCGGGCCTTTCACTGGAGACGCGATGCCCGCAACCTCCACCCCACAGAAACAAACGCGGCACCGGTAGCTTCTTATCCTGGATTCAGAGCCTCATCGAGTACTTATGAACCCGCCCCGTCCACCCACCGGCCCCATCTCTCCCTCCACTCCGCCATTTCTCTTACCCCCTGAAGATGAGACGAACAAAAAGTCTGTCAATCGCCTTCACCCGCAATGCGCATGCTCTAGATCACAATGCCCGGGGAGTGATGGACGTCAGCTCCGGGCCAATAAGAAGAGGGGGCGGGGATGGAGGACCGAGCGGGAGCGGCTGGTCCTCCAGTCAATCAGAGTGAATGAGGGGGCGGGGCTTAGCCCGGATCTCCCTCGTTGGTTGAAGCTGATTTGTCTCAAACTCCAGGAGAAAACTGGACCTTACTGTTTGTGGCTTTAAACAGATGAAACCCTCTGGTTGCGGAGCAAACATTTCAACATTTGTTAGCGAATTGTGGCAACATGATGAAATAATAATAAATAATGTAAAATAAAAGCAGAAACTGCTGGAAAAACTAAGCAGGTCTAACAGCATCTGTGGAGAGAGAAATACAGTTATAGACTTCTAACCTATATGACTTCTTCAGGCTCTCCACAGATGCTGTCAGATTTGCTGAATTTTTCCAGTAGGTTCTGTTTTTATTTCCGATTTGCAGTATCTGCAGTATTGTGCTTGTATCTTAGTGATGCAACAATAACTGGGCAGACAGGGAATGTCACTATTCGAACCTAGTTTCAAAAAAATAAACAATGGAAGGGTCAGGACAGGTTAGGGAGAAGGCTAATACTGTCATCATTAAGGCAGGTAAGTGTAATTGAGGATTATCAGGTCAGCCATGATTTCATTGAATCGCAGAGCACGCTTGATGGGCTGAATGGCCTACTTCTGCTCCTACATCTTATGGTCTTCAGGACAACACAGACTACAAAAGAACAACTGATCTCAAAGACATTCTCTTGTATTATGTGTGGAGGGAATGTGCTGAATCAGGTTTAAAGGGGTTAAATTATATATGTTTTCCGGATTCGACAATCGCATTAAAATCTGGAACTCAGATGGGGATATGGATCATTTCAAATTTGGATCAGTGCATTATTCCAGGAAGCCTTAAAATCAGACTGACAGTATTTCAGAACCACACAATGCACAGGGGCAGTGGGAAAATTCACCCTGCAAAAACCCATGAAAATTCAATCACAGGGACAAGCACTGGAAGTAAAACCTTTGTGAGAGACAGAATCAGTGAGCAGCATCTCTTCCAATCACAGATTCTGTCTCTCCCAATCTTGCTGCGCTGCTGCAAAGACAGAACTGAAACAGGAGGAGAGGTTTTGGCATCCATTTTGAGGAAGGAGGCTCACTGATATACTGCCTGAGTCAGTGATGTGTGGAGGAGTGGTTTCTCCCTGAGACGGAACTAGAAGGTTTCATAGCAGTGTGAGCCTCGTAAGGAGCAATCCAACAATCAGAGAAGAGTAGAACTCTTCTCATTCTGCCGAGAAAGCCTTGATTATTTTTATATATTTCTGGAGGTGGGTTGAAAGAACGCTAGAGTGTAGAGCACAGGAATTTGATTAAACAGGTGTTGTGAACTCACTTGTGAATCACATATGTCAAATTAGAAGTTGAGATCCATTCGTCCAGGTTTACATTCATAAATACTGTTATTTACGGGTTAACGTTCACAGACAACATACAGAACCCCCAGTCTGAGCTGATCTCAGGTGGTGCAGTGATGTTACCAATGAGTTTTGAATGTAAATCCCCACACAATGAAGATCGAATCAAGTGAGTATTTTCCTGCTCCACTGTCTGATTCAATAAACAGTCTGCACCTATTTACCAAATATATAAACGCCTTTATGAAATGAGCAGTTTCTAATAAAATGATTAAAACCAAAACCAAGGATCACAAGCATCCGGTTAACTTAATTTCAGTGAAAATGTGTTCAATCTACTTTGATGACTGCAGCAGATCCCGTTTTCATCCACAAAGGGTTTCATGTGACACAGAATATTATAAAGTGTCTTTATTTGATGGTGGGTGAACATAACTGTCAGGGACTTTCATATAAATCATATAAACTAGGAGCAGGAGGAGGCCATTTGGCCCTTCAAGCCCTCTCCACCATTCATTATGTTCATGGCTGATCATCCAACTCAATAGCCTGCTCCCGCTTTCTCCCCATACCCTTTGATCCCTTTCGCCCCAAGAGCTATATCTAACTCCTTCTTGAAAGCATACAATGTTTTGGTCTCAACTACTTTCTGTGGTAATGAATTCCACAGGCTCAACACTCTCGGGATGAAGAAATTTCTCATCTCAGTCCTAATCCTGTCAAATATTACTTTTCAAACCAGCTTTCCAAAGGAAGAATGAACATAGACAGACCAATGGCAACAACTTCAACTTACCTAGACAGAATGTCTGTCAGTCATGCAGTGAGAACGCACACGAGGCAAATCCTTTCTTTAATATGTTTACTTTTAGAAATACAGAAATTATAAACGTCCCAAGGCACCTTCCACACAAGTGCAGGAGATGCAACACCTGCATTTTCACCTCCTCCTTACCCACTGTCCAGCAGCTGCACATGTGAGACTCACTCCCAATAAATTACCTTGTGCCAAAGAGTTAGAATTCTCATTTTGGAAATGGAGTATGAGAGATTTAATAAACATAAATTGACAAAAACAGCTTAATTATAGATTCAAAGTTAATGGAGTTAATATACACAAAGTCTTTTGTCTTTTCAGCTGGATCCTTCAGACACTGAATTGTAGACTTATCACCGAAGATCAATTTAGGATTGAAGTAAAAGTTCATAATTTTATTATAAAAAGGTTCCTGTTGAGAGTTCTTGAATTAAGGGGAAAGATCACAGATGCTATTTTTAAAAAAGGACAATGCAGCCCCAAAAATCAGTGACATCTCCACAATATTAAACTCCAGTCAGTTATAGGGATTGTTAACATCAGCAGAAACAAACTAAATAATCTTAAATTATCAATACTAAACGTGATTAACAGCAGCAATTACGGCAGAATCCAACTCCTGCAGTCACTTATGAACTCACTGATGTCTCAGGAGGCATCATGACTGAGTGAATCCCTTCCCACAGACAGGGCAGTTGAATTATCTCTCCCCAGCATGAGTGCATTGGTGTGTCAGCAGATTGAACAACTTTGTGAATCCCTTTCCACAGATGGAGCAAGTGAACGGTCTTTCTCCAGTGTGAACTCACTGGTGAGCAGTGTGGTTGGATGACCGATTGAATCCTTTCCCACACACAGAGCAGATGAATGTCCTCTCCCCGGTATGAACCCATTGGTGTTGCAGCAGGGTGAAGGATCAAGTGAATCCCTCCCCACACTTGGAGCAGGTGAATGGTCTCTCCCCAGTATGAACTCGCTGATGTGTCAGCAGCTGAGATGACTGAGTGAATCCCTTCCCATACAGGGAGCAGGTGAACGGTCTCTCTCTCCAGTGTGGGTGCATTGGTGCACAGTGAGGTGAGATGATCTTCTGAACCCAGTCCCACAGTGAGAGCATCTGAATGGTCTCTCATCAGTGTGAACAGGTTGATGCGACCTCAGTTCCCTGGAACTTTTATAGCACTTCCCACAATCTGGGCATTTAAAAGGTCTCTCACCAGTGTGAACTTGCTGGTGTATCAACAGGGCAGATGAATGAATGAATCATTTCCCACACTCAGAGCAAGTGAATGGTTTCTCTCTAGTGTGAGTTTTCTGGTGTGAATGTAAGCTGGATAACTGAGTGAATCCTTTCTCACTCTTGGAGCAGGTGAATGTCTTCTCCCTGGTATGAATTCTCTGGTGCCTGTCTAAGTTGGATGACTCAGTGAATCCCTTCCCACAATCAAAGCAGGTAAACAGCCTCTCCCCAGTGTGACTGCGTCGATGAATTTCCAGCTCAGATGGGGACCTGAATCCTTTCCCACAGACCCCACATTTCCAGAGTTTACCCATCGTGTTGGTGTCCTTTTGTCTCTCCAGATTGGTCCAGTTGAAGTCTCGTCCAGAAAGAGAACATGTGTATGATTTCTGTCTGCTGTGAATAAGGGTGATTTTTTTTTTCAGGCTTTGTAACTGGATAAAGCACTTTCCACAGTCAGTGTGCTGGAACACTCTCACTCAGAGTTTCCAGTAACAACGACATTCAAAATCCTTTCCCACAGACAGAACAAACATTTCTCCTTCTACATTCAAAACAATGGTATTCAGAATTTGATGAATTGAGTGACTCAGTCAGACCTTGATGTGATGTTTGCTTTGAGTTTCCCATCTCTTTAGATTCTCATTGCAACCCTGTAAAACCAGTTGTTAAAAGTGATCACTGTCAGTCCGGGATAGAAATTCAGAATAGATAATTCTAGTTTCTATGGAACATTTTTCTCTCATTTCCCCAAACCTGTAAATCCTCGTCTCATGCACCCTGCTTCCCACAAACTCTCCCTCTTCCCTGTATTAGGGGGAACAGGTAAAGAAAAACTGTTCACATTAACTGATCAGAAAAAGATTTAAGATTCTGAGCGAGAGATAAAGGGGGAATATGAGGAAGGAATTTTTCTGACAGTGAGTGTTAATGACCTGGAGCTCGATGCTCAAAGTCAAAGGCCGATAATATCCAGGTCCTGAAGTGTCGGGTCTGCTCTGAATGTGATGTTTGGTTTGACTTTCCCGTCTGCAAATTCTCCCCTTCTAACCCTCTGTAAAACCCATCCCTGTCAGTCCAGGATAGAAATTGACACCATTCTCTCCTCCTGCTCCAGGATCAGTAAAGTGAGTTAAAGATAATTTCTCATTAACAAACCCATTGCTGCATTTCCTTCATGAACCCACATTTGTCCACTCGGGCCGGGCACCGGGAGAAAACCCGCAGCTGCCGTTCGGTACTGTCTTACTGGGGCTATTGAAGCCTCCACTGGGTGTTTGTGAAGCCTCCCCTCCCACCCACTGCCCCTAACGCTGCCTCCGCTTATCCGCCTCCTTCCCGCCTGAAGATGAGACAAACAAGCGTCTGTCCATGGACATCACCCGCACTGCGCATGCTCCAGATCACAATGTCCAGGGAGTGATTGACGGCAGCTCCGGACCAATAGGAAGAAGGGGTGGGGCTGGAGAACAGTGCGGGAGCGGCTGGTCCTCCAACCAATCGGAGTGTACGAGGGGCGGGGCTGAGCCTGGATCTCCCTCATTGGCTGAGACTCTGCATCATTTTGGAAGCTGATTTGTCTCAAACTCTAGGAGAAAACTGGACCTCTCTGTTTGTGGCTTTAAACAGATGAAACCCTGTGGGTGTGGAGCAAACATTTCAACATTTCAACAGGACTGTTCAGGCAGACCGATCGTCTCAGCCTGTTCCTGCCCCACGGAACTCATTTCTTGCTATCTTGACTCCATTCTCTCTCCCCTTGTCCAGTCTGTTCCCACCTACATCCGTGATTTCTCTGACACCCTACATCACATCAACAATTTCCAGTTCCCTGGCCCCAGCCGCCTCCTCTTCACCATGGACGTCCAATCCATCTACACCTCCATCCCCCATCGGGATGGTCTGATGGCTCTCCGCTTCTTCCTCGAATAGAGGTCTGAACAATCCCCATCCACCACTACTCTCCTACTGCTGGCTGAACTTGTTCTCACACTGAACAATTTCTCTTTAAACTCCTCTCACTTCCTCCAAATAAAAGATGTGGCTATGGGTACCCGCATGGGCCCCAGCTATGCCTGTATCTTTATGGGGTATGTGGAACATTCCTTGTTCCAGTCCTACTCCGGCCCCCTCCCACAACTCTTTCTCTGGTACATCGATGATTACTTCGTGCTCTCGTCTGGACTTGGAAAAATTTGTTAATTTTGCTTCCAATTTCCACACCTCCATCATTTTCACATGGTCCATCTCTGACACTTCCCTTCCCTTCCTTGACCTCTCTGTCTCAATTTCTGGTGATAGACTGTTCACCAATATTCATTACAAGCCCACCGACTCCCACAGCTACCTCGACTACAGCTCCTCACACCCCGCTTCCTGTAAGGACTCCATCCCATTCTCTCAATTCCTTCACCTCCATCGCATCTGTTCTGATGATGCCACTTTCAAAAACAGTTCCTCTGATATGTCTTCCTTCTTCCTTAACCGAGGTTTTCCACCCACGGTCGTTGACAGGGCCCTCAACCGTGTCTTGCCCATCTCCCACGCATCTGCCCTCACGCCTTCCTCTCCCTCCCAGAAACATGATAGGGTCCCCCTTATCCTCACTACTCACCCCACCAGCCTCCGGATTCAAAGGATCATCCTCCGTCATTTCCGCCAACTCCAGCATGATGCCATCACCAAACACATCTTCCTTTCAAACCCCCCCCCCCCAACGGCATTTGGCAGGGATCATTCCCTCCGTGACACCCTGGTCCACTCCTCCATCACCCCCTACACCTCAACCCCCTCCCAAGGCACCTTCCCATACAACTGCAGAAGGTGTAACACCTGCCTCTTCACTTCTCCTCTCCTCACTGTCCAAGGACCCAAACACTCCTTTCAAGTGAAGCAGCATTTTACTTGCTCTTCCCACAATTTAGTCTACTGCATTCGTTGCTCCCAATGTGGTTTCCTCTACATTGGAGAGACCAAACGCAGACTGGGTGACCGCCATGCAGAACACCTTAGGTCTGTCTGCAAGCACTACCTAGACCTCCCTGTTGCTTGCCATTTCAACACTCCACCCTGCTCTCATGCCCATATATCCGTCCTTGGACTGCTGCATTGTTCCAAGGAAGCTCAACGCAAACTGGAGGAACAGCACCTCATCTTCCGACTAGGCACTTTACGGTCTGAATATTGAGTTCAACAATTTTAGATCATGAATTCTCTCCTCCATCCCCACCCCCTTTCCGATTCCCCCCTTTTTTTCTAATAATTTATATAGATTTTTCTTTTCCCACCTATTTCTATTATTTTTAAATGTATTTCCATCCATTGTTTTATCTCTACCTTTTAGCCTTTTTCAATTCCTTCACCCCACCCCACCCAAACTAAGGCTATCTGTACCTTGCTTGTTCTGCTTTCTACCCTTATTTAGCACATTCCTTAAATAATGTCACCACCTTTAACATCTCTTTGTCCTTTTGTCTGTGACATCTTTTGCTTATCTCCACCTATCACTGGCCCTTTATCCAGCTCTACTTGTCCCATCCCCCTTAAACCAGTTTATATTTCACCTCTTTTCTATTTTTACTTAGTTCTGTTGAAGGGTCATTCGGACTCGAAACATTAATTGTGCTCCTCTCCGCAGATGCTGCCAGACCTGCTGAGTTTTTCCAGGTATTTTTGTTTCTGTTTTTGCTTTTATTTCAATATTTATGACTGAAATGGATTCATTCAGGACAGATAGCTGGGATTTGAGGGAATGCTGAAGGTTTGAGGATTTTAAATAATCTGGAGTAAGAAACGAGAAAGTGACAAAAAACTGAATATGAATATTCATATGAATATACAAATTAGGAGCACAGGCAGGCCTTTCGGCCCCTTGAGTGTGCTCTGCGATTGATAAGGTCACGCTTGATCTTATTGTCGTCTCAACTCTTTCTCCTGCCTACCCCCATTAACTTTTGACTCCATTGTTCATCAATAACTATCTAACTCAGCTTTAAAACCATTTAATGACCCTGACACCACTGGGCCCTGAGGATGAGAATTCCATAGACCAACAATCTTCTGAGAGAAATAGTGAAATGAGCATCCGGTAAAAGGCTGCAAGCAGATCGAGAAGGAAAAACAGGGATAGTTTATCTTTGTCACAGTCACATAGGATGTCATCTGTGACTTTAATAAGATTTCCAATACTGTGATAGAGGGGCAGAAATCTGATTTGAGGGATTGAAACATGGATTTTCAGGAAAGATGGGAATGGATTTGGGAGGTGACAAAATGTTCTCAGACTTTGGATACTAAAGCGAGGTTAGAGGTGGGATGGATGTTTGCAAGAAGTCAAGGGTTTGTTTTCTAAGGAGAGGGGTGATGATGGCAGATTTAGAGGTAACTGGCACAGTACATGAGAGAAAGAACCATTAACAATATCAGATAACTGGGGAGTTTGGGTGGTCTCTAGAATAGTGAGAACAAGATTGAGGGAAGAGGAAGTGGGCCTCATGGTCAGAATGAACACTGAGAGGGCACGAGAGGAGATAGGGGGCGGGGGGTTAAGTGGAGAAAGATGCAAGTTCAGGACTATGTAAAGGGGAACTTTGGAGGCAGTTCAGCCCAGTGGGCTGTTGGAAGGGAAGGAAGGTGAAGAGGCAGATGATCAGATTGTCTCAATCTTAGTGACAAAGAAGCTCCATGAGCTCTTCACATTTGTTATTGGAGGTGAGGATGGAGGAGACAGGGAGAGGGAGAGCACTTCAAAAGGAAGGCATGTTTATTTGTTTTGTTTTGGGTTTATCTGAATGTTTTCTCACAGACACAGGCAGTTTTTTTCTAGAGCTGGAACAGCTTGCAAACAGACAGAGAGAGAAAAGCTGCCAGAAGCCGTAGACTATTAATCAAGAAGACGGTGAAGCCCATGCTTGAGCTTGGTGTCCACAATTGTGAGGTATTTAAACAGAAGTGTCTGAACCTAGCTGAACACTAGTGGAAGGACCCCAATGAATCTCGTGCCTGGGAGAATTGTAGTAAAATGGAGGTGAATCAAAGTGAATTCCTTAGAGCTGTGGCACACCTTCGTTCGGTCCAAGGGAAAGTGAATGAACCCTCAAGATCCTGGAAAGGATGGGGGAATCCAGGTGAAATATAAGTAGAACATGGAGTGCCCCATTCAGGTTTTCAGGCTGAAAGAATAAGTGTTTACAAAATGTAGTTTTAAGTTACTGGTACTTGCTTTGTTTAATTCTTGTACAGTAAAGAATTTTCTTTAAAACATGAAGCCTTGTGCTGTAATTCTTTCAGTTAATAACTGGGAGTTTGAATCTCTTTTCAAAACTGAATGGTCTCCCTTGAGATCAGAACAGAAAGCTGATCTATTTGACTTTTATCCAGAATATAAGGGCTGGAGTTCATTAGCATCAATAGAAACAGATCCCAATAAACATAGCTCAGTCCTGGATGTGATTAACATCAAAACCCAATCACTGTTGTTGATTGTAAACTCGCAGGTGTCTCAGCAGGTTGAATGAACAAGTAAACCTCACCTCACAAATGGTGCAGGTGAACGACCTCTCCCTAGTGTGAACTCTCTGGTGGCACACCAGACAGGATGCTTGAGTGAATCCCTTCCCATGCACTGAACAGGTGAACAGTCTCTCCCCATTGTGAATTCTCTGGTGTCCAGTGAGTTGGGATGATCAGCGGAAACCAGTCCCACAGTGAGAGCACCTGAATGGTCTCTCTTCAGTGTGAACACACTGATGGGACATCAGCTCCCCAGAACTTTTATAGCACTTTCCGCGGTCAGGACATTTAAAAGATCTCTCGTCACTGTGACTGCGCTGGTGTTGCAGCAGGTTGGGTAAACTAGCAAATTCCTTCCCACACAAGGATCAGGTGAATGCTCTCTCCCCAGTGTAGCTGCGGTGATGAGTTTCCAACTCAAATGGATAATTACATCTCTTCCCACAGTCACCACATTTATATGTTTTCTCCCCAGTGTGACTGCGCTTGGTGTTTCAACAGGCTAGATGATTGGCTGAAGTCTCGTCCACATACACAACACGAGCACGATTTCTTCCTGCTGAAAATGCTGCCTTTTCCTTCCATGTTCAAAATCCAATGGTATTCAGATTAGGGTAAAGTAGGTGACTCTGTCAGATGCTGATGAGCTATTTGAGTGAGATGTTCGATGATATGTTTGCTCTGAAGAAGGGTCATCCGGACTCGAAGCGTTAACTCCGTATTTCTCTCCACAGATGCTGTTAGACCTGCTGAGTTTTTGCAGCATTTTCGGTTTTTGTTTCAGATGTTCAAGGTTCCTGGCTGCAAATCATTCAGTTATCCTGTGAAATTGACTTTTAAAAAATGGGGTGTGAGAGAACCCACAACAACACAAAAGCAGGTTGTGAAATTGAGCTGAATGAATCTGGTAATTTGTGGGGCCAGCAATAGGAAAAAGTGGCCATGAAAACTGTTGGATTGTCATAAAAACCCAACTGGTTCACTAATGTCCATCAGGGAAGGGAACCTGCCACCTGGTCTGGACCTACACAAGACTCTATCCTCTATGGGAAGACAGAGAGAAAGAGAGAGAGGGAGTGATGAAGGAACGGGATTTTATATTTTTCCAACTGAACCAGAGGTTTGACAGACCCTCAACTTCCACCACCTTGAAGGACCAGAGTCACAAGTATATGCGAAAACCATCACCTCCAAGTCACACAACGTAATGACTTGGAAAAACTCAGCAGGTCTGGCAGCATCGGCGGAGAAGAAAAGAGTTGACGTTTCAAGTCCTCATGACCCTTCAACAGAACTGGTTGAAGGGTCATGAGGACTCGAAGCGTCAACTATTTTCTTCTCCGCCGATGCTGCCAGACCTGCTGAGTTTTTCCAGGTAATTCTGTTTTTGTTTTGGATTTCCAGCATCTGCAGTTTTTTGTTTTTATAACGTAGTGACTTGTCTGATATCCAGTTCTGGATGAGCAAAAATGTCTTCCATTTAAATATTGGGGAGACTGAAGACAATCGTCCTCAAACCCCAGAACAAACTCCATTCCCTAAGCACCCACTCCATCTCTTTCCTTGGTAACTGTCTGAGGTTGGACATATCTGCTCACAATCTTGGTGTCTTTTTCAGCTGAGCTTCTGACCAAATATCTGTGACATCACAAAGACGGTCTGTTTCCACTTCAGTGACATCACACAGCCTGCTTCAACTCATTAGCTCTGAAACTCTCATCCATCCCTTTGTTACCTCTGGACTTCACAATTCTAATATGCTCCTAGCCAGCCTCCCACATTTAATCCCCTATAAACCTCAGATCATCCAAAACTCTGCTGCCCATGTGCTTACACTTAGTCTTGTTCAGCTATCGCCACTGTTCTATTTTATTCTTTAATGGTATGTCGGTGTCGCTGGTTAGGCCAGCGTTTATTGCCCATCCCTAATTGCCATCCCTTGAGAAGTTGGTGGTGAGCTGTCTCCTTGAACCACTGCGGTCCATATGATGTGCATACTTGGTCTGGCCTACACATGACTCCAGACCCACAGCAATGTGGTTGACACTTGATTGCCCTCTGAAATGGCCTAGCAAGACACACAGTTCAATGGCAATTAGGGATGGGCAACAAATGCTGACCTTGCCAGTAACAGCCAAATACCATGAAATAATAAACTTAAAAAAGCTTGCTGACAGAGAGGCTCTGTCAAAGACTATATAAATGCAAGTTGATGTTGTTGACTTGTCAGGAGTGTGATGGAATACTCTCCACTTGTCTGGATGAGCGCAGATCCCATAACACTCAAGAAGCTTGACACTGTCCAGGACAAAGCAGCCCCCTTGATTGGCACCACATCCACAAACATTCACTCCCTCCACCACCGACACACAGTAGCAGCAGTGTGTACCATCTACAAAATGCACTGCAGGAACTCACTAAGACTCCTTAAACAGTGTCTTCCAAACCCACGACCACTACCATCTAGAAAGATAAGGGCAGCAGATAGATGGGAACACCACCACCTGGAAGATCCCCTCCAAGTCAATCACCATCCTGACTTGAAAATATATTGCTGTTGCTTCACTGTCGCTGAGTCAAACTCCTGGATCTCCTTCCCTAACAGCACTATGGGTGTACCTACAACACATGGACTGCAACAGTTCAAGAAGGCAGCTCACCACCACCTTCTCAAGGGCAATTAGGGATGGGCAATAAATGCTGGCCCAGCCAGTGAAGCTCACATCCCGTGAATGAATAAAAGAAAACTTGGAAATTCGCCACCATTCCGTCATCATCACTGGGTGAAACTCCAGTAACTCCTCACCTAACAGCACTGTGAGAGCATCTTCTTCACTGTGCTTCAAGAAGGTCGACCAGCATTTCTCAATCAATCACTGGGAATTAATAATAAATGTTATTGTGCTAATGATACCCACAACCCCAAATAAATTAAAATATCTGCCTTTGTAAAATGGATTAAAAGCCTCCACAACATACTTGATCCTGAAATGATGCTCTTTTGCACTGAATGGACAATGTCTATTGTAAACCCGATCTCCCTTGAAGAAACCAGCTCCCCTGATAATCCCACAATGGAAATTGTTAGACCCTGCTCCTCTCAACAGGACACTAGGTTAAGCCCAGCAGCTTCTCCTCTATCTCTGGTCCAGCTCAAAACTGAAACAACAAGAAAACCTACACAGGAGGCCAGGGGCTGACTTCCTCATCGACCCCCACTCTAATGCGAAGTGGGTCTTATGTTTCTGGACTCGGTTCTGTGAGAAATCCCTGCAATAAAACAATAGCAACACACTGGGAAATTAGAAATCTGAAACAAAAAAAAGTACTCAGCAATTCAGGCAGTATCTGTGCAGAGAGGGACAGAGTTAATGTTTCAGGTCTCTGACCTTCCATCAGTCTGTAATAAACACCCTTCCTCCCACCGCTGTCTGATGTCCCCCCATTCCCGGCCGCTCTCATTCAGACTCTGAGAGCCTTCTCGAATTTGCGCATCGCCGCCCTTCTGATGGAGGTAAGGCATATTCACTTGTGCAGAGCATTCCGGTTGGCATTACCTGCCATTATAGTTTCGTTTTCACAAGATAGCTGAACACAGAAAAAGACATGTGATGCTCACCTATCACATTGGTCTGTCCTCAGGATGTGTTTTAGTACAATAAATGCAAAATAATTTGGATGCTGGAAATCTGAAATAAAACCAGAAAATGCTGGACAAGCTCAGCAGGTCCAACAGCATCTGTGGGGACAGAAACAGAGTTAACTTTTCGAGTCCGTATGACCGCCCTGAAGAAGGGTCATACAGACTCGAAACATTAACTCTATTTCAGACCTAAAATATAAATATAAAAACAAAAATAAAAACAAAAAACTGCGGATGCTGGAAATCCAAAGCAAAAACAGAATTACCTGGAAAAACTCAGCAGGTCTGACAGCATTGGCGGAGAAGAAAAGAGTTGACGTTTCGAGTCCTCACGACCCTTCAACAGAACAGTTCTGTTGAAGGGTCGTGAGGACTCGAAATGTCAACTCTTTTCTTCTCCGCCGATGCTGCCAGACCTGCTGAGTTTTTCCAGGTAATTCTGTTTTTGTTTTCTATTTCAGACCTTTTTGCGTTTCGGTATAATTTGCTTTCTAATTTTATTATTTCACCCTCCAGCATCAGTATTCACTCCCTCAGTGCAAAACAAATCAGGATAGAATACAAGCACAGAAAAATGCCGGGAAAACTCAGCAGTTCTGGCAACATCTGTGGAGAGAGGGTTCAATATGATTATTCTTCAGAGGAATCGTGGGGCACAATGGCGGCTGTTCTACCCAACATCCCGCGGGGTGAAGAATGTCCCCTATCCACATAACAGAAGAGAAAGGCGTAAGCGCAGTTCCGAACACAGTGTTTCGTGCATGCGGACTGCGAGTAATGGCAATGGGCAGAAGCTTTTTCGTCGAATCCACAATGGGTAAAGGAGGGGATGGCGGGGCGGGGGGAGCGATGGATCCTGTGGGTGGACAGAGAGGCTCCGGAAACATGTTGTGTAGCAACACGCATGCGTATCATCCTGGCCCTGGGACATTAACTCTGTTTCTCTCTCCACAGATGCTGCCTGACCTGCTGAGTGTTTCCAGCATTGTCTCTGTTTGTTTCAGATTTCCAGCAGCTGCAGTACTTTGCTATTATTTTATTGCAGGCGTTGCTCACGGAAACACAGACAAAACAACTGCCAGTTTGTATCAGGTTGGGAATTGGTTCCAGAAGCTGGTCCCTGGCCTCCAGTGTAGGTCTTTTTCTCATCGAGTCATTGAATCATTGCATGTTTGCAATACAGAGGAAGGTCATTCAGCCTGTCCTGCCCGTACTGGCTCCATGCAAGAGCAAATCAGAGAGGCCCATTCCCCTGCCCATTCACTGACAAAACCAGCAGCAGATATTTCCCATCCCCAGTTACCTGTCTGACCTTCTGGAACAGCTGCAGTCCGTGTGGTGAAGGTGCTCCCATAATGCTGTTAGACCAGGAGTTACAGGTTATACACCCAGTGATGTTGAAGGGATAGTGATATACGTCCAAGTTCGAAAGGGATAGGCAATAAATGCTGGCCTAGCAAGCGACACCCACATGCCGTCAATGAATAAAAATAAAGTCAACAAGAACAATTTATATTTATATGGCGCCTTTCATGTAACAGAACATTCCAGGGTGTTTTGCAGGTGCGTTACAAAGCTACATTTCACATCGAGCCCACATAATGACATATTAGGGCAGGTGACCAAAAGTTTGGCTCAGTCGGTAGGTTCGAAGGAGAATCTTAAAGTAGGAAAGTGAGTTTGAGAGGTGGAGATGTTTAGGGAGGAAATTCCAGAGCTTATGGTCTTGGCAGCTGAAGGAAAGGCCAGAAAAGGTGGAAAAGTTAAAATCAGGAATGTTCAGGAAGCCAGATTAAGTGAAGCGCAGATATCTCAGAAGGTTATGAGGCCGGAGGAGATTACAGAGATAGGAGTAATCAGAGCCATGGAGGGATTTGAAGACACGGATGAGAAATTTAAAATGTGGGTGTCTCGTAACCCAGAGCTTTTGTAGGTCAGTGAGCACAGGGGTGATGGGAGAACAAGAGTTGGTGCGAGTAAGCACCCAAGCAACAGAGTTTTGGATGACCTCAAGATTACAGTGAGGTGGAATGTTAGATTCTGGCCGGGAGTGTGTTAGGAAAGTTAAGTCAAGAGGTAACAAAGGATTGGATGACAGTTTCAGCAGCAGATAAGCTGAGACTGGAGTGGAGTCGGGAAATGTTACTGAGGTGGAATTAGACAGATTGGATGATGATGTGGATATGTGGTTGGAATCTCGTAATGAAATGAAATATTTCACTATGGTTGTGAACAACCTGGTTTAGTTTCAAATAGTTGCCAAGAGTCAGTGGTTAGGGAGTGGAGTTTGTAGTGGGCACTGAAGACAATGACTTCAGCCTTACCATTATTTAAATGGAGGATTTTTTTTGTTCATTCAGTAATTGGATGTCAGACAAGTCAGGACAAAGTGTGACCTGGTGAGGAGATTCAAGGTGATGGTGTTCACATACACCTGCTAGCCTGGTCCTTCTAGGCGGTAGAGGTTGAGGGTTTTGGAGACTCTGTCAAAGTTCTCGTTGAGTTGTAGATATATAAAATCCCTCTCCTTCGCCCCTTGCCTCTCCCACCTCTTTCTTTCCCTTCACAGAGGCCAGAGTCTTGTGCAGACCCAGACCGGGTGGCAGGCTCCCTTCCCTGAAGGATATAGAAACTAGGAGCAGGAGTAGGCCATTCGGCCCTTCGAGCCTGCTCCACCATTCATTATGTTCATGGCTGACCATCCAACTCAATAGTCCTGCTCCAGCTTTCTCTCCACATCTCTTTGATCCCTTTTGCCCCAAGAGCTATATCTAACTCCTTCTTGAAAGCATACAATGTTTTGGTCTCAACTACTTTCTGTGGTAACGAATTCCACAGGCTCACCACTCTCTGGGTGAAGAAATTTCTCCTCATCTCAGTCCTAAATGGTCTACCCCATATCCTCAGACTGTGACCCCTGGTTCTGGACTCCCCCACCATCGGGAACATCCTTCCTGCATCTACCCTGTCGTGTCCTGTTAGAATTTTACAGGTTTCCATGAGATCCTCCTTCGTTCTTCTGAACTGCAGCAAATATAATCCTAACCGAATCAATCTCTCCTCATATGTCGGTCTTGCCATCCCAGGACAGAGGTGGGAGTGACATATGAGAAGAGATTGAGTTGATTAGGCTGACATTAGTGAACCAGTTGGGTTTTTACAACAATCCAGCAGTTTTCATTGTCACTTTTTCCTGGTGCCATCCCTACAAATGACCAGATTCATTCAGCTCAATTTCACAACCTGCCTTTGTGTTTTTGTGGGTTCTCTTTCATTCTCTTTTTTCTGTTTTAAATTGATTTCACAGGGTGTTAGAAGGGGAGGATTTGCAGTTTGGAAACCGGAAACCAAGTGTCACATCAGAATCTGACAGTGTCTCCCAATGTATCATAACTCAAATATAATCGGATTTTGAACATGGAAGGAAAAAGCACCATTCACAGTGGAGAGAAATTATACACGTGTTCTGTGTGTGGACAAGACTTCAACAGATAATCTGGCATGTCAGAACATAAATGCATTCACAATGAGATGTCTTGGATATGTGGGGATAGATGGAAGGGAGTCAACTACCCATCTGAGCTGGAAACTCATTGGTGCAGTCACACTGGGGAAAGATCAGTCACAACCTCCGAGTGTGGGATGGGATTCACTATTTCAAACAACCTGATGACACAACAGCGGGTTCACACTGACAAGAAACCATTCAGGTGCTCTCACTGTGGGACTGGATTCAGGCATTTATCTGACCTCACTGTACAACAGCGAATCCACACTGGAGAGAGGCCATTCACCTGCCCAGAGTGTGGGAAGGGATTCAGTCGGTCATCCCACCTGTTCATACACCATCGAGTTCACACTGGGGAGAGACCATTCACCTGCTCTGAATGTGGGAAAGATTTCATTAATTCATCCAAACTGAAGGCACATCGAAAAACTCACACTGATGAGAAACCATTCAGTTGCTCTCACTGTAGGGCTAGATTCAGGCGATCATCTCAACTCAGTGTACATCAGCGCACTCACACAGGGGAGAGGTCGTTCACCTGCTCCATGCGTAGGAAGGGATTCACTCAGTCATCCAGCTTGCTGATACACCAGCGAGTTCACACGAGGGAGAGACCGTTCACCTGTGCCGAGTGTGGGAAGAGATTCACTCAGTCATCCCACCTAATAAAACACCAGTGAATTCACAAGTAGCTGCAGTGAATTAATTCTGCGTTTAATCACGTTGAGCACTGAAGCATGTTCATTGCAGCCTGTTTCTGCTGATGTTAATGACTGCAGCCAAGTTATAGATGATAATAAAAAAAAACAGAAAATGCTGGAAAAACTCTGCAGGTTTGGCAGCCTCTGTGGAGAGAGAAATAGAGTTAAGTGTTCCACAGAAGAGTCATATTAGATTCGAAATATTACTGCTGTTTCTCTCTCCACAGATGCTACCAGACATCTAAGTATTTCCAACACTTTCTATTTTTATCTCAGATTTTCAGCAACTACAGTATTTTCCTTATATTTTTGATGTTAGTATTGGGGATAAAATACAAATAAATCAGTTTTGTGTTAAGCACGCAGACTGTTGAGTCTTTTTAATATCTCTAACACAAGTTAATTCCTTTTGAAGGGCTGTCCTTCTCCCCTGTCTCCTCCATCCTCACCTCCAACAAGTGAGAGAGCTCATGGAGCTTCTTTGAGATTGAGATTCTGATCAGCTGCCTCTGCTGCTTCCCTCCCTTCCACTAGCCCCTTGGGCCAAACTCTGTCTAAGTTCCTCTTTGTATAAGCTCTGAACGTGCATCTTTCAAAAGTTTCTCCCCTATCTCCCTTCATGCTCATCTTGTCCATGTGACCCACCTCCTGCTCCATTGACCCGATTCCTACTAAACTGCTGACCATCCAACTTCTCATGGCTCTCTCTCTCTCTCTCTCTCTCCTCCTTCTCTCTGTCTTGCTCTCTCTCTCTGATTGTCTGACACTGAACCACACTCTTCACAATCTTGGTGTCATATTTGATCTCAAGATAAGTTTCTGACCATCACTAATACCAGATATTTCAAACTCCATAACGTCGCCATTCTCCACCCCACCCCAGCTCACCTGCTGCTGAAACCCTCATCCATACCCGTGTTATCTTTCGACCTGATGATTCCAAGACATTCTTGACCAGCCTCTCACATTGATCCCGCCCACACATGGAAACGTAAGATCATCCAAAACTCTCTGCCCGTGTGCTTTCTCACATAAGGTAGGCTATCTTTGACTGGTTCTGCACAACACAAATTGACAACATGAATGAGTGAGTTGCTATAACCAGTTCTGGGTGGGTTTTCCCACAAAAACGTTTTAAGGATTCCTTCACCTTCATGAAGACAACACAAGAACTGTCTATCGACAGCAATGCCTATCCATGTGTTCATGCAACATTGCGAGCCTATTCACCAATGTACCACTCTAGGAAGGCATTGACATTTGTACCATGTCGCTATATCATGGCAATATAGACATGCTGCCAACATCTGAATCAATAAACTTATGAACTGAGCAATTCACGCAGCTAAGTTCAGCTTTAATGACACCATGTATGCCCAAATAGATGGTGTTACTATGGGTTTCTCTCTGGGCCCAGCTCTCGCTAACATTTTTGTCGGTTTCCACAAGAAATGTGTTTTCAATGGACTGACACCTAACCTCCAACCCCTTGCATATTTCCAAGATGTAGATGGTGTTTTCTATAATTGAATCTGCAGCTAAAGGTAAGAATTTCCTTATACACCTTAATGGACTCCATCCCACACTCAAATTTACCTTTGAAATGGAGCAGTCTAACGAGCTCCCTTTCCTCAACGTGCGAGTTGAAAAATCTGCTAATGAGTTGTCTACTACTGTCTATTACAGTTATGTTATCTTCATTGATAAATAAACATATCTGGATTCTGACAGTTCCACATGCATAAGATTGGCCTTATTAGCAGCCTGGTAAATAGGGCCTGAGCCATTTGATCACCATGCAAGCTTGATGCCAAAATAGGGTGCATTGAACCATCCTGCGGGATAATGGCTACTCCAATCAGATCATTGCTCGCTGTATGTCATACAAACTCATGAATGGGTCTAAATCCATCACTTTTTGTCCTGAAAAATGCCCAGCCTACCTCAATTTATGGTGTCTTAAAATTTGAACAACTGGTGAGGCGAGCTTTTTCCCACTTCTACTATACAGTACCAACACAAGTGATATTCTCCACTAACAGGATGCTGCTGTCAAGCCAAAAATACATTCTGCCTACCTCACAAATGTGCATGTGCTGATGTGATGCCAGGGTGGAGGCCGTACATCCCAGCAACTGGTGGATCATATAAGACAGCATGTCCCTTTGGCTATTCATAACAGGCAGTGTATTGACCATACCCAACCAGTCCATGATGGCAAAACTTAAAACATAGTGTCCAATATTAGATGGGATTTCGCAATTGGACACAATTTACTGAATAAACATGAAAGTGCTAAGAATTGCAACAACAACCAATTTAAAATTATCAGTCAGGCTCGCAATGTGGCTCATTTCTGCATGCTAGAAGCTATATCTTCATACTTGGGGCACTGTCCTCTGCAAGCAAAAATAACATATACAGGCATTGTGCCTTTTTCAATTGAACAAAAGTATGGGGGACAAGGGTTCTCTTATGTGGTCCCCAAGGCAACACCTAGACCAATCAGAACCAACTTGCATTTTTGAATTTAAACAAAGATTAGGAGAATAACTGCTCAGTGGTGCATTGTCCATGGCAAAGCCTCAACTAATCAGAGTCCACTTGCTAGCCAACCAGCAACACTTTTCTCGTGCAATATAAATTGTTGGTTTCTTTGAGATTTGGTATTCTTGCATCTGTCCTGATGAATGAAAACAAAATGCTTCGACAGCATGTTTTTTTTTCAGCAATACTCAAGTTCTCTACTAACAAGCAACTTTTTAATATTTCCAGAATTCACAGTAATTTACTTTTCTTTAGCCAGGGAACCTTGAGAATACGGAATTCATTATCTCAAGAGTTTGCGAAACCACTGCGAGCTGGAAGCTCATGTACAATCACACCAGAAAAAGACAGTTCACCAGGTGAATGCAGAAAGGGATTCATTTTGTCATCCCATTTACTGACACAGCAGCACAGTCACACTGGAAATTGATGCATGCAAAGGGATGAATAAAGTTTTTCCACCTGTTAACACTTCAGCTTTAAAAGCTCGAAGGGTTTGAGATACAATTGGCGCATTCTTACTGGGGAGAAGCTCTTTAAAAGTTCTCCATGTGAGAAAAGAGAACCTTGTTCACACCAACTGCTGAGACTCCAGTGAGTTCACATTTGATTTTAGGATATTTTTCTGTTGTCAACCAATTCTAGGGTAAAACTATGAAGCAGGTCTAATGCATTTGATTGCTGTATTAGTTGATTTGACTATTTTACGTCTACGACTCAACTCGTAATTGTAATCACAAAATATGGTTTTGCATTCAATAAAATTGCCTGTAAGTGGCGGTGCGGTTACCCAGCATTCACCGAGGGGCAGAATATTCTCTATCTTCAGTCCAGGAGCTCTTTGCGCAGGCGCAGTGCCAGGCTGTGATTGGAGCATGCGCAGTGCGGGTGTTGGGGGTGTCGGAGCCGCAGGGAGAGCAGCAAAGGATCAGAGGGAGCAGGTGGGTGAGGCCGAATGGAGCCGGCGGATGAAAGGGGAGCCTTCATAAACACCCGGCGCAGGAAGGCGAGGCTTTATAAACACTCGGTGGAAGACCTAATCGGCAAATAGGAAGCTCGCGCTCTCGCGTTGAGACCGATTCGCCAGCCGCGCGGCTTTTCCCGGT
The DNA here is from genome assembly GCF_017639515.1 of Carcharodon carcharias. Lineage (NCBI taxonomy): Eukaryota > Metazoa > Chordata > Chondrichthyes > Lamniformes > Lamnidae > Carcharodon > Carcharodon carcharias. The sequence goes on from NC_054493.1 coordinate 18,488,840, forward strand.
GTTCGGCCCCGGGGTTGGCGGCCGCCATCTTTGTAGGGGGCAATGGGCAACCGAGTGCATGCGCGGCGGCCACCTTTGTGAGGGCAATTGCCGCTGATTCTCGAAGGGCTGCATTTTGGAGAGGTTTCATCTTGGGCTGAAATCAATGAGGACTCTGATCCCTGGGGCGGAAGGAAACTCTGGCAGGTGGGCGGGGAGGATTCAAAAACTCCCGCTGGAGGCCCCACCCGCTAATCACAGAATCACAGTGCAGAAGAGGCCCTTCGGCCCATCGAGTCTTTACGTGTACGTGAGAAACACTGACCTTACCTACCTAATCCCATTCACCAGCACTTGGCCCATAGCCTTGAATGTTATGACGTGCCAAGTGCTCATCCAGGTACTTTTTTAAGGATGTGAGGCAACCCGCCTCCATCACCCTCCCAGGCAGCGCATTCCAGACCCTCACCACCCTCTGGGTAAAAAGGTTTTTCCTCACATCCTCCCTAAACCTCCTGTCCCTCACATTGAACTTATGCCCCCTTTTGACTGACCCTTCAACTAAGGGGAACAGCTGCTCCCTATCCACCCTGTCCATGCCCCTCATAATCTTGTGCCCCTCATAATCTTGTACACCTCGATCAGGTCACCCCTCGGCCTTCTCTGCCCCAACGAAAACAACCCAAGTCTATCCAACCTCTCTTCATAACTTAAATGTTTCATCCCTGGCAACATCCTGGTGAATCTCGTCTGCATCCCCTCCAGTGTAATCACATCCTTCCTATAATGTGGCGACCAGAACTGCACACAGTACTCCAGCTGTGGCCTCACCAAGGTTCTATACAAGTCCAAGATGACCTCCCTACTTTTGTAATCTATGCCTCGATTGATAAAGGCAAGTGTCCCATATGCCTTTTTCACCACCCCACTAACATGCCCCTCTGCCTTCAGAGATCTATGGACACACATGTCAAGGTCCATTTGTTCCTCAGAACATCCTAGTGCCATGCCATTCATTGAATACTTCCTTGTCAAAATACTCCTTCCAAAGTGTTTCACCTCACACTTTTCAGGGTTAAATTCCATCTGCCACTTATCTGCCCATTTGACCATCCTGTCTATATCTTCCTGTAGCCCGAGACACTCAACTTCACTGTTAACAACTTGGGCAATCTTTGTGTCATCCGCAAACTTACTAATCCTACCCCCACATAGTCATCTGTGTCGTTTATATAAATGACAAAAATAGGGGACCGAGCACAGATTCCTGTGGTATGCCACTGGACACTGGCTTCTAGCCACTAAAGCAGGCTTCTGTCATCACCCTCTGCCTATTTTGAATACACCTGATCAAATTACCCTGTATCCCATGTGCCTTTGCCTTCTTTATAAGTCTCCCATATAGGACCTTGTCAAACGCTTTGCTGAAATCCATATAAACTACATCAACTGCACTACCCTCATCTACACACCTGGTCACCTCCTCAAAAAATTCAATCAAATTTGTTAGGCATGACCTCTCTCTGACAAAGCCACGCTGACTATCCCTGATCAAACTTTGCCTCTCCAAGTGAAGATAGATACTCTCCTTCAGAAATTTCTCCAATAGTTTCCCTACCACTGATGTGAGACTCACTGGCCTGTAGTTCCCTGGTTTATCTCAACAACCCTTTTTAAACTGCAGAACCACATCAGCTGTTCTCCAGTCCTCTGGCACATCCCCTGTGGCCAAAGAGGAATTAAAAATTTGGGTCAGAGCCCCTGCGGTCTCCTCCCTTGCCTCCCTCAGCAGTCTGGACCTGGAGATTTGTCCACATTTAAGCCTAACAATACCTCCAATACGTTTTAACTCCCTATATCAATTTGCTTAAGAACTTCGCAGTCTCTCTCTCTGAGTTCGATACCTTCGTCCTTATTCTCTTGGGTGAAAACGGACATGAAGTATTCATTTAACACTCTAGCGATGTCCTCCACCCATAGATTGCCCCTTGGTCCCTTATGGGCCCTACTCTTTCTCTGGTTATCCACTTCCCATTGATATACTTATAGAATATCTTGGGATTTTCCCTACTTTTACCAGCCAGAGCTTTCTCATATCCTCTCTTTGCTCTCCTAATTGCTTTCTTAAACTCCACCCTGAGCTGTCTGTACTCCACTCATGCCTCTGCTGATTTGCTTCCCTTGTACCTGCTAAAAGCCTCTCTTTTCCTTCTCATTGTAACTTGAATATCTCTGGTCATCCATGGTTCTCTGGGCTTGTTACTCCTTCCTATCACCCTAGAGGGAACATGTTGAGCCTGTACCCTCCCCATTTCCTTTTTGAACACCCCCCCCACTGTTTCTCTGTAGATTTCCCCACAAGTAACTGGTCCCAGTATACCTTGGCCAGATCCTGCCTTATTTTACTAAAATCCATTCTCCCCCAATCCAAAACAATTTTTGCAACTTGTTGATTTCTTTGTCCATAACAAACTTAAACTGTACCATGTTGTGGTCGCTATCGCTTAAATGCTTATCCACCACCACCTCAGCCACCTGTCCAGCTTCATTCCCCAGAAATAGATCCAGCTCTGCGCTGTCCCTTGTTGGACCCTCTACATATTGACCTAAAAAGTTCTCCTGTACACATTTCAAGAAATCCACTCCATCCAAGCCCTTAACACTATGTCTATCCCAATTAATGTTGGGAAAGTAGAAATCACCGAATATAATTACTCTGTTGTTATTGTTTTCACACACCTCTACAAATTGTGGACATATTTGCTCCTCAATTTCCCGCTGACTATCTGGGGGTCTATAATAAACACCTAACAATGTGGTTGCCCCTTTTTTATTCCTAAGCTCTACCCACAAAGCTTCATTCGATGCCCCCTCCAAGATATCATCTCTCCTTACTGCCCTAACAGACTCCTTAACTAATAATGCAATGCCTCCTCCTCTTTTACCCCCTTCCCCGTCTCGCCTGAAGATTCTATATCCCTGAATGTTGAGCTGCTAATCCTGCCCTTCCCTCAACCACATCTCAGTGATGGCTACTATATCACAATTCCACGTGTCAATCCTCACCCTTAACTCATTTGTTTTACCTGTAATACTCCTGGCATTAAAGTAGAGACCATCCAGCCTTGCCTTACTCCCTTGAAACTTAATGCAGCGGTACTCCCTTTGACTTGATTGTTTCATTGATTTTATTGTCAGTCTGCAGACAGGAGCTGGAGAACTGAACCCAGGCAGAGGAGGGGGAGGGAGGGAGAAAGAAAACTGGGAGTGGAGGAAAGAAATGGTGGAGATGGTGAGATGGGTTTGGATTTCAGCCCAGGGAGGAGGGAGAGTGTGTGGGGCAGAGATCGACAGCTTTCTGTACAGTTCTCTCACACTTTTTTTCTGTTTTAACTCAATTTGACAAGGTATTAAAAGGAGAGGATTTGCAGTCAGAAACTCAAACAAACATCAATTCAAGATCTGAAGGGGCCACACGATGTATCATAACCTGACTATCATAGGATTTTGAACATGGAACCAAAAAGCACCATTCACATGAGTGAGAAACCGTACACGTGTTGTCTGTGCGGACGAGGCTTCAGCCATTCATCCGGCCTGTCGAGACACAAGCGCAGTCACACCGTGGGGAAACCGTGGAAATGTGGAGACTGTGGGAAGGAATTCAACTACCCATCTGAATTGGAAACTCATCGACGCAGTCACACTGGAGAGAGGCCATTCACATGCTCCGTGTGTGGCAAGGGCTTCACTGCCTTATTTGGCCTTGAGTCACACCAGCGAATTCACACTGAGGAGAAACCATTCAGCTGCACTTTCTGCGGAAAGGAGTTCAGGCAATCATCTGCCCTCACTGTACACCGGAGAGGTCACACTGGGGAAAGACCATTCACCTGCTCTGTGTGTGGGAAGAGATTCACTCATTCATCCGTGCTACTGAAACACCAGCGAGTTCACACTGGAGAGAGGCCGTTCACTTGCTCTGTGTGTGGGAAGGGATTCAGTCAGTCATCCCAACTGCTGACACACCAGCGAGTTCACACCGGGGAGAGACCATTTATCTGCTCCCTGTGTGGGAAGGGATTCACCCAGTTAGCCAATCTGCTGACACATGAACGAGTTCATAAATGACTGTAGAGTTTAGATTCTGATGTTAATCAAATCCAGGTCTGAACCACGTTCATTCTGACAGTTGGGGTTTGTTTCTGCTCATGTTAATAATCCCTGTAACTGGGCTGGAGTTTAAAATTTTCGATCTGTAGTTGATTATGTTCTTGGGGCTGCAGTGTCGCTTTAAGAATCGCTGTCTGTAATCTTTCCCCATTATTCAGGAACTCTCATCAGACATTAATTTACAATAATATGAACTTTTACTTTCATCCTAAATTGATTTTTGGTACAAAATCTACAATTCAGTGTCTGGAAGGTTCCATTGATTAACATCTCCAATTAAAAAGTGCTGATCAAGCCTTGCTGACAATTCTTACTGACGTACGCATTACGCACAGTGACACCTCCATTATCCACCAGAAAGAAGGGAATGGGAATTGAAGAGTCGAGAGTATCCAAATGTACAGAAATCCTCTCGACAAGGGAATGGAGATAAGTCCAATCCAAGTAACGGAATGTAAGAAATTGCAGTCTTAGAACCTTAAAACTTAAGAAATTGATTGGATGTTTACTGCATACTACAATGATATCCACCATTGCATATTATAGAAATTGCTCACTCGCTCTCACTCACTTGCGAAGAAAACTTCCATAAAGCTTGCTGAACAACAGAATAGGAGAGATCTGTTATCCCTGCCACACAGTCTACCCGGCTATGTGGAAAATTGCCCAGGTATGTCCTGAACACAAAAATCAGGACAAATCCAACCTGGTCAATTGCCGCCCCATCAGTCTACTCTTGATTGTCAGTAAAGTAATGGAAAGGGTCATCAACAGTGCTATCAAGCAGTAATTGCTTAGCAATAACCTGCTCACTGATGCTCAGTTTGGGTTCAGCCAGGGTCGCTCAGCTCCCGACCTCATTACAGCCTTGGTTCAAACATGAACAAAAGAGCTCAACTCCAGAGGTGAGAGTGACCACCCTTGACATCAAGACCGCCTTTGACCAAATGTGTACCAAGGAGCCCTAGCAAAACGAATCAATGGGAATCGATGGAAAACTGTCCAGTGGTTGGAGTCATACCTGGCACAAAGGGAGGTGGTTGTTGGAGGTCAATCATCTGAGTTCAAGGACGTCACTACAGGAGTTCCTCAGGGTAGTGTCCTCGGCCCAACCATCTTCAGCCGCTTCATCAATGACCTTCCTTCCATCATCAGGTCAGAAGTGGGGATGTACGCTAATGATTGCACAATGTTCAGCACCATTCGCGACTCCTCAGATATTAAACCAGTCCATGTCCAAATGCAGCAAGACCTGGCCAATATCTAGGTTTGGGCTGACGAATATTTGTGCCACACAAGTGCCAGACAATGACCATCTCCAACAAGAGAGAATCTAACCATTTCCCCTTGACATTCAATGGCATTACCATTACTGAATTCCCCCACTATCAACATCCTGAAGGTTACCATTGACCAAAAACAACTGGACTAGCCATATAAATACTGTGGCTACAAGAGCAGGTCAGAGGCTAAGAAGCCTGCAGTGAGTAACTCATCTCCTGAATCCCCAAGTCTTGTCCACCATCTACAAGTCAGGAGTGTGAAGGAATACTTCCCACTTGCCTGGATGAGTGCAGCTCCAACAACACTCAAAAAGCTTGACACCATCCAGGACAGAGCAGCCCACTTGATTGGCACCCCATCCACAAACATTCACTCCCTCCACCACTAACACACTGTGGCAGCAGTGTGTGTACCATCTACAGAATGCACGGCAGGAACTCACCACGGGTCCTTTGACAACACCTTCCAAACCCACGACTGGAATGACAAGGGCAGCAGATACATGGACCACCACCTGAAAGTTCCATTCCAAATCACTCAGCATCCTGACTTGGAAATATGTCACCATTCCTTCACTGTCACTGGGTCAAAATCCTGGAACCCCCTCCCTAATAGCACCGTGGGTGTACCTACACCACATGGTCTGCAGCTGTCCAAGAAGGTAGCTCACCACCACCTTCTCAGGGGAAATCAGTGATGGGCAATAAATGCTGACTGAGTCAGCAAGGCCAGCATCCCGTAAATGAATTTTCAAAAGCACATGACTCCAGCACAGGCAATGAAACAAGACATTCCTAACTCTGATATGATTGGACCTCATGACCCATACATAAACCATTTGTCTGTGTAAAGGTTAAAACAGTCTCTCAAGAGGAAAAATAAAATCATTTCAGATAGGAAAGAGATTTCAAACTGATCCATACTGCCTTCAGCACAACATTCTGGTTCGCACCAGTAAACTGCTCAGGTGAGACAGCCACCACCAGCTACAGAGCTCAGTGCTCACTCTGCATCATCCATCTGTTCGTCCTCTGTGACCGGTAAACTGATCTCACTCCCTGAGTTTCAAGAGTCCAACCATTAGTCTGTTGTGTGTTGGGAATTTATAACATAATGACAATGACCTGGACAAGTTGCTTCAACATTCCCATGTGGTCCATGAACAGATCCGTGCTAACTCTCATAAGCACCCATGAAGACGACGATAGTGACCGTCAAAGACCCTTTGCCTGACCAGAAATCTTGACCATCCAGGAACTCGATGCTGAGAAGGGATCCCCTGATGCACTGTTTTAATTATAACCGCCTGGACCACAATGTCCATCACTGTCACAATAGGCTTATGGTAGAAGCTGACAGTAACAGTGAGTCCTGCTTTCCCCCTCCTCCTGTACAGATGAGTCCCAACACTGTGGAGCAGCGGCTGGAAAGAATGGAGCCAGCGATAGAAACTGCGTGAATTAGTAACAGAGTTTGGCTGATTGTGGCGGTGTATCAGATTCAGTCCTCAGGCAGGTATCTCCAGACCCCCAGTGACTTCAGCAGGCCCCCCGCAGAATTGTTTGCCCTCTTTGATACGATGGTAGCGGGAGACCAGTATTCTGCACTGTTGATACTGGGGGCCATCAGCAATTAATGTTAGTCAACTCTGCCTCTTCCATCAACATCATCCACAATCCTCACCACAAACCCATGAAGGGTGTGTTTTATCAGGCTTTGCAGAGGAGTATGATCCAGTCACCTCTGCTGATCCTGAGGCAATTCTCAAGTCTGTGCCAGGCATATTCACCATCTATAAACTTGATTATGAAGACATGAGCAAACCTGAAGCTATTAGCAGACCGATACATGCTCCCGTGAAGCAGTAGCCTCACCCAGCTGAGAGTATACCATACATTCAAAACACCGTCCAGCCATTGTTAAAGCAGGGTGGTGTTCATAAGCATCAGAAATCCCAGAACAAATCAGTTTGAGGAAGAAGCTAAAGAGTTTGAAAACAATTGGTATTTAATTGAAAATGCTGCCAGCTTCTGTGCTGTGAAAAATTAACCATGAAAAGTACAACTGTGAAAAGGCAGTGAACAGTTTGTTTCACAAAAGATAAGCTTCAGCCTTGAAGGTTGGCAGAAATCCAATTTGAATTAGGGATCATTTTGCAATGATAAAACATCAGGTGCTTTTATAATAAGTCAAAGTGAAGAACAAACAAAATATATTAATGTCTGGAATCAAATGGGAATGTTTGATCTCTGTTCTATAGATATAATGGGCACATTGTACTGGATAGGAATGTTTTTCCAGAGCTCATGAATGAGATAGATGGTAATTAATGAGAAGTGTCAGATTGAGGAGAAGTGACTGAGGATAGAAGAGACAGTAAATTCACAGCAGCAAATGCGCATAATTGAAGGTAACATATTAATCTCATATTAATGTATGTTCTAGTGAAAGGAAAGTAAAACTGAGAATAATAAATTGATAGCTTTCATTTGGAGAATTTGTTTCTTTGCCTATGAACATTTTTTTTGAAGAAAACTGCATTTGATAGCCTGGCCACTACCCGAGACATTTGGACAATGCAGAGGGAGATAAGCAAAGATCTTAAGCCAGACAGCCCTTTATTCTTTTGATAAGGTCACCTGAAAGTCGAAGTCTGGGTTGTATCATATGGAGCATGTGGCATGATAATGGGATACCAGTGTGAGTGTGCAGATTTATCTATTAGGTGTGGATTAACTAACATGCGGAAGTGCATGTTGAATCTGCATTGAAGAACATGTTCCAGACTTGCTCAGCCGATTAGACAAAAGAACATCATGAAATGGTTAATGGTGGCCAAAAGAGTGAGGCATCAGATTTTTTAAATCATGAAGGCTCTGACACATTACCATGGAGAAATTGTCTTGAAAGCACTCAAAAGTGGTCGGGGAAAGTGAAATTACAAGTAAAAGGGATTTGGGTTCGGAAAATGGAAGGAACACTTAGTAAGAATTATCCACCGATAGGTGCAGATGGAGAGCTGGAGAATATTTTAAGTCCATGCATGATGTGTTGCTTTAATTGTTTGTACTTATTTAGCAAACACTTCTGCAAAAGGATAGTAAATAACATTGAATGATGTGATTTGCAAGTGGGGAGTAACAATCCAAGTCAATAGCGATCACATTTCACTTGTTGGTGGCAGCTAGAGGGTTTGTGTTGCTGATTCTGATAATTCCAGTAGCTTTAGTATGTTATCTATGGTATGTAATCAAGAAATTGTGGAAACAAGCCCTAGTGTAGAAATATCTAGGTTAGCCAGAAATCAGTTGAGAAGTGAATAAGGATATTTCCTTCTCAAAGGGGGGAGCTGTAAAAAATGTTATCTTTAAGAATATTATGGGATCATTATAGAATTTGCAGACATAGCATGAGACTGCCTGACAGAAGTTGTTACTTTTCTCTTTCTTTGTTCTCTCTCTTTGAAAAAAACAGTTCCTAGCAGCCAGGGGCAAACAGAGATATTGGCCAAGGAGAATCTAGAGCTCGACAGGGTAGAGGCAGGATGTCTCCCTTTGCTGGGGTGGGGGGAATGGGGGTCCTAGGTCCAGGGGAGTCTCAGGATATGGGGCAGGGCGTTTAGGACTGAGATGGAGAAATTGCTTCACTCATTCTTTGGAATTCTCTACCCCAGAGGATTGTGGGGAGAATGCGGGAAAATGGTGTTGAGATAGATGATCAACCTTGATCTAGTTGAATGGCGGAGTAGGCACGAGGGGCCGAATAGCTCCTGTTTCCTGTGTTCCGAGAGAAGTGTCTGGCAGGAGTTAACAGGTGGCACCAAGCACGAGAAGAGCTGCAAGATGAACTTGAGACTAAGTGATGGACAGAGGGAGGTGACACCATGGGTACCTATCCTCTGGTCACTGGCCAGATGGGGATCGAACAAGTGATTGACATGAGGTAAACTACCAGCCCCTAGAAATAAAGTATATTAACGGGTGCTCAGAGGGAAAGAGGGCAGTCCCCAAAGCCAGAAACATTCCTAACTTCCTAACCCCTCAGCTCAAGAAGACAGAACAAACGAGGAAGCAGCTGGAAACAAGAGACTGCCACTCAAACCAGTCTCACCTGTCACAGGTTGTATGTTATTTTCTGTCCGCTTAGTTCATGCATCATTTTTAATCTGGTTCTTCGTAATAAACTACTTAATAATTAATAAATGACTTCGAAATCACTTATGAACTCGACCCCCTTTTTAAAAATTCATTCATGGGATGTGGGTGTCGCTGGGTAGGCCAGAATTTATTGCCCATCCCGAATTTCCCTTGTTCAGATGGCATTTAAGAGTCAACCATATTGCTGTGGGTCTGGAGTCACATGGATGATTTGTGACTCCAGAATCTTAATCTTCCAGAGGTGAGGATGGAGGAGACGGGAGGGGAAGAGCACTTCAGAAGGAATTAACTTGCGGTACAGATATTAAAAATACGTGACACACTCTGTGTTCAACACAAAATTGGTTTATTTGATTTTTGCTGTGGGGTACATACTAAGTCCAGCAGCTGAAAGTGTTTAACAGACTGTGTTTTGTGTTTCGTGATCCCGGGAGTGTTACCGATACCTTCCCCAGAGAGACACTGAAAGGTTCATGAGAGTAACCAAAGGTATGAGGACTGAAATAATCTAGAGTTAGAAAGGGTTGAAGGCCCAAAAATAGAGCAATCAGTAACAGGACATCAATTATTCTCCTCTAATCTTGGAGAAATTAAGGACTCGACACTTTGTGTTTCAAACAACATGAATATCTTGAGATTTGTCAAATGAATTAAACTCCAGCCCAAATGCGTGGCTATTAACGTCAGCCCAACTTTCAGAATGAACCTGGTTGAGTGCTGGATGTGATTAACAGCAGTGATAAAGGCAGAATCCAACCCCTGCATTCAGTTGTGAACTCGCTGATGTCTCATTAAGTGGGACGAATGAGTGAATCCCTTCCTGCACACGGAGCAAGTGAACGGCCTCTCCACAGTGTGAACTCGCTGGTGTCTCAGCAGAACACCTGGGGTTTTAAAAGTCTTCTCACATTCAGAACATTTGAAAGGTCTGTTATCAGTGTGAACAAGTTGATGTGAATTGAGGTGAGCTAGGCGAGTGAATCCCTTCCCACATACGGAGCAGGTGAATGGCCTCTCCCCTGTGTGAACCTGCTGGTGTGTCAGGAGGTGGGACGAACGGGTGAATCCCTTTCCACATACGGAGCAGGTGAATGGCCTCTCCCCTGTGTGAATGCGCTGGTGCATCAGTAGATCCCTTGTAGTTTTAAAGCTCTTCTCACAGTCAGAACATTGGAAAGGTTTCCTATCAGAGTGAACTCGCTGGTGCAGCTTGAGGTTGGTCAAACAGATAAATCCCTTCTGGCAGATGGAGCAGGTAAATGGCCTCTCCTCAGTGTGAATTCGCTGGTGTCTCAGAAGATCACCTGCAGTTTTAAAGGTCTTCTCACATTCAGAACATTGGAAAGGTCTGTTATCAGTGTGAACAAGTTGGTGTGAGCTGAGGTGAGACAGTCGAGTGAACCCCTTCCCACACACGGAGCAGGTGAGTGCCCTCTCCCCAGTATGAACTTGTTGGTGTTTTATGAGGTTCAGTGATTGTCTAAACACTTTCCCACAGTGAGAACAACTGAACCGTCTCTCAGTGTGAACAAACTGGTGCTTGACCAGGTCCTCTCGTCTTTTAAAGCTCTTCTCACAATCAGAGCAGTTAAACAGCCTCTCATCAATATGAACCAGCTGGTGTCTCAGCAGCTGGGACAGAAAATTGAATCTCTTCCCACACACGGAGCAGTTTAATGGCTTCTCCCCGGTGTGAGTCCTCTGGTGTATATGTAAGCTGGAAGATAATGTGAATCCCTCCCCACACACCGAGCAGGTGAACGGCCTCTCCCCGGTGTGACTGCGTCGATGGATCTCCAGCTGGGATGGGTAATTGAATCCCTTCCCACAGTCCCCACATTTCCATGGTTTCTCCACGGTGTCCGTGTCTTTAGGTCTTTCCAGGTTGGACAATCAGTTGAAGCCTCGTTCACACACAGAACACGTGTATGGCTTCTCCACACAGCGAATGGTTCTGTTTGTGTTTAGGCTGTGTAACTGGTTAAAGCTCATTCCACAGTCAGTGCACTGGAATATTCTCACTCGGGTGTGTGTGTGTCTCGGTGCTTTTCCCAGTTGTTTCAAATCTTTCCCTACAGTCAGAACAGACAAACATTTCTCCTTCCACATTCAAAAGCTGATGATATTCAGGTCTTGATGAACTGAGTCATTCTGTCAGATCTTGATGTGATTTTTGGTTCGAGTTACCGATCTGCAAATCTTCCCCTTCTAATGCCCTGTAAAAGGAGATTACAATAATCATCACTGACAGTACAGGACAGAAATTCAAAACAGACAATTCTGGTTCCTATGGAACATTTTTCCTCTCGTTCCCCCAAAGCTGTAAATCCCCATCCCACACACTCTCCCTCCTCCCTAGGCTGAAATCTAAGTAAAGTGTTGGATAATTCTTTCTGTATCCTTTTAACAAATCCGATAGAGAGAGCAACACGTTCGATAATTCACTTCATTCATGACTCGTGACAAAACAATACACAATCAAACGTCTGAATGTGGGAAAACCTCTGTCTGGACTTCGGTAGAAAACTCCAGAATCCCACCTCTCAAAGGCACTGCCCAACCACACCATAAATGTATAATGGAGTTCAGGAGAAAAAATACCATCTGCAAATAGGTTTGGGACAAATACACTACAAGACAGCCCAATCACCCACTGTATAAAACTCATCAATAGGATGTAAATGATTGACAATTTAATTAACTCAAGCTGACAACATATGATCGAAGGACTAATAGAAAATGCAGAGTGCAGTAGACCTTTCATTTCTATTCTATAAGTTATGGAGTCCTCCATTTTGTAACATATTGTAATGACTTTATGCTGAAATGATCATAATTGTGCAATCCTTTTATTGATTTATATTTTAATATTGTCTATAACTATGTTATGAATTATTTTATTTGTATCATCATCACAATTCAATGCCTGGCACCGTGATGACTTTTCCATAAACCAATTATCTATCAAACCAAACCAATTATCTATTAATCTGAATCACCCGGACCGACCATACAGAATATCAGATGTTAACCTTGTGTCCAGAACTTACTGTGTGGGGATTTAATAAGCAATCATGAAGGTGGTCTTTCCACACCTCCTATGGTTTCCATCTTTCAGGGTTTCTTTCTCTCCCTCTCTCCAAGTTAAACTCAGTCTCTTGTTCCGTTTTGGTTTCTGCTTCTCTTCCTGCCCAATGTAACCCTGAGCTCAACTTACAAGGAGCCATTTGTTCAGTTTCCCAAAGAGAGATCAGAGTCCTCATTGATTTGAGCTCAAAGTGTAACCTCTTATTTATTGTCCCCCCTCCCCCATCCTCTGATGTGAACCATCCTCCACTCGCTGACCAAGGATGGCGGCCATTAACCTGGGCCTGTTCCTGGGAGGGAGAAACCCCGCAGCTGCAAACCAGGAGCTGACAATTATTCCTCAGGGTTTGCGGATCCACAAAGTGATTCCAAATCCTCCCTGTCCAGCCGCCGGCTCCACTGCTCCTTTTACCGGCTGCAGAAGCGACAAACAAATGGCTCTCCGTGGTCATGACTGACACTGCGCATGCTCCAAACACTGGGGGGCACTGAGCCTGCGCACTGGTCTCCTGTGGTGTGGATAGGGGACATTCTCTACCATGGGGAATGCTGGGTAAAAGCCCCACCATTGTGATTCACAATTCAGGTTCTTGTGATTATTTTGCAGGAATGAGGTGCAGACTGACCATAGCACCAATTAATAAAGTCAGGAACTTGATGTTCTGTAACCTACAAGGTTACAGATGAAGAACTGGATAGTGGGATTGGGCTAGCACAGATATGATGGGCCATATGGCCTCATTCTGTCCTGTAAAGTTTCATTTTCAGTTTCCATCGTTGAAGATGTTGAAGACTGAGATTTAGACTAAGACAGGATTTTGGTCTCTCAGGGAATCGAGGATCATGGGGAACAGGCAGGAAAGTGGAATTGAGGCTGAAATCAGCCATGATCGTGTTGAATGGTGGAGCAGGCATGACAGGTCATCTGTTCTAATCCTGCTCCTAGCCCTTATGTTCTTACAACAGCGCTGTCTGCTTTCATCTAAACTCAATGACAGATATCCAGAATATTAAACTCCAGCCCAGTTACAAGCATTACTAACAGCAACAGAAACAAAGGATGTGATTAACAGCAGAATCCAACCTCTGCTGTCACTTGTGAACTCGCTGGTGTGTCAGCAAGTGAGACGATCGAGCGAATCTCTTCCCACACACAGAGCAGATGAACGGCCTCTCCCCAGTGTGAACTTGCTGGTGTGTCAGCAGATTCGATGACTGAGAAAACCCCTTCCCACACACAGAGCAGGTGAAGATCTTCTCCCCTGTGTGAACCCGCTGATGTGTCACCAGGTTGGATGATGAAGTGAATCCCTTCCCACACACGGAGCAGGTGTACGGCCTCTCCCCGGTGTGAACTCGCTGGTGTTGAATGAGGTGAGACGACTGTCTGAATCTCTTCTCACATTGAGGACAACTGAATGGTCTCTCGTCAGTGTGAACAAGCTGGTGTTTAATTAGATCCGGTGAGATTTTAAAGCCTTTCCCACAGTCAGAGCATTTAAAAGGCCTCTCGTCAGTGTGAACTCGCTGGTGTAAATGAAGGCTGGACATTAGAGTGAATCCCTTCCCACACACGGAGCAGGTGTACGGTCTCTCCCCAGTGTGAGTGCGTCGATGAGCTTCCAGCTGGGATGGGCAAGTGAATCCCTTCCCACACTCCCCACATTTCCATGGTTTCTTTGTGGTCTCAGTGTCTTTGTGTCTCTCCAGGTTGGACGATCAGTTGAAGCCTCATCCACAAGCAGAACACATGTACAGTCTCTCCCCGCTGTGAATGGTGTGATGTTATTTCAGGCTGTGTAACTGGTTAAAGCTCTATCCACAGTCAGTTCACTGGAGCGCTCTCACTCGGGTGTGTGTGTCTCGGTGCTTTTCCAGCCACGCTGATGCTTGAAATCTTTTCCCACAGTCAGAACAAACATTTCTCCTTCCATGTTCCTGATGAATCGAGTGACTCTGTCAGACCTTGATGAGATGTTTGGTTTGAGTTTCCCATCTTCGAATCATCTCCTTCTAATTTCCTGTAAACAGAGTTTACAAAAGTCATCACTGTCAGTCCAGGGTAGGAATTCAAAACAGACAATTCTAGTTTCTATAGAACATACTTTCTTCTCTTGTTCTCTCAAACATGTTGTCCAATTAAACTAAAAGAGCTTAAAATCAGCATCAAACCCCCAAATAGAGCGAAGAGAACTTTCCTAACTAAACCAGAATGTTGTTTGCAGTGTCTCTGAGACTCTGTACCCTGAGGTACCCACTGGTGGTGGAAGGCATCAACCGTACGGGTGGACACCACATGCTCCCTCTCCAGAGCCGCCCAGACACGGACAAGACCATGGAAGAGAGACCAGCAGCCTCTTATGGGGTAGAAGCAGAAAATTCTGGAAAAACTCAATAGGTCTGGCAGAAATTACGGAGACAGAAACAGAGTTAACGTTTCAAGTCCGTATGACTCTCCTTCAGAGCCAGTGAAGTCACCTCTGCTTGATGAGAGCGAGCCTACTTGGGAGATTTGTCTTTGAGAGGACTGCCACATTCCTGATTCTGTCCCTGAGACGCCCAGAATGTGTTACAAACAGTGAAGGTGAAAGTTGTTGAGCTTCCTTTCCTGATCACTGTAAATCGTTCATGTTTCACAGGCAGATAACAAGATGCTGAGGACACAGGCCTCATAAACCAGCATCTTGGTGCTGAGAGGCAGCTTGATGTTATTCCATGGACGATTCGTGAGTCGGCCAGAAGTGGAGCTGCTTTCCCTACGCGTGTATCAAGTTCCGCATTGAGAAACCGATTGTCTGTCACTATGGACCCAAGGTCATAGATTTCACTGACCACTTCCAGTGGCGTGTTATTTAGTGTGATCAAGGACAGGGATATGACACCCAGTCCCCAAACCACAGTTTTCTTGATGTTTACACAAAGGGTGAACAGGTTACAGACATGGGAGAGACGGTCCATGAGTCTTTGTAGCTGAGTTTCTGTGTGAGTCACAAGCATGACATCATCACATCATCAGCATAGAGGAGGTCTGTGATCGAGACAGGCTGTATTTTATCTTCACTTTCAGTCTGGACAGATTGTAGTTTGCCATCTGATTGAGTATGCAGGGAAACTCCTTCCATATCTGCAGGGAAGGCCAAGGTCAGGAACATGGAGAAGAAAATACCAAACTAAGCGGGGGCTCGGACACAGCCCTGCTTCACTCCATTCTTCACCCTGAAACTGTCAGAGGTGGAACCGTCAAACTGTAGAGTACAGGGCATGGTGTCATGAAAGGAGTGGATGAGACGGAGGACCTTTGGTGGACAAAGTTTTTGTTCCAATCTCCTCTGGGCCCTTTGTTTTTGTAAATTGTAATTATTGATGTGTCATGCACGTCCTGTGGAATGGAACCGACCTTCTAGAGGTTCATGAATTAAGGGGAACGATCATAGATGGTGCTTTTAAAAAGGGACACTGCAGCCCCGAGTATCAGTGACATCTGCAGAATATTAAACTCCAGCCAGTTATAGGGATTGTTAACATCAGCAGAAACAAACTTGACATTGTCAGACTATCAATCCTGAATATGATTAACAGCAGTGATAACAGCAGAATCCAACCCCCTCAGTCACTTATGAACTCGCTCATGTGTCACTAGGTTGAAGGACCGAGTGAATCTCTTCCCACACACGGAGCAGGTGAATGGTCTCTCTCCAGTATGAACTTTCTGATGTGCCAGGAGAGCAGATGAACACCTGAAATTCTTTCCACAGTCCGTGCAGCTGAATGGCTTCTCCTCAGTGTGAATTTGCACGTGTGACTCGAAGGCGGATGATACAGTGAATCCCTTCCCACATACACAGCAGGTGAATGGTCTCTCCCCAGTGTGAACTCGATGGTGTGCAATGAGGGTGGATGACTGCCTGGAACTCTTTCCACAAGAACTGCAGCTGAACGGCTTCTCCCCAGTGTGAACTCGCTGGTGTCTCAGCAAACTGGATGACTGAGTAAATCCCTGCCCACACACAGAGCAGGTGAACGGCCTCTCCCCAGTGTGAACTCGCTGGTGTTCAGCAAGGGCGGATGAATGCCTGAAACTCTTTCCACAGGAAGTACAGCTGAATGGCTTCTCCTCAGAATGAACTCGCTGCTGTGACCTAAAGCCGGATGAATGAGTGAATCCCTTCCCACACACAGAGCAAGTGAATGGCTTCTCCTCAGTGTGAATTCGCTGGTGTGACATGAGTTTGGTTGTCTGAGTGAATCCCCTCCCACACACGGAACAGGTGAACAGCTTCTCCCCAGTGTGAATGGGTCGATGGATTTCCAGCTGAGATGGATAATTGAATCCTTTACCACAATCCTCCCATTTCCATGGTTTGTCCATGGTGCCGGAGTCCTTATGTCTCTCCAGGTTGAATAATCAGTTAGTCTTGTCCACACACAGAACACGTGTACGGTCTCACCCCGCTGTGAATGGTGTGATGTTTTTTCAGGCTATGTAACTTGTGAAAGCTCTTTCCACAGTCAGTGCACTGAACACTCTCACTCGGGTGTGTGTGCGCACCTCAGTGTTTTTCCAGTCACACTGATGTTTGAAATCTTTTCACACAGACAGAACAGACAAGCATTTCTCCTTCCACATTCAATTGCCGATGATATTCAGGTCCTGATGAATTGAGTGATGGTTTTAAATCTTGATGTGAAGTTTGATTTGAGCTTCCCTCTAAATCTTCCCCTTCCAATATCCTGCAAAAGGAGTTTACAAAACTCTTGACTGTCAGCAGAGCCTAGAAATTCAGAACAGACAATTCTAGTTTCTGTGGAACATTTTTTCCCCCTCTTGTTCCCCCAAAGCTGTAAATCCCCGTCCCACATACTCCCCATCCCCCCTGGGCTGAAATCCAAACCCATCTCACCGTCTCCACCATTTCTTTCCTCCACTCCCAGTTTTCTCCCTCCCTCTCCTCTGCCTGGGTTCAGTTCTCCAGCTCCTGTCTGCAGACTGACAATAAAATCAATGAGTCTTATTGGGGGTTTGGGGCCTCCAGCGGGTGTTTCTGAATCCTCCCCGCCCACCTCCCAGGGTTTCCTTCCTTCCCACAGATCAGATTCCTCATTGATTCGAGCCCAAAGTGTAACCGCTTATTTATTGTCCTCCCCTCCCCCATCCTCTGACGTGAACCATCCTCCACTCGCTGACCCAGGATGGCGGCCGTTAACCTGGGCCTGTTCCCGGGAGGGAGAAGTCCCGCAGCTGCAAACCAGGAGCTGATAATTATTCCTCAGGGTTTGCGGATCCACAAAGTGTTTCCAAATCCTCCCACCCACCGCCTCGTTCTGACTCCGCTTCTCCGGGACAAACAGGCGCCTCTTCCCGCAAGGCCGTCGATCGCACTGCGCATGCTCCAGACTCTTTGACACTGCGCCTGCGCACTGCTGTCCAGCCGCAGCAGCCGCACCGCGCATGCTCCAGCTCACAGTACTCTCCCTTCCCCCCCCTCGGATTGACGGCAGCTCAGGACCAATAGGAAGAGGGGGACGGGCGGGAGCGGCTGGTCCTCCCACCTATCGGAGTGAATGAGGGGCGGGGTTGAGACCGGATCTCCCTCATTGCCTGAAAGTCTGCATCATTTTGGAAGCTGATTTGTCTCAAACTCCAGGAGAAAACTGGACCTTCCTGTTTGTGTCTTTAAATAGATGAAATCCAATGGGTGTGGAGCAAACATTTCAACATTTGTCAGTGAAATGTGGGAACATGATGAAACAATGTATAAACAATTCAAGGGCTGACTTAAAGGGATAACTGGGCAGACAGGGAATGTCACCATTAAAACAGGGTGAGTTCCTGGTTTCAATAAATGAACCGACAGAGGAGTTAAGGCCCGGACCTGCTAGAAGTGTACGAGAGTATGCTCCTGGCCGGCAGTATGTCAGAATCCATGAGGAAAGGCATTATCACCCTCATCTACAAGCACAAGGGGGAAAGGGAGGAAATTAGAAATTGGCGACCCATTTCACTGTTGAATGTGGACTATAAGATTCTGTCCAAGGTCATCGGCAATCGGGTCAAATCCGTTCTGGAATTGGTGATTCACCCTGACCAGATTTGCACTGTGCCGGGCAGGAAGATCTCTGACAGCCTCGCACTGCTCGGGGATATGATTGCCCATTGCACAGGGGTGTGGACACCTGCCTCATCAACCTGGATCAGGAGAAGGCCTTTGACAGAATATCGCACACCTACATGGTGGATGTGCTCTCCAAATTGGGGTTTGGGGAGGGAATTCACAATTGGAACCAACTGCTTTACACTAACATCAGTAGTGCAGCCTCAATCAAGGGGTGGGAAGCAGATAGCTTTTCTATTAAATCTGGAGTCAGGCAGGGCTGCCGTCTCTCGCCTGTTCTTTTCATGTGTTGCATAGAACCCTTTGCTGAGTCCATCAGGAAGGATCCGGGCATAAGAATAGTGACAATCCCTGGCAGTGGAAGCACTCAGGTCAAAGTCTCCCTGTACACGGACGATGTCGCCGTCTTCTGCTCGGATCCGCTGTCGGTGTACAGACTGATCCACATCTGCGATCAGTTCGAACTGGCCTCAGGAGCCAAGGTAAATTGTGGGAAGAGCGAGGCCATGTTTTTCGGGAACTGGGCTGACCAATCCTTTGTCCCCTTCACTGTCAGGGCTGACAGCCTGAAGGTGCTGGGAATATGGTTCAGAGGGACCAGGGCACGCGTTAAAAACTGGAAGGAGAGAGTGTCTATGGTGAAAAGGAAACTGAGCATGTGGGAGCAACGCTTCCTCTCCATTGCGGGTAAGAACCTGGTCATCAGGTGTGAGGCACTCTCGCTATTGCTGTACGTGGCGCAGGTCTGGCCCATTACACACTCCTGTGTGGTGGCAATCACCCGAGCCATCTTCCGCTTTATCTGGAGGTCGAAAATGGATCATGTGGCTTTGTGTGTGGCTGCATCAAGCGGTGCGTAGACCTTCAGTACGCAAACACCAAGTGTCACTACGTGCTGAGGTTCTACCTGTCCCCGGTGTTGTGAAGGATGGGTCTGGCCACGCTGCCGTGGAACGCTCCAAGTAGTTGGACCGTGCTGTACCACCGGTCCCTCATGGAAAAATTTATTCAGAGAAACACCTTTGACCACAAGTCCATCAGGCAGTGGTCAGCACGTAACATCTTAGAGGTCCTGAGGGAAAAGGAGAGGGTGGATCCGGTGGGATGGTTCTTCGAGCAGACTGTCAAAGTCATTTGGCAGAATGCCTCATCGCCAGAACTTTCCAACAAGCACCAAGATGTAGCTTGTCTGGTGGTGAGAAAAGCCCTCCCTGTCACATCCTTCCTACACGCCAGGAGTCTCATCCCCTCGGCATGTTGCCCTCGAGGTGGCTGTGTTGGGGAAGAGGCCATTGTTCACCTCCTTGTAGATTGTGCCTTTGCAAAGAAGGTCTGGAGAGAGATGCAGTGGCTTCTGTCGAGGTTCATCCCGAGCAGTTCTGTTCCCAGGGACACACACCAAGACAAACATCAACTGCAGCTGGAGGATCATCAACTCGCTGAAAGACGCTCTTTGGTCTGCCCGTAACTTGTTGGTCTTCCAGCGCAATGACCGAGTGTTGCAGACTGGCACATTCCAAGGTCCAGGACTATGTGCTGAGGGACACACTAAAGCTTGGGGCAGCTACCGCAAAGGCACAATGGGGAAGGGTCGCTGCCTAAGACACAGTGCACCAAGGGGCTAGGAACTGTACCAGGATGTACAGCTCAAAATGAATGTCTGCCAATGATTGTAATACTCATTGTTTGTACTGATACACCTTGTGATTCATGTTGTAAAAGTTGAACCTGATTGTATTTTTGTGATGGTGATTTTGAAATGGTTTGAAATGTTGTTGAAGATTTATGAATAAAGTATATTTTTGCAAAAAAAAAGACAGAGGAGTTAAGACAGATTACAGAGAAGGTTAATGAAGTTTTGCTCTTCTCTCTGACAGGATTTCCTTTTGGCTCTTTCAACACATTCACCTTCATTGTTTTCCATTTCCCTCCTGGTATTTGACAAGGTGTTCACCAAAACTCAAACATAGTTTAACACTCCTGCTGTCTTGTGTCCATGACGTCTTGTCAAATTTATCCTTGGCTCCCATCTGCCCTGACCCTCTATTTTGATCGACCTATTCACACCGGGGAGAGGCCATTCATCTACTCCGAGTATGGGATGGGATTCATTCGGTCAAGCACTCTCATTTCACTTCAGCTTGTTCACACTGATAAGAGAATGTTTAAATGTTCTGATTGTGACAAGAGCTGTAAATACAAAAGGGAACTGCTGAGGTGCCAGCGCACTCCTTTTACATGATCCATATGTGGGAAGCCATTTAATCTATTATCTACCCTGCTGAGATGATAGATTATCAATGAATTCACAAGTGATTGCCAGGCCTGGATTCTGTTCTTATTTCAGCTATGTTTACAGTTGGGGTTGTTGCTGCTGATGTTAATAATCATATAACTGGGTTGGAGTTTCATATTCATATAGGAATAAAGTAAAGCAGCAGGGGTCACTTTTTGAGAAGCTTACTTCCAGTAATGTAAACTACCATGAATGTGGTGAATCCCTGCAAAACAATTGGAAAATGAATGTAATGTTTGTAGTTGGACACTGTGTTTGGATTATTGTGGGAAATTGGGGGCACGACACGATGGGTCCAGGCAAGATGTGTGAGGCTAGTTCAGGGTCAGACTGAACAACTGCACCTCAAGGGGACATCAGAAACTTCCCCTTTCTAGAGCATCTTAGGATCAGACACTGAGTATACTGCACCCCATGGGGATATTACAAATTGCTCACTTCCTGAGGTAATCATTGCTGGAGGGGCTGCAGCCAGCACGCAGGAACATAAATAGGCCATTCAGCCCCTCAAGCCTGCTCCACCATTAAATTAGATCATAGTTGATCTGATCCTCAAATTCATTTTCTGATCTTTGATCCATTCCTTTTAATATCTTTATGTAGCAAGAATCTATTGATTCCCATCTTGAAAATGTATATTGATCCCCAGGAATCACAGCATTTTGGGGAGATTTCCCCAGGTTTCCATCTTCTTTTATGTGAACAAGTTGTTCTTAATTTCACCCCCGCCCTTCATTCACTCCGATTAGTTGAAGGACCACACCTTCCCCTGCGCATCCCCCCCGCCACCAGACTCAGTCCTCCAGCCCCAGCCACGTGTCCGTCCTTGGTTTGCTGCTTTGTTACAGTGAAGCTCAATGCAAACTGGAGGAACAGCACCTCATCTTCCGACTAGGCACTTTACAGCCTTCTGGACTGAATATTGAGTTCAACAATTTTAGATCATGAACTCCGTCCTCCATCCCCACCCCCTTTCCGATCCCCCCCCTTTTTTTTCCAATAATTTATATAGATTTTTCTTTTCCCACCTATTTCCATTATTTTTAAATCTATTTCCACCCATTGTTTTATCTCTACCTTTTAGCCTATTTCAATCCCTTCCCTTCACACCACCCCCCACGAGGGCTATCTGTACCTTGCTTGTCCTGCTTTCTACCCTTAATCAGCACATTCCTTAGATAATATCACCACCTTCAACACTTCTTTGTCCTTTTGTCTGTGACATCTTTTGGTTATCTCCACCTATCACTGGCACTCTATCCAGCTCTACCTGTCCCCGGCCCCCCCCCCCCCCCCCCCCCCCCCCACCTTGAACCAGCTTATATTCCATCTCTCTTCCATTTTTACTGAGTTCTGTTGAAGGGTCATGAGGACTCGAAACGTTAACTGTGTTCCTCTCCGCCGATGCTGTCAGACCTGCTGAGTTTTTCCAGCTATTTGTATTTTTGCTTTGGATTTCCAGCATCCGCAGTTTTTTGCTTTTATCTCGGTCCTCCAGCCCCGGACCTCCAGCCCTTCCCCCGATCCTCCAGCCCCCTCCCCCGGTCCGCCAGCCCCGGTCCTCCAGACCCTCCCCCCTGTCCTCCAGTCCCATCGCCCGGTCCTCCCGCCGCTCCCCCGGTCCTCCAACCCCTCCCCTTGGTGCTCCAGCCCCGGTCCTCCAGCTCCTCCCCTTGGTGCTCCAGCCCCGGTCCTCCAGCCCCGCCCCCAGCCCCGCCCCCTCTTCCGATTGGTGTCAATCGCACTCCGAGCATTGTGAGCTGAGTACGCGGAGGCAGTGGCGACAGACGGTAAGAGAGCTCGAGCGGGCGGCTTCAAAGTGGAGGTTTTACAAAGACCGAGCGCGGATCCAGAGCCAGGAATAAAACCAGCCACGTTTTCTATCAATATCCGGTTACAAAACCGTAACCATTGTCCGCGATCCCAACCCGACTCCCCGGTTTCCGGTTTCTCCCCTTTTCATTCCGTTCGTCTCTCGCATGCGCAATGTCAGCCTCACTCAGGGAGCGTCTGTAAATGGGGAATAAATAGTGAAAGGTTGGGGAGTGTGTATAAATGGAGGAAAAATGGGAGCTGTAAAAACAGTGATATTCAGAACTTGCCTGCAAATTAAGGAAATTAACTGAGAATGGAGTGTTTAAAAAGGAAGGGCAAACGCTGATCAATAGGGAATATCTGTAAAGAATCATTGAGTCATAAAATAGTGCAGCTTGGAAGGAGGACATTTGGCCCATTAAGTCTGTGCCAACTCTTTGATAGAGTAACCAACCCAGTTTGTTCCATTCCTGCACTCTTTCTGCAGAACCGCAAAAACACAAAAATTGGGAGCAGGAATAGGCCAGTCGGCCCCTTGAGGTTGCTCGCGATTCCATAAGATCGTGGTTGACCTTATTATGGCCTCAGCTCCACTTTCCTATCTGCCCCCCCATGACTTTTGACTCCCTTGTTAATCAAAAATATGTGTAACTCAGCCTTAAATATGTTCAATGACCCAGCCTCCACTGCTTTCTGGGGAACAGACCAAAGACACTCTGACAGAAAAAAAAATCCTGGGTCCCCTCAACCTCAACTCTTCCAAAAGGAAAAACATCCAGAATCCACCCTGTCAACTCCCCTCAGGATCTTATCTGTTTAAATAATATCATCTTTCATTCTTCTAAACTCCAGTGACTATAGGCCCAACCTGTGCAACTTTTTCTCCTAAGATAATCCCTTCACCCAGGAATCAGTCCGGTGACCTTCTCTGAACTGTTTCTAAAGCAATTGTATCCTTTCTTAAGGAGACCAAAACAGTGCACAGTACTCCAGCTGGAGTCTAACTAAGGCCTGTACAGCTGCAGCAGCACTTCCCTACTTCTATAATGGATTCCCTTTCAATAAGCACCAAAATTTCATTTGCCTTCCCAATCACTTGCTGTAACAGCATTCCAACTTTTTGTGACTCATGTACCAGGACATCCAGATCCCTCGACACTGCAGCGAGCGTTCTGCAGTCTCTCTCCATTCAAATGATATACTGATTTTCTCTTCTTCCTGCCAAAGTGGACAAGTTCACTTTTTCCCACATTATACTCCACCTGCCAAAGTTTTGCCCACTCACTTAACCTATCGAAATCCTGTTGGAGGCTCTGCAATTTTTTTTTTATTCAAGTATTTATCTAGTTCCCCTCCAAAAGCTTCTATTGAATCTGTATCTACCACTCTATGAGGCAGTGCATTCTAACCACTAGATGTGTGAAAATATTTTTTCTCCTGTCACCTCTGGTTCTTTTGCTCAGTGCTGCCTGGTTATTGTCCTTTCACATTGGAAACAGTTTCTCTTTATTTACTCATTCTAAACCTTCCAGCAGGAGATTTTAAATTGCAAAGAGTGAAATTGTTTCAGAGGTTGGTATTTTTGAGCATTCATCTACAATTTAGAGCTTTTAGTCCCATCCTCTGTTATCCGGCTCTGGGGCTGGTGTGGCTCCTTCACTGTGGATATGAATCCATGTCCATCCATTGCTCTGTTTCACCTCTGCCTTCCCTGATCGCTCTCTGTCATTGTCTAATTTCCCCTGTCTCAAAAAATGGGTATATTTCAACCATGTTTGGAATTACTTGTGCCGACCAGGTCTAAATGATGTTTCCTCCACTGCCCATCCCCTGACAGTCCACTGCTGATTTACCAACTTTATCTTCCCACAGAATCTTTCATCGCCAGGAGTTCCTTTTCCTGCACTATTTGCATTTCTCTTCCACTTCAGAGATTACATTCACCATCAAATTCTGCACCATATTTATTTCTCGTATTTATTCTCTACAGCTTGTTACAGATACGGCCTGACCTGCTGAGTATTTACAACCATTGCTCTTTTATTTCAGATTTCCAGCAGCTGCACTATTTTGCTGTTATTTTACTGCAGGTATTGCTCTCGGAACTGAGTTGAGAAACACAGACGGACCAATTAAAAGCCAGTTTGTATCAGGGTGGGCATTGGTGGCAGAAGCTGGTTCCACCTCTCCAGTGTAGGTCCTTTTTTATCGAGTCATGGAATTATTGAATAGTTACAGTACAGAAATAGGCCAATCAGCCCATCATGCTTGTGCTGGCTCTCTGCAAAAAGACATCAGCTAGTCCCACTCCCTGCCCTTGCACTAACAAGATCAGCTGCATCAGTGGAAACAGTGGTATTGTCACTAGACTAGTAATCCACAAGCTCAGGCTAATGCTGTGGGGACATTGGTTCAAACCTCACCATGGCAATTGATGGAACTTAAATTCAATTAATACAGTTTGGAATTAAAAGCTAGCCTAAGTAATAATGACCATGTTGTCGATTGACCTTAAAACCCATTTGGTTCACTAATGCCCCTTAAGGGAAGGAAATCTGCCCTCCTTACCTCATCTGGCCTACATGTGAATGCAGACCCACAGCAATGTGCTTGACTCTTAACTGCCCTCTGAAATGGCCGAGCAAGCCACTCAGTACAAGGGCAGTTAGGGAAGGGCAACAAATGCTGGCCTTGTAAGGATGCCCACATCCCATGAAAGAATAAATAATTTTTACAAAACATATATTACCAATCCCCAGTTACCTGGAGAAGATAATGTTTGACCTTCTTGAACCGCTGCAGTCCGTGTGGTGAAGGTGCTCCCACAATGCTGTTATATAAGGGGTTGCAGGGTCTTCACCCAGTGATGATGAAGAAACAATGATATATGTCCAAAACAACAACAACAATGTGCATTTATATAGTGCCTTTTGAGTGTTTCACAGGAGTTTTATTAAGCAACATTTGACACTGAGCCCACATCAGGAGATGATAGGGCAGATGATCTAGCATTTTGTTAAAGTGGTAGATTTTAAGGAGCACCTTAAAGGAGGAAAGCGAGGTAAAGAGGTGGAGAGGTTTAGGGAGGAAGTTCTAGGGCTTACAGCCTTGGTAACTGAGGCACGACCACCAAAGTTGGAGTGATTAAAATTGGGAATGCTCAGGAGGCTGGAATGAGTGGAGTGCGAATATCTCAGAGGATTGTGAAGCTGGAGGAGATTACAGAGATAGGCAGGGGCGAGACCATGGAGGGATTTGAAAACAAGGATGAGAAATTTAAAATTTAGGTGCTTCTTAACCCGGAGCCTTTGTAGGTCAGTGAGATCAGGGGTGTCGGGTGAACAAGACTTGGTGTGAGTAAGGACATGGCAGCAGAGTTTTGGGTGACTTCAAGATTAAAAGGAGGTTGAATGTGGGAGGTCGGCCAGGAGTGCATTAGGACAATTAATTTGAGAGGAATGGATGAGGGTTTCAGCAGCAGATGAGCTGAGACTAGTGTAGAGATGGTCAATGTTACTGAGGTGGAAATAAGTGATCTTGGTGTTTGAGTGGACATGTGATTCAAAACTCGTCATGGGGTGAGATATTTCACCATGGTTGTGATCAGACTGATTCAGCCTCAAACAGTTGCCTGGGAGAGGGTTGGAGTCAGAGAGGCGAGGGAATGGAGCAGAGACTAAAGACAATAGCTTTCATCTTCCCAGTATTGATTGAAAAATATTTCTGCTCATCCAGTACCTGCTGTCAGACAAGTCAGAATGATGTGTGAATTGTGAGGGAACTTGGAGTTGATGGTGTTCACATACACCTGTTATCCTGGTCCTTCTAGGTGGGGGAGATTGAGGGTTTAAAGGTTCTGTCAAAGCCCTGATTGAGTTGTAGATACAGAAAATCCCTCTCTGCCAATTCCACCCTCCTGCTCCCCACCACATTGTCTCTCCCTCTTTCTCTCTTTCTCTCTTGTTCTCTCCCCACCTTGTGGATGAAGTATTATGTAGCCCCAGACTGGGTGGCAGGTTCCCTTCTCTGCAGGACATTAGTGAACCAATTGGGTTTTTGTGACAATCCAGCATTTTTCCCTGGTGCCAACCCCACAGATTCATTCAGCTCAATTTCACAACCTGCCCTTGTATTTTTGTGGGTTCTCTCTCACTCCCTTTTTCCCTTTTTTAAATCAATTTCACAGGGTATTAGAAGAAGAGGATTTGCAATTAGGAAACTCAAGCTAAACATCACATCAGGATCTGACGGAGTTGCCAAGCTTATCACAATTGGAATATCATTGGATTCTAAACATGGGAAAAAGCACCATTCACAGTGGAGTGAAACCGTACACGTGTTCTGTGTGTGGTCGAGGCTTCAGCCAATCATCTGGCCTGTCGAGACATAAATGCAGTCACATTGGGGAGAAAACATGGAAATGTGGGGACTGTGGGAAGGGATTCAATCATTCATCCACCCTGCTGAAACACCAACGAGTTCACACTGGGGAGAGACCATTCACCTGCTCCGTGTGTGGGAAGGGATTCACTCAGTCATCCAACCTGCTGACACACCAGCGAATTCACACCGGGGAGAGACCGTTCACCTGCTCAAAATGTGGGAAGGGATTCACTGATCCATCTGCCCTGCTGAAACACCAGCGAGTTCACACTGGGGAGAGGCCATTCACCTGCTCTGAGTGTGGGAAGGGATTCACTCAGTCATCCAACCTGTTGGCTCACCGGCATGTTCATACTAAGGAGAGACCATTCACCTGCTCCATGTGCGGGAAGGGATTCGCTCAGTCATCTCACCTGATGACACACCAGAAAGTTCACACTGGGAAGAGACCATACACCTGCTCTGAGTGTGGAAAGGGATTCACTCAGTCTTCTGCATTGCTGACACACCAACGAGTTCACACAGGGGAGAGGCCATTCACCTGCTCTGAGTGTGGGGTGGGTTTCGCTCAGTTATCCAACCTGCGGACACACCAGCGAGCTCACAATGGGAAGAGACCATTCACCTGCTCTGAATGTGGGAAGGGATTTGCTCGGTCATCCACCCTGCTGTCACACCAGCGAACTCACTCTGGGCAGAGGCCGTTCACCTGCTCCAGGTGTGGGATGGGATTCACTCAGTCATGCAACTTGCTAACACACCAGCAAGTTCACACTGACGAGAGACCTTTCAAATGCCCAGACTGCGGGAAGTGCTATAAAAGTTCCTCGAAACTGGTGTCCCATCAACGTGTTCACACTGATGAGAGACCGTTCAGGTGCTCTCACTGCGGGACTGGGTTCAGGCAATCAGCTCAACTCACTGTACACCAGCGAGTTCACACTAAGGAGAGACTGTTCACCTGCTCCGAGTGTGGGAAGGGATTCACTCAGTCATCTCACCTGCTGAGACACCAGCAAGTTCATGAGTAACTACTGTGATTTGATTTTGCTGTTAACCACATCCAGGAATGAACCATGTTCATTGGGATCTGTTTTTTAATTCTTCCTTTTCCTCCCATTTTACTTGGAGTCACCACAATGCTGCTTGATCACCTTCTCTATCTCCTCCTGACATTCACACATTCCTCTTCCAGTCCCACTGCATTTCTGTCTCTGGCCACCGCACCTTTCCATTTGGCCTTAGACCTTCCTCTTCTTCCTGACAGTCCCATGTCCATCACTCACCTCACCTCATTTCCTCTCTCTCTGTACAATGGATGAACAGAGCATTTCAATCTCTTCTCAGCTACTTTCTTTGATGTTTCCACAATCTTCACTGACCCCCTGATGTACTGGTTCCTGATCTTGTCCTTTCTAGTCACTCCACTCGTCCATCTCAGCATCTGTATCTCATTGTATCCAGTCGTTGTTCCTCTCTTCTTGATATGATGCAAGTTTCTGCTCTATATAACAAGACTGGTCTCAAAACCATCTTGTAGATTCTTCCTTTTGTAGAAAAGCTAAGGTTTCACAATTATTTACAATTAGTTTGTAGTTTAGTTACGTGTAATGATCAAAGTGATCAAAGTATATTAATGGATAACTCAATATGATATTCTGCTTAATTGTAGTCAATGCAGGACACAAGTACATCATGTGACTAGTCTTCGTCAGCAGTCACATCCGCACTTGACCACATTGCCCCAAGCCATGTAAAGTTATATTTTCATGGTCTAAGTACAGAGCAAGTGCTGTGAAGCTGTCAAGGTTGAGCAGTCCATGCCTGAACCATCATACTCCATGGAAATGAAACCCTATCAGTGGTACTCATATCTGTGAATTAGAGAGGAGTTATAAAGGCCTATTGTGTAAAGAAAACAGCCATGAAGGGTTAAACATTCAGTCTTATGTTATAAATTAGTTTAGTTTTAACTTATAATGCTTTGTAAGACAAGCAGCCACTTCACAATATTGTAAGCATCTCTGGCTTAAAATTAAGCTCTGTAATCAGTTTATGTAACAATATAGTTCTCTTGACATTTATTACTTAAGAACATATATTAGCGGAATGTATCATGCTGTATTTTTAGTTGTATCTTGCTACCTCAACTTTAACACACCAATCATTTTTCTATGCATCAATTTTATATGTATTTTATATAGACTTTATGTAATTTATGTAAGTTTATCATTTTTGTAACGCTATGCACCACTCTGTACACTTTTACTATTTTCATTTAACTTGTACCAAGCACAGGCAGATACTACAAAAAATGTATAATAGCGAAGCTGTTACCATAACCAAAACACATTGATAGGAGCCTGTTGGAATGAGAGTTCTGCAGGACATAAAATATTGATACCTATATATCAATTAGGCACTTGGGACAGTGAGTCCAATCTTTGAGTATTACTGACATCACATCCTCTCTTATCTCAAACAAGTGGACACTAAAACTACCTGAAGGCCCTATGATCTCAATTGAAAGGCATAAAATTTGATGAAATAACAAGAAAAACTATATTGAGGGGGACTGTCACACAAGTAAATGACACATTAGAGGACTGGTCAGGAGATAACAGGGAGTGTCATCAATAGATGAGCATCACCCTCAAGAAATCAAACAGAAACTGATCATGTACCACCAAAACTTACCATGGACTGATCATGTGCTTCCTGAGCCAATCAGAATTCAGCACCATGACTGTTCATGCATGTAAGTCGTGGTTTGAAAGAGTTAAAAAGCTTCAGCCTCCATCATGCACTGAATTTGAATCTGAAGACAAGAGACTGCTTTACAGCTAGGAGCAGAAGACCACAAGACTGACAGACAGAGAGAGAGAAGACCTCGTGTCACCTTGTGCCCCAGGCTGAATCGAGAAGCAAGAGTGCATTCAGCCAGTAAAATTGCTACCTAGATTTGTTAAGTATTTCTTTTGTTTAATAAACATTTCCCGAGTTACATCACTAGATTGTTTCCTATTTCCTGAATAGTTCAAGTCCCTAAATAACAAATTAATATTGAGTGAGTGCAGTCACGGATTTGGAGATTAAACACCCTCAAAAACTTACACTTTCAATTTCATTAATGCTTTTCTATCACTTAACATTCCACTGCACTTCTTCCAAATACTCCAACCAGAGCTAATCTGTTGCTTAATTTCCATACTTCCATCGTCTGCTACCGCTGACCTCAGGTACTTGAATCTACTCACTTTCTCCCAATCTTTGTCCATAATATTTACATCTTCATTCTGATTCTCTCCAATAGGCTTAAACTGACAGTCCATACATTGGGTCTTTAGTTCACTAATGTCCATTAGGGAAGGAAATCTGCCACCCTTACTCAGTCTAGACCCACAGCAATGTTGTTGACCCAAAACTGCCCTCTGCATTGGCACAGCAAACCAGTCAGTTCAGGGCAATTAGGGACAGGCAGCAAATGCTGGCCTTGCCAGTGACTTCCACATCCAGTGAAAGAACAATAAAAACTGATCTTAATCTCCAGTTCTCCAGATACTCAATCATGTTCTCATCAAACCCACCACGTAGCTCAAATATCTGCAAATATCATTGACCGTGGCACTTCCTTTCACATTTGCTCATTTAGAACATCCATGACCATCAGGA
Source organism: Carcharodon carcharias (assembly GCF_017639515.1). Lineage (NCBI taxonomy): Eukaryota > Metazoa > Chordata > Chondrichthyes > Lamniformes > Lamnidae > Carcharodon > Carcharodon carcharias. The sequence goes on from NC_054493.1 coordinate 18,519,799, forward strand.
AGAGGAGGGGGTTCAGTGTTGATTCTTGGTGCAATCCAACTTTGATTTTGAAACTCACTCTCTCCTACACAGTCTCTTATTCTTGCCTGGCATTCCTTGGACACATCCTGTAATATTCTTACATACATCTCAGGGACTCCACGAATTCTTACTGACCTCCAGACTTCATAGGCAACTGGTAATAAGCCTTTAGATCAATGAATGAAATCTTCATATTGCACTGACCTTCCCAATATTTCTCCATCCCTCGTTTCATAGCAAATGTAGCATTCAGATAAGTTTCTGCTAATGTTAATAAACTCTCAGTTATATGCATTAATATTCTTGATAAAAGTTGAATAAATAAATTTTGTGTTAAACAGGCAGAGTGATGAGTCATTTTAATATCTCAGTGCAAGTTAGTTCCTTTTGAAAGAACTAACTTTGAAGTGCTCTCCCTCTCCCCTGTCTCCCCCATCCTCACCTCCAATGACAAGGGCGAGGAGCTCATTCACTTCCTTGTTTCTAAGATTCAGACCATCTGATAAGCTGCCTCTGCCACTTTCCTCCTTTCCACTAGTCCTCCAGGCCAAACTGCCTCTCCAGATCTTACCAGCCCTAGCCCTGAACAAGCATCTTTCTTTAAAAACAAAAAACTGCAGATGCTGAAAATCCAAAACAAAAACAGAAATACCTGGAAAAACTCAGCAGGTCTGGCAGCTTCGACGGAGAAGAACAAAGTTGACATTTCGAGTCCTCATGACCCTTCAACAGAACTAAGTAAAAATAGGAGAGGGGTGAAATATAAGCTGGTTCAAGGTGGGGGGGGGGGAGAGAAATGTGGGGGGGGTGGTGGTTGTAGGGACAAGCAAGCAGTGATAGGAGCAGATAATCAAAAGATGTCACAAAGGAACAAAGAGGTGTTGAAGGCTGTGATATTATCTAAAAGAATGTGCTAATTAAGAATGGATAGCTGGACATGCAAGGTACAGATAGCTCTAGTGGGGGGTGGGGTGAAATAAGACTAAAAGGGCATAATAGGTATAGATTTAAAAATGGAAATAGGTGGGAAAAGAAAAATCTATATAAATTATTGGAAAAAACAAAAGGAAGGGGGTGGGGATGGAGGAGGGAGTTCAAGATCTAAAGTTGTTGAACTCAATATTCAGTCTGGAAGGCTTTAAAGTGTCTAGTCGGAAGATGAGGTGCTGTTCCTCCAGTTTGCGTTGGGCTTCACTGGAACAATGCAGCAAGCCAAGGACAGACGTGTGGGCAAAAGAGCAGGGCGGAGTGTTAAAATGGCAAGCGACAGGGAGGTCTGGGTCATTCTTGCGGACAGACCAAAGGTGTTCTGCAAAGCAGTCGCCCAGTCTGGTCCAGAGACCAAACACAGACTGGGTGACCGCTTTGCAGAACACCTTCGGTCTGTCCGCAAGAAAGACCCAGAACTCCCTGTCACTTGTCATTTTAACACCCCACCCTGCTCTCTTGCCCACATGTCTGTCCTTGGCTTGCTGCATTGTTCTAGTGAAGCTCAACACAAACTGGAGGAACCTCATCTTCCGACTAGGCACTTTACAGCCTTCCAGACTGAATATTGAGTTCAACAACTTTAGATCTTGAACTCCCTCCTCCATCCCCACCCCCTTTCCGTTTCTTCCCCTCCCTTTTGTTTTTTCCAATAATTTATATAGATTTTTCTTTTCCCACCTATTTCTTTTATTTTTAAATCTATATCTTTTATGCCCTTTTAGTCTTATTTCACCCCACCCCAATAAAGCTATCTGTACCTTGCGTGTCCTGCTATCCATTCTTAATTAGCACATTCTTTTAGATAATATCACCACCTTCAACACCTTTTTGTTCTTTTGTCTGTGACATCTTTTGGTTATTTGCTCCTATCACTGCTTGCTTGTCCCTACGTCCACCACCCCCCCACCTTAAACCAGCTTATATTTCACTCCTCTCCTATTTTTACTTAGTTCTGTTGAAGGGTTATGAGGACTCGAAACATCAACTTTGTTCTCTGCCGATGCTGCCAGACCTGCTGAGTTTTTCCAGGTATTTCTGTTTTTGTTAAGAATCTTTCTTTAGTTTCTCTCCTACTTTCTGCTCTGCAGTCTCCATTCCCACTAAACTTCTGTCCACCCAGAAGAATTTTGGATGAGCATAAGTTTATGGAGGGTGAAAGATGGGAGACCAGTCAAGAGAGCATTGGAATAGCCAAAACTGGAGGTAACAAAGACATGGATGAACATTTCAGTAGCAAATTGGCTGAGGCAGGATGGAGATAATTGATATGACAGAGCTGGAAGCAGATGATCTTAATGATGGAGAGGATATGTTATCAGAAGCTCGATGCTCAGCTCAGGTTCAAATAGGAAACAAAGGTTGCAATTTGGTCCAACCTCAGAGTGTGGCAAAGAGGGGGAAGGAGTCAGTGCTGATTTTATGGGGGGGATGGTCTTCATGGGCCCGAGTATTAATTCACCTCTTGGGCCACAACCGTATAGACATGAGTATTAATCCACCTCTACCTCATAGGATTTCATTACAGAATCAGGCCATTCAGTCCAATTTCAATGTTTTGACGCAAATTTCTGTTCACTAATTGGCTTTCCATGATGGCGATACAAACCACTATTTCCCAAGTGGCCAGAATGTGTCCCATCAATAACTACAGGAACCCAGTGTGATTACTCAGGACCGGGTTGTACTCTGAGCATGTGCAGTACAAGTTGTGGATGTGGAACATGTTATTCAGGGGTTGGGAGGAGATGACACTGAATTACAGAGAATATTGAGTCCAGAAACAGGCCAATTGATTCACCTAGTTTGTTCTAGTAGTTATCTTTAATAGTAATCTGCTTCCATTTCATCTGCCTTATTTCAGTCTTTTAGTTTAACTCTTTAATCCCATAAACAGCTTACCTAGTGTACCCACCCAGTTTCCTTTTGAAAGCATCCAAGCTATTCGCCCAACCTCTTCCTCTGATAGTGAATTTCACATTCTAACCACTCTCTGAGTACAGACATTTCCCCTATTTCCCTATTGGATTTATTAGGAACTCTCTTGTACATATGGTCCCAATTTTTGATTCTCATATAAACAGAAACATTGCTCCACTTCTACCCTCCACAACCCATTCATAATTTAAAGCAACCTCTGTCAGGTTACCTCTAAGATGCCCCTTTTCTAAGGTACAAAACCCTAACTTGTTAAATCTTTCCCAATAACTGTAATCCCTCAGTTCTGATGTCATCCTTAAAAATCTTTTTTGCACAAGCTCCAGTGTTTTTGGCTTTTTGATTGTATGGGACCAGACTGTGTACAGGGAACTTATAGATTGAACATAATTTCATGATTTCTTAGTTCTGTACCTCTAGAAATAAATCCCAGTCCTTTGTGAGCATTTTACTTGATTTGCTGACTTGTAATAACGTTTTTCATTATTTGTTCATCTGTATCCCGAGAATGCTTTGTTCTTCCACCTCACTCACTTTCTTATTCTCTAAGGTCTGGGTATTGTTTGTATGTTTGCTCCCAAAGTATATCATTGCACATTATCATCGTTAAAGCTAATTTGCCACTTAACTGCCAAGTGTTCCAATGTCTTTTGTTGCATTCTTCCTAGAAATACTGTTTGGTATCAGCTGAATTTTTTTATATTGTTCCCAAGTCCAGGTCATTAATACAAAATAAGAATAAAAAGTGGCCTTATCACTGATCATTGCAGATCATCACTTTTGACCTTTTCCAATTTGAAATTGCAGGTGGGTGTGGGGGTGAATTGCACAGATTGCATCAGGGAGGAGGGTCCAGATATTCATGTTTCTACACAATATAAGTACTTATTTTATGTATTGAGCCTCTGGCCCCGATCTCGATTGGGATGCCGAAACTACATTTTCTGTCACGAATTCAAGGTGACGATGGCGGATTACTACCCAGAAGAACCCGCGGTGCAGAAAGTCCCCCATCAATGACTGTAGGAGTCCAGTGCGCAGGTGCAGTGTGGGTGTGCGCTCTGAGCATGCTCAGTGTCAGTCATGGTGACAGGGTGAGGAGGAGCGGACGGTTCGGGAGGCGGGAGGAGATTGTGAGCACAGGGTAGGAATGGAAACCGCAGCTGGACTGGGAATGGGATCAACTTCTGCGGTCGGCCTGAGGCCCCGAATAAGAGGCCAGAGGCCCCGTGTTTTCCCCGCCGTGACAGGCCCGGGGGAGCGGGCTCACTGGCCGCCATCTTGTGAGCGTGATTCAGGGCGGATCGGGCAGGCGGGGCTTCGTCCCCGGTGACAGCACAGGGTTGCCGGGCAACCGATCGCCATCTTGCGAGAAGGCGGGGCTTGTTCAGGTTGCGGGGCGCATGGGCGGCCATCTTGGTGAGGGAAGGGAGAGTGGGCGGGGCTTCAGGGCGATTAATCCTTGCAGCATTTTGCATCATTTCTGTCGATTTGGTAAAATCCTCAACACCTATGGTTGGTGAGGTGGGGAAATAGTGGTATCCCAGAGACCTGGGGGCGCAGCTTCGAAACCGACCACAGCAGATGGTGGAATTTGAATTCAATAAAAACCTGGAATTAAAAGTATAATGATGACCGTGAAACCATCGCCAATTGTTGTAAAAACCCAACTGGTTCACCAGACCAATGTGGTCGATTCTTAAAAGCCCTCTGAACAAGGGCAATTAGGGACAGGCAATAAATGCTGGCCCAGCCAGCGATACCCACAACCCATGAACAAATATTGTCTTTCTTTCAGTTATGAATTATCTCCTTAAATGTCACTGAACCATTTTACCTGTTCACATGTTTCTCCTAGTTGACTTTCACCAATTCTTTGGAATTCACTTCCCGAGAGATCAGTGAAGGCTGGGTCATTGCACACATTGCTGAGTTAGTTGCACTGATTTTGGATCCACTCGGCAGTTATGGGTGATAGGTGCAGAGAGAAAAGTGGAATGAAGGCCAGAATCAGATCAGCCATGATCTTATTATCTTGGTGGCTGATCTGATTCTGGTCTTCATTCCACTTGAATGGCCGACTGCTGCTCCTATTTCTTACGATCTTATAAAGGTAGGGCTGCTTCAGGGAGCGGAGCGCATGTACGGGAACACAGACCCCAGTGACCAAGAGGGGGAATGATTAAGGAGGCAGAGTGTGTGGGACAGGGAGTTAAATCTTTGGGGAAACAAGAGAGGAATAAATGTTTCTTAGAAACTAGAATAGTCTGCTCTGAATTTCTGTCCTCCACTGACAGTGGTAACTGTTGTAAACTCCTTTTACAGGGTATCAGAAGGGGAGGATTTGCAGATGGAAAACTCAAACCAAACATCACATCAAGATCTAACAGAGTCACCCGATTCATAAGGACCTGAATATCATTGGTCTTTGAATGTGGAAGGAGAAACATTTCTCTGTTCTGTCTGAGAGAAAATATTTCAAACATCTGTGTGACTGGAAAATCACCGAGAGAGAGAGAGAGAGATACGCCCAAGTGAGAGTGTTCTAGTGCACTGACTGCAGAACCCAACCTGAAAAAACATCAACCATTCACAGCGGGGAGAGACTGTGCAGGTATTCTGTGTGTGGGTGAGGATTCAACTGATCTTCTGGAGAGACACAAGAACACCCACGCCATGGAGAAACCGTGGAAATGTAAGGACTGTGGGAAAGGATTCAGTTATCGATCCCAACTGGAAAACCATCGACGCAGTCACACTGGGGAAAGGCCGTTCATCTGCTCCGTGTGTGGCAAGGGATTTTCTCAGTCTTTCTGCCTCCAGTCACACCAGCGAGCTCACACTGAGGAGAGACCATTCAGCTGCACTGACTGTGGGAAGAGGTTCAGGTGTTCATCCAACCTCACTGCACATCAGCGAATCCACACTGGGGAGAGACCATTCACCTGCTCCATGTGTGGGAAGGGCTTCACTCAGTCAACTACTCTGCTGACACACCAGCGAGTTCACACCGGTGAGAGACCATTCACCTGCTCTGTGTGTGAGAAGGGATTCACTAATTCATCCCAGTTGCTGAAACACCAAAGAGTTCACACTGGGGAGAGGCCATTCACCTGCTCTGAGTGTGGGAAGGCATTCGCTCAGTTAAACAACATGCTGAGACATCAGCGAAGTCACACTGGGGTGAGGCCATTCATATGCTCTGTATGTGGGAATGGGTTCACTCACTCATGTAACCTGCTGACACACCAGCGTATTCACAGCGGGGAGAGACCGTACACCTGCTCCATGTGTGGGAAGGGATTCACTCGGTCCTCTCACCTGCTCACACACCAGCGAGTTCACACTGGGGAGAGGCCGTTCACCTGCTCCGTGTGTGGGAAGGGATTCACTCAATCACAGCACCTGCTCACACACCAACGAGTTCATAAGTGATTACAGGGATTGGATTCTGCTGTTATTGATGCTGTTACTCACATCCAGGACTGATAGTCTGACAATATTTAGTTTGTTCCTTCTAATGTTAACTGACTGGAGTTTAATATTTTGGATCTGTCGCTGATTTTCGGGGCTGCAGTGTCCCCTTTTAAATGCACCATCCGTGATCTTTCCCCTTAATTCAAGAACTCTTGACAGAAGTTAGTTTACAATCGTTAGGGGAGAATATAGGGGTACATTAAGAACTTATTGAAAGGGAAAGGACTACTTAAAATATCCAAGCAGCCAGTGCCTGCAAGTACAGTTAAAGGCCAGGCTGGACAGAGAGGAATCTGAGCCTTGCACACCCTCAGAGCCTGTGACCATCAGCAAGGCCAGGCTGAACACAGAGGAATGCAAAAATGATAGATTGGGTGTCTTAGGACTCAGACCGGAGCCTTAGGTTGAAAAACAACAAAGATTGGGTCTGTTTATAGCAGATAGGGAAAGAACAGATGGTCCTAGTTGAGATAGGAGGGAAGGTCTCTGCCGGGGGTGAAAGTAGGGACAGATAATGCCTGTACCTTGGTACCTTTGTTACTAGAGAGATGTCTGTTTCATGTAAACCTATATGTTGACGAGATCAGAATCTGGAAACTGTTCTTGTACCGTGATCAATAATGTATAAATATGGTGAACACTTGTAGTTTAGCAGAGTACTGTCTCAAGCTGTATTGAGAGGGTGCTCTCCTTGCAATTGCACAAATAAACGATAGTGACCTGTACCTGAGACTCCTGTGGTCCGTTTGCCAAAGTGACCACAACAGTTTGGCATGGTCAGCAGGATACTTGGATCGTATCCTCGGGACAGCTCTGCAAAGTGGGTGAGTATATTTCATTTACCACCCATAGTTAGTGCAGTAAGCCCACCCGAGAACAGTCCGGTCAACTATCATAGAATCGGGAGGAGGACTCAGGACAGGAGATAGGAGGCACCAGGATAGGAGGCGGAGCTGTGCAGGCGGGCTCGCGGTGCCAAAGCTGCGCAGGAAGGCCAGACCGCTACCAAAAAGAGGAGGCAGAGCCGTGCTGGCGGGTTACGGTTTGAAATATAACCATAACCGAAGCCGCGCAGGCAGGCCAGACCCCAGTGAAATAAGTGAAACCGCGCATACCACAAGAAACCAAGTTGTTAGGGCCACGCGCGAATGTACTGCACAAAGATAGATGGGAATAAGAACAGAATACCATCAGGGAAACAGAATAGTGCTATGGAACTCAACTGGGGAACCGCGGACTCCATTACGAGGTCCATAGCAGAGCAACGGTCAAAATTAATCAAGAAAATGTGGAAGGATGGGTGGGACCCTGAAGGTCCGCTATTGAATTTTCCGTAACTTAAAAAAAAAATGAATTGATCTAAGTTACAAGAGCTGCTTGTGCTGAAGGGAGAGAGAAAAAAGCAAGGGGGTACCCCTCGGGGGGTTAATAAGCACTGACAGGCAGTAGCAGGGAAAATGTGAGCTTCCATCAGTTTGATGGTCCCTATAGGTGGAGCCTTCAAGATCCCTTTATATCCCCCACTGCTATTTGAAGTTTTGTTTAGAATATGAGAATTTTAAGTCGTTAAGGATACGGGAATATAAATACATACCCCTAAATATATATTTGTTTGTGTGCAAGGAAGCCTTCGTATGTGAGCTTTAATGTGTTTTCTTCCGTAAATTGACATCTGTTTGTGTAGTTCAGCACTTAAGGGTTGAAAGCCCCATGTTAGATTAGAGGAAAAGTGTACTAAAACTTTCCAAAGTTTTGAGTATAGGGTTTGAGTTGAGATTTCTGGCAAAAAAAATCACAATTTGAAGGTATCATAAAGCTAAACAGAGTCAGATGAACCAACCTTTGTACCACCCCCTTGCAGACTAGTATCAGCAGCTTCCAAGCTGATTGGGATTGATACATACGAGTTGCATTAACTCATACGAGTTGGTATTCTGAGGGGAAAATTACCTGAGGTTCAAGGGATTCTCAGAAAACCAAAAGACATAAACACACGGGCTAAGTGGCTCCAATGGATAAAAAGGGGTTTCTTTTGAAGAGGTGAATTAAATATGAAAGGAGGTCTGCAACCCAAGAGCACTGTTATTTGAAGTTGGGACAAGGCTTGAGGTGTAAAGTGCAGTGTAGTTTAGAAGATTACTTTTGAATCGCTAGGATGCTATCTAAGATAAAGAATGTGTCGATAAACATACGGAAATTAGAACTTGGATACAAATCAATACACACAAGAAACAGGCAGTTTTAATTTTGATATCATAAATTACATTTCATACAAAGGTTAAAATTTGAGGTTTGGTTCCTGATAATTTCTCAAAAGGGAATTTTCATTTTAAAAGGTTTGACAACAATTGGCACTAATTCAAATGCTGCAAGCTTTTGTATTTGTAAAGTCTGTTCCCAAAATATGAAGCTGAGCTCAAGACCTTGACAAAGTTTGGTGCAAATCCAATTTTTGGCCGAGTTAACGAATCTGGGATAATTCTAAAAGAAACGGGTCAGACACAATTTAGTGGGTTACTTTTGAGCCAATAAAATGTTGTTTGAGAAGAAGGTAAGGAACCAAAACATGTCAATGCCTGATTTCTGTTTTAAAACCGTTATGAGAATACTCTATTGGGTTTTAAATTCTCTCCAGACACCTGAACAAGATAATATTGTAGTCTGTTGTATGTGTAAAATGATATGAGGCAAGTAGGAGAAAAAGTTAGGGAAAGAGGATACAATATACAAACTGTTTTAAGGGAACCGAATTTGATAATCTGGTCATCAACTGAGACATTGGAAATGCACAGGGATAAGCAAAGATCTAGAGACAGAGATCCTTGTTGACATGGAATAGTTAATGCAACCTAGAGAGCAAGGAAATATTATAAACGATCAAGACAGTAGAGAAACTGACATCAAGAGAATCTTAGGATGATCATGATCAGGGGCAAAAAAACTTAGAGGTTGTAGTTCAGGAATTGAAATGTGAGGAGAAGTAATACTTAACAACAGTTTACCACAAGATGGATACAGGTAAAGGGAAAGCTGGAAAAAGGACAAATAGATGTATTACTGATTGTATTAATGTGCCTGCGAGCTACAAAAAGGATTAACACTGTGATCACAGACAGCGTTAAGCAGCTCGTAGAGAGAACCGCCACTGGAAGTGAAGATACTGAGCCATTGAGAGATAGGTTAAGAAGGTGCATTGTAGAGTTGTGTAGGCAGCTTAAGGAATTAAGGGCCGACATGGAACAGCAGCAGGAGACAGTAGACTGGAAGGAGTGGAGGGTGCCTATCCAGATGGATTCAGATCAGGGAACTCATTTCACAGGAAGAGTCATTAAAGAAATGTATAAATATAAATATAAACAGAAATTCCACATTCCCTACCAGCCACAGAGCACGGGCATGGTGGAAAGGATGAATTGAACTTTTAAAAAAACGGCAATCGCAAAATCAATTCAAGAGACAGGGAACAGCCCAATATTCTAATGCACCTTAGGGCAAACCCAAGCAGAACCACCAGGTTCACCCCATTTGAAGTAATGACAAGGAGAGCAATGCAGTTACCCGAGAGAATCATAGTAGAAGTGGGAGATGTAGGACCACTAAAAGGAAAGATGCGAGACTATGTAAGGGAAATAAGTAAGCAATTGCATGAGTTAAGGATGGAAGTCAGAGACCAACGGGCGATGGTCAAGGTGAGCCGGGAGCAAACAGGCATGGACCATACCAGCTAATTATGACAGGTGGCACATGCGCACTTGTGGATATGAAAACGGGAAGTAAATGGAGGCATTAGACACAGTTAAAGATACATGACAATTGACCAAGTGGTAACCCAGAGAATGGGAGCCGATGTTAATGTCTCCACAGATTTATGATCCTAGTCGAGGGCGTATCAGTACTGGCAACAAGGTCGGGGATCATCACTGCTCATCCCGCACCGCAGGAGGAACCTTGGTACAGCACGGACAGCGCCGAATGTGACACGCAACTGGGAATGATAAATTTAACAGTAGGAGAACAAGTACTTTTGAATTGTAGTAAGGGTTTGCTTCAGATCGAGCGTGGGAGGTCCACCCAAAGGAGAAGATTAGCACCACCACCCAGCCACCTCCCACGTCTACTTCGTCAGTCTGAGTAGAGATAATTGAAGCCCCTCAAACCACACCGCCTAACCCACCCTGTCCGACTATGCATCCAGTACCGACAAATGGTGTGGTACTGGTTAATCAAAAATTTTGTATAATAATGTACACCATGAGCTGGTACCCGTAGTCTTGAACATATCCGGAATTATCCCGCCCCAGTGGTGCTCAGTCCATATTCGAGCACTATATACGGCTCTAATGGGGCAGCTGATGACTGAAGCATCTCAGTTCAACAGCGAGATGCGATCAGGCTTGGGAGGGAATTGCATTAAACACAGCTTGATAAATGATGCCGCTACGATATTCAATATAGGGACATCAGTGATTAATTCAGAACCTGGCAACTGTTGACCAGAAGGTCCGTACCCTGAGCTTTAAGCTTAAGGAGATTCTAGAGCGGGGACAGGGAATACATAACACCCAATTAAATACAGACCAGGATATGACACGGTTAATCCTGGCTACGTGCTCGAATGTCATGCGGGGGCTATCCACAAACTGATTGAAATAGGGAAAAATATTTCAGACGAAGCGAGCAGAAATGACGTTTGCAGCACCTATGGATCTTGGGCATTGGAACAAGCCCGAGAGAATTTAAGACAGATTAATGAAGGGGCAGTTCCTTTATGGGTAACTAATGAACATTTATGTAATCTTTCACAACACAAGGATCTTGACTTGACCAGTTGCCAGCTCAGAGGTTTAGTATGCGTATATAGAATGAATGTTGAATGTATGGTAAATAATAATATGCTAATTGTCTTAGTGATACCTGTTATAGCTATGACAACACCCGGAAGGACATTTATATAGAGTAGAAAATATTGGGGTTATATGGAGGTGGGGGGGGGTGGGGGCAGGGGATTACTATATTAAGTACTATGATATTCCACCATATGCAGTAGACATAGAAGGAAATATAGTTAGCACCACATTAGAAGAGTGTAGGATAGAGGCCACCGCAGTAATATGTGCGCACCCAATATATGAGATGGAGGAAGCAAAGTGCCGATTTAAAGCAGCAGCAAATTGTACAATGGAAGCTATATGGGCTGCAAAAGAACCAACCCATGTTGCATACACGGGGAATGGGGAATATTGTATCACCACATGGCAGGAAAGAATCCAGTACGGAGGTAACCGGATATGCCCCATCCACAATCATTCGGTGTGCCTACACCCAAAGATGCTACCAGCAAGGGTGGGGAAGGTGGAACTGGTTGAAATATACAAGAGAGGAACGACTACTATTCAGGTCATGGAAAACCTTAAAGATAACCTGACACAGTATATGAATCAGTCTTCCTATGAAATTTCCCTTATTACCAGAGCACCTAAGCACGGATTCGGAGGCGGGCTCAACAGGTATACAGAACTTAATGTACACTGCAGCAACAGGTTAGAACCTTAAAGGAGGATATCGAACAAATAGATTCTTCCACATGGTGGGAGAACCTGTGGAACTGGGACTCAAACGTCCAGATACACCCCTGGATTCAGATTATCTCCCATGCCCAAGTTATACTTCAACTGATATTGATTATATATCTAACCTACTTGATTCATCGTGCCCGGAAGTTTTAACAGGTGGAGAAGGAATTTGGCAAGTCAGAGGTTTAAATTAAAGGACCAGATGATACAAATGGTCTGACCAGTACTTTTTACGTACCAAAGCTGGATACCTGGCCAATATCAATGGGTGGCAGTATGTAATGAGGGTGGACAGTACTGCTGTGGTTGGCTACCTTGGGCTAGGCCAAGGGCCAAAAGGGGGGATTGTTTAGGGGAAATATAGGGGTACATTAAGAACTTATTGAAAGGGAATGGACTACTTAAAATATCCAAGCAGCCAGCGCCTGCAAGTACAGTTAAAAGCCAGGCTGGACAGAGAGGAATCTGAACCTTGCACACCCTCAGAGCCTGTCACCATCAGCAAGGCCAGGCTGAACAGAGAGGAATGTAAATATGATAGATTGGGTGTCTTAGGACTCAGAGCGGAGCTTTAGGTTGAAAAACAACAAAGATTGGGTCTGTTTATAGCAGATAGGGAAAGAACAGATGGTCCTAGTTGAGATAGGAGGGAAGGTCTCCGCCGGGGGTGAAATTAGGGACAGATAATGCCTATACCTTGGTACCTTTGTCACTAGAGAGATGTCTGTTTCATGTAAACCTATATGTTGACGAGATCAGAATCTGGAAACTGTTCTTGTACATGATCAATCATGTATAAATATGGTGAACACTTGTAGTTTAGCAGAGTACTGTCTCAAGCTGTATTGAGAGGGTGCTCTCCTTGCAATTGCTCGAATAAACGATCATGACCTGTACTTGAGACTCCTGTGGTCTGTTTGTCAAAGTGACCACAACACAATAAAATTATGAACTTTTACTTCAATCCTAAATTGGCCATTGGTGCAAACTCTACAATTCAGTGTCTGGAAGGTTCCACAGGTTAACATCTCCAATTAGAAAGTGCTGATTAATCCTTGCTGACAATTCTTACTGACTTCCACATTCTTCACAGTGGCACCTCCATTATGAAATTAAATTATCAAGAAATATAAACAAAATAGTCAAATATTTTACATTTATAAGAAATGATGGCTGTGATGGGAATTGATTAAGGGATTAGACAGGTTAATACCACAGGGAACGATAGAGAGATGGCAGAAATATTAAATAATTATTTTGCCTGGTTGCTTCCCAGGGAGAGAGAACAGGTCAACAGGACATTGAAAGATGAGATGAGGAATGAGATAAGTGCATCGAAAGTCAAGAAAAGATGTACTGAATGAACTAAGGGGATAAAGTGGTCCGGATGGATTGAATTCATGTATTGTCAAAGAATGTAGGGAGGAAATAGAAGCAGTGGTATTGCTCACACTTAATAATTCATTCAAAAGGTGTTGCACCAGAGGACTGGTGGATAGTCAATGTAATTCCTGTATTTAAGAAGGGGGACGGAACATGTCCAGGGAATTATAGAACATTCAGCTTAACATCGGTGGCAGGAAATAAGATAATTCACTGGTCTCTGTTTTTTCTGGACCCTCTTCTCAGCAAACTGAGCTTTCCATTTCTCTGGTCCCCATGTTATAAAATGGATACAGAGACACTGGGGAGGGAGCAGAGAAGATTTATAATGATCATACCAGAAACGTGTGGGTTTACATATCAGGAAGTGATTGACAGGCTGGGTCTCTTCTCTTGAAAAAAGAAGGCTGAGGGGGTGACCTAATCAAGGTCTTTAAAATGATGAGAGGTTTTGGCAGAGGATACAGAGGGAATGTTTCCTCTTGTGGGGAAGAACATAACTCAAGACCATCAACATAAGGTAGACACCACGAAATCCAATAGGGAATTCAGAAGAAACTTCTTCACCCAGAGAGTGGTGAGAATGTGCAACTCACTACCGCAGGGAGTGAGTGAAGTGAATATCTTGGATGTATTTAAGGGGAAGCTGGACAAGCATTTGAGGGAGAAGAGAATATCGGGTTACGATGGTAGCTTTAGATCTACAAAGTGAGAGGAGGCTGGAGTGGAACATAGGCGCCGATATGGCCTGGTTGGGCCAATTGGCCTGTTTCTGTGCTGTATATCCTATGTAAGGCTTCAACTGATCATCCAACCTGGAGAGACACAAGGACACTCATTGTACGGAGAAACCATGAAAATGTGGGAACTGTGGGAAGCGATTCAGTTGTCCATTCCTGCTGGAAAAACAGTGTTCCTGCCACATGGGGGAGAGGCTGTTTATTGGCTCCTTATGTGGAAAACGATCCCTCAAATCATCCAGACCCCAGAAACACCAGCAAGTTCACATTGGGGAGAAGCAGTAAAACTTTCTGTGTGTGTGGGAAAAGATTCACTCACTTATTCAGCCTCTAGATACACCAACGAGTTCATACGAATTAGGAGCAGAAATAGGTCATTCAGTCGCTCGAGCCTGTTCCACCATTAAATAAGATCATGATTGATCTGTTTGTGTTTCAAGTTCCCCATTCCCATCTACCCCTGATAACAATTGATTCCCTTGCCTAACAAAAAATCTATCTACCTCAGGCTTAAAAGCATTCAGTGACCCTGCCTCCACTGCCTTCTGAGGCATTTGAACATACACAGAACAAGCAGCAGGATTGGCTGATCTGATTGTAGCCTCAAATCTGCATCCCACCTACTCCCTATAACCTATCACCCCCTTGCTTACTAAGAATCTATTCATCTCTGCCTTAAAAATATTCAAAGACTTTGCTTCCACCGCCTTTTCAGGAAGAGGGCTCCAAAGACTCACGACTCTCCGAGAGAAAAAAGTTTGCCTCATCTCCGTTTTAAATGGGTGACCCCAAATGTTAGAACAGTGCTCCCTAGTTCTGGACTCATTCACAAGAGGAAACATCCTTTCCACCAGGGAGATGCTGTTCATCTGCTCCATACTTGGGAAAGGATTCACTTGTGCATCCAGCCTCGTCTACAGAAAATGCTGGAAAAACTCAGCAAGTCTAGCAGCATCTGCGGAGAGGGAAACAGAGTTAATGTTTCGACTCCAATATGACTCTTCTTCCTCAGTTCTGAATTAATATATCTAGAATATAAATCAGTAATGGTGACCATGACAACTATCGTCAATTGTTCTAAAACCCCACCTGGTTCACGAATGTCTTTCAGGGAAGGAAATCTGCCATTCTTAACCAGTCTGGCCTACATGTTACTCCAGACCCACTGCAATGTGGCTGACTCTTAACTGCCCTCTGAATTGGCTGAAGAAACCACTCAGTTGTATTCAAGAAGGCGGCTCACCAGCGCCTTCTCAAGGGGAATTAGGGATGGGCAACAAATGCTGGCCTTGTCAGCAATGCCTACATTCCATTAAAGAATAAAGAGAGAAATCACATTCAGGAATGAACCATGTTCATCCTGACAGTTGGAGTTTATTGGTGAGTTGTGATGAATTGTTGATTTCTCTTGATAAGAGATCAATTGATGTCCTGTTACTGATTATTCAGTTTCTTGTCATTTCCTCCTTTCTTACTCCAGATTATTTCAGTTCTTAAACCTTCAGTTACAAGTCCCAGCTCTCCAATCCTTTCACTGAATTTCCTTTCTCACTACAGTGTTATTCCTTCAAATCATCCCCGCTGTCTGTCCTGAATCAATGCTGTTCACTAACAAATGTCGAAATGTTTGCTCCACACCCACAGGGTTTCACATGTTTAACGCCACAAACAGAAAGGTCCAGTTTTCTCCTGGAGTTTGAGACAAATCAGCTTCCAAAATGATTCAGAGTTTCAGCCAATGAGGCAAATCTGGGTTCAGCTCTGCCCCTCATTCACTCCGATTGTTTGGAAGACCAGGGGCAACTAGTAAGTAATTCAGCCTCGCCCCCTCTTCCTAATGGTCTGAAGCATTTTTAAAATTAATTTATGGGATGTGGGGGGTCGCTGGCCAGACCAGCATCTATTGCCCATTCCTAATTGCCCTTGACAGATAGTGGTGAGCTGCCTTCTTGAACCAGTGCAGTCCCTGTGGTGTAGGTACACCCACAGTGCTGTTTGGGAGGGAGTACCGGGATTTTGACCCAGCGATAGTGAAGGAACGGTGATATATTTCCAAGTCAGGATGGTGAGTGGTTTGGAGGGGAACTTCCATGTGGTGGTGTTCCCATGTATCTGCTGCCCTTGTCCTTCTAGATGGTAGTGGTTGTGCACTTGGAATGTGCTGTCTAAGGAGCCTTGGTGCATCTTGTAGATAGTACACACTGCTGCCATTGTTCATTGGTGGTGGAGGGAATGAGACTTTGTGGAAAGGGTGCCAATCAAGCTGGCTGCTTTGTCCTGATGGTGTCAAGCTGTTGGAGCTGCACTCTTCCAGGCAAGTGGGGAGTATTCCATCAAACTCCTGACTTGTGCCTTGCAGATTGTGGACAGGTTTTGGGGAGTAAGGAGGTGAGTTACTTGCCACAGGATTCCTAATCTCAGACCTGCTCTTGTAGCCATAGTATTTATGTAGCTATGACGGTTCAGTTTCTGGTCAATGGTGACCCCCAGAATGTTGATAGTGGGGGATTCAGAGATGGTAATGCCATTGAATGTCAAGGGTAATGGTTGGATTCTCTCTTGTTAGAGATGGTCATTGCCTGGGACTTGTGTGGTGCTACTTGCCACTTGTCTGCCCAAGCCTGGATATTGTCCAAGTTTTGCTGCATTTGGACATGGATTGCTTCAGCATCTGAGAAGCCATGAATGGTGCTAAACATTGTGTAATTATCAGCGAACATCCCCACTTCTGACCTTATGATGGATGGAAGGTCATTGATGAAGCAGCTGAAGATGGTTGGTCTGAGGACAATACCCTGAGGAGCTCCTGCAGTGATGCCCTGGGAGTGAGATAATTGACCTCCAACAACCACAACCGTCTTCCTTTGTGCTAGGTATGACTCCAACCAGCGAAGAATTTTACCCCTGATTCCCATTGACTCCAGTTTTGCTAGGGGTCCTTGATGCCACACTTAGCCAAATGCTGCCTGGATGTCGAGGGCAGGCATTCTTACCTCACCTCGGGAGTTCAGCTCTTTTGTCCATGTTTGAACCAAAGCTGTAATGAGGTCAGGAGCTGAGTGGCCCTGGTGAAATGCAAACTGAGTGTCATTCCGCAGGTTATTGCCATGCAAGTGCTGCTTGATAGCATTGTTGATGACCCCTTCTGTCACTTTACTAATGATTGAGAGTGGACTGATGGGGTGATAATTGGCTGGGTTGGATTTGTCCTGCTTTTTGTGTACAGGACATAACTGTGCAGTTTTCCACATTGCCAGGTGCATGCCAGTGCTGTAGCTGTACTGGAACAACTTGACTAGTGGTGCGGCAAGTTTTGGAGCAGAAGACTTCAGTACCCTTTCCAGAATATTGTTAGCACCCATCACCTTTGCAGTGTCCAGTGCCTTCAGCCATTTCTTGATATCACGTGGAGTGAATCAAATTGGCTGAAGACTGGCATCTGTGATGCTGGGACCTCTGGAGGAGGCCAAGATGAATTACCCACTCAGCACTTCTGACTGAAGATTGTTGCAAACACTTCAACCTTATCTTTTGCACTTATGTGCTGGGCTCCCCTATCATTGAGGATGGGGATATTTGTGGAACCTCCTCCTCCAGTGAGTTGTTTAATTGTCCACCACCATTCATGATTAGATGTGACAGGACTGCAGAGCTTAGATCTGATCCATTGGTTGTGGAATCTCTTAACTGTGCCTATCACTTGCTGCTTATGCTGTTTGACACTCAACTAGTCCTGTGTTGTAGCTTCACCAGGTTGGCACCTCATTTTTAGGTATGCCTGGTGCTGCTCCTGGCATGCTCTCCTGTACACTTCATTGAGCCAGGGCTGATCCCCTGACTTGGTGGTGATGGTAGAGCGAGGGATATGCCAGGCCATGAGGTTACAGACTGTGCTTGAGTACAATTCTGCTGCTGCTGATGGCCCACAGTCTTGAGTTGCTAGATCTGTTTGAAATCTATCCATTTAGCACGGTGGTAGGTCAGGTGAGAGGCCAATGGTGGGAGCCTCTTTCTCTGCTGTCCTATTCGTGCTTCTATGATCTATAATAATATAATGATTTATAGTAAATACAGTATGATAGAACCACATAGCATGGATGGTGGCCATTCAGCCCACTGTGCCTGTATTGTCTCTGAGAATGTTACCAATCTGTCCCACTCCCCCGCTCTTTTCCAATAGCCCTCCAAATATTTCCTTATTAAGTACAAGTGCAAATCATTTTTGATAGTTACTATTGGATCTGCTTCTACCAGTCATTCAGACAATGTGTTCCAGATCATGATAACTCACTGAGTAAAATAATCTCTCCTCATCTTTACCTTGGACTTTTGCCAATTATTTTGAACCTGTGTTCTGTGGTCACTAATCATCCTGCCAATGGAAACAATTTCTCCCTAAGCAGAGGAAAACTCCTAAAAAATCTCAACATTGCTATGAAATCACTCCCTAACCTCTCTGCTCTAAAGAGAACAATCCCAGTTTCTCTAGTCTCTCCACGTATCTGAAACCCTTCATCCCTAATACTATTCTTGTAAATTTTCCTTGCATCCTCTTTAAGGCTTTGACATCTTTCCTAAAGTGTGGGATTCAGAATTTAACACAATATCTCAGTTTAGGATTAACCCCAGGTTTATAAAGATTCAGGATAACTGGTTTGCTTTTGCATTCTATACTTTCAGTGATAAATCCAAGGTCCCCATTAGCTTTAATCAAACAGTTTGATCAACTTGTCCTGTCATATTTTAGGATTTGTTCACTTACACTCCCAGGCCACTCTGTTCCTGTGCTCTGTTTAGTTTATTCTGCCTCTCCTCATTCTCCCTTCCAAAATGTATCATTGACTGTGAATCACTTTGGAATGTTCTGAGGGTGTGAAAGGTGCTAAATAAACACAAGAATTTTCTTTCTCTTTTACAGCGGGTTTAAGGTTGTAGATTTTGCTCCAAAGATTAAATTGGGATTGATATTCAAAATTAACTCCTTTACTGCAGAAACAACTTCAGTTGGAAGTCAGTGAATTAAGAGGAAAGATCCCCGACAAAGGTTCTTCAAGTTACACTGCAGACTGGACAGCTCAATCAGCTCCACTCTTAGCTCTGGAGATCTCAACAACTCCATATACAGTCCACAAGGGAGTTCCCCTGATGCAGTGGGACCAACATTCGTGTTTTAACTAACACCACCAAAAAAATTGGATTAGTCGGTCACTGGTCTGATTGCGGTTTGTGGAATCTTACTGTCAAAGAGTCATAGAGGTCTATAGCACAAAAAAAGGCCCTTCAGCCCATCGAGTCTGCACCGGTCAAACAAGTACCTACTATCCGAATCCCACTTTCCAGCACTAGGCCCATAGCCTTGTATGCCATAGCATCACAAGTGCACATCCAAATACTTCTTCAATGTTATGAGGGTTTCTGCCTCTACCACCCTTTCAGGCAGAGAGTTCCAGATTCCCACCACCCTCTGGGTGAAAAAACTCTTCCTCACATCCCCTCTAAACCTCCTGTCCCTTACCTTAAATCTATGCCCCCTGGTTATTGATCCCTCCACCAAGGGCAAAAGTTCCTTCCTGTCTACCCTATCTATGCCCCTCATAATTTTATACACTTCACTCATGTCCCCCCTCAATCTCCTCTGCTCCAGGGAAAATAACACCAGTCTATCCAATCTCTCCTCATAACTAAAACTCTCCAACCCAGGCAACATCCTGGTAAATCTCCTCTGCACTCTCTCTAGTGCAATCACACCCTTCCTATAATGCAGATTCCAAAACTGCACACAATACTCTAGCTATGGCCCAACCAGCATTTTATACAGTTCCAGCATAACCTCCATGCTCTTATATTTTATGCCTCGGCTAAT
The DNA here is from genome assembly GCF_017639515.1 of Carcharodon carcharias. NCBI lineage: Eukaryota > Metazoa > Chordata > Chondrichthyes > Lamniformes > Lamnidae > Carcharodon > Carcharodon carcharias. The sequence continues at coordinate 18,539,781 of NC_054493.1, forward strand.
AAAGGCAAGTATCCCATATGCCTTCTTAACTACCTTATCTACCTGTCCCGCTACCTTAAGGGACCGGTGGACGTGGACACCAAGGTCCCTCTGATCCTCGGTACTTCCCAGGGTTCTACCATTCATTGTGTATTCCCGTGCCTTGTTTGTCCTGCCTAACTGCATCACCTCACACTTCCAGTGTAAACTGGCTGCCATGAAACAGTAACAACTTGTATTTGCATAACACGATTAATGTAATAAAATTTCCCAAGGCACTTCAGAGGAGATTCATGAAGAAAAATTTGATACCAAGTCACACAGCGTTATATCAGGGTAGATGGTCAAAAATTTGATTTATGAGGCAGATTTTAACAACAATCTTTAATCAGGAGAGAGGTGGAGGTGTTTAAGAAGGGAATTTCAGAACTTCATGCTTACACATGGCCAACAATGGTGGAGTAGTTAAAATCAGAGATGCTAAAGAAGTCAGAATGAGAAGATTACACAACCTTAGTGGGTTGTAATGCCGGAGATTACACAGATAGAGAGCACAAGACCTTGAAGGGATTAGCAAATAAGCAAGTGAATTATAAAATTGGGGACAAAAACAAAAATACCTGGAAAAACTCAGCAGGTCTGCCAGCATCTGCGGAGAGGAACACAGTTAACGTTTCAAGTCCGTATGACTCTTCAGCAAAACTAAGGAAAAATAGAAAAGAGGTGAAATATAAGCTGGTTTAAGGCGGGAGGTGGGGGGGGGGGGGGGGGGGGGGGGGTGCGGGGCGCGCGTGGGACAGGTAGAACTGGATAGAGGGCCAGTGATAGGTGGAGATAACCAAAAGATGTCACAGCCAAAAGGACAAAGAGGTGTTGAAGGTGGTGATAATATCTAAGGAATTATCTAAGGCTAATTAAGGGTAGAAAGCAGGACGAGCAAGATAAAGATAGCCCTAGTGGGGGTGGGTTGGGGGGAAGGGATCGAAATAGACTAAAAGGTAGAGATAAAACAATGGATGGAAATACATTTAAAAATAATGGAAATAGGTGGGAAAAGAAAAATCTATATAAATTATTGGAAAAAAGGGGGATCGGAAAGGGGCTGGGGATGGAGGAGAGAGTTCATAATCTAAAATTGTTGAACTCAATATTCAGTCCGGAAGGCTGTAAAGTGCCTGTTCAGAAGATGAGGTGCTGTTCCTCCAGTTTGCGTTGAGCTTCACTGGAACAATGCAGCAAGCCAAGGACAGACATGTGGGCATGAGAGCAGGGTGGAGTGTTGAAATGGCAAGCGATAGGGAGGTCTGGGTCATGCTTGTGGATAGACTGAAGGTGTTCTGCAAAGCGCTCGCCCAGTCTGCGTTTGGTCTCTCCAATGCAGAGGAAACTGCATTGGGAGCGGCAAATGCAATAGACTAAATTGAGGGAAGTGCAAATGAAGTGCTCCTTCACTTGAAAGGAGTGTTTGGGCCCTTGGACAGTGAGGAGAGGGGAAGTAAAGGGGCAGGTGTTGCACCTTCTGCAGTTGCTTGGGAAGGTGCCGTGGGAGGGGGTTGAGGTGTAGGGAGTGATGGAAGAGTGGACCGGGGTGTCCCGGAAGGAATGATCCCTGTGGAATGCCACCGTGGGGTGTGAAGGGAAGATGTGTTTGGTGGTGGCATCATGCTGGAGTTGGTGGAAATGGCAGAGGATGATCCTTTGAATGCGGAGGCTGGTGGGGTGATAAGTGAGGACGAGGGGGACCCTATCATGGTTCTGGGAGGGAGAGGAAGGTGTGAGGGCGGATGCGTGGGAGATGGGCCGGACATGGTTGAGGGCCCTGTCAACCACCGTGGGTGGAAAACCTTGGTTAAGGAAGAAGGAAGATATGTCAGAGGAACTGTTTTTGAAAGTGGCACCATTAGAACAGATGCGACGGAGGCGAAGGAACTGAGAGAATGGGATGGAGTCCTTACAGGACGTAGGGTGTGAGGAGCTGTAGTCGAGGTAGCTGTGGGAGTCGGTAGGCTTGTAATGAATATCGTTGGACAGTCTATCACCAGAAATTGAGACAGAGAGGTCAAGGAAAGGAAGTGTCAGAGATGGACCATGTGAAAATGATGGAGGGGTGGAAATTGGAAGCAAAATTAATAAATTTTTCCAGGTCCAGATGAGAGCATTAGCAGCACCGAAGTAATCATCGATGTACTGGAGAAAAGGTTGTGGGAGGGGGCCGGAGTAGGACTGGAACAAGGAATGTTCCACATACCTCATAAAGAGACAGACATAACTGGGACCCATGCGGGTACCCATAGCCACATCTTTTATTTGGAGGAAGTGAGAGTTTAAGGAGAAATTGTTCAGTGAGAGATCAAGTTCAGCCAGACGGAGGAGAGTAGTGTTGGATGAGGATTGTTCAGGCCTCTGTTCGAGGAAGAAGTGGAGAGCCATCAGACTATACCAGTGGGGGATGGAGGTGTAGAGGGATTGGACGTCCATGGTGAAGAGGAGGCGGTTGGGGCCAGGGAACTGGAAATTGTTGATATGATGTAGGGTGCCAGAGGAATCACAGATGTAGGTGGGCAGGGCCTGGACAAGGGGAATGAGAATGGAGTCAAGATAGCAAGAAATGGAATTCCACGGGGCAGATACAGGTTGACACGATTGATCTGCTGGGACAGTCCTGTTTGTGGATTTTGGGTAGGAGGTAGAAGCGGGCCGTCCAAGGTTGGAAGACTATGAGGTTTGAAGCTGTGGAAGGAAGATCTCCAGAGGAGATGAGGTCAGTGACAGTCCTGGAAACAATGGCTTGATGTTCAGTGGTAGGGTCATGGTCCAGGGGGAGGTAGGAGGAAGTGTCTGCGAGTTGACGCTCAGCCTCTGCAAGGTTGAGATCTGCAGAGGTCAGTGCACCAGACAACAGCACCAGTCTTTTCAGCAGGTTTGATGACAATGTCAGGGTTGGACCTGAGAGAACGGAATGCAGCAAGTTCAGAGAGAGACAGGTTAGATGTGGATTTCAACTGAAGTTCCATCCCTCATGTTTCGAACCCACCCAGGATTACAGGTATCTCCGGGACATACAATGCTCCTCAGACTACTGTTCTCGTTGCATTCTGACATCCACACTCAGTGCCATGCACCACCATATGAACACACTCAACCTCTCCCTCCAGCAGCACCATTGTTTCCCCCTCCCTCACTCCCTCTGTCCCTCCTCACTCCCTCCCCAATCATTTCCTCCCCCTTACTACCTCCTCACTCCCTCACTTCCTGCCCCAATCACTCCTGTACCCCCAGTTTCATTTTATTCTTCGTTTCATCCGATGCCTCAACAAGAAACTTTGCCTCTTTCTTTCGGGTGCAAAGGAATGCAAGCTCCAACAACTCATCAACACCAACACCCATCTAGGACCCTCCAACCCTGCCTGTCCCTCTGTCCCCATCCCATCTTCCAATCCCAGCCGCGGCCGTGTATTCACCATACCCCCTGACCTTCCCCTCTCTGACGCTGAACATTCAGTGCTCAGCAAAGGACTTAGTTTCATACCCTTGTGCCCTCATCTCAATGAATTTCGGGCTTGGCACGATGCTGAATTCTTCTTCTGCCGTCTTCATCTCTGGGCTCACTTCTTTGGGCAGGAGTCCTCTCCCCGCCTCCAATATTATCCCTCCACCTGGACCCCTCCCTCTGGATTCTTACCTTCTCTTGATCTTTTCATTGAGAACTGTCGGCGTGACATCAGTCGTCTCAATTTCTCTGCTCCACTCACCAGGTAGTGCTGTTCCCATCTATCTGCTGCCCTTGTCTTTCTAGGCGATAGTGGTCTTGGGTTTGGAAGGTGCTGTCTCAGGAGCCTTGGTGAATTCCTGCAGTGCATCTTGTAGACAGTACACTGCTGCTACTGTGCGTTGATGGTGGAGGGAACGAATGCTTGTGAATGTGGTGCCAATCAAGTGGACTGCTTTGTCCCGGACAGCGCCCAGCTTCTTCAATGTTGTGGGGGCTGCACTCATTCAGAGAAGTGGGGAGTATTCTAACACACTGCTGACTTGTGCCTTGTAGACGGTGGACAGGGTTTGGGGATCAGGAGGCGAGTTACTCATTGCACAATTCCTAGCCTCTGACCTGGTCTTGCAGCCACAGTATTTATATGGCTAGTCCAGCTCAGTTCCTGGTCAATGGTAACCCCCAGGATGTTGATAGTGGCGGATTCAGCTACGATAATGCCATTGAACATCAAGGGGCGATGGTTGGATTCTCTCTTGTTGGAGATGGTCATGTCTGACACTTGTATGGCACGAATGTTATTTGCCACTTCTCAGCCCAAGCCTGGATACTGTCCAGGTCTTGCTGCATTTGGACATGGACTATTTCAGTATCTGAGGAGTCGTAAATGGTGCTGAGCATTGTGCAATCATCAGCAAACATCCCCACTTCTGACCTTATGATGGAAGGAAGGTCATTGATGAAGCAGCTGAAGATGTTTTGGCCTCAGACACTACCCTGAGGAACTCCTGCAGTGGTGCCCTGGAGCTGAGATGACTGACCTCCTTTGCGCTGGGTATGACTCTAATCGATAGAGATTTTTGCCCCTGATTCCCATTGACTCCAGTTTTTGCTGTATGTGTGAAAACTAACACTGTGCTTTTGGATGATATCACCTAGTGGTGGCATGTAGATGAGAAATAGGAGGGACCAAGGATAGATCCTTGGGGGACACTAAGGACTTTGGAGAGTAAATGGAGGTTGAAGATTGGGCAGCAGTTTGCAAGGATGGTGGGGTCAAGTAATGTTCTTTTTCAGTATGGGTGATGATGGATTTAAAGGTGAGAGTGATCAGAAGTGAGAGAGAAAACCGTTAACAATATCAGCTAACATGGGAAAAATGGATCATCAGCTGTTTAGTGGGAAAATCATTGAGGGACTAAGAGGTGAATAAGACGAGCTCTGACAGGGCATGACACAACTTAGGAGAGAAACTGGAGGAAGATGCGATCTGAGGGCTCGGACAAGGGGGAAATTTATAGACAGTTTGGCCCAGTGGGATAGTCGAAGGGAGGGAAGCAGCAGAGGCAGCTGATCAGATTGTCTCAATCTTAAAGACAAAGAAGTTCCATGAGGATGGAGATGGAAGAGCGAGAGCCCTTCAAAAGGAACTAACTTGTGTTTGGGATATTACGATTTGCCGCACTGTGTGTTTGATACAAAGCTGATTTATTTGATGTTTATCCAGAATATTAACATCTATTACTGGGCTGGAGTTCATTAACATCAGACAGAAAAAGCCCCAATGAACATGTTTGCATCCTGGATCAGATTAACACCAAAATACAACTCCTGCAGTCACTTGTGAACTCGCTGGTGAGTCTGCAGGTGGGATGACTGAGTGAATCCCTTCCCACACTCAATGCAGGTGAAAGGCTTCTCTCCAGTGTGAATTCGCTGGTGTACAGTGAGTTGAGACGATCGCCTGAACCCAGTCCTGCAGTAACAACACCTGAATGGTTTCTCATCAGTGTGGACACGTTGATGGCACATCAGTTCCCCGGAACTTTTAAAGCACTTCTCACAGTCTGCGCATTTAAAAGGTCTCGCCCCAGTGTGAACTCGCTGGTGTGCCATGAGGTGGGATGACTCAATGAATCTCTTCCCACACACACTGCAGCAGAACGGCCTCTCTCCAGTGTGAATGCGCTGGTGTACAGTGAGTTGAGATGATCGCCTGAAACCAGTCCCACAGTGAGAGCACCTGAACGGTCTCTCATCAGTGTGAACACGTTGGTGGCACAGCAGTTCCCCCGAGCTTTTATAGCATTTCTCACAGTCTGGGCATTTGAAAGGTCTCTCCCCAGTGTGAACTCGCTGATGGGACACCAGTTCCTTGGAACTTTTATAGCACTTCCTACAGTCTGGGCACTTAAATGGTCTCTCCTCAGTATGAACACGTTTATGGGACATAAGTTCCCCAAAACTTTTATAGCACTTCCCACAGTCTGGACATTTAAAAGGTCTCTCATCAGTGTGAACCCGCTGGTGTGTCAGCAGGGTGGACGACTGAGCAAATCCCTTCCCACACTCGGAGCAGATGAATGGCCTCTCCCCAGTGTGAATGCGCTTGTGCGCTATGAGGTGGGATGATTGAGTGAATCCCTTCCCACATTCCGAGCATATGAACAGCCTCTCCCCCGTGTGAATTCGCTGGTGTACAATGAGTTGAGATGATCGTCTGAACCCATTCCCGCAGTGAGAGCACCTGAACGGTCTCTCGTCAGTGTGAACATGTTGATGGGACATCAGCTCCCAGGAACTTTTGTAGCACTTCCTGCAGTCTGGGCATTCAAAAGGTCTTTCCCCAGTGTGAATTCGCTGATGTGTCATCAGGTGGGATGACTGAATGAATCCCTTCCCACACTCGGCGCAGGTGAATGGCCTCTCCCCAGTGTGAACACGCTGGTGTTTCAGCAGGGTGGATGAATGAGTGAATCTCTTCCCACATACAGAGCAAGGGAAGGGCCTCTCCCCCATCTGACTGTGTTGATGAGTTTCTAGCCCTGACTGGTAACATAATCCTTCCTCACAGTCCCCACATTTCCCTGATTCTTCTCCAGCATGACTGCACTTGTGGTTTGAGAGGCCAGATGATCGGCTGAAGCCTCGTCCATACACAGAACACATGTACGGTTTCTCCCCACTGTGAACGGTGCTTTTTTCTTTCATGTTCAAAATCCGATGATATTCAGGTAATGATAAATTGGGTGACTCTGTCAGATCCTGATGTGATGTTTGGTTTGAGTTTCCCACTGCAAATCCTCACCTTCTAGAATCCTGTAAAATTCATTTAAAACAGAAAAAAAGGAGTAAGAAAGAACCCGCAAAAGCACAAAGGCAGGTTGTGAAATTGAGCTGAATGAATATGGTAACTTGTGGGGCTAGGACTAGGAAAAAGTAACCATGAAAGCTGCCGGATTGTCGTAGAATCCCAATTGGTTCACTCATGTCCTTCAGCGAAGGCAACCCATCACTGGTCTGGGCCAATGCAAGACTCTGAAAATTACGGGAGGAGATGGGGAGAGAGGTGGGAGATGCTAGGGCAAAGGTGAGGGATTTTATATATCTACAACTCGGCCAGAACTTTAAACCCTCAACCTCCACCACCTAAGAGGACCAGGGTGCAGATGTACGTGAACACCATCACCTTGAAGTTCCCCTTCAAGTCATGTGATGTCCTGATTGTCTGACATCCAGTACTAGATGAGCAGAAATTTCTTTCAAAGAGTCCCTGCTAGAAACTCTATTCCCTAGTCACTGACTCCATCCCTCTCCCTGGCAACTGTGTTTTTAAAAATTATTTCATAGGATGTGGGTATTGCCAACCAGGCCAGCATTTATTGCCCATCCCTACTCGCTCTTGAGAAGGTGGTGGTGAGCTTCCTTCTTGAATTGCTGCAGTCCACGTGGTGTATGTACACCCACGATGCTGTTAGGAAGGGTGCTCCAAGATTTTGACCCAGTGACAGTGAAGGAACGGCGTTTTATTTCCAAGTCAGGATGGTGTGGGGTTTGGAGGAGAACTTCCATGTGGTGGTTTCCCATGCATCTTGTCCTTCAAGATGGTAGAGGTCAAGCGTTTGGAAGGTGCTGCCAAAGGATCTTTGGTGAGTTGATGCAATGCATCTTGTAGATGGTACAAATACTGTGTGAGCTAAAGCAGACTGTTTACAACCTCAGTGACACACTTGACTAGAAGATGAGATGCCAACTACATATCTGCACTATCAGTAAGATTGCCTATTTCCACTTCAGTAACATCACCTGACTTTGGCCATGCCTCAGTTCACTTGCTTCTGAAACTGTCACTTTTAAACCTGATTATTCTAACATGCCCTTAGCCGGCCTAACACATTCTACCTCCTGTAAACTTGAGATCATCCAAAACTCTGCTGCCCATGTCCTCACTCACGCCAAGTCCCATTCGCCTATCATCCCATGCTCGCTAACCCACATTGGCTCCCGGTCCAGCAGCACCTCAATTTTAAAATGCTGATCATTGTTTTTAAATCTCTCCATGGGCTCGCCTCCCCCAATCTCTATAGTCTCCTCGAGCCCTACAACCTCCGAGATCTCTGAGCCCGACAATTGTCCGACATTCCCACCGGAGCCGCATTTCCAGCTGTTGGAGCCTGCAACCTGCAGCCTGGAACTCAAGAGTGGGAGAAGGGGGTAGAATGAAGAGAGACCATATAGACTAACACTCACAGCAATCTACAATCCACTTACATTACCAGGAAAGTGAGAGACAGAGTTTAGAAATGCTCACCAACATGTCTCCAGTAAAATATCACAAGAGGAAAAGATTTTAGTTCTTAAGAAAGAAAATGCTGGAAAAACTCAGCAGGTTTGGCAGCATCTGTGGACAGAGAAACAGAGTTAATGTTTTGCATTTACATAACTTTTCTTCAGAACAGTTTCCTGTCTGCAACTCCTCCCCTTCTAACCTCATCAAAAGGAATTTTCAAAATCCATCACTATCAGTTCAGGATAGAAATTCACAATTTTTCTTCCTGTTTCCCAATCCTGTTGGGGCACACGTGTGGACTGCTGCACATTGTCCCCTATAAAGATGGCCACTGCACAGGCGCACTGCTGCACATTGCCCCCTATAAAGATGGCCACTGCACAGGCGCACTGCTGCACATTGCCCCCTATAAAGATGGCAGCCGTTAATCATTCGCATATTCGGAGCTGTTGCCCGGTAGGTGTAAACGCAGGAAACATGTTGTTCGGGGTCTGAGGTCCCCACCAGGTGTTACTGAAATCTCCCCGTCAATCCGTCAGCTCCATTCCTCCCTGCTGGCTCTATCTGAATGGTCCCTCTCGTATGACTGTGCTGGTGTGTCAGTTCAGCTGGTGAACAGCCTTTCTGCATTGTGATTGTATCTACATGTTTTCTGCTCAGACAGGTAATTGAACACCATCCCAGTCAACAGTGACTACAGCATGTTTTATCTCAAGCCTGAGCCACAATAAAAAGTTCCAAAGCCCTTAACACACAATCCCCACTTTAACCTGGTTGATTCCCCATCCCTCTGTCTCCAGTTTGGTCCCCAGAACACTGCCATCATTTGCATCCAAAAAGGGAAACGCACATATTCCACCAAGGTAAATGTTCCACTCGATGGTGCAACACCCCTATGATTGAAAGACAGCAGATCCTCTGGCTCAGTATGAGCTGTGCTTTGGTAGATGGGCTGGGAATGTAATACAAACACGGCTTTTTGGATGGTTCATCAACTCCAAGTCACAGTCCTCAGTGAAATGATCTGAGGGCTGAATGGACTCCCGGGACTGTCTCATAGCACTTAGTTCTAAAAGAATGGAATCATATCTATCCAGCCATCCTATCTAACCATCTTTTATCAATTCAATTCTTTCATTTATATATAATTTCACATTGATTGTTCAATGTATATTAATAGATGAATTTATCCATCTGGTTAAGTCACTCTGATCCCCTTTAAGCTGGTTCTCTAACTGCAGTTTGGTCCAATCAGTAAATTGCAGATAACTAGAAGCCCCCTGTTCTCTACAGCCCTTTTTTGAAATGAATTATACAAACACCAGGATTCCATTCGAGATCCCTGCAGGATTCTTCTCTTTTCCATTAACAAGCCACTTCAAACTTCCAGTTGGTCACTCTGGCATTAAAGGAATAACAGTTAGTTTCGATATTTGATTGTAACCAACTCCCAACTATTCACCTCTCCAATAATCAGCTGAAAAAAGTGCTTCCATTGAGAACCGATGTCTTTGTCTCGTTTCCCTCCTATCATGTCCTCTCCAAGCTCATCTTATCCAAAAGATCCACCTCCTTCTCTCTCGCCCCCATTTCCACTAAACTGTTGATCGACCAACTTCCCTCCCTGGCCCTCGTGTTAACTGACACTGGAAACAGTTCCCTTTCCTCAGCTATTTCCTGCTCCCTTTTAAAACTGTCATCACACCCAACCTAGGGGAGGTGATGGTGTAGTGGTATTGTCATTGGACTAGCAGTCCAGAAACCCAGGGTAACGTTCTGGGGACCTGGGTTTGAATCTCACCATGGCAGATGATGGAATTTAAATTCAATAAAAATATGGAATTAAAAGGCTTGATGATGGCCATGAAACCATTGTTGATTGTTGTAAAAACCCATCTGGTTCCTAATGCCCTTTAGGGGAAGGAAATCTGCTGGCCTACATGCAACTCCAGACGCACAGCAATGTGGTTGGCTCTTAAATGCTCCTGGAACAAGGGCAATTAATAATGGCATTAAATGCTGGCCTCACCAGTGATGCCCACATCCCACGAATAAAAAAAAAACCCTCAAACCCCCATCTTCAATCCCTCTGTTGCTGCAAACCACCCCCCACCCACCCTCAAGTCCTTGCAAACTACCACCTCATTTTCAACCTCGCATTCCTCTCGAAAGTCATTCCTCTCAAATCTGTCACCACGACTCTGTGTTCGAACCTTTCCAATCTGGTTTCTGTCCCTGCCCCAGCACTGAATCCAGGCCACAAAGGGACTGTGGGGCATTATCTTCCTCATACTTCCTGTCCTCCCACTGTCCAGCTGAATGCCACTGCCCTCACTTGGATCCAAAGAATCATCAGCAATGGCTTCTCTTCTCGTCTCACGACCTTTGGAGTCTCCCAACGATCTATCGGTGGCCCCTCTACCCTTCATCTATATGTTGCCCCTTGGTGCCATCATCTGAAGACAGGACGTCAGGTTCTACATGTATGGTGATGACTCCCTTCTTGACCTCGCCACCCCCTCTCTGGACCCTTCCAGTGTTTTTATGTTGTCAGCCTGCTTGTCTGTTCTACAGCCCACCTGACTGCCAGCCTGCAGAAACTTCAGCTCATCCAGACTCTGCTGTCCTTTAACCCAGCCATCCCCAAGTCCGACTCCCCCATCACGCCTTTGCTCACTGACCTACAGTGGTTCCAGCTCCACCGGTGCCTCCATTTTCAAATTCCAATTTCTTGTTCAACTCCCTTCTGGGCCTCACCCCCTGCCTATATCTGTAACCTCCTCCAACCTTCAGAGAGCTCTGCATTCCTCCAACTCTGGCCTCTTACACATCCCTCACTCTCTCTGTCCCATTCGCCAAGCCTTCAGTTATCGGCCCCAACCCTGGAACTGGAGTAGGTCATTCAGCCCTTTGAGCCTGCTCTGCTATCCAGTTAGACTCTGGCTGATCAATTAGCCTCCTCTAAACTTGAAGAACAAATAACTGAAAGGTTAACTCCAGCCAGTTATAGAGGTTATTAACAGCAGCAGAAACAAACCCAAACTATCAGAACAAACATGGTTCAGACCTGGATGTGACTAACAACAGCAATAACAGGAGAATCCACCTCCAGAAGTTATTTGTGAACTCGCTGGTGTCTCATTAGGTTTTGTGACTGAGTGAATCTCTTCCCACACATGGTGCAGGTGAATGGCCTCTCCCCGGTGTGAACTCGCTGGTGTGTCAGAAGGTCAGATGAATTAGTGAATCCTTTCCCACACACGGAGCAGGTGAACGGCCTTTCCCCAGTGTGACCACGCTTGTGTTTCAGCAGGTGAGATGAACTGCTGAATCCCTTCATACACACAGAGCAGATGAATGGTCGCTCCCCAGTGTGAATTCGCTGGTGTGTGACAAGGTTGAATGATCGATTAAATCCCTTCCCACACATGGAGCAGGTGAATGGTCTCTCCCCAGTGTGACTGCGCTGATGACATTCCAGCTGGGATGGAGATCTGAATCCCTTCCCACAGTCCCCACATTTCCATGGTTTCTCTATGGTGCTGGTGTCTTTGTCTCTCTCCAGGTTGGCCAATTCCACGTCAGTAGGTCCTCCCTTTCAAATATCCTGTAAAAGGACTTTACAAACATCAGCACTGTCAGTACAGCATAGAAATTCAGATCAGAAAATTCTAGTTTCTATGGAACATGTTTTCCTCACCCTTTCCTGCAAAGCAGTAAATCCTCATCCCACATACTCTCCCCCTCCCTTTGTTGGTATCCAAATCCAGGGTGACCAACTGTTCAGTATTTTATGGGATTGCCCCCTATTTGAGTTAACTGTCTCAGGCTGCACAGTGCCAGAATGCTGTTTGTCCAATAAATTGGACCTGCGCTGCACCCTATTCAAACAGTTCTGGCAACCAAACCTCATCCCTACCCATCCTCAAAGCTCTGGCAACACCTCACTCAAAAGCCTCCCTCAACCCACACATACAGACCCCATGGCAGGCCGTCCCTTATTTTCCTTTGTGAAAATTGTTCACCCTGCCAAACCCATCACATCATCTCCACCACAACAAAAACAAAAATACCTGGAAAAACTCAGCAGGTCTGCCAGCATCTGTGGAAAGGAACACAGTTAACGTTTTGAGTCCGTATGACTCTTCAACAGAACTAAGGAAAAATAGAAAAGAGGTGAAATATAAGCTGGGTTAAGGGAGGGTGGGACAGGTAGAACTGGATAGAGGGCCAGTGATAGGTGGAGATTGCCAAAAGATGTCATAGACAAAAGGACAAAGAGGTGTTGACGGTGGTGATATTAGCTACGAAATGTGCTTAATTGTGACATTAAGGGTAAAAAGCAGGACGGGCAAGGTAAAGATAGCTCTAGTGGGGGTGGGGTGGGGGGGGAAGGGATTGAAATTGGCTAAAAGGTAGAGATAAAACAATGGATGGAAATACATTTAAAAATAATGGGAATAGGTGGGAAAAGAAAAATCTATACAAATTATTGGAAAAAAGGGGGGATCGGAAAGGGGGTGGGGATGGAGGAGAGAGTTCATGATCTAAAATTGTTGAACTCAATATTCAGTCCGGAAGGCTGTAAAGCTCCTAGTCGGAAGATGAGGTGCTGTTCCTCCAGTTTGCGTTGAGCTTCAGTGGAACATTGCAGCAAGCCAAGGACGGACACGTGGGCACGAGAGCAGGGTGGAGTGTTGGAATGGCAAGAGACAGGGAGGTCTGGGTCACGCTTGCGGACAGCTTACGTCATCTCCACCATTCCTTGCTGTACTCCCAGTTTTCTCACCCTCCCCCTCCCCCACTCTGGCTGGGTTCAGTTCTCAAGCCCCTCTGTGCAGAGTGAAAATATAACCAATGAATCAATAATTTTCTCTGGGTCACTGGGACCCTGAAGCCCCGCCCACTCTTTGTTGCTTCACCTCGATGGCCGTGCATAAAGTTAAAAGGTAACAAACGGGAGACCTGCAGGTTTCCTTCCTTCCCACAGATCAGATTCCTCATTGGTTTGAGCCCAAAGTGTAACCTCTTATTTATTGTCCTCCCTTCCCCCCTCCTCTGACGTGAACCATCCTCCACTCGCTGACCCAGGATGGCGGCCGTTAACCTGGGCCTGTTCCCGGGAGGGAGAAGCCCCGCAGCTGATAATTATTCATAACGGTTACTCCAGCTCACAATGCCCGGGGAGTGATTGACGCGAGGAACGGACCAATAGGAAGAGGGATTCGGGCTGGAGGACCGAACGGGAGCGGCTGGTCACCAACCAATCCGAGTGAATGAGGGGCGGAGCTGAGCCCATTGCTCCCTCACTGTGTCCGCAGGCGGCCCGGCTGCACATTGTCTCCGACAAAGGTAGCGGCCGTTCACCCGGGCCTGCCTCGGGGAAAGGCCCGAGCAGCTGCAGCCGGTTCAAATGTCCTACCCGAGCTTCACACTCGAGGCTTGGGGCCCCTCACGGGCTGTTCGTGAAGCCTCCCCGCCCACACTCGTCGGCTCCATCCCCTCCCTCATGACCCACCCAGCAATATTTTACCGGCCGAGAATTTCGACGCAAATCGCCTCAGCTGTCCGACATCACCCGCACTGCGCATGCTCCAGCTCACGAAGCCTGATTGACCGAGCGCTCTGGAACATTCGGTAGACGGGGCGGGGCTGGAGGACCGAGCTGGAGCGGCTGGTCCTCCAACCAATCGGAGTGAATGAGGGGGGTGCGGGGCTGTGCCAGGATCTCCCTCATTGGCTGAAACTCTGCATCATTTTGGAAGCTGATTTGACTCAAACTCCAGGGAAAAACTGGACCTTTGTTTGTGGCTTTAAACAGATGAAACCCTGTGGGTGTGGGGAAACGTTTCAACATTTGTTAGTGAAACAATGAAGGGAACACGATGAAACAATGTAGAAACAATTCAAGGGCTGACTTAAAGGCAGACAGGGAATATCACCATCAGAACAAGGAGAGTCCCTGGTTTCAGGGATACGATATACAAGCCTCTAGATAAAAGGGGAAAAAACATGCCCAACATCGCCCTCATACTGATGGCCACCTGCTACGGGTCAGTCTGTTCCAGGATAGATTTCCTGGTTGTGTCCCGTGCATTCACAGTCAGACCCACCGACGTCAAGCCGGTGTTCTTCTCTGACCACTGCCTCCTACTGCCACTTACAGAAGGACCAGAGGGTTGGCAGGGGAACATGGAAGCTAAACGTGAAACTGCTGACCCCAGAGAACATTGAGGAGCTCAAGAGGGATTACAAAGGCTGGAGAACCATGAAACCCCACTTTTAGTCACTGACACACTGGCGGGAAGCGATCAAGGGAGACATCAAGAGGTTTTTCGTCCTCAAAGGCACCCAGAAAGCTAGAAAGGAACAGAGGGAAATGTCCCGACTCCAGAAAAACATGCAGAACCTGCTCTGGCTGCGGTCGATGGGGGTTGAGGTCAAGGAGGAACTCCAAGAGGTGAAGAGCCAGCAAGCCTCGCTCTTTGCCTCGGAGGCCTCCAAGATCATCTTCCGTTCCAGAGTCCGCTCCGTGGAGCAGGACGAGACATGCTCACGTTTCTTCTTTCAAAAGGTACACACAGAGAGCTCTGTGATTAGCAGCCTGAAGGAAGAAGATGGCTCAGTAAAGTCATCGCAGTCCGACATTTTGAGGATCAGCAAATCTTTCTATGCCGGATTATATGACGTGAAGCTCAAAGACAGCACGGCCTCCCAGTCCTTCCTGTCCTCTATCACGGAGGTCTTAGATGACAGCACACGGGAGAGTCTGGACAAAGCGCTAACTCCTGACGAACTGACTGAGGCCCTTGAGTCCTTCGAGAAGAGTAAAACTCCCAGAAGCGACGGCTTGCCGGCAGAGTTGTATTCGGCTCTGTGGGACTGGATCAGCCTGGACCTGCTAGAAGTGTACGAGAGTATGCTCCTGGCCGGCAGTATGTCAGAATCCATGAGGAAAGGCATTATCACCCTCATCTACAAGCACAAGGGGGAAAAGGAGGAAATTAGAAATTGGCGACCCATTTCACTGTTGAATGTGGACTATAAGATTCTGTCCAAGGTCATCGCCAATCGGGTCAAATCCGCTCTGGAATTGGTGATTCACCCTGACCAGACCTGCACTGTGCCGGGCAGGAAGATCTCTGACAGCCTCATGCTGCTCAGGGATACGATTGCTTATGCACAGGACAGGAGTGTGGATACCTGCCTCATCAGCCTGGATCAGGAGATGGCCTTTGACCGAATATCACACACTTACATGGTGGATGTGCTCTCCAAAATGGGGTTTGGGGAGGGAATTCGCAATTGGATCCAACTGCTCTACACTAACATCAGTAGTGCAGTCTCAATCAATGGGTGGGAATCAGATAGCTTTCCGATTAAATCTGGAGTCAGGCAGGGCTGCCCTCTCTCGCCTGTTCTTTTCGTGTGTTGCATAGAACCCTTTGCTGAGTCCATCAGGAAGGATCCGGGCATAAGAGGAGTGACGATCCCAGGCAGTGGAGGCACTCAGGTCAAAGCCTCCCTGTACATGGACGATGTCGCAGTCTTCTGCTCGGATCCGCTGTCGGTGCACAGACTGATCCACATCTGCGACCAGTTTGAACTGGCCTCGGGAGCCAAGGTAAATCGTGGGAAGAGCGAGGCCATGTTCTTTGGGAACTGGGCTGACCGATCCTTTGTCCCCTTCACTGTCAGGGCTGACGGCCTGAAGGTGCTGGGGATATAGTTTGGAGGGACCTGGGCATGTGTTAGAAACTGGAAGGAGCGAGTGTCTATGGTGAAAAGGAAACTGGGCATGTGGGAGCGACGCTCCCTCTCCATTGCAGGTAAGAACCTGGTCATCAGGTGTGAGGCACTCTTGCTGTTGCTGTACGTGGCGCAGGTCTGGCCCATTCCAGACTCCTGTGTGGTGGCGATCACCCAAGCCATCTTCCGCTTTATCTGGAGGTCGAAAACGGATCGTGCCCACAGGGACACGATGTACAAGCCTCTAGATAAAGGGGGAAAAAAACGTGCCCAACATCGCCCTCATACTGATGGCCACCTTTGTGTGCGGCTACATCAAGCGGTGCGTAGACCCTCAGTATGCAAACACCAAGTGTCACTACATGCTGAAGTTCTACCTGTCCCCAGTGTTACGAAGGATGGGTCTGGCCACGCTGCTGCGGAACGCTCCAAGTAGTTGGACTGTGCCGTACCACCTGTCCCTCGTGGGAAAATTTATGCAGAAAAACACCTTTGACCACAAGTCCATCAGGCAATGGTTGGCACGTAACGTCTTAAAGGCCCTGAGGGATAAGGAGAGGGTGAATCCTGTGGGATGGTTCCCTGAGCAGACTGACAAAGTCATTTGGCAGAACGCCTCATCGCCAGAACTTTCCAACAAGCACCAAGACGTAGCTTGGCTGGTGTTGAGAAAGGCCCTCCCTGTAAGATCCTTCCTACATGCCAGGAGTCTCACCCCCTCTGCACGTTGCCCTCGAGGTGGCTGTGGTGGGGAAGAGACCATTGTTCACCTCCTTGTAGACTGTGCCTTTGTAAAGAATGTCTGGAGAGAGATGCAGTGGTTTCTGTCGAGGTTCATCCCAAGCAGTTCTGTGACACAGGACTCTGCTCTACGGGCTGTTCCCAGGGACACACACCGAGACAAAGATCAACTGCAGCTGGAGGATCATCAACTCGCTGAAAGACGCTCTTTGGTCTGCTCGAAACTTGTTGGTCTTCCAGCGCAAAGTGTAGTCCCCGACCGAGTTTTGCAGACTGGCATATTCCAAGGTCCAGGACTACGTGCTGAGGGACACAGTTAAGCTTGGGGCAGCCGCCACAAAGGCGCAATGGGGAAGGGTCACTGCCTAAGACCTTTCTGCCATCGTGCACTGAAGGGCTGTGAACGGTAAAGAGCCCCTCGGGATGTACAGCTCAAAATGAATGTCTGCCAATGATTGTAATATTCATTGTTTGTACTGATACACCTTGTGATTCATGTTGTAAAAGTTGAACCTGATTGTATTTTTGTGATGGTGATTTTGAAATGGTTCGAAATGTTTTTGAAGATTTATGAATAAGGTATATTTTTGCAAAAAAAAGTGAGGGAGAAGGTTTGTCCCAAAGACAATCTCTTCTGGTATGTGTGCAGGGGATGTGCTGAATAAATGAATGGTTTCAAGAGATTAGATGATATATGTTTTCTAGATTGGACCTTAAAACCTGGAACTCAGAAGGATATGGATTTGTGTTGCAGGGCGCGGGTGCGAGAGGGGGAGATCTGGATCAGTGAATTACTTCAGTAAGCCTTAAAATCAGAGCGACAGTATTTCAGAACTGACTCCTGTAGGGTAAGACTGATGGAAGCATTTAAAGTGGTGACAGTAGATGTGTTGGAGGATGATGTGCACAAGGAATTTGTGAACCATCCGACGATAATAGTAAGGGGAAAGGAATGGATCTGGAAAGCACCAGACATTTCATATATTATTTATTATAGCAGATACTTCATGTTGTTTCAGGAGAAATGGGGCCTGGTTGTGTCGATGCCAGATTTTACATGGCAAGCTGTCAGCCTGTGGTTTGATCGTAGATTAAGAATCTCTGAGTGGTACCATTCAAATCACTCAATGGAACTCTCAGAAGCCACATTGTTTGCTCAAAAAAAAGGAAGGTTTGTGTTACAGCTAATGAGAAGCACACACACACACACACCCATGAATGCAAAAACACACAGGCACAAACAGAGAATCACATTTACACACACAAACACTGGAATAGTTGCTTGGTTGTACAGAACTTGAATATTGCTGAAAGGAGACATATCTAATCTTTTTTGTCTTGCACTCATCAGGAGACTTACAAGAATACCAATAAAAGGGGAAAGCAACAAGTTATTCTGTATGTGATGAGACTGTTGATTGGTTGTCAAGTGGTGTTGCCATGGACAATGCACCAGTGATGGTGACTGACAGTTAACTGCCAAACATTGTTTGAAATTTAAACCAGGCAGTTTTTTATTTTTATTCAATAATGGGATGTGGGCATTGATGGCTAGGCCAGCATTTATTGCCCATCCCTAACTGCCCTTGAGAAGGTGGTGTTGAGTTGCCTTCTTGAACTGCTGCAGTCTCTGCAGTGTAGGTACACCCACAGTGCTGTTAGGGATAGAGTTCCAGGATTTTGACCCAGTGACAGTGAAGGAACAGCGATATATTTCCAAGTCAGGATGGTGAGTGGCTTGGAGGGGAACTTCCAGGTGGTGGTGTTCCCATGCATCTGCTGCCTTTGTCCTTCTAGATGGTAGCGGTCGTGGGATTGGAAGGTGCTGAATAAGGAGCCTATGTGAGTTCCTGCAGTGCTTCCTATGGATGGTACACACTGCTCCCACTGTTCGTTGGTGGTGGAGGGAGTAAATGTTTGTGGTATTGTTGCAAATCAAGCTGGCTGCTTTGTCCTTAATGGTGTCAAGCTTCTTGAGGGTCATTGGAGCTGCAATCAGACAAGTGGAGAATGTTCTATCACACCCCTGACTTGTGCCTTATAGATGGAGGACCCACTTTGGGGAGTCAGGAGATGAGTTACTTGCTACAGGGTTCTGAGCTTCTGACCTGTTCTTGTACCCACAGTATTTATATGTCTGCTGCAGTTCAGTTGCTCATCAATGGTAACTCCTAGGATGTAGATGGTGGGGAATTCAGTGATGATGACGGCTTGAATTCCAAGGCTTGGGGTGGGGTGGGGGGTGGGGGTGGTGGGTGGCGTTGGTTCGATCCATTCTTGTTGTAGATGTCATTGCCTGGCACCTATGTGGCACGAATTTTACTTGCCACTTGTCAGCCCAGGCCTAGATATTCTATAGCTCTTGTTGCATTTGAGCATGGACTGATTCAGTATCTGAGAAATAGTGAATGGTGCTGGACATTGTGCAATCATCAGAGTATATCCGCACGTCTGACTGAATGATGGAAGGAAGGTCATTGATGAAGCAGCTGAAGATTTTTGGGTGCAGGATATTACCCTGAGTGACTTCTGCAGTGATGTCCTGGAACTGAGATGGTTGACCTCATACAACCACAAACATCTTCCTTTGTGTTCGCTATGATTCCAACCAGTGGAGAGTTTTCCCCCTGAATCGCATTGATTCCAGTTTTGTTCAGGTTGCTTGATGCTACACTTAGTCAAATGCTGCCTTGATGTCAGGGGCAGTCACTCTTACCTCATGTCTAAAGTTCAGCTGTTTTGTCTAATGTTTGAACCAAAGCTGTAATGAGGTCAGGAGCTGGGTGGCCCTGGTGGAACTGAAACTGAGTGTCAGTGAGCAGGATATTGCTGAGCAAGTGCTGCTTGATAGCACTGTTGATGACCCCTTCCATCACTTTACTGATGATCGGGAACAGATTGATAGGGCGGTAATTGAGTGTGTTAGATTTGTCTTGCTTTTTGTGTACAGGATATACCTGGACCCTCATTGGTCAAGGAATTACCCCGAGGATTGAGTCAGCGAATGGCTGTCACCTATTTTGTTTCACTGAAACAGGCGCAATGTATGTACATGTTCTTTCTGTCTGCAAGTTACAGGGCCCTGTGTATTAATACATGTACCTTCCAGTGCATGCAAATGCACCACATTGCAAGCCCAACTGACAATCTTAAATTGGTCGTCAGCATAATTCTTAGCACACTGAAGATTATTTAGCAAATGTTGTCCAATCAAGGAATCACTTCTAATGTTGGACACTGTGTATTGAGTTTTGCAAGCATGGGGTGCTTGGGTATGGTCTGTACCCTGCCCATTGTGATCAGCGGCTGGGACATGCTGTTTGATATGATCCGCCAGTCTTTGGGACATACGGCCTACATACCGAGCATCACACTGGCACTGTCATGGTATGTAGACCAGTTTAAGATTGTTAGTCAGGCTCTCAGTGTGGTACATTTGCATCTTCTGGAAGCTACATATATTAATACACAAGACCCTGTTCTTTGCAGACAGAAAGAACATGTACATTCATTGTGCCAGTTTCAGCTAAACAAAATAAGTGACAGCTATTCACTGACTCATTCCTCAGGGCAAGGCCTTAACCAATCAGGGTCAAGCTGAAGTTTAAATTTCAAACAATGCTTGGCAGTTAACTGTCAGTCACCATCACTTGTGCATTCTCCATGGCAATGTCACTTGCCAACCAATCAGTACTCTCTTCACATACAGTATAAATTGTTGTTTTCCCCTTATATTGTCATTCTTGTGTGTCTCCTGATGAGTGCTAAATGAAAAGCTCAAACATTACTCTTTTTTCAGCAAAACACAGGAGTACTCCCTGTCCCATCAGGTGGACAACAGCAGATAACCTGACTAATACTGAGGGATAAGGTATTGGTGTCTGTAAGGCCCAGAGTAATTCAACATTCTAAAAATTAATTTATGGGACATATTATTGCCCATTCCTGATTTCCCTTAAGAAGATGGTGGTGAGCTGACTTCTTGAACCGTGGCAGTCCATGTGGTGTACATACACCCACAGTGCTGTTAGGGAGGGGGTTCCAGGATTTTGACTTAGTGACAGTGAAGGAATGGTGGTATAGTTCCAAGTCAGGATGATGTGTGACTTGGAGGGGGACTTCCAGGTGATGGTGTTCCCACCAATAGTATCTTCCAGTAACTGTGAGTGGTTTTGGTCATACAATTTCACTGTTTTCTCTAAATCTTAAATCAATATTGAACAACATCTGGGACATTGGAAGCAATAAACAATAACACTGAGCAATTTATTGTCACCCTGAGTGATCATTCCCAGTGGGAGTGTAAAATTCCGGACAACATCCCTGGATAATCACAGCATCTACTTTCCTCTTGGTATTACAGATGATGCTGATTCTCCTTACATTGATGGTCTTCTTGATGAAGAGAATTCTAAGACAGGTTACAAGGAGAAATAATATAATGGAAGTTCAAATAGTCATTTGGCAGTACAGAAATTGAGTATTGATGAAAAAGGACACGTTGTCAAAGCTTTTCATCTTGCACTCATCAGAACAAATTGCAGAAGTACCAAATGTGAAAGGAACAACAACTTATACTTCATGAGAAAAGAGTACTGATTGATTGGCAAGTGGACTCTGATTGGCAGAGGCATAGACATGGAGAATGCGCCAGTTTACTGATGCCTGACAGTTAACTGCCAAGCTTTGTTTAAATTCAAACCAAGCAGGTTGACACTGATTGGTCAAGGCATTTCCCTGGGCAATGAACCAGAGAATTACTCTCACCTATTTTGTTTAGTTGAAACAGGCACAACGTGTGTGCATGTTCTTTCTATCAGCAAAGAATAGGGCCCTGTGCATTAATATATGTAGCTTCTAGCATGCGTAAATGCATCACACTTCGAGTCTGACTGATAATCTTAAATTAGTTGTCAGTGTAATTCTTAGTGCACCCAAGATTGTTCAGAAAATGTCCAATTGCAGAATCACATCTTATGTTGGACACTGTTTTTTGAATTTTGCAAGTGTGGACTGGTTGTATACAGTTGGTAACTTGCCTATTGTGAACAGCTGAAGGGACATGCTGTTTGATATGATCCGCCAGTCTTTGGAAGTACAGCCCATATACATCACATCAACACTGAAGCTCATATACCACATTATCCATTTGTGTGATAGGCAGAACATCTTTTTGGCTTGATGGCAGCATCCTGTTCGTGGTGAATACCACTTGTGTTGCAACTGAATGAATTGTTCTTCCCTTTACATTTGGTATTCTTGTGAATTGTCCTGATGAGTGCAAGACAAAAAGCTTCAACAATGTTTCTTTTTACAGCAATAATGGAAATGTTTGCACTGACAGGGTAGATGCTGAGAGGTTGTTTTCCCTTGTGGGTGAGACTTGGACTGGGGGCAGAATCTCAGAGTAAGGGGATGCCCACTTAAAACAGAGATGAGGAAGAATTTATTCTCTCAGAGGGTGGTCAATCTGTGGAATTCCTTACCACAGGGTATCGTAGAGTTTGTGTCATTAAGTATATTCAAGGTTGAGATGGACAGATTTTTAATAAGTAAGGGAATCAAGAGTTATGGGGAAAAGGCAGGAAATTGGAGTTCAGGATTATCAGATTAGCCATGATCTCACTAAATGGCGGAGCAGACTCGATGGGCTGAATGGTCAACTTCTGCTCCTATGTCTTATGGACCAAGAGAAAAGCTTTGAAGCTGCAAATGGAAGGATCTTCTTGAGCTTCAAGGTGGGAAATGTAGACAGAGGAAGGCCAGGTGAGTAAAATTAGAATAATTCTAATAACCTTATTAAACATTTCATGCTACAAAACACTCTTACACACATTAAAACTATGAATCTGTAATAGAAGCAGATTCAAGGAGGTCGTATTATGGATAAGATTAGAACATGCGAAAAGGCATGAATAGATCAATGATCTGAAAGGACAGACATTGTATGTTCTCAGCACCAAGCCAGAGGGTTAGGAGATGGACTGAATACAAAGACATTATTAAGTCTTTGAGAACGAGATGAGATATTCATCTACAAGCCATGAGAAGAGCAATGACAATATTGCACAGACTCACTGAAGAGGATTACATAATTTACGAGATGAATTAATGGGTTAATGTATTCTGTTTTGATAAACAAATAACCAGAATGTGTTGACATGTTATCTTCAAGTTAGCAAGGCATTACTAAATTCAAAAAGGATCAAGACACAAAATCTCGGGGTCCTTGACCATGTCTACCTTCGAGCAGACTGATCAGATTAGAACAATGTGCTCAAAACTCTTTCTGATGATTCCTCCCATGAGTATCCAGTAATCTCATGGTCTCTGTGTGTAATGAGTTATGCACGAGAAATAAGAACATTAAACCAATGTCTCAGAGTTTCCTAGTTTCTGAGCTTGCTTAAAGGGATACAGATAATTCTGTAAAAACACAAAGTATATTTAGCTTTTAGGGAGCAACACTCTAACAATTTGAAATGAATTCCAGTATCTTTGATAAGTATAATATCCATCATCAGGAAATGTGTTTCCAGGCAGGAAGCAGGTGAATAGCCTCTCTCCACTTTGTATTTAGCATTTTTACAGTTGTCATGATGATCAAATCCTTTTACACAGAGACACACACACACTGACACACAGACAAGCACCCTCCATGCAGTGTGAACTCACTGATGAGTCAGAAGTTTAAATGACTGACCCAGTTCCTTCCCATGCACAGAGCAGGCGAACAGTCTCAGCTCAGTGTGAACTCGTTGGTGTATCCAGAGATTGGATGAATTAATGAATCCAATCTCACGTTCATATCACCTGCACAGTGTTTCCCCAGTGTGAACATGTTGGTGATTCATCAGGTTAGTTGATTCCATGATTTCTTTACCACACACAGAGCAAGTGAATGACTGGCCTTACCCCAGTGAGAACTTGCTGGTGTCTCAGAAGCGTGCATGTCTGATCGAATCTCTTCCCACGCTCTCAGCATGAGACAGCCTCTTCCCAATGTGACTGCACTGGTGTAACAGTGAGGTGAGATGACTGCCTGAACTCAGAACCACAATGAGGGAAGCTGAAAGGTTTCACATCAGTGAACACTTTGATGGAGTAGCAGTTCCTCAGAACTTTTATAGCACTTCCTGCAGTCAGGGTATTTAAAAGATCTCTTGTCAGTGTGAACTCGCTGGTGTGTCAGCCAGCAAGATGAGGTAGTGAAACCCTTCCCACATTCGAAGCAGGTGAATGGACTCTCCCCAGTGTGACTGTGCTGATGTAGAGTGAGGTCGGATGATCTTCTAAACCCAGTCGCACAATGAGAGCACCTGTACGGTCTCTTGTCAGTGTGAACATGTTGATGGGACATCAGGTCCCCAGAATTTTTATAGCACTTCCCACAGTCTGGGCATTTAAAAGGTCTCTTGTCAGTGTGAACACTCTGGTGAGTCAGCAGGGTGGATAACTGAGTGACTCCCTTCCCACAGTCAGAGCAGGTAAATGGCCTCTCTGCAGTGTGAACTCGCTGGTGTCTCAGCAGGTTGGATGAGGTAGTGAATCTCTTTCCACACTTGGGGCAGGTGAATGGCTTCTCCTCAGTGTGAATTCACTGGCGAGTCAGCAGGAGTGATAAACAGGTGAATCCGTTCCCACACCTGGAGGAGGTGAACGGTCTCTCCCCAGTGTGAACTCACTGGTGTGTCAGCAGACAGGATGAGATACTGAATCCCTTCCCACATTCGGAGCAGGTGAATGGACTCTCCTCAGTGTGACTGTGCTGATGTACCATAAAGTCAGATGATCACCTAAACCCAATCCCACAATGAGAGCACCCGAATGGTCTCTCATCACTGTGAACATATTGATGTGACATCGGTCCCGCAGAACTTTTATAGCACTTGCTGCATTTAAAAGGTCTCTCATCAGTGTGAGCTCGTTGTTGCATTAGCAGGTGGGATGAACAAGTGAATCCCTTCCCACACTTGGAGCAGCTGAACGGTCTCTCTACAGTGTGAGTGCGCTGGTATGTCAGCAGGTAAGATGAAGTAATGAATCCCTTCCCACACTGGCAGCAGGTGAACGGTCTCTCCCCAGTGTGATTTCGCTCGTGTGCCTGCAGTTGGGATGACTGAGTGAATCCCCTGCCACACTCAGAGCAGATGAACAGCCTCTCCCCAGTGTGAAATTGCTGGTGTGTCAGCAGGTGGGATGACTGAGTGAATCTCTTCCCACACTCGGAGCAGGTGAACAGCTTCTCCCCAGTGTGATTGAGCCGATGTGTATCCAGGTCAGACGGGTAATTGAATCTCTTACCACAGTCCTCACATTTCCATAGTTTCTCCCCAGTGTGAATGCGCTTGTATCTCAATAGGTCAGATGATTGACTGAAGCTTCGTCCACACACAGTTCACATGTATGATTTCTCTCCACTGAGAATGGTGCTTTTTCCTTTCATGTTCAAAATCCAACCATGATATTCAGGTTACAATAGATTGGGCGACTGTCAAACCTGATGTGATGTTTGGTTTGAGGTTTCTGACTGCAAATCCTCCCCTTCAAACACCCTGTAAAAGTGAATAAAACAGAAAAAAGGGAGAGCGAACTCTCAGAAACACAGAGAGTGAGTGTGTGTGAGAGGGAGTCTGTTAGAGTGTGTGAGGGTGAGAGGGCGACAGAGAGAGAAGGAGAGAGAGCCAAGGAGAGGGATTTTATTTATTTACAAGTCGACCAAAACTTTGACAGAATCTCCCAAACCCTCAACCTCCACCACCCAGAAGGACCAGTGTAACAGGGGTATGTGAACACCATCACCTACAAATTCCTCTCCAAGTCACACACCATCTTAACTTGTCTAACATCAGGTACTGGATGAACTGAAGTTTCCTACAATTAAATATCAGTAAGATTGAAGCCATTGTCTTCAGTCCCTCTACAAACACCACTCCCCAGCCACTGACTCCATCCCTCTCCCTAGAAACGGTGTGAGACTGAATCAGACTGTTCACAACCTCGATGTCATATTTCAACCAAGGATGAGCTGTCAATCGCATATCCACATCTTCACCAAGACCATCTATTTCCAGCTCAGTAACATCGCCTGACTCCATCCTAGTCTCAGCTCAACTGCTGCTGAAACTGTCACCCGTTCCTTTGTTACCCCTAGGCTTAACTATCCTAACGCATTCCCAGACGGCCTCCCACATTCAATCTCCCTCTAATGTTCAGCTCACCCAGATCTCCATTGTCCGTCTGCTTCCTCGCACCAAGTCATGTTCGCCCATCACCCCTGTGCTCACTGACCTACAAAAGCTCCCATTTAATAAGTACCTAAATTTTAAAATTCTTATGCTTGTTTTCAAATCCCCCCATGCTCTTGTCCCTCTCTGTCTCTGTAATCTCCTCCATACTCTTGTCCCTCCCTGTTTCTGTAATCTCCTCCATGCTCTTGTCCCTCTCGGTCTCTGTAATCTCCTCCATGCTCTTTTCCCTCTCGGTCTCTGTAATCTCCTCCATGCTCTTGTCCCTCCCTGTCTCTGTAATCTCCTCTATGCTCTTGTCTCTTTCTGTCTCTGTAATCTCCTCCATGCTCTTGTCCCTCCCTGTTTCTGTAATCTCCTCCATGCTCTTGTCCCTCTCGGTCTCTGTAATCTCCTCCATGCTCTTGTCCCTCCCTGTCTCTGTAATCTCCTCTATGCCCTTGTCCCTCCCTGTCTCTGTAATCTCCTCCATGCTCTTGTCTCTCTCTGTCTCTGTAATCTCCTCCATGCTCTTGTCCCTCCCTGTCTCTGTAATCTCCATGCTCTTGTCTCTCTCTGTCTCTGTAATCTCCTCCATGCTCTTGTCCCTCCCTGTCTCTGTAATCTCCTCCATGCTCTTGTCCCTCCCTGTCTCTGTAATCTCCTCCATGCTCTTGTCCCTCTCTGTCTCTGTAATCTCCTCCATGCTCTTGTCCCTCTCTGTCTCTGTAATCTCCTCCATGCTCTTGTCCCTCTCTGTCTCTGTAATCTCCTCCATGCTCTTGTCCCTCTCTGTCTCTGTAACCTCCTCCATGCTCTTGTCCCTCAGTCTCTGTAATCTCATCCATGCTCTTGTCCCTCTCTGTCTCTGTAATCTCCTCCAGTCACACAATCCTGCGAATATCTGCGCTCCTGTCATTCCGGTCTGTTGACCATTCCTGATTTTAATCGCTTCACTATTGGTGGCTGTTCTTTCAGTTGCCAAGGCCACGAGCTCTGGAATTTTTTCCTTAAACCTCTCCGTCTCTCTACCTCGTTTTCCTCCTTTAAGATACTCCTTAAATCCTACCCCTGACCAAGCTTTTGGTCACCTGCTCTAATATCGCCTTCTGTGGCTCGTTGTCAAATGTTGCTTTGTAAATTTCTGTGTAACATCTTGGAAAATTGCATTGTATTGCATCAGAAGTGCGATATAAATACAAATTAGTATTGTTGACTTGGATATATATCACCTTCATCATCACTGGGCAAATAACCTGTAACTCCTCATCTAACAGCATTATGGGTGCACCTTCGCCACACGGACCGCAGTGGTTCAAGAAGGTCAAACATCATCTTTTCCACAGTAACTGGGCATGTATAATATCTGCTGCTGGGCCTGTTGGTGAAAGGACAGGGACACGGGACTAGCTGATTTGCTCTTGCCAAGAGCCAGCCTGGGCACAGCGTGCTAAACAGTCTTCTTCTGTACTGTAATCACTCAGTGATTCGATGGCTCAGTGAAAAAGGACCTGCAATGGAGGCCAGGGACCAGCTTCTGCCACCAAAGCACACCTTACTGCAACCCGGCTCTTAATCAGTCTGTCTGTTTCCAGACGTGGTTCTGAGTGATGCCTGGAATAAAATAAGAACAAAATGCTGCAACTGTTGGAAATCTGAAATAAAAAGAGAAAATGCAGCGAATACTCAGCAGGTCGGGCAATTTCTGTGGAGGGAGAAACAGAGTTAACATTTCAGGGTGCGCAGAATGAATTACGGGGAATAAAAATGGTGCAGAATTTGATGGACAGTATAAGGTCAGAAGTGGAAGGGAAATGCACTATAATGTAGGAAAAACAATTCCTGAGTATGAAAGATCCTGTGGGAAGATAAAGCTGGAAAGTCAGCAGTACACAATCGGGGAATGGGCAGCAGTGGAACCTCATTTAGACATAGTAGAAGTAACAGTAAAATACATTACTGCAATACATTCATTATTAGAGACAGAGGAAGTTAGATAATGGCAGAGAGGTGATCAGGGAGGGCAGAGGTGAAATAGTGCAATGGATGGACATAGATTCAGTTCCACAGTAAAGGAGCCACACCAGCCTCAGAGACATGGAACCTCTCACAGATAACAGAGCGTAGAACCAAACATTCTAAAATACAGATGAATGGTCAAAAATACCACTGAAACCATTGTTTTCAATATTAAAATCCCCTGCTGGAGCCTGCAGCTGGAAAGATATCAGAAGCACTGGAGTCAGAGAAAAATCTCCCAGTTGAGGAAATACCCGCGAACTCCAGCCCGAAAAAAGATCCATTAACCATGACTCTGTTTCCTGTCACTCAGCCAATTCCATTTCCATGTTGTTAGTACCCCTTTTATTCCATGCGATATAACTTTGCTCTGTTGTGTGGCCCTCTATCAAACGTCTTTTGGAAATCCACTCACATCATATCATTGCCCTCAACAACTCTCTCTGTTACCAATTCAAAAAGCTCCAGCAGGTTAGTTAATTATGATATTAAACAGTCTCCCCTCCTGCTCCAGGATCAGTAAAGTGAGTTAAAGATAATTTCTCATTAACAAACCCATTGCTGCATTTCCTTCATTCACCCACATTTGTCCACGCGGGCCTGGCACCGGGAGAAATCCCGCAGCTGCCGTTCCGTTCGGTGCAAAGGCGGGCCCGGTACTGTCTTACTGGGGGTGCTGAGGCCTCCACTGGGTGTTTGTGAAGCCTCCCCTCCCACCCACTGCCCCTAACGCTGCCTCCGCTTATCCGCTTCCTTCCCGCCTGAAGATGAGACAAACAAGCTTCTGTCCATGGACATCACCCGCACTGCGCATGCTCCAGATCACATTGCCCGGGGAGTGATTGACGGCAGCTCTGGACCTTTAGGAAGAGGGGGCGGGGCTGGAGGACCGAGCGGGCAGCGGCTGGTCCTCCAACCAATCGGAGTGAATGAGGGGGCGGGGCTGAGCCCGGATCTCCCTCATTGGCTGAGACTCTGCATCATTTTGGAAGCTGATTTGTCTCCAACTCCAGGAGAAAACTGGACCTCTCTGTTTGTGGCTTTAAACAGATGAAACCCTGTGGGTGTGGAGCAAACATTTCAACATTTGTCAGTGAAATGGATTCATTCAGGACAGACAGCAGGGATTATTTCAGGAAATTACACAGTGCCGTTCCCTGATCCTAACCGCCCCCTCTTCACCATGGATGTCCAATCCCTCTGCACCTCCAGCCCCCACCAGGGTGGGTCTGAGTGCCCTCCACTTCTTCCTTGAACAGAGGCCCAAAAAATCCTCATCCACCACCAATCTCTGTCTGGCTGAACTTGATCTCTCACTGAACAATTTCTCCTTTAACTTGTCTCACTTCCTCCAAATAAAAGATGCGGCTATGGGTATCCGCATGGGCCCCTGTTATGCCTGTCTTTTTGTTAGGTATGTGGAACATTTCTTGTTCCAGTCTTACTCAGGCCCCCTCCCACAACTCTTTTTTCGGTACATTGATGACTGTATCGGTGCCACTTCATCCTCACGTCTGGACCTGAAAAAATTTCTATCAATTTTGCTTCCAATTTCCACCTATCACCTTCACATGGTCCATCCCTTCCTTGACCTCTCTGTCTCTATTTTTAATAATAGACTGTCCACCAATATTCATTACAAGCCCATTGACTCCCGCAGCTACCTTGACTACAGCTCCTCACACTCTGCTTCCTGTAGGGACTCTATCCCATTCTCTCAGTTCCTTCGCCTCCATCATCTGATGATGATGGTTCTGATGATGCCACCTTTCAAAACTGCCCTTCTGACATGTCTTCCTTCTTCCTTAACCGAGGATTCCCGCCCCTCACTGTGGTTGACAGGGCCCTCAACTGTGCCTGACCCATTTCCCGCACCTCTGCCTTCCCTTCCCCTCCCTCCCAGAACCATGATAGGTTCTCCCTTGTCCTCACTTTTCACCCCACCAACCTCCACATTCAAAGGATCACCTCCCGCCAGCTCCAGCATGATGCCACCACCAAACACATCTTCTGCTCACCACCCCACACCATCAGCATTCCGTAGGGACTGTTCCCTACAGGACACAATGGTCCACTCCTCCATCACACTCAACACCTCATCCCTTTCCCATGGCACCTTCTCAGGCAATCGCAAAAGGTGCTCCTTTACCTCCTCCCTCCTCACCATCCAAGGTCACAAACTTTCCTTTCAGGAGAAGCAGCGCTTCACTTGTACCTCCTTTAATTTGGTCTACTGCATTCACTGCTCCCAATGCGGCCTCCTCTATATTGGGAAGACTAAACACAGACTGGGTGACTGCTTTGCGGAACACCTTCGCTCAGTCTGCAAACATGACCCAAACCTTCCTGTCACTTGCCATGTGAACACACCACCCTGCTCTCATGCCCACATGTCCATCCTTGACCTGCTGCAATGTTCCAGTGAAGCCCAACACAAACTGGAAGAACAGCACCTCATCTTCCGATTAGGCACTTTACACCCTTCCGGACTCAACATTGCATTCAACAATTTCAGACCATGAACTCTGTCCTCCACCTTTACCCCTTTTTAAATATTTTTTTCCCATGGTATTTATTTATTTATTTTATCCTTTTTACACAAACACTCCCCCTCCCCCCACAGGGCCATCTGTCACTTGTTTCTATGTTGTGCTTTCAGACCGCTGTCCCTTGTTCCGCTATTAACACTTTCTGCTTTCTTACTTCTATGCCACTATCAGCACCTTCACTACTACCATTAACACCCCTTTTGTCTTGTGTCCATGACACTGTTGTCAATCTCTCCTTAGCGCCCAGCAACGCTGATCTTCTATCCTGCCTTACCTGCTACACCCCACTTAAACAGTATAAATTTCACCACATTTTACTTCTCTTTAGCTCTGGAGAAGTTGTGTGGACTCGAAACACTAACTCTGTTTCTCTCTCCACAGCTGCTGCCAGACCTGCTGAGTTTTTCCAGCATTCCCTGTTTTTCTTTGACATCGTGCAATGATTGTTTCTCTTTGAACTCATCCCTTGGAGAACAGTGTAAAATTAATGGAAGGATTCACAGCCAGTTTAATGCTCCTTCCATGTCTGGGACCATTTAATTCCAGCCGATCTGTTGGACTGGCTTCAACCTGGCTCTGGCTATGAACTGAATCAAGCCGCTCCAATGATCATTCTAATTCAGCTTCCATCTTGTTTAATTGTGAACAATCACATCTGCTTCTGTTTTTGTCTTGACTTCATGTTCACTCTGGTTTTACTCGAGTGAAGTTTCTGTGGTCAGAATTCAGAGAAGTGACCTGTCCAGCTGCACATGTTCTCTCAGGGTAACCAAACCAGCCCCTGGTGCCTGTGTTAGACATTTAGTCATGGTTTAATACTCAAATTGTATAAAAGATTATTTGTTTTCCAGCAGAAACTGTGTTCAATATTGGGCACCAAACCTCAGGAAAGACTTAGCAACAGTCCATGCAGATTCACAAATCCATGATGCAACAAATGTGAAGTGATGCCAATTAAATGGGCAAACCCCTTCCTACACATGGAGATAGTGAACTCTCCAGTGTGAATACACCGGTGAATTTCCAGGCCTTATTAAATCCTATTTCACAGCCCCCAGATTTCCACTGTTTCTCCCCAGTGTGACTGTGTATGTGTTTTGAAAAGTCAGGTGATTGGCTAAAACACCATCCACACTCAGAACATGGGTATAATTTCTCCCCATTTTGAACAGGGCTTTTTGCTTCCATGGTCAAATGCCGAGGTTTGTCAAGTCCTTATCATTCGAGTGACTCTAAGGTCTTGAGATGATGCTTGTTTTCAGAGCCCTGTCTGAACCCTGTACCCATAAAAGGATTTTACAAAAACTATCACTGTAAGTACAGGATAGAAATTCAGGACAAATATTTATCATGCTTTGAATTAGCTGCGTGTAAATCCTTCTCCTGTAAAAGAAGTTTCTAAAAGCCAACACTGTCATAACACAAACAGGTAGAGACAACATAGTTTACTGAAAATGAAATCGTGTTTGACAAATTTATTAGAGTCCTTTGAGGATGTAACAAGCAGGTTGGATAAAGGGAAGTCTGAAAAGGGAAGTAGATAAGTTAAGTAAGTGGGAAAAATTTGGCAGACCGAGCATAATTTGAGAAAAAATGAGGTTGTCCACTTTGGAAGGAACAATAGAAAAGCAGAGTATTATTTAAACAGAGAGAGAGAGAGAGAGAGAGACTGCAGAATGCTGTGATACGGAGGGATCATGGTGCCCTGGTACACGAATCACCAAAAGTTAGCATACAGGTACAGCAAGTAATTCAGAAGGCAAATTCAATGTCGGCCATTATTGCAAAGGGGTTACAGTATAAAAGTCATAAGGTTTAGTACAAGTGTACAGACTATTAGTGAAACCACACCTAGGGCGGGATTTCCCGCACCCTCCCAGTGCCGGGATCTTCCGGTCCCGCCGCAAGTCAATGGACTTCTGGCTGGGGCACTGCCTGGCCTGGGGCAAGTTCCACCCACAAAGGGGCCGGAAAATCCTGGCCCCAGAGTACTGTGTACAATTTTGGTCTCCATACTTAAGGAGGGATAGACCCAGCGTGTCCACTCTGAACCAGGTTTGCTGCTCCCTCTGTCTCCGGCACTGTCCACGTCCCTGGCACAAGGGAATGGGATTTCAAAAGGAAGGAAGGAATCTGTCAGCACTTGAAAGAGATTTACAAAGGATTGAAGGTGTTTCTCAGAGGGTTGAGATCTTCCTTTATTGTCAGGGAGTTGGACATCAGACTGTCTCCTGTCAACATAGAGCTGCATTGTGGGGCTGGGACCACCGTTGAAGGAGCTGCCGATGGGTCCTGCACCCCTGCCCTTTCCCCAGAGCCTTCATCAGAATCATAGAATGGTTACAGCATAGAAAGAGGTCATTCGGCCCATCATGTCCATGCCCACGCCGGCTTTCTGAAAGAGCTACTCAGCCAGTCCCACTGCCCAGCCATTTCATCGTAGCCTTGTACATTTGTTTTCTTCAAATAGTTATCCAATTCTGTTTAGAAAGACATGATTGAACCTTCGTCCGCCACACTCTCAGTCAGTGCACTCCAGACTCTAACCACTCACTGCATAAAAAGGGTTTTCCTCATGTTACCATTGCTTCTTTTGCAAATCATCTTTAATCTGTGTCCTCTGATTCTCGATCCTTCTACCAATAAGAACAGTTTCTCTCTGTCTACTCTGCCCAGATCCCACATGATTTTGAGTGTTTCTATCAAATCTCCTCTCAATCTTCTCTTCTCTAAAGAGATCAGCCCCAGCTTTGCCAACCTATCCTCTTAACTGAAGTTGTTCAGCCCTGGAACCATCCTCATGAATCTTTTCTGCCTCCTCTTCAATGCCTTCACATCCTTCCTAAAGTGTGGTGTCCAGAATTGGACACAATACTCCAGTTGAGGCTGAACCAGTGTTTTATTCTGGTTTCTCATAACTTGCTTGTTATTCTCGGGGAGTTGAACACCAGCCTTTCTCCTGTCGACATAGAGCTGCCTTATAGGGTTGTGATCACCTTTGAAAGAGCTGCCAATTAGCCCCACTCCCCTGCCCTTTCTCCAGAGCCCTGCAAACTTTACCTTTTAACTAGAGATCGAATTCACTTTGGAAAGTTATTATTGAATCTGCTCCCATCCCCTTTCAGGCAGAACATTCCAGATCAAAATTTATTGAGTAAAAAATGGTTTCTCATCTTCCTGATGGATTCTTGCCAATTATTTGATGTGATGTGTTTAATTGTTGGTTTTATGTTAAACACATTTCCTGAGTGGATTTAGGGAAACACGCTCATGGCATCTTAGAGAGATCAAACACACGACACACTGTATATTTGAAACAAAGCTGATTTATTTGAGGTATTAAAGTTTTAAACTCCAGCCACATTACAGAAGTTATCAACATCAGCAAAAAGATAAACACCCCAACTGTCAGAATTAATATGGTTCAGTCCTGAATGTGACTAACAGCAGCAATAACAGAGAATCCAGCTCCTGCAGTGACTTCTGAGCTCACGGGTATCTCTGCAGGGTGGATAACTGACTGAATCCCATCCCACACTCAGAGCAGGTGAACAGCCTCTCCCCAGTGTGAACTGGCTGGTGTCTCAGCAGACGGGATGATTCAGTGAATCCCACCCCCTCCCAATCATCTGTTAAATACTTTAAATTTAACCCCCCACCCCGGGTTACTGATCACTCTGTTAACGGAAATAGGTTCTTCCTATCCACTCTTTCTGGGCCCCTCATAATTTTATACATCTCAGTTAAATCTCCCCTCAGCCTCCTCTGTTCCACAGAAAACAATCCCAGCCAATCCAATCTTTCCTCGCAGTTAAAATTCTGTTTTCCTGGTAACATCCTCGTAAATCTCCTCTGTACCCTCTCTGATGTGAACAGATCCTTCCTGTGATGCAGTAACCAGAAACTGTATTCAGTAATCTAGCTGCAGTCTAACTAGTGTTTTATAAAGCTGTAGTATAACCTCCCTGATCCTGTAATAAAAACAGAAAATGCTGGAAATACTCAGCAGCTCTGGCAGCATCTGTGGAGAAAGAGGAGTTTCAGGTCTGTGACCTTTCATCAACAGAAAATGCTGGAAATATTCCCTGTTCTTGTATTCTATTTCTCAGTTAATAACAGAAAGTATCCTGTCTGACTTTTTAATCACCTTATCTATCTCTCCTGTCACCTTCAGGGATCTGTGGATAGAGATAGAGGTCCACAGCACAGAAAAAGGCCCTTCGGCCCATCGAGTCTACACCGGTCAAACAAGTACCTAACTATTCGAATCACATTTTCCAGCACTAGGCCCATAGCCTTGTACGCCATGGCAACACAAGTGCACATCCAAATATTTCTTAAGTGTTATGAGGGTTTCTGCCTCTATCACCATTTTGGGCAGTGAGTTCCAGATTCCCACCATCCTCTGGGTGAAAAAATTCTTCCTCACATCCCCTCTAAATCTCCTGCCCCTCACCTTAAATCTATGCCCCCTGGTCATTGATCCCTCCACCAAGGGGAAAAGTTCTTTCCTGTCTACCCTATCTATGCCCCTCATAATTTTATACACCTCAATCATGTTCCCCCCTCAATCTCCTCTGCTCCAGGGAAAATAACACCAGTCTATCCAATCTCTCCTCATAACTAAAACTCTCCAACCCAGGCAACATCCTGGTAAATCTCCTCTGCACTCTCTCTAGTGCAATCACATCCTTCCTATAATGCAGATTCCAGAACTGCATGCAATTCTCTAGCTGTGGCCTAACCAGCATTTTATACAGTTCCAGCAAAACCTCTTATATTCTATACCTTGGCTAATAAAGGCAGGTATCCCATATGCCTTCTTAACCACCTTATCTACCTGTCCTGCTACCTTAAGGGACTGGTGGACATGCACACCAAGGTCCCTCTGATCCTCCGTACTTCCCAGGATCCTACCATTGATCGTATATCCCAGTGCCTTGTTTGTCCTGCCCAAGTGCATCACCTCACACTTATTCGGATTAAATTCCATTTGCCACTGATCAGCCCATCTATATCCTCCTGTTATCTAAGGCTATTCTACTCACTATTTATCACCCCACCAATTTTCGTGTCTTCCGTGAACCTACTGATCAACCCTCCTACATTCAAGTCTAAATCGTTTATATATACCACAAGCAATAAGGGACCCAACACCGATCCCTGTGGAACCCCACTGGACACAGGCATCCAGTCACAAAAACCCCCCTCGACCATCACCCTCTGCTTCCTGCCACTCAGCCAATTCTGGATCCAATTTGACAAACTGCCTTGGACCCCATGGGCTCTTACCTTCATTATCAGTCTCCCATGTGGGACCTTATCAAAAGCCTTGCTGAAGTCCAAGTAGACTACGTCAAATGCATTGCCCTCATCTACACACCTGGTCATCTCTTCGAAAAATTCAATCAAATTGGTCAGACATGACATCCCTTTAACAAAACCATGCTGACTGTCCTTGATTAATCCCTCCCTCTCCAAGTGTAGATTAATTCTGTCCCTCAGAGTTGCTTCCAATAGTTTCCCCACCACTGAGGTTAGACTGACTGGCCTGTAGTTGCCTGGTTTATCCCTTCCTCCCTTCTTGAGTAACATTGGCCGTCTTCCAGTCCTCTGGCACCTCTCCTGTGGCCAGAGAGGTATTGAAAATGATTGCCAGTGCCCCTGCTATCTCCTCCCTTGCCTCACTCAACAGCCTGGGATACATTTCATCCAGGCCTGGAGATTTATCTACTTTTAAGCCTGACATGCACTTAAGCCTCCTCCTTTTCTATGCTAATTTCTTCAATCATATCACAGTCTTTCCGCCTGATTTCCATATCCATGTCGTCCCTCCCATTTGTGAACACCGACACAAAATATTCATTTAGAACCCTACCTACATCTTCCGGCTCCACACACAAATTACCACTATGCTCCTTAATGGGCCCTATTCTTTCCCCAGTTATCCCCTTAATCTAAATGTACTTTAAATTAACTTTAGATTTTCCTTTTTTTTTACCTGCCAATGCTTTTTCATGCCCCTTTTTTGCTTTAAGTTTCCCCCCTACACGTTCTATACTCCTCTAGGGCTTCCGCTGTTTTGAGCCCTCGGCATCTGCCATAAGCCTCCCTTTTTCTCTTTATCCAATCCTGTATATCCCTCAACATCCAGGGTTCCCTGGATTTGTTGGTCCCACCCTTTGTCTTTCTGGAATATGTTGGCCTTGTACTCTCCCTATTTCCTTCTTGAATGAGTCCCACTGCTCTGACGCAGATTTACCTAAAGGTAGCTGCTCCCAGTCCACTCTGGCCAAATCATACCTGATCTTATTAAAATCGGCCTGCCCCCAATTTAGAACTCTGATTTCTGGCCCGTCCTTGTCCCTTTCCATAACAACCTTGAATCTAACAGAATTATGATCACTATCTGAAAAACGTTCCCCCACTGATACCTCTACCACTTGCCCAGCTTATTTCCCTAAAATTAAGTCCAGGACTGCCCCCTTTCTTGTAGGACCTTTTATGTACTTGGCTTAAAAAGCACTCCTGGATGCATTTTAAGAATTCTGCTCCCACTAAACCTATCACACTATGACTAACCCAATTAATGTTGGGGAAGTTGAAATCCCCCACTCTTACTACCCTATTATTATTCTCTGAAATTTACCTACATATCTGCTCTTCTATTTCTCTCTGACTGGTTAGGTGCCTGTAGTACACTCCCAGCAATGTGATTGCTCCTTTTTTTTTGTTTCTCAGTTCTACCCATATGACTTCAATGTAGGAGCCTTCTAAGATGTCATCCCTCCTTACTGCTGTAATTGATTCCTTGATCAATATTGCAATACCCCCTCCTCTTTTACCTCCTTCCCTGCCTTGCCTGAAGATTCTATATCCTGGAATACTGAGCTGCCAATCCTGCCCCTCTCTCGACCATGTCTCTGTGACAGCAATGACATCATACTTCCATGTGTTAATTTGTACCCTCAGCTCATCTGCCTTATTCGTCAGATTCCTTGCATTAAAATAAATACCATCCAACCTTGCCAAACTCCCTTGTGCCTTAACTGGCCTATAATTTCTACTCCGGACTCACTTGCTCTCTCTTCTAATTTTGGCTGTGCATCTCCCCCTGCTGAACTTCCTCTCAGGATCCCATTCCCCTGCCAAGTTAGTTTAAACCCTCCCCAACAGGACTAGCAAACCACCCCACAAGGATGTTGGTCCCATTCCAGTTCAGGTGCAACCTGTCCGCCTTGTACAGGTCCCACCGCCCCCAGAAACGGTCCCAATGTCCTAGAAATCTAAAGCATTCTGTCCTGCACCATCTCCCCAGCCACATATTCATCTGGACTAACCTCCTATATCTATATTGACTACCGCGAGTACCGAGAGTAATCCAAAGGTTACTACCTTTGAGGTTCTGTTTATTAATCTGCTTCTAGCTCCCTAAATTCTGTTTGCAGGACCTCATCCCTCTTTCTACCAATGTCGTTGGTACCAATATGTACCGTGATCTCAGTCTGTTTGCCCTCCTCCTTCAGAATGCCCTGCAGCCATTCAGTGACATCCTTTGCCCTGGCACCAGGGAGGCAGCATACCATCCTGGAGTCACGTCTACAGCCGCAGAAATGCCTGTCTGTTCCCCTTGTCGAGTCTCCTTCCACTATTGCTCTTCCCCTCTTTTTCCTGACCCCCCCTGAGCAGCTGAGGCCACTCACAGTGCCATGAGCATGGCTGCACTCCCCAGAGGAACTGAACACAGAAAAACAGTTCTCGAGCGAGATTCACCCTGGGGATTTCCTGACTACCTGCCTGACACCTTTCTTCTGACTGATGGTCACTCATTCCCTCTCTGTCTGCACTTCCGTAAGGGGTGACCATGTCATAAAATGTGCTATCCACAAAACCCTCATAGATGCGCCTCAGTGCCTCCAGCTGCCGCTCAAGCTCCGAAACCTGGAGCTCAAGTAGTTGCAGCTGGTGGCACTTCCTACACACGTGGTTGGTCAGAGCGCAAGGAGCGTCTAGGACTTCCCACATGTTGCAGGCAGTACATAACACAGGACTGAGCTGACCTACCATGCCTCTAGTTGAAAAAAACCCCCTTTTTTTAAGTTAAATACAGTAAACAAAATTAAATTATTTATGTGCTTTAAATAAAAACTAGAACTCTTACCTTTCCTTAGCTTAATCTATTTTAAACTGGAGAAAAACACTCACCGGTTACTCACCAATCAGCTCTCACTTTTGTGTGGATGTCACTTTTTGAAGCTTCCCCGCACTCGCGCTGGTTCTGATCTCTCTCGCAATGTCTTGTGATGTCACTCTTGTTATTTTCAACAAGAACTGACTGCAGGACATCCTTCCCAGACTGCTTCACCGCAACGCTGACTGCAGGACACCCTTCCCAGATTGCTTCACTGCAATGCTGACTGCAGGACACCCTTCCCAGATTGCTTCACCGCAATGCTGACTGCAGGACACCCTTCCCAGACTGCTTCACCGCAATGCTGACTGCAGGACACCCTTCCCAGACTGCTTCACCGCAATGCTGACTGCAGGACACCCTTCCCAGACTGCTTCACTGCAATGCTGACTGCAGGACAGTCTTCCCCTCCAATGCACTCCAATGTCCCTCTGTTCCTCTACACTTCTCACTATCATACCAGTAATATTCTTTCCCTTTGCCATGTTTGCCATCCCCAAATGTATTTATTATCTCACACTTCTCCAGATTGATCTCCATTTGCTACTTTTCTGCCCACCTGATCAGACTATTGCTAACTTCCTGCAATCTACAGCTTTCTTCTCCACTGTCAATCACAAGGCAGGATATCATCCACCCCCCAAACAATGTTAAAGTTTAACTCATTGATATATACCACAAAAAGCATGGAATCCTGTCCTATGCCATCCAGAACATCACTGGAAACAGTCTTCCAGTCACAAAAACCCCTCTCGTCCATTCCCCTTTGCCTCCTCCTGCTCCAACTGATGACAATTCCTGCAATCATGACTGTCCTGGACATGAGAAGTGTCCTGCTTTCCCCACATGGAACTGGATGTGCATTCCAAGGGACTGGGTGCCTTGCAATGCCTTTACCTCCTTGATTATTAATTGACTTAAACAAAATAAAGTTAAGATTAAAATAAATAAATATCCATCAGCTTCTCATCAATCAGCTTCTTCCATTGTGCCGAAGTCACTTTATTTTTATAAGGAGTTAAGTGAAACTAGAATTTCTAGAATTCCTTGTTAGTTAGCTTTATCTTCATCCCCTAGATTTGATTAATGGAACACTGACTGCAATTATACAATATATTATCAATTGACTTCAGTTTTATGATAATTCATTAATCTAGTCTTACTTTATAGTTGATTAATGCAATGACCAGAGCTGTACTCAGTACTCTAGCTGTGCTCTAACTAATGTTTTATAATATACTACGTTAACTTCCTGTTCTTATATTCTAGGCCCCAGCAAAGAAAGGAAAGTGTCCAAAATGCCTTCTTGACCACCTGATCTACCTGTCCAGCCACATTCAGGGACCTGTGGATATGCACCCCAAGTTCCCTCTGTTCCTCTACACTTCTCAGTGTTAGCCCATTTATTATCTTGTTTGCCCTCCCAAATTCATGATCTCACATTGCTCCAGATTGAATTCCAAGTCACTTTTCTGTCCATCTGACCAATCAATTGATATCTTCCAGCAATCCAAAGATTTCTTCCTCATTGTCAACCACATGAGCAACTTTTATACCATCTGCAAACTTCTTAATCGTGGCCCCTACATTTGAGTCTAAATCATTAATATAAACCACAAACTGTGGAACCCCATTGGAAACAAGCGTCCAGACAAGATTCAATCCTGGATGTGATTAACAGCAGCAATAACAGCAGAATCCATCCCCTGCTGTCGCATATGAACTTGCTGGTGCCTCAGCAGGTTGTTTGACTGAGCGAATCCCTTCCCACACACGGAGCAGATGAATGGCCTCTCCCCAGTATGAACTCGCTGGTGTGTCAGCAGATTCTGTTTGCTTTTAAATCTCTTCTCACAGTCAGAACATTGAAAAGGTCTCTGATCAGTGTGAACAAGCTGGTGCGTAGTGAGATGGGATGACTGAGTGAATCTGTTCCCACATAAGGGGCAAGTGTACGGTCTCTCCCCAGAGTGAACTCGCTGGTGTATCAGAAGGTTGGATGAATCAATGAAATCCTGCCCACACTCAGGGCAGGTGAACGGCCTCTCCCCAGTGTGAACTCGATGGTGTCTCAGCAGGTGGGCTAACCGAGGGAATCCCTTCCCACAGATAGAGCAGGTGAACGGCCTCTCCCCAGTGTGAGTGTGTTGGTGTTTCAGAAGATCCTTTACGCTTTTAAATTTTTTCTCACAGTCAGAACAATTAAAAGGTCTCTGATCAGTGTGAACAAATTGGTGTGTTAGAAGGTGGGATGAACAAGTGAATCCCTTCCCACACACGGAGCAGGTGAATGGCCTCTCCCCAGTGTGAGTGCGCTCATGGTTCAGTAAATCTTTTTTACTTTTAAAGCTCTTCTCACAGTCAGAACATTTAAAAGGTCTCTTATCTGTGTGAACAAGTTGGTGTGTCAGGAGGTGGGATGACTGAGTAAATCTCTTCCCACACACTGCGCAGGTGAAAGGCCTCTCCCCAGTGTGAGTGCGTTGGTGTATCAGCAGATCCTTTCTGCTTTTAAAGCTCTTCTCACAGTCAGAACATTTCAACGGTC
Organism: Carcharodon carcharias; assembly: GCF_017639515.1. NCBI lineage: Eukaryota > Metazoa > Chordata > Chondrichthyes > Lamniformes > Lamnidae > Carcharodon > Carcharodon carcharias. The sequence continues at coordinate 18,581,063 of NC_054493.1, forward strand.
TCTGATCAGAGTGAACCTGTTGGTGAGTCCGGAGGGTTGATAATGCATTAAATCCCTTCCCACATTCAAGGCAGGTGAATGGCCTGTCACCAGTATGAACATGCTGGTGTGTGTAGAGGCTGGATGACTGAGTGAATCCCTTCCCACACACAGAGCAGGTGAATGGCTTCTCCCCAGTGTGAATACGTCGATGAGTTTCCAACTCAGATGGGTAATTGAAACCCTTCCCACAGTCTCCACATTTCCACGGTTTCTCCACGGTGCGGGTATCCTTGTGTCTCTCCAGGTTGGATGATCAGCTGAAGGCTCGTCCACACACACAACACGTGTACAGTCTCTCCCCGCTCTGAACGGTGCACTTTTTTTCTAGGCTGTGTAACTGCTTAAAACTCTTTCCAATCAGTGCACCGGAACACTCTTACTTGTGTGTGTGTGTTTCTCAGTGCTATTCCAGAGACAATATTGCCTGAAATCTTTTCTCAGTCACAACAGACAAACATGTCTCCTTCCACATTCAAAAGCTGATGATATTCAGGTTCTGATTAATCGAATGAATCTGTCAGATCTTGATATGGTGTTTGGTTTGAATTTCCCATCTGCAAATCCAACCCCCTGAATACCCTGTAAAAGGAGTTTAAATTGAAAAATTCAAAATATGCAACAAACAAACAGGCCATTGTGTCCAAATACTCTGCTGGTTTTTATACAACACAATCTTCTCCACCCATTCTGTGCACCTCACCTCAGCCTTTCAGCTTATCTTTCTAGTTCCCTTTTCCCTCATGTACTTATCTCATTTCCTTTTGAAATTATCTCAGCTTTTTCCCTCAGCGGTTTCCTGAGTTCTGCATTGTAACCGCTCTCTGAGTTTCAGGTGGAAACATCCTCTCCAACCCTACCCCGTCCAACCCATTGATCATTGTAAAGACCTCTATCAGCTCACTGCTAACTCTTCCTTTTCCCTAAAGCAAAAAAAAAGCCCCAGCCTGTTTAATCTTTCATAACAGGTGTATTTGTTTTGGTTTACAAAACTCATCACTTTCAATCCAGGATAGAAATTGAGAAGAGACAAACATTTCTCTAGGTTTGAGTTTGCTACGTGTAAATCCTCCCCTTCCAACCCCCTGTAAAAGGAGCTTCCAAAATCCCATCCCTGTCAGTCCAAGATAGAAATGCACAACATTCTCTCCTCCTGCTGACAGGGATGACCGCGCATGCGCACCGCTGCATTCGCTGATCAAAATGTCGGCGGTGACCGGGGGTCTGTCATCAGAAACCCCGCAGCTGCTTCATGAAAACGCGGAACCAATGACTTCGTATTCGGAGCTTGAAGCCCACATTAGGTGTTTGTGATACCTCCCTGTCCGTGCGCCCGCCCTATCCCTCGCCTGCCCGGGGATATTTCTCACCTCCGCGGATCCCACACCACTGCTTCCATTCGATTCTGGCACCAACACCGCTCATGCGCGGGGGGGCGGGGGGGCTCCCGTGGCGAAGTTAGGGCACCGCCCCTCATTCACACTGATTGGTTGGAGGACCGCCAGCTCGCGTTCGGTCCTCCAGCCCCGCCCCCTCGTCCACTCCGATTGGTCGGAGGACCAGCCGCACCCATTCGGTCCTCCAGTCCCGCCCCCCCTTCTCTTCCTATTGGTCTGGAATAACAACCTGCATCTTCCGGCCTCTCTCCAGCCTCGACCCGAACCAAAGGCCCAACTGGGAAAAGGTGGTTATTTCTATTTAATTAAAATTACTGATAGATGCATGAAAGATAATTTGTTGTTTTGAGCCAAAGTATTTGGTGGAATTAGAGTGAAGGAGTGGAATGGATCCACAGCCTGAGTCACCAGTTTAAGGACAGGAGGAGAGAGAATCTGGAGAGAAAAGAATAAGTAGGAGACTGGACACTGAATCTGGAACAATGAGCAGAGAGGGAGAGGAGTGTGTGGGACAGAGATTTATAGATTTGGGGGAATGAAAGGGGAAAAATGTTGCATAGAAACCAGAATTGTCTGTTCTGAGTTTCTATCCTGTACTGACACTGATAACTTCTGTAAAAATAAAAACAGGAAATGCTGGAAAATGTCAGCAGGTCTGGCAGCATCTGTGGAGAGAGAAAAACAGAGTCAATGATTTGAGTCCGTGTGACTCTTCTTCAGGAGAAGCTCTGAAGAAGAGTCATGCGGACTTGAGACGTCAACTGTTTTTCTCTCCCTGCAGATACTGTCAGACCTGCTGAGTTTTTCCAGCATCTGCCGTATTTTGCTTATAACTCCTGTAAACTGCTTTTACAGGGGGGTTACAAAGGGAGGAGTTCCAGGCGAGAAAAGTCACAGCAAACATCCCGTCCGGATCTGACACGGCCACTCAATTCATCAGGACCTGAATGTCGTCAGCCTTCACACAGCAAGTGGTTCGGGTCTGGAATGCGCTGCCTGGAAGTGTGGCGGAGGCAGGTTCAATCGAGCCATTCAAGAGGGCATGGGATGGTTATTTAAATAGAAACAATGTGCAGGGTTATGGGCAAAAGGCAGGAGAATGGCACTAAGTCATAATGCTCATCTGGAGAGCCAGTGCAGACACGATGGGCCGAATGGCCTTCTGCATCATAACAATTCTGTGATTCTGTTTGAATGTGGAAGGAGAAATGTTTGTCTGTTTTGACTGTGGGAAAAGATTTCAAACATCAGTGTAACTGGAAAAGCACTGAGACATTCACACACCCGAGTAGGAATGTTCCAGTGAACTGACTGTGGAAAGAGCTTTAACCAAGTACACAGTCTGAAAACACATCGCATTGTTCACAGCGGAGACAAACTATCCATGTGTTCTGTATGTGGACGAGGCATCAACTGATCATCCAACCTGGAGGGAGACAAGGACACCCACCCCATGGAGAATCCGTGGAATTGTGGGGACCGTGGGATGGGAGTCTTTTCCCCGTTTGAGCTGGGAACTGATCAACGCAGTCAGACTGCGGAGAGACCATTCACCCAGTCCATGTGTGGGAATGGACCTACTCAGTTATCCAGTGCATTGACAGACCAGCAAGTTCACACTGGGGAGAGGCCGTTCAGGTGTTCTGTGTGTAGGAAGGAATTTGCTGAATCATCTGACCTACTGGTACATGAGAAAGTTCACACTGAGGAGAGGCCATTCACCTGCTCTGTGTGTGGGAAAGGATTCACTCAGTCATCCCACCTCACTGAACATCAACTTATACACGGTGATCAGAAACCTTTTAAATGTTCTGACTGTGAGAAGAGCTTTAAAAGCAAGAAGTATCTGCGAGTACACCAGCGAGTTCACACAGGGGAGAGACTGTTCACCTGCTCTGACTGCGGGAAGGAATTCGTTCAGTCACACCACCTTCTGAGGCACCAGCGAGTTCACACAGGGGAGAGGCCGTTCACCTGCTCTGACTGCGGGAAAGGATTCATTCATTCACACAACCTTCTGACACACCAGCGAGTTCACACTGGGGAGAGGCCGTACACCTGCTCTGACTGTGGGAACGGATTCGCTCAGTTATCCCACCTTCTGACGCATCAGCGAGTTCACGCTGGGGAGAGGCCATTTATCTGCTCCGAGTGTGGGAAGGGATTCACTCAGTCACACCACCTTCTGACACACCAGCGAGTTCATACTGGGGAGAAGCCATTTATCTGCTCCGAGTGTGGGAAGGGATTCACTCAGTCATCCAACCTTCTGACTCACCAGCAAGTTCACACTGGGGAGAGGCCATTCACCTGCTTTGAGTGTGGTAAGGGATTCACTCTGTCATACCAGCTTCTGATGCACCAGCGAGTTCACGCTGGAGAGAGGCCGTTCACCTGCTCCGTGTGTGGGAAGGGATTCACACAGTCATCGAACCTGCTGATACACCAGCGAGTTCACACTGGCGAGAGGCCATTCACCTGCTCTGTGTGTGGGAAGAGATTCACTCAGTCATCCCACCTACTGAAGCACCAGCAGGTTCATACTGGGGTGAGGCCATTCACCTGCTCCAAGTGTGGGAAGGGATTCACTCGGTTATCCCACCTGCTGAGACACCAGCTAGTTCACACTGGAGAGAGGCCATTCATCTGCTCTGTATGTGGGAAGGGGTTCACACAGTCATCCAACCTGCTGTTACACCAGCGAGTTCACAAATGACTGCCAGAGTTGGATTCTATTTGCGCTGCTGTTAGTCACATCCAGGATTGAATGTGTGGGTTAATCCTGAGGTGTGTAAGAAACGTGTCCCAGCTGCTCTCTTCCATGGTTCAGAGCTCCTAGATACAGAACAGAAGGCTCCTTTACAACTGGGTTTAGGGTCAGGAAGAACAACGGTGAATGCTGGAAACGTGCTGTCAAATCAAAGATTGGTGTAAAACTGTGATCTGTTCCTGACTGAAAGTGAAATGGCAGGTTTAAGTTTCCAATCTGAAAATGACTGATTATTATGGTACGAGGATTTAAAATGGTTGTGTGACATTCCTGAGTTTACTATTTTAAGGCAATGACAACAACAACTTGCATTTCTACATGGAACATTTATAGCCGCACTCTCTCACCTTCCATTGACTTCAACGTAATGGAAACTGATAGTTGGAACCTGTCAACATTTGAAAGATATTTACAAATGATTGGAGGGTTTCTTACAGTTGGATCTTTCTCTGTTCTGTCCACTTGAGGTGTTAGATAACTGACTTTCTCCTGTGAATATCGAGCTGGAATATTGAACTGTGATGTGTTTCCTTGTTCATCTCATTGACTCTAAATATTGAATCTTGTGGTTTCAGACACCAGATAATCAAGCTCACAACAACAGATTGTCTTTTCCTGACTTTATTAACAGCTCTGCAATCATACAGAGTAATTCCTTATATGGTAATGGTCCTCAATTAAATACTTGAATGATGAAACTTATATGTACTTCAGAGCCTGTATCACAGGAATAGTGTATTGGTCTGTAATTTTAATATAATTTTAATTCAATATTCCCTTTTAATATCATGTTCACCACTTACCTGCTGAATTTGTTTGTCTATTGTCAGGAAGATATAATAATTTTCATAATATTATTGAAATTTATTATAAAGAAGAGTAAAAGTGGTGTGTGTGTGCGTGTTTCTTAATTAAATTAAAGACAGCTGGTCTGAAGGCTTTGATTGAACAAGATAGGCTAGGTTTGAATGTTAAGTAGATCAATATAGGTGTAAAGAGAACATTTGCATTTTTAAATAAACCCAGACCAGGTTGATTTCAAAGGACGGGTGAAATATTTCACCTAGCTAGAGGAAGTTAAGAAACTGTGTGTTTATTTTTCCCAACGATATCTGGTAAAATTAGTACTATGAGAGATTGTTAGTATTAGAGAGGTAAAGCCCAAAGACTTTAGTGAAACAAAGTCGGGGGTTCGTTGCGGGATATATTTGAAATTCCTTGATTGGTTTGCAGTTGATGAACTTTAAGGTTATGAGTACGAGAAGCACTTTGAATTCAGGAGTTGGTGTGAGGTTTTTTTTGATGTGCTGTGACTGCAGTGTGGCTCAGAGTTGTCTGGGAGCTGAAGTTATAACTTTGGCTGGTTTGCAAAAGGTAACTAAAGTTAAGTTAATGGCGGAGAAGTTACAATTAGGATTACCTGCAGGGTCAAAGAAAGCAGACATAATTGAAGGTATAACACAGCATTTAAAGTTGGAAATGATACCTGACACTAGTGATACTTTGGTTAGAAATGAAGAGACTTGACCTTGAACAAGCAAAGGGAATGAAAAAAAACTTGAGCTAGAGGCGGAAGAGAAAGAAAGAGCAGAGAAAGAAAAAGAAAAGGAGAGAGAAAGGGCATTTTAAAGGGAGCAAGCAGAAAGGCAGGAGAAACAAAGGAAGCTGGAACTGGAATTCCGAGCAAGAGAGAAAGATCAAGAAAGAGAGGCAAGGTAGAGAGAGAAGGAACGAGAAAGCTGGAAGTTAAAAAAAAATGGATCTCAGATTCTGAGGAAAGTTCTGATGATGAAAAAATTTTTCACCTGAAACCAAGTGGGGAGATGTTTAAATTTGTACAAGCTCTTCCAAAGTTTGAGGAAAGAGATGTTGAAGCATTCTTTATTTCATTTGAGAAGATAGCTGAACAGATGAAATGGCAAAGGAGAATTGGACGTTGCAGTTACAATCCAGGGCTGGTAGGTAGAGCACGTGAGGTTTATGCTTCACTGTCAGAAGAAATGTTGGTGAACTATGATGTGGTTAAAAAAAAAGGCTATTTTACATAGAAACATAGAAAATAGGGGCAGGAGTAGGCCATTTGGCCCTTTGAGCCTGCTCCGCCATTCATTATGATCATGGCTGATCATCCAACTCAATAGCCTGCTCCCGCTTTCTCTCCAAATCCCTTCGCCCCAAGAGCTATATCTAACTCCTTCTTGAAAACATACAATGTTTTGGCCGCAACTGCTTTCTGTGGTAGTGAATTCCACAGGCTCACCACTCTCTGGGTGAAGAAATTTCTCTTCACCTCAGTCTTAAATGGTCTACCCCGTATCCTCAGATTGTGACCCCTGGTTCTAGACTCCCCCAGCATCGGGAACATCCTTCCTGCATCTACCCTGTCTAGTCCTGTTAGAATTTTATAGGTTTCTATGAGATTTCCCTCTCATTCCTCTGAACTCCAGCTAATATAATCCTAACAAACTCAATCTCTCCTCATATGTCAGTCCTGCCATCCCAGGAATCAGTCTGGTAAACCTTCACTGCACTCCCTCAATAGCAAGAACATCCTTCCTCAGATAAGGAGACCAAAAGTGCACACAATATTCCAGGTGTGGTCTCATCAAGGCCATATAGAATTGCAGCAAGACATCCCCGCTCCTGTACTCGCATCCTCTGGCAATGAAGGCCAACATACCATTTGCCTTCTTTACCGCCTGCTGTACCTGCATGCTTACCTTCAGCAACTGGTGTACAAGGACACCCAGGTCTCGTTGCACATTTTCCTCTCTCAATTTATAGCCATTCAGATAATAATCTGCCTTCCTGTTTTTGCTACCAAAGTGAATAACCTCATATTTATCCATATTATACTGCATCTGCCATGCATTTGCCCACTCACTCAGCTTGTCCACACTGAAGCATCTCTGCATCCTCCTCACAGCTCACCCTCCCACCCAGCTTTGTGCAAATTTGGAGATATTACATTTAGTTCCCTCATGTAAATCATTAATATATATTGTGAATAGCACCGATCCCTGCGGTACCCCACTAGTCACTGCCTGCCATTTGGAAAAAGACCCGTTTATTCCTACTCTTTCTTTCCTGTCTGCCAACCAGTTTTCTATCCATCTTAATACACTACCCCGAATCCCATGCAATTTAATTTTACAGGCAAATCTCATATGTGGGACTTTGCCGAAAGCCTTCTGAAAGTCCAAATAAACCACATCCACTGGCTCTCCCTCATCAACTGTACTAGTTTCATCCTCGAAAAATTCCAGTAGATTTGTCAAGCATGATTTCCCTTTCGTAAATCCATGCTGACTCTGTCCGATTCTGGAACTGTTTTCCAAGTGCTCAGCTATTAAATCGTTTATAATGGCCTCTAGAATTTTCCCCACTACTGACATCAGGCTGACTGGTCTATAATTCCCTGTTTTCTCTCTGCCTCCCTTTTTAAATAGTGGGGTTACATTAGCTACCCTCCAATCTGTAGGAACTGTTCCAGAGTCTATAGAATCTTGGAAGATGACCACCAATGCGTCCACTATTTCTAGGGCCACCTCCCATACTCTGGGATGTAGATCATCAGGCCCTGGGGATTTGTCGGCCTTCAATCCCATCAATTTCTCCAACACCATTTCTCCACTAATACTGATTTCTTTCAGTTCCTCCCTCTCACTAAACCCTGTGTTCCCCAATATTTCTGGTATATTATTTGTGTACTCCTTTGTAAAGACAGAACCAAAGCATGTATTTAGTTGGTCAGCCATTTCTTTGTTCCCCTTTATAAATTCCCCTGTTTCTGACTGTAAGGGACCTACATTTGTCTTCACCAATCTTTTCTCTTCACACACCTATAGAAACTTTTACAGTCAGTTTACATGTTCCCAGCAAGCTTACTCTCGTACTCTATTGTCCCCTTTTTAATCAATCCCTTGGTTCTCCTTTGCTGAATCTTAAACAGCTCCCAATCCTCAGGTCTGTTGTTTTTTCTGGCCAATTTGTATGCTTCTTCCTTGCATCTAATACTATCTCTAATTTCCCTTGTAAGCCGTGGTTTGGCCACCTTTCATATTTTACTTATGCGCCAGATGGGAATAAACAATTGTTGCAGCTCACCCATGCGCTCTTTAAATGTTTGCCATTGCCCATCCACCGTCATCCCTTTAAGTAACGTTTCCCAATCCATCATAGCCAACTCGCTTCTCATACCATCGTAGTTTCCTTTATTAAGATTCAGGACCCTAGTCTCAGAATCAACTATGAGACTCTCCGACTTGATGAAGAATTCTATCATATTATGGTCGCTCATCCCCAAGGGGCCTCGCACAACTAGATTTCCAATTATTCCTTTCTCAACATACAATACCCAGTCTAGGATGGCCTGTTCTCTAGTTGGTTCCTCAGTGTATTGGTCCAGAAAACTATCCTGTATACACTCCAGGAATTCCTCCTTTATGGCATTGTTACTAATTTGATTTGCCCAATCTATATGCAGATTAAAGTCACCCATAATTACAGATATTCCTTTATTGCACATGTCTCTAATTTCCTGTTTAAAGCCGTTCCCAATGTCACCACTACAATTTGGGGGTCTGTATACAACCCCCACTAAAGTTTTTTGCCCCTTGGTGTTTCTCAGCTCTACCCATACAGATTCCACATCATCGGAGCTAATATCTTTCCTCACTATTCCTCTTTAGCCAGCAATGCAACTAACTGCAATGCCTTTTCCTATTTAAACACTGAATACCCCTGGATTTCAGTTCCCACCCCTTCAGCTATGTCTCTGCAATCCAGACTATATCATACCTGTTTACATCTATTTGCGCAGTTAATTCATCCACTTTATTGTGAATGCTCCTCGCGTTAAGGCATAAAGCCTTAAGGCTTGTCTTTTTAACATTACTTGTCCCATTCCCACTATTTTTCACTGAGGGCCTGATTTCTCTGCCTATCACTTTTCTAATTCACCTTTCTGTCTTTTGCTCTTGTCCTTGATTCCCCTTCCTCTGACTTCTTGCATAGGTTCCCATCCCCCTGCCATCTTAGTTTAAACCCTCCCTAACCACTCTAGCAAATGTTCCTCCTGGGACATCAGTCCTGGTCCTGCCCAGGTGTAACCCGTCCAGTTTGTACTGATCCCAGCTCCCCCAGAACTGGCCCCAATGTCCCAGGAATCTGAAACCCTCCCCTTCACACTATCTCTTCAGCCATGTATTCATCCAATATAACCTGCTATTTCTATTCTGACCAGCATGTGGCACTGGTAGTAATCCTGAGATCACTACCTTTGAGGTCCCACTTTTCAACTTACTTCCTAACTCCCTATATTCTGCTTTTAAGACCTCATCCCCCTTTTTTACGTATGTCGTTTGTACCAATGTGTACAACGACCACTGGCTCTTCACCCTCCCCCTTCAAAATGCCCTGTAGCCGCTCTGGGACATCCTAGACCCTAGCACCAGGAAGGCAACATACCGTCCTGGAGTCTCGTTTGTGGCCACAGTAATGTCTATCTATTCCCCTTACAATTGAATCCCAAATAACTACTGCATTCCCACACTTTTTACTCCTCCCCTGTGCAGCAGAGCCAACCATGGTGCAATGAATTTGGCTGTTGCTGCTTTCCCCTGAGAGGCCATTCCTCTCAACAGTATCCAAGGCGGTATATCTGTTTTGCAGGGGAACAGCCACAGGTGATTCCTGCACTGCCTGCCTCATCCTCTTGCTCTGCCTGACGGTCACCCATTCCCTTCCTGCCTGTGGACTCTTAGCCTGCGATGTAACCACCTCTCTATATGTGCTGTCCACGATACTCTTTGCCTCGCGGATGCTCCACAGTTTCCCCAGCTACTGCTTCAGCTCCGATACCTGGGCTTCCAGGAGCTGCTGCTGGAGACACTTCCCACACACATGCTGGCCCTGGGCACTGGACATGTTCCCGGCTTCCCACATAAGCAGGAGGAGCACACAATGAGGCTGTGCCCTCAGGTCCTAGTCTTCCTACTAAAGGAAACATCTTCCCCACGTCCACTCTATCCAGGCCTATCAGTATTCTCTAAGTTTCAATCAGATCCCCGCTCATCCTTCTAAACTCCATCGAGTATAGACCCAGAATCCTCAAACGTTCCTCATATGTTAAGCCTTTCATTCCTGGGATCGTTCTCGTGAACCTCCTCTGGACCCTCTCCAGGGCCAGAACATCCTTCCTGAGATACGGGGCCCCAAATTGCTCACAATATTCTAAATGTGGTCTGACCAGAGCCTTATAAAGCCTCAGCAGCACATCCCTGCTTTTATATTCTAGTCCTCTCGAAATAAATGCCAACATTGCATTTGCCTTCCTAACTACTGACTCAACCTGCAAGTTAACCTTAAGAGAACCCTGGGCTAGGTCTCCCAACTCCCTTTGCACTCCAGATTTCTGAGGTCTCTCCCCATTTAGAAAATAGTCTATGCTTCTATTCTTCCTACCAAAGTGCATGACCTCACACTTCCCCACGTTGTATTCCATCTGCCACTTCTTTGCCCATTCTCCTAGTCTGTCCAAATCCTTCTGCAGCCTCCCCGTCTCCTCAGTACTACCTGTCCCTCCATCTATCTTTGTGTCATCTGCAAACTTAGCCAGGATGCCCTAAGTTCCTTCATCCAGATCATTAATGTATAAAGTGAAAAGTTGTGGTCCCAACACTGACCCCTGCGGAACTCCACTAGTCACTGGCTGCCATCCTGAGAAGGACCCCCTTATCCCCACTCTCTGCCTCTTGCCAGACAGCCAATCTTCTATCAATGCTAGTACTTGCCTCTAATACCATGGGCTCTTACTGAGCAGCCTCATCTGCGGCACCTTGTCAAAGGCCTTCTGGAAGTCCAAGTAGATAACATCCATTGGCTCTCCTTTGTCTAACCTACTCGTTACCTCCTCAAAGAATTCTAACAGATTTGTCAGGCATGACCTCCCCTTGATGAAACCATGCTGACTTTGCCCTATTTTACCATGCATTTCCAAGTATTCTGAAATCTCATCCTGGAGTCTAAAATCTTACCAACGACCGAGGTCAGGCTAATCGGACTGTAATTTCCCGTCTTTTGCCTCACTCCCTTCTTAAACAGGGAGGTTACATTTGCGGTTTTCCAGTCCTCTGGGACCCTCCCTGTCTCCAGTGATTCCTGAAAGATCACCACTAACACCTCCACTATCTCTTCAGCTATCTCCTTCAGAACTCTGGGGTGTAATCCATCTGGTCCAGCTGATTTATCCACCTTCAGACCTTTCAGTTTTCCTAGCACCTTCTCCTTGGTAATGGCCACCATACTCACCTCTGCCCCCCGACTCTCTTGAACTTTGGGGATGTTACTCATGTCTTCCACTGTGAAGACTGACGCAAAGTACCTATTCAGTTCCTCCACCATTTCTTTGTTCCCCACTACTACTTCTCCAGCGTCATTTTCCAGCGGCCCAATGTCCACTTTTGCCTCTCTCTTACCCTTTATATATCTAAAAATACTCTTGCAATCTTCTTTTATTTAACTGGCTAGTTTACCCTCATATTTAATCTTCTCCCTCCTTATTTCTTTTTTAGTTGTCCTCTGTTGGTCTTTGTAGGCTTCCCAATCCCCTGGTTTCCCACTGCTCTTCGCCGCATTGTACGCTTTCTCTTTAACTTTTATGCTGTCCCTGACTTCCCTTGTCAGCCATGGTTGCCTCATCCTCCCTTTAGTATGCTTCTTCTTCCTAGGGATGAATTTTTGCTGTGTCTCCCAAATTACTCCCAGAAACTCCTGCCATTGCTGTTCCACTGTCTTTCCTGCTAGGCTCATTTCCCAGTCAATTCTGGCCAACTCCTCCCTCATGCCTCTGTAGTTGTCTTTATTCAACTGTAATACCGTTACATCTGATTCCAGCTTTTTCCTCTCAAATTGCAAGGTAAATTCTACCATATTATGGTCACTTCCTCCTAAGGGTTCCTTCACCTTAAGCTCCCTTATCAAATCTGCCTCATTACACATCACTAAATCTAGAATTGCCTATTCCCTAGTGGACTCCACCACAAGCTGCTCTAAACAGCCATCTTGTAGATAATCCACAAATTCCTTTTCTTGCGATCCCACTACCAACCTGATTTTCCCAGTCTACCTGCATATTGAAATCCCCCATGAACACTGTAACCTTGCCGTTCTTACACACCTTTTCAATCTCCTGGTGTATATTGTGCCCCACATCCTGACTACTGTTTGGAGGCCTGTACATAACTCCCATTATGGTTTTTTTACCTTTGCGGTTCCTCAACTCTACCCACACAGATTCTACATCATCTGACCCTACATCATTTCTTACTATCGATTTAATTTCATTTCTTACTAACAAAGCAACCCCACCCCCTCTGCCAACTTGCCTATCTTTTCGATAGGATGCATATCCTTGGATATTTAGCTCCCAGCCCCGATCCCCTTGCAGCCATGTCTCCGTAATGCCCACTACATCATACCTGCCAATTTCAATCTGCGCCACGAGCTCATTTACCTTATTTCGTTTACTGCACGCAATCAGATACAACACCTTCAGTCCTGTATTTCCCATCCCCTTCTCATTGTCGTCCCTTTATCTGATGTGCTTGAAGTTAGATTCCTAGACCTTTCCAAACACTCTGTCCTATTTCGTGTTCTGGCGACTTTAATAGCCTCTCCTGGGCTCTCCTTTCTTTTCAGTTTTTTCATAATTTTCCATGCAGTTGAATCCACCCCCCACATGCTAATCTGCTGCTTTATTTCCCATTAGTCATACTTCTTGGAGTTTTACCCTTCCCTTCCCCCCGACTTTCTAGTTTAAAGTCCTGTTGACCACCCTATTTATATGAGTAGGTTCCTGCAGCATACAGGCAGAAATTTAGGAATATGAGAAAATAGGCTGGGCAAACTTAATTTGCAGTTCAAACAAAGTTTGAAAGAATAAACCAAAGGAATTTTGACCGGTGGATGCGGGCATTAAATATAGAGATGACACATTCAGCTCTTAGGGGGGGTAATTCTTTTGGAAGAACTTAAAGATTCGATTCCTTCAGTAGTGAGAACTCATGTGGAGGAACAGAGAGTTTAAACAGTAAGACAAGTGGCTGAGATAGCTGATGATTGTGAGTCATTTCAAAGAGCTAAACATTTTTTTGTCACCCTTTTAAATGAGGGAAGGAAAGAAACTGGGAAGGTGAAAGGAAGGTGGGTAGTCAGGGAAGAAGAGTAGGTGGGAATTCCCAGGAAGCTTTCTCTCAGAATTAAAAGGACGGTGCTGAGTGTGTGAGGTGACATTCAAAAATTCAGGTGTTTTCATTGTCATAAAGTCGGACATACGGAATCTGTGTCTTGGAAATTGCAGGGAAAATTTGTTGGAATTATAGGGGTGCAGAAAAGTTCTGGAATAAAAGTACTGTGGTTCTGAGGTTCAGGCACAGGAAAAATCAATGGTTCGTGTACAGGTAAAACAGGAAAAATCAGTGATAGGTAAAGAAGTGGGAATGTGTTCACAATTTACCCAAGAGAGTTCTGAGTAGCAGGTCGCAGAAATATTTAACGATTTTGTACGTGAAGGGAAAGTCTTTCCATGTGTATATGGTGGAGTAGGTAAAGATGTTAAAATTTTAAGAGACAGCAGGGGCTAGTCAATCCTTAATGTTGTGGGATAATAGCATTTGTTGTTCAGAGGGAGTATTGCAGGAACAGGTGATAATAAGTGGGGTTCATGGAGATGCTGAACCTATTCCATTGTGGAAGGTAAATTAACAAGTAAGTGGAAAATGGGTGAAGCAATTGTTGGAGTAGTGGGAAAATTGCCCATTGCAGGGGTCCAATTTATTTTGGGTAATGATATAGCTGAATTACAGATGTGGGTGATGCCTATGGTAGTTGAGTAGCCTATAGAAGTGTTTTCAACAGAAGTGCTGCAGAGAGAGAGCATCCTGGATTGTTTCCAGATTGTGTGCTAAGGAGAACAGGAAGTTCGAGGGCAGAGAGAAGGTGTGGAAGTCCAGTTAGCTGGCACTGTGTTTGATAACGTTGTTCAGCAAGAAAGACCGGAAGATAATGCAGCTGAAGTGTTTAACTCAAGGCAGTTAGTGGAGATTCACAAATAAAACATTTATATCAGGCAGCTTTCTCAGAAACAGGCAAAATGTATACCAGAATGTTATTACCTTAAGATAATATTTTAATGAGAAAATGGAAGCCTTATCATGCTTCAGCAAAAGGAAGCTGGAGGAGGTGCATTAGACTGTATTACTATTTGGATATAGAAATGAGATGCAGAGGATAGCTCATGAAATTCCAACAGGGAGAGATTTAGGAATTAGAAAGACACAGGCAAAGATCCAGAAACTTTTTTTGGGCCTAGATTGCATAGGGATGCAGTCAAATACTGTAGAACATGTCACACCTGTCAGGTGATAGGGAAACCACAAGCAGTGATTAAGCCGGCACCTTTAATTTCCATTCCAGCATTTGAAGAACCTTTTACTCGGGTCATGATTGATTGTGCAGGACCCCTCCCTGAGACTAAAAGTGGAAATCAGTACTTACTGACAATAATGGATATGTCTACCAAGTTTCCTGAAGCAATACCTTTGAGGAATATTACAACAAAGAAAATTATGGAAGAGTTAACTAATTTTTTTTTACAAAATATGCTTTACCTAAGGAAACACAATCAGAATCAGGGTTCAAATTTCACGTCACAGCTGTTTAAGGAAGTAATGAACAGTTTGGGGATAAAATAATTTAAGTCAACAGCTTATCATCCTGAGTCACAATGGGCTTTGGAAAGATGGTATCAAACTCTAAAAACTATGATGAGGGCTTATAGTCAGGATTATCCACAGAATTGGGATTGGGGAATTCCATTCTTGTTATTTGCTTTTAGGGATGCTCCTAATGCATCAACTGGGTTTTAGTCCCTTTGGACTGGTTTATGGTCATGAGGTAAGAGGGCCACTGAAATTGATTCATGAGAAATTGGTGGGTCAAAATTCAGAAACTACTCTCCTGGATTATGTATCAAACTTCAGAGAGAGATTGGACAGAGCATGTGAGTTGGCTCAGGAACATTTAAAAATATCACAGCAAGAAATGAAAATTAAGGCAGACAGGAAAGCTACAGCTTGTAGTTTTGTTGCTGGGGAGAAAGTGTTAGTTCTGTTACCGGTACTGGGTGACTCGTTAAAGGCAATATTTAGTGGGCCTTACAGGATTGAAAAGAAACTGAGTGAAGTAAATTATTTAATAAATACTCCAGATAGAAGAAAGAAGTCGAGAATGTGCCATGTAAATATGCTTAAACAGTACTTTGACAGAGAAGAGGACCAAAAGGAGGTGTTAGTGGTAGTAGATAATGAGAAAGAGGTAGAAATGCAGGATTCTGAAATTTATTTTCATCCAGTCAAATTGGATAATGAGGGGGTAGTTGAAAATTTAAATATAATGTTGAGTTACCTTCCAGACAAGTGTCAAAGTGATTTGGAGAAACTATTGCAGTCACACAAATCTGTTTGTGGAAATAAGCTGGCAAGGACAAATTTAGCTATACATGATGTATGTGTAGAAGTTTCATCTTTGCTCAGGCAACATCCTTATAGATTAAATATGGCAAAGTTATCACAAGTACAGAAAGAAATTGAATTCATGCTTCAAAATGATATCATCGGGTCTAGTTGCAGTAACTGGAGTTCACCTATTATGCTACTACTGAAACGAGATGGACCACAAACACTGTGTGAACTATCGAAAGGTGAATGCAGTGACAAAAGTGGATCCATGTCCTAGACCACAGTTTGAAGATTGCATTGAGAAAGTGGGACAATCAAAATTTATCACAAAGATGGACTTGCTAAAAGGATATTGGCAAGTACAGTTATCGGAGAGAGCAAAGGAGTTATTGGCTTTTGTGATGCCAGATGGACTATATCAGTTTAAAATTGTGCCGTTTGGAATGAAAAATGCACCTGCAACATTTCAAAGTCTGACAAACAAAGTAATTACAGGTCAGCAATTGTGCGGTGTATATTGATGACTTGATAGTTTTCAGTCAGACATGGGAGGAGCATTTACAACACCTGGAAGACTGCAAGAAGCTAATTTGATGGTGAATATGGCTAAAAGTGAATTGGAAAAAGCGGAAGTTGTATATCTCGGCCATACCGTTGGACATGGTAAGCTGGCTCTAGGCGATGTGAAAGTCAAGGCTATCTTGGATTTCCCCATGCCTACAACAAAACAAGAAGTTTGGAGATTTCTGGGCGTGCGTGAGTTTTATTGGAAATTTGAACCAAATTTTAGCCGTGTGGTTGCTCCATTGACTGAGCTATTAAAAAAGAACAAGAGGTTTCAATGGACACAGGAGTGTCAGAAGGCATTTGACAGTTTGACACCAGTTTTGGCAGTAGCCAATTACTCCAAACAATTTAAGTTGGCTATTGATGCAAGTGATATAGGCATTGGGGCTGTACTGTTACAAGATTACGACACTGGAATTGAAAAACTGATGGGGTTTTTTTTTCACGCGAGTTGAATGTACAACTGAGAAGATACTCAATGATCGAAAAGCAGACTTTGAGTCTGGTGTTAGCGTTGCAGCATTTTGAAATTTATGTTGCAAGCAATTCACCCGAAACAATTGTTTATACAGACCAAAATCCTTTAAAGTATCTGGACAAATTTCGAGACCGAAGTGCAAGACTATTCAGATGGAGTTTATTACTGCAGCCATTTAATAAATACATTTAAATAAATTTAACAGGCTCCTGTTAAATACAGAGCATCCCAGGAGCACACTAACAGTTTAGCAGAGTCTCATCATCCTGTGGCTCCTGTTAAATTTGCTGTGAGGATTTAAATTTCTTTCAGGTTTGCAGGTGTGGTGATTGATTCACATATCGAAGGTGAGAGAGATGGTACAGGATACACACTAAGCCCAGTGCTGAAAGTGATTACCAGATCGGGTTTTGTGTTTAGCGATACTGGGAATGTTACCAATACATCCTGTAAGAAATTGGGGTCTTGGATAAACTGGTATTTCCTGCATAATATCGAACTCTTGTGAGATTAGCTCAACAGCATTGATTTGCTCTCTTTGGAAAGGCAATTGCTAAACAGGCAACAACTCTAAACATTCTCTGGAAACAGCAAGATCACTTGGTTCAGGCTGCCATGTTGACATTCCTAAGTTGCTGCTGTCAAGCCAAAAAGGCAGCCTGCCTATTACACAAATCAATAATGTGGTATATGAATTTCAGCGCCAGAGTGAAGGTAGATATGTGGGCCATTCGTATCATATCAAATAGCATGTTCCTTACGCTGTTCGTAATGGCAAAGTACGAACCATGCCCAACAAGCATGTGTTTGCAAGAAAGAAAAGAGAAAGAAAAGAAAAGTACAGCACAGGAACAGGCCCTTCGGCCCTCCAAGCCTGCGCCGATCATATTGTCCGTTAGCTAAAACATTTTGCCCTTCCGGGGTCCGTATCCCTCTATTCCCATCCAATTCATGTATTTGTCAAGCTGCCTCTTAAACCCCACTATCATACCTGCTTCCACCACCTCCTCTGGCAGCGAATTCCAGACACTCACTACCCTCTGTGTAAAAAACTTGCCCCGCACAACTCCTCTATAGTTTTCTCCTCTCAGCTTAAATCTATGTCCCCTAGTAATTGACTTTTCCACCCTGGGAAAAAGCTTCTGACTATCTACTCTGTCCATGCCACCCATAATTTTGTAAACTTCTATCAAGTCCCCCCTCAATCTCCGTCACTCTAGTGAGAACAATCCGAGTTTCTCCAACCTCTCCTCATAGCTAATAACCTCCAGACCAGGCAGCATCCTGGTAAACCTCCTCTGCACTCTCTCCAACACCTCCATATCCTTCTGGTAACGTAGTGACCAGAATTGCACGCAATATTCCAAGTGTGGCCTAACCAAGGTTCTATACAGCTGCAGCATGACTTCCCAGCTTTTATACTCAATACCCCTGCCGATGAAGGCAAGCATGCCAAATGCCTTCCTGACTACCTTATCCACCTGCGTTGCCACTTTCAGTGACCTGTGGACCTGTACACCCAGATCCCTCTGCCCGTCGATGCACTTAAGGGTTCTCCCATTTACTGTGTAATTCCTGCCTGAATAAACCTTCCAAAATGCATTACCTCACATTTGTCCGGATTAAGCCCCATCTGTCATTTCTCCGCCCAAGTTTCCAACCGATCTATATCCCGTTGTATCCTTTGACAATCCTCTTCACTATCTGCAACTCCTCCAACCTTGGTGTCGTCTGCAAATTTGCTAATTAGCCCAGGTACATTTTCCTCAAAAGATTCAAAACACAGGGTCTGACATGAGATTTGATTCCATTATTGGACAACATTTGCTAAATAATCTTCAGTGGGCTGAGAATTATGCTGACAATTAATTTAAGATTGTCAGTTGGGCTCACAGTATGGTGCATTTGCATGTACTGGAAGTTACGTATATTAATACACAGTTCTTTGCAGACAGAAAGAACATGTGCACACATTATGCCTATTTCACCTAAACAAAATAAGTGACAGCCTTTTGCTGCTTCAATCCCCAGGACAAGGTCTTGACCAATCAGAGTCAAGCTGCCTGGTTTAAATTTCAAACAATGGTTGGTGGTTGGCAGTTAACTGTCAGCCACCATCAATTGGTGCAGTTTCCAGGGCAACGCCTCTACCGATCAGACTGCACTTACCAGCTGATCAGCACTCTCTTTTTGTACAGTATAAAGGTGTTGTTTTCCTTTTTGTTGCATTTTTGCGAATTGTCCTGTTGAGTGCAGGACGAAAAGCTTTGACAAAATGTCTCCTTTTTTCAGCAATACTCAAGTTCTGTACGACCAAACAAAAAATAAGTTAGTCACTAATAAATATAATGTGTAGTTCAGGAGACTTATTGAACCAATGGTGATAACAGAAAATCCTTAAAATACTCAGCATATCTGGCAGCATCTGTGGATTGAGAAGGAATTAACATCTTTGCTCTGGTGCTCTGTAGTTCTGACAAAAGGCCACAGACCTGTACTGTAAACTGTGTTTCTCTCTCTCTGAGACACTATCAGATCTACTGAGTATTTCTATCATTTTCTGTTTTATTTCAGATATCCAGAATCTGCAGCATTTTGCAATTCTTTAATTAAAGATGCTGAGAATGTGGAACTCGTTACCAAAAGGATTTCAGATTCCCTTCTGATCCGGAAACTCATTGGTAAATTGCACTCATTGGTGAAAGATTGTTCGCCAGTTGAAAGTGCAAAGGATCATCCCATTTACTGACACAGTGACACAGTTACACCTGATGGAGACCATTTGGATACCAAGGGATTTACTTAGTTTCCTCACTTGTTAACACTGCAGCCATAATGTTCAAGGTGTTTAACCACAAATGGTGCATTCGTACTGGCAAGACAAAATTTAAATGTTCTGTGTGTTGGGTTGGGGTGCTGGGGATGTGGAATCACATGTTCACCCCAGCTGCTGAAACTCCAGTGAGGTTACATCCGACTGTAGGGCTTTGTTCTGCTGTTAATTACTCCCAGGGCAAAAATATGATTGAGGGCCTGTGCACTTTGGTTGCTGTATCAATTGATCTGATGGTTTTATATCTTGGCCATAATTGTAATTGGATCACAAAATATCAACTACCAGTCAACAATTTTGCCTTTCAATGATGGGACTATTATCCAGTGTTCGCTTATCTATTGATTGGTGGAGGCATTGCCATGGAGAATGGACCAATTGATGGTGACTGACAGTTAACTGCCAAACGTTGTTTGAAATTTAACAATGGGGTGGGGCGGAATGTGCCCTACCTTCACGGCAGTAGCCCCTTATGCAGGCGAATTGGTGGATTGTGAATGGAGCGTGCTCAGTGCACTCTCATACTGAAGCATGCACAGTACTGGTCCCGACTGGCGCATGCCCAGTATGTGGCTGCTGGAGCTGCAGGGAGGTAGAGAGATAAAAACAAAAAACTGCGGATGCTGGAAATCCAAAACAAAAACAGAATTACCTGGAAAAACTCAGCAGGTCTGGCAGCATCGGCGGAGAAGAAAAGAGTTGACGTTTCGAGTCCTCATGACCTTTCAACAGAACTGATTTTTCTTTACAAGGAGAGGGAAATATAGGCTGGTTTAAGGTGGTGGGGCGGGGGGGGTGGGAGGGGGGTGGGGGAGAGAGAAGTGGAGTGGGGGTGTTATTGTAGGGACATCAAGCAGTGATAGGAGCAGATCATCAAAAGATGACACAGACAAAAGAACAAAAGAACACAGGTATTGAAGCTGGTGATATTATCTAAATGAATGTGCTAATTAAGAATGAATGGTAGGGCACTCAAGTTACAGCTCTAGTGGGGGTGGAGGAGCATAAAAGATTTAAAAATAATGGAAATAGGTGGGAAAAGAAAAATCTATATAAATTATTGGAAAAAAAAACAAAAAAAAACCTTCCTTGTGTTTTTTTCCCCAATAATTTATATAGGTTTTTCTTTTCCCACCTATTTCCATTATTTTTAAATCTTTTATGCTCCCCCACCCCTACTAGAGCTATACCTTGAGTGCCCTACCATCCATTCTTAATTAGCACATTCGTTTAGATAATATCACCTTCAACACCTATGTGTTCTTTTGTTCTTTTGTCTGTGACATCTTTTGATGATCTGCTTCTATCACTGCTTGTTTGTCCCTACAACCACACTCCCCCCACACTTCTCTCCCCCACCCCCACCTTAAACCAGCTTATATTTCACCCCTCTCCTTGTAAAGAAAAATCAGTTCTGTTGAAGGGTCATGAGGACTCGAAACGTCAACTTTTTTCTTCTCCGCTGATGCTGCCAGACCTGCTGAGTTTTTCCAGGTAATTCTGTTTTTGTTTGGGAGGTGGAGAGAAGCGGCCGAGTGTAGAAGGGGAATGGAAGTGGCAGAGTGGGTGGAGAGGCTTCATAAACACCCAGGCGAGGAGGCCTCAAAGCCTGGCTTGCAGCCTCTCCCTGTCCCTGACCCACCCTCTTGCTGAAACTTCCGTTCCCGGAGTCTCCTGATCTTGGATTCTTGATCCAGCTCCAGATCCAGGTGTGAAGCTGGAGCTCTGGGATTGTGGAAATCCGGGCCTCCACGCTGAACAAGTGCTGAGTCTGGGGTTGTTGTAATCCAAATTTTTTTTTATGGTCCCACTCCACCATTTCCCTCTCCTGAACCTGCAATTGCTCTTCAAGATCCAGGGTTACTTGTTACAAGTTGCAAATTACAAGTCCCAGTTCCCCAATCCTGGCACTGAATTTCCTTTCTCACTACACTGTTATTCCTTCAAATCATCCCTGCTGCCTGTCCTGAATGAATCCATTTCACTAACAAATGTTGAAATGTTTGCTCCACAGCCACAGGGTTTCATCTGTTTAAAGCCACAAACAGAGAGGTCCAGGTTTCTCCTGGAGTTGGAGACAAATCAGCTTCCAAAATGACGCAGAGTTTCAGCCAATGAGGGAGATCCGGGCTCAGCTTCGCCCCCTCGTTCGTTCCGATTGGTCGGAGGACCAGCCTCTGCCCGTTCGGTCCTCCGGCCCCGCCCCCTCTTCCTATTGGACCAGAGGTGACGTCAATCGGCGGTGCATTGTGAGCTGGAGCATGCGCAGTGCGGCTGATGGCGGACGACTTTGAGTCGGTTGTGTGGAAATCCTCAGCCGGTAAATTGCTGCCGGGCGGGTCATGAGGGCGGGAGGCAGTGGGATGGGAGGCTTCGTAAACACCAGCTGCGGGGCTTCTCCCTCCCGGGAACAGACCCAGGTTAACGGCCGCCATCCTGGGTCAGCGAGTGGAGGGTGGTTCACATCAGAGGATGGGGGAGGGGAGGGGGGACAATAAATAAGAGGTTACACTTTGGGCTCAAACCAATGAGGAATCTGATCCGTGGGAAGGAAGGAAACCCTGGGAGGTGGGCGGGGAGGATTCAGAAACACCCGCTGGAGGCCCTAAACCCCCAATAAGAACCTGCAGGTCCCGCGTTTTGCAGCTGGGGGACATTTTGCTTTATGCGCCGCCATCTTGGTGACGCAATAGGGAGTGGGCGGGGCTTCAGGGTCCCAGTGAGCAGGAGAGAAAACGATTGATTCATTGATGATATTTTCACTCTGCACAGAGGGGCTTGAGAGCTCAACCGAGCCAGAGTAGAGGAGGGAAAGAGAAAACTGGGAGTTGAGGAAAAGAAATGGTCGCCATGTTGTGATGGGTTTGGCAGGCTGACTAACTCTCATGGAGAAAATTAAAGGACATCCTGCCACGGGAGCCCATGTGGGTCGGTGGGGAGATGGTTGGGGGGGGGGGTGGGGGGTGTGTTGGGTGGGGTGCTGACAGAGCTGTTGGAACACAGTAACCTTAGGGGACAAGGTTCCGCGCAACGGGAGGGGTCCAATTCAGGGAACAAACAGTACCCAGCACCATGCGGCCTAGGATATTTGACTCAAATGCAGGAAAATTCCATAAATTAAGGGATGGTTGTTCACTCTGGGATTTGGATTCCAGCGTGGGGAGGAGGGAGAGCGTGCGCGATGAGGATTTACTATTTTGCAGGAACAAGTGGGGAAAACAGCTTTCATAGAAATTAGAATTTTCTGCTCAGAATTTCTATCCTGTATTTACAGTGATGAGTTTTGTGTACTCCTTTTCCAGGGTATTAGAACGGGTGGATTTAAAAACAGGAACTCAAACTGAACATCGCAGCATGATCTGACAGAGTCACTTGACTCATCTTTGAATGTGGAAAGAGAAATGATTGTTCTGTCTGTGGGAAAAGATTTCAAACATCAGTGTGACTGGAAAAGCACCGAGACACACACACCCGAGCGTTCCATTCAACTGACTGTGGAATGAGCTTTAACCAATTACACAACCTGAAAAAAAAATCACACCATTCACAGTGAGGAGAAAACGGACACATGTTCTGTGCGTGGATGAGCTTCAACTGATTGTCCAACCAGGAGAGAGATAAACACACTGGCATCATGGAGAAACCATGGAAATGCGAAGACTGTGGCAAAGGATTCAATTCTTCATCCCGGTTGGAAATCCATCGACGCATTCACACTGGGGAGAGGCCGTTCAGCTGTTCCGTGTGTGGGAAGGGATTCACTCGGTCATCTGGCCTTCGGTCACACCAGCGAGTTCACACCGAGAAGAAGCCATTCAGTTGCACAACCTGTGGCGAGAGGTTCAAGTCTTCATCCATCCTCACTGAACACCAGCGAATTCACACGGGTGGGAGACCATTCACTTGTTTCGTGTGTGGAAAGGGATTCACTGAGGTATTTGCCCTCCAGTCACACCACCGAATGCACACGAAGGAGAATCCATTCAGCTGTACTTCCTGTGGAAAGAGCTTCCGGCAGTCAACCGACCTCCTTGAACACCAACGCACTCACACTGGGGCGAAGCCGTTCACCTGCTCCATGTGCGGGAAGGGATTCTCTTGGTCTTCCCAACTGCTGACACATCAGCGAGTTCACACCGGGGACAGACCGTTCACCTGCTCCTTGTGTGGGGCGGGATTCACTCAGTCACAACACCTGTTGAGACACGAGCGGGTTCACAAGTGACTGCAGTGATTGGATTCTGCTGTTATTGCTGCTGTTAATCACACCCAGGACTGATAATCTGACAATATTTGGGTTGTTTCTGCTGATGTTAACAACCCTATAACTGACTGCAGTTTAATATTCTGGAGATGTCACAATATCTCTTTTTAAAAGTGCCATGTACAATCTTTCTGCTTAATTCAAGAATTCTCACCAGGAATTAGTTTGCAATAAAATCAGGAACTTTTACTTGAGTCCTAAATTGATTGTTGATGCGAAATCTACAATTCTGCGTCTGAGAGATTCTACTGATTACCATCACCAATTAGAAAGTGCTGATTAATCCTTGCTTACAATTCTTACCGATTGCCACATTCGTCATAGCGATGCCTCCTTTTTGAAATTAAATTTTAAAGGAACGTGAAACAGAATAGTAAAATATTTTACAGGCACATCAATAAAAGCTTCATCGATCAACATTGATATTGATGAAGCTTGGAAGTCGCTGAGTTCAATCATTTCTGACACAGCAGCAGCAACATTTGATAAAGGTGGAACCCACATCAAAGACTAGTTTGAGAACTAATCAGCAGAGGTGACAACTGCCATTGAAGCAAAAAGCAAAGTCCACCTGATGCACAACATAAACCCAACAGTTAGAGCACTGCATAACTTGAACGTAGCCAAGATGGTTGTGCAAAAGAGAGGGAGATACTGTGTAAATAAACACTGGATCAGCCTACAGCAAGAAATCCAAACTGCCTGTGGAATCTCTATGCTATGTATGATGGGATCAAGAGGGCGTTTGGGGTTGACTCCATGAAATTGGCAGATGGTGAAGTACTCACTGACAGAAGTCCTGTGAGTTGAGCACTATCGTGAGCTGTACTCCCATGAGACAGACACCCAGTCTCTGTTTGACTCTCTTCAGCAGCTTCTTGTCATGGGCGAGTTGGATGCGAAACCCCTCATCAGTTGAACTCGAAAAGTCCATTGATTGTTTAGGAAGCAGAAAGGCTCCTGGCTAGGATGGAATTCCAGCTGAACTGCTCAAGCACGGAAAGTCCCATCTGCCACACCTTCATGACCTCAATTCCACAGGACATGCATGATTCAAAAGACAGCATATTATGTAAAAACAATTATGGCGAAAAAAATTGCAACAACTACAGGGCCATCTCACTCCTCAGCATCACAGGGATGACCTTCGCTGGGGTCATGCTTAAAAGACTTTATCTACTTGCAGACTGAGTGTATCCAGAAGCACAGTGCGGTTTCTGTGCTGGCAGATCTACAGTGAAGATGATCTTCTCCATATGCCAGTTACAAGAGAAAGTTCATCTGGTATTTAATCTAAAATGCTGCCAGCTTCTGTGCTGAGACAAGTGAAATGTTATAAATACTGTGTGAAAGTAAACCTTTAAGTATGAATTACAATTGACTTGTAGAATTGTCAAAGGCACCGAAAAATTGGATTCCCCAAAGATCAGCTTCAGCCTTGAAGTTATGTTTCAGAGATCACAAGTTGTGGGAAGCTCCATCCTCTTTAACTCTTTGATCGAAGGAGGTTGAAGTTTACCTGTGAAAGCTGATTTTGTTTGTTTTATTTTTCTTCAGTTTTATTAGTCATTTGGAAAGGTGCCTGAAGGAGAATGAAAAAAAAGTAATATGGGGCAAAGCTGAAAAAAAAACAGAATTGGAAACGCAAAGTTTAAGATGGTATTTGGTTCGTCTTTGACCTGAAAGGAAAAGTTCCGTAGAGTCAACATAATTGTGCACAATTTGAGAATGTTTGCTCCAACCCCTTTGAAAACAAGCAGAGGAGTTAACCCTCTCCACTGACAACATGGTGACGGATTGAACTAAAGACTTTGCCTTTTAAAGATTTGGTTTCATGCCAATTGTCATCTTTCAAGACAAAGTGCTTGAGGAGGAGAGATATGGGAGTTATCTCCAAACTAATTGCAAATACTTGTGTCTCTGCTCTACAAATAGTATATTATGTGAATATTGAATTGGACAGTAAAGTTTCTCCAGGGCTTCCGAATGAGATAGAATGGTAATTAATGGGATGTCCCAGCTAGAATAAAAGATAAAGAAAATCACAACACCAAATGGGAATTGGAATAACTCACCCTGGGTATAGTTCAATAGAATAGATCAATCTGGTATCCATATCCATTCTAGTGAAAGTCAGGAACATGTAAACGAGACTCGTAAATTGATAGCTTTCTCTCGGAGATACTTGTATTCTTCCCTTTGAACTTTTTTAAAAACCTGAATTTGATAGTCTGGCTACTACCTGAGGTATTGGAACTTGCAGGGGGGAGTTAAATCAAGATCTTCAGACAGAGGGCCCCCGCCAACTCTTTTCTCCACCACCCCCGCCCCCCCCCATCTTTTGGCAGGATTACCTGAAAGCCCAAGAGTGACTTGTGTCAGGTGGTCCATGGGGCATGATACTGAGATACCGCTGTGAGTGTGCAGATGTGATATGTTATTGTGGTGTAATAAACATGCAGAAATGCACGGTGAACCTGCACTGAAGACTAAGACCCCAGACATGCTCAGCTGCTCAAACAGGACAACATGAAGTGAATCATGTGGTCAGTATGAGGCAACATTTTAAATCATCAACATATTGACACATAGTCCATGGAGAAACTGACCTTAAACAATCCAGACAGAATTAAACGCACAGGTATCTATCAGAGGGAGTAAAATTAAAGTGAATATGCATTTAGAAAATATCCACAAGGTGGATGGCAGGTGAACAGAGAGCTGGAGAATCTTTAAAGTCCATGCATGAACTTTTGTTTGAACCATATGTATTTATGAAATGCCAATGTGGTTTTGTGAAAGGGAAATCGTGTTTGACAAATTAGATAGAGTTCTTTAAGGATATAACAAGCAGAGTTGTGAAAGGGAGACTGATGTACGTAGTGCATTTGGATTTCCAGAAGGCATTCAATAAGCTGCCACATAAAAGGTCATTGCACAAGATAAGAGCTCATGGTATTGGGGGTAATGTATTAGCATGGATTGAGGATTGGTTAACACACAGATGACAGAGAATTGGGATTAATGGGTCTTTTTCAGTTTGGAAAAACGTAACTAGTGGAGCGCCACAAGGTTCAGCTCTAAGGCCTCAATTATTTACAATCTATATTAATGACTTGGAGGAGGGGACAGAGTGTATTGTATCCAAATTTGCTGGTGATACAAATATAGGTGGGAGGGCATGTTGTGATGAGGACATAAGGAATCTCCACGGGTTATAGACAGGTTGAGTGAGTGGGAAAAAACTTGGCAGATGGAGTTTAATGTAGGAAAGTGTGAGGTCATGCACTTGGTAGGAAAAATCAAAAGGCAGACTATTATTTAAATGGAGAGAGACTCCAGAAAAGTGCAGCACACAGGGATCTAGGTGTTCTTGTGCATGAAACACTAAAAGTTACCATGCAGGTGCAGCAAGTAATTAAGAAGGCAAATGGAATTTTGGCCTGTATTACTAGGGGGTTGGAGTTTAAAAATAGGGAAGTCTTGTTCCAACCATACAGACTGTTGGCGAGGCTGCATCTGGAGTACTGTGTACAGTTTTGGTCCCCATATTTAAGAAAGGATGTATTGGCCTTGGCAGTGGTTCAAAAGAGATTCACTAGTTTGATTCCTGGGATGAGGGTTGACTTATCCAGAACAGCTAAACAGGTTAGGCCTTTATTCATGAGAGTTTAGAAGAATGAGGGAAGATCTTATTGAAATGTACAAGATTCTAAGGAGGCTTGACAGGGGAGATGTTGAGAATATGTTTCCACTAGTATTCAATGAATGGCATGACACTAGGAAGTTCTGAAGAACAAAGGGACCTTGGCGTGTGTGTGTCTAGATCTCTGAAGGCGGAGGGGCATGTTAGTGGGGTGGTGAAAAAGGCATATGGGACACTTGCTTTTATCAATCGAGGGAGATCATGTTGGAGTTGTATAGAACCTTGGTGAGGTCATAGCTGTGTGCAGTTCTGGTCGCCACAATATAGGAAGGATGTGATTGCACTGGAGGGCGTGAAAGGAGATTCACCAGGATGTTGCCTGGGATTAAACATTTAAGTTATGAAAAGAGGTTGGATAGACTTGGGTTGTTTTCATTGGAGCAGAGAAGACTGAGGAGTGACCTGATTGTGAGGGGGATGGACAGGGTGGATAGGGAGCAGCTGTTCCCCTTAGTTGAAGGGTCAGTCACGAGGGGCCACAAGTTCAAGGTGAGGGGCAGGAGGTTTAGGGGGGATGTGAGCAAAAACTTTTTTACCCAGGGGGTGGTGAGGGTCTGGAATGTGCTGCCTGGGAGGGTGGTGGAGGCGGGTTGCCTCACAACCTTTAAAATGTACCTGGATGATCACTTGGCAGGTCATAACATTCAAGGCTATGGGCCAAGTGATGGTCAATGGGGATAGGTAGGTAGGTCAGGAGTTTCTCACATGTCGGTGCAGACTCGATGGGCCGAAGGGCCTCTCCTGCACTATGTGTTTCTGAGATAGTGGGGAATCTTGAACTAGGGGACATTGTTACAGAATAAGGGGAGGCTCATTTAAAACTGAGATGCGAAGGAATTTCTTCTCTGAGAGGATATTGAATGCCTGGAATTCTCTACCCCAGAAAGTTATGGAGGCTGGATCACTGAAAGTAGTTAAAGGTGAGGTAGATAGATTTTTAAAATATCGTGGAGCCAAGGGCTATGAGGAGCTGGCATGAAAGAGGAAATTGAGGCCTGGGGCAGATCAGCCATGATCTTATTGAATGGCGGGGCAGGCTTGAGGGGCCGAATGGCCTACTCCTGCTCCTATTTCTTATGTTCTTAATAATTTAGAATTAAAAAAAAATTCTTCACGGGACGTGGGCATTGCTGGCTCGGCCAGCATTTATTGCCCATCCCTAATTGCTGTTGAGAACTGAGTGGCTTGCTCGGCCATTTCAGAGTCACCACATCGCTGTGGGTCTGGAGTTACACGTAGGCCAGACCAGATAAGGACTCAGATTTCCTTTCCTAAAGGGCATGAGTGAACCAGATGGGTTTTTTTTTTACAGCATTGGACTGTTAATGCCAGATTTTTGATTGAATATATATTTCACCATCTGCCATGATGGGATTCATACTCGGTGCTCAGATCATTACCCTGTGTTTCTGGATTATTAGTCCAGTGACAATACCACTACACCACTGTAGGTGGGGAGGATGAATCGAAGTCGATAGTTATCACATTTACTGGAAAAGTTTCTAATATTTATTCTTGGTGGTAGCTCAACGGTTTGGTTTGCTGATTCTGATAATTCTAGTAGCTTTACTATGTTATCTACGGTATGTAATCAAGAAATTAGGAAAACAAGCTCGTAGCTTAGGAATAGCTGGGTTAGCCAGAAATCAGCTGTGAGGAATCAATAAGGATATTCTCTTCTCAAGGTGTGGCAATCTGTAAAAAAAAAAGATCCGAAATTATAGGAATAGCTCCCTCCCTCCCTCTCTCTTGCTTACGAAGAAAGATTCCATAGCAGCTTGCTGGGTGACAAACACAGGACAGACCTGTTCTCTCTGCCAAGGACACGTCTCTAGCACAGGTCCTGAAATGGAATATTTCTAACTCTGATATGATTTAACCTCATGACCCATACGTAAACCATTTGTCTGTGTAAATGTTCAAACAGGCTCTCAATCAGAAAAAAAACCCACTTTGAACAAGACAGAGGTTCCAAGGTGATCAACACTCTGGCTTCAATACCCCCACACTGGCTTCAACACCCACACTCTGGCTTCAATACCCACACACTGGCTTCAATACCTCCACACTGGCTTCAACACCCACACTCTGGCTCATACCAGTGAACCGCTCAGAGGATAAAAGCAAAATACTGCGGATGCTGGAAATCTGAAACAAAAACAGAAAATGCTGGAAAAAAACTCAGCAGGTCTGGCAGCATCTGTGCAGAGAGAAATAGTATTAACGTTTCTAGTCTGTATGACCCTTCTTCACAGGACAGAATTGTTCTCTCTGTCCAGAGGGGACTGTTTCAGGGGAGACTGAATAAGAGATTTCAAAGTGATCCACACTGGCTTCAACACCCACACTCTGGTTCACACCAGTGAACTGTTCAGAGAAGACTACAGCTACCAGCCACAGAGACCAGCACTCACTCTCTGTCATCTGTTTGTCCCCAAGGACCGGTGAACCATTCTCATCCGTCACAGATTGTATGTTTTTTGCTGTCCATTATGCATCATTTTTAAACAGTTGCTTCTTAATAAACCAACTGAAAATCGCGTGTGAGCTTGAGCCCCTTTTTTGGGTATTCTGTGACTCCTGGATCAAAAATCTTCCTGACCACTGCATGCAGTTCTGGTCACCATATTGTAAAAAAGGATATTGAGGCTCAAGAGGGGGAGCAGAGAAGATTCACAATGATGATACTAGAAATGTGCAGGTTTATGCATCAGGAAAGGATTGACAGACTGGGTCTCTTGAGAAATGAAGGCTCTGTGGGGACTTGATAGAGGCCTTTAAAATTATGAAAGGGTTTGATAGAGAATGTTTCCACTTGTGGGGAAGAGAATGACAAGAGACCATCAACTTAAGTTAGTCAATGGAAGGTAGAAAGAGAGATGAGGTCCTGCAAGCAGAATTTAGGGAGCTAGGAAGCAGATTAAAAAATAGGACCTCAAAAGTAGTAATCTCTGGATTACTTCCAGTGCCACAGGCTAGTGAGTATAGAAGTAGGAGATTAGTCCAACTGAATGCGTGGCTGGAGAGGTGATGCAGGAGCGAGGGCTTTAGATTTCTGGGACATTGGAACCGTTTCTGGGGGCGGCGGGACCTGTACAAGGCGGAGGGGTTGCACCTGAACCGGAATGGGACCAACATCCTTGCAGGGAGATTTGCTAGTGCTGTTGGGGAGGGTTTAAACTAACTTGGCGTGGGGGACAGGGGTGGTGGGGGGGGGGTCCTGAGGAGGTTCAGCAGGGGGAGATGCACAGCCAAAATTAGAAGAGAGAGCAAGTGAGTCTGGAAGGTGTAAAATTATAGGCCAGTTAAGGCACAAGGGACTTTGGCAAGGTTGGATGGCATTCATTTTAATGCAAGGAGTCTGACAAATAAGGTGGATGAGTTGAGGGCATAAATTAACACTTGAAAGAATGATGTCATTGCTGTCACAGAGAAATGTTTGGGAGAAGGGCAGGATTGGCAGCTCAATATTCCAGAATATAGAGTCTTCAGGCAAGACAGGGAAGGAGGTAAAAGAGGAGGGGGGTATCGCAACATTGATTAAGGAATCAATTACAGCAGTGAGGAGGGATGACATCTTAGAAGGCTCCTCAAATGAAACCATATAGGTAGAACTGAAAAACAAGAAAGGAGCAATCACATTGCTGGGAGTGTACTGTAGGCCCCCAGAGAGAAATAGAAGAGCAGATATGAAGACAAATTTCAGAGAAGTGTAAAAATAATAAGGTAATAATAGTTAGGGATTTCAACATCCCCAACATTAACTGGGCTACTCATAGTGTGAAAGGTTTAGAGAGAATGGAATTCTTAAAATGCATCCTGGAGAGCTTTTTAAGCTGGTACTTAGAAAGTCCTACAAGAGACGAGGCGGTCCTGGACTTAATTTTAGGGAATGAAGGCAGGTAAGTGGTAGAGGTATCAGTGGAGGAACATTTTTCAGATAGTGATCATAACTCCGTTAGATTCAAGGTTGTTATGGAAAAGGACCAGGATGGGTCAGAAATCAGAGTTCTAAATTGGGGGAAGGCTGGTTTTAATAAGATCAGGTATGATTTGGCCAGAATGGACTGGGAACAGCTACTTTTAGGTAAATCTGCATCAGAGCAGTGGGATTCATTCAGGAAGGAAATAGGAAGAGTACAAGGCCAACAGATTCCAGTAAGGATAAAGGGTGTGACCAACAAATCCAGGGAACCCTGGATGTCGAGGGATATACAGGATTGGATAAAGGGAAAAAGGGAGGCTTATGGTTCAAAACAGCGGAAACTCGAGAGGAGTACAGAATGTTAAGGGGGGGGAAATTGGGAGAGCTAAAAGGGGGCATGAAGAAAACATTGGCAGCTAAAATAAAGGAAAATCCAAAATTATTTTTCAAGTATATTAAAGAGCAAGAAGATACCTAGGGAAAGAGTAGGGCCCATTAAAGACCATAGTGGTAATTTGTGTGTGGATCTGGAAGACGTAGGTAGGGTTCTAAATGAATACTTTGTGTCAGTGTTCACAAGTGAGAGGGATGGCATTGTTATGGAAATCAGAAGGACTGTGATATAATGAAATTAGCATAGAATGGGAGGAGGTTCTAGGTGGTCTGGCAGACTTAAAAGTAGATAAACCTCCAGGCCTGGATAAAATGTATTGCAGGCTGTTGAGTGAGGCAAGGGAGGAGATAGCAGGGGCGCTGGCAATAATTTTCAATACCAATCTGGCCACAGGACAGTTGCCAGAGGACTGGAGGACAGCCAATGCGGTACCGTTATTCAAGACAGGAGGAAGGAATAAACCAGGAAACTACAGGCCAGTCAGTCTAACCTCAGTGGTGGGGAAACTATTGGAAGCAATTCTGAGGGAAGAATTAATCTACACTTGGAGAGGCAGGGATTAATCAAGGACAGTCAGCGTGATTTTGTTAAGGAGGGGTCATGTCTGACCAATTTGATTGAATTTTTCGAAGAGGTGACCAGGTGTGTAGATGAGGACAATGCATTTGACGTAGTCTACTTGGACTTCAGCAAGGCTTTTGATAAGGTCCCACATGGGAGACTGATAACGAAAGTAAGAGCCCATGGGATCCAAGGCAATCTGGAAAATTGGATCCAGAATTGGCTGAGTGGCAGGAAGCAGAGGGTGATGGTCGAGGGGTACTTTTGTGACTGGATGCCTGTATCCAGTGGGGTTCCACAGGGATCGGTGTTGGGTCCCTTTCTGTTTGTGGTATATATAAACAATTTAGACTTGAATGTAAGAGGGTTGATCAGTAAGTTCATGAATGACATGAAAATTGCTGGGATGGTAAATAGTGAGGAGGATAGCCTTAGATTACAGGAGGGTATAGACGGGCTGATCAAATGAGCTGATCAGTGGCAAATGGAATTTAATCAGGATAAGTGTGAAGTGATGCACTTGGGCAGGGCAAACAAAGCACAGGAATACACGATGAATGGTGGGACCCTGGGAAGTACTGAGGATTAGAAGGACCTTGGGAGTATGCATGTCCACGGGTCCCTCAAGTTAGCAGGGACAGGTAGATAAGGTGGTTCAGAAGGCATATGGGATACCTGCCTTTATTGGCCGAGGCATAGAATATAAGAGCAGGGATGTTATGCTAGAACTGTATAAAATGCTGGTTAGGCTACAGCTAGAGTATTGCATGCCATTCTGGATTCTGGAATCCTTATAGGAAGGATATGATTGCACTAGAAAGAGTGCAGAGGAGATTTACCAGGATGTTGCCTGGGCTGGAAAGTTATGAGTTATGAAGAGAGATTGGATAGACTGGAGTTATTTTCCCTGGAGCAGAGGAGATTGAGGGGGTACATGATTGAGCTGTATAAAATTATGAGGGGCATAGATAGGGTAGACAGGAAGGAACTTTTCC
The DNA here is from genome assembly GCF_017639515.1 of Carcharodon carcharias. Taxonomy (NCBI): domain Eukaryota; kingdom Metazoa; phylum Chordata; class Chondrichthyes; order Lamniformes; family Lamnidae; genus Carcharodon; species Carcharodon carcharias. Next base: position 18,614,511 of record NC_054493.1, read on the forward strand.
CTTTGGTGGAGGGATCAATAACTAGGGGGCATAGATTTAAGGTTAGGGGCAGGAGGTTTAGAAGGGATGTGAGGAAGATTTTTTTTTTACCCAGAGGATGGTGGGAATCTGGAACTCACTGCCTGAAAGGGTGGTAGAGGCAGAAACCCTTGTAACATTTAAGAAGTATTAGGATGTGCACTTGTGATGCCATGGCATACAAGGCTATGGGCTGAGTGCTGGAAAATGGGATTAGAATAGTTAGATACTTATTTGACTGGCACAGACTCGATGGGCTGAAGGGCCTTTTTCTGTGCTGTAGACCTCTATGACTCACCAAGAAATACAACAGGGAATTCAGAGGAAACATCTTCACCCAGAGAGTGGTGAGAATGTGGAACTCACTACCACATTGAATGGGTGAAGTGAATAGTACAGATGTCTTTCAGGGGAAGCTTGACAAGCATTTGAGATTTTTATGGCTCACTCAGGATTTTCTTCAAAAAGACAGAAGATATTTTGATGGGTGTGAGAGTGTGTGTATGGGTGTCTGTGAGTGTTATTGCTGTTTTTCATTAGCTGCAATGCACCTTCCTCTATCTGAGCAGACAATGTTGTGCGTCTTAGAATCCCATCAATTGGTTTGAGGGTTGGTTCATTTATTGAAACCAGGGACTTTCCCTGTTCTGAGGATGGCATTGACGTTGGTTGATAGCCAAAGTTAACTAATTTACTGCAGAAACACCTTCAACAGGGAATCAGTGAATTAGGAGGAAAGATCTCAGACAAGCTTTTCAGAACAGTGCACTGCAGGCGTAACATTTAGTTCAATGACTAAATTGTAATTTCCTGAAATAATCCCTGCTGTCTGTCCTGAATGAATCCATTTCACTAACAAACGGGGTTGCATCTGTTTCAAACCACAAACAGAAAGGTCCAGTTTTCTCCTGGAGTTTGAGACAAATCAGCTTCCAAAATGATGCAGCGTTTCAGCCAATGAGGGAGATCCGGGCTCAGCCCCGCCCCTCATTCACTCCGATTAGTTGGAGGATCATCCGCTGCTGCTGGGTCCTCCAGTCCCGCCCCCTTGCCCCCATTGGTCCGAAGCTAGTTGGAGCATGCGCAGTGCACGTCTGAACGGGTCATGTGAGAAACCGCCGGAGGCAAAGTGTAGGCCCCAAACCCGCCCTCCCCACAATAACAAAAACAGAGACAGTCGTGTCAAATGTAAAGCGGCTGAGAAACGGCAGAGTGCGGAATAGTAATGGAGCCAAGCCTTCACACACCCCGGATGGAGGCCTGAAATCCCAGATAAGAAGGTGGTTGTCGCAAAAAACAGCGATTGTTCCTCGGTCACAGGCCCGAGTTAACGGCCGCCATTTTAATAGGGGCAACGAGAAGCAAGTGCATGCGCGGCCGCCATCTTTATAGGGTCAATGTACAGCAGGGCGCATGCGCGGTCCTCCCTGTCCCTGTCAGCAGGAGGAGAGATGTGCATTTCTGTACGGGACTGGCAGGGATGGATTTTGGAAACTCCTTTTACAGGGGGTTAGACGGAGGATTTACACACAGCAAACTCAAATCAAGAATGAGGTTCGTTTCTTTAGATATAGGTTTTTAAAATTCTGAATGGGGTGGTCTATCCAATACTGGGAGCCTTCTTCAGTTCTACATAACATAAGAACTAGCAGCAGGAGTAGGCAATTCAGCCCCTCGAGCCTGTCCCGCCATTCATTACGATCATGGCTGATCTCATTTCGGCCTCAACTCCAATTTCCCGCCCTCCCCCCATAATCTTTCAACCTATTACTAATTAAAAATCTGTCTATCTCTTCCTTAAATTTATTCAGCGTCTCGGCATTCACTGCATTCTGAGGTAGTGAATTCCACAGATTCACAAGCCTTTGAGAAAAGTAATTAGGCTCTTCCCTGATTTAAATTTCCTACCCCTTAGCCTAAAACAATGGCCTCACATTCTAGAATGTCCCAGAACGGGAAACATCCGCTCCATGTCTACTTTGTCTATCCCCTTTAGCATCTTATATGCCTCAATTAGATCTCCTTTCATCCTTCTAAACTCTAGCGAGTATAAGCCTAAACTGCTCAACCTCTCCTCATAAGACAAGCCCCGCATCTCTGGAATCAATCTAGTGAACCTCCTCTGAACCGCCTCCAGTGCAACTACATCCTTCCTAAAGAAAGGGGACCAAAACTGTGCACAGTACTCCAGGTGCAGTCTCACCAATGCCTTGTACAGTTGCAACAACACTTCCCTATTTTTATACTCTATTCTCTTACCAATAAATGCCAAAATTCCATTTGCCTTCCTTATTATCTGATATACCTGCACACTAGCTTTCAGCGATTCATTCACGAGGACACCAAGATCCCTCTGCACTGAAGCATTCTGAAATTTCTCTCCATTTAAAAAATAAGCCACCTTTTTATTCTTCTGACCAAAATGGATAACCTCACACTTATCCGCGTTAAACTCCATCTGCCAAATTTTGGCCCATTCACCTAACCTGTCCATATCCATTTGTAAATTTCTTACTTCTTCATTGCAAATTACTTTCCCACCTATTTTGGTTTCATCTGCAAATTTAGCTACAGTACCTTCTATCCCTGAATCCAAGTCATTAATATAGCTTGTAAATAATTGGGGCCCAAGGACCGAACCCTGTGGGACCCCAATAGTTACAGCTTGCCATCCAGAAAAAGACCCATTTATTCCCACTCTCTGCTTTCTGTTGGTTAGCCAATCCTCTATCCAAGCTAATATATTACGCCTAACTCCGTGTGATCTTATCTTGTGTATTAATCTTTTGTGCGGCACCTTATCAAAAGCCTTCTGGAAGTCCAGTTATACTACATCTACAGGATCCCCATTATCCACTTTGCTTGTCACATCTTCAAAGAAATCCAGCAAATTAGTCAAACACGATTAACTCTTCATAAAACCATGCTGACTCTGATGGATTGCATTTTGACTTTCCAAATGCCCCATTACTATTTCCTTAATAATGGATTCCGACAATTTCCCAACCACAGACATTAAACTAAATGGTCTATAGTTTCCTACTTTCTGCCTCCCACCCTTTTTGAATAAGGGTGTTATATTAGCATTTTTCCAATCCACTAGAACCTTTCCAGAATCCAGGGAATTTTGGAATATTATAGCCAATTCATCCATTATATTTGTTGCCACTTCCTTTAAGACCCTGGGATGCAGGCCATCAGGTCCTGGGAACCTGTCAGCCTTTAATCCCAATAGTTAGCTCAGTACTTTTCTCTAGTGATGGTGATTGTTCCAAGTTCCTCCTGAATATCCTCTGCACTACCTATTACTGTTGGGGTGGTACTAGTGTCCTCCACTGTGAAAACTGAGGCAAAATATTGATTACGCATCTCTGCCATTTCTGCGTTCCCCACTATTAACTCCCCAGTCTCGTCTTCCAAGGGACCAAAGGCAGCTCTGACCGACAGCGTCACGATCTCCACCACGGGTGGGGCAAGGAGGCACGTCCCGAATCCATCCCAGCCGGAATGAGGCTTGAATCCTGTGCAGTTGGCACCAATCGGATCTGCACCGGTCATCCAGCCACCCATGGAATCCATGTTGCTGTGGCAACAGACACTTCTACATGCATGTTGTAACCTGGAGCTATGGATAGTGATGGGAGAGGTTCCAATTTCTTTCCATCTCATGTGGCTGACCAGAAATCTCTCCCATTGTTATTGTCTGCTATTGATATATGTTGGCAGGATTTACAGATTGACACTCAATTTGTTTGGCTCAATAATAAATGTACCATCATTGGCCATCAAGACCTGGGGTGGGAATCGAACCTGGAGCATCAGGGTCAGAGGCAGGGGCACTTCCACTGCACCACAGCCTCCCAAAAACACAATAGAGACTAATAAATCCAACAAGAAAATAGGAGATCTTTCATTCCTCAGGCAGCAGTTAAAATGTGGAACTCACTACTACTGGAAGTGGTTGACACAAATAACTTAAGATGCTTTCAAAAGGAAACTAGATGAGGACATGAGAGAAAAGGGATTCAAAAGATAAGCTGAAAGACTGAGATGAGGTTGGCAGAACAGCAGGAGACTCGTGGATTGGAAACTCTCGCAGCAACTGGATGGTCCAAATAGTCTGTTTGGTTACTGTATATTATGTGTAATTCATTGTAAACTTATCTTACAGGGTGTTAGAAGAGGAGGATTTGCAGTCAGGAAAAACAAACCAAACCTCATGTCAAAATCTGAAAGTTACTCGATTCATCGGGATCTGAAGATTTGTACATCTGAAGGTATTTAATTGACCATCTCAGCTGGAAACTGGTGAGAGTCTGTCCACCTCCTCCTCCTGTGTGAAGGGATTGATACAGCTGGTAAACATGCTGACACGACATGGCGCTCGCAATAGTGAGAGTCCGTCCACCTGCTCCGTGTGTAGGAAGAACTTCATGTGTTCATCCAACCTGCTGGCACACCAGCTCGATCACGTTGATGAGAAACCTCTTCAATGCTCTAACATTGGGAAAAGCTTTGAAACCTCTGAGGAACTGGTCCAACACCAGCGAGTTCACACTGACGAGAGATGGTTCAGCTGCTCCCACTGCGGGAAGAGGTTCAGGCTGTCCTCCCGCCCTGCGGAGCACCAGCTCCTTCACACACATGAGAGACCGTTCAGCTGCTCTCACTGTGGGGAGTCATTCAGCGAGTCAGTGCATCTCACTGAGCACCAGCCAGTTCACACCAAGGACAGGCCATTCAGCTGCTCCCAGTGCGGGAAGAGATTCACTCAATTCTCCCATTACACTGAGCACCAATTGGTTCACTCAGAAAACAGACCTTCTAAATGTACTGAATGTGAGAAGACCTTTAAAAGAAGTGTTAATTTGCTGAGACACCAGTGCATTCAAAGTGGGGAGAGGCTGTTCCCCTGCTCGATGTGTGGGAAGAGATTCACTCATTCATTCCATCTTATGATACATAAGCAAGTTCACACTGGAGAGAGACCATTCACCTGCTCCATGTGTGGGAAGGGATACAGTCAGTCATCTGATCTTATGATACACAAGTGAGTTCACACTGGGGAGAGTCCATTCAGCTGCTCCGAGTGTGGGAAAGGATTCACTCGTTCAACCCACCTTTCAATGCACAAGCGAATTCACACTGGGGAGAGACCATTCCCTTGCTCTGTGTGTGGGCAGAGATTCACTCAGTGATCCACCCTGCTCACACACAAGAGAGTTCACACCGGGGAGAGACCGTTCACCTGCTTCGTGTGTGGGAAGAGCTTCCCTCTTTTATCCCACCTTTTGATACACGAGCACATTCACAGCGGGGAGAGGCCGTACACTTGCCCCGTGTGCGGGAGGGGATTTACTTGTTTACACCACCTGCTGAGACACCAGGCTGTTCACACCGGGGAGAGGGCGTTCATGTGCTGTGTGTGTGGGAAATTTTTCACTGAGTCGTCCAGCCTCCAGAGACACCAACGCATCCACACTGGGGAGAGGCCATTCACCTGCTCCATGTGTGGGAAGAAATTTGCTCAGTCATTTGATCTGGTGAGACACGAGCGAGTTCACACCAGGAAGAGGCTGCTCACCTGCTCCGTGTGTGAGAAGGGATTTACTCGCTCATCCAGCAACTTCACACGTCACTGACAAAGTTGGATTGTGTTGTTGCTGCTGAGGACCATGTCCAGGACTGAACCTTTTCTCCTTTCTAACTTCAGATTCTTTCAATTCTCAGACCTTCAGTTACTCTCAAGGACAAGTCCCAGCTCCCCATACCTTCCAGAGTGTCTCTCATAGCCTTGGGATCCAGGGAAGGTACCGGTAACGCACCCGGGATCACGAAACACAAAACCCAATCTGTTAATCACTTTCAGGTACTGGAATTAGTTTGTGTCCCACAGCATCTCTCTCACCTTCAAACATCACACCTGTAAACGAGGTTTAAATTTAAATCATAGCAAACTTAACAGGAACCTGGAGGCTGATGAGACTCTGTTAAACTGTCAATGTGCTCCTGTACTGCTCTGTATTTAACAGGAGCCTGCAGGCTGATGACTGTTAAACTGTCAGTGTTCCTGTACTACTCTGTATTTTGCCTATAATGGCAAATGCCTGAACCTTATGTCCCAATGGAACCTTTGCTGTTATGAAATATGGGTGAATATTAATAAGCCTCACATCCTGCTGCAATTGTGTAGAAAGGGGATGTGTAAAGAGCTGGTCTTTGTATGGAGATGCGAACCAAGGAAATGGTATGTGTGTGTGATAGTAACACAGCCTTGTGCTCACACTCAGAACAATGCAGATATCCTTGCGATTATGGTTTGAGCAGGGTCAGATCACGGATGTAGCGAACAAGTTAATTATAAATATCTCCAGTGTTGCTGCAGCTGTTTAGATCACAGCTGGGGAGAAGAGAGCACTGAATCCACTGTATTATCTCTGTTCTCTGGATCGGGTAACCACGTTTTTTTGAATGTAATGGTGTTTTATTCAAGAAATACATTCACAGCCCAAAGGCCGAATTGTAACTTACAGCAAGAAAATTCATAAAATTTAATACAGAGACAATATAATCCAGTTAAAAACATGGGAATATGTGACAATCTGTAATAACAAAAATCATCAAACAAATGCAGCAGGTAACAGGGAAGCAGTGGACGAGATATTAGAGGAAGGAATATTGAATTAAACTTAAATTAAAATTACAGACCAATCCACCATTCATACATTATAGGCTCTGAAATATATAAATGATAACATTTATAAGTACTTCACTGAGGACCGGAACCATGTAAGGAATTACTCTGTCCGTATGATTGCAGAGCTGTTAATAAAGTCAGGAAAAGACAATCTGATGTTGTGAGCTTGATTATCTGGTATCTGAAACCACAAGATTCAACATTTAAGAGTCAACAAGAAATATGTCACAGCCCAATATTCCAGCTCGATATTCACAGGAGAAAGTCTGTTATCTAACACCTCGAGTGGACAGAACAGAGAAAGATCCCAACTGTAAGAAACCCTCCAATCATCTGTAAATATCTTTCAAATGTTGACAGGTTCCAACTGTTAGTTTCCATTACATTGAAGTCAATGGAAGGTGAGAGAGGTTAAAGGTTCCATATAGAAATGCAACCTCTTGTTATTGCCTTACATTGGTAGACTCAGGAATGTCACACAAACATTTTAAATCCTCGTACCATAATTATCACAATTGTTTCCAGACTGGAAACTTAAACCTGCCGTTTCACTCTCAGTCAGAAACAGATCACAGTTTTACACCAATTTCTGATTTGACAGCACGTTTCCAGCATTCACCATTGTTCTTCCTGACTCTAAACCCAGTTGCAAAGGAGCCTTCTGTTCCGTGTCTAGGAGCTCTGAACCAGGGAAGAGAGCAGCTGGGACACATTTCTTACACACCTCAGGATTAACCCACATATTCAGTCCTAGATGTGTTTAACAGCAATAAAACAATCCAACCCCTGCAGTCACTTGTGAACTCGCTGGTGTCTCTGCAGGGGGCTGACTGTATAAATCATCCCTTCAGATACATGGAGTAGGTGTACAGTTGCTCCCCAGTGTGAGTGTGTTGGGGTCCCTGCAGGTGTTGTGACCAAGTGAATTCCTTCCCAATTCGGAGCAGATGAGTGACTTCTCTCCAGTGTAGCTGTTTATGTCTCATGAGATCAGTGCTATACTTAAATCTCTCTTGACAGTCAGACATTTACAAGTTTCATATCAAAGTGAATAAGCTGGTGTCTCAAGAGGTTGGACGAATTAGTGAATCCCTTGCCGCTCCCAGAGCTGATGAATGGCCTCTCCCGGCATGAGTGTGCTGGTATCTCAGCAGATTCTTTTTATTTTTAAATTGCTGCTCGCATTCAAAACATTTGAAAGGTCTGTAATCAGTGTGTAAAAGGTGGGCTGACTGAATTAATCCCTTCCCACACTCAGAGAAGGTGAACACCTCTCTCCAACGTGACTGTGTTGATCAATATCCAATTCAGAGGGGTAATTGAATCCCTTCCCACAAAGCCCATATTTCCCCAGTTTCTCCAGGATGTGGGTGTCCTCGTGTCTCTTTAAGTTGGACAATAAGTTAAAGTATTATCTACACCAGAACACGTGTACGGTTTCTCCTCATGTGAATGGTGTGATGTTTTTTCAGGCTGTGTAACTGGTTAAAGCTCTTTCCACAGTCAGTGCACTGGGACACTCTCACTCGGGTGTGTGTGCGTCTTGGTGCTTTTCAGGCGACAATGGTGCTTGAAATATGTTTGCAAAGAGAGAACAGACAAATGTTTCTCCTTCCATATTCAAAGGCCGATGATATTCAGGTCCTGATGAACCAAGTGATTCTGTGAGATCTCCATGTGATGTTTGATTTGAGTTCCCTGTCTTCCAATCCTCTCCTAATATCCTGTGAAGGGAGTTTACAAAAGTCTCAGATAATCTCCTGGATCATTGGAGACCAGGGACTTCCCCCTTCATGTGAGGAACTGCACTAATGAGGCCCGGGAATGCCACAGCCAGAGCCACATGACCACCAGACATGATATTAAGCGAAGCATCACAATGTTGAAGGTGTGTTTCTAGGTGTCTGGGTAGGTCTGGAGGTGACCTTCAGAACTCGACAGCCGGGGGCTCTAGAATAATAGTGATGTGCTTCATCCTGTACAACATTATACAGCAGGGAGGAGGAGGAAGGGGCAGACCCTTTCTATCCCCCAGTTTCATCACTCCCCATCTGACTATGCTGTTCTCAGCTGCCGAGACCCCAAGCTTTGGAGTTCCCTCCCTCAACCTCTCTCCTCCTTAAAATCTCCCTTTCAATCAAGCTTTTGATCATCTGTGAGCACCTTTGGATGTTTTACTGTGTCAAAGGAACTACATAAATGCAACTTGTTATTGCCTTACAATGGTGGCCTCAGGAATGTCACACGAATATTTTAAACCTCCGTACCATAATTACCAGTCATTTTCAGACTGGAAACTTAAACCTGCCAGAAAAACAGAAAATGCTGGAAAAACTCAGCAGGTCTGGCAGGATCTGTGATGACAGAGACAGAGTTAATGTTTCGAGACTGGACGACTCTTCTTCAGAGCTAATGAGAAGTAGAAATGTGATGGGTTTTATAATGTTTATGAGGGGATAAAGCAACATAAAAGATCAGGGACAGGTGGGACTAAGGAGAGATTGACAAAGATGTCATGGAAACAAGACAAATGTAGTGTTACTGGTAAAGGCAAGGGCTAAAGAATGTGCTGATAATGGCATTGTCTGTGTTTATTTCAGATTTCCAGCATCCACAGGGAATTTGCTTTCAACTTAATCCAGCTGTTTCACTTTCAGTCAGGAACAGATCACAGTTTTACACCAATCTTTGATCTGACAGCATGTTTCCAGCATTCACCGTTGTTCTTCCTGACTCTAAACACAGTTGTAAAGGAGCCTTCTGTTCTGTGCCTAGGGGTTCTGAACCATGGGAGAGAGCAGCTGGGACACATTTCTTACACACCTCAGGATTAACCTGCAAGTTCACTTGGTTGTGATTAACAGCAGCAACAACAGAATCCAACTCCTGCAGTCGCTTGTGAACTCGCTGGTGTATCAGCAGGTTGGATGACTGTGTGAATCCCTTCCCACACACAAGGCAGATGAATGGCCTCTCTCCAGTGTGAACTCGCTGATGTCTCAGCAGGTGTGAAGACTGAGTGAATCCCTTCCCACACACGGAGCAGGTGAATGGCCTCACCCCTGTATGAACCTGCTGGTGCTTCAGAAGGTGGGATGACTGAGTGAATCTCTTCCCACATACGGAGCAGGTGAATGGCCTCTCCCCAGTGTGAACTCGCTGATGTACCAATAGGTCAGATGACTGAGTGAATCCCTTTGCGCATACTGGGCAGGTGAACGGCCTCTCCCCAGTGTGAACTCGCTGATGCATCAGAAGCTGGTATGACTGAGTGAATCCCTTCCCACACTCAGAGCAGGTGAATGGCCTCTCCCCAGTGTGAACTTGCTTGTGTGTTAGAAGGTGGGATGACTGAGTGAATCCCTTCCCACATTCGGTGCAGATAAATGGCCTCTCCCCAGTGTGAACTCGCTGGTGTGTCAGTAAGTGGTATGACTGAGTGAATCCCTTCCCACAGTCAGAGCAGGTAAACGGCCTCTCCCCTGTGTGAACTCGCTGGTGTGTGAGAAGGTCAGATGACTGAATGAATCCCTTCCCACACTCTGAGCAGGTGAACATTTTCTCCCCAGTGTGGAGTCGCTGGTGTATTCGCAGATACTTCTTGCTTTTAAAGCTCTTCTCACAGTCAGAACATTTAAAAGGTCTCTGATCACCATGTACAAATTGATGTTCAGTAAGATGGGATGACTGAGTGAATCCCTTCCCACACACAGAACAGGTGAATGGCTTCTCCTCAGTATGAACTTGCTCCTGCACCAGCTGGTCAGGTAAGTTAGCGAATTCCTTTCCAAACACAGAGCACCTGAATGGCCTCTCCCCAGTGTAAACTTGCTGGTCTGTCAACGCACTGGATAACTGAGTAAATCCATATCCACGCATAGAGCAGGTGAATGGTCTCTCCCCAGTCTGACTACGTTGATCAGTCTCCAGCTCAAATGGGGAAATGAATCCCATCCCACAGTCCCCACAATTACACGGAGTCTCCATGGTGCCGGTGTCCTTGTCTCTCTCCAGCTTGGATGATCAGTTGAAGCCTCATCCACACACAGTACACATGTACTGTTTCTCCCCGCTGTGAATGGTGTGATGCTTTTGTCAGCCTATGTAACTGGTTAAGGCTCTTTCAGTCAGTTCGCTGGAACATTCTCACTTGGTGAATGTCTCGGTGCTCTTCCAGTCACACTGACATTTGAAATCTTTTCCCACAGACAGAACAGACAAACATTTCTCCTTCCACATTCAAAGGCCGATGATATTTAGGTCCTGATGAATCGAGTGACTCTGTCAGATCTCAACATGGCGTTTGTTATGGTTTTCTCGCCTGGAACTCCTCCCTTTCTAACCCCCTGCAAAAGGAATTTAAAGAAGTTATCATTGTAAAGGCAGGAAGGAAATTCAGAACAGACAATTCTGGTTTCTATGGAACATTTTTCCTCTTTCTTTCCCCCAAATCTATAAATCTCTGTCCCACACACTCCTCTCCCTCTCTGCTCATTGTTCCAGATTCAGTGTCCAGTCTCCTACTTATTCTTTTCTCTCCAGATTCTCTCTCCTTCTGTCCTTAAACTGGTGACTCAGGCTGTGGATCAATTCCACTCCTTCACTTTAATTCCACCAAATACTTAGGCTCAAAACAACAAATTATCTTTAATGGCTCGATCAGTAATTTTAAATAAACAGGAATAACCACCATTTCCCAATTGGGCCTTTGGTTCAGGTTGAGGCCAGAGAGGAGCCGGAAGGTGCAGGTTGTTAGTCCAGACCAATAGGAAGCGAGGGGGGCGGGACTGGAGGACCGAACGGGAGCGGCCGGTCCTCCGACCAATCGGAGTGAACGAAAGGGCAGGGCGTGAGGACAGCGCGAAAGCAGCTGGCCTTCTAACCAATCGGAGTGAATGAGGGGGGGGGGCGGGAGGGCAGAGCGAGAGCGACTGGTCCTCTAACCAATCGGAGTGAACGGGGTAGGAGGACAGAGCGAGAGCGACTGGTCCTCTAACCAATCGGAGTGAATGAGGGGCGGGGCCCTATTATTGCTGCAGCAGCTCATGCGCAGGCGTGGTAAGGAAGCCGTGGAATGAGCATGCGTACTGTCGGTGCCAGAATCCGACGGCGGAGGCAAGGTGGAATCTGCGAACGGTGAGAAATGGCCTTGGGTAGGAGAAGGATAGAGCCGGTGGATTCATAACTTACGTGTGTTTTAAAAACCGAAAAGAAAGCTGCCGGTTCCGCGTTTTCGCCAAGTGCAGCTGCGCGGTTTCTGATGGCAGGCCCGGGTTAACGGCCGCCATCTTGATAGCAGGAAGATGCAGCAGGGCGCATGCGCGGTCATCCTGTCCCTGTCAGCAGGAGGAGAGAATGTTGTGGATTTCTATCCTGGACTGATAGGTTTGGATTTTGGAAACTCCCTTTGCAGGGGGTTAGAAGGGGAAGGTTTACACTCAACAAACTCAAACCAAGAGAAATGTTTGTCTCTTCTCAGTTCCTGTCCTGCACTTAGAGCTTTAACTTTTACAAACACCTTTCACAGGATAGTAGAAGAGGGTTTGCAACAGGAATTTAAAAACAAATATCACATCAAGAAGTGACAGAGTCGCTGTGGACCCGAATATCATCAATCTTTGAATGTGGAAGGTGAAATGCTCATCTCTTCTGTCCCTGGAAAAGTATTTCAAACATCATTGTAACTGAAAAAGCACCAACACATACGTGCACATGCCCAAGTGAAATTGTTCTAGTGCACCTGTGCAAAGAGCTTTAACCAGTTACACAGTGCCAAAAACATATCACCATTCACAGCAGGAAGAAACTGTAAATGTGTGGACAAAGCTTCAACTGATAATCCATTCTTGAGGGACACATTGACACTGGCACCACGGAGAAACCATGGAAATGTGGAGACTGTGGGAAGGGATTCAATTACCCATCCAAGCTGGAGATTCATCATCGCATTCACACTGGTGAAAGGCCGTTCACTTGCTTCATGTGTGGGAAGAGATTTACTCAGTCCTCGCACTATCTGGCACACCAGCAAGTTCACACTGATCAGCGACCTTTTCAATGTTCTGACTGTGAGAAGAGATTTAAAAGCAGAAATGATCTGCTGTCACACCAGCGCACTCACACTGGGGAGAGGCCATTTACCTGCTTTGAATGTGGGAAGGGATTCACTCAGTTATCCCATCTTCTGACACACCAACTTGTTCACACCGATAAAAGACCTTTTAAATGTTCTGACTGTGAGAAGACTTTTAAAAGCAAAAGTGATCTGCTGACACACCAACGCATTCATTCTGGGGAGAGACCGTTCACCTGCTCTGAGTGTGGGAAAGGCTTCAGTAATTCATCTGATTTACTGACACACCAGCGAGTTCACACTGGGGAGAAGCCGTTTGTATGTTCAGTGTGTGCAAAGAGATTCACTCAGTCATCCACCCTGCTGATACATCAGAGAGTTCACACAGGGGAGAGGCCGTACACCTGCCCTGTCTGTGGAAAGGGATTCACTCAGTCATCCCACCTTTTGAAACACCACCGAGTTCACACTGGGGAGAGGCCTTTCACATGCTGTGTGTGTGGACAGGGATTCAATCAGTCATCCCATCTTCTGAGGCACCAGCAAGTTCACACTGGGGAGAAACCATTCATCTGCTCTGTGTGAGGGGAGGGATTCACTCAGTCATCCACCCTGCTGAGACACCAACGAGTTCACAAATGACTGAAGGGGTCAGATTCTGCTGTTATTGCTGCTGCTAATCACATCCAGGACTGAACCATGTACATTCTGGCATTTGGGGTTTATTTCTTATGTTTATGCCCCCATAACTGGCCATTTTAAAAATATTTGTTTATGGGATGCAGTCATTACTGGCTGGGCCAGCGTTTCTTGTCCACCCCTAATTGCCCTTGAGAAGGACGGTGATCAGTTGCCATCTTGAACTGCTGCAGTCCAGGTGGCATAGTTACACCCACAGTGCTGTTAGAAAGGGAGTTCCAGGAGTTTTACCCAGCGACAGTAAAGGAACGGCGATATATTACCAATTCAGGATGGTGAGTGACTTGGAGAGGAATTTCCAGGTGGTGGTGTTCCCATCTATCTGCTGCCCTTGTCCTTCTAGATCGTAGTGGTCAAAGGCTGTCTAAGGAGGCTTCATGAGTTCCTGCAGTGCATCTTGTAGATGGTACGCACTGCTGCCACTGTGCATCAGTGGTGGAGGGAATGAAAGTCTGTGGAAGGGGTGCCAATCAAGCCAGCTGCTTTGTCCTGGACGGTGTCCAACGTCCTGGGTGTTGTGGGAGCTGCACTCATCCAGGCAAGTGGGGAGAGTATCCCATCACAGTCCTGACTTGTGCTGGAGTTTAATATTCTGGATAAATGTCAAGTCATTCAGCTTTGTTTTAAACACGTTGTTGTAGATTTTTGTCTTTCCCACTCGTGTGTTTAACATCACCTGGCTGGTGCTTAAAGTACAATCTATGGGGAGGATTGTAAGGCAGGAACAGAACTTCAGCCTCGACACAGTCCATCAGGGTAACACTGAGAGGGACAAACAGCACTTTGGTGTCAGTGAAGAGAGATGCGAAAGACCAAAGTCCCCATGCAGGTGAATCCTGAGGTGTGTAAGAAATGTGTCCCAGCTGCTCTCTTCAATGTTTCAGAGCTCCTAAACATGGAACAGAAGGCTCCTTTACAACTGGGTTTAGAGTCAGGAAGAACAATGGTGAACGTTGGAATGGTGCTATCAAATCAGAGATTGATGTAAAACTGTGACCTGTTCCTGACTGAGAGTGAAACGGCAGGTTTAAGTTTCCAGTCTGAAAATGACTGGTTACTAAACTCCGAATATTGAACATGTTTATGTGACAGTTTTGAGTATCACTTTAAGACAGATGTTATCTAATTTCAAATAAAGCCAATGAAAATAAATTGGTTAAAGTCTCCATTATAATAGCAGATGGAGAAGTTCACAGGACCCTGTTAACTGCTGGGACAATTATATAACAGAAACGTGATCTCCAGATAAAGACATGTTTACTGAGAGTTGAAGCTGGATTTGAACAGAATGGGCTGAACCCCAAATTGTTTGCGTGAAGAGTTGGGTTAACGGTGAGTTAAATCTGGTGTCTCTGCCTATTGGTTCATTCTTGACAGAATCAGCAAGTGGTATCCAATCAGGTCCTTTGTCCTCTTATTTATCCAATCGGCTGAAAGCTCCTTTAATGTCCAATTCATGACATCAGAGCGGGCAGCAGTGAACGGAACAGCGAACAGGACAGGAATTAAACACAATGTTGTCCCTTCAGTTTCAGTCTGGGAGGTGGGTGGAGTGAAGGGAAATAGTTCCTATTGTGCTTGTAGAAGTGCCAGAGGCTCCCATTAAAAGGGCTGTTCATTATCATCAGAGCTACACACAGTGAATCACTGTCTGCAACTGTAATGACTAAAGTCTGCTGCCGAGACTTGGTGATGCTTTTAATTTGATTTAAACATTCCTGCTTTACAGTCAGGGGCTAAGGTTAGCATTACTGCAGGATGCACTGCAGGAACTCACCAAGCCTGCTTAGACAGCACCTTCCAAACCAATGACCGCTACCATCTGGAAAGACAAGGGTAGCAGACACATGGGAACACCACTGCCTGGAAGCTCCCCTCCAAATGACTCACCATCCTGATTTGGAAATAAATCGGCCATTCCTTCACTGTCACTGGATCAGAATCCTGGAACTCCCTCTCTAACAGCAATTTGGGTGTACCTACAACACAGGGACTGCAGTGGTTTAAGAAGGCAGCTCACTATCAATAAATGCTGGCCTAGCCAGCGATGCCTATATTCATTCCATGAATGATTAAAAAAAATCAAAGCATTATGTAGAGATACCACTGGCAGTATGAGATCAGCTGGTTTGAGGAGAGCCCAAATAACCTTTTCCCTGTGGAATGGATGGTGCCTGTGGAACTATAGCTCATGAAGGAGTCAACCTGTTGCAGAGGTCAGAGGCTGGGGTGGAGATTGTCTGCTTGGAATGTACAGGAGATATTTTACAGGAACCATCAGGTTTTGACTCTCAGTGCCTCACTGCACATTAATACACTCCAGCATCGGCACCGCAATGTTGTCTGAACAAGAATGTTATAACTCCTTGTTGGGTCAATGAGGAGTTTGAATCGTCCTTCTGTGGTATTTCCACTGAAAGCCGATATGAGAAATTACTGTTCAATAGCTTCTGTACCAGTGGCTACTCTTCGAGACTCTGGTGACTGCATTTCCCTGGATTTCGATTGGCTGTGCCTCCTGTGTAAACACTGCTGTGATTGGTGGAACAAAGCCTCTTCGTTGCATATTCCAGGTTTCTGCACTCGGTTGATCGGGAATATTAAAGGAGAATTGGTTTAATGGGGGTTATTGAGATGTACAATCAAGGATATTATTTTTATGGTAAATATCTTTCACATGAATTAGGAGCAGGAGTAGGCCACTTGGCCCCTTGCGCTATCTTCACCATTCGATAAGATCATCATGGCTGATCTGATTGTAACCTCAGCTCCACATTCCTGCCTACCCCCGATAACCTTTCAACCCCTTACTTATCAAGAATCTATCTAACTTTGTCTTAAAAATATTCAAAGACTCTGCTTCCACCGCCTTCAGAGGAAGAGAGTTCCAAAGACTCACCACCCTCTGAGAAAAAAAAAATTCTTAGTTCTGAATGTGAATGGCAGATTTTGCAAACAGTTGATATGGTGTATTTTTGCTTAGAAACGCCAATCTCTGATCTACTAAGGGGAGAGATAGAGACAGGTGATTTTGGACAATAAGGATTAACTTTGTTTCTAAGGTTTGCAAGGGGAGTGAATAGAAGCTGAAGAGCACTCCATTCCAACTTGAATGGCCTCTGAAAGGACTGTAGTGTTAGCTTGGGGAAGGGCAATATTCCATTCAACATGTCTATACATAGCGGGCCGTTTTACCCCTCACGAATGGGTGGGTTTGGTTTGTGTGAGAAGTTAAATGAGCAACCCCTTATTTCAAAACAGTGACCCCTAGTTCTAGATTCTCCCACAAGAGGAAACGTCCTCTCCACATCCTCCCTGTCAAGACCCCTCAGGGATCTTATATGTTTCAATCAAGCCACCTCTTACTCTTCTAAACTCCAGCAGATACGAGCCTAACCTGTCCAACCTTTCCTCATAAGACAGCCCGTCCACTCCAGGTATTAACTAGTAAATCTTACGAACGTAAGGAGCAAGAGTAGGCCATTCAGCCACTCAAGTCTGCTCTGCCATTTAATAAGATTATGGCTGATTATGATTTGCATCCTACCTACTCCCAATAACCTTTCACCCCCTTGCTTACTAAGAATCTATCCTGCTCTGCCTTAAAAATATACAAAGACTCTGCTTCCACCACCTTTTGAGGAAGAGATTTCTCTGAGCTACTTCCAACACATCTACATTTCTCCATAAATAAGGAGACCAGTACAGTAGGCAATATTCCAAATATGGTCTCACCAATGCCCTGTACAACTGAAGCATAACCTCCCTACTTTTGTATTCAATTCCCCTCACAATAAATAACATTCTGTTAGCTTTCCTAATTACTTGTTGAACCTGCATGCTTACTTTTTGTGATTCATGCAGGAGGGCACCCAGATCCCTCTGCACCTCAAAGCTCTGCAATCTCTCACCATTTAGATAATAAGCTTCTTTATAATTCTTCCTGCCAAAATGTACAACCTCACATTTTACTACATGATAATCTATTTGCCAGATCTTTGCCCACTCCCCTATCCTATCGATATCCTTTTGTAGCCTCCTTATGTCCTCTTCACAATTTACTTTCCTACCTACCTTTGTGCCATCAGCAAATTTAGCCACCACACCATCAGCCCCCTTATCAAAATCATTAATATAGATTGTAAATAGCTGAGGGCCCAGCACTGATCCCTGTGGAATTCCACTCGTCTGTCACATCTTGCCAATCTGAAAATGACCCATTTATACTTATTCTCTGTTCCCTGTTAGCTAACCTGTCCTCTACCCATGCTAATATGTTACCCCCTGCACCAGTGATCTTCACTATTTTTCAAGCAAGGGCCACTTCAACAAAAAACCTGCAACATGAGGGCCTCATCGACAACTTTACTAAATGATCATTGCTTACCACTCCTTCATGATGTAATGTTACAGAGCGATGCGTGCAACTAAAACAAAATCATATAATGTGCTTAAAAATAAATGCACATGTATTTATTTAAAGTTGTGGTTACTTTTCTGAAAATCACAACTTTAACTCAAATGGCTTTAAGTGGATAATTGGTTCCCATTGGAATCAAGGGTAAGACTGTAGTTAGGTTCTGTCGGAACTTTATCAGAAAAAAAAAATTGGAATATTATTGTGTTTGTGACAATGTGCGTGCACACGAACAGGGGAGAGACCTCATCTTGAGTAAGACACAGCCAGAGTGAGTGTGGGTATTGGCAATTTGGTGCACAGTGGGAATTCGGTGCAGAGGGGAAGAGATGCTCTTTGCATTTTTTCTTTGCTATCCAACTTCTTAAATCTTCAGAGAGTGGCCTTGCCCTGCTGCAGCAGTAGAGGCTACAAGGGAAAGGAATGATTGGTAAGTAGTGGGTAAAGTCGGGTAAGTATTTACTACTTTTATCGCTTATAGTTTAAGGTCTTTTTGTGGTTTATAGTTTTGTCTATTCTGTAGTAACGAGGATCAGGAAAGAAAGGCCCTAGAGTAATTGATTTAAAAGATTTAATTTGAAGGGATAAATCATGGCAGGAGAGCTCAAAGCTGTGGTGTGCTCCTTGTGCTCCATGTGGGAAGCCGAGAACATTTCCAGTGCCCGGGACCAGCATGTGTGCAGGAAGTGTGTCCAGCTGTAGCTCCTGGAAGCTCTGGTTTTAGAGCTGGAACGGCAGCTGGGGACACTGGAGCATCCGCAAGTCTGAGAGCTTCGTGGATAGCACATTTAGAGAGGTGGTCACACCACAGCTGAAGGGACTTGAGGAAGGAAGGGAATGGGTGACCACCAGGCAGTCCAAGAGAAATAGGCAGGTAGTTCAGGAATCCCCCGTGGTCCCGCTCGCAAATCAATATTCCATTTTGGAGGCTGATGAGGACGCTGGTTCCTCCAGGGAGTGCAGACAGAGCCAAGCTTCTGGCACCACAAGCAGCCTGTCTGTAAAGGAGGGGAGGAAGAGCAATAGTAATAAGAGATTCTATGATCAAGCGCTATTGTGGCCATCAACGTGACTCCAGGATGGTGTGTTGCTGCCTCCCTGGTGCCAGGGTCTGGGATGTCACTGAATGGCTGCAGGGCATCCTGAAGGGGGAGGGTGATACGGCAGAGGTCATGGTACATGTTGGTACCAATGATATAGGTAGAAAGAGAGATGAGGTCTTGCAGCAAGAATTCAGGGAGTTAGACGGTAGACTAAAAAGCAAGACCTCTCGGGTTGTAATCTCTGGATTACTCCCAGTGCTATGTGCTAGCGAGCTCAGAAATTGGAGAATAGCGCAGATGAATACGGATTAAGAGTTGGTGCAGGAGGGAGGGTTTTAGATTCCTGGATCACTGGGACTGTTTCTGGAGAAGGTGGGACCTGTACAAGCGGGACAATCTACATCCGAACCATAGCGGGACTAACATCCTTGCGGGCGAGTTTGCTAGTGCTGTTGGGAGGAATTTAAACTAATTCGGCAGGGGGAGGGGACACAGAATGTTAGCAAAATAGGGACACATCATATTACAGTAAAACAAGTCAGAGGGAGTACCGCTGCATTAAGTTTCAAGGGATTAAGGCAAGGCTGGATGGCTTCTACTTTAATGCCATGAGTATTACAGGTAAAACGGATGAGTTAAGGGTGAGGATTGACACGTGGAATTGTGATATAGTAGCCATCACTGAGACATGGTTGAACGGAGGGCAGGATTAGCAGCTCAACATTCTGGGATATAGAATCTTCAGGCGAGACAGGGGAGAGGATAAAAGAGGAGGGGACATTGCATTATTAGTTAAGGAGTCAGTTACTGCAGTAAGGAGAGATGATATCTTGGAGGAGGCATCGAATTAAGCTTTGTGGGTCGAGCTTAGGAATAAAAAAGGGGTCAGCCACATTGTTAGATGTTTATTGTAGACCCCTAGATAGTCAGCGGGAAATTGAGGAGCAAATATGTGCACAATTTGCGGAGGTGTGTAAAAACAATAACAGTAAGGAATTATATTAGGTGATTTCTACTTTCCCAACATTAATTGGGATAGACATAGTGTTAAAGGCTTGGATGCAGTGGCTTTCTTGAAATGTGTACAGGAAAACTTTTTAGGTCAATATGTAGAGGGTCCAACAAGGGACGGCACAGAGCTGGACCTAATTCTGGGGAATGAAGCCGGACAGGTGGCTGAGGTGGTGTTGGGGGAGCATTTTAGTGATCGCGACCACAACATGGTACAGTTTAAGCTTGTTATGGACAAAGAAATAGACAAGTTGCAAAAATATGTTTTGGATTGGGAGAGAGCGGATTTTAGTAAAATAAAGCAGGATCTGGCCAAGGTAGACTGGGGACAGTTACTTGTGGGGAAATCTACAGAGGAGCAGTGGGGGGCATTCAAAAAGGAAATGAGGAGGGTATAAGCTCAACATGTTCCCTCTGGGGTGATAGGAAGGAGTAACAAGCCCAGAGAACTGTGGATGACCAGAGATATTCAGGATACGATGAGAAGGAAAAGAGAGGCTTTTAGCAGGTACAAGGGAAGCAAATCAGCAGAAACATTAGGACAGAAGTACAGAAAGTGCAGGGTGGAGCTTAAGAAAGCAATTAGGAGAGCAAAGAGAGGATATGAGAAAGCTCTGGCTGGTAAAAGTAGGAAAATCCCAAGATATTCTCTAAGTATATCAATGGGAAGAGGATAACCAGGGAAAGAGTAGGGACCAAGGGTGGATTCAGAGGACATCAGTAGAGTGTTGAACAAATACTTCACATCCATCTTCACCCAAGAGAATGAGGATGAAGGTATCGAACTTGGGGAGAGAGACTGCGAGGCTCTTGAGCAAATTGATATAGGGAGTGACAAGGTATTGGAGGTTTTGGCAGGCTTAAAAGTGGACAAATCTCCAGGTCTGGATAAGAGAGCAAGGGAGGTGAACGCAGGGGTTCTGACCCAAAGTTTTATTTCCTCTCTGGCCATGGGGGCGGTGCCAGAGAACTGGAGAACAGCTAATGTGGTTCTGCTATTTTAGAAGGGTTGTAGAGATAAACCAGGAAACTACAGGCCAGTGAGTCTCATGTCAGTGGTAGGGAAACTATTGGAGAAAATTCTGAAGGAGAGAATCTATCTCCACTTGGAGAGGCAAAGTTTGATCAGGAATAGTCAGCATGGCTTTGTCAGAGGGAGGACATGCCTAACAAATTTGATTGAATTTTTTGAGGAGGTGACCAGGTGTGTAGATGAGGGTAGTGCAGTTGATGTAGTTTATATGGATTTCAGCAAAGCCTTTGACAAGGTCCCACATGGGAGACTTATAAAGAAGGCAAATGCACGTGGGATACAGGGTAATTTGATAAGGTGAATTCAAAATTGGCTTAGTTGTAGGAGACAGAGAGTGATGACAGAAGGATGCTTTAGTGACTGGAAGCCAGTGTCCAGTGGCGTACCACAGGGATCTGTGCTGTGCCCCCCTACTATTCGTCATTTATATAAACGACATAGATGACTATGTGGGGGGTAGGATTAGTAAGTTTGCAGATGACACAAAGATTGGCCAAGTGGTTAACAGTGAGGCTGAGTGTCTTGGGCTACAGGAAGATATAGACGGGATGGTCAAATGGGCAGATAAGTGGCAGATGGAATTTAACCCTGAAAAGTGTGACGTGATACACTTTGGAAGGAGTATTTTGACAAGGAAGTATTCAATGAATGGCATGACACTATGAAGTTCTGAGAAACAAAGGGACCTTGGCATGTGTGTCCATAGATCTCTGAAGGCTGAGGGGCATGTTAGTGGGGTGGTGAAAAAGGCATATGGGACACTTGCCTTTATCAATTGAGGCATAGATTACAAAAGTAGGGAGATCATGTTGGAGTTGTATAGAACCTTGGTGAGGCCCCAGCTGGAGTACTGTGTGCAGTTCTGGTCGCCACATTATAGGAAGGATGTGATTGCACTGGAGGGGGTGCAGAGGAGATTCACCAGAATGTTGCCTGGGATGAAACATTTAAGTAATGAAGAGAAGTTGGATGGACTTGGGTTGTTCTCGTTGGAGCAGAGAAGACTGAAGACTGAAGGGTGACCTGATTGAGGTGTACAAGATTATGAGGGGCGTGGACAGGGTGGATAGGGAGCAGCTGTTCCCATTAGTTGAAGGGTCAGTCACGAGGTGACATTAGTTCAAGGTGAGGGGCAGGAGTTTAGGTGGGGGGGGGGAACGGGGGGGGGGGGATGTGAGGAAAATCTTATTTACCCAGAGGGTGGTGACAATCTGGAATGCGCTGCCTGGGAGGGTGGTGGAGGCGGGTTGTCTCACATCCTTTAAAAAGTACCTGGATGAACACTTGGCAGGTCATAACATTCAAAGGCTATGGACCAAGTGCTTTTAAATGGGATTAGGTAGGTAGGTAGGGTCAGGTGATTCTCAAGTGTAGGTGCAGACTCAGTGGGCCAAATGGCCTCTTCTGCACTATGTGATTCTGTGATTATACCCTCTAAGTTACAATATTCCACATTGCTAAATTCTTACATTGATAAATGAAGTCACTTTTATATTTTTAAACTTATTTTAGTTTGAACAAAAAATGTAACTTTTTACTTAAGTTACCTCCTGCCTACCACCAACCCTGCTTCCTGAGCCTCCTGGTCGCTGCAAATCATCCTCCTCCCTAGCCCTTAGCATTGTGGTCTCTCCCCCTCCCCAACATTCAAGTTGTGGCCTCTTCCCCCTCTCTGACCCACCTTCTTGCAGAAACCCCCCACTTCCTGACTCACCCTCTCACTGCTTCCCTCTCCTGGAATTGCATTCCTGTTCAAGATCCCACTGCAACTCAGAGGTCAGGGAGCAGCGAGAGGCTGCGCCAAAATGGCGCCAGGCTAGTCACATGGGAAACGACAGTAAAAAAAATCTTGCGACACTCGACGAGATTACAGGAAAGGCAGAGTCAAGGAGCTGCAATTAGTGAGGATGAGAGCTGCCACTGGCTTGTGGGTGTCGCAGTGGAGAACAATGTCCTACACCATGAGCTCTTATTGTTTGTAGAATCCTTTGATGTGGCACCTTGTCAAATGCCGACTGGAAATCCAAGCACATCACATCTAAAGGTTCCCCTTGATCCACATTGCTTGTTACTTCCTCAAAGAACCCCAATAAATTAGTCAAACATGATTGACTCCTTAAACTCCAAGAGTTTTAAGGAGTGTCTTACAGGGGGAAAGCAAGGTAGGGAGGCAGAGAGGTTTAGGGAGGGAATTCCAGAGCCAAGGACCCAAATAGCTGAAGACAATGTGGAATCATTAAAACCAGAGATGCTCCAGAATGAGAGGAGCACAGATATTCCAGAGGGTTGTAGAGATGGCGAGGGGGTGAGATCATGGAGAGATTTCAAAAGAATGGGCCAGATTTTAACTCAAAATCCCGTTCACTTGCATGGAGGTAAAATCGGGCTCAAGGGTGAGAATTTTAAAATTAAGGCATTGCTTGAGCACAGGGTGTGATAGGTGAATGGGACTTATCGCAAGTTGGGATGTGGGTAGCAGAGTTTCTGCACATATGAATTAGGAGCAGAAGTAGGCCACTTGACCCCTTGAACGTGATTATGTTTGACCTGATTGTAACTTCAATTCCACATTTCCACCCATCCCCAATAACCCTTACTTATCAAGAATCTATCTAGCTCTGCCTTAAAAATATTCAAGGACTGAATTGGAAAAACCAAGTCCAGTTCTGTATGTTTCTCATCACACTGCTTCTGTCTTGCTTTTGTATTTGATGACCTCACATTAAGGTTCTAGTAAATAGAAATGTATCAAATGCTCAAACAGAGGTAAGGAAATAACCCAGAAAGAAATATCCAAGGAAAAGGAGGGCCACGGCAAATTGGGTCACTTCAAATCTGGTTTTGAAAATCCTCTCATCCCAGGAGCTCACTGAGCTGAGGAGCCACCGCTGGAATGTGCAAATTTGGACAGCCTTAAACTTGTCTCCTGGAAGAAAAACCTTATGTGTTTGAAATCCCATCTGTTTTTTCTATCAAACCCTGGATGTGTTCAGAGACCCTCAGCCCAAGAATCATGGGGTTTTGTGGAGACCTCATACTCCGAAATCCTTGGGTGCTCCTCTGTGGACAAAGTCAATGCATTGAAGCTGTGGAGTGGGTGAGATGAGCTGTTCTCCCCTCACTGCACACGGTGTGATGCTTTGCCAGATTGTGTAAATGGTTGAAGGTATTTCCACAGTCAGTGCACTGGAACACTATCCCTTGGGTGGGCATGTCTCGCTGCTTTTCAATTCACACTGATGTTTGAAATATTTGCACTCATATGGAAGAGGCAAACATGTCCTTTTCTGGATTCAAAGACTGATAATATTTAGATCCGATGAATTTAATGACAGTCAGATCTTGATATGCTAATTGTTTTGAGTTTAATGTCCAAAAATCCTCCCTCTTATACTTACAAAGGGAGTTAACAAAAGTCACTGTAAGTTGCAACAGAAACCCAGAACTGACAATTCTAGGTGTCACAGACATCCTTCTCCCTCTCAAACCATAAATCCCTGTCTCCTGCACACTCCCTCCATCCTATTGTTTGTAAACCCAATTCATCCTACTATCCCTCATCGTGCTTCTTCCCCATTTCGCCTCTTCTAACAGGTTCAGTTTGACACCTATTATCATCCCCAATATGTCACTCAGGTGTCTAAACCTTTGTGCCTGAATTGAACAAGCTGCTTTGCTAAGGGGGCGTCACAATCAATCCCACATTAACTTTGTGTTAGGGCGTTGTCACTGCGCCCCACCCCCACTTTTCGTCCTACTCCCAGAAGTTTGGTGACTGGTGAATAATGGCGGTCTCAGCTCCCACAATCCCCCGCGCTGGGGAACCCTCTCTATCCGCCCCGCGGGCGGGCGGTCTGAGACTGCGCATGTCCAAAGGAAAAGGGGGAGCCGCGCATGTGCGGAGGAAGGCCCGCCCTCTTTTATCTTCATGTTGAGGTGTTGACCAATGGGGAAAGTTGGAGGACCGGAAGGTTCCTGGTCCTCTAGCCAATCAGAGCACGGGCTTTGCGCGAATGCAGCTTGAGCTTCCCAGAGGCTGAAGCTTCCTCCTGTGTTCAGCATCTGTGAGTAAAACACTTTCTTTTCTTCCCCCTTCCATTTCTTTTCTAATTCTGGGTTTAAATTGTTGACTTGCAGGAACTGAAGGGAAAGGAAGTGAATCCAGGGAAGGTGCAGACTCTGGAAAGGTTGGCCCAGGTCTCTCCCTGTGTCTTAAAAACATGAGCACTCGCTGCCAAAATAAAGTTCCTCCTCACATCCCACCTGTATCTCAGTTCAAGTAACACAGTAGTGTATCTTACACTTTCAGTCCATTATTATGTACACATATATATATTTAGACTTGATGATTTTCAGTGCTGCAAAGGTTAGTGGTAGGCCAGAAGATTGGAAAAACCTTAGCGAACCAGCAAGCCATAACAAACTAAAAAAATGAAGAGAGAGAAGTTTATATATGACTGAAAATCAGCAAAAAATATAAAAACAGACATTAAAGGCTTCTAGAAGTATATAAAAAGGGATAGCGTGTGAAAGTGAGCATCGATCACTTAGAGGGTGAAACTGGGAAATTAATAATGGGAAAGAAGGAAACGGCAGAGATTTTGAACAAGTATTTTGTGTCTGGGGTCTTCACAGTAGAAGACACAAAAACATCCCAAGAATAGTAGAGAAGCAGGGGCAAGAGGGAATTGAATTATCATAATCTGTAGAGCAAAAGTACAAGGACTACTGACGGGATTAAAGACTGACACGTTTCCGGGACCTGATGGCCTGCTTCCTCGAGTCTTAAGGGAAGTGTCTGCAGAGATAATGGGTGCATTGTTTGTCAGCTTTGAAAGTGCCCTCAATTCTTGAAAGGTCCCAGCGGACTGGAAAATCACAGTTGTAATACCCCTATTCAAGAAAGGTGGGAGACAGAAAGCAGGAAACTAAAGGTCAGCCAGTCTAGCATCTGTGATTTGGGAACCAACAGATGTCACATATTTGGATTTCCAAAAGGCATTCAATAAGGGGCCACATAAAAGGTAACTGCACAAGATAAGGCTCATGTTCTTGGGGTAATATATTAGCACGGATAGAGGATTGGTTAACTAACGGGAAACAGGGAGTTGGGGTCAATGAGCCACATTCAGGTTAGCAAAGTGTCACCTGTGGAGTCCTGTAGGGTTCAGTCCTGGGGCCTCAACTGACTGTATTATTGTTGGTGATACGACAATAGGCTGGAAAGCAAGTTTTGAGGAGTATACAAAGAGTCTGCAAAGAGATATCGATAGGTTACGTGAGTGGACAAAAAAGTGGCAGATTGCGTACAATATGGGAAAATGTGACCTTTCCACTTGGGCAGGAAGAATAGAAAAACAGTATATTATTTAAATGGAGAGAGACTGCAGAATGCTGCAGTACAGAGGGATCTGGGTGTCCTTGTACAGGAGTTACAATAAGTTAGCATGCAGGTGCAGCAAGTGATTAGGAAGGCAAATGGAGTGTTGGTCTTTATTGCAAGGAGGTTGGAGTGTAAAAGTAGGGAAGTCTTACTGTAGCTGTACAGGAATTGGTGACGCCACATCTGGAATACTTTGAACAGTTTTGATCTCCTTATATAAGGAGGGATATACTTGCACTGGAAGCAGTTCACAGAAGGTTTTCTAGGCTGCTTCCAGGGATGAAGGGGTAGTCTTATAAGGAAAGGTTGAGCAGGTTAAGCTGACATAGAGGTGATCTTATTGAAAGCTACAGGATTCTGAGGGGGTTTGACAAGGTGGATAAGGGGAGGATGTTGCCTCTCGTGGGGGAATCTATAACTAAGCGGAACAGTTGAAAAATAAGGGGTCTCCCATTTAAGACGAAAGACAGAGATAAGGAGGAATCTGTTCTCTCCAAGGATGTTTAGCCTTTGAAATTCTCTTCCACAGAGAGCAGTGGAGACTGGGCCATTGAATGTATTCAAGGCTGAGTTAGACAGATTTTTGATTGACAAGGGAGTCAAAGATTATGGAAGACAGGTGGAAAATCTGAGTTAAGGCTACAATCTGTTCAGCCTTGATCTTATTGAATTATAGAGCAGGCTCGATGAGCCGAATGGCCCACTCCTGCTCTCATTTCTTCTGATCCGATGATCTCTGTGTCAAGGACAGGAAGCAGTGAGTGTTGATCTGACGATCAGCATCCATTGGCATCTTCAGGAGAATTGGGAGGGTTTATATTAGGTACAGCAGAGTGAGAATGGAGGGAGACTGTACAGGAAGGGGGTTGACAGCTTCTGGGGAATGAAAGAGGAAAAAATGTTCCAAGGAAATTAGAATTGTCTGTTCTGAATTTCTGTCCTGGACTGACAGTGATGACTTTTTTAAACTCCTTTTACAGGATATCAGAAGGGGAGGATTTGCAGACAGAAATCTCAAAACAGACATCACCTCAAGATCTGACAGAGTCACTTGATTCATCAGGACCTGAATATCATTGGCCTTTGAATCTGGAAGGAGAAATATTTGTCTGTTCTGTCTGCTTCAAAACATTTTAAACAACAGTGTGATGAGAAAAGTACTGAGACACACACACACACCCAAGTGCACTGACTTGAAAGAGCTTTAACTAGTTACACATCCTGAAAAAAAAATCGCACACACATGTCCAGTGTGTGGATGAGGCTTCAACTGATCATCGAACCTGGAGAGACACAAGGACACTGGCACCATGCAGAAACCGTGGAAATGTGGAGACTGTGGGAAGGAATCTCGTTCCCCATCTGAGCTGGAAATTCATCGACGTAGTCACACTGGAGAGAGGCCATTCACCTGCTCTGAGTGTGGGAAGGGATTCACTCATTTAAACAGCCTGCAGACACACCAGCGAGTTCACACTGGGGAGAGGCCGTTCACCTGCTCCGTGTGTGGGGTGGGATTCACTCGCACCCGGAACCTGCTGTTACACCAGCGACTTCACACTGGAGAGAGGCCATTCACCTGCTCTGACTGTGGGAAAGGATTCATTCGGTTATGCAGCCTGCAGACACACCAGCGAGTTCACACTGGGGAGAGACCGTTCCCCTGCTCTGACTGTGGCAAGAGATTCACTCAGTTATCCCATCTGTTGATACACCAGCGAGTTCATACTGGGGAGAGGCCATTCACCTGCTCCGTCTGTGGGAAAGGATTTGCTCACACCTGGAACTTGCTGAGACACCAGCGAGTTCACACTGGAGAGAGGCCGTTCACCTGCTCTGAGTGTGGGAAAGGATTCGGTTGGTTGTGCAGCCTGCAGACACACCAGCGAGTTCACACCGGGGAGAGGCCGTTCACCTGCACTGAGTGTGGGAAGGGGTTCACCCAGTCATCCAACCTGCTGACACACCAACGTGTTCATAGTGCGGAGAGACCATTCATCTGCCCAGTGTGTGAGAAGGGATTCATTCAGTTATCTCATCTGCAAAAACACCAACGAATTCACAAGTGATAAAAAGGATTGGATTCTGCTGTTATTGCTGCTGTTCGTCACACCCAGGACTGAACCATGTTCATTCTGACAATTGATGAAGTGGGAGGGTTTCTTTCTGCTGAACTGGCCGGTTTCACGGCTTTGCTTCCAGTGGACTGTCGGCCTTTGAGCCTTGTCGCGAAAATCCGGTTGATATTTCACATGGACCACAGAATGAAAGGGTGTTTGGAAGGTGAAAGATATCTAGTTTGCATTTCTATTTGGAAGCCCCCCAAAAGCATGCCCACTGATATAGAAATGGGGCTGTAGTGGTTAGAAGTTTCTTTTGTTCTGTTTATGTGGTGTTTCTCATGAAAGGAAACTACAAAGGTATGAGGGGCAAATTGGCTGTGGTAGATTGAGAAACTGCATTAAAAGGTATGATGGCACACAGGCAATGGCTGGCATTTAAGGAATTAATACAAGGAACAAAAACCCAACAGGAAAGTTGATGCAACAGTGGTTAATAAGAGAAGTTAAAGCTTGCATTAGATCAAAGGAAGCGGCTTATAAAGTGGCCAAAAAAGTAGTAGGCCTGAGGATTGGGAGATATTTAGAATGCAGCAAAGGAGAACCAAGAAACTGATAAATAAAGAAAAGATAGAACATGAGAATGCACTGGCGGGAAACTTAAAAAAATGACCATAAAAGCTTCTGCAGATATGTGAAAAGGAAAAGGTTAACAAAGACAAGTATGGGTCCATTGCGGATGGAGACAGGGGAATTTAAATGGGGGAATGAGGAAATGGCAGAGAAACTAAACAAATGTGTGTCTGTCCTCATGGAGGGAAAATGCAGAAATTGCCCCAAAGATACTAGAGAACCAAGGGACTAGTGAGCATAGGAACTGAAAGAGATTAGTATTAATAAACAAGCACCAGAGAAATTAATGGGACTGAAAGCTGATAAATCCCCGGGATCCGATGATCTACATCCCAGAGTGTTGAAGGAGGTGGCTGTAGAGGTAGAGGATGCATTGGTGGTCATCTTTCAAAATTCTATCGTTTCTGGAAAACTCCTGCAGCTTAGAAGGTGGCAAATATAACTCCACTCTTTATGAAAGGGGGGAGAAAATGGGGAATTACAGATCTGTTAGTCTGACATCAGTAGTAGGGGCAATACTAGAATCCATTATAAAGGATGTGATAGCTGGTTGCTCAAAAATAATGATCTAATTAGGCAGAATCAACTTGGATTCATGGATGGAAATCATATTGAAACCTGTTGGTGTTTTTTGAGGATGTAGCTGGCAGAACAGATAAAGGGGGACCAGTGGATTGAAGCTTTTGGATATTCAGGAGGCTTTCGATAAGGTCCCACAAAAGAGGTTAGTCAGAGGAATTAGAGCACATGAGATTGGGGGAGCTTTACTGGCATGGATTGAGAATTGGTTAATGGACAGAAAACAGACAGTAAGAATAAATAGGTCTCAGGTTGTCAGGCTGTGACTAGTGGGGTACCGTAAGGATCAGTGATTGGGCCCCAGCTATTCACAATCTACATCAATGATTTGGATGTGGGAATCAATTGTAATATTTCTAAGTTTGCTGATGGCGACGTGGGAATGTGAGTTGCAAGGAGGATTCAAAGAGGCTTTCAAGGGGTTTCAGACTAGTTGCGTAAGTGGGCAAGAACATGGCAGATGGATTATAACGTGAAAACATGTGAAGTTATCCAAAGGGACCTGGGTGTCATTGTTCATGAGTTACCGAAAACTAACATCCAGTTGTAGCAAGCAATTAGGAAGGCAAATGGTGGCCTTCATTTCAAGAGGATTTGAGTAGGGGAGTAAAGAGGTATTGCTGTGTTTGTATAGAACCTTGGTGAGACCACACCTGCAGCACCATGTCCAGTTTTGGTCTCTTTACCTAAGGAAGGTTATACTTGCCGTAGAGAGAGGGCAACAGAGGTTCATCAGATCGATTCCTGAGGTGGCAGGATTGACCTGTGAGGAGGGATTGAGGAGAATGGGCCTATATTCTTTAAAGCTTAGAAGAATGAGAGTTGGTCTCATTGAAATTTACAAAATTCTTACAGGGCTCGACCTGGTAGATGCAGGAAGGATGTTTCCCCTGGCTGGGGGTGTCTAGAACCAGGGGGCACAGTCTCAGAATCAGGGGAAGGCCATTTAGGACTCAGAGGAGGAGAAGGAATTTCTTCACTTAGAGGGTGGAGAACCTTTGGAATTCTCTACCTCTGAGGGCTGTGGGGGCTCAGTCATTCAGTACATTTAAGACAGAGATTGACAGATTTTTTGATATTAAAGACATCAAGGGATGCGGGGAGAGTGCAGGAAAATGATGTTGAGCTAAGTGGTCAGCCATGATTTAGTTGAATGGAAGAGTAGGCGCAATGGGCTGAATGGCCTGTTCCTGCTCCTATTTCCTATATCCCTAGAAGGCAGTTACAGATTTGGTCTTGTGTGCATTGCAGTTCACTTGGAATTGGTGAGGGGAAAAGAAACTGGGAAATTTGTCTAGCTTGGAGCTACAGGAAGAAATCTCAAATGATCCTGATAGTGAAAGGCAGTTAGCCTTGTGGTAGACAGGAGTCAGCTTGAACAGTGAGCTTGGAAAGAGCTGTGAAGAAGCTGTGGGCACAGCCTGGGGGGAGGAAAAGCATTCAGTCTGTCCAAAGTCAGGGCAAGAAGACAGTGAGGCTCAAGCCTGAGCTGAGGAATCCACAGTTGTGAGGTCTTAAAGAAATTTTGGCAGGTCGATTAGCTAAAAGGTACTGGAAAGATGCCCAGGGAATCTTGTAGCTTGGAAGAGCACGTGGAATACTGAGGAGAAATCAAAGTGAATTCCAGAGGACTGTGGCATATGGGTTGGTTCCAGAAGTGAATGAACCTTCAGGATCTTGTAACGTTGAAGGGAACTCTTGGGTGGAACTAAAAATTAGAACTGGGTTTATAACTTAAGTATTTACACAACATGGTGTTAAGTGGTAGTGCTTACTTCATTTAATTCTTTTACATACAGGAAAGTTTATTTTTTGCACAATGTCAAATATTGTGGCATAATTCACTCAGTTAATTAGTTGGTGTTTGGATTTTTCTTTAAACATCAACAGTCCCTATCAGGATTGTTACAATATTGGGGGCCCATTTGGGATTGCGAATCCACAGACTGTTAAGGGTGCGCTAGGTTTTGCTCAGGTTTAGGCGAACAATGTTTCATAGTGAACCTTACCATATTTATTGAGAAGCAGAATGGTTTTGTTAATTGCTCAGATGTCTCCAGGGAGATGATTTACCCCTGGGTGTTTTGCAACACTGAATAAAGATGAGGTTGATGGAATTAGCAAAACAGTGGTTTTTGGATTTCAACGCAGGGGCTAAGAAAGCAGAAATAGTTGATGCAATAGCACAGCATTTGGAATTGGAAGAAGAAAAGCCTCATCCGGATAACAATCCAGTTGAGTTACATAGAACTCAATTGCAGATCAAAAACCTGAATGAGAATTCCAAGAGGATAGAAAAAATCAAAATCTCGAACTTGAAGCAGAAGAAAAGGAAAAAGAAAGAGGAAAAGAAATGGAAAAGCTGAAGCTTGAACTAGAATTCCAAACAGAAAAGTTAGAAAGGGAAGAAAGATAAGGGAAGAAACAGAGAGCTTCAAAGAGAGAGAAAAATAAACATTATGAACTGGCTAAAGAAAAGCTTGTTACGTAGTGAAAGAGAAACTAACCATTCAGACAATGAGTCAGGTCCCACTGTGAGTTATCATTTTGCAAGGAATATTTGCCTAGTGACTAAATTTCACTGAGGAAGGCATTGGAGAGATTTTGCCTTGTTTGAAAAATTTGTTGCAAAGCTAGGGTGGCCAGACAAGATATGGACTCTTATTTTGCAAAGGGGTTAATGGGAAAGGCAATGGATACTTATTCGAATTGTGAGACTGTTCAAACTGTGGTGCTTAGTGCATATGAGCTCGTTCCCAAATCGTATCTATTGAAATTTTGGACCTTGTGAAAAGAATTTGCTACGGAAAAAAAAAATGTTGTTCGACAGATGTTTTTCAGCAATGAAAATTTGAGAATGTGGATGAAATAATCTAAATGGAAGAATTTTAAAACAGCATTACTACACACCTGATGCACTGTACGGTTTTTAATATAAGGGAAGCTGCTGTTTTAGCTGATCACTATGATTTGACTCTCCAGACACCTTAGTGACAACAAACCACTGGCTGTAAACCATACAAGAGCTGGAAAGTGAAATGATGTGCGAATGAACGGGATTCTAATTATCATGGAACGTTATAGCAGAAATAAGAGAACGGATTCTCCCCAAAGTAGTCGAAAAGATAACATAGAAGATGGAAGTGAAGCTAAAGGACTGATATGTTTTCACTGTCATAGAGTTGGACATTTAAAGGCAAATCGTTTAGAGATTAAAAAGTAAACCAGTAGCATTGGTAAAATGGCTGGTGTTTCTCTAGAGAACGTTACACCAAAGAGGGAAGCTCGTGAGAAATCAATATTTTCTAATGTATTTACCATGGCTGAAAATAGAGATATGAGGGATTATGAAGGATTTATATTTGAAGAGGAAGTCGCTCCATTTTTCTCAAAGAAAGAGCCTGGAAAGATTGTTATCCTGAGAGATACTGGCTCATCTCAGAGCTTATTGTTAACAAAAGATTTAGACTTTTCTTCAAAAGATTCGCGGAACAAAAATGTATTATTTCGGGATATTGATGGGGGAGTGTGTGTCTATGCCATTGTGTAAAGTCAATTGAAACCACGTCTTTGTAAAAGGGTCTAGTATTGTTGGTGTTACTGATTATGTATGTATATTTTATATTGGGGAATGATATAGTCGGTAATATTGTTTTTCCACTTTCTGGGACCATGTTCACAGTTCAGAAGTTGTTCCTGTGAGTTTTTTTTAAAAAACCCTCGCCTATTCGTGACTCAGTTAAACAACAAACTGATACAAGTAAAGATATTGATGTATCCACCCTGGTAATGGACAGTGCAGAGTCAGGAAAAGTGCCCGAAACATCTCAGGATAAAAGTCCACCACAGTAGGAACTAAGATCTCACAGAAACCCAAAAGGGTTAATGACACCTAACACTGAATTAAATGTAACTGCCTGTGCTGAGACAGAACAAGCTATAACAGCAGCAGGAGTTCAGGCAAAGGGACAGTTCACGGAAAATACACTACAAACTCCAAAATGATTGGAATTAAATAGTTTGTGAGTGATGTGGAAGATTCAAAATGTTTGAAAAAAGAATTGAAAGTCCAGAATGAAGAAGCTGTCGACATCACTGGAAAGAAATTAAACTCGATCTGAATGAGATCAGGTGAACCTGAAGGATTATAAACTGTTCAAAGACCAGACCACATTTGAGTATCAAATGTTTTTGCTTGAGCATAAAAAGCATTTTGTGATGAGAGATGTATATCTTTATATTTTTGTGATGATGTTTTCTGTGTAGAAAGCTGTGGGTGTGTGTCCAGGGTTAATTAAACAGTGGGGAGGTTACTAGAGACAGGTTGTCACTAGAGACAGGTTGTCTGTGAGGTGTAAGAGATGAAAGGTTAAAGGTGTTAGGCTTGTGCATTTCCAATGAGAGGTTATAGTGGGTTTGAGTTACAAGTAAATAGGTTGATTCTGAAATATGCATTATGAGACCAGTGGGGAAATAGGTTTTTCAGCTGTTGAATTTCAAAAAGGGAGTTCAGAAGTAACAGGACACATTTGCATCTTATTGGGGTTCCATGAGTAAATAGGAGAAGGTATATTGAATTTTATTGACCCCAAAGTCGAGCAAAGCAGAAGACATGAAAGATTTTTATATTTGGAGGAGTTGATTTTCAAAGAGGTGTTTGTGGACAATGGAACCTGAGATGAAAGGGGAAAAAGGTATTTAAGGAAAGGGGTGTTTAACTGTTGAACGTCACTCTGGGGGAACCCACTGAGGTTCAGCTTCTCTGTGCGTGAGTGGCTGAGAAGCTGTAAAAGTTTTGAATTGGAGCCAGCCACCCAGTGTTAAGCCAGGGGTCTTTGTTTTAGGGAACAATTTATTTCTGAACCTCCTTTTGGAATTCCATATCAGAGCGGAAGTGCCTGAGAAGCCGTGAGATACACCGTTATTAAAGTGACAATAATTCCTTGACTTGGGTTACGTATACTGGATTTTTATGGTTAAAATCTATAAGGGTCGTTACCAAAAAGGTAGTGTAGTTGTGTACTTTTGACCAAGCATGTTTTCCAATGGTTGTTCTGTCAGGCTGTTTTAACTTTTACCTTGTGTGCTTAGGGTTTTCTTCTTTTTTTAATCCTTTAATTTTTAAAATTCTAAAAGGTATGACTGGAGTTCTATGCTTTTGAGGTCAGTTGCTCTTCCTTGTTGTTTTCACACACACACACACACACACACACACACACACACACAAAAAAGTTTATGATCAGCGAGGCAGACTTCACTCTGAGTCTGGTTTGCTCAGCAATAACATCAGCTGTGGTCATAACATTTTGAATGACATTCTTAAAATGGGAAAGGAAGATTTTTACCAATGACCAACACAGATTCGCTTAGGAGTTTTGGAAAAATAATCAGAACAAGAGACTGAGCAGCCACATTCAAGAGATGGTAAATGAAAGTTTAACCTCTGAGAATAGCTGGAACTGAGGAGAATTCTCCAGAGCACTGTGACATACTTGATGTGCCTTATGAGAGAATCATGGGGAAACTAAGATGTAAACCTGAGGGCATAACATATGCAGTATTAAGTTATTAGCACTTGCTTTGTTTAATTTTGTATACGATTAAGTTTGTTTTGTTGAATAAAACAAGTGAAATCTTGTTGCCAACTCCATTGGTTAAAACGAGGTGTTTGGCTTTCTTTTGAGAGTAGTGACAATGTCAAGGCCATACCTTGTTTCCTCCTTGGTTGGGATGTAACCTGTGTCCACATGTCCGCTTCATTCTTCCGCTGGTCGTATGGCTCAGACTCTGAGAGCATTCATGGGTAATCAGACCCTGACAATTCCCACTTGCTTTCAGCCATTTCTCACAAAAGTTGCTAGGATTTTGTTAGAGGAGGGGGAATTAAAAATGCTAAAAGAGAATACAGTAATAATTTACTGAAAAACAAGCAGACATGGCTGCCAAACATATTAAGAGTTGAAGATTACCAGATGAACATTGCACAGCCTTGAGAATCAGACTGGAGACAAAAAGTAGGACATAAATTAGATTGTGCACTCCCATCTCAAATAGGGAAGGGGCAAATGATTTTAGCTTAGATATGGGAAGACACACAATGGACAAAGAGGGGGTTTTAATGAAACACGAACAGTATTGAGTTGTGAGAACCAAGGTCTTTGCATATGTGTTTTAATTTTGATTGGATATTATATATACAGCCTTTAGAATAATTGGTTAGCAAAATCACATGTTTACGTACTCAATAGGATAGTGTTAACATGAGACCGGTGTATTGGTTACCGATTGGATGCATTCAAGTGTACTCAAATGTACTATGATAAGAAAAAGTACAAAAATAATGAAATGTGATCAGTCTGGGAGCTGGGTCTTCCTTCTTAGGAATGATTGCGGCTCCCTTGCATATGCTTGAATAAAACCGGTTAAAGGAAGATTGAGTCTCTGTGGTCGCTGTGTGATTGGGGATTGTAACTTCTCCTCTTCAACTGGCCTATGTGGTAGTTGCAGGATTGGAGGGAATACCCTCTTCAGATTGTAAGTCTCTGTGTGAAATCTTATTTTCCTTGAGTTTCAAACCTTTACCATTAAACAAACATTCTCCGTTACCATATTATAATAGTAAAGGAAGAAACTGCAGCCAATCTTTACTTGGTATAGATTTATTCACAGAGTGAAATATTACAGCTATAGACCTCCTGACTCCACTCTATGTCAGTGTCTCTTATATGGGCTTATGTAACCATACAATCAATGCCCTCCACCTGTAGATACTTAACCTCAATTGATAATTGACAATTAACACCCATGGTCAGAGCATCTGAAAGGCTCTAATCGGTGTGACTGCCATGGTGTCTCAGCAGCTCGGATGAACGAGTGAATTCC
Source organism: Carcharodon carcharias (assembly GCF_017639515.1). Lineage (NCBI taxonomy): Eukaryota > Metazoa > Chordata > Chondrichthyes > Lamniformes > Lamnidae > Carcharodon > Carcharodon carcharias. The sequence continues at coordinate 18,651,039 of NC_054493.1, forward strand.
TTCCCACAAACTGAGCAGGTGAACGAATCTCTCCATTGTGAACCCGCTGGTGCCTCAGCAGGTTGGATAAATCACTGAATCCTTTCCCACACACGGAGCAAGTGAATGGCCTCTCTCCGCTGTGAACTCGCTGGTGTGTCTGCAGGTGGGATGACTGAGTGAATCCTTTCCCGCACTCAGAGCAGGTGAACGGCTTCTCCCCGCTGTGAACTCGCTGGTGTCTCTGCAGGTTGGATGAATCACCGAATCCCTTCCCACAGTCAGAACAGGTGAACGGCTTTTCCCCGGTGTGAACGCGCTGGTGTCTCAGTAAATCGTACGACATTCTAAAGCTCTTTGCGCAGTGACAGCAGCTGAATGGCCTCTCCTCAGTGTGAATTCCTACCTGATGGCCCACCAGCGCGTCGTGTGTAAAGCAGCTCCCACAGTCAGAGCATTGAACAGGTTTCTCATTGGTCCGAGTACCTTGGTGTCCCAGCAGGCTGGGTGACTGATTGAATCCCTTCCCACACATGGAGCAGGTGAACCGCCTCTGCCTGGTATGAATGTGTTGGTGTCTCACCAGGCTGGATAACTGAGTGAATCCCTTCCCACACTGAGAGCAGGTGAATGGCCTCTCCCTGGTGTGAATGCGTTGGTGTGTCAGCAGGAGGGATGAGTGAATGAATCCCTTCCCACACTCAGAGCAGGTGAACAACCCCTCACCGGTGTGAAATCGCTCGTGATTCCGCAGGGCAGATGACCGTGCGAATCCCTTTCCACACATGGAGCAGGTGAACGGTCTCTCCCCGGTGTGAACCCGCTGGTGTATCTGCAGGTTGGATGAATCGCTGAAACCCTTCCCGCACTCAGAGCAGGTGAATGGTCTCTCCCCGGTGTGAATTCGCTGGTGTCTCTGCAGGGTGGATGAATCAATGAATCCCTTTTCACACACAGAGCAGGTGAATGGCCTCTCCCCAGTGTGACTGCGCCGATGAGTTTCCAGCTCACAGGGGGCACGGAATCCCTTCCCACAGTCCCCACATTTCCACGGTTTCTCCATGGTGTGGGGGCCCTTGTGTCTCTCCAAGTTCTACAATCAGTTGAAGCCTCATCCACACACACAACACATGTCTGGTTCCTCCCCGCTGTGAATGTTTTGCAGCTCTGCAACTGGTTAAAGCTCCTTTCACGGTCAGTGCAGTGGAACAGGTTCACTCGGGTGCATGCATCTCAGTGCCTTTCAAGTTAGATTAATGTTTAAAACCTTTTGAAACAGGCAGAACAGACAAACACTTCTCCTTCTAAATTCGTAGGCTGATGACATTCACGTCCCGATGTGTTGGGTAACTCTGTCAGATCTTGACGTGATGTTTGGTTTGATATTTCTGTCTGTAAATCCTCCTCTTCTAAGATTCTGTAAATGGATTTTACAAAAGTGATCACTGTCAGTACAGGATAGAAATTCAGAATAGACAATTCTAATTTCTGTGGAATATTCTTTCCTCACTCAAATCCCCAAAAGCTGTAAATCTCAGTCCTACACACTCTTCCCTCCATCCTAACTCTGCTGTACCTAAAACACACCCTCCCAATTCTCCTGAAGGTGCCGATTCATGCTAATCGACAGATCCATGCTCACTGATTCCTGTACTGGACATGGGGACCTGAAAATCTTCATGCAGGCCGTCAGCCTAATATAAATATGTTTATATTACTAGACTAAAAATGAGTATAATGTACAGTCCTGTATCACTTGGTTCGCTACAGAGAGGGCAAGGTGAGGCAAAGCTGCATTTATGCAGTGAGTGGTCATGACCTGGTGGAAGTGGAGACAATCTATGAGTCAAAATGAAATTGGATGTACACTTGAAAAAATGGACTTGCCGGGGAAATGAAGGTATTAAGGGGGAATGGGGCTGACTGGATTGCTCGACAGAGAGTGGGCACGGACTTGGGTTGCCAAGTGGAATACTTCTGTACCGCAACGGCTCTACAACTGGAAATATGTAACATAGCCACAGTACCATATGAGAAGACTAGGAAAAATAACAACGAAATGCGTTACACAACCATAACTAGTACACCAAATATGTGCCATATAACAACACTGGACATGTCTTTGTTGTTATGATTCCCTGCGGAGACCAATAACCTTAAAATGATCAAATTCCCAGACAAACCCAACAGAATAAACCGAAGGACAAGGTTTCACTTTTTACATTTTTTTTACTGTAGCAGTCAAATTAAAATCAACACATATGAAGCCTGCATTAACAGACAAACAGGATTTGAATAGACAGGATAAATTTGACTTGAAACAGTTTGTACAATAAAAACAGGCTCCACAAAATCACCAGCAGTTCCCCCTCCCCCCAGCACATTTGGCACTAATTCCAGTCACAGGGTCCCACAACTCTCTGTATTTCCCAGGGGGAGGGAAAGAAAGTCTTTTACTCACAGATGTTGGACAGAGGAGGAAGTTTTAGTGTCTGTGTGAAGCTAAAAGCAAATGTTGTGCTGTTTAAAATCAAACTTGGAAGACATTTTGTCAAGTCCCTTCCCCTCCCCTCCCCCCAACTGGCAGCTCAGTGCGCAGGCGCAGAAAGCGCTGCTCACACACACACACATACACACACACACACCCCTCCCCCTCCCCCTCGCTCCCCGGAGCAGGCGCAGTGGCGGCTGCCACCAGCCGTCGCTCTCGATCTATGTTTTGGAACAGCCAGCCGCCCGAGAGAGTGGCGGGGGGCGTAGGGGGAAGGGGAGAGTTCGCCGAGCGGGGCTTCTCGCGCTGGCCGGAGCCGTCGGCCGGTTGCCTGGAAACCCTGGCTCGAGGGGGAGGAGGAGGAGGTGGAGGTGGGGGAACACTGGGTGGGGGCGGGTCCGCGCGCCTGGCCTGCAGACTGGAACCCGAGGACGTCACCGCGGAGCAGGGTGATCCCTATTGGCTGATTCAGGCAGGGTTCCATTGTGGACGTCACAATGCGGAAGTTGGACAATGAGCTTCAGATTGAAACTTCCTCCTCTGGGCAACATCTGTAAGGAAATCAATGCTTCCTCCTTTTTCCATTTCTTGTCTCATTCTGGGCTTAAACTGTTGACTTGCAGGAACTGAAGGAAAGGAAGTGAATCCAGGGAGGGTGCTCTGACTCTGGAAAAGTTGCCCCAGGTCTCACAATGAAAGCGGTGGTTTGTCCAGGAGATGGCCGGTATTTAATGAGACAGTACAGTCATATAGACTTTGAGTATTGCTGTAAAAAGAGAGATTCTGTCCCAGCTGTTCGTCTGCACTCATCAAGGAACGGTTGTCCACGTAGCTTTTGTTTAACTGAAAAGGCACAATGCCTGGACAAATTAATTTTCCCTTCTGAGGACCAGGCCAAATAAAAAGATTTTCAGCTGGGCTCACAATGTGGCTCATTTACACTTGCTAGAAGCTCCTTTTATCCCTACTGCCTGCAAAATGAATTTTTCAGGATATCTTGCTGCAACTATACAGGGCATTGTTGAGGTCACACTTTGAGTATTCTGTACAGTTTTGGACTCCTTCCTTACAGAGGGATATACTGGCTTGGAAGCCATTTGTAGAAGGTTCACTGGGCTGATTCCTGAGATGAAAGGCTGTCTTATGAGGAAATGCTGAGCAGGTTGAGTCTTAACTCAATGGAGCTTAGAAGAACGAGAGGTGATCTTATTGACACAAACAGGATTGACAGGGTAGATGCTGGGAGGATGTTTTCTCTGGTGGGGGAATCTAGAACTAGGGGACACAGTTTAAAAATAAGGGTTTTCCCATTTAAGATGGAGATGGGGAGGAATTTCTTCTCTCAGAGGGTGTTAGTCTTTGGAATTCTCTTTCACAGAGAGCAGTGGAGGCTGGGTCATTGTATATATTCAAAGCTGAGTTAGACAGATTTTTCACCAACGAGGAAGTCAGGGTTATGCGGACAGGCAGGAAAGTGCAGTTAAGGCCGCATCAGATCAGACATGATCTTATTAAATGGCGGAGCAGGCTTGATAGGATGAATGGGCTACTGCTGCTCCCATTTTGTCCAGGACAAGAGGCAGTGAACAAGTATCTGTCGATCAGCTTGAATCAGCACCTCTGGACAGTTTATATTAGGTATAGCAGAGTGAAAATTGAAGGGAAGTGTGTGGGACAGAGATTTATTGCTTTTGAGAAGCAAGAGAGGAAATAATGTTCTATAGAAACTACATTGTCAGATCTGAATTTCTATCCTGCACTGACAGTTATAACTTTTGTAAACTTCTTTTTCAGGATATTAGAAGGGGAGGATTTCCAGACTGAAATCTCAAACCAAACGTCACATCAACATTTGACAGAGTTAGTCAATTCATCGGGACCTGAAACTAGGAGGAGAACTGTTTGTTCTGTCTGCTTCAGAAGATTTTAAACATCAGTGTGACTGGAAAAGCACCAAGACACACACTGAGTTCCAATGTTCCAGTGCACTGACTGTGGAAAAAGTTTTAACCAGTTTCACAGACTAAAAAAACATCAGACCATTCACAGCGCGAATGGTCTGTACACGTGCTCTTGTTTGTGGATGAGTCTTCAAACTGGAGAGAGGCACGAAGACACCCACACAATGGAGAAACCATGGAAATGTGGGGACTGTGGGAAGGGATTCCGCTCCCCTTCTGTACTTGAAACTCATCGACGCAGTCACACCGGGGAGAGGCCGTTCACCTGCTCTGTGTGTGGGAAGGGATTCACTCTCTCAGGCAACCTGCTGACGCACCAGCGAGTTCACACCGGGGAGAGACCGTACATCTGCTCTGAGTGTGGCAAGGGATTCAGTGATTCTGCCGCCCTGCAGAAACACCGGCGAGTTCACACCGGGGAGAGGCCATTCACCTGCTCTGTGTGTGGGAAGGGATTCACTCAGTCAGCTAACCTGGTGACTCACCTGCGAGTTCACACTGGGGAGAGGCCATTCAACTGCTCTGAGTGTGGGAAAGGATTCACACATTCATCTAGCCTGCTTAGACACCAGCGAATTCACACCGGAGAGAGGCCATACTCCTGCTCCGATTGTGGGAAAGAATTCACTCAGTTCTCCACGCTGCTGAGACACCAGCAAGTTCACACTGGAGAGAGACCATTCACCTGCTCTGACTGTGGGAAGGGATTCATTCATTCTTCGGCCCTGCAGATACACCAGCGACTTCACACTGGGGAGAGGCCGTTCTCCTGCTCTGAGTGTGGGACAGGATTCACTCAGTTATCCTGCCTGCTGAGACACCAGCGAGTTCATACCGGTGAGAGGCCATTCACCTGCTCTGACTGTGGGAAGGGATTCATTCATTCATCTGCCCTGCGGACACACCAGCGAGTTCACACTGGGGAGAGGCCGTTCACCTGCCCTGACTGTGGGAAGGGATTCACTCAGTTATCCAATCTGCAGACGCACCAACGAGTTCACACTGGGGAGAGGCCTTTCACCTGCTCCGACTGTGGGAAGGGATTCAGTAATTCATCCAACCTGCTGACTCACCAGCGAATTCACAACGGGGAGAAGCCGTTCATCTGCTGTGTCTGTGGAAAGGGATTCAGACATTCATCCACCCTGCTGAAACACCAGTGCGTTCATGCTGGAGAGAGGCCATTCACATCTTCTGCTTCTGGGAAGGGATTCACTGAGTCATGCAACCTGCTGAGACACCAGCGGGTTCACAAGTGATTACAGGGGTTGGATTCTGCTGTTATTGCTGCTGTTAATCACATCCAGGACTGAACCATGTTCATCCTGACAGCTGGTGAAGTGGGAGGGTCGGAGAGTTTCTTCCTGTTGGACTGGCCGGTCTCACGACTTGGCTTCCAGTGGCTGATGCTCTTTGAGCCTGGGAGTGCACATTTCCACTGAAATAATCCACAAAAGCTGATGAAGGGCATTTATTTTATCCTGGGTAATCAATAATGTTTTTCCTACCACTGCAGGTAGATCTAAAATAAATACATTCATCTCAGTTCCATTGAGTCAACGGTTTGGGCCCAGGCAGTCAACTCAATTGTCAGTGGCAGTCAACTCAATTGTCAGTGTTTATGCTCCACATGAGCCTCCACCCACCCCTCTTCATTTCCCCCATCAGCATATCCTTCTATTCCTTTCCCAGCCTCCCCGTAAGTTCATGTTATTTACCTCAACCACTCGCTATGGGAGGGAGTTCCACATTCTCACCACTCGCTGGGTAAAGAGGTTTCTCATGAAACCCCTGCTGGATTATTGAACCCCTTCATCATCTGAAAGACTCCCATCAGGTCACCCTTCAGTTCTTCTCTTTTTTTTTTGAAAAATGTTGATGAAGAAAATGCTCTCAGTTCCGGTATTGCTCCTTTTCTAAGTGGAGATACAAATGTTGACAGTACTTCTGATGTAAACTAACCATGTTTCCACACATGTTGTACATCATCTACCCCTCCATAATGGAACCCTATATATGAGTCCCACATTTAAGGAAAGATGTGAAATTCTTTGAGAGGCTGGAGACAGGATTTATGAGACTTCATTTAGTTGGAGAGACTGGAGCAGCTGAAATTCCTCTCTTTATTATCATAGAACCATTAGAGTAGGGAATGGGGCCATTTGGATGCCAGCTGTCCAGACCAAACTAGTTAGTCCCATTGCCCCATTCCACCCCAACATCCCTGTCGGTTTATTTGTCCACCTAATTATCTCCACTTCTCTCACACTCGTTGGAAGCAGATTCCAGGTCATGACCACTCACTTTAAATGCCCACGAGACTCACGGAGCAAAGAGGGAGGCCATTAGGCCCATCATGCTCATGCTGGCTCTTTGAAGAACTACCCAATTAATCCAGCTGCCCTGCACTTTTCTTTTCCCTTAAAAAATCTGTCCCGATCCCTTTTTAAAGATAGAAGTGAATCTGCTTCTTGCACCGTTTTCAGGCAGTGCATTCCAAATCACAACAACTCGCTGTGTTTTAAAACAGTTCAGGATGTAGTGCGTTTGGTGTTTCATGGACTATTCAAAATGGTATTAAAGACATGGTTATTACACAAAGTAAGGCTGATCTTTATAAACGATTTTGATTTTGTTACATAATCAAGTTTGTGGACAGTTAGAAAAATATTGAATTTCTACGGCATCTCTCACAACCACAGGAGGACCGCCCAAAATGGTTTACAGCCAATGAAGTAGCTTTGAAAGTGTCATCGCTGTTGTAATGTAGGAAACTGTAGGTAGGCCTGGGTAGTCAAATTTTAAAATCACTTCCATACTGTATTCACTGTTATAAGTAACAAGGTCAAGGAAGCTATTTTAATCTCTTATCTTGTGGCTTTTTTGCAGCCTTTTCACATTCCATAACTTTTCCTTCTTAACTATATACTGATTTTGTATTATAAGTCAGTCATGAAACAGTTGATTCAGTAATGAACCTTGTTTAAGTTATCATTAGTGAATCAATGTAATAGATAATTATCTTGCTAGATCTGCATTTTAAAAATGAGTGCTGTACAAACTTATTTCTTTTCTCGAAACTGCAGAGCTGGAAGAAATTGTTTGAACAAAGAAATTATTTTCTAATTTTAATAAGCTTCAGGACATCTTATTCTGCCAAAGTCCAGCTCAAGAATAAGGCTCATTGTTCAACTCAATCAAGATTAGTAAGAAAGAAAGACATTATCTTCCACAAACTGTCTTTTTGAACCAGTCTATCTTATGTTAACCAAATGCATTAATTAAATATTACTGTATTAATTAACTACCAGTCCGTAACAGATGATTGAATAAGTAGTGAGCCTTAATTGAGTTACAATTAATGAATCAATAATGTATCGGTTGTTATAGTAAAAGACTGAGTTTTATTTGCTGTAGAAATGTAAAACCTTAATTGCTGTGTGCGTAAAGAATGTGCAATGAAGATAAATTTACTGGCAAAGGAGACCTTCAAGCTCTGATTAGCCTCAAAATTTGAAACTGTCTGAATAACTGATTGTATAGCATCAGATAAAGGTAATATGACACAGTTCTATTGTACTCCTGTCTAAGATAATGAGAGAAGATGGTGTAAGTAATTGGAATTTAGAAGAGTAAGAGGCAACTTGATTGAAACCTTTAAGATCCTGAGGGGTGGATGTGGAGAGGATGTTTCCTCTTGTGGGAGAATCTAGAATTAGGGGGTCACTGTGTAAAAATAAGGGGGGGCACCCATTTAGGACGGAGATGAGGTGAAATTTTTTCTCTCAGAGGGCGGCGAGTCTTTGGAACTCTCTTCCTCAAAAGGCAGTGGAAGCGGAGTCTTGGAATATTTTTAAGGCAGAGCTAGACAGATTCTTGATTATAAAGGGGTGAAAGGTTATCGGGGGTAGGCGAGAATGTGGGATTGAGGTTACAGCCAGATTAGCCATGCTCTTATTGAAAGATGGAGCAGGCCTGATGGGGCGAGTGGCCTACACCGGCTCCTAATTCGTATGTACGTTCGCCTTGGAGATCCAACCGAGCTGATGACCACGTTGGCCAATTGTCATGTTACAACAAGCCCCACTCTGACATGAGGTAATGGTCACTTTGGGGATAAAAGTAGAGGTTCTGAAGGTCTTCCTTGCTAGCCAAGTACTGAAGATTCCCGAGGCCGAGTTCCAAGGAAATCACTGTCAAAGAAGGAGCCAGAGAGGGTGACCTTTCTACGGACTGATCACCCGCATGAAGCTTTAACCGTCAATGTCTTAAAGTTGTTGAGTAAACTTTTTTCTTTCAATAAACTTCTTTTTAAATTTACTATCCAGAGGAGTCTGCCTTTGCTTTAATTGGTTAAAATCTTGTCCACACCCAAGTGAATTTATTGACTGGCAAGTTGGGGTTGGCTGAAATCAATTAAGTTTCAGATCACCAGATCAGGTAACATATATCTTAAATTTAAAAACCTGCATTTCTATAGGGCCTTTCACGAGCACAATACATCCCAAAGCGCTTTACAGCCAATGAAGTACTTTTGAAGTGTAGTCATTGTTGTAATGTAGGAAACGTGGCAGCCAATTTGCACACAGCAAGATCCCCCAAACAGCAATGCAATAATGAGCAGATGATCTGTTTTTAGCGATGTTGATTGATAAATATTGGCCGGGACACCAGGGATAACTCCCCTGCTCTTCTTCGAAATTGTAGCCATGGGAACTTCCAAGTCCACCCAAAATGGCAAGATGGGTCTTGTGGGTCAGCATCTCATCCAAAAGACATCAGTTCCGACACTGCCTCAGTGCTGGGGCTTTGAATGTTCAATGTGATTTTTGCCCTCAGGTTTCTGGACAGGGACTTGAACTAAGAACCTTCTGACTCAGAGAGGAGTGTGCGAGCCACAGTTGACGCTATGGAGAATACAAAGTTAGAAAGAGAAAGTTACCCTTTGCCTGCAGTGCCCAAATGTAAAAATTAAAACCCTGTATAAAAAACAAGTGTTTGACAGACAAATGTCAAAGTGTTGGTTTATAGCCACAAATTTCGAGTTTCCATTTGAGCCTCCAGCACCTCTCTGTCTCTGTTGCTCGTGTCAATGACAGCCAGGCAATGGAGCTAAGGGCTGAGTTTAGCTGAGAATAATGGGGCCTGCACCTCAGTTAGGAAACTGCCATGGGCATCGCACTAATAGCGACAGGAAGGTGCTGGAGGACTGACTGGGAAATATATCTCCAGCCAATCGGGGAGGGAGGTGGTGACTGGGGCTGATGGTGATGCGACCTCCGGGGTTCAGTGCACCCCCCCCTCCGTGTCCAAAGCGGGGAGTCACAGGAACAGGGTACAGTGGAGCTGAAGAGAAACCATTTGGGTCCAGAACATTGCGCACATCCTTTAACTCTGGCTGCCTTTGGTCCTCAAGTAATTTTCTGTTTTTAAACCAGGTTTTGTCTCGTTAATAAACTTTTAACAGTAAATATATTTGATTTTGATGGGCTTTTCATGATTAGATTTATGCGCTTTAGGGAAAGTGGTTGAGGGATGGTTGGCTCTTCAACTGAAATTGAATCCATCTAAGGAGCCAGACCGGGAGATGAGATTTTATTTTTGACACAGTGATGTTAGAAAATGGGGTTCAAGGAGTTAATTAACCCCTTATCCCCTTTCCCATGATTCACAGTGATAACACTTATTGGTGACAGAGATTGGATTTTATTCAGCATAAATAAGAACTGACGCTTGCTCATGTCTGAGCAGTAGCATCAAAGTGCAGCAGCATTACCATTACACTCTGGGCAGAAGCAGTATCTCCACGTAAATGCTCCCTGGTCTGCCCCAGATGCCATGGCACCAGTCAATGCAACATGTAAAACCTCTAAAAATCTCATTCCCAGGGAATCCCTTCTTATACTTATATGCATTGCAAAGTCTGTGGAGACTGATTTAACCCACTCATTAAGTAGCGATCATTTGAACAGACCAATTACAAAACCTGTCATTGAACCACCTGTACCCACCCAAACCACATCAAAATCTCAAACAATTGATTTCCCCACACTCCATCCCCGGTCCAGGGAGTCAGCATTCCCAGCCAAGCAGTGAAAACATGGTGGCCTTGACACCCAAGTGTGGTCTAGGATTCAAGGCACTCTTGTTTTCTCTGTCCTCTGGGAGCTGATCATCTCCCTGTTCCCACTTGGCATGCTGTCTGTTCTCAGCTGTGTTCGACTTATGCTGAGGTTTGACCCCTTTTACACCTTTCGGATCAATAAAATATTTGGTCAATGAAGACCCAAACCACAATGTCCCATCCTGTCACCTGTCAGCCATCCTTACCCAGAAAGTAATCACACCAGGGATAAATTGAGGAGAAGTGTAACAATCACATTAAAAATAAATGCACAGCCAGTCATAGAATCTAATTTAATGTTCGCTAATGAGCAAGAAAACCCCAAGTAGGGATCCCCTAGGATTCCTACAGTCCACACCTTGAGAGTGAAGATGCTGAAAATTTGGATTTATTTTAAAGTGCCAGCCAGAACCAGCAGCTAGGTTGCCAAAGCATACACAGACAATCACAGCCTTACATGAAAGCTAAAAAAAACTTGCACAAAGGGCTCAGCTGTAAATTTGCAATTAGGAAATGGGAGACACACACGGGCGGGGACACGGGATGACTCGATCAAGAAATGGGGAAGGCCATTTAACATCATCTGATAGCCTCAAACCACATCCAGTCAGCCCCCGTAAACCTTTTGTAGAGAACAAACATACATTCTTTGCTGTCTCCAAGAGGACAATACCCAGTCTCTGCACTGCAATTACTGTACAAGAATGCAATTATCAGCCCACTGAAGGTCATTGTGCTGTGGCCTTTGTCTAACTAATACCATTAAGTTGTAACTGATGGTAAAAAATATATAAACTGTGCTCATTTGAACCTCGGTGGAGAAGCGCCTGGATTGCCCAGCGTTTGCTCCCCGCATGTGTAATAAAGGAACCACTTGAACATTGCATCTGGACTCCGAGTGTTGAAATTTTGTACCAGAGTATTCCTTGGATCTTTCAAGAGGGAGAAGTACTCTCTCTCCAATACCTCACTCAATTTCACTCCGTTATTTTCCGGTTCTGTTCCAGCCCCGACTGGGATAATGCCTGCTCAATCGTTTCTCCTGAGGTCTAAGTTTTGAGTACATAAGGACAAACGCTTCAATCAATAGATCAAGCATGGGTGTAAAAGGATCTCCAACTCTCTCTTTACCCTATCTGACCTATGGACATTTCTTACTCAGTATTATTTCTCCCAAGCCCTTACTTGTCCCAATCCAAATTTTTGTTCATTATGCTTTAATTTTAGTCATTTTTTGGACATGACCAGTGTCTTTAATTCTATCCTGATTGATTAAAGTCAGTTTCTTTATGGAGTATGTGTCAATGCTTTGAAAATGTCGAAATGTTGCCTCATTCCCCTGGCCACATTAACCACTCATGTCATGCTGTTTTGTGAAGTGGCCACACATGTTCAGGACCAGGTCTTCAATGCCTTTCACCCTGAATTTACACATGTTATTTTCTTCACATGTAACAAATCAAATCTGCACACTCACGCCGGTATCATAATGTCATGCCACACATTCTTAACTTTCAGGTGCACTTACCAAAAGAACCAGCGGGCTTCTGTCTTTGCTTATCGCCCCCTGTTATGGTCTTGATATTTTCAGCTAGTGGCCAGACTATCAAATGTTATTCAAATCAAAACAAAGTTCCTAGGCAAGGATGCAACTGTCCCTAAGAGAAAGCACTTAACTTACTCATCTCAGCTACACATGCCGGACTTACCTAAAAGTTCGTGGTGTAGGGGCTTGCATATCGGCATGGATAGAAGATTGACTAGCTAACAGGAAACGGAGGGTAGCCATAAATGTGTCTTTTTTCTGCTTGGTGGGATGTGACGAGTGATGTGCTACAGGGATCAGTGCTGGGACCTCAGCTTTTTACAATTTGGGGAGGTGGTGGCGTAGTGGTATTGTCACTGGACTCATGTTCCAGAGACCCAGGGTAATGCTCTGAGGAGCCAGGTTCAAATCCCACCAGGGCAGATTAAAAAATCTGGAATTAAAAGTCTGACGATAACCACAAAACCATTGCCAGTTATTGTAAATACCCATCTGGTTCACTAATGTCCTAACGTCCTTTAGGGAAAGAAATCTTCCATCCTTACCCAGTCTGACCTATATGTGACTCCAGACCCACAGCAATGTAGGTTGACTCTTATATGCCCTGTGAACAAGGGCAATTAGAGATGGGCAATAAATGCTGGCTGAGCTGGTGATGCCCACATCGCATGAATGAATGAAAATAATGACTTGGATGAAGGGACATATGCTAAATTTGCTGGTGACACAAAGTTAGATAGTAAAGTAAGCTGTGAAGAGATAAGGAGGCTACAAAGTGATATAGATAGGTTAAGTGAGTGGGCAAAAGATCTGGCAAATGGTGTATAATGTGGCCAAGTATGAAATTGTCCATTTTGGCAGTAAGTATTTTTTAAAAAGCTTACTATCTAAATGGTAAGAGATTGCAGGGCTCTGAGATTCAGAAGGATCTGGGTGTCCTAGTGCATGAATCACAAAAGGTTAGTATGCAGGTACAACAAGTAGTTAGGAAAGCTAATAGAATGTTATCATTTATTGTGAGGGGAATTGATTACAAAAGTCGGGAGGTTAATTTTCAGTTGTACAGGGCACTAGGCCACATCCGCAATATTATGTACAGTACTGGCCTCCTTGTTTAAGGAAGGATATAAATGTGTTAAAAACAGTTCAGAGAAGGTTTACTAGATTAATACCAGGGCTGGGCGGGTTGTTTTATGAGGAAAGGCTGGACAGGCTGGGCTTGTATTCACTGGAGCTTAGAAGAGTAAGAGGAGACTTGATCAAAACCTTTCAGATCCTGAGGGGTCTTTGACGGAGTGAATGTGGAGAAGATATTTCCTCTTGTGGGAGAGTCTAGAACTAGGAGTCATGGTTTAAAAATAAGAGGGTCGCTCATTTAAGACAAAGATGAGGAGAAATTTTTTTCTTTTAGAGGGTGGTGAGTCTTTGGAACTCAAAAGGCAGTGGAAGCAGAGTCTTTGGATATTTTTAAGGCAGATCTCGATAGATTCTTGATTAACAAGGGGATGAAAGGTTATCAGGGATAGGCAGGAATGTGGGGTTGAGGTTACAATCAGATCAGCCATGATCTTATTGAATGGTGGAGCAGGCTTGAAGGGCTGAGTGGCCTACTCATGCTCCATGCTCCTATGGTCATATGTACTAGAATGTAGGTGGAGACCAGATTGATATATTCCATTGAACCACACCCAAGGTGCATTATTCCAATTCATATACTGCCCACACAATATTTTCATAATATTTTCAAATCAGAAATCAAACATTCCCATTTGATTTCAGGCCTTAACATGTCCGTTTGTTCTTTTCGATGTCAGGCTGGGGTTGTTCGCCTTGGGGAAAAGGGGTTGAATGAAGATTTTGTAGAGGTGTACAAGATTATGATAGGTTTAGATAAGGATGTTCACATTAGCTGATGGGACACGGACTCAAGGTCACAGATTTCAGGTTTCAGGCAAGATTGGTTCAGTCCTAAATGTGATTAACAACAGAAATAACAGCAGAATCCAACTCCTGTACTCACTCATGAACACGCTGGTGTCTCAGCAGGTGGCTTGACTGAGTGAATCCCTTCCCGCACACAGAGCAGGTAAATGGCCTCTCCCATTGTGAACTCGCTGGTGTCTCTGCAGACTGCACGACTGATTGAATCCCTTTCCATACATGAAGCAAGTGAACAGCTTCTCCCCAGTGTGAACTTGCTGGTGTGTCAGCAGGTTGAATGACTGAGTGAATCCCTTTCCACACATGGAGCAGGTGAACAGCCTCTCCCCGGTGTGAATCTGTCGATGTGTTTGCAGCTCAGATGGAGACTGGTATCCCTTCCCACAGTCCTCACATACCCATGGTCTCTCCATGGTGCAGCAGTCCTTTTATCTCTCCCGGTTCGGTAATCAACTGAACCCTCTCCCATGCACAAAACACGTGTTGTATTTCCCCCCGTTGTGAATGCTGCATTTATTTTTTTCAGGCTGTGTAACTGGTTAAAGTTCTTTCCACAGTCAGTGCACTGGAACACTCACACTCGAGTGTGTGTGTGTGTGTGTCTCAGTGCTTTTCCAGTCACACTGATGTTTAAAATCTTTTGAAGCTGACAGAACAGACAAACGTTTCTCCTTCTAGATTCAAAGGCCGATGATATTCAACTTCCATGAAGCAAGTGACTCTGTCAGATCTTGATGTGATGTCGCTTTGAGATTTCCGTCTGCAAATCCTTCACCTTCTGATATCCTGTCAAAGAAGTTTATAAAAGTCATCAATGTCATTCCAGGATAGAAATTCAGAACAGATGATTCTAGCTGCTATGGATCATTCTTTCCTCTCTCGTTCCCCTGAAGTTGTAAATCTCTGATCCACACAAAACCTCTTTGTTCTCTGAATATACACCTTCCAAATTCTCCTAAAGGTGCTCATTCATGCTGATTAACAACTCCATTCACAATGCTTCGCTCTCTCTCTTTATACATTGAGCATATAAATTTATGAATAAAAATTTATGTAATATACAGTACAGTGTTACGTGATACATGGGGGAGGAAGAAGGTACTCCCTCCAATCCAGCAACTACCACAGAGGCCAGTTGAAGAGGAGAAGTTACAATCCCTGATCACACAGCAACTACAGAGACTCAGGCTTCCTTTAACCGGTTTTATTCAAGCATATGCAAGGGAGCCACAATCATTCCTAAGAAGGAAGACCCAGCTCCCAGACTGATTACATTTCATTACTTTTGTACTTTTTCTTAACAGAATACATCGAATCAGTAACCGACACACCGGTCCCATACTAACTCTATCCTATTGAGTACATAAACATGTGATTTTGCTAACCAATTATTCTAAAGGATGTATACATAATTATATTATTCAATCAAAATTAAAACACATACGCAGAGACCTTGGTTCTCACGGCTCAAGACTGTTTGTGTTTCATCAAAGCCCTCTCTTTGTCTAAGATAAAAGCAAAAAACTGTGGATGCTGGAAATCCAAAACAAAAACAAAAATACCTGGAAAAACTCAGCAGGTCTGACAGCAACTGCAGAGAGCAACACAGTTAAAATTTCGAGTCTGAATGACTCTTCATCAGAACTAAGGAAAAATAGAAAAGAGGTGAAATATAAGCTGGCTTAAGGGGGGGAGTGGGACAGTTGTAGCTAGATAGAGGGCCAGTGATAGGTGGAGATAACCAAAAGATGTCATAGACAAAAGGACAAAGAGGTGTTGACGGTGGTGACATTAGCTAAGCTATGTGATAATGGTGACATTAAGGGTAGATAGCAGGACGAGCAAGGTACAGATAGCCCTAGTGGGAGTGGAGTGGGGGGAAGGGATCGAAATAGGCTAAGAGGTAGAGATAAAACAATGGATGGAAATACATTTAAAAATAATGGGAATAGGTGGGAAAAGAAAAATATATATAAATTATTGGAAAAAGGGGGATAGGAAAGGGGGTGGGGATGGAGGAGAGAGTTCATGATCTAAAGTTGTTGAACTCAATATTCACTCCGGAGGGCTGTAAAGTGCCTAGTCGGAAGATAAGGTGCTGTTCCTCCAGTCTGAGTTGAGCTTCACTGGAACATTGCAGCAGGCCAAGGACGGACATGTGGGCATGAGAGCAGGGTGGGGTGTTGAAATGGCAAGCAACAGGGAGGTCTGAGTTATGCTTGCGGACAGACCAAAGGTGTTCCGCAAAGTGGTCACCCAGTCTGCGTTTGGTCTCTCCAATATAGAGGAAACTACATCGGGAGCAGCGAATGCAATAGACTCTTTGTCTATTGTATGTCCTCCCATATCTAAGCTCAAACCATCCTCCCCTTCCCTATCTGAGAGAGGAGTACACTTAATCTAACTTTATGCCTTGTTTTATCTCTAGTCTAGCTCTCAAGGTTTCACCGCATCATTGCATCACTTGAATTGTCCTGCCTAACAGAGACTGTCCTCCCTGTTACTGGACATTAGCTCATCTCTTGACATTGGGTAAATCACACAAAAACTCAAAGCCTCTTTGTGTGCAATGTCCATCTGCTTTTCCTCAATTGTCAATAGGTTTACCATCAATGGCTGCCTGGAGCTTTTAAGTATGTTCAGCAAATTCTTATTGTGTTCTCCTTTTTTTAATATATATATTAAGCCCTATATTTACATGCCAGCCACCTTAAATGCCAACCAACACTTTAATTGTGAACATTAGGAAAGAGGCCATCCTTTTGTGACAAGCTGATGGAGCAAAGGATGTCAATGTCTTTAAGAAAGAGAGAGAAAGAGAGACCTGGGCAACCTTTCCAGAGTCTGTACCCTCCTTTCCCTTCAGTTTCTGCAAGTCAACAATTTACCCTCTGGATTAGAAAAGAAATGGAAAGGGGGGAAGCATTGATTTCCTCACAGATGTTGCCCAGAGGAGGAAGTTTGAGTCTGAATCTTATTGACCAAATTCCGCATTGTGACGTCCAGAATGGAACACCCTGCCTGAATCAGCCAATAGGAATCACGGTGTTCCGCGGTGACGTCATCGGGTTCCAGTCTGCAGGCCAGGCGTGCGGACACAAGAGCCCCGCCCCCACCCATTGTTCCCCCTCCTCCCCCTCCACCTCCTCGAGCTAGGGTTTCCAGGCAACTGGCTGACGGTTCCGGCCAGCGCGAGAAGCCTCGCTCGGCGAACCGTCCCCCTCCCCCAACTCTCTCGGGCGGCTGGCTGCTGCAAAAAATAGATCGAGAGCGACCGCTGGCGGCAGCCGCCAGTGCGCCTGCTCCGGGGTCAGCTCGGGGGTCAGCAGCGCTTTCTGCGCCTGCGCGCTGGGCTGCCAGCTGAGGGAGTGGGGGGAGGGGAAGAGACTTGAGAAAATGTCTTCCCCTCATTTTTTCCAGGACAAGTAGTTTGATTTTAAACAGCCCAGCATTTGTTTTTAGCTTCACACTAAGTCTAAAACTTCCTCTTCTGTTCAGCATCTGTGAGTAAAAGACTTTCTTTCCCTCCCCCTGGGAAATACAGAGAGTTGTGGGAATCTAACTGGAATTAGTGCCAAATATGCTGGGGGGGGAGGGAAATGATTTTGTGAAACCTGTTTTTTATTGTATAAATTGTTTAAAGTCAAATTTATCCTGTCTATTCAAATCCTGTTTGTCTGTTAATGTATCCTTCATTTATCTTGATTTTAGTTTGATTTTTACAGGAATAGTTGTTTAAAAAGTGAAACCTTGTCCTTCAGTTTATTTTGTTGGGGTTGTCTGGGAATTTCTTTATTATAAAGTTATTGGTTTTCATGGGGATCGCAACAACAGAGATATGTCTAGTGTTGTTATATGCTGCATATTTGATATATTATTTATGGGTCTGTTATCAAGTTCATTTATTATTATTTCTAGGCTTACAATATAGTACTACAGTATTACAGTTTTGTTATATATTTCCACTCAAACAGCTATCAGGGGACAGAAGGAGTCCATTCGGCAACTCAAGTCCATGCCAACTCTGTACAGCAATCCAGTCGGTCCCATTCCCTCTCTATATCCCTGTTCCCCGGTAAGTTTGATTCCATCAAGTGCCACCCAGTTTCATTCTGAAACCATTGGTTGGCTCCACTTCCAGTACTCTTGTAGACAGCGAGTTACAGGTCATGACTGCTCGCTGGGATTAGAATAGTTAGGTACTTGTTTGACCGGTGCAGACTCTATGGGCCGAAGGGCCTTTTTCAGTGCTGTAGACCACTATGACTCTATGATTCTCTGTCTAAGTAAAGGTCTTCCTCTCCCACCCCTGACTCGAATCAAGTAATAGTTCTGTATATTGCACCCAACGTTTTGTACATTAAATATATATATAATATATATATATTATGTCAGCAGCCTGGATGAAGATTTTCAGGTCTCTGTATCCAGGACAGGAAACAAATGAGCGTGGATGTCAATCTGCATGAATTACTCCTTCAGGAGAAAAGGGAGGGTATATATTACGTACAGCAGAGTAAGAATGGCACGAGTGACCATAAGACGTAGGAGCAAAAGTAGGCCATTTGGCTCATTGAGTCTGCTCCGCCATTCAATGAGATCATGGCTGATCTGATAATCCTCAACTCCACTTTCCTGCCTTTTCCCCATAACCCTTTATTCCCTAACTGATTAAAAATCTGTCTATCTCAGCCTTGAACATACTTAACGACCCAGCCTCTACAGCCCTCTGCGGTAAAGAGTTCTGCAGACTGACTATCCTCTGAGAGAAGAAATCCCTCCTCATCTCTGTTTTAAATGGGCACCCCCTTACTCTGAGATTATGCCCTCTGGTCCTAGACTCTCCCACAAGGGGAAACAAGCTCTCAGCATCTACCCTGCCAAGCCTCCTGAGAATCTTATATGTTTCAATAAGGTCGCCTCTCATTCTTCTAAACTCTAATGAGTACATACCCAACCTATGCAACCTCTCCTCATAAGAAAATCCCTCCATTCCCGGGATCAACCTAGTGAACATTCCCTGGACTGCCTCCAATGCCAATGTATTTTTCCTTAGATAAGGGGACCAAAAGTGTTCACAGTATTCCAGGTGTGGACTAACTAGTGCCTTGTATAGTTTTAGCAAGACTTCCCTATTATACTCCATTCCCTTTGAAATAAAGGCCAACATTCCAGTTGCCTTCTCTATTATCTGTTGAACTTGTATGTTAGCTTTTTGGGATTCATGCACAAGGACCCCCAAATCCCTCTGTGCTGCAGCCTTCTGCAGTCTTTCTCCATTTAATTAATATTCAGCTCCTCTATTCTTCCTGCCACAAAGTGCATAATCTCACATTTTCCCACAT
This sequence comes from Carcharodon carcharias, assembly GCF_017639515.1. NCBI lineage: Eukaryota > Metazoa > Chordata > Chondrichthyes > Lamniformes > Lamnidae > Carcharodon > Carcharodon carcharias. The sequence goes on from NC_054493.1 coordinate 18,670,426, forward strand.
TATATTCCATCTGCCACATTTTACCCACTCACTTAACCTGTCTGTATCCCTCTGTGGGCTCTTTGTGTCATCCTCACCACTTGCCTTCCCACCTATTTTCGTGTCATCGGCAAACTTGGTGACAATACATTCCTGTCCCTCATCCAAGTCATTAATATTTATTGTAAATAATTGTGGTCCCAGCACTGATCCCTGTGGCACTCCAATGGTTACAGGTTGTCATCCTGAAAATGCCCCCTGTATCCCAACTCTCTGTCTTCTATTAGTTAGCCAATCCTCTATCCATGCTAATATACTACCCCCAACACCATGGGCTCTTATCTTATTAAGCAGCCTTATGTGTGGTACCTTATTGAATGCCTTTTGGAAATTCAAATATATTGCATCTACTGGTTCCCCTTTATCGATCCTGCTTGTTACCTCCTCAAAGAATTCTAATAAATTCGTTAGGCAGTATTTCCCCTTCATGAAGGCATGCTGACTCTGCTTAATTAGATTATGCACTTCTAAATGCTCTGCTATTACACCCTTTATAATAGACTCCAACATTTTCCCAATGACCGATGTTAAGCTAACTGACCTATCGTTACCTACTTTTTGTCTCCCTCCCTCTTTGAATAAGGGCGTTACATTGGCGTGTGTGGGATGGAGATTTACAGCTTTTGGGGAATGAGAGGGGAAAGAATGTTCCATAGAAACTAGAATTGTCTGTTCTGAATTTCTACCCTGTACTGACAGTGATGACTTTTATAAACTCCTTTTACAGGATATTAGAAGAGGAGGATTTACAGACTCAAATCTCGACAAACATCACATCAAGACCTGACAGAGTCACATGATTATTCGGGACCTGAGTATCATCCACATTTGAAACTAGGAGAAATGTTTGTCTATTCTGTCTCCTTCAAATAGTTTAAACACCAGTGTGACTGGAAAGCACCAAGACACACACACCAGAGTGAGAGCGTCCCAGTGCACTGACTGTGGAAAGAGCTTTAACCAGTTGCACAGCCTGAAAAAGATTGAAAGTTTCACAGTGGGGAGAGTCTGTACATGTGTTCTTTGTGAGGACGACGCTTCAACTGATTGGCGATGCACAAGGACGCTCGCACCATGGAGAAACCATGGAAATGTGAGGACTGTGCAAAGGCCTTCACTTGCCCATCGAAGCTGGAAACTCATCGACGCAGTCACACCGGGGAGAGGCCATTCACCTGCTCTGAATGTGGGAAGGGATTCAGTGATTCATCCACCCTGCGGAATCACCAGCGAATTCACATCAGGGAGAGGCCGTTCTCCTGCTCGGAGTGTGGGAAGGGATTCAGTGATTCACCTGCGCTTCTGGTACACCAGCGGCTTCACACTGGGGAGAGACCGTTCACTTGCTCCATGTGCGGCAAGGGGTTCACACGGTCATCTGCCCTGCGGAATCACCAGCGAATTCACACTGGTGAGGGGTTGTTCACCTGCTCCGAATGTGGGAAGGGATTCACTCAGTCATCCCTCCTGCTGACGCACCAACATGTTCACACTGGGGAGAGGCCATTCACCTGCTCTGAGTGTGGGAAGGGATTCACTCAGTCATCCAACTTGTTGAGGCACCGCCGCATTCACACTGGGGAGAGGCCCTTCACCTGCTCTGTGTGCGGGAAGGGATTCAGACAGTCATCCAGTCTCCTGGGACACCAGGTCACTCACAATAAGAAACCTGTTCAATGCTCTGACTGTGGGAGCTGCTTTAAAAACTCAGCCGACCTGATGACCCACCAGTGCATTCACACGGAGGAGAGACCCTTCAGCTGCTCTCACTGTGCAAAGAGGTTTAGAACGTCATCCGACCTACTGAGACATCAGCGAGTTCACACCGAGGAGAGACCCTTCAGCTGCTCTTGCTGTGCAAAGAGGTTTAGAACGTCATCCGACTTACTGAGACATCAGCGAGTTCACACCGAGGAGAGACGCTTCAGCTGCTCTCGCTGTACCAAGAGGTTTAGAACATCGTCCGACCTACTGAGACATCAGCGAGTTCACACTGGGGAGAGACCCTTCAGCTGCTCTCGCTGTGCAAAAAGGTTTAGAATGTCATCCGACGTACTGAGGCATCAGCGGATTCACACCGGGGAGAAGCCGTTCACCTGCTCCGTGTGTGGGAAGGGATTCGCTCAGTCATCCCACCTGCAGACGCACCAGCGAGTTCACAGCGGAGAGAGACCATTCACCACCTCCGTGTGTGGGAAAAGATTCCCTTGTTCATCCAAGATGCTGAGACACCATGGCAGTCACACCGATTAGAGACCTTTTAGATGCTCTGACTGTGGATGTTAATTGTATCAATTGAGGTTAAGTATATATAGGTGAAAGGCATTGATTGGATAGTTATAATGATCACATATAATGAGACACTTCCTGATATACCATGGCATCGGAGGTATATATCTGTAATGTTTCACTCTGTGAATAAATATATACTAAATGAAGATTGACTCCACCCTATGCCTGTCAGGATTATAACATGGTAACACAGAATGCTTGCCTAATGGTGAAGGTTTGAAATTCAAGGAAAATAAGATTTCAGACAGAGACTGACAATCCTAGTGGCCTTTGCGAGAAATGGCTAAAAGCAAATGGGAAGTGTCAGGGTCTGATAACCCACCGATGTTCTTGGAGTCTGAACCATATGAACAGTGGGAGAATGAAGTGGATATGTGGACAAGGGTTACGTCCCTCCCCCAAAGAGGAAACAAGGTCTGGCCTTGGCATTGTCACTTCCTAACAAAAGTAAAATCAGAAGCAAAGTATTTATTGAGCTGGATGCCTGTCACTTGGCTACGGATGAAGGTTTGGATCTTCTATTCTAGTTCATTGATGAGATTTACAAGAAAGACGATCTCTTGGATGCCTATGAAACATGGTCAGACTTTGACAGGTCTCAAATGAGGGTGAAAGCATCTCTAACAGATCTGGATATCACAACAAAAGACAGGATTGGAACAGCACTAATCGGTGAATGAACCCCAGGAATGACCAGGGAACAATTAACAGGTGTTTCAGGCCTGACTCAAAAAGTCATGATGTGATGAACTGCCCAAAGTGGAAAATCAGGGTCTTCGGAGTGACACATGACACACAGAATTCTGAGGCTGAAGATGATGATGATGATCACTCTGAAGGAACTGTGCTCGTCACATGGAGCTTTGATGCAGTGATGAGTGTTAGTTACAGACTCATTCAACTGTGCTGTGCTAGATAGTTTCTGTACCTCGACAGTATGTGGATCAGATTGGTGAAGATGTTACCCAGGTTCATCTCATGGTAAAGATGGATGCAAGGCTAAGGAGTATGACAGTTCGACTTGTTTAGGTTTGGACAATGTCACACATTGAAGTCACTAAAGAGAGTGGTGATTCCATACAAAATAGCTGGAGTCAGCCACTTTATCAGGACTGGTGTAGTCTCTGGTGAGATATCCTAACTGTTGAGTAAACCTTCCATGAAAAAGGCACAAATGCAACTGTTGTTTTTGGAAAGTCAGTGGATCTGCAGATTACTCAATCAGGACATTATCGTATCCCCTTAACAATACCTGATGTTTATAATCAGTGTTTGGGAAGGATTAATGGCATCAGGTGATGAGAATCAGAGAGAAAAAAAAACAAATGGTCTTAAAGCGACACAGACAATTTGATCAGTCTTCTTGTCAAAGATTAACAATCCAGCTAAAAGATGCAGGGGTGGTTGATGAAGAGTATACGAGGTTCATTGAAGAGATCAGTGCAAAGTGTGAAATCTGTAAAAAGTATTGGAGGACACCATCACATCCTATTGTAAACCTTCCCTTGGCACGTGACTATAATGAGGTAGTTGCCATGGATCTAAAGGTATGGGACAAAGACAGAAATATTTTCATTCTAACACTTTATAGACATGGTCACCCGATTTAGTCTTTCTCCAATGACAAGGACAAAAGGGTGATTATAGACCAAGTCATGGGAAATGGATGGGGACTGGACCTGGGGCATCAGCTAAGTTTCTGAATGACAATGGAGGGGAAATTTGCAAATGACGAGTTTAGGGACATGTGTGAAAAAATGAACATTATGGTCATGAACACCGGAGCTGAAAGTCCTTTCAGCAATGGACTCTGGAAGGAATCAGGCGGTGATCAAAGAAATGCTGCACAAAATCTTAGCTGATCAGCCAAACTGCAAGTTGACAGCTGCACTGGCACAGATGATTCATGTAAAGAATTCACTTCAGATGGTTGGAGGGTATAGTCCCTATCAATTGATCTACGGGAGAAATCCCAAATTAACCCTCTGTGCTGGGTGATAGCCCTCCTGCTTTAGAAGGGGCTACAATTAGTTCCAATTTTAGTCATCAATTATCGGATTGTTTCACGAAAAGAAGTGCTCAAGCTAAGAAATTATTGGGGGTGTCTTATATTGTAATGCTTTGTACAAAATAAGGAAAATCATATTTTTTCCTCCTTGGTTTGTTTTGAAATATTGTTTGTATGTATTGTCATGATCCTGGTTGGGACCGTTAATGATTAAAGAGAAATTCAAACACCCAGTAATAAACAAAGAATTTTGCCACAAGATTCCACGTTTTTAAACAAAAACAAACTTTACTGCATATATCAAGCAAAAGAAAATTAAAAACCAGCACTACGAACTTAACATGATAACTTATAAAGACTTAAGCTATAAACCCTGTTCTACTTTTTAGCTACCCCCAAGAGTTCTCTTATATTTAGCGGTATATTGAAGGTTCATTCACTTCTGTTCCTGGGATTATCCCAAAAGGTATGCCAAAGCTCTCCAGAATTCACTTTAATTCTCCTCATATTCCAGCTATTTCCCAAGCTCCAAGGTTTTATGGGGTTCTTCCATTGGCTTTTGGCTCAGCAACCTTTGAACTTTCCTTTAAGACCTCAAAACTGTGGACTCCTCAGTCCAAGCGTGGGCTTCACTGCCTTCTTGCTGAGGGATTTAAACATTAGGAACACCCCTAGTTCCTAACGGCCCTCTAGGCTTCTAGTCCCACAGCTGGTTCACAGCTCCTGGGCCCACACTTCCTGCTGACTGACCAAGCTGCCCGCAGGCTCATGACTGAAACTGCCTTCTGTGAGCAATAAACAGTCACGATGGGTCATCCATTGCTTAACTGTCCTCACAATCAACTCTGACCTTGTTAAAAGGTGACGTTTGTTGACTCAACATCAGAGTTGTGTTTACCAGTTTCTCAACCAAGCGTTTCCATCTATCCACCTTTGAAAGAATTCCAATCCACAAACAAAGTTATTTTCCAAAACGTATGAATTATGAAGCTAGATATTCGCAACAACCAGCATGATCACGACGGGCCGAATGGCCTCCTTCTGTGTTTCTATGAGCCTCGCGTGCATTTATCAGGAGGGCTCATCTTAATGATGGATAAAAGGGCAAAGAAAGCAGTGCCTCCTGTTCCCTGTCTGTTTGGTGTGACACTTAAATTTCCCCTTAACATTCTCTGAACTGGCAGATGGAATTTAAAACAGAGAAGCGTGAGGTGATGTGATTTGGCAGAAGGGATCAGGAGAGGCAGTGCAGACTTAATGGCACAGCTCTAAAGAGTCAGCAGGGACAGAGGGACCTGGGGGGTTCATGTGCAGAGATCGTTGAAGGTGGCAGGACACAGCGAGAGAGGAATTAGCAAAGCAAATGGGATCTTGGGCTTCAGGAATAGAGATATTGAGAAGAAAAATAGGGAAGCTATACTGAACTTTTATTAAAGTACTGGTTAGGCCACAACTAGCATATTGAATCCAGTTCTGGTCACCGCACTTTAGGAAGGGCGTGAGGGTCCCTGAGGGGGTGGAGAGGATATTTACCAGAATGGTTCCAGGGATGAGGGATTTTAACCACAAGGTTAGGTTGGAGAAGCTGGGGCTGTTCTCCTTGGAGCAAAGGAGGTTGAGGGGCAATTTGATATAGGTGTACAAGTTAATAATAGATTTAGATAAGGTGGACAAAGAAAAGCTGTTCCCATTAGCTGGTGGTGCAAGGAAGAGGGGCAAAGTTTTCAAGGTTGTGGTCAAGAGAAGTAGGGCGTTGTGAGGAGGAATATTTTTACATAGCGAATGGTAATGACCTGGAACTGGCTGCCCACGAGGGTGGTGGAAGCAGAGAAAATAAAAATTTTTGAAATGGAATTGGATGGGCACTTGTGGGAAATAAACTTGCAGGGTCAGCGACAGAATGGGGCAATGGGACTGACTGATTCTGTCCATAAAGAGCTGGCATGAACTCGATGGGCTGAATGGTCCCATTCTCCACCCTCATGACTCGATGATCTAAAGAGAGAAATTTCAGCTGCTCCAGTCTCTCCAACTCACTGAAGTCCCTCGTCTCTGGTGCCATTCGCATAAATCTCCCGAGCAACTTCTCTCAGAACTTCACTTTCTTCCTTCAATTTGGGGCCTATATATAGGGTTCCATTCTAGAGGGGCAGAATTGAAAAGCATGGAGGTTATGTCAACTTGTTTAGACCAATGGGGAGACTATACTGAGAGTACTGTCAACATCTGTGATCTCCAATTAAAAAAAGGAAATAGACACTGGAGAAGGGGCAACAAAGATTCATAATAATAAACTTAGAACTTAGAGCATGTGGATGTGGATGTTGCTGGCTAGGCCAGCATTTATTACCCATCCCTGATTAGCCTTGTTCAGAGGGCATTTAAAAGCCAACCACATTGCTGTGGGTCTGGAGTCACATGAAGGCCAGACCAGCAGATTTCCTTCCCGAAAGGACATTAATGAACCAGATGGGTTTTTACAACAATCAACAATGGTTTCATGGTCATCATTAGACTTTTAATTCCAGATTTTTATTGAATTTAAATTCCACCATCTGGGATTTGAACCCAGCTCCCCAGAAAATTACCTCAGCTCTCTGGATTATTAGTCCAGCAACAATACCACTACACCATCACCTCCATGCTAACCCTTGCTAGGGTGAGGGGAGGGGGGGGGGGGGGGGGGGTGGTGGTGCTGGTAGGGGCACTTTTCTCTAGAAAAGAGAAGGCTGAAGGGTGACCTGATGGAAGACTTTAAGATTATGAAGGGGTTCAATAATCTAGTAGTGATTTCATGAGAAACCTCTTTCCCCAGTGAGTGGTGAGAATGTGGAACTCACTCCCACAGTGAATGGTTGAGGTGAACAGCATAAATACATTGAAGGGGAAGCTAGATACATACATGAGGAAGAAAGGAATAGAAGGATATGCTGATGGGGGAGATGAAGCGGGGTGGGGTGGAGGCCGATGTGGAACATAAATACTGACAGAGACCAATTGAGCCGACAGCCTGGCCCTCTCCTGTAGACTCAACGGAACAGAGACAAATGTATTCATTTTAGATCTACCTGTCATTGTGGACAGAACACTATTTACTATCCAGAATAAAATAAATGTACTTCATCAGCTTTTGTGGATCATTTCAGTGGAAATGTGCATTCCCAGGTTCAAAGAGCATCAGCTCACTGGAAGCAACTTCGTGAGACCGTCCAGTCCAGCAGAAAGAAACCCTCTGACGCTCCCACTTCACCAATTGTCAGAATGAACATGGTTTAGTCCTGGATGTGATTAACAGCAGCAATGAAAGCAGAATCCAGCTCCTGTAATCATTTATGAACTCGCTGGTGTGCCAGGAGGTTAGAAGACTGAGTGAATCCCTTCCCACACACAGAACAGGTGAATGGCCTCTCACCAGTGTGAGTTCGCTTGTGTGTCACTAAGGTGGATGACTGGCTGAATCCCTTCCCACACACAGAGCAGATGAACGGCCTCTCCCCTGTGTGAACTCGCTGGTGTCTGCTCAGGCTGGATGACGTTCTAAACCGCTTTGTGCAGCGAGGGCAGTTGAACGGTCTCTCCTCAGTGTGAATGCGCTGGTGGACCATTAATTCCTCAGAGTTCTTAAAGGCACCCCCACAGTCAGAGCATTTGAAAGGTCTCTCATTGGTGTGACTGCCATGGTGTCTCAGCAGGCTGGATGATTGACTGAATCCCTTCTCACAGATGGAGCAGGTGAACGGCTTCTCCCTGGTGTGAAATCGCCGGTGCTTCCGCAAGCTGGATGAATCACGGAAGCCCTTCCCACACATGGAGCAGGTGAATGGCTTCTCCCCCGTGTGAATGTGATTGTGTGTCTGCAGACTGGATAACTGAGTGAAGCCCTTCCCACACACAGAGCAAGTGAATGGACACTCCCCAGTGTGGACTCGCCGGTGTCGCAGCAGGCCAGTTAACTGAGTGAATCCCTTCCCACACTCAGAGCAGGTGAATGGTCTCTCCCCAGTGTGAACTCGCTGGTGTTTCAGGAGGGTGGATGAATCACTGAATCCCTTCCCACACTCAGGGCAGGTAAACGGCCTCTCCCCAGTGTGAACTCGCCGGTGTAACAGCAGATGGGATGACTGAGTGAATCCCTTTCCACACTCAGAGCAGGTGAAAGGCCGGTCTCCAGTGTGAACTCGTCGGTGAGTTTCCAGCGCGGATGGGGAACGGAATCCCTTCCCACAGTCCCCACATTTCCATGGTCTCTCCATGGTGCGTGTGTCCTTCCGTCTCGATTATCAACACAAACTTCGTCCAGGTACAGAATAGTTGCTCAGTCTCTGAGCGCTGTGAATGGTGCGATGTTTTTACAGGGCTGTGTAAGGCTGCTTTCGCAGTGAGTCAGCTGGAAACTCTCAAGCGGGTGGGTGTGTGTGTCGGTGCTTTTCCAGTCACACTGGTGTTTAAAACCTTTTGAAGCCGACAGAACAGACACGCACTTCTCCTCCCAGAATCAGTGGTCAGTGAAATTCAGGTCCCGATGAATCTTGAGTGGCTCTGTCAGAAAATGATGTGATGTTTGGCTTGAGGTTTCTGTCTGTAGATCCTCCCCTTTCTAATATCCTGGGAAAAGGAGTTGCAAAAGTCAGCACTGAACAGGCAATTCTGGCTTCGATGGAACAATCTTTCATCTCTTGTCCAAACCTCCCAACCTCCAACCCCCATTGGTCAATCCCCCGCATGAAATCAGTGAGAGACCTGAACCCGCCCCACCTGGGCTCTCGGAGAAACTTTGACCTCGAGACGCGCTGAGCTGTTGGCCAATGGGAACAACTGGAGGACTGAAGGGGGGTGGGGGGGTGGGGGGGCTCGGGTCCTCCAATCAATCAGCGCTCGGCTTTTCTTCCGTTCCCCCAACTCTCTCCGTACATGCGCAGTCTGGCCGGATTTCCGCACGCGCCCCGCCCTCATCTCTGCACATGCGCAGCGCACACACTCCACGCACCACCACCCCCCCACCCCACAACGCGCACGTGCGCAGTTGCTCTTTCTTTCTCGCTCGCTCTCTCGCAAAGCACATGCGCGGTTGCTCTCTCTCCCCTCGCTCGCCCTTCCGCACCGCACATGCGCAGTTTCCCTCCCACCCCTCGCTCTTTCTCTCCAGCACAGCACATGCGCAGTCCAGGCCAGCTCGCCTGCGCTGAGGATCCAGCGATTTCCCAAGCGCGCGGGTTTGTGGGAACCCGGGCCGCCATTACGCAGCAGGAGGTGAGTCTGAAACGAAGGGGCACGTGGGGTTGACTGTGACGCTCCCTCAACGAAGCAGTTGGGTGACTTTAGGCGTAAGGGTGACATATTGTGGAAGGCAACAGATGACTGAAACTGATCTATAGAGTCTGCATCTTCGGGGAGGAGAATTGGGGAAAATTAGTTAGGGTGACGATCAATAGGGAGGAGGGGTTGTTTAGAGGACACGTCACCTGAGTTATGAAGAGAGGTTGGATAGACTTGGATTGTTCTCGTTGGAGCAGAGAAGACTGAGGGTGGGGGGTGGGCGACCTGATCGAGGTGTACAAGATTATGAGGGGTATGGACAGGGTGGATAGGGAGCAGCTGTTCCCCTTAGTTAAAGGGTCAGTCACAAGGGGGACACAAGTTCAAGATGAGGGGTAGGAGGTTTGGGGAGGGATGTGAGGAAAAACTTTTTTACCCAGGGGGTGGTGACGGTCTGGAATGCACTGCCTGGGAGGGTGGTCACATCCCTTAAAAAGTACCTGGATAAGCACTTGGCCGGTCATAACATTCAAGGCTATGGGCCAAGTGCTGGTAAATGGGATTAGGTAGGTAGGTCAGGTGTTTCTCACATGTTGGTGCAGACTTGATGGGCCAAAGGCACAGTGTGATTCTGTAATTTTGTGATTCTATTCAGCCTACAGGAGTCCAGTGCACAGGCGCAGTGCTGGACTGTCTCTGGAGCATGCGCAGTGCCACCTTGCTCAGGGCCCCTCTGAGCGCGGGACTGGCTTTTGGAAATGGGTGAGGGGGGGCGAATGGAGCAGCGGGTGGGGGTGGGGAGGGTGGAGAGGCTTCATAAGCTCCTGGGGTAGGCCATAATCCCTGAATCAGACCCCACAGGGTTTTTATTTCCCCCAGGATCGGGCCCAGGTTTAACAGCCGCCGTGTTGGTTCAGAGGAGTGCATGCGTGGCCATCTTGTTGACGTCACAGAGAGTGAGGGCTGGGGAGGTTCTGAAAGCTCTGGTTTGAGTTTCAGACACTGAAACCTCCCTCCTTCACCCACCCCGCCCCCCCACCCCCCGCACTCCCTGCTGCTCCCATCTCTCTCTCTCTGTACTCCCATAGAGGCCGGTTCCCCTCCACTAATGAACCAGCTGGGAATTTATGACAATGCAGCATGCTGTTTGCCTGGTGCCGGCCCCACAAATCATCAGATTCATTCAACTCAATTTCACAAACTGCCTTTGTGTTTTTGCGGGTTCCCTCTCAATCCCCCTTTTTTAGTTTTAACTAGATTTCACAGGGTGTCAGAAGGGGAGGATTTGCAGTCGGGAAACTCTCACAAAAAAAAATGACACCAGGATCTGACTGAGTCACCCAATTTATCATAACATAAATGTGATTGGATTTTGAACATGGAAGGAAAAAGCATCTTTCACAGTGGGAAGAAGCTGTGCATATGTTCTGTATATAAACAAAGCTTCAGCTGATCAGTTGACTTGTTGAGATACAAGCACAGTCACACTGCAGAGAAACCATGGAAATGAGGGGACTGTGAGAAGGGATTTGCTTACCTATCCCAGCTGGAAATTCATCAATGCATTCACATCAGGGAGAGGCCATTCAACTGCTCAGGATGTGGGCAGAGATTCACTCAGTCATCCCACCTGCTGAAACACCAGCAAATTCACACTGGGGAGAGACCATTCAGCTACTCTGAATGTGAGAAGACATTCACTCGGTCATCCACCCTGCTGATGCACCAGTGAGTTCACACTGGGGACAGACTGTTCACTTGTTCCAAATGTGGGAAGGGATTCACTCAGTCATCCACCCTGCTAAGATACCAGAGCGTTCACAAGTAGCTGCAGTGATTGGATTTTTCTGTTAATCACATTCAGAACCGTTCCATGCTCATTGATGTCTGTTTCTGCTGATGTTAATAAACTCTAGCCCAGTTATTTGGGGTAATATTCTGGACAAAAGTCAAGTAGATCAGCTTTATGTTAAACACACAGTGTTGAGCCTTTTTAATGTCTCTGGCACAAGTTAGTTCCTTTTGAATTGCTCTCCTTCTCCCCTGTCTCCTCCATCCTCACCTCCAACAACACGTTTGAGTTGCTCATGGAGTTTCTTTGCCATTAAGATTGAAACAATCTGATCAGCTGCCTCTGCTGCTTCCTTCCCTTCCACTAATCTACCAGGACAACTGCCTCTGAAATTCCCCTTCCCTGAGCCCTGAAACCACTTCTCTCTCTAGTTTCACTCCAATCTCCCCTCATGCCCTCTCAGATCTCATCTAGTCCATTCGACCCACCTCCTGCTCATGATGGGCCAAATGGTCTAATGCTATAAACAATTCTGTGATTGACTGTATTCTCACCAAACTGCTGATCACCAAATTTCCTTGTGTAAGCTAATGTTGTCCACAGTTCACTCTCTTTAAGTGTTATCCTGCTTTCCTTTAAATCTGTAAAATATAAAATGAGGATAACAATGGTGCATTGATCTGTCACAGACTTATTGATAGAGATTCATTGTCAGGATTGACCAACAACAATTATCACATGGTGCAAATGGAAGACATTGAAACTTGGTCTTTCTTAGTTTACAATCCCTATGGCAGCAGAAACTTGCCCTCACTTTGCCAGATTAAGATAAAGATTAACTGAGACTTGGTCTCTAATGGTGGCTGGATTACCCACAGTCCTGTGTTCTTCAGAAACTGCTCTGTCTGCCACACAATGTTATCAAACAAACTTCAACGTGAAATAACAAAAAGAGGTATTAGGACAGGTGATGAAAGAAGCAGGTTTTAAGGACCCTCTTAAAGGAGAGGAGAGAAAGTTAGCGAGGTGGAGATGGCGAGGGAGGGAATCCAGAGTTAATCACCCAGGCAGCTGAATGCAGGCCCGGCACTGGTGGAGTGATGAAAATTGGGGATGTACAAGAGTCCAGAATTGGACAAGCAGAAACATCTCGGAGGGATGTCAAGGCTGGAGGTGGTTACAGAGATAGGGAGGAGTGAGATCCTGGAGGGATTTGAAATAAAATGTGGGAATTGTAAAATTGATGCATTGCCAGAACGGGAATCAATGTAGATCAATGATTACGGGGTAGTGGGTGAATGGGACTAACTGTGACTTAGGATACAGGGACTGGTGTTCCAGATTTATAGGGGGTGGAATGTGAGAGGAAGGCTAGGAGAGATTTGGAATGGGCAGGTCTAGAGGGAGAAAAGGGATAAATGAGGGTTTCAGCAGCAAATAGGTCGATGCAGTAGAATGTCACAGAGGAGGAAATAGTCCTTCTGTCTACAACAGTCCTTCTGGAGAAGACCAACAGTGGGGATTGAAGATGTTACAGTCCAGATCCAGTTGTTGTCATTCATATTGGTACCAACGACATTGACAGGACAAGAAAGGAGGTTCTGCTGAAAGAGTTTGAACAGTTATGAGCTAAGTTAAAAAGCAGTACCTCTAAGGTAAGCTTGGGTTTACGACCTAAATCATGGGCAAACTGGCATCGGGCAAATAAAGTCAAGGAGTTAAATGCATGGCTCAAAGATTGGTGTGGGAGGAATGGGTTTCAGCTCATGGAGCACTGGCACAAGAGCTGGGGGAGTAGCGAGCTGTTCTGCTGGGACAGGCTTCACTTGGACCATACTGGGACCAGTGTCATGGCGAATCGAAGAACTTGGGCTGTAGCGAGGGCTTTAAACTAAGTAGATGTGGTGGGGGAGGAGGGTTCTGGAGAGGGGATACGTAGGCTTACAAAAAATAACGATATGGCAGCATTGCAGGGCAGTAATTTAGGTGATGATACCAGAGTGTGACAGGGAGGACAGAGTATACAAACATTAAAAAAAGCAGCAAATAGGGTCAAAGGGTGAAAAATGGTATAAAAAAAGGCAAAATGTATGGCTCTTTACTTAACATAGAATATAGAAACAAAGAAAATAGGAGCAGGAATAGGCCATTCAGGCCTTCAAGCCTGCTCCGCCATTCATTATGATCATGGCTGATCATCCAACTCAATAGCCTGCTCCCGCTTTCTCCCCCTATCCTTTGACCCCTTTCACCCCAAGAGCAATATCTAACTCCTTCTTGAAAACATACAATGTTTTGGCTTCAACTATTTTCTGTGGTAGCGAATTCCACAGGCTCACCACTCTCTGGGTGAAGAAATTTCTCCTCACCTCAGTCCTAAATGGTCTATCCTGTATCCTCAGACTGTGACCCCTGGTCCTGGACTTCCCCCACCATCGGGAACATCCTTCCTGCATCTACCCTGTTTACTCCTGTTAGAATTTTATAGGTTTCTCTGAGATTCCTCTCTCATTCTTCTGAACTCCAGCAAACGTAATCCTAACTGACTGAATCTCTCCTCATATGTCAGTCCCACCATCCCAGGAATCAGTCTGGTAAACCTTCGCTGCACTCCCCCTATAGCAAGAACATCCTTCTTCAGATAAGGAGGCCATAAATGCACCCAATATTCCAAGTGTGGTCTCACCAAGGCCCTGTATAATTGCAGCAAGACATCCCTGTTCCTGTATGCGAATCCTCTGGCTATGAAGGCCAACATACCATTTGCTTTCTTTACCACCTGCTGCACCTGCATGCTTACCCTCAGAAACTAGTGTACGAGAACACCCAGGTCTTGTTGCACATTCTCCTCTCTTAATTTATAGCCATTCAGATAATAATCTGCCTTCCTGTTTTTGCTACCAAAGTGAATAACCTCACATTTATCCACATTATACTGCATCTGCCATGCATTTTTCCACTCACTCAGCTTGTCCAAATCACACTGAAGCATCTCTGCATCCTCCTCACAGCTCCCTCTCTCACCCAGCCTTGTGTCATCTGCAAATTTGGAGATATTACATTTAGTTCCCTCATGTAAATCGTTAATATATATTGTGAATAGCTGGGGTCCCAGCACCGATCCCTGCGGTGCCCCACTAGTCACTGCCTGCCATTCAGAAAAAGACCCGTTTATTCCTTCTCTTTCTTTCCTGTCTGCCAACCAGTTTTCTATCCATCTCAATGCACTACCCCCAATCCCATGTGCTTTAATTTTACACGCTAATCTCTTATGTGGGACTTTCCAAATATACCACATCCACTGGCTCCCCCTCATCAACTCTATTTGTTATGTCCTTGAAAAATTCCAGTAGATTTGTCAAGCATGATTTCCCTTTCATAAATCCATGCTGACTCTGTCTGATTCTGCCACTGTTTTCCAAGTGCTCAGCTATTAAATCTTCTATAATGGACTCTAGAATTTTCCCCACTACCAACGTCAGGCTGACTGGTCTATAATTCCGTTTTCTCTCTACCTCCCTTTTTAAGTAGTGGGGTTACATCAGCTACCCTCCAATCTGTAGGAACTGTTCCAGAGTTTATAGAATCACGGAAGATGACCACCAATGAATTCACTATTTCCAGGGCCACTTCCTTAAGTACTCTGGGGTGTAGATTATCAGGCCCCGGGGATTTATTGGCCTTCAATCCCATCAATTTCCCCAATATCATTTCCCTACTCATACTGATTTCTTTCAGTTCCTCCCTCTCACTAAACCTTGTGTTCCCCAAAATTTCTGGTATGTTATTTGTGTCCTTTGTGAAGACAGGACCAAATCATGTATTTAGTTGGTCAGCCATTTCTTTGTTCCCCATTATAAATTTCTTTGTTTCTGACTGTAAGGGACTTACATTTGTCTTCAGCAATCTTTTCTCTTCACATACCGATAGAAACTTTTACAATCAGTTTTTATGTTCCCCACAAGCTTACACTCGTACTCAATTTTCCCCTTCTTCATCAATCCCTTGGTCCTCCTTTGCTGAATTCTAAACTGCTCCAAATCCTCAGGTCTGTTGTTTTTTCTGGCCAATTTGTCTGTCTCTTTCTTGGATCTAATACTATCGCTAATTTCCCTTGTAAGCCATGGTTTGGCCACCTTCCCTGTTTTACTTTTGCGCCAGATGGGAATAAACAATTGTTGAGGTTCACCCTCGCGCTCTTTGAATGTTTGCCATTGCCTATCCACCATCATCCCTTTAAGTCACGTTTCCCAATGCATCATAGCCAACATACCCTCATACCATCGTAGTTTCCTTTATTAAGATTCAGAACCCTGGTCTCAGGATCAACTATGTCACTCTCCATCTTGATGAAGAATTCTATCATGTTATGGTCGCTCATCCCCAAGGGGCCTCGCACAACTAGATTTCCAATTATTCCTTTCTCATTACACAATACCCAGTCTTGGATGGCCTGTTCTCTAGTTGGTTTCTCAACATATTGGTCCAGAAAACTATCTTGAATACACTCCAGGAATTCCTCCTGTATGGTATTGTTACTAATTTGATGTGCCCAATCTATATGCAATTTAAAGTAACCCATAATTACAGATGTTCCTTTATTGCATGCGTCTCTAATTTCCTGTTTAATGCCATTCGCAACATCACCACTACAGTTTGGGGGTCTGTATACAACCCCCACTGAAGTGTTGTGACCCTTGGTGTTTCTCAGCTCTAACCATACAGATTCCATATCATCAGAGCTAATATCTTTCTTCACTATTGCAGTAATTTCCTCTTTAGCCAGCATTGCACTAACTGCACTGCCTTTACCTTTTTGTCTGTCCTTGATAAACACTGAATACCCCTGGATGTTCAGTTCCCATCCCTGGTCACCCTGTAGCCATGTCTCCGTAATCCCGACTATATCATACCTGTTTACATCTTTTTGCGCAGTTAATTTATCAACTTTATTGTGAATGCTCCTCGCATTAAGGCACAAAGCCTTAAGGCTTGTTATTTTAACATTACTTGTCCTGTTCCCACTATTTTTCACTGAGGGCTTGTTTGATTCTTGCCCTTGATTTCTCTGCCTGTCACTTTTCTTATTCCCCTTTCTGTCTTTTGTCCTTGTCCTTGATGCCCCCTCCTCTGACTCCTTGCATAGGTTCTCATCCCCCTGCCATCTTAGTTTAAACCCTTCCATAACCACTCTAGCAAATGTTCCTTCTAGGACATCAGTCCCGGTCCTGCCCAGGTGTAACCCGTCCAGTTTGTACTGGTCTCACCTCCCCCAGAACCAGTCCCAATGTCCCAGGAATCTGAAACCCTCCCCCTCACACCATCTCTTCAGCCACGTATTCATCCGATATATCCTGCTATTTATACTCTGACTAGCACGTGGCACTGGTAATAATCCTGAGATCACTACCTTTGAGGTCCCATTTTCAACTTACTTCCTAACTCCCTATATTCTGCTTTTAGGACCTCATCCCTTTTTTTACCTATGTCGTTTGTACCAATGTGTACCAAGACCACTGGCTCTTCACCCTCCCCCTTCAGAACGTCCTGTAGCTGCTCTGAGACATCCTTGACCCTTGCATCAGGGGGGGCAACATACCATCCTTGAGTCTCGTTTGTGGCCACAGAAATGCCTATCTATTCCCCTTACAATTGAATCCCTTATAACTATTGCATTTGCACACTTTTTACTCCTCCCCTGTGCATCAGAGCCAACCATGGCATAAAGAATTTGGCTGTTGCTGCTTTCCCCTAAGAGGCCATTCCCCTCAACAGTATCCAAAACAGTATATCTGTTTTGCAGGGGAATAGCTACAGGAGATTCCTGCACTGCCTGCCTAGTCCTCTTGCTCTGCCTGGTGGTCATCCATTCCCTTCCTGCCTGTGGACTCTTAGCCTGCGGTGTGGCCACCTCTCAATACATGCTATCCACGATACACTCCACCTCACGGATGTGCCACAGTGTCGCCAGCCCCGGCTCCAGCTCTGAAAACCGGGCTTCCAGGAGCTGCAGCTGGAGACACATCCTGCACACATGCTGGCCCTTGGCACTGGAAATGTTCCCAGCTTCCCACATAGAGCAGGAGGAGCATACCATGGCTTTGAGCTCTCCTGCCATGACTTACCCCTTTAAATTAAATTAAACCTTTTGGAAGATACTTAATATCAAATAATATCAATTACTCTAGGGCCCTTCTTTTCTGCTCCTCATTGTTACAGAATATAGCCCTTACAAATGATGAACCACAAAATAAGACCTTAACAACAATAAACAATAAAAGTAGTAAACACTTACCCAACTATACTCATGGTACTCAAAGGACCACCTTGTTCCCTCCTCACCGAGCTCCCTCAGTCACCAAACTCCAGCTGAAGCACTCTTCTGCAGCCCAAAGCAGCACTCTAGTACAGACAAAGTCAGCCCTGTAAGATGGCCTGTTTTTATACTCTCTGAATCTAGCCTCTTAAAACCTGTTTAAGCCAGTTATCTAATTAACTAGTTGTAGCTGCAAGCAGAGCCTGTATAAACCCTGTTTTAAAGCTGGCCTAAAACTCACCTACTTCCAACCCAAACAGCAACTTTTAGTTAGTTGCTAAATTAAAGAAAGCCTTGACTTTAGATAGAAATTAACTCTTAAATTCCCTCAGTCACCAAATTCCAACTTAAGCACTCTACTGCAGCCCAAAGCAGTACTCCAGTTAATTAAATGCACATAGTATTCGGAACAAAATAAATGAATTAACAACACAAATAGGTTAATAGGTATGATCTGATAGCCATTATGGAGACATAGTTACAAGGTGATCAAAGCTGGGAACTAAATATTCAGGGGTATGTGACTTTTCAAAAGGACAGGCAGGAAGGAAAGAGTGGTGGGGTAGCTTTGTATGTACGTGTTGGAATAAGTACGATAGCAAGAAATGATCTTGAATCAGAAGAAGTAGAATTCATATGGGTGGAGGTAAGAAATAACAAGGGGAAGAAGACACTGGTGGGAGTAGTCTATAGGCCCCCTAACAGTAGCTATGCTGTCGGACAGCGAATAAATTAGGAGATAATGAGGGCATGTGAAAAAGTTAGTACATTAGTCATGGGTGACTTTAATCTTCATGTAGATTGCTAAAATCAAACTGGCAGAGGTTGCCACGAGCAAGAATTCAAAGAGCGTATTTGGGACAGTTTCCTATAACAATATGTTGTGGATCCAATCAGGGATCAGGCTATTTTAGATCTGGTGATGTGTAATGAGGGGACGTTTAATAAGTGATCTCAGAGTAAAAGATCCCCTAGGAAACAGTGTCCATAACATGGTAGAATTTAACATTCGGTTTGAGAGTGAGAAACTTGGGTTGGAAACAACTGTGCTAAACTTAAATAAGGGTAATTACAGAGGAATTAGGGCAGAGTTGGCTGGAATGGACTGGGAAAGGAGATTAGCAGAAAAGATGGTTGATGAACAATGTCAGACTTTTAACAAAATAGTTCATGATTCACAACAAAGGTCTATCCCAGTGAGGAAGAAGGATTGTCGGAAGGGGATAAACCAAACATGGTTACCCAAGGAAGTTAAGGATAGTATCAAATTGAAAGAAAAAACATACCATGTGGCAAAGATTAGTTGCAATCCAGAGGATTGGGAACATTTTAAAAGCCAACAAAAAATAACCAAAAAGAAAAGAGGGAGAAAATGAACTTTGAGGGTAAAATAGCAAGTAGTATTAAAACAGACAGTAAGAGCTTCTCTAAATATGTAAAAAGGAAGAGAGAGACCAAAGTGAATATAGGCCCCTTATAGAATGAGGCTGGGGAAATAATAATAGGGAACAAGGAAATGGCAGAGGAGTTGAATAAATACTTTGCTTCAGTCTGTACGGTAGAAGACACTAAGAGCATTCCAAAAATACAAAATAATCAAGGGGCAAAAGTGAGGTAGGAAATAAATACAATAACTATCACGAGTTAAAGTACTAGGGAAACTCATGGGGCTAAAGCCTGATAAATCCCCTGGATCTGATAGATTGCATCATAGAATATTAAAGGAAGTAGCTACTGAGATAGTGGATGTAATCTTCCAAGAGTCCTTTGATTCTGGAAAAGTCCCAGAGGATTGGAGAACAGTCAATGTAACACCCTTATTCAAAAAGGGAGGGAGACAAAAAACAGGTAACTATTGGCCAGTTAACTTAACATCAGTCATTGGGAAAATGTTAGAGTCTATTATGAAGGATGTTGTAGCAGAGCATTTAAAAATACATAATCTAATCAAGCAGAGTCAGCATGGCTTCATGAAGGGGAAATCATACCTGACAAATTTATTAGAATTCTGTGAGGAGGTAACAAACAGGATAGATAAAGGGGAACAAGTAGATAGAACAAGCAGTCTTTTGGATTTACAAAAGGCATTCGGTAAGGTACCACACAGAGGCTACTTAATAAGATAAGAGCCCATGGTGTTGGGGGTATTATGTTAGCATGGATAGAGGATTGGCTAACTAATAGAAGACAGAGAGTTGGGATACAGGGGGCATTTTCAGGATGGCAAACTGTAACCATTGGAGTGCCACAGGGATCAGTGCTGGGGCTACAGTTATTTATAATACACATTAATGACTTGGATGAGGGAAGTGAATGTACTCTCGCCAAGTTTGCGGATGATGCAAGAATAGGTGGGAAGGCAAGTGGTGAGGATGACACAAAGAATCTACAGATGGATTTCGACGGGTTAAGTGAGTGAGCAAAAACTTGGCAGATGGAATATAATGTGGGAAAATGTGCTTTGGCAGGAAGAATAGAGAAGTTGAATATTATTTAAATGGAGAAAGACTGCAAAAAGCTGCAGCACAGAGGGATTTGGGGGTCCTCGTGCATGAATCCCAAAAAGCTAACATACAAGTTCAACAGGTAATGGGGAAGGCAACTGGAATGTTGGCCTTTATTTCAAAGAGAATGGAGTATAAACATAGAGAAGTCTTGCTAAAACTATACAAGGAACTAGTTAGACCACATCTAGAATACTGTGAACAGTTTTGGTCCCCTTATCTAAGCAAAGATATGCTGGCATTGGAGGCAGTCCAGGGAATGTTCACTAGGTTGATCCCGGGAATGGAGGGATTTTCTTATGAGGAGAGGTTGCAAAGGTTGGGTATGTATTCATTGGAGTTTAGAAGAATGAGAGGCGGCCTTATTGAAACATATAAGATTCTTAGGAGGCTTGACAGGGTAGATGCTGAGAGGTTGTTTCCCTTTGTGGGAGAGTCTAGGACCAGAGGGCATAATTTCAGAGTAAGGGGTCACCAATTTAAGACAGAGATGAGGATGAATTTCTTCTCTCATGGTTTAGTGAATCTGTGGAATTCTTTACTGCAGAGGGCTGTAGGGGCTGGGTCATTAACTATATTCAAGGCTGAGAACAACAGATTTTTAATCAGTAAGGGATTCAAGCATTCTTGGGAAAAGGCAGGAAAGTGGAGTTGAGGATTATCAGATCAGCCATGATCTCAATGAATGGCGGAGCAGACTCAATGGTCTGAATGGTGTACTTTACTCCTACGTCTTATGGTCTCTTCCTTCTCTCTCTTTCTTCCTCCCTGACACTCTTGTCATATGGAATTCTCTAGCCCAGATGGTTGAGGATGCGCCACCAAAAAACATATTTAAAGCTGAGATGGAGAGAATTTTGGTCTATCAGGGAGTTGAGGAATATGGGGAGCAGGCAGGAAAGTGATGTTGAAGTCCAAGATCAGGCATGATCATGTTGATTGGTGGAGCAGGCTCGACAGCCCGTATGGTCTACTCCTGTTCCTATTCCTTGTGTTTTTGTAGAGGCCAGAGTCCTGTGTAGCCCAGACTGGTTGGCAGGTTCCCTTTCATGGTCACTTTTTCCTCGTGCTGGCCCCACAATTTACCAGATTGATTCAGTTCAATTTCACAATCGACCTTTGAGTTTTTGTGGGTTCCCACTCACTCCCTTTTTTCTGTTGTTAGGGGAAAATTAAAAATGCTAAATGAGAACACTGTAAGAATTTACTGAAGAACACTTAAAATCTCCAAGCAGCCATGGATGCTAAACCTATTGACAGCTGAGGGTAAGCAGATGGACATTGCACACAAAGGAGCTTTGAGTTTTGTGTGATTTACAGTTTCAAGAGATGAGCTAATGTCCAGGCACAGGTAGAACCATTCAAGTGTTGCAATGGTGCATTGAAGCCTTGAGAGCTGGACTGAAGATAAAACATAACATAAAGTTAGACTAGGTATACTCCTGTCTCAGATAGGGACAGGGCAGATGGTTTAGATTAGATATAAGAGGACATACAAAGACAAGAGAGGGCTTTGATGAAACACAAACAGTTCTGAGTTATGAGAATCAAGGTTTCTCCGTACGTGTTTTAATTTTGATTGGATAATATAATTATGTATACATCCTTTAGAATAATTGGTTAGCAGAACCATATGTTTATGTACTCAGTAGAATAGTTTTAACATGGTACCTGTGTGTTGGTTACTGATTGGATGTATTCAAATGTACTCAAATGTATTGTGATCAGAAAAAGTACAAACGTAATGAAATGTAATCAGTCTGGGAGCTGGGTCTTCCTTCTTAGGAATGATTGTGGCTCCCTTGCATATGCTTGAATAAAACTGGTTAAAGGAAGCCTGAGTCTCTGTAGTCACTGTGTGATCGGGGATTGTAACTTCTCTTCTTCAACTGGCCTATGTGTTAATTGCAGGCTTGGAGGGAATACCCTCCTCACTGTTTTATATCAATTCCATGGGGTTTTAGGAGGGGAGGATTTACAGTTGGGAAACTGATGCATAACATTACATCAGGGTCTGATGGAGTCACCCAATTCATTGAATATCGTTGGATTTTGAACATGGAAGGAAAAAGCACCGTTCACAGTGGAGAGAAACCGTAGAAATGTGGAGACTGTGAGGAGGGATTCAGATTGTCATCTGAGCTGGAAACTCATCGACCCAGTCACATTGGGGAGAGGCCATTCACCTGCTCCAAAGGTGGAAAGGGTTTCACTTGGTCATCCAGCCAGCTGCAACATCAGTGAGTTCACACTGGGTAGAGACCATTCACCTGCTCCAACCTGCTGAGACACCAGCATATTCACACTGGGGAGAAACCATTTACTTGCTCAGAGTGTGGGAAAGGATTCGCTCGGTCATCTGACATGCTGACACACCAGAAATTCACACTGACGAGAGACCTATTCAATGATCAGACTGTGGGAAGTACTATAAAAGTTCCCAGGACCTGATACTCCATCTTCGTGTTCACAGTCATGAGAGACCATTCAGGTGCTCTCACTGTAGGACAGGGTTCAGGCAATCATCTCAACTCATTGAACACCAGCAGGTTGACACCGGGGAGAGGCCGTTCACTTGCTCTGAGTGCGGGAAGGGATTCACTAAGTCATCCAACCTGCTGACACACCAGTGATTTCACACTAGGGAGAGACCAATCACCTACTCCAAGTGTGGGAAGGGATTCACTCAATTATCCACCCTGCTGAATCATCAGCGAGTTCACACTGAGAAGGGACCTTTTAAATGACCGGTCTGCGGGAAGTGCTTTAAAAGTTCTGGGGATCTGATGCGCCATCAATGTGTTCACACTGACGAGAGACCGTTGAGGTGCTCTCACTGTGGGACTGGGTTCAAGAGATCACCTGACCTCAGTGTACACCAGTGAATTCACACTGGGGAGAGGCTGTTCACCTGTCCCGATAGTGGGAAGGGATTCATTCAGTCATCTACCCTGCTGACACATCAGCGAGTTCATGCTGGGGAGAGGCCATTCACCTGCCCGCAGTATGGGAAGGGATCCAAACTGCTGAGGCACCAGCGAATTCACAAGGAACTACAGTGACTGGATTTTGCTGTTCATCACACCCAGGACCGAACCCTGTTCATTGGGGTCTGTGTCCACTGGCGTTAATAAACTCCAGCCCAGTTATCGGGGAAATATTCTGGATATAAGTCAAATTAATCGGCTTTGTGTTAAACACACAGAGGTATTGTGTCTTTTTAATATCTCCAACACGTTAATTCTTTTTGAAGGGCTCTCCCTCTCCCCTGTCTCCTCCATCCAGACCTTCCAACAACTGCCAGGAGCTCGTGGAGCTTCTTTGTCCCTCAGATTGAAGCATGATCCAGCGGAGGCCTGCCACAGTGATGCTAAGGAGTCAGATGTCCCTGCAGGGGTTGCAATCTCCTCCATCACCTTTGTTTTTGTTTATTGTCGTGATTTTTTTTTTGTGTCGCACGTGTCCTTTGGAACGGATCCTACCTCCCAACAGAGAAGGAGGTGGTCATGAAGGCGCGGCGGGGGGCGATGGGACTGTCCGTGCTTGACCGCTTCAGCTGGAATTCCATCGAGCCGGGTGCCTTTCCACTTGCTGAACAATCAATGGTGTTTTCAAGCTCAAGCGGTGAGGATTCCTCGTCCAACTGAAACATGACAGGAAGCTGCAGGAGAGAGTCAGACAGAGACTGGGAGATGTCTGTCCGACAGAGGTACAGCTCACAGCGGGAAATCTGTTTACTTCTGTCAGTGAGTGCTTCACCGTGCCGCTTCGACATGTTTAGTAAGTGACCAAGTGTATGAATGGCCACATAGATGCAGGATCGATATCTGTCACTATTTTGGTCACTCCTCCTAATATTGGCCTTTTTTTTTTGAATAGTCATCCACTTTTTCTGATGACATGTCTGAATCGAATTGGGACAGAGTTTCTATATTGTAGGAATAGCTGCTGCAGTTCTCAATTGCCTTATGCTTGGCCTTTCCCAAAGCTTTTGTTTGGAAAGGTTTTCTTGGTTTTCATTTGGAGACCAGGTCTGACCAACGTGGAAGGAAGCAATATTCCGTTGCATTTAATTTTATCCAACAATATATGTTTAGTAATTAGAGTTGGTGTGACCAACATTTTGGTTTGTACAGATGGAGTTTGTGAAGAGTACATATTCTGGTCAGAAATAATATTTGATTTCACTCTGTCTGTCTGTCTTGGGTCAGAAATTCATCTCAGGCAGTGGTGTAAGGCCTACCTTATTGGCTTATCCACTGCTTCTACGTGACGTCCAGTATTGATGGGCGGCTGATGCGATGCTGCACGTTTTACACCACTGCCCAGGACATATATCTATCCAGTGTCTATATGGTCATTCACACACTGGCAAAACATAAAATTAACTAGACAATTTTTGTTGATACTCACTATGGAAGTAGTTCGTGGTACTGGGGAACATCTTTAGACTTTGTTTGTTCGATTTTTAAATGGGAACTCTTCAAAAAAAACTTGCTTCACTCACCATTGCCTGAGGTGCAGATGGTTACAGGGGCACAAGAAGAAACCAGTGCCTGGCCCTTACTGTCCATCTCCCAGTTCAACAGGGTCAGGGAGTGGGTCGTCAACACTATCACGCAGGACCTTGGATATGAAGCCACAGGAGAGAGCAGTCATCCTGGAGAAGTGGATTGTCATTGCTCAGGGACTGTATTGTTTATCCATCAGCCTGTGTGAAAGGCCAAGGCCCAGAGAGTGCGGGAAGGCACTAACGGTGAAAAGTGCCTGTAAGTCAAGACCAAGCGAGTCAGGACTAGGTGACGGGGTGTTGACAAGCTCAGATTTTAAAATCCTATTGATTGGAGGAGAGGGAAGACCTGCACGAGGTAGGTTTCTGGGGAAGAAGAGTTGAATGTTTCTGCAGAGTGGCGAATCCTGGCGATTCATAATTTCCATAGTGTGCAGAGCATGGAAAATTAGATCAGTGTAATTTGCATTTTTTCACAACAACAAGCAGCCGGTATATGTGCCAAGTATATGCAATAACAATTGCAATAATTATTATTATAATGATAATAACAAGTTTTGGGTTGCCAAGCAGTATGTAAAGGCTTGTGTATGAAATCTGTGTTTTAATGCTGTTATTTCCACAGCTGATCCTTTTGGTAGACAAGCTCAAAAAGGAATATAATTGTACCGAAGGCAGTCCAGAGAAGGTTAACTGACTAATTCCTGAGGTGATGAGGTTGTCTGATGAGGAAAGGTTGAGCAGGTTGGGCCTATACTCATTGGAGTTTAGATGAATGAGAGGTGATCTTATTGAAACAGGAGGAGTCGGAGGGAGCTTGACAGGGTAGATTCTGAGAGGATGTTTCGTCTCGTGAGGGTATCTAGAACTCGGGGACGCAGTTTCAGGATGAGGATTCACCCATTTAAGATGGAGATGACGAGAATTTCTTTCCCTCAGAGGGTTGTTCCACAGAATTCTCTTCCACAGAGAGCAGTGGAGGCTGCTCTCGAATATTGAATAAATTCAAGCCTGAGTTAGGCAGGTTTTCATCTACCAGGTCGATGCTGGGAGGAGGGTTGCAGGCAGATAAGAGGAGTTAAGGCCACATTCAGATCAGCCATGATCTTACTGAATGGTAGAGCGGGCTCCAGGGGCTGAATGACCTACTCCTGCTCCTATTTCTTATGATCTTGTCTGATAATTTCAGAGGGCAACTTTGGTGATGGTGGCACCAAATGTGTGAACAAGATGCGAACAGCATTTGCCTGTTCATGAGAGCAACACACGTTCTTCTGTGATTACATATAAACTTCTGCACATCCACCATCTCAAAGTGATCACTCTTGCTCCGGTGTCTGTGTGCCTCGGTGCTTTTCCAGTCACACTGATATTTTAAATCTTTCCCCACAGACAAAACAGAAAGATATTTCTCCTTCCAAAGGCTGATGATATTTAGGTCCTGATGAATCGACTGACTCAACCAGATCTTAACATGATGTTTACTTTGAGTTTTTCATTCACAAATCCTTCCATTCTAGTACCTTGTTAAAGGAATGTACAAAAGTCATCACTGTTAGTCCAGGATAGTTCTAACCATATGGCTTCATTTGAGGAGCCTTCTAAGATGTCATCCCTCCTTACTGTTGTAATTGATTCCTTGATCAATATTGCGATACCCCCTTCTCTTTTACCTCCTTCCCTGTCTCGCCTGAAGACTCTATTTCCTGGAACATTGAGCTGCCAATCCTGCACCTCTCTCAACCATGTCTCTGTGACAGTAAAGACAACATACTTCCATGTGTTAATTTGTGCCCTCAACTCATCCGCCTTATTCGTCAGATTCCTTGCATTAAGATAAATACCATCCAACCTTGCCAAACTCCCTCATGCCTTCACTGGCCTATAATTTCTATGCCTTCCAGACTCACTTGCAGTCTCTTCTAATTTTGGCTGTGCATCTCCCCATGCTGAACCTCCTCTCAGGATCCCATCCCTCGCCAAGTTAGTTTAAACCGTCCCAAACACTGCTAGGAAACCTCCCCGCAAGGATGCTGGTTCCATTCCGGTTCAGGTGCAACCTGTGTGTTGACTGGCACAGACTCGATGGGCCAAAGGGCCTTTATCTGTGCTGTAGACCTCTATGACTCTATAACTCTATGATAGAAATTAAAAACAGACAATTTCTATGGAATATTTTTTCCTTTCTTGTTCCCCCAAAGCTGCAAATCCCCACCCCCCACACACTCCCTCCTCCCTGGGGAGGCTGTGGTGTAACGTTATTGTCACTGGACTGGTAATCCAGAGACCCAAGGTAATGCTCTGGGGAGCCAGGTTCAAATCCTCAAATCCACGGCAGATCATGAAATTTGAATTCAATAAAAATCTGGAATTAACAGTCTAATGATGACCATGAAACCATTGTCGTAAAATCCATCTGGTTCACAAATGCCTTTAGGGAAGGAAATCTGCCATCCTTACCTGGCTGACAGGTGAGTCCAGACCCACAGCAATTTGGTTGACTCTTAAGTGACCTATCAAGCCACTCAGTTGTATCAAACAGCTACAGAAAATTGGACCTACACCACATAGGCTGCAGTGGTTCAAGAAAGCAGCTCACCACCAGCTTCTCAAGGGCAATTAGGGATGGGAAATAAATGCTAGCCTAGCCAACAATGCCCACATCCCATGAATGAATAATAGGAGCTCACCGTTTCTTTCCTCCACTTCCAGGTTTCTCCCTCTCTCTCCTCTGGCTGGGTTCAGTTCTCCAGCTCCTGTCAGCAGACTGGGAATACAATCAACGATCCAATAGTTTTCTCTCCTGGTCTCTGGGACCCTAAAGCCCAACCCACTCTCTATTGCACCATCAAGATGACCACGCATGCGCACTGCTCCCCACTGTAACAAGATGGTGGCTGTTCACCTGGGCTTGGTCTGGAGAAGAAGCCCTGGAGCTGCAAATGCAGGGCCTTCAGGCTTTTTATTCAAAGATTACTTGGCCTACATCTGTTGTTAATGGTACCTCCCCGCCCACCCGCTGTCTGCCTTGGTCCTTCTACCCTCCTGCTGCCACGGCTTACTGGCTGCAAATGGAACAACAAGCTTCTCTCCTTCACCATCACTCGCCTTGCTCATGCTCTGAACACATCCAGCTGGGCCATTTATTTTATTCATTCGAGGGATGTGGGCTTCGCTGGCTGGGCCAGCATTTATTTCCCATCCCTTGTTGCCCTTGAGAAGGTGGTCGTGGTGAGCTGCCTTCTTGAACCGCTGCAGTCCCTGTGATGTAGGTGCACCCACAGTGCTGTTAGGGAGGGAGTTCCAGGGTTTTGACCCAGCAAGAGTGAAGGAACGGCCGATATATTTCCAAGTCAGGATGGTGAGTGACTTGGAGGGGAACCTCCAGGTGGTGGTGTTCCCATCAATCTGCTGCCCTTGTCCTTCTAGATGGTAGTGGTCGTGGGTTTGGAAGGTGCTGTCTGAGGAGCCTTGGTGAGTTGCTGCACTGCATCCTGTAGATGGTAAACACTGCTGCTACTGTACGGTGGAGGGATTGAATGTTTGTGGATGTAGTGCCAATCAAGCAGACTGCTTTGTCCTGGATGGTGTCCAGCTTCTTCAGTGTTATTGGAGCTGCACTCAGCCAGGCAGGCAGGGAGTATTCCATCACACTCCTGATTTGTGCCTTGCAGATGGTGCATGGGCTTTGGGGAGTCAGGAGGTGAGTTACTCGTCACAGGATTCCCAGCCTCTGACCTGCTCTTGGAGCCACAGTATTTATATGGCTGGTCCAGTTCAGTTTCTGGTCAATGGTAACCCCAGGATGTTGATAGTGGGGGATTCAATGATGGTTATGCCATTGAACATCAAGGAGCGATGGTTGGATTCTCTCTTGTTGGAGATGATCATTGCCTGACACTTGCGTGGTGCAAATGTTACTTGCTACTTGTCAGCCCAAACCTGGATATTGTCCAGATCTTGCTGCATTTGAACATGGACTGCTTCAGTATCTGAGGAGTCGCGAATGGTGCTGAACATTGTGCAATCATCAGTGAACATCCCCACTTCTGACCTTGTGATGGAAGGATTGAAGAAGCAGCTGAAGATGGTTGGGCCTAGGACACTACCCTGAGGAACTCCTGCAGTGATGTCCTGGAGCTGAGATGACTGACCTCCAACAACCACAACCATCTTCCTTTGTGCAAGGTGTGACTCCAACCAGCGGAGAGTTTCCCCCCGATTCCCATTGACTCCAGTTTTGCCAGGGCTCCTTGATGCCACACTCGGTCAAATGCTGCCTTGATGTCAAGGGCAGTTATTCTCACTCATCTTGGAAGTTCAGCTCTTTTGTCCATGTTTGAACCAAGGCTGTGATAAGGTCAGGAGCTGAGCGGACCTGGCGGAACCCAAACTGGGCATCAATGAGCAGGTTTTTGCTAAGCAAGTACTGCTTGATAGCACTGTTGATGACCCCTTCCATTACTTTACTGATGCTGGAGAGTGGACTGATGAGGCGGTAATTGGCTGAGTTGGATTTGTCCTGCATTTTGTGTACAGGACATATCTGGGCAATTTTCCACATAGCCGGATAAGTGTTATAGTTATACTGCGCGCTAGTTTCCTATGGTGTAGAGAGGGGACCAGCTCCACTGCTGAGAATGCTGGGTAAACACGTTGCCATTTTATGTCCCAATCAGTTTAATTATTTAAAAGCAAAATAATGTGGATACTGGAAATCTGAAATTAAAAGCAGAAAATGTTGAAGAAACTCAGCAGGTCTGGCAGCATCTGTGGAGAGAGAAACAGAGTTAACATTTCAAGTCCATATGACTTCTTCAGAGCTCTGAAGAAGAGTCATACAGACTCAAAAAGCTGGGAATTCTTGGACACAGGCTGCAGCTCCTTTCTTTGAATTTCATCAATTCATAAGAAATAGGAGCAAGAGGTAGGCCATTCGGCCCATCGAGCCTGCTCCACCATTCAATAAGATCATGGCTCATCGGAAATGGCTGACTGTGGTTTTAACCCCTGCCCCCATTACCCTTGATTCACAAAAGTCTGTGAAACTCAACCCCCTGAGAAGAAATTCCTCCTCATCCCCCTTTTAAATGGGAGACCCCTTATTTTTAAACCATGCCTCCAGTTCTAGATTCCCCCTCAAGGGGAAACATCCTCTCAGCATCTACCTTGTCAAGTCCCCTCAGAATCTTAGATGTTTCAATGAGATCACCTCTCGCTCTTCTAAACTCCAATGAGCATAGACACAACCTATCCTCATAAGGCAATCCATTTATCCCAGGAATCAATCAAGTGAACCCTCTCTGAACTGCTTCTGATGCAATTGTATTTTGTGTCTTCTACAAAGAAAACAGGGACAAATGCTTGTTCCGAGTTTCGGCCATTTCCTTATTTCCCCTTACTAATTCCTCAGTCTCACCTGCTCAAGGAACCAAAACTCACTTCAGCTACTCTTTTCCTTTTTATACATTTGTCGAAGCTTTTGCTGCCATTTTCATGCGAGCTTTCTCTCATAATCCAATTTCCACTATGTTCAAGGGCATTGGCGAGGAAAGGGAGGTTGGAGATAGGGATGTAGTTTGCAAGGATGGTGGGGCCAAGGACTGCTTGCTGGAGGAGGGCGTGACATTGGCAGTTTTGGAAACCGTGGCAGGAACTGAAGCAAGGGAACAATTAAAACATCCGGCTGACATGGAGAAGTTGGGTGATCAGCAGTTTAGTGAAAATAGGTTAAGGGGGCAGGAGGTGGACAAGGTGAGCTCTGAGAGGACAAGAAGGGAGATAGGAGAAAAAAACTAAAGCAAGGCACGAGTTCAGGGCTCAGGCAAGGAGGGATTTTAGGCACAGTTTGGCCCGGAGGACTAGCGGAAGGGAGGGAAGCAGCAGAGGCAGCTGATCGGATTGTCTCAATCTTAATGACAAAGAAGCTCTATCAGATTCTTGCACTTGTTGCTGGAGGTGAGGATGGAGGAGACAGGGGAGAGGGAGAGCCCTTCAAAAGGAACTAACTTATGTCAGAGATTTTAAAAAGACTTGTCACACCGTGTTTAACACAAAGCTGATTTATTTGTCCTTTATCCAAAATATGAACCCCTCTAGTTGAGCTGGAGTTTATTAACATCAGCAGAAACAAACCCAAAGAACACATTTCAGTCCTGTGTGTTACTAACAGCAGAATCTAATCACAGTAGTTACTTGTGAACTCGTTGGTGTGTCAACAGGCTGGACAAATGAATAAATCCCTCCCCATATATGGAGCAGGTGAACAGCCTCTTCCCATGTCAGCACGAAAGTGTACAATGAGTTGAGATGATCGCCTGAACCCAGTCCCGCAGTGAGAGCAGCTTAACAGTCTCTCGTCAGTGTGAGCATGTTAATGGGACATCAGTTCCCCTCACACTTCAACAGCATTTCACGCAGTTGAGCATTCAAAAAGGTTTCTTGTCAGTGTGACTGCTCTGGTGTTTCCGCAGGTTGGATAAACGAGTGAATCCTTTCCCACAGTCAGAGCAGGTGAATGGCTTCTCCCCGGTGTGAACTCGCTGGTGCGACAGCAGGTTGGATGAATGCGTGAATCCCATCCCACAGACAGAGCAGAGGAACGGCCTCTCCCCAGTGTGAATCCTCTGGTGGTTCTGCAGGTTGTATGAATGAGTGAATCGCTTCCCGCATTCGGAGCAGCCGAACGGCCTCTCCCCGGTGTGAATTCGCCGATGCGTCACGAGGGTGGATGACTGAGTGAATCCCTTCCCACACACGGAGCAGGTGAACTGCCTCTCCCCGGTGTGGTTGCGCCGATGGGTTTCCAGTTCAGAGGGGTAACTGAATCCCTTCCCACAGTCTCCACATTTATACGGTTTCTCCCCCGTGTGACTGTGCTTGTGTTTCAACAGGCCAGATGATCGGCTGTAGCCTTGACCGCACACGGAACACACGTACGGTTTCTCCCCATTGCGGACGGTGCTCTTTGCTTCCATGTTCAAAATCCGGTGATACTGAGGTTATGATGAATTGGATGACTCTGTCAGATGCCTGTTTTGAGTTTCCTGACTACAAATCCTCCCCTTCTAATACCCTGTGAAATTGATTAAAAACAGAGAAAAGGGAATGAGAGAGAACCCACAGAAACACAAAGGCAGGTTGTGAAATTGAGCTGAATGACTCTGGTCATTTGTGGTACTCGGAAAAAGTGACCATGAGACTTGACGGATTCTCATAAAAACCCAACTGGTTCACTAATGTCCTTCAGGGAAGGGAACCTGCCACCCAGTCTGGGCCTACACAAGACTCTGGCACTGGGGGGGAGAGAGAGAGAGATGGAAGTAGCAGGGAATGAAGGAGAGGTCTTTTATATATCTTCAGCTCTACCAGAGCCAGGACAGAACATCCCAGACCCTCAACTTCCACCAACCTAGAAGGACCAGGAGAGCAGGTGTCTGCGAACACCATCACCTCCAAGTTCCTCTCCAACTCTCACACCGTCCGGGCTTGTCTGACTTCCCACACTGGATGAACAGAAATTTAACCATTTTTTTATTCATTCACGTGATGTGGGCATCGCTGGTTAGGCCAGCATTTATTGCCCATCCCTAATTAAATATTGGCAAGAGGGAAGCCATTGTCTCCCCGATTCAACTCCGTATAAGGTCATGCCAAACTCTGCTGCCTGTGTCTGGGTTCGCACTAATACCTGTTCACCCACTAACAGGGTGACCAGCTCCACAGGAAAAACCAATTTGTGAGGTGATTGCGGTGGGGGGGGGGGGATTGCTCGTGAGACCGTTGGCAGGTGGGGGAAAACTGTTGGGACCGAGGACTATGGGGTTGGGCAGGTGGCTGTGGAAACTGGAGACTCACGCGAAGGGGTGGGGATGGTGGTGGTGGTTGGGGGGGGGGGGGGGGGGGGGGGGGGGGGGGGAGTGAATCAGGGTACAAAGTGCACAGCATTTACAGGGAGGTTTGAAAAGAGTGTGAAAACAAAACTCTGCCCTCGCAACATTCCATACTTGACTTCGCTCGGCCTCCTTGACCTTGCCCACACTGTGCACGCTGCTCCACTGAAGCGCCGTGCTGCTGCACAACGCGAAAACACAAAAAGCTACCCAACTCCCCTCCCCTGATGTACATATTCAGAAGCCCGCCCGCCACCCCCACTCACTCAGAAGCCCCCTTCCACCATCCCTTCCCCTGCCCACTCAGATGTGCTTCTCCCAAACCCCTCCCCACCACTGCTTTCAGGATTCCCGCTCCCCAAACCCCTCCCCCAGCTCACTCCAAAACTTTCCACCACCAGCACCGCAACCCCCCCAACGATTCTTTTGCAAACATTTCATGTGGAGATCAAAGTCACTGATTTTTTTTTCAGAACGATTTCTATTCAGTTCTGTGAATGCTGGTTTCTTTTTAACCAGGTGAATATTTCTAAATTGGAAACATCAGTCTGGCTGAGTTCCACCTGAGCCTGTCCCTGGAATCCTGGATTAATCAATCAGAGCCTTCTGACTGAATGGCCAATCAGGGCACTGAAAAGCCAGCCAATCAGGGCAGTGAAGATCTCTCCAATTCCCTAGTTTGGGAAAGAAAAATTCACGAACAAAAACAAAAATACCTGGAAAAATTCAGCAGGTCTGACAGCATCTGTGGAGAGAGATACAGTTAACGTTTCGAGTCCATAGGACCCTTCATGAGAACTAAGACATATAGAAATGAGATGAAATATAAACTGGTAGAGGGGGGTGGGACAGGTAGAGCTCAATAGGGGGCCAGTAATGGGTGGAGGCCAAGAAAAGACTGCCAAAGGTGTCATAGACAAAAGAACAAAAGGGTTTTGACGGTGCTGATATTATCTAAAAGATGTGCTAATGGGGACATTAAGCAGGACAAGCTAGTGGCAGATGGCTCTGGTGGAGTGGGGGAGGGGTGGGGTAGGGGGAAAGGATCAAAATGGGCTGAAAGGTGGAGATGAAACAATAGATCGAAATAAATTTAAAAATAGGAGGGAAAAGAAAAATATATTTGTAAAAAAATTATATAAATTATTGGAAAAAGGGGGATCGGAAAGGGGGTGGGGATGGAGGACAGAGATCATGATCTGAAATTGTTGAACTCAATATTCAGTCCGGAAGGCTGTAAAGTGCCTAGTCGGAAGGTGAGGTGCTGTTCCTCCAGTTTGCGTTGAGCTTCACTGGAACACTGCAGCAGGCAAAGGACGGACATGTGGGCAAGAGAGCAGGGTGGGGTGTTGAAATGGCAAGCGACAGGGAGGTCTGGGTCACGCTTGTGGACAGACCAAAGGTGTTCCACAAAGCAGTCACCCAGTCTGAAAAATTCACAATTGGTTTGGTCTGTCACCATCAGTTCAGCTATGAAGAAGCCATGTTGAACTGGGAACATTACGTCTTTTATTCTCTTCGCAGATGCTGCTGAGTTTTTCCAGCATTTTTTTTTGTTTTTATTGCAGTCACAGGAACCCTGAAGCCCCGCCCACACCGGCCTCGTGGCCGCGCATGCGCGCTAATCCCCGCTGAACCAAGATGGTGGTCGCTAATCTGGTGCTGTTCCCGGGCAAAAGGCCACAGCTGCAAATGCGTGACCTGCAGAGTCTTATTCTGGACTTGCGGCCTGCACCGGGTGTTTAGGAAGCCTCCCTTCCCACCGCACCCCGACCCCTCTGCTCCATTCCACCCTCCGCGCCCCCAACTCTCACCGGCTGAAACAAAACCGTCTTCCAGACTCGCTGGACGCTGATCAAAGTGACAGTGCGCATGCTCCAGAGGGTCCCGAACCGCGCCTGCGCACTGGGTTTGTGTAGAGTGAATAGGGTACATTTGCGCCCCTAGGGAATGTTGGGTAATAGCAGCGCCATTCAAACTTCAAACACTAAGTAGAAAATCATTTTGTTACCCATTTGAGTTAAGCGAATAAAAAATACATATACTTATGAATGAGTGCTCCGCTATGTTCAATTTCCCAAAGTGATTTAAACCGATGCCCTCCTATGGAAATACGTTGAGCTTTTAAAACTTTTCCCACTGATTCCCCTGTCTTCCCCTGAAGGAGCTGACTCTGCCTGCGTTCTATCGCAGAATCACTGGTTCCTCTCTCTGTTCCCTGATATTGTATATTCACTGTTTTATAGAATGATACAGCATAGAGAGAAGTCATTCGGCCCGTCATGCCTGGACTGGCTCTTTGGAAGATCTATCCAATTAATTCCACAGCACAGCTGGCACTGTCAAAACATTGTACCCCCGCTGTAATACTGAAAAGAAATGGAAAAGGATTTTCAGTTGGATACTTCTCAGGCACCATCACCCCTCAATAGAAGATCGCTTACCCAGTGTATTAAGCAGATATCAAGCATTCACTGGTACACACAGAGTACCTGGTAGAGTTTAAGTCAATAATTCTACGCACCTTACATACTGCAGTGACATTATTAACAAAGGACCAAGTTAAGGCAGTATCTCTGGTGTAATAGAGTAAATGAATTATGGAGTTACAAAGTCAAGGCATTAATGAACTGCAACCTCACAGTTGCCAATTTGTTGGGAGACTGCAGAATGAAAGAACCCCACATACTTGTCAGGTGAAAGAGGCCGTGTCCAATGGACCTATTAAAGCCACACCACTGGTGGGCTCCACTGGGGTTCATAGAAACATAGAAAATAGGAGTAGGAGTAGGCCATTCGGCCCTTCAAGCCTACTCCACCATTCATTATGATCATGGCTAATCATCCAACTCAATCACCTGCTCCCGCTTTCTCCCCATATCCTTTGATCCCTTTTGCCCCAAAAGCTATATCTAACTCCTTCTTGAAAATGTACAATGTTCTGGCCTCAACTACTTTCTGTGGTAGTGAATTCCACAGGCTCACCACTCTCTGGGTGAAGAAATTTCTCCTCATCTCAGTCCTAAATGGTGTATCCCTATCCTCAGACTGCGATCTCTGATTCTGGACTCCCCCACCATCGGGAACATCCTTCCTGCATCTACCCTGTCTAGTCCTGTTAGAATTTTATTGGTTTCTATGAGATGCCCCCTCATTCTTCTGAACTCCAATGAATATAATCCTAACTAACTCAATCTCTCCTCATATGTCAGTCCCGCCATCCCAGGAATCAGTCTGGTAAACCTTCGCTGCAATCCCTCTATAACAAGAACATCCTTCCTCAGATAAGGAGGCCAAAACTGCACACAATATTCCAAGTGTGGTCTCACCAAGGCCCTATATAATTGCAACAAGACATCCCTGCTCCTGTACTCGAATCCTCTCACTATGAAGGCCAGCATACTATTTGCCTTCTTTACCACCTGCTGCACCTGCACGCTTACCTTTAGCGACTGGTGTACGAAGACACACAGGCCTCGTTGTGCATTCCCCTCTCTCAATTTATAGCCATTCAGATAATAATCTGCCTTCCTGTTTTTGCTACCAAAGTGGATAACCTCACATTTATCCACATTATACTGCATCTGACTTGCATTTGCCCACTCACTCAGCTTGTCCAAATCACACTGAAGCATCTCTGCATCCTCCTCACAGCTCACCCTCCCACCCAGCTTCGTGTCATCTGCAAATTTGGAGAAATTACATTTAGTTCCCTCATCTAAATAATTAATATATATTGTGAATAGCTGGGGTCCCAGCACCGATCCCTGCGGTGGCCCACTAGTCACTGCCTGCCATTCGGAAAAAGACCCATTTATTCCTACTCTTCGTTTCCTATCTGCCAACCAATTTTCTATCCATCTCGATACATTACCCCCAATCCCATGTGCTTTAATTTTACATGCTAATCTCTTATGTAGGACTTGTCAAAAGCCTTCTGAAAGTCCAAATAAACCACATCCACTGGCTCCCCCTCATCAACTCTACTAGTTACATTCTCAAAAAATTTCAGTAGATTTGTCAAGCATGATTTCTCTTTCATAAATCCATGCTGACTCTGTCCGATTCTGCCACTGTTTTCCAAGTGCTCAGTTATTAAATCTTTTATAATGGACTCTAGAATTTTGGCCACTACTGATGTCGATAATTCCCTGTTTTCTCTCTACCTTCCTTTTTAAATAGTGGGGTTACATTAGCTATCCTCCAATCTGTAGGACCTGTTCCAGAGTCTATAGAATCTCGGAATATGACCACCAATGCATCCATTATTTCGAGGGCCACTTCCTTAAGTACTTTAGGATGTAGATTATCAGGCCCTGGTGATTTGTCGGCCTTCAATCCCATCAATTTTCCAACACCATTTCCCTTCTAATATTGATTTCTTTCAGTTTCTCCCTCTCACTAAACCCTGTGTTCTCCAACATTTCTGGGGTGTTATTTGTGTCCTCCTTTGTGAAGACAGAACCAAAGTGCTTAGTTGATCAGCCATTTCTTTGTTCCCCATTACAACTTCCCCTGTTTCTGACTGTAAGGGACCTTCATTTGTCTTCACCAATTTTTTTCTCTTCACATACCTATAGAAACTTTTACAGTCAGCTTTTACGTTTCCCGCAAGCTTACTCTCGTACTCTATTTTCTCCTTCTTAATCAATCCCTTGGTCCTCCTTTGCTGAATTCTAAAGTGCTCCCAATCCTCAGGTCTGTTGTTTTTTCTGGCCAATTTTTATGCCTCTTCCTTGGATCTAACACTATCTCTAATTTCCCTTGTAAGCCATGGCTTGGCCGCCGTTTCTATTTTACTTTTGCGCCAGAGGGGAATAAACAATTGTTGCAGTTCACCCATGCACTCTTTGAATGCTTTCCATTGCCTATCCATTGTCATCCTTTTAAGTAACGTTTCCCAATCCATCATAGCCAACTCGCATCTCATACCATCATAGTTTCCTTTATTAAGATTCAGGACCCTGGTCTCAGAATCAACTACGTTACTCTCCATCTTGATGAACAATTCTATCATATTATGGTCGCTCATCCCCATTGGGCCTCGCACAACTAGATTGCCAATTATTCCTTTCTCATTACACAATACCCAGTCTTAGATGGCCTGTTCTCTATTTGGTTTCTCAACATATCGGTCCAGAAAACCATACACTCCAGGAATTCCTCCTCTACAGTACTGTTACTAATTTGATTTGCCCAATCTATATGCAGATTAAAGTCACCCATAATTACAGAAGTTCCTTTATTGCATGCATCTCTAATTTCCTGTTTAATGCCATTCCCAACATCACCACTACAGTCTGGAGGTCTATATACAACCCCCACTAACATTTTTTGCCCCTTAGTGATTCTCAGTTCTACCCATACAGATTCCACATCATCAGAGCTAATATCTTTCCTCATTATTGCGTTAGTTTCCTCTTTAACCAGCAATGCAACTGCACTGCATTTTCCTTTTTACCTGTCCTTTCTAAATACTGAATACCCCTGGATGTTCAGTTCCCATCCCTGGTCAACCTGCAGCCATGTCTCCGTAATCCCGACTATATCATACCTGTTTACATCTATTTGCGCAGTTAATTCATCAACTTTATTGTGAATGCTCCTCGCATTAAGGCACAAAGCTTAAGGCTTGACTTTTTAACATTACTTGTCCCATTCCCACTAGTTTTCACTGAGGCCCTGTTTGATTCTTGCCCTTGATTTCTCTATCACTTTTCTCAATGCCTTTCTGTATTTGTCCTTGTCCTTGATTCCCCCTCCTCTGACTCCTTGCATAGGTTCCCATCCCCCTGCTATTTTAGTTTAAACCCTCCCCAACCACTCTAGCAAATATTTCCCCTAGGACATCAGTCCCGGTCCTGCCCATGTGTAACCTGTCCAGTTTGTACTGATCCCAACTTCCCTAGAACTGGTCCCAATGTCCCAGGAATCTGAAACCCTCCCCCTCACACCTTTTCAGCCACGTATTTATCTTTCTACTCTGACTAGCACGTGGCACTGGTAGTAATCCTGAGATCACTACCTTTGAGGTTACTATTTGTAAGGTGAAGGTTCATGTGGACAGGTCTCAGTTTTATGAAGAGGGTCCGTTTCATGCGGTTCTGCATCTTTGATTCCCCATGCCAGCATTAGTATCTTTAAATACCCACCATAATATTTAGCCTAGAAACCTGAGATTATTGTGATTGCAGCCTCTCAAACCATTACTGATAGTATCACCATCTATTCTGAAAGCTCCTTTGGTTGTAACTCCCTCAGTGAAAACCTACCTCCCTGGCAGCGATACACAGCTTCTCCACAATGGAAAGGAGATCACTCACACATCACTCCAACCTCCGAACTGATTTGGAATATTGCTGGTAAGTGACAGAGACAAGTTACTATTTGTAAGGTGAAGGTACATCAGCAGCAGAGGTTAGTGAAGAGGATGATGGTAATAACTAGACAGGCTGACTCACCAGGAAAGCTGCTCCAGAGGGGATTCCTTGGGATTCACCCAGAACTCAATCATTGGCACCGGTACGACAGACTGTGGGATGGTCGAGGGCTTTAATTACTCTGGAGAAATGACACCAAGAAAAGCTGTCATGAAGGGAGCTGACGATCTGGTCAAGGCCAATGACTGTGTCACTGCCTCGCCTGGTGTCTTAATGACTATTTACTCTACTCTTGTTCATTCCCCTGGTCACAGCCCATTTTAGCTCATGACAGGTCAGCCAATTTGGATTAAAATCACACCCCCCCCCACCGGGCCCCCACGCCCCATTGCTACCCGACAGGCTCAGGACCAGTTTTTCCAGAACCTCCAACAAACCTCAGTATCCTCCCTGCTACAAGCAGTGAAGGTGGTTCTGCCCATCTCAACACATCCAGGGAGAATCACCCCACCCGTCACATTAACTTCAGCTCCCATTGAGCAGTTAATGTTAAAAACATTGTTAAATGTGCTGGGGCCGGGAGGCTAATGGGGAAGGTCCATATGATGTTCTGGATAAGTTGGGAGAAACAAATAGTAAGTTGACTTTGTGGAAATGAGGAAGGGAAGCAGAATACCTGTGTTGCCATGTAGATTGTAAACTGTACAAGATGAAAAAGGTCAGATAACTAGATAGAGGATAAACACTGTGTTTGATTTTATCCAACAGGGACAAGATGTGGATGGTCATCGTGTTCCTGGACTGTGTCTAGGCTGAAGTTCTGTTCCTGCCGTACGATCCTCCCCCAAGTTGTCCTTTCTGAGCTCCAGCCAGGTGATGTTAAACACTCAGGTGGGAAAGACCAATATCAACAACATTGTGTTCAAAACAACATTGATTTATTTGATATATAACTGAAATGCTAAACTTCAGATCAATTATTCTCAGCAGAAACACACACCAAATGTCAGAAGGAACATGCTTCAGTCCTGGATGTGACTAAACACAGCAATAACAGCAGAATCCAACCCCTGCTGTCACTTGTGAACTCGCTGGTGTCTCACCAGGTTGGATGACTGAGTGAATCCTTTCCCACACTCACAGCAGGTGAACAACTTTTCCCCAGTGTGAACTCGCTGGTGTCGCAAGAGGTTACATGAACGGGTGAATCCTTTCCCACACACCGAGCAGGTGAACGGCCTCTCCCCCGTGTGAACGAGCTGGTGTTTCAGCACTTCACGTCTGCTTTTAAACATCTTCGCACATACAGAACATTCAAAAGGTCTCTTTTCGGTGTGAACAAGTTGATGTTCAGTGAGGCGGGAAGACTGAGCGAATCCCTTCCCACACTCGGCGCAGGTGAATGGCCTCTCCCCAGTGTGAACCCGCTGGTGTGTCAGCAGGTCAGATGACTGAGTAAATCCCTTCCCACACATGGAGCAGGTGAACGGCCTCTCCCCAGTGTGAACCCGCTGGTGTGTCAGCAGGTGGGGTGACCGAGTGAATCCCTTCCCACACAAGGAACAGGTGAATGGCCTCTCCCCAGTGTGAACCCGCTGGTGCATGAGAAGATCAGATGAATTAGTGAATCCCTTTTCACACATGAAACAGGTGAACGGCCTCTCCCCAGTGTGACTGCGTCGATGAATTTCGAGGGTAGATGGATAATTGAATCCCTTCCCACAGTCCCCACATTTCCACGGCTTCTCCATGGTGCAGGCGTGCTTGTGCCTCTCCAGGTTGGATGATCAGTTGAAGTCTTGTCCACACACAGAACACGTGTGCAGTTTCTCCCCGCTGTGAATGGTGTGCTGTTTTTTCAGGCTGTGTAACTAGTTAAAGCTCTTTCCACAGTCAGTTCACTGGAAATACTCTCACTCGGCTGTGTGTGTGTTTCGCCGCTTTTCCAGTCACACTGATGTTTGAAATCTTTTCTCACAGACAGAAACAGACAAACATTTCACCCTCCACATCCCCGGCCGATGATATTCAAGTCCTGATGAATCGAGTGACCGTCAGATTTTGATGTGATGTTTGTTTTGGGTTTCTCATCTATAAACCTCCCTCCGTAATGCCCTGTAAAAATAATTTCATCAGGAAAAAAGGGAGTGAGAGAGGCCCCACAAAAACACAAAGGCAGGTTGTGAAACTGAGCTGAATGAAACTTGGTAAATTGTGGGGCTGGCACCAGGCAAGAGTGACCATGAAAGCTGCCAGATTGTCATACAAACACAACTGGGTTCACTAATGTACTTCAGGGAAAAGGAACCCACTGCCTGTCCTGGGTCTACACAAGAATCTCTATTGGAGGAGAAAAGGTGAGAGTGGTGGGATGTTGAAAGAGAAGATCTTTCTACATCTACACCTCAAGAACTTTTACAGATCCTCCCACCAAGAAGGACAATGTCAGCGTGTGCACAGGAAACCATCAGCTCCAGGTCACACACTGTCCTCTCGTGGACACATGAGATCATTCCTTCATAGCTGGTGTCTTATAATCCTGGAACTTCTTACCTAACAGCACAGTCACTGACACCGACCTCTTCCTGTCTGATATAAAACCAAATCCACAGTCACTGACACCAATCTCCTCCTGTCTGATATAAACCAGCCCCACATTCACTCACACCAATCTCCTCCTGTCTGATACAAACCAAATCCACAGTCACTGACACCAATCTCCTCCTGTCTGATATAAACCAGCCCCACACTCACTCACACCAATCTCATGTCTGATTATAATGCATCACCACATACCCAGAAAGATTAAACTTAGTTTGTTATTTGGATTGGACTTGACTCCATTCCCGTGCTGAGGGGATTTCTGTATTGATTGGGAGGGATAACATTTCGGATCTCGATTCCCCACCAATTCCCATTTTCCCTTCTTTCCGGTGGATAATGGAGGTGTCACTGTGAGTAATGTGCAAGTCAGTAAGAATTGTCAGCAAGGATTAATCAGTACTTTAATTAATCAGACAAGTCGCCAGGACCTGATGGCTGCATCCAAGGATTTTAAAGCAAGTGGCTGCAGAGATAGTGGAGGCGTTGGTCGAAATATTCCAGAATACACTGGATTCTGGGAGCATCCCAGCAGATTGGAAAAACGCCAATGTGATGTCCCTGTTCAAGAAGGGAGGGAGACAAAAAGCAGGAAACTATAGGCCAGTCAGCCTAACATCTATTGTTGGGAAAATGCTAGAGTCCATTATTAAGGAAGAAGTAGCAGGACATTTAGAAAAGCTAAACGCAATCAAACAGAGTCAGCAGGGTTTTGTGAAAGGGAAATCATGTTTGACAAACTTGCTAGAGTTCTTTGACGAGATAATGAGCAGAGTTGATAAAAAGGGGCTGGTAGATGTAATGTATTTGGATTTCCAGAAGGCATTCGATAAGGTGCCATATAAAAGGTTACTGCACAAGGTAGGAGGAGCTCACGGTTTTGGGGATAATGTATTGGCATGGATTGAGGATTGGTTAACACACTGAAGACAGAGAATCAAAGTTAATGGGTCTTTTTCAGGTTGGAA
The DNA here is from genome assembly GCF_017639515.1 of Carcharodon carcharias. Lineage (NCBI taxonomy): Eukaryota > Metazoa > Chordata > Chondrichthyes > Lamniformes > Lamnidae > Carcharodon > Carcharodon carcharias. The sequence goes on from NC_054493.1 coordinate 18,712,984, forward strand.
AGACAAAACTAGTAGAGTGCCACAAGGATCAGTCCTAGGACCTCAATTATTTACTATCTATATTAATGACTTAGAGGAGGGGCACAGTGTATTGTATCCAAATTTGCTGATACAAAAATGGGTGGGAGGGTATGTTATGATGAGGACATAAGGAATTTGCAAGGGGACATAGATAGGTTGAGTGAGTGGACAAAAACTTGACAGAGTTCAACGTAGGAAAGTGTGAGGTCATGTACTTTGGTAGGAAGAATCAAAAGGCAGACTATTATTTAAATGGAGAGAGACTCCAAAAAAGTACAACACAGAGGGATCTGGGCGTTCTTGTGTATGAAACACAAAAAGTTAGCAGCAGGTGCAGCAAGTAATTAAGACGGCAAATGGAATTTTGGCCTGTATTGTTAGGGGGTTGGGGTTTAAAAATAGGGAAGTATTGTTACAACTGTACAGGGTGTTGGTGAGGCTGCACCTGGAGTACCATATACAGTTTTGGTCCCCGTATTTAAGAAAGGATATACTGACATTGGAGGCAGTTCAAAATAGACTCACTAAGCTGATTATTGGGACAAAGGGGTTAACTTATCCAGGATGGCTAAACAGGTTAGGCCTTTATTCATTAGAGTTTAGAAGAATGAGGGGTGATCTTATTGAAATGTACAAGATTCTGAGGGGGCTTGACAGGGTGGATGTTGAGAAGATGTTTCCATCTCAAATCTCGAGCTAGGGGATATAGTTACAGAATAAAGGGACACTCATTTAAAACTGAGATGCGAAGGGATTTCTTCTCTCAGAGGATAGTGAATGTCTGGAATTCTCTACCTCAGAGAGTTGTAGAGGCTGGATCACTCACTGAAAGTACTTAAAGAGGAGGTAAATAGATTTCTGAAACATCAGGGAGTTGAGGGCTCTGAGAAGCTGGCACGAAAGAGGAGTTGAGGCCTGGGGAAGACCAGCCATGATCTTATTGAATGGTGGGGCTGGCTCAAGGGGCCGAATGGCCAACTCCTGCTCCTATTTCTTATGTTCTTTCTAATTGGAGATGTTAATCAGTAGAACCTTTCTGACACTGAATTGTAGAGTTCGTACCAAAGGTCAGTTTCAGATTGAAGCAAAAGTTTAATCTTTGTTGCAAACTAATTACGACTGAGATTCTCTGGATTCAGGGGAATGATCAGAGACGGCTATTCTTAAAGGGAGACTGCAGCCCCGAGAACATAATCAGCATTATAACCAGAATCTTAAATTCCAGACCAGTCGAATCGTTAATAGCATCAGCAATAACAGCAGAATCCAACCCTTGTTGTCACTTGTGAACTTGCTGGTGTGTCAGCAGGTGGGCTAGCTGACTGAATCCCCTCGCACACACTGAACAGGTGAATGGCCTCTCCCGGGTGTGAACTCGCTGGTGCGTCAGGAGGTTGGATGAAGTTGTGAACCCCTTCTTACACACGGAGCAGATGAACGGTCTCTCGCCGGTGTGAACTCGCTGGTGTGTCAGAAGGTTCGATGAATTGGTGAATCCCTTCCCGCACAGGGAACAGGTGAACGGCCTCTCTCCAGTGTGAACTCGCTGGTGTGTCAGCAGCTGGGATAACTGAGTGAACCCCCTCCCACAAACAGAACAGGTGAATGGTTTCTCCCCAGTGTGAACTCGCTGGTGTACCAGTAGCTCGGATGACTGCGTGAATCCCTTTGCACACACACAACAGGTGAACGGTCTCTCCCCTGTGTGAAACCGCTGGTGTCTCAACAGAGTGGTTGACTGAGTGAATCCCCTTCCACATACAGAGCAGGTGAACGGCTTCTCCCCAGTGTGATTGCGTCGATGGATTTCCAGCAGCGATGGGTACTTGAATCCCTTTCCACAGTCCCCACATTTACATGGTTTCTCTGTGGCGCTGGTGTCCTTGTTTCTCTCCAGGTTGAATGATCAGTTCAAGCCTTGTCCACAGAACAGGTGAACAGATTCTCTCTGGTTCCAATGTCTTTATAAGCTATGCAATGGGTTAAAACAATCCTCCTTCCACATTCAAATGCCAATGATATTCACACCCCAATTCACCGAGTATCAGATCTTGACGTGATGTTTGGTTCAAGTTTCCCATCTGCAAATCCTCTGCTTCTAACCACCTGATAAAAGAGTTCACAAAAGTCATCATTGTCAGTACAGGACAGAAATTCAGAACATACAATTCTCATTTGGAGGGATATTTTCCGCTTTCATCCCCCCCCCCCCCCCCCCGACAAATGATTCTGTCTGATCCCGATGTGATCCTTCGCTTGAGCTTTCTGTCTGCAAATCCTCAGATCCTAATATCTTGTGAATGGAGTTTACAAAAGTAACCAGTGTCAGTCTAGGACATAAAGTCAGAGCAGACAATTCTTGCTCTTGTGGAATATTTTTTCTCTCTCTTGTTCCCCACACCACCCCCCCCCCCCCCCCCAACCAAATCTTCAAATCCCCGTCCCACACGCTCTCCCTCCTCCCTGGGCTGAATAAAGTGTTGGATAATTCTTTCCTCATCCTGTTAACAAATTCCACAACTGGAGATAACTTAACGCATGACAAAACATGAACCTGAATCACCCTGACGACCAGGCAGAATAACAGATCTTCACCTTGTGTCCAGAACTGACTGGGTGAAGATTTTCCTCAGCGGGGCCTCAGTCACCATCACTGAGACTACCTTTATATTCCAGATTGTATTAATTGAATGGATTTGAACCTAGAACATTACCCTGGGTCTCTGAATCCAGTGACGTAACCACTAGGCCATTGTCTCCCCCAGGGCTCTTTGTTTGAGGTTATTTCCGGAGAGAAGCCGGAAGCGGCGGATAGTGAGAGTGGAGAATGTTCATTGTTTAATCTTCGATTCTGGGGCCGCACTCGAGATTTGCAAACCCCGCCCGGGGTTTATTAACCCGCTCCCGACAGTGACCTCTCACCTGACACCTCACAATGCCCGGCTGATTGACCGCAGAGCCGGACCAATAGGAAGGAGAGCTGGGGGGGTGGAGGGGGGAAACTGGAGGAGCGAGCGGGTGCGGCCAGTCGTCCAACCAATCGGAGTGAATGAGGGGCGGGGCCCGATTCCTCGCGCAGGAGCGCCCCGCGCAGGCGTGTTGTGGCTGCCCAGTGTGGATGTGGGGGGCTGGGTAAGTCAGAGGATCTTCTCCAGAACCTGTTATTGTGGGCCTGGTTAAAACAGCAATTTGTAGATCCATCCCAGGATGGGTGGAGCCCTTGGAGGGGGAGGGGAGAGTCACTCTAACTGTCGACCTCTCTTCCATGGCTTTATCCAGGTGGTCCTGGAGAAGGAGCTTTTGCTGGGAGTGTCTTGCTGATTCTGACTTTCAGTTTGATATCTCTATCTGTTTGGGGAAACAAGGGGAGAAAAAATGCCCCATAGAAACTAGAATTGTCCGTTCTGAATTTCTACCTTGGGCTGATAGTGATACTGACACTGTCAACTCCTTTTCTAGGTATTATAAGAAAATGAGTTGCAGGCAGGAAACTGAAACACAGCATTACATCAAAATCTGACAGTCGCCCGATTCATCAGGACTTGAATATCATTAGCCTTTTAATGTGGAAGGGGACGTCTTCTGTCTGTAGAAAATCATTTGAGAAAAATAAGTGTGATTGAAAAAACACTGAGACACACACACCCGAGTGAGGGTGTTCCAGTGCACTGACTGTGGAAAGAGTTTTAACCAGTTACACAGCCTGAAAAAAGCATCACACCATTCACAGCAGGGAGAAACTGTACACGTGTTCTGTGTGTGGACAAGGCTTCAACTGATCATCCAACCTTAGAGAGGCATAAGGACACCGGCATCATGGAGAAACCGTGGAAATGTGGGGACTGTGGGAAGGGATTCAGGTCCCCGTCTGTGCTGGAAATTCATCGACGCAGTCACACTGGTGAGAAACCGTTCATCTGCTCCGAGTGTGGAAAAGGATTCGCTCAGTCATCTAGCTTACGCAAGCACCAGAGAACTCATACCGGGAAAAGACCGTTCACCTGCTCTGAGTGTGGGAAGAGATTCACTCAACAAACCCACCTCACAACACACCAACTTGTTCACTCTGACATGAGACCTTTCAAATGTTCTGCCTGTGAGAAGAGCTTTAAAAGCAAAAAAAATCTGCTGATACACCAGCGAGTTCACACTGGGGAGAGGCCGTTCACCTGCTCTGCATGTGGGAAGGGATTCACTCAGTTATCCAGCCTTCTGACCCACCAGCGAGTTCACACTGGGGAGAAACCATTTGCCTGCCCTGAATGTGGGATGGCATTCACTCAGTTGTGCAACCTGTTGGATCATCAGAGAGTTCACACTGGGGAGAGGCCGTTCACCTGCTCTGTGTGTGGGAAAGGATTTGCTCAGTCATCCACCTTGCTGAGACACCAGCGCATTCACACCGGGGTGAAACCGTTCACCTGCTCTGAGTGTGGGAAGGGATTCACTCAGCTTACCCACCTCACTTCACACCAACGTGTTCACTCTGACATGAGACCTTTTGAATGTTCCGACTGTGAGAAAAGCTTCAAAGGCAAAATGGATCTGCTGACTCACCAGCGCACTCACACAGGAGAGAGGCCATTCACTTGCTCCGTGTGTGGGAAGGGATTCACTCAGCATTCCCTCAGGCTGAAACACCAGCGCGTTCACACCAGGGAGAGACCGTTCACCTGCTCCATGTGTGGGAAGGGATTCTCTCGTTCATCCACCCTGCAGACACACCAGCGAGTTCACAAGTTGCAGGGGTTGGATTCTGCTGTTATTGCTGCTGTTAATCATATCCAGGACTGAACCATTTCATTCTGATAGCATTTGTTTCAGTTGATGTGAAAAATATCTGTGACTGGGCTGGAGTTTAATAATCTGGATATGTGTTAAATAAATCAGCTTTCTGTCAAACACATAGTGCTTGAGTCCTTGATTTCTCAAAGATAAGAGGAGACTGTTTGATGTCCTTTTACTGACTGTTCCATTTTTGAGCCTTTTCTCCATTGTTAATGGAGACCTGTATTTATATAGCGCCTTTCACAACTGCAGGATGTCCCAAAAGTGCTTTACAGCCAATGAAGTTCTTTTGAAGTGTACTCACTGCTGTAATGTAGAAAGTACAGTTGCCAAATTGTGCACAGCGAGATCCCACTAATAGAAATGCAATTGTGGCCAGATAACCTGTTCAATGATGTTTGGTGAGGGATAAATATGAAGCAGTACACCAGGGCGAACTCCCCTGCTCTTTGTAATAACATCATGGGAACTTTTACGCCCAACTGAAAGGGCAGATGGGGCCATAGTTGAAGGTCTCATCTGGAAGATGGGACCTCTGACAGTGCAGTGGTCCCTCAGTATTGCATCAAAATATCAACCTGGATTTTATACTCTTGTTTCTGGATGTGGATTTGAACACACAGCCTCCTGACTCAAAGATAAGAATGCAACCACTGAGCCACAACTAACAAGTCATCATTACTCCAGATTAATTCAGTTCTCTTACCTTCGGTTACTCTCATGGACAAGTGTAAGATTTTAGTCCAGGAGTCACAGATTACCCCAAAAGGGAATCGTAGGAACACAGCAGTAGGCCATTTGACCCTTCGATCCTGCTCCACTATTCAGTAAGATCATGGCTGATCTGGTTACCATCTCAACTCCTCTTTCCTGTCTGCCCCAACAACCCATTAACTCCCTTGCCTAACAAAGATCTTTCTAACTCAGCCTTGAATAAATTTAGAGACCCAATTCCAAACATCAACAAGCATTTGGGAGAAAAAATTCTCTTCTGTCTTAAAAGAGAGACCTCTTATTTTTAAATTATATCCCCTAATTGTAGCCTCCCCCACAAGTGGAAACATCCTTTGGGTATCCACTCTATCAAGTTCCTCAGCATCTTACATGTTTCAATAAGATCACCTCTCATTCTTCCAAACTCCAATGGGTATAGGCCGAACCTGTCCAACCTTTCTTCAAAAGATAAGCCCTTCATCCCAGGAATGAGGGGACATTTCCAGTGCCCGGGGCCAGCATGTGTGCGGGAAGTGTCTCCAGTTGCAGCTCCTGGAAGCCCGGGTTTTGGAGCTGGAGCGGTGGTTGGGGACACTGTGGAGCTTCTGTGAGGCGGAGAGTATTGTGGACAGCATGTATAGAGAGGTGGTCACACCACAGGCTAAGTGTCCACAGGCAGGAAGGGAATGGGTGACCACCAGGTAGAACAAGAGGATGAGGCAGACAGTGCAGGAATCTCCTGCGGCTATTCCCCTGCAAAACAGATGTACCACTTTGGATACTGTTGAGGGGAATGCCCTCTCAGGGCAAAGCAGCAACAGCCAAATTAATTACACCGTGGTTGGCTCTGTTGCACAGGGGAGGAGTTAAAAAGTGTGGGAATACAATAGTTATAGAGGGTTCAATTGTAAGTGGAATAGATAGGCGTTTCTGTGGCCGCAAACGAGACTTCAGGATGGTATGTTGTCTCCCTGCTGCTAGGATCAAGGATGTCTCAGAGCGGCTACAGGACATTCCGAAGGGGGCTGGTGAACACCAGTGGTCGTGGTACACGGTACAAATGACATAGGTAAAAAAAGGGATGAGGTCCTAAAAGCAGAATATAGGGAGTTAGGAAGTAAGTTGAAAAGTAGGACCTCAAAAGTAGTGATCTCAGCATTACTACCAGTGCCATGTGCTAGTCAGAATAGAAATAGCAGGTTATATCAGATTAACATGTGGCTGAAGAGATGGTGTGAGGGGGAGGGTTTCAGATTCCTGGGATATTGGGACCGGATCTGTAGGAGGTGGGACCAGTAGAAACTAGACGGATTACACCGGGACAGATGTCCAAAGGGGAATAAGACCATAAGACATAGGAGCAGAAATTAGGCCATTTGGCCCATCGAGTCTGCTCCGCCATTCAATCATGGCTGATAAGTTTCTCAACCCCATTCTCCCGCCTTCTCCCCGTAACCTTTGATCTCCTTACCAATCAAGAACCTATCTATCTCGGTCTTAAATACACTCAATGACCTGGCCTCCACAGCCTTCTGTGGCAATGAATTCCATCGATTCACCACTCTCTGGCTAAAGGAGTTTCTCCTCATCTCTGTTATTGCTAGAGTGGTTGGAGAGGGTTTAAACTAAAATGACAGGGGGTTGGGAACCTATGCAAGGAGTCAGAGGAGAGGGAATCAAGGACAAGAGCAAAAGACAGAAAGGGGAATAAGAAAAGTGATAGAGAAATCAAGGCAAGAATCAAACAGGGCATCAGTGAAAAATAGAGGGAACAGAACAAGTAATGTTAAAAAGACAAGCCTTAAGGCTTTGTGCATTACCGCAAGGAGCGTTTGCAATAAAGTGGATGAATTAACTGCGCAAATAGACGTAAACAGATATGACATAGTCGGGATTATGGAGACATGGCTGCAGGGTGACCAGGGGTGGGAACTGAACATCCAGAGTTATTCAGTATTTAGGAAGGACAGACAAAAAAGAAAAGGTGGTGCAGTTGCATTGCTGGTTAAAGAGGAAATTAACACAAGAGTGAGGAAAGATATCAGCTCTGACGATGTGGAATCTGTATGGGTAGAGCTGAGAAACACTAAGGGGCAAAAAACATTAGCGGGGGTTGTATATAGACCCCCAAACTGTAGCGGTGATGTTTGGAATGGCATTAAACAGGAAATTAGAGACGCATGGAAAAAAGGAACATCAGTAATTATGGGTGACTTTAATCTGCATATAGATTGGGCAAATCAAATTAGTAACAATACCGTAAAGGAGGAATTCCTGGAGTGTATACGGGATGGATTTCTGGACCAATACGTTGAGGAACCAACTAGACAACAGGCCATCTGAGACTAGGTATTGTGTATTGAGAAAGGAATAATTGGCAATCTAGTTGTGCCTTGGGGATGAGCGACCATAATATGATAGAATTCTTCATCAAGATGGAGAGTGACATAGTTGATTCTGAGACTAGGGTCCTGAATCTTAATAAAGGAAACTACGATGGTATGAGGAATGAGTTGGCGATGATTGATTGGGAAACGTTACTTAAGGGGATAATGGTGGATAGGCAATGGCAAACATTCAAAGAGCACGTGGGTGAACTACAACAATTGTTTATTCCCATCTGGCGCAAAAATAAAATAAGAAAGGTGGCTAAACCATGGCTTACAGGGGAAATTGGAGATAGTATTAGATCCAAGGAAGAAGCATACAAATTGGCCAGAAAAAACAACAGACCTGAGGATTGGGAGCAGTTTAGAATTCAGCAAAGGAGGACCAAGGGATTGATTAAGATGGGGAAAATAGAGTACGAGAGTAAGCTTGCGGGGAACATAAAAACTGACTATAAAAGTTTCTGTAAGTATGTGAAGAGAAAAAGATTGATGAAAACAAATGTAGGTCCCTTACAGTCAGAAACAGGGAATTTATAATGGGGAACAAAGAAATGGCTGACCAACTAAATACATTCTTTGGTTTTGTCTTCACAAAGGAGGACCAATTAACATACCAGAAATGTTGGGGAACACAGGGTTTAGTGAGAGGGGGGAACAGAAAGAAATCAGTATGAGTAGGGAAATGGTGCTGGGGAAATTGATGGGATTGAAGGCCGATAAATTCCCAGGGCCTGATAATCTACACCCCAGAGTACTTAAGGATGTGGCCCTCAAAATAATGGATGCATTGGTGGTCATCTTTCGAGATTCTAGACTCTGCAACAGTTCCTACAGATTGGAGGGTAGCTAATGTAACTCCACTGTTTAAAAAGGGAGGTAGAGAGAAAACAGGGAATTATAGACCAGTCAGCCTGACGTTGGTAGTGGGGAAAATTCTAGAGTCAATCATAAAAGATTTAATAACTGAACACTTAGAATACAGTGGCAGAATCGGACAGAGTCAGCATGGATTAATGAAAGGGAAATCATGCTTGATAAATCTACTGGAATTTTTCAAGAATGTAACTCGTAGAGTTGATGAGGGGGAGCCAGTGGATGTGGTCTATTTGGGCTTTCAAAAGGCTTTTGACAAAGTCCCATATAAGAGATTAACATGTAAAAATTAAAGCACATGGGATTGGGGGTAGTGTATCGAGATGGATAGAAAACTGGCTGGCAGACAGGAATCAAAGAGTAGGAATAAACAGGTCTTTTTCCAAATGGCAGGCAGTGACTAGTGGGGTTCCGCAGGGATCGGTGCTGGGACCCCAGCTATTCACAATATATATAAACGATTTGGATGAGGGAGCTAAATGTAATATCTCCAAATTTGCAGATGATACGAAGCTGGGTGGGAGGGTGAGCTGTGAGGAGGGTGCAGAGATGCTTCAGTGTGATTTGGACAAGCTGAGTGAGTGGACAAATGCATGGTAGATGCAATTTAATGTGGATAAATGTGAGGTTATCCACTTTGGTTGCAACAACAGGAAGGCAGATTATTATCTGAATGGCTATAAATTGAGAGAGGGGAATGCACAATGAGGCCTGGGTGCTCTCGTACACCAGTCGCTGAAGGTAAGCATGCAGGTGCAGCAGCCGGTAAAGAAGGGAAATGGTATGTTGGCCTTCATAGCGAGAGGATTCGAGTACAGGAGCAGGGATGCTTGCTGCAATTATAAAGGGCCTTGGCGAGACCACCATTGGAACATTGTGTGCAGTTTTGGTCTCCTTACATGAGGATGGATGTTCTTGCTATAGAGGGAGTGCAGTGCAGGATTACCAGACTGATTCCTGGGACTGACATATGAGGAGAGATTGAGTCGGTTCGGATTATATTCGCTGGAGTTCAGGAGAATGAGGGGCGATCCCATAGAAACCTATAAAATTCTAATAGGACAAAACAGGGTAGGTGCAGGAAGAATGTTCCTGATGGTGGGGGAAGTCCAGAACCACGGGTCACAGTCTGAGGATATGGGATAGACCGTTTAGAATTGAGATGAGGAGAAATTTTTTCACCCAGAGAGTGGTGAGCCTGTGGAATTTGTTACCACAGAAAGTAGTTGAGACCAAAACATTGCATGTTTTTAAGGAGTTAGATATAGCTCTTGGGCAACAGGGATCAAAGGATATGGGGAGAAAGCGGGAGCAGGCTATTGAGTTGGATGATCAGCCATTATTCTAATGAATGGCGGAGCAGGCTCAAACGACTGAATGGCCGACTCCTGCTCCTATTTTCTATGTAATATTATTTCACTCTTAAGAACATTAAGAATAACATGCCAGGGAAAGACATGATTTTAAAGCAGCGACACTAGGTCAGGTTAAGTTCAGTTAATATGATTGCCAAGCAGTGTTAGGAAGTAATTGCAATTCATGTGCGCCTTCTCTGCTCATTTTCCAGATTAAAATGAATTGATTCTCTCACTGCCTGTCTTGCATATATTCCAGATGCGAATCCATGAAGTTTTGCATACGAGAGAAATCAATGTATTTGGGGAGAATGCAGGAAAGTGGAGTTGAGGTCATTTACTGGTTCAGAGACCCAAGGAGCCGTATGGGCTACCTCTGTTCCTATTTCTTCTGTTCCTATGAACATCACTGTGACTCATTTCCATGCAAGCACAGCAGATGCAGGCCCTGCCCTTTCACCTCCTCTCTTCCCATGTTTCAGGCCTTCAACCCACTTTCCAGGTGACACAGTGATTTCCTTGTACTCCTTGCAACTTAATATTGTGTTTTCACTGCTCACGGTCTCCTTTACACTTGAGGAGACTAAATCCAGCTTGACCGACTGCTTTGTGGAACATCACCATCCAGTTTGCGATCATGATCCTGTGCTTCTGGTCATTTACTATTTTAATTCTCCACCTCACTTCAGGTCTGACCTCTCTGTCCTTGGCCTCCTGCACTGTTCAAAAGAAGCTCAACAGAAACTCAAGTAACAGCAGCTCATCTTTGATCAGGCACTTTACAACCCTCAATATTCATTTCAACAATTTCAGATCATAATCATCACTCCCATTTTTTCGGACAGTGAGTGCTGGTAATGCTTCTGCTGTCACCATTTATACCTCCTCTGGATCTGTCTTTTATTTGTTCACTTGCCCCATTAGTTTCTTTACTTGTCTCATTATCACCCAATTTTGCCTTGCATCATCATCCCCTTGATCATTTACTCTTCCAGCCTTCCATCCTATCACAAGACCATTTTTTCTTTCCTCCTCACCGCCTCTCTCGTCCCTGACTCTTCGCTTGTTTATGAACTATTAAATCTCTAAATTCTTCCAGTTTGGATAAAAGTTCACGGACCTGAAACATTCATTCTGTCTCCCTCTCCATACATACTATTTGACCTGCTGAGTCAAACGGGCCCCACCACTTCCCGGTCCCAACTTTTGCACCAAACGGGACCACAGCTTTGAGCGATGGATGGGTCCAGGTTAACCGCCAACATCTTTGTGAGGTTTGTAATGACCGGGAGGAGATTGTTACCCATTGTTCAGAATGGGGACAACTTGTCCATCAAGCTGCATCACCCTTTGACCTGGATAATTTGACCCTCCATTCCCCAGGTTTGCACAAAACATTTTCTCTTTTGAGGTCTTGTTTGTGGGTCACTGTGGATCAGTTTTCTCCCACTTATTGTTACCTGTTCAAAGGAGAGGAAGGAGCTTTTAAAGAATGAGACAACAGTAACTGTCTCTCTGTTCGACATGAAATTAAACTCACTGCCAATTCCTCAGCAGTAACAATGTTAAATACAAAGTTTCCAGCCAGAATTGAACCGGGGACTTTCTCATGTAAAGTAAACGTGAGAATTACTGTATTGGGGAAATGAGTGTGAATCCCACCGGACAGAGAGGAACTGACCATCCATCTCTAGCTCTAATTCCCAAACAGAAAATGCTGTCAAGAATCAGCAAGTCAGGCTGAGTCTGTACAAAAACAAAAATAAAAATACCTGGAAAAGCTCAGCAGGTCTGACAGCATCTCCGGAGAGGAATACACTTAATGTTTCGAGTCCATATGACTCTTCAGCAGAACTAAGGAAAAATAGAAGAGAAGTGAAATAGAAACTGGTTTAAGGGGGAGTGGGACAGGTAGAGCTGGATAGAGGGCCAGTGATAGGTGGAGATAGCCAAAAGAGGTCACAGACAAAAGGACAAAGAGATGTTGAAGGTGGTGATATTATCTAAGGAATATGCTAATTAAGGGTAGAAAGCAGGACGAGCAAGGTACAGATAGCCCTAGTGGGGGTGGGGGGGGGAAGGGATCGAAATAGGCTAAAAGGTAGAGATAAAACAATGGATACATTTAAAAATAATGGAAATAGGTGGGAAAAGAAAAATCTATATAAATTATTGGAAAAAAGGGGGATCGGAAAGGGGGTGGGGATGGACGAGAGAGTTCATGATCTAAAGTAGTTGAAATCAATATTCAGTCCAGAAGGCTGTAAAGTGCCTAGTCAGAAGATGAGGTGCTGTTCCTCCAGTTTGTGTTGAGCTTACATTACAGCAGGCCAAGGACGGACATGTGGGCATGAGAGCAGGGTGGAGTGTTGAAATGGCAAGCGACAGGGAGGTCTGGGTAATGCTTGCGGACAGACCGAAGGTGTTCCGCAAAGCAGTCACCCTGTCTGCGTTTGGTCTCTCCAATGTAGAGGAAACCGCATTGGGAGCAGCGAATGCAGTAGATTAAATTCAGGGAAGTGCAAGTGAAATGCTGCTTCACTTGAAATCAGTGTTTGGGCCCTTGGATGGTGAGGAGAGGGGAAGTAAAGGGGCAGGTGTTGCACCTTCTGCGGTTGCATGGGAAGGTGCCGTGAGAGGGGGTTGAGGTGTAGGGGGTGATGGAGGAGAGGACCAGGGTGTCACGGAGGGAACGATCCCTGCGGAAAGCAGCAGGGATGGGATGGGGGTGAAGGGAAGATGTGTTTGGTGGTGGCATCATGCTGGAGTTGGCGGAAATGGCGGAGGATGATCCTTTGAATGCGGAGGCTGGTGGGGTGGTAAGGGAGGACAAGGGTGACCCTATCATAGTTCTGGGAGGGAGAGGAAGGTATGAGGGCAGACATGCGGGAGATGGGCCGGACATGCACCTCACCTTCCGACTAGGCACTTTACAGCCTTCTGGACTGAATATTGAGTTCAACAGCTTTAGATCATGAACTCTCTCCTCCATCCCCACCCCCTTTCCGATCCCCCTTTTCTCCAATAATTTATATAGATTTTTCTTTTCCCAGCTATTCCCATTATTTTTAAATGTATTTCCATCCATTGTTTTATCTCTACCTTTTAGTCTGTTTCGATCCCTTCCCCCCCACCCCACCCCCACTAGAGCTATCTGTACCTTGTTCGCCCTGCTTTCTACCCTTAATGTCACCTATTAGCACATTTCTTAGCTAATATCACCACCGTCAACACCTCTTTGTCCTTTTGTCTGTGACATCTTTTGGTTATCTCCACCTATCACTGGCCCCCTATCCAGCTCCACCTGTCCCACCCCATCATAAACTAGTTTATATTTCACCTCTCTTCTATTTTTCCTTCGTTCTGTTGAAGAGTCATACGGACTCGAAACGTTAACTGTGTTCCTCTCCGCCGATGCTGCCAGGCCTGCTGAGTTTTTCCAGCTATTTTTATTTTTGCTTTGGATTTCCAACATCTGCAGTTTTTTGCTTTTACCAGGCTGAGTCTGTGCCCGCACTCAGCGTTTGAAACGGTCACAATGCTCGGGTGATTGACGGCAGCTCTGCACCAATAGGAAGGGGGGGGCGGGGCTGGAGGACCGAGCCTCGGTTGATCCTCCAACCAATAAGGGTGAATGAGGGGCGGGGCCGGGCTGCGATTGGGGAATGTGTCGATAATGGCGACGGAGGAGCGGTTCTTTGTCAGATCTGCAACCGGTAAGTGGGATGATGCTTCACAGCGGCAATGATGGATCCGGAGGGTGGGCGGGAACGTTGTGTAAACATGCTGTGTAAGAGCAAACCCCCGAAGAGGAACATCCCGGTCTCACTATTTGCACCGAACTGGGCCGCAGCTTTGAGCGATGGGGCCCAGGTTAACCGCCGCCATCTTTGTAGGGGGCAACGTGAAGCAGTGCGCATGTGCGGCCGCCATCTTTGTGAGGGGCAACTTTGTAATAACTGGGCGAAGCTTGTTAACCATTGTTTAGAATGGGGACAACTTGTCCATTAAGCTGCATCACGCTTTGACCTGGTGATTTGATCCTCCATTACCCTGGTTTTCCCAGACCCAGATGCCTTATTGGTGAGGCAGAGCAGCAGTAGAGCCAAGGCAGGAAAGGGAAGCAAACCCTGCTCTCCAGATCACTCAACCTCATAGGACGTCCTGCCCCATGTGCCCAAAGATCTGTGGGTCTGTTCAGTCACATGGACCCCAACAGCAGACACTCACGACCCTGAATTGGACGTCATCCTCGAATCGAGAGACTGCCGACGACAACGATGGGTGGGGGGGGGTGTGGGGGGAAATGTGCAGCAGGGTACATGGGCAAGGAAGCAGGGGCAGAGAATGTTGTGAATTTCTATCCTGGACTGACAGGGATGGATTTTGGAAACTCCTTTTACAGGGGGTTAGAAGGGGAGGATATACACACAGCAAACTCAAATCAAGAGAAATGTTTGTCTCTTCTGAATTTTTAATCTTGGACTGACAGTGTTGGCTTTTGTAAACCTCTTTTAAAGGGTACTAGGAGAGGATTTATGACAGGAAACTCAAACCAAATGTCACTTCAAAATCTGACAGAATCGCTTGATTCATCAGGACCTGGATATTGTCAGCTTATGAGTGTTAGCTTTAAGGTCATTACCACTGACTGTGTAAAGTTTCTTCCTCACATCTCTCCTGTAGATGTTGCTCAGAATCTTAAATCTGTGTCCTGTAATCCTTTTACAATCAGCTGATGGAAACAGATTTTCTTTATCTACCTTATCTAAACCTATCATGAACTTGCACACCTCTATCAAATCTCCCCTCGCTCTCCATTGTTCCAAGGAGAATAACCCCAGTTTCCCCAGCCTAACCTGCCAATTAATATTCCTCATCCCTGGAACCATTCTGGCAAACCTCTGCACCCTCTCAAGGACCATCACATCCTTCCTAATGTGTAGTGACCACTGGTTTGCACAGACCCAGATGTTCTGTGTTCGTGTCTGTGATGTCATCACACACCGACAGTTGCGCGGTGACATCACCCCGCTCCCCGGGTATTTCCACAACTGGGAGATTTTTCTCTGGCTCCAGTGCTTCTGATATCTTTCCAGCTGCAGGCTGCAGCAGGAGATTTTAAAATTGAAAACAGCGGAATTGTTTCAGAGGCTAGTATTTTTGAATATTCACCTGCAATTTAGTACTTTTAGTGCTATGTTCTGGTTCCATGGCTCCGATGCTGGTGTGACTCCTTTACTGTGGAACTGAATCCATGTCCATCCATTGCTCTGTTTCACCTCTGCCCTCCCTGGTCATCCCTCTGCCATTGTTTAACTTCCTCCGCCTCTAATAATGGGTGTATTTTCATTACGTGTAGTATTCTACTGTTACTTCTGCCATCTTTCCACCATTGCTCATCCCCCAACTTTGTGCTGCTGGCTTACCAGCTTTATCTTCCCACAGTACCGTAGTCAGGAATTGTTTTTCTTGCACTATAATCCATTTCTCTTCTGCCTCTGAGCTTATATTGACCATCAAATTCTGCACCATCTTTATTCCCTGTAATTCATTACGCACTTCCTGAAATGTTAACTCTGTTTCTCTCTCCACAGTTACTGCCTGATCTGCTGAGTATTTCCAGCATTTGCTGTTTTTATTTCAGATTTCTAGCAGTTGCAGTATTTTGCTGTTATTTTATTTCAGGCGTTGCTCACGGAACCGAGTTCAGAAACACAGACGGACCAATTAAAAGCCGGTTTGTTGCCCGGTAGGCATTGGTTGTAGAAGTTAGTTCCTGGCCTCCAGTTTGGGACCTTTTTCATTGAGTCAAACAGTCACTGAAGGATTACAATACAGACGGGGGCTGTTCAGCCCATCCTGCCTGTGCTGGCTCTCTGTAAGAGCAAATCAGCCAGTCCCACTCCCCGGCCCTTTCACTAACAAGACCAGCAGCAGATATTACCCATCCCCAGTTACCTGTGGAGAAGATGATGTTTGACCTTCTTGAACAGCTGCAGTCCATGTGGTGAAGATGCTCCCACAATGATGCTAGATAAGCAGTTACATGTTACAGTGGTATACGTCCAAAATCAACAATAACAATTTGTATTTGTATAGCGCCTTTCATGTATTAGACCTTTCCAGGATGCTTCAAAGGAGCTTTATGGAGCAGGAGCCTTTGTAGGTCAGTGAGCACAGGGGCGATGGGTGAATGAGACTTAGTCTGAGTAAACACACGGGCAGCAGAGTTTTGGATGACCTCGTGGTTACAGGGTGGTTGAATGTGGGAGGCCAGCTGGGAGTGCATTAGGATAGTTAAGTCTAGAGGTAATGAAGGAATGGTTGAGAGTTTCAGCAGCAGAGGAGCTGAGACCAGGGCGCCCAGTTGGGCGATGTTATTGAGGTGAAAACATTCAGTAATGATGATGATGCGGATATGTGGTTGGAAGCTCAGTTTGGGGTGAAATAGTTCACCATGGTTGTGAACGGTCTGGTTCAGTCTCAGACAGTTGCAGGGGGTGGGATAGAGTCGGTAGCCAGGGAGTGGAGTTTGTAGCGGGGACTGAAGACAATGGCTTTGGTCTTCTCAATATTTAAATAGAGGAACTCTCTGTTCACCCGGTGCTGGATGTCAGACAAGCCAGGACAATGTGTGACTTGGAGGGGAACTTGGCGGTGATGGTGTTCACATACACCTGCTGCTTGGTCCTTCATTTGGTGCAGGTTGTGGGTTTGGCAGGTTCTGTGCAAGTTCTGGTTGAGTTGTAGATATGTAAAATCCCTCTTCTTCACCCCTTGCCTCTCCCACCCCACCGCTTCTCTCTCTTGCTCTCTTCTCCCATCTAGACCAGGGCCTTGTGTAGACCCAGACTGGGTGGCCAGTTCTCGTCTCTGAAGGACATTAGTTGGGTTTTTACGACAATCCAGCAGCTTTCATTATCCCTTTTCCCCAGTGCCGGGCCCACAAAGTACCAGATTCACAACCTGCCTTTGTGTTTTTGTGGACTCTCTCTCTCACTCCCTTTGATTCTGTTTTAACTCAATTTCACAGGGCATTAAAGGGGAGGATTTGCAGTCGGGAAACTGAAGCCAAACATCACATCAAAATCTGACAGAGTCGCCTAATTTATCGTAAGCTGAATACCATCGGATTTTGAACATGGAAGAAAAAAGCACCATTAGCTCTGGAGAGAAACCGTACACGTGTTCTGTGTGTGGACGAGGCTTCAGCCAATCATCTGGCCTGTCGAGACACAAATGCAGCCAGAATGGGGAGAAAGTGTGGAAATGCAGGGACTGTGGGAAGGGATTTAATTACCCATCAGAGCTGGAAAATCATCAGCGAGTTCACACTGGGGAGAGGCCGTTCACCTGCTCTGAGTGTGGGAAGGGGTTCACTAAGTTATCCACCCTGCTGCAACATCGACAAGTTCACACCGACGAGAGGCCTTTCAAATGTCCAGACTGCGGGAAGTGCTATAAAAGTCCCCGGGAACTGACTGGCCATCAACGTGTCCACACTGACGAGAGACCGTTCAGGTGCTCTCACTGTGGGTCTGGGTTCAAGACATTATCTGTCCTCACTGTGCACCAGCGAATTCACACTGGGGAGAGGCCGTTCACCTGCACCAAGTGTGGGAAGGGATTTGCTCACTCATCCCACCTGCTGACACACCAGCGAGTTCACACTGGGGAGAGACCTTTTAAGTGCCCAGACTGCGGGAAATGCTGCAAAAGTTCCAGCGAACTGATGTTTCATCAACGTGTTCACACTGGCGAGAGGCCATTCAGGTGCTCTCACTGCGGGACTGGGTTCAGGCGATCATCCGATCTGATTGTCCACCAGCGCGTTCACACTGCAGAGAGGCCATTCACCTGCTCTGAGTGTGGGAAGGGATTCACTCGGTCATCCACTCTGCTGGAACACCAGCGAGCTCACACTGGGGAGAGGCCGTTCACCTGCCCCGACTGTGGGAAGGGATTCGCTCGGTCATCCCACCTGCTGACACACCAGCGCACTCACACTGGGGAGAGGCCGTTCATCTGCCCTGTGTGTGGGAAGGGGTTCGGTCAGTCATCCCACTTGCTGACACATCAGCGAATTCACTCTGGGGAGCGGCCGTTCACCTGTTCTGAGTGTGGGAAGGGATTCACACAATCATCCAACCTGCTGCTACACCAGCGAGTTCACAAGTAACAATAATGATTGGAATTTTCTGTTAATCATATTTGGGGTGGACCTTTGTTCATTGGGGTCTCTTTCTGCTGATGTCTATAAACTCCAGGATAAAAGCAAGATGCTGCGGATGCTGGCAATACAAAAGATAAACAGAAAATGCTGAAAAAAGTCAGCCGGTCTGGCAGCATCTTTGGAAACAGAGTTAACGTTACAAGTCCCATATGACTCTTCTTCAGAGCTAAAGATTAACCCTGTTTCTCTCGCCACAGATGCTGCCAGACCTGCTGAGTTTTCCCAGCATTTTCTGTTTTTATTATTATTACTATTATTAATAAACTGCAGCCCAGTTACTGTGCTTAATACAGTGGAGAAAAGTCAAATAAAACAGCTTTGTGTTCAACACAGCCTGTTGTGTCTTTTTAATATCTCTAACGTGAGCTTGTTCCTTTCGAAGTGCTGTCCCTCTCCCTTGTCCCCTCCCATCCTCACCTCCAGCAACAAGAGACCGTTCACCTGCTCCTTGTGTGGGAAGGAATTTGCAAATTTACCCAACCTGCTGCAACACCAGTGCAGTCACATTGATGAGAGACCTTTTAAATATCCCGACTGTGGAAAGTTTTGGGGAACTGATGACGTGTCGGCGTGTTCACACTGACGAGAGACCGTTCAGGTGCTCTCACTGTGGGACTGGTTTCCGCCGATCGTCTCAACTCACTGTACACCAGTGAATTCACACTGGAGAGAGGCTGTTCACCTGTTCAGTGTGTGGGAAAGGGATTCACTCAATCTTCCTGTCTGGTGCAACACCAGAGAGTTCACACTAGGGAGAGGTCGTTCACCTGCACCGTTTGTGAGGTGATGTTTACTTGTTCGTCCAACCTGCTGAGACACCAGCCGGTTCACAAACAACAGCAATTGGGTTTTGATGTTAATCACATCCAGGACTGAGCGATGTTCATTGAGATTGGTTTCAATTGATGTTAATGAACTCCAGCCCTTATATTCTGGAGAAAAGTCAAATAAATCAGCTTTCTGTTCTGATCTCAAGGGAGACCATTTAAGTTTTGAAAAGAAATTCAAACTCCCAGTTAGTAACTGAAAGAATTGCAGCACCACGCTTCATGTTTTAAAGAAAAATCTTCACTGTACAAGAATTAAGCAAAGCAAGTATTAGTAACTTAAAACTACATTTCGTAAGCAATTATTCTTTCAGCCTGAAAATCTCAATGGAGCACTCCATGTTCTATTTATATTTCACCTGAGTTCCCTTATACTTTCCAGGATCTTGAAGGTTCTTTCACTTTTCCTGGGACCAAACCAAGGTGTGCCACAACTCTAAGGAATTCACTTTGATCCTCCTTCATGTTCCTGCAATTCTCTCAGTTATGACATTCCTTCGGGTCCTTCCACTAGTTTATACTGCAATTCTGTTTAAACACCTAACAATTGTGGACACCCCTCTCAAGCATGGGCTTCACTGTCTTCTTGCTTAGTAGTCTACAGCCTCTGGCAGCTTTTCTCTCTCTGCCTGTTTGCAAGCTGTTCCAGCTCCAGACAAAAACTGCCTGTGTCTGTGAGAAAATACTCAGATAAACCCAAAACAAAACAAATAAAAATGCCTTCCTTCAATCTATCCACATGTTCCAGGTAGAGATTCAACCAATCATCCATAATTCCCAAACCTATCCTTTGAACTGAAAGGTATATGGATACTTTAAGACCTTTTGTTTATCAGTTGCTTTCCAACCTTTCTATGATCTGGGAAATTGCATGAAGAATTTATACCTCTAAAGAGGACAACTGTCATCTTACCAGACTGACTGACTCTATTCCAAAGCTGAGAGAGAACCACCTCTTGTTTATTGTCCTCGTACCTCGAACTCTAACCTTATTAAATAAACTCAGGTCACCTTTTGAATTACAATCACATTCAGTTTGTTTACTGACCTCCCAAACCAAGTGCTTCCTTAACAAAAATAAAAATAAAAATACCTGGAAAAACTCAGCAGGTCTGGCAGCATCTGCGGAGAGGAACACAGTTAACACCTCGAGTCCATATGACTTCATCTTATTTTTAAATCTTCAATCCCACAAAGTAAAAGTTACATTCCTCAAACATATCATTCATGAAATTAGACATTTTTGCAACATTTGTGTGAAACACACAATGTGTTGAGTCTTTTTAATATCTCTATCACAAGTTACTTCCTTCTGAAGTGCTCTCCCTCTCCCTATGTCCTCCACCCTCATCTCCAACAACAAATGTGAGGAGCTCATGACAAAGAAGATTGAGACAATCTGATCAGCTGCCTCTTCTGCTTCCCTCCCTTCCACTAGCCCACTAGGCTGAACTGCTTCCAAAGTTCCCCCTTTTTCCTGGTCCTGAACTTGCATTTTTCTGCACTTACCCTCCCACCACCTCTTATGCCCTCTCAGTGCTCATTCTGACCATGACGCCCACTTCCTCTTCTCTCAATCTTATTCTCACTAAACTGGAGACCGCCCAATCTCCCCGGTTATCTGATATTATTAATGGTTCTGTCTCTCAGGTACTGTGCCAGTTACCTCTAAATCTGCCATCATCACCCCTCTCCTTAGAAAACAAACCCTTGACTCCACCATTCTGGCAAACATCCGTCCCACCTCTAACCTCCCTTTTGTCTCCAAAGTCTGAGAACGTTTTGTTGCCTCCCAAATCTGTTCCCATCCTTTTTAGAATTCCACGTTTCAATCCCTCCAATCAGATTTCTGCCCCTCTATCACAGTATCGAAACTAAAAGTCACAGATGACATCTTATGTGATTGTGACAAAGGTAAACTGTCCCTGCATGTCCTTCTCGATCTGTCTGCAGCCTTTTACCAAGTGATCATTTCACTATTTCTCTCAGAGGGTGGTTGGTCTATGGAATTCTCATCCCCAGAGCGCAGTGGTGGCAGGGTCACTAAATATCTTTAGAGCTGAGTTAGATAGCTATTGATTAAAAATGGAGTCAAAAGTAAATAGGGCAGGAAAGTAGAGTTGAGTCCGCAGTCAGATCAAATCGAGGACCAGGCTCGAGGGGCCGAATGGCCTACTCCTGCTCCTAATTTGTGTGTTCATATGAATGTTCATATTCGGTTTGTTGTCATTTTCTCGTTTCTTACTCCAGATTATTTCAGTTCTCAAACCTTCAGTATTCCCTCAAAACCCCTGCTGCCTGCCCTGAATGAATCCAGTCCACTAACAAATGTTGAAATGTTTGCTCCACACCCACAGGGTTTCATCTGTTTAAAGCCACAAACAGAAAGGTCCAGTTTTCTGCTGGAGTTTGAGACAAATCAGCTTCCAAAATGATGCAGAGGTTTCAGCCAATGAGGGAGATCCGGGCTCAGCCCGCCCCGCCCCCTCATTCACTCCGATTGCTTGGAGGACCAGCCGCTGCCCGCTCGGTCCTCCGGTCACGCCCCCTCTTCCTATTGGCCCGGAGCTGCCGTCAATCACTCCCCGGGCATTGTTGTTCTGGAGCATGCGCGGTGCCGGTGATGTCCATGGACAGGCGCTTGTTTGTCTCATCTTCAGGCGGGAAGGAGGCGGATAAGCGGAGGCAGCGTTAGGGGCAGTGGGTGGGTGGGGAGGCTTCACAAATACCCAGTGGAGGCCTCAGCACCCCCAGTAAGACAGTACCGAACTGCAGCTGCAGGCTTTCTCCCGGTGCCAGGCCCGAGTGGACAAATGTGGGTTAATGAAGGAAATGCAGCAATGGGTTTGTTAATGAGAAATTATCTTTAACTCACTTTACTGATCCTGGAGCAGGAGGAGAGAATGGTGTCAATTTCTATCCTGGACAGACAGGGATGGGTTTTACAGAGGGTTAGAAGGGGAAAATTTGCAGACAGGAAAGTCAAACCAAACATCACATTCAGAGCAGACCCGACACATCAGGACCTGGATATTATCGGCCTTTGACTTTGAGCATCGAGCTCCAGGTCATTAACGCTCACTGTGTTAAAAAATAGTCCTTCCTCACATTCCCCCTGTATCTCTCGCTCAGAATCTGAAATCTTTTTGTGATCAGTTAATGTGAACAGTTTGTCTTTACCTATCCCCCCTTAATACAGGGAAGAGGGAGAGTTGGTGGGAAGCAAAGTGCGTGAGACGAGGATTTACAGGTTTGGGGAAACGAGAGAAAGAAAGGTTCCATAGAAACTAGAATTGTCTATCCTGAGCTGACAGTGATCACTTTTTTTAAAAACTGGTTTTACAGGGTTGCGATGAGAATATTGACAGATGGGAAACTCAAATCAAACATCACATCAAGATCTGACTGAGTCTCTCAATTCATCAAGTCCTGAAAACCGTTGTTTTGAATGTAGAAGGAGAAATGTTTGCCTGTTCTGTCTGTGGGAAAAGAGTTTGAACATCATTGTTACTGGAAAAGCACCATGGCACACACGCCCGAGTGAGATTGTTCCCGTGCACTGACTGTGAAAGTGCTTGAACTAGTTATACAGCCTGAGAAAAAAACATCACTCTTATTCACAACGGAGAGAAATCATACACATGTTCTATATCTGGATGAGGCTTCAACTGATTGTCCAACCTGGAGAGACAAAAGGACACCAACACGATGGATAAACCCTGGAAATGTGGGGACTGTGGGAAAGGATTCAGGTCCCCATCTGAGCTGGAAATTCATCGACGCAGTCACACTGGGGAGAGGCCGTTCACCTGCTTTGATTGTGGGAAGGGATTCACTGAGTCATCCAACTTAGACAGGCACCAGAGAATTCATACCAGGGAGAAGCCATTCACCTGCTCCAAGTGTGGGAAAGGATTCACTGAGTCGTCCAGTTTACACAGACACCAGCGCATTCACACTGGGGAGAGACCGTTCACCTGCTCCGAGTGTGAGAAAGGATTCACTCAGTTATCCAGCTTACATTCACACCAGAAAACTCACACTGGAGAGAAACCATTCACTTGCTCTGAGTGTGGGAAAGGATTCATTCATTCATCTGCCCTGCTGATACACCAGCAAGTTCACACTGGTGAGAGACCTTTTAAATGCCCAGATTGCGAGAAGTGCTATAAAAGTTCCGGGGAACTGAGGTCCCATCAACGTGTTCACACTGATGAGAGACCGTTCAGATGCTCTCACTGTGGGATTGGGTTCAGAAGATCATCTCACCTCACTGTGCACCAACGCACCCACACTGGAGAGAGACCGTTCACCTGCTCCCAGTGTGGGAAGGGATTCACTCAGTCATCTCATCTGCTGACACATCAGCGAGTTCATTCTGGGGAGAGACCATTCACCTGCTCCAAGTGTGGGGAGGGATTTACTCGATCCTTCACCCTGCTGCAACACCAGCGGGTTCATACCGGGGAGAGGCCGTTCATCTGCTCTGTGTGTGGGAAAGGATTCAATCGGTCATCCAACCTCACTGCACACCAGCGAGTTCACACTGGAGAGAGACCGTTCACTTGCTCCATCTGTGGAAAGGGATTCACAAAGTCGTTCAATCTGCTGACACACCAACGCACTCATGCTGGGGAGAAGTAATTCAACTGCTCGGTGTGTGGGAAGGGATTCACTCAGTCATGATGCCTCCTGAGACATCAGGGAGTTCAAAAGTGACTGCAGGGGTTGGATTCTGCCATTATTGCTGCTGTTACTCACGTTCAGTGTTGATTGTTTGAGATTATTTAGTTTGTTTCTGTTGATGTTCCCAATCCCTGTAACTGGCTGGAGTTTAATATTCTGGAGACGTCACTGATTTCTGGGGCTGCAATGTCCCTTTTTAAAAGCACCAAATGTGACTGTTCTCCTTCATTCAAGAACTCTCAACAGAAACCTATTTACAATAAAATGATGAACTTTTACTTCAATCCTAAATTGATCTTTGATGATATGTCTGTAATTCAGTGTCTGAAAGATCCAATTAGAAACTGAAAGAAATCAATATTAGAAGGGAAATGGTGTTGGAAAATTGATGGGATTGAAGGCCGACAAATCACCAGGGCCTGATAATCTACATCCCAAAGTACTTAAGGAAGTGGCCCTCGAAATAATGGATGCATTGGTGGTCATATTCTGAGATTCTATAGACTCTGGAACAGGTCCTACAGGTTGGAGGATAGCTAATGTAACCCCACTATTTAAAAAGGAAGGTAGAGAGAAAACAGGGAATTATCGACATCAGTAGTGGCCAAAATTCTAGAGTCCATCATAAAAGATTTAATAGCTGAGCACTTGGAAAACAGTGGCAGAATCGGACAGAGTCAGCATGGATTTATGAAAGGGAAATCATGCTTGACAAATCTACTGAAATTTTTTGAGAATGTAACTAGTAGAGTTGATGAGGGGGAGCCAGTGGATGTGGTTTATTTGGACTTTCAGAAGTCTTTTGACAAGTCCTACATAAGAGATTAGCATGTAAAATTAAAGCACATGGGATTGGGGGTAATGTATCGAGATGGATAGAAAATTGGTTGGCAGATAGGAAACAAAGAGTAGGAATAAATGGGTCTTTTTCCGAATGGCAGGCAGTGACTAGTGGGCCACCGCAGGGATCGGTGCTGGGACCTCAGCTATTCACAATATATATTAATGATTTAGATGAGGGAATATAATATCTCCAAATTTGCAGATGACACAAAGCTGTGTGGGAACTTTGAGGAGGATGCAGAGATGCTTCAGTTGGATTTGGACTAGCTGAGTGAGTGGGCAAATGCAAGGCAGATGCAGTATAATGTGGATAAATGTGAGGTTATTCACTTTGGTAGCAAAATCAGGAAGGTAGCTTATTATCTGAAGGGCCATAAATTGAGGGAGGGGAATGTGCAACGAGACCTGGGTGTCCTCGTACAGCAGTTGCTGAAGGTAAGCATGCAGGTGCAGCAGCCAGTAAAGAAGGCAAATGGTATGTTGGCCTTCATTGTCAGAGGATTCGAGTACAGGAGCAGGGATGTATTGCTGTACTTATACAAGGACTTGGTGAGACCACACTTGGAATATTGTGTGCAGTTTTGGCCTCCTTATCTGAGGAAGGATGTTCTTGCTATCGAGGGAGTGCAGTGAAAGTTTACCAGATGGATTCCTAGGATGGTGGGACTGACATATGAGGAGAGATTGAGTCGATTAGGATTATATTTGCTGGATTCAGAAGAATGAGGGGGAGATCATATAGAAACCCATAAAATTCTAACAGGACTAGACAGGGTAGGTGCAGGAAGGATGTTCCTGATGGTGGGGGGAGTCCAGAACCAGGGGCCACAGTTTGAGGATACAGACCATTTAGGACTGAGGTGGGGAGAAATTTCTTTGCCCAGAGAGGTGGTGAGCTGTGGCATTCACTACCACAGAAAGCAGTTGAGGCCAAAACATTGTATGTTTTCAAGAAGGAGTTAGATATAGCTCTTGGGGTGAAAGGGATCAAAGGATATGGGGAGAAAGCGGGAGCAGGCTATTGAGTTGGATGGTCGGCCATGATCGTGGTAATGGCAGAGTAGGCTCGAAGGGCTGAATGGCCTACTTCTGCTCCTAGTTTCTATGTATTTCTAAAAATAAACATATTGTAGAAAGGATCTGCCTCGAGTGCGTTCTCACTGCATGACTGACTGATATTCTGTTTTCACTGTCTGTAGATAAGTTGAAGTTGTTGCCATTGGTCTGTCTGTGTTCCTTCTCCCTTTGGGAATCTGGTTTGAAAAAGTAACATTTGACAGGACTTATAGCAAAGCCCCTGACAGTTATGTTCACCCACCATCAAATAAAGACACTTTATAATATTCTGTGTCACATGAAACCCTTTGTGGATGAAAACGGGATCTGCTGCAGTCATCAAAGTAGATTGAACACATTCTCGCTGAAATTAAGTTAACCAGTTGCTTGTGATCCTTGGTTTTGGTTTTACTCATTTTATTAGAAACTGCTCATTTCATAAAGGCATTTATATGTTTGGTAATAGGTGCAGACTGTTTATTGGATCGGATAATGGGGCAGGAAAAACCTCACTTGATTTTGATCTTCATGTGTGTGCATTTGCATTCAAAACTCATCGGTAACCTCACTACACCAGCTGAGATCAGCTCAGACCAGGGGTTCTGTATGTTGTCTTTGAGTGTTAATTAGCAAATAACTATAGTTAAGAATGTAAATTTGAACGAATGTATCTGAACTTCCAATTTAGCATATGTGATTAGCGAGTGAGTTCACAATACCTGGTTAATCAAATTCCTGTGCTGTATATCATAGCGTTCTTTCAACCCACCTCCAAAAGTATTTAAAAATAATCAAGGTTTACTCGGCAGAATGAGGAGAGTTCTACGCTTCAACTGATGGTTGGATCACTCCTTACGAGGCTTACACTGCAATGAAACCCTCTAGTTCCGGCCCAGGGGGAAACAGCTCCTCCATACATCACTGACTTAGGCAGTACATCAGTGGGCACCCTTCCTCAAAATGGATGCCAAAGCTGCTCCTCCAATCACAGATGCTGTCTTTGCAGCAGCAGCAGCAAGATCGGGAGAGACAGAATCTGTGATTGGAGGAGCAATGCTGCTCTCTGATTCTGTCTCCCACGAAGGTTCTTCTTCCAGTGGCTTGTCCCTGTGATTGAATTTTCACAGGCTTTTGTGAGGTGAATTTTCCTGCTGCCCCCTATGTATTTTAAACCCTGGTTCTGAAATATTGTCAGTCTGATCTTAAGACTTCCTGGCATAATGCCCTGATCCAAATCTGCAATAATCCATATCCCCATCTGAGTTCTGGATTTGAATGTGATTATCCAGTCCAGAAAACATGTATAATGGTCTTTAAACCTGATTCAGCACTTTCCCTCCACACAAACTAGAAAAGATTGTCTTTGGGATCAGTTGTTCCTTTATAGTCTGTGTAGCTCCAAATGATGACAGTTTTAACCTTCTCCCTCACCTGTCCTAACCCTTCCGTTGTTCATTTATTGAAACCAGGGACTCTCCTGTTTGAATGATGACCTTCCCTGTCTGCCTAGTTATTGTTTCATCACTCAAATAACAGCAAAATACTGTGGATGCTGGAAATCTGAAGGAAGAACAGAAAATTTTCTTTTTATTTTATGTTATTTTTATTATTGTTTCATCATCTCGCCACATTTCACTAACAAATGTTGAAATGTTTGCTCCACACCCACTGGGTTTCATCTGTTTAAAGCCGCAAACAGAAAGGTCCAGTTTTCTCCTGGAGTTTGAGACAAATCAGCTTCCAAAGTGATGCAGAGTTTCAGCCAATGAGGGAGATCCGGGCTCAGCCCCCGCCCCCTCATTCACTCCGATTGGTTGGAGGACCAAAAGTTCACGCTCGTTCCTCCAGTCCCGCCCCCTCTTTCTATTGGTCCGGAGTTGCCGTCCATCACTCCCCGGGCATTGTGAATTGGAGCATGCGCAGTGCGGGTAATGGCGATGGAAAGACGCTTCTTTGTCTCATCTTCAGGCGGTAAGGGAGATGGCGGAGTGGAGGGAGCGATGGAGCCGGCGGATGGACGGGGCGGGTTCGTAAGTGCCCGATGAGGCTCTGAACCCAGAATAAGAAGCTACCGGTGCCGCGTTTTGATCTGTGGGGCCAAGGCTGCAGGATCGCGCCTCCGGTGAAAGGCCCGGGTTAACGGCCGCCATTTTGAGCGGGAGCAATGTGCAGGGCTGCGCATGCGCGGTCATTTTTGTCCCTGTCAGCAGGAGGAGAGAATGTTGTGCATTTCTATCCTGGACTGACAGGGATGGGTTAGCAAACTCCTTTTCCAGGGGGTTAGAAGGGGAGGATTTACACGCAGCAAACTCGAACCAAAGATCACATTAAGGTCTGAGTTGAGCCACTTGATGTATCAGGACCTGGATATTATCAACCTTTGAGTTTGAGCATTGAGTTCCTGGTCATGAACACTCACAGTGTAAAATTCCCTCCTCACATTCCCCCTTGTAGATTTTACCGAAAATCTTAAATCTGTGTCAGTGATACTTTTATGATTAACTAATACCATATCTAAGCATGTTATAAACTTGCACAGCTCTATCAAATCTCCCATCAATCTCCTTTGCTCCAAGCAGAACAATCCCAGTTTCTCCAACCTAACATTGCGACTAAAATCCTTCATCCCAGAACCATTCTGGTAAATCTCCTCTGCACCCTCTCAAGGACCCTCACATCCTTCATAATGTGTGGTGATCACTGGTTTGCACAGACCCAGATGTTCTGTATTCTGTGTCTGTTATGTCATCACACACCGACAATTGCTCAGTGACATCACCCTGCTCCCCAGGTATTTCCTCAACTGGGAGATTTTTCTCTGATTCCAGTGCTTCTGATATCTTTCCAGCTGCAGGCTCCAGCAGGAGATTTTAAAATTGAAAACAGTGGCATTGTTACAAAGGTGAGTATTTTTGATTATTTATCTTTTGTACCTACAATTTAGAGCTTTTAGTGCTATGCTCTGTTACCTGTGAGAGTCTTCATGACCCTGGAGCTGGTACAACTCCTTTACTGTGGATGTGAATCCATGTCGATCCATTGCTTTTGCCCTCGCTGATTGCCTCTCTGCCATTGTCTAACTTCCTCTGTGTCTAATAATGGGGGTATTTTAGCTCTGTTTAGTATTTTACTGTTATTTCCGCAGACCATGCCAAAATGAAATTTCTACTGCTGCCCATCCTCCGACCGTGTGCTACTGACTTCCCAGCTCTGTCGTCCCACAGTATCTTTCATAGTCAGGAATTGCTTTTAGCACTATCGTCCATTTCTCTTCTGTTTCTGAGTTTATATTGACCATCAAATGTTGCACCATTTTTATTCCCCATAATTCATTCTGTATACCCTGAAGTGTTAACATTCGTAGAAAAGTACATAGAAAATAGGGGCAGGAGTAGGCCATTCGGCCCTTCGAGCCTGCTCCGCCATTCATTATGATCATGGCTGATCATCCAACTCAATAGCCTGCTCCCATTTTCTCCCCATATCCTTTGATCCCTTTCATCCCAAGAGCTATATCTAACTCCTTCTTGAAAACATACAATGTTTTGGCCTCAACTACTTTCTGTGGTAGTGAATTCCACAGGCTCGCCACTCTCTGGGTGAAGAAATTTCTCCTCGTTTCAGTCCTAAATGGTCTACCCCATATTCTCAGACTGTGACCCCTGGTTCTGGACTCCCCCACCATCAGGTACATCCTTCCTGCACCTACCCTGTCTAATCCTGTTAGAATTTTATAGGTTTCTATGAGATCCCCCCTCATTCTTCTGAAGCCCAGCAAACATAATCCTAACCGACTCAATCTCTCCTCATATGCCAGTCCCGCCATCCCAGGAATCAGTCGGGTAAACCTTCGCTGCACTCCCTCTATAACAAGAACATCCTTCCTCAGATAAGGAGACCAAAACTGCACACAATTGTGCAGGTGGTCTCACCAAGTCCATGTATAAGTGCAGCAAGACATCCCTGCTCCTGTACTCGAATCGTCTCGCTATGAAGGCCAACATACCATTTGCCTTCTTTACCACTTGCTGCATATGCATGCTTACCTTCAGCGACTGTTGTTCGAGGACACCCAGGTCTCGTTGCACATTTCTCTCTCTCAATTTATAGCCATTCAGATAATAATCTGCCTTCTTGCTTTTGCTACCAAAGTGAATAACCTCACATTCATCCACATTATACTGCATCTGCCATGCATTTGCCCACTCACCCAGCTTGTCCAAATCACACTGAAGCATCTCTGCATCCTCCTCACAGCTCACCCTCCTACCCAGCTTTGTGTCTTCTGCAAATTTGGAGATATTACATTTAGTTCCCTCATCTAAATCAGTAATATGTTTTGTGAATAGCTGGGGTCCCAGCACCAATCCCTGCGGTACCCGACTAGTCACTGCCTGCTATTTGGTAAAAGACCCTTTTATTGCTACTCTTTCTTTCCTGACTGCCAACCAGTTTTCTGTCCATCTCAATTCACTACCCCCAATCCCATGCGTTTTAATTTTACTCGCCAATCTTTTATGTGGGCCTTTGTTGAAAGCCTTCTGAAAATCCAAATAAACCATGTCCACCGGCTGTCCCTCATCCACTCTACGAGTTACATCCTTGAAAAATTCCAGTAGATTTGTCAAGCATAATTTCCCTTTCATAGATCCATGCTGACTCTGTCCGATTCTGCCACTGTTTTCCAGGTGCTCAACTATTAAATCGTTTATAATGGACTCTAGAATTTTCCCCATTACTGACGTCAGGCTGACTGGTCTATAATCCTCTGTTTTCTCTCTACCTCCCTTTTAAAATAGTGGGGTTACATCAGCTACCCTCCAATCTGTAGGAACTGTTCCAGAGTCTATAGAGTCTCGGAAGATGACCACCAATGCATCCACTATTTTTAGGGCCACTTCCTTAAGTATTCTGGGATGTAGATTATCAGGCCCTGGGTATTTATCCACCTTCAATCCCATCAATTTCCCCAACACCATTTCGCTACTAATATTGATTTCTTTCAGTTCCTCCCTCTCTCTAAACCTGTGTTCTCCAACATTTCTGGTATGTTATTTGTGTCCTTTGTGAAGACAGAACCAAAGCATGTATTTAGTTGTTCAACCATTTCTTTGTTCCCCATTATAAATTCCCCTGTTTCTGAATGTAAGGGACCTACATTTAGATTCACCAATCTTTTTCTCTTCACATACTTACAGAGACTTTTATAGTCAGTTTTTATGTTCCCCGCAAGCTTACACTCGTATTCTATTTTCCCCATCTTAATCAATCCCTTGGTCCTCCTTTGCTGAATTCTAAACTGCTGCCAATCATCAGGTCTGTTGCTTTTTCTGGCCAATTTGTATGCTTCTTCCTTGGATCTAATACTATCTCTAATTTCCCTTGTAAGCCATGGTTTAGCCACCTTTTTTATTTTATTTTTGCGCCAGATGGGAATAAACAATTGTTGTAGTTCACCCACTTGCTCTTTGATTGTTTGCCATTGCCTATCCACCATTATCCCCTTAAGTAACGTTTCCCAATCCATCATAGCCAATTCACGCCTCATACCATCGTAGTTTCCTTCATTAAGACTCAGGACCTTAGTCTCAGAATCAACTACGTCACTCTCCATCTTGATGAAGAATTCTATCATATTATGGTCGCTCATCCCCAAGAAGCCTTGATCAACTAGATAGCCAATTATTCCTTTCTCATTAATCAATACCCAATCTAGGATGGCCTGTTCTCTAGTTGGTTCTTCAACATATTGGTCCAGAAAACCATCCTGTATACACTCCAGGAATTCCTCCTCTTCAGTACTGTTATTAATTTGATTTGCCCAATCAATATGCAGATTAAAGTCACCCATAATTACAGATCTTCCTTTATTGCATGCTTCTCTAATTTCCTGTTTAATGCCATTACCAGCATCACCACTACAGTTTGGAGGTCTATATACAACCCCCGCTAATGTTTTTTGCCCCTTGGTGTTTTTCAGCTCGACCTAGACAGACTCCACATTGTTGGAGCTAATATCTTTCCTCACTATTGCATTAATTTCCTCTTTAACCAGCAACGCAACTCCACTGCCTTTTCTTTTTTATCTTCTTCCCAAACACTGAATACCCCTGGATGTTCAGTTCCCATCCCTGGTCACCCTGCAGCCATGTCTCCGTAATCTCGACTATATCATACTTGTTCATATTTATTTGAGCGGTTAATTATCCACTTTATTCCGAATGCTCCTCGCGTTAAGGCAGAAAGCCTTAAGACTTGTCTTTTTAACATTACTTGTCCCGTTCCCACTATTTTTCACTGAGGGTCTGTTTGATTCTTGCCCTTGATTTCTCTGCTTATCACTTTTCTAATTCCCCTTTCTGTCTTTTGTTCTTGTCCTTGATTCCCCTTCCCCTGACTCCTTGCATAGGTTCCCATCCCCCTGCCATTTTAGTTTAAACCCTCCCCAACCACTTTAGCAAATATTCCTCCTGGGACATCAGTCCCGGTCCTGTCCAAGTGTAACCCGTCCAGTTTGTACAGGTTCCACCTCCCCCAGAACTGGTCCCAGTATGTCAGGAATGTGAAACCCTCCCCCTCACACCATCTCTTCAGCCACATATTCATCCAATATAACCTGCTAACCTGCTATTTCTACTCTGACCCGCACGTGGCACTGGTAGTAATCCTGAGATCACTACCTTTGAGGTGCTACTTTTCAACTTACTTCCTTACTCCCTATATTCTGCTTTTAGGACCTCATCCCTTTTTTTTTTTACCTATGTCGTTTGTACCAATGTGTACCACGACCACTGGTGTTCACCCGCCCCCTTCAGAATGTCCTGTAGCCGCTCAAAGACACCCTTGATCCGAGCACCAGGGAGGCAACGTACCATCCTGGAGTCTCGTTTGCAGCCATAGAAACACCTATCTATTCCCCTTACAATTGAATCCCCTATAACTATTGCATTCCCACACTTTTTACCCCTCCCCTGTGCATCAGAGCCAACCATGATGCAACAAATTTGGCTGTTGCTGCTTTCCCCTGAGAGGCCATTCCCCCCAACAGTATCCAAAACAGTATATCTGTTTTGCAAGGAAATAGCCACAGGAGATTCCTGCACTGCCTGCCTAGTCTTCTTGCTTTGCGGGGTGGTCACCCATTCCCTTCCTGCCTGTGGACTCTTAGCCTGCGGTGTAACCACCTCTCTATATACTTTCCACCTTGCGGATGCTCCACAGTGTCGCCAGCCACCGCTCCAGCTCCGAAACCCAGGTTCCCAGGAGCTGCAGCTGGTGACACTTCCCGCACACATGCTGGCTGCGGGCACTGGAAATGTTCCTGGTTCCCCACATAGAGCAGGAGGAGCATACCATAACTTTGAGCTCTCCTGCCTTGACTTACCCCTTTAAATTAAATTGAACCTTTTGGAAGATACTTAATATAAAATAATATCAATTATTCTAGAGCTCTTATTCCCTGCTTCTCATTGTTACAGAATATAACCCTTACAAAGGTTGAACCACAAAATAAGAGCTTAAAAACTATGAGCAACAAAAGTAGTAAATACTTAACCGACCATACTCACAGCACTCAAAGGATAACCTTGTTCCCTCCTCACCGAACTCCCTCAATCACCTCTGCTCTCCCAGCTTCTCTTCACCTCCGGCGCCTCTCGCGCTCCTGTTCTACTCCCGGCTCCACTCGTGCTTGTCTTCAATTCACGGCTCCTCTCGCGCTTCTCTTCAACTCCCAGCTCCTCTCGCACTTCTCTTCAATTCCCGGCTCCTCTCACGCTTCTCTTCAACTCCCGGCACCTCTTGCGCTTCTCTTCAACTCCCGACTCCTCTCGCGCTCCTGTTCTACTCCCGGCTCCTCACGCTTCTCTTCAACTCCCGGCTCCTCTCGCGCTTCTCTTCAACTCCCGACTTCTCTCGCGCTTCTCTTCAACTCCCAGCTCCACTCGCGCTTCTCTTCAACTCCCGACTCCTCTCGCGCTTCTCTTCAACTCCCGACTCCTCTCGCATTTCTCTTCAACTCCCAGCTCCTCTCGCGCTTCTCTTCAACTCCCAACTCCTCTCGCGTTTCTCTTCAACTCCCGACTCCTCTCGTGCTTATCTTCAACTGCTGGCTCCTCTCGCGCTTCTCTTCAGCTCCCAGCTCCTCTCGTGCTTAACTCTGTTTCTCTCTCCACAGATACTGCCTGACCTTCTGAGTGTTTCCTGCATTTGTCCTTTTTCTTTCTGATTTCCAGGAGCTGCAGTATTTTTCTTTTGTTTTATTGCAGGCGTTTCTCACAGAGCCGAGTCTACAAACAGAGGTGGACCAATTAAGAACTGATTTGTGTCAGGGTGGGTGGGTGTTGGCTGCAGAGGTTGGTCCCTGGCCTTCTGTGTTGCTCCTTTTTCGTTGAATCATAGAATCGTTGAATGATTATAATACAAAAGGAGTCCTTTCACCTGTGTTCTCTGCAAGGGCAAATCAGTTAGCCCCATTCCCCTGCTCTTTCCTCGTAGCCCAGCATTTTCTTTCTCTTCAGGTGCTTGTCCAATTCCCTTTCCATTGTTGAGTCAGTTTGAGCTGGAGGAGAAGCTGCTGGGTTTAATCCCGAGGACCTTGGAACCCGGTCAGACCTAACAATTTCCAATGTGAAATTGTCAAAGGGAGGTAGATTCCAAGAGAGATCAGGTTGTTAAAGGGACACTTTCTCTATAATGGAAAAGGATATTGTGAGAGGAATAAGTATTTCAGCAGATACTTTTTATCTGTTTTACAGATACATATTTTTAACACGTATTTTTGGCATTTGGGGTCACCAACAAGACCAGCTGCAGATATTGCCAATCCCCTGTTACTGGGGCAGAAGGTGATGTTTGACCTTGAACCTCTGCAGTTCGTGTGCTGAAGCTGCTCTCAGTGATGTTAGATGAGGCGTTACAGGATTTTCACCCAGTTATAATGAAGGAACGGTGATATATGTTCAATGAAGAATGCAGCAGCGTGTGCCAGGAGCAGCTCCAGGCACACGTAAAAATTAGGTGTGAACTTGGTGAAGCTACAACACAGGACTACTTGTGTGCCAGACAGCATAAGCCACAAGCGATAGGCAGAGGTAGGTGGTTCCACAGCCAACGGATCAGATCTAAGCTCTGCAGTCCTGCCACATCCAGTCGTGAATGGTGGTGGGCAATTAAACGAGTCACTGGAGGAGGAGGCTCCACAAATATCCCCATACTCAATGCTGGGGGAGCCCAGCACATCAGTGCAAAAGATAAGACTGAAACATTTGCAATAATCTTCAGCCCGAGTGAATGATCCATCTCGGCCTCTTCTGGAGGTCCCCAGCATCACAGATGCCATTCTTCAGCCAATTCGATTCACTCCATGTGAAATCAAGGAACAGCTGAAGACACTGGACACTGCTAACGCTATGGGCCCTGACAATATTCCGGCAATAGTACTGAAGACTTGTGCTCCAGAACTTGGTGTGCCCCTAGCCAAGCTGTTCCAGTACAGCTACAACACTGGCATCTACCCAGCTATGTGGAAAATTGCCCAGGTATGTCCTGTACACAAAAAGCAGGACAAATCCAACCCCGGCCAATTACCACCCCATCAGTCTACTCTCAATCATCAGTAAAGTGATGGAAGGGGGTCATCAACAGTACTGTCAAGCGACACTTGCTTAGCAATAACCTGCTCACTGACGCTCAGTTTGGGTTCCGTGACCACATTACAGCCTTGGCTCAAACAATGACAAAAGAGCTGAACTCCAGAGGTGAGGTGAGAGTGACTGCCCTTGATATCAAGGCCTCATTTGACTGAGTGTGGCATCAAGGAGCCCTTGCAAAACTGGAGTCAAAATGGGAATCAGGGGAAAACTCTCCACTGTTTGGAGTCATACTGAGTGCAAAGGAAGGTGGTTGTGGTTGTTGGAGGTCAATCATCTCAGTTCCAGGACATCACTGCAGGAGTAGGTAGTCAGGATAGTGTCCTAGGCCCAACCATCTTCATCAATGATCTTCCTTCCATCATAAAGTCAGAAGTGAGGATGTTCGCTGATGGTTGCACCATGTTCAGCACCATTTGCTGCTCATCAGATACTGAAGCAGTCCATGTCCAAATGCAGCAAGACCTGGAGAATATCCAGGCTTTGGGCTGACAAGTGACAAGTAACATGCGCGCCACACAAGTGCCAGGCAATGACCATCTCCAACAAGAGAGAAACTAACCATCGCCCCATGACATTCAATGGCATTACCATCACTGAATCCCCCCCAGTATCAACATCCTGGGTGTTACCATTGACCAGAAACTGAACTGGACTAGCCATATAAATACTGTGGCTACAAGAGCAGGTCAGAGGCTAGGAATTGTGCAATGAGTAATTCACCTCCTGACTCCCAAAGCTGTCCACCATCGACAAGCACAAGTCAAGAGTGTGATGGAATACTCTGCTTGCCTGAATGAGTGCAGCTCCCACAACACTCAGGAAGATTGACACCATCCAGGCCAAAGCAGCCAGCTTTATGGGCACCCCATCCACAACCTCTAACACCCACTCTCTCCACCTCCAACGCACAGTGACAGCAGGGTGTACCATCTACAAGATTCACTGCGGAAATTCACCAAGGCTCCTTAGGCAGCACCTTCCATACCCACGATTGCTACCATCTAGAGAAGGACAAGCACAGCAGATGGATGGGAACACCACCACCTGGAAGTCCCCCTCCAAGCCACTTACCGTCCTGACTTGGAAATATATCACTGTTCCTTCACTGTCGCCAGGTCAAACTCCTGGAACTCCTTCCCTAACAGCACAGTGGGTGTACCTACACCACATGGATTGCAGTGGTTCAAGAAGGCAGCTCATCACCACCTTCTCAAGGGGCAATTAGGGGTGGGCAATAAATAATGGCCTCGCCAGCAACACCTGCAACCTGTAAATGAATTTTTTTTAAAACAAACACCAATTTGCATTTATATAGCGCCTTTTGTGTAACAGAACATTTCAAGGTGTTACACAGGTGTGTTCTAAAGCAACATGTGACACTGAGCCCCATGAAGAGATATTAGGGCAGGTGTCCAAAGGTTT
The DNA here is from genome assembly GCF_017639515.1 of Carcharodon carcharias. Classification (NCBI taxonomy): domain Eukaryota; kingdom Metazoa; phylum Chordata; class Chondrichthyes; order Lamniformes; family Lamnidae; genus Carcharodon; species Carcharodon carcharias. The sequence continues at coordinate 18,749,848 of NC_054493.1, forward strand.
GGTCAAAGAGGTAGGTTTTGAGGAGTATCTTAAAGAAGGAAAGTGAGATAGAGAGGCGGAGAGGTTTAGGAAAGAAGTTCCACAGTTTATGCCTTTGGCAGCTGAAGGCGCAGCCTCCAAAGGTCAAACAGTTAAAATCGGGAATGCTCAGGAGGTCAGAATGAGGGGAGCGCAAAGACCTTGGAGGGTTGTGAGTCTCAAGGAGGTTACAGAGACAGGAAGGGGCCAGGGAGGAATTTTAAAAATTTAATTGCTTATTAACTGGGAACCTTTGCAGGTCAGCGAGCACGGGGTGATGGGTGAACACATCATGCGGTGAATAAGCAGGCGGGCTCTAGAGTTTTGGGTGACCTCAAGATCACAGGGAGGTTGAATTCAGGAGGTTGTTTGGGAGTGCATTAGGACAGTTAAATCTTGAAGTAACAAAGGGATGGGTGAGAGTTTCAGCAGCAGGTAAGCTGAGATGGGGGTAGAGTCGGGGGCGATGTTACTGAGGTGGAAATAGGCGGTCTTGGTGATGATGCTGATAGGCGGTTGGAAGCTCGTCTCGGCTGTGCACGCGTGCCTTTGTGGTTGTGACCAGTCTGGTTCAGCCCCAGACAGTTACCAGGGAGAGAGATGGAGTCGGCGACTGGGGAGTGGAGTTTGTAGCGGGGACTGAAGACAATGGCTTTGGCCTCCCAATATTCAAATGGAGGAAATTTCTGCTCATCCAGTACTGGATGTCACAGAAGTCAGGGACGGTGTGTGACTTGGGGAGGGTAATTTGGAGGTGAGAGTGTCCACATGCACCTGCTCCCCTGATCCTTCTAGGTGGTGGTTGTTAAGGGTTTGGAGTATTCTGTCAAAGTTACGGTTGAATTGTAGAAACGTAAAATTCCTCTTTCATCTCCCGCCTTTCCCGCTTCTCTCTCCCTCTCTCCATCCTTCTCCTCCTTTAGAGCCCAGAGTCTTGTGTAGGCCCAGAGTCTTGTGTAGGCCCAGAGTCTTGTGTAGGCCCAGAGTCTTGTGTAGGCCCAAAGTCTTGTGTAGGCCCAGAGTCTTGTGTAGGCCCAGAGTCTTGTGTAGGCCCAGAGTCTTGTGTAGGCCCAGGCCGGGAAGCAGGTTCCCTTCCCTGAAGGACGTCAGTGAACCGGTTTACGACAATCCAGCAGTTTTCGTGGTCACTTTTGCCTTGTGCCATCCCTACAAATGACCAGATTCATTCAGCTCAATCTCACAACCTTGCCTCTCTGTGTTTTTGTGGGTTCTCTCTCACTCCCCTTTTCTCTGTTTCAAAACAATTTCACAGGGTATTAGAAGGGGGAGGATTTTGCAGTCGGGAAACGGGGAAACAAAGACGTCCCATCAAAATCTGACGGAGCCACCGAATTTATCGCGGCCCGGGCGTCAGTGGAACTTGAGCATGGAAGGCGAGGAGACACCGTGCACGTGTTCCGCGTGTGGACGAGGCTTCGGCCGATCATCTGACCTGTCAGAGCATAAGTGCGGTCAGAGCAGGGAGAAGCCGTGGAAGTGCGGGGACTGTGGGAAGGGATTTGACTACCCGTCAGAGCTGGAAATCCATCAGCGCACTCACACCGGGGAGAGGCCCTTCATCTGCTCTGACTGCGGGAAGGGGTTTAGTAAGTCGTCCACCCTGCTGGCCCACCAGCGCACTCACACCGGGGAGAGGCCCTTCACCTGCCCCGACTGTGGGAAGGGGTTCACTCAGTCGACGAATCTGCTGACGCACCAGCGGGTTCACACCCGGGAGAGGCCGTTCACCTGCTCCGAGTGCGGGAAGGGGTTCATTTTCTCGGCCAACCTGCTGACCCACCAGCGGGTTCACACCGACGAGAGGCCCTTCAAGTGCCCAGACTGCGGGAAGTGCTTTAAAGGTTCCAGGGAGCTGATGCGCCACCAGCACGTTCACACCGACGAGGGTCTGTTCAGGTGCTCGCACTGCGGGACTGGGTTCAGGCGATCATCTCAACTCGCTGCCCACCAGCGCACTCACAGCGGAGAGAAGCCGTTCACCTGCCCCGAGTGCGGGGAGGGATTCAACCAGTCGTCCACCCTGCTTACGCACCAGCGGGTTCACACGGGGGAGAGGCCGTTCACCTGCTCCGAGTGCGGGAAGGGGTTCACTCAGTCGTCCACCCTGCTGAGCCACCAGAGGGTTCACACGGGGGAGAGGCCGTTCACCTGTCCCGAGTGTGGGAAGAGATTCGCTCAGTCATCCACCATGCATAGGCACCAGCGCACTCACACTGGGGAAAGGCTGTTCATCTGCTCAGAGTGCGGAAAGGGATTCACTCAGTTTTTCAACCTGCTGACGCACCAGCGGGTTCACAAGTAACGACAGTGATTGGTTCCTGCTGTTAAATCGCATCCGGGGCTGAGCCGTGTTCGTTGGGGTCAGTTGCTGCTGATGTTTGTAAACTCCAGCCCAGTTATAAGGGAGAATATTCTGGATAAAAATCAAGTAAATCGACTTTGTGTTAAACGTACTGTGTTGAGTCTTTTTTTAAATATCTCCAACACAAGTTAGTTCCCTTCGAAGAGCTCACCATCTTTCCTGTCTCCTCCATCCACAGCTCCAACCAGAAGTGTGAGGAGCTCATGGAGCTTCTTTGTCACTGAGATTGAGTCAATCTGATCAGTTGCCTCTGCTGCTTCCCTCCCGTCCGCTAGCCCACTGGGACAAACTGTCTCTAAAGTCAAAGCAAAATACTGTGGACGCTGGAAATCTGAAGTAACAGGAAATGCTGGAAAAACTCAGCAGGTTTGACAGCATCTGTGAAGAGAGTAAAACAGCTCAGAAGAAGAGACATACAGACTCAATTCGTTGGCTCTGTTTCTCTCTTCACAGATGCTGTCAGACCTGCTGAGTTTTTCCAGCATTTTCTGTTGCCTCTAAAATCCCTTTTTACCAAGTTCTGAACTCACACCTTTGCCCAGTTTCCCTCTTATCTCCTGTCAAGCCCTGTCAGAGCTCATCTCGGCCATAAGGCCCGCCTTCTGCTCCCTTGACCCCATTCTCACCAAACTGCTGACCATCCAGTTTCTGCATGTTAGCTGATACTATAAACAGTTCTCTCTCTCTTCTGACACTGTCCCTCTCACCTTTAAATCCACTGTCATCTCCCATCCTAAAAAAAAACCTTTGACCCCCCACGGTCTTTGCAAATAACTGCCCCCATCTCCAACCTCCATTTCCTCTCCAAAGTCCTTGTACTTGGTGTCCCCCAAGGATCTATCCTTGGTCCCTCCTATTTCTCATCTACATGCTGCCACTAGGCGACATCATCCAAAAGCACCGTGTTAGTTTACACATGTAGACTAGCCCAGCTCTACCTCCCCACCATCCCTCTCCATTCCTCCACTGGATGAGCAGAAATTTCCTCCAATTAAAAATTGGGAAGACCAAAGCCATTGTCTTCAGTCACCGCTACAAATTCCGTTCCCTAACTACCGAGTCCATCCCTCTCCCTGGGAACTGTCTGAGGCTGAACCACACTCTTCACAATCTTGGTGTCATATTTGACCCCAAAATAATTTTCTGACCACACATCCACACCATCACTATACCAGATATTTCAATTTCCATAATGTCATCTGTCTCCAACCCACCCCAGCTCATCTGCTGCTGAAACCCTCAACCATACCCGTGTTACCTTTAGACTTGACGATTCCAATACATTCCTGACCAGACTCTCACATTCACCCTGTCACCCACCGCCCCCACCATACAGAAACATGAGATTATCCAGAGCTCTGCTGCCCATGTTCTTTCTCATGCCAAGTCCCATTCGCCCATCACCCCATGTGCTGACCGCCCGACATCACCTCCAGGTCAAGCAAATACATCAGGTTTAAAATTCACATCCTTGTTTTCAAATTCCTCCATGGCCTCGTCCTTCCCTATCTCTGTAATCTCCAGTTTCACAGCCTCTGAGATATCTGCGCTTCTCATTCTGGCCACTTGAACATCCCTGATTTTAATTACTCCCCCCATTGGTGGCAGGGCCTAGGCGTGAAACTCTGAAATTCCCTCCCTAAACTATTCATCTCTCTCCTGATTAAAAATCTTGTTAAAAATCTCCCTCTCCAATCAAGCTTTTGGCCATCTGATCGAATATTGCCCTATGTAGCCCCATGTCAATTTTTTTTCCTTATGCAACTCCTCAGAAGCACCTTTGGGCACTTTTGGTTCTGCTCTTATTTAATAGTCTTCATGACATCATCGCACCAGGACTGGATGACATCATAAGAGTCCATTGTTTCATAATGATCCACATCGATAACAACAGGAAATATTAATAAACCTGAGCACATTATCTAGGCTGACACTCCAGTGTGCCATTGAGGGACTGCTGCACCGTGAGAGACAGTGTCCTTCAGATGGAACTTGTGGAGGCTCTGGCCACAATCTTCCAATCCTCCTTGTATGGTAATGGTGCCAAAGGGCTGAGAGATTATAAATGTTACATCCCTGTTCAAAAACACAGCGAAAACAGTCAAAATCAGCAATGGGGAAAAAGTTGAAGCCAATAATCCAGGACAAAATCTTGGAAAAGTATGGATTATTATTTCCAAAATTTTCTGTTTTTAATACTGAAAACTTCCCTGGATCTTGAGGTGCGGAGAGACACTCTAAGAGGAATGGGGAGGTTTAAGGGGGGGGGCAATGTGAGGAAAAGCTTTTTTTACTCAGAGGGTGGTGACGGTCTGGAATGCGCTGCCTGGGAGGGTGGTGGAAGCGGTTTGCCTCACATCCTTTAAAAAGTACCTGGATGATCATTTGGCATGTCATAACATTCATGGCTATGGGCCAAGTGCTGGTAAATGGGGTTAGGTAGGTCAGGTGTTTCTCACCTGTCGGTGCAGACTCGAAGGGCCTCTTCTGCACTGTGTGATTCTGTGGGAGCTGGGACTTGCCCATGATGGTAACTAAAGGTACGAGAGCTGAAATAATTGGGAGTTCAAAAGGAGAGAAGATCCAAAAAAAGAATAGTCGGTAACAGGACATCAATAACACCCTCTTATCCTGGAGAAATCAAAGACTTGACATACTGTGTGTCTGAAAGAAACTCCAGCCCAGTTACAGAGATTAACATCAGTAGAAATAAACCACAATTATCAGAATAAACATGGTTCAGTTCCGTGTGATTAACACTGGCAGTACCAACAGAATCAAACATATTAAGACCATGAGATATAGGAGCAGAAATTAGGCCACTCGGCCCATCAAGTCTGCTCCGCCATTCAATCATGGCTGATAAGTTTCTCAACCCCATTCTCCCGCCTTCTCCCCGTAACCTTTGATCCCCTTACCAATCAAGAACCTATCTATCTCGGTCTTAAATACACTCAATGACCTGGCCTCCACAGCCTTCTGTGGCAATGAATTCCATAGATTCACCACTCTCTGGCTAAAGAAGTTTCTCCTCATCTCTGTTCTAAAAGGTCTTCCCTTTACTCTGAAGCTGTACCCTCAGGTCCTAGTCTCTCCTACTAATGGAAACATCTTCCCCACATCCACTCTATCCAGGCCTTTCAGTATTCTGTAAGTTTCAATCAGATCCCCCCTCATCCTTCTAAACGCCATCGAGTATAGACCCAGAGTCCTCAAACGTTTCTCATATGTTAAGCCTTTCATTCCTGGGATCATTCTCCTGAACCTCCTCTGGACCCTCTCCAGGGCCAGCACATCCTTCCTGAGATATTGGGCCCAACATTGCTCACAATATTCTAAATGTGGTCTGATCAGAGCCTTATAAAGCCTCAGCAGCACATCTCTGCTTTTATATTCTATTCCTCTCGAAATAAATGCCAACATTTCATTTGCCTTCCTAACTACCGACACAACCTGCAAGTTAACCTTAAGAGAATCCTGGACTAGGACTCCCAAGTCCCTTTGCACTCCAGACTTCTGAATTCTCTCCCCATTTAGAAAATAATCTATGCCTCTATTCTTCCTACCAAAGTGCATGACCTCACACTTCCCCACGTTGTATTCCATCTGCCATTTCTTTGCCCATTCTCCAAATCCTTCTGCAGACTTCTCACCTCCTCAATACTACCTGTCCCTCCACCTATCTTTGTATCATCTGCAAACTTAGCCAGGATGCCCTCAGTTCCTTCATCTAGATCATTAATGTATGAAGTGAAAAGTTGTGGTCCCAATACTGACCCCTGCGGAACTCCACTAGTCACAGGCTGCCATCCTGAGAAGGACCCCCTTATCCCCACTCCGCCTCCTGCCAGACAGCCAATCTTCTATCCATGCTAGTACCTTGCCTCTAACACCATGGGCTCTCGTCTTACGGAGCAGCCTCCTGTGTGGGCACCTTGTCAAAGGCCTTCTGGAAGTCCAAGTAAATAACATCCATTGGCTCTCCTTTGTCTAACCTACTCGTTACCTCCTCAAGAATTCTAACAGATTTGTCAGGCATGACCTCATCTTGATTAAATCATGCTGACTTTGCCCTATTTTACCATGCACTTCCAAGTATTCTGAAATCTCATCCTTAATAATGGACTCTAAGATCTTACCAACGACCGAGGTCAGGCTAATCAGCCTGTAATTTCCCGTCTTTTGCCTCACTCCCTTCTTGAACAGGGGGGTTACATTAGCAATTTTCCAGTCCTCTGGGACCCTCCCTGACTCCAGTGATCCCTGAAAGATCGCCACTAACACCTCCACTATCTCTTCAGCTATCTCCTTCAGAACTCTGGGGTGTAATCCATCTGGTCCAGCTGATTTATCCACCTTCAGACCTTTCAGTTTTCCTAACACCTTCTCCTTAGTAATGGATCCTCCCCCTCCCTCTCCAATATCCTTTCAAGCCAGCCAGAGATGTCCCTCAACTTGGCATCGGGCAGGCAACATACCATGCGGGACTCGATCCTGCTTACAAAGGAAGTTATCAATTCCCCTAATTATAGAATCCCCTACAACTACCACTTGCCCTTTCGCTCCCCCCTCTTGAATGGCCTCCTGTGCCATGGTCAGCTGGCTCATCCTCCCTACAGCCCTCTTCCTCATCCACACAGGGAGCAAATACCTCGTACCTTTTGGACAAGGTCAAGAGCTGAGGCTCCTCTGTTCCTGAACACAGGATCCCTCTACCTGCCTCACTTGCAGTCACACGCTGCTGACCCTGACCACTGACTGGACTCGAGATACGTAATCTACTGGGTGTGACCGCCTCCTGATACAAAGTGTCCAGGTAACTCCTCCCCCTCCCGGATGTGCTGCAGCGTCCAGATCTCGGACTCCAGCTCATCAATTCTGAGCCAGAGTTCCTCCAGCAACCAACACTTGCTGCAGATGTGGTCACTGTGGCTCGCAATGGGATCTGCCAGCTCCCACATCATACAGCTACAGCCCATCACCTGCCCAGCCACCTCTACTTAGATAATTAATTTATTAATTAGCTTTGCAGAGTTTTTTTTTTCAAATTTGTTGCAGATTTCCTACCAACCAATCAGGTCACAGCTTTCCTGTGATGTCACTGTGATGAGGAAGAGAGGGTAAAAATAAATTATTTCCGCTGGTTTGCCAGTCAAGGAATAGGTGGCATAGTCTAAAAGTTAGAACCAGACCGTTCAGGAATGAAATTACATTGGACACATGACACAGAAACAGGCCACTTGACACAACCAGTCCAGGTCAGTGTTTATGCTCCAAAGGAGCCTCCTCCCATCACTCCTCACTTAAATCTACCATTGTAACCCTCAACTCCCTTCTCCCTCTTGTGCTTGTCTAGTTTCCCCTTAAATACATCTGTACCATTCACTTCACCCACTCCCTGTGGTAGTGAGTTCCGCATTCTCACCACTCTCTGGATGAAGAAGTTTCTTCTGAATTCCCTATTGGATTTCTTGGTGACTATCTTACGTTGATGGTCTCGAGTTATGCTCTTCCCCACAAGAGGAAACATTCTCTCTGTAGCCTCTCTATCAAAACTTTTCATCATTTGAAGGACTTCAATTAGGTCACCTGGAGCCTTCATTTCTCAAGAGAGAAGAGACCCAGCCTGTCAATCCTTACCTGATATATAAACTTACACATTCCTGGTATCATCATTATAAATCTTCGCTGCTCCCTCTCCAGTGTCTCGATATCTTTTCTATAAGATGGTGACCAGAACTGCACAGAAGCATTTTGACCCGGGAATCACATTACCCAAAAAAAGGGATCGCGCTCATAAATGATTTTAAATTAGTTTATTAAGAAGCAACAGATTAAAAATGATACATAATGGACAGAAAGAAATACATGACCCACGACAAGTGAGAACAGTCTACCGATCCCTGAGGACAAACGGACAGATGATGCAGATTGAGTGCTGGTCTCTGTAGCTGGTGGCCGATGTCTCCTCTCAACGGTTAACTGATGTGAGCCAGAGTGTGGGTGCTGGGCTGAAGCCAGTATGGATCACTTTTAAATCTTCTTGCTCTCAAGAGCCTGTTTTAACCTTTACACAGACAGTTTGTTTGCGTATGGGTCATGAGCTCCAATCGTGTCAGTGTTACAAATGTCTTGTTTCAGGGCCTGTGTTAGAGTCATCTTCTTGGCAGAGATAACAGGCCTGTCCTTTGAAGGAGTCACATGTGCTGTAGATAAAGGGGAACCGGTGGATGTACTATACTTAGACTTCCAGAAGGCATTTGATAAAGTGCCACATCAAAGGTTACTGCAGAAAATAAAAGTTCATGGGGTAGGGGGTGACATATTGGCATGGATAAGAGATTGGTTAGCTAACAGGAAGCAGAGAGTTGGCATAAATGGGTCATTTTCTGGTTGGCAGGATGTGATGAGTGGTGTGCCACAGGGATCAGTGCTGAGGCCTCAACTTTTTACAATTTCTATTCATGAGTTGGATGAAGGGGCCAAAGGAATAGTTGCTAAATTTGCTGAAAACACAAATATAGGTTGGAAAGTAAATTGTGAAGCAGACATAAGGAGGCTACAAAGTGACATAAATAGTTAAGTGAGTGGGCAAAGATCTAGCAAATGGAGTATAACGTGGGCAAATGTGAAATCGTTCAGTTTGACAGAAAGAATAAAAAAGCTTATTATCTAAATGGTGAGAGATTGCAGAGCTTTGAGATTCAGAGGATAAATCACAAAAGGTTAACATGCAGGTACAGCAGGTAATTAGGAAAGCGAATAGAATGTTATCCTTTATTGCAAGCAGAATTGAATACAAAAGTAGGGGGGTGATGCTTCAGTTGTACAGGGCACTGGTGAGACCACATCTGAAGTACTGTGTACAGTATTGGTCACCTTATTTAAAGAAAGATGTCAAAGTGTTAGAAGCAGTTCAGAGAAAGTTTACTAGACTAATATCAGGAATGAAAACAGAAAATGCTGGAAAAACTCAGCAGGTCTGACAGCATCTGTGGAGAGAGAAACAGAGTTAGCGTTTATCCAGCATTTTCTGTTTTTATTTCAGAATTCCAGTATCCGCAGTATTTTGCTTTAATATCAGCAATAGGCAAGCTGTCTTATGAGGAAAGGCTGGAAAGGTTAGGCTTGTATCCGCTGGAGTTTAGAAGAGTAAGAGGCGACTTAATTGAAATCTTTAAGATCCTGAGGGGTCTTGACAGGGCGGATGTGCAGAGGATGTTTCCTCTTGTGGGAGAATCTAGAACTAGGGGGTCACTGTTTAAAAATAAGGGGTAACTAATTTAAGACAGATGAGAAGTTTTTTTCTCTCAGAGGGTGGTTAGTCTTTGGAACTCTCTTCCTCAAAAGGCGGTGGAAGCAGAGTCTTGGAATATTTTTAAGGCAGAGCTAGATAGATTCTTGATTAACAAGGGGCTGAAAGGTTATTGGGGATAGGCAGGAATGTGAGGTTGAGGTTATATTCTGATCATCCATGATCTTATTTAACGGCAGAGCAGGTTTGAGGGGCCGAGTGGCCTACTCCTGCTCCTAATTCGTATGTTCATATATGTTCCATATGTCCTGTGTTTGTCAACCAGCAAGCTGCTAAGGAAGCTTTCTTCACAAGAGCAAGAGAGTGAGCTATACCAATAATGTTCCATAAACCGCTGAAGATTTTATAAGATTATTAGACAGCGATTTCTTACAGTCTGTTCATTGGATTGGACTTGTCCCCATTCCCGTGCTGAGGGGATTTCTGTACCAGACGGGAAGGTTAACATTTGGGGTCTCTCAATTCTCCAATTCCCATTCCCCTTCTTTCTGGTGGGTAATGGAGGTGTCACTGTGCGTAATGTGTAAGTCAGTAAGAATTGTCAGCAGGATTTAATCAGCACCTTCTGACTGGAGATGTTAATCAGTGGAACCTCTCAGACACTGAACTGTAGATTTTGTACCAAAGATCAATTTCGGATTGAAGTAAAAGTTCATGAGCTTGTTCTAAACTATTTCTGATGAGAGTTCCTGAATTTTGGGGAAAGATCATGGACAGCGGTTCTTAAAAGGGACACTGCAGGCCCGAGAACACAATCAGCTATAGATTCAGAATATTAAATTCCAACCCAGTTACAGGGATTATTAACATTAGCAGAAACAAACCTGAACAATCACAATTAATGTGATGAACAGCAGCAACAACAGTGGAATCCAATCCCTGCAGTCACTCGTGAACGCGCTGGTGTGTCATCAGGTGGGATGAGGTAGTGAATCCCTTCCCGCACTCTGAGCAGGTGAATGGCCTCTCTCCAGTGTGAAGTCGCTGATGTGCTTTGAGGGTGGATGAATGCCTGAAGCTCTTTCCACAGTCAGTGCAGCTGAACGGCCTCTCCTCGGTGTGGACTCGCTGGTGCGTCACCAGGTTGGATGAATTAATGAATCGCTTCCCACACACGGAGCAGGTGAATGGCCTCTCCCCAGTGTGAACCCGCCGGTGTAATTCTAGGTTATACATCTGAATGAATCCCTTCCCACACACAGAGCAGATGTATGGTCTCTCCCCAGTGTGAACTCGCTGGTGTAATGCTAGACAGGATGATTGAGTGAACTCCTTCCAACATACGGAGCAGGTGAACGGCCTCTCCCCGGTGTGGGTGCGCCGATGAGTCTCCAGCTTGGAAGGGCAAGTGAATGCCTTTCCACAGTCCCCACATTTCCACGGTTTCTCTGTGGTGTCAGTGTCATCATGTTTCTCCAGGTTGGAAATCGGTTGAAGCCCTGTACAAACACAGAACACACGAACAGTTTCTCCCCACTGTGAATGTTGTGATGTTTTTTCAGGCTGTGTAACTGGTTAAAGCTCTTTCCACAGTCAGTTCACTGGAACACTCTCACTTGGGTATGTGTTTCTCGGTGCTTTTCCAGTCACACTGATGTTTGAAAACTTTTCCCACAGACAGAAACAGACAAGCCTTTTTCCTTCCACTTACAGAGGCCGATGATGTTCAGGTCCTGATGAATCGAGTGAATCTGTCAGATCTTGATGTGATGTTTGGTTTGAGATTTCTGTCTGCAAATCCGTCCCTCCTAATATCCTGTAAAAGGAGTTTACAAAGATCATCACTGTCAGTGCAGGATGGATATTCTGAACAGAAAATTCTAGTTTCTCTGGCACATTGTTCCCTCTCTTGTTTCTCCAAAGTTGTAAATCCCCGTCCCACACACTCCCCCTCCTCCCTGGGCTGAAATGCAGATAAAATATTGGAGACTATTTTTCTGTATCTTTTTAACAAATTTGTACAAATCCCTCCATGGTCTTGTCCCTCCCAATCCCTGTAATCTCCTGTACCCCCATAACTCTTCGAGATATCTGCGCTGCTTTAATTCTGGCCTCTTGTGCATTCCCTATTTTAATCGCTCCACTATAAGTGACCAGGCCTTCACTCCCCTCTGCCCCAATGTCTGAAATTCTCTCCCTATGCCTCTCCGTCTGTCTACCACACTGCGCATTGCTGTAAAAAGAGAAATACTGCCAAAACCTTTTGTCTTGCACTCATCAGGGACAGATTGGCAAATTCCAAAGATTATCAGTCGGGCTCGTAATGTGCCTCACTTCCTCACACTAGAAGCTCCATATATTCACACACAGGGGCCTGTCCTCTGCAGGCAAGAGGTACATGTCCAGACATGGCACCTTTTTTTGCTAATTAATCAAAAGGATGGGGGACAGTAGCTCCCTGGTGCATCCTCCATGGCAACACCCTGACCAATCAGAGCTGACTGGCCAACCGAGCAGCATAAGTTATTGTTCCCTTTGAAATTTGGAATTCTTGTGTCTGTCCTGATGAGTGCAAGACGAAAAGCTTCGACATCGTGTACCTTTTTTCAGCAACACTTAAGTTCAGTTCAACCGACCATTATAATAATGCTAAAAATCTACCTCATTGGTCAAGCTTTTCATCATCTGCCCTAATGTCTCCTCATGTGTCTGTGTCACACTTGGTTTTATTTTTCTGTGAAGTGCACTTGGATGATTTATGATGTTAAAGGTGCTATGTAAATAGGAGTTGTTGTTGTTGCTGACTGTAACCCTGACCCGCTTATATCCAGCCACCCATTCATTTCACACCTTGACACTTATTCATCCGGGTTAGGCTTCAAGATGGTGGCCGCGCGTACGTCTTGTTCCTGATTGCCCCCTAAAAAAATGGCGATCACGCATGCGCCCCCTTGCTCATCGCCCCCTATAAAGATGGCGGAGGTAAACCCGGGCCTGTCCCCCTCAGGAAGGCCCGAGCACAGACGCCCCGCTCCGTTCAAACGCGGAGCCGGGTTGGCTTCTTACAGAGAGTTCTGGGGCCGATATCGGACGTTTATGAAGCCTCGCAACACACCCGCCGCCTCAGTTTATGCTAACGGGTTTGTTTTGGGCTCTGGATCCGCATTCGATCTTTGTAAAACCTCAATTTTAAACCCGCTCGCTTGAGCTCTCTTACCGTCCGTAAGGATGGACTGCGCTTGCTCCAGCTCACAATGCCCGGGGAGTGATGGGCGGCAGGTCCGGACCAATAGGATTAGGGGGCGGGGCTGGAGGACCGAGCGGGAGCGGCCGGTCCTCCAACCAATCGGAATGAATGGGGGCGGGGCTGAGCCCGGATCAATCTCATTGGCTGAAACTCTGCATCATTTTGGAAGCTGATTTGTCTCAAACTCCAGGAGAAAACTGGACCTTTCTGTTTGTGGCTTTAAACAGATGAAACCCTGTGGGTGTGGAGCAAACATTTCAACATTTGTTAGTGAAATGTGGGAACATGATGAAACAATGCACAAACAATTCAAGGGCTGACTTCAAGGAATAACTGGGCAAACAAGGAATGTCACCATTAGAACAAAGAGAGTCCCTGTTTTCAATAAATGGACAACAGAAAGGTTCAGATGTCGCCGTCGTCTGCTCGGATCCGCTGTTGGTGCGCAGACTGATCCACATTTTGAACTGGCCTCGGGAGCCAAGGTAAATCGTAGAAAGAGCGAGGCCATGTTCTTTGGGGACTGGGCTGACCGATCCTTTGTCCCCTTCACTGTCAGGACTGACGAACTGAAGGTGCTGGGGATATGGTTCAGAGGGACCAGGGCATGTGTTAGAAACTGGAAGGAGCGAGTGTCTATGGTGCAAAGAAAACTGGGCGTGTGGGAGCGACACTCCCTCTCCATTGCGGGTAAGAACCTGGTCATCAGGTGTGAGGCTCTCTCGCTGTTGCTGTACCCATTGCTGGCCCATTCCAGACTCCTGCGTGATGGCGATCACCCGAGCCAATTTTCGCTTTATCTGGAGGTCGAAAATGGATCTTGTCCGCAGGGATGCGATGTACAAGCCTCTAGATAAAGGGGGAAAAAACGTGCCCAACATCGCCCTCATACTGATGGCCACCTTTGTGTGCGGCTGCATCAAGCGGTGCGTAGACCCTCAGTATGCAAACACCAAGTGTCACTACATGCTGAGGTTCTACCTGTCCCCAGTGTTACGAAGGATGGGTCTGGCCACGCTGCCGCGGAACGCTCCAAGTAGTTGGATCGTGCCGTACCACCTGTCCCTGGTGGAAAAACTTATGCACAGAAACACCTTTGACCACAAGTCCATCAGGCGGTGGTTGGCCCTGCGGGAAAAGGAGAGGGTGGACCTGGTGGGATGGTTCATTGAGCAGACTGTCAAAGTCATTTGGCAGAATGCCTCATCGCCAGAACTTTCCAACAAGCACCAAGACGTAGCTTGGCTGGTGGTGAGAAAGGCCGTCCCTGTCAGATCCTTCCAACATGCCAGGAGTCTTAGCCCCTCTGCACATTGCCCTCGAGGTGGCTATGGTGGGGAAGAGACCATTGTTCACCTCCTTGTGGATTGTGCTTTGCAAAGAAGGTCTGGAGAGAGATGCAATGGTTTCTGTCGAGGTTCATCCCGAGCAGTTCCGACACAGGACTCTGTGCTCTATGGGCTGTTCCCAGGGACACACACCGAGACAAACATCAACTGCAGCTGGAGGATCATCAAATCGGTGAAAGACGCTCTTTGGTCTGACCGAAACTTGGTCTTCCAGCGCAAAGTGTTGTCCCCGACCGAGTGCTGCAGACTGGCACATTCCAAGGTCCAGAACTACGTGCTGAGGGATGCACTGAAGCTTGGGGCAGCCGCCACAAAGGCCCAATGGGGAAAGGTCGCTGTCTAAGACCTTTCTGCCACAGTGCACCGAGGGACTGGGAACTGTATAGAGCCCCTCAGGCTGTACAGCTCAAAATGAATGTATGCGTTGAATACTAATTGTATTATAAGTGTATCGAAGCAGCTCAGAGTGCAACATGATGTATGTTGATAACTCCAATAACATTGTCTGATTGTCTGCATTGACCATATTGAAATGATTGTAATATTCATTGATTGTATTGATGCACCTTGTGATCCATGTGTAAAAGTTGAATCTGATTGTACTTATGTGATGGTGATTTTGAAATGGTTTGGAATTTTCTCCCAGATATTGTATGAATAAAGTATATTTTTCAAAAAAAAAAGATTAGGGAGAAGATAAATGCTGTCATCATTCAGAACTGCACAGACTGTAAAGGAACAACTGATCTCAAAGACAATCTCTTGTAGTATGAGCAGAGGGGATGTGCTGAATCAGGTTTAAAGGGGTGAAATGATATAAGCATTCTTGTTTGTATAATCACATTCATTCAGATGAGGATATGGTTTGTTGTTGCTTTTTGATGGGCAAATTTGGTTCAGTGAATTATTCCAGGAAGCCTTAAAATCAGAATGACAGTATTTCAAAACCGTGGCTCAAAATACACAGGGCAGCGTGTGAATTTTCCCTCCAAAAGCTACAGAGTCATACAGCATGAAACCATTGTGTCCATGCCAGCCATTAAGCACCTATCAATTCTAATCCCAATTCCTGGTACTTGGCCTGTAGCCCTGTATGCTATGACGTTTCAAGTGCTCCTCTAAATACTTCTTAAATGTTGCGAGGGTTCCTGCCTCTACCATCCCCCTCAGGCAGTGTGTTCCAGATTCCGACCAACCTCTGGGTGAAAAATCTTTTCCTCAAATCCCCTCTAAACTTCCTTACCTTAAATCTATGCCCCCTGGTTATTGACACCTTGGCTAAGTGGAAAAGTTTCTTCCTACCTATGCCCTTCATAATTTTGTATACTTCTTATCAGGTCCCCCTTCAGCCCTCTCTGCTCTAAGGAAAACAACCTTAGACTATCAAGTCTCTCTTCATAGCTGAAACGCTCCAGCCCAGGCGACATCCTGGTGAATTTCCTCTGCACCCTCTCCAGTGCAATCACATCCTTCCTATGGTGTGGCGACCAGAACTGCACATAATACTCCAGCTGTGGCCTAGCATTTTATACAGCCCCAACATAACCTCCCTGCTCTTGTATTCAATGCCTTGGCTAATAAAGGCAGATATCCCATATGCCTTCTTAACCACCTTTTCTGGCAGCATCGGCGGAGAAGAGTTGACGTTTCGAGTCCTCATGACCCTTCAACAGAACTCAAGTTCTGTCGAAGGGTCATGAGGACTCGAAACGTCAACTCTTTTCTTCTCCGCCGATGCTGTCAGACCTGCTGAGTTTTTCCAGGTAATTCTTTTTTTTGTTTTGGATTTCCAGCATCCGCAGTTTTTTTGTTTTTAACCACCTTTTCTACCTGTTCTACTGCCTTCGGGGCTCTATGGACATGTACACCAAGGTCCCTCTGACCCTCTGTACTCCCTGGGGTCCTACCATTCATTGTGTATTCCCTTGCCGTGTCAGTCCTCCCAAAGTGCATCACCACCAATTTTTTGTGTCATCTGCGAACCTACTGATCATACCTCCTATATTCACGCCTAACTCATTAATGTAAACTACAAACAGCAAGGGTCCCAGAACCACTCCCGGCGGTACACCACTCGCCACAGACTTCCAGTCGCAAAAACAACCTTCGACCAATCCCCTCTGCCTCCTGCCACTAAACCAATCTTGGGTCCAATTTGCCAAATTGCCCTGGATCCCATACCTTCTTGAACATTCTCCCACGAGGGACCTTGTCAAAAGCCTTCCTGAAGTCCATGTAGACTACATCAACTGAACTACCCTCATCTACAATTTGTTGGACATGATCTCCCCCTGACAAAGCCATGTTGACTATCTCTGATTAATCCCTGCCTCTCCAAGTGGAGATTAATCCTGTCCCTCAGACCTTTTTCCAATAGTTTCCCGACCACTGATGTTAGACTCACTGGCCTGTAATTACCTGGTTTATCCCTACTGCCCTTCTTGAATAATGGTACCGCATTTGCTGACCTCCAGTCCTCTGGCACCTCTCCTGTGGCCAGGGAGGATTTGAAAATTAGCGTCAGAGCCCCTGCAATCTCCTCCCTTGCCTCACATAGCAGCCTGGGATACATCTCATCTGGGCCTGGGGATTTATCCACTTATAAAACCGCTAATACTTCCTCCCTTTCAATGCTAATTTGTTCAAGTATATCACAGTCCCCCCTCCCTGATTTCTACACCTACATCGTCCTTCTCCATAGTGATCACAGATGAAAAGGAATCATTTAAAACCTCACATACATCCTTCGGCTCCACAGGTTGCCACTTTGGTCTCTAATGGGCCCTACTCTTCCCCTGGTTATCCTCTTGCCCTTAATATGTTTATAAAATGCCTTGAGATTTTCCTTTACATTGCCTGCCAGTGTTTTTTCATGCTCCCACTTCACTCTCCTAATTACATTTCTAAGTATTCCCCTACGCTTTCTATACTCCGCCAGGGCTTCCGCTGTTTTCAGCTCTCTGTATCTGCCATAAGCCTCCACTTTTTCCTTAACCAATCCTCTATATCCCTTCACATCCCGGGTTCCCTGGACTTGCTGGTCCCACCCTTCACCTTTACAAGAACATATTGGCCCTGAGCTCTCACTATTTCCTTTTTGAATGACTCCCACCGGTCTGATGTAGACTTTCCTACAAATAGCTGCTCCCAGTCCACTTTGGCCATCTGTCTGGATTATCCTATTGGTTTTGATATAATTGAGTGGCTTACATGACTATTTGAGGGCAATTAAGAGTCAATGAGTTTGCTCTGGTTCTGGAGTCGGCTGGAGGTCAGATGAAGTTCAGGTGGCAGGTTTCCTTTCCTGAAGGATCTGACTGGACCAGATGGATGTTGCTAACAATCCAGTAGTTTCCCGGCAGCATTTAATTCCAGATCTTTTCAATTAACTGCATTTAAATTGCTCAACTGCTCTTGTGGAATATTCCAGCTTCTGGATGACTAATCCAATAATTTAACCACTCGGCTACCAGAAACTTCTCTGCCTGGAGATCAGGTGACTGTTGTAAACTCTTTTGAGTAAATCAAATAAACAAATAAGTCAATCAACTGAAGAACCAGCCCTTAGAGAGGTCCTGAGACAAACAAGAAACCATAAACTTGAACAGAAACCTCTACAATGAAATGGAAATATTATTTCCAGGGCTGATGATGCACTCCAGTCACTGCGGCACCCTACTGCTCACAGAAGGCCTCAAGCCTATCAGCGGACACTGCGTACTCCCTCTGCAGGGACAGCCAGCCATGGATTTAATCATGGAAGAGAAGCATAGGCAGTCAGGTCGAACGACCCCCCCTCAAGTGCCTGGGCATGTTGAGGCCAGCTTGGCGAGGCCCAGGAAGAGGTCATCTATCATGTTTGCACCCCCACCCTGCACACCAAGTGACCAAAGTTCAGGAGTGTGGGGCTGAAGGGCAAGCAAAACTTGAGGAGCAGCCCCTTTAGGTAGTGAAACAGGGGCTGCGACCTCACTCATCCTGCACATACGTGGAACATGGATGCAAGGTTGCGAAAATTACAGGCAGACCTGGAAGTCAGTGAACCTACGTAACCCTTCTATTTCGGGGGACCGCTGCGTGCAACACCCTCCAGGCCAAATCCCTGATGGAAAAGGGGAGGACTCCCATGCAGAGGGCCTCCCGATGGGATTCCCTGCCCACCCCAGACAGCAGGTCGGAACGCCATGGCGTGAGGGCAAGGAAGTGGGGGGGCGCGCAGCAGGAGCCTGTGCAGGAAACCCCTCCAGAGTGGAATGACACAAGAGGGGATTACTGCAAAATGGCTCAAATTGACTGTTGTGTAATTGTGTTAGCAATTTACAGGCTCTTGTGAATCGTCCAGCTGGTATTTTAACACAGACTTTAACCAATTGGTTTTAAACTTTTATGTTAAGTGAGTTAACGCACAATTTTATAGCGCATGGATTTAGACCTCTGCTGGGGTCGGGCATTCAATTCTGGAATCACGCTTTGGGAAGGAAGTCAAGGCTTTAGAGAAGGTGAAGGCGAGGTTTACCAGAATGTTCTATGGAGAGATGAGAGCACTGGGTTTGTTTTCCCTGGAGTAAAAAGGGTTTAAGAGGAGATACGATCGAGGCGTTCAAAATCATGAACAGTTTTGACAGACTAAATAAGGAGAAAGTGTGTCCGGGGCAGAAGCAAACACAAGACCAAAGAGTGAGGAGATTGCCAAAATAATATTTTTTTAATCCAGTGAGTTGTTGTGACCGGGAGCTTTGCATAGAGTCTGCTTCCGTCACACTTACAGGCCAGTATGGGTAATGGAAGCAGGCTCGACAGCAGCATTCAAGAGAGCAATGGATAAGGGGAAGAAATGTCCAAGGCTATGTGTAAAGAGGGGAGTGAGGCGAATTCGATCGCTATACTAAAGAGCTGGCACAGGCACAATGAGCCAAATGGTTTCCTTCAGCTGCCGAACCAGCAGAAGACAAGGGCGGATGATCATACCCAGGAATCTCCACATGGTACAAAACGACCCATCCCCATTGGCACGGACACAATATGCAGTCTCCGATTATTCTCCCTTTCTGTCTTGTAGATGCTGTGTATTAGTGGGGTTCATTCCCAGTCACTGATTACCCTCCAGTACCTTCACAACTGCTAATTCTGGGATTGTGATCCTATACTGAAAAAGCCGTGTGATGGTGGGATTCAGTCAGTTACTGATTACCCTCCAGTACCTTCACAAGTGGGAATTCTGGGATTGTGACCCTATACTGAGGTTCCTGTGTGATAGTGGGGTTCAGTCAGTTACTGATTACCCTCCAATACCTTCACAAGTGGGAATTCTGGGATTGTGATCCTGTACTGAAAATGCCGTGTGATGGTGGGGTTCAGTCCCAGTTACTGATTACCCTCCAGTGCCTTCACACGTGGGAATTCTGGGATTGTGATCCTACAGGATGAGGTGCCAGCATTTCAACCATGCAGAGCAGCATAGCCATCGTCCCTGGCTGATTCTGTCTGGTAACACTGAGGCCAATGGGAGCACATCAACAACAACTTGTTTTTACATAGCACCTTTAATGTTCCAATGTGTCGCACACGAGTGTAATCAGTCAAAAACTGACACCCAACCAAAGGAGACAAAACATTTCAGGATTCAGAAATGTGTCCCAGCCACTCTCTTCAATGTTTCAGAGCTCCTAGACACGGAACAGAAGGCTCCTTCCCAACTGAGTTTAGAGTCAGGAAGAACAACAGTGAATGCTGGAAACGTGCTGTCAAAGCAGAGATTGGTGTAAAACTGTGATCTGTTCCTGACTGAGAACGAAACGGCAGGTTTAAGTTTCCAGTCTGAAAATGACTGCGGTAATTATTCTGTGATGGGTTAACATGTTTGTGTGGCAGTCTCAAATCTATCATTTTAAGGCAGGTTTTTTTTTGTTTAAAATAAACCTTCTGAGAAATAAATTGATTAAAGTCTGTAATTAAATGAGGAGGAGTTTACAGGAGCTTGTTAACTGCTGCTACAATTAAACAACAGACATTTGATCTCCAAATAAATTAGGGTATGGTAGCCTCGTGGTTATGTTACTGGATCAGTAATCCAGACCCTGGAGATGTGAGGCTTAAATCCTGCCAGAGCAGATTGAAAACTTAGCTTTGAAAACATTTAGCTTGAGTGGAAAATCCTTCAGGATTAATCCACTGACTTTGCTGTCAGTGAAGAGAGATGAGAAAGACCAAAGTGCCATTTGTCCCTCTCAGTGTGACCCTGAAGGGCTGTGTCTAGGCTGAAGTTCTGTTCCTGCCGTATGATCCTCCCCAAGATTGTCCTTTCTGAGCTCCAGCCTGGTGATGTTAAACACTCAGGTGGGAAAGACAAAAATCAACAACAACGTGTTTAAAACAAATCAAATTCATTTGACATTTATCCTGAATATTAAACACCGGCTCAGTTATTGGGCTACGAACATCAGAAAAATAAACTCCAATGGTCTGAACAAACGCAGTTCAGTTTGGATGATTAACAACAGCAATAACAGCAGAAACCAGCACCTGAAGTCACTTGTGAATTCGCTGGTGAGTCACAAAGTTGGATGAACGAGTGAACTCTTTCCCGCACACAGAGCAGGTGAACGGTCTCTCCCCAGTGTGAACTCGCTGGTGTCTCAGCAAGTTGAAAGAATGGGTGAATCCCTTCCCACACACGGAGCAGATGAACGGTCTCTCCCCAGTGTGAACTCTTTGGTGCTCCACCAGACTGGATGACTGAGCGAATCCCTTCCCACACACTGAGCAGGTGAACGGCCTCTCCCCGGTGTGAGTTCTCTGGTGTTTCCGCAGGGTGGATGACTGTGTGAATCCCTTCCCACACTCGGAGCAGGTGAACGGCCTCTCCCCGGTGTGTGTGCGCTGGTGTGTGACCACCTCACTTCTGCTTTTGAAACTCTTCTCACATTCCGAACATTTGAAAGGTCTCTTATCAGTGTGAACACGTTGGTGTGTCAGCAGACTAGATAACTGTGCGAATTCCTTCCCACACACCGAGCAGGGGAATGGCCTCTCCCCGGTGTGAACTCGCATGTGGATATGGAGCTTGGATGTCTCTGCGAATCCCTTCCCACAGATGGAGCAGGTGAACGGCCTCTCCCCGGTGTGACTGCGTCGATGGATTTCCAGCTGGTACGGATAATTGAATCCCTTCCCACAGTCCCCACATTTCCATGGTTTCTCCATGGTGTGGGTGTCATTGCTTCTCTCCAGGTTGGACAATCAGTTGAAGGCTCTTTCACATAGAACAAGTGTGCGGTTTCTCCCCGCTGTGAATGGTGTGATTTTTTTTCAGGCTGTGTAACTGGTGAAAGCTCTTTCCACAGTCAGTTCACTGGACCACTCTCACTTGGGTGTGTGTGTCTCGGTGATTTTCCAGTCACACTGATGTTTGAAATCTTTTCCCACAGACAGAACAGGCAAATGTTCCTCCTTCCACATTCAAAGGCCGATGATATTCAGGTTCTGATGAATCAAGTATCTCGATCAGATACTGATTATGATGTTTGGTTTGAGTTCCCGGTCCGTAAATCCTTGTCTTCTAATATCCTGTAAGAGGAGTTTACAAAGTTCAGCAAGAACAGGATAGAAATTCAGAATGGACAATTCTAGTTTCTATGGAACATTCTTTCAACTCTCTTGTTTTCCCCAAACACGTCATCCAGTCAAACTGAAAGAAGCCAAAATCAGCATCAAAGTCCAAACAAGAGTTTAGAGAACCTTCCTAACTAAACCAGAATGTTGTTTCCAGTGTCTGTGAGACACTCTGTACCCTGAGGTACCCATTGGTGGTGGAAGGCATCAACCGTACGGGTGGACACCACATGCTCCCTCTCCAGAGCCACCCAGACACGGATAAGACCATGGGAGGGAGGCCAGCGGTCAGAATAACCCCCCCCCCACCAAACCCCATGTGTCCCACCCATCCCAAATCTACAATTTGCTGTTTCAACCAGGCCCGAGAGCAGGTCCAGGAGAAGATATACCAACCTACGTACCCGCTTCCACATTGGGCAGACAAAGATTAGGAGACTGGGGCTGAAATGTAACTAAAAGTTGAGCAGTAGCCCCTTCAGGTAACTATACAGGGGCTGCAACCTCTCATACTGAATATGTACATGGCCCATGGACTCCTCTAGGCTGTAAACATCACCTGTAGCCTGGGAGTGTGTGAAGCTGTTCGAAAACCTGACACCCAGGATGCTCAGGCAGGATGGGAAGATTCGGGAAAGCAGAAAGGGAAATGTCAAGGTTACAGAGCTCTGCAGCATTTTGGTAAAAATAAGCAGAGTGGCTCAGGAAGAGAGAGCGAGAGTAACAAAGCGAATAGGGCATTAGTGACAAAGGTGACATCAGGAAGAATTAGAAAAATATCGAAGCAGAAGGTGCCGGATCCAAATGTGCAAAGTGTTTGCAACAAATTAATGACTGTTCAGGTTGGATCTGCACACAGAACACATGTACAATCGCTCCCAGCTGCACAGTGTGCTATTTTCTTAGGTTTTGTAACTGGTTAAAACTCTTTCCAGCCAGTGCACTGGAACACTCGCACTCGTGTGTGTGTGTGTGTGTGTTTGTGTTTCTCGGTGATATTCCAGTCATAACATTGCTTAAAATCTTTTCTCACAATCAGAACAGACAAAACATTTCTCCTTCCATATTCAAAGGCCGATGAATGGAGTGACTCTATCAGATCTTGACATGGTGTTTGGTTTGAATTTCCTACCTGCAAATCCAACCCTTTAAATACCCTGTAAATGGAGTTAAAATTGAAATACTCGGATATTCAAAAAAAAAAAGGCCATTCTGTCCAACGACGTTGCTGGCTTTTATACGCCACACACCTCTCCTCCCATTCCGTGCACCTCATCTCAGCCTTTCAGCTTATCTTTCTAGTTCCCTTTTCCCTCACGTACTCATCTCGTTTCCTTTAGAAATTATCACATCTTTTTCCCTCAGCGGTTTCCTGAGTTCTGCATTGTAACCGCTCTCTGAGTTTCAGATGGAAACATTCTCTCCAACCCTACCCCGTCCAACCCATTGATCATTGTAAAGACCCCTATCAGCTCACTGCTAACTCTCCCTTTTTCCTAAAAAAAAAGCCCCAGCCTGTTTAATCTTTCATAACAGGTGTATTTGTTTTGGTTTACAAAACTCATCACTTTCAATCCAGGATAGAAATTGAGAAGAGACAAACATTTCTCTAGGTTTGAGTTTGCTACGTGTAAATCCTCCCCTTCTAAACCCCTGTAAAAGGAGCTTCCAAAATCCCATCCCGTCAGTCCAAGATAGAAATGCAAAACATTCTCTCCTCCTGCTGACAGGGACAGGGATGACTGCGCATGCGCACCGCTGCATCCGCTAATCAAAATGGCGGCGGTGTCCGGGGGTCTGTCATCAGAAACCCCGCAGCAGCTTCATGAAAACGCGCAACCGATGGCTTCGTATTCGGAGCTTGAAGCCCACATTAGGTGTTTGTGAAACCTCCTTGTCCGTGCGCCCGCTTCTATCCCTCGCCTGTCCGGGCATATTTCTCACCCCCCGCGGATTCCACACCACTGCTTCCGTCCGATTCTGGCACCTACACCGCGCATGCTCCAACCACAACCCCGCACCACGCCTGCGCAGGGGCTGGCGTCGCGGAAGAGAGGGCAACCAAACCGCCCTTCGTTCAATCCGATTGGCGGGAGGACCGGCGAGCCCTTGTTCGGTCCTCCGGCCAATCGGAGTGGGAGTGGGCGGGGCTGGAGGACCCGCTGCCCCCGTTCGGTCCTCCAGCCCCGCCCCCTCGTTCACCCCGATTGGTTGGAGGACAAACCGCTCACGTTCGGTCCTCCAGCCTCGCCTCCTCGTTCACCCCGATTGGTTGGAGGACAAACCGCTCACGTTCGGTCCCTCCAGCCCCGATCCCTCTCTTCCTATTGGTCTGAAAGAACAATCAGCCGTTTCCGGATCCTCTCGGGCCTCAACCTGAACCAAAGGCCCAGTTGGGAAAAGGTGGTTGTTTCTGTTTAATTAAAATTACTGATAGATGCATGAAAGATAATTTGTTATTTTGAGCCAAAGTATTTGGTGGAATTAGAATGAAGGAGTGGAATGGAT
Organism: Carcharodon carcharias; assembly: GCF_017639515.1. NCBI lineage: Eukaryota > Metazoa > Chordata > Chondrichthyes > Lamniformes > Lamnidae > Carcharodon > Carcharodon carcharias. Next base: position 18,774,219 of record NC_054493.1, read on the forward strand.
CCACAGCCTGAGTCACCAGTTTAAGGACAGGAGGAGAGAGAATCTGGAGAGAAAAGAATAAGTAGGAGACTGGACACTGAATCTGGAACAATGAGCAGAGAGGGAGAGGAGTGTGTGGGACAGAGATTTATAGATTTGGGGGAATGAAAGGGGAAAAATGTTCCATAGAAATCAGAATTGGCTGTTCTGAGTTTCTATCCTGTACTGACACTGATAACTTCTGTAAAAATAAAAACAGGAAATGCTGGAAAATGTCTGGCAGCATCCGTGAAGAGAGAAAAACAGAGTCAACGATTCGAGTCAGTGTGATTTGGACAAGCTGAGTGAGTGGGCAAATGCATGGCAGATGCAGTATAATGTAGATAAATGAGAGGTTATCCACTTTGGTAGCAGAAACAGGAAGGCAGATTATTATCTGAAGGGCTATAAATTGAGAGGGGAATGTAGAAAGAGACCTGGGTGTCCTCGTACACCAGTCGCCAAAGGTAAGCATGAAGCAGCAGGCGGTAAAGAAGGCAAATGGTATGTTGGCCTTCATAGCCAGAGGATTCGAGTACAGGAGCAGGGATGTCTTGCTGCAATTATAAAGGGCCTTGGTGAGACCACCATTGGAACATTGTGCGCAGTTTTGGTCTCCCTATCTGAGGACGGATGTTCTTGCTATAGAGGGAGTGCAGTGCAGGTTTACCAGACTGATTCCTGGCACTGGCATGTGAGGAGAGATTGAGTCGATTAGGATTATATTCGTTGGAGTTCAGGAGAATGAGGGGGGATCCCATAGAAACCTATAAAATTCTAACAGGACTAAACAGGGTAGATGCAGGAAGGATGTACCTGATGGTGGGGGAAGTCCAGAACCACAGGTCACAGTCTGCGGATATGGGATAGACCATTTAGGACTGAGATGAGGAGAAACTTCTTCACCCAGAGAGTGGCAAACCTGTGGAATTCGTTACCACAGAAAGTAGTTGAGACCAAAACATTGTATGTTTTCAAGAAGAAGTTAGATATAACTCTTGGGATGAAAGGGATCAAAGGGTACGGGGAGAAAGCGGGAGCAGGCTATTGAGTTGGATGATCAGCCACGATCATAATGAATGGTGGAACAGGCTTGAAGGGCCGAATGGCCTACTCCTGCTCCTATTTTCTTTGAGTCCATTTGACTTCTTCAGAAGAAGCTCTGAGAATAGTCATACGGACTTGAAATGTCAACTCTGTTTTTCTCTCTCCATAGATGCCAGCCGACCTGCTGAGCTTTTCCAGCGTTTTCTGCTTTTATTTCAGATTTCCAGGACCCACAGTATTTTGCTTATAATTTCTGTAAACTGCTTTTACAGGGGGTTACAAGGGGAGGAGTTCCAGGCGAGAAAAATCATAACAAATATCCTGCCAAGATCTGACACGGCCACTCAATTCATCAAGACCTGAATATCATCACAGCGAGTGGTTCGGGTCTGGAATGCACTGCCTGGAAGCGTGGCGGAGGCAGGTTCAATCGAGGCATTCAAGAGGGCATGGGATGGTTATTTAAATAGAAACAATGCGCAGGGTTATGGGCAAAAGGCAGGAGAATGGCACTAAGTCATAACGCTCATTTGGAGATCCGGTGCAGACACAATGGATGGACTGAATGGCCTCCTTCAGCTGGGAACTGATCAACGCAGTCAGACTGCGGAGAGACCATTCACCCGGTCCATGTGTGGGAATGGACTTACTCAGTTATCCAGTGCATTGACAGACCAGCGAGTTCACACTGGGGAGAGGCCGTTCAGGTGTTCTGTGTGTAGGCAGGAATTTGCTGAATCATCTGAGCTACTGGTGCATGAGAAAGTTCACACTGAGGAGAGGCCATTCACCTGCTCTGTGTGTGGGAAGGGATTCACTCAGTCATCCCACCTCACTGAACATCAACTTGTTCACGGCAATCAGAGACCTTTTAAATGTTCTGACTGTGAGAAGAGCTTTAAAAGCAAGAAGTATCTGCGAGTACACCAGCGAGTTCACACTGGGGAGAGACTGTTCACCTGCTCTGACTGTGGGAAGGAATTCGTTCAGTCACACCACCTTCTGAGGCACCAGCAAGTTCACACAGGGGAGAGGCCGTTCATCTGCTCTGACTGTGGGAAGGGATTCACACATTCACACAACCTTCTGACACACCAGCGAGTTCACACTGGGGAGAGGCCATACACCTGCTCTGACTGTGGGAGTGGATTCACTCAGTTATCCCACCTTCTGACACACCAGCGAGTTCACGCTGGAGAGAGACCGTTCACTTGCTCTGACTGTGGGAAGGGATTCACTCAGTCACACCACCTTCTGACACACCAGCGAGTTCATACTGGGGAGAGGCCATTTATCTGCTCCGAGTGTGGGAAGGGATTCAGTCAGTCATCCCACCTTCTGACACACAAGCAAGTTCACACTGGGGAGAGGCCATTCACCTGCTCTGAGTGTGGTAAGGGATTCGCTCAGTCATACCAGCTTCTGATGCACCAGCAAGTTCACACTGGGGAGAGACCGTTCACCTGCCCAGTGTGCGCAAAGGGATTTACTCAGTCATCAAACCTACTGGTACACCAGCGAGTTCACACCGGGGAGAGACCATTCACCTGCTCCATGTGTGGGAAGGGATTCACTCAGTCATCCCACCTTCTGACGCATCAGCAGGTTCATAGGGGGGTGAGGCCATTCACCTGCTCCGTGTGTGGGAAGGGATTCACTCGGTCATCCCACCTGCTGAGACACCAGCAAGTTCACAAGTGACTGCTGGAGTTGGATTGTGTTATTGCTGCTGTTAGCCACAGCCAGGACTGAACATGTGGGTGAATCCTGAGGTGTGTAAAAAATCACAGCCGCTCTCTTCCATGGTTCAGAGCTCCTAGATACAGAACAGAAGGCTCCTTTACAACTGGGTTTAGAGTCAGGATGAACAATGGTGAATGTTGGAAACGTGCTGTCAAATCAGAGATTGGTGTAAAACTGTGATCTGCTCCTGACTGAAAGTGAACTGGCAGGTTTATGTTTCCAGTCTGGAAATGATTGTGATAATTATGGTACGAGGATTTAAAATGTTTGTGTGACATTCTTGAGTCTACCAATGTAAGGCAATAACAACAAGAGGTTTCATTTCTATATGGAACCTTTAACCTCTCTCACCTTCCATTAACTTCAATATAATCGAAACTGACAGTTGGAATCTGTCAACATTTGAAAGATATTTACAATGATTGGAGGGTTTCTTACAGTTAGGATTTTTCTCTATTCTGACCACTCAAGGTGTTCAATAACAGACTTTCTCCTGTGAATATCGAGCTGGGATATTGGGCTGTGACATATTTCCTTGTTCATCTTGCTGACTTGATATATTAAATCTTGTGGTTTCGGACACCAGATAATCAAGCTCACAACAACAGATTGTCTTTTCCTGACTTTATTAACAGCTCTGCAATCATACGGACAGAGTAATTCCTTACATGGTTCCGGTCTTCAATGATGTACTTATAAATGTCATCATTTTATATACTTCAGAGCCTGTAATATAGGAATCGTGGATTGGTGTGTAACTTTAATATAATTTTAATTCAATATTCCTTCTTTTAAATATCAATTTCACCACTTCCCTGTTGCCTGCTGAATTTGTCTATTATTGTTAGTACATGATTGTCACATGTTTTCATGTTTTGAATTTGATTATGTAGTCTATAGATGACATTTTATGAATTATTTGATGTAGGTGACACTGCAATTCATCCTTTGGGCTGTGAATATGTTTCTTGAATAAAATACCGTTATATTAAATGAAATATTACCCGATCCAGAGAACAGAGATAATACAGTGGATTCAGTGCTCCCTTTTCCCCAGCTCTGATCTAAACAGTTGCAGCAACGTTGGAGATATTTATATTTAACTTGTTCACTACATCCGTGAACTGATTCTGCTCAAACTACAACCACAAGGATATCTGTGCATTGTTCTGAGTGTGAGCACAAGGCTGTGTCACTATCACACACAGATACCGTTTCCTTGGTTCACATCTCCATACAGGACCAGCTCTTTACACATCCCCTTTCTACACAATTGCAGCAGACATGGGCAAGTATGTGAGGCTCATTAATATTCACCCACATTTCATAACAGCAAAGGTTCCACTGGGACAAAGGTTCAGGCATTTTCCATTACAGGCAAAATTTAGAGCAGTACAGGAACACACTGACAGTTTTAACAGTTATCAGCCTGCAGGCTCCTGTTAAATACAGAGCAGTACAGGAACACACTGACAGTTTAACAGTCATAAGCCTGCAGGCTCCTGTTGAAGTCAGAGTAGTACAGGAGCACACAGACAGTTACAGAGTCTCCTCAGCCTGCAGCCTCCTGTTAAATACAGAGCAGTACAGGAGCACACTGACAGTTTAACAGATTGTCATCTACCTGCAGGCTCCTGTTAAATACAGAGCAGTACAGGAGCATACTGACAGTTTAACAGATTGTAATCTACCTGCAGGCTCCTGTTAAATACAGAGCAGAACAGGAGCACACTGACAGTTTAACAGAGTCTCCTCAGCCTGCGGGCTCCTGTTCAATACAGAGCAGTACAGGAACACACTGACAGTTTAACAGAGTCTCCTCAGCCTGAGGGCTCCTGTTAAATACAGAGCAGTACAGGAGCACACTGACAGTTTAACAAAGTCCCATCAGCCTGCAGGCTCCTGTTAAATACAGAGCAGTACAGGGACACAATGACAGTTTAACAGAGTCTTATTAGATCACAGGCTCCCATTAAATACAGAGTAGTACAGGAGCACACTGACAGTTTAACAGATTGTCATCTACCTGCAGGCACCTGTTAAATACAGAGCAGTACAGGAGTACACTGACAGTTTAACAGATTGTCATCTACCTGCAGGCACCTGTTAAATACAGAGCAGTACAGGAGTACACTGACAGTTTAAGAGATTGTCGTCTACCTGCAGGCTCCTGTTAAATACAGAGCAGTACAGGAGCTCACTGACAGTTTAACAGATTCTCATCAGCCTGCAGGCTCCTGTTAAATACAGAGCAGTACAGGAGCACACTAACAGTTTAACAGATTCTTATCTACCTGCAGGCTCCTGTTAAATACAGAGCAGTACAGGAACACACTGACAGTTTAACAGATTGTCATCTACCTGCAGGCTCCTGTGAAACACTGAGCAGTACAGGAACACACTGACAGTTTAACAGATTGTCATCTACCTGCAGGCTCCTGTTAAATACAGAGCAGTACAGGAGCACACTGACAGTTTAACAGAATCTCTTCAGCCTGCAGGCTCCTGTTCAATACAGAGCAGTACAGGAGCACATTGACAGTTTAACAGATTGTCATCTACCTGCAGGCTCCTGTTCAATACAGAGCAGTACAGGAGCACACTGACAGTTTAACAGATTGTCATCTACCTGCAGGCTCCTGTTCAATACAGAGCAGTACAGGAGCACACTGACAGTTTAACAGTCATCTACCTGCAGGGTCCTGTTAAATACAGAGCAGTACAGGAGCACACTGACAGTTTAACAGAGTCTCCTCAGCCTGTAGGCTACTCTCCGATACATTCGCTGAGTGGGTTTCAATTTAAGCCAGGTTTACAGACCTGATGCTCCATTCACATATCGAAGTTGGGAGAGATGCTGTGCGACACACACCACGCCCAGGAGCTGAAAGTAATTAACAGACTGGGTTTTGCGTTTCGTCATCCCGGGAGTGTTACCGATACCTTCCCTGGATACCAAGGTTAGGAGAGACACTCTGGAAGGGAGGGGGAGCTGGGACTTGTCCATGAGAGTAACCAAAGGAATGAGAACTGAAATAATCTAGAGTTAGAGAGGGGAAAAGATCCAAAAGCGGAACGTCAATCAATCGCTTTCCTTTAACATGGAGAATTTGAGAGGTCAACTGGAGCACGGAGTGCAGTTCTGGTCTCCATATTTAAGGAAGGAGGAGGTCTTGTGTTGCAGTGGGTAACATCCCTGTCTCTGAGCCGCTAGCTCCGGGTTCAAGTCCCACTTCAGGGCTTGGCCACAGCAACAGCATTCATCACGCAGCCAAACAGCTCGAGTATCAGCCTGTAAACCCTCCCAAGACACACTAATCGCAGGTGGGTAGAGGGGGGAGAGATTCCTGGTCAGCCTTTGGTAGAAAGAAAATCGAAGCTTCTTCCGTTACTTGTTCATGGCTCCGTACGAAAACACGCCATGTAAAAATGTATGTTGCCGTAGCAACTCGGACTCGGACCCCTTAGGGGGCCAGTTGGTGGTCCGTGGGGATCAGGGTTGGTGCCCAACAGCTTGTGGTTTGCTCCCTATTCTAGCTGGGGTGGGTTTGGGACCTGCTTCATTGCCCTGCGCATGGTAGAGATCACAGTGCTGTGTCTCAGACCTGGCTCTGGACAGAGAACTGAAAGATGACTTAAGGAAGGGTGTACTTGCATTGGAGATGGTTCAATTGGTTCCTGACTTGAGAGGGTCTTACGATGAGGGGCCTATATTCTCTGGAGTTCAGAAGAGTGAGATGTGAGTTCACTGAAATGTACAAGATTCTGAATGGGCTTGACAGGGTAGATACTAAGAGGACGCTTCCTCTGGCTGTGGGGAATCTAGGGCAAGAGGGCATAGTCTCAGGATAAGGAACTGAGATGAGGAAAAATTTACTTTCTCAGAGACATCCAAGCTGCAACCAATGGAGTTCCACAGGGGTCAGTGCTGGGGGCCTCAACTATTTACAATCTATATCAACGACCTGGGTGAACAGACCAAATGTAGGGTAGCTAAATTTGCCAGTAACACCCGAGATAAGTCGTCAAGAGGAGGCAGAAAGTCTGAAAGGGAGATAGACAGGTTAAGTGAGCGAGCAAAAATTTGGTAGATGGGAGTATAACGTGGGCAAATGTGAACTTGTTCATTTCGGCAGGAAGAACGGAAAAGCGGAACTCGGTGGTACACAGGGATCTGGGCGTCCTGGTACGTGAATCACAAGAAGTTGGCATGTAGGTACAGCAAGTGATTAAGAAGGCAGGCAGAATGTTGGCACTTATTGCAAGAGGAATGGAATATGTTGGGACGTGGCAGGTGATATGTGCCAGGCAGACAAAATCCATAAGGGAACCTTGGCCAAGCTATCACAACAGTTTTGTCATTTGCTTTTATTTCGAGAAGGCTTATGCACTGAATTCAGAAGAACTGAGGCCACTGACGCCTTTAGAAATTTTAAAATTCAATTAAAACATTTAGTAACAAAAGAAAAAAAGGTAAACACACGTTACACGGTTATTTAGTCTTGACAGTTCCAAAAGTTCTTAATTAACCTGACTCCCAACTATACACTCCATTTAAGGCAACAGTCCAAAATAGATTTTAAATTTAAGTAAGCAATCCAGCAAGGTTACCATAGCACCCACTCAACAGTGGAATTCTAAGGGCTTTTAACACAACTGGAACAGCGCTTCTTCCTGTACAGTAGCTAGGGCTTCTACCAGTCTGTCAAGATTTTACATGGCCTCCCCCCTAAATAGCCTTTCATCCTTCTTTATATATGTTTCTCTCTCTTTAATGTGTAAAATCCCATTGTTCTACATGTGTTTGGAAAATTACTTTTCCCATAATATAAAAACCTTTCATGTTGTCAATGTGGCTTTTTTCCCTTTTGGGAAAAAATACAAGTAATAACCTTGCTCCATTTATCTTGCTTGTTGTAAACATCCTACCACCCCTTTGAAAATCAAACAATCCCTTCACTTATCTAAAAATGCAAATTTCATTCACACCTCAACTGTGGAACATAATGAATATAACGTGGAAAAACATGAGGTTATCCACTTTGGCAGAGGGAACAGATGTGCAGAGTATTTCCTAAATGGTAAGAGATTAGAAAGTATAGGTGTACAAAGGGACCTGGGTGGCCATAGGTCACTGAAAGCTAACATGCAGGTGCAGCAGGCAGTTAGGAAGTTAATGGTATGTTGGCCTTCATCACAAGAGGATTTGAGTACAGGAGGACTGAAGTCTTGCTTCAATTGTACAAAAACTTGGTTAGACAGCACCTGGAGTAATGTGTGCAGTTTTGGTCCCCTTACCTCATAAAGGATATTATTGCCATAGAGGAGTGCAACGATGGTTCACCAGACTTGTTCCGGAGATGGCGGGACTGTCTTATGAAGAGGGATTGGGGAAACTGGGCCTGTATTCTCTAGAATTTCAAAGAATGAGAGGTGATCTCATTGAAATCTACAAAACACTTAAAAGGAATAGGCAGGGTCGGTGCAGGTAAGATGTTTCCCTTGGCTGGGGAGTCTAGAACCAGGGGACACAATTCCAAAATAAGGGAGAGGCCACTCAAGACTGAGATGAGGAGAAATTTCTTTACTCAGAGGGTTGTGAATCTTTGGAATTCTCTACCCCAGAGGGCTGTGGAAGCTCAGTTATTGAGTGTGTTTAAAGTAAAGATTGATAGGTTTCTGATTAATAATAATGTAAAGGGTTTTGGGAATAGTGTAGGTAAAAGGCATTGAGGTGTTCAATCAGCCATGATCATATTGAATGACAGAGCAGGCTTGCCAGGCTGAATGGCCCTCTCCTGTTCCTATGTTCCTAATCCTCATCTTAGCTTATCCATCTCCATTTCAAAAGTCTGCTTTACACCTAATTCTTTTGATGCTTTCAACCTTGCAGGCTATCTGACTCTAATTTAATTAAATTAGCCACACAGACAGGCCCATCCAACACACAGCCATAAACCTACTTTACAGTGCCCCACGGCAATATGGGAAAAATATGACAGTTTTCTGGCAAATATAAGAGTAGGGAAGTTTTACTGCAGCTGTGCAGGGCCTTGGTGAGACCACATCTGAAATACTGTGTACAGCTTTGGTTTCCTTTTTTGCAAAAAAAGATAATTATGTTGGAAGCAGTTATCAGAAGGTTCACTCACTCATTCCTGGGATGAAGGGCTGATTTAATGAAGAAAGGTTGAACAAGGCCTATATTCATTGGAGTTTAGAAGAATAAGAGGTGACCTTATTGAAACATACAAGACTCTGAGAGGACTTGAGAATGTTTGCACTTTTGGGGGAGACTAGAACTGGGGGACACAGTGGAACAATCAGAGGTCTCCTTTTTAAGACTGATACGAGGGGGGGAAAGCTTCTCTCAGAGGGTCTGTGAAATTCTCTTCCCCAGGAAACATTGGAGGCTGGGTCACTGAATTTATTCAAGGCAGAATTAGACGGGTGTCTGGTAGACAAGGGCGTCAAGGTGAGCGCAGACAGGAAAGTGGAGTTGAGGTCACAATCAAACCAACCATGACCTTATTGAATGGAGGAGCAGGCTCGAAGGGTCAAATGGCCGACTGCTGCTCCTAAGTCCTATGCTCCAATGTGAATCTTTGGAATTTCCTAGCCCAGTGGGTTGCAGGTGTTCCATCGTTGAATATATTTAAGCCCGAGATAGGCAGACATTTGTCTCTTGAGGACTCAAGGGAAATCCAGAGCAGGTGGGAATGTGGAGATGAAACCAAAGATCACCCACAATCGTATTGAATGGTGAAGCAGCATCGATGGGCCATGCGGTTTACTCCTGCGTCTAATTCTTATGGTTTTATAACATGCAGCCTGCTTCCACCAAAGCTGATACGTGTGACGGATATTTGGTAAATATTAAACTCCGGCCCAGTTATAGGGGTTATTTACATCAGCAGAAACAAAGGGTGTGATTAACAGCAGAATCCAAATCCTGCAGTCACTTGTGAACTCGCTGGTGTGTCAGCAAGTGAGATGATCGAGCAAATCTCTTCCCACACACAGAGCAGGTGAACGGCCTCTCCCCAGTGTGAACTTGCTGGTGTCTCAGCAGGTTCGATGACTGAGAAAACCCCTTCCTACACACAGAGCAGGTGAATATCTTCTCCCCTGTGTGAACCCGTTGATGTGTCACCAGGTTGGATGATGAAATGAATCCCTTCCCACACACGGAGCAGGTGTATGGCCTCTCCCCAGTGTGAGCTCGCTGGTGTTGAATGAGGTGAGGCGACTGTCTGAATCTCTTCTCACATTGAGGATAACTGAATGGTCTCTCGTCAGTGTGAACAAGCTGGTGTTTAATTAGATCAGGTGAGATTTTAAAACCTTTCCCACAGTCAGAGCATTTAAAAGGCCTCTCGTCAGTGTGAACTCGCTGGTGTAACTGAAGGCTGGACATCAGAGTGAATCCTTTCCCACACACGGAACAGGTGTACGGTCTCTCCCAGTGTGAGTCCGTCGATGAGCTTCCAGCTGGGATGGGCAAGTGAATCCCTTTCCACAGTCCCCACATTTCCACGGTTTCTCCATGATGGAGGTGTCCGAGTGTCTCTCCAGGTTGGATGATCAGTTGAAGACTCACTTACACTCAGAACATGTGTCCAGTTTCTCCCCGCTGTGAATGTTGTGATGTTTCTCCAGGCTGTGTAACTGGTTCATGTTCTTTGCACCGTCAGTGCATTGGAACACTCTCACTCAGGTGTGTGTGTCTTGGTAATTTGGTTTGTGACCCTTTCCTGTAAATCCTGTCCTTCTAAAACACCTTGCAAAAGAAATGTACAAAACCGAGCCCTTGTAAATACAGGATAGGTATTCAGAACAGACCACGCTGGTTCTGACGGAACATTCTTTCTTCTTTCGTTTCCCCAGACATCCACAGCGATGGGCTTGATTTTTACTGCCCTCTGAAATGACCTAACAAGCCACTCAGCTGTAAAAACGCAGGGGAAAGCAGCAGACGGTGGGTGTACCTACACCAAAGTACCCGCAGCAGGTCAAGACGGTGTCTCAGCATCACCTTCTCAAAGGCAATGAGGAACAGGGAACAAATGCCAGTCTTGCCAGCGATGCACATGTCACAGAATCTCACGGTGCAGGAGAGGCCCTTTGGCCCATCGAGTCTGCACCGACAGGTGAGAAACACCTGACCTACCTACCTAATCCGATTTACCAGCACTTGGCCCATCGCCTTGAACGTTATGACGTGCCAAGTGCTCATTCAGATACTTTTTAAAGGATGTGAGGCAACCCGCCTCCACCACCCACCCAGGCAGCACATTCCAGACCCTCACCACCCTCTGGGTAAAAAGGTTTTTCCTCACATTCCCCCCCTAAACCTCCTGCCCCTCACCTTGAACTTATGTCCCCTCATGACTGACCCTCCAACTAAGGGGAACAGCTGCTCCCAAGACGGACTTAAAAGAAACCACAAATACGAAACCTATGGGCTTGCTTTCCTGAGTGCAAATTCTCCCTTCCGTAACCCCTTGGAAAAGGAGTTCGGAAAATCCAAGACCGTCAGCCCAGGACAGAAAGTCACAACATTCTCTCCTCCTGCTGCCGGGCCCAGAACGACCGCGTGTGCGTCCTCCTGCGTCAGGGTCGATCAAAGCCAAAGCTCCGCCCCCCCTGGAGACACAGGTGACCTCCAATGGACCAATCGGCTTCTCTCTCGGGCAGAGGGCGGAGTTGGAAAAGGGGTCTGAAGCCTTGCCCACTCAGTGTTCCTGCACGGAAATTAAGGCGAATTAACCCTTTTTCCTTCACCCCAGTAATTAATTGTAAAAGAATTGGGACTCTCAGTGTGGAGGTTTGACCCAGCATTGCCCACGTGGAGAATGCCCTGTAGACATACTGTATTTTGATTTCCAGAAGGCATTTGATAAGGTGCCACATCAAAGATTATTACGGAAACAAAAGCGCATGGTGTAGTAGGTAACATATTAGCATGGATGGCTGGCTGGCAGAAAGCAGAGAGTATGTATAAATGGGTCTTTTTCTGAATGGCAGGATGTGACGAGTGGCGTCCCACAGGGGTCTGTGCTGGGGACTCAACTTTTTATGATTCACATCAATGACTTAGATGAGGGGAGTGAAGACATGCTAGCTAAATTTGCAGAGGACACAAAGATAGGTAGGAAAGTAGGTTGTGAAGAGGATATGAGGAGTTTGCAAATGGATATACACATAGGTTGAGCGAGTGGGCAAAGATCTGGCAAATGGAGTTTAATGTGGGAAAATGTGAAGTTGCTCACTTTGGAAGGAAGAATAAAAAAAGCAGAGTATTACTTAAATGGAGAACGGCTGCATAATTCTGAGGTGCAGAGGGATCTAGGTGTTCTAGTTCATGAGTCACAAAAAATGTGCAGGTACAGCAAGACATTAAGAAGGCTAATGGAACACTATCCTTTATTACGAGAGGGATTGAACATAAAAGTGAGGATGCTTCAGTTACACAGGGAATTGGTGAGACCGCACCTTGAGTACTGTGTGCAGTTTTGGTCTCCTTATTTAAGGAAGGATGTAAATACATTGGAGGTCGTTCAAAGGAGGTTTACTAGATTGATACCTGGAATGAGTGGGTTGTCTTATGAGGAAAGTTTGGACAGACTGGGCTTGTTTCCACTGGAGTTTAGAAGAGTGAAAGGTGATTTGATTGAAGTATACAAGATCCTGAAAGGCCTTGACAAGGTGGATGTCGAAAGGATGTTTCCTCTTGTGGGCGAGTCCAGAACTAGGGGGCACTGTTTTAAAATTAGGGGTCGCCTTTTTAGGACAGAGGTGGGGAGAAATTTTTTCTCTCAGGGGTTGTGCGACTTTGGAACACTCTGCCTCAGAAGGGGGTGGAGGCGGGGTCACTGAATATTTTTAAGGCAGGGGTAGATGGATTCTTGTTAGGCAAGAGAATCGAAGGTTATCGGGGTTAGATGGAAACGTGGAAATCGCAGCACAAGAAGATCAGCCATGATCTTATTGAATGGTGGAGCAGGCTCAAGAGGCCAAATGGTCTACTCCTGTTCCTATTTCTTATGTTTTATCCACATCGCAGGACAGCAGTGCGCAGGCACAGTGCGGAACACGAGCATGCGCAGTCCGAGTGATGGCGATGGACAGACAGGCTTGTTTGTTGCATGTGAAGCCGGTTGAGCGGTGGCCGTGAGGTGGAGGGAGCGCTGGAGCTGGCGGGTGGGCAGAGAGGTGTCAGTAATGCCCGGTGTGGGCTTCAAGCATGGCATAAGAACCTGCAGGTCCAGCATTTACAACCTCAGGGCTTTTTGACACAGAAACAGGCCCAAGTTACAGCCACCATCTTGTTTCAGTGGGGAAGAGAGCGCATGCGCGGCCATCTTGTTGACGCAGTGGAGAGTGGGTGAAGGGGTGTTCAGGGTTCTATGTGACCAGGAGAAAAAAACAATTGACTCCGGTTTTACTCTCACTCTGCAGACGGGCTGGAAAAGTGAACCCAGGCAGAGGAGAGGAGAGGAAAGGAGAGGGAGGGAAGGAGAAAACTGGGGGCGGAGGAAAGAAATGGTGTAGGTGGGTGAGATGGGTTTGGATTTCAGCCCGGGGAGGAAGGGGAGTGTGTGTGGGGGGCCGGGATTTACAGCTTTGGGGAAACAAGAGAGGGGAAAAAAAAATTCCACAGAAACTGGAATTGTCTTCTGAATTTCTATCCTGGACTGATAGTGAATGACTATTGTAAACTCCTTTTCCAGGTTATTAGAATGGAGGATTTGCGTATGGGAAACTCAAGCATCGTGTCAAGAGCTGACAGAGTCACCTGAGTCAGCGGGACCTGAATATCATCGGCCTTTGAATGTCAAGGAAGAAATGTTTGTCTGTTCTGTCTATGGAAGAAATATTACAAACTTCAGTGTGACTGGAGAAGCACCGGGACACACACACACACCCGAGTGACAGTGTTCCAGCGCACTGACTGTGAAAAGAACTTTCACCAGTTACACAGCCTGAATAAACATCACGCCATTCAGCCGGGAGAAACTAAACTGTACAGCCGTTGTGTGTGCGTGTGTGTGGATGAGGCTTCAACTGATTGTTTCACCTGGAGAGGCACCAGGACACTAACACCACTGAGGAACCATGGAAATGTGGGGACTGTGGAACCTGCGGAAAATGCGTCGGTGTATCCACACTGGGGAGAGGCCATTCACCTGCTCTGAGTGTGGGAAGGGATTCACCGTGTTGCCCAATCTGCTGAGACACCAGGACGTTCACAAGGTGACTGTAGGGGGTTTGGATTCCACTGTTATTCCTGTGGTTAATCACCTCCAGGACTGAACAACGTTCATTTTGACACTTGGGTGTCTAAAGTGTCTGCTGCTGCTGATGATCCCTATAACTGGGCTGGAGATTAATATTCTGGATGAATGTCAAATAAATCAGCTTGGTTTCAAACAGATAGTGGGTGGAGTGTTTGTTTCCTCCAGGATAAGGGGAGACTAATTAAAATCCTGTTCCAGAAAGATTTGTATTTCTGTACAGCCTTTTGCAGCCAATGAAATTCCAGTGCAGCAACTGTTGTAATGTAGGAAATACAGCAGCTGATTTATGCAGAGCAAGATCCCGCGGACAGGAACATGACCAGGCCCAGAAAAATCTGCTTCGGTGATGCGGATTGAGGGGTCAGCACTGGCCAAGACTCGGGGCAGAGCTCCCTCAGCTCTTCAAAATCGAATCAATGCATCTTTCATTCCCATCGACAGAAAGATCTCACCTGAAATATCTCTTGACAGGGCAGTGCTCGCTCAGCACTGCAGCGGAATCACCATCATCGTCGACATCCTTCCATCCATGTCAAGATGGTGGATGTGCAGCGAATCAAATCATTCGGTTCACTTTTTTTCTGATGGCTGAAGAGACCAATCCGTGAGAGGCAGGTTCTGCCACAGGTGTCAGATATGAAGAGGTTCTCAGGTGTGGCTGTGGGTTGTTGCTCTCGGTGTTGGTGCCTGCTGCCTGTAGTGACCAGGGATGAGAGCGGCTGAAGACAGAAAGGTCTGAAAAATATTTTGGTGACAAGGAATCATGTAATTCTAGCACCTTCTATGATCTGTTGTGAGGGCAAATGATTCTAGGCCGCTTCAAATGGGTGGAATTATTCAACCTCAAGTGGGTAGAACCTGAGTTTTCCCCTTTGTTTACCTTCTCTTACCATCAAAACTGCGACCAATGCCTTTGTATCAAGTCACCAGAGTGAGATGAGCATTCAGTGCAGTTAGTGCCTGTAATACAGGATGAAGTCCATACTAACAACAACATGAGCTTGCTGGGTTATGTACATGTGAAGCGAAGTAAAGGAGGATGTTAGTGTGTCGCCAGCTATTTTCTGATATGTCGCCATTTTAAGTCACTAGCACCTTCGAGGGCAATTAGGGATGGGCAACAGATGCTGATCTTTCCAGTGACGCCCACATTTCATGAACAAACATCAGTACGATAAAACTCTTGAAAATTCCCAGACGCCAGCAAAAACAAAACAATGAAGCAGCTCAGTAACAGTCAGTGTGTAATTATTAAAATTCAACATATCGTACATATCAGTATGAAAGTGTGTTTCCAAAGTACTTTGTAAAATTATTATTTTATACAATTGGAGGTGAAGCTGGCTTAGTGAAGCTCCTCACACTCACATCCACCAACCCCCCCACCACACATTGTGATCAGCTCCTCTCCCCCAACGACACACTAACACACACATGTCCTTCCTTTCAAACCCTCTCCACCTCTTACTCACTCGACATCCCCTCCTCCTCCCAACCCCTCCACCCCCCACTCGCTCAGCAGCCCCTCCTCCTCCCAACCCCTCCACACCCCCCACTCACGACAGCCCCTCTTCCCAACCCCCCCACACACTGTGATCAGCTCCTCTCCCCCAATGACACACTAACACACACATGCCCTTCCTTTCAAACCCTCTCTACCTCTCACTCAATCTGCAGCCCCTCCTCCTCCTCCCCCAACCCCTCCACGCCCCCCACTCACTCAGCAGCCCCTCCTCCTCCCAGCCCCTCCACACCCCCCCATTCACTCGACATCCCCTCCTCCTCCCCCCAACCCCTCCACACCTCCCACTCACTCGACAGCCCCTCCTCCTCCTCCTCCCCCCAACCCCACACCCCCGACTCACTCGACAGCCCCTCCTCCCAACCCCTCCACACTCCCCACTCACTCAGCAGCCCCTCCTCCTCCTCCCCCAACCCCTCCGCACCCCCCACTCACTCGACAGCCCCTCCTCCCAACCCCTCCACACCCCCCCACACACTGTGATCAGCTCCTCTCCCCCAACGACACACTGACACACACATGTCCTTCCTTTCAAACCCTCTCCCCCACTCACTCAGCAGCCTCTCCTCCTCCCAGCCCCTCCACACCCCCCCACTCACTCGACATCCCCTCTCCTCCCAATACCTCCACACCCCCCCACTCACTCGACATCCCCTCCTCACACCCCACTCACTCAGCAGCTCCTCATCCTCCCAGCCCCACACCCCCCCAACTCACTCGGCATCCCCTCCTCCTCCCAGCCCCACAGCCCCCACTCACTTAGCAGCACCTCCTCCTCCCAGCCCCACACCCCCCCACTCACTCGGCATCCCCTCCTCCTCCCAGCCCCACAGCCCCCACTCACTTAGCAGCACCTCCTCCTCCCAGCCCCACACCCCCCCACTCACTCGGCAGACCCTCCACACCCCCCCACCAACTCACTTGGCTGCCCCTCCCCACCCCCAACTCACTCAGCAGCCCCTCCATGTCCTCCACTCACTCGGCAGCCTGGTCTTCCCAACAGCCTGACAGTAACATGGAGTTGCCCCGAGGGTGTGGGGGGGGGGGGGGGGTGGTGGTGGTGGTCCCAGAGACCCTCTCATGGCCAGGCCACCATGACTGAAAGCTGCTGCTGATTCACTCTAATCGGCTGAGACTCGGGGCTCTGCTGCTCCCACCCGGGTTGCCAAAGCAAGTCCCTTTACACGTCAGTTTCATGCTATTTTGCAAGAGCTCTCATTCGGACTTGATTCAATGAACAATCACATAATAAGCCAAAAAAAAACGTACTCGTCTGAATGAACGAGAACCGAGCTGTCAAATTAATTTCAGAGCATTAACGAATCTAAACAAGGTTGTTCTGAATCTATTCCCTAAAAGTACTTCATGAACAAATGGTTAAGGAGTAACACTATTGACAATAACTGCGCCTCTGATTCTCCGTGTGCTGACGCTACGAGGTTTCAGGAAGATTCCTGTGTCTCGTGCGTCTAACAGGACCGGACAGGGGTAGATGCAGGAAGGATGTTCCCGATAGCGGGGGGGAGTCCAGAACCGGTGGGGGGGGGTCACAGTCTGAGGATACGGGGTAGACCATTTAGGACTGAGAAGAGGAGAAATTTCTTCATCTGGAGAGCGGTGAGCCTGTAGAATTCGCTACCACAGAAAGTAGTTGAGAACAAAACACTGTATGTTTTCAAAAAGGGGTTAGGTGTAGCTTTTGGGGCGAAAGGGATCAAAGGGATATGGGGAAAAAGCTGGAGCAGGGCTATTGAGTTGGATGATCAGCCATGAACATAATGAATGGTGGAGCAGGAGGAAGGCCATTCGGCCCTTCGTACATTTCTATGTATGTTAACGCTTCAGGGTATACAGAATGAATTATGGGGAATAAAAATGGTGCAACATTTGACGGTCAATATAAACTCAGAAACAGAAGGGAAATGGACGATAGTGCCAAAAGCAATTCCTGACTATGAAAGATACTGTGGGTAGGGGGAAAAAGCGGGAGCAGGGCTATTGAGTTGGATGATCAGCCACGATCATAGTGAATGGCGGAGCAGGCTCGAAGGGCCGAATGGCCTCACTCCTGGCTCCTAGCTTCTATGTTTCTGCGTCATTTTTAAAAAAAATATATATTGCTGGAGATCAGAAGTCATCAGGCTTCAGGCATTTCCTCCCAGTGGCCAAGTTTAAACGCGGCGCTCTCTTTTGACTTGATAAATCGACAAGAACGCAGGGTACAGAATCTACCTTGCTAACGTTTGAGAATTTTCAGTTTCGACGCATCTTCATTTACATCCTCTGCAGCCGCCGTTTCCAAACGTTCCACAGAGCAAAAGACTTCCGTCTCGGACTCGCCTCTGCTGCTTTCCCCAGCCCACCCAACCGCCCCCCCACAACCACCAACTCAGCCGGGCCTTTCCGAACCTCAGGGCTCCACCAAGCGGCGACGGCAGCGGAGCGCAGCCTCTCAATGGGATGGGGCCAGCTCCCGGCCACGCCATGGACGGAACGAGGGATCCTCCCGACGTTTTTATTTGAGAGTCTCCCCCCAACTTTCCCGGCTTCGGCCTCATCGGGGGGGGGTGGTGGGGGGGCGATGGCCGAGGGGAGGCAGGCGCCAGGAGGCAAAAAAAAAAATCCAGGGAGCGGAATTCCACGATCTAAAAGCCGGAATTCTGCTGCACAGTGGAGATTTACAATCCACCTCAGTGAGATCTGCGACAGTGAGGTAAAAGAGGCATATCCAGTTCTCGACGCTTCTCTTGTCGCTGGTGTGTGGAGAAGATCATGTCCGCTGTAGATCTGCCCGCACAGAAACCGCACTGTGACTCTGGACAGACTTGGTCTGCAAGTGGATGAAGTCTTTAAGCGTGACCCCAGTGAAGGCCTTTCCCAGTGACGCGAAGGAGTGAGATGTCCCTGTAGTTGCTGCAACCTCGTCTCTCGCCTTTGTTTTTTGTTCATTGCGATGATTTTCGCATCACACGCGCATCCCGTGGAAGGGATCCTACCTCCCCAACAGACAAGGAGGAGGAGGTCAGGAAGGTGTGGCGGTGGATGGGACTGTCCGCGCCTGAGCAGTTCAGCTGGAATTCCATCCTCGCCGGGTGCCGTTCTGCTTGCTGGACAATCAACGGCCTTTGAGCTCAAGTGACGAGGATTCCTCGTCCAACTCAACCATGACAGGAAGCTGCAGGGCAGAGTCAAACAGAGACTGGGAGATGTCCGTCTCACGTGAATACAGCTCACAGTAATGTTCAGCCCAGCGGGACATCTGTTTACATCTGTCGGTGAGCGCTTCACCATTTGCTGATTTCAGTGGGGGGGGCGGGGCAACTTTGGTGATGGTCGGACCAAGCGCCCTCTTGATCCCATCATACACAGCATGTAGATTTTCTTTCTCACAGGCAGTTTGGATTTCTTGACACAGGCTGATTCAGAGTTTATTTACACAGTATCTGTCTTTTACACGACTGTCTTGACTACTTCCAAGTTATGCAGTGTTCTAGCTGTCGGGTTTATGTTGTGCATCAGTGGGCTTTGCTTTTTGCTTCAATGACAGATGTCATCTCTGCTGAGTAGGTCTCAAACCAGTCTTTGTTGTGGGTTCCACCTTTACCAAATGTTGCTGCTGCTGTGTCAGAAATGATTGAATCAGCGACTTCCAAGCTTCATCAATATCAATGTTGACTGATGAAGCTTTTATTGATGTGCCTGTTTTGTTTCATGTTCCTTGATAATTTAATTTCATAATGGAGGTGTCACTGTGAAGAATGTGTAAGTCAGTCAGAATTGTCAGCAAGGATTAATCAGCACTTTCTAATTGGAGATGTTAATCGGGGAACCTTTCAGACACTGAATTGTAGATTTTGCATCAAAGATCAATTTAGGATTCAAGTAAAAGTTTGTAACTTTATTGTAAACAGGCTCTTGTTGAGAGTTCCTGAATTAAGGGGAAAGATCACGGATGGTGTTTTTAAACTAGTGACATCTCCAGAACCATTAAACTCCAGTAATAGGGGTTGTTAACATGAGCAGAAACAAACCAGATACTGTCAGACTATCAATCCTGGATGTGATTAACAGCAGCAGAATGCAACCCTTGCGTCACTTATGAACTCTCTGGTGTGTCAGCAGATTGGATGACCGAGTGAATCCCTTCCCGCACACTGAGCAGGTGAACGGCCTCTCCCCAGTGTGAACTCTCTGGTGTGCAGTGAAATCAGATGAAGACCTGAACCTCTTTCCACAGGAGGTGCAGCTGAATGGCTTCTCCTCAGTGTGAACCCGTTGGTGTGACCAAAGGCCGGATGACTGAGTGAACCCCTTCCCACACACGGAGCAGATGAATGGCCTCTCCCCAGTGTGGATGCGCTGGTGCGCAGTGAGGTCCGATGACTGCCTGAAGCTCTTTCCGCAGTGAGTGCAGCTGAATGGCCTCTCCTCAGTGTGTATCCGCTGGTGGAACATGAGACTGGCTGACTGAGTGAATCCTTTCCCGCACACGGAGCAGGTGAAGGGCCTCTCCCCAGTGTGAACTCGCTGGTGCGCAGTGAGGGTGGATAGCTGCCTGAAGCTCTTTCTGCAGTGAGTGCAGCTGAATGGCTTCTCCTCAGTGTGAATCCGCTGGTGTACCATCAGGTTGGCCGACTGAGTGAACCCCATTCCGCACACGGAGCAGGTGAACGGCCTCTCCCCAGTGTGAACGCGCTTGTGCGCATTGAGGTTGGACGAAGACCTGAACTTCTTTCCGCAGGAAGTGCAGCTGAACGGCCTCTCCCCTGTGTGATTTCGCTGGTGTGTCAGCAGGGCCGATAACTGAGTGAATCCCTTCCCACAAACAGAGCAGGTGAACGGCCTCTCCCCGGTGTGATCTCGCTGGTGGGACCAAAGGCCGGACGACTGAGTAAATCCTTTCCCGCATATGGAGCAGATGAATGGCTTCTCCCCGGTGTGAGTGCGCTGGTGTATCAGCAGGGTGGAGGACTGAGTGAATCTCTTCCCGCACACGGAGCAGGTGAACGGCCTCTCCCCGGTGTGAATTCGCTGGTGCGCAGTGAGGGTGGACGACTGCCTGAACCTCCTTCCACAGTGAGTGCAGCTGAACGGCCTCTCCTCAGCGTGAATTCGCTGGTGTGACATGAGGCAGGCTGACTTGGTGAACCCCTTCCCACACTCGGAGCAGATGAACGGCTTCTCCCCAGTGTGGCTGCGCCGATGGATTTCCAGCAGGCACGGATAATAGAATCCTTTGCCACAGTCCTCACATTTCCACGGTCTCTCTGTGATGCCGGCCCCGGTGTGACTGCGCCGGTGGTACTCCAGCCGGGATGGGTAATTGAACCTCTTCCCACAGTCCTCACATTTCCACGGTTTCTCCATGGTGCGGGTGCCCTTGTGTCTCTCCAGGTTGGACGATCGGTCGAAGCCTGGTCCACACACAGTTACGCGTGTACGGTTTCCTCCTCCCCCCCGCCGTGAACGGTGCGCTGTTTTTTTCCAGGCTGTGTGTGTAACTGGTTCAAGCTTCTGTCACAGGGTCGGTGCACTGGAACAAACCGGTGTGTCTTGGTGCTTTTCCAGTCACGCTGATGTTTGAAATCTTTACCCGTGGGCAGAACAGACAAACATTTCTTCTTCTGTATTCAAAGGCCGATGATATTCAGGTCCTGATGGATCTCTTGTCAGATTTTGACCTGGCGCTTGATTTGATTTGGTTGTTCCTCTGTCAATCCGCCCCTAATCCCCTGGAAAAGGAGTTGAAAAGAGTCCCCACTGTAAACACAGGATGTAAGTTCAGAGCAGACAGTTCTAGTTTCTGTGCAATATCATTTCCCCCAAATCTGTCAATCCCCAGTCCCTGTCTCTCAAAGGAAAGAGCTGAACCCTGCCCAACATGGCGGCCGGTTGCCTGGGTAACCCGGGCCTTCCACCCCGGGGAGGGAAACCCCGCCCATTCCCTCACCAAGATGGCCGCCCACGAGCCCTGCCTTCCTCTCCCGACAGAGCGGCCAGTTGTCCGGGTGACCGGGACCTGTCAGCGGGGAGCAAGCCCCGCCCACTCCCTCTTCCCTCACCAAGATGGCCGCCCATGAGCGCCCCCCCCACCCCGCCTCCGTGATCGGCCCTGACTCCCACTCGCAAGATGGCGGCCAGTGAACCCACTCCCCGCAACCACCCCCTCCCGCCACCCCCCGCCGGGCCTCTCACCGCGGGGTAAACACGGGGCCTCTGGCCTCTTATTCGAGGCCTCAGGCCTACCCCAGAAGTTGTTCCAGTTCCCAGTCCAGCCGCGGTTTCCGTTCCTACCCTGTGCTCTCAATCTCCTCTCGCCTCCCGAACCGTCCGATCCTCCTCACTGTCACCATGACTGACACTGAGCATGCTCAGAGAGCACACCCACATTGCACCTGCGCACTGGACACCTATCGTCATTGATAGGGGACTTTCTGCAGCGCGGGGTGTTCTGGGTAACCCAGCCGCCATAGAGCGCAATGAGTGAACTGGAAGGATTTCCGCCAGTAAACAAAACAGAGGATTCACTGGTGAGGGGCATACGGGACGCCAAGCACAATGTAGGGTTGTGACACCTCATTAAATAAAACACGGGGGAGGCAATGATGTAGTGGTATTGTCGCCGGACTATATTCCAGACACCCAGAGTAATTCTACAGAGATCCAGAGTCGAATCCCACCATGGCAGATGGTGGAATTTGTATTCAATAAAAATCTGCAATTAAAAGATGGCTATGAAACCATTGTCGATTGTTGTAAAAACCCATCTGGTTCACTAATCCCCTGTAGGGAAGGAAATCTGCTGTCCTATCAAACTGCTACAAAGTCACAAAATAAAGAGAAATGCAACCGAAATTCAACTGGCATTGACCTAGGAAAAGACAATGGCAATCTCAGTCCTGTCGACCTTGCAAAGTTCACCTTACCTACATCTGGGGGCTAGTGCCAAAATTGGGAAAGCTGTCTCAAACTAGTCAAGCATGAGCTTGACATAGTCATCCTCATGGATTAATACCTTATAGATATTGTCCCAGGCACCACCAACACCATCCCTGCATATGTCCTATCTCACTGGCAAGACAGGCCCAGCAGAGGTGGTGGCACAGCGGTATACAGTCAAGAGGGAGTTGCCCTGGGAGTCCTCAACATCGATTCCGGAATACCTGAAGTCTCAAGGCATCGGGTCAAACATGGGCAAGAAACCTGCTGTTGCTTACCACGTACTGCTCTCCCTTAGCTGATCAGTGCTCCTCCATGTTGAGCACCCCTTGGTGGAAGCACTGAAGGTGGAAAGGCAGAATGTACTCTGGGTGGGGGACTTCAATGTCCCCAAGTGGCTTGATAGCACCACTACTGACCAAGCTGGCTGAGTCCTAAATGACTTAGCTGCTAGACTGGGTCTGCGTCAGGTGGTGAGGAAACCAACAAGAGGGAAAAGCATACTTGATCTCATCCTCACTAACCTGCTTGATGCAGATGCATCTGTCCATGTGCTGTGGTCACTCCTACCAATAAGAAGTCCCGCTTCACATTGAGGATATCCTCCATTGTGTTGTGTGGCACTACTAACGTGCTAAATGGGATAGATTTCAAACAGATCTAGTAACTCAAGACTGGGCATACATGAGGCTCTGTGGGCCATCAGCAGCAGCAGAATTGTACTCAAACACAAACAATAAACTCATGGCCCAGCATATCCCCCACTCTACAATTACCATTAAGCCAGGGATCAACACTGGTTCAATGAGAGTGCAGGAGGGTATGCCAGGAGCAGCACCAGACATTCCTAAAAATGAGATGGCAACTTGGTGAAGCTATAACGCAGGACTACTTGCATGTCAAACAGCATAAGCAGCAATTGATAGAGCTAAGCAATCCCACAATCAGCGATCGGATCTCAGCTCTGCAGTCCTGCCGCATCCAGTCTTGAATAATGGTGGACAATTAAACAACTTGTGGAGGAGGCTGCACAAATACCCCTATCCTCAATGATGGAAGAGCCCAGCACATCCATGCAAAAGATAAGGCTGAAGCATTTACTACAATCTTCAGCCAGAATTGCCGATTAGATGATCCATCTCAGCCTCTTCCAGAGGTCCCCAGCATCACCAATGCCAGTCTTCAGCCAATTCGATTCACTCCACGTAATATCAAGAAATGGCTGAAAGCACTGGATACTGCAAAGACTATGGGCCCTGAAAATATTCCGGCAATAGTACTGAAGACTTGTGCTCCAGAACTTGCCGCACCCTTAGCCAAGCTGTTCCAGTACAGCTACAGCACTGGCATCTACCCAGTTATGTGGAAAATTGCCCTGGGATGTCCTGTACACAAAAAGCAGAACAAATCCAACCAGACCAATTACCACCTTCAGTTTTCTCTCTATCATCAGTAAAGTAATGGAAAGGGTCATCAACAGTACTATCAAGTGGCACTTGCTTAGCAATAACCTGCTCACTGACACCCAGTTTGGGTTCCGCCAGGGCAACTCAGCTCCTGACCTCATTACAGCCCTGGTTCAAACATGGACAAAAGAGCTGAACTCCAGAGACGAGGTGAGAGTGACTTCCCTTGACATCAAGGCAGCATTTGACAGAGTGTGGCATCAAGGAGCAAAACTGGAGTCAATAAGAATCAGGGCGAAAACTCTCCGCTGGTTGGAGTCATACCTAGCACAAAGGAAGATGGTTGTTGGAGGTCAGTCATTTCAGCTCCAGGACATCACCATAGGAGTTCCTCAGGGTACTGTTCTCAGTCCAACCATCTTCAGCTGCTTCATCAATGACCTTCCTTCCATAAGGTCAGAAGCAGGGATGTTGGCTGATGACTGTATGATGTTCTGCACCATCTGCAACTCCTCAGATACCGAAGCAGCCCATGTCCAAATGCAGCAAGTCCTGGACAATATCCAGGCTTGAGCTGACAAGTGGCAAGTAACATTCATGCCATACAAGTATCAGGCAATAACCATCTCCAACAAGAGAGAATCCAATTGTCGCCCCTTGATGTTCAATAGCATTACCATCACTGAATCCTGTACTATCAACATTCTGGGGGTTACCATTGACCAGAAACTGAACTGGAATGGCCATATAATATTGTGGCTACATGAGTAGGTCAGAGGCTAGGAATCATGCAACAAGTAACCCACCTCATGACTCCCCAAAGCCTGTCCACCATCTACAAGGCACAAGTCAGGAGTGTAATGGAATACTCCACACTTGCCTCGATGAGTGCTGCTCCCACAACACTCAAGAAGCTTGACATCATCCAGGACAAAGCAGCCCACTTGATTGGCACAAATTCCACAAACATTCACTCCCTCCACCACCAATGCACAGTAGCAGCAGTGTGTGTACCATCTACAAGATGCACTGCAGCAACTCACCAAGGCTCCTTCGACTGCACCTTCCGAACCCATGATCACTACCACCTAGAAGGGCAAGGGCAGTGGATAGTTGGGAACACCATCACCTGGAAATTCCCCTCCAAGTCACTCACCGTCCTGATTTGGAAATATATCGCTGTTCCTTCACTGTCACTGGGTCAAAATCCTTGGAACTCCCTTCCTAACAGCACGGTGGGTGTACCTACACCACATGGACTGCAGCGGTTCAAGAAGGCAGCTCACCGCCACCTTCTCAAGGGCAATTAGGGATGGGCAACAAATGCTGGCCCAGCCAGCGATGCCCACATCCTGTGAATGAATAAATAAATATTACATTACTCTGATAGGATATCACTTACACACAAGTGGCAAGCAGTGTGGAGTCTCCTAAGAGCTCACCCCTTTTACTATCAGTATTTACAGGAGCTGGGACATGGTAACAAAGGACTCTCCTTGTTCTAATGATGACATTCCCTGACTGCCCAGATGTAGAGAAGTACTCCCAAGAGTCTTCTTTATTTGAAAAACAAACTTTATTTACAGACCTGCTGGATTAGCTGCAAGCCTCTAGCAAGGCTACAATAAATTCCCTAGACTAGGAAAACATTGCTCCTTATAAACTTCCCTGCATTCGGTGTTGATTGGCTGTTCTGACCATGTGACCCTTACTCAGTAAGGCTGGTCTTAAAGCAACAATCACCACATCCCTCCCCCTTTAATTCCTTAGGACATAGGAACAGGAGAGGGCCATCCAGCCTGTTGAGCCTGCTCCGCCATTCAATATGATCATGGCTGATCGAACACTTCAATGTTTTTTACCCACACTATTCCCATAAACCTTTACGTTATTGTTAATCAGAAATCTATCAATCTCTACCTTTAACATTATCAATGACTGAGCTTCCACTGCCCTCTGGGGTAGAGAATTCACGACCCTCCGAGTAAAGAAATTTCTCCTCATCCCGGTCCTAAGTGGCTTCCCCCTTATTTTGAAATTGTGTCCCCTGGTTCTAGGCTCCCCAGCCAGGGCAAACATCTGACCAGCATCTACCCTGTCTATTCCTTTAAGTGTTTTGAGGGTTTCAACGAGATCACCTCTCATTCTTCGAAACTCCAGAGAACACAGGCCCAGTTTACACAATCTGTCTTCGTGAGACAGTCCTTGTATTACGTTCCTTATTTACACAAATTACTGTATTCAGGTGAATAGAAACGATATCAAAAATCTTAGAAATAATCACACTGGCACTTTGCCATGTTTGCAGATTGTACACTTATTGACGTAGGTCCAGTAATTATAAATCAAGTAATTGAGGGGGTTTTCTGCTTTGGGTAGAGCATCGTAATTCTATGGATTGAGGCTCTCCTACAGGATCAACACTGACAGGAACTGCAATATCAGGTACCTCTTTTGGCACACTCAGTTCACTGTTATTCGATTCAATGGGGGCATCAGTTATGTCTATAACAGGTCGATCAGGTACTTCAGTGCTTGCGGGTTCAATAACATTCCTTGGTGGCAACACTGACTGTGGAAGCACTTCCCTGCTCCTCAGGTGATCCACGCGTATACGAACGATCCAGCCCACCATGTCTACTTGGTATGAAAGGGGTCTGGTCTCACAGACAGTAATTCCTGGGTCAAAGACAAAAAATGCTGGAAACACCACCCAGGTCTAGCCCTGCATCTATGGAGAGAGAGAGAGAGAGAGAGAGAGAGCTAGAGAGAGCAAGAGAGAGCATGAGAGAGAGAGAGCGCAAGAGATAGCGTGAGAGAGAGAGAGCGAGAGAGAGAGTGAGAAAGAGAGAGCGAGAGAGAGAGCGCGAGAGAAAGCGCGCGCGAAAGAGAGAGAGAGAGATTGAGAAAGCAAGAGAGAATGAGCGCGAGAGAAAGCGTGAGAGAGAGTGAGAGAGAGCGTGAGAGAGTGAGTGAGAGAGTGTGAGAGAGAGCGAGAGAGAGAGAGCATGAGAGAGCAAGAGAGAATGAGCACGATAGAAAGCGCGAGAGAGTGAGAGCGAGAGAGAGCGAGTGAGACAGAGCATGAGAGAGAGAGAGTGAGAGAGCGAGTGAGAGAGAGCGTGAGAGAGAGAGAGTGAGAGCGAGAGAGAGCGAGTCAGAGAGAGCATGAGAGAGAGCGAGAGAGAGCGAGCGAGAGAGAGCGAGTGAGAGAGAGCATGAGAGAGAGAGAGTGAGAGTGAGAGAGAGCATGAGAGAGAGAGAGCGAGAGAGAGCGAGTGAGAGAGAGAGCATGAGAGAGAGAGAGCGAGAGAGAGCGAGTGAGAGAGAGAGCATGAGAGAGAGAGAGTGAGAGTGAGATAGAGTGAGTGAGAGAGAGCGAGTGAGAGAGAGCGAGAGAGAGCGAGTGAGAGAGAGCATGAGAGAGAGCGAGAGAGAGAGAGCGAGAGAGAGAGACAGAGTTAACATTCTGAGTCTATACGATCCTGTTTCAGATTTCCAGCATCTGTAGTATTTTGCTTTTATGTTACAATAATTCCTGGGATCCCACTTGGAACGCGACCAAAGTTTCTTACATACATGGCTTCATCTATTATAAACGTCCAGGCTCTATTATGCAAATCGTGGCTTGTTTTTTGATTACCTTGGTCCTTCTCTTCCCTCCCCGGCAAATTTGGAAATACGAGACTCAGTCTCATTTCTTTTCGACGATGCTTCATAAGTGGTTCTGCTGGTGGAACTCCCGTTGCTGCACATGGAGCCGTGTGGGAGCAAAGAAGGAAGGGTGAGATTTTGATTTCTGAGGTTAGTCCAGAGGAGATTCACCAGGATGTTGCCTGGGATGAAACATTTAAGTTATGAAGAGAGGTCGGATAAACTTGGGTTGTTTTCGTTGGAGCAGAGAAGACTGAGGGGCGACCTGATCGAGGTGTACAAGATTATGAGGGGCATGGACAGGGTGGATAGGGAGCAGCTGTTCCCCTTAGTTGAAGGGTCAGTCACGAGAGGGACACAAGTTCAAGGTGAGGGGCAGGAGGTTTAGGGGGGATGTGAGGAAAAACTTTTTTACCCAGAGAGTGGTGACGGTCTGGAATGTGCTGCCTGGGAGGGTGGTGGAGGCGGGTTGCCTCACATCCTTTAAAAAGTACCTGGATGAGCACTCGGCATGTCATAACATTCAAGGCTATGGGCCAAGTGCTGGTAAATGGGATTAGGTAGGTCAGGTGTTTCTCACATGTCGGTGGAGAGTTGATGGACTGAAGGGCCTCTTCTGCAACTGTGTGATTCTGTGAAAGTTTGGACGGCTTTCTCGGCTGGTCCGTTTGACGCTGGACGGTAAGGCACAGTTCGGACGTGTTTAACGTTGTTTAGAAGGGCGAAGTTCTGAAATTCAGCGCTTGTAAATACAGCTCCGTTGTCTGATACAATGGCTTCGGGCGATCTGTGAGTCGGAACGCATTGGCGTAACCTTTCGATGGTGGAGTGCGACGTTGGTGATCTCACCTCAAAAAATCTCCATCCATTTTGAGTCCCTGTTGATTACGAGCAAAAACATTAAGCCCAGGGACGGAACCAGGTCACCCACATGGATCCGCGCCCCATGGTCGGCGGCCAGGCCATTCCCAAGGGTGTAGTGGGGGGGCTGCGGCTGGCCATTTTTGTTGCAGTTGGCACCGTTGACGGTGTTCGACTAATTTCTCGATATCCGCATCCACGCCGGGCAACCGCATGTAACTCCCGGTGAGCGTTTTCAATTTAGAAATACGCAGACAAGTGCTGTGTAATTCGGCTAGGGAGAGTTGCCTGCCTGGTACAGGGACGGCTAACTCTTGCTCCCTAGACTACAATGCCATCCCGACAACTCAAGTCTTATTCATGTGGTATTTGAAATCCCTTGATTGGGTTGGATTTGGTGAATCTTAAGGTCTTGTCTGGACCTGGAAAAATGTATTAATTTTGCTTCCAATTTCCACCCCTCCATCATTTTCACATGGTCCATCTCTGACACTTCCCTTCCCTTCCATGACCTCTCTGTCTCAATTTCTGGTGATAGACTGTCCACCAGTATTCATTACAAGCCTACCGACTCCCACAGCTACCTCGACTACAGCTCCTCACACCCCGCTTCCTGTAAGGACTCCATCCCATTCTCTCAGTTCCTTTGCCTCCATTGCATCTGTTCTGATGATGCAGACAGTTTCTCTGACATGTCTTCCTTCTTCTTTAACTGAGGAAACATTTTCCACCCACGGTGGTTGACAGGGCCCTCAACCGAGTCCGGCCCATCTCCCACGCATCCGTCCTCACACCTTTCTCTCCCTCCCAGAACCATGATAGGGTCCCCCTTGTCCTCACTTATCACCCCACCAGCCTCCACATTCAAAGGATCATCCTCCACCATTTCCACCAACTCCAGCATGATGCCACCACCAAACACATCTTCCCTTCACCCCCCCTGGCGACATTCCACAAGAATAGTTCCCTCTGGGACACCCTGGTCCACTCCTCCATCACCCCCTACACCTCAACCCCCTCCCACGGCACCTTCCCATGCAACCGTAGAAGGTGCAACACCTGCCCCTTTACTTCCCCTCTCCCCACTGTCCAAGGGCCCAAACACTCCTTTCAAGTGAAGCAGCATTTCACTTGCACTTCCCTCAATTTAGTCTACTGCATTCGCTGCTCCCAATGTGGTTTCCTCTACATTGGAGAGACCAAACGCAGACAGGGTGACCACTTTGTGGAACACCTTCGGGTCTGTCCGCAAGCATGACCCAGACCTCCCTGTCGCTTGCCATTTCAACACTCCACCCTGCTCTCATGCCCACATGTCCATCCTTGGCCTGTGGCATTGTTCCAGTGAAGCTCAATGCGAACTGGAGGAACAGCACCTCATCTTCCGACTAAGCACTTTACAGACTTCTGGACTGAATATTGAGTTCAACAATTTTAGATCATGAACTCTCTCCTCCATCCCCACCCCCTTTCTGATCCCCTCTTTTTCCGATAATTTATATAGATTTTTCTTTTCCCACCTATTTCCATTACTTTTAAATGTATTTCCACCCATTGTTTTATCCCTACCTTTTAGCCTATTTTGATCCTTTCCCCCCACCCCACCCCCACTCTATCCCACCCCCTATCTGTACCGTGCTCGTCCTGCTTTCTACCCTTAATGTCACCTATTATCACATTCCTTAGATAATATCACCACCTTCAACACCTCTTTGTCCTTTTGTCTATGACCTCTTTTGGTTATCTCCACCTATCACTGGCCCTCTATCCAGCTCTACCTGTCCCACCCCACCCCACCCCCCCTTAAACCAGCTTATATTTCACCTCTTTTCTATTTTTCTTTAGTTCTGTTGAAGAGTCATAAGGACTCAAAACATTAACTGTGTTCCTCTCCACAGATGCTGTCAGACCTGCTGAGTTTTTCCATGCTTAAAAAGTACTTTGACAGGGAAGATGACCAAATGGAGGTATTAGTGGTGGTAGATAAGACAAAGATTCCGAAATTGACTTTCCTTTAAATTGGATAATGAGGGGATACTTAAAAATTAAATGTAACATTGAGTTACCTTCTAGGCAAGTATCCAATTGATTTAGAGAAGCTGTTGCAGTTACACAAAGTTATTTGTGGGAATAAGCTAGGGAGGGCAAATTTAGTTGTGCATGATGTAAATATGGGCGATGCAGTTTCAATAAGGAAACACCCTTATAGATTAAGTCCAGCAAAATTATCACAAGTACGGAAAGAATTCAAATTTATGCTTCAAAATGATATCATAGAGTCTGGTTGCAGTAACTGGAGTTCGCCTATTGTGCTGGTGCTGAAACCAGATGGAACACAAAGGTTATGTGTGGATTATTGAAAAGTAAATGCAGTGACAAAAGTGGATTCATATCCTATTCCATGGTTGGAAGATTGTATTGACAAAGTGGGATAATCAAAGTTTATCACAAAGATTGACTTGCTGAGAGATTATTGGCAAGTGCTATTATCGGAGAGAGCAAAAGGAGATACTGGCTTTTGTGACACCAGATGGACCATATCAATTTAAAGTTGGTATGAAAAATGCACCAGCAACATTTCAAAGACTGATAAACAAAGGAATTGCAGGACTGAGCAATTGTGCTGTTTATATTGACGACTTGATAGTTTTCAGTCAAATGTGAGAGGGGCATTTACAACATCTGAAAGAACTATTTGATCGACTTCGAGAAGCTAATTTGGTGGTGAACTTGGCTAAAGAGTGAACTTGCAAAAGTGCAAGTCACATATCAAGGCCATGCCATTGGACATGGTATGGTAGCTCCGAGAGATGTGAAAATAAAAGCCATTGTGAATTTCCCGGTGCCGACAACAAAAGAAGTTTTGAGATTTCTGGGGATGAGTGGATTTTATCAGAAATTTGTACCAAATTTTAGCCGCGTGGTTGCTGCATTGACTGAGCTATTAAAAAAGAACGAGAAGTTTCAGTGGGCACAGGAGTGTCAGGAGGCTGTGGCTGATACCCCTGTATCCACCTCCATAACTAGAGGCTTCCCGTTTATGTGGAGTGTGACAGTGATAGTGTCTGCCTTGACTTCTTTAAGATTAAAAAGAGAGTGAACGTCAGAGTCAGTCATTTCAGCCTCTTCCACATTATGAACTTCTTTGCTGGCTGTTTACTTGGCAATCTGGACTTGGCTCTGCCATGCTTTATCAAATGCCCTCTTTTGCAACAGTAGTAGCCCTCGGCCTCCTTCAATCTACATGTTTCAGAAGTGCGGTTACCCCCACGTCAGTAACAATTCAACTTCAGGGTCGCTGTCTGATTGCCGCCGGTAAGTTTTTTTGATTTCTGCGTGATTGGGAAACGTTTCCCACTTTGCGGACTAGGAAAACTCTGCCCCTTATAAACTTCCCTCCACTTGGTGTTGATTGGCTGCTCTGACCACCAAGGCTTTTTTTGAAAAATATACTTTATTTATAAAATATCTGGAAGAACATTCCAAACCATTTCAAAATCACCAAGACATAAGTACAATCAGATTCAACTTTTACACATGGATCACAAGGTGCATCAATACAATCAATGAATATTACAATCATTTCAATATGGTCAATGCAGACAATCAGACAATAGTATTGGAGTTATTAACATACATCATGTTGCACTCTGAGGTGCTTCAATACAATTATAACAACTAGTTTTCAATGTATACATTCATTTTGAGCTGTACAGCCCGAGGGGCTCTTTACAGTTCCCAGCCCCTCGGTGCACTATGGCAGAAAGGTCTTAGCAGCGACCCTTCCCCATTGCGCTTTTGTGGCGGCTGCCCCAAGCTTTAGTGCGTCCTTCAGCACATAGTCCTGGACTTTGGAATGTGCCAGTCTGCAACACTCGGTCAGGGATAACTCTTTGCGCTGGAAGACCAACAAGTTTCGGGCAGACCAAAGAGCGTCTTTCACTGAGTTGATGATCCTCCAGCTGCAGTTGATGTTTGTCTCGGTGTGTGTCCCTGGGAACAGCTCGTAGAGCACAGAGTCCTGTGTCACAGAAATGCTCGGGATGAACCTCAAGAGAAACCACTGCATCTCTCTCCAGACCTTCTTTGCAAAGGCACAATCTACAAGGAGGCAAACAACAGTCTCTTCCCCACCATAGCCACCTCGAGGGCAACGTGCCGAGGGGGTGAGACTCCTGGCGTGTAGGAAGGATCTGACGGGGAGGGCCTTTCTCACCACCAGACAAGCTACGTCTTGGTGCTTGTTGGAAAGTTCTGGTGATGAGGCATTCTGCCAAATGACTGTGACAGTCTGCTCGGGGAACCATCCCACCGGGTCCACCCTCTCCTTTTCCCGCAGGGCCTTTAAGACGTTACGTGCCGACCATTGCCTGATGGACTTGTGGTCAAAGGTGTTTCTCTGCATAAATTTTTCCACCAGAGACAGGTGGTACGGTACGGTCCAACTACTTGGAGCGTTCCGCGGCAGCATGGCCAGACCCATCCTTCGCAACACTGGGGACAGGTAGAACATCAGCACATAGTGACACTTGGTGTTTGCATACTGAGGGTCTACGCACAGCTTGATGCAGCCGCACACAAAGGTGGCCATCAGTATGAGGGCGATGTTGGGCACGTTTTTTCCCCCTTTATCAAGAGGCTTGTACATCGTGTCCCTGCGGACACGATCCAGTTTCGACCTCCAGATAAAGCGGAAGATGGCTCGGGTGATCGCCATCATGCAGGAGTTTGGAATAGACCAGACCTGCACCACGTACAGCGAGAGTGCCTCACACCTGATGACCAGGTTCTTACCCGCAATGGAGAAGGTGCGTTGCTCCCACATGCCCAGTTTTCTTTGCACCATAGACAGTCGCTCCTTCCAGTTTCTAACGCATGCCCCGGTCCCTCCGAACCATATCCCCAGCACCTTCAGGCCATCAGCCCTGACAGTGAAGGGGATAAAGGATCGCTCTGACCACCAAGGTTTGCCTTAAAGCAACATTCACCACACCAGTTATTCCTGAATTCCTACACCTTGAATTGTTTGTGCATTGTTTCATCATGTTTCCACATTTCACTAACAAATGTTGAAATGTTTGCTCCACACCCACAGGGTTTCATCTGTTTCAAGCCACAAACAGAAAGGTCCAGTTTCCTGAAGTTTGAGACAAATCCAAAATGATGCAGAGTTTCAGCCAATGAGGGAGATCTGGGCTCAGCCCCGCCCCTCATTCACTCGGATTGGTTGGAGGACCAGTCGCTCCCGCTCGGTCCTCCAGTACCCGCCCCCCTACTCCTATTGGTCCGGAGCTGCCGTCCATCACTCCCCATAGTGATCTGGAGCATGCGCAGTGCGGGTCATGCCCATGGCTAAGACGCCTGTTTGTCTCACCTTCAGGCGGGAAGGACCTTCGGCGAAGGAAGCGTGAGGTGAGTTGGGTGGGCGGAAAGGCTTTATAAACACCCAGTATAGGCCCCGAAGGCGAAACAAGAAGTTACTGGTCCCGAGTTTGCATCGAGCCGGGAGGAATTTTTTTTCCGCAGGGCCTTTCTTGGTCACAGGTCCGAGTAAACGGCCGCCATCTTTATTGGGGGCGATGTGCAGAAGGGCGCATGCGCAGCTTCCATCGTGCGGGGTAAATGTGCAGCGGTGCGCATTTGCGGTCATTCCTGCCCCCTTTCTCCTCCTCCCCCCTCCCAAATCAGCAGGAGGAGAGAATGTTGTGAATTTCTAACCTGGACTGACAGGGATGGATTTTGGAAACTCCTTTTACAGGGGGTTAGAGGGGGAGGATTTACACACAGCAAACCCAAAGCAAAGATCACGTTAAGCTCTGACAGAGTCACTCAATTAATCAGAACCTGTTTGTTATCAACCTTTGAGTGTAAACATTGTCTCCCAGGTCATCACCGCTTTCCATGGGGGAGACAGTGGTTACGTTCCGGGACTAGTAATCGAGAGGCCCAGGCTAATGTCCAGAGGACAAGGGTTCAAACCCAACCAGCTGGTGGAATTTAAATTCAATTAATTACCTGGAATTTAAAAGCTAGCCTTCGTAATGGTGACCGTGAAACCATTGCCGTGACTTTGTGGGAATGGGAAATTGTGAGGGACTGGGATTTACAGCTTTGGGAAACAAGAGAGTAAAAGATATCCACTAGGAACTAGAATTATCTGTTCTGAACTTGTAGCCCGGACTAACCTGTCTAAACTGGTTTTACAGTGTTACAAGGATTGGATGGACCGATAGGAAACTCAAATCGAACATCACATCGAGATCTGACCGATTCACTCAATTCATCAGGACCTGAATATCATTGGCCTTTGACTGTGGAAGGAATGTTTCTCTGATCTGTCCGTGGGAAAAAGATTTCAGACGTCAAGTGTGACTGGAAAAGCATCGAGACACACACACACACACACACACACACACACACCCGAGTGAGAGTGTTCCAGTGAATTGACTGTGGAAAGAGCTTTACACAGCCTGAAAAAAAAATCACACCGTTCTTAGCGGAGAGAAGCAATATACATGTGTGTTGTGGACGAGGCTTCAAGTGATCATCCCAACCTGGAGAGACACAAGGACACCAACACTACGGAGAAACCGTGGAAATGTGGGGACTGTGGGAAAGGATTCAGCTACCCGTCTGAGTTGGAAATTCATCGACGCACTCACACCGGGGAGAGGCCGTTCACCTGCACTGCATGTGGGACGGGATTTTCTCGTTTGTCCAACCTGCAGAGACACCAGCGTATTCACTCTGACGTCAGAATCTTTAAATGCTCCGACTGTGAGAAGAGCTTTAAAAGCAGCAGTGACCTGCAGAAGCACCAGCGCACTCACACCGGAGAGAGGCCATTTGCCTGCTCCGTGTGTGGGAAGGGATTCACGTGTTCATCCAACCTGCTGAAGCACCGGCGCACTCACACTGGGGAGAGGCCGTTCATCTGCTCTGTGTGCGGGAAGGGATTCACCGGGTCCTTCACCCTGCTGCAGCACCAGCAAGTTCACACGGCAGAGAGGCCGTTCACCTGCTCCGAGTGCGGGAAGGGATTCACCCGTTCGTTCACCCTGCTGTCACACCAGCGAGTTCACACTGGCGAGAGGCCGTTCACCTGCCCTGTGTGTGGGAAGGGGTACACTCGGTCGTCTCATCTCCTGAGACACCAGGTAGATCACGACTGACTTGAGGGGTTGGAATCCGCAGTTTCTGCTGTTAATCACATCCAGGCCAGCTTCACGTTTGGGTGAATCCTGAGGTGTGTAAGAAATGTGTCAGAGCCGCTCTCTTCCAATGGTTCAGAGCTTCCAGACACAGAACGGAAGGCTCCTTTACAACTGGGTTTAGAGTCAGGAAGAACAACGGTGAATGCTGGAAACGTGCTGTCCAATCAGAGATTGGTGTAAAACTGTGATCTGTTCCTGACTGGGAGCGAAACGGCAGGTTTAAGTTTCCAGTCTGGAAACGATTGATAAATGTGGCAAGGGGATTTAAAATGTTTCTGTGACATTTCTGATTCTACAAACGTAGGCCAATAACAACAAGAAGTTGCATTTGTATAGAACCTTCAACTTCGTAAAACATCCCAAGGCGTTTCACAGATGGCCAAAAGCTTGGCCGAAGAGGTAGATTTCAAGAAGTATCTTAAAGGGGGAGAGAGAGGTTTAGGGAGGGAATTCCAGAGCTCAGGGACCCGGTAGCTGAAAGCACGGCTACCGATGCTGTCGTGATGGAGGTAGGGGATGCATTGGAGGAGAGCAGGGAGCTCGGAGGGTCATGGGCTGGAGGAGGCTCCAGAGGGGAAGAGGAAGAGGAGGCTCCACAAATAACACTGTCCTCCACGATGGGAGAACCCAACACATCAGTGCAAAAGATGAGGCTGGAGCATTTGCAACCACCTTCAGCTAGATTTGCTGAGTGGATGATCCCCAGCATCACAGATGCCAGTCTTCAGCCAATTCGACTCCACGTGATATTAAGGAACGGCTGAAGGCACTGGCTACTGCAAAGGCTATGGGCCTTGACAATATTCCACAACAGTACTTAAAGACTTATGCTCCCGAGCTCACCGCACCCCTAGACAGGTTGTTCCAGTATAGCTACAGCACTGGCATCTACCCAGCTATGTGGAAAATTGCCTAAATATTTCCTGTACACAAAAGCAGGACAAATCCAATCCGGCCAATTACCGCCCCATCAGTCTACTCTTGATCATCAGTAAAGTAATGGAAGGAGTCATCGACAGCAGTGCTAGTAAGCGGCACTTACTCAGTAATAACCTGCTCACTGATGCTCAGTTTGGGTTCCGCCAGTGTCACTCAGTTCCTGATCTCATCACAGCCTTGGTTCAAACATGGTCAAGGGAACTCCCGAGGTGAGGTGAGAATGACTGCCCTTGACAGCAAGGCAGCATTTGACCAAGTGTGGCATCAAGGAGCCCTCGCAAAATTGAAGTCAATTGGAATCGGTGGGAGGAGGGGTGGAGAAACTCTCCACTAGTTGGAGTCATACCTAGCACAAAGAAAGATGGTTGTGTTTGTTGGAGGTCAATCACCTCAGCTCCAGGACATCACTTCAGGAGTTCCTCAGGGTAGTGTCCTCGGCCCAACCATCTCCAGCTGCTTCCATTGTAAGGTCAGAGGCAGGGGTGTTTGCTGATGATCACTCAATGTTCAGCACCGTCCGCGATGCCTCAGATACTGAAGCAGCCCATGCCCAGATGCAGCAAGACCTGGACAACATTCAGGCTAGGGCTGATGAGTGGCAAGTCACAAGTGTGGAGGTGTAAAGGTTGCGCATGAATGACCAGAAAGGTAGGCTGGGCATGTGTGGAGAGAGGTGGAGACCAGAACAAAACCCATGCTCTGATTGGAAGCCCCAGAGCCCTTCCGTTCCTCCAGCTGTTCCCATTGGCCAATAGCTCAGCGCGACCGAAGTCCCCCCCACATGGGGTCAGGCTCCGCCCGTTCTTGTCTGGGGAGATTGACCAATGGGAAGAGCTGGAGGACCAGAAGGACGCTGGTCCTCCAGCCAATCAGAGTGCGAGCTTTGCGCTCATGAAGATGGAGCTTCACCCCCCAACAAATACTTCCTCGCGGGTCCAACATCTGCGTGTAAAGCACTTTCTTCCCTCCCCTTTCCATTTAGTTTCCGATTCTCGGTTTATTTATTGTTGATTTTAGTTTGTTACAGTAAAAGCTTTTCTCAAGCGAAACCTTGCCCCCTGGTTCATGCCCTTGGAGTTGTCTGAGAACGGTTTATCTTAAAAGTGACCAGTCTCCTTGGAGACCGTGGCAACATCGATATGTCTGGTATTGTTACATGGTACACATGAGATATATCATTTATGTACATACTGTAATAAAGCATATTGATTAGTATTTCTAGCCTTGTAATACATGACTGTAGCTGCCTTATACATTTCCATTCGTGGAGTCATTACGGCACAGAAAGAGTCCAATCTGAAACGTGGGCTCTTTCCTCCCCCCTTTCCATCTTTCCATTTCTTTGCTGGTTGTTGGTTTGTTTGTGCCGATTTTTAGTTTGGTCGTTACAGTAAAGTTTGTAATCTTGCTCCTCAGTTTATTCCCTCGGTGTTTGCCTGAGAATTGGTTTCTTTTAAAGCCATCGGTCCCCGTGGGGATTGCAACAGCATTGATGTGTCCCGTGTCCGTCACACGGTACATATTAGATAAGCTATTTGTGCTTCGACCATAAAGTACACATTATTTCTAGCCTTGTTGTATGGTACTGTGGCTACGGCATACATTTCCGGTCGGAGAGCCGTCGTGGCACAGAAGGTGCCCATTCGGCCACTCGTGGCCCACGCCGACTCTCTGTGGAGCAATCCAGTCAGTCCCATTCCCCCCTCTATAACCCCATTCCCCGGCAAGTTTACTTCCTTCGAGTGCCCGTCCGATTTCATTTTGAAACCGTTCGTCTTGGCATCCACCAGGCTCATGGGCAGCAAGCTCCAGGACACGGCCTCTCGCTGCTTAAATAAAGCTCTTCCTCACATTCTCTCCTGCATTTCTAATCAAATCAATGTAGTACTGTATATCGCACACATTTTTAGTCCGGTGTTATCCATATATGAAACATATACACATGGTGAACAGCCTGCATGAAGATTTTCTTATCTTTGTGTCCAGGACAGAAAGCGGTGAATTGGGAGGGTGTATATTCGATACAACAGAGTGAGAATGGAGGGAGTGTGTGTGTGTGTGTGTGTGTGTGTGTGTGTGTGTGTGTGTGTGTGTGTGTGTGTGTGTGTGGCTGGAGATTTACAGCCTCAGGGGAACGAGAGATGAAAGAATGTTCCATCGAAGCCAGAATTGCCTGTTCAGCGCTGACTTTTGTAACTCCCTTTCTCAGGATATCAGAAAGGGGAGGATCTACAGGCAGAAACCTCAAGCCAAACATCACATCATGATCCGACAGAGCCACTCAAGATTCATCGGGACCTGAATTTCACTGACCATTGATTCTGGGAGGAGAAGTGCGTGTCTGTTCTGTCTGCTTCAAAAGGTTTTAAACATCAGTGTGACTGGAAAAGCACCGAGACACACACACACACACCTTCAAGTGAGAGTGACCCAGTTCACTCAGAAATTTTACAGGCTGAAAATACATTGCACCATTCAGACAGGGAGAGACCAGACCAGAACTGTTCCATGTGTGGACGAAGCTTGAACTGACCATTGAAACAGGAGAGACAGAAGGATACGCGCACCATGGAGGAGGAAAAAGTGCTGGAAGCTCATCAGCGTGTTCACACTGGGGAGGGGCCTTTCACCTGCTCTGTGTGTGGGAAGGGATTCCGTCATTCATCCAGCCTGCAGACACACAATCACGTTCACACTGGGGAGTGTCCATTCTCCTGCACTGTGTGTGGGAAGGGATTCACTCAGTTATCCAGCCTGCAGACACACAATCACGTTCACACTGGGGAGTGTCCATTCTCCTGCACTGTGTGTGGGAAGGGATTCACTCAGTTATCCAGCCTGCAGACACACAATCACATTCACACTGGGGAGTGTTGATTCACCTGCTCTGTGTGTGGGAAGGGATTCCGTCATTCATCCAGCCTGCAGACACACAATCACGTTCACACTGGGGAGTGTCGATTCACCTGCTCTGTGTGTGGGAAGGGATTCCGTCATTCATCCAGCCTGCAGACACACAATCACGTTCACACTGGGGAGTGTCGATTCACCTGCTCTGTGTGTGGGATGGGCTTCTCTCAGTTATCCAGCCTGCAGACACACAATCACGTTCACACTGGGGAGCATCCATTCACCTGCTCTGTGTGTGGGAAGGGATTCACTCAGTTATCCAGCCTGCGGACACACAATCACGTTCACACTGGGGAGCGTCGATTCACCTGCTCTGTGTGTGGGAAGGGATTCACTCAGTTATCCAGCCTGCAGACACACAATCACGTTCACACTGGGGAGTGTCCATTCACCTGCTCTGTGTGTGGGAAGGGATTCCGTCATTCATCCAGCCTGCAGACACACAATCACGTTCACACTGAGGAGTGTCCATTCACCTGCTCTGTGTGTGGGAAGGGATTCACTCAGTTATCCAGCCTGCAGACACACAATCACGTTCACACTGTGGAGCATCCGTTCACCTGCTCTGTGTGTGGGAAGGGATTCACTCAGTTATCCAGCCTGCAGACACACAATCACGTTCACACTGGGGAGCGTCCATTCACCTGATCTGTGTGTGGGAAGGGATTCACTGTTATCCAGCCTGCAGACACACAATCACGTTCACACTGGGGAGCGTCCATTCACCTGCTCTGTGTGTGGGAAGGGATTCACTCAGTTATCCAGCCTGCTGACACACCTTGGCAGCCACACCAATGAGAGACCTCTCCAATGCTTTGACCGGGGGGGGGTGACTTTAAGAACTCTGAGGAACTAATGGTTCACCAGCGCATTCACACTGAGGAGAGACCGTTCAACTGCTCTCGCTGCACAAAGTGGTTTAGAACGTCATCCAGCCTGAGCAGACACCAGCGAGTTCACACCAGGGAGAGGCCGTTCATCTGCTCGGTGTGCGGGAGGGGATTCGCTCAGAAACCCACCCTGCAGAGACACTGGTGAGCTCACAAGTGATTACAGGGATTGGTTGCTGCTGTTAATCACATCCAGGACTGAACCATGTTAATTCTGACAATTGGTGAAGTGGGAGGGTCGGAGGGTTTCTTTCTGCTGGACTGGCCGGTCATTCAACTTTGCTGATGCTCTTTGAGCCTGGGAGTGCACATTTCCACTGAAATGATCCACAAAAGCTGATGGAGGACATTTATTTCATCCTGGATATTAAATAGTGTTTTTCCTACCACTACAGGTAGATCTAAAATAAATACATTTGTCTCTGTTCCATTGAGTCTACAGCATAGGGCCAGGCCAGTCAGCACAATTGGTCTCTGTCAGTATTTATGCTCCACATCCTTCTATTCCTGACTCCCTCATTTTTGTATTCAGCTTCCCCTTAAATGTATTCATGCTGTTCACCTCAACCACTCGCTGTGGTAGTGAGTTCCACATTCTCATCACTCGCTGGGTAAAGAGGTTTCTCATGAAATCCCTATTGGATTATTGAACCCCTTCATCATCTTAAAGACTTCCATCAGGTCACCCTTCAGTCTGCTCTTTTCTGGAGAAAAGCAGCCCCAGCCTTTCCTGAAGGTTAAACGCTCTCAGTTCTGGTGAATCTTTGTTTCTCCATTCTCCAGTGCCTCTATTTCCTCTTTCTAAATGGAGATCGCAGATGTTGACAGTCCTCCCAGTGTAGTCTAACCATGGTTCGAAACAAGATGAACATAACCTCCCTGCTTTTCAATTCTATCCCTCCAGAATGGAACCCTATATCTGGACCCCAGACTTTAGGGAAGATGTGAAGTGCTCAGAGAGGGTGCAGAGGAGATTTACGAGAATGGCACCAGGGATGAGGTACTCCAGTTAGCTGGAGGGACTGGAGCAGCTGAAATTGTTCTCTTTGGATCACACATTTACTGGGGCAGTAAAGCAGGCCATTCGGCCCATCGAGTCAAAGCTGACTCGGTAGAACAAAGCAATCAGTCCTAATAAAAACAAAAAAAACTGCGGATGCTGGAAATCCAAAACAAAAACAAAATTACCTAGAAAAACTCAGCAGGTCTGACAGCATCGGTGGAGAAGAAAAGAGTTGACGTTTCGAGTCCTCATGACCCTTCGACAGAACTTGGAGTCCTAATGGCCCGTTCTATTCCCAAAGACTGGCAAATTTATGTCCCTCATGCCCATCCAATTTCCTTTCGAGATTGTTCATCATCTCCACTTCCACCAACCTCGTAGACAGAGAGTTCCAGGTCATTACCGTTCATTGAATAAAAATGTTTATCCCTCTATCCCCCCTATATCTCCTGGCCAAATCTCTAAATCTGTCCCCCTAATCCTGGCACCATCAGCTGATGGGAACAGCATTTCTCTGTCTGCCTTATCTAAACCTGTCAGAATCTTCTACACCTCTATCAAATCTCCCCTCCACTTCCTTTCCTCCAAGGAGAACAACACCAGCTTCTCCAACCTGACCCTTGCGGTTAAAATCCCTCATCCCTGGAACCAGTCTGGTAAATCTCCTCCCCGCCCTCTCAGGGACCCTCACACCCTTCCTAAAGTGTGGTGACCAGATCTGGATACAATACTGTATTTGGTTCTATCCGGAACTTTAAAAAGGTTCAGCGTAACTTCCCTCTTTTTGTACTCTGTACCTCTATTTCTGAAGCCCAAGATTCTATCAATCCGCAAATCCTCCCAGCAATGCCTATGGCATTGCGGTAAGAGTGGGAGCGACTCCTGCTCAGACAGGCTTGATGTGGATTGGTGCCCCTCAAGCGATACCCTCCGGCTTCAGGCTAGTGACCTGTTCAGGGAAAGAAACAATCTAGGAGAAGCAGCCGGAAGCAGGTGCTTTGCCTGCCACGTGTGTATCCTGACACGGGAATGCTTCAAAGTCGCAGATCCCGCTTGCTTTGCTAATTCCTCTCTCAGTCGCCCCACCACCTTCGATGATCTCTGCGCATGAACCCCCAGGGACCCTCTGTCCCTGCTCACTCTTTGGAACATTGCCAGTCAGTCTATGTTGCCTCTCCCTATCCCTTCCGCCAAACCACATCACCTCGCGCTTCTCTGTATTAAATTCCATCTGCCACTTCAGAGAATGTTAAGGGGAGATTTAAGTGTTAAACGTAGAGCAGAGGAGACACCGCTTTCTTTAATCGGTCACCCTCAATTGAAGATGAGCCTCCCCCCCTTTAAACACATGAGGATGGTGGAGCACAGAAGGAGGCCATTCGGCCCATCGTGCTCATGCCAGCTCTTTGAAACAGCGACCCAATTAATCCCATAGCTCTGCAATTTTCTTATCCTTTACCTGTTTACAGGTCCCACCATTTGCCTCCAGTGCCAAAATCTGCTAATAAAAAAAACCACGGTATAAATAAATGCACTGGACTGACAAATGTTGAAGTGTTGGTTTAGAGCCACAAGGTTAAATTTTCATTTGAGCATCTGGCACCTTTCTGTCTCTATTGCTTGTGTCACTGACTGCCAGGCGATGGAGTTGAGGGCTGAACTGATCAGAGAATATCAGGGTCTGCGCCCCAGGTGGGAAACTGCCATGGGCGTCGCACTGATAGAGAGACAGGGAGGTGCCGGAGGACTGACTGGGAAATGGGCCTCCAACCAGCTGGGGCAAGATGGGGATCCCCGGGGGTCAGTGTCCCTGTGACCAAAGCAGAGAGTCGTGGAAACAGGGCACAGAGAAGCCAAACAGAAACCATTCAGATCCAGAACATTGTGGTACATCCTTTTACTCTGACTGTCTTTGACCCTGAA
The DNA here is from genome assembly GCF_017639515.1 of Carcharodon carcharias. Lineage (NCBI taxonomy): Eukaryota > Metazoa > Chordata > Chondrichthyes > Lamniformes > Lamnidae > Carcharodon > Carcharodon carcharias. Next base: position 18,817,588 of record NC_054493.1, read on the forward strand.
ATAATTTTCTGTGTTTCTGACCATGAATAAACTTTTTTCAGTAATAATATTTGATTTGGCTGGGATTTTCATGAGCAAATTTACGCACTTTCAGAGAAAACAAGTGAGAGGGGCTGGCAAGCTCTTCCACAGAAAGTGAGTCCCTCTAAATCAGGAAATAATTGAGGCATGTAAGAAGAGTGCTATAATTGTCATGGGTGATTTTAATCTGCATATTGACTGGATAAATCAGATTGGCAGGGGTAACATGGAAGACGAATTTGTTGTGTGCGTCAGGGATTGTTTCTTCGAGCATTACATTGCAGAACCTACCCTGGAACAGGCTATTTTAGATCTAGTAATGTGTAATGAGGTGGGACTAATAAGAGGTCTCATAGTTAAGGATCCTGTAGGGGGTTGCGATCACAATATGGTAGAACTTCAAATTCAGTTTGAGGGCGAGCAACTCGGGTCTCAAACCAGTGTCCTCAACTTAAATAAGGGCAATCACAGAGCTATGAAGAAAGAGGTTGTCTAAGGTGGGCTGGGGAAAATAGACCAGGGGGAATGTCAGTGGATGAGCAGTGGCAGACATTGAAGCAGATATTTCCTAATGCTCAGCAAAAACTTATCCCAGTCAAAAGGAAGGACTCGATGAGAAGGATGAATCACCCGTGGTTAACAAAAGTGGCCAAGAAGCGTATCCAATCAAAAACTAAAGCATACGAAGTGGCAAAAACTAGTGGTAGGAATTTTTAGGGACCAGCAGTGGATGACTAAAAAGCCAATAAAGGGGGAGAAAATTGATTATGAAAGTAAATTGGCAAGAAATATAGAAACAAACAACAAGAGCTTCTACAGGTATATATAAAAAGAGAGAGTGGCTAAAGTGAGCATGGGACCCTTAACAGATGCGACTGGAGAATTGATAAAGGGGAACAAGGAAATGGCAGATCATTTAAACCAATATTTTGCATTGGTCTTCATGATATAAAAATTCCAAAGATATCAGATAAGCAAGGAGCTAATGGCAGGAAAGATCTTGTAACATTCTCCGTCACGAGGAACAAAGTATTTTGACAAACTAATGGGACTAAAAGCAAACAGGTTGCCAGGACCTTTAAAGGAAGTGGCTTCAGAGGTAGTGGAGGCATTGGTCAAAATATTCCAGAACTGATTGAATTCCAGGAGGGTCCCAGCAGATTGGAAAACTGCTAATGTGATGCTCCTGTTCAAGAAGGGAGGGAGACAAAAAGCAGGAAAGTATAGGCCAGTCAGCCTAATACCTGTCATTGGGCAGATGTTATTGGAAAGAATTCATTATTAAGGAAGAAAGAGCAGGACATTTAGAACAGTTTAAAGCAATCAGAGTCAACGTGGTTTTGTGAAAGGGAAATCATGTTTGACAAATTTTCTAGAGTTCTTTGAGGATATAACAAGCAGAGTTGATAAAGGGGAACCAGTAGATGTAGTGTATTTGGATTTCCAGAAAACATTCGATAAGGTGCCACATAAAAGGTTATTGCACAAGATCGGAACTCACGGTATTGCGGGTAATGCATTACCATAGGTTGAGGATTGGTTAACACACTGAAGACAGAGAGTTGGGATTAATGGGTCTTTCTCAGGTTAGAAAGACGCAACTCGTGGGATGCCACAAGGATCAGTCCTAGGGCCTCAATTATTTGCTAACTATATTAATGTCTTGGAGGAGGGGGCAGAGTGTAATGTATCCAGATTTGTTAACAATACAAAAATAGGTGGGAGGGCAAGTTGTGATGAGGACATAAGGAATCTGCAAGGGGATATAGACAGGTTGAGTGAGTGGCAAAAGTTTGGCAGATGGAGTTTAATGTAGGAAAGTGTGAGGTCATGTACTTTGGTAGGAAGAATCAAAAGGCAGATTATTATTTAAATGGAGAGAGACTCCAAAAAAATGCAGCACAGAGGGATCTGGGTGTTCTTGTGCATGAAACACAAAAATTTAGCAGCAGGTGCAGCAAATAATTAAGAAATGGAATTTTGGCCTATATTGCTAGGAGGTTGGAGTTTAAAAATAGGGAAGTCTTGTTACAGGATGTACAGGGCATTGGCGAGGCCGCACCTGGAGTACTGTGTACAGATTTGGTCCCCGTATTTAAGAAAGGATATACTGGCATTGGAGACAATCCAATAGAGATTCACTAGGCTGATTTCTGGGATGCAGGGGTTGACTTATCAAGAACGGCTAAACAGGTTAGGCCTTTATTCATTAGAGTTTAGAAGAATGAGGGGTGATCTTATTGAAATGTACAAGGTTCTGGGTGGGCTTGACAGGGCAGATGTTGAGAAGATGTTTCCACTAGTGGGGGAAATTCGAACGAGGGGAACACAGTTACAGAATAAGGGGATGCTCATTTAAAACTGAGAGGCGAAGGAATTTCTTCTCTCAGAGGATAGTGAATGTCTGGAATTCTCTACCCTAGGGATCACTGAAAGTATTTCAAGAGGATGTAAATAGATCTGTGAAATATCGGAGAGTTGAGGGTTATGAGGAGCTGGCATGAAAGAGGAGTTGAGGCCTGGGGCAGATCAACCATGATGTTATTTAATGGTGAGGCAGGCTTGAGGGGCTGAATAGCCTACTCCTGCTCCTATTTCATATGCTCTTATACTCTAAGGTAATTGGCAAAGCAGCCAACTGGACAACATGATTTTTTTTTGATGTAGAGACATTAGAAAATGGCATGTGGGGAGTCAATTAACCCTTTTCCCAAACTCGGAAGTTATTCAAGATGATAACTCTGACAATGACAGTGGATATTCAGTTTTGTTATGTTTTTAAATATTTTTGGGAATATGGTGGTATTTTGTTTTAAAAAAAGGCTGTGAGTGTGCGTGTCATGAAAATATAATGATTCATTCATTTTCATAATATTTTTCTGGTTTATTGTGAAGTAGGTTTATGGGGGTAAGTATAGTTGGGTCTGTCTACCTGTGATTTAGTTACATTTGGAGTCAAGTGGACTGCAAGCTTTAACTCATCACCTGACATGCTAATGGGTGAACATGGATACTATCTTGGCATGTCAGACGTGAAGAGAATTTGCATTTTTAGACAGATTACGGGAGATTTTGATTTTAAAGGGATTTTAGTCTGTTTACAACTAGCCAGATAAGCAGGGCTAAGGAATGTGTTTATTTTTCCCAAAGGTTATTGACAATAAATAGTGGCAACATGAAAGAATATTGTGAGGAAGATACAGTTTCAAAGACATGAAACAATAGAATTTACATACTAAAAGAGAGAAACATATATAAGGGAGAATGAGGCCATGTGAGAACTAACAGAAGTGTGTGAAATAGTCTTAATGAAGCCTCCCACATTTGTGCATAAGCTTGCTGTCTACTGAAACTGAAGCTGGAGAAAATCCATTTGGAATTCCATTGTCCAGAGTATTGTGTTAATTTGTTGGATCTGTTTAATATCTAAAATGTATTTTTGGACTGTGGCCTTAAAGGGGATGTAACTGGGAGTCAGGTTAATTAGGGATTTTAGGAATTACTGTAGTAGTTGTAGTCTCATGTATGTGCTTGACATCTCTTATTTTGTTAATAAATATCTTAATTTAATTTTTCAAATGTCTAAAGGGCTGATTACTTCTGAATTCAGAGCACACATCTTGAAATAAATACAAATTGCAAAATTGTTGTGATAACGCGACCAAGTTTCCCTCGTGGATTTGGTCTGCCAGGCACACATCATCTGGCGTGTCATTACAAATTGGGGGCTCTTTGCGGGCTGTTTGAAATTCTTTGCTTGGTTTGGAGTTGGTGAATCTTAATGTTATGAGTATGAGAAACACTTTTAATTCAGGACTTGGTGAGAGGGATTTGTAAAGTGGTGAGATAAAATGGCTGTATTGATGGCTAATTTTTTTGAAATTAGATGGCATAACTCTGGTTGGGTTACAAAAAGTATCCAAGGGTAAGTTAACAGAATTGGCAGGTAAGTTGCGATTGAGGTTACCTCGAGGGGCAAAGAAAGCAGACAAAGTTGAAGTGATGGCACGGCATTTGAAGTTGGAAGTGATACCTGACACTAGTGAGTCACAGCTGGAGTTAGTGAGGCTTCAGTTACAAATGAAGAAGCTTGAATTTAAATAAGCAATGGAAATGAATAAAAACACCTTGAATTAGAGGCAACAGAAAAAGAAAGGGCAGAGAAAGAGAAAGAAAGGGGAAAACAGAGTATTTCAAAGAGAAATGGAAATGCAAAAACCTGACCTCCAGGGAGGAAAGTTAGCAATGGAGGAGAGGGAGAAGGAACGAGAAAGATCATACCAGCTTAAAAAGCTGGACTCTAAAAAAAGAGGCCTCACATGCGGAGGAAGGTTTACAATGATGAAAAAACCTTTAACCTAAAACCCAGCAGGGAGATGTTTAACTTTGTGCAAGCTTTTCTGAAGTTCAAATAAAGGGATGTGGAGGTGTTCTTTATTTCATTTGAGAAGGTAGCTAATCAGATGAAGTGGCCACAAGGAAACTGGACATTGCTTTTACGGTCTAGGTTAGTGGTTAGAGCTCATGAGGTTTATGCTTCACTGTCAGAATAAGTGTCAGTGGATTATGATGTGGTAAAAAAAAGGCTATTTTGAGTGCATATGACTGGTTGCTGAGGCATACAGACAGAAGTTTAGGAATATAAGGAAACAGCCTGGGCAAACTTATACTGAGTTTGAGAGAGTAAAACAAAGTAATTTTGATCAGTGGATACGGCCATTAAAAGTAGAAACAACATATGCAGTTCTTAGAGAAGCAATTCTTTTGGAATAATTTAAATATTCAATTCCTTTAGTAATGAGAACTCATGTGGAGGAACAGAGGGTTAAGATGGTAAGTCAACAAGCAGAGATAGCTGATGATAATGAGTTAGTTCATAGATCTAAACCTTCTTTTTGACACCCTTTTAAATCCGAGGAGGATATAAAGTGGGAAGGTGAAAGGAAGGTAGGTAGTCAGGGAAGAGAGGGAGTAGGTGGAAATTCCCAGGAAGTTTTTTTCTCAGACTAAAAAGAAAAGTGCTGAAGGTAGAAGTGACACTCAAAAATTGAAGTGTTTTCATTGTAATAAAGTTGGGCACACAAAGTCAATGTGTTGGAAATTACAGGGAAAATCGGTTGCAATTATTGGAATGCAGAAAAGTTCTGGGAGTAAAAGTACTGTGGGTTCTGAGGGCCAGGCACAGAGAAAGCATTGGTTTGTGGACAGGCAAAGCAGGAAGAATCAGTGATAGATAAAGGAACGGGAATGTGTTCATAATTTATCCATGGGAGTTCTGAGGAGCAGGTTGCAGAAATGTTTAAAGATTTCGTATGAGAAGGGGAAGTATTTCCATGTGTACGGGGTGGAGCAGGTAAATTTATTAAAATTTGAAGAGACACAGGGGCTAGTCAATCCTTAATGTTATGGGATAGTGATATTTGTTGTTCAGAGGGACTATTGCAGGAACAGATAAGTGGGGTTCATGGAGACACCGCACCTATTCCATTATGGAAGGTAAATTTAAAGAGTAAGTGGAAAACAGGTGATGTGATTGCTGGAGTAATGGAAAAATTGCCCATTGCAGGGGTTCAATTTATTTTAGGTAATGATAAAGCTGGGTCACAAATATGGGTGATGCCTACAGTAGTTGAGCAGCCTGTAGAGGTGATTTCAACAGAAGTGATGAAGAAAGAGCATCCTAGATTTTTTCCAGATTGTGTGGTAATGAGATCACAAGCTCACAGGTTGAAACAGGAAAAAGAGGAAGTTAAAAGGCAGGGAAAATGTGTTGAAGCTCAATTGGCTGATACAATCTTTGATAAGATTAACCAGGAAGAAAGAATGGACGAGAATATGGGTGAAGCATTTAGCTCAAGGCAATTGATAGAGTTAAAGCAAATGGATCCACGAATAAAAGTTATATCAGACAACTTCCTCAGAAACAGGGGCAAAATGCATTCCAGAATGTTATTACCTTAAGGATAATGTGTTAATGGACTGATGAAGCACTCCATGCCCAAATGCAACAAGACCTGGACAATATCCAGGTTTGGGCTGACAAGTGGCAAGTAACATTCACGTCATACAAGTATCAGGCAATGACCATCTCCAACAAGAGAGAATCCAACCGTTGCCCTTTGATGTTCAATGGCATTACCATCACTGAATCCCCCATTATCAACATCCTGGGGGTTACCATTGACCAGAATCTGAATTGGACTAGCCATATAAGTCCTGTGGCAAGAGCAGGTCAGACGCTAGGAATCATGCAATGGGTAACACACTTCCTGACTCCCCAAAGCCTGTCTGCCATCTACAAGGCACAAGTCAGGAGTGTGATGGAATACTCCCCACTTGCCTGGATGAGTGCAGCTCCCACAACACTCAAGAAGCTGGACATCACCCAAGACAGAGCAGTCCAGTCCACTTGATTGGAACCACATCCACAAACATTCACTCCCTCCATCACTGATGCACAGTAGCAGTAGTGTGTACCATCTACAGGATGCGCTGCAGGAATTCACCAAGGCTCCTGAGACAGCACCTTCCAAACCCATGACCACTACCACTTAGAAGGACAAGGGCAGCAGATAGATGGGAACACCACCACCTGGAAATTCCCCTCCAAGTCATTCCCATCCTGACTTGGAAATATATCACTGTTCCTTCACTGTTGCTGGGTCAAAATCATGGAGCTCCTTCCTAACAGCACTGTAGGTGTACCTACACCACATGGGCTGCAGCAGTTCAATAAGGCAGCTCACCCCCACATTCTGAAAGGCAACTAGGGATGGGCAATAAAAGCTGGCACAGCCAACGAAGCCCACATCCCGTGAACGAATTTTTAAAAGCGGCAATTGTATCAAGTTTCAGCAGATGAAAAATAGATGGAAGTGCATCAGATTGTTATACCATCTGGATATAAAAATGAGATACTGAGAATAGCTCATGAAATTCCAATAGGGTGACATCTAGGAATTAGAAAGGCACAGATGAAAATACAAAAACATTTTTATTGGCCTGGATTGCATAGAGATGTAGTCAAATGCTGTAGAACATGTCACACATATCAGGTAATAGGGAAACCACAAGCAGTGATTCAGCCAGCACCTTTAATTCCAATTCAAGCATTTAAGGAACTTTTTGCTAGGGTCATGATTGATTATGTAGGATCGCTCTCTAAGACTAAAAGTGGAAATCAGTACTTGCTGACAATAATGGATGTGTCTACAAGGCTTCCTGAAGCAATACCTTTGAGAAACATTACAACAAAGAGCATTGTGGATGAGTTGACTACATTTTTTACGAGATATGGTTTATCATAAGAAATACAATCAGATCAGGGTTAAAATTTCATGTCACAGCTGTTTAACAAAGTAATGAACAGTTTGGTGATAAATGGTTTAAGTCAACAGCTTACCATCCTGAGTCACAAGGGGTTTTGGAATAATGGCTTCAAACTTTAAAAAACAATATGAGGGCATATAGTCAGGATGATCCACAGGTTTGGGATAGGGGAATTCCTTTCTTGTTATTTGCTATTAGGGATGTTCCGAATGCATTGACTGGATTTAGTCCTTTTGAATTAGTACATGGTCATGAGGTAAGGGGGACCACTAAATTTAATTTGTGAGAAATTAATGGTTCAAAATTCGGAAACAACTCTCCTGGATTATGTATCAAACTTCAAAGAAAGATTGGACAGAGCATTTGAGTTAGCGAGGGGTAATTTAAAGATAGCACAACAAGTGATGAAAGTGAGGGCAGTTAGGAGAGCCACAGCTCATAGTTTGCTTCTGGGGGAAAGGTTAGTTTTGTTACCACTACTGGGCGACTCATTAAAGGCAGGGTTTAGTGCGCCTTACAGGATTGAAAAGTACCTGAGTGAAATAAATTATTTAATAAATACCCCAGATAGAAGAAGGAAGCAGAGGTAATGTAAATGTGCTTAAAAAGGGAAAGGACCAAAAAGAGGTGCTAGACAAGGAGAAAGAGGAAGAAATGGGGGATTCTGAAATTGATTTTCCTCTAATCAAATTGGAATGATGAGGGGTACTTCACAAATTAAATGTAATATTGAGCTACCTTCCAAGACAAGTGTCAAAGTGATTTGGAGAAGCTATTGCAGTCACACAAAGCTATTTGAGGGAATAAGCTGGGGAGGAATAGCCAGTTAATTACTGTGGCAGAATTGTTGGAGTTTTACCCAAAAAGAAAACACAGGAGAGGTTTTTAGATCTTTCCTCTTGGCAGCTTAGGATACTTCTGCTGGCTACTGCTATCACAAAAGCCTGGTCATCTGGTCAGCAGCCAATCAAACACCATTGCAAGGCAGTTCTCCCTTAAACCATATCCTTTCTGGCACTATCGTCCAAACTGGCACACGCTATTCCAAGAAGTAGCAACATTGTAGATTTACTCTTCTTGCTTCAGGGAACATGTTTTTTTAAAATTGCAGCCCCTGTAGGTTATTGAAGCTACTGTCCAATCTTAAAGTCACAGTCCAAGAAATTTTTTTAAAAAGTTCCTTATATAATGCACGCATCTGGCGTACCACAGGAATCTGTGCTGGGTCCCCTATTACTCGTCATTTATATAAACAACATAGATGACTATGTGGGGGTAGGATTAGTAAGTTTGTGGATGACACAAAGATAGGCCGGGTGGTTAACTGAGGTTGTCTTGGGCTACAAGAAGATATAGACGGGTTGATCAAATGGGCAGATAAGTGGCAGATGGAATTTAACCCTGAAAAGTGTGAGGTGATACACTTTGGAAGGAGTAATTTGACAAGGAAGTATTCAATGAATGGCATGACACTATGAAGTTCTGAGGAACAAAGGGACCTTGGCGTGTGTGTCCATAGATCTCTGAAGGCAGAGGGGCATGTTAGTGGGGTGGTGAAAAAGGCAAATGGGAAACTTGCCTTTATCAATCGAGGCATAGATTACAAAAATAGGGAGGTCATGTTGGAGTTGTATAGAACCTTGGTGAGGCCACAGCTGGAGTACTGTGTGCAGTTCTGTTCGCCACATTATAGGAAGCATGTGATTGCACTGGAGGGGGTGCAGAGTAGATTCACCAGGTGTTGCCTGGGATTAAACATTTAAGTTATGAAGTGAGGTTGGATAGACTTGGGCTGTTTTTGTTGGAGCAGAGAAGACTGAGGGGTGACCTGATCGAAGCGTACAAGATTATGAGGGGCATGGACAGGGTGGATAGGGAGCAGCTGCTCCCCTTAGTTGAAGGGTCAGTCACAAGGGGGACACAAGTTCAATGTGAGGGGCAGGAGGTTTCGGGAGGATGTGAGGAAAAACTTTTTTACCCAGAGGGTGGTGAGGGTCTGGAATGCACTGCCTGGGAGGGTGGTGGAGGCGGGTTGCCTCACATCCTTTAAAAAGTATCTGAATGAGCACTTGGCACGTCCTAACATTCAAGGCTATGGGCCAAGTGCTGGTAAATGGGATTAGGTAGGTAGGTCAGGTGTTTCTCACATGTCAGTGCAGACTCCATGGGCCAAAGGACCTCTTCTGCACTGTGTGATTCTGTAATGTAATAATGCGAGTATATAGATAAGTAAAGTAGGTAGTGTAAGATGGGTTAAGAAAATGAAGCCATTGTTTTAAATTATGATGGTTCATTTTCTCATGAGGAGGGAGGTGTCATGAAAACATTGTCATTTTCATAATATTTTTCTGGTTTATTGTGAAGTAGGTTTATGGGGGTAAGTATAGTTAGGTCTGTCTGTCTGTGAGTTAATTACATTTGGAGTCAAGACTGCAAGCTTTTACTCATCAAAAGAAACTAAGTGCTTGATATGCTAATGAGTAAACATAGATGCTGGCTTAGCATGTAAGGTGTGAAAGGAATTTGTATTTATAGATATATAGATGACGGGAGATTTTGATTTCAAAGGGATTTTAGTCTGTTTACAACCAGCCAGATAAGCAAGGCTAAGGAATGTGTTCATTTTTCCCAAAGTTTACTGACAATAAATAACAGCAACATGGAAGTTTATATATTGTGAGGAAGATACAGTTTCAAAGACATATGAAACAATAAAATTTACGTATTAAAAGAGAGAAACATATACAAAGGAGAATGAGGCTATGTGTCAGGAGAAGAGTCTATGAGATCAAACAGAGGTATGTGAAATAGTCTTAATGAAGCTTCCCACATTTGTGCATAAGTCTGCTGTCTACTGAAACTGAAGCTGGAGAAAAGCCATTTGGAATTCCACTGTCCAAAGTATTGTGTTAATTTGTTGGATCTGTTTAAAATCTAAAATGTATTTTTGGACTGTGGCCTTAAAGGGGGTGTAACTGGGAGTCAGGTTAATTAGGGATTCTAGGAATTACAGTAGTAGTTGTAGTCTTATGTATGTGCTTGACATCTCTTATTTTGTTAATAAATATTTTAATTTCATTTTTTTAAATGTCTAAAAGGCTTGGTGGCCTGATTACTTCCGAATTCAGAGCATGCACCTCAAAATAAATACAAATTGCAAAACCGTTGTGATAGCGCGCCCAAATTTCCCTCGTGGATTTGGTCTGCCTGGCACATATCATCTGCCGTGTCACAACAGGGTGTGTGTGTGTGTCCAAGGGTAATTAAACCGGGGAGCTGGGGGAGGTTAGTAAAGAGAGCTTGTCTGTGGGAACTGAGAGATGAAAGGTAAAGGTGCTAAATGCATGCATTGGTCAGGAGAGGCTATGGTGAAGTTGGAATTATGAGTAAATAAGTTGGGTTTTAAAATTTGCATGAGGTAATAGGTAAGGACTTGACTTTTCAGCTGTCAAACTTCAAAATGAGTTTAAGGGACTTGCACAACTTACAAAGCTTTCATAAGTAAACAAGGGAAGGGTATTACATTTTATTTACCTGAAAGCGGAGGCATTAGGAAGACATAAAAGACTTTTATATTTTGGAAAAGTTGAACCATCTGCACCTGCCCAAACTACGTTAAACAATCAAATTAAAAACAAACGCACAACCAGTCACGGAATTTAATTTAATGTTCGCTAATTAGCAATAAAACCCCAAATAGGGGGTTCCCCCAGGATTCTTACAGTTCACACCTTGAGCGGGGCGGTGGGGGGGAGAGTACTCTCTCACCGATTCCTCACTCAATTCCGCTGTTATTTTCTCATTCTGTTTTGACCCCACCTGGGGTAACGTCTACTCGATCTTTTCTTCTCCTGAAGGAGCGCCGTGAGTTCTAGGTTACTAGTACATAAGGACACATGCTTCAAGCAACAAATCAAGCATGGATGTAATAGATTCTCCAGCTCTCTCTTCGCCCTTATCTAACTTGTGGACAGTTCTTACCGAGTATTATTTCCCATGTTACTTTAAGTTTTTGACCACGACCCGTGTGCTTAATTCTATCCTGATTGTTTTAAAGTCGGTTTTGCTATGGAGTATGCGCCAATGGCTTTCACGATATCAAAACATTGTTTCATTTCCCCGGCCGTGTAAACTATCTCATGTCACGCTGTTTGTCGATTAGCTGCACATGTTTGGGACCTGGTCTTCAGTACAATTTCATCGTGCATTTACACGCTATTTGCTTCACACGTGAAAAATCGCATCTGCGCACTTGCACCGGTATTCCAATGTCATGACACATATTCTTAACTATCAGGTTTGCTTATCAAAAGATTGAAGCCTGTCTTTGTTTCCGTCTGTCTGTTCCCGTCCTGATATTTCAGGTAGTGGCCAGGCTATCAAAGGTGGTTTTCTTTAAAACGAAGTTCATAGGCAAGGGTGCAAATATCTCCGAGAGAAAGCAGTCAATTTATTCATCTTGTCTACACATTCCAAACTTTCACTAGAATACAGACCAGGTTGATATATTCCATTGAACTACACCCAAGGTGCATTATTCTAATTCCTTTACTGTCCAATACAATGTTTTCATAATATCTTTATAACAGAAATCAAACATTCCCATTTGATTTCAGGTGTTAACATATTTTGTTTGTTCATATAGTTCGATGTCAGGCTGGGCTTACTCTCCTTGGGGAAAAGGAGATTGCGGGGAGATCTGATAGAGGTGTACAGGATTATGACAGGTTTAGATAAAGCGGACAAAATTCAGCTGTTCCTACTGACTGAGGGTACCAGGACTCAGAGACATAGATTTCAGGCTTTAGGCAAGTTTGGTTCAAACCTGGATGACTAGCAACAGCAATAACAGCAGAATCCAACCCCTGTAATCACTTGTGAACTCGCTGGTGTCTCAGCAGGTGGGCTGACCGAGTGAATCCCTTTCCACACACTGAGCAGGTGAATGGCCTCTCTCCAGTGTGAACTTGCTGGTGTCTCAGCAGGTGAGAGGAAGTAGTGAATCCCTTCCCACACTCAGTGCAGGTGAATGACCTCTCCCCAGTGTTAACTCGCTGGTGTCTCAGCAGTTGAGAGAAAGTAGTGAATCCCTTCCCACACTCAGAGCAGGTGAATGGCCTCTCCCCAGTGTGAACTCGCTGGTGTCTCTGCAGGCTGCATGACTGATTGAATCCCTTCCCACACACGGAGCAGGTGAACGGCCTCTCCCCAGTGTGAACCCGCTGGTGCCTCTGCAGGCTGCAGGACTGAGTGAATCCCTTCCCACACACGGAGCAGGTGAATGGTCTCTCCCCGGTGTGAACTCGCTGGTGTGTCAGCAGGTTGATTGACTGAGTGAATCCCTTCCCACACACGGAGCAGGTGAATGGCCTCTCCCCGGTGTGAATGTGTCGATGGGTTTGCAGCTCCGATGGGGACCGGTATCCCTTCCCACAATCCTCACATATCCATGGTCTCTCCATGGTGCAGGTGTTCTTGTATATCTGTAGGTTTGGCAATCAATTGAAGCCTCACCCATACACAGAACACATGTAGTATTTCTCCCTACTGTGAATGGTACGTTCTTTTTTCAGGCTGTGTAACTGGTTAAAGTTCCTTCCACAGTCATTGCGTTGGAACACTTTCACTCAGTATGTGTGTCTCGGTGCTTTTCCAGTCACACTGATGTTTAAAATCTTTTGAAGAAAACAGAAAAGACAAATATTTCTCCTTCTCCATTCAAAGGCCGATGATATTCGACTCCCATGAATTGAGTGACTCCGTCAGATCCTGATGTGATGTTTTGAGAATTTTGTCTGCGAAACCTTTACCTTCTGGTAATTCTGTAAAAGGAGTTTACAAAAGTCATCACTGTCAGTTCAGGACAGAAACTCAGAACAGGCAATTCTAGTTTCTATGGAACATTCCTTCCGCTCTCGTTCCCTTGAAATTACAAATCTCTGACCTATACAGTCTCCCTCCATCCTCACTCTGTTGTACCAAATTCTCTCTGTACTCTTCTGTAGTTGCTAACTCATGCGGATTAACAGATCCATTTACAGCACTTCTGTCTCTTTTTGATATATATGACCAAAAATTCATGTAATATAATCTGTATTACGTGGTACATGGGAGATGCGAGGAAGAACTTTATTTAGGCAGAATATGGTCATGTCCTGGAAATCGCTGCCTATGAAGATGGTCGAGGCAGAAATGATCAATCATGTTAACATAAAATTGGGTGGGCACTCGAAGAAAATAAACTTCCAGGGCTATGGGGATTTAGAAGGAGAACTGGACTGACTGGAAAGCTCTACAGAGACTCAGCTTGGACTCAAATTGCCAAAATGGACTCCTTCTGTGTCTTAACATCTCTATGTTTAGAAATATATGTGGTACAATATTATTAGTCTAGAAATTAAATAAGTGTACTTAATTAGAGAATATAAATAATATGCACCATATACACTAGACATATCTACAACCTATATTAATTTATTGTCCCCTGAAATGCCACCCATCTCCTGGGGAAACCACCCCTTCAATTGTGAACATTAGGAAAGAGACTATCCTTTTAGACAGACAAATAAACGTGTCAAGCTGAGGGAGCAAAGGATGTCAATGTCTTTAAGAGAGAGAGATACCTGAGCCAACCTTTCCAGAGTCTGCACCCTCCCTGGATTCACTTCCTCTCCTTCCAGTTCCTGCAAGTCAACAATTTACCCCAAAAATTGAGACAAGAAATGGAAAGGGGGGAAACATTAATTCCCTCACAGATATAGCCCAGAGGAGGAAGTTTCAGACTGAGGCTCACTGTCCAACTTCCGCATTGTGACGTCCACAGCGGAACCCCTTCCTGAATCAGCCAATCGGAATCACACTGTTCCGCGGTGACGTCCTCGGGTCCCAGGCTGCAAGGCCAAGCGCGCACGGGGGCCCGCCCCCCGCCCCCGCCCATTGTTCCCCCTCCCTCTTCCACCTCCTCGAGCCAAGGTTTCCAGGCAACCGGCCGACTGCTCCGGCCAGAGCGAGAAGCCGCTCCCCCCCTCCCCCTACCACCACCCACCTCTCTCTCTATCTCTCTCTCTATTGGCCAAAAATAAATCGAGCGCGACAGCTGGCGGCAGCCGCCAGTGCGCCTGCTCCGGACGGCTCGGAGGGGGGCGGGGGGGGTCAGCAGCGTTTTCTGCGCCTGCGCGCTGGCCTGCCAGCTTTTGGGGGGGGGGGGGGGGGGAAGAGACTTAACAAAATGTCTTCCTTTCCCTATTTTCCTCCCAAGTCTTCCTCACAACCCCCCTCCCTGTATCTCTAATCAAGGGATGCAATCCTCTGTAGTACTCAGTCTTTTGCCCAGTAATATAGATCTACATAGAGGCCAGCATGGAGATTTTCAGGTCTGTGTGCCCAGTGCAGAAGGCAGTCAGCATGGATCAATCAGCTTCAGTGGAATGGGGAGGGTGAATATTGGGGACAGCAGAGTAAGAATGGAGGCAGAGAGCGTGGGGTGGAGGTTTACAGCTTTTGTGAGGGGGGGGTGTTGGGCAGGTGGAACGAGAGAGGATATCGTCTTTCATAAAAACTAGAATTACCTGGAAAAACACAGCAGGCCTGGTAGCATCGGCGGAGAGGGACACGGTTAACGGTTCGAGTCCTCATGACCCTTCAACAGAACCGTTCCGTTGAAGGGTCATACGGACTCGAACCGTTAACCGTGTCCCTCTCCGCCGATGCTGCCAGGCCCGCTGAGTTGTTTTCCAGGTGTTTTTGTTTCTGTTTGGGATTTCCAACTTCTGCATTTTTTTTTTTGCTTTTTTCGTTAAAAACTAGAATTGCCTGTCCTGAATTTCTCTCCTGTACTGACCGTGATGACTCATGTCAACTCCTTTTGCAGGGTATTGGAAGAGGGCGATTGGCAGTCAGAAATCTCCGAGGTAACACCATGACCAGATCCGACAGAGTCACTCGATTCATCAGGACCGGAATTTCATCAGCCTTTGCATCTAGGAGGAGAAACGTTGGTCTGTTCTGCCTGCTTCAAAAGTCTTAAAAATCAGTGTGACTGGAAAAGCACCGAGACACATGCACACACATACACACCCCCGGGTTAGATTGTTCCAGTGGACTGACTGAGGGGAAAGAGCTTTAACCAGTCACACAGCCTGAAAAAAACATCGCACCATTCACAGTGGAGAGAAACCGTACACGTGTCCTGTGTGGAGACAAGGCTTCAACTGATTGTCCAACCTGGAGAGACACCAGGGCGTCCGCACCATGGAGAAACCGTGGAAGTGTGAGGACTGTGGGAAGGGATTCCCATCTCCATCTGCACTGGAACCTCACCGACGCGTTCACACTGGGGAGAGGCCGTTCCCCTGCTCTGTGTGTGGGAAGGGATTCAGTCAGTCGTCCCACCTGCTGACACACCAGCGAGTTCACACTGGGGAGAGGCCGTTCACCTGCTCTGAGTGTGGGAAGGGATTCAATAATTCATCCCACCTGCTGACACACAAGCGGATTCACAGCGGGGAGAGGCCGTTCACCTGCCCTGACTGTGGGAAGGGATTCAGTGATTCATCTACCCTGCGGAAGCACCAGCGAGTTCACACCGGGGAGAGGCCGTACACCTGCTCTGAGTGTGGGAAGGGATTCATTCAGTCATCTCACTTGGTGACACACCAGCAGGTTCACACTGGGGAGAGGTCATTCACCTGCTCCGTGTGTGGGATGGGATTCACTCAGTCATCACATTTGCTGAGGCACCAGCGAGTTCACACCGGGGAGAAGCCATTCAACTGCTCTGAGTGTGGGAAGGGTTTCAGTGATTCAAGCTCTCTACTGACACACCTGCGAGTGCACACCGGGGAGAGACCGTTCACCTGCTCCGTGTGTGGGAAGAGGTTCACTCAGGTGTCCAACCTGCTGAGACACCAACGAGTTCATAAGTGATTACAGGGGTTGGATTCTGCAGTTGTTATTGCTATTAATCACCTCCAGGACTAAACCATGTTCATTCGGACAGTTGGTGAAGTGGGAGGGTCGGAGGGTTTCTTTCTGCTGGACTGGCCGGTCTCACGACTTTGCTTCCAGTGGCTGATGCTCTTTGAGCCTGGGAGTGCACATTTCCACAAAAGCTGATGAAAGACATTTATTTTATCCTGAATAGTAAATAGTGCTTTTCCTGCCACTACAGGTGAACCTAAAATAAATATATTTGTCTCTGTTCCATTGAGTCTACAACACAGGGCCAGTCCAGTCGGCTCAATTGGTCTATGTCAGTATTTATGGTCCACATGATCCTCCACCCACCCCCCCTTCATCTCCCCCATCAGCATATCCTTCTATTTCTATATCCCTCATGTATGTATCTAGCTTCTCCTTAAATGTATTCATGCTATTCACCTCAACCACTCGCTGTGGTAGTGAGTTCCACATTCTCACCACTCGCTGGGTAAAGAGGTTTCTCATGAAATCCTTATTGGATTATTGAACCCTTTTATCATCTTAAAGACTTCCATCAGGTCACCCTTCAGTCTGCTCTTTTCTAGAGTAAAGCAGCCCCAGCCTTTCCTGAGTGTTAAATGCTCTCAGCTCTGGTATTATTTTTGTGAATCTTTGTTGCCCCTTCTCCAATTCCTCTATTTCCTTTTCCTAAATGGAGATCACAAATATTGACAGTCCTCCCAGTGTAGTCTAACCATGGTTCGAAACAAGTTGAACATAACCTCCCTGCTTTTCAATTCTATCCCTCCAGAATGGAACCCTATATCTGGGCCCCACACTTTAGGAAAGATGTGAAGTGCTCAGAGAGGATGCAGAGGAGATTTACAAGAACGGCACCAGGTATGAGGGACTTCAGTTAGTTGGAGAGACTGGATTAGCTGAAATTGCTTTCTTTTGATCACAGAGTATTAGGGTAGAGAAGGAGGCCATTTGGCCCATCGAATACATGCCAACTGTCTATAGAGCATACCGGTCAGTCCTATTCTATCCCTGTTACCCTGCAAGTATATTTCCCTCAACCCTCAAATGTTCAGCTAATTTCCTTTTGAAATCGTTCATCATCTCTGCTTCCACCGCCCTCTAAGGCAGCGAGTTCCAGGTCATTGCTACTCATTGTGTAAAAATGTTCTTCCTCACATCATCCCTACATTTCCTGTCCAGAACCTTAAACCTGTGCCTCCTCGCCCTTGTATCATCATCGAATGGGAACAGTTTTTCTCTGTCCACCTTATCTAAACCTGTCATAACCTTGTACGCCTCTATCAAATCTTCTCGCAACCTCCTTCGCTCCTCGTAGAGCAACTCAACCTGACATCTGAAATAAAGAACAAACAAAAAATGTCAATACCTGAAGTCAACTGGGGATGCTTGTTTTCTGTTCCAAAGTTATGATAAAAATATTGTACTTGACAGTAAAGGAACTGGAATAGCTCAACGAGAGTGTAGTTCAATGGAATTTCTCAATCTGGTACCCATTTACATTGTGGTGGAGTCAGGAAAGTGCAGAGATGAATCAGTTGATAGATTTCAATTGGAAAGTTCTGTATCCTTTGCTTTTTTTATATATATAGAAAAACACATTCGAAAGCGTATCTGCACCCTGGCTCTCCAAATGAGTATTATGACTTAGTGCCATTGCCCTGCCTTTTCCCCCATACCCTTGCACGTTGTTTCTACTCAAATAATCATCTCATGTCCTCTTGAATGCCTCAATTGAACCTGCCTCCACCACACTTCCAGGCAAAGCATTCCAGACCCGAACCACTCGCTGTGTGAAGTATCAGGACCATACTGGGGCAGATCAGCGAAGGTGTCGAGACTCTCACCCACTCTGATGTTTTGATGAAATCACCTGAAAGTGAAGAACGTGTGGCGTGATTTTGGGACGCCGGAGTGAATGTGCAGCTGTGATTTGTTGCATGTGGAGCAATGAACGCAGGGAAATGCACAATGAACCTGCACTGAAGAACGGGTCCCAGACATGCGCAGCTCCTTGCCACCCAGCAAGACATGAAATGGTTCATGTGGGGCCTGGGCAATGAGACAACATTTTGATGTCACCAAGGCACTGACACACACCCCAAGGAGAAACTGACTTTAAAACAATCAAGAGAGAATTGCAGCTCTGGAATCTGCGTTATAGGAAGGATGTGATTGTACTAGAGAGAGTGGAGAGGAGATTTACCAAGATGTTGCCTGGGCTGGAGAGTTTTAGTTATGAAGAGAGATTGGATAGACTGGGGTTATTTTTAATTGGTGGGGTGGTAAATAGTGAGGAGGATAGACTTAGATTATAGGAGGATAATCTGGTCGGATGGGCTGATCAGCGGCAAATAGAATTTAATCCGGATAAGTGTGAGGTGATACACTTGGGCAGGACAAACAAGGCACGGGAATACACGATGAATGGTAGGACCCTGGGAAGTACGGAGGATCAGAGGGACCTTGGTGTGCATGTCCACCGGTCCCTTAAGGTAGCAGGACAGGTGAATAAGGTGGTTAAGAAGACATATGGGATACTTGCTTTCATTAGCTGAGGCATAGAATATAAGAGCAGGGAGGTTATGCTGGAACTGTATAAAATGCTGGTTAGGCCACAGCGAGAGTATTGTGTGCAATTCTGGAATCCGTATTATAGGAAGGATGTGTTTGCACTGGAGAAAGTGCAAAGGAGATTTACCAGGATGTTGCCTGGGCTGGAGAGATTGGATAGACTGGGGTTATTTTCTCTGGAGCAGAGGAGATTGAGGGGGGAGGGGGGGGGGGGGGGGGGGGGGGTGGGTGGGTGCAAAATTGAGGTGTGTAAAATTATGAGGGGCATAGGTAGAGTAGACAGGAAGGAACTTTTCCCCTTGTTGGAGGGATCAATAACCAAGGGGCATAGATGTAAGGTAAGGGGCAGGAGGTTTAGAGGGGATGAGAGGAAGAATTTTTTCACCCAGAGGATGGTGGGAATCTGGAACTCACTGCCTGGAAGGGTGGTAGAGGCAGAAACCCTCATAACATTGAAGAAGTTTTTGGATGTGCACTTGCGGTGCCATGGCACACAAGGCTTTACTTGTTTGACTGGTGCAGACTCGATGGGCTGAAGGACCTTTTTCTGTGCTGTAGACCTCTATGACTGTGACTATGAGAATTAAACACACTGGTCATGGTCAAAAAGTCAGTAAAATGGATTAAAGTTTGGGTTGGGACAGTTAAAGGCTTGGGAGAAATAATAAGACCATATGACGTAGGAGCAGAAGCAGGCCATTTGACCCATTGAATCTGCTCCACCATTCAACGAGATCATGGCTGATCAGATAATCCTCAACTCCACTTACCTGCCTTTCCCCCATAACTCTTGATTCCCTTACTGATTCAAAATCTGTCTGTCTCAGCCTTGAATATATTTAATGATCCAGCCTCTACAGCCCTCTGCAGTAAAGAATTTCACAGATTCACTACCCACTGAGAGAAGAAATTACTCCTCATCTCTGTTTTAAATGGTTGCAACTCCTTACTCTGAGATTGTGACTCTACTACATGGGGAAACAACCTCTCAGCATCTACCCTGTCAAGCCCCCTAAGCATCTTATATGTTTCAATACCCAATAGGAACTGTTCACAAGTTGGATAAGGGTAAAGAGAGAGAGCTGGAGAATCTTGTACACCCAGGCGTGATCTGTTGCTTGAAGCATTTGTCCTTATGCATGAGTAACTTAGAACTCACAGCGCTCCTTCAGGAGAATAAAAGATCGAGTAGATGTTACCCTAGGCGGGGTCTGAATAGAACTGGAAAATAACAGCGGAATTGAGTGGTGGGTTGGAGAGACAATACTCCTCCCTCTCAAGGTGTGGACTGTAAGAATCCTGGGGGTCCCCCTCCTTCAGGTTTTCTTGCTAATTAGCAAACATTGCGTTCTATGACTGGCTGTGCATTTATTTTTAATTTGGTTGTTACACTTCTCCTGTTTCTATCCCTGTTGTGATTACGCTCTGGGTAAGGATGGTTGACAGGTGACAGAATAGGAAATCATGATTTGGGTCTTCATGGACCAAATGTTTTATTGATCTGAAAGGTGTAAAAGGAACATGCAAACAAGGAGCAGGAGTAGGCCATTCGGCCCCTTGAGCCTGCTCTGCCATTTAATGGGATCATGGCTGACCTCATAGTAACCTGAACTCTGCGTCCTGCCTATCCCCGATAACCTATCGCCCCCTTGCTTACCAAGAATCTATCGGCCTCTGCCTTAAAAATATTCAAGGCTCTGCTTCCCCTGGTTTTTCAGGAAGAGAGTTCCAAAGTCTCAGAACCCTCAGAGAAAAAGTTTTGCCTCATCTCCATTTTAAATGGGCGACCCCTTAATTTTAAACAGTAACCACGAGTTCTAGATTCTCTCACAAGAGGAAACATCCTCTCCACATCCACCCTGTCAAGACCCCTCAGCATCTTATAAGTTTCAATCAAGTCGCCTCTTACTCTTCTAAATTCCAGTGGATACAAGCCTGGCCTGTCCAACCTTTCCTCATTAGACAACCTGCCCATTCCAGGTATTAGTCTGGTAAACCTCTGAACTGCTTCCAACACATTTACCTCCTTCCTTAAATAAGGTGACCAATACTGTACGCAATCCTAGTGCTCTGTACAACTGAAGCATAACCTCCCTATTTTTATATTCAATTTCCTCACAATAACTGTTAATATTCACAGAATCACAGAATTTTAAAGGCACAGGAGGAGGCCATTCAGCCCATCATGTCTGCACCCGGGCTCTCCAAATAAGTATCATGACCTAGTGCCATTGCCCTGCCTTTTCCCCACACCCTTGCATATTGTTTCTATTCAAATAATTATCTAATGTCCTCTTGAATGCCTCGATTGAACCTGTCTCCACTACACTTCCAGGCAATGCATCCCAGACCTGAACCACTCATTGTGTGAAAAAGTTTTTTTCTCACATCACATTTGCTCTTTTTGCAAATCACTTTAAATCTGTGATCTTTAAATCTTCAGATCTCCCTAACTACTCTGTCCAGCTCCCTCATGATTTTGAACATCTCCATCAAAGCCCCTCTTATCCTCCTCCTTTCCAAGGAGAACAGTCCCAACCGCTTCAATCTCCGTAACTGAAGTTTCTCAAATCTGGAACCATTCTTGTATACCTCTTCTGCACTCTTTCCAATGTGTTCACATCCTTCCTATAACGTGACGCCCAGAACTGTACACAATACTCTCGCTGAGGTCTAACAAGTGTCTTATATAAATTCAGCATAACCTCCTTGCTCTTGTACTCGAAGCCCCTATTACCTATGGTCTGAACAGGAATGCTGTGTTTCGCTGCAGTAGAGAGCTTCAGTTGGAGACTGATGACTGAGGGAGCTTAAGGATTAAATTCTATCTAAAATCTAGTTGTTCTTTAATTTAGCAATTAACTAAAAGTTGCTGTTAGGTTTGGAAGAAGGTGAGTCTTAGTCCAGCCTTAAAACAGGCCTCAAACAGGCTCTGCTTGCAATTCTAACTAGTTAATGAGATAACTGGCTTAATCAGGTTTTTAGAGGCACGGTTCAGAGAGTATAAAAGTAGTTTATGTTATGGTGCTGACTTTGTCTGGAGTGGAGTGCTTTGTTTGGCTACAGTTGAGAGCTTCAGTTGGAGTTTGGTGACTGAGGGAGTTTAAGGGTTAAATTAAGGGTGAAATTCTATTTAAAGCCTAGTCTTTCTTTAATTTAGCAATTAACTAAAAGTTGCTGTTAGGTTTAGAAGAAGGTGAGTTTTAGACCAGAGAGGAGAGGCCGGTGAGAGCGGTATAAAAGGGTGCGAGGGTGCCAGAGGCTGGAGAGGAGAAGTGTACCCTCAGGACCTACAGGCAATGGAGTTCGAAGTGACTTCACAATTCAAAAAGTGACGTGACGCAGGGGAGGTGGCTGATTGGTAAGTAGGATCAGGTGAGTATTTCTACTACTTTTTCTACTAATTAATCAAAAGACTATCAGGGATAGTCAGCGTGGCTTTGTCAGAGTGAGGTCACGCCTAACCAATTTGATTGAATTTTTTGAGGAGGTGACCAGGTGTGTAGCTGAGGGTAGTGCAGTTGATGTAGTTTATATGGGTTTCAGTAAAGCCTTTGTCAAGGTCCCACATGGGAGACTTATAAAGAAGGCAAATGCACATGGAATACAGGGTAATTTGATAAGGTGGATTCAAAATTGGCTTAATTGTAGGAGGCAGAGAGTGATGACAGAAGGATGCTTTAGTGACTGGAAGCCAGTGTCCAGTGGCACACCACAGGGATCTGTGCTGGGTCCCCTATTATTCATCATTTATATAAACGACGTAGATGACTATGTCGGGGATAGGATTAGTAAGTTTGCGGATGACACAAGGATTGGCCGGGTGGTTAACAGTGAGGTTGAGTGTCTTGGGCTACAAGAAGATATAGACGGGATGGTCAAATGGGCCGAAAAGTGGCAGAAGGAATTTAACCCTGAAAAATGTGAGGTGATACACTTTGGAAGGAGTAATTTGCTAAGAAAGTATTTAATGAATGGCATGACACCAGGAAGTTCTGAGGAACAAAGGGACCTTGGCGTGTGTGTCCATTGATCTCTGAAGACAGAGGGGCATGTTAATGGAGTGGTGAAAAAGGCGTATGGGACACTTACCTTTATCAGTTGAGGCATTGATTACAAAAGTAGGGAGGTCATGTTGGAGTTGTATAGAACCTTGGTGAGGCCACAGCTGGAGTACTGTGTGCAGTTCTGGTCACCACATTATGGGAAGGATGTGATTGCATTGGAGGGGGTGCAGAGGAGATTCACCAGGATGTTGCCTGTGATGAAACATTTAAGTTATGAAGAGAGGCCGGATAGACTTGGGCTGTTTTTGCTGGAGCAGAGAAGACTGAGGGGCGACCTGATCGAGGTGTACAAGATTATGAGGGGCATGGACAGGGTGGATAGGGAGCAGCTGTTCCACTTAGTTGAAGGGTCAGTCATGAGGGGACACAAGTTCAAGGTGAGGGGCAGAAGGTTTAGGGGGGGATATGAGGAAAAACTTTTTTACCCCGAGAGTGGTGTCAGTCTGGAATGCGCAGCCTGGGAGGGTGATGGAGGCGGGTTGCCTCACATCCTTTAAAAAGTACCTGGATGAGCACTTGACATGTCCTAACATTCAAGGCTATGGGCTGAGTGCTGGTAAATGGGATTAGGTAGCTAGGTCAGGTATTTCTCACGTGTCGGTGCAGACTCTGCAAGGAGGCTTCAGGGCTAAATCATAAGTTATGTGTGTGGGCAAACACATGGCAAGTGCAGTATAACATGGATAAATGTAAAATTATATGCTTCGGTGTGAAAAACAGAAAGGCAGAGTATTATTTAAATGGTGATACACTGGGAAATGTGGATGTACAAGGGATGTACAAAGGGCTCTGGGTGTCCTTGTACACCAGTCAATGAAAGTAAACAGGCAGGTGCAGCAAGCAATTAGGAAGGCAAATGGTATGTTGGCCTTCATTGTAAGAGGATTTGAGTTCAGAGGTAGGGATATCTTACTGCAGTTATACAGGGCCTTGGTGAGACCACACCTGGAGTATCGCGTGCAGTTTTGGTCTCCCTACCTAAGAAAGGATATACTTGCCATAGAGGGAGTGCAGCAAAGGTTCACTAGGCTGATACCAGGGATGGTAGGACTGTTGTATGAGGAGAGTTTGGTTCGACTGGGCCTGTATTCACTAGAGTTTAGAAGAATGAGAGGGGATTGGATTGAAGCATATAAAATTCTAACAGTGCTAGACAGGCTAGATGCAGGGAGGATGCTTCCCCTGGTTGGGGTGTCTAGAACCCCACAGCCTCAGGATACGGGGCAGGCCATTTAGGACTGAGAGAAGGAAACATTTCTTCACATAGAGGGTGGTCAACCTGTGGAATTCTTTACCACAGAAGGCTGTGGAGGCCGGGTCACTGAGCATGTTCAAGAAAGAAATTGATAAATTTTTGGATGTTAGGGGCATCAAGGGGTATGGAGAGAAAACAGGAATTTGGCGTTGATATAGATGATCAGCCATGATCATATTGAATGGCAGAGCAGGCTCGATGGGCTGAATGGTGTACTCCTGCCCCTAATTTCTATGTTTCTATATTAGTAAAGCCCAGGATACTATATGCTTTATTAACTGATCTCTCCACCTGTCCTGCCACCTTCAATGATCTATGCACATATACACCCAGGTCTTTTTGCTCCTGCACCCCCTTTAAAATTTCACCCCTTATTTTATATTATCTGCCCATGTTCTTCCTACCAAAGTGCATCACTTCACACTTCTCTGCTTTGAACTTCATCTGCCACCAATCTGCCCTCTCCACCAACCTGTCTATGCCCTTTTGAAGTTCTACACTATCCTTCTCACAGTTTGCATATTCCCAAGCTTCATATCATCGGCAAACTATGAAATTGTTCCCTGCCCACCAAGATCTAGATCTTTAATATATATCAGGAAAAGCAAGGGTCCCAATACCAACTCCTGGGGAACTGCACTACAAGCCTTCTTCCAACTGGAAAAATATCCATTGACCGTTACTTTCTGCTTCCTATTTTTCAGCCAATTTTGTATCCACATTGCTACTGTCCCTTTTATTCCAAGAGCAATAACTTTTCTCACAAGTCTGTTATGTGGCACTGTATCAAATGCCTTTTGAAAGTCCATGTACACCACATCAACAGCATTACCCTCAATGACCTTTTCTGTTAACTCTTCAAAAAACTCCAGCAAGTTGGTTAAACACAATTTCCGCTTTAGGAATCCATGCCGGCTCTTCCTTATCAACCCATATTTTTCCACGTGACTACTAATTCTATCCCGAGTAATTGTTTCCAGAATCCTGCCCACCACTGAAGTTGAACTAACTGGTCTGTAATTGCTGGGCTGATCCTTCCAACCTTTTTTGAACAAGGGTGTAATGTTTGCAATTCTCCAGTTCTCTGGCACCACCTCTGAGTCTGGAAGACTGAAAAATTATGGCCAGTGCCCCAGCAATTTCTACTCTCACTTCCCTCAATATCCTTGGATGCATCTTGTCTGGTCCCGGTGCTTTGTCAACTTTAACTACCGACAGTCTATTCAACACTTCCTCCTTATCAATTTTGAACCATTCTAGTGACAGAGTTTCCTCGTAGCACCTACTTCCTTGGTAAAGATGGATGCAGAATATTCATTTAATACCTCAACCATGGCCCCTTCGTCCATGTATAAATTCCCTTTTAGGTCCCTAATTGGCCTTACTCCTCCTTTTACCACCCTTTTTCTATGTGTATGCCTATACTAGACTTTGGGATCCTCCTTTATGTTGGCTGCCAGTCTTTTCTCATAATCCCTCTTCCCTTCTCTAATATGCATTTTCACCTCCCCTCTGAATCTTCTGTATTCCTCTTGGCTCTCAATTGTATTTTCTACCTGAAACCTGTCATAAGCACTCTTTTTCTTTTTCATCTTAATTTCTATCTCCTTTTTCATCCAAGGAGCTCTGGATTTGTTTGCCCTACCTTTCCCTTTCGATGGAATATACTTTGACTGTGTCTGAACCAATTCTTTTTTTAAGGTAGCCCCTTGTTCAGCTACAGTTTTTCCCACCAATCTTTCATTCCAGTCTATCTGGTCCAGCTCTGTTCTTGCCCCATCGAAGTCGTCTCTCGTCCAGTTAATTATTCTTACTCTGGATCGTCTTTTTCTATCATCATCCTAAAACATACAATACAATGATCACTGTCTCCTAAATGTTCCCCCACTGATACTTGATCTACTTGGCCACCTCATTTCCAAGAACCAGGTCCATCAATGCATCTTTTCTTGTTGGATTGGACACTTACTGCTGTAGAAAATTTTCCTGAACACAATCTAGGAACTTTTTCCCCTCTCCACCCTTTACACTACCACTGTCGCAGTCTACATTCAGGTAATTAAAGTTACCCATTATAACTACTCTATAATGCTTGCATCTCCCTGTAATTTCACTGCAGATGTGTTCTTCAATGTCCTTCTCACTAGCTAGCAGTCTACATACACCGAGCAATGTAATTGCAGTCTTTATGTTCCTTAACTCTAGCCAAATAGATTCTGTCCTTGAACCCTCTCCAGTACTGCAACTGTCCTTAATCAATACCACCCTCCTCCTTTCTTTCTTTCCTATCTATCCTGAACACAGAGAAACAGTGAGAAACATTCTGTTAGCTTTCCTAATTACGTGTTGCACCTGTACACTAGCTGTTATGATCCCCAGCTGACGTTACCACTGGAGCAGCCTGATCCTGGGCTGGAACCCAGCCTAATAGATCCTAACTTTTATTTGTTCAGGTACAAAGAGAGAGGCTACTGAACAGAGTCACTGGAGTTAGCTGATGAACTTTTAAGAAAAGAATAAAACATTTATTTAACAAGAAAAGATGAACTATATTACAATAGTCCACTCACAACTATACCTTTACAGATATATACAGATTATTAAGGATAACACAAGCTACAAAAGCTAACTTATACTTGAATGTTCACAGTAAGTAAACAGTCCATGCAAACTAATTTGCGACCTGTAGTCAGGCACACCACACTCTGAAACCAAGTAACAGATGTCACCTCAACCAGATGCTATGGATCTCTCCTCAACTTCCCCCAGACGCTTGTCACACCATGAGCCAATCAGTCTCACTGAACACCGTCTTTCACATGAGGGTTTCCAATCTCCACTTTCTAAGGACTCTCTTTGGAATATTCTCCCAAACTGACACTTCCTTGCAGACAAGGATTCACCTCCAGGGTTTTGAACTGTCCTTCCAATGTTCCTCTTCCCTGGATCACCACATGCATTCAAGCTTTCTTCCACATACACTCTCTCTCTCATCAACTTAGCTGTCAAAAGTACACCACTGCTTCATATGCCCACAGCAAAGAGTTACAGAACATCAGCTGGACCTTCTGGCCTCTTGCAAGCTATTCTTGATTTAAATCTGCTTTCTGCAGCTTTTGTCTCTTTAAATCTGAAGTTTGGAGCCTTCCTTTCTGCCCCTCATGCTTAACTTCACTGAACAGGGCCTTTTCCAGGTCCCAGTCCTTCCTTTGACAGAAGGTCTGCTTGGGACTTTCTCCTGTTCCACTCCCCTGGATTTTGATGTATTTTTCTTTAGCTTGGGACTGGCTATCTGTCCCCTTTGCTCCAGTCTCTCCTGGCAGCTGTCTTCAAAGCCAACTGAACTCAGCTTCCAAATTCAAACAACTGTTTCTAGATTCTTGTGTGTGTGTCTGTGAGAGGGAGCTGCCTCTTTGGACACCTGTTGCCAGGCAACAGCCCAGTTTCTCTACTCTAGTTTGTTTAACTTAGCTGCAACAGTCGTAAGACTCTCATTAGAAATGCAGGCAACTTTTAAAGTGAAACTAAAACTCAACTCGACCTTTTCTTAACACAGATACAGAAATACAAATCAAACTTAAACATTAAAGCTAAAACTCATTCCTAACACCCACAAATACCAATATAACTTACTTAAACTATCTCTGTTTCCTAACAGATTTATGCACGATGACACCCAGATCCCTCTGCATCTCAGAGCTCTGCAATCTCTCATCTTTTAGATAATAAGCTTCTCTTTTATTCT
Organism: Carcharodon carcharias; assembly: GCF_017639515.1. Classification (NCBI taxonomy): domain Eukaryota; kingdom Metazoa; phylum Chordata; class Chondrichthyes; order Lamniformes; family Lamnidae; genus Carcharodon; species Carcharodon carcharias. Next base: position 18,845,537 of record NC_054493.1, read on the forward strand.
TCCTGTCTAAATGGACAATTCCACATTTTCCTACATTATACTCCATTTGCCAGTTCTTTGTCCACTCATTTTACCTATCTATATTTTTCTTAGCCTCCTTATGTCCTATTCACAACTTACTTTGCTACCTATCTTTATGTCATCAGAAAATTTGGCAATCATCCTATCCATCCCTTCATCCAAGTCATTTATATAAATTGTAAACAGTTGAGGTCCCAGCACTGATCCCTGTGGCACACCACTTGTTACATTTTGCCAACCTGAAAAAGACCCATTTATGCCTACTCTCTACTTCCTGTTAGCCAGAAAATCTTCTATCCATGCCAATATGTTACCCCCTATACTATGAGCCTTTATTTTCCACAGTAACCTTTGATGTGGCACTTTATCAAATGTCTTTTGGAAATCTAAGTACATCCACCGGTTCCCTTTTATCCACAGCACATGTTACTTTCTCAAATAACTCCATTATGTTGGTTACACATGATTCCCCTTTCATGAAACCATGTTGACTCTGCCTGATTACCTTCAACTTATCCAAGTGCCCTGCTATAGCTTCATTAAGAATAGCTTCTAACATTTTCCCTATGACAGATGTTAAGCTAACTGGCCTGTAGTATCCCACTCTCTGTCTCCCTTTTTGAATAATGGAGTTACATTTGCTATATTCCAATCTCATGGGACCTTTCCCATATCTGGGGAGTTTTGGAAAATTAAAACCAATGCATCAACTATCTCACTAGTCATTTTTTTAAAGATCCGAGGATGAAGTCCACCAGGACCCAAGCACTTGTCAGCCCAGAGCTCCAACAATTTACTCAGTACCACTTCTCTAGTGACTGTAATTTTCCTGAGCTCCTCCTTCCCTTCCATATCCTGATTTATAGCTGCTTCTAGGATGTTACTTGTATCTTCTATAGTGAAGACTGATGCAAAATTCCTGTTAAATACATATACCATTTCCTTGTTTTCCATTATCAATTCTCCAAACTCACTTTCTGTAGGACCAAGACTCACTTTGTTAACTCGTTTAAATATTTAAAATATTTTTAAATATTTAAACTCTTACTGTCTGGTTTTATATTTCTGGCTAGTATTATAATTTTTCCCTCCTTATTAATCTTTTAGTCTATTCTGTCCAATCTTCTGGCCTTCCACCTATCTTTGCACAATTATATACTTTTTCTCTAAGTTTGACATTATGTTTAACCTTTCTAGTTAACCACAGATGATGTGTCCGTCCCTTGGGCTTTTTCTTATTCATTGGAATGTATCTATTCTGTGCATTCTGAAATATCCCCATAAATGTTAGCCACTGCATCTCTATTGACCTATCCCTTAACCTAATTTGCCAATCCACTTTAGCCAGCTCTCTGTGGCTTTTTCTTTGACACTAATTCTTGTGGAATTTGGCCTCGGGAGTCTGTCTCCTTCTTTGACAGTAATTTCCTTGGAACTCAGCCTCGGGAATCTTCAGTACTTGGGTAACAAGTAAGACCTTCCGAACCTCGACTTTATCCCCAGAGTGACTATTACGTCAGAGTGGGTTCTGTTGTGACATAACGATTGGTCAGATTGGTTACTAGGTTAATTTAATTGGATCCCCGATTACTTACACAGTAACACAGTATCTTTACAGTGCATACGAGGCCATTCGGCCCATCAGGTCTACAGTGGCTCACTGAAAGAGCTTTCCACCTAGGCCCACTCCCCTGCCTTATCCCCGTAACCTCTCACTTCAGATAGCAATCCAATTCCCTTTTGAATCCTTCAATCAAACCTGCCTTCACCACCCTCTCAAGAAGTTTTTTCCAGGCTCCAACCACCCTCTGGGTGAAAGATTTTTTTCCTCAGATCACATTTACTCCTTTTGCCAATTATTTTGTATCTGTGCCCTCTGGTTCTTGATGTTCACTTGAGTGGGAACAGTTTCTCGCCATCTACCCTGTCCATGCCCCTCAGGATCTTGAATACCTCTATCAAGTCTCCTCTCAGCCTCCTTTTCTCCAAGGAAAACAGTCCCAACCTCTCCAATCCATCTTCATCGCTGCAGTTCTTGATCCCAGGAATCATTTTTATGAATCTCCTCTGTACTCTCTCCAATGCCTTCACATCCTTCCTCAAGTATGGTGCCCAGAACTGGGTGCAGTACTCCAGATGAGACCTAACTAATGTCTTTTACAAGTTCAACATGACCTCCTTACTCTTGTACTCACTGCTTCTATTAATAAGGCCTAATATGCTGTATGCTTTATTAACTGCTCCCTCAACATGCCCTGCCATCTTCAATGACATATGTACACATACACTGAGGTCCCTCTGTTCCTGCACCTCCTTTACAGGCTCTCCCCTTATTTTATATTGTCTCACCATGTCTTTCCTGCCAAACTGAAGCAGTTCACACTTCTCTGCATTGAACTTCACCTGCCACTTGTCTTCTCTTTTTTTATTCATTCACGGGATGTGGGCTTTGCTGGCTGGGCCGGCATTTATTGCCCATCCCTAGTTGCTCTTGAGAAGGTGGTGAGCTGCCTTATTGAACCGCTGCAACCCATGTGGTGTAGGTACACCCACAAGTGCTGTTAGGAAGGGAGTCCCAGGATTTTGACCCAGTGACAATGAAGGAATGTTTCCAAGTCAGGGTGTGAGTGACTTGGAGGAGAACTTCCAGGTGATGATGTTCCCATCTATCTGCTGCCTTTGTCTTTCTAGATGGTAGGAGTCGTGGGTTTGGAAGGTGCTGTCTAAGGAGCCTAGGTGAATTCCTGCAGTGCGTCTTGTAGATGGTACACACTGCTGCTACTGTGCATCGGTGGTGGAGGGAGTGAATCATAGTCATAGAGTCATACAGCACAGAAACAGGCACTTCAGCCCATCATGTCTGTGCTAGCCATCAAGCACTATCTGTTTGTGGATGTGGTGCCAATCAAGCGGGCTACTTTGTCCTGGATGGTGTCAAGCTTCTTGAGTGTTGTGGGAGCTGCATTCATTCAGGCAACTGGGGAGTATTCTAACACAATCTTGATTTGTGCCTTGTAGATGGTGGACAGGCTTTGGGGAGTCAGGAGGTGAGTTACCCATCACACGATTCTCAGCCTGTTCTTGTAGCCACAGTAATGATATGGCTGGTTCAGTTCAGATTCTGGTCAAGGGTAACCCCCCAGGATGTTGATAGTGGGGGACTCAGTGATGGTAATGCCATTGAACATCAAGGGGCGATGGTTAGATTCTCTCTTGTTGGATATGGTCATTGCCTGACACTTGCATGGTGCGAATGTTACTTGCCACTTGTCAGCCCAAGCCTGGATATTGTCTAGGTCTTGCCGCATTTGGACATGGACTGCTTCAGTATCTGAGGAGTTGCGAATGGTGCTGAACATTGTGCAATCATCAGCAAACATCCCCATATCTGACCTTATGATGGAAGGAAGGTCATTGATGAAGCAGCTGAAGATGATTGGGCTGAGGACACTATCCTGTGGTGATGTCCTGGAGCTGAGATGATTGTCCTCCAAGAACAGCAACCATCTTCCTTTGAGCTAGGTATGACTCCAACTAGTGGAGAGTTTTCCCTCTGATTCCCATTGACTTCCATTTTGCTAGGGCTCCTTGATGCCACACTTGGTCAAATGCTGCCTTGATGTCAAGGGCAGTCACTCCCACCTCTCCTCAGGAGTTCAGCTCTTATGTCCATGTTTGAACACAAGACTCTAATGAGTTCAGTGGCCTGGCAGAACCCAAACTGAGCGTCTGTGAGCAGGTTATTGCTAAGCAAGTGCTGCTTGATAGCACTGTTGATGACCCCTTCCATTACTTTACTGATGATCAAGAGTAGACTGATGGGGCGGTAATTGGCTGGGTTGGATTTGTCCTGCTTTTTGTGCACAGGACATACCTGCACAATTTTCCACATAGCCGGGTAGGTGCCAGTGTTGTTGCTGTACTGGAACAGCTTGGCTAGGGGTGCGGCAAGTTCTGGAGCACAAATCCTCAGTACTATTGCTGGAATATTGTCAGGGCCCATAGCCTTTGCAGTATCCAGTGCCTTCCGCCGTTGATATCTTGATATCACATGGAGTGAATCGAATTGGCTGAAGACTGGCATCTGTGATGCTGGGGACCTCCGGAGGAGGCCGAGATTGATCATCCACTTGGCACTTCTGGCTGAAGATTGTAGCTTTACCTTTTGCACTGATGTGCTGGGTGTCCCCATCATTGAGGAGCTGCCTCCTCCAGTGATTTGTTTAATTGTCCACCAACATTCACGACTGGATGTGGCAGGACTGCAGTGCTTAGATCTGATCCCTTGGTTGTGTGATCGCTTAGCTGTCTATCACTTGCTGCTTATGCTGTTTGGCAGGCAAGTAGTCCTGTGTTATAGCTTCATCAAATTGACACCTCATTTTTAGGTATGCCTGGTGCTGCTCCTGGCATGCCCTCTTACACTCTCATTGAAGCAAAGTTGATCCCCTGGTTTGATTGTAATGGTAGACTGGGGGATATGCCGGGCCATGAGGTTACAGATTGTGGCTGAGTGCAATTCTGCTGCTGCTGATGGCCCACAGTGCCTCATGGATGCCCAGTCTTGAGTTGCTGGATCTGTTCAAAATCTATCCCATTTAGCACATTTGTAGTGCCACACAACACAATGGAGGAGATCCTCATTGTAAAGGTGGGACTTCGTCCCCACAATGACTGTGCGGTGGTCACTCCTACCGATACTGTCATGGACAGATGCATCTGAGGCAGGCAGGTTGGTGAGGACGAGGTCGAGTATGTTTTCCCCTCTTGTTGGTTCCCTCACCACCTGCCGCAGACCCAACCTGGCATCTATGTCCTTTAGGACTCGGCCAGCTTGGTCAACAGTGGTGCTAGCGAGCCACTCTTGGTGATGGACATTGAAGTCCCTCACCCAGAGTATATTCTGCCTCCTTGCCACCCTTAGTGCTTCCTCCAAGTGGTGTTCAACATGGAGGAGCATTGATTCATCAGCTGAGGGAGGGCCATAAGTGGTAATCAGCAGGAGGTTTCCTTGCCCATGTTTGACCTGATGCCATGAGACTTCATGGGGTCCGGAGTCGATGTTGAGGACTCCCAGGGCATCTCCCTCCCAACTGTAGACCACTGTGCCACCACATCTGCTGGGTCTGTCCTGCCGGTGGGACAGGACACATCCAGGGATGGTGATGGTGGTGTCTGGGACATTTTCTGTAAGGTATGATTCCATGAGGATGACTATGTCAGGCTGTGGCTTGACAAGTCTGTGAGACAGCTCTCCCAATTTTGGCACTCGCCCCCAGATGTTAGTGAGGACGACTTTGCAGGGTCGACAGGGCTGAGTTTGCGGTAGTTGTTTCCAGTGCCTAGTTGATGCTGGGTGGTCCGTCCGGTTTCATTCCTTTTTTGAGACTTTTGAAGCGGTATGACACAACTGAGTAGTTTGTTAGGCCATTTCGTAGGGCATTTAAGAGTCAACTACATTGCTGTGGGTCTGGAGTTACAGGTAGGCCAGACCAGGTAAGGATGATTGATTTCCTTCCCTCAAGGACATTAGTGAGACAAATGGGTTTTTACAGTTGCGATGGTTTCATGGTCATCATTAGACTTTTAATTCCAGGTTTTATTGAATTCAAATTCCACCTCTGCCATGGCGGGATTCGAACCTGGGTCACAGAACAGCGATTATATCACTACACCATCGCCTCCCCAATCTGCCCAATCCACCAAGATGTCTATGTCCTTTTGAAGTTCAAGGCTATCCCCATCACAGTTGACAACATTTCCAATCTTCGTATCATCTGCAAATTTTGAAATCATGCCCTGCACTGTTACGAGACAGCAGTTTGGTAAAGCTGAGTTATTTAAAAATCCCAGAGATGAACTTTAAACAACTGTCATAACTTATATTTTAAATGGTATATTTGAGGTGCAACTCTAAATTTAGGAATCAGACCACCAGTTCTTGAGAGGTTTTATATTAAACTAAATGAAACATTCTATTAATTTACACAAGTTAAATATATACACATGGCTACAAATTACTACTATCATAACTTTTAACAAATCCCCAAACTAATTTTCATTAAGGCAACGGCAACCCATAGATTTTTAAGCAGACACCAGGCAAAGTATTTTCATCCTACAAATTCAAAATGAGGTTCCTTTCACTTTGGTTCCTGTGGAGACAGTTGTAGGCTTACAGCTGCTTTGATCTTACATTGCCTCTGCACTGCACACACGAAAGCTGCTATCGGTCATATCCAGCACATCTCATTGAATGTAAATTCCCCTTCTATCACCAGCCCCTTTGAACTCCACCTCTTCTAACAATAAAACCCCTTTCATAGCACAAATTTTATTAGTAATATAAACATGTTGCTTGGTCTCTGCTAGCTGGGTGCCAGATTTCACCCCACTACTTGAATGCTCTATTCAAAAAAATGCAAATGCGCTCTACCTCTCTTCCATCTCAAAACTAGTACACATCAAAGCACCCAGACCAGCTGGCTTTAATCCAATTAAGACACACCCACAGACTAAACCTCCTTTTAAAAAGAAAAATATTTTCCAATAGCTTCATGACATGCACACCACAGTCTAGCTCATTAATATATAACAGGAAGAGCAAGAGTCCCAACACTGATCCCTGAGGAACTCCCCTACAAACCTTCCTCCAATCTGAAAAACAGCCATTTATCACTACTCTCTTGTTTCCTGTCACTCAGCCAATTTCTTATCCAAGTGCTTACTTTTCCTTTTATTCCATGGCCTAGAATTTTGCTCACAAGTCTGTTGTGTGGCACTGTATCAAATGTCTTTTGAAAATCCATATACCTCACATCAACAGCATTTCCCTTATCAGCCTTCTTTGTTACCTCCTCAAAAAACACTAGCAAGTTAGTTAAACATGATTTTCCCTCAACAAATCTATGCTGGCTTTCCTTAATTATCCTGCATTTGTCTAAGTGATTATTGATTTTATCCCGTACCATAGTTTCCAGAAGTTTCCCTACCACTGAGGTCAAATTGACTGGCCTGTAGTTGCCAGCTTTATCCTTGTACCCCTTTTTGAACAAGGGTGTAATAGTTCTCCAGTCCTCTGGCACCTCCCTTGCGTCTAAGGAAGACTGGAAGATTATCACTAGCGCCGTTGCAATTTTCACTCTCACTTCCCTCAGTCATCTTAGGTGCATCTCATCTAGTCCTGGTACCTTATCTATTTTAAGTAAAGATAGCCTTTCCAACACCACCTTCCTCTCGATTGTAAGTTCTTCTGGTGTACCAGTTATCTCCTCTCTCACCTCAGCCTGGGTAGCAAGTTCTTCCTTTGTAAAGACAAATGCAAAGTACTCATTCAACACCTCTGCTATTTCTCCAGCCTCAACACGCAAGTCCTCTTTTCTGTCCCTAATCAGTCCTACTCTTTCTTTTATCACCCTTTTATTATTTACATTATAGAGGACCTTAGGATTCCCTTTTATGTTTGCTGCCAGGCTCATTTTATGCTCTCTCCTTGCTTTTTTTTATTAGTTTCTTTACTTCCCCTCTGGTCCTTCTACATTCAGCCTGAGTCTCTATTATCTTAGGCAGGAATACAATAGAACTGTTTAATACTTTCCCTTTATCTGATTCTATACAATCCCTTATTTGTCCTGTTTCAACTTTGAAGCAAATCAGAGCTTGAAGGTCTCCTTTGCCAGTACATTTCTCTTTATTGCATATTCTTTACATACACAGCAATTAAGGTTTTACATTTTTACAGCAAATAAAACTCAGTCTTTTACTATAATGACTGATTTATTAATTGCAACTCAATTCAGGCTCACTACTTATTCAATCCTCTGTTACTGACGGGTCGTTAATTAATACAGTAATCTTTAATTAATACATTTGGTTCATACAGGATACACTGGTTCAAAATGACAGCTTGTGGAAGATAATAGCTTTCTTATTAATCTTGATCAGATTGAACAATGAGACTTATTTGTGAGCTGGACTTTGGCAGAATATAATGCCCTGTGGCTTATTAAAATTAGAAAATAATTCATTTGTTTAAACAATTTCTGCTAGCTCTGCAGTTTCTGCAAACAATTCAGTTTATACAGTGTTAATTCTTAAGATGCACATCCAGCCACATGTTAAGAGTTTAAAATGACTTCCTTGACCTTGTCACTTGTAACAAGTGAATATGGTATGAAAGCGATTGATTTTTAAAACTAAATTTGATTACCCAGGTCGACAGCAGTGACTACATTTCAACAGTCCTTCATTGACTGTAAAATGCTTTGATAGCTCCTGAGGTCATGTGAGGTGCTATAGAAATGCAATTTTTCTCCAATTGTCCACAAATTTGGATATATTACAGTCGGTCTCCTCGTCAACAACATTAATGAAGATTGAGTCTTAATTTTGTGTAATAACCATGTCTTTGACACAGTTTTGGATATTCTGTGAGAATCCAAACACACTGTTCTGAATTAAAATATAGTGAGCTGTTGTGTTTTGGAAGGCACTGCCTGGAAACAATGCGAGAAGCAGCTTTGACTCTGTGTTTTTCAAAAAGAAACTAAACAGATTCTTGAAAGGAAAAGAACATTGCAGGTCAATGGAATTAATTGGGTAGTTTATTTTCCAAAGAGCCAGCCTGAGCACAGTGGGCCGATTGCCCTCCCTCTGTACTCGATCAGTCTCATGTACGTTTAAAGCAAAGAGGTAATGATCTGGAACCCGTTTCCTATCAGGCGGTAGAAGTAAAGATGTTGGAATGAGTTCGAAAGGAAATTAGACGGGCTGTTAAGGGAAGTAAACCTGCAGGGACACGGGGACAGGACAGGGCAATGGGACTCTCATTCAACGATATAAGAGCAGGGAGGTTATACTGGGACTGTATAAAATGCTGGTTAGGTCATAGCAGTTCTGAAATCCACATTATAGGAAGGGTGTGATTGCATTAGAGAGAGTGCAGAGGAGATTTACCAGGCTGTTGCCTGGGCTGGAGAGCTTTAGTTATGAGGAGAGATTGGATAGACTGGGGTTATTTTCCCTGGAGCAGAGGGGATTGAGGGGGGACATGATTGAGGCATATAAAATTATGAGGGGCATAGATAGGGTAGACAGGAAGGAAATTTTCCCCTTGGTGGAGGGATCAATAACCAGGGGGCATAGATTTAAGGGTAAGGGACAGGAGGTTTAGAGGGGATGTGAGGAAGAATTTTTTCACCCAGAGGGAGGTGGAGATCTGGAACTCACCTGAAAGGGTGGTAGAGGCAGAAACCCTCATAACATTGAAGAAGTATTTGGATGTGCACTTGCGATGCCATGGCATACAAGGCTATGGGCCTAGTGCTGGAAAATGGGATTAGAATGGTTAGATACTTGTTTGACCGGCACAGACTCGATGGGCCGAAGGGCCTTTTTCTGTGCTGGAGACCTCTATGACTCTATGATTCACAATAACAGAACTGAGGGCATTTAACCCTCAGGAAAGGCTGGGGCTGCTTTTCTCTAGAAAAGACTGAAGGGTGACCTGATGGACGTCTTTTAAGATGATGAAGGGGTTCAATAATCCAATAAGGATTTCTTGAGAAACCTCTTTACACAGCGAGTGGTTGAGGTGAATAGCATGAATACATTTAAGGGGAAATGATACACACACGAGGGAGAAAGGAATAGAAGGATATGCTGATGGAATGGGGGGAGATGAAGAGGGGTGGGTGGAGGCTCATGTGGAGCATAAATAGGGCAATTGAGCTGACTGGCCTGGCCCTGTGCTGGAACAGAGACAAATGTATTTATTTTAGGTTTACCTGTAGTATAGGAAAAACACTATTTACTATTCAAGATAAAATAAATGTCCTTCATCAGCTTTTGTGGACCATTTCAGTAGAAACAGGCGGTCCCAGGCTCAAAGTGCATCAGCCACTGGAAGCAAAGTCGTGAGACCGGCCAGTCCAGCAGAAAGAAGCTCCCCGACCCTCCCACTTCACCAGCTGTCAGGATGAACATGGCTCATTTCTGAATGTGCTTAACAGCAGCAACTAACCCCTGTAATCACTTGTGAACTCGCTGGTGTCTCAGCAGGTTGGATGACTGAATGAATCCCTTCCCACACTCAGAGCAGATGAATGGTCTCTCCCCGGTGTGAACTCGCTGGTGTGTCAGCAAGTTGAATGAATTACTGAATCCCTTCCCACAGTCGGAGCAGGTGAACGGTCTCTCCCCGGTGTGAACTCGCTGGTGTGACCACAAGGCGGACGAATCACTGAATCCCTTCCCACACACAGAGCAGGTGAACGGCCTCTCCCCGGTGTGAATACGTTGGTGTGTCCGAAGGCTGGATGACGTTCTAAAGCTCTTTGCGCAGCGAGAGCAGCTGAACGGTCTCTCCTCAGTGTGGATGCGCTGGTGGACCCTCAGATCCACTGCACTTTTGAAGCCACTCCCACAGTCGGAGCATTTAAAGGGTCTCTCGTTGGTGTGAGTGACATGGTGTCTCAGCAGATGGGATGACTGAGCGAATTGCTTCCCACACACGGTGCAGGTGAACGGCTTCTCCCCGGTGTGAACACGCTGGTGTGCCAGCAGGTTGGACGACCGAGTGAATCCCTTCCCACACTTGGAGCAAGTGAACGGCCGCTCCCCGGTGTGAACTCGCTGGTGGTTCCGCAGGGTGGATGAATCACTGAACCCCTTTCCACACACAGAGCAGGTGAACGGCCTCTCCCCGGTGTGAACTCGCTGGTGTGTCAGCAGAGCAGATGAATGCGTGAACCCCTTCCCACACGCAGAGCAGGTGAACGGTCTCTCCCCGGTGTGACTGCATCGATGAATCTCCAGCTTAGTTGCAGATCTGAATCCCTTCCCGCACTCAGAGCAGGCGAACGGCCTCTCCTCAATGTGAACTCTCTGGTGTGTAAATAAGTTGGATGAATTACTGAATTCCTTTCCGCACTGATAGCAAGTGAACGGCCTCTCCCCGGTGTGGCTGCGGCGGTGAATCTCCAGCTCCGACGGAGAGCGGGATTCCTTCCCACAGTCCCCGCATTTCCATGGTTTCTCCACAGTGCGGGTGTCCTTGTGACCCTCCATGTTTGACAATCAGTTGAAGCCTCATCTACACATAAAATGCACATGCGATCTCGCCTCGCTGTAAATGGTACGGTGTTTTTTTCAGGCCGTCTGACTGATTAAAGCACAGTCGGTGCACTGGAACAATCTCACTCAGGTGTGACTGTCTCGTGCTGCTTTTCCAGTCACACTGACGTTTAAAACTGTTTGAAGCAGACAGGACAGACAAACGTTTCCCCTTCTAAGTTCATAGACCAATGGTATTAAGATCCCAATGAATTGAGTGACCCTGTCAGGTCTCAACGTGACGTTTGGCTTGCGATTTCTCTCGGCAAATCCTCCCCTCCTAATATCCTGTAAAAGGAGTTTACAAAAGTCATCACTGTCAGTACAGGATTGAAATTGAGAACAGACAATTTAAGTTTATATTTCCTGAAAGTCATCCGAGACAGACTCCATCCATTCTCACTCTGCCGTCCCTTAGATTCACCCTCCCAAATCTCCTGAAGGAGTGATTCATGCCAATTGACAGATCCAAGGGCACTGCGTCTTGTCCAGGACGCAATATATTTGATATGTATGCATGAAACTGGATGAAGAATATGTGGTATGCAGTAGTGTATTTCTTAATTAGAGATACAGTGGGAGAGAGATGTGAGGAAGAATTTTATTTATGCAGCGAGCGGTCTTAATCTGAAACTCACTATCTATGAGGATGGTGGAAGTAGGGACGGATGATTTAAAAATGAAAGTGAATGGGCATTCAAAGGACATAACCGTACGCAGGAATGTAGAGAGGGAATGAGACTGGCTAGATTGCTCCACAGAGACTTGACATGGACTTGAGTTAATGAATATGGTCTCCTTCTGTGCCGTAATGACTCTATGACTGAAAATATATGCATTACCACATTTTAAAAACTAGAAATAATAATAAATGCGCTTTATTACAGAACCATAAATAATTTATATGGAAGTTGTATGATATAACAATACTACACAAATCTCTGTGCTTTATTAATTTACAGTCCCCTTAAATGTCAGCCATCTCCTGGGGGAAACCACCCCTTTCATTGTGAACCACCCCTTTAATTTTAGCCAGACAAATAAATGTGTCAAGCTGAGAGGTAGCAAAGGATGTCAGTGTCTTTAATGACCCAGGCCAACCTTTCCAGAGTCTGCACCCTCCCTGGATTCACTTCCTTCCCCTTCAGTTCCTGCAAGTTAACAATTTACTCCAGAATGAGAAAAGAAATGGAAAGGAGGAGAAAAGAAAGTGCTTTACTCACAGATGTTGGACACAGGAGGAGGTTTGAGTGCGTGTGAAGCTAAGTCTGTATTCAGAGGGGGAGAGGGGGAGGGGGAGAGAGAGGAGGAGCAGCAGTTTTGCTGGGCAGTAATGAGCAGATTCACAAGCTCATTGTCCAACATCCGCGTTCAGACAATGGGGAAAGCTCCGCGCAGCCATTGGGACAAAACCCGCGCTCGGATTGGTTGGAGGACCAGAATCTCTTCCGATCCTCCAGCTCTTTCCATTGGTCAATTTGCGGTACGGCCGGACTGCGGGTGCGTCACCCGAGCCCACGTGGGGGGTAAAGTCACTTTTCACCTCCAAACGCGCGCGCGCTGAGCGGTTGTCCAATTCTAGGAACCCCACCCCCGATTCTTCGTGACGTTCACAAAAGGCACACTGCCTCAGTCAGCCAATAGGAATCGCTCTGGTCGGCGGTGACGTCCTCGGGTTCCAGCCAGCAGGCCAGACGTGCGCGAGGATTGGAATTGGGAGAGCCCCGCCCCCCCACTCCCTTCCACCTCTTGGAGCCAAGGGTACAGGCAACCGGCTGACTACTCCGGTCAATAGGGAGGGCTGGAGGACCGGAAGGACCTTGGTCCTCCAGCCAATCAGAGCGCGGGCTTTGTGTGAGTGAAGATTGAGCTTCACACAGACTAAAACTTGCTCCTGCGCCCAACATCTGTGAGTAAAACATTTCCAGGGGTGGAGGGAGTGAATGTTTGTGATTGGGGGGGGGGGCTGCTTTGCCCTGGACGGTGTCGAGCTTCTTGAGTGTTGTGGGAGCTGCACTCATCCAGGCAAGTGGGGAGTATCCCATCACACTCCTGACTTCACAGAGTCACACAGTGCAGAAGAGGCCCTTCTGCCCATCAAGTCTGCACCAACACATGACCTACCTACCTAATCCCATTTACCAGCACTTGGCCCATAGCCTTTGAATGTTATGACCTGCCAAGTGATCATCCAGGTACTTTTTAAAGGATGTGAGGCAACCTGCCTCCACCACCCTCCCAGGCAGCGCATTCCAGAGCATCACCACCCTCTGGGTAAAAAGGTTTTTCCTCACATCCCACCCCCCCACCCCCCGATACCTCCTGCCCCTCACCTTGAACTTATGTCCCCTCATAACTGACCCTTCAACTAAGGGGAGCAGCTGCTCCCTATCCACCCTGTCCATGCCCCTCATAATCTTGTACACAGTGATCAGGTCGCCCCTCGGTCTTCTCTGCTCCAACAAAAACAACCCAAGTCTATCCGACCTCTCTTCACAACTTAAATGTTTCATCCCCGGCAACATCCTGGTGAATCTCCTCTATACCCCCTCCAGTGCAATCACATCCTTCCCATAATGTGGTGACCAGAACTGCACGCAGTACTCCAGCTGTGGCCTCAACAAGGTTCAATACAACTCCAACATGACCTCCCTACTTTTGTAATCTATGCATCGCTTGATAAAGGCAAGCGTCCCATATGCCTTTTTTACCACCCAACTCACATGCCCCTCCATCTTCAGAGATCTATGGACACACACGCCAAGGTCCCTTTGTTCCTCAGAACTTCCTAGTGTCATGCCATTCATTGAATACTCCCTTGTCAAATTACTCCTTCCAAAGTGTATCACCTCACACTTTTCAGGGTTAAAGTCCATCTGCCACTTATCTGCCCATTTGACCATCCTGTCTATATCTTCCTGTAGCCCAAGACACTCAACCTCACTGTTAACCACCTGGCCAATCTCTGTGTCATCCACAAACTTACTAATCTTACCTCCCACATAGTCATCTATGTCGTTTATATAAATGACAAATAATAGGGGACTGAGCACAGATCCCTGTGGTACGCCACTGGACACTAGCTTCCAGTCACTGAAGCATCCTTCTGTCATCACCCTCTGTCTCTTACAACCAAGCCAATTTTGAATCCACTTTATCAAAGACTTGTGCCTTGTAGATGGTGGACAGGCTCTGGGGAATCAGGAGGTGAATTTACTCACTGCATGATTCCCAGCCTCTTACCTGCTCTTGTAGCCACAGTATTTATATGGCTGGTCCGGTTCAGTTTCTGGTCAATGGTAACCCCCAAGATGTTGATAATGGGGAATTCAGCAATGGTAAAGCTATTGAAGGTCAAAGGGCGATGGTTAGATTCTCTCTTGTTGAAGATGGTCATTGCCTGACACTTGTGTGGCACTAATGTTACTTGCCACTTGTCAGCCCAAGCCTGGATATTGTCCAGGTCTTGCTGCATTTGGATATGGACTGCTTCAGTATCTGAGGAGTCGCGAATGGTGCTGAATATTGTGCAATCAGCAGCAAACATCCCCACGTCTGACCATATGATGGAAGGAAGGTCATTGATGAAGCAGCTGAAGATGGTTGGGCCAAGGACACTATCCTGAGGAACTCCTGCACTGATGCTCCTGGAACTGAGATGACTGACCATCAACAACCATAGCCATCTTCCTGTGTGCTAGGTATGACTCCAACCGGCGGAGAGTTTTCCTCCCTGATTCCCATTGACTCCAGTTTTGCTGGGGCTCCTTGATGACTCGGTCAAATGCTGCCTTGATGTCAAGGGCGGTCACTCTCACCTTGAGTGACAGTATATTAGGAACAGCAGAGTGAGAATGGAGGGAGATTGTGTAAGACAGAGATTTACAGCTTTGGGGGATCGACAGGGGGAAAGAATTTTCTTTAGAAACTAGAATTGTCTGTTCTGAATGTCTATCTTGTACTGACTGTGATGCTGTTTGTAAACTCCTTTTACAGGATATTAGTAGGAGAGGATTTACAGTCAGAAATCTCAAAAAACAAACATCACTTCAAGATCTGACAAATTCACTCAATTCATCAGGACCTGAATATCATCGGCCTTCGAAACTAGAAGGAGACGCGTTTGTCTGTTCTGTCCACGTTCAAAGGCTTAAACATTGGTGTGACTGGAAAAGCACAGAGGTGCGCACACCTGAGTCATAGAGTTTTACAGTACGGAAAGAGGCCCTTCAGCCTATTGTGTCCGTGACGGTCATCAGGCCCCTGATCCCATTTAATCCCATTTTCCAGCACTTGGTCCATAGCCTTGTATGCTATGGTGCTTCAAGTGTTCATCTAAATCTTAACTGTTGAGTGTTCCTGCCTCTACCACCCTTTCAGGCAGTGGGTTCCAGATACTCCCCCGCTCCCCTCCCCACTCACCCTCTGAGTGAAAAATCTTTTCCTCAAATCCCCTCTAAACCTCCTGCCCCTTAACTTAAATTTATGCCCCCTGGTAATTGACCCCTCTTAGGGGAAAAGTTTATTTCTATCGACCCTATCTATGCCCTTCATAATTTTGTACACCTCAATCAGGTCTGAGTGAGAGCGCCCCAGTGCACTGACTGTGGAAAGAGCTTTAACCAGTTACACAGTTGAAAAATAATCACAGCGTTCACAGCAGGGAGAGACTGTACACGTGTTCTTCCTTTGCACGAGGCTTCAACTGATCATCCAACCTGGAAAGACACAAGGGCACCCACACCATGGAGAAACCGTGGAAATGTGAGGACTGTGGGAAAGGATTCAGATCCCCATCCCGGCTGGAAACCCATCGACGCAGCCACACCGGGGAGAGGCCGTTCGCTTGCTCCGCGTGTGGGAAGGGGTTCACTCAGCGAACGAGCCTGGTACGACATCAGATGGCTCACACCGGAGAGAGGCCATTCACTTGCTCGGTGTGCAGCAAGGGATTCACCACCTCGACCTGTCTGCTGGCGCACCGACACATTCACACCGGCGAGAGGCCGTTCACCTGCTCTGAGTGCGGGAAGGGATTCAACAAGTCATCCACCCTGCGGAACCACCGCGCTGTCCACACGGGGGAGAGGCCGTTCAGCTGCTCCATGTGTGGAAAGGGGTTCACTCAGGCGTCCAACCTGATGAGACACCAGCGGGTTCACACCGGGGAGAGGCCATTCACCTGCTCCGAGTGTGGGAAAAAATTCAGTGATTCATCGACCCTGTTGACACACCAGGGAATTCACACTGGGGAGAGGCCGTTCACCTGCACTGTGTGTGGGAAGGGATTCGCTGATTCAGCCACCCTGCGGAAACACCGGCGAGTTCACACTGGGGAGAGGCCATTCACCTGCTCCATATGTGGCAAGAGATTCAATCAGTCCTCCAACCTGCTGAGACACCAGCAAGTTCACACCGATTAAACACCTTTCAGATGTTCTGAATTAGGTTGCCAATTGTATCAATTAAGGTTAAGCATGTATAGTTGGTGGGCATTGATTGGATGGTTACTTGAGTACAAGTAAAGAGAGACTGACTAGGGGAGGCAGTGGCATAGTGGTGTCGTGGCTGGACTGGTAATCCAGAGGCCCAGGTTAATGCTTTGGGGGACACAGGTTCAAAATCCCACCACAGCAGCTGTGGAATTTAAATTCAATGAATAAACCTGGAATTGAAACCACAAAGCATTGTCAATTGTTGTAAAAACCCATCTGGTTCACTTGTGAAGGTATAAAGGTCAAATAACATGGAATATTCGAGTCTTTCTGACACAGAGTGCAATGGAGCCAGCAGGAGTGACCTTGTAGGGAGGATTGCCTATGGTTAAGGAGTATGACAGTTCTACTTGACGAAAAAGAGTGTTGATTCCATGCAAAATAGCTGGAGTCAGGCACTTCATCAGCACTGGTGTAGTCTGTAGTGAGAATACCCTGACTGTTGAGTAAACCTTCTATGAGTAAGGCACAAACGAAACTGGACACAGAGCACGATAAGGCAATTTAACGTTAGCGGATCTGCAGTTTACTCAATCAGGACATTATTGTATCCCCTTAACAATACCTGGTGTTTCCAAGCAGAGTGAGAAAGGTTCACAGCAGCAGGTGGCAAGATCTGAATGCTACACAATTTGCTCATCTTTCTTGTCGAAGATTAAAAATCCAGCTAAAAGGTGTAGGGGTGGTTGATGAAGAGTATACGTGGCTCATAGAAGAGATTAGTGCAAAGTGTGAAAAGTATCGGAGGACACCATCACATTCTATTGTAAACCTTCCCTTGGCACGTGACTTTAATGAGGTCATTGCCATGGATCTAAAGGTATGGGACAATGACAGAAATATTTTCATTCTACACTTTATAGACATGGTAACCCAATTTAGTCTTAATCCAATAGTACATGGCAAGGACAAAAGGGTGATTATAGACCAAGTCATGGGAAATGGATGGGGACTGGACCTGGGGCACCAGCTAAGTTTCTGACTTCTGATAAGGGAGAGGAGTTTGCAAATGACGCGTTTAGGGATGCGTGTGAAAGCATAAACATTATGGTCATGAACACTGCAGCTGAAAGTCCTTTCAGCAATGAACTCTGTGAAAGTAATCAAGCTGTGATCGATGAAATGATGCAGAAAATCTTAGCTGATCAGTCAAAAAAAGTTGACAACTGCACTGGCATGAACGATTCATGTAAAGAATTCACTTCAGATGATTGGAGGGTATAGTCCCCATCAATTGGTCTATGGGAGAAATTCCAAATTAACCCTCTGTGCTGGGCGATAGCCCTCCTGCTTTAGAAGGGACTACAATTAGTTCCAATTTTAGTCATCAATTATTGGAATGTTTCACAAAAAGAAGCGCTCGAGCTAAGAAATTATTGGGGATACTAAAAGAGAGATGTCTTACAATGTAGTAATGCTTTGTACAAAATAAGGAAAATCATTTTTTTCCTCTTTGATTTGTTTTGAAATATTGTTTTGTATGTATTGTCATGATCCCGGTTGGGACCGTTAATGATTAAAGAGAAATTCGAACACCCAGTAATAAACTGAAAGAATTGTGCCACAAGATTCCACGTTTTTAAACAAAAACAAACTTTACTGCATATATCAAGCAAAAGAAAATTAAAAACCAGCACTACGAACTTAACACGATAATTTATAAAGACTTAAGCTATAAACCCAATTCTACTTTTTAACTTCCCCCTAAAGGTTCCTTTATACTTAACGATATCTTAAAGGTTCATTCACTTCTGTTCCTGGGACCATCCTAAAAGTATCTCCAGAATTCACTTTAATTCTCTTGAGTATTCCAGCTACTCTCCAACCTCCAAGGTTTTATGGGGGTCCTTCCATTGGCTTTTGGCTCAGCAACCATCGAACTTTCCTTTAAGACCTCAGTCCAAGCGTGGGCTTCAATGCCTTCTTGCTGAGGGATTTCAACATTAGGAACACTCCTGGTTCCTCATGGCCCTCTAGGCTTCTAGTCCCACAGCTGGTTCACACTTCCTGCTGACTGACCAAGCTGCCTGCAGGCTCATGACAGAAACTGCCTTCTGTGACCAAACAAAAGTCACAACGGGTCACTCATTTTTTAAGTTTTCACATGATCAGCTCTGACCTTTATTGAATCAACACGTCATCTTTTAACTGTAATTAACACAGGCTTGTTTCACGTGCATTTACGTCAGAGTTGTGTTTACCAGTTTAGAACATAAGAAATAGGAGGAGTAGACCACTTGGCCCCTCGAGCCTGCTCCACCATTCAATAAGATCCTCTGTGTTTCGATTTCCACATTCCCATCTAACCCCGATAACCCTCAATTCCCTTGCCTAACAAGAATCTATCTACCTCCGCTTTAAAAATATTCAGTGACCCCGCCTCCACTGCCTTCTGAAGCAGAGAGCTCCAATGTTGCACAACCCTCTGAGGGAAAAAAATTTCTCCTCATCTCTGTCCTAAAAGGGTGACCCCCTAATTTTAAAACAGTGCCCCCCCTAGTTCTGGACTCCCCCACAAGAGGAAACATCCTTTCGATGTCCACCTTGTCAAGGCCGTTTCTCAACCAAGTGTTTCCACCTATCTACATTTAAAAGAATTCCAATCTCAAAACTGAAAGTTATTTTCCAAAACATATGAATTGTGAAACTAAACACTCGCAACAGCCGATGATGGGCCGAAAGGACTCCTTCTGTGCTCGATGAACATTGTGTGCATTGAAAAGGAGGGGGATCATCTTCAGTTGTGGGTGGCATATTAAAAAAAAGCAGTCTCCTCTCCTTTGTATGTTTAGTTTAATATTTAAATCTCCCTTGACATTTTCTGAGGTGGCAGATGGAATTTAATACAGAGAAGCATGAGCTGATGTGAGTGGCAGAAGGGATAGGGAGAGGCAGTGTAGCCTTAATGGCACAGTTCTGAAGAGTGAGCGGGGGACAGAGGGAGCTGGGGCAGAGATCA
This sequence comes from Carcharodon carcharias, assembly GCF_017639515.1. Classification (NCBI taxonomy): domain Eukaryota; kingdom Metazoa; phylum Chordata; class Chondrichthyes; order Lamniformes; family Lamnidae; genus Carcharodon; species Carcharodon carcharias. The sequence goes on from NC_054493.1 coordinate 18,865,124, forward strand.
TTGAAGGCTGCAGGACAGAGTGAGAGAGGAATTAGCAAAACCCATGGGATCTTTGGCTTCAGAAATGGAGAGCTTGAGAACAAAAGCAGGGAAGTTATATCAAGTTTTGATCAATTCAGCCCTCAACTCCATCGCCTGGCAGTCAGTGACACGAGCAATAGAGACAGAAAGGTGCCGGAGACTCAGATGAGAATTTGAAACTTGTGGCTCTAAACCAACACTTCAACATTTGTCAGTCCAGTGCATTTATTCATACTGTGGTTTTTTTTATTAGCAGATTTTGGCACTGGAGGCAAATGGTGGGACCTGTAAACAGGTAAAGGATAAGAAAATTGCAGAGCTATGGGATTAATTAGGTCGCTGTTTCAAAGAGCTGGCACGAGCACGATGGGCCGAATGGCTTCCTTCTGTGCTCCACCATCCTCGTGTGCATTTAAAGGGGGGGGGGGGGGAGGCTTATCTTCAATTGTGGGTGACCGATTAAAGAAAGCGGTGTCTCCTCTGCTCTACGTTTAACACTTAAATCTCCCCTTAACATTCTCTGAAGTGGCAGATGGAATTTAATACAGAGAAGCGCGAGGTGATGTGGTTTGGCGGAAGGGATAGGGAGAGGCAACATAGACTGACTGGCAATGTTCCAAAGAGTGAGCAGGGACAGAGGGTCCCTGGGGGTTCATGCGCAGAGATCATCGAAGGTGGTGGGGCGACTGAGAGAGGAATTAGCAAAGCAAGCGGGATCTGCGACTTTGAAGCATTCCCGTGTCAGGATACACACGTGGCAGGCAAAGCACCTGCTTCCGGCTGCTTCTCCTAGATTGTTTCTTTCCCTGAACAGGTCACTAGCCTGAAGCCGGAGGGTATCGCTTGAGGGGCACCAATCCACATCAAGCCACTCCTGTCTGAGCAGGAGTCGCTCCCACTCTTACCGCAATGCCATAGGCATTGCTGGGAGGATTTGCGGATTGATAGAATCTTGGGCTTCAGAAATAGAGGCACAGAGTACAAAAAAAGGGAAGTTACGCTGAACCTTTTTAAAGTTCCGGATAGAACCAAATACAGTATTGTATCCAGATCTGGTCACCACACTTTAGGAAGGGTGTGAGGGTCCCTGAGAGGGCGGGGAGGAGATTTACCAGAATGGTTCCGGGGATGAGGGATTTTAACCGCAAGGGTCAGGTTGGAGAAACTGGGGTTGTTCTCCTTGGAGGAAAGGAGGTGGAGGGGAGATTTGATAGAGGTGTAGAAGATTCTGACAGGTTTAGAGAAAAGCTGTTCCCATCAGCTGATGGTGCCAGGAAGAGGGGGGCCGGGGACAGAGCTTTCCAATTTGGACAAGAGATACGGTGGGGCAAGTGAGGAGGAATATTTTTACATGATGAGTGGGAATGATAACTCACTGCCTGTGAGGGTGGTGGAAGAGACAATGAACAATCTCAAAATGAAATTGGATGGGCAGCTGGGGGAAATCAACTTACAGGGCTACAGGGAAAGAACGGAGCAATGGGACAGACTGGCTGTGCTCCAAAGAGAGCCAGCATGAGCTTGATGGGCCGAATAGCCCTTTTCTCTGCCCTACTGACTCCATGATCTAAAGAGAACAATTTCAGCTGCTCCAGTCTCTCCAACTAACTGAAGACCCTCATCCCTGGTGCCGTTCTCGTAAATCTCTGCATCCTCTCTGAGCACTTCACATCTTTCCTAAAGTGTGGGGCCCAGATATAGGGTTCCATTCTGGAGGGATAGAATTGAAAAGCAGGGAGGTTATGTTCAACTTGTTTCGAACCATGGTTAGACTACACTGGGAGGACTGTCAACATTAATGATCTCCATTTAGAAAAAGGAAATAGAGGCACTGGAGAAGAGGCAACAAAGATTCACAAGAATAATACCAGAACTGAGAGCATTTAACTCTCAGGAAAGGCTGGGGCTGCTTTTCTCCAAAAAAGAGCAGACTGAAGGGTGACCTGATGGAAGTCTTTAAGATGATGAAGGGGTTCAATAATCCAATAGGGATTTCATGAGAAACCTCTTTACCCAGCGAGTGGTGAGAATGTGGAACTCACTACCACAGCGAGTGGTTGAGGCGAATAGCATGAATACATTTAAGGAGAAGCTAGATACATACATGAGGGAGACAGGAATAGAAGGATATGCTGATGGAGTGAGAGGAAGAGGGGTCGGTGGTGGCTCATGTGGAGCAAAAGTACAGACAGAGACCAACTGAGCCGACTGGCCTAGCCCCGTGCTGTAGACTCAATGGAACAGAGACACGTATTTATCTCAAATCTACCTATAGTGGTAGGAAAAGCATTATTTACTATCCAGTATAAAATAAATGTAGTTCAACAGCTTTTGTGGATCATTTCAGTGGAAATGTGCACTCCCAGGCTCAAAGAGTCCACTGGAAGCAAAGTTGTGAGACCGGCCAGTCCATCAGAAGGAAACCTTCCGACCTTCCCACTTCACCAAGTGTCAGAATGAACATGGTTTAGTCCTGGATGTGACTAACAGCAACAATAACAGAAGAATCCAACCCCTGTGGTCACTTATGAACTCGCTGGTGTCTCAACAGGTTGGATAACCGGGCGAATCCCTTCCCACACACGGAGCAGGTGAACGGTCTCTCCCCAGTGTGAAGTCGCTGGTGTGTCAGCAGGTTGGATGACTGAGTGAATCCCTTCCCACACACGGAGCAGGTAAACGGCCTTTCTCCAGTGTGAACGCGCTGATGTGTCAGCAGGGTGAATGAATCACTGAATCCCTTCCCGCACTCCGAGCAGGTGAACGGCCTCTCCCCAGAGTGAACTTGCTGGTGTCTCAGCAGGTTGGATGAGTGACTGAATCCCTTCCCACAAACGGAGCAAGTGAACGGCCTCACCTCAGAGTGAACTTGCTGGTGCGTCACCAGGTTGGATGAGTGAGTGAATCCCTTCCCACACACAGAGCAGTTAAATGGCCTCTCCCCAGTATGAACTCGCTGGTGTGAAAGCAGGTTAGACGACTGAGCGAATCCTTTCCCACACACGGAGCAGGTGAATGGTTTCTCCCCACTGTGAACTCTCTCGTGTGTCAGCAGGGTGGATGAATCGCAGAATCCTTTCCCACAATGGGAGCAGGTGAACGGTCTCTCCCCGGTGTGAACTCGCTGGTGTATCAGCAGGTGGGATAATTGCGTGAACCCCTTCCCACACTCAGAACAGGTGAATGGTCTCTCCCCAGTGTGAACCCGTTGGTGTGTCTGCAGGGTGGCTAACCGAATGAATCCCTTCCCACACTCAGGGCAAGTGAATGGCCTCTCCCCAGTGTGAATGCGTCGATGAGTTTCCAGCACAGACGGGGAACGGAATCCCTTCTCACAGTCCCCACATTTCCATGGTTTCTCCATGGTGTGGGAATCCAGGTGTGTCTCCAGGGTCGAGGATCAGTTGTAACTTCGTCCACACAACGTCTCTCTCTGCTGCGAATGATATGATGTTTCTTCAGGTTGTGTAACTGGGTAAAGCTCTCTCCACAGTCAGTGTACTCGAAGACTCTCACTCAGGTGTGTGCGTCTCGGTGCTTTTCCTGTCATCCTCATGTTTAAAACCTTCGAATCAGACAGAACAGACCAACCGACATTTCTGCTTGTAGATTCAAGGAATGATGATATTCAGGTCCCGTTGAATCAATGACTATCAGATCTAGAAGTGACGTTTAGTTTGAGATTTCTGTCTACAAATCCTCCCCTCCTAACATCCTGTAAAAGGAATTTACAAAAGTCAACACTCTCAGCACAGGAATGCAATTCAAACCAGACGATTCTAGTTTCTACACAACATTCTTTCCCCCTTGTTACCCAAAATCTCCAAATCTCTGTCCCATACAGGCTCCCTCCATTCTCACAACGCTGTACCTAATATACACCCTCCCAGTTCTGCAGAAGGTGATAATTCACACTGATCACAGATCCAAGCTCACTGGACTAAAACTCTCTGCAATCAGTGGTACCTGGGCGATGTATGGAGTAGGATTATTAATAAGCCAGTGAGTGGTCATGTCATGGAACTTGCGGCCTACAAGGATGGTGGAAGCAGAGGTGACCCAATGGTTTCAAAATGAAATTGGATGGGCACTTGAAGGAAATAAACTTGCAGGAGTACGCGGATAAACGGGGAGAATGGGACTGACTGGATAGGTGTACGAAGGGTTGGCATGGACTCAAGTTGCTGAATGGGCTGCTTCTCTGCTGCCAAAACTTTTGACCAGAAATATATAACATAGCACCAATAAATACTATATTATCAGATGAGAAATAATAATAAATGTACTTTATTGCAGGCCCATAAATAATATATCTAACATATTAATTTACTGTCCCCTTAAATGCCACCCATCTCCTGGGGAAACCAACCCTTTAATTGTGAACATTAGGAAAGAGACCATCCTTTTAGACAAATAAAAGTGTCAATCTGAGGGAGCAAAGGATGTCAATGTCTTTAAGGGAGAGAGAGAGACCTGGGCCAACCTTTCCAGAGTCTGTAACCTCCCTGGATTCACTTCCTCTCCCTTAAGTTCCAGCAAGTCAACAATTTACCCCCAGAATGAGACAAGAAATGGAAAGGGGGGCAACATTGATTTCCTCACAGATGTTGCCCAGAGGAGGAAGTTTCACTCCGAAGCTCATTGTCCAACTTCCGCATTGTGACGTTCACAAAGGACCCTGCCTGAATCAGCCAATAGGAATCACACTGCTCCGCGGTGACGTCCTCGGGTTCCAGTCTGCAGGCCAGGCGCGCGGACACGGGAGCCCCCGCCCCCACCCATTGTTCCACACCCACCCCCCCCATCTCCCCTCCCTCCTCTCCCCTCCCCTCTACCTCCTCGAGCCAGGGTTTCCAGGCAAGCGGCTCCGGCCAGCGCGAGAAGCCCCGCTCGGCGAACTCTGCCCCTCCCCCCCCCCTCTCTCTCTCTCTCTCTCTCGGGCGGCTGGCTGTTCCAAAACATAGATCGAGAGCGACAGCTGGCGGCAGCCGCCACTGCGCCTGCTCCGGGGTCATCTCGGGGTGGGGGGGGCGGGTGTCAGCAGCACTTTCTGCGCCTGCGCACTGGACTGCCAGCCTGGGGGGAGGGGAAGAGACTTGATAAAATGTCTTCCCTTCCCCATTTTCCTCCAAGCCACACAGTTTGATTTTAAACAGCCCAGCATTTGCTTTTAGCTTCACACAGACACTAAAACTTCCTCCTCTGTCCAACATCTGTGAGTAAAACACTTTCTTTCCCTCCCCCTGGGAAATACAGAGAATTGTGGGACCCTGTGACTGGAATTAGTGCCAAATGTGCTGGGGGGAGGGGGAACTGCTGGTGATTTTGTGGAGCCTGTTTTTATTGTACAAACTGTTTCAAGTCAAATTTATCCTGTCTATTCAAATACTGTTTGTCTGTTAATGTAGGCTTCACTGATGTTGATTTTAGTTTGATTTTTACAGTAAGAGGTTTTTTTTAAAAAAAAAGTGGAACCTTGTCCTTCGGTTTATTTGGGGTTGTCTGGGAATTTGAGGTTATCGGTCTTCATGGGGATTGAAACAGCAGAGATATGTCTAGTGGTACATATTAGGTACGTTATTCACGGTTCTGAAATAAAGTTCACTTATTATTTCCAGTCTTTTAACATGGTGCTGTAGCTACGTTATATAGTTCCAATCGTAGAGTCATTACGACACAGAAGGAGTCTGTTCGGCAACTCAAGTCCATGCCAATTCTCTGTTGAGCAAGCAAGTCAGTCAGCCCCATTCCCCTGCAAATTTATTACCTTCATATATTTTATATATATATAAAAATATATAAATATATATATATAAAATAAGCTCTAAGCATGGATCTTTTGATCAACATGAATTGGCACCTTCAGAAGAATTGGGAGGGTGTATATTAGGTACAGCGGAATGAGAATGGAGAGAGTAAAAACAGTAAAATGCTGGAAAATCTCAGCAGATCTGGCAGCATAGGACTTTTCATGTGACTTCTTCAGTGCTCAGAATGGAGGGAAAGTTTGTGGGATGGAGATTTACAGCTTTTGGGGAATGAGAGAGGAAAGAATGATCCAAAGAAACTAGAATTGTCTGTTCTGAATTTCTGTCCTGTGCTGACAGTGATGACTTTTGTACACTCCTTTTACAGGATGTTAGAAGGGGAGGATTTGCAGACAGAAATTTCTATCCAAACATCACATCAAGATCTGGGAGAGTCACTCAATTCGTCGGGACATGAATATCAGTGGCCTTTGAATCGAGAAGGAGAAATGTTTATCTCTCTGTCTGCTTCAAAATATTTTAAACATCAGTGTGGCTGGAAAAGCACCGAGACACACACACACACACACACACACCTGAGTGAGTGTGTTCCAGGGAATTGACTGTGGAAAGAGCTTTAACCAGTTACACAGCCTGACAAAACATCATTCAGAGCAGGGAGAAACTATATATCTGTTATGTGTGTGGATGAGGCTTCAACTGATTGTCAAACCTGGAGAGACACAAGGACCCTACGCCATGGAGAAACGATGGAAATGTGGGGACTGCGGGAAGGGATTTCGATTCCCGTCTGAGCTGGAAACTCATCAACGCGTTCACACTGGGGAGAGGCCATTCACCTGCTCAATGTGTGGGAAGGGATTCAGTGGTTCATGGCAGCTGCGTGCACACCAGCGAGTCCACACTTTGGAGAGGCCGTTTCCCTGCTCTGTGTGTGGAAAGGGATTCAGTGATTCATCCAACCTGCTGAGACACCAGCGAGTTCACACCGGGGAGAGACCGTTCACCTGCTCTGAATGTGGGAAGGGATTCACTCAGTTATCCACCCTGCAGACGCATCTGCGAATTCACACTGTGGAGAGGCCGTTCAGCTGCTCGGAGTGTGGGAAGGGTTTCACTCAGTCATCCAACCTGCTGCTGCACCAGCGCGTTCACACTGGAGTGAGGCCTTTCACCTGCTCCAAGTGTGGGAAGGGATTCACTCGATTATCCAGCCTGCAGAGACACCAGCGAGTTCACACTGGGGAGAGGCCTTTCACCTGTATGATGTGTGGGAAGCAATTCACTCAGTCATCCATCCTGCTAAAACACCATGTTACTCACACCAACGAGAGACCCTTTAAATGCTCTGACTGTGAGAGTGGCTTCAAAAGTGCTGCGGAACTGAGGGTCCACCAGCGCATCCACACTGAGGAGAGACCGTTCAGCTGCTCTCGTTGCGCAAAGAGCTTTAGAACGTCATCCAGCCTTCGGACACACCAACGTATTCACACCGGGGAGAGGCCGTTCACCTGCTCTGCGTGTGGGAAGGGATTCATTGATTCATCCACCCTGCTGACACACCAGCGAGTTCACACCGGGGAGAGGCCGTTCATCTGCTCCGTGTGTGGAAAGGGATTCACTAATTCATTCAACTTGTTGACGCACCAGCGAGTTCACACTGGAGAGAGGCCGTTCACCTGCTCCGTGTGTGGGAAGGGATTCATCAATTCGTCGCACCTGCTGAGACACCAGCGAGTTCACAAGTGACTGCATGAGTTGTGTTCTGCTGTTATTGCTGCTGGAAATCACATTCAGGACTGAACCATGTTCGTTCTGACATCCTTTGCTCCCTCAGATTGACACGTTTATTTGTCTGGCTGAAACGATGGCCTCTTTCCTAGTGATCACAATTAAAGGGGTGGTTTCCCCAGGAGATGGCTGACATTTAAGGGGACAGTAAATTAATATAGGACAGAGATGTATCTAGTGTCTTATAAGGTACTTATTAGATATATTTTTTATTCATTTATGGGATGTGGGCATCACTGGCAAGGCCAGCATTTATTCCCCATCCCTAATTGCCCCTTAAGAAGGTGGTGGGTGAGCCGCCGCATTGAACTACTGCCGTCCATGTGGTGTAGCTACGCCCACCGTGCTGTTAGGAAGGGAGTTCCAGGGTTTTTACCCAGCGATAGTGAAGGAACGACCGATATATTTCCAAGTCAGGATGGTGAGTGGCTTGGAGGGGAACTTCCAGGTGGTGGTGTTCCCATGTATCTGCTGCCCTTGTCCTTCTAGATGGTAGTGACCGTAGATTTGGAAGGTGCTGTCGAAGGAGCCTTGGTGAGTTGCTGCAGTGCATCTTGTAGATGGTACACACACTGCTGCCACTGTACTTTGGTGGTGGAGGGAGTGAATTTTTGTGGATGGGGTGCCGATCGAGTGGGGGCTGCTTTGTCCTGGGCGATGTTGAGCTTCTTGAGTGTTTTGGGAGCCGCACTCATCCAGGCATATGGGGAATATTCCATTGCACTCCTGACCTGTGTCTTGTAGATGGTGGACAGGCTTTGGGGAGTCAGGAGGTGAGTTACTCGTCACAGGATTCCCAGCCTCTGACCTGCTCTTGGAGCCGCAGTATTTATATGGCTGGTCCGGTTCAGTTTCTGGTCAATGGTATGTTATTTATGGTTCTGTAATAAAGTTCATTTGTTATCATTTGTAGTCTTGCAGTATATTACTGTAGCTATGTTATGTGTTTCCTATCATAGAGTCATTACAGTGCAGTAGGAATCCATTTGGAAACTCAAGTCCTCGCTGACTCTCCGTGGAGCATTCCAGTCAGTCCCACTCCCCCTCCATATTCCCGTAACCCTGCAAGTTTATTTTGTTTCAAGTACACCATGCAAATTTCAGTTTGTAATTGTTAATCATCTCCACTTCCACTACCCTCATGGGCTGTGAGTTCCGGGTCATGGCCACTCACCGCTGAAATAAAGTTCTTCCTCACATCCGCCACCAACCCCCCCCCCCCCCCCCCCCCCCCCCCGCCGAACCCCTGTATCTCTATTCTGTTAATACTGTGTATATTACACGCTCAACTTTAGTTCAATAAATATACATAAATCTATATGCATTTAGGCCTGCAGCCTGCATGGACATTTTCAGGTCTCTGCATCCTGGACAGGAAGAGGTGATCACGGATATGCCGATCACCATGAACTGGTACCTCATGGAGAATTTGGAGGAGGGCATGTTAGGCACAGCAGAGTGGGAATGGAGTGTGCGTGCGTCTGGGACGATTTCCGGGGAATGAGTGAGGAAAGGATGTTCCGCAGAACCTAGAATTGTCTGATCTGACAAGTCCATCCTGTACTGATGTGATGGCTTTCGTAAACTCCCTTTTACAGATATGAGTAAGGGATCATTTGCAGACACAAATCATGAGGCAAAATTCATGCGAAGGTAGACAGTCGCTCAATTCATGGGAGCTGAAGATAATCAGTCCTTGGATCTCGAAGGAGAAATGCTTGTCTGTTCCATCTGCTTAAAATGATTTTAAACATTGCTTCGACTGTACAAGCATTGAGACATGCTAATGAGTGTTCCAGTAGACTGTGGAAGAGCTTTATTCAGGTACACAGCCTGAAAAATCAATGCACCATTCACAGCAGGTAGAGACCGTACACATATACGGTCAGTGCATCATGTCAGTGTGATTTGGACTAGCTGAGCGAGTGGGCAAATGCATGGCAGATGCAGTATTTTGTGGATAAATTTGAGGCTATCCACTTTGGTAGCAAAAACAGGAAGGCAGAGAGAGAGAGAGGGAAATATGCATCGAGACCTGGGTGTCCTTGTATACCAGTCGCTGAAGGTAAGCATGCAGATGCAGCAGGTGGTAAAGAAGGCAACTGGTATGTTGGCCTTCATATCCAGAGGATTTGAGTGCAGGAGCAGGGATGTCTTGCTGCAATTGTGCAGGGCCTGGAATATTGTGTGCAGTTTTGGTCTCCTTATCTGAGGATGGATGTTTTTGCTATAGAGGGAGTGCAGCGAAAGTTTACCAGAATGATTCCTGGGATGGCAGGACTGACATGAGGAAAGATTGAGTCGGTTAGGATTATAGTCGCTGGAGTTCAGAAGAATGAGGGGGGGATCTCATAGAAACCTGTAAAATTCTAATAGGACGAGAAAGGGTAGATGCAGGAAGGAATTTCCCAATGGTGAGGGAGTGCAGAACCAGGGGTCACAGTCTGAGGATACGGGGACCATTTAGGACTGAGATGAGGAGAAATTTCTTCACCCAGAGAGCGGTGAGCCTGTGGAATTCGTTACCACAGAAAGTAGTTGAGGCCATAACATTGTATGTTTTCAAGAAGGAGTTGGATATAGTTCTTTGGGCGAAAGGGATCAAAGGGTAAGGGAAGAAAGCGGGAGCAGGGTATTGAGTTGGATGATCAGCCATGATCATAATGAATGGTAGAGCAGGCTCGAGGGGCCGAATGGCCTACTTCTGCTCCTAGTTTCTATGTATTTTTCTATTTATGTGAACTGTGTGTAGATGATGTTTGAACTGATCATCGAATCTGGAGAGACATGGGACAACCATGCACCATTGAGAAACCAGTGGAAATGTGGGGACTGTGAGAAGGGATTCTGGTCCCCGTCTGAGCTGGAAACTTATCAACGCAGTCACACCGGGGGAGAGGCCGTTCACCTGCTCCGAGTGTGGGAAGGGATTCGGTGATATATCCAACCTCCAGGAGCAACAGTGAATTCACACTGTGGAAAGGCCGTGCACCTGCTTCAACTATGGGAAAGGATTCAGATCCCCGTCTAAGCCGAGATTCAACAACGCAGTCACACTGAGGAGAGGCTGTTCACTTGCTCCGAGTGTGGGAAGCGGTGGCATAGTGGTTTTGTCACCTAACTAGTATTCCAGAGACCCAGGATAATCCTCTGGGGACCCAGGTTCGAACCCCACCACGGCAGATGGTGAAATTTGAATCCAATAAAAAATCTGGAATTAAAAGTCCAACGATGACCATGAAACCATTGCCAAAAACAGAATTACCTGTAAAAACTCAGCAGGTCTGGCAGCATTGGCGGAGAAGAAAAGAGTTGACGTTTCGAGTCCTCATGACCCTTCGACAGAACTTGAGTTTGAGTCCAAGAAAGAGTTGAAATATAAGCTGGTTTAAGGTGTGTGGGGGGGGGGGTGCGGAGACAGAGAGAGAGAGAGAAGTGGAGGGGGGTGTGTGGTTGTAAATAGGTGGGAAAAGAAAAATCTATATAATTTATTGGAAAAAAAAGGAATGGGGAAACAGAAAGGGGGTGGGGATGGGGGAGGGAGCTCACGACCTAAAGTTGTTGAATTTAATATTCAGTCCGGAAGGCTGTAAAGTGCCTAGTTGGAAGATGAGGTGTTGTTCCTCCAGTTTGCGTTGGGCTTCACTGGAACAATGCAGCACGCCAAGGACAGACATGTGGGCAAGAGAGCAGGGTGGAGTGTTAAAATGGCAAGCGACAGGGAGGTTTGGGTCATTCTTGTGGACAGACCGCAGGTGTTCTGCAAAGCGGTCAAACAGAGGCCCGAACAATCCCCATCCACCACTACCCTCCTCCGTTTGGCTGAACTTGTTCTCACGCTGAACAATTTCTCCTTCAACTCCTCTCACTTCCTCCAAATAAAAGGTGTGGCTATGGGTACCCGCATGGGCCCCAGCTATGCCTGTCTCTTTATGGGGTATGTGGAACATTCCTTGTTCCAGTCCTACTCCGGCCCCCTTCCACAACTCTTTCTCCAGTACATCGATGATTACTTCAGTGCCGCTTCATGCTCTCGTCAGGACTTGGAAAAATTTATTAATTTTGCTTCCAATCTCCACCCCTCCATCATTTTCACGTGGTCCATCTCTGACACTTCCCTTCCCTTCCTTGCCCTCTCTGTCTCAATCTCTGGTGATAGACTGTCCACCAATATCCATTACAAACCCACCGACTCCCACAGCTACCTCGACTACAGCTCCTCACACCCCGCTTCCTGTAAGGACTCCATCCCATTCTCTCAGTTCCTTCGCCTCCGTCGCATCTGTTCCGATGATGCTACCTTCAAAAACAGTTCCTCGGACATGTCCTCCTTCTTCCTTAACTGAGGTTTTCCACCCACGGTGGTTGACAGGGCCCTCAACCGTGTCCGGTCCATCTCCCGCGCATCCGCCCTCACGCCTTCTCCTCCCTCCCAGAAACATGATAGGGTCCCCCTTATCCTCACTTATCACCCCACCAGCCTCCGCATTCAAAGGATCATCCTCCGCCATTTCCGCCAACTCCAGCATGATGCCACCACCAAACACATCTTCCCTTCACCCCCCCTATCGGTATTCTGTAGGGATCGCTCCCTCCGTGACACCCTGGTCCACTCCTCCATCACCCCCTACTCCTCAACCCCCTCCTATGGCACCACCCCATGCCCACGCAAAAGATGCAACACCTGCCCCTTCACTTCCTCTCTCCTCACCGTCCAAGGGCCCAAACACTCCTTTCAAGTGAAGCAGCATTTCACTTGCATTTCCCCCAACTTAGTCTACTGCATTCGTTGCTCCCAATGTGCTCTCTACATTGGAGAGACCAAACGTAAACTGGGCGACCGCTTTGCAGAACACCTGCGGTCTGTCCGCAAGAATGACCCAAACCTCCCTGTCGCTTGCCATTTTAACACTCCACCCTGCTCTCTTGCCCACATGTCTGTCCTTGGCTTGCTGCATTGTTTCAGTGAAGCCCAACGCAAACTGGAGGAACAACACCTCATCTTCCGACTAGGCACTTTACAGCCTTCCGGACTGAATATTGAATTCAACAACTTTAGGTCGTGAGCTCCCTCCCCCATCCCCACCCCCTTTCTGTTTCCCCCTTCCTTTTTTTTCCAATAAATTATATAGATTTTTCTTTTCCCACCTACTTACAACCACACCCCCCCTCCACTTCTTTCTCTCTCTCCGCCCCCCCCACACACCTTAAACCAGCTTACATTTCAACTCTTTCTTGGACTCGAACTCAAGTTCTGTCGAAGGGTCATGAGGACTTGAAACGTCAACTCTTTTCTTCTCCGCCGATGCTGCCAGACCTGCTGAGTTTTTCCAGGTAATTCTGTTTTTGTTTTGGATTTCCAGCATCCGCAGTATTTTTGTTTTTATGAAACGATTGCCGATTGTCGTAAAAATCCATCTGTTTCACTAATGTCCCTGTTAGGGAAGGAAATCTGCCATCCCTACCTGGTATGTCCTACGTGTGACTCCAGACCCACAGCAATGTGTTTGACTCTTAAATAGCCTCTGGACAAGGGCAATTAGGGGTGGGCAATAAATGCTGGCCTAGCCAATGGTGCCCACATCCCATGAATGAATAAAACAATTATGGGAAGGGATTCAGTCAGTCATCCACCCTGCTGACACACTGGCAACTTCACACTGGGGAGAAGCTGTTCACCTGCTCTCAGTGCGGGAAAGGATGAAGACATCACAATGACTGAGAGGGGCGTTCCCAGCACACACTGTGTCCCATTAGTTCCAAAAGGAAAATACTGCAGATTGGATGACAGCTCAGCACGTTTGGCAGTCAAAGTTTCTCCCCCCCCCCCCCAGCCACACGGGTTGGGGTTCTGCCCCTTCACTGTGGTCGAACCGGGTTTGTCCAATGGCAAGATCTGGAGGGCGCTGATCCTCCAGCGAATCAGAGCATGGGCTTTGTGCCAATGGCTTCACAGAGATTCCCTCATTGTCTGATGAGGTGGGCGTTGGACAATCAGCTTGTTCACCTGCTCATTACTGCCCGGCAAAGCCGCTGCTGGTGCTCCTCTCTCTCGGAATGAAGGTTTAGCTTCACACACGTTAAAACTTTCACCTGTGCCCAACATCTGTGAGCAAATCGTTCTCCTAATTCTGGGTTTAAATTGTTGACTTGCAGGAACTGAAGGGAAAGGAAATGAATCAGGGAGGGTGCAGACTCTGGGAAGGTTGTTCTGGGTCTCTCTCTCTTAAGTTCCATCAGCTTGACACATTTATTTGTCTAAAAGGATGGCCTCTTTCCTAATGCTCACATTTAAAGGGGTGGTTCACAGTTAAAGGGGTGGTTACCCCAGGAGGTGGCTGGCATTCATGGAGACAATAAATTAATAAAGAACAGAGATATGTGTGGTGTTGTTATATGATACATATTATTCACGGTCCTCTGATTAAGTACATTTACTTCATTTCTTGTGAATGAATCCATTTCACTAACAAATGTTGAAATGTTTGCTCCTCACCCACAGGGTTTCATCTGTTTAAAGCCACAAACAGAAAGGTCCAGTTTTCTCCTGAAGTTTGAGACAAATCAGCTGTCAAAATGATGCAGACTTTCAGCTAATGAGAGAGATCCGGGCTCAGCCCCGCCCCTCATTCACACCGATTGGCTGGAGGACCGGCCGCTCTCGTTTGGTCCTCCAGCCCCGCCCCATCTTCTAATAGGTCCGGAGCGCCGTCGATCATTCCCCTTCCTTCCCGGGCATTGTAATCTGAGCATGCGCAGGCCCTGACGATAGACGGTAAGAGAGCTCGAGCGAGCGGGTTTAAAATGGAGGTTTTAAAAAGACCGAGTGTGGAGTCAGAGCCCAAAATAAAACCGGCAACATCTTCTCCCTAAGATGCGACTAGAGAACCGTGAACATTATCCCCAACTCCCCGGTCTCTCCCTCGCTCAGGTCCGACTCTTCGGGGGGGGTTGGAGAGGCCGGCGAGGCCCTGGCGCATGCGCAGTGTCGGCTCATTCAGGGAGGGTCTGTAAACAGAGGGAAAATGATGCAGGTTAGGGAGCGTCTCTAAAAATGATGATTGTCAGGAAAAGTCAGCAAATGAAGGAAAAATGATACAAAAACAGAAAATGCTGAAAAAACTCAGCAGGTCTAACAGCTTCTGTGGAGTGAACAACAGTCAACATTTCGATTCCGTATGACTTCTTCAGTGGAAAAGTGATGACTGAGCATGGAGTGCTTTCAAAGGAATACTGATGAGTAGGGAATGTCTGGAAAGAATCATTGAGTCAACTCCAGTGGAGTTCCCCAGGGACCCTTGCTTTTCCTGATATATATTAGCAATCTAGAAATAAAAAAAAGCTGTGGATGCTGGAAATCCAAAACAAAAACAGAATTATCTGGAAAAACTCAGCAGGTCTGGCAGCATCGGCGGAGAAGAAAAGAGTTGATGTTTCGAGTCCTCATGACCCTTCAACGGAACAGTTCTGTTGAAGGGTCAGGAGGACTCGAAACGTCAACTCTGCTTCTCCGCCGATGCTGCCAGACCTGCTGAGTTTTTCCAGGTAATTCTGTTTTTGTTTAGCAATCTAGATCTTGGTATGCATGGGACAATTTCAAAATTTGCGGATATTACAAAACTTGGAAGCACTGTAAACTGTGAAGGCGATTGTGCCGACCTTCAAAAGGACATAGACAAGTTGTTGGAGTGGGCAGATCGATGGCAGTTGAAGTTCAATACAGTGAAGTGATTTCATTTTGGCAGGAAGAACATGTAGAGACAATATGAAATAAGGGGTACAACTCTAAAGGGTGTGCAGGAGCAGAGAGACCTGGGTGTATATATGCATAAGTCATTTAAGTGGCAGGACAGGTGGAGAGAGCAGTTAATAAAGCATACAGTATCTTGTGCTTTATTCATAGGGGCAGAGAATACAAGACCAAGGAGGTTATACTGATTTTATATAAGGCACTAGTTAGATCTCAACTGGGGAATTGTGCACAGTTCTGAGAGCCACACTTTTGGAAGGATGAGAACGCATTGGAGAGAGTGCAGAAGAGGTTTACAAGAATGGTTGCAGGGCTGAGAAACTTCAGTTATGTAGATAGATTGGAGAAGTTGGGACTGTTCTTGGAGAGAAGATTTGATAGAAGTGCTCAAAGTCTTGAGGGAGCTGGACAGAGTAGAGAGGGAGAAACTTTTCCCGCTTGTAAAAGGATTGAGAATGAGAGGGCACAGATTTAAAGTGATTTGCAAAAGAAGCAAATGTGATGTGAGAAAAAAGCGTTTTCACATAGCAAGTGGTTGGGGTCCGGAATGCACTTGCCTGGAAGTGTGGCGGAGGCATGTTCAATCGGGGCATTCAAGAAGGCATTAGAATGTGCAGGGGTATGGGGAAAAGGCAGGAGAATGGCACTGAGTCATAACGCTCATTTGGAGAGCTGATGCAGATTTGATGGGCTGAACGGCCTCCTTCTGCAATGTAACAATTGTGTGATTGTGCGATAGAATAGCACAGTACAGGAGGAGGCAATTTGCCCCATTAAGTCTATGCTAGCCCTTTGCAAGATCCAGTTTGTTCCACTCCCCTGCTCTTTTTCCGTAACCACAAGAATTGGGAGTAGGAGTAGGCCATTCAGCACCCCTCCTACCCAAATCTGCTCACCATTCAATAATATCACGGCTGACATGATTATAGCCTTAACTCCACCTTCTTTTCTGCCACCCCAAAACCCTTGACTCCCTTCTTGATCAAAACTCTGTCTAATTCAGCCTTCTTAATATTCAATGACCCATCTTCCACCTCTCTCTGGGGAAGAGAATTTCACAGACTAAAGACCCTCAGAGAGGAAAAAAAAAATTCTCCTTATCTCAGGCTTAAATGGCAAACCCCTAATTTTAAAAAATGTGTCCCGTGGTCTGCCACAAGGGGAAACACCCAGCATGTACCCTGTCAACTCCCCTCAGAATCTTAGATGGGGAAGGGATGGCGTAGTGATATTGTCACTGGACTAGTAATCCTGAGACCCAGGGTAATGCTCTGGGGACCCGGGTTTGAATCCCACCACGGCAGATGGTGGAATTTGAATTCAATGAAGATCTGGAATTAAAAGTCTCATGATGACCATTGTCGATTGTTGTAAAAACCCATCTGGTTCACCAATGCCCTTTAGGGAAGGAAATCTGCCATCCTTACCCGTCTGGGTCTGGCCTATGTGTGACTCCAGACCCACAGCAATGTGGTTGACTCTTAAATTCTCTCTAAACAAGAGCAAATAGGATGGGCAATAAATGCTGGCCTAGCCAACGATGCCCACATTTCATGAATGAATAAAAAAAAAATCATCTCTCACCCTTCTAAGTAAGTATAGGCTCAATAAGTATATTCCCCAGGAGTCAGTTGAGTGAACCCCCTCTGTTCTGCAATTATATCCTTTTTTTAAATGAGAGCAAAACTGTACACAATACTCCAGATGAACCCTGTTGCTGGAGCAACACTCCATTTTATACCCTACAGTAGCCTTCCTGCACAACACTTCCTGTACCAGCATCAGCACATCAACTTTGTATGGTTCACGTATCCAGATCACTTGGTACCTCAGAGTCCTGCAGCCTCTCTCCATTCTATTCTTCTTTCCAAAATGGACGTTCACATTTTAGGAACATAGGAGCAGGAGTAGGCTACTCAGCCCATTGAGCCTGCTCTGCCATTCAATACTTTCGTGGCTGATCATCCACTTCAATGACACCACCCCCCGCCCCCCCCCCCCGCCACGCTATCCCCATTGGCTTTGCGTCATTGGCATTTAGAAATATGTCAATCTCTACTTTAAACATACTCAATGACTGAGCTTCGACAGCCCTCTAGGTTAGAGAATTCCAAAGATTCACAACTCCCTGAGTAAAAAAAGTTTCTCCTCACCTCAGTCCTTAATTTGAAATTGTGTTCCTGGGTCCTAGGCTCTTCAACCAGGGGAGCATCCTACCTGCACCTACCCCTGTCTGTCCCTTTAAATATTTTGTAGGTTTCAATGAGATCACTTCTCATTCTGCGAACCTCTAAAGAATACGGGCCCAGTTTCCCCCAATCTCTCTTCACAAGACAGAGGACATAGGATCCCCAGGAACAAATCTGGTGAACCTTCGTTGCACTCCCTCTATGGCAATAATACCTTTCCTAATGTAAGGGGACCAGAACTGCACACAGGACTCGAGGTGTGATCTAACCAAGGTTCTATACAATTGAAGCAAGACTTCACTACTCCTGTACTCAAATCCTCTGGTGATAAAGGCTAATATACCATTAGCCTTCCTAATTGCCTGCTGCATCTGCATGTTAGCTTTCAATGACTTATGGACAAGGACACCTAAGTTTCTTTGTACATCTACACTTTCTAATCTCTTACTATTTAAGAAATACTCTGCACATCTGTTCCTTCTACCAAAGTGGATAACCTCACATTTTTCCACATTATGTTCCACCTGTCATGTTCTTGCCCCACTTACTTAAGTCTGTCCAAATCCTACTGAAGCCATTTTACAGCTTCCTCACAACACACATTCCCACCTAGCTTTCTATCGTCCGCGAATTTGGAAATATTACATTTGGCCCCCACATCCAACTCATTGATATATATTGTGTTATGGCAGGCAGGTGGTAAATGCCAAGCTGCCCAAATCCCAGAAGGAAACTTGAAGCAGCTGCCACAACTATTTGCAATTTGTATTTATTTCGAGGTGCGGGCTTTGAATTCAGTAAAAAGAACACCACCAAGTCTTATAGGTTTCTTAAAAGACTAAATTAACCCTTTATTACTTAAAAAAAATGATTTTAAGCAGTTAAAAAGGTTTACAAATCGCTACTATAATAACTTCTAGCTTCCCTGATTAATCTAACTCACAATTACACCTCCGTTAAGACAACAATAAAAACACGTATTTTAAAAGACCCAAGCAAAGTAATAGATACCCTAAACAGTCAAATTCAAAGTGAGTTTTCTTAACTTCAGTTCTTGTAGATAGCGATTTGGACACATAGGCTGGAGGCTTTTCACAGTTGTTAGATCTTAGTATGCCTGCCTTTACACAGAGCCTTCTCTCCTTTATCCATATTTTTCCCTTTGAATGCAAATTGCGATTGTTTTTGGACTTTGGACTTTACCTCTCTAATAATAAAAATCTATCATAGTGCCAATTTTACCAGTAATCTTTGGGAAAAATAAACACACTGTTTCTTAACTTCTCCTGGCTAAGTGAAACATTTCCCCCCCCTTTTCAATTCAAGCTAGTCTGGTTTATTTTAAAATGCAAATGTTCCCTTTACACCTCACATTGTAAAACTTCACCCATGTTTATCCACTTAACATTTGAAACCTAGCTTATTTTCTGATTCATCAAAGTCTTCAGACCAGCTGCCTTTAATTCAATTAAGTCTCCCCCCCAACACACACACACACAGACCCATAGACACAGACCCCACTACTACTTTACAATAAATTCCAATTATATTATGAACATTATTATATCTTCCTGACACACCCCTCCTTATTAAAAAAAAACTTCATCATTTAAAAAGACAGCTTTATTTTCTGAACTTTTGTGATAAATACGCTATCGGTTTTTCAGTTCCAGTGTCATCTTCTTGTAACAGTACAGCCCCAGTGCCTATATCGCTTATGCCAATGGACAACTTGATTGGCGTAATTGGGTACTGCCAAAACTGGTGTCATAATTATTACAGTTTTCAAATTGTCAAATGCCTTCTGACACTCCTGTGTCCATCAAAACTTCTTGTTCTTTTTTCATAGTTCAGTCAACGGAGCAACCACACTGCTAAAATTTAGTATAAATTTCCAGTAAAACCCACTCCTGCCCAGAAATCTCAAAACCTCTCGTTTTGTTGTAGGCACGGGGAAATCTACGATAGCCTTGACTTTCACATCTCTCAGAGCCACCTTACCATGTCCAGTGGTATGGCCTAGGTATGTAACCTGCACTTTTGCCAATTCACTTTTAGCCAAGTTCATCACCAAATTAGCTTCTTGTAATCGAGCAAATAATTCTTCCAGGTAGTGAAATGCCCCTCCTACATCTGACTGAAAACTATCCAGTCATCAATATCAACAGCACAATTAGTCAAACCCGCAATTACTTTGTGTGTTAGTCTTTGAGATGTTGCAGGTGCATTTTTCATTCCAAACGGCATGACATTAATCTGATAAAGTGCATCTGGCATCACAAAAGCTGATATCTCCTTTGCGCTCTCCGATAACGGTACTTGCCAATATCCTTTTAGCGAGTCAATCTTTGTGATAAATTTTGATTGTCCCACTTTCTCAATGCAATCTCCCAGCCGTGGTATACGATATGAATCCGCTTGGGTCACTGCATTCACCAGTGGATAGTCCACACAGTCTTTCTGTTCCATCTGGCTTCAGTACCAGCACAATAGGTGAACTCCATTTACTGCAACTAGACTCAGTTATATCATTTTGAAGCATGAATTCAATTTCTTTCTGTTCTTGTGATAACTATACCGGATTTAATCTATAAGGATGTTGCCTTATCAAAGATGAAACTTCTACAGACACATCATGTACAGCTAAGTTTGGCCTCTCCAACTTATTTCCACAAATAGCTTTGTGTGACTGCAATAGCTTCTCCAAATCGCTTTGACACTTGTCTGGAAGGTATTACATTTAAAGTTTTAAGTACCCCCTCATTATCCAATTTGATTAGAGAAAAATCAGTCTCAGAATTCTGCATTTTAACATCTTTCCCATCATCTACCACCACGAACACCTCCTTTTGGTCCTCTCCTCTGTCAAAGTACTTTTTAAGCACATTTACATGACACACCCTCTGCTTCTTTCTTCTATCTGGCGTATTTATTAAATAATTTACTTCACTCAGTTTCTTTTCAATCCTGTAAAGCCCACTAAGCCTTGCTTTTAACGAGTCACCCAGTACTGGTAACAGAACTAACACTTTCTCCCCAGCAACAAAACTACGAGCTGTAGCTTTCCTGTCTTCCTTCACTTTCATCACTTGCTGTGATATCTTTGAATGTTCTGTAGCCAACTCACATGCTCTGTCCAATCTGTCTCTGAAAGTTGATACATAATCCAGGAGAGCAGTTTCTGAATCTTGACCCACCAATTTCTCATGAATCAATTTCAGTGGTACTCTCAACTCATGACCATAAACTAGTTCTAAAAGACTAAAACCAGTCAATGCATTAAGAGCACCTTCCAAACCCATGACCACTACCACCTAGAAGGACGAGAGCAGCAGATAGATGAATAGATGGGCACCGCCTGGAAGTTCCCCTCCAAGACAATCATCATCCTGACTTGGAAATATATCGCCGTTCCTTCACTGTCGCTGGGTCAAAATCCTGGAACTCCCTTCCTGACAGCACTGTGGGTGTACCTACATCACATGCAGACTACAGCGGTTCAAGAAGGCAGCTCACAACCACCTTCTCAAGGACAACTAGGGATGGGCAATAAATGCTGGCCCAGCCAGCCAAGCCCTCATCCCGTGAATGAATGATAATTTAAAAATCCCTAAAAGCAAATAACAGGAATGGAATTTCCCAACCCAATCCTGTGGATAATCCTGACTATACACCCTCATCACAGTTTTTAGAATATGATGCCATCTTTCCAAAGCCCCTTGTGACTCAGGGTGGTAAGCTGTTGACTTAAATTGTTTTATCCCCAAACTGTTCATTACTTCCTTAAACAGCTGTGACATGAAATTTGAACCCTGATCTAATTATATTTCCTTAGGTAAACCATATCTTGTAAAACAATTAGTCAATTCTTCCACAATTTTCTTTGCTGTAATATTTCTCAAAAGCATTGCTTCAGGAAGCCTGGTAGACACATCCATTGTTGTTGATTTCTACTTTTAGTAGAAGGGCAGGGTCCTACACAATCAACCATGACCCTAGTAAAAGGCTCTTCAAAGGCTGGAATTGGAATTAAAGGTGCCGGTTTAATCACTGCTTGTGGTTTCCTTATCACCTGACATGTGTGACATGTTCTACAGAATTTGACTGCATCATTTTGCAATCCAGGCCAGTAAAATGCTTTTGTATTTTTGCCTGTGTCTTTCTAATTCCTAGGTGTTCCCCCATTGGAATTTCACGGGCAATTCTCAGAATTTCATTTCTACATCCAAATGGTGTTGTAATCTGATGCACCTCTCCCCAGCTTTCATTTGCTGAAGCATGACTAGGCCTCCGTTTTCCCATAAGAACATTACCTGAAGGTAATAACATTCTGGAACACATTTTGCCTCTGCTTCTGAGTAAGCTGTTTAATATAACTGTCTTATTTGCAAATCCTTTTTCTGTAACTCCACTAACTGCCTTGAGTTAAAGCTGCATTGTCTTCCAGACTTTCTTCCTGAACAATGTCATCAAACATACTGTCAGCTAATTGAACTTCCACACCTTCTCCCTGCCTTTTAACTTCTTGTCCTTCTTGTTTCAACCTATGAGCCTGTGATCTCGTTATCACACAATCTGGAAAAAATCCGGGATGCTCTCTCTGCAACACTTCTGTTGAAAACACTTCTAGGCTGCTCAACTACCATGGGCATCGCTCACATCTGGGACCCAGCTGTATCATTACCCAAAATAAATTGAACCCCTGCAATGGGCAACTTTTCCACTACTTCAGTAATCAACTCACCTGTTTTCCATTTACTCTTTAAATTTACCTTCCACAATGGAATAGGTTTAGAATCTCCGCGAACCCCACTTGTTCCTGCAACACTCCCTCTGAACAACAAATATCCCATAACATTAAAGATTGACTAGCCCCATGTGTCACTTAAAATTTTAACATCTTTACCTACTCCACCATGTGCACATGGAAAGACTTCCCCTTCACATACAAAATCTTTTAAACATTTCTGCAACCTGCTCCTCAGAACTATCTTGGGTAACTGTGAACACATTCCCATTGTTTTACCTATCACTGATTCTGCCTGTTTTACCTGTACATAAACCACTGTTTTTTCCTGTGCCTGAACCTCTCAGAACCCACAGTACTTTTACTTCCAGTAAAAAGTACTGCACCCCTGATTTTCCTTGCAATTTCCAGCACACTGACTTCATGTGTCCAACTTTATTGCAATAAAAACAACTTAAATTTCAATGTCACCTCTACCCTCAGCACCTTCCTTTATATTCTGAGAACAAACTTCCTGGGAATTTCCACCTACTCCTCTTCCCTGACTACCCACCTTCCTGTCACCTTTCCACTTTCTATCCTTTTCTGATTTAAAAGGGTGATGAGAAAATCACAGAATCTCACAGTGCAGAAGAGGCCCTTCGGCCCATCAAGCCTTCACCGACACATGAAAAACAAAAATGTTTAGCTCTATGAACTAACTCATAATTATCTGCTGTCTCTGCTGCTTGTCTTACCGTTCCAACCCTCTGTTCCTCCACATGAGTTCTCACTTGCGAAGGAATTGAATCTTCAAACTCTTCCAAAAGAATTACCGCTCTAAGAGCTGCATATGTTGTCCCTATCTTTAATGCCCATATTCACCGATCAAAATTACTTTGTTTTACTCTCTCAAACTCAATATAAGTTTGCCCAGGCTGTTTTCTCATATTCCTAAATTTCTGCCTGTATCCCCCAGGAACCAACTGTTATGCACTCAAAATAGCACTTTTTTTACCACATTGTAGTTCACTGACACTTCTCCTGACAGTGAAGCATAAACCTCATGTGCTCTACCCACCAACCTGTATTGTAACGACAATGTCCAGTTTTCCTGTGACCATTTCATCTGTTTAGCTATCTTCTCAAATGAAATAAAGAATTCTTCAACATCTCTTTCCTCAAACTTTGGAAGAGCTTGTACAACTTTAAACATCTCTCCACTGGGTTTTAAGTTAAAGGATTTTTCATCATCAGAACTTTCCTCAGGATCTAAGAATCTCTTTTTTAACTTCCAGCCTTTTAAGCTGGTATTCCCTTTCTCGTTCCTTCTCTCTTTCCCTTGCCTCTCTTCCTATATCCTTCTGTCTTGCCTGGAATTCCAGTTCCAGCTTTCTTTCTTTCTCCTGTCTTTCTGCTTGCTCCCTTTGAAGTGCCCTTTCTTTTCCCATTGCCTCTAATTCCAATTTTTTCATTTGCAACTGAATTTGAGCCCATTCCAATGAAGCACCCATTGGAGAACTCGGTCTCTCAGGTATCCTTTCCAATTTCAAATGTTGTACTATACCTTCAATTATGTCTGATTTCCTTAATCATGTAGGTAATCCCAATTGTAACTTATCTGCCAATTCCATTAATCTAACTTTAATTACCTTCTGTAAACCAGCCAAAGTTACAACATTAGTTTCTAGACAAGTCTTGGCAACTGCCAAAGCCACATTGCAGTCTCACCATTTCAAAAAAAATCCTCACACCTGAATTCAAAGTACTTCTCATACTTGTAACCTTAAGATTCACCAACTCCAAACCAATCAAGGAATTTCAAATACGTCCCGCAAAGAGCCCCCAATTTTGTTATGGCAGGCGGATGGTAAATGCCAAGCTGCCCAAATCCCAGAGGGAAACTTGAAGCAGCTGCTACAACTATTTGCAATTTTTATTTATTTTGAGATGCAGGCTTTGAGTTCAGTAAAAATAAGGCCACCAAGTCTTATAGGTTTCTTAACAAAATAAATCAAACCTTTATTAAATTTTTTAAAAATGATTTTAAGCACATAAATAGGCTTACAAATTACTACTGTAATAAATTCTAGCCCCCCTGATTAATCTAACTCCCAGTTACACCTTCATTAAGGCAACAATAAAAACACATGTATTTTAAAAGACCTGGGCAAAGTAATAGATACCCTAAATAGTCGAATTCAAAGTGAGTTTTCTTAACTTCAGTTCTTGCAGACAGCGGTTTGGGCACAGAGGCTGGAGGCTTTTCACACTTGTTAAATCTTAGAATGTTTGCCTTTACACACAGCCTTCTCTCCATTATACAGGTTTTCCCCTTTGGATGCAAATTCCCATTGTTTCACTATGTTTTTGGACTTTACCTCTCTAATAATAAAAATCTATTGTAGTACCAATTTTACCAGTAATCTTTGGGAAAAATAAACACACTTTCTTAACTTCTCCTAGCTAAGTGAAACATTCCATCCCCTCTTTTCAATTCAAGCTAGTCTGGTTTATTTAAAAATGCAAATGTTCCCATTACACCTCACATTGTAAAACTTCATCCACGTTTACCTACTTAGTTTGAAACCTAGCTTATCTTCTGATACATCAAAGCCTTCAGACCAGCTGCCTTTAATTCACTTAAGTCCCACACACACACACACACACACACACACACACACACACAGGCCCATAGACACAGACCCCACTATTACTCTACTTTACAATAAATTCTAATAACATTATGAAAATTATCATACCTTCCTGACAATTTTGAACAGCTGGGGACCGAGTACTGATCCCTGTGGTACCGCACTAGACACAGCCTGCCACGTGAGAACGACCTGTTTATTCCTACTCTCTGTTTTCTGCCTGTTCCATGTGCTTTGATTTTGCTAATTAACCTCCTGTGGGGAACTTTATCAAAAGCCTTCTGAAAATCCATGTATACTACATCCACCGTTCACCTTTATCAATCCTGTTAGTGACATCTTCAAAAACTCCAACAAGTTTGTCAAACGTGATTTCCCATTCATAAATCCATGTTGACTGTGCCGAATCAGATCATTATTATCCAAGTGTGCATCCTTTATATTAGTTTCTAGCATTTTCCCTACTACTGGCATAAGGCTAACAGGTCTGTAGTGGAGTGACATTTTCTACCTTCCAATGTGTAGGAACCATTCCAGAATCTATAGAAGTTTAGAAGAGGATCATCAATACATCCATTATCTCCATAGCTACCGCTTTAACCACTCTGGGATGTAGATCATCAGGCCCCCGGGACTTATCAACCTTCAGTTCCATTAATTTCTCCAATACAATCTTGTTACTAATGCAAATTTCCTTCAATTCCTCATTCTCCTTCATCCTTTGGATCTCTAATTCTGGGAGATTTCTTGTATCTTCCTCAGTGAAGACAACACAAAGTAATCATTTAGCTTCTCTGCAGTTTCCCTGTTCCCCATTGTGAATTCTCCTGACTCTGCCTGTAATAGACCTACATTTGTCTTAGCCAAATATTTCCTTTTTACATACCTAAAGGAGCTTTTACAATCCATTTTCATATTTTTTGCTAGTTTATGTTCATATTCTATTCTCCCTTTCTGTGTCAATTTCTTGGTCCTCCTTTAATAACAGCTCTGAAGAAGGGTCCTACAGACTGGAAACGTTAACTCTGTCTCTCTCTCCACAGATGCTGTCAGACCTGCAGAGTTTTTTCAGCGTTTTCTGTTTTATTTCAGATTTCTAGCATCTGCAGTATTTTGCTTTTATCCTGGTCCTCCTTTGCTGTATTCTAAAATCCTCCCAATCCTCAGGTTTACTACTATTCCTGGCAACTTTATAGGCCTTTTCGTTTAATCTTATACAATCCTTCACTTCCTTTGTTCGCCACTGTTGACTGACTTTGGGTTTTTGTGCCTCAAAGGAATGTTATGATTGCTGTAAGCTATGTAATAATTCTTTAAAGACTGTCCATTGTCATACCTTTTAATATATTTTCCCAATCTGCTTCATCCAATTTGCCCTCGTACCTTCATAATTTCCTTTGTTCAACTTTAACACCCTTGCTTCAGATTGAACAACCTCACTTTCCAACATAATGTAAAATTCTATCACGTTATGGTCACTCATCCCTAAAGGTTATTTTATAACAAGTTTATTAATTAGCCCTTTTTTTTTTGTTATGTAATACTAGATCTAAAATAGCCTATTCCCCCATTGGTTCCTCAACATATTGCTCCAGAAAACCATCCCCAACGCACTCCAGAAACTTGTCTTCCACAGCATTAGGCTTACCCGGTCTGCATGCAGATCGAAGTCACCCGTGATTACTGTATCAGCCCTGCTACACGCTTCTCTAACTTCCTGATTAATACCATGCCCAGCACCACCTCCGCTGTTTGGTGGCCTGTAAACAACCCATACCTATGTTTGCAGTCCCTTGCTGTTCCTTAGCTCCGTCCGAACAGATTCCACCTTTTGTTCTTACGATCTGAAACCCTCTCTTGCTAATGCGCTGATCCCACCCCTTAACATCAGCGCCAGGCCACCTCCTTTTCCTTTCTGCTTGTCCTTCCCAAATGCCGAACTTCCTTGAACATTCAGTTCCCAGTCTCGGCCTGAATTTTTCCCGCATCGGCCGGGCTCGGCGGGAGTGGGTGGGGGCAGTCGCGGAGCTGAACGCCGCCATTTTGCACAGGCAGGCCAGTTAAGGCCTGCCCAGTGTAATACGCGAGCGGTGGCCACCTGTGCAGGTGGGGAGGAGGGGGAGTCAGGCCTAGCGCACAGTTCGCACATGCGCACGAAAGAGCGCATCAATCTCCCTGAGGCGGCTCTGTGCCTCAGAGATGATTGAAGCGCTTTTTTTAAAAAAAATAAATAAATACAATAAAATGTAATGAAACATATCCCACCTCATGTGACTTGTGTCACGTGAGATGGGACATGTTTTTATTTTTCCAGAAAAAGTTTTTATTTAATTCGCAAAAGCTTTAGGAAACATCGACCCGCTCGTGGAATGAGGTTTTCTAAAAAACGTAAAGGCCGCTTGGCCTTTTCTCCCCCCCCCCAACCGTTAGGTTGGACGGGCAGCGTAACATTCCGCAAGCGTGATCCAGACCTCCCTGTCGCTTGCCATTCCAACACCCCACCCTGCTCTCATGCCCACATGTCCGTCCTTGGCTTGCTGCTTTGTTCCAGTGAAGCTCAACGCAAACTGGAGGAACAGCACCTCATCTTCCGACTAGGCACTTTACAGCCTTCTGGACTGAATATTGAGTTCAACAATTTCAGATCATGAACTCTTTCCTCCACCTCCACCCCCTTTTCCGATCCCCCTTTTCCCAATAATTTATAATTTTTTTTACACTATATTTTTTTCTTTTCCCTCCTATTTTTAAATTTATTTCGATCCATTGTTTCATCTCCACCTTTTAGCCCATTTCGATCCCTTTTCCCCACCCCATCCCCACTAGGGCCATCTGCCACTAGCTTGTCTTGCTTGCTTCCCTTAATGTCACCATTAGCAAATTCCTTAGATAATATCACCACCGTCAACAACCCTTTGTCCTTTTGTCTATGACATCTTTGGCAATCTCTTCTTGGCCTCCACCTATCACTGGCCCCCTATCAAGTTCTCCTGTCCCACCCACTTCTACAGGATAGAAATTCAGAACTGGCAATTCTAGATGTCATAAAATATTCTTCTCCCTCTCAAAGTTTAAATCTGTATCCCCCCACACACTCCCTCCTCCCTAGAGGGAGCCCCAATTCATTTTACAATTCTCCTCCCTTGAAGGTGCTGACTCTCGGGTTCAGTTTGACACTCACCTATTGCCCACCCCGATATGTCACCCAGGCGTCTAAACCTTTACGCCTGAAGTTAACAAATTGTTTGGCTAAGGGGGCATCACAAACCCCGTGACTACCCACATGGTATTTTGTGTCAGGATGGGGTCTCTGTGCACCACCTGCACCGCCACCCCCCCCTTCCCTCCCCCAATCCATCTCCAATTTTCATCCCAGCCCCAAGAGTTTGGAGACGGGGCTCCGGATGTGTGATGGTGGCCACAGCTCCCATAAGCCCCCTCACTGTGCATGTCCAAGGGGAAGGGGAAGCTGCGCATGTGCTAAAGTGTTAACCAATGGGAAGAGTCTGAGGACCGGAAGGACCCTGGTGCTCCAGCCAATCAGAGCGCAGGTTTAATGTCAACGAAGATTTAGCTTCACACACATAAAACTTCCTCCTGTGTCCAACATCTGTGAGTAAAACACTTTATTTTCTCCCCCTTTCCATTTCTTTTCCCATTCTGGGTTTAAATTGTTGGCTTGCAGGAACTGAAGGGAAAGGAAGTGAATCCAGGGAGGGTGCAAACTCTGGAAAGGTTCACCCAGGTCTTTCTCTCACTCTCTTTCTCTCTTTCTCTCTCTTTCTTAAGCTCTCTCAGTTTGACACAGTTATTTGTCTGGCTAAAAGGATGGTCTCTTTCCTAATGTTTACAATTAAAGTGGTGGTTTCCCCAGGAGATGGGTGACATTTAAGGGAACAGTAAATTTATACAGGACAGAGATGTGACTCACGTTGTTTCATGGTTCTATATTAGATATATTATTTATGGTTCTGTAATAAATTTAATTTATCATTTCTAGGCTTATAACATAGTACTGTCGCTACGTTGTATATTTCCAGTCATAGGGTCATTACAGCATAGAAGAAGTCCATTCGGCAACTCGAGTCCATGCCGACTTTCTAGAACATTCCAGTCAGCCCAATTCCCTCTCTATATCCCCCTTCCCCTGCAGGTTTATTCCCTTCAAGTACCCATCCAATTTCATCTTGAAATAATTGCCCATCTCCATTTCCAGCACTCTCGTGGACAGAGAGTCCGTGTTCATGACCGCTCAGTACCTGAATAATGTTCTTACTGACATGGCTCATGAATCTTTGATCAAGTAATCCAGCACTGTACATGAAACACATTTTTTCCTCCAGTATCTATGCATAGGTGTATGCATTTGGTCCAGCAGCCTGCATCAAGGCTTTCAGGTCCTTGTGTCCTGGACAGTAAGAGATGAGCATGGGTCTGTCAACCAGCAGGAATCGGCACCTTCAGGAGAATTGGGAGGGTGTACATCAGGTACAGAAGAGTGAGAATGGAGGGAGAGTCTGTGGGACAGATATTTACAGCTTTTGCAGAACAAGAGAGGAAAGGACGTTCCATCGAAACTAGAATTGTCTGTTCTGAATTTCTATCCTGTGCCGACAGTGATGACTTTTGTAAACTCCTTTTACAGGATATTAGAAGGGGAGGACTTGCAGACAGAAAGTTCAAACCAAACATCACATCAAGATCTGACAGAGTCTCTCGATTCACTGGGACCTGAATATCATCAGCCTTTGAATCTAGAAAGAGAAATGCGTGTCTGTTCTGTCTGCTTCAAAAGGTTTTAAACATCAGCGTGACTGGAAAAGCACCGACTTACACTTACACACACTCACACACACACACATACACCCCCGAGTGAGAGTGTTTCAGTGCACGGACTGTGGAAAGAACCTGAACCCAGTTACACAGCCTGAAAAAAACATCGCACCATTCACGGCAGGGAGAGACCGTACACGTGAGGACGAGGCTTCAACTGATCGTCCAACCTGGAGGAACACAAGCACGCCCGCACAATGGAGAAACCCTGGAAATGCGGGGACTGCGGGAAGGGCTTCAAAGTCCCATCTGCGCTGGAGGTTCATCGACGCAATCACACCGGGGAGAGGCCGTTCACCTGCTTTGAGTGCGGGAAGGGATTCACTCAGTCGTCCCACCTGCTGACACACCAGCGAGCTCACGCCGGGGAGAGGCCGTTCGCTTGCCCCGAGTGTGGGAAGGGATTCACTGACACTTCAACTCTGCTGATACACTGGCGGAGTCACACTGGGGAGAGGCCGTTCCCCTGCTCTGAGTGTGGGAAAGGATTCGCTCAGTTATCCCACTTGCGAACACACCAGCGCGTTCACACTGGAGAGAGGCCGTTCATCTGCCCCGTGTGTGGGAAGGGATTCGCCGATTCATCCAACCTGCTGAGACACCGGCGAGTTCACACAGGGGCGAGGCCGTTCACCTGCTCTGAATGTGGGAAAGGTTTCAGTCAGTCGTCCAACCTACAGACACACCAACGAGTTCACACCGATTAGAGACCTTTTAGACGCTCTCACTGTGGGTGTTCATTGTACCAACTGAGTTTAGGCATGTACAGATGGAGGGCATTGATTGGATGATTACTTGAGTGCATAAAGAGATGCTTACTGACATTATGTGGAGCAGGGTTAGGAGGTATATGCCTGTAAGGTTTCACTCTGTGAATAAATCTATACCAAGTAAAGATTGGTTCCAGTTTCTCCCTTCACCAGAGGGCTGTCAGGAATATAACAGGCTAACACAGAACGCCTGCCGAATGGTGAAGTGTGGAAATGAGAGGAAAATAAAATTTCGGACAGAAGCTTGCAACCTGAGTAGCTTTTATGAGAAATGGCTGAAAGAAATTGGGATGTGTCAGGGTCTGATTACTCGCCGATGTTCTCAGAACCTGAGCCGCACGACCAGTGGAAGAACGAAGTGGAGATGTGGACACGGGTCACGTGCCTACCCCAAGGAGGAAACAAGGTATGGCCTTGGTGTTGTCACTTCCTCACCAGAGCAAAATCAGAAGCAAAATATTTTGTGAGCTGGATGCCTGTCAGTTGGATACTGATGAAGGTCTGGGTCTTCTGTTCGGGTTCGTCGATGAGATTTACAGGGAGGATGATCGATTGGATGCCCTTGAAGGTCGGAGTTTGATAGATTTT
This sequence comes from Carcharodon carcharias, assembly GCF_017639515.1. Classification (NCBI taxonomy): domain Eukaryota; kingdom Metazoa; phylum Chordata; class Chondrichthyes; order Lamniformes; family Lamnidae; genus Carcharodon; species Carcharodon carcharias. The sequence goes on from NC_054493.1 coordinate 18,896,214, forward strand.
GAAATGGTCGTTCCATGGAAGAACAGGTTGCGGACTTTAACAGATTGCACCAAAGATTGAAGGAATTCAATTTACACACCCCTGGCTCGGCGTTAGCATCTCAGATCCCTGGATGGTATCAGGGGTCACACGTGTCTAGGCTTTTGGCTCTAACTGCTATTCACTTCTTGGAGATGTGAGACGTGCGCTGCCTTCAGTAAAGTTCCCGGGAAGCAGCCACTTCCGGCAGCCTCGGTGGGACGAATGGGACATTCCGCAGCATCGCAAAGAACAGAGGATCCTGTGATTGCTGCGTCCCAAGATGCTCCAGACACTGCGACGCAGGCACTAGTACAATGCAGGGACGAGAAATTCCCGGCGTTTGGCAGAACTCCGACTTTAGGATGATGGAATCCCGCCCTTTTAATTTACCCCCCCCCACAACCCCTGAACTTTGCCTCCTCGGAGGTGGGTTCGAAATGTAATCGCGGTTTTTAAACCGCGCGATGTATAGCCTGTTGTGTGTCAAAACGCGGTGCTGGGCCGCAAGCTGCCGGGTCAGGAGGGAGGGAATCGAATGTGGCATGTGAAGGCGGGCGGGACATCCCCGAGCCTGGCTGCGGACTGGGAGGAAATCACGCGCGACGATGTCGGGCCTGCATCCCCACGTTATCGCGCCAATCCCGCGATATTTTGTTTGGCGGGTGCCTGCGGATATGTCAACAGCCTATTGAGGCCGTTAAGAAAGCAATCAAAGTCATCGTTAACGCTGCCCGTCCAACCTGAAGGACTTGGTGTTTTTTTTTTAGGAAACTTCATCCACGAGCGGGACGAGGTTTCCTAAATATCAAAACATGTCCCCTCTCACGAGACACAGCTGCATGAGGGGACATGTTTAAATAAATTGTTAACACCATTTATTTAATTATTTCACTTTCGATTCAATCTCCCATGCCTCAGGGAGATTGAAGTGCTCTTTCACGCTGGCCCCGACTCTCTCTCCTCCACACACCCCCCCCATCCCCTGTCTCCCACCAGCACAGGTCGCACTGAGCGCTACTGCTCGCATATTACACTGGGTGGGCCTTCACAGAATCACAGGGTGCAGAAGAGGCCCTTCGGCCCATCGAGTCTGCACCAACAGGTGAGAAACACCTGACCTACCTACCTACCTAATCCCATTGACCAGCGCTCGGCCCATAGCCTTGAATGTTATGACCTGCTAAGTGCCTATCCACGTGGGACCCCTGAGTACCATCCTGCGTAAAATGGCGGCACGGAGCCGATTGAGGGCGGTGATCAGCTCCGCGACTGCTCCCGCCGAGCCTGCCCACCGCCCGAAAAATTCAGGCCATTAAGATATCTGAAGAGGAGATGTTACGCTCTCCGATCCCGCAACGACCACAGAGACTCAGGCTTCCTGATAACCGGTTTTATTCAAGCATATGCAAGGGAGCTGCAATCATTCCTAAGAATGAAGACCCAGCTCCTAGATTGATTACATTTCATTACTTTTGTACTTTTTCTTATCATAATACATTTGAGTACACTTGAATACATCCAATCGGTAACCGACACACCGGTCCCATACTAACTCTATCCTATTGAATATATAAACATGTGATTTTGCTAACCAATTATTCTAAAGGTTGTATACATAATTATATTATCCAATCAAAATTAAAACACGTACAACAAAGCCCTTGGTTCTTACCACTCAAGACTATTTCATTGAAGGAGTAATTTGACAAGGAAGTATTCAATGAACGGCATGACACTAGGAATGTCTGAGGAACAAAGTGTCCTTGGCATGTGTGTCCATAGATCTCTGAAGGCGGAGGGGCATGTTAGTGGGGTGGTGAAAAAGGCATATGGGACACTTGCCTTTATCAGTCGAGGCATAGATTACAAAAGTAGGGAGGTCATGTTGGAGTTGTATAGAACCTTGGTGAGGCCACAGCTGGAGCACTGTGTGCAGTTCTGTTCGCCACATTATAGGAAGGATGTGATTACACTGGAGGGGGTGCAGAGGAGATTCACCAGGATGTTGCCTGGGATGAAACATTTAATTTATGAATAGAGGTTGGATAGACTTGGGTTGTTTTCATTGGAGCAGAGAAGACTGAGGGGCGACCTGATCGAGGTGTACAAGATTATGAGGGGCATGGACAGGGTGGATAGGGAGCAGCCGCTCCCCTTAGTTGAAGGGTCAGTCACGAGGGCACATAAGTTCAAGGTGAGGGGCAGGAGGTTTAGGGGGATGTGAGGAAAAACCTTTTTACCCAGAGGGTGGTGATGGTCTGGAATGCACTGCCTGGGAGGGTGATGAAGGCAGGTTGCCTCGCATCCTTTTAAAAAGTACCTGGATGAGCACTTGGCAGGTCATAACATTCAAGGCTATGGGCCGAGTGCTGGTAAGTGGGATTAGGTAGGTAGGTCAGGTGTTTCTCACGTGTCGGTGCAGACTCGATGGGCCGAAGGGCCTCTTCTGCACGGTGTGATTCTGTGATTCATCAAAGCCCCTTCTTTTCCCATTGTTCATCTTCCCACATCTAAGCTAAAACCATCTGCCCCTTCCCTGTGAGAGGGGAGTACATTTAATCTAATTTATGTCATACTTTTATCTCCAGTCTGACTCTCAAGACGGTGCAATGCTCATCTGGTAATCTTAAGCTCTTAATATGCTTAGCAACCATGTCTGCCTGGAGATTTTAGGGGTTTTTCAGTAAATTCTTACTGTATTCTCTTTTAGTATTTCTAATTTCCCCCTAACATATCTTTAATGACGTATTCAACAATAACACACCATAACTTAACCATAAAACTGTTTTTTCTGCTTCTTTGACTCTTCAATTAAAATGTTATTCGGAAGATTCTCCTCTTCCAAAGCCCAAAACATTTCAGTTTGGATTAACAAGTCCGTTCAAGAATCTTAAAGCAGTGCTCCAGTAAATAAAACCTCAATGGCCCAGCATTTCTCTGAGCCGATTCTGACAATCAGAAGAATCTCAGCCTCACCCTATGGAGTCGACTCAACTCTACGATGTCAGCTGGGGTTCAGCGTCTCTGAGCTCGAGTGAGCAGAGTTCCCGGTCTGGAGCACTGTCCACTGTCAACGTCCAGCTCGGGCCTGTCCTGGACAAGCTTTTTTTTCTCGCTCTCTCTCTCTCTCCCCCAGTAACCCCAGACTCCCTGTAGGCAATGACTGGCGAGAGCTCCCTTTAAGACTGTCGTGCACCCTTGGCCTGAAGGCCTCTCTCTGTCTCTCTCTCTCTCTCTCTCTCTCTCTCTCTCAGAGAGAGTATGTGTGTGTTTAGGGGTGGGGAACAGTGTGCCGACCTCGTTTTCTTGGTTACAAAGCAGTGGGCAGTCGGCCTTTTCTGTACTTGTGCCCTAACCTCAGCATTCTCAAAAGCTGCTTAGCTTTATTGACCATCAAGGGTTCAATAGTGAACCCCCCCCCACCCCCGCACCTCCCCCTTGGCGAAACACTTTGTCAACTTCGAGTGTAAAGACTTAGACATCTGGGCGACATATTGGGGAGGGAAAGAGTTGAGTGTGAAACTGAACCTGAGAGTCAGCACCTTCAGGGGAGGAGAATTGGGGGAAAACTGGAGGAGGAGGAGAGCAGGATAAATGAGTGTGACAATCAATAGGGAGGGGGAGTGCGTAGGGGTCAGAGATTTATAGTTTGAGAGGAAGAGGCAACTAGATGGCAACTAGAGTTGTCCGAATTTCTATCCTGTACCGGCTGTACCACCCATTCGTAATCCTAGAGTCCTCTATCAGGTCAGCCCTCAGTCTTGGCTTTTCTGGAGAAAGTATCCTCAGCCTGTTCAATCTCTCTTTTCGCTTTAAGACGCTCAGTTCTGGTACCATCTTTCTTGCGCCTTCAAGGTCCTACGTTGCAAAACTCAAAACATAATTGTCCAACATTAGATGCGATTCCGCGATTGGACAACATTTGCTAAATGATCCTCGGCATGCTAGAAATTTCGCTGACAACCAGTTTAAGGTTGTCAGGCGTACAGTGTGGCACATTTCTGTGTACTGGAGGCTACATATATTAATACACGGGGCCCTGTTCTTTGCAGATAGAAAGAACATGTACACACATTGCGCCTGCTTCAGCTAAACAAAATAAGTGATAGCCATTCGCTGGTTCACTCCTCTTGACCAATCAAAGTCATGCTGCCTGGTTTGAATTTCAAACAATGCTCGGCAGTTAACTGCCAGTCACCATTAACTCGTGCATTCTCCATGGCAACGTCTTTACCAATCAGGGTCCACTTGCCAACTAATCAGTACTCTCTTGTCATACAGTATAAAGTTGTTGCTTCCCCTGATATTGGTATTCTTGCAATTGTTCTGATGAGTGCAAGATGAAAAACTTTGACAAGATGTCTTTTTTCAGCAATTCTCAAGTGTGTACTATCTATATAAGCAACTATATATATATATATATATATATATAGATATACACACACATCACTGGAAGCCAGTGTCCAAGGGCATACCACAGGGACCTGTGCTTGGTCCCCTATTATTTGTCATTTATATAAACAACATAGATGACTATGTGGGAGGTAGAGTTAGTAAGTTTGCGGATGACACAAAGATTGGCCGGGTGGTTAACAGTGAGGTTGAGTGTCGTAGGCTACAGGAAGATATAGGCAGGTTGGTCAAATGGGCAGATAAGTGGCAGATGGAATTTAATCCTGAAAAGTGAGGTGATACACTTTGGAAGGAGTAATTTGACAAGGGAGTATTCAATGAACGGCATGACACTAGGAAGTTCTGAGGAACAAAGGGACCTTGGTGTGTGTGTCCATAGATCTCTGAAGGCAGAGGGGCATGTTCGTGGGTTGGTGAAAAAGACATATGGGACACTCGCTTTTATCAATCGAGGCATAGATTACAAAAGTAGGGAGGTCATGTTGGAGCTGTATTGAACCTTGGTGAGGCCACAGCTGGAGTACTGTGTGCAGTTCTGGTCGCCACATTATAGGAAGGATGTGATTGCACTGGAGAGGGTGCAGAGGAGATTCACCAGGATGTTGCCTGGGATGAAACATTTAAGTTATGAAGACAGGTTGGATAGACTTGGGTTGTTTTCATTGGAGCAGAGAAGACTGAGGGGCGACCTGATCGAGGTGTACAAGATTATGAGGGGCATGGATAGGGTGGATAGGGAGCAGCTGTTCCCCTTCGTTGAGGGGTCAGTCACAAAGGGGACACAAGTTCAAGGTGAGGGGCAGAAGGTTTAGGGAGGATGTGAGGAAATATGTTTTTACGCAGAGGGTGGTGACGGTCTGGAATGCGCTGCCTGGGAGGGTGGTGGAGGTGGGTTGCCTCACATCCTTTAAAAAGCACCTGGATGAGCACTCGGCACGTCATAACATTCAAGGCTACGGGCCGAGTGCTGGTAAATGGGGTTAGGTAGGTAGGTCAAGTGTTTCTCACGTGTCGGTGCAGACTCGATGGGCCGAAGGGCCTCTTCTGCACTGTGTGATTCTGTGATAATTAAAATTTAGACTCAGTTTAATTTGGTTGCACGCGGCTAATCACTTAGTTCCAAATTATCCCCGAAAATGCTTTTGTTCGAAAGAGACTTAACCATCAGGCAAGACAGGATTCTGAAATGGCAAATAGCATCAATGTTTACTTAAAAGAAAAACTTACGAAATACACCAGTGACTTTCACCACCTAAGTTGGGCGTCTATCCCAGGTAGAAGTGTGAATCTTGCTCAGGTTCCTGAATCGACAAGAGATTTTGCAAAATCCTGCCCCAGGGATCACTCAGTACCTCCTCTACTCAAGTAGAGGCCGACTTGCAAGTGCAGGGTGGTTCTTGAAACCCACTTCTAACCCTCGAATGAGCATGATCTCATTTCGAATCAGGCCTGTTGTCATTAGGCAGCTGGTCATTGTTGTTACCGGGTTAATTTTATTGGATTTAAGCATTTCCGTACATGGTTCCACAGAGCAGAACAATGGGACTGTTCAGGATCTTTCCTTCACCTGAGCCTAGACAAGATCATGAGCAGTTTACATCGAGGAAATGAAGAGGAACTGTTTCCATTGACGATGGGGTTGTTAACCAGAGGACACAGATCGAAAGTGATTGACATAAATGCCAGAGGGGAAATCAGGAAGAGAAATCTTTACACAGTGAGGTGTTGTGATCCGGAATGCACTGCCTGAAAGGCTGGTGGAAGCAGATTCAACAAAGGGAACTGGGGAAATACTGGAAGGGGATTAGTTTGCAGGACTCGCGGGGACAGGGCAGGACAGCGGGACTAATGAAGTAGCTCATTCAAAAAGCTAGCACAGGCACGATGGGCCTAATAGTCTCCTTCTGTGCTGTGAGCTTTTTTTTAAAATATTCTTTCATGGGATGTGGGCTTCGCTGGCTGGGCCAGCATCTATAGCCCATCCCGCATTGCCACAACGACTGTGCAGTGGTCACTCCTACCGATAATGCCTTGGACAGATGCATCTGCGGCAGGCAGGTCAGTGAGGACGAGGTCAAGTATGGTTTTTCCCCCCTTGTTGGTTCCCTCACTACCTGCCGTAGACCCAGTCCAGCAGCTACGTCCTTTAGGATTCGGCCAGCTTGGTCAGTGGTGGTGCCGCCGAGCCACTCTCGGTGATGCTCATTGAAGTCCCCTACCCAGAGCACATTCTGCGCCCTTGCCACCTTCAGTGCTTCCTCCAAGTGGTGTTGAACATGGAGGAGCACTGATTCATCAGCTGAGGGAGGGCGGTACGAGGTAACCAGCAGGAGGTTTGCTTGCCCATGGTTTGACCCGATGCCATGAGACCTCATGGGGTCCAGAGTTGATGTTGAGGACTCCCAGGGCATCTCCCTCCCGACTGTAGACCACTGTGCCACCACGTCTGCTGGGCATGTCCTGCCGGTGGGACAGGACACACCCAGGGATGGTGATGGTGCTGTCTGGGACATTATCTGTAAGGTATGATTCTGTGATCACAGATCAATAAATGTGTGGCTCCGATATGTATGGTGATGTCAGTGATGTATGGAATTTCATTTTTGGAAAAAAAAGTTTCAAAAATTTCATTATTTTCCATTTCAGTGATCAGATCTCACTGAACTTTGACACAAGCCTTGTCTATCTGAGTTACAATGATACAGACTCACTCACTCAGTAAGTGATCAGATCTCACTGAACTTTGACACAAGCCTTGTCTATCTGAGTTACAATGATACAGACTCACTCACTCAGTAAGTGATCAGATCTCACTGAACTATGACACCAGCTGTGTCTATCTGTGTTACATTGATACACATTCACTCAGTAAGTTTTATTTAATTAATTCACGGTATGTGACCTTCACTGTATGGGCCGGCATTTATTGACAATCCCTAGAGAAGGTGGTGATGAGCTGCCTTCTTGAACCGTTGCAGTCCCTGTGGTGTAGGTGCACCCACCGCGCTGTTAGGGAGGGAGTTCCCAGGATTTTGCCCCAGCGACAGTGAAGGAACGGCCGATATATTTCCAAGTCAGGATGATGAGTGGCTGGGAGGGGAACTTCCAGGTGGCCGGTGGATGGGAGGCTTCAATCACAGCTTGTGTAGGCCTCAAGACTCGGAACGGGGAAGGCACCGGCTCCTGTGTGTGCACAAAGCGGGCCTTCAGCTGTGACGGTTCGGCTTCATCCAGTGACAGGCCCGGGCTAACGGCCGCCATCTTGAGTGGGGTCAAAGTGCATCAGAGCGCATGCGCGGTTATCCCTGTCCTTGTCAGCAGGAGGAGAGAATGTTGTGAATTTCTGTCCTGGACTGACGGGTGGGTTTTGGAAACTTCTTTTACAGGGGGTTAGAAGGTGGGGTGGGGAGGGGGGGGTGGATTTCCACATAGCAAACTCAAACCAGGAGAGGTGTTGGTCTCTTTTTAAGTTCCATCTGGCCTGACAGTGATTGCTTTCGTACAATCCTTTTGACAGGATATTACACTGGAAGGATTTGCAGACAGGAAACACAAACCAAGCACCATATCGAAATCGGACAGCGCCGCTCGATTCATCGGGACCCGAACATCATCGGCCTTTGAATGTAGGGAGAGAGCTGTGTGTCTGTTCTGTCTGCTTCAAAAGGCTCTAAACATCAGCGTGACTGGAAAAGCACCGAGACTCACACACACACACCCGAGTGAGAGTGTTTCAGTGCACGGACTGTGGAAAGAACCTTAACCAGTTACACAGCCTGAACAAAACAACGCACCCTTCACGGCGGGGAGGGACCGTACACGTGTCCTGTGCGAGGACGAGGCTTCAACTGATCGTCCCCAACCTGGAGGAACACAAGGACGCCCGCACCACCATGCAGAAAAACTGGAAGTGCGGGGACTGCGGGAAGGGATTCAAAGCCCCATCTGAGCTGGAGATTCACCGACGCAGCCACACCGGGGAGAGGCCGTTCGCCTGCTTTGAGTGCGGGAAGGGATTCAAAGATTCATCCACGCTGCTGACACACCAGCGGGTTCACACCGGGGAGAGGCCGTTCACCTGCTCTGCGTGTGGGAAGGGATTCACCGAGTCATCCAGTCTGCTGAGACACCAATGCGCTCACACCGGGGAGAGGCCGTTCACCTGCTCTGAATGTGGGAAGGGATTCACCCAGTCATCCAACCTGCTGGCGCACCAGCGGGTTCACACCGGGGAGAGGCCATTCACCTGCTCCGTGTGCGGGAAGGGATTCACTGAGTCATCCGGTCTGCTGAGACACAGACGCACTCACACTGGGGAGAGGCCGTTCACCTGCTCCGAGTGCGGGAAGGGATTCACTCAGTCATCCCACCTGCTGAGACACCAGCGAGTTCACACTGGGGAGAGGCCGTTCACCTGCTCCACGTGTGGGAAGAGATTCACTCAGTTGTCTAACCTGCTGACACATCAGCGATTTCACACTGGAGAGAGATCGTTTACCTGCTCTGAGTGTGGGAAGGGGTTCATGCATTTATCCACCCTGCTGGCCCACCAGCGAGCTCACACCGGAGAGAGGCCGTTCACCTGCTCCGTGTGTGGGAAAGGATTCACTGACTCATCCAGTCTGCTGAAACACCGACGTGCTCACACTGGGGAGAGGCCGTTCGCCTGCTCTGAGTGTGGGAAAAGATTCGCTCAGTTATACCACCTGCTGAGACACCAGCGGGTTCACACTGGAGAGAGTCCGTTCACCTGCCCCGAATGCGGGAAGGGATTCAGTGACACATCAGGTCTGCTGACACACCGACGCAGTCACACTGGGGAGAGGCCGTTCGCCTGCTCTGAGTGTGGGAAAGGATTCGCTCAGTTATCCCACTTGCTGACACACCAGCGAGTTCACACTGGGGAGAGGCCGTTCACCTGCCCCGTGTGTGGGAAGGGATTTGCCGATTCATCCAACCTGCTGAGACACCGGCGAGTTCACACTGAGGCGAGGCCATTCACCAGCTCTGAATGTGGGAAAGGTTTCAATCAGTCATCTAACCTACAGACACACCAGTGAGTTCATACTGACCTTTTAGACGCTCTCACTGTGGGTGTTCATTGTACCAATTGAATTTATGCATATACAGATGGAGGGCATTGATTGGATGATTACTTGAGTGTACAAAGAGAAGCTTACTGATATTATGTGGATAGGGTTAGGAGGTATATACCTGCAAAGTTTCACTATGTGAATAAATCTATACCAAGTAAAGATTGGCTCCAGTTTCTCCCTTCACCATAAGGCTGTCAAGAATATAACATGGTAACAGAAAACGCTTGCTTCATGGTGAAGTTGAAAACTAAAGGAATATAAAATTTCAGACAGCAACTTACAACCTGAGTAGCTTTTGTGAGAAATGGCTGGAAGAAATTGGGAAACATCAGGGTCTGATTACCCGTCAATGTTCTCGGAGCTTGAGCCATACAACCAGTGGAAGAATGAAGTGGATATGTGGACACGGGTTACGTCCCTACCAAGGAAGAAACAAGGTACGGCCTTGGCATTGTCACTTTCTAACAAAAATAAATCCTCTAGCCTAGGTTCCCAGTTCACTTCAGCTAGCTTGGCTTTCATCCCCACATAGTTGTCCTTATTTAAGTTTAAGATACTAGTCTTAGACCCATTCTTCTTGCTTTCAAACTGGATGTAAAATTCAATTATATTGTGGTCGCTGCTACCTAGGGGTGCCTTTACTTGGAGGTCATTAATTAATCCTGTCACATTACACAATACCAAGTCTAATATAACCTGCTCTCTGGTTGGTGGCAGAACATGCTGCTGTAAGAAAGAACTCATCCAGACTAGTCCTGCCAATCTAATTTTCTTAGTTAATATGTAGATTAAAATCACCCATGTTTATTGCCATCCCTTTATCACAAACACACAATATTTGCTCTAGAATACTTTGTCTTACTCTGTGGCTACTGTTAGGGGGCCTGTTGACCACTCCCACCAATGACTATTTCCCCCTACTATTCCTCATCTCCACCCAGACCGATTCTACATCCTGATCTCCTGAACCAAGGTCATCTCTAACTATTGCACCAATGCCCTCTTTGATTAACAGTGCTACACCTCCACCTTCACCTAGCTCCCGATTCTTCTTGAATGTCATGTACCCTTCAATATTAAGGATGCAACCTTTGTCGTCCTGTGACACAAAAATATTCCAATCTCTTTCCTATGGGTTCTAGCTTGCAGACCAAGTCCTTCTATCTGCACTAGATCTTCTGCACAAGATTGACAGAAAAGACTTGACAAGGTTATTGTCCAAGGGGAGTCGGTAGTGAAGTGGTCATGTCACTGGATTAGTCCTGAGGCCCAGGCAAATATGCTGGGCACCGCGAAAGCTGATGGAATTTAAATTCAATTAACAAACTCTGGAATTGAAAGCTAATCTCAGTATTGGTGCACATGAAGCTATCATCAATTGGTGTAAAAGCCCAACACTGATGTCCTTTAGGGAAGGAAATCTGCCTCCTTACCTGGTCTGGCCTGCAAATGACTCCAGGCCCACAGCAATGTGATTGATTCTTAACTATAAAACCTATTAAATTCTAACAAACCTATAAAATTCTAAGAGGACGAGATAGGGTAGATGCAGGAAGCATGTTCCCAATGGTAGGGGAGTCCAGAACCAGGGGGTCACAGTCTGAGGACATGGGGTAGATCATTTAGGACTGAGATGAGGAGCAATTTCTTCACCTAGAGAATGGTGAGCTTGTGAAATTCACCACCACAGAAAGTAGTTGAGACCAAAACATTGTATGTTTTCAAGAAGTTAGATATAGCTGTTGGGGCAAAAGGGATCAAAGGGTATGGGGAGAAAGCAGGAGCAGGCTATTGAGTTGGATGATCAGCCATGATCACACTGAATGGTGGAGCAGGCTCGAAGGGCCGAATGGCCTACTTCTGCTCCTAGTTTCTATGTTTCTAACTGCCCTCTGAATTGGTCTAGTGAGCCTCTCGGTTTAAAGTGCAATTAGGGGTGGGCGATAAATGCTGGCCTTGCCAGCATGAAAGAATTTAAAAAAGCAAGCTCGCAGGGGCTACACGCATCTGCTGAATCGTATTATTGATCTGTGACAAACTGAGAATTGTCAGGTTGAACTAACAATTATCACATGATGCAGATGATAGGAGTTGAAACTTGATCAATCGTATTTTGCAGTCTCAACGTTAGCAGAGTCTCAACTCACTTCCCCAGATTCGAAGATAAACCGGGACTTGGGCCCGAATGGTGGTGGAATGATCCACAATCCCAGTGTCCCGTCAGTTTCCGAGGATTTATTAATCGGGACACAGAGGACGAGAGCGAGGAGGTTATGTTGCACTTTGTATAAAACACTAGTTCGGCCTCAGCTGGAGCATTGTGTCCAGTTCTGGGCGCCGCACCTTAGGAAGGACGTGAAGGCATTAGACAGGGTGCAAGAAGGATTCATGGGAATGGTTTCTGGGATGAGGAACTTTAGTCGTGAAAATAATTTGGAGAAGTCGGGACTGTTTTCCTTAGGGAAAGGAAGGTTGGGAGGAGGTTTGACAGGGGTATTGAAGATCACGTGGGGTCTGTATGGAGTAGACAGGGAGAAAGAGTTCCCACTTCTGAAAGGATCAAGAATGGGAGGGCACAGATTTAAAGTTGTTGGTTAAAGAAGCAAAAGCGCCACAAGGAAAAGGGTTTCAACACAGTGAGTGGTTCAGGTTTGGAAAGCGCTGCCCGAGAGTGTGGCGGAGGCAGGTTCCACAGGGAATTAGACAGTTGTCTGAAAAGGAAGAAGGGGCAGGGTTACGGGGAGAAGGCAGGGGAATGGTACCCTAGGTGAGGTGCTCATTGCAGAGAGCCGGTGGAAATGCGATGGGCCGAATGGGCTTCCTGCGCTGTCATCAATCAATGATTCTGTGAATAGAAAGCGAGTGATAGGTGGAGGCAGAGGAGAGATTGCCAGAGATGTCATGGACAAAAGGACAAAGGGGTGTTAATGATAGTGATACTGGCTAAAGGAAGTGCTGATGCTGGCATTAAGATCAGAAAGCAGAATGCGATAATGGCAGCTCAAGGATAAGCTCTCTGGAAAGAACAACATGAACATGTGACAGATGGTCCTTGTGGGGGTGGGGTGGGGGAGGGATGGTGGTGCGACAAAAGATTGAAAATAGGATAAAAGGTGGGGATAAAACAATGAATAAAATTAAACTAAGTGGGTCATGCTTGCAGACAGACCGAAGGTGTTCCACAAAGCGGTCACCTAGTCTGCGTTTGGTCTCTCCAATGTCGAGGAGACAGCATTGGGAGCAGCAAATGCAGTAGACCAAATTGAGGGAAGTGCAAGTGAAGCGCTGCTTCACCTGAAAGGAGGCCCTTGGACGGTGAGGATGGAGGAGGTAAAGGGGCAGGTGTTGTACCTTCTGTGGTTGCATGGGAAGGTACTGTGGGAGGGAGATGAGGTGTTGGGGTTAATGGAAGCATGGACCAGGGTGTCCTAGAGGGAACGATCCTTGCGGAATGCCGCCGGGGGTGGGGGGGGGGTGGCTGGTGGAGGGAAGATGTGTTTGGTGGTGGCATCATACTGGAGTTGGCGGAAATGGCGGAGGATGATCCTTTGAATGCGGTGGCTGGTGGGGTGAAAAGTGAGGACAAGGGGGACCCTATCATGGTTCTGAGAGGGAGAGGAAGGTGTGCGAGCAGAGGCGCGGGAGATGGGTCGGACACAGTTGAGGGCCCTGTCAACAACAGTGGGTGCAAAACCTCAGTTAAGGAAGAAGGAAGACATGTCAGAAGTGCCGTTTTGGAAAGTGGCATAATTGGAACAGCTGCGATGGAGGCGAAGGAATCGAGAGAATGGGATGGAGTCCTTACAGGAAGCAGGGTGTGAGGAGCTGTAGTCGAGGTAGCTGTGGGAGTCGGTGGGCTTGTAATGAATATTAGTGGACAGACCATCACCAGAAATTGAGACAGAGAGGTCATGGAAGAGAAGGGAAGTGTCAGAGATGGACCATGTAAAAATGATGGAGGGGTGGAAATTGGAAACAAAATTGATAATTTTTTCCAGGTCCAGACGAGAGCATGAAGCAGCACCGAAGTAATCATCGATGTACTGGAGAAAGAGTTGTGGAAGGGGGCCGGAGTAGGACTGGAACAAGGAATGTCCCACATACACCATAAAGAGACAGGCATAGCTGGGGCCCATGCGGGTACCTCTTATTTGGAGGATGTGTGACAAGTTAAAGGAGAAAAAATATAAAAACAAAAAACTGCGGATGCTGGAAATCTAAAACAAAAACAGAATTACCTGGAAAAACTCAGCAGGTAAAGCAGCATCGGCGGAGAAGAAAAGAGTTGACGTTTTGAGACCTCATGACCCTTCAACAGAACTGAGTGAATCTTAGGAAAGGGGTGAATTATAAGCTGGTTTAAGGTGGGGGTGGGGGGAGGGGGCTGGGGGAAGAGAAGGGGGGGTGGTGGTTTGGTTGTAGAGACAAGCAAGCAGTGATAGGAGCAGATAATCAAAAGATGTCAAAAAAGTTAAAGGAGAAATTGTTCAGTGAGAGGACAAGTTCAGCCAGACAGAGGAGAGTAGTGGTGGATGGGGATTGTTCGGGCCTCTGTTCAAGGAAGAAGTGGAGAGCACTCAGACCCACCCTGGTGGGGGATGGAGGTGCAGAGGGATTGGATGGGACATCTGTATTGAAGAGGAGGTGGTTTGGGCCAGGGAACTGGAAATTGTGGATAATGACGCAGGGCATTGGAGGAATCGCGGATGTACGTGGGAAGAGACTGGGCAAAAGGGGGAGAGAAAACGGAGCCAAGACAGGAAGATATGAGTTCCGTGGGGCAGCAACAGGCTGACACGATCGGTCTGCCGGGACAGTCCTGTTTGTGGACTTTGGGAAGTCCAGGGGTGGGAGACTATGAGGTTGGAAACGGAGGACAGAAGATCTCCAGAGGAGATGAGGTCAGTGACAGTCCTGGACACAGTGGCTTGATGTTCGGTGGTGGGGGTCATGGCCCAGGGGGAGACAGGAGGAAGTGTCTTGAGAGTTGGCGCTGTGCTAGGTAGCGGTCAGTGCGCCAGACAACAACAACAACAGCACCACCCTTGTCAGCTGCTTTGATAAAGTCAGGGTTGGACTTGAGAGAATGGAGTGCGGCAAGGGAACTGTGGGAAGAGAGCTGTGTTGGTCCTCCAACCAATCTGAGTGAATGGATGGGCGGGGCAGGGCTGGTCCTCCAGCCAATCGGAGTGAATGGGGGGCAGGGCGAGTGCAGGGCTGGAGGACCGAGTGGGAGCTGTGCTGGTTCCTCCAACCAATCGGAGTGAATGGGGGGGCGGGGCGAGAGCAGGGCTGGAGGACCGAGCAGGAGCTGTGCTGGTTCCTCCAACCAATCAGAATAAGCGGGACGGGAGGGGGGGCGGGGCTGGTCCTCCAACAAATCGGAGCGTACGGGGGCGGCGGGGAGACGCGTGGGCAGGGCTGGAGGACCGAGCGGCAGCTGTGCTGGTGCCATCGGTGGAGGGGCGGGGAAGCTGGCAGCGGATGGAGCATGCGCACTCGGATCCCGTAGGTGGACCCAGGAAAATGGTGGCGAGTCGGCAGCGGACGTGCAACAGGACAGGAGCAGCAGAGGAATCGGTCCGGTGGACGGGAGGCTTTGAGCGCAGCTCGTGTCGGCCTCAAGGCTCGGAGGGGAGGGGGGGTGAAGGTACCGGTCCCGTGTTTGCAGGAAGCGGCCCGTCAGGGTTCGGCTTCGGCCCGCCACAGGCCCGGGGTCACGGCCGCCATCTTGAGCCGGGGGGGGGGGGGGGGTGTCAATGTGCAGCGGTGCGCTTGCGCGGACATCCCTGTCCCTGTCAGCAGGAAGAGAGAATATTGTGAAGTTCTATCCGTGTCTGACAGGATGGGATTTTGGAAACTCCTTTTACAGGGGGGTTAGCGGGAGGAGAAGAGGAGGAGGAGGGAGGGGATTTCCACACAGCAAACTCAAACCAAGAGAGGTGTTTGTCTCTTTTTAAGTTCTATCTGGCCTGACAGCGATTGCTTTTGTACACTGCTTTTGACAGGATATTACACTGGAAGGATTTGCAGACGGGGAACACAAACCAAGCACCATATCGAAATCGGACAGCGCCGCTCGATTCAATGGGACCCGAACATCATCGGCTTTTGAATGTAGGGAGAGAGCTGTGTGTCTGTTCTGTCTGCTTCAAAAGGCTCTAAACATCAGCGTGACTGGAAAAGCACCGAGACTCACACACACACACCCGAGTGAGAGTGTTTCAGTGCACGGACTGTGGAAAGAACCTTAACCAGTTACACAGCCTGAACAAAACAACGCACCATTCACGGCGCGGAGGGACTGTACACGTGTCCTGGGTGAGGACGAGGCTTCAACTGATCGTCCCCAACCTGGAGGAACACAAGGACGCCCGCACCACCATGCAGAAAAACTGGAAGTGCGGGGACTGCGGGAAGGGATTCAAAGCCCCATCTGAGCTGGAGATTCACCGACGCAGCCACACCAGGGAGAGGCCCATTCACCTGCTTTGAGTGTGGGAAGGGATTCACTCAGTCATCCCACCTGACGCACCAGCGGGTTCACACCGGGGAGAGGCCGTTCACCTGCTCCGCGTGTGGGAAAGGATTCGCTGACACTTCAAGTCTGCTGACCCATCGGCGCAGCCACAGCACGGAGAGGCCATTCTCTTGCTCTGAGTGTGGGAAGGGATTCAAAGATTCATCTACCCTGCTGACACACCAGCGAGTTCACACTGGGGAGAGACCGTTCACCTGCTCTGAATGTGGGAAGGGATTCACTCAGTCATCACACCTCCTGGCACACCAGCGAGTTCACACTGGGGAGAGACCATTCACCTGCTCTGAATGTGGGAAGAGATTCACTCAGTTATCTAACCTGCTGACCCATCACCGAGCCCACAGTGGGGAGAGGCCATTTACCTGCTCTGAGTGTGGGAAGGGATTCATTCAATTATCAACCCTACTGGCACACCAGCGGGTTCACACTGGAGAGAGGCCGTTCACCTGCTCCGTGTGTGGGAAAGGATTCACTGAGTCATCCAGTCTGCTGAAACAACGACGTGCTCACACTGGGGAGAGGCCGTTCATCTGCTCTGAATGTGGGAAAAGATTCGCTCAGTTATCCCACCTGCTGACCCACCAGCGGGTTCACACTGGAGAGAGGCCGTTCACCTGCTCTGAGTGTGGGAAGGGATTCGCCGATTCATCCAACTTGCTGAGACACCGGCGAGTTCATACTGGGGAGAAGTCGTTCACCTGCTCTGAATGTGGGAAAGGTTACAATCAGTCATCCAACCTACAGACACAACAGCGAGTTCACACCGATTAGAGACCTTTTGGATGCTCTGACTGTGAGTGTTCATTGTACCAATTGAGTTTAGGAATGTACAGAAGGAGGGCATCGATTGGATGATTACTTGAGTGCATAAAGAGACGCTTACTGACACAGTGTGGATTAGGGTTAGGAGGTATATAACTAAAGTTTCACTATGTGAATAAATCTAAAGATTGGCTCCAGTTTCTCCCTTCACCATAAGGCTGTCAGGAATATAACATGGTAACAGAGAATGCTTACTTAAGGGTGAAGTTTGGAAACTATGGGAAAATAAATTGTCAGACAGAAGCTTAATACCTGAGTAGCTTTTATGAGAAATGGCTGAAAGAAAGTGGGAAGCGTCAGGGTCTGATTACCCGTCAATGTTCTCGGAGTCTGAGCCACACGACCAGTGGAAGAACAAAGTGGAGATGTGGACACGGGTTATGTCCCTGCCCAGGAGGAAACAAGGTACGGCCTTGGCATTGTCACTTCCTAACCAAAGGAAATCCTCCAGCCTAGTTTCCCAGTTCACTTCAGTTAGCTTGAGGAGAGTGCGAGAGGAGGACCCTGGGACAGGCAGTCAGCAGCACCTAGAGGAGAGTGCGAGAGGAGGACTCTGGGACAGGCAGTCAGCAGCACCTAGAGGAGAGTGCGAGAGGAGGACCCTGGGACAAGCAGTCAGCAGCACCTAGAGGAGAGTGCGAGAGGAGGACTCTGGGACAGGCAGTCAGTAGCACCTAGAGGTGGGTGCGAGAGGAGGACTCTGGGACAAGCAGTCATCAGCACCTAGAGGAGAGTTCGAGAGGCGGACCCTGGGACAGGCAGTCAGCAGCACCTAGAGGAGAGTGCGAGAGGAGGACCCTGGGACAGGCAGTCAGCAGCACCTAGAGGAGAGTGCGAGAGGAGGACCCTGGGACAGGCAGTCAGCAGCACCTAGAGGAGAGTGCGAGAGGAGGACCCTGGTACAGGCAGTCAGCAGCACCTAGAGGAGAGTGTGAGAGGAGGACCCTGGGATAGGCAGTCAGCAGCATCTAGAGGAGAGTTCGAGAGGAGGACCTGTTTCTATCTGTCAGAGCCGGTGTGACATCAACTGAAAACAGGTGATTGGTGGATATCTCTTCTGTGTCTCTTGATTGGCCAGGTGGTTTAAATCAGGAGATGTTATTACAGCTGAACAGTATAGTTAAGAAATTCACTTTTAAAATAGTTAACATCCAAATTAATTAATTAAATAGAATAGAGATGGCTGGGCAGGTGATCTGTTGCAGCTGCAGTATGTGGGAGCTGGTGGACACCGGTACGATCCACGGTGACCATGTCTGCAGCAAGTGTTGGCTGCTCGAGGAACTTCGGCTCAGAGTTGATGAGCTGGAGTCCGAGCTGCGGACACTGCGACACATCAGGGAGGGGGAGAGTTACCTGGACGCTGAGTTTCAGGAGACAGTCGCACCCCTTAGATTAATTACGTTGAATTTGGATCATGGACAGGGACAGGAGGGTGTGACTGCAAGTGAGGCAGGTATGGGGATCCAAAACTTAGCTTTGGAGGAGCCTCAGCCAGTGCCCTTGTCCAATAGGTACGAGGTTCTTGCTCCCAGTGTGGACAAGGGCACAGACTGCAGGGAGGATGAGCGAACTGGCCACAGCACCGTGGTACAGAGCGCCA
Source organism: Carcharodon carcharias (assembly GCF_017639515.1). Taxonomy (NCBI): domain Eukaryota; kingdom Metazoa; phylum Chordata; class Chondrichthyes; order Lamniformes; family Lamnidae; genus Carcharodon; species Carcharodon carcharias. The sequence continues at coordinate 18,914,710 of NC_054493.1, forward strand.
TTTAAGCGGTGGGGGGGGGGGGAAAGAAAAATTTAGACGTAAGGGATAGCATAGTTGGAGGAATAGATACTGTTCTCTGCAGCAAAGACAGAGAACCCTGAAGGCTGTGTTGCCTACCTGGTACCAAGGTTAAGGACATTTCCTTTGGGCTGGAGAGGGACTTAAGAGTGGGAGGGGCAGGATCCAGTTGTCGTGGTCCACGTAGGTGCCAACAGCAGGTAGGACTAGGAAACAGGCTCTGCTGAGGGACTACGAGCAGCTCGGGGCTAAATTAAAAAGCAGAACCACAAAAGTAATAATCTCTGAATTACTACCTGAGCCATGTGCAAATTGGTATAGGGTAGGTAAGATTAGAGAGGTGTATGTGTGGCTCGAAGATTGATGTGGGAGAAATGAGTTCTGATTCCATGAGTAGGGGAGAGAGCTCATTCTGAGTGAGACACAGCCAGAGTGAATGCGGGTCTTGGCAATTTGCTGCACAGCGGAAATTGAACTGGTAAGTCTTTCTCTTTAATTTTTGTAAGTTCAGTAGTCTAGTCAAAAGGTTGGTAAGGGAGCTGACTGTGTGACAGTTAACTGTCAATTGATTATGAATTGAAGCTTAACTATTATGAGTCATCTCAGCTCACCTCAGCTCTATTTAACAAAGGGACTATTAGAAGCACGAGCAGGGGAGAGACCTCATCCTGAGTGAGACACAGCCAGAGTGAGTGTGGGTATTGGCAATTTGGTGCACAGTGGGAATTCGGTGCAGAGGGGAAGAGATGCTCTTTGCATTTTTTCTTTGCTATCCAACTTCTTAAATCATCAGAGAGTGGCCTTGCCCTGCTGCAGCAGTAGAGGCTACAAGGGAAAGGAATGACTGGTAAGTAGTGGGTAAGGTCGGGTAAGCAGGTCTTTTTGTGGTTTATAGTTTGTATATTCTCTAATACCGAGGATCAGGAAAGAAGGGCCCTAGAGTAATTGATTTAAAAGATTTAATTTGAAGGGATAAATCATGGCAGGAGAGCTCAAAGCTGTGGTGTGCTCCATGTGGGAAGCTGGGAACATTTCCAGTGCCTGGGACCAGCATGTGTGCAGGAAGTGTGTCCAGCTGCAGCTCCTGGAAGCTTGGGTTTCAGAGCTAGAACACTGGCGGCTGGGGACACTGTGGAGCATCCGCGAGTCTGAGAACTTCATGGATAGCATGTTTAGAGAGATGTTCACACCACAGCTGAAGGGACTTGAGGAAGGAAGGGAATGGGTGACCACCAGGCAGCCCAAGAGAAACAGGCAGGTAGTTCAGGAGACCCCTGGTGTCCCGCTCGCTAATCAGTATTCCATTTTGGAGGCTGATGAGGACGCTGGTTCCTCCAGGGAGTGCAGACAGAGCCAAGCTTCTGGCACCACAAGCAGCCTGTTTGTACAGGAGGGGAGGAAGAGAGGTAGAGCAATAGTAATAGGGGATTCTATAGTAGGGGAACAGATAGGCACTACTGTGGCCGTCAACATGACTCCAGGATGGTATGTTGCCTCCCTGGTGCCAGGGTCCCAGATGTCACTGAACAGCTGCAGGGCATCCTGAAGGGGGAGGGTGATAAGGCAGAGGTCATGATACATTTTGGCACCAATGACATATGTAGAAAGAGGGATGAGGTCTTGCATCAAGAATTCAGGGAGTTAGGCGGTGGACTGAAAAGCAGGACCACTTGGGTTGTAATCTCTGGATTACTCCCAGTGCCATGTGCTAGTGTGCACAGAAATAGGAGAATAGCGCAGATGAATACATGGCTTAAGAGTTGGTGGAGGAGGGAGGGTTTTAGATTCCTGGATCACTGGGACCGTTTCTGGGGAAGGTGGGACCTGTACAAGCGGGACAGTCTACATCTGAGCCAGAAGACTAACATGCTTGCGGGTGGGTTTGCTAGTGATGTTGGGAGGAGTTTATACTAATTCAGCAGGGGCAGGTGACACAGAATGTTAGCAGAATAGGGATGCATCATAATACAGTGAAATCAAGTCAGAGGGAGTACAGCTATATTAAGTTTCAAGGGACTAAGGCAAGGCTGATGGCCTCTACTTTAATGCCAGGAGTATTACAGGTAAAACGGATGAGTTAAGGGTGAGGATTGACACGTGGAATTGTGATGTAGCAGCCATCACTGAGATGTGGTTGAGGGAAGGGCAGGATTGGCAGCTCAACATTCTGGGATATAGAATCTTCAGGCCAGATGGGGAGGGGTAAAAGAGGAGGGGGCATTGCATTATTAGTTAAGGAGTCAGTTACTGCAGTAAGGAGAGATGACATCTTGGAGGGGGCATCGAATGATGTTGGTCGAGCTTAGGAATAAAAAAGGGACAGCCACATTGTTAGATGTTTATTATAGACCCCCAGATAGTCAGCGGGAAATTGTGAAGCAAATACGTGCACAATTTGCGGAGGTGTGTAAAAACAATAAAAATAAGGTAATTATATGAGGTGATTTCAACTTTCCCAACATTACTTGGGATGGGCATAGTGTTAAGGGCTTGGATGAAGTAGATTCCTTGAAATGTGTACAGGAGAACTTTTTTGGTCAATATGTAGAGGGTCCAACAAGGGACGGCGCAGAGCTGGACCTAATTCTGGGGAATGAAGCTGGACAGAATCACACAGCGCAGAAGAGGCCCTTCGGCCCATTGAGTCTGCACCAACACGTGAGAAACACCTGACCTACATACCTACCTAATCCCATTTACCAGCATTTGGCCCATAGTCTTGAATGTTATGATGTGCCCAGTGCTCATCCAGGTACTTTTTAAAGGATGTGAGGCAACCCGCCTCCATCACCCTCCCAGGCAGCGCATTCCAGACCGTCACCACCCTCTGGGTGAAAAAGTTTTTCCTCACATCCCCACTAAACCTCCTGCCCCTCACCTTGAAGTTGTGTACTCCCGTGACTGACTCTTCAACTAAGGGGAACAGCTGCTCCCTATCCACCCTGTCCGTGCCCCTCATAATCTTGTACACCTCAGCTCAGGTCACCCCTCAGTCTTCTCTGCTCCAACGAAAACAACCCAAGTCTATCCAACCTCTCTTCATTACTTAAATGTTTCATCCCAGGCAACATCCTGGTAAATCTCCTCTGCACCCCCTCCAGTGCAATCACATCCTTCCTATAATGTGGTGACCAGAACTGCCTCACCAAGGTTCTATACAACTCCAACATGATCTCCCTACTTCTGTAATCTATACTTCGATTGATAAAGACAAGTGTCCCTTACGCCTTTTTCACCACCCCACAAACATGCCCCTCTGCCTTCAGAGATCTATGGACACACGCCAAGGTCCATTTGTTCCTCAGAACTTCCTAGTGTCATGCCATTCATTGAATACTTCCTTGTCAAATTACTCCTTCCAAAGTGTATCACCTCACATTTTTCAGGGTTAAATTCCATCTGCCACTTATCTGCCCATTTGACCATCCTGTCTATATCTTCTTGTAGCCCAAGACATTCAACCTCACTGTTAACCACCCAGTCAATCTTTATGTCATCCGCAAACTTATTAATCCTACCCCCCACATAGTCATCTATGTTATTTATATAAATGATGAATAATAGGGGACCCAGCACAGATCCCTGTGGTACGCCACTGGACAGTGGCTTCCAGTCACTAAAGCAGCCTTCTGTCATCACCTTCTGTCTCCTACAACAAAGTCAATTTTGAATCCACCTTATCAAATTACCCTGTATCCCATGTGCATTTGCCTCCTTTAAAAGTCTCCCATGTGGGACCTTGTCAAAGGCTTTGCTGAAATCCATATAAACTACATCAACTGCACTACCCTCATCTACACACCTGGTCACCTCCTCAAAAAATTCAATCAAATTTGTTAAGCACGACTCCCTCTGACAAAGCCATGCTGACTATCCCTGATCAAACCTTGCCTCTCCAAGTGGAGATAGATTCCCTCTTTCAGAGTTTTCTCCAATAGTTTCCATACCACTAACATGAGACTCACAGGTCTATAGTTCCCTGGCTTATCTCTACAACCCTTCTTAAATAGTGGAACCACATAAGTTGTTCTCCAGTCCTCTGGCACCACCCCCATGGCCAGAGAGGAATGAAAAATTTGGGTCAGAGCGCCTGCAATCTCCTCCCTTGTCTCCCTCAGCAGTCTGGGACATAAATCATCTGGACCTGGAGATTTGTCCACTTTTAAGCCTGCCAACACCTCCAATACCTTGTCACTCCCTATATCAATTTGGTCAAGAACCTCGCAGCCCCTCTCCCCAAGTTCCATACCTTCATCCTCATTCTCTTGGGTGAAGATGGATGTCAAGTATTCATTCAACACTCCACCGATGTCCTCTGGTTCCGCCTTGGTCCCTTATAGACCCTACTCTTTCCCTGGTTATCCTCTTCTCACTGATATACTTATAGAATATCTTGGGATTTTCCCTACTTTTACCAGCCAGAGCTTTCTCATATCCCCTCTTTGCTCTCCTATTTGCTTCCTTAAGCTCCACCCTGCACTTTCTGTACTCCATTAATGCCTCCGCTGATTTGCTCCCCTTGTACCTGCTAAAAGTCTCTTTTTTTCTTCTCATTGTATTCTGAATATCTCTGGTCATCCATGGTTCTCTGGGCTTGTTACTCCTTCCTATCACCCTAGAGGGAACGTGTTGAGCCTGTACCCTCCCCATTTCCTTTTTGAACGCCCCCCACTCTGTAGATTCCCCCAGACAGGTGGCTGAGGTGGTGGTGGGGGAGCATTTTAGTGATAGTGACCACAACATGGTACAATTTAAGCTTGTTATGGACAAAGAAATAGACAGGTTGCAAAAAAACGTTTTGGATTGGGGGAGAACGGATTTTAGTAAAATAAGGCCAAGGTAGACTGGGAGCAGCTACTTGTGGGTAAATCTACAGAGGAGCAGTGGGGGGCATTCAAAAAGGAAATGGGGAGGGTACAGGCTCAACATGTTTCCTCTAGGGTGATAGGAAGGAGTAACAAGCACAAAGAACCATGGATGAAGAATGTGATTGCACTGGAGGGGGTGCAGAGGAGATTCACCAGGATGTTGCCTGGGATGAAACATTTAAGTTATGAAGAGAGGTTGGATAGACTTGGGTTGTTTTCGTTGGCGCAGAGAAGGCTGAGGGGCGACTTGATCGAGGTGTACAAGATTATGAGGGGCATGGACAGGGTGGACAGGGAGCAGCTGCTCCCCTTGGTTGAAGGGTCAGTCACGAGGGGACACAAGTTCAAGGTGAGGGGCAGGAGGTTTCGGGGGAATGTGAGGAAAAACCTTTTTACCCAGAGGGTGGTGACAGTCTGGAATGCGCTGCCTGGGAGGGTGGTGGAGGCAGGTTGCCTCACATCCTTTAAAAAGTACCTGGATGAGCACTTGGCACGTCATAACATTCAAGGCTATGGGGCCGAGTGCTGGTAAATGGGATTAGGTAGGTAGGTCAGGTGTTTCTCACGTGTCGGTGCAGACTCGATGGGCTCAAGGGCCTCTTCTGCACCGTGTGACTCTGTAATTCTGTGATTCTGATTCATGGGGCACTGGCACCAGTACTGGGGAAGGAGAGAGCTGTTCCATTGGGACGGGCTCCATTTGAACCATGCTGGGACCAGGGCCCTGGCGAATCATAAGACTAGGGTTGTAGATAGGATTTTAAACTAATGAGTGGGTGGAAGGGGGGTGGAGAGGGTTCAATTGAAGGGAAGTTTAAAAAAATCAAAAAGAAGCGAGAGAGCAGAGGTGCAGGGTAGTGAAGAAGTGAACGATAATCAAAGTGTGACAGGAAGGGGTAGAAAATATAAGCAGAAGAGTGCAGCAGAAATCAGAACCAGAATGAGTAATAATGGTAAAAAGTCAAAGCTTAAGGCTCTTTATCTGAATGCACGCGGCATTTCTAACAAGGTAGATAAGTTGACAGCACAAATAGAAATAAATGAATATGACTTGATAGCTATTACAGAGATGTGGTTACAGGGTGACCAAGACCGGGAACTCAATATTCAAGGGTATTCGATGCTCCAGAAAAATAGGCAAAAAGGAAAAGGAGATGGGGTAGCTTGGTTAATAAAGGAAGGTATCAGTGTGGTGGTGGGAGTAGGGATATAGGTGCAATAGATTGTGATGTGGAATCAGTTTGGGTGGAAATAAGGAATAGCAAGGGCAAGAAGTCATGGATGGGAGTTGTCTATAGGGCCCCGAAGGGTTGCCTCACTGTAGGACAAAGTATAAATCAGGAAATAATGGAGGTGTGTAAGAAGGGCGCTACAATTGTTATGGGTGATTTTAATCTGCATATTGACTGGAAAATTCAGATTGGCAGGGGTAACACAGAAGTTGAATTTGTAGAGTATATCAGGGATTGTTTCTTAGAGCAATACGTTGCAGAACCTACCCGGGAACAGGCTATTTTAGATCTAGTAATGTGTAATAAGGTGGGATTGATAAGAGATATCGTAGTTAAGGATCCTCTGGGGAGTAGAGGATCACAACATGGTAGAATTTCAAATTCAGTGTGAGAGTGAGCCACATGGGTCTCAAACCAGTGTCCTCAACTTAAATAAGGGCAATTACAGAGCTACCAGAAAAGAGTTGTCCAAAACGGGCTGGGAAAATAGACCAAGGGGAATGTCAGTGGATGAGAATTGGCAGACATTTAAGCAGATATTTCATAACGCTCAGCAAAAATTTATCCTGGTCAAAAAGAAGGACTTGATGAGGAGGATGAACCACCCGTGGTTAACAAAGGTGGTCAAGGGGACTATCCAATCAAAAACTAAAGCAAACAAAGCGGCAAAAACTAGTGGTAGGCCAGAGGATTGGGAATTTTTTAGGAACCAGCAGTGATGACTAAAAAGCTAAGAAAGAGGGAGAAAATTGATGATGAAAGTAAATTGGCAAGAAATATAAAAACAAACAGCAAGAGCTTCTATGGGTATATAAAAAGAAAGAGAGTAGCTAAAGTGAGCCTGGGACCCTTGGAGGATGCGACTGGAGAACTGATAATGGGGAACAGGGAAATAGATAATTTAAAATGGAGGACACTATAAACATCCCAAAGATATCAGATAAGCAAGGAGCTAATGGGAGGAAAGATCTTGTAACAGTCTCTATCACGAGGGACAAAGTATTTGACAAACTAATGGGACTAAAGGCAGACAAGTCACCAGAACCTAATGGCCTGCATCCAAGGGTTTTAATGGCAGCGGCTGCAGAGACAGTGGAGGCTTTGGTCGAAATATTCCAGAATTCACTGGATTCCAGGAGGGTCCCAGCGGTTTGGAAAACCGCTAATGTTCGAGAAGGGAGGGAGGGAGACAAAAAGCAGGAAGTTATGGGCTAGTCAGCCTGTCGTTGGGAAAATGCTAGAGTCCATTATTAAGGAAGAAAGAGCAGGACATTTAGAAAAGCTTAACGCAATCAAACAGAGTCAACATGGTTTTGTGAAAGGGAAATCCTGTTTGACAAATTTGCTGGAGTTCTTAGAGGACATAACAAGCAGAGTTGATAAAGGGGAACTGGTAGATGTGGTGTATTAGGATTTCCAGAAGGCTTTCGATAAGGTGCCACAGAAAAGTTTATTGCACAAAATAGGAGCTCACGGTATTGGCAGTAATGTTAGCATAGATTGAGTGTCGGTTAACACACACAAGACAGAGAGTCGGGATTAATCGATTCTATTCAGCTAGGAAAGACTTAATGGTGGACTGCCAGATGGATCAGTCCTTGAACCTCAATTATTTACTATCTATATTGAAGAAGAATGGTAATGTATCCAAATTTGCTAACAATACAGAAATAGGTGGGAAGGCATGTTGTGATGAGGACATTAGGAATCTGCAAGGGGATGTATATAGGTTGAGTGAGTGGGCAAAAAACTTGGCAGATGAAGTTTAATGTAGGGAAGAAGGCAAATGGAATTAGGGGATTGGAGTTTAAAAATAGGGAGGTCTTGTTACAACTGTATAGGGTGTTGGTGAGGCCGTATCTGGAGTACTGTGTACAGCCTTGGTCCCCATATTTAAGAAACGATATGTTGGCATTGGAGGCAGATTCACTAGGCTGGTTCCTGGGATGAAGGGTTTTTTTTAAAAAATTCATTCACGGGATGTGGGCTTTGTTGGCTGGGCCAGCATTTATTGCCCATTCCTAGTTGCCTTTGAGAAGGTGGTGGTGAGCTGCCTTCTTGAACCGCTGCAGTCCATGCAGTGTAGGTATACCCACAGTGCTGTTAGGAAGGGAGTTCCAGGATTTTGACCCAGTGATAAGTGAAGGATCGGCCGATATATTTCCAAGTCAGGTGAGTGGTTCAGAGCGGAACTTCCAGGTGGAAGTTCCCCCATGTGTCTGCTGACCTTGTCCTTCTAGATGGTAGTGGTCATGGGTTTGGAAGGTGCTGTCTAAAGTGCCTTGGTGAATCTCTGCAGTGCATCTTGTAGATGGTACACACACTGCTGCCACTGTGCGTCGGTGGTGGAGGGAGTGAATGTTTGTGGATGGGGTGCCGATTAAGCGAATTGCTATGTCCTGGACCATGTCCAGCTTCTTGAGTGTTGTGGGAGCTGCACTCATCCAGGCAAGTGCAGAGTATTCCATCACACTTCTGACTTGTGCCTTGTCGATGGTGGACAGGCATTGGGGGAGTCAGGAGGTGAGTGACTCATCACATGATTCCCAGCCTCTGACCTGCTCTTGTAGCCACAGTATTTATATGGCTGGTCCAGTTCAGTTTCTGGTCAATGGTAACCCCCAGGATGTTGATAGTGGGGGATTCAGTGATGGTCATGCCCATTGAACGTCAAGCGGCAATGGTTGGATTCTCTCCTGTTGGTTGACTTATCAAGAACGGCTAAACAGGTTAGGCCTTTATTAATTAGAGTTTAGAAGAATGAGGGGTGATCTTATTGAAATGGACAAGATTCTGAGGGGGCTTGACAGGGTGGATCTTGAGAAGATGTTTCCATTAGTGGGGGAATCTCGAACTAGGGAGACATAGTTACAGAATAGGGGGACACTCATTTAAAACTGAGAAGCAAAGGAATTTCTTATGTCAGAGGGTAGTGAGGGTTTGGAGTTGTCTTCCCCAGAGAGTCGTGAAGGCTAGATCATTGAAAGTATTTAAAGAGGAGGTAGCTAGATTTTTGAAATATCGGGGAGTTGAGGGCTATGAGGAGCTGGCACGAAAGAGGAGTTGAGGCCTGGGCAGATCAATCATGATCTTATTGAATGGCAGGGCAGGCTTGAGGTACCAAATGGCCTACTCCTGCTCCTATATCTTATGTTCTTATGTTATAGCTCAGCTTTCAGCTCCACATAGTTGCCCTTATTTAAGTTTAAGATACTAGTCTTAGACCCACTCTTCTCCTTTCAAACTGGATGTAAAATTCAATCATATTGTGGTCACTGCTACCTAGGGGCGCCTTTACTCTGAGGTCATTAATTAATCCTGCCACATTACACAATACCAAGTCTAATATAACCTGCTCTCTGGTTCGTTTCAGAATGTGCTGCTGTAAGAAACTATCTCAAAAGCATTATAAGAAATCCTCATCCAGGCTACTACTGCCAATCTGCTTTTTTCCAGTTTATATGTCGATTAAAATCACCCATGTTTATTGCCATCCCTTTATCACAAGCACGCAATATTTTCTCTTGAATTCTTTATCCTACACTGTGGCTACTGTCATGGGGCTGGAGACTATTCCCGAATAATGACTTTTTCCCCCTACTATTCCTCACCTCCACCCAAACTGATTCTACATCCTGATCTCCTGAACGAAGATCATCTCTAACTATTGCACCAATGCCTTCTTTGATTAACAGTGCTACCCCTCCACCTTCACTTAGCTTCCTATTCTTCTTGAATGTCCTTTCAATATTAAGGATGCAATCGCTGTTGTCCTGCAGCCACGTCTCTGTAATTGCTATCAGATCATATTTATTTACTTCAATGTGGGCCATCAATTCATTTACATTGTTATGAATGTTACGCACATTCAGATAGAGAGCCTTGAGTTTTGTTTTTTTGTTACCTTTGTAACATCTAGTCTTGACTGTTTATGTATTTAGGTTTTTTTCTCTCTGTCTCTTCCTGCCATTCTCTGCCCCTCATTTCTCATATTACCATTTTGCTTCTCTTGTCTTGACTTTACACCTTGAATTGCTACCTCTACCCAAGCTTGATTCCTCACCCCTCTTGTTTAGTTTAAATGCTGCCTTGATGTCAAGGGCAGTCACTCTCAGTTGCCTCAGGAGTTCAGCTCTTTTGTCCATGTTTGAGCCAAGGCTGCAATGAGGTCAGGAGCTGAGTGGCCCTGCAGGAACCCAAACGAGGCATCAATGAGCAGGTAATTGCCAAGCAAATGCCGCTTGATAGCACTGTCGATGACCCCCTCCATTACTTCACTGATGATGGAGAGCAGATTGATGGGGCAGTAATTGGCCAGGTTGGATTTGTCCTGCTTTTTGTGTACAGGACATATCTGGGCAATTTTCCACATAGCCGGGTGGATGCCAGTGTTGCGGCTTGGTTAGAGGTGCAGAAAGTTCTGGAGCACAAGTCCTCAGTACTGTTGCCAGAATGTTGTCAGTGCCCACAGCCTTTTGCAGTATCCAGTGCCTTCAGCTGTTTCTTGATATCACGTGGAGTGAATCAAATTGGCTGAAGACTGGTATCTGTGATGTTGGGGACCTCCGGAGGAGGCCGAGATGGATCATCCACTCAGCACTTCTAGCTGAAGATCGTTGCAAATGCTTCAGTCTTATCTTTTGCACTGATGTGCTGGGTTCCCACATCGTTGAGGATGGGGATATTTGTGGAGGCTGCTCCTCCAGTGAGTTGTTTAATTGTCCACTCCTATTCATGACTGGATATGGAAGGACTGCAGAGCTTGGATCTGATCTATTGGTTGTGCGATTGCTTGGCTCTGTCTGTCACTTGCTGCTTATGCTGTTTGGCACACATGTAGTCCTGTGTTGTAGCTTCACCAGGTTGACACCTCAATTTTCTAGTATGTTTGGCGCTGCTGGTCAAATAATCAGATCTCACTGAACCATGACACAAGCTGTGTCTATCTGCATTCCGTTTATACATATTCATTATTCAGTTAGTGACTTGGTCTTACCTAGACTATGATACAAGAATATTGCAATCACACTCATACAGATTGTAGCTTGCAGACTGAGTCATTCTATCTTCTCCAGATCTTCTGTACAAGATCGACCAGAAAAGACTTGACAAGGTTATTGTCCAAGGGGAGTTGGTAGCGGACTGGTCATGTCACTGGACAAGTCCTGAGGCCTAGGCAAATATCCTGGAGAAGTCGGGACTGTTTTCCTTAGAGAAAGGAAGGTTGGGAGGAGATTTGATAAGGATATTGAAAATCATGAGGGATCTGTATGGAGTAGATAGGGACAGAGTCATAGAGTTATACAGCACAGAAACAGGCCCTTCGGCCCATCGTGTCCGTGCCATCCATCAAGCACCTATCTATTCTAATCCCATTTTCCAGCCCTTGGCCTACAGCCCTGTATCTTATGGTGTTTCAAGTGCTCATCTAATTACTTCTTAAATGTTGTGAGGGTTCCTGCTTCTACCACCCCTTCTGGGTGAAAAAATTTTTCTCTCAAATCCCTTCCAAACCTCCTGCCCCTTACCTTAAATCTATGCCCCCTGGTTATTGAAACCTCTGCTAAAAGGAAAAGTTTCTTCCTATCTATGCCCCTCATAATTTTGTACACCCTCAGCCTTCTCTGCTCTAAGGAAAACAACCCCAGCCTAGCCAGTCTTTCTTCATAGCCGCAATGTTTCATCCCAGGCAACATCCTGGTGAATCTCCTCAGCACCCTCTCCAATGCAATCACATCCTTCCTATAGTGTGGTGACCAGAACTGCACACAGCACTCCAGCTGTGGCCTAACTAGCATTTTATACAGCTCCAACATAACCTCCCTGCTCTTATATTCTATGCTTTGGCTAATAAAGGCAAGTATCCCATATGCCTTTTTAACGACCTTATCTACTTATGCTGCTGCCTTCAGGGATCTACAGACAAGTACACCAATGTCCCTATGATCCTCTGTACTTCTTAGGATCCGACTATTCATTGTGTATTCCCTTGACGTGTTAGTTCTCCCAAAATGCATCACTTCACACTTCTCAGGATTAAATTCCATTTGCCACTGCTCTGTCCATTTTACCAGCCCATCTATATCGTCCTGTAATCTAAGGCTTTCCTCCTCATTTACAACACCACCAATTTTTGTGTCATCTGCGAACTTACTGATCCTATATTCATGCCTAATTCATTAACGTACACTACAAACAGCAAGAGACCCAGCACCGATCCCTGCGGTACACCACTCGCCACAGGCTTCCAATCGCAAAAACAACCTTCGACCATCACCGTCTGCCTCCTGCCATGAATCCAATTTAGGAACCAATTTGTCAAATTGCCCTGGATCACATGGGCTCTTTCTTACCTCCTTGACTATTCTCCCATGCAGGACCTTGTCAAAAGCCTTACTGAAGTCCATGTGGACTACATCAGCTGCACTACCCTCATCTACACAACTCGTCACCACCTTGAAAAATTCAGCCAAATTTATTAGACATGATCTCCCCCTGACAAAACCATGCTGACTGTCCCTGATTAATCCCTGCCTCTCCAAGTGGAGATTAATCCTGTCCCTCAGAATTTTTTCCAGCTGTTTCCCTACCATTGATGTTAGGCTCACTGGCCTGCAATTACCTAGTTTATCCCGACTACACTTGAATAATGGTACCACATTTGCTGTCCTCCGGTCCTCTGGCACCTCTCCTGTGGCCAGAGAGGGTTTGAAAATTAGCATCAGAGCCCCTGCAATCTCCTCCCTTGCCTCACATAGCAGCCTGGGATACATCTCATCTGGGCCTGGGGATTTATCCACTTTTAAACCCGTTAAAACTGCTAATGCCTCCTGCCTTTTCGTGCTCAATTTGTTCCAAGTGCATCGTAGCCCCGTCCCCTGATTTCTACACCTACGTCGGCCTTCTCCAGAGTGAACACGGGTGAAAAGTAGTCATTTAAAAACCTCACCTACGTTCTCCCGGCTCCACGCACAAATTGCCACTTAGGTCCCGAAGGGATATCCCCCGTAGATGTTCCCTTGGCCTCGTGAAAGGATCGAGGATGGAGAGGGAGGGCACAGGCTCAAAGTTGTTGGTTAGAGAAGCAAAAGCCCCAGGAGGAAGAGCGTTTCGATGCAGCGAACGGTTCGGGTTTGGAAAGCGCTGCCCGAGGGTGTGGCCGAGGCGGGTTCCATGGGGGGGGGGAGGGCGGGGAATCAGACAGTTGTCCGAAAAGGAAGGGGCAGGGTTACAGGGAGAAGGCAGGGGAATGGTACCCGAGGTGAGGAGCTCATTGCTGAGAGCCAGTGCAGACACGATGGGCCGAATGCCCCCCCCCCCCCCACCTTGTGCTGTCATCAATCCCTGATTCTGCCCTTCACAAAGTGCTCGATCTCCTGCGGGTCGGCCAGGAGGATCGCGCGTGCTCGGAGGCTCCAAAGCTCAGCCCGCCCTCCCCGACAGTGACCTCTCACCTGACAGCTCACAATGCCCGGCTGATTGACGGCAGCTCCGGAACAATAGGAGGAGTTGGGGGAGAGGGGCGGGTGGCGGGGCTGGAGGACCGAGCGGGAGCTGCGTGCTGGTTCCTCCAACCAATTGGAGCGAATGGGCGGGGCAGTGGCTGGAGCATGCGCACTCGGATACTGTAGATGGACCCAGGAAATAGTGGCGGATCGGCACCGGACGTGCAACAACACAAAAGCAGCAGGGGAATCGGTCTGGTGGACGGGAGGCTTTAAACACAGCTCGTGTAGACCTCAGGACTCGGACGGGGAAAGTACCGGTACCGTGTTTGCAGAAAGCGGTAAAGTTTCGGCTTCGGCCCGCCACAGGCCAGGGCTCACGGCCGCCATCTTGAGCGGGTCAATATGCAGCGGTGCGCATGCGCGGTCATCCCTCTCCCTGTCAGCAGGAGGAGAGAATGTTGTGCATTTCTATCCTGGACTGACAGGGATGGGATTTTGGAAACTCCTTTTACAGGGGGTTAGAAGGGGAGGATTTACACACAACAAACTCAGACCAAGAGAAATTTTGTCTCTTTTTCAGTTCTGTCCGGACTGACAGCGATTGCTTTTGTACAGTCCTTTTTTACAGGATATTACATTGGAAGGATTTGCAGACGGGAAACTCAAACCAAGCACCATATCGACATCGGACGGTGCCGCTCGATCCATCGGGACCCGAACACCATCATCGTCCTTTGAACATGGAAGCAAAGAGCCCTGTTCAAGGCGAGGAGAAACGGTTCACTTGTTCTGAGTGTGGACGAGGCTTTAGCCAAACGCCTGACCTTTCGAAACACATGCACAGTCACACTGGGGAGAAGCCTTGGAAGTGCGGGGACTGCGGAAGGGGATTTAATTACCCCTCGGACTTGGACATCCATCGGCGCATTCACACTGGGGTGAGGCCATTCAACTGCTCTGTATGCGGGAAGGGATTTGTCCGGTCAAACAGCCTCATTTCACACCAACTGGCTCACACTGATAAGAGACCGTTTAAATGCGCTGACTGCGAGAAGAGCTTCAAATGCAAAAGGGAACTGCTGAGGCACCAGCGCACCCACACTGGGGAGAGGCCATTCACCTGCTCCGAGTGCGGGAAGGGGTTCGCTGACTCATCCAACCTGCTGAAACACCAGCGCACCCACACTGGGGAGAGGCCGTTCGTCTGCCCCGTGTGCGGGAAGGGGTTCAGTCAGTCGTCCCAGCTCAATAAACATCAGCTTGTTCACACCAGTAAGAGACCGTTCAAATGCTCTGACTGCGGGAAGAGCTTTAAAAGCACGAGTAACCTGCTGACACACCAGCGCATCCACACCGGGGAGAGGCCGTTCAGCTGCTCAGTGTGTGCGAAGCGATTCGTTAATTTATCCCACCTCTCTGAACACCAGTGGGTGCACACTGGGGAGAGGCCGTTCACCTGCTCCGAGTGCGGGAAGGGCTTCATTAATCTATCCCACCTCTCTGAACACCGGCGGCTTCACACCGGGGAGAGGCCATTCACCTGCTCCGTGTGCGGGAAGGGATTCATCCGGGCAAGCAACCTCCTCTCGCACCAACTCGTTCACACCGACGAGAGACCCTTCAAGTGTTCCGACTGTGCCAAGAGCTTCAAATGCAAGAGGGAGCTGCTGAGGCACCGGCGCACCCACACTAGGAAGAGGCCGTTCACCTGCTCTGCTTGTGGGACGGGATTCATTGACTCCTGCGACCTGCTGAAACACTGGTGCGCTCACACTGGGGAGTGGCCCTTGGTCTGCTCCGTGTGCGGGAAGGGGTTCACCCAGTCATCCCAGCTCAATAAACATCGGCTTGTTCACACGACTGCGAGGCCATTCAAATGCTCTGACTGCGGGAAGAGCTTCAAAAGCACCGGGAACCTGCTGACGCACCAGCGCATCCACACCGGGGAGAGGCCGTTCAGCTGCTCCGAGTGCGGGAAGCGATTCATTAATTTACACCACCTCTCTGAACACCAGTGGGTGCACACCAGGGAGAGACCGTTCACCTGTTCCGAGTGCGGGAAGGGCTTCATTAACTCGTCGCACCTCTCGGAACACCGGCGAGTTCACACCGGGGAGAGGCCGTTCACCTGCTCCGTGTGCGGGAAGGGGTTCGTCCGCTCAAACAACCTCCTTTCGCACCAACTCGTTCACACCGATAAGAGACCCTTTAAGTGTTCCGACTGTGACAAGAGCTTCAAATGCAAAAGGGAGCTGCTGAGGCACCGGCGCACCCACACTGGGGAGAGGCCGTTCACCTGCGCTGCTTGTGGGATGGGATTCATTGACTCATCCAGTCTGCTGAAGCACCAGCGTATTCACACTGGGGAGAGGCCTTTCACATGCTCCATGTGCGGGAAGGGGTTCACTCGTTCATCCACCCTGCTGAACCACCAGCGAGTTCACAAGCGACAGCGCGGGTTGGATTCTGCCCTTGTTGCTGCTGCTGTCAATCACATCCAGGATTGAACCACGTTTACTCTGACAGTTTGTTGCTGCTGCTGATATCAGTAACCATATGACTGGACTGGGGTTAATATTCAAGTATATTTTAATATACGCGTCATGGAAAGTAAAGCAGGAGGGGGACCCTTTTTAAAAGGCTTCCTTCCAGTAAGGTAAACGACCACGAATCCCTGTAAAATGATTGAAAAATAAATGTGGCGTTCGCAGCTGGACATTGTGTTTGGATTACAGTATGAAATAGGGGGCACAGACATGAGGGGTCCGAGCTGGGTGGTGGAGGCCAGTTCTGAGCACACGGCACCCCACGGCGAGATCACAAACTGACCTGTTTCTGGGGTTACCGCTGGCTGGAGGAACAGCAGCCAGCGCATAGGAACAAGAGGAGGCCATTCAGCCCTATGTGCCTGCTCCACCATTCAATGAGATCTTGGCTGACCTCTAGCTTCAACTCCATTTTCCCCATCCTTGATCCACTTTCTTTGATAACTTTTTATTTAACAAGAATCTATCGATCCCCAGCTTTTTGAATAAGGGTGTTACATTGGCCGTTCTCCAAAACTCTGGGACTGTTTCAGAATCTAAGGATTCTTGAAAGATTACTACCGGTGCATCCACTATCTCTGTAGCTACTTCCTTTAATATCTTAGGATACAACCCATCAGGACCAGGGACTTATTGGCCTTTAGCTCCATTAGTTTCCCTAGTACTTTTTCTCTAGTGATAGTTATTGTATTTATTTCCTCCCCCCCACCCCCTTTTACCTCTTGATTATTTAGTACTTTTGGAATGCTATTAGTGTCTTCTACCATGAAGACTGAAGCAAAGTATTTATTCAACTCCTCTGCCATTTCCTGGTTCCCCATTATTATTTTCCCAGCCTCATTCTGTAAGGGGCCTGTGTTCACTTTGGCCTCTCTTTTATATATTTAAAGTAGCTCTTCCTGTCCATTTTTATATTACTTGCTAATTTACCCTCAAAGTTTATGTTCTCCCTCAGTTATTTTTCTGGCTGTCTTTTGTTGGTTTTTAAAACTTTCCCAATCCTTTGGTTTACCACTAATCTTTGCCACGCTGTACGTTTTTTCTTTCAATCTGATACGATCCTTAACTCCCTTGGTTAACTATGGTTGGTTTATCCCCTTCTTTGAATCCTTCTTCCTCACTGGGATATATCTTTGTTGAGAGTCATGAACTATTTTCTTAAATGTCTGCCATTGTTCATCAACCATCTTTTTTACCAAACTGCTTTCCTAGTCCACTCCAGCCAGCTCTGCCCTCATCCCATTGTAATTACCCTTATTTAAGTTTAGCACAGTTGTTTCCGACCCAAGTTTCTCACTCTCAAACTGAATGCTAAATTCTACCATGTTATGGTCACTGTTTCCTAGGGGATCCTTTACTCTCAGATCATTTATTAAACCTGCCTCATTACACATTACCAGATCTAAAATAGCCTGATCCCTGGTTGGATCTACAACAAATTGTTCCAGGAAACTGTCCCGCATACACTCAATGAATTCTTGCTCGTGTCAACATCTGCCAATTTGATTTTCAGAATCAACACGAAGATTAAAGTCACCCATGATTAATGTACTGCCTTTCTTACATGCCCTCATTATCTCCTGATTTATTCTCTGTCCTACAGTATAGCTACTGTCAGAGAGGCCTATAGACTACTCCCACCAGTGTCTCCTTCCCATTGTTATTTCTTACCTCCACCCATATGGATTCTACATCTTCCGAGCCAAGATCATTTCTTGCTATCGGACTTATTCCATCTTGTACTAACAAAGCTACCCCACCACCCTTTCCATCCTGCCTGTCCTTTCGAAAAAAAAAAACCCTGAATATTTAGTTCCTAGCTTTGACCTCCTTGTAACCACGTCTCCATAATGGCTATAAATATCATTCCCATTAACCTCTACTTGTGTTTCTGTTTCTCTATTTCTCTCTCCACAGACACCGTCACACCTGCCGAGTTTTTCCCGCATTTTCTGTTTTCATCTCCGGCTCGTTCTGGATTGATGTCAGGCAGGATAGGTGTGTCCGGTGGGTCTGGCTGTCCACTCCCATTGTGTGAGTTGTGGGAGCTCTTCAAACCCTCCAGGTTGAAGCTGGACCAAATGATCGGCTGGAATTAAATAGTCCCAGACATAGAAGAAGCGTTAAACAGCCTGTGAATTCTTCCACTAATTCACACTGTTCTCCAAGGGATGAGTTCAAAGAGAAACAATCACTACACTGTAACTTCCTGAAATAATCCCTGCTGTCTGTCCTGAATGAATCCATTTCAGTGACAAACGTTGAAATGTTTGCTCCACACCCACAGGGTTTCATCTATTTAAAGCCACAAACAGAAAGGTCCAATTTTCTCCTGGAGTTTGAGACAAATCAGCTTCCAAAAATGATTCAGAGTTTCAGCCAATGAGGGAGATCCGGGCTCAGCACCGCCCCCCTCATTCACTCCGATTGGTTGGAGGACCAGCTGCTCCATCTCGGTCCTCCGGTCCCGCCCTCTCTTCCTATTGGTCCGGAGCTGCCGTCAATAACTCCCCAACCCCACGCCCCCCTGGGTGGGGGGGGGGGGGCATTGCGAGCTGAGCATGCGCAGTCCCTGACGACGGACGGTAAGAGAGCTCGAGCGAGCGGGTTTAAAATGGAGGTTTTATGAAGATCGAGTGCGGATTCAGAGCCCAAAATAAAAGCGGCAACATCTTCTCCCTAAGACGCGACTAGAGAACCGAGAACGTTATCCCCGACTTTCCAGTTTCTTCCGTGTCGCTCGGGTCTTTGGCAGGGGGGGCGTGGTGGCGGTGATGCGCATGCGCAGTGTCAACTCATTCAGGGAGTGTCTGTAAATGCAGGGAAAATGATAAAAGTCAAGGAGCGTCTCTAAAAATGGCGATTGTCAGGAAATGAGTGCAAATGAAGCAAAATGATGCAACCGAACGTGGAGCGCTTAAAAGAGGAAAAGGGGAAGTACCGATGAGTAGGGAATGTCTGGAAAGAATCGTTGAGTCATAGAACTGGACAGCACAGGAGGAAGCCACTCGGCCCATCAGATCGGTGCCAGCTCTTTGCAGGAGCAATCCAGTTTGTTCCGCTCCGCCCCTTTTTCTACCTAACCACAAGAACGCAAAAATTGCAAGTAGGAGCAGGCCATTCGGCCCCTCGAGCCTGCTTGCCTTTCAGTAAGATCACGATTATGGCCTTAACTCCACCTTCCTTCCTGCCTCCCCCCCCGCCCCATCACCCTTGACTCATTTGTTGACAAAAAATCCGCCTAACTCAGCCTCGTATATATTCAGTGATCCGCCCTCTAACCGCTCTCCAGGGAAGAGAATCCCACAGACTTTAAGACCCTCGGAGATGTTAAAAAAAAACTCCCCTTATCTCAGTCTTGAAGGGGAAAGCCCTAACTTTTAAAATGTGCCCCCTAGTCCTGGACTCCGTCACACATGGGGAAACATCCTCGCAGCATCCACCCTGCCAACTCCCCTCAGAACCTTACACATTTCAATAAGATCATCTCTCATTCTTCTAAATTCCCGTGCTCAACCTTTCCTCCTAAGATTATCCCCTCCACCTCAGGAATCAGTCAGGTGAGCCTCCTCTGAACTGTTCTGCAACTCTGTCCTTTCTTAAGTGAGGAGACCAGACCTGTACGCGATACTCCGGATGCGGTCCCACCAAGGCCCTGTGCAGCTGCAGCAACACTTCCCTGCTTGTATATTCCATTCCCCTTGGAACAAACGCCAACGTTACATTTGCCTCCCCAATCACTTGCTGTCCCGGCACAGTGACCTTTTGCGATTTGTGCGCCCAGGCCATCAGATCCCTCCGCACATCAAGAGTTCTGCAGCCCCTCTGCTTTTAAATCACATTCTACTTTTCAACCCTTCCAGCCAAAGTGGACAAGTTCACGCTTTCCCACGTTATACTTCCATCTGCCAAATTTTCGCCCACTCACTGAAGCGAACCAAATTCTGCAGTGGGCTCGGCAAGGTTTTTTTCCATTCGAGTGTTTATCCACCAGTCCATCAGGCAGTGCGTTCTTACCACGAGATGTGTGAAAATGTTTTTTCTTGTACTGCCTTTGGCTCCGTGCTCTCTGGCTATTGATCTTTCACATTGGGAACAGTTTCTCTTTATTCACTCGTTCTAACTCTAGCAGGAGGCTTTCATTTGGAGAGGGTGGAATTGTTTCAGAGGTGAATATTTGTGACCGTTTATTTTGGAGCTTTTACCCCCATTCTCTGTTAACTGTGCTCTGGTTCCATGCCTGTTGCGGCTCCTTTACTGTGGATCTGAATCCACGTCCACCCATTGCTCTGTTTCACCTCTGCCCCCCGCCGATCACCTTTCTGCCGTTCATTGTCTAACATCTTCTGTCTCTAAGAATGGGTGCGTTTTAGCTGTGTTTAGTGTTTTAAGACCATAAGACACAGGAGCAGAAATTAGGCCATTCGGCCCATCGAGTCTGCTCCGCCATTCAATCACGGCTGATAAGTTTCTCAACCCCATTCTCCCGCCTTCTCCCTGTAACCTTTGATCCCCTTACCAATCAAGAACCTATCTATCTCGCTCTTAAATACACTCAATGACCTGGTCTCCACAGCCTTCTGTGGCAATGAGTTCCATAGATTCACCACTCTCTGGCTAAAGAAGTTTCTCCTCATCTCTGTTCTAAAAGGTCTTCCCTTTACTCTGAGGCTGTGCCCTTGGGTCCTCATCTCTCCTACTAATGGAAACATCTTCCCCACGTCCACTCTATCCAGGCCTTTCAGTATTCTGTAAGTTTCAATCAGATCCCCCCTCATCCTTCTAAACTGCATTGAGTATAGACCCAGAGTCCTCAAACGTTCCTCGTGTGTCAAGCCTTTCATTCCTGGGATCGTTCTCGTGAACCTTCTCTGGACCCTCTCCAGGGTTTTACTGTTACTTCTGCTGACCGGGTCGAAATGAGATTCCCACCGCTGCCCTTCCCCTTGTGCTCCTGGTTTCCCAGCTTTATCTTCCCGCAGAACCTTTCAGAGCCAGGAATTGATTTTCCTGCGCTGCGGCCCATTTCTCTCCCGCTTCTGAGTTTATATTGACCATGAAATCCTGCTCCGTTTTTATTCCCCGTTATTCATTCTGCACGCCCTGAAACGTGAACCCTGTTTCTCTCTCCACAGATAGCGCCTGACCCGCTGAGTGTTTCCAGCATTTCCTCTTTTTATTTCGAACTTGCAGCAGCTGCAGCGTTTTGCTTTTGTTTCATTGCGGGCGTCGATCGTGGAACCGAGTCCGGAAACACCAAGACGGTCCAATTGAGAGCCGGTTTGTAGCAGGGTGGGCATTGGCGACAGAAATTCGCCCCTGGCCTCCAGTGCAGGTCTTTTCTCATGGAGTCAATGAGTTATAGAATGGTCACAATACCGACGGAGACCATTCAGCCTGTCCTGCCCGTGCTGGCTCTCTGCCGGAGCAAATCAGCTAGTCCCGCTCCCCTGCCCTTTCACGAACAAGACCAGCAGCAGATATTTCCCGTCCCCAGTTACCTGTGGAGAAGAAGACGTCTGACCTTCTTGAACCGCTGCAGTCTGTGTGGTGAAGGTGCTCCCGCGATGCTGTTAGACTAGGAGTTACAGGTTATTCGGCCAGCATTGACGAAGGGGACAGTGACATAGGTCCAAGTCAGCAACAGCAATTTGTATTTGTATCGCACTTTTAATGCAAAGCAGCATTTCGACATGCTTCACAGAGACATTACAAAGCAACATTTGACACCGTAGCCACGGAAGGAGATACTGGCATGGATGGAAAATTGGCTGGCTGATGGGAAACCGAGAGCAGGCAAAAAATGGGTCTTTTTCTGGTTGGCAGGATGTGGCGAGCGGTGAGCCACAGGGATCAGTGCTGGGGCCTCAACCTTTTAGAGATGATATCCATGACTTGGATGAAGGGACCGAAGGGATGGTGGCTAAGTTTGCTGATGACACAAATATAGGTAGGAAAGTAAATTGTGAAGCGGACATAAGGAGCGTCTAGATAGGGTAAGCGAGTGAGCAAATATTTGGCAAGCTGGAGTTTAATGGGGGGGGTGGGCGGGGGTGGAATGTGGAATTGTCCGTTTTGGCAGGAAGAATAAAAGAGAAGCATACTATCTAAATGGTGAGAGATTGCAGAGCTCTGAGGTGCAGAGGGATCTGGGTGTCCTAGTGCATGAATCACAAAGGCTAATAGCAGGTACAGCAGGTAATAAGGAAAGCGAATAGAATGTTATCCTTTATTATGAGGGGAATTGATTATAAAAGTAGGGAGGTGATGCTTCAGTTGTACAGGGCACTGGTGAGACCACATCTGGAGCACTGTGTACAGTATTGGTCACCTTATTTAAAGAAAGATGTAAATGCATTGGAAGCAGTTCGGAGGAGGCTTATTCGTCCAATACCAGGAATGGACAAGCTGTCTTATGAGGAAACGTTGGACAGGCCGGGCTTGTATCCGCTGGAGTTTAGAAGAGTGAGAGGAAACTTGATTGAAACCTTTAAGATCCTGAGGGATCTTGACAGGGTGGATGTGGAGAGGATGTTTCCTCTCGTGGGAGAATCTAGAACTAAGGGTCACTGTGTATAAATAAGGGGGTCGTCCATTTAAGACAGAGATGTGAAGATATTTTTTTCTCTTAGAGGGTTGTGAGTCTTTGGATCTCTCTTCCTCAAATGGCAGCGGCAGCAGACACTTTGAATGTTCTTGATAGATTCTTGATAAACAAGGGGTGAAGGGGTATTGGGGGTGGGTGGGTGGTTACAGTCAGATCTGCAATGATCTTATTGAGTGGCGGATAAGGCTCGAAGGGCTGAGGGGCCCACTCCTGCTCCTAATTTGTATGTTTGTCTGTACGTGTTTGGGCAAGTGACCAAAAGCTTGGTCAGGGCTGGGTTTTAAGGAGTATTTTAAAGGAGGAAAGCGAGGTAGAAAGGCAGAGAGGTTTATGGAGGAAATTCCAGAGCTTGTGGTCTCAGCAACTGAAAGAAAGGCCACCGATAGTGGGACGATTAAAATCATGAATGGCCAATGGACCAGAATTGTACGAGTGCAGATATTTCAGATGATTGAATGACGGGAGGAGCTAACAGAGAAAAGGAGGGACAAGAGCATGGAGGAGATTACTGAGACAGGGAGCGACAAGAGTATGGAGGAGATTACAGAGACTGAGAAAGACAAGAGCATGAAGGCGATTACTGAGACAGCGAGGGACATGAGCCTGGAGGAGATTACAGAGATAGAGAGGGACAAGAGTATGTAGGAGATTACAGAGAGCGACAAGAGTATGGACGAGGTTACAGAGAATGAGAGAGACTAGACCATGAAGGAGATTACAGAGACTGGGAGAGACAAGAGCATGAAGGAGATTACAGAGACAGGGAGGGACAAGAGCATGGAGGAGATTACAGAGACAGAGAGCGACAAGAGCATGGAGGAGATTATAGAGACAGGGAGGGACAAGAGCATGGAGAAGATTATAGAGACAGGGAGGGACAAGAGTACAGAGGAGATTACAGAGACACAGAGGGACATGAGCATGGAGGAGATTACAGAGAATGAGAGAGACAAGAGCATGGAGAAGATTACAAGGACATGGAGAGACAAGAGCATGGAGGAGATTACAGAGACAGGGAGGGACAAGAGCATGGAGGAGATTACAGAGATAGGGAGGGACAAGAGCATGGAGGAGATTACACAGATAGGGAAGGGACGAGCATGGAGGAGATTACAGAGGCAGAGAGGGACAAAAGCATGGAGAAGATTATAAAGACACGGAGATACAAGAGCTTGGTGGAGATTACAGAGACAGGGAGGGACAAGAGCATGGAGGAGATTACAGAGACAGGGTGGGTCAAGGGCTTGGTAGAGATTACAGAGACAGGAAGGGACAAGAGCATGGAGGAGATTACGGAGACAGGGAGGGACAAGAGTATGGACGAGATTACAGAGAATGAGAGAGACTAGACCATGAATTAGATTACTGAGACAGGGAGGTTCAGGAGCATGGAGGAGATTGCAGTGGCATAGAAGAACAAGTGGATGGAGGAGATTACAGAGACAGGGATGGACTAGAGCATGGACGAGATTACAAGGAATGAGAGAGACTAGAGCATGACGGAGATTACTGAGATAGGGAGGGAGAAGAGCAAGGTGGAGATTACAGACACAGTGAGGGACAATTAGCATGGAGCAGATTACAGAGACACAGAGGGACAAGAGCATAGAGGAGATTACAAAGACAGAGAGGGACAAAAGCATGAAGTAGATTACAGACAATGCGAGTAACAAGTGCATGGAGGATATTGCAGAGACAGAAAGGGACATGAGCATGGAGGAGGTTACAGAGACAGAGAGGCACTATAGCTTGGAGGAGATTACAGAGAAGGAGAGAGACTAGGGCATGGAGGAGATTACAGATACGGGGAGGGACACGAGCATGGAGGAGATTATGGAAACTGAGAGGGATATGAGCATGGAGAAGATTACACAGACAGAGAGGGACATGATCTTGGAGGAGATTACAGAGACAGAGAGGGACATGATCTTGGAGGAAATTACAGGGACAGTCAGGGACATGATCTTGGAGGAGATTACGGAGAAAGGGAGGGACAAGAGCATGGACAAGATTACAGCGAATGAGAGAGACTGGAGCATGGGGGAGATTACAGAGACCGGGATGGTCAAGAGCCTCCTGGAGATTACAGAGAATGATAGAGACTAGACCATGAAGGAGATTACTGAGACAGGGAGGTACAAGAGCATGGAGGAGATTAAGGACACAGGGAGGGATACGAGCATGGAGGAAATTACAGAGACAGGGAGGAACAAGAGTATGGACGATATTACAGAGAATGAGAGAGACTGGACCATGAAGGAGATTACTGAGACAAGGAGGGACAAGACCATGGAGGAGATTACCAAAACAGGGAGGGACAAGGACATGGAGGAGATTACAGAGACAGAGGGGTGCAATAGAATGGAGGAGATTATAGAGACCGGGAAGTTCAAGAGCCTCGTGGAGGTTAAAGAGACAGAGAGGGACAAGAGCATGGAGGAGATAATGGAGACAAGGAGGGACAAGAGCATGGAGGAGCTTATAGAGTCCGTGAGGGTCAAGAGCCTGGAGGAGATTACAGAGACAGGAAGGGACAAGAGCATGGAGGAGATTACAGAGACTGAGAGGGACATGAGCATGGAGGAGATTACAGAGACTGAGAAAGACAAGAGCATGAAGGCGATTACTGAGACAGTGAGGGACATGAGCATGGAGGAGATTACAGAGATAGAGAGGGACAAGAGTATGTAGGAGATTACAGAGACAGAGAGCGACAAGAGTATGGACGAGGTTACAGAGAATGAGAGAGACTAGACCATGAAGGAGATTACAGAGACTGGGAGAGACAAGAGCATGAAGGAGATTACAGAGACAGGGAAGGACAAGAGCGTGGAGGAGATTACAAAGACAAGGAGGGACAAGAGCATGGAGGAGATTACCAAAACAGGGAGGGATAAGAGCATGGAGGAGATTACAAAGAAAGAGTGGGACAGGAGCATGGCGGATAGTACAGAGACAGGGAGGGACAAGAGCATGGAGAAGATTACAGAGACAGGGAGGGACAGGAGCATGGAGGATATTACAGAGACAGAGAGGGACAAGAGCATGGAGGAGATTACAGTGACAGAGAGGGACAAGAGCATGGAGGAGATTACAGAGACAGAAAGGGACAAGAGCATGGAGGAGATTACAGAGACAGGGAGGGACAAAAGCATGAAGTAGATTACAGAGAATGCAAGTGACAAGTGCATGGAGGATATTGCAGCGACAGGATAGGACAAGAAAATTGAGGTAATTACAGAGAGGGACATGAGCATGGAGGAGGTTACAGAGACAGAGAGGCACTATGGCTTGGAGGAGATTACAGAGAAGGAGAGAGACTAGAGCATGGAGGAGATTACAGATACAGGGAGGGGTGAGAGCATGGACAATATTTCAGTGATAGGGAGGGACACGAGCATGGAGGAGATTATGGAAACTGAGAGGGACAAGAGCATGGAGGAGATTACACAGACAGAGAGGGACATGATCTTGGAGGAAATTACAGGGGCAGAGAGGGACATGAGCTTGGAGGAGTTTACGGAGAAAGGGAGGGACGAGCATGGACGAGATTATAGTGAATGAGAGAGATTAGAGCATGGGGGAGATTACAGAGACAGGGAGGGACAAGAGCATGGAGGAGATTACAGAGACAGGGTGGGACAAGAGCATGGAGGAGATTACAGAGACCGGGAGGGTCAAGAGCCTCCTGGAGATTACACAGACAGAGAGGGACATGAGCATGGAGGAAATTACTGAGACAGAGAGGGACAAGATTATGGACGAGATTACAGAGAAGGATAGAGACTAGACCATGAAGGAAATTACTGAGACAGGGATGGACAAGAGCATGGAGGAGATTACGGACACAGGGAGGGACACGAGCTTGGAGGAGATTACAGCGACAGAGAAGGACAAGAGAATGGAGAAGATTACACAGACAGACAGGGACAAGAGTATGGACGATATTACAGAGAATGAGAGAGACTAGACCCTGAAGGAGATTACTGAGACAAGGAGGGACAAGGACATGGAGGAGATTACAGAGACAGAGGGGTGCAATAGAATGGAGGAGATTATACAGACCGGGAAGTTCAAGAGCCTCGTGGAGATTACAGAGACAGAGAGGGACAAGAGCATGGAAGAGATTACAGAGACAGGGAGGGACAAGAGCATGGAGGAGATTATAGGGTCCATGAGGGTCAAGAGCCTGGAGGAGATTACAGAGACAGAGAGGGACAAGAGCATGGAGGAGATTACATAGACAGACAGGGACAAGAGTATGGACGGTATTACAGAGAATGAGAGAGACTAGACCCTGAAGGAGATTACTGAGACAAGGAGGGACAAGGACATGGAGGAGATCACAGAGACAGAGGGGTGCAATAGAATGGAGGAGATTATAGAGACCGGGAAGTTCAAGAGCCTCGTGGAGATTACAGAGACAGAGAGGGACAAGAGCATGGAGGAGATTACAGAGACAGGGAGGGACAAGAGCATGGAGGAGATTATAGGGTCCGTGAGGGTCAAGAGCCTGGAGGAGATTACAGAGAATGAGAGAGACTGTAGCAGGGAGGAGATTACAGAGACAGAGAGGGACATGAGCTTGGAGGAGATTACGGAAATAGGTAGGGATAAGAGCATGGAGGAGATCACAGAGACGGGGGTTACAAGAGCATGGAGGTAATTACAGAGATAGAGAGGGACAAGAGCATGGAGGAGATTACAGAGACAGCGAGGGACTTGAGTATGGAGGAGATTACAGAGGCAGAGAGAGACATGAGCATGGAGGAGATTACAGAAACAGGTAGGATTAAGAGCATGGAGGAGATTACAGAGGCGGGGGACAAGAGCATGGAGGAGATTACAGAGACTGGGAGGGACAAGTGTATGGAGGAGATTACAGAGGCAGAGAGAGACATGAGCATGGAGGAGATTAAGGAAACAGGTAGGGATAAGAGCATGGAGGAGATTACAGAGATGGGGGACAAGAGCATGGAGGAGATTACAGAGACAGAGAGGGACAAGAGTATGGAGAAGATTACAGAGATAGAGAGGGACAAGAGTATGGAGAAGATTACAGAGACTGAGAGAGTCAAGAGCATGGACGAGATTACGGAGACAAGGAGGGACAAGAGCATGCAGGAGATTACAGAGACAGAGAGGGACACGAGCATGGAGGAGATTACAGAAACTGAGAGGGACAAGAAAATGGAGGAGTTTACGGAAACAGGTGGGGACAAGAGCATGGAGGAGATTACAGAGACAGGGAGGGACAAAAGCATGAAGTAGATTACAGAGAACAAGAGTGTCAAGAACATGGAGGAGATTACAGAGACACAGAGGGACGTGAGCGTGGAGGAGATTACAGAGACAGAGGACCTTGGAGGAGATTACAGAGAAGGAGAGAGACTAGAGCAAGGAGGAGATTACTGATACTGGGAGGGACAAGAGCATGGAGGAGATTACAGAGACAGAGAGGGACAAGAGCATGGAGGAGATTATAGAGACAGAGAGGGGCAAGAATATGGAGGAGATTACAGAGGCAGAGAGAGATTCATGAGCATGGAGGAGATTACGGAAACAGGTAGGGATAAGAGCATGGAGGAGATTACAGAGACGGGGGACAAGAGCATGGAGGAGATTACAGAGACAGAGAGGGACAAGAGTATGGAGAAGATTACAGAGATAGAGAGGGACAAGAGTATGGAGAAGATTACAGAGACTGAGAGAGTCAAGAGCATGGACGAGATTACGGAGACAAGGAGGGACAAGAGCATGCAGGAGATTACAGAGACAGGGACACGAGCATGGAGGAGATTACAGAAACTGAGGGGGACAAGAAAATGGAGGAGTTTACGGAAACAGGTGGGGACAAGAGCATGGAGGAGATTACAGAGACAGGGAGGGACAAGAGCATGCAGGAGATTACAGAGACAGAGAGGGACACGAGCATGGAGGAGATTACAGAAACTGAGGGGGACAAGAAAATGGAGGAGTTTACGGAAACAGGTGGGGACAAGAGCATGGAGGAGATTACAGAGACAGGGAGGGACAAAAGCATGAAGTAGATTACAGAGAATGAGAGTGTCAAGAACATGGAGGAGATTACAGAGACACAGAGGGACGTGAGCGTGCAGGAGATTACAGAGACAGAGGACCTTGGACGAGAATACAGAGAAGGAGAGAGACTAGAGCAAGGAGGAGATTACTGATATTGGGAGGGACAAGAGCATGGAGGAGATTACAGAGATAGAGAGGGACAAGAGAATGGAGGAGATTATAGAGACAGAGCGGGGCAAGAGTATGGAGGAGATTACAGAGACAGAGAGGGACAAGAGTATGGAGGGGATTACAGAGTCTGCGGGAGACAAGAGCATGGAGGAGATTACAGAGACAGTGAGAGACCAGACCATGGAGGAGATTACAGAGAAAGGGCGGGACAAGAGCATGGAGGAAATTTCACTGACAAGGAGGGACATGAGCATGGAGGAGATTATGGAAACTGAGAGGGACATGAGTATGGAGGAGATTACAGGGACAGAGTGGGACAAGAACATGGAGGTGATTCCAGTGACAGATGGACAAGCACTTGGAGGGACTTGAAAACAAGGATGAGAATTTCATACGTTAATGCTTTCTTAAATGGAGACATCTTAAATCAGTGATCACAGAAGCGATGGATGAATACATCTTGTTCTGAGGTAGAACATGGGCAGCTCAGTTTTGGATGACCTCAGGGTTTTATGGAGGTTGAACGTGGGAGGCTGTCCGGGAGGGCGTTCAGATGTTTAGACCAGAGGTAACAATAATGGGTGATGGTTTTGGCAGCAGATGAGATAAGGCTTGGGTGGAGTCGGGAGATGTCATTGAGGTGGACGTAAGCAGACTTGGTGATGATGTGGATATGTGTTTGGAAGCTTGTGTCTTGGGGTGAAATATCTCGCCGCTGTTGTGCACCAGGGTTCAGCCTCAGGTGCTTGTCAGGGAGAGGGATGGAGTCGGTGGCTTGGAAGTGGAGTTTGTAGCGGGGACTGAAGAAAATGGCTCTGGGCTTCCCGATATTTAAATGGAGGAAATTTCTGCTCATCCAGCGCTGGATGTCAGACAATGTCAGGGCTTGGAGGTGATGGTGAACACATCCACCTGCTACCCTGCTACTTCTCGGTGGTGCAGGCTGAAGGCTTTGGAGATTCTATCGAAGTTCTTGTCCTGTTGTAGATATGCAAAATCTCTCTCTTTTGCCTCCTACCTCTCCCACCACCCCCTCTTCTCTACCTCTGTCTCTCTTACCCTCTCCTCCCATAATGTCCAGAGCCTTGTGTCGGCCCAGACCAGGTGCTAGGTTCCCTTCCCTGAAGGACATGAGTGAACCAGTCGGGTTTTGACAGCTTCCCTGGTCACTTTTCCCTCGTGCCGACCCCACGAATTGCCAAATTCATTCGGCTCCGTCTCACAACCCGCCTTTGTGTTTTTGTGGGTTCTCCCTCACTCCCTTTTCTCTTGTTTTAAATCAATTTCACAGGGGGGTTAGAAGGGGTGGATTTGGTCGTTGGGTAAACTCAAACCAAGTATCACATCAGCATCTAACAGAGTTGCTCAAATTTATTGTAACCAGAATATCACCGGATTTTGACCATGGAAGGAAAAAGCACCGTTCACAGTGAGAAGCCGTACACGTGTTTCATGTGTGGACGAGGCTTCAGCCGATCATCTGGCCTCTCGAGGCACAAGTGCGGCCACAGTGGGGGGAAGCCATGGAGATGTGAAGACTGTGGGAAGGGATCTGAATCCCCGCCTGAGTTGGAAAGCCACCAGTGCAGCTGCCGCGGGGAGAGGCCATTCACCTGCACCGAGTGCGGCAAGGGATTCACCCGCTCGTCCCACCTGCTGACCCACCGGCGGGTCCACACCGGGGAGAGGCCGTTCACCTGCACCGAGTGTGGCAAGGGATTCACCCGCTCGTCCCACCTGCTGACCCACCGGCGCACCCACACCGGGGAGAGGCCGTTCACCTGCACCGAGTGCGGCAAGGGATTCACCCGGTCGTCCCACCTGCTGACCCACCGGCGCACCCACACCGGGGAGCGGCCGTTCACCTGCCCCGAGTGCGGCAAAGTCTTCGCCCAGTTACCCAACTTGCTGAGCCACCAGCGAGTTCATAGCGACGAGAGGCCCTTTAAATGCCCCGACTGCGGGAAGTGCTACAAAAGCTCCGGGGAGCTGATGTCCCATCAGCGCGTTCACACCGACGAGAGACCCTTCAGGTGCTCCCACTGCGGGATTGGGTTCAGGCGCTCGTCCAACCTCACCCAACACCAGCGCACGCACACGGACGAGAGGCCATTCCGGTGCTCTCTTTGCGGCACTGGGTTCAGGCGATCGTCCGACCTCACGGTGCACCAGCGAGTCCACACCGGGGAGAGGCCCTTCACCTGCCCCGCGTGCGGGAGGAGGTTCATCGATTCGTCCAACCTGCAGAAACACCAGCGCATTCACACTGGGGAGAGACTGTTTAAATGCACAGACTGCGAGAAGTGCTATAAAAGTTCGGGGGAACTGATGTGCCACCAACGAGTTCACACCGACGAGAGGCCGTTCAGGTGCTCTCAGTGCGGGGCCGGGTTCAGGCGGTCATTTCAACTCACTGTGCACCAGCGCACTCACACCGGGGAGAGGCCGTTCACCTGTACTGAGTGTGGGAAGGGATTCACTCAGTCATCCCACCTGCTGAGTCACCAGCGAGTTCACAACTAACCACAGTGGTTGGATTTTGCACTTATATCCAGGACTGAACCATGTTCGTTGGGGGTCCTGTTTCTACTGATGTTAATGGACCCCAGCCCTGGTATATGAGCTAATATTTTGGATAAAAGTCAAATAAATCAGCTTTGTGTTAAACGCACAGTTGTAACATCTCTGACACCGGTTTGTCTCTTTGGAATTGCTCTCTCCCTCTCCCTTGTCCCCTCCGTCCTCACCCCAACAGCACATGTGAGGAGCGTGGGGAGCTTCTTTGTCACTAAGATTGAGTCAATCCGATCAGCTGCCTCGGCTGCTCCCCTCCCACTAGCCCACTGAGCGAAACTGCCTCCGAGTCCCCCCACCTTGCCCTTGTCCTGGACCTGCATCCTTCTCCAGTTCCCTCATGCCCACTCAGAGCTCATCTTGCCCTGGAGAACCCATGTCCTCTTCCCTCGATCTTACTCTCTTCCACTTGCCCACTGGGTCAAACCACGTCTAAAGCTCCCCCTCGTCTGAACCCTCAACTCGCATCTTTCTCCAGCTTCTCTCCTATCCCCCATTGATCCCTGTCAGAGCTCATCTTGTCCAGGAGACCCACATTCTCATCCCTTGACCCAATTCCCATTAAACTGCTGACCATCTATTTTCCCCATGTTAGCTGATGTTCTCTCTCTCTCTCTCTTCTGGTTCTGTCCCTCTCGCCATTAAATCCACCCTCATCGCCCATCCTGAAGAAAAATTAACTCTTGATCCCACTGACTTTCCAAACTACCACCCCCATCTCCAACCTCCCTTTCCTCTCCAAAGTCCTTGAACTTGGTGTCCCTCAAGGATCTATCCTTGGCCCCTCCTATTTCTCATCTACAGGCTGCTGCGAGGTGACATCATCCAAAAGCACGGTGTTAGTTTTCACATGTGCACTGACAACGCCCAGCTCTACCTCCCCACCATCCCTCTCCATTCCTACACTGTTACTGAATGATCAAACTGTCCAGCCAACATCCAGCACTGGATGAACAGAAATTTCCTCTAGTTGAAATTTGGGAAGACCAAAGCCATTGTCTCCGGTCACCAGCACAAATTCTGTTCCCTGTCTACCGAGTCCATCCCTCCCCCCGGGAACTCTCTGAGGCTGAACCGCACTCTCCACAACCTTGGTGTCATTTTGACCCCCAAGATGAGCTTCTGTCCGCACCATCACGAACGCCAGATATTTCTACCCCTGTAACGTCGCCTGCCTCTGTCCCGCCCCAGCTCATCAGCTGCTGAAACCCTCACCCGTAACCGCGTAAGCTTTAGACTCCACCAATGCAGTTGAGCGGCACAGCCGGTCTCACCTGCTGAATTACCGGCCGGCCTCTCGCATTCACCCTGCCGCCACCACCACCACCACCACCCACCCCCCCCCCCCCCCCCCCCAGCCCTCCCTCAACCTGGAAACACGAGATCATCCAAAACCCTGCTGCCCCGTGAATCCCAGGAATGAAAAGCTTAACCTATGAGGAACGTTTGAGGACTCTGGGTCTATACTCAATGGAGTTTAGAAGGATGAGGGGGGATCTGATTGAAACTTACAGAGTACTGAAAGGCCTGGATAGAGTGGACATGGGGAAGATGTTTCCATGAGTAGGAGAGACTAGGACCCGAGGGCACAGCTTCAGAGTAAAGAGAAGATCTTTTAGAACAGAGATGAGGAGAAACTTCTTTAGCCAGAGAGTGGTGAATCTATGGAATTCATTGTCACAGAAGGCTGTGGAGGCCAGGTCATTGAGTGTATTTAAGATCGAGATAGATAGGTTCTTGATTGGTAAGTGGATCAAAGGTTACGGGGAGAAAGCGGGAGAATGGGGTTGAGAACTTACCAGGCATGATTGAATGGCAGAGCAGACTCGATGGGCCGAATGGCTAATTTCTGCTCCTATGTCTTATGGTCTTATGGTGTGCTTTCTCACACCAAGTGGAAGGGAGGCGGAGATGTACTCTGGATTATTAATCCCAAGGCCCAGGTTAATGCTTGGGGGACACGGGTTCAAATCCCACCCTGGCAGCTGGTGCAATTTAAAACCAATTTTAAAAAACCTTGAACTAAAGGTGAACACCACTAATGGTGCATTGAAATTGTCGTCATGTCAATGAGGTACTATTTTGAAGGGCGTGCAGGAGCAGAGAGACCTGGGTGTATAGGTGCATAGATCATGGAGGGTGGGCAGGACAGGTGGAGAGAGCAGTTAATAAAGCAAACAGTATGCTGTGCTTTATTAATAGGGGCAAAGAGTACAAGAGTAAGGAGGTTATGCTGAGCTTATATAAGTCACTATTTAGACCTGAGTTGGCGTATTGCGTACAGTTCTGGGAGCCACACTACAGGAAGGATGTGAACGCATGGGAGAGAGCGCAGAGGAGGTTTACGAGAATGGCTCGAGGGATGAGAAACTTGCAGTTGTGACGAGAGGTTGGGACTGTTCCCCTTGGAGAGGAGAAGGCTCAGAGGAAATTTAGATAGAGGTGTTCGAAATCATGAGGGGGCTGGACAGAGCAGATAGGGAGAAACTGTTCCCGCTCGTCGAGGGATCGAGAAAGAGAGGGCACAGATTTAAGCAAAAACAAAAAAAAACAGAGAAAGTGCTGGGAAAACTCAGCAGGCCTGACAGCCTCTGTGGAGGGAGGAACAGCATTAACATTTCGAGTCCATGTGTGACCCTCCTTCAGAGCTTGACAGATTTGAAATGATTTGCAAATGAAGCAAACACGACGTGAGAAAACACTTTTTCACGCAGCGAGTGGTTGGGGTCTGGAACGCGCTCCCCTGAAGAGCGGCGGAGGCAGGTCCAATCGAGGCATTCAGGAGGGCGCCGGGTGATTATTTGAATGGAAGCAACGTGCAAAGCCACGGGGAGAAAGCAGGGGAACGGCACTGAGTCATGATGTTCATTTGGAGAGCTAGTGCAGACGCGATGGGCCGAACGGCCTCCTCCTGCGCTGTAACGATTCCTGTGCTCTGCCCTCCAGGGAAGGATGTCCGCCGTCCTTACCCGGCCTGGTCTACACCTGCCTCCAGACCCACGGCAATGTGGTTGACTGTTAACGGCCCTCCGAAATGACCTAGCAAGCCACTGAGTTCGAGGGCAACAGTTAGAGGTGGTCAGCTCGTCGGTGGTGCCGCCTTCATCATTTGAAAGAAGGAAGTAAAGAAGCCCAGTTCACCCTCGCCGACTTACGTTGTCTCCTGATCAACAGAAAGCATAGACACTAGGAGCAGGAGTAAGGCCATTCGGCCCTTCGAGCCTGCTCCGCCATTCATTATGATCATGGCTGATCATCCAACTCAATGGCCCTGCTCCCGCTTTCTCCCCATATCCCTTTGATCCCTTTCGCCCCAAGAGCTATATCTAACTCCTTCTTGAAAACATCCATTGTTTTGTTTTGTTTTGTTTTGGTTTTGGTTCTGTCGAAGGGTCATGAGGACTCGAAACGTCAACTCTTTTCTTCTCCGCCGATGCTGCCAGACCTGCTGAGTTTTTCCAGGTAATTCTGTTTTTGTTTTTGTTTTGTTTTGGTCTCAACCACTTTCTGTGGGAAAGCAATGCCCTCGATTTTAAAATTCGCACCCTTGTTTACAAACCCCTCCAGGGCCTCGCTTCCAGATCCCTCCAGAGCCTCGCTACCCTCCCTACCTCTCTCCTCTCCAGCCGCGCAACCTTCCGCGATGTCTGCACTCCTCTCATCCTGGCCTCCGGAGCATCCCCCACTTTGATTCCCCTTGGCGGCAGTGCCCGGTCACCCAAGCCCTGCAATTCCCTCCCTCAACTCCACCTCTCTCCTGATTGAAGAAGCTCAGTGAAATTGGCCATTTCCCATCCTTCCCCGCCCCAACTACACTCGATGGAGTTTCGAAGGATGAGTGGGGGGGGGGGGATCTGATTGAAACTTAAAGCATACTGAAAGGCCTGGATAGAGTGGACGTGGGGAAGATGTTTCCATGAGTAGGAGAGACCGGGACCCGAGGGTACAGCCTCAGAGTAAAGGGAAGACCTTTTAGAACAGAGATGAGGAGAAACTTCTTTAGCCAGAGAGTGGTGAATCTATGGAATTCATTGCCACAGAAGGCTGTGGAGGCCGGGTCATTGAGTGTATTTAAGAGCGAGTTAGATAGGTTCTTGATTGGTCAGGGGATCAAAGGTTACGGGGAGAAGGTGGGAGAATGGGGTTGAGAAACTTATCAGCCATGGTTGAATGGCGGAGCAGACTCGATGGGTCGAATGGCCTAATTTCTGCTCCTGTGTCAAGCTTTTGGCCGCTTCCCATCCTCCCCCGCCCCAACATAGGTATCGCGCTGTGTGACTCGGTGTGAAACTTTGTTTTAGGAGACCCCCCCGAGATGTTTTATGACATTAAACGTCTTAAGAGCATCAGAACTCGGGGCAGGAGTTGGCCATTCAGCCCCTCGAGCCTGCCCCGCCATTCAATACGGCCGTGGCTGATCTCATTTCGGCCTCCACTCGGATTTCCCGCCCTCTCCCCCCCAGTAACCTTTCAACCCGTTACTGATTAAAAACCTGTCTATCGCCCCCTTTAAATTTATTCAGGGTCCCGGCATCCACCGCACTCTGAGGTAGTGAATTCCACAGATTCATGACCCTCTGAGAAAACTAATTTCTCCTCATCTCTGATATGAATCTACCGCCCGTTAGCCTCAAACTGTGGTTCGTACAAATGCAAATTGTTAACCTTGCAGGAAAGCCAGCTTGCACAGCCTCACCTTCCGATTAGGCACTTTACAGCCTTCCGGACTTAACACTGAGTTCAACAACTTCAGATCATGGAACTCACTCCTCCATCATCACCCCCTTTCCGATCCCCCTTTTTTCAAATATTTATTTTTTAATTTTTATATATATATATTTCTCCCCCCCCACTCCTATTTCTATTGTTATCATTTTAAAAATTTATTTCCATTCGTTGTTTTATCCCCACCTTTTAGCCTATTTTGATCTTTTCTCCCACACCGTCCCCTCCACCCACCCCCACATCAGCCACACCCCCCCCGCCCCCCAGCCACTCGAGCCATCTGTCATATGCTCATCCTGTTTTCTACTCTTAATGTCACCATTAGCACTTCCTTTAGCCAGCATCACCACCACCAACATACCCTTCGACCTTTCGTTTATGCATGACGTCTTTTGCAATCTCTCCTTTGACTCCACCTGTCGCTGGCCTTCTATCCAGCTTCACCTGTCCCACCCCCTCCCCTTAAACAGCGTACATTTCACCACATTTCTACTTCTCTTTAGCTCTGAAGAAGAGTCATACGGACTCGAAACGTTAACTCTGTCTTTCTCTCCACAGATCACAGAATCACACGGTGCAGAAGAGGCCCTTTGACCCATCGAGTCTGCACCGACACGTGAGAAACACCTGACCTACCTAATCCCATTTACCAGCACTTGGCCCGTAGCCTTGAATGTTATGACATGCCAAGTGCTCATCCAGGTACTTTTTAAAGGATTTGAGGCAACCCGCCTCCACCACCCTCCCAGGCAGCACATTCCAGACCGTCACCACCCTCTGGGTAAAAAAGTTTTTCCTCACATTCCCCCCTAAACCTCCTGTCCCACACCTTGAACTTGTGTCCCCTCGTGACTGACCCTTCAACTAAGGGGAACAGCTGCTCCCTATCCACCCTGTCCATGCCCCTCATAATCTTGTACATCTCGATCAGGTCGCCCCTCAGCCTTCTCTGCTCCAACGAAAACAACCCAAGTCTCTTCATAACTTAAACGTTTCATCCCTGGCAACATCCTGGTGAATCTCCTCTGCATCCCCTCCGATGCAATCACATCCTTCCTATAATGTGGTGACCAGAACTGCACACAGTATTCCAGCTGTGGCCTCACTAAGGTTCTAAACAACTCCAACATGACCTCCCTACTTTTGTAATCTAGGCCTTGCTTGATAAAAGCAAGCGTCCCATATGCCTTTTACACCACCCCACTAACATGCCCCTCCGCCTTCAGAGATCTATGGACATACGCGTCAAATTCCCTTTGTTCCTCAGAACTTCCTAGTGTCATGCCGTTCATTGAATACTTCCTTGTCAAATTACTCCTTTCAAAGTGTATCACCTCACACCTGCTGAGTTTTTCCAGCAATTTCTGTTTTTCGTTTCTCATTTCGGTGTGTGCTGTGCCTGGAGGCTAGACCTTGACTCATTAGCAGCTGCAGCTTTGCCCTGTGGCATTTTCTTGGCAGCCTTTTTGTTTGTATGTGGGTGGTTCGGTGGTTTGGCACTGCCTCGGGGCTGGGTGAGGAGGCAGGTCCCTCCTGGCCTGCCTCTGCTAGAACAGGGGTCTAACCCATTCTACTGGTGTTATTTCTGAACAGCACAATTTGGCAGTGAGCCAACTGAGCTAACCAGCATCCTCGCACAAAGAAAGATTCCTCAAACAACAATCAGACCGATTAATCCAGGAATTTTTTTTTTTTGGCGGTGTTAGTTAGAGCACGAGCGTTGGTCCTGCCGCACCAGGTGAAACATAGAAAACATAGAAGCTAGGAGCAGGAGTAGGCCATTCGGCCCTTCGAGCCTGCTTCGCCATTCAATGTGACTGATCCTCTATCCCGACGCTATATTCCTGCTTTTCTCCCAACCCCTTGATGCCCCTAATATCCAAAGATTTATCAATTTCTCTCTTGAATATACTCAGTGACCCGGCCTCCACAGCTTTCCGTGGTAGAGAATTCCACAGGTTGACCAACCGCTTAGTGAAGAAATTTTTCCTCATTTCAGTCCTAAATGGCCAGCCCCCGTATCCTGAGACTGTGGCCCCTGGTTCTAGACCCCCTAGCCAGAGGAAACATCATCCCTGCATCCGGTCTGTCTAGCCCTGTTAGAATTTTACACGTTTCAATCAGATCCCCTCTTATTCTGCTAAACTCTAGGGAATACAGGCCCAGCCGAACCAATCTCTCCTCATAAGACAGTCCTGCCATCTCCGGTATCAGCCTAGTGAACCTGCGCTGCACTCCCTCCGTGACAAGTATATCCTTTCTTAGGTAGGGAAACAAAAACTGCTTGCAATAGTCAGGTGTGGTCAAGGTTCCAGGTGAACTCCCCCCTGTGGACAGTATGTGGAGTTGTTGAGGTCCTCCCGAGCTGCGAGGGGAGCTGATTGAGCTTTCGGGTCTGCAGTGCACCTTGAAGAACCTGCCGTCTGGGACCTTTCCTCTTCATTCGCTGACTCCCAGCTGAAGTCGTTTCTGCAGGAAAATAGTTAACTTTGAACATCAATCCCGATTTTAAATTTTTGCAGCAAAGTCTACATCTTTAAATCAGCTGTAAAAAAAAAAGAGTAAAAGAGAGAGAAAGCTTTTCCACGAGAAAGTTCTTGTGTTCATTTAGAACCTCAGAACATCCCAAAAGTCAATGATGCATTTTGGAAGGGAGAATGAGGAGAGGCAGAATAAACTAAATGGTACAATTTTAAACAGAGTGCAGGAACAGAGTGACCTGGGAGTGTATGGACACAAATCTTTGAATGCAACTGGGCAAGTTGATTGAACTGTTTGTAAAAGTGGGGAACTTGCCTTTATTAATCTAGGCATGGAGTGGAAGAGCAAGCAAATGATCCTTTATAAATCCATGGTTAATCCTAAATTGAAGCATTGTGTTCAATTCTGAGCACCACACTTTAGGAAAGATGTCAAGGCTTTGGGAGAGGGGGAAGGGAAAATTGACCAGGATTATATTAGGGACGAGGGGAGGGTGGGGGGTGGTGGGTGGTCTCCGTTCTGTGGAGAGACTGGAGAAGCTGGGATTGTTCTCCTTAGAGCAGAGGAAGTTAAGGAGCGATCTGATAGAGGTGTTGATCTTTTTTTGAGGAGTTTTCATCTACCGAGGGAGAAATTGTTTCCGTTGGAAGGGTGAGCGGTAACTGCGGAACACAGATCTAAAATAATTGGCAAAAAATAATCCAGGATGGAGATGAGGAGGCTTCGGCCTGAGTGAGACAGTGAGTGTATTTGGGACAAAAACTAAAAATAGCTGGAAAAACTCAGCAGGTCTGACAGCATCTGTTAACGTTTCGAGTCCGTATGACTCTTCATCAGAACTGAGGAAAAATAGAAATGAAGTGAAATTTAAGCTGGTTGAGGGGGGGTGGGACAGGTAGAGCTGGATAGAGGGCCAGTGATAGGTGGAGGCAAAGGAGAGATTGCTAAAGATATAGACAAAAGGACAAAGAGGTGTTGACGGTGGTGATATTATCTAAGGAATGTGCTAATGGTAACATTAAGGGTAGAAAGCAGGACAAACAAGTGACAGATGGACCTAGTGGGGGGAAGGGATCGAAATAGGCTAAAAGGTGGAGATAAAACAATGAATGGAAATAAATTTAAATGTATAATTATTAGAAAAAAAGAGGATCGGAAAAGGGATGGGGATGGAGGAGAGAGTTCATGATCTGAAGTTGTTGAACTCAATATTCAGTCCGGAAGGCTGTAAAGTGCCCAGTCGGAAGATGAGGTGCTGCTCCTCCAGTTTGCGTTGAAATATTGAAGTGTATTTGAGAATTTGGTTCACGTGGGAAGTCAACTGGTAAATCTTTCTCAAGTTCAATCTTGGAGTAAGGGTCAGATTCTGACCCAGAACGAACAATCCAGAATGAACAGCCTTTAAGTAAGTTAAGCAGCCTAGTTAAACAGGCAACTGTCTTAGCGGCAGTTAACTGTCAATCACCTGAAAGCCCTTTGCCTGAATCGGGCCTAACTTCGGTGTTGATAACTGCAGCAGGGAGCTGGGCTAGAGAGTGACTCATTACAGATCTATATAAGATAGGGACTTTTTGAGTAAGAGACACGCGATCTGTGAGTTGAGACTTCCACCTGAGTGAATATATTTGTGAATTCGGCTCGAGCTGGAATTCGGTGCATAGTGGGGAAAGAGGTGCTGTAGGTGAGGTTTACTGCAAGGAGTGTGACTTAGAATAGAGTGCTGGGAGTTGAGTAATTAAGGGAGCTGGGGAAGGAAGGGAAAGAGGTGCTCTTTTGCTTTCTGCTTTCTAACTTTCTCAGCCTTCAGGAAGTGGCTGTACTCTGCTACAGGACAAGAAGCTAGTTATTTGGTGAGCATCTGGTAAGTGACTAGGGTTTATTCTATTCCTAAGGTTCAAAATAGTTTAGCAACTGGTGGTAAGATTAATAAAGTATATAAAAACAAAAGTAAAATATGTAATTGAATAAAATAATTAAATAGTTAATCAGAACACATTAAGGATGTCAGGACAGGTGGTGTGTCACAGCTGCAGCATGTGGGAGCTGCCGGATGCCTGTTTGATCCAGGGAAAGCATGTCTGCAGTTTGTTTGAGCAGCTTCAGTTCAGGCCTTATGAGCTGAAGGCTGAACTACAGATAATGCGACACATCAGGGAAGGGGAAAACTACTTGGATTCTTTGCACCTGGAGGCAGTCACATCTCTTAGGACAAGGTTTTCCGATTTGGTCAGGGGTCAGTGACAGGAGGAGGGTGTGACTGCGAGTGAGACAGGTAAGGGGACTCAGAGGGCAGGAGCGCAGGAGTGTGAGCCTCTGTAATTGG
Source organism: Carcharodon carcharias (assembly GCF_017639515.1). Taxonomy (NCBI): domain Eukaryota; kingdom Metazoa; phylum Chordata; class Chondrichthyes; order Lamniformes; family Lamnidae; genus Carcharodon; species Carcharodon carcharias. Next base: position 18,955,745 of record NC_054493.1, read on the forward strand.
CCAACAGGTCCCAGGGTTTTTCAGCTTGCTTGGATGAGAGTGGGGGCTGCAGGGTGGATGAACTAACTGGCTATGGCACCCGTGGTACAGGAAGCCATTCCAGTGGTGGGAGCAAAAAGGAATGTAGTGGTAGTATAGTCAGAGGGATTGACACTGTTCTCAGCATCAAGGAACCTGAGTCCAGACGGTTGTGAGGCCTGCCCGGTGCTAGGGTGCAGGACATCCCCTTGGGGCTGGAGAGGGACTTGCGATGGGAGGGGGAAGACCCAGTCATCGTGGTCTATATAGGTACCGATGACACAGGCAGGACAAAGAAGGAGGTTCTGCATAGTCAGGATGAAAACCCAGGCACCGAATTAAGAAGCAGAACCTCAAAGGTCATAATCTCTGGATTACTACCTGAGCCACGTGCAAATGGGCATAGGACAGATCAGATTAGAGAGATGAATGCATGGGTCAAAGACTGGTGTGGGAGAAGTGGGTTCCTGTTCGAGGGGTCACTGGCACAAGTACTGGGGAAGGCGGGATCTGTACCTTTGGGACAGCCTACACCCGAACCGTGCTGGGACCGGTGCTCTCACGAGCCACATAACTAGGGAAGTAGAGAGGGTTTTGAGCTAAATAGTGGGGGCAAGGGATCAAATTTGGGAAGATGTGGTAAATCAAGCAGTGGAGACAAGTCAAAAGAAAAAGGTATTATTACAGGAAATAAAAAGCAGACCATGACAGCAAGTTATAGAGAGTACAAATCTAACAGTAAATCAACAGATGAAAGTCGAGGTTATAAAAAGAATAAACGGATAAAACTAAAAGCTCCATATCTGAATGCACATAGCATTCGAAACAAAACAGACGAACTGAGAGCGCACTTAGAAATAATTGTTTACTATTTGATAGCCATTGCAGAGACATGGCTGCAGGAGGACATAGATTGGGACCTGAGTATTGAAGAGGACAGGATATTTAGCAAGAGCAGGAAGCAAGGAAGAGGTGCAGGGGCAGCGCTGTTAGTTAATGAAGGTATTAGCACAATAGAGAGTGATGACCTAAGTTCTGGAAACCAGGATGTGGAAATGGTTTGGGTAGAGATGAGAAATGTTAATGGCAAGAAGTCACTTGTGGGAGTTGTGTACAGGCCCCCTAACAGTGGCCACATGGTAGGATTAAGCACAAAGGGAGAAATAATTGGAGCTTGTCAGAAAGGTATGGCGATAATCATGGGAGATTTTAATTTACATATAGACTGGAAAAGTCAGATGAGCAAAAATAGCCTGGATGAGGAGTACATTGAATGTTTTCGAGATCGTTTCTTAGAACAGCACATTCTGGAGCCAATGAGAGAGCAGGTTATACTAGACCTGGCATTGTACAATGAGGTGAGCGTAAGTAATAAAGGTGTCCCTAGGTAGCAGCAACCATAATGTGATTGAGTTTTACATTCAGTTTGAGGGAGAGAGGAGTGGGTCTGAGACTGAGTTTTTGAACTTAAATCAGGGCAATTATGAGGGCATAAAACCTAAGTTGGCGAAAGTGAATAGGAAATTTAGGTTAAGGAATAGATCAATGGAGATGCAGTGGCAAATATTTAAGGGGATATTTCAGAATGCGCAGAATAGATACATTCCAATGAGTAAGAAAAAATCCAAGGGACAAACACACCATCCGTGGTTAACTAGAAAGATTAAAGATAACATCAAACTTAAAGAAAAAGCATATAATTGTGTAAAGGTGGGTGGAAGGCCAGAAGATTGAACAAAATATAAGGAACAGCAAAGAATGACTAAAAGACTAACAAGGAGGGAAAAATAGAGTATGAGAGAAAGCTAGCCAGAAATATAAAAACAGATAGTAAGAGTTTATATAAATATTTTAAAAAGAAAGGAGTTAACAAACTGAGCGCTGGTCCAATAGAAAGTGAGTCTGGAGAATTGATAATGGAAAACAAGGAGATGGCAGATGAATTGAACAGGTATTTTGCATTAGTTTTCACTATAGAGGATACAAGTTATGTCCCAGAAGCGGCGATAAATCAGGAAATGGAAATGGTGAAGGGAGTCATGAAAATTACAGTCACCAGAGAAGTAAGTGGTACTGAGTAAATTGTTGGAGCTGTGGGCTGACAAGAGCCCGGGTCCTGATGGACTTCATCTCAGGGCCTTAAAAGATGTGTCTAGTGAGATAACTGATGCATTGCTTTTAATTTTCAAAAATTCCCTAGATTCAGGGAAGGTCCCATTAGATTGGAAGATAGCAAATGTAACTCCATTATTCAAAAAGGGAGGGAGATAGAAAGTGGGAAACTATAGGGCAGTTAGCTTAACATCTGACATGGGGAAAATGTTAGAAGCCATTATTAGAGAAATTATAGCAGGGCACTTGGATAAGCTCAATGTGGTCAGGCAGAGTCAACATGGTTTTGTCAAAGGGAAATCATGTTTAACCAGTTTATTAGCGTTCTTTGAGGAAGTAACATGTGGTGTGGATAAAGGGGAAGCAGTGGATGTACTGAGATTTCCAGAAGGCATTCAATGAAGTGCCACATCAAAGGCTATTGCAGAAAATAAAAGTTCATAGTACAAGGGGTAACATATTGTCATGGATGGAAGATTGGCTGGCTAACAGAAAGCAGAGAGTAGGCATAAATAAGTCCTTTTCAGGTTGGCAAGATGTAACGAGTGGTGTGCCACGGGGATCAGTGCTGGGACCTCAACTGTTTACAACTTACATAAGTGACTTGGTTGAAAGGATTGAAGGGACGGTTTCCAAATTTGCTGATGACACAAAAATAGGTAGGAAAGTAAGTTTTGAAGATGACATTAGGAGGCTACAAACGGCTTTAATTAGGTTAAGTGAGTGGGCAAAGATTTGGCAGCTGGGGTTTAATGGGGGAAAATGTGAAAGTGTCCATTTTGGCAGGAAAAATAAAAAAAGCATATTATCTAAATGGTGAGAGATTGCAGAGCTCTGAGGTGCAGAGGGATCTGGGCGTCCTAGCGCATGAATCACCAAAGGCTAGTGTGCAAGTACAGCTAATAATTCAGAAAGCTAATAGAATATTATCATTTATTGCGAGAGGAATTGAATACAAAAGTAGGGAGGTTATGCTTCAGTTATACAGGGCACTAGTGAGACCACATTTGGAGCACTGTGTTCAGCTTTGGTCACCTTATTTAAGGAAGGAGGTAAATGTGTTGGAAGCAGTTCAGAGAAGGTTTACCAGACTCATATCTGGAATGGGCACGTTGTCTGATGAGGAAAGGCTGGACAGACATGGCTTGTATCCACTGGAGTTTAGGAGAGTAAGAGGCGACTTGATTGAAACATATAAGCTCCTGAGGGGTCTTGACAGGGTGGATGTGGAGGAGATGTTTCCTCCTATGGGAGAATCTAGAACTAGGGGGGTCACTGTTTAAAAATAAGGGGTTGCCCATTTAAAACAGAGATGAGGTGAAATTTTTTCTCTCAGAGGGCAGTGAGTCTTTGGAACCCTCTTCCTCAAAAGGCAGTTGAAGCAGAGATTTGGAATATTTTGAAGGCAGAGCGAGATGGATTCTTGGTAAGCGAGGGGGTGATAGATTATCACCTAGATAGGTAGGTGGGAGCAGATTTGAGGCTACTGTCAGATCATTCAAGATCTTATGAGATGGCAGAGTGGACTTGGGGAGCAGCCTTGAGGGGCCCCCAATAACCTTTCACCCCCTTGCTTATCAACAATCTATCCAGCTCTGCCTTAAAAATATTCAAAGTCGCTGCTTCCGCCGCCTTTTCAGGAAGAGAGTTCCAAAGACTCACACCTCTGAGAGAAAACATTTCACCTGATCTCTGTTTTAAATGGGCGACGCCTCATTTTTAAACAGTGACCCCCTAGCTCGGGATTCTCTCCCACAAGAGGAAACGTCCTCTCCACATCCACCCTGTCAAGACCCCTCAGGATCTCATATGTTTCAATCAAGTCACCTCTTGCTGTTCTAAACTCCAGCGGATACAAGCCCGGTCTGTCCAAAATTACCTGTTCCTTGTTTGTCTGTATGTTTGTTACTTTTCTCGGTGGGTTATGGGGATCTGGGACACATTGTCTTCATGACTGGTAGAAGCAGATTCAGTTGCACGCTCAAAAGTGATTTGGACTTCTATGTGATGAGGAAAGGTTTGGAGGGCTATTGGAAAAGAGCAGGGGAGCGGGACAGATTGGTCCCATTGTCAGAGAGATAGGACGGGCTCAATGGGCTGAATGGCCGTTCCCCCCCCCCCCCCCCCCCCCCCGTGCTGCTAGCATGTGGCGTTCACTATGAGTCATAGACCATGGAATCTCCTAATAGGGCAGTAGAGAAGGATGCGCCCCCTCATTGTGACGTCATCATCTATGCTCCACCCCCCCCCGAGGTGATCACATGCTCGCGGCTCCCTTTCCTTTCCAACACCCCCCACCCACCACTGCCACCCCACCCCCCCCCACCTCTCCTTCCCTTCCCGCAGCTTCACGTCGGCTGCTGCAACCGCATTTGATTGACGTGCGTGTCGGCCAATGACGGCGGCGGAAACCTGGCGGAGGACCAGCCGGTCCTCCATCCAATGGCGGGACAGGGCGGGGCGTCCCGCTGGTGAGGTAGCGCGGGTGGAGGCAGCTCCCTTCCTCATTGCGGTTAAAGGGGGAAGTGAGGCTGTGAGGAAGGGAGGGGAGGGGAGGGTTACTCTTTGAACTGCTGAGCAAGGCTGACTGCTTTAAATGAAATGCTGAAGGCTCTTTCATTGAGGATTAAAACAAAACAAAAAAATACCTGGACCTCTATATTCTTACTCTGCAGGAAGTTACTGGCTGATTATAGTCAGTTGGCTGGTCAGATGGGCTGATCAGTGGCAAATGGAATTTATTCTGGATAAGTGTGAGGTGATCCATTTGGGCAGGAAAAACAAGGCATGGGAATTCACGATGAATGGTAGGACCCTGGGAAGTACCAAGGATCAGAGAGTCCTTGGTGTGCATGTCCACTGGTCCCTTAAGGGAGCAGGACAGGTAGATAAGGTGGTTAAGAAGGCATATGGAATACTTGCCTTTATTAGCCAAGGCATAGAATATAAGAGCAGGGATGTTATGCTGGAACTGTATAAAATGCTGGTTAGGCCACAGCTAGAATATTGCGTGCAGTTCTGGAATCCACATTATAGGAAGGATGTGATTGCACTAGAGAGAGTGCAGAGGAGATTTACCAGGATGTTGCCTGGGCTGGAGAGTTTTAGTTATGAGGAGAGATTGGATAGACTGGGGTTATTTTCCCTGGAGCAGAGAAGATTGAGGGAGGACATGATTGAGGGGTATTAAATTATGTGGGGCATAGATAGGGTAGACAGGAAGGAACATTTCCCCTTGGTGGAGGGATCAATAACCAGGGGGCATAAATCTAAGGTAAGGGGCAGGAGTTTTGGAGGGGATGCGAGGAAGGATTTTTTCACCCAGAGGATGGTGGGAATCTGGATCTCACTGCCTGAAAGGAAGGAGGAGTCCATTATTAAGGATGAGATTTCAGAATACTTGGAAGTGCATCGTAAAATCGGGTAAAGTCAGCATGGTTTCATCAAGGGGAGGTCATGCCTGACAAATCTGTTAGAATTCTTTGAAGAGGTAACGAGCAGGTTAGACAAAGGAGAGCCAATGGATGTTATCTACTTGGATTTCCAGAAGGCCTTTGACAAGGTGCCACACAGGAGGCTGCTCAGTAAGATAAGAGCCCATGGTGTTAGAGGCAAGGTACTAGCATGGATAGAAGATTGGCTGTCTGGCAGGAGGCAGAGAGTGGGGATAAGGAGGTCCTTCTCAGGATGGCGGCCAGTGACTAGTGGAGTTCTGCAGGGGTCAGTGTTGGGACCACAACTTTTCACTTTATACATTAATGATCTAGATGAAGGAACTGAGGGCATTCTGGCGAGTTTGCAGATGATACAAAGAAAGGTGGAGGGACAGGTAATATTGAGGAGGCGGGGAGGCTGCAGGATTTAGACAGGTTAGGAGAATGGGCAAAGAAGTAGCAGATGGAATACAACGTGGGGAAGTGTGAGGTCATGCACTTTGGTTGGAAGACTAGAGGCATGGACTATTTTCTAAATGGGGAGAGAATTCAGAAATCTGGAGTGCAAAGGGACTTGGGAGTCCTAGTCCAGGATTCTCTTAAGGTTAACTTGCAGGTTGAGTTGGTAGTTAGGAAGACAAATGCAATGTTGGCATTTATTTCGAGGGGACTAGAATATAAAAGCAGGGATGTGCTGCTGAGGCTTTATAAGGCTCTGGTCAGACCACATTTAGAATAACGTGAGCAATTTTGGACCCCGTATCTCAGGAAGGATGTGCTGGTCCTGGAGAGGGTCCAGAGGAGGTTCATGAGAATGATCCCAGGAATGAAAGGCTTAACATATGAGAAACGTTTGAGGACTCTGGGTCTATACTCGATGGAGTTTAGAAGGATGAGGAGGGATCTGATTGAAACTTACAGAATACTGAAAGGCCTGGATAGAGTGGACGTGGGGAAGATGTTTCCTTTAGTAGGAGAGACCAGGACCCAAGGGCACAGCCTCAGAGTAAAGGGAAGACCTTTTAGAACAGAGATGAGGAAAAACTTCTTTAGTCAGAGAGTGGTGAATCTATGGAATTCATTGTCACAGAAGGCTGTGGAGGCCAGGTCATTGAGTGTATTTAAGACCGAGATAGATAGGTTCTTGATTGGTCAGGGGATCAAAGGTTACGGGGAGAAGGCGGGAGAATGGGGTTGAGAAACTTATCAGCCATGATTGAATGGCGGAGCAGACTCGATGGGCCGAATGGCCTAACTTCTGCTCCTATGTCATATGATCTTATGGTCTTATGGAATGTGTGGTAGAAGCAGAAGCCCTCATAACATTGAAGAAGTATTTGAATGTGCACTTGCGATGCCATGGCATGCAAGTATATGGGCCTAGTGCTGGAAAATGGGATAGAATTAAGGTACTTGTTTGACCGGTGCAGACTTGCTGGACTGAAGGGCCTTTTCCTGTGCTGTAGACCTCTATGACTCTATTGGCAGCCGTGCTTTCAGCTGACTGGACCTGAAACTCTGGAATTCCCTCCTTAAATCTCCCTGCCTCCCTATCTATCTCTCTCAACTCCTTTAAGATGCGCCTTGAAACCTACCTCATTGACTGTGCTTTTGGCCCCTGTCCCTCATATTGTCTGATGTGGTTCGGTGTCTAATTTTGCTTGCTAACTACTTAGGATGTTGTGTTACGTTAGAGGTGCTTTATAAATACAGGTTGCTGTTGTTGTGTAGTTAAAGGGACAGTGACATGGACAGTATAAATTACGAACATACATATGATCATACGAATTAGGAACAGGAGTAGGCCACTCGGCCCCTCGAGCCTGCTCCGCCACTCAGTAAGATCACGGCTGATCTGAATGTAACCTCAACCCCACATTCCCGCTGACCACTCCCACCCCCACCCCCTATAACCTTTCACCCCCTTCTTAATCAAGAATCTATCTACCTCTGCCTTAAAAATATTCAAAGACTCTGCTTCCACCATCTATTCAGGAAGAGAGTTCCAAAAACTCACCGCCCTCTGAGGAAAACAAGTTCTCCTCATCTCCGTCCTAAATGGGTGACCCCCCTTATTTTTAAACAGTGACCCCTAGTTCTAGATTCTCCCACAAGAGGAAACATCCTCTCCACATCCACCCTGTCAAGACCCCTCAGGATCTTAAAGGTTTCAATTAAGTCGCCTCTTACTCTTCTAAACTCCAGCGGATACAAACATAACCTGTCCAAGCCTTTCCTCATAAGACAACCCAAACATTCCTGGTATTAGTCTAGGAAACCTTCTCTGAACTACTTCTAACTCTTTTGCATTTTTCTTTAAATAGGGAAATCAGTACTTTGCCCGCTTGAGTTCAGCTTTGGAAAGAGGTAAGTTCAGTTTTTGAGGGTGGTGACGTAGTGGTATAGTCACTGGACTAGTAATCCAGGGAAAAACAGAATTACCTGGAAAAACTCAGCAGGTCTGGCAGCGTCGGCGGAGAAGAAACGAGTTGACGTTTCGAGTCCTCATGACCCTTCGACAGAACTAAGTGAATATTAGGAGAGGGCCCTTGGACGGTGAGGAAAGAGGAAGTGAAGGGACAGGTGTTACATCTTTTGCGTGGGTGCAGCATGATGCCACTATCAAACACATCTTCCCTTCACCCCCACTGTCGGCATTCCGTAGGGATCGTTCCCTCCAGGACACCCTGGTCCACTCCTCCATCACCCCCTACTTCCCAACCCCCACCTATGGCAACTCCCCCTGCCCACGCAAAAGATGTAACACCCGTCCCTTCACTTCCTCTCTCCTCACTGTCCAAGGGCCCAAACATTCTTTTCAAGTGAAGCAGCATTTCACTTGCATTTCCCCCAACTTAGTCCACTGCATTCGTTGCTCCCAATGTGGTCTCCTCTACATTGGAGAGACCAAACGTGAACTGGGCGACCGCTTTGTAGAACACCTGCGGTTTGTCCGCAAGAATGACCAAAACCTCCCTGTCGCTTGCCATTTTAACACTCCACCCTGCTCTCTTGCCCACATGTCTGTCCTTGGCTTGCTGCATTGTTCCAGTGAAGCCCAATGCAAACTGGAGGAACAACACCTCATCTTCCGACTAGGCACTTGACAGCCTTCCGGACTGAATATTGAATTCAACAACTTTAGGTCTTGACCTCCCTCCTCCATCCCCACCCCCTTTCTGTTTCTTCCCCTTTCCTTTTGTTTTTTTTTTCCAATAAATTATATAGATTTTTCTTTTTCCCACCTATTTCCATTATTTTTAAATATTTTTAAATCTTTTATGCTCCCCCCACCCCCACTAGAGCTATACCTTGAGTGCCCTACCATCCATTCTTAATTAGCACATTCGTTTAGATAATATCACCAACTTCGACACCGATGTGTTCTTTTGTTCTGCCGTCTGTGACATCTTTTGATGATCTGCTTCTATCACTGCTTTTGCCTACAACCACACCACACCCCTCCACTTCTCTCCCCCCACCCAACCCCACACCCCCAACACCACCACCTTAAACCAGCTTATATTTCACCCCTTCCTGGGATTCACCTAGTTCTGTCGAAGGGTCATGAGGACTCGAAACGTCAACTCTTTTCTTCTCCGCCGATGCTGCCAGACCTGCTGAGTTTTTCCAGGTAATTCTGTTTTTGTTTTGGATTTCCAGCATCCGCAGTTTTTTTGTTTTTATCTTAGTAATCCAGGGACCCAGGGTAATGCTCTGGGGACCCAGGTTCAAATCCCACCGCAGCAGATGGTGAAATTTGAATCCAATAAAAAATCTGGAATTAAGAAGTCAAATAGAAACATAGGAGCAGGAGGAAGGCCATTTGGCCCTTCGAGCCTGCTCCGCCATTCATTATGATCATGGCTGATCATCCAACTCAATAGCCCTGCTCCTGCTTTCTCCCTATACATTTTGATCCCTTTCGCCCCAAGAGCTACATCTAACTTCTTCTTGAAAACATACAATGTTTTGGCCTCGCCTATTTCTCTGGTAGCGAATTCCACAGGCTCACCACTCTCTGGGTGAAGAAATTTCTCCTCATCTCAGTCCTAAATGGTCTACCCCGTACCCTCAGACTGTGACCCCTGGTTCTGGACTCCCCCACCATCGGGAACGAATGATGACCATGAAACCATTGTCGATTGTCGGAAAGATGTAATGCCCTTTAGGGAAGGAAACCTGCCGTCCATTACCCAGTCTGGCCTACATCTGGCTCCAGACCCACAGCGATGTGGTTGACTGTTGAATGCCCCGCTGAAATGGCCTAGCAAGCCTCTCAGTTCTCAAGGGCAATAAATGCTAGCCTAGCCAGCGATGCCCCCATCCCATGAATGAATTAGAAAAAAAACATAAATGGGCAGATAAGTGGCAGATGGAATTTAACCCTGAAAAATGTGAGGTGATACACTTTGGAAGGAGTAATTTGACAAGCAAGTATTCAATGAACGGCATTTCACTAGGATGTTCTGAGGAACAAAGGGACCTTGGCATGTGTCCATAGATCTCTGAAGGCAGAGGGGCATGTTAGTGGGGTGGTGAAAAAGGCATATGGGACACTTGCCTTTATCAATCGAGGCATAGATTACAAAAGTAGGCAGGTCATGTTGGAGTTGTATAGAACCTTGGTGAGACCACAGCTGGAGTACTGTGTGCAGTTCTGGTCGCCACATTATAGGAAGGATGTGATGGCACTGGAGGGGGTGCAGAGGAGATTCACCAGGATGTTGCCTGGGATGAAACATTTAAGTTATGACGACAAGCTGGATAGACTTGGGTTGTTTTCATTGGGGCAGCGAAGACTGAGGGGTGACCTGATCGAGGTGTTCAAGATTATGAGGGGCATGGACAGGGTGGATAGGGAGCAGCTGTTCCCCTTAGTTGAAGGGTTAGTCACGAGGGGACATAGGTTCAATGTGAGGGGCAGAAGGTTTAGGGAGGATGTGAGGAAAAACCTTTTTACCCAGAGGGTGGTGATGGTCTGGAATGCGCTGCCTGGGAGGGTGGTGGAGGCGGGTTGTCTCACATCCTTTAAAAAGTACCTGGATGAGCACTTGGCATGTCATAACATTCAAGACTATGGGGCCAAGTGCTGGTAAATGGGATTAGGTAGGTAGGTCAGGTGTTTCTCACGTGTCGGTGCAGACTCGATGGGCCGAAGGGCCTCTCCTGCACCGTGTGTGATTCTGGGTCTGTAGGTGTTGAAAACTTGTCCGAATTTCTATCCTGTGCTGACTTGCGCAAAATCACTTCAGCCCAGAAAGCTCAAACTGAGCTCGGCGTCGATATCCCAATAATTGGGCTCACGTTGGCCTTTGCCGATGGAGGGGGGAAAGCAGCAATTGCGGTACACATGCCGCGCCTGCGGCCGCTCATTCGGCCGATCGTCCAGCCGATCATCCAACCTGCTGAGGCCCCTGCGCGGCCACACCGGGGATCAGCCCACATCGACGCGGGGACTGCGGGAAGGGGTTCGGCCATCGCTACCAGCTGGAAACGTGCCCGGTACGCTCGCACCGGCGGGGGGGGGGGGAGAGGCCGTCGGCCTGCACCGTCACACGGGGTGGACTTCACCCAGTCCTCCACCCTGCTGGCCCATCAGCGGCTCCACGTCGATGACGAGAGATGCTTCAGGAGTGCCCCGCCCCCGGCAGCTGATGGAGCACCGGCGCGTCCACACCGGGGAGAGGCCGTTCGCCTGCCCCGAGCGCGGGAAGGTGGTGGTGGGGGCGGGGAGGGGTTCGTTCAGCTATCCAGCCTGGCCAAGCGCCGGCAGCTCCATGCCGAGGTTGGGGGCTGGGGGAGGCGTTCCGGTGCTCGGACTGTCAGAAGAGCTTCAAGAGCCCGTTGGGGGCCTGACTCAGCACCGGCGCAGTCACACCGGCCCGGTGTGTGGGAAGGCCTACACGCAGTCATTCACACTGCTCCTACACCAGCAAATTCACCGCTGACTGCAGCGGTCTGTTTGTGCTGTTACCCTCACATCCTGGGCCTGGGTGCCTTTCCAACGTGGGCAGTACTGGTCTCCTTATTTAAGGAAGGGTGTAAACGCATGGGAAGCCGTTCAGGGAAGGTTTACCGGACCAACGCCAGGGATGGGCAGCCTGTCTTATGAGGGAAGGTTGGACAGGCCGGGCTTGTATCCGCTGGAGTTTAGATGAGAGAGAGGCGACTCGCTTGAAACCTTTCCGATCCTGAGGCGGTCTTGACAGGGTGCATGTGGAGAGGATGTTTCCCCTTGTGGGAGAATCTAGAATTAGGTGGGGGTGGGGGGTCGCTGTTTGAAAATAAGGGGGTCGCCCATGGAGGACGGAGACGAGGAGAAATTTTTTCCCTCGGAGGGCGGCGAGTCTTTGGAACTTTCTTCTTTCTTCCTGAAAAGACGGTGGAATCAGAGTCTTGGAATATTTTTAAGGCAGAGTTGGATAGATTTTAGTTAAACAGCGGGTGATGATAGGTTATCGGAGGGGGTGGTAGGTGGGATGCAGATTTCAGGTTACAATCAGATCGGCGATGATCCTATTGAATGGTGGAGCAGGGCTCGAGGGGCCGAGTGGCCCTCTCTTGCTTCTTGTTCGTATATTAAATAAAACCTGTAACCGGAGCTCTTGCTTCAGTTTCTTGTGAGATGCATCCGTGACGTCCTTGAGAGGAATACTTGCATTCATAAACACCGTTTCTTAGGCCACTCAATGCCCAAAAGTGCATTACAACCAATGAAGTATCTCAGAAGTGTAGTCACGGCCGGAATGGATGCAACATGCCGCTTTGAGCACCACGAGCTCCCACACAGAGCGATATAGGGGTGAAATGGTGGTGTGGCGCTCATGTCACTGTACTAGTAATCCACAAGCCCAGGTTAACACTCTGGGCGGTGGGGGGGAGGGGGGGAGGCTGCACAGCTTCAAATCCCACCACGGTTCAGCTGGTGGAATTTAAACTCAATGAATAAATTATCAAGCTCGTCTCGGTCACGACCATGACAACCGTCATTGACTGTCGTAAAAACCCCATCTGGTTCACTGACCTCCCCTTTAGGGAAGGGAAATCTGCCGTCCTTACCCGGTCTGCCCTACACGTGACTCCAGATCCACCCCACAGCGATGTGGTTGACTCTTAACCGCCTTCCGAAATGGCCGAGCAAGACACTCAGTTCAAGGGGCAATTAGGGATGGGCAGCAAATGCTGGGGCCTCACCAGCGACACCCGTGTCCCATGAGGAAACAAAGGAATTTCTATTAATGCTTTGGGCTTTGGAATCAAAAGCACAATTTCAAAATTTGCAGATGACACCAAATTGGGGGTGGGGGAATGGGTTGTGGGGAAGGTAGTCAACGAGCAGGACTGCAACAAATTACAAGAGGATATTAAACGTGCATAACGGGAAAATAATTGACATATGTAGGTCAACACAGGTAACTGTAAGGTATTGCGTTTTGGCAGGAAAAATTAAGGGGGTTACATATTTGTCAGGAAGATATAATAATTTTTATAATGTTATTGGAATTTATTGTAGAGCAATAGTGGGGCCTGTATCAATGGGTCCGTGTGTGTGTGTGTGTGTGTGTGTGTGTGTGTATGTGTGTGGGACTTAATTGAATTAAAGGCAGCTGGTCTGAAAGCTTTGATGCATCAGAAGATAGGTTTGAAATGTTAAGTAGGTAAACATAGGTGTAAAGGGAACACTTGCATTTTTAAATAAACCCAGACTAGCTTGAATACAAAGAGGGAGTGAAATGTTTCACCTATCCAGGAGAAGTTAAGGAACAGTGTGTTTATTTTTCCCAAGGATTACTGGTAAAATTGGTACTATTTTAGATTTTTTCATTACGAGAGACATAGTGAAACGATGGGAATTTGCCTTCAAAGGGGAAAATAGGTATAAAGGAATGAAGGCTGTGTGTAAGGGTAGGCATTGTAAGATCTAACAAGTGTGAAAAGCCTCCCGCATCTAAGCCTCCAGCTGCTGTCTACAAACTGAAGTTAAGAAAACTTACTTTGAATTGGATTGTTTGGGGTGTCGTGTTTCTTTGCCTGGGCCTTCGAAAATCTAGGTGTCTTACGTTTCCTTAACGGAAGTGTAACTGGGAGTTAGGTTAACTAGGGGTTTAGAAGTTATCATTGTAGTAATTTGTAGATCTATGTATGTGCTTCAAATCATTTCTTCTATTAATAAAGGTTTAATTTAGTTTTGTAAGAAACCTATAAGACTTGGTGGTCTTATTACTCAAGGCACGCGTCTCGAACCAAATACTAATTGCAGAACAGTTGCGGCAGTCGTTTCAAGTTTCCCTTTGCGATTTGAGCGGCTCAGCATTTACCATTGGCTGTGCCATAACATATTACCTAACAAATTGTTATGACCGGGACGGTAGGAGTGCGCGTATGATCCAGCCCCACTACTCTGCATTAATTTAAAATTTTGATTTTCTCACCAAAATAGCCAATTGTCCATTCCCCCTACTGCTGCCCGGAACAAAAGAGTCTTGAACCAGGTTTCTTTCAATAAACTCAGAACAATTGTTTATTATAAAACAAAACTTCTTTATAACAAGTTGCAAGTACTGGTTAACACACAATTGTAATGGGGAAGTATACCTATCGTTATCTTCCTAAAGAATTCCCCCAGCACACACACAGACAAACAAAGGTCAAACAGATAGCGTCCTTCTGCAGAGATGAGCTTTGGAAGTTGGCCATTATAAAATAAAGGGATGATGTTCGCAGGGTCTCGAGGCTGGCGACCTGGAGTTCCCTCGTGTAGAGATGGGCCACTGGTCCCGGTGGACATCTGGAAGTGCTCACCAACTGGGCTCAGCTTTGTAGGTCCACATGCAGACCAGTTGCACTCTGATGAGGGTTCTCTGGCTACAGGTTGATAACCACACAGAATTTCTGGCAAGGTAGAAAGAGAGAGAGCCAGTTAGGGTAGCCTTCCTTCCTCAGCTTGTTCCCCAACAAGGCGGCCTTCAGAACAAGCAGGTTCACAACTTACGTTTCTTCTCCTCCCTCCCATGTGATTTCCAGCAAGTTTCCAACCTTAGTCTTCTCAGGTTTTAGAGTGATTGATGTTCAAAACCAACCAATCAGATCTTCCTCAAGTACCATAAAGGTCAGATGATTCCTTGGCAGAGGCCTGCTCGTTGACAGTTCCAAGGTGAAGTAATAACCTTTTCTAAACAAAAATATCGCAGGTTTGCATCCAAGGGTACAGGTAATGCCATGTCCTGCCACCTTGTCAAAGAAAAATCCAGCCTTAAGAGAAATGATTCATGCAAAATGTGAATCCAACTGGGAAAGAGGAGCAAAGGAATCCCGGAGTACCAATACTTCAATCACTAAAAATTGTGCCTCAGGTTAGCAAGACCATTGATTAAAATAAAGCCAACCAAGCCTTCAGCTTTATTTCCAGAGCGATTGAATTGAAAAACAAAGGAGTTATGCCATTCTCGTCGGAGACCACACTTGGAGAACTGAGTACATTTCTGGTCATCATGTTGTTAAAAAAAGATGCAGAGACACTGGAGAGGGTGCAGAGGAGATACGCACCACCAGGACCAGAAAGTGAGGGCTTGTATATATCCGGATTGGACGAAGAGGCTGGGTCTCTTTATCTCCCTCCTGAACGGAGAAGGCCGAGGGGGGTATGTTAAAAATCATCGAAGGTTTTTTAATGGATGAAACACAGAGACAATGTTTCCGCTGGTCGGGAAAGAGAACAACTAGAGGCTGTCAATATAAGATAGTCACCAAGAAACCTAGTAGGGAATTCGGAGAGCGGTGAGAATGTGGAACTCACCCGCCACAGGGAGCGATTCAAGTGGAGAGTGCAGGTGCATTTCAGGGAAGCAGGTCATGAAAAACAGACCTGAATTTCCCTGGCGCCTTTCACCACCTCAGGACCATGCCCCCACCCCCCTCCCCCCCAACCTCTGCACAGCCAATGGAGTCCATGTGAAGTGTCATTGTTATTGTATCGTAGGAAACCTGGCAGCCAGGTCCTGCACAGCAATACCCCAGAACTGTAACAACGGTCGATAAGCCTTTTTTTTTAGGGATGTTGATTGAGGTACAAGCGTTGACACAGGGGCAGTGGGGAGAACTCCCACCCCCCCATCCCCAAGCCCCCGCTTTTCAAACCGGTGGCAATGGGATTCACCCGGGAAAGCAGACTGGGCTCAATGTTTCATCCTGGAAGGATTAGCAACAACCTATATTGATACAGCACCTTCAATGTAATGAAATGTTCCAAGGCCCTTTGCAGGAGCGTTATGAAACAGTGCACCACCAACGCACAGTGGCAGCAGTGCATACCATCTACAAGATGCACTGCAGTAACTCAACAAGGCTCCTTGCATAGCACTTTCCAAACCCATGGCCACTACCCTCTAGAAGGACAGCGTATAGATGGGAACACCACCACCCGGAAGTTCCTCTCCGAGCCACTCGCCATCCTGACTTGGAAACATATCGGCCGTTCCTTCATTGTTGCCGGGTCAAAATCCTGGAACTCCCACCCGAGCGTTCCTACACCACACGGACTGCAGCGGTTCAAGATGGCAGCTCACCCACCACCTTCTCAACGCCAACTAGGGATGGACAATAAATGCTGGAGCAGCCAGAGAAGCCCATATCCCGTGAATGAATAAAAAAATAATGACATGAGGAGATATTAGGTCAAATGGCCAAAAAACTTGGTCAAAGAGGTCGGTTTTAACAGGCATCTCAAAAGGAGGAAAAAGGCATAGAGAGGCAGAGGTGTGTGTGTGTGTCAGGGGGTGGGGTGGGTCACTGGGACATGTATATTCCAGAGCTCGGTGCCTAGGCAGTTGAAGGTACGGCCACCGATGGTGCAGTGATTTGAGGGGGTTGTGAGGACGAAGGGACTTTCTGTGACATAGGGCGGCGGTAGTTTGGAGGACCCCAGTTTACGGTGGGGGAGGGGGGGCGGCGTGGTTGAATGTGGGAGACCAGCCAGGAGTGCATTGGAATAGACGCATCTGGGAGGTGAAGACGGTGTGGATGAGGGCTTCAGCAGCCGATGAACTGAGACAGGGGTGGGGTTGGGCAATGTTACCGAGTGGGAAATAGAGGGTTTGTTGCTTGATGGGAGTTAGGCTTCTAAAGAGTGTTGGAGGTTCAAGTGGACCGAAACAGTAACCCCTTTTCTCTCTCCGTGGGTGCTGCTGCTGGCTATTTTTCAGCCTTTATTTCTAGTTTTTATTTCGGATTTCCAGCATCCGCAACATTTTCTCTGGTTGTTGTTTTACTTCCAATAGAGGCGCTGGATAAATGCAAGTTGTTGTTGTTGAGTGACTTTGGGGAGCCAATGTCACAATGGGTGGGGGGGGCGGGATCAGCCCAGCTGATCCACAAACAGAAGGCCCCGCCCCTTTTTCACGATTGGTTGGAGGACCGGTCGCCAGCTCGGTCCTCCCAGCCCCGGCCTTCCTATTGGCCGGAGCCCCTGTCCGTCAGGGCCGCCCCTCGGCGATCACGCGCTGCGACGCACTCCAACGTCACGACGCAGAGACGCGATCGGCGCGGCCTGACTGACACCGGGGGTTGTCCGTGAAGACAGGCTGGTTCGAAAGATTCGATTAAATCGTTTTTTTTTTGCCCTTCTCCCTCGATTTCGCCCTCGTCCCTCCTTCTATCGCATCCGGTGTTTTGAAGCCCGTCGAATGTGCCCGAAACGCTTCTCGCCCTCCGACGTCGATCCCGATGATTGATGTGCGCCCGGACCAATCGGAATGCTCAGATCCGAGGTGGGGGAAATTGAGTGATCCTCCAGCCAATAGGCGGGCTTGAAACCGATCGTAGGACCACCGGTCCTCCAACCAATCAGAGCTGGGAGGGGGAGGTGGGAGCAAGCTTAGATGTCGTCACTGACTGCAGCCTGGACCTGGAGAGGAGAGGCTCAGAGTGTTTCATTGCTGGACAGATTGTTTTGATACAAGCAAAAAACTGCGGATGCTGGAAATCCAAAACAAAAATAAAAATACCTGGAAAAACTCAGCAGATCTGGCAGCATCGGCGGAGAGGAACACAGTTAACGTTTCGAGTCCTCATGACTCTTCAACAGAATTAAGTAAAAATAGAAAAGAGGTGAAATATAAGCTGGTTTAAGAGGGGGGGTGGGGGCTGGCAGGACAGGTAGAGCTGGATAGAGGACCAGTGATTAGGTGGAGATAACCAAAAGAGGTCATTGACAAAAGGACAAAGAGGTGTTGAAGGTGGTGATATTATCTAAGGAATGTGCTAATTAAGGGTAGAAAGCAGGACAAGCAAGGTACAGATAGCCCTAGTGAGGGTGGGGTGGGGTGGAGGGATCAAAATAGGCTAAAAGGTAGAGATAAAACAATGGATGGAAATACATCTAAAAATAATGGTAATAGGTGGGAAAAGAAAAATCTATATAAATTATTGGGAAAAAAGGGGGGGATCGGAAAGGGGGTGGGGATGGAGGAGAGAGTTCATGATCTAGTCAGCATTTCACTTGCACTTCCCTCAACTTAGTATACTGCATTCGTTGCTCCCAAAGCGGTTTCCTCTACATTGGAGAGACCAAACGCAGACAGGGTGACCACTTTGCAGGACCCACAAGCATGACCCAGACCTCCCTGTCGCTTGCTATTCCAACACTCCACCCCGCTCTCATGCCCACATGTCCGTCCTTGGCTTGCTGCATTGTTCCAGTGAAACTCAACGCAAACTGGAGGAACAGCACCTCATCTTCCGACTAGGCACTTTACAACCTTCCAGACTGAATATTGAGTTCAACAATTTTAGATCATGAACTCTCTCCTCCATCCCCACCCCCTTTCCAATCCCCACCGTTTTTTCCAATAATTTATACAGATTTTTCTTTTCCCACCTATTTCCATTATTTTTAAATGTATTTCCATCCATTATTTTATCTCTACCTTTTAGCCTATTTCGATCCCTTCCCTTCACCCCACCCCACTAGGGCTATCTGTACCTTGCTTGTCCTGCTTTCTACCCTTAATCAGCACATTCCTTAGGTAATACCCCACCTTCACCACCTCTTTGTCCATTTGTCTATGACATCTTTTGGTTATCTCCACCTATCACTGGTCCTCTATCCAGCTCTCCGTCCCACCCTCCCTCAAACCAGCTTATATTTCACCTCTCTTCTATTTTTACTTAGTTCTGTTGAAGAGTCATATGGACTCGAGACGTTAACTGTGTTCATCTCCGCAGATGCTGCCAGACCTGAGATTGTTCTGATAGCTCCCTTAAAATTGTGACCAACACCCCTCCCCCTCCATATTCTGCTCTTAAACCAAATTTTTAAAAAGTGGGGTGGGGGGGTGCGTAGGGGGTAAATTGCTCACTTAAAAAGGGACAGAGACCTCCTCTCCCTTTGTAGGATTTGAATTGCTTTGCAATGTAAAGGGACAGCGCTGTCTGGAGGTAATGACATTTAAAGGGGCAGCGTCGCTGTCTTGCGTCATGGCGGCTCTGGGGACAGGTGACCGTGACAGCGCCCTCGTTGCTTTCCCCTATATCACCCCCATCCTTGCTGACCGATACTGACCTCCCAGCCCAGCGCCGCAACCTCGAGTTTAAAATTGTCATCCTTGTTTTCAAATCTCTCTCCGTGGCTGCCTCCCCACCCCCCACCTCCCCCGTCTCCCTGTGACCTCCCACAGCCCCTAAAACCCTGAAGCAAAACGGAGTGAAGACCACAGTCAGGTCCATCCAGATCTAATCCAACGGCGGAGCAGGCCCCGTTGGGCCCAGTGGCCACCTCATGACTCACGTTTCTTGGGATCGCGTGACCTCGCCAGGAACTCGAGGTAGCGAGTCGGTCGGTCGGTCGGTCGGTTCTGAACTCCCCCACTGGACTTAACCCGACGTGAAACCTGTTTTTCAGGGCGTTCGTGAGAAGAAGGGCGGCTTGAGGAGGGAAGGCCCGAGCCGAGCGTCGCGTCAAGCCCCTCGAATTCAGCAGGCCCTGAACAGCGCGGGCCGCCCGCTCGCAGAGGAGGAGGAGGAGGAGGGAATGAGCGGCCGCGAGGCGGGGAAGCCCCACGCCTGCTCCGAGTGCGGGCGCTCCTTCAGCAGAGCCTCCAGCCTGACGAGGCACAGGCGGGCCCACGCCGGGGAGCGGCCGTACGCTTGCGGCGACTGCGCCAGGAGGTTCAGCTTCCCCTCCGAGCTGGAGAAGCACAGGCGCAGCCACACCGGGGAGTGGCCCTTCACCTGCCGGGCGTGCGGGATGGGCTTCAACCAGTCGGGCCACCTGGAGACGCACGGGCGGGTCCACACCGGTGAGAGGCCCTTCGCCTGCTCCGAGTGCGGGAAGGCCTTCACCCAGCGGTCGGCCCTGCTCCGGCACCGGCGCCTGCACACAGCGGAGAGGCCGTTCGCCTGCCCGCGCTGCGGCAAGCGGTTCAGCCAGTCCTCCCACCTGCTGACCCACGCCCCCGTCCACTCCGACGAGAGGCCCTTCCCCTGCTCGGACTGCGGCAAGAGCTTCAAGAGGGCCCGCGAGCTGATGCAGCACCAGCGCTTCCACACCGGGGAGAGGCCCTTCACCTGCCCGGCCTGCGGGAAGGGCTTCACCGAGTCGTCCGCCCTGCTGGTCCACCAGCGCGCCCACACCGGTGAGAGGCCCTTCACCTGCCCCATCTGTGGGAAGGGCTTCAGCCTCTCCTCCTCCCTCCGCGAGCACCGGCACGTCCACCGGGACGAGAGGCCCTTCGAGTGCCCCGTCTGCGCCAAGAGCTTCAAGAGCCTCAAGTACCTGAAGATCCACCAGGGCGTCCACAGCGACGTGAGGCCGTTCGGCTGCACCGCCTGCGGGAAGGGCTTCCGCAAGCCATCCGGCCTGCTGAAGCACCGGCGGGTGCACACCGGGGAGAGGCCCTTCGCCTGCGCTGCCTGCGGCAAGGGGTTCACCCTGTCCTCCAGCCTGCTGACCCACCAGCGGCTCCACACCGGGGAGAGGCCCTTCGCCTGCCCCGAGTGCGGGAAGGGCTTCACCCTGGCCTCCTCCCTGCGCGAGCACCGGCTCGTCCACAGCGACGAGAGGCCCTTCGAGTGCCCCGACTGCCAGAAGGGCTTCAAATCCGCCAAGGACCTGCGGAAGCACCGGCACGTGCACAGTTAACTCCAGCGGCCGCGGAGCCGCTACGGCGCAGGAACCCCTCGCACCCGCCGCGCCCGCCCTGGCTTTTCGGCCCAGCCGTTTCCCCTCGGTGCCGTTCCCCGGCCTCCTCCCTCCCGCAGCCGACGGTCGGACTCCGTGGTCAAAGCCACGGCTGGACCTGCCTCCGCCACACTTCTCGGGGCGATCCAGATCCGAACCGCTCCCTGTCTGACAAACGTTTCCCCCCACCCCTCTCGCCACCGTCGCCTTTGCTTTTCCTGCTAATTGGCTTCAATCGGCGCCGTCCGGTTCTCGATCCTTCCACGAGCGGGGAAACCGGTCTCTCCGCCAGATCTCATCACCGCGCCCTCCGAATCCGGCGGCAAATAAAAAAGGGCCGTCCGAAACCGGCGGCGTCTTTCCCCTCTACCCCCCCCCACCCTCCCCCCCCCACCCCCCCCGGCCCAAGCCAACTGGCCCAGCGCCGAGACGCCAACCACTCCAAACCAGCTCCGGCCAGACTCCCAAAGCCACTCGAGGTCCGGTCGCGGCCGGAAGACCCTCGGGAGGACAGCCGAAACGTTTAGGGACGTCCTCGGAGCAGCCCCAAACCCCACCCCGCAGAGATTGGACATTCCCACCACCTCACGACCGATGAAAACGGAGGCCGCTCGTCCGGGAAGACGCCGATCGGCCACCGAGAGGCTTCACCCACCCGGGGGACGGGCAGGGGCCGAGTCGAGGGAGACAGAGCAGCGCACAAACCTCCCAATGCCACCCCCCCACCCTGCCTGACCCCCTTCAAGAGCCACCTGCCCCCCTCCCCCCTCTGCCCCCGCGGCAGAGTCTCCGCCGAACTGGAGCGGAAGCCAGCCGTCCTCGATCCTGAGGGACCGCCGATAAACCGGAAGAAGCAAGAGTCAGATCCTGCTTTCAGTGACATTCAAGATTCATCTCTCTCCCTCTCCCCCTCCCCCCTCTCTCTCTCTCTCTCCCCCTCTCTCTCTTTCTCCCTCTCTCTCTCTCTCCCCCTCTCCCTCTCTCTCTCTCTCCCCCCCTCTCTCTCTGCCTCTCTCTCCCTCTCCCCCCTCTCTCTCTCCCTCCCTCTCTCTCTCTCCCTCTCTCTGTCTCTCTCCCTCTCTCTGTCTCCCTCTCCCCCCCTCTCTCTCCCTCCCTCTCTCTCTCTCCCTCTCTCTGTCTCTCTCTCTCTCCCTCCCTCTCTCTCTCTCCCTCTCTCTGTCTCTCTCTCTCTCCCTCTGTCTCCCTCTCCCCCCCTCTCTCTCCCTCCCTCTCTCTCTCTCCCTCTCTCTGTCTCTCTCTCTCCTTCTCCCCCTCTCTCTCTCTCCCCCCTCTCTCTCTCTTCCCCTCTTTCTCTCTCCCCCTCTCTATCTCCCTCTCTGTCTCTCTCCCTCTCTCTCTATCTCCCTCTCCCCCTCTCTCTCTTTCTCTCCCTCTCCCCCCCCTCTCTCTCCCCCTCCCTCTTTCTCTCTCTCCCTCCCTCTCTCTCTCCCCCTCTCTCTCTCGCTCTCCCCCTCTCTCCCCCTCCCTCTCTCTCTCCCCCTCCTCTCTCCTCTCCCTCTCTCTCTCTTCTCCCTCTCTCTCTCCCCCTCCCTCTCTCTCTCTCCCCCTCCCTCTCTTTCTGTCTCTCTCCCTCCCTCTCTTTCTCTCTCTCTCTCCATCGATACAGCCTGGCTCACTGACCTTTTCCAGCATTTTCTATCTTCATCTCAGGTCTCCGGGATCCGCAGTATCTTGATTTTGATCTTTGTATGGTGATTATGGGAATTGCAGGCAAGGTGGGGAATTGTTGATGCTGACATTAATAATCATCGAAGACCAGGCAGGATTTTGATATTATGTATCGGATGTCTGCTGAAAAATAAATGCTTCTGTCTTCACGCTA
Organism: Carcharodon carcharias; assembly: GCF_017639515.1. Classification (NCBI taxonomy): domain Eukaryota; kingdom Metazoa; phylum Chordata; class Chondrichthyes; order Lamniformes; family Lamnidae; genus Carcharodon; species Carcharodon carcharias. The sequence goes on from NC_054493.1 coordinate 18,978,330, forward strand.
AACAAAGATTATGTGTACAAGATTATGATTTGGGCATGGACAGGGTGGATAGGGAGCAGCTGTTCCCCTTTGCTGAAGGGTCAGCCATGAGGGGGCATAAGTTCAAGGTGAGGGGCAGAAGTTTTAGGGAGGATGTGAGGAGAAACTTTTTTACCCAGAGGGTGGTGAGGGTCTGGAATGCGCTGCCTGGGAGGGTGGTGGAGGCGGGTTGCCTCACATCCTTTAAAAAGTACCTGGATGAGCACTCGGCACGTCCTAACATTCAAGGCTATGGGCCGAGTGCTGGTAAATGGGATTAGGTAGATCAGGTGTTTCTCACATGTCGGTGCTGACTCGATGGGCCGAAGGGCCTCTCCTGCACCGTGTGAAAGGACAAAGTGGCTGGGAGTGACAGACAAGACAAACATGGCCTGAGGTTGAAAATCTGCATTGTTGGTGCAGCTTCTGGGCACCGCACTTTCAATAGGATATACTCACCTTGGAAGGAGTGCGGTGCAGACTGGCCAGAATGTTAGCAGAGCCTCGGGGGTGAGGCTTTCCTTCCCCCCCCCCCCCATTCTTGGGACGTGAGCGTTGCTGAAGGGGCCACAAGTGCCGTTAGGCAGGGCTGTTCCAGGATTTTGAACAGGCGATGGTGAAGGGACAGCGCGATAGCTCCAAGTCACAACGGTGTGTGGCAAGGGTGGGAAAAAAACGTTTGTTTCTCGAGGGCCGCTTTTTGATTCTTGGGGGCTACTTTTTTGGTTTCCGGGGATATCTCAGACCTCAAGATTTAAGTTAGAAACCAAACTGTTCACCACGCCCTCTCTCTCTCTCCCCACCCCCCCACCCCCGTCATCCTAAGAGTCCTGCTTCTCCTTCCAATCCTGCCTCTCTTTCCTCTCTATCTCCCCTCCCTCCATCTCAATGACACAGCCGGATCCTCTTTACCTGCACTGGATCCACCGCCATCTTGTCCCACCACCCCCCCCCCCCCCCCCCCCCCCGGCCGCGCATCCTCCGATGTCGGTGCTGACATCCCAATTCTTGTCTTTTTCTTTCGTATCAAAATAGGAGGGTTCTTGCAACAGGGAGAGGGGTGAGGAGGGGACTGTTGATTGGTAACCCCAGTGCTTCCTCCCCAGTGGATGCCAGACACAGCCCCCTTACCTCCCCCGCCCCCAATGAAAAACACACAACTCGAAAAGGACTTAAAAAAAAATTGATTCCAAACAAGGGACAAGATATATCAGCTGTCCATCAAATCCCAAATTTTGTGGTTCTGCTCTCAAGGGAATTCCTTCCATCTCTTTCTCTCTGACACTAGGGGGAAAGTCTTGCTTTTGGTTTCAGTCCTCCTGTCTCAGCCATGCTCCCTCCCACCCTCGCTGCTCCAACTCCTCCAATCACACGTCTCCTCCTCCCACCCTCGCTGCTCCAGCTCCTCCAATCACATGTCTCCTCCCTCCCACCCTCGCTGCTCCAACTCCTCCAATCACATGTCTCCTCCTCCCACCCTCGCTGCTCCAGCTCCTCCAATCACGTCTCCTCCCTCCCTCCCTCGCTGCTCCAACTCCTCCAATCACGTCTCCTCCTCCCTCCCTCGCTGCTCCAACTCCTCCAATCACGTCTCCTCCCTCCCTCCCTCGCTGCTCCAACTCCTCCAATCACGTCTCCTCCCTCCCTCGCTGCTCCAACTCCTCCAATCACATCTCCTCCTCCCAACCTCGCTGCTCCAACTCCTCCAATCACATCTCCTCCTCCCTCCCACCCTCGCTGCTCCAGCTCCTCCAATCACGTCTCCTCCCTCCCTCCCTCGCTGCTCCAACTCCTCCAATCACGTCTCCTCCTCCCTCCCTCGCTGCTCCAACTCCTCCAATCACGTCTCCTCCCTCCCTCCCTCGCTGCTCCAACTCCTCCAATCACGTCTCCTCCCTCCCTCGCTGCTCCAACTCCTCCAATCACATCTCCTCCTCCCTCCCACCCTCGCTGCTCCAGCTCCTCCAATCACGCCTCCTCCTCCCACCCTCACTGCTCCAGCTCCTCCCATCACGTCTCCTCCCTTCCACCCTCGCTGCTCCAGCTCCTCCAATCACAAATCCCCTCCCTCCCTGCTCCAGCTCCTCCAATCACATCTCCTCCCTTGCTGCTCCAGCTCCTCCAATCACGTCTCCTCCCTCCCATCCTCACTGCTCCAACTCCTCCAATCACGTCTCCTCCTCCCTCCCTCACTGCTCCAACTCCTCCAATCATGTCTCCTCCTCCCACCCTCGCTGCTCCAACTCCTCCAATCACGTTTTCTCCCTCCCACCCTCACTGCTCCAGCTCCTCCAATCACGTCTCCTCCCTCCCACCCTCGCTGCTCCAGCTCCTCCAATCACATCTCCTCCTCCCACCCTCGCTGCTCCAGCTCTTCCAATCACGTCTCCTCCCTCCCACCCTCGCTGCTCCAGCTCCTCCAATCACATCTCCTCCTCCCAACCTCGCTGCTCCAACTCCTCCAATCACATCTCCTCCTCCCAACCTCGCTGCTCCAACTCCTCCAATCACATCTCCTCCTCCCTCCCACCCTCGCTGCTCCAGCTCCTCCAATCACGTCTCCTCCCTCCCTGCTCCAACTCCTCCAATCACACGTCTCCCCCTCCCTCCTTCGCTGCTCCAACTCCTCCAATCACATCTCCTCCTCCCAACCTCGCTGCTCCAGCTCCTCCAATCACGTCTCCTCCCTCCCTCCCACCCTTGCTGCTCCAAGTCCTCCAATCACGTCTCCTCCCTCCCTCCCTCGCTGCTCCAACTCCTCCAATCACGTCTCCTCCCTCCCTCCCTCGCTCGCTGCTCCAACTCCTCCAATCATATGTCTCCCCCTCCCTCCCTGGCTGCTCCAACTCCTCCAATCACATGTCTCCTCCTCCCTCCCTGCTCCAGCTCCTCCAATCACATCTCCTCCCTCCCTCCATCGCTGCTCCAGCTCCTCCAATTACCTGTCTCCTCCCTCCCTCCCTCGCTGCTCCAGCTCCTCCAATCACGTCTCCTCCCTCCCACCCTCTCTACTCCAACTCCTCCAATCACATGTCTCCCTCCCTCATTGCTCCAGCTCCTCCAATCACTTCTCCTACCTCCCAGCTCCACTAATCACAAATCCCCTCCCTCCCACCCTCGCTGCTCCAGCTCCTCCAATCACGTCTCCTCCTCCCTCCCTCACTGCTCCAGCTCCTCCAATCACATCTCCTCCTCCCTCCCTCGCTGCTCCAGCTCCTCCAATCATGTCTCTTCCTCCCTCCCTCGCTGCTCCAGCTCCTCCAATCACGTCTCCTCCTCCCTCCCTCGCTGCTCCAGCTCCTCCAATCACGTCTCCTCCTCCCTCCCTCACAGCTCCAGCTCCTCCAATCATGTCTCCCCCTCCTCCCTCCCTCCCTGCTCCAGCTCCTCCAATCATGTCTCCCCCTCCTCCCTCCAATCACGTCTCCTCCTTCGCTGCTCCAGCTCCTCCAATCACGCCCCTCCCTCCCAGCTCCACTAATCACATATCCCCTCCCTCCCACCCTCGCTGCTCCAGCTCCTCCAATCATGTTTCCTCCTCCCACCCCCGCTGCTCCAGCTCCTCCAATCACACGTCTCCTCCCTCCCTCGCTGCTCCAGCTCCTCCAATCACGTCTCCTCCCTCCCACCCTCGCTGCTCCAGCTCCTCCAATCACATCTCCCTCCCACCCTCGCTGCTCCAGCTCCTCCAATCACGTCTCCTCCCTCCCACCTTCGCTGCTCCAGCTCCTCCAATCATGTCTCCTCCTCCCACCCTCGTTGCTCCAGCTCCTCCAATCACACGTCTCCTCCCTCCCTCACTGCTCCAGCTCCTCCAATCACGTCTCCTCCCTCCCACCCTCGCTGCTCCAGCTCCTCCAATCACGTCTCCTCCTCCCACCCTCGCTGCTCCAGCTCCTCCAATCATGTCTCCTCCTCCCACCCTCGCTGCTCCAGCTCCTCCAATCACATGTCCCCTCCCTCCCACGCCAGCTCCTCCAATTGGATATCCCCTCCCATCCTCACTGCTTCCCCAGTCATAGATTCTGTCTCTCGAGGAGCAGCAGGAGGGAGGGAATCTGCAATTGGAGGTGCTGGAGCAGCCAGAATTTATCATGTGGGGGTGAATTTCTTGAATTTCTCAACCACCCACCCCTCCCCGTCTTTGCTTTCTCACAGACTAGTCGTGAAGTTTTGAGGGTGAATTATCCCTCCGCCCCCGTGTATTTTGATCCATGCTGTGCGGCTTGGAGGGGAACTCGCAGGTGTTGGCATCCCCATGTGCCCACCACCCTTTTCCTTCTGTGTGTTAGAGGTCGTGGGTTTGGAAGGTGCTGTCGAAGGAGCCTCGGTGAATCGCTGCAGTGCATCTTGTAGATGGTACACACACTGCTGCCGCTGTGCGTCGGTGGTGGAGGGAGTGAATGTTGGTGGATGGGGTGCCGATCGAGTGGGGGGCTGCTTTGTCCTGGACGGTGTCGAGCTTCTCGAGTGTCATGGGAGCCGCACTCATCCAGGCAAGTGGGGGGGAGAGTGTCCCATCATACTCCTGACTTGTGCCTTGTAGATGTGGACAGGCTTTGCGGGGGGGGGGAGGGGGAGTCAGGAGGTGAGTGACTCGCCGCAGGAGTCCCAGCCTCTGGCCACACAAAGAATCCGAATGGCAGAACGTTATGCACTGTCGGTCTCACGGGAGGCGCCCAGTGATGCACCGAGACCGGGTAACGAGGATTTGCGAGACGATTTCTTACTCTTCCATTCTCAAGTTGAGTTAACAGGTCAAGAGTGGAAATTGCAAGAGGCACTGGCCCCAAATCTTATCAATCCGCCTTAGTTACAGGGAGTGGTGTTAGAGGACTGGAAATTTGCAAATGCCACAACCTGGTTCAAAACAAAAGGGTGGGAGGGTAAACGCAGCAGCCTGGACCACCTGGGGCAAAAGTTAAGGGCCCGAGTTTCATCTCAGCCTCTGCAGCAGCTGCGGGATTTTGCTTCCGGGCTGAGCCCCGCCTCTCGAGTCGACGTCAGAATGGGCCTGCTACCCGCCTGAATTGGAGGCGGGGCCGCCAGCACCCTCCCCCCCACCACGACCCGCGCTCTCCCTATTGGTCAGAGCGCCCGTCAGTCACCGCTCCCGTCCCCCCCCCCCGAGATCACGTGCTCCGCACTTCCCAGCGACGCCGTCGCACGTCCTTCCCCCACCGGGGGCGACCCCCATTAGGTACGGTAGGACTTCCAAGGCTTGTATCGCACTTGATCCGCTCTTTCCCCGCCCAGCCTTCTCCACCCCCTACCCCATCCTCCGGCTCGCTCAGCCGTTCGGTTTGAGAAAGCTCACTTCCCGTCCATGATTCCGGCCTCTCCGTGGCCGCCCTTGCCCTGCAAGAGCAGCGCGCAGGCGCGGTGCGGCCAACCGCGCATGCGCGGCGCCCGGCAAGTGATCTGCATATTTAAAGGGCCACCAAACCTGTGTTCACCTGATTTAAAGGGACAGAGACACTTGTGAGAAAAGATTGATTACAACACCGGGAGCGCGGGTGGTTTTTTTTTTGGAGCAACGGAAGAATGTAAAGGTAGAGAATTCTGAAGTCCTGCATTTCTCCCACAATTTATTATTATCTTATTTTACAGGGAGAGGGTTCGCAGACCCGACAGCACAGCAGTCTGACTGAGTCGCGCGATTCACCAGGATGTGAAGGCTGTCAGCGAGCATGGAAGGGGAGGGCAGCACATGCCGCGCAGACAAACCCTACCCGTGTCCCGTGTGTGGGCGCGCTTTCAACCGACCATCTGACCGGGGGAGGCACAAGTGCAACCGAAACAGGGAGAGGCCATGTAAATGCGGGGACTGCGGCAAGGGGTTCAGTTACCCCTCCGAGCTGGAAACTCATCGGCGCAGTCACACCGGGGAGAGGCCGTTTACCTGCTCCGTGTGTGGGAAGGGATTCGTTCGATCCTGCAACCTGCTGTCGCACCAGCAGGTTCACAGTGGGGAGAGGCCATTCATCTGCTCCGTCTGCGGGAAGGGATTCACTCGATTTTCCCACCTGCTGAGGCACCACAAAGTTCACACCGGGGAGAGACCCTTCACCTGCTCCGTCTGCGGGAAGGGATTTTCTGAGTCATCCGACCTGCTGAAACACCAGCGAGCTCACACGGGGGAGAGGCCGTTCACCTGCCCCAAGTGCGGGGAGAGATTCACTCAGATCTCCCATCTGCTGAGACACCAGCGCACTCACACTGGGGAGAGGCCGTTCACCTGCTCCGTGTGCGAGAAGAGATTCACTCAGGCATCCAGCCTGCTGACGCACCAGCGGGCTCACACCGGGGAGAGGCCTTTCACCTGCTCGGTATGTGAGTTGAAATTCACTTCGGCCTCCTGCCTGTTGGAACACCAGCGACTTCACACCGGGGAGAGGCCGTTCCCCTGCTCCGTGTGCGGGAAGGGATTCACTCAGGCCTCCAAACTGCTGAGACACCAGCGAGTTCACACCGGGGAGAGGCCGTTCACCTGCTCCCTGTGCAAAAAGGGATTCGCCCAGTCATCGACCCTGCTGAGACACCAGCGAGTGCACGCCAGGAAGAGATCGTTCATCTGCTCCGCATGTGGGAAGGGATTCACTCGATTTTCCAATCTGGCGAAGCACCAGCGAGCTCACGCGGGTCTGCACTGCTCCGATTCTGCAGTTATTGCTGCTGTTAATCAGATTCAGGAGTGAACCTTGGTTAAATGATGAGATCAGGGAAGCATTGTTGGTGACTTTGCTGCTACCGCCAGTAACTGGGCTGGAAGTTGACAGAATTTGCATCTATAGAGCTTCTCTCAGTCTCAGGACATCTCCGTGAGCAGGAAGCCTCCGCAAACAGCAACGTGATCGTGACCAGAGATGATCTGTTTTTAGTGGCATTGGTTGGAACATCGGCCTCACCGGGGAGAACTCCCCTGCTCTCCTTCAAAATAGTGGCCATGGGATCTTCCCCATCCGCCTGAGGGGGCAGATGGGGCCCTCGGTTTAACATCCTCATACCTCCTTCTGTGGCTCAGGGCCGTCGCTCCTGTGAAGCACCTTGGGGATGTTTCTCGCTGCGCGGAAGGAGCTTGATAAACATGAGATGGACGAGACGTGGATGCACTGGAGCCGATGACGTTTTTGTGTGAGCGATCGGTCAGAAACTGAGCTCTGGCTCACTTTGTCGATCCCTCCTCCGAGGCAGGTGAGAAAACAGGCCTTTCCTTTTTAACGCCCGGGAAAACGAAGCCCCTCTTCCGACCGGCTGTCGCGGCCCAACACCCCTCTATCCGCCGATTCGAGATCGACGCCGAGATGCTGGAAAGCGTTCGCTGATTTCTGTATCTCGGGAGCCTCCTCGCTCACAGAGGCGAGCAGGTGGACGACCATGTTCATCGCCGCCTCTGAACGTGCCGGCTCGAGTGAGGGGAAGAGCGTTTGAGGTCGACTCGCAGACATTTACAGCACAGGAGGAAGGCCATCGTGCCCGCGCCGGTCAGCAAAGATCTGGTTGCACTGGTCTCATTTTCCAGCGCTTTGGCCCATAGCCCTGGAGGCTACAGCGACACAAGCAAATATCTAAAGGCTTCTCACATGTAACGAGAGTCTCTGACTCGATCTTTCAGTCAGTGAGTTCCAGAAGATCTTAAATTCGAGACAGAGGTCATGGTTCACCCCGGGCAGCGGTGACCCCCCCCCACCCCCCCCCCCCCCCCCCCCCCCCCCCCCCCCCCCCAACCCCATGCTCCTAAAGGCTTCGGAGACTTGGGTAACCCACAGCCGGAGCTTCCAAGCGCTGGAGAAGTCCCGCCAGCAGTGCCTTCGCAAGGCCCTCCAAATCCAGCGCCGAGAAAGGCGGTCCGGCCGCAGCGTCCTCTCCCAAGACAACCCGCCCAGACCCAAGGGGATAACCGCTCTCAAACCGGCTCCGTCGGGCGGGACACGTGTTCCTGACCACTGGACTCCCGAAGCAACGGGTCCTGCTCGGAACTCGGTCACAGCAGGAGGACCCTCCCCCCTTCCCGGGAGGACGACGGGAACGCATCTGGGATCTCCTTTGAGTGCCCCTGAAGAAGTCGAACGTCCGCCCCCCCCCGCCCCCCCCACCCCCGACCTGCCGCAGACCCCGGCTCGTCGCCGACCTGAACGGCGTAGGCGTCGCCCGGGAAAGCGCTGGACGCCTCGAGGGAACGCTCGGGCAGGAGCGCGCGGAGGGGGAAGTTGAGGCATCGGAGGGAGTGGGCGGACCTCCGAGCGACCTGTCCAACCCCGCCCTCTCGGGGGCCGCCTGCCTCCCCCCCCCACGGTGGGTGGCAGAGCCCGCGGGATCGCACATTGGGGACCGGTCAGCTCGTCTGGGAACCCAGAGTGGGGACCCAGTCACCCTCGATCCTGAGGGGCTGCCCAGGAGGAGGAGGAGGAGGAGGAGAGGGTGAATCTGACCCAGCTGCTGAAAGCCGATCAAATGGGAACAATCGCAGAAGCTGCACCAAAGAGCAAGGGGGTGTGGGGTGGGGTGGGAGGGGTGCGGGGTGGGGTGGGGTGGTGGGAGGGGTGCAGGGTGGGGTGGGAGAGATGTGGGGTGGGGTGGGGGTGCGGGGTGGGATGGGAGAGATGTGGGGTGGGGTGGGGGTGCGGGGTGGGGTGGGAGAGATGCGGGGTGGGGTGGTGGGGGTGCGGGGTGGGGTGGGAGAGATGCGGGGTGGGGTGGTGGGGGTGTGGGGTGGGGTGGGAGAGATGCGGGGTTGGGTGGGGGGGTGTGGTGGAGGGGTGGGGTGGGAGGGGTGCGGGGAGGGGTGGTGGGGGTGCAGGTGGGGGCTGGGGTAGGAGGGTGGTAGGATGGGAGAGGTGTGGGGGGTGGGGTGAGAGGGGTGGGGTGGGAGGGGTGCAGGGAGGGGTGTGGGGGGTGGGGTGGTCAAGATAAAAAACAACTGGGGATGAATGAATCAGATTGTAAAGTGCCTAAGGGCATCTGTGGGGACCTGTCCAGCTTCTGTAAACGGAGTGGGGAGGGAGCACTGAACCACAGGGCGACATGTCGTGTGTCATTCCCATCTCCTGGTGTTACTAAAACCCAACTTCAATGTAACAAAGACCGGAAAGTAAACTGAACAATCGGGGAAGTTGTGTTGAAGTGACCCCAATGGAAGGAGCAATAATTCCCGCCCCCCCCATCACCCTGTAAAATTAATTTGAACCCTCCCTCCATCGTGGCGCTAGCTAACCTCCCTCTGAGGACCACGGTCCCAGCTCCGTTGAGGTGCAATTCCGTCCATCTACGATTGCCACACTTTGTTGAACCCTTTTGCCAGGAACGCTGTGGATGCACTCGAGGATCCGTTCCCCCAAGACCTCCCCGCACTTCCCGACACTGAAAACTGCTTTGAGATTGCCAGAACTCTCACCACCTCCCCCCCCCAACAACAATCCCCTCTCCCCGGAGGATCCTGCCCTGCCCGATTCCACACACGCTGGCCTCCCACATTCCAATAACATCCTGGTGGGGGTGGGGGTTACCATTGACCAGAAACTGAACCGGACCAGCCAGATAAACACTGCGGCTACAAGAGCAGGTCAGAGGCTGGGAATCCTGCGGAGAGTCACTCACCTCCTGACTCCCACCCAAAGCCTGTCCACCATCTACACGGCACAAGTCAGGAGTACGATGGGATACTCCCCCAACTTGCCTGGATGAGTGCGGCTCCCACAACACTCGAGAAGCTCGACACCATCCAAGACAAAGCAGCCCCCGCTCGATCGGCATCCCATCCACCAACATTCACTCCCTCCACCGCCGACGCACAGTAGCAGCAGCGTGTGTACCATCTACAAGATGCAATGCAGCAACTCACCGAGGATCCTTCGACAACACCTTCCAAACCCACGACCGCTACCGTCTAGAGGGACGAGGGCAGCAGACGCAGGGGGAACACCACCATCTGGAAGCTCCCCTCCAAGTTGCTCACCGTCCTGACTTGGAAACGTATTGAAGGCCGTTCCTTGGGTCAAGATCCTGGGAACTCCCTCCCTAACCTACACCACATGGACTGCACTGGCTCAGGAAGGCGGCTCACCCACCACCTTCTCCAGAGGGCAATTAGGGATGGGTAATAAATGCTGGCCTAGCCATGAACAAATAAAAAAAAAACTTGCTTGATTTTTCCTTTCAATTGCGGAGCTGGTTCGGGGGTGGGGGGTGATTCTGCCTCCTGGAGCGTGCGCTCTGGGAGTTCACAGCTTCCCATCCCGTGGGTGAGTGAGCTTATCCACTGCGGTAGGAGGAACAGAGGTGCAGAGTATTTATTAAATGGTGAGAGATTGGGAAGTGCTGATGGCCAAAGGGACCTGGGAGTCTTTGTTCATCAGTCACTGGAAGCTAACATGGAGGTGCAGCAAGCAACTAGGAAGGCAAATGGCACGTTGGCCTTTAGTGCAAGGGGATTTGAGTTCGGGAGTAAAGACGTCTTGTCGCAGTTGTGGAGACCGTACCTGGAGGTTTGTGTATGGTTTTGTACAGTCTCCTTACCTAAGGAAGGATATGCTTGCCATAGAGGGAGCGCAGTGGAGGTTCACCGGACACATTCCTGGGGTGGCAGGATTGAGATTGGGTCTGTATTCTCTGGAGTTTACAAGAAAGAGTGGTGATCACATTCATCTTACAGAATTCTTAATGGGCTAGACAAAGTAGATGCAGAAGCCATGTTTTCACTGGCTGGGGGAAGGTGGGACGAGGGGGTGGGGGAGGGTTGTGGGTAGAGTGTAGAACCAAGGGACAGAGTCTCAGAATAAGCAATAGGTTATTTAGTACTGAGATGAGGAGGAACTTCTTCACTTCGAGGATGGTGAATCTTTGGAATTCTCTAGCGCAGCGGGCAACGGCAGCTGGGTCACTTGAGTGTGCTCAAGACAGACCGATAGATTTCTGGAGACTAATGCCATCAAGGGATATGGGAATAGCGGGGAAAGTGGCATCGAGGTAGACCATCAGCCCCGATCTTGTTGAATGGCAGAGCAAGCTGAAGTGGCCTACTCCTGCTCCTATGCCCTGCAGCGACTCTGGCTGCTCCTGGAGCTCGGAAGCCCTGAGTTTGAGTTCGAGCGAGTGGAGACATTCACCGCAGCCAGGGTTCCCCAGGAACACGGGAAGCGGGCTGGAGTTCCCCCGAAGCAGAGAAATTGGAGGTCCCGTCATTATGCTTAATATATAAACAAGTGTAAATAGATAAACTTTTGGGCATTCATTCTAGACATTTATAAACTTTAATTATTTTATTGCCTGAGATTCTCTGTCCCCAGGGCAGTCCCAGCTCTGGTGTTGACCCAGCTGCTCTCTCACTTTGTTGGGGGGTGGGGCCAGTGCCTCACAATCCACGTCAACGCACCTGAGCGCTGCTCCACGCCCCGCCCCCTTGCCGCGTCGCCGTTGGTTGGAGGACCCGCCGGCCGTGGGTCCTCCAGCCCCGCCCCACCCGCTCCCTATTGGTCAGGTCGAACGTCCGTCACAGGTCACGGCCACCCCCCCCCCCCCAAGCGCCATAGTGATCACGTGGTCCGTACACCGTTGTCGTCGCAGCCGTGTCCTCTCCGCTCAGTGTCTCGTTGGCCACGGTCGGACGGTCAGGTTTGTAATTTATTCGATTCCCTCTCCCTTTCTCTCCACCCCATCCTCGAGCTCGCTCACTCGGTCTGGGAAAACCTACTGTCGGTCCGTGATTCGGCTCCTCCATGGCCGCCTTCCCCCCCCACCGGGCCGCCGCAGTCCAGCGCGCAGGCGCAGTGCCGGACCGCTGGAGTTTCGGCCGGCCGAGCATGCGCTCTGCATATTTAAAGGGACACTGTCTCTCTGTGTTCACCTGTGATTTAAAGGGACAGTGACACCCAGAGAAACTGATTTCAATATAGAAAGGACGGAGAACGGGTTTTGGGGCAACAGTAGGAAGAATCTGAAACTTCTGAATATAGCCACAATCTGGAAGTTCCCCCTACCCCCACCCGAGCCACACTCGCCGTCCTGACTTGGGAATATCTCGGCCGTTCCTTCCCTGTCGCCAGGTCGAAATCCTGGGAACTCCCTCCCTAACTGCACGGCCGGTGTACCTACGCCACAAGGGCTGCAGCGGCTTACCCACCACCTTCTCAAGGGGCAATTAAGGGTGGGCAATAAATGCTGGGTCCGGCCACATCCCGTGGATGAATAAAAAAGAAATAGTTACAGCACAGAAGGTGGCCATTCGGCCTGTCAATATTCATGCTGGATCTCTGCCAGAGCAATTCGTCAAGTCCCACTTTGCCAGCCCTTTTCCCGTTAAGGTGCAAGTTTTTTCTCATTGGGTGGTTATCCAATTCTCCTCCGAAAGCCTTGATTGAATCGACATCCACCACTTCCCTCAGGCAGTGCATTCCAGGTCCCAACGACTCCACTTTGGAAAGGTTTCTCCTCATTTCGCCATTGGGCCTTTTTACCGTCCACCTTAAACCCCTGACACCTGGTCCTCGATCCTTCCACAGATGGGAACGGTTTCTCTCTATCTACGCTGCCCAGACCTCTCGATTTTTTTTTAACAATAATCACCGGTTTAAACTTGCCTTACAGGGAGAGGGTTTGCGGACGGGAAGCTCAGACCAGACACTGTGCCCATCTGACCGAGTCACTCGATTCATCGGGACCTGAAGATCGTCAGCGAGCATGGAAGCAGGGAGCAGCACCCGCAGCGCGGACAAACCCTACCCGTGTCCCGCGTGTGGACGCGGATTCGACCGACCGGCTGACCTGGGGGGGCACAAGTGCAACCGAAACAGGGAGAGGCCGTGTAAATGCGGGGACTGCGGGAAGGGGTACAGCCATCCCTCCGAGCTGGAAATCCACCGGCGCAGTCACACCGGGGAGAAACCGTTCGCCTGCTCCGTCTGCGGGAACGGATTTACGCAGTTTTGCCACCTGCTGACCCACCAGCGGGTCCACACCGGGGAGAGGCCGTTCACCTGCTCCACGTGCGGGAAGGGGTTCACCCAGTCGTCCACCCTCGTCAGGCACCAGCGGGTTCACACTGGAGCGAAGCCCTTCACCTGCTCCGAGTGCGGGAAGGGGTTCACCCAGTCGTCCCACCTGCTGACCCACCGGCGGGTCCACACCGGGGAGCGGCCGTTCACCTGCTCGGTGTGCGAGAAGGGTTTCACCGAGTCATCCCAGCTGCTGAAGCACGAGCGCATCCACACCGGGGAGAGACCGTTCACCTGCTCGGAGTGCGGGAAGGCATTCGCTCGACCCTCCAACCTGCTGACCCACAAGCGCATTCACACCGGGGAGAGGCCGTTCACCTGCCCCATGTGCGAGAAAGAATTCGCCGACCCGTCAGCCCTGCTGAGCCACCGGCGGGTCCACACTGGGGAGCGGCCGTTCACCTGCTCCGAGTGCGGGAAGGGGTTCACCCAGTCCTCCCACCTGCTGACCCACCGGCGCGTCCACACCGGGGAGAGGCCGTTCACCTGCTCCAAGTGCGGGAAGGGGTTCACGCAATCGTCGGCGCTGCTGACGCACCAGCGGGTTCACTCCGGGGAGAGACCCTTCACCTGCTCCGTGTGCGGGAAGGGATTTAATCGGCCGTCCAACCTGATGAGACACCAGCGAGTTCACTCGTGACCCCCACCGCTCTGATTCTGCTGCTGTTAATGAGACTCAGGACTCAACCCTGTTAAATATGAAAATGGGGGAGCGTTGGTACGGCTGTTGATAACCGCAGGAACTAGGCTAGAGCTGACAGAATTTGCATTTATATAGCTCCTTTCGCCACCTCGGGACCTCTCCGTGCGCAGTAAGCCTCCACAAACAGTAAAGTGACAACGAGCAGAGGTGACCTGTTCTCAGTGAGATTGGCTGAGGATGAAACATTGGCCTCACCGGGGAGAACTCCCCCCTCGCCTTCCAGATAGTGGCCGAGGGATCTTTCACATCCACCCGAGGGGCCCCTCGGTTTAACAACCTCACATCTCCTTCCGTGGCTCTGAGTCATCCCTCCTGCGGAAGCCCCTTGGGATGTTTCTCACTGTGGGAAAGGAGCCCTAGAAATATGAGATGAATGCGACGTCTCGGACGTAGATGTGCTTGGGCAAAACGGAACCAGCTGCTGCCTGCAGTTGAGAGCCGAACACACGGGAACCGTCAGAGACCCTGGAGCGAGGAGAGAGAGAGACCCAAAGAAAGCCGGGATGAATAAATACGATTATAAAGTGTATGGGAATCTGTCCAGCTTCTGTATAATAACAATGCAGAGAGGGCTGACCTTAATATCTGGGGACGTGTTGTGTACCATAGCTATCTTCTGGTGTAATTAAAACCCGACTTCAAAGTAACAACTGTTGGAAAACTGAATTTTATATAATGCCATGTAAAGTACACAAAGAAGGGTTAAGAGGTCAGCGAGGAGGGAGAAATTAAGAGAATGAGAGAGAGAACTAGCTTAGAAATATAAAGGCAGATAATAAGAGTTTCTACAGGTATTTAAGAAGGAGAAGAGTAAGTAAAGTGAGCGTCTGGCCCTCTAGAGACTTGAGTCTGGTGAATTATTATGGAAAATAAGGAAATGGTGGACGGGCCCGAACAGATTTTTGCGTCTGTCTTCACTGTAAAGGATACAAATAACATCCCAGAAATAATTGTGAATCGGGAGGTGAGAAGGAGGGAGGAACTTAAGACAATTACAATCACCAGGGAAACGGTACTGAGAAAATGATTGCAACTAAAAGCTGACCGGTCACCAGTTCCTGGCGGACTTCATCCGAGGGTCTTAAAAGAAGCGGCTGCTCAGATAGTAGGTGCGTTGGTTTTAATTTTCCACAATTCTCTGGATTCTGGAAAGGTCCCATCAGATTGGAGAAATAGCGAATGTGACTCCTCTAATCAAGAAAGAAAGGAAAGCGAAAACAGGAAACTTCAGGCCGGTTAGCGTAAACGTGTGTCATTGGGAAATGCCGGAACCCTATCCTGAAGGAGCGGGGGCACTTGGAAAACCTCCATGTAATCAGGCAGAGACAACGAGGGTTTTATGAAAGGGAAATCGTGTTCGAATAATTTGGATAAAAGCAAAATACCGCGGGATGCTGGAAATCTGAAACAAAAACAGAAAATGCTGGAAAAACTCGGCATCTGTGGAGAGGGAAACAGAGTTAACTCCTCAAGTGCGTGTGACCCTTCTTCAGAGCTGAAAGGAAGTAGAAATGTGATGAAATTTGTACTGTTTAAGGGGGAGTGTGGTGGAGCTGGATAGGAGGCCAGCGATAGGTGCGGGCAAAGGAGGGATTGACAAAGATGTCATGAACCAAAGGACAAAGGGAGTGTTAATGATAGTGATTAGTGCTAAAAAGAGTGCTAATAGGTGGCATAGAGGCTTTCTTACACCAGCATTAACCATTACCATTAACACTCCCTTTGTCCTTTATTTCATAACATCTTTGTCAATCCCTCCTCTGTCTCCACCTATCGCTGGCCTGCTATCCAGCCACCTATCGCTGGCCTTCTATCCAGCCACCTATCGCTGGCCTTCTATCCAGCCACCCATCGCTGGCCTTCTATCCAGCCACCCATCGCTGGCCTTCTATCCAGCCACCCATCGCTGGCCTTCTATCCAGCCACCTATCGCTGGCCTTCTATCCAGCCACCTATCGCTGGCCTTCTATCCAGCTCCACCTGCCCCAACACCCCCCCCTTAACCAGTATACATTTCATCACACTCCCACTACTCTTCAGCTCCGAACAGGATCATACGGACTCAAGACGTTAACTCTGTTTCTCTCCCCACAGATGCTGCTGGATCCGCTGAGTTTTTCCAGCATTTCCTGTTGGAGTTCTTTGAGGAAGTATCAAGCAACCAGGATAAAGGGGAACCTGTGGATGTGCTGCACTTAGATTTCCAGAAGGGATTTGACAAAGGTGCCACATCAAAGCCACTGTGCAAAATAAGGGCTCGTGGTGTAAGGGGCTAACATATTAGTATGAATGGAGGATTGGTTAGCGAACAGGAAACAGAGAGTAGGCATAAATGGGTCATTTTTGGGTTGCCAAGCTGTGACGAGTGGAGTGCCACAGGGATCAGTGCTGGGGCTTCAACTATTTACAAATTATATCAATGACTTGGATGAAGGCACCGATGGTATGGTTGCCGATTTTTTGGCTGACGACACAAAGGTAGGTAGGAAAGTAAGTTGTGAAGTGGACATGAGGAGTCTGCAAAGGGATATGGATAGGCTAAGTGAGTGGGCAGAAATTTGGCAAATGTAGTATAATGTGGGAAAATGTGAACTTATCCACTTTGGCAGGAAGAATAGAAAAGCCAGCATATTATTTAAGTGGACAACTGTGAGGTACAGAGGGATCTGGGTGTCCTGGTACATGAATTGCAAAAGGTTGGTATGCAGGGGCAGCAAGTAATTAGGAAGGCAAATGGAATGTTGTAATTTATTGCAAGGGGAATGGGGAATATAAAGGTAGGGATGGTTTGCTACAGTTGTACAGGGCCTTGACGAGACCCACATCTGGAGTAGTGTGTGCAGTTTTGATCTCTTTATTTAAGAAAGGATTATAAATGCATTAGAAGCGGTTCAGAGAAGGTTCGCTCGACTGATACCTGGGTTGGGAGGGTTATCTTATGAGAAAAGGTTGGAGAGGCTGGGCCTGTACCCATTGGAGTTAAGAAGAATGAGAGGTGATCTTACTGAAACAAAGAACAAAGAAAAGTACAGCACAGGAACAGGCCCTTTGGCCCTCCAAGCCTGCGCTGATC
The DNA here is from genome assembly GCF_017639515.1 of Carcharodon carcharias. Taxonomy (NCBI): domain Eukaryota; kingdom Metazoa; phylum Chordata; class Chondrichthyes; order Lamniformes; family Lamnidae; genus Carcharodon; species Carcharodon carcharias. The sequence continues at coordinate 18,995,113 of NC_054493.1, forward strand.
ATATTGCCTGTCAAACTAAACCATTTTGCACTTCCGGGGTCCGTATCCCTCTATTCCCATCCTATTCATGTATTTGTCAAGCTGCCTCTTAAACACCACTATCGTACCTGCTTCCACCACCTCCTCTGGCAGCGAATTCCAGACATGCACTACCCTCTGCGTAAAAAACTTGCCCCGCACATCTCCTCTAAAGTTTTCTCCTCTCACCTTAAATCTATGTCCCTTAGTAATTAACTCTTCCACTCTGGGAAAAAGCTTCTGACTATCTAATCTGTCTATGCCACTCATAATTTTGTAAACTTCTATCAAGTCGCCCCTCAATCTCCGTCGCTCTAGTGAGAACTATCCGAGTTTCTCCAACCTCTCCTCATAGCTAATAACTTCCAGACCAGGCAGCATCCTGGTAAACCTCCTCTGCACTCTCTCCAACGCCTCCATATCCTTCTGGTAATGTGGCAACCAGAATTGCACGCAATATTCCAAGTGTGGCCTAACCAAGGTTCTATGCAGCTGCAGCATGACTTCCCAGCTTTTATAGTCAATACCCCTGCCGATGAAGGCAAGCATGCCACATGCCTTCCTGACTACCTTATCCACCTGCGTTGCCACTTTCAGTGACCTATGGACCTGTACACCCAGATCCCTCTGCCCGTCGATGCACTTAATGGCTCTACCATTTACTGTATAATTCCCACCTGTATTAGACCTTCCAAAATGCATTACCTCGCATTTGTCCGGATTAAACTTCATCTGCCATTTCTCCGCCCAAGTCTCCAACTGATCTATATCCCGTTGTATCCTTTGACAATCTTCTTCACTATCTGCAACTCCTCCAACCTTAGTGTCGTCTGCAAACTTACTAATTAGCCCAGTTACATTTTCCTCCAAATCATTTACATATACTACAAACAGCAAAGGTCCCAGCACTGATCCCTGTAGAATATCACAACTCTCCATCCAGAAAAACACCCTTCCACTGCTACCCTCTGTCTTCTATGACCAAGCCAATTCTGTATCCACCTTGCCAGCTCACCTCTGATCCCGTGCCACTTTACCTTCTGTACCAGTCTGCCATGAGGGACCTTGTCAAAGGCCTTACTGAAATCCATCTAAATAACATCCACTGCCCTTCCATCATTGATCATCTTTGTCCCTTCCTCGAAAAACTCGATCAAGTTAGTGAGACACGACCTCCCCTTCACAAAACCATGCTGCCTCTCACTAAAACACCCATTTGCTTCCAAATGGTAGTAAATCCTGTCATGAAGAATCTTCTCCAATAATTTCCCTACCACTGACGTAAGGCTCACCGGCCTGTAATTTCCTGGATTATCCCTGCTATCCTTCTTAGACAATGGAACAACATTGGCCATTCCTCTGGGACCTCACCCGTAGCCAGTGAGGATACAAAGATTTCTGTCAAGGCCCCAGCAATCTCCTCCCTTGCCTCCCTCAGTGCTCTGGGGTAGATCCCATCTGGCCCTGGGGACTTGTCCACCTTAATATTCTTCAAGATGCCTATCACCTCTTTTTTGATCTCAACATGATCTAGGCTTTCTACACACGCTTCCCTAGACAAATCGACCGCTAAGTCTTTCTCTTTGGTAAATACTGATAAGAAGTATTCATTCAGTATCTCTCCCATTTCCTCTGGTTCCACACACAGATTCCCACCTCTGTCCCTGAGTGGGCCCACCCTTTCCCTGGCTACCCTCTTGCTCTTTACATATGTATAAAAGGCCTTGGGATTTTCCTTAATCCTGGTTGCCAGTGACTTTTCATGACCCCTTTTAGCCCTCCTGTCCCTTGCTTAAGTTTCTTCCTACTTTCTTTATATTCTCCACGGGCTTCATCTGTTCCCAGACTTATAGCCCTTATGAGTGCTTCCCTTTTCTTTTTGACTAATCTCACAATATCCTTCGTTATCCAAGGTTCCTGAAACTTGCCATGCTTATCCTTCATCCTAGCAGGAACATGCCGGTCCTGAATTCTTATCAACTGATGTTTGAAAGCCCCCCACATGTCAGTTGTTGATTTGCCCTCATTCGCCTCCAATCTAGATTCCTCAGTTCCTGCCTAATATTGTTATAATTAGCCTTCCCCCAATTAAGCACCTTAACCCGAGGACTCCTGTTTTCCTTATTCACCAGTACCTTGAAACTTACCGAATTATGGTCACTTTTCCCGAAATGCTCTCCTATTGAAACTTCGACCACCTGGCCGGGTTCATTCCCTAATACCAGGTCCAGTATTACCCTTTCCCTCGTTGGACGATCTACATATTGTCTCAGGAAGCCCTCCTGGATCCACCTTAAAAATACTGCACCATCCAAACTCCTAACACTAAGTGATTCCCAGTCAATATAGGGAAAGTTAAAATCACCCACCACAACAACCCTATTGCTTTTACATCTTTCCAAGATCTGCCGACATAACTGTTCCTCAATCTCCTGCCGGCAATTGGGAGGCCTATAATAAAACCCCAACATTGTGACTGCACCCTTCCTATTCCGGAGCTCTACACATATTGCCTCACTGCATGAGCCCACCGAGGTGTCCTCCTGTCATACAGCTGTGATATTCCCCTTAACCAGCAGTGCAACTCCCCCACCTCTTCTACATCTCTCTCTATCCTGCCTGAAACATCTAAATCCTGGAACATTTATCTGCCAATCCTGTTCAACCTTCTGTAATAACAGTAACATCATAGTCCCAAGTACTAATCCAAGCTCTAAGCTGATCTGCCTTGCCTGTTATATTTCTCGCATTGAAACAAATGCATTTCAGACCCCCAGTCCCACTGTGTTCAGTAATTTCTCCCTGCCTGCTCTTCCTTAGTCCTACTGGCCATATTCACTAGTTCCCAATCATTTATTTCACCTGCTGACTTATTGCGCTGGTTCCCACCCCCCTGCCATACTAGTTTAAACCCTCCCGAGTGACACTAGCAAGCCTCGCAGTCAGGATATTGGTGCCCCTCCAGTTTAGATGCAACCTGTCCTTCTTGTACAGGTCCCACCTGCCCTGGAAGAGATCCCAATGATCCAGATATTGGAAACCCTCCCTCCTACACCATCTGTTCAGCCACATGTTTAGTTGCACCATCTTCCTATTTCTAGCCTCACTGGCACATGGCACAGGGAGTAATCCTGAGATTACAACCCTAGAGGTCCTGTTTTTTAACTTTCTGCCTAACTCCCTGAACTCCCGCTGCAGGACCTCGTCACTCTTCCTGTCTATGTCGTTAGTACCATTGTGTACCACGACCTCTGGCTGTTCTCCCTCCCCCTTCGGAATGTCCCGTACCCGATCAGAAGCATCCTAGACCCTGGCACCAGGGAGGCAACATACCATCCTGGTGTCTCTTTCACGACCACAGAAGCGCCTATCTGAGCCCCTGACTATAGGGACCCCTATGACAATTGCACAATTGCTCTTATGTGCTTTGACCCCACCCCTCCGCTGAACAACAGAGCCAGCCGTGGTGCCGCTGCTCTGGCTACTGCTGTTGTTTTCCCCTGATAGGCCATTCCCCCCCCAACAGTATCCAAAACGGTATACCTATTGGAGAGGAGGACAGCCACAGGGGATTTCTGCACTGACTGCCTGCCCCTTCTAGCGGTCACCCATCTACCTGTCTGTACCTTGGGTGTGACCACGTCTGCAAAACTCCTGTCTATGGCGCTTTCTGCCACCTGAATGCTCCTAAGTGCATCCAACTGCTGCTCCAACTGATCCATGCGGTCTGTGAGGAGCTGCAATTGGGTACACTTCCTGCAGACTGTAGTTGTCCAGGACACTTGAAGCATCACAGATTTCCCACATCCCACAGGTGAAGCACTTCACCCCAGCGACTGCCATTTCTAGAACTATTTAATAAATGAATTTAAATCTAATAACTGCTTATTGACTCCTTATTAACTATATGTTCCCTAGGGCTAGATTTCTACTATAAATGCTAAATTCTAAGAACAGTAATCCCTTGCTTCTGGTCTAGATACCCTCTACTTATTAATTAAGTGATTAATTTATTTGGTTTAATTAGTTTAACAATGTTTTAGTTTCAAATTCTGTGTCGATTCCCTACCAGCCAATCAGGTCCCAGATTTACCATGACGTGACTTTTAATTTTTTTTTAAGACCTGAGGTCCACGAATCCCTGAGGTAAGGTTTTTATACTCACCGTTCTGGAACTCTGCCCTCCGACTCTGCTCCCTGGAACTAGGCCGTGAATCCCCAAGGTAAGGTTTTTATACTCACCGCTCTGGAACTCTGCCCTCCGACTCTTCTCCCTGGAACTAAGCCGTGAATCCCCGAGGTAAGGTTTTTATACTCACCGCTCTGGAACTCTGCCCTCCGACTCTTCTCCCTGGAACTAAGCCGTGAATCCCCGAGGTAAGGTTTTTATACTCACCGCTCTGGAACTCTGCCCTCCGACTCTTCTCCCTGGAACTAGGCCGCGAATCCCCGAGGTAAGGTTTTTATACTCACCGCTCTGGAACTCTGCCCTCCGACTCTGCTCCCTGGAACTTGGCTGCGAATCCCCAAGGTAAGGTTTTTATACTCACCTCTCTGGAACTCCGCTCTCCGACTCTGCTCCCTGGAACTTGGCCGCGAATCCCTGAGGTAAGGTTTTTATACTCACCGCTCTGGAACTCTGCCCTCCGACTCTGCTCCCTGGAACTTGGCCACGAATCCCGGAGGTACGGTTTTTACACTCACTGCTCTGGATGCTGGACGTATAAGATGCTGAGGAGAATTGTCAGGGTGGATGCTGAGAGGATGTTTCGTCCCACCGTGGGAGAGACTAGAACCCAGGGTCACCGTTTAAGATAAAGGAGTCTCCCATTTAAGACAGAGGTGAGGAGAATTTTTTTCTCTGAGGGTTGGAACTCTCCTCCCAAAGAGAGCAGTGGAAGCAGTGTCACTGAATGTTCTTAAGACAGAGGGAGATAAATCCTTGACTAATAAGGGAGTCAAAGGCTATCAGGGGTAGGCAGGAGTTGTAGCCATGGTCAGATCAGCCATGAGCTTTATTTAACGGTGGAGCAGATTCGAAGGGAGGGGCCGAATGGCCTACCCACGCTCCCAATTTCGTATGTTCGCATTTATGAGAACAGGCTCCTGGGATGAGGAACTTCAGTTATGAAGACGGATTGGGGAAGTTAGGACTGCTTTCCTGGGAGAAAAGAAGGTTGAGATGAGATTCAACGGAGGTTTTTGAAATCGTGAGGGTCCGGACAGAGTAGATAGGGAGCAACCGTCCCCACTTGTGATTACTCGTCCCCAATAGATTACAAAAGTAGAGAGGTCATGTTGAAGTTGTATAGAACCTTGGTGAGGCCACAGCTGGAGTACTGTGTGCAGTTCTGGTCACCACATTATAGAAAGGATGTGATTGCACTGGAGGGGGTGCAGATGAGATTCACCAGGATGTTGCCTGGGATGAAACATTTAAGTTATGAAGAGAGGTTGGATAGACTTGGGTTGTTTTCGTTGGGGTAGAGAAGACTGAGGGGCGACCTGATTGAGGTGTACAAGATTATGAGGGGCATGGACAGGGTGGATAGGGAGCTGCTGTTCCCCTTAGTTGAAGGATCAGTCACAAGGGGGCAGGAGGTTTAGTGGGGATGTGAGGAAAGACCTTTTTACCCAGAGGGTGGTGACGGTCTGGAATGTGCTGCCTGGGAGGGTGGTGGAGGCGGGTTGCCTCACATCCTTTTAAAAAGGAACCTGGATGATCAGTTGGCAGGTCATAACATTCAAGGCAATGGGCCAAGCGCTGGTAAATGGGATTAGGTAGGTATGTAGCTCAGGTGTTTCTCACATGCTGGTGCAGACTCGATGGGCCGAAGGGCCTCTTCTGCACCGTGTGAATCTGAAAGGGTAAAGAACGAGAGGGCACGGATTTGAAGTAATTCAGCGAAAGAAGCCAAAACGACGCGAGGAGAATCTTTTTCACACGGCGGCTGGCCAGGGTCTGCAATTGCAGCGCCCGAGAAGTGCGACGGAGGCAGGTTCAATCGGAGCGTTCAAAATGAAATTAGACTGCTATCTGGCAAGGAAGAATGTGCGGGGTTACGGGGAGAAGGCGAGGGAATGGTACTAGGTGATAAAAATAAAAACAAAAAAACTGCGCATGCTGGAAATCTAAAACAAAAACAGAAATACCTGGAAAAACTCAGCAGGTCTGGCAGCATCGGCGGAGAAGAAAAGAGTTGACGTTTCGAGTCCTCATGACCCTTCGACAGAACTGTTGAAGGGCCCTGAGGACTCAAAACATCAACTCTTCTCCGATGGTACTAGGTGAGTTGGTCCTTCGGAGAGATGGCAGTGCAGGCATCTTCCAGCACCGTGACAATTCTGTGGACGAGATCAGAGAGATAAGGGAGGGCCGAGGACATGGCGACCCTGAAAATAAGGATGAAAAGCTTAAAGCGGAGGCGTCGCTTGACCAAGGGCCGGTGCAGGTCGGGGAGCATGAGGAGCGACGGGTGAATGAGACTTGGTGCGAGTGAGCACGCGGGCGGCAGGGTTTCCGATGACCTGGAGTTTACGAAGGGCAGAATTTGGCTGGGAGGCCGACCAGGCAGTCATTGGGAACGGTCAAGTCCAGAGGGAACACCAGGGCATGGATGCCGGGCGGCAGCAGCAGATGGGCTGAGCCAGCAGCAGAGTCGGATCACGTGGCGGTATGGCCATAGAAATAGGTTTGTTTAACATTCATTGACGGGACGTGGGCATCGCTGGGCTGGGCCCAGCGTTTATTGCCCGTCCCTAATTGCCCCTTGAGAAGGTGGCGGTGGGTGTCCCTCCCTGAACAGCTGCAGCCCCTGTGGTGTAGGCACACCCACCGTGCTGTTAGGGAGGGAGTTCCCAGGATTTTGACCCGGCGACAGTGAGGGAACGGCTGATATATTTCCAAGTCGGGATGGCGAGTGCGGCTCGGAGGGGAACTTCCAGGTGGGGGTGTTCCCCATGTGTCTGCTGCCCTCGTCCTTCTAGACGGTAGCGGTCGTGGGTGTGGAAGGTGCTGTCGAAGGAGTCTCGGTGAGTTGCTGCAGTGCACCTTGTAGATGGTACACACACTGCTGCTACTGTGCGTCGGTGGTGGAGGGAGTGAATGGGCTGTTTTCCAGAAGCCGTATTGTGCATAAAGGCACTTAGCCTGGAGTCACATGGAGGCCAGATTTCCTTCCCTAAAGGGCATTAGTGAACCATTTATGACAATTGACAATGGTTTCCTGGTCTTCATTAATTCCATGGTGGGATTTGAACCTGGATCCCCAGAGCATTACTCTGGATTACTAGTCAAGTGACAGTACGACCAGCCTGCCACCTCCCCTGGTCGGACGGCAATGAACCTCATGCACTTTCCTGGGATGGGGGCAAGGCCAGCATTTGCTGCCCACTTGGGAGAGAAAGGTGCCCCTAACAAAGATGGCGACAGGCAGGGGGCGGGGCGGACGGGGCGACGCGGAGGGCCGAGGACGTCCGGGTGGCCCGACCGAGTGCGCGTGCGCAAGGCAGCGGATGCGGCCTCTTGTTGTGAGGGGCGCGTGCGCGAACTAGCCAGCGAAGGTTGTTTCCCCACCCCTCCCCTCCCCCACCCCGCCGCCCGGATCGTAAAGCAGACTCGAGACTTTGGGGGTGACGGTTAACGGTTGCCGGCGTTGCCATGGCTGCGGGGGCGGCGCTTGCCGGCCGTTCGCGCCGGCACAAGTGGGCCATCGAGCTCAACCTGAGCGGCAGCAGCAGGTGCGGAGGCCGCGCGGGGAGCCGGGGGCTCGAGTAGGAGGCGCAAGCCGGGCCAGCCTGCCTCTCCCGCGGGGAGGCCTACACCGCACTCACCCGGGGGTCTGGGCACCACCCCCAAAACCCTCCGGGGTTTCCACGCCCCTTTCGTCCCTCACGTTGCCCCGCCCACCACCCCCGCAAAAGCCCCAGAAACCACCCAGACCCCTCTTGGCATCTTTCCCTGGGGTCGTGACCCCGAGACGCCATCTTGGTTTCAGCCCCCTGGCCCGGATCGGGCGCCAACGGCTGGAGGGGTCGCTCGCCCGTTTCCGGGGTGGACGTCGGGCGCCGGGTCTCTCCCAACCCTCCGCTGTGTTCACCTTCGCGCTGCGTTTTAGTGCCGCCCGTGATTTGGAGCGACTGCACCACGGTGGAGGGTCGGGCAAGGGGATGGGGCACCCCCCTCATCCCGCCCCCCCCCCCCCCATCCCGGTTGCCAGTTCACGCAAGTCTACTTCTGCAACCCCTCCCTGTGTGTTCCCGGGGCAGCTCGGCGGGCACAACGGCAGCCTGTGCCCTCGCTTCGGTTGGCGCCGGTGATGTTGCCGCCACATTGGGTACCTGTCAGGGAGACTCCCTCTTTCGAGGTCATCCCTGTCAGGGAGACTCCCTCTTTCAAGGTCATCCCTGACAGAGGGACTCTCCCCCCCACCCCCCGCTTTTGAAAAGGGGTCCCTGATGGAGATACTCCCTCTTTAAAAGGTCACCCTTGACAGAGAGACTCCTTCTTTAAAGGTCATCTGTGACGGAGAGACTCCCGCTTTGAAGGGGGTCCCTGACAGTCCCTCTTTAAAGCTCACCCCTGACAGAGACCCTCCCCTCTTTGAAGGAGGTCCTTGACGGAGAGACCCCCTCTATAAAAGGGGGTCCCTGACAGAGAGACTCCCTCTATAAAGGGGGGTCCCTGACGAAGGAACTCCCTCTATAAAAGGGGGTCCTAACGAAGGACATTCCTCTATATAAGGGGGTACCTGACGAAGGAACTCACTCTATAAAAGGGTGTCCCTGACGGAGAAACTCCCTCTATAAAAGGGGGTCCCTGATGAAGGAACTCCCTTTATAAAAGGGGGTCCCTGACGAAGGAACTCCATCAAAAAAAGGGGGTCCCTGACGAAGGAACTCCCTCTATAAAAGGGGGTCCTGACGAAGGACGTTCCTCTATGAAAGGGGGTCCCTGACAAAGGACGTTCCTCTATAAAAGGGGGTCCCTGACGAAGGATGTTCCTCTATAAAAGGGGGTCCCTGACGAAGGAACTCCCACTATAAAAGAGGGTCCCTGACAAAGGAACTCCCACTATAAAAGGGTCTCCCTGACGAAGGAACTCCCTCTATAAAAGGGGTCCTTGATGGAGAAGCTCCCTCTTTAAAAGGGGTCCTTGACAGACAGAGGCACCCCTTTAAGAAGGGTCTTGAAAGGGTTGCTGAGGTGACCAATTTGCATTCTCTCTTTCCCACAGGAGCCGTGATCGACAGTGTGGCCAAGGCGACTCCTTGTACCCTGTCGGATATTCGGAAAAGCAACTACCAGACACCAGCGTCCAAGAAACAGACCGGATTCTGGTCGAGAAAGTAAGTTGGATTTGAATGTGCCCTCTGTGTGTAGCTGACAAGGCTCAGTTTGTCCATGGTGGCGAGCTGCCTTGGTAAACTGCTGCAGCCCATGTGATAAAGGGACTTCATGATGGTGTGAAAAGTCTTCCTTACTTCCAGGCCTGGGTATAAGGTCCTTGTCTGACCTTCGCCCCAGCTCCCTTCCTTGCCGTTACTGACCCTCTGCTTGCTTTCTGCTTTCAGCGCTGCTGGGACATCGCCTTGGGCCCACTGAAGCAGGTGCCCATGAATCTCTTCATCATGTACATGGCCGGCAACACCATCTCCATCTTCCCTATCATGATGGTGTGCATGATGGCCTGGAGACCCATACAGGCACTGATGTCCATGTCAACAAGTGAGTACTATATCGAATCTGCAGCTCAGAAACAGCTCTGTGCCTGCATAAATGTTACACCCGATCCCCTGTCAGCCTTGCATCATTTCAGCCTTCTATTCCTTTCCGTCTAATGTATATAACGCAGCCCCCACTTAAATGCTGTGAGGGAGAGGGGACTGAGAGACACCAGTCAGTGTATAGATATCTTCCTGAGAAAGAGAGAGACTGAAAGACACTTTGTAAGTGTACAGATATCTCCCTGAGAGAGAGGGAGACTGAGAGACACCAGTCAGTGTACAGATATCTCCCCGAGAGAGGGGGGACTGAGAGACACCAGTCAGTGTACAGATATCTCCCTGAGAGAGAGAGAGGACTGAGAGACACCAGTCAGTGTACAGATATCTTCCTGAGGGAGAGGGGACTGAGAGACACCAGTCAGTGTACAGATATCTTCCTGAGAGAGAGGGGACTGAGAGACACCAGTCAGTGTACAGATATCTCCCTGAGAGAGGGGACTGAGAGACACCAGTCAGTGTACAGATATCTTCCTGAGAGAGAGGGGGACTGAGAGACACCAATCAGTGTACTGATATCTCCCTGAGGGAGAGGGGACTGAGAGACACCAGTCAGTGTACAGATATCTCCCTGAGAGAGAGGGGACTGAGAGACACCAGTCAGTGTACAGATATCTCCCTGAGAGAGAGGGGACTGAGAGACACCAGTCAGTGTACAGATATCTCCCTGAGAGAGAGAGGACTGAGAGACACCAGTCAGTGTACAGATATCTCCCTGAGAGAGAGGGGGACTGAGAGACACCAGTCAGTGTACAGATATCTTCCTGAGAGAGAGGGGGACTGAGAGACACCAATCAGTGTACTGATATCTCCCTGAGGGAGAGGGGACTGAGAGACACTAGTCAGTGTACAGATATCTCCCTGAGAGAGAGGGGACTGAGAGACACCAGTCAGTGTACAGATATCTCCCTGAGAGAGAGGGGACTGAGAGACACCAGTCAGTGTACAGATATCTCCCTGAGAGAGAGAGGGACTGAAAGACACCAGTCAGTGTACAGATATCTCCCTGAGAGAGAGAGACCAGCGATGGAACGACATCACGAACAACAAGGTGAAGCGAGTGCAGGGAAAGCAGTGGATTGGTGAGTATTTCTAGTCTTTAAAGTAAAAGTAAGGTCTTTAGTTTATGTTTCCGTCTCTAGCCTTTTTATTTTCTCTCTTCTTCTTAAAAATAGCTTGTTAGGCATAAAAGTGATACTGGTGTATAATAATAATGCAATAAAGTGTAAAGAGCAGGGATGCTGGAGTAATTAATTAACAAATTAAATAAAACAAGATAGTGATGGCAGGGCGGGGGGGGGGGTGATGTGTTGCTGCTGCAGCATGTGGGAGCTGCTGGTCACCAAGGTGATCCAGAGTGAACACATCTGTACCAAGTGCTTGCAGCTCGAGGAACTTTGGATCCGAGTGGAGGCGCTGGATTCCAAGCTGCAGGCGTTGTGCCACACATCAGGAAGGGGGAAAAGTCACTCGGACGCTTGGCTCCAGGAGGCGGTCACACCCCTCAGATTAGGTCATTCAAATTTGGCCTCCCCGTCCAAATCCGGGACAGGAGGGTGTGACTGCAGGTGAGGCAGGTGCGGGGACCCAGGGTGCAGCGCTCGAGGAGCCTTGGCCCCTACAATTGTCTGACAGTCATGAGGCTCTTGCAAGCCGTGTGGACGAGGACGGGAGATGGCAGGGAGGATGAGCGAACTAACCACAGCACCGTGGTACAGGGAGCTATTCGTGTCATGGGAGGAAACGGGAATGTAGTAGTGGTAGGGGACAGTGTAATTAGAGAGATAGGTACTTTTCTCTGCAGCCGTGAGTGTGAGTCCTGCAGCTGTACTGCCTGCCCAGTGCCAGGGTTAAGGACTTCTCCTCAGGGCTGGAGAGGAACTTGGTGTGAGAGCGGATGGATTCAGTTGCTGCCGTCCACATTGATACCAACGACATCGATAGGACTAGAAAGGAGGAACTAAATTAGAAAACAGAACCTCCAAGGTAATAATCTCGAGATTGCTACCTGAGCCACGGGCAAACCGGCACAGGGTAAATAAAGTCAAGGAGTTAAATACGTGGCTCAAAGATTGGTGTGGGAGGAATGGGTTTCAGTTCACTGGTGCCAGCACTGGGGTAGAAGGGAGCAGGCCTGGTGGAATGGGCCTCACTGGGACCAGTGTCCTGACGAATTGAATAACTAGGACTGTAGAGAGGGCTTTATATTAAATAGAGGGGAAGAGGGGATACGTAGGTTTACGAAGCAAAAGGATGTGACAGCATTGCGAGGCAGCTAGGTAATGGTTCCCAGAGTGAGACAGGAAGGGACAGAGTTTACAAACATGAAAAAAAAGCAGCAAATAGAGTCGAAGGGGGAAAAAATGGTTAAAAGGCAAAATTAATGCCTCTTTACTTAAATGTATGTAGTATTCGAAACAAGATAAATGAATTAATGGCACAAATAGCAGTTAATGGGTATGATCTGGTAGCCATTATAGAGACATGGTTACAAGGAGGTCAAAGCTGGGAGCTAAATATTCAGGGTTATGTGACTCTTCAAAAGGACAGGCAGGAAGGAAAGGGTGGTGGGGTAGCTTAGTTAGTATGAGATGGAATAAGTATGATAGCGAGAAATGATCTTCGATCGGAAGATGTAGAATCCATATGGGTGGGGGTAAGAAATAAGGAGACACTGGTGGGAGTAGTCTATAGGCCTCCTGACTGTAGCTATACTGTTGGACAGAGAATAAATCAGGAGATAATGAGGGCATGTGAAAAAGGCAGTACATTAATCATGGGTGACTTTAATCTTCATGCAAATTGGGAAAATCAAATTGGCAGAGGTGGCCATGAGCAAGAATTCATAGAGTGAATTTGGGACAGTTTCCTAGAACAATATGTTGTGGATCCAACCAGGGATCAGGCTATTTTGGATCTAGTATTGTGTAACAGGGCAGGTTTGATAAATGATCTCAGAATAAAAAGATCCCCTAGGAAACAGTGACCATGACATGGAAGAATTTAACATTCAGTTTGAGAGTGAGAAACTTGGGTCAGAAACAACTGTGTTAAACTTAAATAAGGGTAATTACAGAGGAATGAGGGCAGAGTTGGCTGAAGTGGGAAAGGAGTTTAGCAGAAAAGATGGTTGATGAACAATGGCAGATGTTTAAGAAAATAGTTCATGACTCGCAACAAAGGTCTATCCCAGTGGGGAAGAAGGATTGTAGGAAGGGGATAAACCAACCATTGTTCACTAAAGTTAAGGAAACTATCAAATTGAAAGAAAAAAACATACAATGTGGCAAAGGTTAGTGGCAAGCCAGAGGATTGGGAACATTTTAAAAACCAACAAAAGATGACCAAAAAAAAAAAATAAAGAGGGAGAAAATAAACTTTAAGGATAAACTAGCAAGTAATAAAAAAAGGACAGTAAGAGCTTCTTTAAATATTTAAAAAGGAAGGGAGAGACCAGAGTGAGCATAGGCCCCTTACAGAATGATGCTGGGGAAATAATAATGGGGAACCAGGAAATGGCAGAGGAGTTGAATAAATACTTTGCATCAGCCTTCATGGTAGAAGACACTGGTAGCATTCCAAAAATACTAAATAATCAAGGGGCAAAAGGTGGGGGGAGGAAATAAATACAATAACTATCACTAGAGAAAAAGTACGAGGGAAATGAATGGGTCTAAAGGCTGATAAGTCCCCAGGTCCTGATAGGTTGCAGACTTGGGTAGTAAAGGAAGTAGCTACAGGGATAGTGGATGCACTGGTCGTAATTTTCCAAGAATCCTTAGATTCTGCAAAAGTCCCAGAGGATTGGAAAACTGCCAATGTAACACCTTTATTCAAAAAAAGGAGGGAGATACAAAACAAGCAACTATTGGCCAGTTAGCTTAACGTCCATCATTGGGAAAATGTTAGAGTCTATTATAAAGGATGTAACAGCAGAGCATTTAGAAATGCATAATATAATCAAGCAGAGTCAGCATGGCTTCATGAAGGGGAAATCATGCCTGACAAATTTATTAGAATTCTTTGAGGAGGTAACAAGCAGGATAGATAAAGAGGAACCAGTAGATGTAATATATTTGGATTTCCAAAAGGCGTTTGATAAGGTACCAGACATAAAGCTACTTAATAAGATAAGAGCCCATGGTGTTAGGGGTAGTATATTAATATGGATAGAGGATTGGTTAACTAATAGAAGACAGAGAGTTAGGATAAGGGGGGCACTTTGAGAACGACAACCTGGAGTGCCACAGGGATCAGTGCTGGGGCCACAAATATTTACAATAAATATTAATGACTTGAATGAAGGAAGTGAATGTACTGTGGTCAAGTTTGCAGATGACACAAAAATAAGTGGGAAGGCAAGTGGTGAGGATGACTCCACAGAGGGATATAGACAGTTTAAGTGAGTGGGAAAAAACTTGGCAGATGGAATATAATGTGGGAATACGTGAGGTTATCACTTTGGCAGGAAGAATAGAGGAGCTGAATATTATTGAAATGGGGAAAGACTGCAGAAAGCTGCAGCACAGAGGTGTTTGGGCATCCTCGTGCATGAATCCCAAAAAGCTAACATACAAGTTCAGCAGGTAATAGGGAAGGCAAATGGAACGTTGGCCTTTATTTCAAAGGGAATGGAGTATAAAAATAGGGAAGTCTTGCTAAAACTATACAAGGCACGAGTTAGGCTACGCCTGGAATACTGTGAACAGTTTTGGTCCCTTTCTCGAAGGAAGGGTATACTGGCATTGGAAGCAGTCCAGAGAAGATTCATGAGGTTGATCCCCGGTATGGAGAGATTTTCTTCTGAGCAGAGGTTGAGTAGGTTGAGCCTGTCCTCATTGGAGTTTAGAAGGATGAGAGGTGACCTTATTGAAACATGTAATATTCTTAGGAGGCTTGACAGAGTAGATGCTGAGAGGTTGTTTCCCCTTGTGGGAGAGTGTAGGACCAGAGGGCATAATCTCAGAGTAAGGGGTCGCCCATTTAAAACAGAGATGAGGAGGAATTTCTTCTCTCAGAGGATGGTGAATCTGTGGACTTCTCGAACTGCAGAGAGCCGTACAGGCTGGATCATTATGTATATTCAAGGTTGAGATAGACAAATTTTTAGTCAGTAAGGTAATCAAGGGCTACAGGGAAAAGGCCAAGAAAGTGGAGTTGAGGATTATCAGATCAGCTATGATCCCAGTGAATGGGCCGAATGGCGTACTTTGCTCCTATATTTTACAGTTGTATGGGCTGAGAACACCAGTCAGTGTACAGATAGCTCCCTGAGAGACGGGGGACTGAGAGACACCAGTCAGTGTACAGATATCTCCCTGAGAGAGGGGGGACTGAGAGACACCAGTCAGTGTACAAATATCTCCCTAAGGGAGAAGGGACTGAGACACGCCAGTCAGTGTACAGATATCTCCCTAAGGGAGAAGGGACTGAGACACGCCAGTCAGTGTACAGATATCTCCCTGAGAGAGAGGGGGGACTGAGAGACACCAGTCAGTGTATAGATATCTCCCTGAGAGAGGGGGGACTGAGAGACACCAATCAGTGTACAGATACCTCCCTGAGGGAGAGGGGGTACTGAGAGATACCAGTCAGTGTACAGATATCTCCCTGAGAGTGGACTGAGAGACACCAATCAGTGTACAGATATCTCCCTGAGAGAGAGGGGGGACTGAGAGACACCAGTCAGTGTATAGATATCTCCCTGAGGGAGAGGGGACTGAGAGACACCAGTCAGTGTACAGATATCTCCCTGAGAGAGAGAGGGGACTGAGAGACACCAGAGAAGTGTACAGATATCTCCCTGAGGGAGAGGAGACTGAGAAACACCAGTCAGTGTCTAGATATCTCCCTGAGAGAGAGGGGATTGAGAGACACCAGTCAGTGTACAGATATCTCCCTGAGAGAGAGGGGGGACTGAGAGACACCAGTCAGTATATAGATATCTCCCTGAGAGAGGGGGGACTGAGAGACACCAGTCAGTGTATAGATATCTCCCTGAGAGAGAGGGGACTGAGAGACACCAGTCAGTGTACAGATATCTCCCTGAGAGAGAGGGGACTGAGAGACACCAGTCAGTGTACAGATATCTCCCTGAGAGAGAGGGGACTGAGAGACACCAGTCAGTGTACAGATATCTCCCTGAGAGAGAGAGGACTGAGAGACACCAGTCAGTGTATAGATATCTCCCTGAGAGAGAGGGGACTGAGAGACACCAGTCAGTGTACAGATATCTCCCTGAGAGAGAGGGGGGACTGAGAGACACCAGTCAGTGTACAGATATCTCCCTGAGAGAGAGGGGATCTAGAGACACCAGTCAGTGTACAGATATCTCCCTGAGAGAGAGGGGACTGAGAGACACCAGTCAGTGTACAGATATCTCCCTGAGAGAGAGGGGGACTGAGAGACACCAGTCAGTGTACAGATATCTCCCTGAGAGAGAGTGGACACAGAGGGACACCAGTCAGTGTAGCGTACAGACACCCTGCTGAGATATCTCTTAGTGTCCAAAAATCCATCGATCTCAACCTTGAATATATTCAATGACAGCATCCACTTCTCCCTTGGGTAGAGGGTTCACAACCTGTGGAATGATGAAATCCCTCTCCACCTCAGTCTTAAATAGCTGACCCCTTATCCCGAGCCACGGTTTCCCTGCTCTGGATTCCCCGGGCAGGGGAAACAGCGTCCCGGCATCTATCCTGTCAAACCCCCCATTGGAATTATATACGCTTCAATGAGATGACCCCCAGTCTACTCAACCCCAGAGAGTAGACCATAAGACACAGGAGCAGAAATTAGGCCATTTGGCCCATCGAGTCTGCTCTGCCATTCAATCATGGCTGATAAGTTTCTCAACCCCATTCTCCTGCCTTCTCCCCGTAACCTTTGATCCCCTTACCAATCAAGAACCTATCCATCTTGGTCTTAAATACACTCAATGACCTGGCCTCCACAGCCTTCTGTGGCAATGAATTCCATAGATTCACCATTCTCTGGCTAAAGAAGTTTCTCCTCATCTCTGTTCTAAAAGGTCTTCCCTTTACTCTGAGGCTGTGCCCTCGAGTCCTAGTCTCTCCTACTAATGGAAACATCTTCCCCACGTCCACTCTATCCAGGCCTTTCAGTATTCTGTAAGTTTCAATCAGATCCCCCCTCATCCTTCTAAACTCCATCGAGTATAGACCCAGAATCCTCAAACGTTCCTCATATGTTAAGCCTTTCATTCCTGGGATCGTTCTCGTGAACTCCTCTGGACCCTCTCCAGGGCCAGCACATCCTTCCTGAGAAACGGGGCCCAAAATTGCTCACGTTATTCTAAATGTGATTGACCAGAGCCTTATAAAGCCTCAGCAGCACATCCCTGCTTTTATATTCTAGTCCTCTCGAAATAAATACCAACATTGCATTTGCCTTCCTAACTACCGACACAACCTGCAAGTTAACCTTAAGAGAATTCTGGACTAGGTCTCCCAAGTCCCTTTGCACTCCAGATTTCCGAATTCTCTCCCTAATTTAGAAAATAGTCTTTGCCTCTATTCTTCCTACCAAAGTGCATGACCTCACACAGAGTAGCGGCCCATTCTGCTCAATCTCTCCTCACCGGACAACCCGTCGTCCCACGCACTGGTCTAGTGAATCTTTGTGACGCTCCCTCTCGGGCAGCCCCGTCCCTCGGTTAAGGGGATCAGGAACTGGGGCACCGTTCTCCGCCTGTGGCTTTGATCAAAATGCTGTTCGATTAGAGAAAGGTTTCCTCCTCACTCTGAAACTCCGCTCCGCTCGTAATAGAGGCTGACAATCTGTTTGCCTTCCGAATTCCTACTAGTACACAGGTCCCTGAAGGCAGCAGTTCAAGTAGACAAGGTTGTAAAGGAGGCATATGGAACGCTCTCCTTCATTGGCAGAGTTACAGAATATAAAAGTAAGGATGTTATGTTGGAATTAGATAAAACACTGGTGAAGCCACAACTGGAGTATTGTGTGCAGTTCTGGTCACCACATTACAGGAAGGACGTAATAGCTCTGGAGAGAGTGTAGAGGAGGTTTACAAGAATGTTGCCAGGGTTAGAAAAGTGTAGCTATGAGGAGAGATTGGACAAGTTGGTGTTATTTTCCTCAGAACAAAGAAGACTGAGAGGTGACTTGATTGAGGTGTACAAAATGACGAGGGGGAATAGATCGAGCGGACAGGATAAAATTGTTTCCCTTGGTGGAGAATTCTAGAACCGGGGAACGTAGATTCAAGATAAGCGGCAGAAGGTGTAGTGGGGACGTGAGGAAGAGCTTTTTTATGCAGAGGGTAGCGGGTGTCTGGAATTCGCTGCCCGAGTTGGTGGTAGAGGCAGAAACTTTAAACCCTTTTAAAAAGTACCTGGATCTGCACCTTAAAGTGCTGTAAGCTGCAGGGCTATGGGCCGGGTGCAGGAAGGTGGGAATAGAAAGGGCACCTGGGTGTCCTCGGGCTGGCACGGACAAGATGGGCCGAATGGCCTCCTCCTGTGCTGTAGCTTTTCTATGGTTGCCCCCCCCCCCCCCCATCCTGAGCATCGGCATTTCGCGACCTCTCATCCGTCCCTCCTCAACCCCTTCTGTCTTTCGATTCTCGCTTCCAGCCTTCAAGTTGCTGCAGAGTTCGAGCCAGCAGTGGCTGCAGGGCCTGGTCTACTTGATTGGCAACCTCGTGGGGTTGGCCCTGGCTGTCTACAAGTGCCAGTCGATGGGGCTCCTGCCCACGCACGCTTCCGACTGGCTGGCATTCATCGAGCCTCCCCAGGTGAGAGCTGCGCTGCGCTGCGCTGGGTGGGGGTGGTGGAGGCGTAAAAAGGGGGAACGGGGAGGGAGGCCGCCCGCCCACCGCTCTCGAGCCCGTTAGACGGGGACACGAGGCCACTCGGCCCCTTGACCATTGGAGCAGGCTCGACGGGATGGGGCGGGTGGAGGGTTGGGGGGGGGGCGGGTGGAGGGTTTGGGGGGGGGGGGGGCAGGGGGGGGGGGGGTCCTGTTCCCGCTTGCGTCATCTCTCATGTTGTTCTCTTCTCCCTGCAGAGAGTGGAGTACACGGGCGGCGGGTTGATCCTATGACGGATGTCCCCGCTCTCCTCCCCCCGCCCCGCCCCGCCCCCCGTCGCTCGCCGAGGCACAGCTGAGGACGATAATCGACGCCGGACGTGACCTGCTGCCACCTCGTTGACCTGGGACCGGGCTTCCGTCTGGTTAACCTGCTCTCCCGTCACCACCCCGTGCACAGACAGACAGAGAGAGAGAGAGAGAAAGCCACCCTGGCCTGCGTACCCGCGACTGATGCCGGAAGGGCTGAAGATGGCGGGAGGACTGTTGTGTTCTTTAACCGTGTTTGTTCATTCGTTCGTCCTTCGGCCCCCCCCCCCACCCACCCACTCACTCACTCACTCACTCACTCACTCACTACCATTTGCTGAGCCTCGAAGTGGGGAACTGTTGGGGGCAGATGTGGGGGGGGGTCTCCCCGAATCAATCGTTTCCAGCTGATCCCAGCGTCTCCCTCTCTCTTTTGCTCTCTCCCTCTCTCTCTCTCTCTTTGGGGGTGGGGGGAGGGGAGAGTTCTCCCGGTGTCCCTCAAAACACCGCTGAATTTAGGTGATGGCGTGTTGCGTAATGCCCTGTGGGATCTTGCTGTGCGAGTGACGGCTGGTCTCTTTTCTCCTCCTGCCCCCCCCACCCCCACCTCCACCTCCACCTCCAAGCAGCACGACAGGGGAGGGGGCTGCCCCGCAGGAGTAACTCATCGAAAGGAAGAACTGCGGTGCCTCTTTAGGCCGCCCCACGGCGCCTTGAACCGAGGCGGTAGCTTCCCGCTTCTGACGCACCGCCACCGCCGCTGCTGCTCCTCCTCCTCCAGACAGAGCAGAGAGTTAGGGCGGTTGTTGGGAGGGCTGGAATTTGGTTTCACATCCCTAAGCACTGACTGCCGGAGGTTGTGTGTTCTTCCAGCTGCCCTTTACCAGGTTTTGTGAGAGATTCGCTCCAAAGTCAGCCTGTGCTTTATTCCTGGCTGGTACTTAGCTCGGCCACTGAGCTCCTCCCGTTGGCCTCCTCTGGCGCCTGAAGTGGCTGCGGCATCTCCAGGGGCTTATGGGTTTATGTCAGCTCTTGGCCACCTGCTCTCACTTTATTGAATGATTATGGTTGAATTGTTCCTCTTGTGGGGGGTGGGGTAGCTGTAGGTACCTAATGGTCAGGGACACACACCCGCCCTCCACCCCACCCACCCTTCCCCTCCCCTCCATCCCGACTCTGCACCCAACGCAGGAGCGGACCGAGGGGGCTGAACGCGAATCGATAGCCTCGGGGTGAACGCAGACGTGTTCAGTAAAGCTCTCGGCGTGAGTTTGATTCTGTTGCAAAGAACGTGCAATTGATAGTGATGCTGTAGCTGTGGAAATAAAAGAGTTTCAGCAAAAATGGCAGCAGGCAGAATCGAGACTCGGACTTCACTGACTCCAGCACTTTAAAGTCCTCCTCCTAATCCTCCTCTTCCTCCATTTCACGTTTCAGCTTTAAACCCTGCAACAGCCACCCCTCTTCCCTCCCACAACACCCAGGCTTCTGCAGCCCAAGCTGGTGGTTAGATGACTGTCCCCTCGTTGGTTATTCACTTCGCCATCACTCCTGTCCTTCCAGCACAGTCCCTAATCTCCCCCCACTTCCACAACTTGAGGAACGCCAGCAGGATCTCTCGGTGTTCACGCCCTCCACCTTTTCGATGCAGGCAGGCAGAAGGTTCCAGATCGATTGGAGTTGAGAGAATTGTAACCCCGTCCCGTTTCCACCTCCTCGTGGTGTCTGGTACAGCCTGAGCTGGATCAGATAAGGATTCCTTTAACTGGACTGTTTAACCTCACCTGACTCCCCCTCCCCCCCCCCCCCAAACCCCGTACGCCCTCTACAAGGCACAAGTGTGTGTACCATCTACAAGATGCACTGCAGCAACTCACCGAGGGTCCTTCGACAGCACCTTCCAAACCCACGACCGCTACCGTCTAGAGAAGGATGAGGGCAGCAGACGCACGGGAAACACCCCCACCTGGAAGTTCCCCTCCGAGCCGCTCACCATCCCGACTTGGAAATATATCGGCCGTTCCTTCACTGTCGCCGGGTCAAAATCCCGGGAGCTCCCTCCCTAACAGCGCGGTGGGTGTACCTACACCCCAGGGGACTGCAGCGGTTCAAGAAGGCAGCTCACCCACCATCTCCAGAGACTGAAACCCCTTCACTCGTTCCCTGTCATTATTCTAACACCCCACCCTCCGTTTGAAAGCACTTGGTTGATGAATTCAGAAAGTTAACTCTTTAACCTGCTCAAAAAGGGTTCCTGACGGAGGGGCTCCCTTGCGCCGTGCCCAGAGGTGGGGGAGTACTTGGGAATGTCGCTGGACGGGATGGGGCCCCCAAGGCGATTTCCGGCTGTGACTGCCGGCTGCTTAGGGATGGGCAGTAAGTGCTGGGCCCGGCCAGAGACGCCCACATCCCATGAAAGAGTAAATAATTTTTTAAAAAAAATCACAGGAGTCTTAAGGGTCAGTGACTGCCCTCCCCCACCCCTCCATTGCCTCTCGCCACGGGGCGGGGAGGGGGCAGATTAAGGGTTCGGGGTCAGGTTTCTGCAGCCACTGGGCTTGATCCGGAGAGAAACTCACGGAACTTGTTGCCAGTGAGAGCGGAAAAGCAGCTGTGCAATCGAAGCAGGGACCGGACGTGGTCGGTATCATCGCTTTAATAGCTTGGCCTAAATAGCCAAGTGGTTATGGTACTGGGTTTGTAACCCCAAGATCAAGAGTTCAAATCTCACAATGGCAAACTATGAAACTATGTAACTTCATCTGAAACAGATGAAAAAATGGGTTTGAAATGACACCCTTCATTTAGGCTTGGCCTAAATAGCCAAGTGGTTATGGTACTGGGTTTGTAACCCCAAGATCAAGAGTTCAAATCTCACAATGGCAAACTATGAAACAGTGTAACTTCATCTGAAACAGATGGAAACAGGTTTACTCAAAAGAGTATCAAGAGTTCAAATTTCACAATGGCAAACTATGAAACAATGTAACTTCATCTGAAAACAGATGGAAATGTGTTTGTACTCAAAAGAGTTACATTTAGGCTTGGCCTAAATAGCCAAGTGGTTATGGTACTGGGTTTGTAACCCCAAGATCAAGAGTTCAAATCTCTCAATGGCAAACTATGAAACAATGTAACTTCATCTGAAACAGATGGAAACAGGTTTACTCAAAAGAGTATCATCGCTTTAATTCAGTGATTGTCGCTGCACACGGTATAAATCACAGCTCGTGCTGAAGTGTGCCCGGTCCACCCTGGGGTGGGGTGGGCTGGGGCGGGGGGGGAAGCTGCCTCTCTCTCTCTCTTTCTCCCCCCCCCCTCCATTTACCACCACCTAAGTGACACACGGAGGAATGTCGTTGTGTGGGGCTCAGGACCATGAGCAGCCCCTCGGCCCTCATCCCTTCCCCCCCCACCCCCGCAGGCTGGGACCGATAGTTCAGCAGAGGGCGAATGGGGACCTGGGACTCACCTTGCTTTTTGCAGGGGTTGAGGGGGTGGGGGGCACAGTGAGCCCCCGTGGGCAGCAGGTTCTCCCGCTCGGATGTCGGTCAGGCTGGTTAGAAGTTTGAAAGCTCAGAGGGAGCTGATCTCCTGAGCGAGCTCGACAGAAGCATTAAAACTTAAAACAAAAACAAAAACAGAATTACCTGGGAAAAACTCAGCAGGTTTTCCATTTAATTCTGTTTTTGTTTTTGTTTTGGATTTCCAGCATCCGCAGTTTTTTTTTGTTTTTATCAGAAGCATTAACTTCATCATCCTAATGATTCGACTGGACAACGAAAATAAACACACCGTGAGCTGCGGGTATTTCCATTAACCCACAAGAGCTGAGCTTACGAAGGGTTTTTAAATCTCCAGAGACTGAAACCCCTTCGCTCGTTCCCTGTCACTATTCTAACCACCCCCCCCCCCCCCCTCAAAACCACCTACCTGCCCTCCGTTTGAAAGCACTTGGTTGATGAATTCAGAAAGTGTTAACTCTTTAACCTGCTCAAAAAGGGTTCCTGACGGAGGGGCTCCCTTGCGCCGTGCCCAGAGGTGGGGGAGTACTTGGGAATGTCGCTGGATGGGATGGACCCCCCCCCAAGGCTATTTCCGGCTGTGACTGCCGGCTGCTTCTAGATACCTCCGTGCGTCTCTATTATCGTCGAAGCTTGTGTTTGTACGAGTGAGGTCAAATCACCAGGATTGGGGGGGGTGCAGTGGGGGGGAGGGGGGTTGGGGGGTGGGGTGCGGTGGGGGGCTTGTGGGGTGCGGTGGGGAGGCGAAGGTACAGCAGCATCTTGCATTTATATAGCACCTTTAGCATAATGCAACGTCTCAAGGGGCGAATACCGAACAAAAGCACCACACCCGAGCCAGGTGAAGCGATGTTGGGGTCAGGTGACCCAAAGAGGTCAGTTTTTAAGGAGCGTCTTAAAGGAGGGAAGAGAGGCGGACAGGATCAGGGAGGGAATTCCAGAGCCCGGGGTCCGAGGCAGCCGGAGGCACGGCAGCCGACGGTGCAGCGATTAAAATGGGGGTGGGGGGGTGGTGGGGGGCTGCGGATGCTCGAGAGGCCGGAATATTGGAGGAGCGCAGAGATCTCGGAAGGGCGTGGGGCTGGAGGAGATTCCAGAGATAGGGAATGGTGGGGTGGGGTGGGGTGGGTGGGGGGGGGGGGGGGGGTGGGGTGGGGTGGGTGGGGGGGGGGGGGCGGCGGTGGGGGGAACAGGGCGAGGCCACGGAGGGATTGGAAAATGAGGATGAGGATTTTAAAATCAAGTCATCAATTGACTGGTGGCCAATGTGGATCAGCGGCCATTGAGAGGTAATGGGGAAGAGAACATGGTGAGTTAGGACAGTGCTTCAGACCCCAGAACTGTCAAGGTGCCTTAACTCACCAACCCTCTCGAGACAGCTCAAGAGTCGGCAATTCTAACGCTCTCCCAGCCCGCCTCCCCACGTTCCACCCTCCGGAAACCTCAGCTCGTACAAAACTCTCAGCAGGTCCTCTTTGAAATGAGGTGCCTAGAATTGGGTGCCATCGGCAGGAATTGGGGGGGGGGGCGCGGGGGGTTGGTGGTGGGAGCGAGCACTCAAGTAAAAGAGTTCATCAGCTACATAGAATCGTAGAGATTGACAGCACGGAGGGAGGCTATTCGGCCCATCGTATCCACGCCAGCCAACCGGTAGCCATCCAGCTTAATCCTGTAGTGTTAATTGGTTCAACTGTTCTGTGTCTGATTATGAGAGTCTGGTAAGTGATCCACAATCACTGTGCTTGCTTGGTTAAGCCTGGGTGTGGACTCAGAGCAAAGTAAACCGACACCATAGAAGCGACTAGAAACTGAGCTGCAAGGATGCGGCCTGGCATAAAACTCTGTAAATAAAGCTCCTGTACCCACGGAAACCAGTGTCATTTCTGCTTTTCTCCGAGGAAAATCAAATAATTAAATTTACAACATCATATCACCTTCCGGGTCTCAGTTCATATCTTTCCAGGTTACGGCACTTCAGGTGCATACCCATCTACATTTTAAATGCGATGAGGGTTTCTGCTTCTACCACCCTTTCAGGCAGTGAGGTCCAGATCCCCACCACCCTCTGGGTGAACAGATTTCCTCTTGAATTCTACTATAAACCCCTTACAGTAAATCCATTCCCCAGGTTACAGATCACCACCCCGCCACCCACCCCTGCAACCAAAGGGAATATCCCTTCCTACACACTCTCAGCCCCTCGTCATTTTACGCACCTCAATTAAATCTCCCCTTGGCCCCCTCTGTTCCAAAGGAAAAACAATCCCAGCCTTTCCCCATAACTAAAATTCTCTGGCAACATCCCAGTAAATCTCTGTACCCTCTCTAGCGTGATCATATCTTCCCTATATGGGGCAGTGACCGGAACTGTACGTTGTACTATGGTCTAACTGGTGTTTTATGCCATTCCAGCATTATCACCCAGCTCTTGGATTCTAGGCCTCAGCTAATAAAGGCTGGTATCCCATATGCTTTCTGAACCACCTTATCAACCTGTGCCGCTACCTTCAGGGATGTGCGGACACATGCTCCAAGGTCCCTCTGTCCTCCTACACTTTTCAGCATTGTTATGACACAGGAGATGATGTGTGCAAGGCAGATCAAATCCACGAGGGAAACTTGACCTCGCAGTCACAATGATCTTGCAATTTGTATTTATTTCAAGATGCGTGCCCTGAATTCAGAAATAATCAGTCCACCAAGACGTTGAGATTTTTTAAAAAACTAAAATGAATATATTTATTAACAAAAAAGATTTCAAGCACATACTTAGGTCTAAAATTATCACGATAAGAATCCATAAAGTCCCTAATCAACCTGGCTCCCAGTTACACCCCCTTTAAGGCAATGGCCCAAAAAGATTTTAGATTTTAAACAGATCCGGCAAATTAAGACCATACCCCCTGGACAGTGGAATTCAAAATGGCTCTCTCCGGCTTCAGTTTCTGTATACAGCAGGTTTATGCACAAATACTGGAGGCTTCACACACTTCTGCTAGGTCTTACAATACCTTCCCCTGACACGTAGCCTCATTCTCCTTCATATGTTTCTCACTTTTTATTATGTAAATTCCATTGTTTCCAAATCCCCCTTCATCTATCTAAAAATGCAAATTCTCTTTACACCTTACATGCTAGACTGCCCTTGACATCAAGGCAGCATTTGACCGAGTGTGGTATCAAGGAGCCCTAGCAAAACTGGAGTCAATGGGAATCAGGGGAAAACTCTCCATTTGTTGCAGTCATACCTAGCACAAAGGAAGATGGTTGTGGTTGTTGGAGGCCAATCATCTCAGCTCCAGGACATCACTGCAGGAGTTCCTCAGGGTAGTGTCCTAGGCCCAACCATCTTCAGCTGCTTCATCAATGACCTTCCTTCCATCATAAGGTCAGAATTGGGGATGTTCGCTGATGATTGCACATTGTTCAGCACCATTCGCGACTCCTCAGATACTGAAGCAGTCCATGTCCAATATCCAGGCTTGGGCTGATAATCGGCCAGCAACATTCGCACCACACAAGTGTCAGGCAATGACCATCTCCAGCAAGAGAGAATCCAACCATCGCCCCTTGATGTTCAATGACATTACCATCACTGAATCCCCCACTATCAACATCCTGGGTGTTACCATTGACCAGAAACTGAACTGGACCAGCCATATAAATACTGTGACTACAAGAGCAGGTCAAAAGTTAGGAATCGTGCAACGAGTAACTTGCCTCCTGACTCCCCAAAGCCTGTCCACCATCTACAAGGCACAAGTCAGGAGTGTGATGGAATACTCCTTGTTGTCTACCTTAGTAATAAAAACCAAAAAGCATAAAAACTCAGCAGGTCTGGCAGCATCTGTGGAGAGAGAAACAGAGTTCACGTTTCAAGTCAAATATGCCTTCTACAGAACTGAAGAGAGGTTGAAATGTGTATTTAATGTTGTTGAAAAAGGCAGGAAGGTCAGGTGTAGCAAAAGGGAAGGTTAGGAAGCAAGAAGAAGCTCGACACCATCCAGGACACAGCAGCCCCCGCTTGATCGGCACCCCATCCACAAACATTCACTCCCTCCACCACCGACGCACAGCGGCAGCAGTGTGTGTACCATCTTCAAGATGCACTGCAGCAACTCACCGAGGCTCCTTCGACAGCACCTTCCAAATCCACGACTGCTACCATCTAGAGAAGGACAAGGGCAGCAGACAAATGGGGAACACCCCCACCTGGAAGTCCCCCTCCAAGTCACTCAACATCCCGACTTGGAAATATATCGGCCGTTCCTTCACTGTCGCTGGGTTAAAATCCTGGAACTCCCTTCCTAACAGCATCGTGGGTGCACCTATACCACATGGACTGCAGGGGTTCAAGAAGGCAGCTCATCACCTCCTTCTCAAGGGCAACTAGGGATGGGCAATAAATGCCGGCCCAGCCGCGAAGCCCACATCCTGTGAATGAATAATAAAAAATGCTAAGTCCCCAACCATGTTTACTCATCAGCATATTAATAACACCTTCTACACCTTACTTCTTTTGATAACTTCAACTTGCATTCTGCTTGGCTACAAAATGTAATTAAATTGCACACAAACACACACACACACACACACACACATGCACAGAAAAACACAAACCTCATAAACCTACTTTACAATAAACAAAAAGGTATTATGAAAATTATTATACCTTCATGACAGTATCCTACCGCTTAGTATGGCATTCCCTTGCCTCGCTAGCCTTCCCCAAATTAATTACCTCACGTTTCCCAGGGACAGAATTCCAATTATAAGAGCAAAACACTGCAGATGCTGGAAATCTGGAACAAAAGCAGAAAATGTTGGGAAAGCTCAACAGGTCTGACAGTATCTGTGGGGAGAGAAGAACAGAGTTAGCGTTTCGAGTCTGATGTCAGACTCGAAATGTTCACTTTGTTTTTCTCTCCCCACAGATACTGTCAGACCTGGTGAGATTTTCCAGCACTTTCTGCTTTTGTTGTGGAATTCCATTTGTTATTTATACGTAAGCGGGATGTGGACATGGCCGGTTGGTTGGGCCCAGCATTTGTTGCCCATCCACCACCCCCCCCACCACCCCCCAAGAAGGTCGGGTGGTGAGCCGCCTTCTTGAACCGCTGCAGTCGGTGTGGTGTAGGGACACCCACAGGTGCTGTTCAGGAGGGAGTTCCAGGATTTTGACCCAGCGGCAGCGAAGGAACGGCCCATATAGTTCCAAGTCAGGATGGTGAGTGGCTTGGAAGTTACAGGCTGGCACTTGGGGGTGCCAGGGGGTGGGGGGGGGTGGGGGTGGGGGTGGTGGGGGTCAGAGCTCACGGCCAGACGTTGTTTAGCTCGACACGGTGAAATGAGAGAGATTTGGTGCACAGTGCTGCTTCCGGTGCCGGGATGCAGGTGATCCTCCTGTTCCCCCTCCCCCTCCCCCCTCCCCCTCCATCAACTACTGCCACAGCTAGTGCCCGATCAGCGATCAGGATGAGAAGGTTGGGTGTTGGGTTGGGGTGGGGGGAGGGGGGTGCGGTTGGGGGAGCAAAACCAAGATTCTGTCAGTGGTGGTGGTGGTGGTGGGGGGAGGTCTGGCGATCCTGGGAAAAGATGCCAAGGGGTGATGGGCCTGAGTGGTTTCTGGGGTGCTTGGAGTTTGGAAATTATGTGGGGAAAGTTGGTGCTGAGTTGGGGGGGGGGTGGGGGTGGGGTGGCGGTAGTGTCTCTTCTGTCCTTTTTATCCCCCCTGTCTTTGTTTCTGTCCATCTGTCTTTATTTTTGTTATTTTTTTCCCTTTACTTTTTTCCCTCCCTTTTTGTGCCTTTTTTCCTGTCTTTTATTCGGTCTTTACCAGTCTTTTTTTTTCCTCCTCCATCTTTTTTTTCTGCCCTTTTCTAGCTTTTTTGTCTCCCTTTTGTCTTCTTTCCCTCTGCTTTCCTTTGGTCTTTTTTTCTGTCTTTTCTTCTGTCCTATTTCTGTCTTTTTTCCTCTTGTCTTCTTTTCCTGTCTCATTTTTCCCAGTTAATCTCAGTGAAGCTCATTCATGACTCATTCTGAGTCATTCTCAGCCAATCTCTGTCAATCTCAGTCATTCCCTGTCGATTTTAGAAAATCTCAGACAGTCCCAGTCAATCTCCGTCACTCCCAGTCAATCTGTTATTGTCAGGCAACCTCAGTCACTCTCTGTCAATCTCCGTCACTCCCAGTTAATCTGTTACTGTCAGGCAATTTCAGTTACTCTCTGTCAATCTCAGTCATTCCCAGTTAATCTGTTACTGTCAGGCAATTTCAGTCACTCTCAGTCAGTCCCAGTCAATTTCCGTCACTCCCAGTTAATCTGTTACTGTCAGGCAATCTCAGTCACTCTCTGTCAATCTCAGTCAGCCTCAGATAATCTCAGTCATTCTGAGTCATTCTCAGACAATTTCTGTCATTCTCAGTCAGAGTGACTCCCAGTCAGTCTCAGTCATTCTGAGGCAATCTCTGTCAATCTCAGCCATTCCTAATCATTCCGGGTAAATACCAGTCACTTTCAATCAATCTTTATCAATCTCAGTGATTCGGAGTCAATCTGTCATTCTCAGTCAACATCAGTCGTTTGCAGTTAATCTCTGTCATTCTCAGTCAATCTCTCATTTTCAGTCAATCTCTGTCAATCTGTCATTCTCAGCCAATCTGTTAATCTCTGTCAATCTCAGCCATTTGGAGTCAATCTGTCATTCTCAGTCAATCTCTGTCATTCTCAGTTAATCTCTGTCCATCTCAGTGATTCGTCAATCTCAGTCAATCTGTCATTCTCAGTCAATCTCAGTTAATCTCTGTCAATCTCAGTCAATCTGTCATTCTCAGTCAATCTCAGTTAATCTCTGTCAATCTCAGTCATTCTCAGTCAATCTGTCATTCTCTGTCAATCTCAGTCATTTGGAGTCAAATTGTCATTCTCAGTCAAGCTCTGTCATTCTCAGTTAATCTGTCAATCACAGTGATTCAGAGAGAATCTGTCATTCTCAGTCAATTACAGTTATTCTCAGTCAATTGCTGTCTTTCTCAGTCATTCTGAGTCAATCTCTCATTTTTTGTCAATCTCTCTCAATCTCTGTCAACATCAGTTGCTCTTAGTCAACCTCTGTCAAACTCTCTCAATCTCAGTCATTCTGTCAATTTCTCTCAATCTCTGTTAATTTCTGTCAGTCTCTGTCATTCTCAGCTAATCTTTGTCAATTTCAGTTAATCTCTGTCAATCTCAGTCATTTGGAATCAAACTCATTCTCAGTCATTCTCTGTCATTCTCAGTCATCTGGAGTCAAACTGTCATTCTCTGTCATTCTCAGTCAACCTCAGTTAATCTTTGTCAATCTCAGTGATTTGGAGTCAATCTGTCATTCTCAGTCAACCTCAGTCAATTCCAGTTATTCTCAGTCAATCACTGTCTTTCTCAGTCATTCTGAGTCAATCTCTCAACTTTTGTCAATCTCTCCCAATCTCTGTCAACCTCAGTCAATCTCTGTCAACATCAGTTGCTCTTAGTCAACCTCTGTCAAACTCTCTCAATCTCAGTGATTCTGATAATCTCTCTCAATCTCTGTCAATCTCAGTCAATTTCAATCTCAGTGATTCAGAGTCAATCTGTCATTCTCAGTCAATTTCTGTCATCCTCAGTCAATCTCTGTGAATCTCAATCAATCTGTCATTCTCAGTCAATTTCAGCCATTCTCAGTTAATCTCTGTCAATCTCAGTGATTCTGTCAATCTCTCTCAATTTCTGTTAATCTCTGTCAATTTCAGTCAATTTCAATCTCAGTCATTCTCATTTAATCTGTCAATCTCAGTGATTCAGAGTCAATCTGTCCTTCTCAGTCAATTTCTGTCATCCTCAGTCAATCTCTGTGAATCCCAGTCAATCTGTCATTCTCAGTCAATTTCAGCCATTCTCAGTTAATCTCTGTCAATCTCAGTCAATCTCAGTCATTCTCAGTCAATCTGTCAATCACTGTCAGTCTCAGTCATTCTGAGTCAATCTCTGTCAACCTCAGTCAAAATCAGTCGCTCTCAGTCAATCTGTCAAAATCAGTTGCTCTCAGTCAATCTCTGTCAATCGCAGTCATTTTGTCAATCTCTGTTAATCGCTTTTAATCACAGTCATTCTCAGTCAATATCTGTCATTCTCAGTCAATCTCAGTCATTCCGAGTCAATATCTGTCATTCTCAGTCATTCTCATCAACCTCAGTCATTCTCAGCTAATTGCTGTGATTTGGAGTCAACCTGTCATTCTCAGTGATTTGGAGTCAATCTGTTATTCTCAGTCAATCTCAGTGATTTGGAGTCAATCTGCTATTCTCAGTCAATCTCAGTGATTTGGAGTCAATCTGCTATTCTCAGTCAATCTCAGTGATTTGGAGTCAATGTGTCATTCTCAGTCAATCTCAGTGATTCAGAGTCAATCTGTTATTCTCAGTCAATCTCAATCATTCAGAATCAATATCTGTCATTCTCAGCCAGCCTCAGCTAATCTGTCATTCTCAGTCAATCTCAATCATTCCGAGTCAATATCTGTCATTCTCAGTCAATCTCAGCCATTCTCATCAATCTTAGTCATTCTCAGCTAATCTCTGTGATTCTCAGTTAATCTGTCATTCTCAGTCAATCTCAATCATTCAGCATCAATATCTGTCATTCTCAGTCAATCTCAGTCATTCTCAGCCAGCACCAGTCAATCTGTCATTCTCAGCCAATCTCAGTCATTCTCAGTCAATCTCAATCATTCAGCATCAATATCTGTCATTCTCAGTCAGCACCAGCCAATCTGTCATTCTCAGCCAATCTCAGTCATTCTCGGTCAATCTCAATCATTCAGCATCAATATCTGTCATTCTCAGTCAGCACCAGCCAATCTGTCATTCTCAGCCAATCTCAGTTAATCTCAGTCATTCAGCATCAATCTCAGTCAATCTCAGTCATTCCGAGTCAATATGTGTCATTCTCAGTCATTCAGCATCAATCTCAGTCATTGTCAGTCAATCTCAGTCATTCAGCATCAATACATGCCATTCTCAGTCAATCTCAATCATTCTCAGTCAATCTCAGTCATTCAGCATCAATATCTGTCATTCTCAGTCAGTCTCGGTCAATCTGTCATTCTCAGTCAGTTTGAGTCCTTCTCAGTCAATCTCTGCCATTCTCTCTCAATGTCAGTCCCTTGTAGCTCCGCCTCCCGGCCTGTCAATCAATCCGGGTTGCTACCTCGTGATTTGCGCCGGGACTGACAAAACAATCCGGGATTCTGCAGACGTCATCGGACCCGGAAGCAGCGGCGGGTGAGGAAGCTGGAGGGTCAGAGAGGGAAAGGGGAGGGGTATATGAGCATGTCACTGAGGGAGGGAGAGGGGTATCTGAGCACGTCACTGAGGGAGGGAGAGGGGTATCTGAGCACGTCACTGAGGGAGGGCGAGAGGTTTCTGAGCACGTCACAGAGGGAGGGGGAGGGGAGAGTTATCTGAGCACGTCACAGAGGGAGGGGAGGGGAACTGAGCACGTCACAGAGGGAGGGGAGGGGAACTGAGCACGTCACAGAGGGAGGGGAGGGGAACTGAGCACGTCACAGAGGGAGGGGAGGGGAACTGAGCACGTCACAGAGGGAGGGGGAGGGGGAGGGGTATCTGAGCACGTCACAGAGGGAGGGGAGGGGAGGGGAACTGAGCACGTCACAGAGGGAGGAAGGGAGAGGGGTAACTGAGCGCTTCACTGAGTGAGGTAGGGAGAGGGGTATCTGAGCACCTCAGAGTGAGAGGGGTACCTGATTACCTTATAGAGGGAAAGGGGTAACTGATTACCTTACAGAGGGAGGAAGGGAGAGGGGTAACTGAGCACTTCACTGAGTGAGGTAGGGAGAGGGGTATCTGAGCACCTGTGAGGGAGGGAGAGGGGTATCTGAGCACGTCACTGAGGGAGGGAGAGGGGTATCTGAGCACCTCACTGAGTGAGGTAGGGAGAGGGGTATCTGAGCACCTCACTGAGTGAGGTAGGGAGAGGGGTATCTGAGCACTTCACAGGGAGAGGGGTATCTGAGCACCTCACTGAGGGAAGGGGAGGGGTATCTGAGCAGGTCACTGAGGGAGGGTGAGGGGTATCTGAGCATGTCACTGAGCGAGGGAGAGGGGTATCTGAGCACCTCATGGAGGGAGCGAGAGGGGTATCTGAGCACCTCACTGAGAGAGGGAGCGGGGCACCTGAGCACTTCACTCAGTGAGAAAGAGGGGTATCTGAGCACCTGTGAGGGAGGGAGAGGGGTATCTGAGCACATCACTGAGGGAAGGGGAGGGGTATCTGAGCACGTCACTGAGGGAAGGGGAGGGGTATCTGAGCACGTCACTGAGGGAAGGGGAGGGGTATCTGAGCACCAGAAGAGGGAGGGGGAGGGGTATCTGAGCACCTCACTGAGGGAGGGGGGAGATGGGTACCTGAGCACTTCACCGTGTGAGAGAGGGAGAGGGGTATCTGAGCACGTCACTGAGGGAAGGGGCGGGGTATCTGAGCACGTCACTGAGGGAAGGGGCGGGGTATCTGAGCACGTCACTGAGGGAAGGGGCGGGGTATCTGAGCACGTCACTGAGGGAGGGGGGAGATGGTTTCCTGAGCACTTCACCGTATGAGGGAGGGAGAGGGGTATCTGAGCACCTCACTGAGTGAGGGTGAGGGGTATCTCAGCACCTCACAGCGAGGGTGAGGGATATCTCAGCACCTCACAGTGAGGGTGAGGGGTATCTCAGCACCTCACAGTGAGGGTGAGGGGTATCTCAGCACCTCACAGTGAGGGTGAGGGGTATCTCAGCACCTCACAGTGAGGGTGAGGGGTATCTCAGCACCTCACAGTGTGGGTGCGGGGTATCTGAGCACATCTCTGAGGGAGGGAGAGAGGTATCTGAGCACTTTACAGAGTGAGGGAGAGAGAGGGGTATCTGAGCAAGTGATTGAGGGAGGGAGAGGGGTATCTGAGCACCTCACTGAGGGAGGTCAGGAGGGAGAGGGGTATCAGAACCTCATTGAGGGAGGTAGGGAGAGGGGTATCTGAGCACCTCACCGAGGGAGATCAGGAGGGAGAGGGGTATCTGAGCACCTCACTGAGGGTGGGAGAGGGGTATCTGAGCACCTCACTGAGGGAGGGAGAGGGGTATCTGAGCACCTCACTGAGGGAGGGAGAGGGGTATCTGAGCACCTCACTGACGAAGGATCAGAGCTCCCTGGCCGTCGGAGCAGAGGGAGAGGTATCTCCGCAGCTCAGCACGTAGGGTCTGGGGGGAGAATCAGCCTGGCCCCTGGAACAGGGCGAGGGTCCCATTGGGAGAGAGAGAGAGAGAGAGAGAGTGAGGTGCCTCGGCCCCTCACTGCCCGGTGGGGCGGGGGTGGGGGTGGGGGTCAGGTTGAGGGTAGAGGGTGGGGGTCGGGGTAGGGGTGGGGGTGGGGGTAGGGGTCGGGGTGGGGGTCGGGGTCGAGTCTATGAAGGGATTTGACAACATGGAGAATTTGAAAATCGAGGCGTTGGCAGAGCGTGAGCCCCACGTGGACCACTGAGTGAGGCAGAGGGGTATCTGAGCACCTCACTGAGTGAGGCAGAGGGGTATCTGAGCACCTCACTGAGTGAGGCAGAGGGGTATCTGAGCACCTCACTGAGTGAGGCAGAGGGGTATCTGAGCACCTCACTGAGTGAGGCAGAGGGGTATCTGAGCACCTCACTGAGCGAGGCAGAGGGGTATCTGAGCATGTCACTGAGGGAGGGGGAGGGGTATCTGCGCAGGTCACTAAGGGAGGGAGAGGAGTATCTGAGCACCACACTGAATGATGTAGGGAGATGGGTATCTGAGCACCTCACTGAGTGAGGAAGAACGGTGTCTGAACACCTCACTGAGGGAGGGAGAGGGGTATCTGAGCACCTCACTGAGTGAGGCAGAGGGGTATCTGAGCACCTCACTGAGGGAGGGAGAGGGGTATCTGAGCACGTCACTGAGGGAAGGGGAGGGTGTATCTGAGCACCTCACAGTTGGCGGGAGAGGGGTACTAGGTACCTTACAGAAGGAGGAAAGGAGAGGGGTATCTGAGCACTTCACTGATGGAGGTAGGGAGAGGGGTATCTGAGCACCTCACTGATGGAGGTAGGGAGAGGGGTATCTGAGCACCTTACTGAGGGAGGGAGAGGGGTATCTGACCATGTCACTGAGGGAAGGGGAGGGGTATCTGAGCACCTCACTGAGGGAGGGAGAAGGGTATCTGACCACGTCACTGAGGGAAGGGGAGGGGTATCTGAGCACCTGTGAGGTAGGGAGAGGGGTATCTGAGCACCTCACTGATGGAGGTCAGGAGAGGGGTATCTGAGCACCTCACTGATGGAGGTCGGGAGAGGGGTATCTGAGCACCTCACTGATGGAGGGAGGGAGAGGGGTATCTGAGCATCTCAGTGAGGGAGGTAGGGAGAGGGGTATTTGAGCATTTCTCTGAAGGAGGGAGAGGGTATCTGAGCACCTCACTGAAGGAGGTAGGGAGAGGGGTATTTGAGCATTTCTCTGAGGGAGGTAGAGGGGTATCTGAGCACCTCACTGAGGGAGGTAGGGAGAGGGATATTTGAGCACCTCACTGAGGGAGGTAGGGAGAGGGGTATTTGAGCACCTCACTGAGTGAGGGAGGGAGAGGGGTATTTGAGCATTTCTCTGAGGGAGGGAGAGGGGTATCTGAGCACCTCACTGAGGGAGGCAGGGAGAGGGGTATCTGAGCACCGCACTGATGAAGGATCACTGCTCCCTGGCTCTCGGAGCAGAGGGAGAGGTATCTCCGCAGCTTAGCACGTGGGGTCTGGGGGGGAGGTGGTGAATCAGCCTGGCCCCTGGAACAGGGCGAGGGTCCCACCGGGAGAGAGAGAGAGAGGGTGAGGTGCCTCGGCCCCTCACTGCCCGGTGGGGCGGGGGGGTGCTCCCGCCTTTTATCCCTATGAAAGGAAGGATATACTTGCATTGGAGACCTTGTTGCACAGCCGGGGGCTCCTGGGCTGCTCAAAGGGGCTGGAATCGGGGGAACGTCGAGATGCAGGAGGGTTGTGGGGCTGGAGACGGAGATTATCAGTGGTGGTGGGGGCGGGGGGTGGGAGGCCGTTGGGGTGGGGGTCAGGTTGAGGGTAGAGGGTGGTGGTAGGGGTCGGGGTTGAGTTACGAAGGGATTTGACAACAGTGAGAATTTGAAAATCAAGGCGTTGGCAGAGCGTGAGCCCCACGTGGACCACTGAGTGAGGCAGAGGGGTATCTGAGCACCTCACTGAGGGAAGGGGAGGGGTATCTGAGCACCTCACTGAGGGAAGGGGAGGGGTATCTGAGTACGTCACTGAGGGAAGATGAAGGGTATCTGAGCACCTAACTGAGGGAGGGGGAGGGGTATCTGAGCAGGTCACGGAGGGAGGGAGAGGAGTATCTGAGCACCTCACTGAATGACGTAGGGAGATGGGTATTGAGCACCTCTCAGAGGGAGGGAGATGGGTATTTGAGCACCTCACTGAGTGAGAAAGAGGTGTGTCTGAGCATCTCACCGAGGGAGGGAGAGGGGTATCTGTGCATGTCACTGAAGGAAGGGGAGGGGTATCTGTGCATGTCACTGAAGGAAGGGGAGGGGTATCTGTGCATGTCACTGAGGGAAGGGGAGGGTGTATCTGAGCACCTCAGAGGGAGGGAGAGGGGTATCTGAGCACCTCACAGATGGTGGGAGAGGGGTACTAAGTACCTTACAGAAGGAGGAAAGGAGAGGGGTATCTGAGCACTTCACTGAGTGAGGTAGGGAGAGGGGTATCTGAGCACCTCAGTGAGGGAGGGAGAGGGGTATCTGAGCACCTCACTGAGGGAGGGAGGGGGTATCTGAGCACCTCAGTGAGGGAGGGAGAGGGGTATCTGAGCACCTCACTGAGGGAGGGAGGGGGTATCTGAGCACCTCACTGAGGGAGGGAGAGGGGTATCTGACCACGTCACTGAGGGAAGGGGAGGGGTATCTGAGCACCTCAGAGGGAGGGAGAGGCGTGTCTGAGCACCTCACAGATGGCGGGAGAGGGGTACCTAAGTACCTTACAGAGGGAGGAAAGGAGAGGGGTATCTGAGCACTTCAGTCAGTGAGAGAGGGAGAGGGGTATCTGAGTACTTCACTCAGTGAGGTAGGGAGAGGGGTATCTGAACACCTCACTGGGGGAGGTAGGAAGAGGGGTATCTAAGCACCTCACTGACGAAGGATCACTGCTCTCTGTCCCTCGGAGCAGAGGGAGAGGTATCTCCGCAGCTCAGCACCTGGGGTCTGAGGGGGAAGAATCAGCCTGGCCCCTGGAACAGGGCGAGGATCCCATTGGGAGAGAGAGAGAGAGAGAGAGAGGGTGAGGTGTCTCGGCCCCTCACTGCCCGGTGGGGCGGGGGGGGCTCCCGCCTTTTATCCCTATGAAAGGAAGGATATACTTGCATTGGAGACCTTGTTGCACAGCCGGGGGCTCCTGGGCAGCTCAAAGGGGCCGGAATTGGGGGAACGTCGAGATGCAGGAGGGTTGTGGGGCTGGAGACGGAGATTATCAGAGATGGTGGGGGGGGTTGGGGTTGGGTAAGGGTTGGGGGTAGGGGGTGCGGGTCGGGCTGTGGGTAGGGGGTGGGGGTCGGGTTATGGGGTGGGGTGGGGGTAGGGGGTGGGTGTAGGGGTTCAGGGTCGAGCTGGGGGTAGGGGGTGGGGGTGGCGGTATGGTGTGGGGGTAGGGGGTAGGGGTCAGGGTGGGGATAGAGGGTAGGGTGTAGAGGGTAGGGGTTGGGGGTAGGGGGTGGGGGTAGGGGTTCGGGGTCGGGCTGGGGGTAGGGGCTGGTTGTGGGGGTCGGGGTAGGGGCTGGGGGTAGGGGTTCGGGGCGGGGACTGGGGGTAGGGGTTGGGATTCGGGGTAGTGGATGGGGGTCGGGGTAGGGGCTGGGGATAGGAGTTGGGGTTCGGGGTAGGGGATGGGGGTAGGGGTTCGGGGTCGGGCTGGGTGTGGGGGTCGGGGTAGGGGTTGGGGGTAGGGGCTGGGGGTAGGGGTTCGGGGTGGGAGCTGGGGGTAGGGGTAGAGGGTAGGGGCTGGGGGTAGGGGTAGAAGGTTAGGGGGTGGAGTTGGGGGCTGGGGGTGGGGGTGGGGGTCAGGGTGGGGGCTGGGGGTAGGGGGTGGGGGTAGAGGCTGGGGGTGGGGTTAGGGGTTGGGGTGGGAGTCGGGGCTGGGGGTGGGGGTAGGGGGTGGTGGTGGGGGTTGGGGTGGGGGTCGGGATAGGCGTTGGGGTGGGGGTTGGGGTGGGGGTCGGGGTTGAAGCTACGAAGGGATTTGACGACAGTGAGAATTTGGCAGAGCGTGAGCCCCACGTGGGCCAGCGAGTGCCGGGGGCTGACGGGGGAACTGGACCCGCTGTGAGCTTGGACACAGGCAGCATGGAGGAGCTTGGAGGGGTTAGACCAGCCCGGAGCGTGCTGCCATCGTCGCCTCGGGAGGGGTGCCTGTCCCTTTTAAATTTAAAGGGACCCATCCCCCCGATTCCCCTCTGCAGAATGGCGCCCAGTCGCTGGGACGGAAGCCGGGCTTCAACCCCCCCACCAAAGGCCCCCATCGCTAATCGCCTCTTTCTCCCCCTCAGGGCTCCCGGAGACACACCGAACGATGGCGACCGACGGTGGCGGACTCTCCCGACTCCGCCCGGCTGAGCTTTTGACCCGCCGACCCGACCTTCCCGGCCCGCGGCTCTCGGCCGAGCACCTGCTGACCCCGAGCCCTGGCCTGCGGACCCTGAGCGCCCGAGCTGGGCTTGACCCGCTGACCAAGCCTGAGAGCCGGGAGCTGTCCGCCGGCTTTGAGAACCGGCTCCTGAGGAGGCCTGTCCTGCAGGTCACCTCTCGGGCCGTCGCCTCGACCCTTCCTCTCCGCTTCAGCCAGCCCTTGAGCCCCAAGCTGCCCCACAACCTCTGCACTTCGACCTCCACTTCGTTGACCCTCCGCCCCTTGACCACCCCTCCATTGACACTTCGCCCATTGACCTCCCCTCAATTGACCCTCCGCCCTTTGACCTCCCCATCCCTGAAGATCAAGTCCGAGCGACCGTCGCTGGGGCCAGAATGTCCGTGGCAACAGGAGGCTCGAACCGAGATCTCGATCAAGAGCGAACAGTGGGTAAGGAAACCAGAGAGAAGCATAAAATTGGTGAGGTGGGGAGTCAGTTACCGAGAATAACAGACGCCCGGGAGTGAGTTACAGACTGGAATCTAATCGAGGGGTTCGGGTGGTTTATATATAGAATAACAGATACCCGGGAGTGAGTTACAGACTGGAATCTAATCGAGTGGTTCGGGTGGTTTATATATAGAATAACAGATACCCGAGAGTTAGTTACAGGCTGGAATCTAATCGAGGGGCTCGGGTGGTTTATATATACAATAACAGATGCCCGGGAGTGAGTTACAGACTGGAATCTAATCGAGGGGCTCGGGTGGTTTATATATAGAATAACAGATTCCCGGGAGTGAGTTGCAGGCTAGAATCTAATCGAGGGGTTCGGGTGGTTTATATATAGAATAAGAGATACCCGGGAGTGAGTTGCAGGCTGGAATCTAATCGAGAGGTTCGAGTGGTTTATATATAGAGTAACAGATACCCGAGAGTGAGTTACAGACTGGAATCTAATCGAGGGGTTCGGGTGGGTTATATATAGAATAACAGATACCCGGGAGTGAGTTACAGACTGGAATCTGATTGATTGTTTTTGCAGTGGATATTTTAGCTCCCGCGGTTTTTAATTTCCTGCTTATTTCGCTCCCTTAGCCAGTTGAGGACCCAGCTGAGGCGTCCGAGCTCCTGCCCGGCTACAGTTTGTCAGCTCAGGAATATGAGGACCTCGAGCAGGCCCGAGGGGCTCTGGTGGATGAGGAGCTGCACGATGTTCTGGACCCTTCACAGAGCCAGGACGCCAGGCTGCGAGGGAAGAAGGTGAGAGCGAATATAACCCAGGTCGACGGGAGCCCGGTGCCAGTTCACACCCTGATCGACCCTCCCTCCCACAGTGCAGCATTGCGGGTATCAGTCACGCGGAGAATTGTCGGGACTTATTTCCCTCCCTCACCCTCATCCTTGGACGCTCCACCACAACCCTCAATGCCGCCTCTTCCCTACTCGGCATATTCCTCCTTCCCCCACCATCAACATCCTGGGGGGGGCGGGTTTAACCATTGACCAGAAACTGAACCGGACCAGCCCTATAAATCCTGCGGCTACAAGAGCAGATCAGAGGCTGGGAATCCTGCGGAGAGTCACTCACCTCCTGACTCCCCCCAAAACCTGTCCATCATCGACAAGGCACAAGTCAGGAGTGTGACTCCTGACTCCCCCCACCCCCACTTGCCTGGATGAGTGCAGCTCCCACAACATTTGAGAAGGTCGACACCGTCCAGGACAAAGCAGCCCCCGCTCGATCGGCACCCCATCCACCAACATTCACTCCCCCCACCACCGACGCACAGTAGCAGCAGTGTGTGTACCATCTACAAGATGCACTGCAGCAACTCATCGAGGCTCCTTCGACAGCACCTTCCAAACCCACGACCTCCACCATCTACAAGATGCACTGCGGTTGCTCGGAGGTCTGTGCGCTCCCCCCGCTTGGTCCCTGTCCCTATCCCGGAGAAGCCTCCCCGATGCGTTTGGTGCCTTCCTCCATTTTCAGCCGCCTCCGTTTTCGTCGGCTGCGAGTCTGCGGGGGGGTTGGGGTGTGGGGCTGGGGTGGGGGGGAGATGTCTGACCTCTGACTCTTCGAGGGATGCTCGGAGGGAAGGCCCTTGCCCGTGACTTGATCTCCGGGCGCAGAGCCGTCGGTTTGGGAGCCTGGTGCCAAGACGTTCGGGCTTATGCGTCCCTCCCGGCCGTGCCGACTGGCACCTCAACGCAGGGCGTGTCGGCCTGGGAGGGGGCCCCTGCCGGCCGACCGCCTTTCTTGCCTCCGGAGCTGGAGGATCCTGCCGCGGCCCTCGGCAGTGCTTTGAGGCGCCTGCTGTCGGCTGCCCGATTCTCCCACGTGCAGGAGCCACGGGGCTGTCGAGATCCTCCCCCGACGATACCAACGAGGAGCAGGAGGAGGCCGCTCAGCCCCTTCGAGCCTCTGCTCCGCCGTCCGATAAGATCGCGGCTGAGTTAAATGTCACCCCCACCCCACATTCCCGCCTCCCCTCCCCCCCGATAACCTTTTACCCCCCTCGCTTATCAAGAATCCATCCCACTCCCCCTCAAAAATATTCCAAGGCTCTGCTCCCACCGCCTTTCGAGGAAGAGATTTCCAAAGACTCGCCACCCTCTGAGAGAAAAAATTCTCCTCTTCTCCGTCCTAAACAGGCGACCCCCTTATTTTTAAACAGTGACCCCCCCCCCACCCCCGCGTTCTAGATTCTCCCACAAGAGGAAACATCGTTTCCACATCTGCCCTGTCAAGACCCCCTCAGGATCTTATACGTTTCAATCAAGTCACCTCTCACTTTTCTAAACTCCAAGCCCGGCCTGTCCAACCTTCCCTCATAAGACAGGATGCCCATCCCTGTGGAGAGAGAAGCAGAGTTAATGTTTCGAGTCCGTTTGACCCTCCTTCAGAGCTTTGTCTGGTAAACCTTCTCTGAACGGCTTCCAACGTGTTGACATCCTTCCTTAAATAAGCTGACCAATACTGGACACGGTGCTCCAGATGTGATCTCACCAGTGCCCAGCACAACTGAAGCATAACCTCCCTACTTTTGTAATCAGAAGCAGTCATGGACCATATTCAGCTCGTCGCCCCCACTTCGAGCCTGCTCCGCCCTTCAACACGATCATGGCTGACCTTCGAGCTCAGTTCCACCTTGCCAGCCACTCCCCAAACCCATTAGTTCCCTCAGCCCCCAAAAATCTGTGGAGTTCAGCCTGAGCAGACTCAACGATGGAGCATCCTTCGGGGTAGGGAATCCCAAACACACACAAATCCTCTGGGTGGAGATATTTCTCCTCATCTCAGTCCGAAATGGTCGGCCCCCTTATCCTGAGTCTGTTCTGGACACGACAGCTGGAGGGAAACAGCCTGCCTGCCTCCCCGCTGTCAAGGCCCTTCTGAATTTTATATGTTTCAATGACATTCTCCTCCTTCTAAACTCCAGAGGACAATACCCATTCTCACTAAACTCCAGAGGAGCAGGTCCATTCTCACTAAACTTCAGAGGACTGGGTCCATTCTCACTAAACTCCAGAGGTCTAAGGGCCATTCTCACTAAACTCCAGAGGACTAGGACCATTCTCGCTAAATTCCTGAGGTCTAGGGCCATTCTCACTAA
Organism: Carcharodon carcharias; assembly: GCF_017639515.1. Classification (NCBI taxonomy): domain Eukaryota; kingdom Metazoa; phylum Chordata; class Chondrichthyes; order Lamniformes; family Lamnidae; genus Carcharodon; species Carcharodon carcharias. Next base: position 19,036,873 of record NC_054493.1, read on the forward strand.
ACTCCAAAGAACTAAGCCCATTCTCACTAAACTCCAGAGGACGAGGCCCATTCTCACTAAACTCCATGGGACTAGGACCATTCTCACTACACTCTAGAGAACTAGGCCCATTCTCACTAAATTCCAGAGGACGAGGCCCATTCTTGCTAAACTCCAGAGGTCTAGGGCAATTCTCACTAAACTCCAGAGGACTAGGCCCATTCTCGCTAAACTCCAGAGGACGAGGCCCATTATCACTAAACTCCAGAGGACGAGGCCCATTCTCACTAAACTCCAGAGGACGAGAGCCATTCTCACTAAACGCCAGAGGACGAGGCCCATTCTCACTAAACTCCAGAGGACGAGGCCCATTCTCACTAAACTCCAGAGGACGAGGCCCATTCTCACTAAACTCCAGAGGACGAGGCCCATTCTCACTAAACTCCAGAGGACGAGGCCCATTCTCACTAAACTCCAGAGGACGAGGCCCATTCTCACTAAACTCCAGAACGAGGCCCATTCTCGCTAAACTCCAGAGGACGAGGCCCATTCTCACTCAACTCCAGAGGATTAGGCCCATTCTCACTAAATTCCAGAGGTCTAGGGCCATTCTCACTAAACTCCATGGGACTAGGACCATTCTCTACGCTCCAGAGAACTAGGCCCATTCTCACTAAACTCCAGAGGACGAGGCCCATTCTCGCTAAACTCCAGAGGACGAGGCCCATTCTCGCTAAACTCCAGAGGACGAGGCCCATTCTCGCTAAACTCCAGAGGACGAGGCCCATTCTCGCTAAACTCCGGAGGACGAGGCCCATTCTCGCTAAACTCCGGAGGACGAGGCCCATTCTCGCTAAACTCCGGAGGACGAGGCCCATTCTCGCTAAACTCCGGAGGACGAGGCCCATTCTCGCTAAACTCCGGAGGACGAGGCCCATTCTCGCTAAACTCCGGAGGACGAGGCCCATTCTCCGCTAAACTCCGGAGGACGAGGCCCATTCTCGCTAAACTCCGGAGGACGAGGCCCATTCTCGCTAAACTCCGGAGGACGAGGCCCATTCTCGCTAAACTCCGGAGGACGAGGCCCATTCTCGCTAAACTCCGGAGGACGAGGCCCATTCTCGCTAAACTCCGGAGGACGAGGCCCATTCTCGCTAAACTCCGGAGGACGAGGCCCATTCTCGCTAAACTCCGGAGGACGAGGCCCATTCTCGCTAAACTCCGGAGGACGAGGCCCATTCTCGCTAAACTCCGGAGGACGAGGCCCATTCTCGCTAAACTCCGGAGGACGAGGCCCATTCTCGCTAAACTCCGGAGGACGAGGCCCATTCTCGCTAAACTCCGGAGGACGAGGCCCATTCTCGCTAAACTCCGGAGGACGAGGCCCATTCTCGCTAAACTCCGGAGGACGAGGCCCATTCTCGCTAAACTCCGGAGGACGAGGCCCATTCTCGCTAAACTCCGGAGGACGAGGCCCATTCTCGCTAAACTCCGGAGGACGAGGCCCATTCTCGCTAAACTCCGGAGGACGAGGCCCATTCTCGCTAAACTCCGGAGGACGAGGCCCATTCTCGCTAAACTCCGGAGGACGAGGCCCATTCTCGCTAAACTCCGGAGGACGAGGCCCATTCTCGCTAAACTCCGGAGGACGAGGCCCATTCTCGCTAAACTCCGGAGGACGAGGCCCATTCTCGCTAAACTCCGGAGGACGAGGCCCATTCTCGCTAAACTCCGGAGGACGAGGCCCATTCTCGCTAAACTCCGGAGGACGAGGCCCATTCTCGCTAAACTCCAGAGGACGAGGCCCATTCTAGCCTGCCCAACCTTTCCCCATAAGACAGCCCACACATTCCAAGCACTTGCCTGGCAAATCTTCTCTGAACTGCTCCGAACACGTTTACATCCTTCCTTAAATAACCGCTCACTCGCTCGCACGCCCGCCCCGCCAATGTCTGAACCTCCAAGGTTGACGTCTGTTTCATCTCCCCTTGTTTCAGGAGGCCCTTTTGGATGGGATTTGCTGCTCTCTGGTCCAGGGGGCCAAGTTTACAGACGCGGAGGATGAGAGCCGCCTTGAGCTGCTGGGCCTGTGTCGGGAGATTGCAGAGCAGGAGCCGGAGTTTGTCTTGAAGGTAGCAGGGAGGAGTAGAACCAAATGGACAAGCGTTGGGAATGTCCTAGACTTTCTTATGTTTGGGCTCGTTTTCCGGGAAGTGTCTGCCTGAGTTCGTTGTCCCCACCCTGGTGTGGGAAAGAAGGCCAGGTTTCTTCGGTCTGATGTATGTTCGTCTGATCCCGGGAGCACGATAATAAGGTGGTGGGAGCGACACTTGGGACTGAACCCCATCCTGAGCAAGAAGGTCGCAGGGGCCAATCCCAGTGGCTGGGCTGGGTGTGCGAGGGTGAGGGAGAAGGGTCAGAGGGACTTCTCCCGATACAGTAGTGTGAGAGAGGGGGTTAGAGGGACATCCCCAGAGACAGGAGTGTGAGAGAGGTTGTTAGAGGGACATCCCCAGATACAGGAGTGTGAGAGAGGGAGTTAGAGGGACCTCCCCAGATACAGGAGTGTGAGAGAGGGAGTTAGAGGGACCTCCCCAGATACAGGAGTGTGAGGAAGTGGGTTAGAGGGACCTCCCCAGATACAGGAGTGTGAGAGATGGGGTTAGACAGACCTCCCCAGATACAGGAGTGTGAGGAAGGGGGTTAGAGGGACCTCCCCAGATACAGGAGTGAGAGAGAGGGGGTTAGAGGGACCTCCCCAGATACAGGAGTGTGAGAGAGAGGGTTAGACAGACCTCCCCAGGTACAGGAGTGTGAGAGAGAGGGTTAGACAGACCTCCCCAGGTACAGGAGTGTGAGAGAGAGGGTTAGACAGACCTCCCCAGGTACAGGAGTGTGAGAGATGGGGTTAGAGAGACCTCCCCAGGTACAGGAGTGAGAGAGAGAGGGTTAGACAGACCTCCCCAGATACAGGAGTGAGAGAGAGAGGGGGGCGGTGGGGGTGGTGAGGGGGTTAGACCTCAGAGGGATGTTTCCAGACACTGCCTCAGGACATCGCCCCCCCCCCCCACCCCCCACCCCCCACCGCCGGGTACGTTCCAGCCGGCTGGAATATTTTTGCAGCGCGGCCGCAGTGGAATCGGTGATGAAACCGGGCAGCCGGTTTCCAGGCCGCGCGCTCTCGCCTCACGGCCGGACGTTCCCATCCTTCGCTTCGTGACGGCTGAATGATGAGCGATGGGGGAGGTGGGAAGGGAGGTGGGGTGGGGGGGTGGGGGGGGTGGGGGGGGGGGGGGGGGGGGGGTGGGGGAGGGCCGCAGGGGGCACTGGCACGAACCCTCCCCTCCCCTCTCCCCTCCCCCCTCCGCCCCTCTTCCGGTATGAGCCAAGGGGCCCCGTCCAGCCCCCGAGGGGCCGACCCGGGCTCGGGGTTTAACGCTCGGGCCCCGAAGAAGAGGGCGTCTCGGATGGGTGCTGCTGTCCCTCGGCGCTGGCGCTGGGAGTTAGGCCTGGATCGCGGGGAGGAGGAGGGGGAGGAGGGTGAGGGGTATGAGGGGGAGGGGTTATGGTCTGCGGCGGTGGGGAAGAAACCCCTGTGATCCGGAGATCAGCGAGAGGGCCTGGCTGAGCGGAGGAGCCTCGATCGCCAGGACCACGGCGGAGCGAGGGGGAGGGGGAGGAGGAGGGGAGCTTGGGGTGCGGGGGCTTCGAGGGGTAATTCTCTCCCCCACCCCGTGCTCCGCCCGTGTCGGCTGTGGTTGGCGGGGCGGGCGGGACCCAGACTCTACCGATGCTGACTGACGTTTTTCTCCCCAATACCCCCTCCGTCCCCCCCCTCCGTCCCCCCCCCTCCACCCTTAGGTCGCCCTATACGCCCGGCAGGAGCTGAACCTCCGCAGTCCCGCCAACTTCCTGTTGGCCCTGAGCGCCTGGCTCCAGCCCTGCCGGCCCCACTTGCGCCGCTACTTCTGCCCGGCTGTGCGGCTGCCCTCCGACTGGATTGAGGTGGCGAAGATATACCAGGTACGCCGGTGGTGGGGGGATTTACTGGGTACGCTGATGGGGGGAGAGATTTATCGGGTACACCGGGGGGCGGGGGGTGGGATTTACCGGGTACACCGAGGGGGCGGGGGGTGGGATTTACCGGGTACACCGGGGGGGGGGGCGGGGAGTGGGATTTACCGGGTACACCGAGGGGGCGGGGGGTGGGATTTACCGGGTACACCGAGGGGGGGAGAGAGGGGGTGATATACCGGGTATGCCGAGGGGGGGAGAGATTTACCGGGTACACCGAGCGGGGGGGAGGTGAGAGATTTACCGGGTACACTAAGGGGTGGGGGGGGATTTGCCGGGTAAACCGGGGGGGGGGGATTTACCGGGTACAGCGGGGGGCGGATTTACTGGGTACACTGAGGGGGGGGATTTGCCGGGTACACCGGGGGGGGGATTTACCGGGTACACTGAGGGGGGGGGGAGAGGTGAGAGATTTACCGGGTACACTGAGGGGGGGAGAGACTTACTGGTTACACCGAGTTGGGGGGGGGGGGAGAGATTTACCGGATACACCGGGAGGTTTGGGCAGGGGTGTGGGTGGAGGTGAGAGATG